>NC_082669.1:73362738-76008571 GCF_025265405.1 Mesoplodon densirostris
CATGCTGGCTGAGGGAGCCTGTACCCGGGCAGCAGCTGAGCTCAGATGTGTACATATAAGAACTGTGACATTAGAAGCCTACACTGGGGTACCACATGGACTGCACAAGGATCTAAGCCAGTTCTGGCTCCCAGTTCTCTCTCTTCCTGGCATCCTGAATCAGATCTGAAATGTGGACCAGATACACCCTTAAAGTTTTCAGATAGTGGCAGCACTGAAGAGATGGGGTGTTAACTGACTTCCAACTAATGTGCATAAAAGAATGTTCAGAAAATTGATATGAAAAATGAAAGAATACTGACCAAATGTGAATGTCACACAAACCCACAGAGAGAAAGAGATGGAGAAAAAAAAAAAATTCCAAAAACTGCTACGGCTAGGATATAAAACAGGAAAAGAAACTAGCATTTATCCATGGTCTTCTATGTAAATACATTTACAACTAATTTGCTAAATTCTTGACTCTGGTCCCCACAATGTTTATCCTTCAACATTTCCCCTTTCAGGAAGTGGAACCTCTAGTCAAGCAATCTAAGAACCATTCCTAACTTTTTTTTTTTCTTATCCCGCTCATTCATATTCACTGCCAAGACGAGCAGATCTGACCTCATGTATCTCTCCCAGTTTTCTTCCACCTCCACTGCCACCAGCACTTCCGCTGGGACTTCTTTTTTTTTGCGGGGGCGGGGGGTATAGTTGGTTTACATCACTGGGACTGCTGCAGTAGCCTCCTAAGCGGCCCCTTGCATTCACTTGCTCCTCTCCTCCCACTCCCAATTCCACTCACTACAGAGAACTTTTTTTTTTTTTTTTTTTTTTTTTTTGCGGTACGCGGGCCTCTCACTGTTGTGGCCTCTCCCGTTGCGGAGCACAGGCTCCGGACGCACAGGCTCAGTGGCCATGGCTCACAGGCCCAGCCACTATGCAGCATGTGGAATCTTCCCAGACCGGGGCACGAACCTGTGTCCCCTGCATCGGCAGGCAGACTCTCAACCACTGTGCCACCAGGGAAGCCCCACTACAGAGAACTTTTAAAATATCTTATCACTTCTCAACTCAGAATCCCTCAATGGATTCCCACTGCTCCTAGTATCTTCACCATGACCTTATCTTGTATCATTCTCTCCTTGTTCGTTACTTTTCAGCCACTACAGTCTTTCTGGAAAGGGTCAGGCTCTATCCTACCTCACTCTCTACTTGGAAAGATAAACTAAAGATCATCTTCTGATCTCGGATTAAACGTCACCTTTTCAGAGACCTCTTCCTTGCCTTATTACCTGTGGATGAAAAATGTCGCCTGCCATATCAGTAAACAAAGAATGTTGCAGCCATCAAGCCATCAGCCACTACAGCGGACCCCAACAGTGCACCCTGAGAGGACTCAAGATAGGAAAGAACAGGATGCTGGCCCCAGATAGCTAACGTGCATATCAAAGGAATGATTTCAGTGAGCCCAGACTCTTCCATCTTCCCATACATAGAAAAGTGCTAAATTCATTAACTTGAGATGTCTGGTTTTCTTTAATTAACATTAATCTTTTGATGTTCTGACTCCCTGGTTTTTGTTGCCAAAACTCTTGTATATCCTGGCTCCTCCCTTTCCTTTTCAGACCAGTCCCTCAGCGCTATCTGAGAGGCTGCCTCTTGGGCTTGAGTCCTCAGAAAGTCCACCGAGTAAAACGTAATTCTCAATTTTAGGTTGTGCATTTTTTTTCAGTTGACACACCCAACTTCAAAATTAGATATTTATTCTCTACAATTAAAACCTATAGAACTGGTTGTAATTTTCTTTCATAGAATCAGTCAAAACATGTGACAATATACTTATTTGTGTGTTTATTCATTCATGTCCCTTCGTCCAACAGACAGTAAACTCTATGCAGGCAGGGGACATGGTGGTTTTGTTTACCACTGATAGCTATCGCCCAATACAACACCCAGCCCCACAGGAGAGGATCAAGAAATATTTGTTGAATGCTACTGCAATTAGGTATTTTAATCTCCACATTACTTGTGATAGGATGACTATATGACCCAGTCTGCTCGACACAGTCTTTATTTACACCTGTTGAACTAGGATAACGATTGATAAATTCTCACCTTCGTTCTGGGCTTTATGATGAGTAATATAGTCACTCTACCTATAAGGAAGCTGAGATTCGGAGAGATCAAATAAGGAGTTAATTCTCCTTAATCGTGGTAGTTATGCTCTATAGAGTCTTCATGAACACTAAATTAGCCAATGCTGAACCACTGCTCCAAGGGGAAATGCAGAATTACGTTCCCTCAAGCTAGTGACTGGCCACAATACTTCCTTCAGCCAATCAATAAATAACTTGGTTTCATGTGTGTTTCTGTTTAAAGACACCTCATTTGATATGTATTGTTGATTCATTAACATTGAACTCATGGCAACAACACGGTCACTCATGTACAAAGATAATTAGCATACATATTTTCTCTTTAAGGCATAGCGTAGGCTTCCTGCACTTGGGAACACAGAGAACTCTCTATCACTGTGCTTTGAGCTAACTTTAAACAGTGAAATTATAAACAAAAAGCATAAAAATGTGGAAAACATGGCATTAAATAGACTATGAAAAAAGGACATCTGTTTACAGTACAAGAGCTGAAAAAAGAAGGCAGAGTGCCTTATTTGACTTCAACTGGGAACTTGTTCACTGGGTAACTCCAAATGTTCACTGCTCTGTTCATGTCTGTGAATGACTACAAAAGCACCATAAGCACTGATTTGAGGTTACTACTCTCAAGTAGGCAAATTCACAAATATGGAAGCTCCCAATAATGAGGATGGACTGTAGCTTGTATAAGGTTATACAGATACGTTAGAGTGAGGACAGACCCCCAGAAAATGTCCGACTTCACAGCTTACATCCATTCATTAGATCAGCATCACCAAGGAAAGAACTGCTCTTTCTAAAGCAGGGTACCATTACTCTAGCTAGATTAGTTATAATTATTAAGACTCCTAGATTGCCAGTTTATCAAAGTTCCAGTGGAAAGTGCAGAGAGAGGCAAAACTCTTCTTCACAGAATGGATACAAATCTGTATAAAAGTAGTTAGCAATCTATGACTCTACACTACTGAAGAGTTAAACTGCAGGAACTAGCTACTAATAAGTGACAATTCACAAGGGAGCCCCAAGTTACTTGTAATAACAATGGGTGATTTCACAATGGGATGTAGGTCCTAAGATTAATAAAAAATGTAAATTTGTGGGCCTATAAATATTTTTAAGAGTCAAAACTTGAATCATCCACAGACTAATGTCCAGGTATATTGACATGTAGACCATGAGAAATCAAGTATCTGTGCCTCTTCCTAGTCCACAGGGGAGGAAAGACTCTTCAACAAGCTTCCAGTACATGATCACTCTCACTTTTCAGGAAATCCCCTCTACGGTTTCTCACTTCTTAGTACATTTTTATTTACTCTTTTAAAACACATTCAATGACAAGGGTTGAGATTAGCCTGTAAGTTTATGAACAGTATGAGTAAAAATATCTTCAATTGCAGACTAGTTTTCTATTTAAGAATTTAAAAGACTATTTAAGACTATTTAAAAATTCAGCATTAGAAAAATACTTCCTACTGGTCCACTTTATTCTAAGTGGCTCTGTTAGCATGTCAAGACTCACACTACTCTATGGATAGAAGGTATAATGTCTGAAATATTTTTAGCTAATTGATATGAATTTAAGGCAATCTCAAAATCACTTGCCGTATACTTAAAAAAGAAGAGCCTTCTTCCTACTGTTTAGAGACTACTAGCTTAGAAATGGTTTTGAAGTTTGGGAGAAAATTAAATGTTCTCTCCTGAACTCAATTTAGAGTTCATAATTTGAAATAATTTCAGACTTACATAAATGTTCCAAAATGATCAAAAAAATAAACAACCCAATTAAACATGGGAAGAAGACTTGATTAGACACTTTTCCAGAGAGGGCAGGCAGATGGCCAACAGGCACATGAAAAGATGCTCAACATTGCTAATCATCAGGGAAATGTAAATCAAAACCACAATGAGATATCACTTCACACCTGTCAGATTGCCTATTAGCAAAAAAAAAAAAAAAAAAAAAAGAAAGAAAGAAAAAAGAAAAAACACAAATAACAAGTGTTGGTGAGGGTGTGGAGAAAAGGGAACCCTCACACACTGTTGGTGGTAATGTAAACTGCTGCAGCCACTGTGGACAACAGTATGGAGGTTTCTCAAAAACTAAAACTGGAACTACCACATGACCCAGCAATTCCACTCCTTGGTACATATTCAAAAAATAAATAAAAACACTAATTTGAAAAGATGCATGTATCCCAACTTTCAAAGCAGCAGCGTTATTTACAGTAGCCAAGATATGGAAGCAACCTAAGTGTCCATCAACAGATGAATGGATCAAGAAAATGTATTATATATATATATATATGTATATATATATATACATATATAAAACATATATATACATATATTACTCAGCTATTAAAAAATGAAATTTTGCCATTTGCAACAACCTGGATGGACTTGGAGGGCATTATACTAAGTGAAATAAGTCAGACAAAGACAAACACTACATGATATCACTTATATATGGAATCTAAAATATACAACAAACTAGTGAATATAACAAAAAAGAAGTAGACTCACAGATATAGAGAACAAACTAGTGGTTACCAGTGGGGGTGGGGGGAGCCATATAAGGGCGGGGGGGTGGAAAGTACAAACTACTGGGTGTAAGTTTGGCTACAAGGATGTATTGTACAACCTGGGGAATATAGCCAATATTTTGTAATAACTATAAATGGAGTATAATCTTAAAAAATTGTGAATCACTATATTGTACACCTGTAACATATAAAATTGTACATCAACTATATTTCAATTAAAAAAAGTTCCAAGATGAATATGAAGTATATCCTTCACCCAGATTCCCCAAATACTAACGTTTTATCTCTTTTTTGTATTATTACTTTTTTCTGAATTGTGAAGTAGTTCAGAGTACACCACCCCAAAATATGCCACTCTATCACAAGGATTGTTTTGACTGAAGGCAATTTCTTAAAAAGCAGACACAGGATGAGCTTTCTGCCCTCTGCTGATCTGCTTGAAAACAGAATAACAACCTTAACTCCTGAGTTGAGGTGGCACCAGGTAGACTTGCACAAACGAACCTTATTAAATTGACCCTTACCTTCCATTAGTTTTCACATACACATACCTTCCCACAGTTTGCCACCCTTGGAAACCTAAAGTCCCTTTCCTTTGTCCCATCACTTTTCTAAAATTTATTGTTCTTTGTTAAGATGCTATACAAACCCAAGTCCTAGCCACCCCTTTGAGTCACTCATCACTGAGTTTCTCCCTTGGGTATGCATGCTGCTTGTGTCAATAAACTTATTTGTTTTTCTCTCATTATTCTGTCTTTTTCAGACTAATTTGCAGGGCCCCAAGTGGAGAAACTAGGAACATAATGGAAAAAGAATAGTTTTTCCTCCCCTATAACTGTATATGAATAAGTTGTAGACGTGATGCCCTTTTACCCTAAATACTTCAACATGTATTTCTGAAGATCAAGAACATTCACTTACAGGGAATTCCCTGGTGGTCCACTGGTTAGGACTCCGAGCTTTTACTGCCAAGATTACGTGTTCGATCCTTGGTCAGGAAACTAAGATCCTACACGTTGTGCAGCGCAGAAAAAAAAAAAAAAAAAAAAGTTCACTTACATAAACAAAGCACAATTATCAAAGTCAGGAAATTAAAACTGATACAACACTAGTATATGATTTCCTATTCAAATTTCACTAATTGGCCCAATTATTTCCTTTATCGTACAAAAACAAAGAATTTGCTTCCCTGGTCTGGGAGCCAATCCAGTATTGCTTACAGAATTGAGTTATCTGGGACTTCCCTGGTGGCTCAGTGGTTAAGAATCTGCCTGCCAGCCAACACAGCGGACATGGGTTCGATCCCTGGTCTGGGAAGATCTCACATGCAGGGGAGCAATTAAGTCCTTGCGCCACAACTACTGATCCTGCACTCTAGAGCCCGTGAGCCATAACTACTGAGCAAGCGTGCCACAACTACTGAGCCCGCGTGCCACAACTACTGAAAGCCCACGTGCCTAGAGCCCAGGCTCTGCAACAAGAGAAGCCACCACAATGAGAAGCCCGCACAGTGCAACGAAGAGCAGCCCCTGCTCACCGCAACTAGAGGAAGCCCGCGTGCAGCAACGAAGACCCAACGCAGCCAAAAAAAAAATTAATTAAGAAAAGAAAAACAATTTAAAAAACAAAGAATGCAGGTTTCCTTTTCTTTGGAAGCCTATTGAATGTTGGGCTTGTTATGAGCAGACTGTTGGGGAGGAAGAGAGGAATAAGGAAGGAGGAATCAAGGTTTGGATAATAGGCATAAGGTAGCAGGGCAGATTATTCCTGTCTAGGGAGCCTCACTGAGGAGGAAGGGGTTGCAGAAGAGGATGGCAGGTTTCCTGATACGTCTCCCAACAGTCTAACGCTGGTCTCCCAGGCCCTGAACTCAGTGCCTTCACACGCAGCCTCTCATTGAACCATTATGTTACAGACTGAATGTCTGCATCTCCAAATTCCCTCTGTTGAAACCTAATCCCAGTGTGACGGTATTGAAGGTAAGGTTTGGGGAGGTGATTAGCTCCTGAAGGTGGATCCCTCATGAATGAGATTGGTGCCCTTTCAAAAGAGACCACAGGTGAGGACACAGCAAGAAGATGAACTTACTGTCCTGACAATTCACATGCACATTTGTCTGTTAAAGGCCCTGGAAAAGTCCTTCAGTAAAGCAGTCTTTTAGCTTTGTTTTTCCCAGTGTCTCTCAAATTTGACTGTGGAACTCTTTAAACATCACATCTGTTAATGATCTGTGGAACACACTTTAGGAAACATCTTAGATGTTTGTGTGGAATGAGTCATGACGAATTAAAGCCTCAAAGGAGGGCGAAAGTGTCAGCACCCAGGAATGGACGGTCTGATGTGGAGTCATGGGTCTCTCCTTGAGCAAATACCCATAGAAACTGAAAACAAAAGACAAATGATCATAAATTGCAATTTTTTTAAAGTGTTGTGATCAACAATCCTGACTTTTGTTCTGCAATCTGTGCAGCTGATTTTCTGTAATATAATAAAATAGTTCATGTGCCACCACACTTTGCAAAATGACATTTCAGCCTTCTGGGAAGTTGACTTTGGGGAAAAGAATATCATAATTTGGGGTAAGACATTTTGTGACTGGGGAAACCAAATGTCATCCTGGCTCCCCACCGGTATAGTTATTGCACAGAACTAGACAGAAGTTGGAGAAGGGAGCCTTGTTCTTCTCCCCCCAACTCCCGCCCCACCCTCCAGCCATCAGAAATCTATTCTGTACATGACGTGGTACTGTATTTACACAAGAGACCACACAAAATACAGCTGCCACCTGCTCAACGCAAAATACATTCTGAATTACAACAAAAACTTTGGAAAAGGATAACTTTAAGTAGCACACAAAACAATCCAACACATAGTGTGGCTTCTAAAAATAAAACCATGTAATTTACATATTTTTGAAGCAGGATTTGCTCAAATAGTTCCCTGCACACAGGGAACCATAGGCCATTTAAATACTGAAAGGCTTGAGTTTTTCAGGTTTCCTCTTTTGAGCAAAGTAGACTTTCTTTTTTTTTTAACTTTTAATTCAAGAAAGAAATTACAATGCAACACCAAAGCACTACTTTCCACAGCAGCAAATTAGAGAGGGCTAATTTGTGGACACAGCCGTGCCCTGTTATCTGTACCTTGTCACTTTAATTTAGCACAACCAAAACCTCACCATTTCTTTCATTTTTACTTCTCTACATAGCAGAATTTTAGCCTTCGTGCTGGGTTTCAAAGAGTCCAAAATAAAACCAGCCCACATTAAGCAAAACAGCCATGTAAGACCTTTCCTTTATGTTTGGAGAGAAAGATTTTCAAAGTTCAGGAGGAGGATTTTTTTTAAAGGCACTGAGTAGTCTTGGTAATGCTTTTTAAAGTCTATTTTAAAACACTGAGATTTATTTTCCACCACTGCATTAACATGAATGTGGACAGTCAAGTGTATTGCCTCAAACAGAAGCAAAGAAGTTGTTACTTGAAATCTGTACACTTTAATCCATTGTTAAAACATCTCAGCTATGCAAGAATCTCTGTCACAAATTATCAAAGTTAGAAGATAACACCGTCCATCCTGCATTAACAGGCAAGAATGACAGCTTGGGCGAAGGGCTAGGCTCCAGATCCTGCTCTTACAGTAGCGAATCCAGCCATCCCTCAACCACAGGAAATAGACTGTCAAGTTGTACTAGATCCAAATGCCTCCACCTCCACCTATGGGCATGCATAAAGCATGAAGCACGGGTGTCCCCAGGATCCTTTATTAACTCTCTGGCACATGCAACCCTCAGTAGGGAGAGCTGCTCTCTGAAACAAAAATTAATCATTGTAAACAGAAATACATGTTTTCCACAGCCTCACAGGCGTCACCCAGCTTCCAAAATCTCATCGCCTTCCGTCCCCATACCACCCACCTTTCTCATCTCTTGAAATTCAGAGCACATTCCGCACCACTTTCATCCCCCAAGGAGCAAAGCCTTAAGTATCACCTGTGCTCCCATTCCGCAAATCATTTGGCTAGAATTCTTAGTAAAAGTGGATGGCCGTGCATCGGCTATCACAGTGCCAAGTTGTAAAAGAGCACCAGAGACGTGGAAACGTAGACGCTTTTGAAACTCAAATGGTATTTGGAATTCAGAGCTAGTGCCCCACCAGAAATCTGTACTTTGCAGCTGTCACTGGGAGTAAAAAGTCTGCCTTTTGATTGAGCAGGGACCCAAAGCCCATGACAGGGAGCGTTTCCTTACACAGCTGTCAGCCTCCAGCCACTTGGCCACTTGGAGGAGTGGGATCAGTTTCACATCAGTTTCACATCCAGTTCCCACCCCTCTCTCCAAGGGGGATGCCTGGCAGAGCTGGAGAGGGCAGAACTATTTCCATCAAATAGGAAATCTGACCGACAGAGGCACAGCTTAGTAGGAGACCCCAAGGGACACATTTCTTGTTATTGCCTGCCTTTCCCCGCCACCCCAGCCCCTACTCCCAGATGCAAGGAGGGCTAGCAACAGAACGCAGGTGAAAGTTATACATCCCTAAGCAGACCACAGGCCCTACCTGCTTTGAATGCCATCTTTCAGGTGATTCTACTTCTAATCCTTTTCACTGGTCCGCAGAGGTTGGTACTCATCACAGCACCTGACCCAGTAAAAAAATCAAACAGATGGCAAAGACTAGTGCCAGAATTCACATGGGGCGTTTTGTTTTATTTACAAATGGAAACCAAGTCTCTGTTCCTTGAGCCTTGCAGGTGCTCACCACTCCACCCTCTAAGCTAGTGTTTCTGTCCGCCAGGTGCTAAGGGCCATGAGCTCTTCATAAGGCAGCACTTTTAGATGAGAGGATGGTCCGACATCTGCCACAGAGCACAGATGGCCAAGCCAGGACTCAACAGCTGACCTAGTGACCGTGTAGCAACTAGGTGGGGTTGCTAGACACCCCAACTGAACACGTGGTTCAATGTCCACAGTGTAGAAATGCAAATCAGGCATGTTCTGGAAAAGGAGTAGTTATTTATAAAGGCATCTGTATGAAAGGCTTTATCATGGTATGGGCAAAGGGGTAAACAAAATATAAAATTACACTAAATTGAAGACTCTGAAGTTAGACCAGTGTGGGCCAGTCCATATATGTACGTGTGCTTCCTTTGTAAAAATCAAAACAACCTTCTAACCTTCCTTTGAAGAATACAGGGTTCGTGTCTGAGGGCTCCCATGGTCTTCGTCACTCACAGAAGGACCCAGACCCTCTTGGCTGGTCTCTAACCAATGAGCCATACAGAACCATTGCTTCTGGGCCGCAGGCAGACTTAACCTGCGTGCCAGGTTTCGGGTTTCCAGCACCTCTTCAAAAACAGATTCTAGTACTCAAGAGCCTCAAGGTTGGGGCAACTGCCGTTAACACTCACCAGGAAACAAACGGCTTTTACATAAGGAGCCATTTGGGACCACAGGTTCCAGGGCTAAGGAGCCCGGGGCCTCCAAGTACCTGGAGGAGATATGGCTACCTGTGGGAGAAAGAACAGCAAACCCTCCAGAGGAGGGGAGACTGAAGGGGCAGGGTTGGGAGGGGTGGGGTCTCACCCCTGAGACAGCAGTACTCAGCTGTAGAAAGTGAACTGTAGTCTCCACCCACATCCAACGGCCCTGCATGGACTTTGCACCAAGGAACCGAATTCCTTTGGTTCGTAGCAGGCCTCAATCGGGAAAAAATATCCATTTGGGCTAAATCTCTAAAAGAAAGCCTGCAACCCAGGGAAGTTAGAGGATAATATGATATTCCAAGCAGGTAAGCCTCTTTAAAAAAAAAAAAAAAAAAAAAGTCTTTCCTTCCTCCAACGGGAGAGGCCACAATGGTGAGAGGCCCGTGTACCGCGAAAAAAAAAAAAAAAAAGACATACAGAAAAGCCCAGGGGCTTCTGGATTAAATGGATGTAAGTGGGATGCCTTTAATCAGGATGCAGAATATAACAACAGTAGGTTGTTGCTAATGACACTTCCAGACATGAAACCAATTTCCCAACCTCTTAAATCTGGAATTCTAGTGAATTTATACAAATCCGGGTTAGTAGAGGATTTCAAGGACTGTTTGCTGTTATAGATACCACAGCATGCTGAGTTTCAGCCCTAGTATTTTAAATACGTTTGAGTTCCTAACGTTACCTACTGCAGTGATTATTGTGGGCATAGCTGGGGGTAATTTTACAGTAAGAGAAAGAGAGAGAGATGTTTAAGACTTGTTCATCCTTGCCTCTCTCACTGCCACCTACCATTTATGTTTCCCTAATCATTTCCAGAAATTTTGGACTTGAGGCAGCATACTGTTGACTTAATGTCATAGCACACCTCTCATGTATTTATTTTTAAGTAATGTGAATTATAACCAATTTTGTCTTGAGAACTTTATGAGATCCTTGAGAAAAACTGAAAACACCCTACAGTGTTCAAAAGCTAAGCTTAGGAACTATACCTTTACACAGTACAAGATGAAAACTCGATGTCTGGCCAAAGTCTGGAAGCAGTTATGGTTCTTCTCCCCTCCCAATGTTTTGTTTGTTCTAATGTAAGGCAAGCACCTCTGCTACTTCTTATTTTTTACCTACTTCTCTCCATACACCCAATAAGCAAATATTCAGGTCTGAAGTAAGAGATGGGGACTTTCCAAGTAATATCCATCCAATGACTCAAAATAATTGCACACACATTTTACACACTTTCTTTTTGATTTATGGGGAGAAAAAACCCCAACAGTATCATAGTTCTTTTGTAGACAATATCAGCCTTTTTTCCTTCACTTATTTCTTCCTTTTATTTATCTATATTCTTTTGTGCACAGTATTGGGTCACCCTCAGCCACACTTTGTCATCACTGTCCTTGGTGGGAAGCATGTGAGTTTTCCAGGCAACATGGTGAAGTATAATCAGCAGTGGACCTTGATTCATATAAACCTGGGCTAATTTGGTGCCTCCACATTATACCCTGTCCATCCTGAACTAAGTCATTTGAACACTCTTGAGCCTCTGTTTCTTCCTAAGCACAGTGGAGACAATGATAAGCTCACCTAAGAAGACGTATGTGAATATTAAATTGCATAATACACATAACAAAGATCCTCCCCTTGCCAAACTTTAGTCAGGCTCCTCTGAGCCCTCTGCTTCCATCTCTGTCCTTGTAGAGTCCAATTTTAACAAGAATCCTGCTAAATTGGCTTAGAAAGAATCCTCACCCTCAATATCTGATCAAATTCCTCATCCTCCAGGTGAACTGTGATCACCCTGGCCTGCCTTCAGCAAGAATCCTGTTGAGTCTGTTTAGCAAGAATCCCCCTATTTTTAATGTTTCCCCTTAGTGATTTTCCTTCCACTGACCACTCCCCAACCCTGTTCCTCGGCTATAAATCCCCACTTTCCCTTGTTGCATTTGGAATTGAGCCTAGTTCTGTACTAAGGACTTTTTTCCCCCTATTGCAATGGTTCCTGAGTAAAATTGGTTTTATGGCTTTAACTACTGTCCAGCTCTGGTTTTTCTTTTGACACAGGTGAAAGATTCTAACATTGTTCCTAGTGTAAAGCAACTTCCAAAATGTTAAAAAATGACCCTCATAAAATAACTACATATTAAAGATGTATTTAATTCAATGAGAAAACCAACAGAACAGAAATATTGTTTCAAAGGATTATGGAAGAGAAATATTTATATATAGTCGCTGAAAGAAAGAATGCTGAAATCAGATTGCTAAAGTAGATACAAACTTTGTTTAATGCCTTGCAGAGCATCAGAATTATACTTTGGGGATTATCTTTTCTAATGGAAAAGAATAATCATTTGCATTGCACAAGTTTCTATAGGTATTCATCCACCCTTATAGTTTTGTAAACTATTTTACAACAGTAAATAGTAAATCAAAGAAAAGCAAAGAAAGGCACACAGGCCTAGAGAATTAGATAATCCTTGGGTAGGGACTATAGTCCAGTATGACTGAAGGGACACAGTTATCCTTTTGCCTATTTGCCTGTTTCCAAGTTTCAGGTATTTTTCCTCTGCACTAGAATGTCACAGGTGTTCAATGTGCTGTCCAGAAACTAATTATTTTGAGAAAGCTATATACGAAATCCTACAGGACAACTCAGGCAAAGAAGTAATAAGAGGAAAATTCAGAGCATCAAACGATTTCATTGAACAAGAAAAAAGGGAAAATAAAGAATGACTGCATCATGTTATGAAGGATTATTTGTCTAAATCTGATAGCATAACCCTAAGAAAAACAGAATGGTATAGACTGAAGATAGGAATTTTCATCAGAAAGAAACAAACTGGCTGGAAATATAAAATTAGTCATACTCTTAAACTCTAATGAACGGTAGAATGTCTGCAAAATGTATAGCCAATTGAATTTTATTTAACTTATATATTAAAACAAGAAATAATATAAGACCCAAGAGAAGCTCAAAATACTTCGTAATTTTTACAGCCTCTCATAGTATAAAATTTCTTAATTTCATCTCTTCTTTACCTTTCTATCCCTTTGAATAGCAATGCTGAAAACACTTCATGCTCAAAATAGGAAGATTCAGTTATCAAAGATTAAGAAAGTTGAAGTTAGGTTCAAGCTCATCTTTGAATCAATATATGAGGAATATATAGGGTAAAGTAATGACTATAAAAGGTATCTGTAAGACAGTCCCATTTGGTAGCACAGGTGCACCAGTAGGGTTAAGAACAGCATATTTGTGAAGACAGAATTGGAATCCTACAGGTCCATTTACCAGTGATTTTCCTGTAGGCAGCCCACATAATGTCTCTGAACCTCAATTTTCTCATCGACATGGCCAATAATACACATTTCATTAGGACTGTTGTGAGCAGTAAATGAGCTCACGTCCATACAAACTCCAGCACAGACCCTGACATATACTAGACACTAGTAAATAAGTACTACCTTTTTCTGTTCCCAGGGTCATTTTTTGGGGGTGATGTATAAATACATGAAAAACAGCAAAGGACTTTTGAACTGTATTCTCAGTCACCTAGAAAGTAAGGAGGTTACTATTTTTTTGTTTATTTTTATTTTCACTTCCTACCTCCAGGACTTTCAAGTTTCTTTCAGATGAAAATTCAATCTATATATTTATTTAAAAGTAAGGGTTCAATTAATCATGACATGCTCTTTCTTCTGAAGCTCTCTTCACTGCTTAATTCAAGTAACAGGATAAGGAAATTCAGATGGGAACCAAAAGGGGGCTGATTTCACCAAACTTGTTTATGTTCCTGTTTTGTTTCCACTATTTTATTTATCTCCTGACATGATTCCTGGACACTTGAAACAAAAGAAAACTTTTCTAAGTAAGGAAACCAAAGGGCAGAAGGTTCCTCCCCCAGGGAAATGACAAAGAAGGACAAGAGATCAGAAGATAGCACAGGCTCTTGTGTACTGCTGCTATTGTCACATCATGGGTTTCCAGCCTCACCTTCACCCATAAATCCCTCTTGGAAAATGGAAAAAAGGATGATCCTAACTGAGGCACATTAACACTTCTTGGACTCAGCCCCATGATAGGTCTGTGTCCCGTGTGGGAGTCCCTCCCTCATCACCCTCAACCCCAACCCAGAGGCACAGTAGGGCTTCCTTCAAGGGGCCCTATTCTATTCCTGGCTCCTCTCTGGGAAACACCATGCTCAGCTTAAGGCTCTGACCTCCTAAGAGAATCATCCCCACCTTCCTAGCATATTCTAACTCAGTACGGACCTTTGAGATACACTGGGTCACTAGCTGGTCCAAACACAGCTTCGTTAATGCTAATACTTAGTGTGACAAGGAGCAGCCACCTCACATATACCCTCACCAACCCAACAACTGCTGGCCAGACATCTGGCCCTGAGACCCTCCAGTCTGGACACCACATTCTGCCATTTGGCTGGACCAAGGTCCTCAGTCCCCAGCTGGTTTATGCCCTCCCATCTGCAACCCACCTCCATCCAAGAGGCACATCCATTCCAGGTTCTGGCTTCTCCTTGATGTCATTACCCACCCAGGCTCTGCCAGGACAGCACAGTGAGGGCTGGGATCATGTCCTTGATTCAACTCACTCGACAAACTCTTAGGGGAGAGGAGAGCGGGAGGCAAATGAGTCTCTTCCTAGACTTGGGGAAGTGAAGTGTTAGGCAATTTTGATCTAAATTCTATGTAGAGATTTTCAGTCAGTGAGTCCTTGCTGGAGGGACCACCAATTCTGTATTTCACCAGGGCCCTAACCCACTCTCAGGAAGCCCTGTGGACAGTTACAATGTGCCAACACATCCTACCCTCTACTTTAGCCCCAGTGTCAGCCCGATACAGGCAGAGAGGGGGAACCCAAGTACTCTGACTATGAGCCACTGTGAAAGTGTGTGGGAGAGGAGGAAAGGCTGGACTTTTTACTTTTTCTTCCAGTAGACAAACATTCACCATCCTTTTGGACAAGGCATGGCATTGTGCTTTCTGTAAAAGGAATAAACTGAGTGACTCTGTTTGGGGAGGACCTTTATAAATCCACAGAGGCCAGAAACCGTATTATCTGGAGTCTCCTGTAGTACCATTATTCCAACATCTTGAGCAGATTTTCACATGTCCTTTAAAGGACCCATTTCCTCTAAAATTCTCAGTTTGCTGTGACATAAAATGGGGATAATACTGTAACCATCACTCCACGTACTGGCATAAACTCTCTTCCCCCTAGGGTTGATGTGAAGATTAAATATCTTAAAATACGCAAATTATCTGACCCAAAAAAGTATTCCAAAAATTGATAATTCTCTTTCCCCGCATTTGTGTGAGAAACGCCAATTAATTGTAGAAGGGAAGAGCAACTGATTTAGTGGCAAATGTTCAGGCTTCTGGGGAGACTACAGCTCCAGCTCTGCCATTTCCCCTGTAAAATGTAATAACCTCTACTTTGGAGGGAGTTATGCATCGTAATGAGATGACACATGACTATGTAGAACATCAGAGGGCATATGCTCCCTTAGAACTGAAGCCCTTTGTCTTGCACACAGCAGGGTTCCTCTATCTAAACACTGTACCAATAAGACCTGAAAAGCAGCATGCAGCCCAGGATCAGGGGGGCATTCCTGGATGGAATCTGCATCAGCATGTTGTCCATATATCACAAAGTGCTAGGCCAACTATGAAGCCACTGGAATTATTTCCAAAAAAAAAAAAAAGAAAAGAAAAGTCAGCTTCACACAGCAGTAGATTCACCAATTCTTCCTTAGGGAGCACAGACCTAGTTTGTTTGTTTTTCTTTTTTTTTTTCTTCCAGTTTCATTGAGAAATACTTGACATGCAGCTGTATGAATTTAAGGTGTACAGCATAATGATCTGACATATATATCATGAAATGACGACCACGATAAGTTTAGTGAACATCCATCATCTCATGTAAGATACAAAGTTAAAGAAATAGAAAAAAATTTTTTTCCTTGTGATGAGAACTCTTAGGCTTTACTCTCTTAATTTTCACATGTAATATACAGCAGTGTTCATTATATTTACCATGTTGCACAACACACCCCTAGTACTTATTTATCTTATAACTGGAAGTTTGAACCTTTGATTGCCTTTATCCAGTTCCCAACTCTCCCACATCTCACCTTCGGTAACCACAAGGTTGATCTCTTTTTTCGTGAGTTTGTTTGTTTTTGAAATATAATTGATCTACAACACTATGTTTGTTCCTGTTACACAACATAGTGATTTGATATTTCTATACATTTCAAAATTATCACAATATCTACTTATGATCTGCCACCGTACAAAGATATTACATAATTATTGACTATATTCCCCCACACTATATATTTCATACCCCTGACTCATTTATTTTGCAACTGGGAGTTTGTACCTCTTAATCTCCCTCACCTATTTCTCTCCTCCGCCACCCCTCTTCCCTCTCTGCTTTGGCGACCACCTGTTCGTTCTCTGTATCTCTGACTCTGTTCCTATTTTGTTATAATTGTTCACTTGTTTTTTAGATTCCACATATAAGTGAAATTACACAGTAGTTGTCTTTCTCTGACTTATTTCACTTAGCATAATATCCTCTAGGTCCATCCATGTTGGAGCAAATGGCAAGATTTTATACTTTTTTAATGGCTGAGTAATATTCCATATATATATATATATATATATTCCACATCTTCTTTATCCATTCATCTGTTGATGGGCACTTAGGTTGCTTCCATATCTTGATTATTTTAAATAATGCTGCAATGAACATAACGGTGCAATATCTTTTTGAATTAGTGTTTTAATTTTCTTTGGATAAATACCCAGAGTAGACTTGCTGGATTGTATGGTAGTTCTGTTTTTAATTTTTTGAGGAATCTCTATACCGTTTTCCATAGTGGCTGCACCAATTTACATCCAACCAACAGTACATGAGGGGTTCCTTTTCTCCACATCCTTGCCAACACTCCCCATTTGTTGTCTTTTTAACAATAGCCATTCCAACAGGTGTGAGGTGATATCTCAGTGTGGTTTTGATTTGCATCTCCCTAATAATTAATAATGTTGAGCATCTTTTCATGTGTCTGCATGTCCTCTTTGGGAAAATGTCTATTAAGACCCTCTGCCCATCTTTTAAACACATACCTATTTGTGTTTTTTTTTAATGTACTTTCTCTTCCTAAAATTTCACAAAATCACTTCAGGGGACAAATATAAATTACAAAGCATTTTAACTGAAATAATTTAAAAAGCCCACAACATTTTTCACTATAGATGAAATAGTTACATCAAAGATAAAATGTCCACCTGAGAAGTCCACATATTCACATAAACATGGAAAAGAGTTCAAAGAGCATAGAAGAGAACACAAATCATCCTCTTCAATTACTCAGGGACATTTGATTAACTGTGTTTGAAAAGATGAAGATCAAATTTTCCACTTTTTAGGGATAACACTCAGGCTGTTGACCATCTTTTTATCTTCCACCTCCAGACCATCTCCTCATCAAAGAAGAGGTAAGATTTAAACCACTTTACAAATGGCGAAGTCCTCCTCCTTTAGGACAGAGGACAACATCTCTGTACAACATGTGCATTTGGTAAAATTTTCAAGGCAAAAATCCTAAGAATTTTATGAAGCACTTAGGAAGAGACTAATAACCTTGTCTCACTTTCATCCAAAAGTCTGACTCTTAGAATTGAAACATTCACCATCATCTAACCCAGGGTGCTTCCACCCTTAATTTTAGCTGTAGAGGCCTTATCCAAAGGAAACCCTCCAGGAGCCCTAACCTGTGAGGAAGCTGGAAGTGTGCTTATCCAGGAAGAAGTGGGAGGCCAGAGCCTGGCTCACTGTCCCCCGCTCCCACTCACTCCCCCTGCAGTGACCACTAAGCTCATCCTCAGAAAGTTTGGTCTCATGGAAGCACAGTTTGAAAGTGACTGATATCACATATCACAGATGAGTGAGGATGCTGAGGCCAAAAAAAGTGACAAGTAGCTCATGCAATAGTCCCCGAGATGAGTGAGGCCTGGTCAAACATTCAAGGGGCTCAGAAAAGCCACTTCCTGGCCTCTGTGCAGCTAGAGTGACTAAGTGAACCATCTGAAGCCAAAAAGACATCAGAGGATATCTGCTTAAGGTCACTTTTCTAATATAAGAGACAAAGGGACAGGAGAGCTGCTGGTGTTTCCCCTTCCTCTTTCTTCCTGTTAAGGGTGTGAGGACAGTGCCTGGTGCTACAGCAGCCATCTTGAGACTATAAGTGTGAACAAAAGACAAAAGGCCAACATACTTAGTATGGGAGAGCAGAAGAAAAGATCTTGGGTCCTTGATGATTTCCTTGAGCTACTTAATGAATCTGAAGCCACCTGGCCCTGACTTCTGGTTAAGTAAACAATAAATGTCTTTACAGTAAGAGACTGTTGGTCAGGTCTCCACCTACCACATTCTACCTAATACAAAACACTTCTCTAGGTATTTTGGAATCCGTGTGCTACAATTTAAGTAGCACCTGCATTTTCCCACAAATTATTTCTATGTTCTGCTCCCAAACGAAAGTCATGTGGAAAGTTCAAAAGCAAGGAGGAAAGATACAGCCAACTTGGAAGACAGTTGCCTCTTACAAAGCCAAACATTTAGTCTATATACCATACAACCCAGCAACCGTGCTGGAGCTATCAAGGCATAAAATAATATGGTGAATCTTAAATGTATATTTCTAAGTGAAGAAAGCCAGTGTGAAAAGGCTACAGGCAGTTTAATGCTAACTACATGACATTCTGGAAAAGGCAAAACTATAGACACAGTAAAAAGATCAGAAGATGTGTGTGTGCCAGGGGTTTGAAGCCTGCGAGTGCAGGTGGAAGGGACGGAGAAGGGAAAGAGTGATGAACAGGTGGAGCACAGGGGATTCTTAGGGCATTGAAACTACTTTGTATGATACTATAATGGTGGCTACATGACACATGCACTTGTCAAAACCCACAGAATGTACAACACAAGGAGTGAACCTTAATGTAAACTGTGGATGTTAATGGATATTCATGTATCAATATTGGTTCATTAATTTTAAAAAATGTACCACACTCATGCAAGATGTTTCTAGTAGGGAAAACTGTGCAGAAAGGGGATTGTATATTGGAACTCTGTACTATCTGCTCAATTTTTCTGTAAAATCTAAAACTGTTCCAAAAAAATAAAGTCTATTCATAGAAAAAAAGAAAAAGGAAAGAGGGGACTGGGGGAGGGGAAGAATCCCTAAAATTATCATAGTTTTCTTCTCACATCAGTTCAGAAACGTACCCAATTTAAGGAGTGCGTGGGAAGGTTTGAATCAGCATCTTCCGTCCTCACCTTTCAACAAACGACCTCTCCCCCTCCCACCAAGACCCAACCCTGAATTTGACCTTGGGCGGTTCCTCCCCTTCACCTTCACTTCACTCCAAGGAATGCACTTTACTGCCGCTCCCTCAGCTTTCCAGGGCATCCCTAGGCTTCCCACTTATTTTTACTCTGATAATGACATCTCCAGAAAAAAAGGCATGGTTCAGACGCTTCATTGCATTAATGGAAGTAACAACCTAGTAAGTAATAAGTAAATTCCCCGGGTCCTTCAGGTTGTTTCCATAAGGGCTCTCTTATACCCAAACATTGTCCAACGACTCCTCATCTGCAGGGCCCAGAATTCCAATCAGTGTTGAGATCTAGCTTCTCTGCAGAAATGTAGCAAAGATTCTGAATTCAGCATGAAAAGAAGGAGGTCTCACACTCCAGTCCCAAAAGCTTCCTGGATCTTTTTTTCATAGTTTTCTATGGACTCTGAAAGGCTAACTTAAACGTTTAGTACTAAATAGACTAAGGTTGTAGCTAGATAACTGTTACTATCAAGTACTATTTTCATCAGAAAAAACAAAATATCTAGTACAAAAAAAAAAAAAGTCAGCCATTACTTGGGTCAGATTTCTTCCCCTCTTTTTTTCCCCCCTTTTCATCTTTACTGAATAAAATGCAAATGGGTGCACGACCAGGAGTCCTCACTAAAAGTGTGGATGCTATGAAATTGGCCAGGGAGAAGGCATTTGCTGAGCAAATACTCCCTGGAGAGAAGTCACTGTGGCCAGATCACTGAAGCCTTGGTAATGGGGGCCACCAGCTGGGGGGCTGAAATGCTTGTGTTACACAGCATAACTTGGGGTGGTAATAGGATTTTATCCAGATGAATCATTCCCATAAGCAGGGCATGGGTGTTTTTAATACATCCAGACCAAATAACAAGAATGAATAATCACTAACAATTCTTCCCAAAAGGTCAGGCTTTCTCACAATTCCCTGCCTTTGCACATACTGTTCCCTCTGCCTGAACACCCTCCCCTCCCAGCCCATCCCAAGACTCAGCCCTGCCCACACTCCAATCCTTGTCACCCTCACACATTATTCAGGATACAGCAGGAATGCTCCTCCTTTGAGGAAACTTGCAAGTTCCCCAACGTGGTTATTCAGTTCTTCCTTTCTGTCCCCTATTGCCTGTACCTGGCTCCTTTCTCAGTGACTATCTGTTTGCACGTCTTTATCTCCACTTGACAGAGGGCTCCAAAGACAGGGTCTTCCTCTTAGTCCTCTTTCTAGCTCCAGCAACGTGACTGTATGCTGCCCACAATAGGTCATCAACAGATGCCTACTCAAAACACAAATCACAGAAGAACTGAACACACAAATGGGCTTTAGCGCATCCTGCATGCAGTGGCTTGAAAAAGCCTCTAAACAGAGTCTCTTTCAGCAAGAACTATTTTTCAGCTTGACAAAATATTAACATGTGTTACGTGCACCATTTAGCATAAAAATAAGCTCACAGAGTTTAACTCTGGGGAAAGCTGGCTTATCTGCAGTTATTCTCCCAAATCACAAATAAAACAAATATATTTCCATGTTGTTTTGACTGACACAAATACCTGTGATGAAATGGATTACATAGAACTGCAATGCTAGCCTTGTAGGTCACATGTTCCTTCATTTCCCATCTGAGGCAAGCACATAGCAATTAAACTTGCCTGTGTGTGGGGCACTGAAATCATGTTGGACATGCTTACTGGTACTCGGGATGCTGTGTTCATTACTGGGAATGAGGTTTTCAGGAAAATAGGCTTATTAGAGTCGGACCAGTTATAACACAGACAGGCAGGACCTCTTCCAGTCTGGAGGCCTTACAGAGGAGACCACGTGTCCCTCAGGGGACAGTGCCCAGACTGCTCTGCCACGGAGGGTCAACTCTGCTGGTCTCAACAGCTGGCATCTAGGAGTCTGGACTCAAGAGGGCTGACCCCAGGAGCATGGATCAAAATTCACTGGGGAATCCTTCCAAATAAGGAAAATAGCGACACTTCCTTCCATTCTTAGTAATTCCCAGGTCCACTGAGGCTGCAGGCACAATCAGGAAATTAAACTTAAGATGCAGAGGAGATGAGAAAAAAAAAGCCTTAGATGCTCCTAGGATCTTATCTTTTGCTCATTACATCTTAGGGTTCATTCCATCATTCATGTATACACCTGTGTGTCCTCCTTGGTTTAGGTCCTGTGCCTAACATAATAAGTTCAGTAAAGAGCCATCTTCTTGGGGTGGCTGGTGAAAAACAATATTGCAAGGAGGAAATCTGTACTATCAAAATCTTTCATGTTTTTCTCTATACATTTCCTGCCTTCCTTGCAAATGTGAAAGGTTTCATTTGATTTGCTACTGAATTCAATATGACAAAACAATGAGGGACATGAAACAATGAGGCAGAAAAATATTCTTGGTGAAGAAAAGTAAAGGTGAGAAAGAATTAAGAAAATATTCTTAGTCTCGTTTCTTTCCTCTTTAAAATATAAGTATTGACTAGAAGACTCCAAAGTTCCTTCCAGGTTTAAAACTTTATGACTCACTAGTAATCAGGAAAATGTGAATTAAAACAGCAATAAGATACCATGTTCACCTTTCAGATGAACAAAGATTAAACAATTCTACAACATCAAGTGTCAGAATGTGGTGTAAATAGGATTGCATATACTGCCAACTGGGAGTATAAATTAATATAACTTGTTTGGAGAACAATTTGGTCATTTATAGTAAAGTTGAATAAATTCTAGGGGGCTTTTATTCAATATCTAGGATGATCACATACATGCTCTGGGTGACATGGATAAAAATAATCACTGAGGAATAATTTTTTATGGCAAAATTAGAAACAACTTACATGCCCATCAATAAATAGATAAATAAAATGTGATACGGTCTAAAGGTGACCCAATATACGGCAATTAAATAAAAATAAACTATTTATATACATGGCTGAATCTCAAAAACATTAACAAATGGACAAAAGCAAGATGCAGAACAATATACACACTACACCATTATGTCAACTGGGAAATAATACTATATATTTTTCAAGAATATATGTGTTTGTTTATACATATATATATAATATATGTATATATATATATAATATAAAACCAGTGGTTCTCAAACAGGAGTAGCTCCTCCTCCCCTGGGGACATTCAGCAACGTCTGGAAACATTTTTCTTTGACATAACTTGGGCAGGGAGTGCTACTGTGGTGGGTACTGGCCAAATATTCTGGTAACTTCCTACAATGCAATGAACAGCCCCACAACAGAAAAACTTATCTGGCCTAAAATGTCAGTAGCACTGAGGTTGAGAAACTCTGCTCTAGAACGATGGAATGCAGTTGTTTTTACAAATTAATTATTTAACTAATAATCCCCCAGCACAAATTTAACTTTCCCACCATATATAGACCTCTTAAGTGGCCACTGGCTGGAATCTGAGGGCAGTAAACTCCAAGACACAAAATGCTGTGCTTCCTTTTCCTTAAAAGAAAAAAAAAGTTTAAATAAAAATCACCAGTGATTTCTGAAGTACACTTTTCTCTCCTTTGAAATGAGAGATTAAAATGTTCCCAACACCCTCAATAAATATCTTTCATGGGCTCCAGCACTATTGTTGAACACCATTCACCAGGCCTGAAACAGGCTCACGCTCACAAGGACTCCTTCCTCCTCCCACCTTGTGTTGTCTCTCTCATGACTCTTCCACTTCCTGACAGTGCTATCATTTGCTGGTTAGGAAATACCCATTGGTATTTCACCTGAAAAATTATTTGTAAATTATGTTTCAGGAAATTGAATCATGTTTTCAGTGAACTAAAGTAGGTCATTACTTAAAGGAACTTGCTAATAAAATTTTTGCAACATTATAATAATATACACATATATAATATATAATAAAAATAATAATGCAAGCCTACTTTTATCTGCTGCATAAGGACTCATGACTATACTTCAGGATCTGCAGCAACAAGCCTGTCCCAAGTTCCTGAAGTGTTCCCATTTTATTCAAATTCACTAAACTGCAAATGTTTGTGTTACCCATTCAAAACCTTGCAGTGCACTCTGCAAAATTTCTTTATACCCAACTTCTAAGAAGAAAAGATTCCTGTTCCAAAAAATACATGAAGATACACGTGCTCATTTTAACTAACCTGGGACTAGAGCCATAAATATCAAAGTCAAAAGGAAGATCAATCAATCAATAACCTTCAAACTATACTGATGCAGAGACAAAACTGCATCAATAACTCCAGGGCTAATTTTTAAAAACCTATGTCTGACCAGTGGTCAATAGAGATTGGGGCAAGGCAGGGTTTGGGGGAGCATGCAACTACAAAGGCAGAGCTGTAGGGAGTGTCTGTGGTGATGGATCAGTTCTCTATCTTGATTGTGGCCGTGGTTACATGAATCTACACATGCAATAAAATTTCATAAAACTGGATACACACACAAAAATAGAATGAGTGCATGCAGAAACTGGTGAAATTCTAGTAACGCCTATAGTCTGGTCATTGTATTGTGAAGTCTCAACTTCCTGGTTTTGATAATGTTCTCGTTAAGTAAGATGTAAATTTGGGGGAAGCTGAATTAAGGAACCTCGCCATACTATTTTTCTGCAATTTCTTGTGAGTCTATACTTAGTTCAAAATAAAACTTTAAAAAATAAAAATAAAAACATGTCGCATATGAAAAAATTATCAGCATTGTGTTTCATTAGGAAATTACAAATTCAAACAACAAGATAGCACAATATACCTATAAGAATGGCTAAAATCCAAAACACTGACAACTCTACATGCTGGTGAGGATGTGGACTCATAGGAAGTCTCTCACTCATTGCTGGTCAGAATACAAAATGGGAGAGCCACTTTGGAAGACAGTTTGGCAGTTTCTTACAAAACTAAACATATTCCCACCATAGGATCTAACAATCGCACTCCGTGGTATTTACCCAAATAAACTGAAAACATGTCCACACAAAAACTTGCACACAAAAGTTTATAGCAGCCTTATTAATTGCCAAAACCCCAAAACAACTATGACATCCCTTCAATATGAGAGTGGATAAACTGCTGTCCCTCCACACAATGGAATAGTATTCAGCCTTAAAAAGAAATGAGCTAGCAAGCCACAAACAAACAAACAAAAAACATGGATTACTTTTATAGGCATATTTCTAGGCAAAGAAAGCCAGTCTGAAAAGGCTATATACTGTTGATCCCAACTGTATGATGGCCTGGAAAAGGCAAAACTATAGAGACAATAAAAAGATCAATAGCTGTCAGTCAGGGGCGGGGAGGAAAGAAGGGAGGAATGAACAGGTGAATCACAGGGGATTTTCAGGACAATAAAACCTATCCTGTACGATACTGGAATAATGGATACCTACATTATACATTTGTCAAAATGCATACAGCTACACAAAACAAAGAGTGACTCCTAACATAAACTCTGCACTCTGGTTAGTAATAATATATTGTTATTGGTCCATCAGTTGTGACAAATGTACCATAATAATGCAAGATGTTAATAATATTGGACATGGTACAGGGAGAGAGGGGATGAGAACTTTCTCTACTTTGTGCCCAATTTGTCTCTAAAACAAAACTGCTCTAAAATATAGCATCTATTAATTTAAAAGATAAGGTAAAAAACTATCTCAAGTCTATTCAAAAGAAAAGCCCACTTTGGTGAAGAATAGTGAATACTACATTGAATACCTATAGCTTCACAGAGTTTATATCTGTACCATAATTGTATCCTCACATTCTTCGTATGAAAGAAACAGCCACCATGTAGCAAGGGTTAAATAAAATAATGCTTTTAAAACTGCTCTGAAAGCAATAGAGCCTACAAATAGAGGTATAACTCTAAAACTACTCAGGTTACACAACAGATATGCCTACTGAGGTTGAAACCCCCGTTAGAATCCAGGCAGCCTCGCTACCTGATTACGTGTAACTCTCTCAAGATATGTTGGAAAAAAAGATGGCAATGAACACAGACAAGCCTCTACCCCTCTCAAATGCACTTCAAAGAGATTCTGCTATTGGTGGGAGGGGAAAATAATAACAGCAGAGCCATATTTGCACACCCATGTTCACTGCACCATTACTCACAATGGTCGAGAGGTGGAAGCAAACTAAATGTCCACTGATGGATAAAGGGGTAAACAAAATGTGGTATATACGTACAATGGAATATTACTCAGCCTTTAAAAAAGAAGGAAATCCTGTCACATACTACAACATGAATGAATCTTGTGGACATGACATTAAGTGAAATAAACCAGTCACAAAAGGACAAATACTGTGTGATTCTACTTACAGGAGGGAGTCAAACTTTTAGAAATAGAAAGTAGAAAGTAGAATGGTGGTTGCCTAGGGCTGGGGGGGGTGGAGAACAGACGATGGGGAGTTGTTGTTCAATAGGTATGAAGTTTTAGTTTTGAAATATGAAAAATTACTAGAGATCAGTTGCACAATATTCATAGAGTGAACAGCACTGAACTGTACACTTTAAAATGATTAAAATGATAAATTTTATGTTACTTTTTTTACTACAATAAAAAAAAGAACATTATGAAAGTGTAAACATTGATTACAAGTCTGGTTATGACACTGAAAGCCTGAGTGAAACTCTGACTCAGCAGAGGACAGAGTCCAGCACAAAGTCAGCATCATAAACCCAGGAGAAAAGGACTCTAGGAAGCTGACACAAAACAGATTTTGCAAATGATAGAAAAGGGAATAAAACAAGTTCCCTAAAACCTACTAGATACCAGAAGTTCTTGGGGGGAACTTTAGGTTGTGACCTCACTTTGAATTAATGCTGATTTTCATTAAATATCTTCTCAACTACCAACAATAGTGAAAAGAGCAATCATTAGTGAAGCATTAGTTTTGTGCTGGTTTACACACATCATTTCATTGACTCTTCTAACAGCCTTATATGGCATATGTCCTGGTTATTTATTACTGTGTATCAAACCATCCTAAGACTTAGGGCCTTCAAACAACAACAGTCATTTACTTTGCTCATGAATCTACAATTTGGCAGGATTGGGCAGGCATGGCTGGTCTAGGCTCCACGTAGAGGCATCCAGGGCAACTCACGTGCGGCATGCTGCAGGATCCACTTTCACGAGGGCTCACTCATATGCTGGAGAGTTGAGCTAGCAGTCGGCTTGGAGCTCAGCCAGGCCTGTGGGCCAGGGGCCTCAATTCCTCCTACTTGGGCCTCTCCATGGGCAGCTTGGGCTTCCTCACAGCATGGTGGCTGGCTTCCAAGAATGAACACCACAGAGCAAGATGGAGATGCATAGCACTTTTATCATCTAGCCTTGCAAGTCATGTAGCAACACTTTTGCTATACTTTGTTGGTCAAGGTGGTCACAACATTCCACTCAAGATCAAAGAGAAGGGACATAAACTCTATCACTAGATGCAAGGACTGTCAAAGTGATGTTGTAAAAAGAACATGAGGGATGAGAGATACTGGTTTGAACATGTTCAGAAAATACAATCTGCCACAGTAAATATTACCAATATCATCCCCATTTTGTAGACGGGGAAACTGAGTCTTGGAGAGGAAATTAATTCCACCCTCACATACACTGAAAATCAGACAGCTATTAAGTAATGGAGGCAAGATCCAACCCAGATATATATGACTACCAGAGTCTGAGCCCTTAATTACCCTTAACTATTCTGCTTCCCACTTCCTCCACAATTTCCACTCTAATTACTTCCCTTCCAAAGGTCTTTACTTTCTTTGCATATGAAGGGTTTATTTCATGTAATTAACATGAAAATAAACTTGAACTTCCCAACTAGAGCAGTTTACTGACAGACACAGCTCTCTAAATGTTTACTAAATTAGATATGTCTTCTTTCCTGTACTAAACTATGAACTCCTTGAAAGAAAGGAAGTTTAGTAAAACCTGACATCTACATGATATTTGGTTCACTTCACTGCATACCACAGGAGGTCCGTAAGTGCTTATCTGAAATGTACCTACTTGTTTAAATGTCTATCTCTCCAACCCTCCACCAGACTGTGAGATACCAAAAGGCAGAGACAAAGGCCTGGATACCTAGAGCACAGTAACCTCCATGCCCCACACCTCACCCCAACACACACACAGCCCTACACAGTGGGCCCACAATAAATGTTATCCTGAACAAATGAATGAATGAATGAATGGCATATAAAGAAAACAGAATGAACAATAATCCAGGTTTATAGTCACTTTCCTCATTCAAACAAGAGAAAACTAACAGAGAAATGAGATCCCATCATTAGTCCTGCTGGCCTAGGCCTAAATGATGGCAACCTGACTTATATTTTGGTGGAGAAAGAAACAGTGGGTTGCGTGTTGAGAGAGAAACAGATAAACCTGCAAAGTGAAGAAGACGTAAGTGGAAGAATTTTCAGCTGCATGACGGAAAGATGCAATTTATAGGCATCTTCTCTGACACTTTTTGACACCCTCCCAACTTGGATGCTGAGGTCAAGTGCAAATACACATGAGGAGAAGAGGAGGAAGGGAATTCATGGTTACAGATGCTACTCCATGCCAGGCACTCTGCTAAGAGCTCAGGCTTCCACTCCCACAAATACATTTTCACATAAAACCTAGAACAGCAGGAACAGGAAGTAGGGACAAAAAGTAGCATGGCATTTTACTGGTTCATAGAAAATCATTTTAAGAAATAATTGTGGAGATACAGCAACTAATTCTACCTTAGCAATATTCTAAATGGGAAATCCCACTGGTATTAATACTGATGGTCAATGGATGAATTCACTGAGCAATCATCACTTTCCACACACACATCTTTGTAAAAAAAAAAAAAATAGTCTCCCTTCTCTCATTTAGCGCCCAGCCTCTGGTCTCTCCTAGGCTTTCTACATCTGCTACAATACTTCTTTATTTTAAAAAGAAATCACTGCAGCAAGCTTTACGTTCTTTATTTTCCAGGAATGAGTGGGTAAAGTGGATCGTAGCAGCAATGAAAGTGGTAGTGGAGAAAAATTAATGTCTTCATGCTTTTCATCCTCAGAATTCTTTAAATAAAATTTAATTTTGCTGGCTATTGCCCTTTAAATGTGCTAAATTAGAGAGAGGTAATGCACTCTGCTTTTCCAATTTCTCTATTGTATTAAAGAGTCTCTTTTCCTGCAGTCTACAGAAATGGCTTTTTTTTGGGGGGGGTGGACTTTAGCAGTATATTATTGTGTTGAGAAAACTACTATTCATATGACTAATAAGCATATTTTTCCTTACCTGGTTCATGAAAATTTCCCCTGTTACTTCTGGTAATTATCAAAACACTCACGCCAAAGCACACACATTCTCCATTTCTCAGAAGTTTGCCTCCCACTGCAGCAGCAATATCGTGATGGTTTGAGGTCACATGGTCATGGATAGCTTTTAGTTTTGATATCACGTGAGAATGGTGGGCCCTGTCTTTCATTGCTGTAACCATCACTTTATGTTTGAGTCCCAAGTGTGTATTTAACTAATATGTGCTCCACAGAGGGGAAAAGTCTGTTCCAACTAAAGTCCCCTCCTCTCTCTCAACCACCTCCCACCATCACCCACAAAACACATTTTGAATAAAACAATACTAACCATCATTCAGTGCCATGGCTCAACCATGTTATTTAAATTACAGAAAATAATTCTTACAATTAGAATACACTTTACAAAGCAATTCTGAATCCCTGAATGGGGACGAGTTCTTCAAAAGAACAAACTGAATTCTCAAAGAAAATCGAAAAATAATTGGATGGATCCATGGCACGGCTTTCAAACTGAGTGCCATTCTCAGGGTCCAAGGTGTCTGTGGGGCCTTCCTGGGTGCTGATGGGAGGCTGCACCCCTCCTCCACAACCTCAGCCTGAGTCACTTCTGCTTTATCTCTCTTATGTAGTAAGTTTCTGCTACAGGAGAACTTTTGAATAAATTACCAATTTTTATTTTATTTTTATTTTTTATTTTAAATAACTAGATGAAAATACGCTTTTGACATTATTTACACCATAGTTTACCAATCAAAACAGTCTAGCATGCCAACTAAGATGAGTAACACTGTAGTAGAAACAACTAAAGGAAAACCACTGCAATGCAACTATTGTCATTTATTTTTTCAAGAACAGTAGTGGTTTTAAAATTCTGTGTGCACATTCTTAGACACTCCTCCCTTTAAAAAATGACTCCTAGTTCTCCCTCCCCTTAGACTGGCCTTTTCTAAAACATAGAATGCTTAGGAAGTGATGCTTTGTGATTTCCAAGACTAGATCATAAAAAGGATACAGCTGCCACTTGACTATCTCTATCTTAAAAGTTCACTCTGGGAGAGGCCAGCTGTCTTGTCAAGAGCACAAGCACCAACTTACCAGCTATGTGAATGAGCCACCTTGGAGCAAATCTTCTAGCCTTAGTCGAACCTTCAGATGACTTGCAGCCCCAGCTGACATGTGTCTATGACCTCAGGCCAGACCCTCAACCAGAACCCCTCAGCCAAGATGCTCCTGGATTCCTGACCCATGGAAACCATAGAAGATAATAAAGACTGTTGGTTTAGCCACTAAGTTTTGGGCTAATTTGTTATACAACAATAAATCACTAGTAAGAGAATTCTTTTTTTTTTTAACTGCTTCACAACATTTAGACTCTAACCAAACTAGAGTTATTTATCCTTTTCCTAACTCTTCCTCTGTCTGAAGTCCCCATTCTTCCCCCTTCCTCCACCAACACAGGACTCCTCATCTTCCCAGGGATCTTTCCCTCCGCTCAGCCCCTTAGACTTTTCTCTGTGCCTCCCTCCACATTTGATCCTTTGTATTAGTTATTTGTATGCTTGTCTCATCTCCCTGACCAGGCTGAAAGACCAGGAAGCCTGTACTTCTAAGGAAAGTCTCCCAATCAACTTAGACTCCACACAAAATACCTTGCACAGAGCAGACACTCAGTCCATTTACTGAACAGAAGGAAATACCAGTTGTTACAACGTGGCAAAAAGGGCAACCACCAAATAAACCCAGTCATCTGAAGGCATTTCTCACTTCTCAGAAGAAATCCCCAGGGCCAAAAGTGACTGTCTCCGTGACATGCAAACTTACAGCCCTTAGTTCTCTTTTTCTTGCTGTCTAAAACCCCAGCCTGTCATTGAGTGAAACATCCTTCAGCACTTTTCTGAGAACTGAGGGAAAACCTGCAAGCAGTCATGTGAAAGGGTAAATTAAGAGAACTCAATTTACATCCACTGGGATATTTTAATATCAAAATAATATTAAGTGTAAATAAGAATCATACAGCAAGGAATGGGTAACATGTCATAATGACATTCAATTTGCTAAGAAAATTTTTTTTTTAATTTCCTTGGAAAAAAATTTTCTTAGATGTTAGCAGCCAATACTCATATCTTATCAGGTCTACAGGATTGCTATATGGGAAACTGAAATATGCAGAATGCTACCTCTAAGAATGCTGCTGGAAAATTTTTCTGTGTTTAGAGGTAACTATAGAAATATTAACTGAAAATACCTGAGGCAGGGAAAAAGCCTACACAATACGTGTGGAATATCAATACATACAAGGTGAAGAAGAGAGGAGATTAATATCTTCATTAATCTAAGTTAGGGGTACCAGGTCACTGGCCACAGTGGACATTTGTTGGCTGCCTCTCAAACATCCATGCTCCCATTCACTGTTCCTAAAAAGTATCAGATTTTTGTCCTGCCATTCTTTGGTGATGCACCCTGCTCATTAGCTAGGGGAATTTTCCCCTTGCCCAGCTCCAAAGTTCAACTCTGGTAGACAGAGAAAAACAAAAAGAAACCAAACCCTAAATGACCTAGGGAGTGGCTGAATCAAGCTGTTAATTAATTCTAGATTTCCCTATACTTCTAACCTTTTCACTTACATAAAGTTTTATTGTTTAAACCACTCGGCGCGGGGTCTCCTGTTACTTACAATCAAAGTCATCCTAACTGCTAGACTGGAAAAACCTAAAACAATGCATCATGGATGCATTATGACAAATCTTACCTGCCAGAACAAATGAACAATCAAGTAATTGTCAGGTACATTCCAAAAACACTTAATACTCCTTTTTTTTTTTTTTTTTTTTGGAGATGGCAATGCACATAGTATACATATATTAAAGGCCTGGAAAATTTTCTGAAATAAAAAAAAGAAACTTATTTAACTTTTTAGACCAGTTATCTAAGTTGATTTAATAACTTAAAGTAGTTATTTAAGTTGACTTTGCTATTATTTATTACAGAAAACCAAGTAACATCCTATGTTCTGAAACACATACTTTGGGCCATAGTTTTCATCTTGATAACAAGTGAGTCAGTCTCAAGGTTATATGAAGGTGTGAACTTCTTAATTCCATGCTAACATATCTTGCAACCCAGAGCCCTACTGGGGTATCTCCCACTGCTTTCAGCTACTGCCTGTGCAAAGTAGCAGGATGCCAACTTGAACAAAACAAATTAAGCAAAGTGAATCAATCCACTGTCCCGAAATTCATATTACATGAAAACGCAGAGCCCTTCTGAAGCACTGGAAAGTTCTAGATTGCACCTGTAGTTCTCTCCTCAAATGCAAAGATATGCCTGTATCTGCAATATCAAGAGTGTAGGGTTAAGGAGCAGGGGATCCCAAGCCAGAATACCTGTGTTCAAACCCTGGCTCTGCCACTCACAAACATGAAACCTCAGCAGGTTTGCTTCCCCAGGTCTCAGATCCTCATTATAAAATGTGAATTCTAATAGACATTACTCAAAAGTCTAGCATGGATAGAAAAATTAAATAATAAAAATCTATCTAAAGCAGTTAGCACAGTGCCTGGCACATAATAAGTGTGCAATAATGTTCACTGCTGTGTTGTAATAATTAATACTGAAAAATAATTAATACACAAAAAGGTTTATCTTCCCAAAGATATATCAGAGCTTCAAGGGAAAAGAAACATGAATTAGAGTAATAATAACTCTCAGTATGAAGTAAATGGATGCCACATAAACATTAATCCTTGATTATTTGTTCTGGGAAGAAAAAAAAGGAGTATATTAAAAATAAATAGCACCTCAACAACTCGTCAACAACTCATACACCTCATAGCTACAGCACACCTTCAACACATCTTAGAGCAAAATTCCCAGAACACCAATAGACCCACATACAAATTAAGTTCAAATTATACTCCATAATGAAACTATAACCTTTCTAATGACCAGCATTTCAGATGATCAGCACAACTAAATGAGCATGCAGATTTAAGCCTGTATTTTCAGATATGCAACTGACTTGTACCAGAAATAAGTGAACTAACTATAGATAATTCCTTTATTGGACTTCAATCTAAAACTAAGCTTTATTTAGGCCTTCAACTTGTAGCATCTATTTCCTAAATCAGATGTGCTGCCAACTATAAAACTGATGACACCAACCTCACAAAGATGAATCAGAGAGAAAAATAACAATTTGACTTGCATTCAACTCTCAGGTTTTATCTTGATGGATAATGTAATAGACATATGTATTCTCCAAAGGGATGGACTTCTCTTTAGAATCCTGGGAACCCCGTTTCTATTGAATAATTAAGCCAGCGGAATGTGGTTCAAGTTTCACACCATTACTGTGCTACTTGAAAACCTCACACAACCCCAGGAAGGACCTGGGGCCACCACACACAGGGTCCAGGCATGCAGCAGCATTCACACAGACCACGATATGAACTGCACCCTGGAGCTGAGTGGTGCACAAGCCAGGTGTCATACAGGACCACCCTGAAAGGATAGACACATTTGCTCAGTCCAGCTAGGGGCCAAGATTTTCTAGAACTTGCACAACAGGGTTACTTTGCATTCACTTTAAAGAGCAGCATAGGAGATTTCCATCAAGCAAATACTTGAGCAAAATTAGTGGTGACAACAATCTTGGAAGCAAAATTTGTATGCAGATGAGTCCTGTGCACCACAGCATCGAAAGAGTTAACCTCTGCTTTACCATAGTGTTACTCTGTGTGTGGCTCATTCACTTCCTCAATTTCTCCATGAACTAGCTTGTGAAATCCTAGGACTGGAAGTGACTGGCCTTAAAAGCTCACCCCTACTGAGCACTTTCTATAAGCCAGATAATATCCCAAGCCTTTTCCCATTTAATTCTCACAGCAATCCTATAAGAAAGGCACTATTATTATCTCCAATTTACAGCCAAGAAAACTGAGACCCAAAGCAGCCTTGCTGGTGGCCACACCAACGAAGCAGGCACCCAGAACTGGACCACAGGCAGCAGTTATGGGTTGAATTGTGTCTTCCCAAAAGCTATATTGAAGTCCTAACCCTCAGTATCCATGAATGTGACCTGACTTGGAAATAGGGTCTTTGCAGATATAATCAAGTTAAGATGAGGTCATTAGGGTGAACTCTAATCCAATATGACTAGCATCCTTTCAAGAAGAGGAAAACATCATGAGAGACAGACACACATGAAAAGAAGATGGCCACAGGGAGATAGAGGTAGAGATGGGAGCTATGCTGCACAAGCCAAGGAATGCCTGGAGCTACTAGAAGCTGGAAAAGCCAAGGAAGGATCCTCCCCTAGAGACTTCCCAGGGAGCAAGATCCCACTGACACCTTGATTTTGTGCTCTTAGCATCCAGAACTGTGAGAGAACAAATTTCTGCTGTTTTAAGTCACCCAGTTGCAATTTGTTAGGGCAGCCCTAGGAATCAAACCCAGCAGTCCAGGCTCTCACCGACTACTCTTTTCCCTGCCCACACTTCCACTTAACCTGACCTGTCTGTTAAAGAAGAGAAATGAAAACTGCCACTCCACGATACTTTCCCAGACTTGAGACTGTTACAAGTAGAAAGTGCAACATAGTTTGAACTGTCTTGAAGAGTATTTTTAATCAAAATTGAAATAAGAGTATCCTACCCTGCTCCCTAACTTCCAGCCCCTCCAGCAGCCTGCAGTTCTGCTGTCCTCCAAGCAGTTAGCAACTTAAAAACAGATTGTCTTTTCAAAGCACAGTATCTGGTGACCTGGCCCAGATCACCGCAATGAGGTAAGACCCGTGGGAGATTCCAGAACCTGGATCTGCCCAGGCCCCAGGAGTGAGCAAGGCCGACAGCAAGGAGAAAGGCAGCTGAGGTAGCTGTAAGGGAGTGAACTGCCCCAGTGGAACTCTGTACGTGCTGAATATCAAGGCAAGGATGCCTTAGAGTCAGCTCAAGTAACTGGGTCAGCATTCTGCAGGTCAGATCGGGAATAAGAAACATCAGGCAAGGCCCAATGTGGAGAGGGCCAATCAGAGAACACACAGTATTCCCAGGTACAGGCAGGTAGCCAGAATCAGACTTATAAGGTGGTGTCAGTCACCTGGCTAGGGCAGGAGGCAAACTTCAGCTTCTGCAGTGGAGTACCAGGCAGGAAGGAAGGAGGGACTGGTATGAGCCCAGGGCCCAGCTCTCAGTGGGTTCTTCTAGCAAGGATTCTGGCACCTGGAACAAAGCAGAAGCCAGGTATAGAACACTAGTCAGCCAGGGGAGAAGAGCATGCAGAGTGATCTGATCAGGAGGTATTGGCCCCCCGGTCCTAGAGATTCCTTCAGCAATCCCACCCCCCATCTTCAAGAGCTGGGCCTGCAGGGGAGGGGAGGGTGGGGAGCACAGAGCAGAAAGCAGGCAGGCTCTGACCCAAAGTGGACTTTTCACCTCCATAAAATGCAGAAAGCGTTTTTCTGGTAGAACAAGGCTAAGGTTCCAAGCTCCATTCTAAAACTTCTATAAAGAAATAATCCAAACCAACACTGTTAAAATACTTGTAATTACAAATCTAAATAGAAAACTATATTAATCTAGAAGGGAGTAGTTTTTTTTCCTTTGTTACAGTGCTTGGCGAACAGCAGAATTAATTAGGGGAACATGAGGCAGGAGATGGAGACTTCTGTGACGATGATGTCTGGAAATTTCAACCAATTCAAAGTTTTTAGTGGTTGGGTGGGTTTGTTTTGTTTGATCTGTTTTCCATTAAAAGCATGTTTTCCCTTTGTTGTCCTGTCAGAATTGTTGTGGAGATTAAATGTGATGTGATCGCACTTTGGAAACAATAAAATATAATATTAGGCAAATTTAAGGCTGCAATATCGGATTTATAAGGCAGGATCAGCAGTATCATTATTTAAATAAATAAATACTATTTGCCAGATGCAGAAACTATAAAGATGAGAATAAAGTTTGGTCATTTGTCTATCACCCAGAGATGAGCAATGCTAAGGTTTTCCTAATTTCAGTGTTTTTTTAATTTACTCATGATTTACATAATTCAGATCATACTGTTGCATATCATTCTGTTTTCACTTATTATATGATATGCATTTTTCCTTGAACGAAACATTGTATCATCATTTCTAGTTACTGTAATAGTCCTTTGCATGGAGACACAATTCAAGCATTTACCTGTCATTGGCCAATTAGAAAGCTTTCATTTTCTTACATATGGCTAATGCAGATTGAGCATCTTCAAACATAAATCTGTGCCTAGTGTGATGATAGTAAAAAACAGACAACATGGATGAAGTTCTTGTTAACTTCTAGGCACTAAGTTAAGCACTTTCAGTGCATTATCCCAGCTAATCTTGATACCAGCACCGAGTTATGTGCTTTGCTATGCCAACTGTATAAATTTGGCAGGGGGGTGGGGGGAGGGCAGAATTTTTAGTTTGGAAAAGCTAAAGAACGTGGAGTAAATGGTGGCTGGGTTCTGAACAGCCTGAATCTGTATCTACACCCATGCCCTCAGCCTCTCACAGGCATGCAAAGGCAAGACCACTGACTTACAGCTGGAGACGTGTCACAGGCTCTCAGCGCGGATAGCCAGCCTACTGGCTTCCCAGAAAGGCTGAAGCAGTTTTCACTCTGAAGGGCAATGGGAGGTAGCTAGCCTGGGACACCCTCACTAGCACTAAGTGCTCCATGGGGGCACCGAGCAAGTTGGGGAAAAACACATTTTATATGCAGACATCTAAGAACAGAGAGACATTTACCGTGGCGCTAAGCAACCTTAATCTTCAGGGCCTCTCACTTGATTGAGTCCTTCCCATCCTCCTTCTAAATAAATATTCACTTGTGTATCTAATTCTGTGTAATTTTCTAACATAAGCCCCAGACTTGCATAAGCTTCAGACCCCACAAAACCCGAATCCACAACTGTCTAGGAAGAACATTTAGGGCTGCGGCAGAGATGATACTACAAGTTACGTACACCAATTGCATTGCCCACAAGCACATGGCATAAGTACATTTCCCGGTTTCCTCTGCATTCGGCCACGCCTGTGATTGAGTTCTGGCTAAAGGAAGGCAGACTATGGGTAGTGTATTGGGTAGATACTGATGCCTAGGGTGACCCCATTGGACTTTAAAGTGATCAAAAATTACATTCTTATTGTGTTGCCATTGATATTTGGGGGTCATTGTAACGGCATTCAGCATTAGCTACGGGGACTAAAGCAAAGGCTTCACACCTTGATGGCTCTCCTTGCATACCTGTGTCACCATGATCTCGCTAACTTGGCATCTTTCCTTCTTATTTCTAACAAAGCACGTAAAACTGATTTGCCTCAAGTATGCACACTTACATCTGACAGCCTTAGATTTCATCTCTGGGAACTCCTCTGCCACGTGGTAGGCAAAAGTAAAGCCGAAAGCCATAAGCCACGTCTTCCTTTTAAAAACACACTCTGAGCAGTAGAGACTCAGCTCTTAAGGAGGAGACAGTAAGTGGCAGTTACTTAGTTTCCCCCAAACACTTTAGAGTCCTGAGTTTTCTGCAAAGGAGCACAGATGTTCGTATCTCTGGCAACAGCTAGAAGCTCCTTGCCAACACATGAGCCCATTTCAAGAGAAAAACAGACACAAATACCAAATATATGCCAAATTCTCTCTAAATAGCTTTCTCCCCCTATTTCCTTATTTTAGCCAACTTGACTCTTTCTACCGTACCCACCACATATTTTCTGATTTCTTAGGGCACGTACATTTTGCGATTACCAGCCAAGAGGGATCAAGATTGCTTGTACTCTTCAGAAACCTACTCTCTTCTACATCCAGCAACCTCCTCAAGCACCTTATCAAGATAAATATCACAGTTCATTTGGGCCACAGTGCTGTTTCCCCAGAAGCCAGGAATCTTTCCCTGTGAGGACAGTCCTCCAGATTTCAAAGCTAAGCAAACTCAAGGCTGGAAACCCTCTACTATAATCACATCCTCTAAACTGCAGGCCGTTCTGAATCTATCATCTCATTTCAACCCCAGCTTCTTTGGGGTTGAATATTCAGCAAGTGGATGAAGCTGCAAAAGGAAAAGATGGAAAATTAAAGGCTTTTTCAAAATTGGGAGCTGCAATTGATTTTTCTGAATGCTCTTCCAACAGGCAAAGATGAAAGAGCCACGCCTCATAAACAGCAGGAGGAAAGGGCCTGCCAGAAGGGTTAACCACTTGCATTGGCCAAAATTGGCCCCTGCACTTGGGGCTTACAAATGCACTGGGATTTAACCGCAAGGAGTTGGAGCCAGTAAGGATGGGCAGAGGTGCTGCTGACCTGAGTGAGACCTGGGAGCCAACCTATGCTCCCAAAATGCAGACAAGAGGTGCCTCTGTCCCCATACAAATGATAACCCTTAAAGACTGCAGCTCGCAGGGGCTTCCCTGGTGGCGCAGTGGTTAAGAATCCGCCTGCCAATGCAGGGGACACGGGTTCGAGCCCTGGTCCGGGAAGATCCCACATGCCGCGGAGCAACTAAACCCGTGCGCCACAACTACTGCACCTGCGCTCTAGAGCCTGAGAGCCACAACTACTGAGCCCACGTGCCACAACTACTGAAGCCCACACTCCTAGAGCCCGTGCTCCACAACAAGAGAAGCCACCGCAATGAGAAGCCCGTGCTCCGCAACCAAGAGTAGCCCCCGCTCGCCACAACTGGAGAAAGCCTGCACGCAACAATGAAGACACAACACAGCCACAAATAAAAATAAATTAAATTAAGTTAAAAAATAAAAAATAAAGAATAAAATAAAAATGTCCAAAAAAAAAAAAAGATTGCAGCTCACAAATCCAATTGCATTGTGCAACTGAGATATTTGTGGCCTAGTCTGGCTGGTTAGCTCTAATGGTTAGACCATCTGGCTAATAAGATTACAGCCAGTCCCAGCATAAGAAAATTAGCTTTCCTCTATTTCAACACAACAGATTCATCCTTATCCCAACTTGAAACAATTTCACAGGCAAGCAAATAATATTTATTGATTACCAATTACATATATAGCATCCAGAGAAATAAATTCAATAAAAAGAGGAGTTTGCATTACTTATCAAAGTCTTTTCCAACCCCGAAAGTCTCATTTCTGTGAGTTTAGAGAAACAATTTACATCTCTCTGGCCAAGAGGTTGGATGTTATTGGCTTAACTCATCAGACTTTTTCCCCCCAAATCTGTGCTTCCTTTTGGCCTAAGGGACCTGGTACAAGTCCCAACACATCAACAGCATTAGTAGAGAGAAGCTCATGTGGTTTTCCTGCCTCTTTTAGAGGATTCAACTGTTGGCAGGAACATACACTTTTAGGGAATTTTGTTTAGTCATGAAGCAATTAGCTTTCATGACTTTAAATGTTTTGATGGGTTTTTAAATGCTTAAACAGGTGTACAAATAAACAGATGAAGCAGACAACACCTGCCTTCCTATTTAGGTAAAGGGTTTTAGAATTAGTTAACTGAGTGTAAAAACTCTAAAATGTGTTCCAGTAATGGTGCACTATATGATTTCTTTAGAAACAAACAAAATTGGACAAGCATGATGCCACACTAAGTTAAGTCACAGGGTCTACAGCATCTCCGGAGGGCATTTCAGAGCTCCTTTCCAGGTGTGGTGGGCACCACTTAGATACTTTCCTATTTATAGTTCCTAATAAAAGCTACAATTTATTGGGCACTCCTCATGTGTCAGGCCTGTTAAGCACTGCATAGCATCCTCTAGAGGTCTGTATTATTATCTACATTTTACAGCTGAAGAAATTGAGATTCAAAAATATCACATAACTTGCTTAAATTCCCATATCTAATAAATGGAGAATGTGGGATTCAGGCCTGGCTCTTTCAAGCTCCAGGTATCATGCTCTTTGACCTGTACCAATGTCTTCCACATTACAGCTTATTTCCTAAAAATATGAAAGGGAAAAAAGTCCACCATTTCCCTTCAAGTCATTTCTCTATGTAGTCAGGCGTTCCTCTCATCGCCTACAGTAAACTCCTACAGATACGATTAAGCCTGTGTCTCTTTACCTAACCTCTTACAGCTTTGCTTTCACTTCTAAGGCTAAATAAAACTTGCAGCTTCCCATTTTATATTACTTCTAAAACACCTATCTCAATTCTTAACCTTTTTTTTTTTTTTTTGCGGTATGTGGGCCTCTCATTGTTGTGGCCTCTCCCGTTGCGAAGCACAGGCTCCGGACGCGCAGGCTCAGCAGCCATGGCTCACGGGCCCAGCCGCTCCGCGGCATGTGGGATCTTCCCAGACCGGGGCGCGAACCCGTGTCCCCTGCATTGGCAGGCGGACTCTCAACCACTGCGCCACCAGGGAAGCCCTTAACCTCTTTATATAAGTATTTTTTTGGCCTTTTTTGCCCAGAAATAACTGTCTGATTATGCTGTGATCCATAAAGCCAGGTAGAATGAAATAAACAATTCCTTCTCAGGGAAATACCCTCTTGGGGAAACCTAGATTTCCCATGAGAAACCTAGAAATGAGTTTGACAGACAGTGTCATATTCATTTCCGTTTCTCTTCTTTTAAATCATAAGTGCCCTCTACCAGAGAGGTTGCATTTCTAACCATTAAAATACCCCTATCTAAAATTCAGGATACCCTTCTCCTAAATTAAATGCTCTGCTTGAGATGAAGTATTGCTTCCTGAGGGCTATGTGGGTGGATCTGATGGGTGAGGGCCCCTCAGAAGCAGGGAGTCCCCTGTGGAATGCAGAGCAAGGTCCAGCATGGCACTTCCCCCTTTCCCAGGACAACAAAGCAAACTGTAAAGAGCCATGAGCACCAGATCATCATTTCCTCCATAGCAAAATGATCTTCCTCAGTCACAAATCCCTTAGAAAAGGAGATATGCAAGTGGAAAAGCCATTTGTTTGTTGACCTTCTTTATCTTCCACCTGGGCAGCTCAGAACCTCTAGCCCAGTGGACTCATAGACCCCTCATACTGTACCAACATCAGCCAATTTTTGTATGCTTGAAATGTATGATGCAACAGAAGCTATGCATCCTTCCATGAGTCCTCTTCAGTATTCATGAGCAGAGATTTACAAGGCCACAGTGTGCTATATAGTTCAGAAAATCACCAGATGGACACATCGCCCAGTACCCACAGGTAGTTCCTCCAAACAGAAGCTATGAAAGACTAGCCATCTGATAAGATTCTGTGTCCCATCTCTATTGTAACTAAACAAACTATATCCTACTCAGGAATCTGTCCATATTAGCAATTTGGGTAGAGCCTTAGAGATTCTGGCACTGTAGCAACATGGCCAAAAGCCCAGGAATCAACAAACAGATGTGATATGAAAATTCTAGCCAATGAAACAATTTAGCAATGCTGAGAAACCTATAGAGATGATTTTCCAACATGACTGCTTTCATAAATAATGTCTTCTAAGGACTGTCTAAGGTCAATGGTTTCAGAATTGGCTTTTTAGCAAGGATGACCAGTAGACTCACTTCAATCTAGGGACCTCTGGAACATTTTGTTTTTAATGTACCGAAGAGTAATACACACCAAAATTGATAGCAATTATAGTTACATACACTAGATGTATATCCATTGAATGAATAAACTAATGACACAAACTCTGCCAACAACTAGTTTTGACTTTGGCCAAGTCATGGGCCTCAGATTTCTCACGTGTACAATGAGTTAAAAGGATTAGGTGAGATCACAAATGAGTGCTCCACAGAATATTGGTTCTGCAAAATGTGATAGGTTTTATTTGGAGAAAGAGGGAAACTGTGGTTAACTGAGTTTGAAAACCAACATGTTACAGAAGAAAACAGATCCCTGACTGCAGGCTTCTCAGCATGTAACATGCTAATTCATAGAGAATCTCCCCAAGAAAGTCTTACGAAAGTCACCCACTCCAACAAGGCTACAAACCCCTTAATTCACAAGGGTTTCCAGGCAAGTCTCAGTTGGTGCCTGGTGCCTAGCAGTTCAGCACACTTTTAAGCTCTCAACAAATATTTGCTCTGCAGGTCTTCAAATCTCCTAACAAAAGGATCCCTTCTTCAAGGTCTTCTTTGATGTTAACTATTCTCATTGACCTAAGATCACCTGACATGCAGTCCATCTTTCTCTTTGGTTCTGCCTCTTTCTGGCTCTATGACCTTGGGCAAGCTATTCACCCTCTCTAAACTTTCAGCTTTCTTATCTATAAAATAAGAATATCAATAGTAGTTAACTCAAAGGACTGTAGTGAGAATTAAGTGAGATAATGTGTATAAATCACTTTGCATCACACACAGTAAACACTCAGTAAAGGTTAGCTGTCCTTGTTATTATTCACTAGTGTAACACACTGTTTGGATTTCTGTCCCAAAGTCACCACTAAGCAGACTTTGGCATGTTGGTCCCTATCTAGCCTCATCACTGGCAAAAGGCAGACTTTGGATTATATCAGCATATTCCAAACTCTAGCTCTTCAAAGACTATTTTCCAGCCCTATTTTACTTAATATTTCTCTTAAAATTATTTCACCTTAGTCTCACCCTACGCATGAAAATCTGTGAAATCATATATTTGATGCGCTTGTTACCTTTTTCCAATATGCATTAAAATGAATGAACAATTATTTAAATACCTTTCAAAAGCCAGCATTAATACCTGAATCATCTTCAACACCACACACTGGGAAGCAGTAACTCAGGATCTCCAAGATCCTTTCAGTAAAAGATGAGATATCATCTCTCCTGAAAAATCACAAACAAAGCTTTACAAATGCCAACAACCACCCAGCCCCAGCAAGGAAGCATCATGGTTCAGACCATCGAAGGGATCCTTTTTAGAAACTAGATTCAAATCATTTAACAGCTGGAAATCAGAGATGACAAAGGGCATGGAGTTGCCTGGGACTTTCCAAAGCAAGAATGACCTTCAGAATTCTCTCCCAAGTTCAGATACAGGTACTCTTTTCCTCTGTCAAGCAAATTAACGTGTGTACTTATTTGGAACAAAATGGTTTGCCAAAATGGACAACGATCCTCTAGTTCAATTCACAAGAAAAAAAATGGCATCTCTAGGATGTGCTACATTAGCTGAGAGGTGGGGAGACATTTTTAAGATATGTTTCGGGCTAAGACTTTTTTGAATTCCACAACTGAAAATCACAAAAAGCATATAACAGGCATAAGGACACCCAGCCAAGAACAAGAGCACCTGCTCTACCCTCATCCCACCCCCAGAAAAAGCACAAGTTGAAGAACTCTAACACTCAGATGAAATAACCCCCAGTCACCTCACCCCAGGTTGGCAGCAACCAATGCTGAAAATGTGTCACAGCTCCCTCCAATGTAATGTCACCCTCCTTCAGACATCGGCAAAACCAAAGCCACTATGAAATGGAAAAAGACATAAAGAGTATTGTACACTGTCATCAATAGAAAAGGATACTATTCTGTAAACATTTTATGGGCCCCAATGTCCAGCCCTTCCATGAGTAGAAACAAGTATAAGTGGTAGTCTATAATATCTTTGCTATAATATCTTTACTTTTAACTGCAATCATTCTAAAGCCCTTTTAATAGCTGTCGCTTATTCATTTCCAGGCTGTAGCAAATTATAGTTAGAGGAAATGGCTGCTGACAGCTTCCCTACTTCTGTGAATGGCACGCTCACTCATTCTTGCAAGGCCTGTGGTCCTCCTTCCTGGCACATCATCCAGGAGCACGAAAGTCCTGCTTAAAAGGAACAATAACGACAACAGTGCCCAGGTTTGCCAGTTCAGAGACCTTGGTTACTCCAGGTCTGTCTCACAAGGCCTCTGTATATTCTTTCTCATTCTGAAAAGAGGAGAAAAATCAGTTTTCCCCATACATACTCCAAAGGCAGTTCAGCAACATGAAAGATGCATGTTTGGGAAGGGAGGGTGTGTGTGTGTGTGTTTGTGTGTGCGTTGGAGGAGGGTGGGGCAGTGATTTCACCTGAAAGGGATTAATATTCCAGGTATTACTAATATCATGAACCTCATCCTCTCAGAGGACACACATCCCAGGGAAAAGAGAACTGGGTCAAAGGCACAAAGCAGTCCACAAAAAAAATAGTAATCGTTTTGAATCTAAAATAGTATTTAATAAGAAAACTGAATGATCACTTCTGGCACCTGGAAAGTGGTTCGGCCTGTCCCCAAATATTAAAATTGGATTAATACAAAAATAACTCTTCAGAGGAGCTTTCAGAACTCAGGCTAATGAATCCAGTTATGTTGCTTCTTAACAGCCTTGATTAAATGGGAGCATTCGACTCCGGACGGGGGTGGGGCAGAACCAGTGAACAGCAGAGTACACGCTTAGAGCCCTGTCACATCTGTGTCACACGGACGGCAATCAGGAACCAGAACTTTACGATGACATTTCTTTCTTTAACACTGGGTCTTTCTCAAGTCAACACGTAGCCTGAAGATCAAAACAATTAAGTGAGAAGGCACACTGGAGAGACCCCTAGGAAATATTTTTCAGTCTTTATGTTTTCAAAAATTCAAAGACTCAACAGATGAAAGTACAGCAATGCACAAATTAATTGCTGCTCAGAAGATGAGCTTTTTACTTTTTAATTAATGTTCTGTCCTTAACCCAAAAGCAGAAGTAAAACATACAATGTACAGTGCTTATGCACCTCTATGGCGAAGTGTTACCTTCTTCCCTCGGGCTTTCTTTATCCTCCTGAGAATGTGTTTAAATTTAAGACGCAGTCTTGGCAGTGTGTGTAGCTCAGTGATGCAAATAGTGTGGGATGGAGCCACCCAGAACTCTGTGAGTGGGAGGGCAACCAGGAAATCAACTTTCCTTTTCTCAGTGTGACTCTGTTCCGTCCAGAGGATGATTTGGGCACACATAGTGTCGGTTGTCTTTTTCAATTGGGGAAGGGAGGAGGCATACAGAGGGAATGCCAAGTCATATATTGGAAGCACTTGTATTTGCAAAACCCCTGAGTTTAAACTGTTAATGTCCAACTTGTCTTCCTCCTCCCACTTCTCTCAGTGATTCCACGTCCATCCTGGGGGTCTCAAGGCTACAGGATGGAATACAGTTACCTCTGTAACAGTCAGATATTTGAAAGGAAGGGGCCAGCATAGATTAACCAACTCAATGGGCAATGGCAAACCTGTTGGAGCGATTTGTTTGAAACGTGTCTTAAACCTTTCCCAGATGTGCTAACAGGCAGAGAGAAGGGCTGATCTTCAGTTTCATACTCTCCCATCTTGCTGTCTTTAAAATGCCCCTTTGGGTACATTCCACATGCCAGGCAATGGGCAGGACACAGAGGATGTAAAGACAAATATGGTGCCCTCATTATATTCAGGAGCCCCCAGGCCAACAGAAGAGACAGAAAAGTAAACAAGCACAAATGGATGAGGTTGGTCTTTCTCTTTTTTTGCACAGATGCATGAATTAATTCTCTATGGAGACCAATCAGTCAGAGGTCAGCAGGCTTTCTGCAGGAGACATTTAAGAGGGCAACAGGTTGTAAAGGATGAAGAGCGGAACCATAGGGAAGAGGCACCTAGAAGTCATCCAGGGATTCCCCAAAGGGGCTTCATCGCACAACTGGCTAGGGCAGGAAGTCTTTGTATAAATACGGATTCCAGAACTCACCCAGAATCAGAATTTCTGGTGTTGAGGGCCCAGATTCTAATCCTTTGTAACCACTGAGATGATTCTGAAGCAGTTGACTGATCCAGAGATTTCTGGTTGGGAACCACTGATTACATCTAGCCCCCTTCCTCCATATTATACAGCTAAGAAAACTGAGGCCATCAAGGTAGGCACAGATTATGGTCAGTTCAACCCCGGGACCAAGACTCTGGCCACTTGACCCTGAATTCCATGCCTAGACCACCAGAGCCTGCAGAGCTCATGAGGTACAACATCTCCCATGAAGCAGGACGTTGACCAATAGCGACAGTGGTTGGTGCCTGCATGAGAGTATCAGCCACACTGCGTTACTGGTGTGTCCATGACTGCCTCCTGCCCCCTAAAGGGAGGAAAGTCAGTCCCTGTGTATCACCACTTCCCTGGCATCGAGTGTCTAAAGAATGAGTCAGTGAATGAAGTCCACAAATGGGGTCCACAAACAGGACTCTGCACCAGCATCAGGGAAGTACTGAGAAGGTCACCTGTCCTAGGGACCTTATTTTCTCTAAAGAGAGAAAAATAAGACGCAGGAATCAACTCTGGTAGTGGAAAACACAGTGAACTTTTTTTTTTTTTTTTTTAATTAATTATTTATTTTTTGCTGCGCTGGGTCTTCGTTGCTGCGCGCGGGCTCTCTCTAGTTGCGGTGAGGAGGGGCTACTCTTCATAGCAGTGCTCGGGCTTCTCATTGCGGTGGCTTCTCTTGCTGTGGAGCATGGGGTCTAGGCACGCGGGCTTCAGTAGTTGTGGCACGCGGGCTCAGTAGTTACAGCTCATGGGCTCTAGAGCACAGGCTCAGTAGTTGTGGCACATGGGCTTAGTTGCTCTGTGGCATGTGGGATCTTCCCGTACCAGGGCTCAAACCTGTGTCCCCTGCACTGGCAGGCGGATTCTTAACCATTGTGCCACCAGGGAAGTCCCACAGTGAACTTTAAAAAGTCATAATGCAAAGAACAGAAAACATCATGAAATTTTCTTGTAGACATAACCTATTCTAATGAAATGGCATTTTTTTCCTACGAAAGTTAAAATCGAGCACGTGTTTCAGAGTCAGCGAAACTGAAGGGTGTGGAAAGATACAGGAATGGTGTACCTTGTGATTCCTAATTCCATCCCTTCTAACCAACTGTTGGTCTTGAACGCACAATTTTGGAGGAGAGGTTCAAAACGTATATATCCTTTCACATCTATTGCACACCCGCTGGAGCCAAGGAACTCTGTTCCTTGGCAACGTGTTTCATTTTATCATGGCATTACATGGACACCATTTCCATTTATACAAGAGGAAATGGAAGCTATGAGAGCTTAATGAATTTGCCCACAGCAAGTAGAGAATGAGTAATTTCAAACTCCATCTGTTTAGCTGTGGAGATCCTGCCTCTGTCACTCCCCCAAGGCAGCTCAGCAAAGTGTCTAAGGGAGCGAGGGCGTCAGGCCTCCAGCCAGTCAAGGGTTCTATTTAAGTACCTTCTAGTGTGGCGTGGTTCCCATATAGACAGCAGAGTCAAAGCAGCAATCAGAACAGCGGGATTCACACAGACCTATGGTGTTAGCTAGTTAACCATGGTGTTTCTACAAGTGAAATATATAGGAAGCCTACTACATTCTTACTGGATCTGTAGAAACCGGAAAGTTCTAGGTCAAGTGAATGAAAGTCTAACCTGAACCATAAAAACAGAGTCGTGGCCCCTCCATCAATTCCCCAACTTGAACCACTTTATAGACCCAAAATCCCTTAAATGAAGGGGAGGCTGGGCCCCCTTGAGGAAGGACCCTGGTACGTTGCCAAAAATATATACTGTTCATCTTTCTCCCAGTCTTCCCCCAAAGGAACTGGCAGCCTTTTACTGAGGAGACTGTGCAATGGGGAATAGGAAATAACCAAACCTTTGGAGGATTACTGGTCACAGCCTCTGAACTGACACTAATTCCAGGAGACCCAAAATGTCCCTGGTGGCCCACCAGTCCGAGAAGGTGCTTATGGAATTCAAGTGATCAATGGGGTTTCAGCTCAGATCCATCTTGCAGTGGGTCCCCAAACCCATCCTGCGGTTACTTCCCCAGCTCCAGAATACATAATTGGAATAGACATACTCAGCAACTGGCATGATCCCCACACTGGGGAAGCAAGGAGTCGTTTGGTTATTTAATTGAAGGAGAAAAGGGCTGTGGAAGGTCTGAGAATGTGGCTCCAAAGGCCCAAATATGCTCTACTTCCAGAGTGAACTCAGAACACTAAGTTTAGGGTTTACTGTGTGTGTGCTGTTTGGCTTAAAAGTAATGGGCTCAGCTCAGCACTTGAACATCAGGATAAATGGTTCCAGCGATGAGCCACGACACCTATCAAGTTTCAATTGCTAGCTGAAACCTTTGATAGCTGCTAGAAAAATAATGTGCAATTTTAGCCTAGAAACATAAATTATAAAGGTCACAGTGCTCTCAGAATATAATAAATAAAATGTAGGTAACCACGTATGTGGTAAGGATCCCAGCCCCAGTTTGTGTCATGAATGCCTGGTCGCCCACAGGCCCTGGGAGGAAGGAAGAGAGAAACATATTCTCCAGATTCAACACTGGCTGAACTGTGGATGAAGGCACAGAGGGGGTAGAAGTTTCAGGGTTGAAGCCAAGAAATGTTTTCTACATTCTTCCAGCTTATGCTCTTCTAATATCTCTGCCCCATAGGATTTTTTGGTGACTAGGAGAGAATTACAAGCAGACACACGAGGTATAAATACTTCTGCAGACAGAATGTGATGACAACATTGGGGTCCTCCTCTGGAGCGTTCATTACACGCAGGGTCCAGTGGAATGACAGTAAAGCAGTAACCACTGCCACCACAGGATTAAGGCACTGCAAGGCCAGCGGCCGTTTGTCCTCCACATCTGACATCTGGTCTGGCCCCCGCCTCCATCACAGTGACCTCAGGCAGGACTGGTCTTCAGCAAAACTGAGTGCAATGAGAGTTACACGTCAGCCATCCCCGAGCCACGTGGCCCTGCAGCCCTGACTCGGGGCAAAGAAGCCATTTTAAAGGGCTCTTCCAAAAGGACGCAGTGCTCACATACACGTACCCGAGTGCTTCTCCCCGCAAGCACTGACTGAGCACCTGTTGTGGCCTCAGCACCGGGAATATCTGCCCTCAGGACCTCCAGTCTACTCAGGAACAAAGACAGGAAGCAGAGCGTAAAGAGGCACAAGAGGCACCATAAATGCCAGCACAGGGAAGCACTCCGCGTGTCCCAGGAGGGGATACTAGGAAATCAAGGAAGGCTCCCTGAGGAGGTGACTACTGAGATGTGTCACGTTGACCAGGGGGAGATGTGGGTTCAAGGCACTTCATTCTCTCTTCTCACCACCAATTGCCTGATGCCTTTTCTGTGACTTTTCTGTCCTAAGTTTACTCTTAATGTTCATTTCAACCTAATTTCACTTGAAAAGGAATTCTGGGCTCTTATACTCCCTGGGGAACAGCCGTGAGCCCACTCTCTTCCTCATGATCAGTTTCTGAGCAGAATTTTAAGAGGGCACTAGAGAATAGCTTTAAAGGAGACGCCCTCCCCCACCAAAGTAATCCTCCTGTATCCCTGGCCCTTTACGTCCCTGGAAACAATTCCACATTGTGGCAACTATGGTCTGGTCTCTCCCTTGTACAATGTGCTCAGTCTCCTGCTTCAGATGGCGAAGTAAGCAAAATCCATGGAGGGGCTTCTTACCACCCTCCTCGTCGGGTCAGCCTTCCCCACTACCTCCCTGCCTCGTGGCTTTCTTCAGCGCTTACATAAGAAGATTCCTATGAAATGGCTACAAAATGAAATCTAAAATATCAGAGACATAGAAGTAGTAAGCCACAGGTCTGAGAAAACAGCTGCATATGAAAGGATTAGGAAATAAATTAGAAGAAACTCAAAGGATTTAGAATCCATTTCAGGTGCACTGCAAGAAAATCCTGCCAGTGTGGGGAGAAGAGGTCCAAGTTAAAACCCAGGCAATAAAGAGGATCCATCCGTTACTGGCTGCCTGATAATGTTCTACCTTGAGGTTTATAATTCTTCTTTCACTCCTTAGCACTTTCTAGGACCAGGCTCCTCAAAGTGGAATCAGGACCACTTGCATTAGAATCACCTGACGGACTTGTTAAAATGCAATTTCTGGGTCCCCAGCAATTCTTAGGCATTTTGAAGTCTGTGAACCACAGATCTCGGTACTATATCATTCTTAAGTGGTTGCAATACCCATGCTAAATCACTCAGTTAAACTGCTCTTTAAAATTTGAAGGAGACATCAGTGGCTCAATTGATTCTTTTAGAAATTGTTAAGATTCTAAAAGTAGTAATGGTGCAGTCACACTGTGACCGGTTTTAAATGATGTAAAAGTTACACACTGAAGTCAGAAAGATCTTTGCAAAACATAAATGTGGTCACATCACTCCCCTGGATAAACACTTCAGTGATTTCTCATTGCTCTTTTGGTAAAGGCCCAGAGCCGTGGTCCCAACGAGCCCACCTCCTCAGCCTAATCCAGGCCTGGAGTGTCCCCTGCCCAGCGTTCTGGTCTTCAGTTCCTTCAACATCCAAGTCCGCCCTTCACATGAACTTCACACACACTAGCCACCCGCAGGGACTCTTCTTTCCCCAGTAAAATCCGTTCTTCCTCTTCCCAGATCTCCCTGACTATATAAATCCCCCTGCTGTAGGCTCTCCCAGCATCAGCCCTTTCCCCCACAGTCCCTGGCACAGTTTAAATGTCACATTTATTTGTGCGATCCTTTGAGTAATGCACATTTCCTCCACCGGCGTCTAAGTAGCCCATGACATCAGCTAAAGGACTATTTTGTTTTCTTCCCTAGGAAGGAAACCCACCATTGTTTATGTATCACCTAGCACACCCATGGAACATAGCTGGTGCTCATTAAATATTTGTGAATGAACAAAGGAATTAAAGAGTATCTAAAAAGCAAACACTGGAGGCAAACGCCGACCCACAATAGCCACCAGGAATTTAAAATACACTCGGATCCCTCTCCTAAAAGTTAAAAGCTCCAGGGTCTCTCCAGCACCCTGAAGACTAAGTCCTATGGCAGTTTCCCTTCCCCTGCATATGATACTAGATACCTTCTTTTGCATTTACCACTTCAAAAGGATGAGCCCAACTCTTCCTAATGCAATTCCTGGATTTTGAAAGGAGAGTGAAGTTCAACATTATAACTGCTATTATGCCATTTCTCTGGGCCTTGCATTGATCTAGTTATGAAAAATTACCCTAAAGCCTATTCATTGTCTGAAAGACATACGTTGAAATGAAAAGAGACCTGGTTTCCATGATGACTTACTTCTTATATTTGTGGACACCTTCGTGCGTCTTATCATTCTCGGGTGCCAATTCTCAGACTGTTTCACTGCATTTTCAAATGCTAGAATTGTTAGCAGCATATCTGAATGATTTCGAATGGCCCTCAATAAGTTGGCCATAATTACAACACAATCTCTACTATGGTGGAATGATATTTCACGGGGATATAAACGAATCAACCATTACTGCCCTCTTTTCTCTGCCATCTTGCTGGCAGTAGGCCTTGGCTCAGGTAATGAATGGTTTGTTGCCCTGACTGTGCTCTTTTACATGTTCCTGAAGCAAAGCTCTCACAGCAAATTGTTCCCAGCTAAACACAATATTCCAATGTAATGGGTTCAACTGAGGCAAAAATGAATTGGACAAATGGACGGAGACTTGGAAGCAAAAGAGCGTAGCATTCGGTACGCTGCAGAAAAGTCCTCGATTTTGAAAGAAGAGTGAAATTCAACATAACAACTGCTATTATACCATTTCCCTGGGCCTTGCATTGATCTGGGCAGCCAGCCTCCCTGACAAGTAAATTTCCTCATCTGTAAAATGGGTCCAAGGTGAATTAATATGTTTGACTCACTGTTAATCTGATATATATTTTGGTATGGATATAATTCTCCAGTGATTTACTGTAAATCTATATTTCACTATAAAAATCTTTTTATGGGTCTTTAAACATTTATTTAACACTGGATCCTATTTATAGCTCTGCACTAATCCTGATATACAGTAAAGAGGCATTGTCACACAACTGACAATCTAGCAGCTTAAAAATCCATACTTATCACCCTGTCTGGGAGAAGAGAAAGTGATGGAGATTTTTATTGTACACTGAAGAGAGTATATAATTTGTCAGGTACCAAACAAGATTTGATTATAGTGATTGATAAGTGACTTTTCATGACTATGGTAATAGGAGGTACGCGGACTATACTTTTCAAAGCACAAGCTTGGAGAAGTAGTTTTCATTCGGCACATTTCTCTCCTATACCCATACTTCATGGCAGTTTAGTGTCTGCATTGAGGTTGTTTTTTTTTTTTCAACCACTCCATAAAAGCCATTACCAAGTGGCAGGTACATGAACCACTACTTAATGAGCTGGTGAGCCTGTCAGCTAGTTGTTGCCTTCCTGAAGGAACAGAAAGTAGAAAAGGCATTCAAACAAACTGGCAATAGCCAGACAGAATGAGTAGAAATGGAAACAGGTGGCTTCTACTTAGGTGGCCATAAAATGAATTGTCCAACCTGGGGCACTTTTGAAAGAGAAAGTTGGTACACTTAATCATGCTGAGATGACAGAGCTATACTGGGTCTGTGCACTTAGGATTACAGACGTCTTACTTTTATTTTTCTATTTTTCATCTCCAGAATATTTTCTAATCTGATTTCTAGGCTCAGGTTAAAGAAGAAAAATTAATACTTTCCTACCACCCACCTGCCAATGAACATTTGAACTGTCCCCTACTCACAGGAAGTTCCAAATGATTCAGAAAGGGACACTTACAAAGCGTTATTGGAACCATTGAGCTAACTCCTTAACATACAACATAATCATATGAATCCCAGTTCAACCGAATTAAAGTCCTGCCAAATGCTCCTCCACTACTGCTTCACAAACTGGGGGTTTCTCACTGGGCTCCAATCCGCGCTGGACAAGTACAAACAGCCCCCAGAAGGCTGGATTCAAGGAAAGGGAAAGACCCCCAATTAGCAACCTCCATTCTCTCTACCCAAAGTAAAATAATAATAAAACAGTAAAATCCCAGGTTAGCTGTCAGTGAATGGGGGATAGAGATCCATTTACAAGAGGTTTTATTTGAGGACCCCACGTTGCTAACATGATTTGTTATGTCACTTCTTTTAATTCACAATTGATGGTAATTTTACCTGACCTGTTTTTCAGCAGTTTACTTCTGCTGTATTCTTGAAGAAAAGATATGTAAATCAACCTAATAGTCTAGTCAAGATTTTAGAAGGAATTCCCCAAGCTACTTAAAGAAGATAAAATAATAGATGTACATCTTTAAATGATTTTAGCAACGTATTTGAATAAAAAACTTGAATTAAAAACTACTGAATTAGTACTAATAACATCAACAATAATAGCAAGTCCAACCCAATGCTTTTGGGGTATCCTACTTTACAATTATTAATATATTTAATTACCTCAGCAACTCCAAGATGTAGAGACTTATAGTACGCCCATTTGAAAGATGTAAAAACTGAGGCTGAGGGCTTCCCTGGTGGCACAGTGGTTGAGAATCTGCCTGCTAATGCAGGGGACACGGGTTCGAGCCCTGGTCTGGGAGGATCCCACATGCCACGGAGCAACTAGGCCCATGAGCCACAGCTACTGAGCCTGCGCGTCTGGAGCCTGTGCTCCGCAACAAGAGAGGCCACGATAGTGAGAGGCCCACGCACCGCAATGAAGAGTGGCCCCCGCTTGCCACAACTAGAGAAAGCCCTCGCACAGAAACGAAGACCCAACACAGCAAAAATAAATATAAATAAATTAATAAACTCCTACCCCCAACATCTTCTTAAAAAAAAAAAAAAACTGAGGCTGAGAAAGGTAATTAACATACACCAAGTCAACCACCCATGAGAGTCCAAAAGATAATTTGAACCCTCAACCAACAAGTATGTATTTATTTAGCTTTACACCTCAAAGGCTTTTCCCTTTTTCCCCCAAATCCATTCAGTCAGCAAATCTTTTTTTCATCAACGTCAATATCCTTTCCTTTTGGCTTGAATCCAGCTTGAGGGGGGAGGGGTTGGCCCTCTGGAAGTTGCCTCTTTAAAGGAAGAGTATTGGCCCACTACTCAGACTTGAAGATGGAGTTGCATTTACACAGGAAACACACTGCTTTATTTATTCATTTGACCAAGATCGTGTGTTTATTCGGGTAGGCCTAGAAGGAAAGGGCTTACAGCTTCCATCTTTCCTTGGCACCTCCCTCCTGCTGTACCATCTAATCTATCTTCCATGTGGCCTTGGGACTTAGATTTCTTATTGAATTCCAACTGTGTCTTTTCCTTGCCTAAAATCCTTTAGCACTCCTTTCCGCTCAATCCAAATGCCCAGCTCCCAGAAGAGTTGACACAAGGCCTCTCTCAAACATTCTCCCACTACCCTGATGGCTGTATTCCCTGGTCTTACCAGGTTCTTTCTTTTAACACTCAGCTTTCCAGATCCTTCTCAAAGTCATTTCAGTGTGAGCTCCTTCCTCTGTGATCTGCACACACTGTAAACACACATTTATCACACTCTATAATGACTATCTATTAATGGATCTGTTTCCCCTCCAGCCCCTCTCACCACACTGCTCATATGAAGCGGGTCTTATAATGACCAGCAAGAGACTTGACTACAGGACATAAAATGCGATCAAAATGGCTGCAGAATGAATGAATGAATGAATGAGTGAAGTGTTATGATGGGTGCTGTAAGCCCAACAGTATTTCAATTTAATAATATTTATATGGATATTTAAGTATATGGCACACATTTTAAAAATATACTACAATTAATAAATAAATCTTTATTGTGCTTCTCTCATATTAATCCAGGCAAATGTTTCTCAAAACTCTCAAAGAATGGACAGTAATTGAGAAAGTAGTTCTAACGAGTTGAACTCACTTCTTGGCAGTAAAGTAAGTCTAAGGATGATGGAAATATATTCATTCCTTGAGAAAAGTTTTGATTTAATGTGATTTATTCTGACTTGCTATAAAAGTGATAAGCACTGGAGAAAAAAGGATTTACCAGGTGATATAATAGTTTCTTTGCTCCTGAAGACCTTTCAATATTGGGAGAGCTACATGGATATGTATGTGTGTGTGTGTGTGTGTGTGTGTGTGTGTCTTTCTCACACGTACACATACATACACAATACACACTTACTATTTAGTGTATGAAAGGATCAGTCCTATTCCCCCAAATCGAAATTTCTGAATACTTGGTCACTTCCTATGAATGGCTCACAGTTGGAATAACTAGGTCACATGGCCCACTATAAAAATGCTACTGTGAAAATGATGGGGTGGGGCAGTGGTGAGGGTGGGCAGGAGTCAAGTAAAAACCAGCCTTACTGAGTGTTATTGGAATTCACTCTTCACTCAGCCAAAAATACGCAACCTAACCAAAGTCCCTCCACTGGTTCTACCTCCCAAGCCACATGCCTTCTGGTGGGCAAGGGCAAAGCCAGCTGTGGCTCTGCATCTGGATTAAAGAGCCTGAAGACAGAAAAAAAAATTATTTTGAAATGCACTATGCTTCGAAATTAAGGGTAATTGTGTGTAGCAGCCTGGAAAATATAGCTCATCCAGGACTGCTCAGCCACAGAACCCCACAGCACAAAACGCTGGCTTTCTAAATTCAATCTCAAGCTAAAAAAAAAAAAAAAAAAAAAAAAAAGGCACAAAGGGCGGAGGTTTACTGTAGGGCTGTGACTTATAAGAAGGCGACTTCCTCGGGGAGACAAGCTAGTACACAAGCTGAACAATCTCTCTCCATCCCTTAAGCCCCTAGAAGCTACTCTGCTACAGCAGCCCGACAGCGAAGGTAAATAACAGGTTGACAGATAATTACATAAGAAAACAAATGTGGCAAGATTAGGACAGAAATCTAATGGACAGAGTGGAAAAGGACTCCACATATAGCAATACCTTAAAGCAATGTCCTGGTCATGCTAATGGAACATCAATATTTATTACTACCCAACTAACCAAGGCGTATTTTACCAGCAGAGGAGGCATTTCACCCTGTTAACTCATTCCCAAGCAGACATTTCCTTAATCTTGTGACAGAGACCTCTGAACGAGCCCAGCTGAGCTTTGCGACCACCTCCCTCATTTCACTGATCTTATTCGCATTACGTGGAGGTTATAGCTAACACAGTAACCAGGGGCCAGAATTCAAGACCCTGTGAGGAAACTGAGGCATAAAATCACTAGCTAGTTTTTTTCAACCAGAGGGTGCCAGGAAGAAATACACATGAAATTCAGACTTGAAAGCAACTTGGGTTAGGGAGACAATTGCAATTATAGGAGGAGAGGAAGCTAGAGAGGAAATTTGGAGAACTAGAGGAAATAAATGAACATAAAGGATGAGACCACCCATCTGTAAATAAACCACCTTAGGGCAAAGGAATAACCAGTAAATAGAAAACTGGGGCACTTATAACTGCTGTCAAAAGTCTAGCATGTCTGATAGCCCACAGTTGAACTAATTTATGCAAGAAAACAAAACTGTGGGGCTTCCCTGGTGGTGCAGTGGTTGAGAGTCCGCCTGCCAATGCAGGGGACGCGGGTTCGTGCCCTGGTCCGGGAAGATCCCACACGCCGCGGAGCGGCTGGGCCCGTGAGCCATGGCTGCTGGGCCTGCATGTCCGAAGCCTGTGCTCCGCAACGGGAGAGGCCACAACAGTGGGAGGCCCGCGTACCACAAAAAAAAAAAAGAAAAAAAAACTGTGGTTCTTACTAGGAGAAGGAGGTTAGCAATTGGCAACGTCTGGAGACATGTTTGGTTATTGCAACTGGATGCTGTTACTGGCATCTGGTGGGTAGAGGCCAGAGAAGCTAGTAAACTTCCTACAATGCACAGGACACCCCCCCGCAACAAAGGATTATCCAGCCTCTGGATAATCAATGTCAACAGTGCCAAGGTTGAGACTGCCTGATATAAATGGTCAACATAGAATGGGCAATAGCCTGCAGGAAGAAAAAGAAGAGAATCAGTAGCCTCAGCATCACTCAAGGGAGAAACCATCCTGGTTAAGAACTCCAGTCTCTGGTTCACTTAGTTGGTATTAATACATGGGGCAGAAGCAGCAAAAATTGTGACTAGCTGGAAATTACTCTGTTAAACATATTACCCCCCCAAATTGGTCCCCCCCCGACCCCCGCAAGTGGTTCCATGCTTTTGCTTTCACCATGACTCATCCACAGAGAAAAAAAAATGCTGGCTAAAGAATATGTGTCTATTCCCCTCGGCCAACATCATTCTCATTTTTGATTAATGAATTGCATTCTGGCTTATACGCATCAATATCATGAGCTTGGGTGATGGGCATGCTGTCCCTGAGAGAAGGATCTCTGACTCCCAGGACTAAAGAGGTCAGCTTTAGAATGGGATATCCAAAGGGAGGCACTGAAAGACTTGGCCTCGGTGGTGGCAGACACATCCCTAGGTGCCATGGTAACCCAGGGCACAACCATCAGAACCCAGGGCATTTCTACCAGCATACAGGAGTGAAGGGCCCCCTGGGAGGGCCGCAGCATAGCTCAATGTGGGGATCCTGGCCTCAGACCAGCCTAGTCCAGGAGAACCAACAAGAAGAGTAAGTATTCAACACAGGCATCAAGGGGCACGGGCAAGAAACAGCAGGGTAAAAAGAGTCAGAAAAGGTGGGTGTAGGCTCAGATCTACTCTCCAAATATACTAGTGACATTTCATTTCTCCAAGCCACTTCTATAAAATGGGATATGAATACTATACCAGTTCATCCCCACCATTTCGAAAACAGCATTCCAGGAGGAAGCATGTCAGTTGCCGGCACATGGAGGAAAATGCTGCATGGATCCTGTGACTTCAAGCCCCCTGGGGCAACGCTCAGTCAGGGCTTACTCAGTCCTGCCGCCCTCAAACCACTGCTCCTTAGCCGGCAAGTACAACCCACCCAACCCATAGCAGTCCTGGAGCCCAGCAATTAGTATGGACGTTTTCCAGTGTTTTCTACCATGGGAAGTTTTGCTCCCCGTATTAACTGTTAGAACGAAAATAGTCAAAACTGTAGCCTCAATTCCTAAAATTGAGGTTCCAATAATAATCTTGCTCAGATTCTGGAAATCAGTGTTTGCGGGGGCCTAGAACACTGACTGAGACTCATCATCTCATTCTATTTATACATGTGACTAATTTCTCTACTCAGCACTAGGCCAGGTTGTTGCTGTGGTTAATTCTGTTTGATGAGCTAGCATCCCTTCTCCCGCATGGATTCCTACACAATACTTGGCTGTTCACCCCACCTTAGGCCAGGGACAAAAATCTGCTCAAACAGACCTGCACTTATCCTGTGAAAGCTTAGAAAGCATAGTACTAAGTCACAAGTTAAATTAATCATGGATCAAAAGCGTGATTTGAGAGCTTCAGTTCTGGCTATTATCTGTAAGTTCCAATTGTTGACACTCAGACAACCTAAATTATCCAGGGAACTGAAAACTGCAACCAGTGTTGCATTGTGCTTGCAGGCTGGCTTTGTTGTACCTAAAAATGCTGTGCTTGGCATATTCAAAGGCTTTCACGGGCCACACGCATTTCATGGGAGCCACACTCTGTACCCTGGATGGCTGGTCTTCAAAATCCTGATGTTTTGGACAGTGCTGAAGTTCTCAGCCTTTTTCTTCTTTGGTTAGCCAGTCCCAAGCCCTGGTCAGCTAAGAAGCTTAATCTGATTGTGTATCACAGCAGTGTGGCTGCCACCAGAAGAGATTACTTCTGTCTTTGCAAACCTCTGAAAGTAATTAAAAGCATGCATATGGGGACCGTGAGGCATAAAATATGAAAGGAAAAGTTCAGTGAAGTAAGGTTCCAAAGACCTCAAAACCTTAAAGACCTCAAAAGCTTAAACTAAAACTTGTCCAGAAAAGAGTATTTTCACTCGTTTTATTCTAACTTAAAGAGTTATTACACATAATCTACTGTCTCTCCATATCACTAAAGTGAAAAACATATACTTGGCCCTCCAGCTTTGCCAAGACATCAGCCTCGGGGCCTAGCAGTAGTATTTTAAAAGTTAAGTCAATGACGGATGCTTTTACTCCATCTGATTCAACATTTGGAAACAGCATCTCTTGCAGGAGATTAAACCAATAGCATTTTGGAGGGCGGGGAGCTAAGTGTTTTTTAAAGTATGGCCCTATGAACCACTTTCATCAGAATCCCTGGCAAATGGTTTAAAATGTACATTCCTAGGGCCTCCAGAATTATTAAAACAGACTTTTTTCATCATGACCCACATTAAGTGATACACTTGACATTAAGATTTGGTGTCCGTTTTGAAAAACACTCAATTTTCCATTGTGCTCTCTTCTATTTCATGTTTTCAACTGCTGGTCCGGACCTAATAAATTGATATTATGATCCATTCCTAGTCGTAATGCTAAGCTTCAAAAACACTAGACTAGTTAATTAGAAGCAGCAGAACTGGAGTTGCACAATTAGCAGCAAACACTTGAGGCTTTGTGATGCAGAGAGGGTTTAGCAATTCCCCACCTTTTCTACGTTCAACAAAATGAATGTCTTATAAATCAAACTACCCACTTGGATGGTTTCAGGCATTGAAAAGTGGTTGCAGGCTTCAGTTCCAAACCTTAAGGGTACCCACCGTCTTAGACCCGGACAGGAAATGTCCTCCATAGGAATGATTACCTCTAAACCTTCAGTGTTAAGAAAGATAATAATGTCAGCAAAGTGTGTGCTCAGAGCCCCTTGGCACACCCCTAGCCACATCCTCTCTGCAAGGCTTCAAAGCACTCCCTTCCTCCGCCTTTCCCCACCCGTTCACACCCAACACCCAAAGGGGTATATTACTTTAAAACACTCAAATATTGCCCTATCTCAATTTAATAAAGGCTTATGATTTAGCAGCACTGTAGAAACCCCTCATCCATTTTCTCTCTTTCATTTTTCTTCTCCTGGGCATTTCTCATCTCTCTTCTCCCCAGCATCTGCCACCCAGCCCCTTTCTGTCTCCCTCACCTTCTTCCCTTACTCCTCTCCTCTCCTTGTCTCCCATCTGCTGGGGGAGTGGAGTGGGATACAGTGGATGTCTCTGGATTCACTGCACTCACAGTAATTCCCTTCTTCCCAGGGGAGTCTTTCTTTGGCTAAAGCACCACACACTTTTAAAAGACATTCTCCAAGGAGAGTGATGACACAGACAGCAGATCTGAAGCAGTTATGCGTTATTAATAAACTGTTCTGGTTTTCCACTCCCCCAGGGAATCACCTCTCTGTTCCTTTCTTCAGGCTGAAATTCTAAGGGGAGGAGTTTACTCAAGGTAGAAAGGGATCTGCAAGAAGTGTGGCTGGGCATGGGGAGAGGACAGAGGAGAAGAAGCAAAAGCCCGTTACCTGGGCTTCTTACTTGCTGCTGATGCTGCAGTATTTTGTTTTTGTGGTATATTTCCCTGGTGAGCCTCTCCCATAAAGGCATATCTTAGTCAACAAGTATTTCTTGAGCACCTACTATGTGGGAACCAGTCTAAGTTCTGGACCTGTAAACAAGACAAGGTTCCTGCCCTCGTGGATCTTCCATTCTAAGGGGAGAGACGAACAATAATCAAACAAACAAGTGAACATATAATGCCAGGGGGTAATAAGTGCTAAGAGGGAAAACTGAGTGACTTAAAAGGACCAGGGAGTGGCTGGTTGCTATTTTATATGAGGCAGTCAGGGAAGCCCTCCTGCAAACTGACAACTGGGCAGAGACCTGAAGGAAGCAACGGAGTGAGCCACCTGGACACGGTGGGGAGAGGCTCCTCATGAGAGAACTTGGTGTAAAAGAAGAATGTAAGGCAGTCAGAGTAGCTGTAGTCAAGAAAGGCAGAGAGATGAGACACGCGAAAGGGTTGGGGGGGAAAGGGGGATAAGGCCATCAATAGGACCACCCATCCTGTAACCCAGTGACTGCTCCAGGTCCTGAATTCCACCAGACCCAGGTCTGGGCCAGCCTCCCAGCGCGCCCCTCCCTGACACCTACCAAGCTTCTTCCCTAGTTCCCTTCCCTCCTCACACCATCCCCCCTGCAGAGTCCCAACACTCTAGGTCATTCCCTCACAATTTCCCCAGAGGATGTACAATCCATCTAATTAAAAATAAACAAAAGTGAGTAATAAGTGTGGTAAGAAATCAACATGAACCTTTAACCACAGCCCTTAAGAGATAGGAAATGTACCATAGTAAAGAGCAGGTTCAGAAGGTCAGCTGTAAGGAAGAAAAGGCTGCTACTTGACAGCAGGGGATCTGACCTTCTAACTCAGTGCCCAGTTCTGTAAAGTTGATATATAAATACGGGTCATTAATTACTTTTATTTACTAGTTCGGTTAGGGTTAGACAGTAACTTTTATTTACTTTTATTTTTTTTATAGACAAAAAAATCCAAGAACAACAACTCAGAAATTCTTCCACTGCCCCACACACCACCCCCAAGTCACTGGAAGCCGTAAATGAGGAGCCTGTGGCCTCTGCCTCCAGAGGCAGAAACCCTTGCAATAGGTTCTCTGAAATCTTAAATATAACGAACCAGATCCGCATCATTTATGGCCAGTGGTGTTAGCAGGCCCTACGTCTGGGGCACTGGGCATCACGAAATATGTATGTCCTGCGAGTCCCTGGAGCTGTCCAGAGGCCCGCAGAGCAGGGTCACTACCGGGGCCAAGCGCTAGGCTTTAGGTCAACGCAGGTCCCGCCGCCAGCAACCCCTGCCCGGAGCAGCCAATTTCAAACAGCCCCTAGGTGGCAGAGGGTCACTCGGCTCCGGAGCCCCTCGCGGTCACACACAGACACACACACACACACACAGACACGCACACAAACACATGCTCGCCGTCCTCGCGCGCGCCCGCGGCACCACACGGACTTCCCAATCCCAAACGCACGCGCGCACCCCCGGGCCGGCTGAGTTCTGTATTTCCTCTTCCTCAAAGCTACTCTTGCGATCTCGGCCGCCCCTCTCTGCTCGGATTCCAGGGCCCCCGAAGCTCGGCTGCCTTCCTTCTCTGCAGGCGCACCCGGTGCGCCCCCTCTCTGATGCAGGGATCACCCATCGAAGCCCCCCACCTCCTTTCCCGGTCCCAGGGGGGACTTCGGCGTGTCCCCGGGAGGCGGGTATTTACTAACAGTCGCCCGGGGCTCCCAGCTGCCCCAACCGCCCCCTCGCGTCCCTCCCGGCCCTCCACGCCTCTAGACCATCACCGCCCCCTCTCAGGAGCGCGCTCGCCGGGGGATTCCCTTCCATCTGCGAGCGCCTGAGAAAAGCCGGGAGTCCTAGCTGCCAGTCCCTTCTCCCGCGCAGCCTCTCGGGTCTCCAAGCCCACAATCACACACTCTCCCTGTCCCCAGCCCCCCGGCGCCAGCAGCCCAGCCCTCGGTCAGCCCCCTCCAGCCCGCCCTGACCGAAACATCTCTGCGGGTTCCCTGGCCACCGGCCCTGCGCTCCCTCCTCTGCGCCCCTCCCTCCGCTCCCACTCGCCCTCCCGCCGCCCCCTCCGCCCTGACTTTCCCAGCTGGGGCTGAGTGCCCCACGCGCCCGCAGCCTTCACCCCGGCGGCCACCCCCCGCCTGCGCCGCGGCGCCCCCAGGGAGAAAACAAAAGTGTCTCCGCGGCGCCCAGAGTCCCCCCGCTCAAGACGCCTCCTCCTTGCCCCAGCTCCCTCCTCGGCTCCGCTGAGGTCAGCGAGTCAGGGCGCCGCGCCAGCCCAGGAAACTTTACGAACCTGCCCGGGGTCGCAGGACGGTGGCGGCGGCGGCGGCGGCGAGGGTTCCCAACAATCAGAGCTCTGGCGACCCCGCGACCACTGAAGGGGGACCGGAGGGTCTGTCGCCCAACTCGGGGCCCCGGCGGTGTGAGTGGCTCTGCCTCTATCCCTTGCCCATCCTCGCCGGTTCGCGCTCGCCAGAGAACACGCACTTACACTCCGGGTCGGCCGGCTGCTGCGCCGCCGGCGGCCGCTGCTCTCACTTCCTCTTCCTTCCTCCTGCTGGCCAGAGACACATTTTGCATCTGCAAGGCATCCCGAGATTAGCCGCGAAATCTCCTCCCGAGCGGACGCTGCGGAGTGGCCGCCGTCGCCCCCCGCACCTGCGCCCGGACACGCGTGGTTGGCGCGTTCGCCTCCAGCCGGCGCCCTGACGCCGGCCCACTGCACTTTGCCTGGGGGATGGGGGTGCCCACGACTTTTTGAAGTCCCCCTACTTAAAAAGAAGAAAATGTCAAACACCGCGTACGCCTCAGTTCTGCTATAAATAATATGTGTGCAGAGCATGACTTCTCGAATGAGCTCACACGCGGCGTTTTGCAGGCACTAACTCCGTCACCCTCATAGCGCCACCTCCGGGAGGCCGAAAGTGCGCGGCATCTTTTTATAAGCTTTCAATTTGGGCAACTGGTTTGGAATTTTGAGGAGAAACTTCGGTGGGCTGTTTTAAAGCTACCTTAAGAGGCTGATGTGTTTGTTTTGACGTTCTGCCTCGACCCTTGGACGGCGCTACAAAAATAACAAGAGAACGTTTCCTCCTCCTCAGTCACCTGTGCATTTACCGACCAAAGGATTTATTTCTCATCAATTAAGCCAGGGACTCCCTAATTTTGCATAACTTTGCATAAAGCAAAACGTTCTACCCCCAATTTGGTATTTAGGGTACATTAGTTGATTCATACAACCTACTTCAGTCCTTTTCAAAGCAGAAATCAAACACGTTAACTCCGAATAGCTGCCAGGAGGGAAATTGACAATTGTTGGAAGGAGAAACACCTGTCCTCTCCAAATTCAGAAATATCTACGCTGGCTCTACCAGAAAAGGCAAAGGCAGTTGCTATACATTCCCTGCAAAATGACAAAGGAGGTAAGTCGGGGGCAGGGAGGCATTAGAATGTAAGGTGGAAGCAAACCTGTTCTTTAAGTTTCAATCCCACCCCCTAGCCCCCCAAGGAGACTTAAATTTTAACCATGTGCTGACTGTCCATTAGCAGCCAAGAGTTCCAAGCAGCTATTGAACGCTTGAAATGTGGCTAATGCTGAGATGTTAAGTGTAAAATAGACACTAGACTTCGTGTGAAAAACAGAATGTAAAATAGCTCGTTAATAATTCTAACGTTCGCAAAAAAAAAAAAAAATAATAATAATAATAATAATTCTAACGTTGATTACATCATTCCAACAAATGATAGTTTAGATGTGATGATTCAGCTGGGTTAATGTATTGGGTTAAGATATAAAATGTATATTATATACACTAAAGATAATTTCACTGGTTGGTTTTTACATTTTTAACACGACTACTAGGAAAAGTAAGATTATACACATGGTTCTCATTAGCGGCTTACATTATATTTCTAATGAACTGCCTTGATCTAACCCCTTATTATATGCATAACCCCAGGAGGCAGTATTAGTAGCTGGAATATTCGGGTCCAGACCATTATAAACCAATAACTTAAAACAGTATGATTCCAGGAAAGTAATTTCACTTCTTTGTTTCTTCATCTGTAAAACAGTAATGATACAATAATAACAGTCAACAGGGCAGCTATCAAATGAGGTAATTTAATAAGCAGTCAGTAAGTGGAGCCTTTACTAATGATGATGAGATGCTTATAGTGATAAGTGTGAATCTGATCCACAACTTTCTAGCTAAGGCACATAAAGACCTTTACTTTAGTGCAGACACCATGAATACTCGGTAAATGTTAGGTGTCATAATTGTTCCAAGGGTAGACAGGGAACTTTGCACAGCAATTAGACAAATCCACCTCCCTGTAACCTTTGGTCCCAGCTCTGCCCTCTGCAGTTAACACAGAGTAAGTCACATCCTTCCTGCAAGAGATAATCTTTCAGATCTTTGAAGATAGACCTAGAATTCTACCTAAACTTTCTCTTCCGAGGATTAAACATTCTCAGCTACTCTAACTCCTTTTCATGTGATATGGCTTCAAATCTCTTTCACTAATTTTTAAAGGACACCTGTCTCTGCCTTTTAAAAAAGTTAGTTGTCATATAAATTAACTAGCTAACTAACCATTAAAAACAAGTTATAAGCTCTTGTCAATTATTTTTCAGATACATCTCACTGTGGATCCCAGTGCAAGGGGAAGACTGTAAATTCTTTGCTGTGTTACGATTAGGCCATGTGCATGCTTATGAGGTTAGTCTTGGAAACCAGTTTCTGGTCCACCTTCTCTAAGTCTCTTTGGATTTGATTCAGGCATCCAGTGTCTCCCCATGTCTGCAGGTTAGGTTAGAACACTAGGGTCCTGGATGCTACTAAGAAGCTCCCTCCGCCATGGTGGGGATCAGCATTCTTTGGGTTCACTGGTTCATTCAGTTACTAATGATCTTCTTAACTGTGCAATTACCAAGCCTTATTTTTCTATTGTATTCATAAAGACATATTAGATGTGTCAAATGCCTTAGAGAAATCCACCTTCACCCTGGGCTAGCTGGTGGTCTGCAGTGGGCACTTTGTGTAGAGCAGGCTGTGTGGTGGTAACATGTAGAAGGGCTCCATCTCTGGACTTGGTTGTTGGATATAAATTCCAGCATTGCCATTTACTAGCTGCATTACCCTATGCAAGTGACTTATCTTACGGACTAAAACCATACCTACCTGGGAGGGTTGAGTGAGGATTCAATGAGTTGATACAGTAAAGCTCTTAGAACAGGGCTTGGCACATAGAAGCACTCACTAAATGTTAGTTTAGCTAGTATCTATAACAGTCCTCTAATCAGTAAATAAGAGCAACATCTCCTCCCTTTCCCCACGCATCAGTTTCTACCCATAGGGCAGGGAAAGAGCTAGTATCACAACTCTGATTTTATTTCATCTCCTGGTCAGAGACTGGGCCGTTCAATCATCAGGTCATGCTGTGGCAGGAGGGTGGCCATTTTATAATAAGGATCAGAATCCAAGGGCAGCTCATCACTAGTACTTGCAGTAAGTCCACCAGGGCAGGGCTAGGCTCTCTGCAGATGGGCCAGCCTCATCTACATCTCAAACGGTTGGGGAAGTGGACTCAGGATCTCCCCTATAGGACCACGCATCTCAGTTTCAAGATGGCTAGGAGAAAAGGAAGCATGGCAGAGAAAGCTGGCTAAAGAACAAAATTCACTGAAGCCTGAAGTCTAAACTGCTTCCCGCAACCATGCTTACAAGACAGCTTTGCATTGTTGATGGATAGAGAGGTATTTGGGCGAATTTCCCAGATTTAATAACTCGATCCTGTGTTTCTAACATCTTTATTCTTCCTTGTGTTTACAGAACTCCAAGAGAGGAGGGATGAGTACCCAAATGTCACCATGAAACCCCAAACTGCAAAAATGGCCTGTTATATTTTTAATCAATGATGACTCATGTTGATCAACTCTTTCCTTCCTAAGCATTCACAAATATTCATTTCTAATTCATTTTTAAAAAACACTTACTGAACTGCAAATAAGCCCTGTGCATTTAATAATACATTTCATAATTTGCTTCAGAATTTTGCCTCAAATCAGCCTCAACTTCCTTGATCTATAGCTTGAAAAATCTATTCTCTTTTCCTGTCTTAGAATCAGGCTCACGATGGCTTGACTCCAGTCTTGAAACAGCTCTGGGGGTAGAGAGAGTGACCTCAGCTCCAGTAAGCTGCTGTACCAGAGATAACAATGTCTGGGTAGCAGGCAGACACCTGCAGTACAGAGCCACTGGGGTCAGCCCTGGGACAAGCAGAGTGACAAGGGGGTCTGTGTGCCAGGGCCTTCCTTCTCTCCATCATTCCTTAATTCAATGTGCACTGAAGGCCTTAAATGTGAGCTACCGTGGGAGGAAGGGAGGCTACAGTGGTGAGCATGAGAAGCATGGGGGGCCCCTCCTGGCACTTCCAACCTAGTTAAGAAGACAGAATGTAGTAGAAGAACATAGTAATAACCAAATATTGAAGTACAATGTGGAGGCAGGGATGCTACCATCACCTGTAAGTCTCCCTGGGAAGCTCTGCTACAGTTGAAACCCTGAAGGGTGAATGAGTATACGTTAGACAGGACAGTGGGGGAAGGCGGTGGGCTGGGTAACGGGGAGGGGTTCTAGATCAAAAAACAGTTTGCACAAAGGTCTATAGGGATCATAGTGCAGGCAGAACCTTAAAAAAGTCAATTTGGGCCTCCCTGGTGGCGCAGTGGTTGGGAGTCCGCCTGCCGATGCAGGGGATGCGGGTTCGTGCCCCGGTCTGGGAGGATCCCATATACCGCGGAGCGGCTGGGCCCGTGAGCCATGGCCGCTGAGCCTGCGCATCCGGAGCCTGTGCTCCGCAACGGGAGAGGCCACAACAGTGAGAGGCCCGCGTACAGCAAAAAAAAAAAAAAAAAAAAGTCAATTTGGTTAAAGTGTGAGAATATCAAAATTGAATCTAAGAGCACAGGGCAAAAGCCAAAATTTGGAAGCCCTTGTCAGTCATTCTGAATATATTAAGGATAATGGGAAGGCACTGACAAGTGTTTTGTTTGGGATTTTTTTGTTTTGTTTTGTTTTCCAAGTGGACTATTTTAAGCAAGAGACTATCATGGTTGGTTTTTTATTTTAAAGGTTCATCCTACTGAATAGAGAATGGATTAGAGGGGAGACAAAAAGGCACGTGGGAAGAACAGATAGGGAGTTATTGCAGGAAGCTAAGGCTAGAGAAGATGGAGCCTAAGTCACCAAAACCAAGGGGCTGGGGAGAACTGGAGAAACGGAAATGTTACAAAGGAAGCAGAGGGCCTGTAGAACAGATGGTCGGTCATCCTAGTTGTAGAGGCCCACAAACAAACGATTTGCTTTTGCCTTGCTACCTCGGCCCAACCAAACACTGAACTTGGTTGGTCTTCTTGTAACCCTGTGTCCAACATGGTACTACCTGCAGCACTTGCCCCCAGGTCAAGGACGGGCTCGAGAAATGAAAGGGATGACTCTACTCTTGTTTGGCTACTGACCATTTCTGTGACACCATTATTCTGGGTTCATGCCCAGCAGATCCCCATTTCATAGTCATTATAAATTGTCCAGTGGTGGAGGACACCCATCAAAACATGTAAACTTTACTCCCTGTACCAGCTCCCTCTGCTCTAGCCATCCCACCCTATTTTTAAACAAAAAATGTCTCTATGGACTGCCAAGTCATCCATTAACCAAATGCATTCTCCTGTTTGGATTTGTGTTTAGCAGGGCATCTATCAAGACTTTCAGATCTATATCCACTCTCTACCTCCCCTTGCCCAAAGAATGATGGCCAAAGAAATTGCATTGATCAATAACTCAAGGAATTCCTACAGTGTTACAGTAAACTCTGACAAGAGGACTGACCCACCAGTCTCATCAGAGCAAACTCTGCAAAGTATTCAAATGTCCAGGCTTGCGGAGTTTACAGATATGGAAAGGAATCCCAGCTCTACTTCTTAATAGCCATGTGACCTTGAACAAATTATTGTATTTTTCTCTGAGCCTATAATATGGAGTTGATTATATGATGATACTTCTCTCAAGCAATGCCTAGCATATAGTAAATACTCAGTAAATTTAGCCAAGATGAATGTTAACCACTCTGCACTAGTAATGGCTATTAACCTCTTCTATAATGGTCAGGTGGGAGTACAATAATCTTTATTTTTTCTTTAAAAAATTTTTTAAAGAAATATATGTCAAATGTTTTCTTTAAATATAAAAGAGTAAATGAAAAGTGCAACTCTCTCCCCCCCACCCCCGCCATCTCCAGTCCTGGTCCCTAGAGGTCAACACACTTAATCATTTCTGTTTTTAATTATTTAGGTGGTTAGTGCCATAGTTCTAATTGTCTATACTATTATCTCTTGGTTTATCAATTTCATACAGTATCTATTTACTCTTTTCTATGAAAGATTTCTAAAACTTTGGCTTACCCCCTCTTTCTCAATTCTTCTTCTTTCTGATTATAACATCATATTTTGGTGTTTTATTGATGACAGTGTTTTATTTATTGACACAGACCTTCTGATATTATCATTCATGTCACTTCACTTTCTCTCATTCTTTTTATCCTATGAGTCTTTATACTGTCCTCTAGGAGAGTACACTGGCTCTGTCTTCCAGCTCGTTAATTCACTCTTTAGCCTTGTCCATTCTTCCCTTTATTTTAGTTTTTTGTTTGTTTTTGATGATCAAAATATTAATTTCCAGATTCTCTAATCGACACTTTTTATAATTACCTCTAGTGGATGCTGTGTGCACCACACGAACCCCTTTCCCTTTCCTTTCTATCCTCCACCCCCACCTCAGGACCAAGGTGCTCAGTTGTGGAATCACCACCCTGTCCCTGATCCCCCCAGGCTGCTGAGAATATCAGTGTTGATACCTCATGCCTGAGTACCTTTCCCTGAATTGCCCTCCCTTGCCCAGTTCAGAGCATCTCTTCAAGGCCATCCCAGCTCTAGAGCCAAAAAGAGATCAGCTGAGGTTTCCTCCCATTTTAATTTTCTCTATATCTGATCCAGTCTACTCTCCAAAACTCTGGTGGCCTTTCTTTCTCCTTCCTTCCCTCCCTCCCTCCCTCTTTTCCTTCCTTCCTTCCTTCCTCCCTTCCTTTTCTGGTGTGGCTACAAACTCTTCTTTTTAGCCCCAGGGGGGTGGGACTAGAGGAGGACTAGATGTGTGTAATTATGACATTATATTTCCAAACTTAATACTAGTTTTACATTTGCAGTGTTTATTATATTTATATTCTGCTACCTTCTTTCCTGACACTATAATGAAAGTTTCTTTATATAGTGTCTATTAGTTGATTCTAAAAATTTTAAAGCAGAGTTTACAGTATTATATCATATGTTATTACACATGGCAGAGCCAAATAGCATGACTGCACTGAAAGAGAAGGAATATAATCCTATGTCATTAAACCAGTCACCCCTGAAGAAGAATGTGTCAGGAGTCAAGACTGAACAGATTCTCTCTTCTAAAGTCTGTCAGTTGTCCACAATTTGGGTATATTTTAACTTACTTCATGGAAGTATTGTCACTTTATGGTTTTTTCCCTCCTTGGAGTCTGAAATTGCCAAAACATATTAAAGTCTTCCATGTCCTTACACATGGAATTCACTTTACTCTTGAAGACATTCTCCACAGAGCCTTCAGATTTTCTGTCCCATTGTCGCCTACTTCCTCACTGTTTTCCTAGAATTTCTTTCCATTACCCTCTAGTTATGTCCCCCATTTCTCGAATACCTTGTCTTCTGCTTTCTAAGACTCTGTTTTTTTTCACTGAAATACATAACCAAAATTTTTTTTTTAGAAAGTGTGAATGGAAGGCCAACAGTTCTGAGAACCTTCATGTCTGAGACTATCCTTACTTTGCAGTTACATTTGATTGGCAGATTAGTAGCCATCAGAACTCTTAAATGGCTTCCTGTCTTCCAGCTGATAAGAAGTCAGAGGTCAAAACCATCTTCTTCTTTTGTGGTTTGCCTCATGTACCTGTGTGTGTGCCTCTGTATATGTGTTTTCATTTCTAGAAGCACTTAGAATCTTCTCTTTATCCTTGACATTCTGAACTGTTGTCAGGATGGAAATGGGTGAGGGTATTTTATCACCGTTCCCTCTTGGCACTACATAAGCCTTTCAAACGAAGACCTGTCCCTTTCAACCTTGGGAAATTTCTTTCTGTATTTTCTTCATTTTCATCTCATTTTTTATATTCTCTTTTCTGGAAGTTCTATCTAAATCATTGTTGGACCTTCTGTATCACATCTCCTTATCTCCTACATTTCTTCCCTTTTTTTGCTCTGTGCTTTTCTAGAAGATTCCTGACTTTATCCTCTGACCCTTTTAGTGAATTCTTTTAGTATCAGCCGTCATGTTTGTTTGTTTGTTTGTTTGTTTGTTTTTAGTATTTCTGATTGTTCTATTTTTCATAGCAGCCAATTCCTTTTTTAAGGACATGTCTTCGTGAACCTCTTCCAAGATTCTAATTAAAAACTGTTTTGTTTTGTTTATAAATTCTCTGTTTCCAGAATTATCTGTTAATTTGAGGTTCATTTTTTTCTCTTTGTTCACCTTGGTTCTTGTCTCTGGGACTGATGGTTTTCTTTGATGGTCCAGTGATCACAGATTATCAGTTTATATTTCCTAATATTTATATCTGTGAACACGGATAGTATATGTGTAGGTATTTTCAGGCATATCTTTTAGTTTCTTCAGACAGTAGCTTTCCATTTTTAACTAAGTGGTAAACAGTGTTGATGCTGATCACCTCTAAATATAGGTGGGACCCACTGACCGAGCTGTTCTGTACTCAGTCCTTGATTATTGCTTAATTAAATTCCTTGATTACTGCTCCGTAGTCCATTCTTGCTCCCAGTGCCTGCAGCCGCTGAGCCAGCATAAGGTTTGCTGGACAGATCTGCCCCTATGTCTTTGTATCATCCTTCCCCTGTGTCTCTTCTAAGTAGCAGCTCCCTCCACTCTGATAGATGATCACGAAGATCTAGTCCACCTTCCATGCTACATAATTTCATCAAAACTCTGGCCTCTGTTCCCCCATTCTGTTCTCTCTGTGGTTACCTATTGATCCCCTTTTGTATATCTTTACTGTTATTTCAAAGGAATTTTTGGACAAAGGTGAGAAAACTCAAGTGTTCAGGCTACCATCTTCAACACAAACCTCCCTTAATTTTCCAAATCACTTCACTCTAATTTAGCACCCACTTACTGAGTTGGCTGGAGATCCAATCTCAGTTGATTGTATAGGTCCGTCACCCCCTCCACGATCATATGAGTGGATGAGAATTTTATGGGTGACCCCCAAAGAGGTCTTTCGGTCTGTGGCTTCTTCATGTTGGAGCCTCCATGTTGAGGGCTGACAAGTCTGCTGGCATTGCAGCTCACTCTTTGCCACGCATGGAGATCTTGCTTGCCGTGGTTTCCAAAGCCCTGGCGCTCAGTTCCCCGTGCTCTGGCCCCCATGCAGCCAAGCTTTCCCACTCATGAACAGGAGGGCTTACCTGGATTCTTTAAAATGTCAATGTCATGAAGATTTAAAAAAGAAAGAAGAAAAAACCAGTGAGGAAAAAATAAAGACATTATTCCATACTATAAGAGATAAAAAATGTTAATCACACATAAATAATACAATGAGTAAGTTTTGATTAGATCCTGATTCACTGGGGAAAGCTACAAAATGTATTATTGGGACAACTGGGGAATTTAGTCACTGTATAGTAGATGATATGGTATTTTTCACTTTCTTGTGTATAAAAATAGTATTGGGCTTATGGAGGAGAATGTCTTAACATATATATATAAATGAAATTGGGCAAAATGTTAACAATTCTTGAACCTACAAGGAGAGTACAAAGGCATTTATTTAAATAGCCTTTCAAATTTTCTGTATGCTTGAAATTTTTCAAAATAAAATGTAAGGGGCAAAATTATGTTTTTTGGAGGGAGCAGTCCTGAGTTATTTTATCGAAAGCTGTCAGGGACTTAGATCTACCTGTATTGACCAGCTGATGCAGAATACTTGGGCCGATTCCACTGAATTAATAGATTTCTCCTGTAAGGTGCTCTCCCTGAGCCTTAGAATCTTGTCTACTGGAATGAAGTGGGGTCTACCAAGTTTTTGTAAAAAGCTACAAGAATATCTGAAGAGACATCTTTTATGTGAGACTCTATAAGGACAACAAAAGGACAAGTTGAAAATGACTGAAGTCATGTTGAATGAAAACTATACATATTTGTTTAGTTAACATGCGTACTTATATTCTACAAATGCTATAGCATGAAACCCTGGCCTTAACCTCCAATTTTTTTCTTATTAAGCACTGGGTCTAAAGATCTATCTGGGGTTTCTTCTTTAGTCATTTGAGTTATAACTTGTCAATTAACTTTATCTAGGGCCTACAGTATTAGGAGGTGAAATGCTCCCTTCTATCTAGAACTATTACTGATTACTATTACTAATAATGTATAGGGTACAGGCAAATCCTCTTATAGAACAGCAAATACTCTGGATTTGTCTGTTACCTATGGTTTCTTTCTTTTTTTAAAAAAAAAGTTTACAGAGCACTTTTTTTTGTTGGTTTTTTTGGGGGGTTTTTTTTGGCTGTGTTGGGTCTTCGTTTCTGTGCGAGGGCTTTCTCTAGTTACGGCGAGCGGGGGCCACTCTTTTTTTTTTTTTTTTTTTTTGCGATACGCGGGCCTCTCACTGTTGTGGCCTCTCCCGTTGCGGAGCACAGGCTCCGGACGCGCAGGCTCAGCGGCCATGGCTCACGGGCTCAGCCGCTCCGCGGCATGTGGGATCCTCCCGGACCGGGGCACGAACCCATGTCCCCTGCATCGGCAGGTGGACTCCCAACCATTGCGCCACCAGGGAAGCCCGGGGGGCCACTCTTCATTGCGGTGCGCGGGCCTCTCACTATCGCGGCCTCTCTTGTTGCAGAGCACAGGCTCCAGACATGCAGGCTCAGTAGTTGTGGCTCACGGGCCCAGTTGCTCCACGGCATGTGGGATTTTCCCAGACCAGGGCTCGAACCCGTGTCCCCTGCATTGGCAGGCAGATTCTCAACCACTGCGCCACCAGGGAAGCCCCACCTATGGTTTCATTTTATTTATTTATCCCTCTATCCTTTGTGCTTCTGTAGGAGTTAGGTGTGATGAGCTTCAGGTTAAACATTTTTGGCATGAACACTTCATGGGTAATACGGGTACTTGATGCTGCATCACATCGTATATGCATTGTCAGTCTGTGCCACTCTTGGGAAGTTTGTCACCACCAGCTAGATTAGGCCAGTGAAAAAGTACATTTTCCTTTGACAACTAATAAGAAATCTGTGGGAGGATATTTTACACTGTACAAGTAGCCTATTCCAGAACAATCTTTTACCCAGTGATTTTAGCATCTACTGATAATTCTCCCCAATTACAACTTAATTCCAGCTGGCTTCCTATTTACTTTAGTTTATTCCCCCAGTTCTGAATTCCAGTAACATATCTCACTTCTCTTTCACCTACAAGTCCCCTGGAATGGACGTTTATCCCTACTCTCACCTGGATTTGAACCTCCCTTTGTTCTCTTTCAGGCTCAACTCATGTCGCTAGCCTTCCATTGTCTTTGCCCCAGTTTCTCTCCCTACAACCCAGGTAAGTACTGTCTCCTTCAAAGGCGGAAAGAATTTGGCATATATATTGTGCCATAAGGGCTTATTTCTATCTAGGCATGCTATTTACTACATTAGCACTACATGCTTTTCAGAGGGATAGAGAGGGCTTCCAGAAGGATCGTGGTGGAAAATATGACAATGTATTTTGTCATGAAAGGGTCCCAAGTAAAGCGAAGAAACTGTTCCTTGTTTGCTTTCTGCTATTAGAGGTAATTTCATGTCTTTACTAATTAGTGGAATCAGAGAATTTTCCTGTCAAAGACCACACCTGCAATCTCAACACCCTTTCCTTCTGCGTTTACTGGGCTAACTTTTCCTGCAGGACCCAAAGAAAGGCAGACACACAGCTGTGTAAAGATCATAAGCCAAGGAGGGGGAATTTGCATACTACAAACTTGATGTCAAATAGATGAAGCTCACATCCTCGTGTTACAATGTTCCCTTCAGCCTTCTGCAGTTTGAAGCTTTGATAAGTTTTTTTCCAAGTTTCCTCTGTTTTCACCTTTGGGGTTCATTATTCTTCTATACCTTGGTTCTTTGGTCCTCTATTCCTACTTTACTCTTTTTCCTATCCTCCATAAACAAATTTAATTTGTACCAGTTTCTTGATTTCTGTGAAAGTAAGGCCCCTCTGTTCTAAGCAGTAGTTTCTCTCCAGGTTGCGGGTTTAAAATGTTCTCTTAAACCATGAAAAGTTTTCTTGTGCCCCTTTGCAGTCAATCTCTCCCCTCCCTTCACCCAGCTCTAGGTAATCTCTGATCTGCTCTCTGACACTATGGATTAGCTTTACCTGTTCTAGAAATCCATATAAACAGAATCATAGACCATATACTCTTTTATGTCTTGTCTTTTTTCACTATGTGTGATGTTTATATCAGTAGTTCACTTCTTCTTACTGCTGAGTAGTATTGCACTGTACAGATATATCATTATTTATTCATTTATTTACTCATCTGTGGTTGGCCATTTGGTTTAGTTCTAGTTTTTAGTTATTATGAATTAAACTGCTACAGAGGTTCATGTAGCTTATGTGTGAACATATATTTTCTTTTCTCTTGAGTAAATGTCCTATTTATTGATTATGGCAATGATTCCAGGGCATATCAATTTGTCAAAACTCATCAAAAACTTAAAATTAGTCATTTTGTCTTTCAGCAGGGGACTGGCTAAGCAAACTGTGGTCATCCATATCATGGAATAATACTCATCAATGTAAAGGAATGAAATATTGATGACAACTTGGATGAATTTCCAGGGAATCATGCTAAGTAAAAATAAAATCCTACCCTAAAAGGTCACACATCACACACTGTGTGATGATTTCATTTAAGTATCATTCCTGAAATGACAAACCTATAAAAATGGAGAACAGATTAGTGGTTGCCAGGGGTCAGCGATGGTGGATGGGAAAGTGAGGGAGAAAGGAGGTGTATGGTTATGTAAGGGTTGCATGCAGGATCCTTGTGATGGAACTGCTCCTCTTTTCCACTGTATCAGTGTCAATATCCTTGTTGTGATAGTGTACTCTCTATATATTTTTAATATATCTTCTTATATAGTACTATATTTTATAAAACAATATTGTGATACTTTACTACAGTTTCACTCATCTACTAGCTTGGGCAAACAGTTCATGGAATCTTTCTGTATTATTTCTTACAACTGCATGTAAATATACAATTATCTCAAAATGAAAATCTAAAAATTTTAAAGGAGTGAATTTTTTAAAAGGTGAGTAGATTGTGCCTCATTCAAGTTGATTTTTTTTAAAGTTCTCCTTTCAGTTTGTAGAACTCAGTTGCCCCCTCCAGAGGCCAGTCAGAATTTTCCTGAAACACTGTTCCCACTTTGTCGAGGCACATGACACATGAATCAGGACCTCTAAGCAATTTAGCTCTTCCACTTCTCTCCTTGCTCACAGGGTCTCCAAGAATCACAATCACATCTTCCAGCTTCCCCTCCTGGGTCACCACACACAACTCGGGGCCAGCACACCTGAGCTCATCCTCTAGCTTGGTCTCTCCAAAGACATATATACCTGGAGAAATTTAGCTCATCTTTGATTCTATATACATTGATCTTTTTTGGATTGAGGTCCCAGAATTTGATTGAAGGTTAACTTTCATAAAGTTCCTCCATGACATCTATTTTATTTTAAGATCAAAGTCTCAATTTTTGCAATTCTTTGTCAACACTCCATATTGTTTGCCCTCAAACATGACCTTAACTCTTCTTTCATTTCAAAGGAAAAGCAGGGGATTAAATGTGAAAAGATAATTTAAAGACAGTGTAGTAATTTTACTATTAATTGCCAATTTTAAGGCTTTGGAGTTGATGTGATTCTTGTATTTAAAAATTTTTTTGTTTTGCTAAATTCTTGGATAAAATGTGGAGGAACAACATTAGGTTTTATGTTAATACAATAACATTTATTACCAAGTACAGTAATTATTCGCTTCTAAGCATGTGAATTTGTTCCCCTAATGAGTCTAGTATTTGGGACATGAACAGGGAGTAAAGGGCAAGTGAGATTCCCTATATATTTGCCTGAAGGCAAAAATCTTAAATAGCATTTTGTTTCCACAAGCAAAACATTTTAAATGAACCTAAAGAAGGTAGGCCCTCTTTTCTGGAAAATACACCATGGATTTGAAGATAAGTTCAAGGTAGGTTACATGAATAGCATAATTATGTTATCTTCAGTACTCATAACTGAGGTGAGATCTTCTTCAATTTGCATATGAACTTATAAAAATAGGAAAGTTCTGTAATATTTGGGGGAAATGATCTGTGGTTTATTCCAAAGAGATTAATTATAAAGAGAAAACAGTTTAGCATTCTAGATAGTGGGTTGTGGGTATGTTGCTTTTAAGTAAGATAAAAAATAACTTTTTCTAGATATTGATATTCCTTGTCTGAAATTTCTAATGTGAAGTAGCAAGGATTAAGTAATAGAAGGGCTTTTGTTTGTGTTCAGTTACACAACAACTAAAGGAAAGATATTTTATTATCCCTATTTTAAAGATGAAGCAGAGACTCAAAGAGGTTAAGTGACCTGCCAAATTTATACAACTGTAAAGTGACAGATGCAAATTGAAAGCAAATTTCTCAATCCAGAGCCAGGATCATTCTGCTATAGTAGAAGTCCACACCACATCTCTCTAGCAGACCTTATGGGGACTGTTGAAGACTTAAGTTTGAAGCCATCAGATGACTAACTGTATTTGGAGAAAAGTGCCTTCGCAGTCATTGATATGAAAAAGAATTGGTATATTACTATGTGTTACTAACCTACAGAACACAGAACCTGCACTAATTTAACATTAGGCACAGACTTACTGAGTGCTATTTTGCATCAGGGACTGTGTATAAACAAGCACTGGCCCTTGTCCTGTTTTACTTCATTCCTTCTAGGAAGGAAAGAGGAGAATTGAACCATTCTATTTTGTGAAGTTTACTTTAAATAAGATTTGCTTTAGAAATCACCACTGTGATAACAATCTTACAAGCATCACCAGGATAGGATGATATATGGATTAAAGTGAAGAAGGAGGCACTCTAAATGTAGAGTATTTAAGTATATTTAAGTATATTATGAAGCCATTTCAAAGTTAATAAATACAGATTTACTTCATGATACTTAATCACTTCACAGTATTTCATCTTATGAATTGTTGGAAGTTTAGTTTTTACATTTTCTTTATTATATATGGAAATTCAATGAACATCTTTGAACATACAACTCTAAAACACTTTCCCTATTATTTCTTTAATAAATTCCTAGGAGTGAAATTGTAGGGTCAAAAGATGGATGTATTATATATGTTGCTGCATTATCACCAAATTGCCCTCTGGAAATATTGTGCCAAAACAATGAACTCATAACTGAGCTTTCTGCTTCTAGTTGGTCTCTCTTTCCAATCCAAATTGCACATTCCCAGGCTAATGTTCACAATAAGCAACTCTATTCATGTCTAAAACTTTTAGATTACCCATTATCTACAAATCTAACTTCTAACACTAATGCCTTCTGCTGTCAGGCTAGGCTAGCCCATCTCTTACAGTTTCATCTCTGCTACTTTTCTATATGATTACCAGGATTTAGTCAAATATTTCACCAAATAAGCACATATTGCAAAGGAAAGGCCTGTGTTCCTTTAACATCAGTCCCATAAACATTTTCAATTTATTGATCTCTTCACTCATTTTTACCTATTTTATTTCTTTCTCTCAGAAAGAAATATTGACCCTACTTCATTCCATATTTTAGTTTAAGTTTAAATATTTAAATTTAAACATAAAGAAACTTAAAGTTGTATCAGTTAAGCCCAGGAGACCACTGAGGAGGGTCTTCCAGGAGTCCAGGAGCTGACTGAAAATGTCTTTCCCTCTAATCCATCCTCCTCCCTACCACTAGATCTTGATTTCTAAGATGTAGATCTGATTATGTCACTTTTTTTAAGCCTCCAATAGTTCATCGCTACATACTAACAAGAATGTGAAGTATGAACCATACACAGCCCTTACCAGCACACTTTTCACCCTCATCTGCCAGAATAGAGGCATACATGTGTCTGGAAACTCCACACCCACCTGAACCCTCTTCCTCCCAAAGTGATGCTTTAATGCATCTCTGCCTCTGCTTCCTGTCCATCCTGTGGACAGGAAGCAGAGACACAATTGAAAGGCAAACTGTTAGTGAGGGAGATATTTTGAAACATTTGTTAATAGGTATGATATTGATATACAATTAACTCAAATACATCATTAAAACACTAAAATTCCAAAAAACAAATGAGCAAGGATATTAACAGATAATTTATAAAAGGAGAAATGCAGGTGGCTTATGGAACATTAATGGAATTTAAAATCTCAAAGAATTCAAATAATATGACTAATTGTTTTCCTCATCAAACTAACAAATGTATATTTTTTTAAAGTTAGGATTATAGTGGTCCAAAGTTTAATGAGACAGACACACCTATGCATTCCTTGAAGAGGCAGAAATTGCTGCAGTCTTTCTGGAAAGTGATCTGACAAGAGTCTTAAAAACATTCATATCTTTTGACCCTGAAGTTTCACTCACTCCTGGTGATGTATACTTAAGGAAATAATAAGGGATAGAGACAAACATGAGGGCTTCCCTGGTGGCGCAGTGGTTAAGCATCCGCCTGCCAATGCAGGGGACACGGGTTCGAGCCCTGGTCTGGGAAGATCCCACATGCCGCGAAGCAACTAAGTCCGTGCGCCACAACTACTGAGCCTGTGCTCTAGAGCCTGCGAGCCACAACTACTGAGCCTGTGTGCCACAACTACTGAAGCCCACGTGCCTAGAGCCCATGCTCTGCAACAAGAGAAGCCACCGCAATGAGAAGCCCACGCACTGCAACAAAGACCCAATGCAGCCAAAAATAAAAATAAAATAAATAAATTTATAAAAAAAAGAAAAGACAAACATGATTGGCACAAATGTGTTCATTCCAGCTTAGCTTATAGCTACAACAATCAAAAGTTGTATGAAACTCAAATGGTCAACAATAGGGCAATACTTTAATAAAGTTATAGTTCATCCATCCATATAATGGAGTATAAATAATCATTAAAATGGCCTGTATATATGAAGAATTTTTAATGATGTTGGAAATTATATCATGTAGTATGAAACACTACATATCATTGAATGAAAAATAGATAGATGTTTGTATGTACATTATATTTCAACTGTATAAATGCATATCCAAACATATCAATGCTCTCTAAGGATGAATTGTGTGTGTTTGTTTTACTTCTTTTGTTTGTAATTTAAACACCGGGCACATATTTCCTTAAAAATTGCAAAAAAAAAATTTTAAACTATGCCTTGTATTCATTCATCCTAATGTCACTCTTATGTCTATCACTCCTATGGCACTCAACAAATAAGCCAAAGAACTCATCTCTCCATAAAGATCATAAATTCCCCAAGAGCTTGAGCCTCTTCTTTTGCAATGTTGAGTGCTTAGAAAAACTCAAAACCATTTGTGAGATGACTAACTGCATGTATGATTGAATGACTGTCTGCCTTAAACATCTCCTAGAGTTGAGTTGTGTCACTTTGCTCTCTTAATGCATAGAGCATTGATTTGAAGAGTCATATGGGTTCTGTTTTAAGGGGGTATCCATCCTGTGTATGCTCATACTTCCTGTGTATCATTTCTTGATGTTTATGCATTTGGTGATCTCTTTAGGTAATGCATGTGACTCAACTTTTCTACCTGGATGTTGCCTTAACTACTGATGGAAGTTTGTCAAATGTTCGGGGAACCTACTTTCTTTTTAAACATGCCTAGAAGCTACTGCTATAAGCACATTTTCATAAATCCAGTAAATAAAGCATGTACTACTACTTTTACTCAGACAATTCTCTTATGAATATCTGGGGCATATTGTCAGAGACTTATTTAGAATATTGTCATCAGTATTCCAAATTTAGTAGGAAGTTCACAGCGTTTCCTAAATCCCTTTCCTTCTAGCACTAAAAAAAAAGGGAAGGAATCATACCTAAGGCCTCCATTCATTTATTCTCAGCTACCAGTAGAATTATTTAAATTATTGCTAAGGATTATTCAACAAAGCCATTCATCTTGTTACCAAAATTATTAGTGAATTGAGAAAGACCATTTTTCTTTAAATGAGGATGGCTAAGATTCCAGTGTTTATCCTAAGCCATTAATAACTTCTTTCTTATCTCCACCTCTTGTTTTGCAAAGGTTGGGAATGCAGACATTGGAGTTAGAACTTGGGTCTTCATTCTGCCTCTACCACTCACTAGCTCTGTGGTCTGGTGTAATCTCTTAACTCTCTTGGATTCCTCATCTATGAAATGGAATAGTCAGAGTATCTGTCTCATAGGGTTGTTAGGAGTATTGAATAAATTAATATTTTAGTTGGAAAATTTAATTCCCTTTAAGATGTCAGCTATTGTTAATTTAGCTGTGTAGGATAGTACAGAAATGAACGAAAAAACACTGTAACCAAGCAAGGGCTCATGTGCCCACGGCACAGAAAGCCAAACTCTGATGGCAGGTGTTTGCAGCAAAATCAGGATTTATTGCAGGGCGCCAAGCAAGAGAGTGGGAGACAAGCCTCAGATCCACACCAACTTGGTCTTTGAGTTAGGGATTTTTTAAAGGGGAAGAAAAAAGAGGCTGGGGGTAGTCATCGTCTTGTGACATTTCTTAGGTGTAGTTTTGGGAGTCAAGATGCCTACAGTTTAGGGGTCTCTGGTCTGGTGGTCCATGACCAAGGGCATGGTGGGGTGGGTCTGTTAGCTCATCTTGCCCAGGAGAAGCAACCCGAGTCTCAGTACATTAACAGTGTTATCGACACCAGCAGTGTTATTCATCTTACTCTGGATGTTTAGCATTCAGTTAGCACAGGATTGAGGTCAGAGGGGATAAGAAAAGGAATAAAATTTTGGATAAAGAAGTTAATCATAAACTTGTCAGGGGAACTCAGTCTTAGGGGAACTTGGTTTCAATACGTGATTAAAAGAAAACTTCTCCCAACCACACCGTTTCTTGTAAATATTGCTGTTTGGTCAGTTGATTCTTGCTATTTTGAGCAGTAGTGAAGAAGAAGTATTATAGTGTGTTCAAAACCTTATGTCCTGTATGTATTATGGAGATAGGTAGAAAGTGACTTCTCTGCTCCCCTTCACAGCAAAATTTGTCTCGAAGGCCAACTCCCTCACTGTCTCTCCTTTCTCACTTCCACCCTCTCTACAATCCATGCCAACCTGACTTCTGTTCCTGCCACCCCATCAAAACTGCTTTTGACAAAGTGGCCAACCACCTGGGATTTATCAACACAGAAGGACATCTTCTATCCTCCTTCACTCACTCTGCCAGCATCATTCCACACAACAGGCTGTTTCCTCCTTCTAAAATACTCTCCTTTTGTTTCCCTTCAAGTCACACTCCCCCAACATTACTGGCTTCTCTTTCTTGGACTCCTTTGCTAGTTTTCCCTCTTCCATCTGACCTCTGAATGATCGGTTGCCTCAGGACTTGACCTGGGTCCTATTCCATTTCTTCCAAACTAATCTTTTCCTATCCCATAGCCTGAAATACCATTAGATGCGACTATCTCCTAAATTAAATCTCTGAGCCAGACATTTCTCATGAAGTGTGAATTCATAAATCTGCCTACCTACTTGATTGTTCCACTTTCAAACACATTGTGTCTAAAACCTACCCCCAGCCCTGGAAACACACTCCACACCCCACCTTCTTCCCAACCTTGGTAAACAGCACCACTATCCACCCAAAATGTATCTTGTAACAATCCACTTTCACAGTGATCTTTTAAAAATAGAAATGAGGTAATGTCACTTCCTGTTTAAAACTCCTGAGTGGGAACTCATGGCCAATGGAATTAAAACAAAATTCCCTGCTGGCTGCAGGGCCAGCGTTATCGGGGTCCCCCTGCCTGACTTCAACTCATACCACTCTTCTCCACTGGGGGTGATTCTCACCCTCTGCTCCAGGCACACTGGCCTTTTCCTTGAACAGAGCAAGCTTGTGCCCTCCTCAGGGCCTTTGTACATGCTCTTCTGTCTACCTGGAAGGCGCTTACCTGGTTCTCCGCATGGTGAGCTCCTTCTTATATTTCAGACCTTTGCCTTAGATTCCCCTCAAGTAGGTCTGCCTTGATCACCTATCAGAATAGACCCTTCCTATCAAAACAGACACTGCAAGTATTCATTCTATTTTGGTCACAGCTCTATCAAAACTAATCTTTATTTTATTAGACAAGCTTGGGAGCTACTTGAGGAGAGTACCTTGTCACTGTTACTTGCCTGTTCAATGCTGTACCCTGGGGGTCTGGTAGAGGACTTTGCACATGGTCTGCTCGCAGTAAATTGGGTTTATTGAATATTTGTATGTCATAGTGTTCTAAGAAGGGGGCTGGGTGTGAAGGAGACAGGCGCTGCCATGCTGGAGAAGCATTAGCATAATGACCATACAGTGTGCAATGAAAACTCATAGGGAAAGAAGCTTCATCGAAGAGGTGACATCTGAATTCAGATGAGTATAAATATGAGGGGAAAGGAAGGGAAAGGAGGCTTGGGCCAAGTGAACAGCATGAGCGAAGGCCTGGAGCTGTGAAAAAGCATGTCATGTTTAAATTATTAGCTCAAACAAGTTTTCTGAAGAAAGTAAAATTAATGCAGCTATATAGAAATTGGGGGAAGAAAAGTCAGGACCTAAATAAAGTCAGATGATGGAAAAAGTTTTAAATGTAAGCAAAAAAATGCAATTTTACAACTATGGTACATTTAAGCTACTGGTAATTAAAAGCATATATAGTAACAAACACCACCTGGGTTTTGCAGGTGTGAGTAAACTTTAAAAAAAATTGGAGGGAGGAATAGTTTGAAATTGCCCAAGATGCAACTAAAGAAAGCGGAAGCTGTGAGTTCAGTGCCTTTCGTCCAATAATGGGAATGAACATGGTGATGGCACAAACCATGTGGCAGAATAATTTCATTTATATCATTTCATTTCACTTCAATGGAACAATCATATATTCAGGTTCTGGGATAGGTAGTGGGAATCGGAAAAAAAAAAAAATCTTGGGCCTCCAAGAGACCATAGTCTAATCAAAGACAAAGGCACATGAAGAATTGCTAATCTAGAATTTAAAGAAAAGAAGAACCTTCTATATAACCCAGTAGATGTTCAAAATAGTTATCTAAAGCAATTCAGATTATTTTTTTCCAAAAATCCAACTGAAGTTTGCACTAAGACCATTTTCTCATAGGCTTTTTAATTGAGTCTGCCCATGAGGACCGTTCTGATGGTGAATTGCACAGAATAAACAAATGCTGGTCATGGAAACTGGTTGGAAAATGCCAATGAATTTCTTTTCATTTATGTATGAGAGACGTCTCTTTTTTAAGAATAAAACATTTTATATTTAAAGTTAATATAAAATTAAGTATATTTATTATATAAATATAATATATATTTATATTATATAAATATATATAATTTGTATTATTAATTTAATCAATAATTATTAATTGATGCTAATTAAATAATTAATTATTAATATTTATTTAAATTAATAGTTTAATTATTATTTAAATCATTTATATTTATTTATATAATAAATATATATTTATTTATCCATTCTCTATATTTATTTTAGAAAACACTAAAAATTGAAATGAAAATAAATACATGCCTATTACAAATAGATTTTAATAGACTTTTTTTTTTACACAGCTATTGTGTCTGTTTTTAATGCATGTATAAAAATTGTTTGTTTGTTTGTTTGTTTTGCGGTACACGGGCCTCTCACTGTTGTGGCCTCTCCCGTTGCAGAGCACAGGCTCTGGACACGCAGGCTCAGTGGCCATGGCTCACGGGCCTAGCTGCTCCGCGGCATGTGGGACCTTCCCAGACCGGGGCACGAACCTGTGTCCCCTGCATCGGCAGGCGGACTCTCAACCACTGCGCCACCAGGGAAGCCCAAAAAATTACTACATTTAAATATATTTTCAAGTTTACTTAGCCCCCAGTAAATGTAAAGACATACCAGTATTGTGAGGGATACCAATGTATTTTCTTTTCCTTTTTTTCTTTTTAACATCTTTATGGGAGTATAATTGCTTTACAATGTTGTTAGTTTCTGCTGTATAACAAAGTGAATCAGCTATATGTACACATATATCCCCATATCCCCTCCCTCTTGGGTCTCCCTCCCACCCTCCCTATCCCACCCCTCTAGGTGGTCACAAAGCACCGAGCTGATCTCCCTGTGCTATGTGGCTGCTTCCCACTAGCTATCTATTTTACATTTGGTAGTATATATATGTCAATGCCACTCTCTCACTTCGTCCCAGCTTACCCTTCCCCCTCCCTATGTCCTCAAGTCCATTCTCTATGTCTGTGTCTTTATTCCTGTCCTGCCCCTAGGTTCATCAGAACCATTTTTTTTTTTTAGATTCCATATATATGTGTTAGCATATGGCATTTGTTTTTCTCTTTCTGACTTACTTCACTCTGTATGACAGACTCTAGGTCCATCCACCTCACTACAAATAACTCAATTTCATTTCTTTTTATGGCTGAGTAATATTCCATTGTATATATGTGCCACATCTTCTTTATTCATTCATCTGTCGATGGACACTTAGGTTGCTTCCATGTCCTGACTATTGTAAAAAGTGTGGCAATGAACATTGTGGTACATGACTCTTTTTGAATTGTGGTTTTCTCAGGGTATATGCCCAGTAGTGGGATTGCTGGGTCATATGGTCATTCTAATTTTAGTTTTTTAAAGGAACCTCCATACTGTTCTCCATAGTGGCTGTATCAATTTAGATTCCCACCAACAGTGCAAGAGGGTTCCCTTTTCTCCACACCCTCTCCAGCATTTATTGTTTGTAGATTTTTTGATGATGGCCATTCTGACCGGTGAGAGGTAATACCTCATTGTAGTTTTGATTTGCATTTCTCTAATGATTAGTGATGTTGAGCATCCTTTCATGTGTTTGTTGGCAATCTGTATATCTTCTTTGGAGAAATGTCTATTTAGGTCTTCCGCCCATTTTTGGATTGGGTTGTTTGTTTTTTTGATGTTGAGCTGCATGAGCTGCTTGTATATTTTGGAGATTAATCCTTTGTCAGTTGCTTCATTCGCAAATATTTTCTCCCATTCTGAGGGTTGTTTTTTCATCTTGTTTATGGTTTCCTTTTCTGTGCAAAAGCTTTTAAGTTTCATTAGATCCCATTTGTTTATTTTTGTTTTTATTTCCATTTCGCTAGGAGGTGGGTCAAAAAGGATCTTGCTGTGATTCATGTCATAGAGTGTTCTGCCTATGTTTTCCAATGAGAGTTTTATAGTGTCTGGCCTTACATTTAGGTCTTTAATCCATTTTGAGTTTTTTAATAGGCCTTTTTAAAACTAAAACCAGGATCACATTGTGATATGTTTGCATTTATCTTCCCTGATTTGCAGGTCATGTATTGTGCATTTCATGTTGCCGTTGGTTGTCTTTAAGGTTTTTTTTAAAAAAAAAATAACATTAAAAACTGTAATCTTCTTATATCAAATCAAGAATGGATAGCAATCTTCTGAGTCCTCATATGATATGTGGGATTTAAAACATTTTTCCTACCTTAATTGCCCTAATTCTTGGGTTTTATAACACAATTTTAAGTTTTTGACTTAAATTTTAAGAATTAAATTATTCTTTTGTCATATATACCTTCTTTTTCAAAAAGTTTTCTTAGACTTGTCTTTGATATTGTAAGTAAATTCTCAACAGTTACTTGCACTAAGTGGTTCCTGTCATTATCAGCTGACTTTTCACACCATAAAATCTAGTCACAGATTAGTGTCACAGAGGCTAACCTGATTTTTATCCTTTACGCATAACCCACTTTTTGGCTTAGAAGCTTATATATATTTTTTCCTTTCTTGTAGTTCTTGTATGTCAAGTATTTTGTCAAGATGTACTAAATTTTCTAGGAATGTGATGAAGCCTACCAAGTCAAATTCCCCAGTTTTTTTTGGTCTGGGGAAGTCTGATTTCTTGCTCTTGTTCTGTCATTGTGTTTCCTTCCTCAGGTCCACCACACAATTTCTCAGCTGACTCTCTGTTCTCTGTCCTAGACATTTATCATCCTCTTTCTTATCATTTTTTATTTCTTTATTTTCTTTCTGTTTTCCTGAAGAGTTTCTAAATCTTGCCTCCTCTACACTGATTTGATTTTCTGACAGTTTCAGTTTTTTCCCAGTAATTGTTGTGGTTTGGGGTTCTGCTATTATTACATTTTTAGTTTTCTTGAATACCTTCCTTATCTCACCCAGTCCCCTTTTCATCTCAGACTCTTCTATTCCTATTTCTTTCCTGCTTCATTTCCACAAAAGTTATATCTTTCATCCTGTTAAGGTTGACAGTTTTTAACAATTTCCTTTGGTTTCTGAAATAAAGCCATTTCGGAGGCTTATTTTTCCTCTATAGTTTTTAGCATCAGGTCTGACATCCTTTATTCATTGTTAATACATTTTTTCCACGGGCATATTTTGCTTCTGTTTTTGCTTTGCTTGTCTATCCATCCCAGAGAACGATAAATCTATATACCCCCTCTTGGGTTCCAGCAACCAGGGTGTAAACAGTGCAAGAAGAAAGCAAGCTCTTCTTACCGTTTGGCAAACTGGTATTCATTGAATGAGCCACTGATTATATTTTTCAATTCAATTCCAACAGCCTTAGTGCTAGAGAGAATTCTTTCCAAACTCCAGTAATATGCTGGTAGGAAATCTTAATTTTTAGTGTGGTTGAACATTCCCCCTTCTTTTGACATCTTCATCTGTATTTTATTTTTGGAAGTTAAGAGCCACTTGGGGCCAATAACCTGATGTCATTTTTTTTTTCACTCCAGCAAAGTAATTTCCTGCAGACCCGTTTCTCCAAGGCTCTGAACTTCTATTGACTGATAAGAGCTTCTACTATTGATGTACTAGGCTGGATTTTCACCTTGCGATGGAGAGAAAATCTCCCTGTTCTCATCAACAGTTCCTAAACCATCCTTTTCCTTCATATTGTGACAAGTTAACCTCAAGAATGAAATATAAAGCATCCTTCTCCTGAAGCATTTTTTTAGTATTCAGAGAGGGAAAATCCCCAGGGTAAGGATGAGTATGGTTCCCAAGAAATACAAGCAGTTTATTCACGTTCACTGTGGGACCCTTTTTGGTTTTGAATTTATAAGGAGCCTGACCTTCCAAAAACTGGAGTTCCGTGCTATGATGGAAGTCACCAAGTGAAATGCTTTACTAGTCTAGTAAACTCAATCTATGCAAGTGCCTCTTGTATGAACCATGTCTTTTATTTTCTGTGTTCTGATGCTTTCATTTCTAGGGCCTTGCTGAGCTTGGAGGGACTACCCCTCCCGGGGCTAGCCGATTCCTAGAGATAGTGAACAACTGGACAGTGAGCACGCCTTTCAAATGCAAAGCAACCAATCCAGAGCCCTTATCCCCAGTCACTGCCTTTATCCAGCTTTCACATTCTGGGCCACTGTACACTTGCCCTAATCTCCACAGGGTCAGGAACTAGAAAACTGATAGACTAGGGACAGACTCTGTGCCCCAGAGCCCATTGAAATGGTCCAAATTAGCCAATCCTAAGTCTGTGTACCATGCCAGACCCATTCCTTCCTTCAGAAATCATAATGAAGGCTCTTGCTCACAATTTTCCCCTCTCCCTCTGCCTCCTGACCAGCCCTGGTGCTTCCCTACATAGCCCTCCATGATGTAGTATGCCCCTCTTCTTGGCATCTGTGAGTATAACAAACTATCTTTTCAGTGGCAGTTGTCTTCTGATCTGGAGGCCTTACCATACTTAAAACATAATAAAACCTATATTTGAAAGCACCTTTAAATGACAGAATTAAAATTATTTTAGCCTCCTACTTTATGTTTATTCCTCAAAGCTGAGGAAGTCAAGGAATAATTTAGAGATAAGAGTCATAGGAGTTGGGACAGGGAGAAAAGAGAAAGAAAGAAGGCCCCAGAGCTACCTTTAACGCCATGTGGACTTCAATCTCCAGTCAGTACTCATGACATTGGTGCCCTTTCCTAAAATAAGTAGGTTCTAGAATCAACACCAGGAGGTTAGTGAGTTTTCCCCACCTTGTCTGGATAGTGGGAGGCAGGTGGTGTTAAGTGTGCAGAGGGCGGTGCCTACACTGGCAGGCGGAGAGGTGTGTGCAAAGCACACTGCCGTGCGGAGCTGGTCTCCCTAGTGCCTTCCGCTCACCATGTTTTCCCCACACTTCGTTCAGTTCACCTCTCTTTAGTCTCTAACCTTTCTATTCTGACTTTAAACACAGTATTTCTTTTGTTCCCACTGAATTCTATATTTTTTACAAATTGAATTCTCCCAAGTGCTTCAATTAATACATGGCTTTAAGAAGTAATTATTTTGTTTTTGCTGTCAGCAGCACTGACAGGGAACCCAGCTCTGCTCTGGCAAATGAGCAGACTTGCTAGCACTGGCTGCCGGTGGGCAGGGAGAGGATACGGGGCTGATTCCTTGAAGGTCACGAATAAACAAAGTTCCTTTTTATTTTAATTCCTTTGCTGTTAAATGGACTATTCTTTCTTTCATCAAGCTCCTGCTTTTATTCCTCTAAGTTCTTGGTGAATTTCATGATTAAATTCTTTATGAATTAACGTATCCATCAATTATTAAAGAATTCCATGCCTAAATTCTCTTCAAAAACTAAAGTGCAAGTGTGAGTAGAAGCCAATTGAGGTCCTATTGATTATTTTTTAAAACTAATTACATACAAACATTTAAACAGTGAATATTAATTGAGTGTTTACTCTATGGCCAGGCACTGTTCTAGGTACTGGGTGCACATCAGTGAACAAAATAGAATTCTTTCTATCATCATTTAAATTTAAGATAATTTCACCACAGTATTGGCGCATAGAAGCAATATTGCCAAAAATATAGAGATAAAAATCTAAATATCCAATTTTTTTCTACCTAGGTTGCTCTGAAAAGATTGACGTATTCTAATGCTTTGACCTCCCAGATGGAGTAAGGCAAAAGAGCACTTGTCCAAGTTATGGCTGGGAGAGACTCAGATCCCTGAGTCAGGGTGGAAGGCATAAGTTTTTTTCATTGGTTCTGCCAAAGCTGGTTTCTTCCCTACAAATATTGAACACCACTAATGAGTTAGTGCAGTTGTCATACATACTCTGGTAGTGGGTGGGTTGTCTGTCTGAGGGTTCATTGTTCTGAGTCCCCATGGGTATTTTAGTGGGAAGCTGGGTGAGGCCAAGTCAGAAACTGCTAGTTAGATTCCACATGAAACCAGCAATGGCTGGTTTTGGAAGTTAGATTTTCAAAAGCTTGTTTATTCTGCAAACAGCAGACAGTCCATTAATATTAGAAACCCCATAGTCTAAAGCTACATGATGAAAATCTAGCTTTATCTCTGACCTAAGACGATCGTTTTTTAAGAGCCAGAAAATCTTCTTGGTATGTATTTGTGTTGGAAGGATTAGGGAGCATCATGTTTCCTCAAGGAAACATCAAGGTGTTATTGCATTTTTTTTTATTAGTAGCTGGTCAAAAGTGACTGGAAAGATAGGCTGTCTCTCATGGTTGGAAGTGTTAGTATTGTCTAGCCAAAAAAACTAAGTCAAGGATGAGGGAAGGGCAGGAACTCCTGACCTGAAGCATGGCAGATACTTGCATTGTGCCAGGCACAGAGTTGATGCTTTTTGAATGAATAAATGTTGACTTGTTCTTGAGAGTATGCAAAATGCCTCCAGGACCCTCCCAGAAATATTTTGGGTGAGGGTCCTTCATAGGAAGCAGGTCTTGTGTGAGCTGGTGAGGTTTCATCTGTGAGTGATATCAGGACCTGAATGCGATCTATTTTTTGCCAAAAACCTTGTGAGGATGCTTCTGTGAATTAATATGGTCTAGATCCCTAGGTTTCGATACTTGTTTTAGCCAAAAATCTGCTAAATCTCTTCTTTACGAGGAAACTCTGTATTTAGAACAGGTAGAAGCAGAGATTCTCTGGGGGAGGCCCTGAAGCATATCCTCCTGGGCTCTCTCCCCACAGTAGCCTCCACAGGGCACAGTTTGAAAACACTGGCCTAGAGATCCATTCTGGGCTAGAGTCCATGGACAGGTTGAAATATATTTAATCTTTGCCCTTACTATCCCTGATTCAGGAGTTACGATTTGGTCATTTGATCTCATTCTCGAGATTCACTGGTTTCCTAATCAAATTCTGGGAGATTACTCAACAAAAATACTATCAGGTTTAGGCTCCGGAGGTTGAACACTGTGACAAATGCCACCTGGTAGTCGGCCATTTGACACCAACTTCGCTTTGAGGCTTCCAATTTTCAAGACAAATGTATGGAGGATCAAAGTTCTGCTCGAGGAAGAAACTCTCACTTATGTAAGAGCCCAACGTTGAAATTCACATCATGGTGCGTGAGCTTTAGGGAATGGATTAGAGGTTGGGATGGGGTTTTATGTGAGCATTTTCTTTTCATTTTCTATCATTTAATTCACTAACAATTTCATTGATACAGTTTTATTTGATAGTTTGAGCTTCTAACAGAGTCCAAGATCATGCTTATTGCTTCATTTTTCCTTTATTTTCTCTTCTTCTTTTTTCTTTTGCAAAGTGTTATTGAAATAATAATTCACATACATTACCCATTTAAAGTACGCAATTCAGTGGTTTTTGGTATATTTACAGAGTTGTGCAACCACCATAACAGTCAATTTTAGAACATTTTTTATCACTTCAAAAGGGAACCCCATATCTTTTTAGCTGTCACCATTATATTCTCCACAGACCTAAGCAAACACTACTCAACTCTCTATCTCTAGGAATTTGCCTATGTAGACATTTTATATAAATGGAATCATATGACATGTGGTCTTTTGTGACTGGCTGCTTTTACTTAGCACAATGTTTTCAAGGTTTATCCACGATATAGCATGAAATCAGTACTTAATTCCTTTTTATGGTTGATTAATATCCCATTGTATGGATAACCACATTTTGTTTGTCCATTCATCAGTTGATGAATATTTGGGTTGTTTCTACATTTTGGCTATTATCAATAATGCTACTATTAATATTTGTGTGCAAATTATTGTGTGGACATGTGTTTTCATTTATCTTGAGTATATATCTGGAGTGGAATTACTGAGTCAAATGTCAATTCTATGTTTAACTGTCTGGGGAACTGCTAAACTGTTTTCCAAAGTAGCTGTACCATTTTACATTCCCACTAGCAGTGTATGAGGGTTGCATTTTCTCCACATCCTCACCCACACTTATTATTACCTGACTTTTGAGTTACAGGCATATCTCATTTTATTGTGCTTTACAGATAGTGCATTTTTAAATATTGAAAGTTTGTGGCAACCTGAGCTGTCAGATGATTAGAAATGAAGTATTTTTAAATTAAGGTATGTACATTGTTTTTTAGACATAATTCTATTGCACACTTAATAGACTACAGTGTAGTGTAAACATAACTTTTACATGTACTGGGAAATCAAAAAAATTGTGTGACTCCCTTTATTGAGCTAATCACTTTATCTCAGTGGTCTGGAATCAAACCTGCAATATCTCCAAGGTATGCCTTTATTGCCATTCTAGTGAATGTGAAGTGGTATCTCATTGTGGTTTTGATTTGCATTTCCCTAATGACTAGTGATCTTTTCACTTGCGTACTGGCCATTTGTTTATCTTTTCTGGAGAAATGTCTATTCAGATGCTTTGCCAATTTTTAAAGAAGATGTTGGGGGTAGGAGTTTATTAATTAATTTATTTATTTTTGCTGTGTTGGGTCTTCATTTCTGTGCGAGGGCTTTCTCTAGTTGTGGCAAGCGGGGGCCACTCTTCGTCGCGGTGCGCGGGCCTCTCACTATCGCGGCCTCTCTTGTTGCGGAGCACAGGCTCCAGACGCACAGGCTCAGTAGTTGTGGCTCATGGGCCTAGTTGCTCCATGGCATGTGGGATCCTCCCAGACCAGGGCTCGAACCCGTGTCCCCTGCATTAGCAGGCAGATTCTCAACCACTGCGCCACGAGGGAAGCCTCAGATGCTTTGCCAATTTTTAATTGGGTTACTTGTTATTACTGAGTTATAAGGGTTCTTTATATATTCTAGATGCAAGGCTGTTATCAGATACATGATTTGCAAATATTTCCTCCCATTCTGTGGGTTGTCTTTTCACTTTCTTGATAGTGTCTTTTGAAAGTACCTAATTAATTTCAAAGAAGTCCAACATATCTATTTTTTCTTCTTACCTTGCTTATGTTTTGGGGTCATATCTAAGAATCCATTGTCCAACCCAAGGTCACAAAGATTTACCCTTATGTTTTCTTGTGTGGGTTTTATAGTTTTGGCTCTTACATTTAATCCTTTGATCCATTTGGAGTTAATTTTTGTATATGGTTCTTGTTTTGTTATTTCTTTCTTCTTTCACTTTTAGGTCTTCAGAGATGCAAAATTCTAATTTGTTTAAGGCAAATTGGCTGAGTAATATGTGGAAATATTAATAAACTGGTTATTAGTGTGCTGAAGGGGGAAATTTAGGCAATGGGGTTAGTTGGTTTTGAATTTGTATGATATATTATGTGATCTACACATCTAAAGCTTCCTGGATAAAATTGTGGTCAAATGATATTCAGAATTTCTTATTAATATTCATACCGTTTCCATTCTTGCTATACAAGCCATTTCGAACCATGCTGCTTACATAACCCAGCTTTTGTTTCTCATTAAAAAAAAAATCTCTTTTCTCCATAGGCATACTGTTTCACACACACACACACACACACACACACACACACACACACACACAAACACACACACTGCTACCTCTTCCCAATATGCTCATGTGTTTGCTGGCACAGATGTCCCTGCAATTCCCCTCTTCTTGTCACTCACCTTTCAAGCTATATACACATCTGAGGTTTCTCCGTTATTTTTACAGTCACGGTTCAGCATGGGGGCAATCTGGATGATAAGAAAAAAAATCACAATGGAAAGGAAGGGCAAGATAACACACTAGAGTATTTAGTCATTCCTTTGTGTTTTAGTTTAGAAATGTAGGATTTAGCCACGGAGTAAGCATAATGCATAATTATCACATTGGGATGCTAAACACAGATGCTGCATTCACTCTGTGCATAGAGTAAAATCTGGTTCATGGAAAAATGCAAAACCTGCATTTTTCCAACAAAATAAATGAGTGGGGGTGGAAGGAGACTGGCATTCTGATGATTTTTTCAGAATACTAATGCCTACCAGAGACGGTGGCAGGGTTGGCAGGTCTCGACTGTATTATGCTGACAGAAAAGTGAGGGTATCCCCTCCCTCTTTAGATGTCTCTTTTTTTTTTTTTTTTTAGAAGATGTTGGGGGTAGGAGTTTATTAATTTATTAATTTATTTTTGCTGTGTTGGGTCTTCGTTTCTGTGCGACAGCTTTCTCTAGTTGTGGCAAGCGGGGGCCACTCTTAATCACGGTGCACGGGCCTCTCACTATTGCGGCCTCTCTTGTTGTGGAGCACAGGCTCCTGACGCACAGGCTCAGTAGTTGTGGCTCACGGGCCTAGTTGCTCCGTGGCATGTGGGATCCTTCCAGCCCAGGGCTTGAACCCGTGTCCCCTGCATTAGCAGGCAGATTCTCAACCACTGCGCCACCAGGGAAGCCCTAGATGTCTCTTATGGCAGCAGCCCAACAGGTACTTTTGACCAACCAACAAGTAATTCTTTTGTATCTCTATGGAGGAAAACATTGTCCAAGTGCTCAACAAGAACCCAGCCAGGAAAACTAAAGCAATACCCATGAAGTAATTGGAGGACAATTCAGCATCAGATTTTGTGATCCTGAATATGAGGGCTGAAGGAGTACAGAAGAGGGAGGTCAGTGAGCCTTAGAGGTGGGAGTAGTGGGGTATCGAGAAACTTTCATGGAGAATGTGGATTGGGATTGGGTTATGAAAAATGAAAACAATTTTTAAAAGTAACAGGGAAAAAAGAGAGGGTACGCCACATGCAAGAAAAGGACAGAAACTCAGCCTTACAATGGACCAGGCACTGGGCAGAGCCTTGTTATGATCTCACTTGGAATGCTGAACAATTCTGAAAGTGGGTGTAATTTCCTCTTCGAGTTTAATGACTTGATCCTGGTCACATAGCTTCTAAGCAGTAACATGGTGTTTGAATCAAGAGTCCTGAGTCTTCCCCAGCAACACACCCTGTAGCTGCTGTCCTACAACCACAGAGACTGGAGTTATGATCAGTGGTCTCTGGATCAACTCTAATTCCTCCCTACCGTTCTCTCTATGACCTACCAGACAACAAAAAGATTGATAATCACTGTTTCAGGTCATGAGTTCCCAATTTGCTGATCCTTAGAATTATCTTAGTAGTTAAAAAGAAAAAAAAAAACAGTGACCTGTTTCTAAACCCCACTCCAGACCTAATGAAACCAACTATCCAGAGATAAGACGCTTGAGTCTTTTCCAGTTGTACTCCATCACCTCATAAGTACCTTGGATAAAGTGGGCATCAATAAGTGGCTATCAAATGAATGAATAATTAATGCCTAGTTAAATCATTGTTTTATCTACTAATTTGATGATTTTGAGTTCCTTGTTGCCTTGGTTTATTTCTTCTGTGTTACACCATGGTCATTCTTTTGTGGAAACATCTGTTTCTGAGTGATGAAAATGAGGACTTACAGGGTTTTTCCAGTCTGGAGTCCATTGTGAACCCAAAGTACATTTTTTAAAATTGAAATACAATTGACATACAGTATCATATTAGTTTCAGGTGTACATCATAGTGATTCGATATTTATATACATTTCGACATGGTTATCACAATAAGTCTAGCTACCATCTGTCCCAAAGTACATTTGACCAGGACTTAGAGACAGGCAGATGCATATCTCTAGAACTGAGTGAAAACACACCCCAATTTTCCTCTCCTTGTTACCCTGGCTGTCTTTTCATCCTAATCTAAAAAACCACTGTGTAAGACCAGCCTTGACTGTTTCTCTTTTCCCAGAGTTAAACATCAGGGTTTGTTTGTTTTTTTTAACCCTCTTTACAATTGTTGTGCTATGGAATAGAAGGGTGATTGATGGACCCTTGCTGATTTTCCTAAACTGGCCCAAATCACCTCTAGTAGTTGAGTTTCATCAAGGGGAGGAAGATGGAGACAGGCAAGTAAACTTACTTGGTCTTTATTAATTCCATTTGTAATCTGATTTCTGTCAAGTTCTAGATGTTTTGGGTTGGATTGTGTTCATCAGGATGATTAACACATTGCTTGAGGGCTTCCCTGGTGGCGCAGTGGTTGAGAGTCCGCCTGCCGATGCAAGGGACACAGGTTCGTGCCCCGGTTCGGGAAGATCCCACATGCCGCGGAGCGGCTGGGCCCATGAGCCATGGCCGCTGAGCCTGCGCATCTGGAGCCTGTGCTCCGCAACGGGAGAGGCCACAACAGTGAGAGGCCCGCATACTGCAAAAAAAACAAAACAAAACAAACAAAAAAACATTGCTTGATTTGGTTCCAAGTTGAAGTGCTTGATAAAGTGGTCCTGTGATTTTCCCATTGCTCTCTTCCATCCACTTCAGCATGCTGCCAAGGCTTTTGCACTGTATCATCACATTCTCATATAGACAAGTGATTGGAGACATGTGACACCATGATTAGAAATACTGGAGATCTCCAAGTTTGAGTGCTTCAGTCATAGCCATAATTATTAGCGCAATAAAAACAGGAAAAGTCTAATTGAGATTCAACCCTCTTTAGCATCCAAGGGATCTGAGATGATATTTCAGCCTTGCTTCATTTTCCCTTCTGCATTTATTATTCCATTATTATAAAATGTCACTTTGCCTATAAAATATTTTGCCTTGCTGTCAAGTTTTATTTGGTGCAGCTTTTAAGTCAGGAGCATTTGTGGCTGATCGCTCCAGTCTGTGCCAAAGGAATTTTCCAAGCTATAGTGTTTGTTAGTTTTGTAAATACACACACTGTTTTTAAGGTAGTTTGGAAACAAACATTCGCTTAAAAAAAATCATACTTAAGCAAAAGACACACATTCACAATTTTTCTTGGGTCTGAAGGGAACATCCTCTATCATATAAACTGAACTTTAAAAATTGCTTTTAGAATTGATTTGGGTGGAAGAAAAGGGCCAATAATCTATGCCATTCGTGGGACAGTTAGTCACCAGGGAGAATAGCAAACTGTTTGAAACAAAAAGAAAAGAGTTCCTTAAAAGCTTTAACACGCATGAGATGATTCAGTTTTGCCACATTATCCTGGTCTGCTCCATTTTCCCACCCACCATTTCAATTTCAGTGACCTTTTCCTTATCATCCATCTTTGAAAACTGTCATCCAAATTTCCAGCTGCTTCTCCAGCATGTAAAACCCTAGCCAGCCTGGTGGAAGCTCCCACTGTTGCCCTTTCCTCCTACTGCTTCTTCCTAAATAGAAACTCTTCATTAAATTAATTCTCTCCTTATAGTTTGATGAGCAGCAGCTTGTTAGCAGGAGCACATCCTTAGTCTTTGAAAAGGAAACAAATTAAAATACTGACTGTTTTGAGATGAGAAACCATTTTTGTAGGAAAAAAAATCCAATAAGAGCTCTGGTTAATTGATGCACTCAGTATGTTTTAGTTCATGCTTATGAGATTTGCATGACCACACAAATTTAGTGTTCTGTCTTCAGTCTACCAGATTGCTTTTCCCATAAAATAAGCCTTCTTTATTGCTGATGTTTGCAGTGCATCCCTTCCAGGCATAGTAATAGACATGAATTATTTTTGAAGAAAGCCAATGATTCCCATCTAAATCCAGTTTTCAAGTGTTTTGTCAATGGACAAGATAGCTTACTATTACCTCTAAGGACATCAGCACTTTTGATAAAAGTGTAACAAGTGAATAGATTTTCCTTTTTTTCAGGGAAAGAGCTTTGCTTTGATGAGGTTTTGTCTTTGCTAAATTCATTGTGGATGGAATACTACCTTTATCACAGCTCTGGGCATGCTGCTTAGACCACCCTTTAGAATGTGTCACAGTGACCTCTGTCAGCTTCCAGTAAAGACAACAGATGAGGACTAATGATTTATGGCCAGTACCACTCTGATCTGTGTGTAGTTACGGACTGTCTCCATTTCAGACTCCCTTGCTGTCAACCAGCTTGCATTAGAGATCATTCACTATGAATAACTATATGTGAAGTTGCAACATTACTAACGCAAAGGGAAGAACCAATGGAGAAGGAAAACTCCAAATCAGATGTACTAAAAAGATTTTACATTTTTGATTAATTTACAATATAATTGGAGGCCTTATGATGGAGCCCCAGTCAACTTCTCACTGAAAAGTGAGGATTTGGGCGCAGAAAGCATTTCACTTGATCATTACCAATGCCCAGGTGTAAGAACTGATAGATATCAGAAGGAAAAAGGGAAGAAATGTGGTGCCAGCTGAAGGAAGGAAAAAAAGCTAGGAGGAATTTAATGTCACAAAAAGTAAGTCACATGGAAAATAGTGGGCCACCACACATGCTCTATGACCTCTTCTATGTTTTTTAGCTTACTGAAATTTTATTTATTTATTTACTTTGGTTATACATTTTTTAATTTATTTTTATTGGAGTATAGTTACTTTACAATGTCATGTTAGCCTCCACTGCATAACAAAATGAATCATCCATACACATACAGATATCCCCTCCCTTTTGAACTTCCCTCCTATTTAGGTTACCACAGTACATTAGGTAGAGTTCCCTGTGCTATACAGTATGTTCCCATCAGTTGTCTATTTTATACATAGTATCAATAATGTATCAATCCCAGGCTCCCAGTTCCTCCCACTCCACCCCTTTCCCCCTTGGTATCCATACCTTTGTTCTCTATGTCTATGTCCTGTTCTTGCACTTACATCATTCTTTAATACTTTAGACCTTCAGGGCAAGAAAGGAAGGTGAAGGTGAGGATCAACAACTTTTTCAGGTGATCAACTTTACGGTTGAGTTCAAGTGCCAAGAGGCAGTGGACATCCCTGACTCAGTCACACAGAGGCCCCTTTAAGGGCAATTTGCAAAGGTGGGTTTCTGTACTGGGTCCAGTTGTCTTGGTAGATAGTGGAGCTGATGAAAACTTCCCGGCAAGGAGCTTGTGGTAATTGAATAGATCCCCAGGCTGGCTGCCATCTGGGAATATGGTCCCAGATACCCACCTGGCAGGGCCACTGGGTAACTCACCCCATTCAGGGGTGCATCTGCTCCCAGAGCTGGAGGTTGCATTCTCACTATAAAGGAGTCTCATATACCCATTTTACAAGAGCAATTGCATTCAGCCTTCAGTGTGCCTGGGAATCCACTGAGCTTGGCTTGATCTAACTCCCCCTGTGCACAGACTGGACTGTGATTTAATGTGGATTTTCATTTCTGCCTCAACAGAGTGGGTTTCCTGCATGAATCACCTTTATTGTGGTTTTACTCTGGGCCACTTAGCCATGTTATAAATGATATTTAGAGGAATGAAATAAATCTGCTGCCCCTTTGATTCACCAATCCTACAAACCAAAAAAGCTTAGGCTTATTTAGCAATCTATTTCCAGAGAGGCCAACAGGGCTTTTAGTTGGTTGACGGCAGAAGACGAATGGGCAGTTTCGAGGCAGCCTGTGAAATGGCTCATGCAAGAGCTCCTTGTATTCCTTGCCCTGTCATTTGTCTTCCAAGATTCTGTTAGCAGATCTTCCATCTCTGAATTCATGCTGTGTGCAGCATGAAACTATCTTTTCAAAGTTGCAGCCTTTTTTCCGAATACTCCCTTCAACAGGTTCCTCTACTACCGACTGGAGACAAACCTTTATTGGCACAGCATTTCTGGGCAGGATGAGCCAAAGTGAGTTCCAGGAACTTCCAGGATCAGCCTCATTGACTACATGAAGCTACTGAGTCCTTTATTTCCCTCCTCTCCCTCTTAAAAAAAAAAAAAAAAAAAAAGGCAATGATCATATTTCAGACAGGTGCCTCCAGAACAAATCTTTCAATGTTTTCCTTTAGCATCCTTCAGTTCTTCACATCAGTGTCTTATTTCAGCAACTGTTCCTAGTTGCTCAAGGTGTTTTACAGAGAGTAAACTTCCTGGGTGAGGGGCGTACCATCCCCCAGTGACAAGGGACCTGCACCCTCCTGAGGCTCTGCTCAAGGCTGGCCTTGATCTCCCGTGCAAGATTGCTTTGCTTTTCTCTCTATTGCACACTCTGTTCCTGGAACCCAGCATTCCTGTGATCTGTCCTTGTCAGGATTTGAAACTGATACATTTCAGTAAACACTCAAGAGGAAGCAGTCAGGCATGAGTTCGGCTAATTCCTCCCCTGCAGGAAGGAATCTCCGGCTCATCCTGTCACCTGGTGAGTTCTTCTTGTTCAGGGGTGTTAGTGGCACCAGAGGTAGCTGGGATTCTTCCACAACAGGCTGACTTTCATTTCTAATGAGGCTTTTCAGAGGCAGCCTGGCCCTCAGCTGGATTCCTGGAGAAGGGCATGTGGTTGACCCTCTGATGCAGGTTTATGGACACGCTCTGTTGTTCCTTGTATGCTAACAAATTGTGCCCATCTCACACATCAGTGATTCTTCAAACCGATGGCCAATTCCCCAAGAGGAACCTTGAAAGTTACCAGCTGCAAAAATCAGAAGTTCATTTCCCAGGCAAAATGGAGATTTGGCAATAGTTTAAAACTTTTTTACATTGAAATAATTATAGACTGATAAGAAGTTGCAAAACCAGTACAGAGAGGTCCCATGTTCTCATCACTCAGCTTTCCCCAATGATACCATCTTATATAATACAGTACGTTAACACAATCAAGAAATTGGCAATGTTTTTATGGCAAGAGGGAATGGGCATCAAAAAGCCTGAGAGTACACTTAGTATTTGGAGTTCTGGTCCACTATTTGCTTAAAGAATGGCTATAAATTATTCACACACGGACATTCCATGTGTCATGAAAAAAAAAGGATCCCATTAAAAGCTATTCAGGGCCACCTTGAACTCTATTCCCACACAGAAAAAATTCTATGTAAAAGGTGGTGCATTACTCTGAGGGAGGCGGGGCCCTTTATTCCAAAAATAAGAGACCTTCAAACAGTCTTAGTTGTCTTTAAAGATAAGTGATCTTGGCTAATTGGGTCACTCCTGGCATCTTTTGTGGGATCCCAATTTCCCAGATATCTTGAACACTATGTTGGCTGAATGAAGCTTAGGGAAGGGTGGAAGAGTCAGCCTTATTAATAGTCATGTACCTAGGATGGGTTGGCAAAATGTGGTTGACATTTATTTATTACATAGGAGTTAGGAGCTTGAGTCCTGAACTCAGACAGGTCAAGTTTAAGTCCCAGGCTTGCCCCTTACCAGAAGGTTAACTTTAAACAACTTACTTGACTCTCTAAGCCTCATTTTTCTTATGCATGAAATGAGGACAACACAGCACCTGAGAAATCAGTGTCAGTTGATTGGCAACTCTCAGGCATCTAGTAGGTGCTCAATAAATTTTAGCTGTTGCTATGAATAATTATTTCTGACTAGGGTATTCTGGGAAGTGATTTCTATTCCCTTCAGTTTCTTGGATTTATTTTCAAAGCTGGTCCAGATAATTTGTGAAATATCTTCTAGTCTTGTAGTATGAAAAGTAGCTGGATGAGAGTGACTGTTCATTATATTTGGAAAACCATTTTGATTCCCATTACAGTTATTATTTTAAAAGAGTAATTGCTCACTATCCTATAATGCATTATAAATCACTGTGTAACTTCCACATTATTGACTGTTTGTTGATAAGTTACTTACATTATAGAATAGTCTAAAATTGGATCAAAAAACAGTTGCAGGATTTTAAAATCTGAAGTCAGTAAAACCCAGGTCCATATAGCTAGTCTAAAGTTAATGGGTCTAGATCTATAGTTATCTAGACATTAACTTCTTAAAAAATGTAACAGGGCTTCCCTGGTGGCGCAGTGGTTGAGAGTCCGCCTGCCGATGCAGGGGACACGGGTTCGTGCCCCGATCCCGGAAGATCCCACATGCCGCGGAGCGGCTGGGCCCGCGAGCCATGGCCGCGGAGCCTGTGTGTCCGGAGCCTGTGCTCCGCAACGGGAGAGGCCGCAGCAGTGAGAGGCCCGCGTACAGCAAAAAAAAAAAAAAGTAACAGAGGCCATTGGAATTGCTTGTGACAACTAGTCAAACATTAAGGAACATTAGCTGTTTTTGAAAATTTTTTTTTTGTTATGAAAAGTAGATCTCTCTGTTACCATGGTTGCCTGTGTCTTGTTTATAATTATAGGTTTTCTTTTCCTGGCACATCAGTAACGAATAGCAAATCTACCCTTTTCAACATCAGCCCTACTTTAGTTGATAATTAATTAATAAATCACTGAAAATTGCATGTAAATAATTTTAGGCTTAGATTTTAGAGTGGATGAAGAAGCTTTGCACTGTCTCTCCCAAATATGTTCTTTTTAAACAGAATATTATACTCCCAAATATGTTGATACAAGTTAGTAGAATGAAGAAAAAGTGATTTATATCAAAGCTTTTACATGAAGAATTATCAGCAAATAGTGTTGGCAAAATGAAAGGAGCCCTAATTGTGGCATTAGGAGGCTTTGTTGCCATTTAATGTGATGCTTTGTAAACAAAGACTACTCTACAATGATCTAGCTCAGAAGGCAGATATTTCTGATTAGAACTACATCCTGCTGGGCTTAAATTTTAAAAGTAACACCTCATGAGTAACTGTAGTCTTTTGGCATCTTATACCGAGAACAAGTCCAAGTGTATTACAGTGCCAGGAAGGGGGAACCTACGTTGGTGACACCAAAACAGAATGCCCGGAACCAAAACCCAATCCTTTGTATCAGATTGTCATCAGCAATGTGTACCTATGCTTTCTTTGTTTTCCCCTTCTTGGCGGGGAGGGGTGGGAGGGGCAGACAAAATTGCTGCCCTGAAATTTCTATGAATTGTGTTTTCAGAGTACCAAAAATATTAGAAAATATTTGTTTCCACTTTGATTCTAACAATGCAGTCTCAGACAAATAGAAGAAACCCGAGGCTATCAGTAAGACTTTCCTTTTCCAGGAAAGGACATAGTTTTTAAAGAAAATTTAAGTTAACATCGATCTGGTATCTGGATATGGAACTACTTTCTGGGCATAAAAGAGATGGAAGGAATCACAAAGAGAACTATCAATATATTCAACTGCTTAAAAATGAAGAAGTTTCATATATCCAAAATATCATAAATACAAGTAAATGCCAAACAGGAACCGTATTTAGCCACAACAGGCACAGGCACAGACAAATGAGAATATTTTTAATACTTAGTAAGTTTATATTAAAAAAAAGTCACTAAGTAGCAAATGATGGAAACACACAATTCACACTGGAAGAAAAACAACTGGCTGAATAACTATATCAGCAAAGCACATAAAGTTGCTAATATTAAAATAATGAAACTTAGAAAAAACGAGATACTGTTTTTTCTTCTATGAAATTAGCAAAGAATTAAAATACTGGATATAAGGTGTACCTTTCAATGCTGCCATAGATTCCTTCAGTATAGTGAGGGCCAGGGCTCTGGTGTCAGATCATTGGGTCAAAAAATCTGGTTGTATGACTTTGGGGAAGTTATGTAACCTCTTTGTGCCTCAGTTTGTCATCTGTAAATGGGTATAAAATAATACCTACTTTATATTGTTATGGATAAAGTTAAATGAGATAATACACGTAAAGCATTTAGCATGGTATCTGGCAGATAATAAGACTTCAACAAAAAAGGTAGCTGCTATCAGCTACTATTAGAGTCTCATTCACTGCTGATAGAAGTTTAATCTACTAGTTGTAATAAAACCAGAAAGCAATATGGCAATACTTAATCAAAAGCCTTAAAAATAATCAAGTATATTTTTAGGAAAGTGTTCCAAGAAAGTACTCTGATGTTCACAAACATTATGTGCAAAGATGGTCATAAAGATAAAATATTCCATATGACCTAAATACTCAACAATAGAAAAATTAATTTAACTTCATTATGGGGCATCTCTCTATGGTAGAATACAACATGGCTATCAAAATTATGCTTTTTTAAAGAGGTTTTAATGATATTGCATATGCTCAAGAAATAACATTAACTTTGAAAGCAGAATATGAAATTATATTTACAATATCCAATTATGTGAATGTAGATATAAATTAAAGATGTAAATACAGAAAAATATAAGGAAACAACAAACATTTTAGTGGTTGTTATTTCGGGGCAGTGAGATTATGGGTATTTTCAAAAATATACTTTTCTGTATTTACTTTTTCTACAGTGAGCCTGTATCACTTTTTCTACACTTAAGATGAAACCTGAATTCAGAGAAGGAGATTTTAGATGGCATAGTGGAACATGTCATTTGCTTCTCATGAAATTTAAAATATGTTTTCAAAGCTATGTGAGGGGAACAAGAGGAAATAAATCAGTAAGAGACACACAAAAAATCACATTTATGTTGTAATCCAACTGATCCCACAGATGAGCTTCTGTTTGTAACTATCATCAGTCAGTTGATGAACAATGTTGAGCATGGGCCTACTGTGTGCCAGGCACTGGGCCATGCTAGACAGACCATGTTGAGCAAAGCAAATCCTGTCTTCACCCTCCTGGAGCACCTGGTCATATGGGTATTTAGTAATTCCAGATAAAAGTCCCAACAAACAAACTCCATGTATTTAGAGATTTATAAATTTACCAAAGTTGTTCCTTAGTTAAAAGAAAAATAATAAGAAAATGCTAATTTTTTTCCATTAGAAGAAATGTTTTTTAAAATCAAAAAGAAACAGTAAGATGCTCAACGTGTCTGAGTTGCTGGCACTGTAGACGCGGCTGGAGGAAAAGTCAGCACGGGAGGGAGTTATGTCTGAGCATCCAGGGTTGCCAGCTGTGCTCCAGGTCACAGAGAATGCCATTGTTTGTTCTGGGAAATAGCTACTTTTGTTTAGCAACTCCCCTATCCTGCCCCAGAGAGAGCAGACAAACAGTTCCAGTCCTGGTGTACTGATCCTTTGTAAAGTACCCTTATTCCTGCTTTTGTTGGCATTTCTACCTTTTAGTGACCCTGATAAAGATAATTAAGCAATGAAAGTAACTCAAAGAAAGCAGATGCATATGAAGTCATTTCCCAAAGTGGAAGAATGGGCTCCTTTTTTCACTCTGCCCCATATTAAATACACACTCACATATGTGCATTTATATGTGTGTATGCACATATACATATATGCCTAGAAAATAATACAGATATGCTTTCTTATCAATGAAAACTCTGAAGCACATTTAGATTTATTTAAGAAAGAAAATACGCTCTACTATTATTAAGACGACTTATATAATTGGAGGGGGCCACAAATCTTTTCTATAAATATTATGATTATAATCACAAGTAAAGTAGATTAGGAAGATTTGCTTCAAATAATAGTTCAACTACCCACAATTCAACTACCTGCAGTTTCACCTTTTGGAAAAACAATCAAGAATGAGAAAATAGGGCTTCCCTGGTGGCGCAGTGGTTGAGAGTCCGTCTGCCGATGCAGGGGACACGGGTTCGTGCCCCGGTCCGGGAAGATACCACATGCCGCGGAGCGGCTAGGCCCGTGAGTCATGGCCACTGAGCCTGCGCGTCCGGAGCCTGTGCTCCGCAGCGGGAGGGGCCACGGCAGTGAGAGGCCTGCGTACCGCAAAAAAAAAAAAAAAAAAAAAAAAAAAACAGAGAAAATAATTAGAAAGCATTGGCAGGGTAGATATTGCAAAGTATCTGCCACTTCACTAATGCAGCATTCTTAACTCCACTGGACCCCGACTATCCTTGTTCTATACACATTTCTAACAAACTAAATGTGGTTATCACCTTCCAAGACTTCTGCAGATTAGAAATAGAAAGAGTCCTCCCTACTGCTTTGGTGTATTGATAGTGACATGAAATAACAATTGAAAGTAAGGAAAAAATAAGAAAACCATACAATGTAGGTACAAATATTCAAAGAGCAAAGATGCCTGGGTTCAGGTACTGTAGGGGCCAATAGTCCTCAGTGGGCCCTGAAGAAGCCACTACTTCAAACTCTGTACAGAATATATTTTCACACGGACTGTGCTAAGTCTTAAAGCAATGGTTATATTTTATTCTGTATACTCAGTTGAAGTTGGAGTGGTTATCTTAGTATATTATCCATTTTAAAATATTTTAAAACAGGTGAGTTTAAAAGAGCAAGCTTTTGACTATACCAAAAAATTCTCATCTAAAATAAAACCCAGAAAATTCATTTCAGGAGGTTCTAGAGAGCACACAAACACACATGCACGCGCATGTGCACACACACACATTACTCACGATAATTAGCTGCAATTCAGGAACATGTTTTCCTTTGTGACTCAGACTAGAGGAAGAAAACTGCTTTGGTTCTTTAAAAGAGGTTTTGAAAATATCCACAGGGAATAAGCAATACATTTCTCTAAACTCCAGAGATCAATGTAATTACTTCGAAAGGCAGACCAATGTGGTTCGACTTTTGAATACCTAATATAAATACCACCCATTCCTCCCAGAAGAGATTCACTTTCACTGCATTTCATAAAACACATTTTTCCCATTCTACAAAGCTCAAACTGCTTTCCAAATATTTTATTACATACAGGGTTGAACCTGCCACTCTGAATTTTCTTGGAGTGATAGTAACTTAGCAAAAGTTCATCTGGAGATTTTAGAGTGAAACCTACAACGGCTATCTTCAAGATACAAGCAATAGCAGGGATCTCCCAACCTCCCACACACTCCGCGGGCCACACAGCAGGAGGTGAGTGGCGGGCGAGCGAAATGCCCTTCCCCATTGCTCCCCATCGCTCGCATTACCCTCTGAACCATTCCCCCCAACCCTATCCGTGGAAAAATTGTCTTCTACGAAACTGGTCCCTGGTGCCGAAAAGGTTGGGGGACCTCTGAGCTATAGGAAGCTGAAAACAAAGTTTCTGAACATCAAGAACTTGTCAACCAACTGGGGTTTCTTACTACTAGACAGATTCAGGTCTCTAATTCATCCTCATCAGTGTGATGCAGTAATTTGGGGGTGTGCCAGTGTGCCCTAGGAATGTGTGTTTTAACCAGCTCTCCTGGTGGTAGGTGGCTTACTCTTGGAGAATCCCTGTTGAGAGGTATCCCCAAGACTATCTGAACCACTTTTCCATACCTCTCTGACTGTCTCTCAGTCTGTTTTCTTTATCAAACACATTGGAATTCTTTATAAGATGGTTACCTCTTTCCAAGTTTAAAATTATCCTCTCTGTTTCTTTTGACCTTACTAAATCAAATGTATTCAGCCATTTGATAGCTTTTTCTGTTCTTGAGTACACCACCTAGCTTGAAAGCTGGTAATTACAGGTTCTCCTGAAAATGCAAAATGATTTGAATGCTACTTTAGGTAGAGATTTGAAAACCGGACTTTTCTGTCCAACATTTCAAAAAGATATGGACTCCCTATAATTTCCTTACAGCATCTTTAAATCCTAAGCATTTAGCAAATGTATATTTGATCAAATATTGTAAATTATTTATTATTGCTGGAACAAACATTCAGTTTAGGGTAAAATTTCTTTAATATTTAGACTGACATTTCATCATTTTGTATATGATACATGTATATTTCATGGCACATTGGGCTCCTCTGTATAGTTGGTATGTTCAACACATGTACGATTTTGTGTATAATGTAGTTATGCCTACTTCGTGGCACACAGGGCCGAGTGTTAACCTTCTGAACTATTACCAAAGTTAACAGTTGAGTCTGCATTTGTGATAAGATGATGGTCAGAGAGATTGTCTGCTCTGCACTTGGTCAGCGTTATAACTCTCAGCATGTTCCTTCTCCTTAGTGACAATTTGTTGCGTGACGTAGGCATGCAGTGGTTTTAAAGATGGGCTGCCTTTGTAAGGGATGCAGGGAAATTACTGCTTTAAAAGACTGTTCGACAAATGACACCAGGCAGAAAACTTAATTTTGTGCTGAAGATGAAGCCACAAACAAATGATAGTGTAGCATTTCCTGTGCTGATTTCGTGAATAAAGTAGGAGAAGCTAAATTGTCCTTATTCCACCCAAAATTGTAAATTAGGAGTGCATTTTGGTACCTACTCCCCAAACCATGCTTTAATTTAAAAAACACCTAAATGGAAAATATATTACAAATATGATACTGTACACAAATACAAAATAAATATGAAAATATGATATTAAAAATAAATGATATTATAAAGAAAGGGGGCGCCTCTCTGCCCTTTCTTCCCTCCTGTTTGTGAGTCATCATCATCTCCCAAATTGTCTCAATTAACTGCCACCCATAAGCATGACTGTTGTCACAGATGGGTACTTTTCAAAATAGATAACAATCCATTTACACATGCCCCAAAAGGAGAAAACATTATTCATTGAATTAGAAGGACTGCCTGTGAAAGCAGAGCAGAATTTTTAGAATTGGAAAAGATAAGATGAATAGTCCTCCAACAGAGTACCACTTGGAATGTGTCTGTTCCTTCTGGTTGTGCTATGGTAAGAGCATAGTCCACTCCAACAAAAACCTTCCATCTGTGCTGGGACATCTAGGTCTGACCTGTCTGCCACATTAGCAACTGGCGGGTTAGAATAAGTCATGCAGCATTTCTCAAAATGTATGTCCACAGAACTCTACTTACTCTGAATGTTCAGAAGTGTACTTGACAAAATTGGTGTCACGGTCAGACAACTATTGGAACCATTGTGTTCAACGATGTCTGCAATGTTCTTAGTGTAGGATATCTCAGACTATTTAATTTCAATTTTCCTTTTTTCATTGAGTAGCTCATGAAACAAATGTTTCTAAAAATTTGCTTTAGAAAATGTTGGTTTCATGGGTTATTTTAACTCAAGTATTTTGTGCACATACACACATACGATGTGCATGCAGAGTTAAACATGAATTTGGAACAACTGAACCATTGTTCTTTGTGCTCTATAATTAACTACATAGTTTACTGTTAATTTGAGAATAATGACATTTTAACTACACATTATAAAATGGAAATAATAATTTCATGGTGAAACCTTGAGTTAGGAATTGCTAAACAGCACATCAGCTCTGTCCTGAAGACCTCAGCGGAGTGGGAGCTGTGAAAATTAAAAGGGAAATTTCATGAAAATGGAGTTGGGGAGCTCTCATGCACCTACCACTTGTATCAGTACAGATCCCAATAGGGAGAGATACACCTTCTTAGATCTCTGGCAGAAAGTGACATTACTATCGCCAGCAGGAAGAAGAAAGGTTTTCTCCTTGCCTGGCAACAGCTCAGCCAATAAAAAACCACTATACTTTGAACTCCCAGTTCCCTCAAAAATGAACTTTTTGTTTATAACAGCCTCTCCCACTTCCCCTTCTCCTCTCCCTTGCTAAACCTGACATGCATGTGGTTCGCCATAAATGCGTGTCTAGGATTGCAATTCTTTGCTGCTCCCAAGTAAACCCTGTTTTGCTGGTAAAATAACTGGCTCTTTTATAATGTTTTAGGTTAACAGAGCAGAAACAGACAGGGGAAGAGATAGCTTCAATGTAATGTGAAGAGGTTTTTGAACTACTGCTACAGAATGCTCTGGAACTCCATACGACTGGGTTTTTAGGTCATTCAATGGACAATGGGTCTTGGAGGAGACAGTGTTTGAGCTGAGTATTGAAGAATAAACAGTAATTCAAAGAACTGGAGTCAGGTGGGACACGTGAGCCTGAGGCATAGAAGATCACGTGGTATAATAGGTGGGAAGTTTGTTTCATTAAGAAGGAAAAGGGTAAGATGAAAGTGCAAGTAGGGAAAGGCCAGACCATGCAACGAGTTTGGACACAGTGGTTCTTTTTTTTTTTTTTTATGACTGACATTTAGAAACAAACAAACAAAAAGCAACTTTGTATGTATTTTAGTGGAAAATAGGAGAGTCTCCCAGGGACTGCTAGCCAGATGTGAGTTTTAATCAATTCTTTTGAAAATTTGTAGCAAATAATGAAACCCTGGAGCTATTTATCCCTTTAGAAATGAGCACAGCTATTTATTTGACAATTTCCACATGAAAAGCTTAATTTTTAGAAGCATATTATTTTTTAAAAATCACTGCATATAGGATACTTTATACTGATGTTTATATCCACTTGGACCTTGCAATTCTGAAGTTAGTGTTAATAGCTACGCTGACGATTGCTTCACTTTTTTCCAGATAAACCTGTGAGGTTGGGGAGGACTCTTTATGAAAGGTAGTGTGCGTGTGTGTTTGGGGTGGGGAGGGTAGGTGGCTAGCTTATAAAATCTTGCTTAAAATAGCAGATAAATTTCAGTTCTAACTGAAGATCACCTAACCAAAAATGAACCTATGGTCAGCCATTTTCCATCCATAAACATGCCAGAGATTCTAGGATAGATGGAGAAGTTGGCATTTCTGGCTTGAACCAGGAAAATAAAAAGGCTAAGGTACTGAGGACACAACGTTCTATAAGAACAATTGCATTCTACAAGGTCACTGTGCTCAAGGATGTCCTTAAGTAGCTATTGCTTTATTTCAGTAAGGTCTCTGGCTCTTACTTGATCCAGTTTTTTAAAAACAGTTTTGTCTCCAAAACAACAGCATTGACTGTCGTTGTGCTAAACTATAGCCATCAGAGCGCCTAAGGGTGAATGTCAGCTTGGCATTCCCTGGAGGTGAATATTTATATATATATATGTATGTGTTTTTTTAAGTTAAGTTTTCAAGTTTAATCACCGTCCCATCTCTGTTGATTTAAATGAATAAAATGTCACCTTATTTATAGGATCATACCGTTTTAAAATGTTTTAATCTAACATAAATGAGCCTTTATAAGCCAAGTGATTTTTCAGCCTACATAGATCTTATTCAAAGAAACCTGCAACTTAGACAGTATTATCATCCTCATTTTATAGGTGAGAAAACTGAGGATCAGCAGGTCCCAGACCCTTGGGCGGTAGAACACAGGAGGTAAACATTGTTCCTGTGACAAAGGTCTTGGGTTACTAATCCAGGGCTCTTTTCACCATTGCAATGGTCTCTGAATCTACACTCTGCTAGAACTTTTTTCTCCTGGATTGGAAAGGCTTCCTTTGTCTTAGTTTACACAGTAACAGCTTAGAAGATATCACTTTATTTTAAAACTTTATAAAATCTGCCTAACAACATTATAGCACGTTTATTTAATATATAGGGGTGGGGAAGGGTTTTAATGCCAATGTGGAGACCCACTCAGACGCCCACAATTGATATGACGATTATTTTAGTAAAGACATTTTAGATCTAACAGATGCAGAAAGAAGCCTTCCTTTACCACAAAAAGCAGAAACTTCTGGGAGTGAGGCTGCCAAGAATCCCCTACCCCGGGAGCTTTATGGCCATGAAGAAAAAATCTGAAAAGACCACTCCCATTTGCATAAACAGACATTATCACAAACTTTCTTATCTCCCATTTGTTCCCCTAGAAAACCATTCGTTCATTTCACAGAATATTCTTCTCTCTTTCCTCTCTTCCCCTGCCATTAAGTTAGGTATATAAACTCCCATTTTTAGCTGCTTAGAGAGCCACTTTTTGGTACATTCCTTGTTAAGCTATAAGTTTGTTTAATTTGCAGACCCCCAGTACAAAACCTAAGAGGGTAGAGGAAAATATTTCCACCCCTACACCATTAGCTCAAATCAAATTGTTCTTTTTTCTTTTTTTACTGTAGTAAAAAGCACATAACATAAATTGGATTCTTATCTTTTTATATATTTAAATCCAGTCTTGACATTTTTCTAGAATTTGCAGTAGATCTGTACCTTTTTAGATATATGTAATCATTCCTTTAGATACAATTCATTGAGCACTACCCGGTGCCAGTAAGTGGGATAAGTTGTTTCATATTTTAGCCCATTCAGTTTTCCCAAATCTTTAAGGTAGATGTTAGCTCCCTAACGGCATGGATCCAATGAAATATGGGATGTACAGTTAGCCCTCAGGAAGGCAACCATGCACCAGCGGTGTATTTAATATTAGATAGGAGGTCCACATGCATATAATAAGATAGTGTAATTCTCCCATTTTACCCCTCCCCAGTTGGGTTTGTGTTTGGGCTTTACAAACCAAAAAAGCAAAACTTTGAAAATAGTTCCATTAAGGAATCATAAAGTAAAGCTCATGAATCAAGATCTGGAGAGGTGAAATGATTCAGCTGGGAAGAATCCTTGTGGTCCTCAGGTGCCGTGAGGAACAAGACCAGCTCTTCTGGATGTAGGATGCAGTAAAAAGGGCACAGGTTTCGAATAAGATCACACTGACTTTGAACCTCAACTCTTTTACCAACTTGCTGTGTGACCCTAGGCAAATACTGATCTCCTTGAGTCTCAGTTTCCTCATCTGTAGCATGGGGATAATACCCTTTTCAAAGAGTTGCTAGAAGGAATAAATGAGGTAACGTGGTTAACACATCCACAGGAGGATGATAGTCACCAAATTCAGGGCGGCACCTTTTCAGGGAAGGAGGGAGGGAGAGGAAAAGGACTCAGGAGGGGAGCAAAGGGAGCTTCTGTTTTAGCTGGAATATTTTGCATCTTTTATACAAACGCACAAAGATCTGAGCCAAGGAGAATACAATATTGGCATTTGTTAATCTGGAGACAGTGCTTGTTAAATTATTTTCTGTACTTTTATTTTAAATTTTTTTTTTTTTTTTTTTTTTTTGTGGTATGCGGGCCTCTCACTGCTGTGGCCTCTCCCGTTGCGGAGCACAGGCTCCGGATGCGCAGGCTCCGGATGCGCAGGCCCAGCGGCCACGGCCCACGGGCCCAGCCGCTCCGCGGCATATGGGATCCTCCCAGACCGGGGCACGAACCCGCATCCCCTGCATCGGCAGGCGGACTCTCAACCACTGCGCCACCAGGGAGGCCCTATTTTAAATTTTTAATTAAATTTTATAGTGTCTGGCATATAGGGCACACTAAATATGGATTCAGATCCTTTTCCACAGCCCTTATCAGAAGGACGAAGTCTCTATTGTGATGAACTTAGTTGTGACCCAAGGAAACAAACCCTTCTGTGAGCCTGAGCTGTAGTGGAGTGTGCCCTGGGGAGCTGGGCACCCACTTTCCACAATGGAGTTCAACAGACAAGTTCACCCTCCCGGTGCAGCCTGGATGAACACAAGCATCCCTACACTGTCTTCTTTAGCTTTACCACTCAGTGCAGAGACATGGTGTTTTATGTGGTCTACATTCTACAGCCAGATTACATTTTCCATATGGGATTCTCTATCAAGGAAAGCTGTTTACATTTTACTTTACTGTAGCATGCATCTCCTGCCAACGCATGTGTCACCATGATTTCCATATTGGAGCCTTTCCTTCACCACAGTGATGTTTATTTAGTCTGTACAATTTGTTTAGATTCTCCTCATGGAAATTCGGGATTTAAGGTTATGAAAATAACTCTTACAGAGCTTTCATGTGGTCAACTCCACATGAAAGTGGGTTTTCCTGAAGCTTATTGTAAACCAAGCGATTACCATGTACAGAAGGGCAACTGAGCTTAGAGATGACATCGACCCATCTTTATGTTGCCACAAATATTCACACAGCACACAACACAAGGTAGCTCAACGCAGAGGGTTTTCAGCCTCTGAAAGAACTCAGGGCTGTTCAGTTGTCTGGTTCTTTTTTGATCTCCTAGCTTCCCATCTCTGTGCCCTCCCACTCTCCCTTCAGCTTGACGCCGAGAAAGGAGAAGGGAAAGTTCTGAAGACAGAAATTAAATGCCTTAAGCCCATCCTAGCATGCGTAGGGATGGGCTCCCCCATCATTTCTATTCTATAGAAAAAGGCTCATTGTTCACACAAGCGGGATTTTGTGAGCAGTATTCTTCCACTGCCAGAGAAAGAGAAAAATAGTTTTCTTTTCTCTCTAGTTTTTTTTTTTTTTTGGCAGAATTGATGCAGGGGACACGTGGCTGTCAGCTCACTCGGGGTATGCACAGAGGAATTTCAGAATGTTTTAGACGTTATAAAATTGCAAGTTAACAGCCGGCAGAGGTATTTACCTCGGAAATTAGACAGTCTTTCAAATCATTTATCAGAGCGCTTACAATTCCCGTTGCAAGGCAGGTGAAATAATAACGGATATTTGGGACTTAAATCATATTCAATGCAGGAAAGAGAAAGCTATCTGCATCCAAATTACCTGAAGAAAAGGAAGAACCATTATTGCCTGGGCAGTTACTGCTGCTGCCACCAGTTTTAACAAGATGCCTAGCAGCTGCTAAGGGAGAAGGCGAGAGCTAATGCTCATTGTCATTAAACAAACCTTCCTCTCCAATACACATGCCAGCCCTGCGACTCCCAGGCTGTTTGAAACCAGACGTCAAAAAACAATCCGCAACCTTAAATGCGGCTTCCTTTAAGAGAGAAGTGAGAAAACCCTTGTAGTAAAAACGCTGCTCTCTTCTTTGAAAAGTATTCCCTTGGTGTTTTAACATAATAAAACAGCAATATCCTTTTAAGCCAGAAAGCAATCTCCCCAAAGTAATTACTGCCCATCAAGGATAACTGTAACTATGTTGTAGGAAATCAAGGTAGGGAGAAAATCAAGGGAAGGAGAAAGCTATTTTCTCAGTTAAAGTGAATGTGAATGGCAGCGCCTTTACGGTATTTGGTTATGGCAGTGTAGCTCAGCTGGGAGGAAAGAAAACACCTAAATACCTGAATTCCATTAATTTTACAATAGTATTTCCACTGAGTGCAGTTCTTACTGTCCTTTCTGCAAACACCAGTACAGTTATTCATAGAGTACTTTGTAAAAGAATCCAGGTACAGGATATACACACAAAACAAAAATGACTAGTTAAGTTGGAACTTGGTACCACCAGAAAACCCAGCACAGAGCAGTTATTTCCATGTGACAGTTTAAATGATGTGATCATTTAACTCAGTGGAAGAGTCGTTTATCCTCTGTCCTCTAATGTGGTTGTCTTAGAAAGACTTTCACTTTTAAAGGCAATAACATTTAATTAAGACAACAAATTAGAAAAGAAAGAATGATCACAAAACCAAAATTCCAGGCGAAATGCCTCCTTGACTCTCTTCTGCCCTCTGCTGGGTACTGTGTGTATCCTCTTTGCCGGGGTGAGGGTGGGGGTGGGGGTGGGGGTGGGGGTGGGGGTGGGGGGGAAGGGGGGAGCGTGTGTATTTTCCCACCTCAGTTCTTCCCAAAAGACAGTGTTGAGGTGGGTCTGGATGTGACAAATATTTCTATTCTGGTGGATCTTGTAGGTAAGTGTCTCGAGAGTGAGTCAGGTATTTATTTTCTGTTTCTATTTTTTAATTTATGATAAAATAGACATAACACAAAATTTACCGTTTTAACCAGTATACACTTCAGTGGCACTAAGTACATACCCATCATTTTGAAACCATCACCACCATCCATCACCAGCACTTTTTTCATCTTGCAAAACTGAAATTCTATACCCATTAAACACTAACTCCCCATTTCCCTACCACCACCACACCCCCCGCCCCAGAACCCCTGGCAACAACTATTTTATTTTACTTTTTATTTTTTTAATACATTTATTTATTTTATTTTGGCTGCATTGGGTCTTCATTGCTGCGCTTGGGCCCTCTCCAGTTGCTGTGAGCGGGGGATTGCAGAGCACAAGCTCTAGAGCACAAGCCCAGCAGCTGTGGCGCACGGGACCAGTGGCTTCGCGGCATGTGGGATCTTCCCGGACCAGGGCTCGAACCTTCATCCCCTGCATTGGCAGGCGGACTCTCAACCACTAAGCCACGAGGGAAGCCCAGCAACCACTACTTTAAATACATTCTGTCTCTATGAATTTGATTACTCTAAGTACCTCATATAGTGTTTGTCCATTTGTAATCAGGTGTTAATTTTTATTACTTATAAAGAAATAGTAAAAGCATATATAAGTAACAATAAGGGGAGATGAAACAGAGTATATAATTAGTACATATTTGACGAGCAAGGGAAGGAGACAGGCAGTCAACACAAACAAAGTGGCAAATAGATAGAAGAGCAGTGTAGCAACTCCTGGCAGGTGCTTCACTGTTATGACCCTGTGGCTCAAAATAAAGCCCAAATAACGAAACTGCACAAAGGACCGCAGCTAATAGGTGGCAGAGCTTGGTTTGAGTCTAGGATTTCCAGATTCCAATGTTTCACTGCATTGATATTTTTAATCAACCCATGTCCTCCAGTGCAGTTCCTCACCTTTTATGACACTAAGAAATTCCCCAGGGGTAAAGAACATGCTCTTTCCTCACTGTTCTCTCATGGGTGCAGTCACCTAACAGTTCATTTAATATGTTTGACCTCGAGACCCTGAATCCCAAGTATCTCTCATTATCTCACTTTTTGTCTCACACACTATAATGGAAGGGTGGCTGCTGACTTAGAGCGTGGGCTCACTCGAGTCCCCAGGATCTTGACAGTCATTGTCATGTGGGTCGACCCCATTTTGGAAAGATTCTTTAAAGGTGCCCGAGCGGTTTCTAAACTGGAGATCTGTAGAATTGACAAAAGAATTAGTTGAGACAAACTGAATCTACAGGAGGTTCCTTTTATTTTTTTATTTTTTTTGTGTACTGTTGCGGAGGACAGGCTCCGGACGCGCAGGCTTGGCGGCCATGGCTCATGGGCCCAGCCACTCCGCAGCATGTGGGATCTTCCTGAACCGGGGCACGAACCCGTGTCCCCTGCATCAGCAGGCGGACTCTCAACCACTGCGCCACCAGGGAAGCCCCAGGAGGTTCCTTTTATTAAACACAGGTATAGCCAATGACCAAACAACAAAAAGAAAACTTATTTCGCTGTGCTTCCAGGGTTGACAGAGAGCACACCCTGTCGTCAGCATGTTGGAGCACTGGAAATGTTGCATAGATTCTGCTGCTGCCACTTCCTCGCTCAGCTCAGAGGCCCTCAGAATGGGACTCTAGGCATCTAGATCCTGAGCATTGGGTTTCCTCCCTGCAAGGGCTTGAGTTCCCACTTAATGTCACAGAATCTTTTTTATCTACTGCATTTCTAACACTCTAGTTGTTGGTGTTCCTGTTTGCTCTTGACAAGTCTGTGCAATTGCTGGAGAGGTGATGTTCTCATCCTGTAAATCTACTAGCTGTTTAAAAACAAGCAAATAGACTGTCCTTCTCATTGTTGGTGTTGGCAGTGTCAGGGGAAATTTCTAGTTCTACCAGATTTTGGTGGAAAGAGAAAAGTCCTGATCTGGAAGAGTATTTCCCAGACACTGCTCCCTGGTGGGCCCTTACTCTGTGGTGGCCTCCCAGGCAGGACTGTCAGTGCCACTAGAGTCAGGACTAGAGAATAGCATAGCAACTAGATTCAGGACTGTTCTTTGCTGCTCCTACCAGAGTTTATTTTGGTGTTTAACAATTTTATGCTTACTGATGACATTTACAACTGAGTTGTAGTTTCTTAATAAATGGTTAGCGGTTGAATAAACCATTAGAGAGGACTTTAGTTAAAATACTTAAAGCAATATTTCTCAGAATATGATCAACTCTCACCCATTTATATGACAATAAACTGGCTCACAAGAATCAAAGATGAGTTACAGAGAACATTTTTATTTTAAATTAGATTTGTAGGCATAACATTTATCTTCCCACTCTGATTTACTAAGACCAGAGAGTATATTATAATTAATATGTAATAGGGAACCAACTCTAATATAAGCTGAGAAGTGTCTTTATTTGGTCTTGGTAGGACCTCCTGGAGTGGTCTTCCTAGGATGGACATCGGTTTTCATTGGTCCTTACCGAGCTGGTCAAGTGAACGCCCCACTTATTTCCACTCTGTTGATGAAGCTGCCCACCTCGGGAACAGTGCCTGTATCTTTAGCTCCATCAGCAGGACACTTGGCTTCATCAGCACAGCACCTAGCCAGCTGCAACTGACTTTCTATCTCAACCTTCTGAAAAGCATAGCAAGTGGTTCAGAGCTCCAGCTCTGGCCTCCCACAGAAAGGCATTCAGACCCCAACTCGCCCTCTCACTGGCTCAAAGACCTTTGGCAAATGACTTCCCTCTCAGGGGGGTTGGGAACACCCAACGAGGTGATGCTCTAAAGCCCTGGCTCAGTTTCCATACCAAATGCTCACTCTGTGCATAGTAGCTCTCATTGGACTTCTGAAAGGTGTCTGGGTTTCCAGGTAGGGGCTCTTGCTTTTGGCTCCATCCCTCATTCTTATTTTCATCTTTCTTTTTTTTTTTTTTTTTTTTTGCGGTACGCAGGCCTCTCACTGTTGTGGAGCACAGGCTCCGGACGCGCAGGTTCAGCGGCCATGGCTCACGGGCCCAGCCGCTCCACGGCATGTGGGATCTTCCCGGACCGGGGCACGAACCCATGTCCCCTGCATCGGCAGGCGGACTCTCAACCACTGCGCCACCAGGGAAGCCCTCATCTTTCTTTTTAAAACCACTCTTGTTATGAGTGAGGACCTGCCATTCTTTTCCTTTGTAATCCAATTCTAGGCTGAACAATGCCTTGACTTTCCGGAGACATATTCACCGATTACCACATTTTCAGTTATCATCTTCCTGGATACTCGGGACTTTCCAGAATAAAATGATCTTTTAAAATGACTGAAATAGTCTCTAAAGCAGCCACATTGGACTGCTTGGGTCCCCACTCCAGCTCTGCCTTTTAAAGTCAGCATGAGTTTAAGAAAGTCTCTTCTCTTCTGTGTGCCTTAGTCCACGCATCTGTAAAACGGGGACTAACAGTGCTTCACAGGTACCCGTGAGGATCTGACAACGAGGTACATGTAAATCGCTTGGAACAGTACCTGGCTCCGTGACTAAACAGGACCATCATTGTTAAGGCCTTTTCTAAACACCAAGTTCCAATATTGGGTTGATTGGTAATGAGATTTGTGGAGGACACAGAAGGAAGTAGGAGTAGAAAACAGGGAAAGAGTAGAGGCAAATGAGGCCCCAGGGAGGGACCAAGTAGAGTCTGACACAACAGGGGTGACATGTCATCCCCAGCCTGGGTCTGATGCATTCATAAGTCACGGCTTGCTCTCCTTCTCCCAAAGGCTGACTTGGCTGCAAATGACCTTCCCAGAGCAACTTGTCTTGGAATTGTCTACGCTCATGGTGATGAGGGGACATGAGATGCTTGTAGGATATTTCTGTGATTTACGGGTTTGTGGACTGAGTTAAGGGGCCCCTGTTAAACACTTGTTTTCCCTAAGAGCACCTGTCCTTTCTGTTTTTCTTCTAACTCCTTGAAGGATATAGTTTAACCAAGAAAGTTACTTCATGCAACGTTCAAATACCTGGCTCCAGAAAGCAATATACCTAAATTCACCCAAAGCATCTTATTTAGGGACGAAATTCCTAACATCCTCTTCTGTAAAATGGAGGTGATAATACCTACCTTACAGAGTGTTTTGAAAGGTTAGACAGAATTACCTTTGTGCTCAGCGTAGAGGTTGGCATAACAGAAGAGGTCGATGAATATTTCTTGCTGCTGGTGCTGGTGAGGATAATGGCTGTAACTGAGGTGCAACACCCTGTGAGGACACTGAAACAAGCACGTGGATGGCCTCCACCAGGCTTAATACGACACCTGAGAATGGTGCTTTTCTAGTAATTTAGTAGAGTTTACAAAGTACTGGCATACACCTTATCGTATTGGATCCTCCTGACAGCAAAACGAGGAAGATATGAGACAGAATAATATTCAACCAGCCACAGGGTAAGTAAGCCATGAGGATGGGAAAGAGAGGAGTAAGGAAGTATACGGGGAGAGACATGCATCTTTCCTGCTCCTGGATTCTTCTGACAGCTTGGTAAAGTCACCAAGTAGGTACGTTTAAAATTTCGTTAGAAATTTGGGAAGGAGGGACTCAATCCCTTGTTTTTTGGACACCTCCATGCTCCCGTTTGCCCTGCACCCTCTGCTCTTTCTGTTCTGAGCCCCCCATGGCAGATGTTCAGTACCCGTTGGTGACCTGAACCACCTTGGCTTTGCCAAGGAATAAGCTCAATCGAGGGCTTGTCCCAGGATTGATCTTGCAAAAGCCACTCTCAGAGAACAGAGAGATTGATTCCTCTCAGAATCAAGAAAAGGCCAAAGACTTTTTCTTTTGGAGGCAATGGGAAATCAGTTCCGAAGGACTTAGGCACTTCTCTGTTTTAGTCACTTCTCTGTTTTAGTCATGTGGCCTGGAGCAACCCCCCGTGAGCCTTGGTTTCTGCATCTGTAAAACAGAAGTAGTATTAACTATCTTGTTTTAGAAGAATTAAAGATAATGCCTGCACATATATTAGGAGTGCAATAAATGGCAGCAACTGTAAGTATATCTGCACCCCCAAGGTGGAAGGGTGAAGGGGTGGAGAGGGAGGGAAAAAGAGTTGTGTCACAAAGATATCATAGGCTGGGACTATTTATGTTTATTCGCAGCCTATCTATTTTCTGAAATCCATCTTTTATCTTACTACCTAATCTAGATTATCACGAAAGAAAAATAAAACAGACGTGCAGAGGAAGCAAGGGAGACGTCAGTGAGAGAGGAGGCGAACCGAACGGAGATGTTTTCTTGTGGCCAATAACATCCAGGCCTGGGAAAGTTTAAAGCTCTCCCCCAAGTTCCTGTGGGCCTAACACTCCCCACGTCCTGCAGCTCCAGCCCCTTCATCCTCCTTTACTGTGTTGGTTTCACCTGGTGACAACCAAGAGTTAACCTATCACAGCGTTTCTTTTGTTTGTTTGTTTGTTTGTTTGTTTGCGGTACGCGGGCCTCTCCCGCTGCGGAGCACAGGCTCATGGGCCCAGCCGCTCCACGGCATGTGGGCTCTTCCCGGACCGGGGCACCAACCCGTGTGCCCTGCATCGGCAGGCGGACTCAACCACTGCGCCACCAGGGAAACCCTATCACAGTTGTTTTATAAGAACTAACCACAGGGGCTTCCCTGGTGGCGCAGTGGTTGAGAGTCCACCTGCAGATGCAGGGCACACAGGTTCGTGCCCCGGTCCGGGAAGATCCCACATGCCGTGGAGCGGCTGGGCCCGTGAGCCATGGCCGCTGAGCCTGCGCGTCTGGAGCCTGTGCTCTGCAACGGGAGAGGCCACAACAGTGAGAGGCCCGTGTACCACACACACAAAAAAAAAAGAACTAACCACAACAAGCAGTTTCTGGCTGTTCCATGTATTAAGATCCGGGGTATGCAAGGGAAGGCTCCCTTTATCCAGCCCAGTCCATCGGTCCTCTCCCTCCCCCTCTCTTCCTCCTCTTCTTTGCCCCTATGCCCACCCAGTCAGTACTTCTCCCCCTCCACGCACTTGCTTTCTCCAACCCTGGAACTATTTCTGCTCCAAATGGAAATCTTAAAAGCATTTCTTCACCAAGGTGGATCTTTCCTGAGAGGAATCCTCCAACAACCACTGACAGAATAAAATGTTCTCCATCTCGTTAGAACCCTGCCCCCGGCCCGGGCAGGTGTGTGGTAACAGCGCTGGAACCCAAGGGCTGGGCAGCAGGACGGAAGGGACATCGGTTTGCGACCAACGGAGTCGGCTTGCGCGCAGAGCCGCGTGGCGTGTGCATTTTTCGTCTAGAGAAAAATTAGGTCAGCTATAAATGGAGAGGACATGAGCACCGTGAAGCCTGCAGATCTCTGCTAGGTTTCCTAGGGGATGATCTACGGTACAGAGCTGTGGAGGTGTCCTTGGAATACGGGGCTCAAGTCGGGCATTTAACAGAAATCTCAGCTTGCTTTCTGATAAATACACACACCGCTTTAATGTTAAGCCTGGGGAAAGTGTGTATTTAGTGGGGTGTTTTATTTTACGCTGGCCTGCATGCTGCTCCCCAGCCCTGCCCAGGGCCTTGGTACCTGCTGCTCCCTCCCCTGGATGCTTTGCCTCCCATCCGTCAATCTCCCTCAATGTGACCTTCCCCAGAGGCCTCTCTGCTGCCTCATCTAAGATTGCAGCTGCCATTATCAACTGTGAACACACCCCTTTAATTTGTTCATAGCTCTTATTACTCTCGGACATCTATAATATATCAATTTATTTCTTTCTCATCAGTTTCCCCTGACTAGTAGATTCGCTTTCTGGGGGCAGGGCACTTGCCTTTTCTGCTTATTTCCACGTCTCCAGTTCAAGAGCGCTCAATAAATGTTGGTTGAAAAGTGACATCTGGGGGCACACTATTGAAACCAGAGGCCCTCCTCAGGACAGATCATATTCAGCCTGCTCGGACTGTCACCAAGCTCATTTCTCAAGGGCTCCCTGCTGACCTGGAAGATGATGTGGTTATTTTATCTCTTTTCTCATTCTCTACCCTCCTCAATATATTTTTGTGTTTAGAGCTTTCGGGACGCTGTTAGCCCTTTTCCTACATGCTTTCGTAGGTATCCCTGAAATACACAAAGACCATGTCATTTCTCCTCTTCAAATCACTGACCCCAAGCTGCCCAGCATTCCCCTGACTGGGCACCTGCATATTTCAGTGACCTCTTACCCCCTGATTAGGAATTAGCAGTTTGAAGTGATCTGCTCTGGATTTGAATCCTGGCTCTTAGCTGATTAATGGTGAGACCATGGAAATCACTCACCATTCTCAGTCTCAGTTTTCATAACTGAGTCAATGATTTTATCGACCTCGAAGGATGAGTGAGATCCTGCCCAGTGCTGCTCCCTGAATCGGCACAGGGCTTGGTAAGCGACAGTCACTGTTGTCATCCAATCTCTGGTCACCTGGGGAGTTCCCACACAAGAAGATGGGGGAAGGGTGACATTTAAGCCTACCTTCTCTTAATAAATTTTATCATAAAATACGTCGACACCAGCCAGGCATTGTGGAGGATCTAGCTCGTGTCCTTAGCATCTTCCACGGTTGTCCTGACACTCACACTCATCGTGACTCATGGCCCCCTTCCTGAAAGTGCCCCCTTGGTTCTGCCCCCAGGAAGATGAGATTCCAGCTTAGAAAGGGAAAGAAATAAGCACATCTCACCCAGAGGTGGACTCTGAGGCAGGAACCTGGGTGCTAGTGGCTTATTGGGAGGTGATCCCGGGAAGAGAAGCAGGGAGTGAAGCAATGAGACAAAGAAGGAGAAAGCCAACAATGTGTCCACAGGTGAGGTGGCTGGGGGCACAGTGGAGACACAGATCCCAGGGACTCTGGAGAAACTCTGGAACATGCCTCAGAACTGTGCCACCCAAATATGGGAAGGTGGGCATTTATCCTGGGTCCTTCCAGGGGTGTTAAGTTCCATACTCCCCAGTTGTACCATTTTGCTAAGAAAGCCCCAGGCAGAGATGCCAAGAAATGCAGGTGCTCAAGGTTGGACGCTGTCAGTCACCAGATTCTCAGCCTCAGCTTAAGTCAAAAGGGAGGTGGGCTGAGGGACATGGGGATAGCCAGAGGTTGGATTCCAGGAAGTAGACTCTGGGATAGAGATTAGTATGCAAGAAATATTATAGGAAGTTGTCTTGGGATCAACCCCTGCAGGGGATGGAAGAACGCAGGCGTGGGCAGAGGGAGAAGTTTGTTTGGCTGTGATGCAGCTCTAAGGAAGGTGCAGCTGACCCCTCAGGGAGCTTTGAAGCAAGGATGGCTCTTCAGAGTTGTCCTGAGTTGGGGCAAAGGGGAAGGGTCTTTATATCCCCCTGTGGACCAGTCATTGGATGAGGGCTGCCCTGGGCAAGGTGGCTGGCTCCCTTCAGCCAAGGCAATTCCCCGAGAGGGCTCAGAGCTAAGCGCTGTTGGCCAACTGCCCACTGAACAGCCAGGAAAATGAGCCTTTCATTCCTGAAGGGAGATCTGGGCTGTACATCACAGCATTTTCCACGGACATCAGCAGAGTCTGCATCATGTAGTTTGGAAGGGAGGAATGGAGGTGGAGAAAGCTCAAGGCCACAAAGCCCAGGTCTTTGACCATGATGAATCTGGGCTGGAGGCCAGCAACTGAGAGCTTGCTTTTCCTTAGAATAAGAAAATAAGTAAAGCCCCACTCCTATCCTGATTCTAAAATATGACATGCTCACCCATCTAGGACTCTCAGAATTATTTGGATCTACCACTTGGTGGGACAATAATAGATCTGGTTTCTCTTAATTAATCATCTGGGGTGGCAGTGGTGGCAATGCCGATAAAAAGTCATGAAAGTCACGGCAACAGTGGGCTGAAGCCAGGCTCCCCAAATCCATGACGAGCCGTCTGGTTTTGATGTGGCTTCCAATAAATGTATCTTCTGGTGGCCACTGAGGGAGGCGTAAGAGTGAAGATCTAGAGGGGACAAGTGGGCATGGATGCTTAGGTTTTCCTGGCAGAGAGGATGGCACTTGTGGGCTTGTGGAAAAGAGTCTTAAAGTGATGAGCGTGTTCATTCAGTTGCCTAGAGGTGATAAAAACCCACGTTTCCTTAGAATTCTTCCCTGGCTACCCTAAAATTCAGACTGGATTAACAGATGTTGGAGATTATCTCTGAGCATTTTTGTTGTTGTTTCATGGCCAATGAAAAATGTATTTTGTTGATACAAACAGCTGCAAAGATGCTACAAGTATTTCTGGGTCCTGGGCATCCTTAGAGGACCCAGAAGTGCCTGTGAATCATCTTATTAGCATTACACGTCTGCCTTCGCCTCCGTTGGCCCAGGGCACATGTGCATTTTTATATCACATTAATGGTTTCTCAGCTAATTTTTGTTGAGCTCTATGCAGTGCTGCAAAGGTTTCCATGATTCCCGAGCTTGAAAAAGCAGTTGACAAATCTACTAAGGTAAGGTACCACCCACACTGAAAACTATTTGTGAAGTGGAAACTCTCTCTCACCATTTGTGACTCATTCATTGACGCTTTGACCAAAATACTGTGTCACAGGTTAACAGAGGATACGAGGGGAAAAGATGGGCAAGAAACATGCTCTTTTGCACAATCCTGTGTTTGGGGAGGTGGGAGTGGGGGCATCCCAGGGGCCGTATAACTGTGTGCTAGTCTCGACAGCTCAAGGTGGGCTTTGTAAAATGAGAACTCGATGGCTTTGAGTGAGGCCTCGGGATGCCATGATTAAAATTCTTAGTCCCAGGGGCTTCCCTGGTGGCGCAGTGGTTGAGAATCTGCCTGCTAATGCAGGGGACACGGGTTCGAGCCCTGGTCTGGGAGGATCCCACATGCTGCGGAGCAACTGGGCCCGTGAGTCACAGCTACTGAGCCTGCGCGTCTGGAGCCTGTGCTCCGCAACAAGAGAGGCCGCGATAGTGAGAGGCCCACGCACCGCGATGAAGAGTGGCCCCCGCTTGCCACAACTAGAGAAAGCCCTCGCACAGAAATGAAGACCCATCACAGCAAAAATAAGAGTAATTAATTAATAAACTCCTACCCCCAACATCTTCTTAAAAAAAAAAAATTCTTAGTCCTAGAGGGAGGGCAAAGGTCGTCAAAAGTCACTCCAACCCGCCAGGAGCAAGGAGGGAAGAGAGAGAGGGAACAGTTTTGTTTTTTTGGTGGTTTTAGTTTAGGGCCAAGCAGAGCAGGACATCTAATCACAGTTTGGGTCTTGGTTATTGTGTGCTCAGTGATATTAAAGTCACTTTTATGCTAATTTTTATTTTAGCAGGAGTTTGGTTTCATTCTGGAAGTGAAGGTTTGGGGTAGGCAAGAACAAAGTGTTTGGAGTATGATCTAAAAGGTGCTGATGCAAATACTCCCTGGCTGCTCCTCTAGGTACTTGGCCATAGTCACTGAGAGGCGGTGTTTCAAAGGAACCAAACACTGGAATCCTTACAAGAAGCCTCCACTGTGCCCATTAGAACAGCATAAGCAAGTTTGGAAATAGAGGGGTAGGAATTAAGGTGGCAGCCACATGAGGGGTTTTCTCCCCATCTTTATGATCTCTTACACTGTTGTTGATTGTCATTTTAGAGCGCTGTCACCTACTCAAATATTTCAACACCACAGGCAGGACGGGGGCAGTGGTATCCCCTACCACAGACAAGGAAATGGACCTGAGAATGGCTGCAGTTACTTGCTTTCGGCAAAAAAGTTGTAAGTGCCGGAGTAGGGCACAGAACCAGGACTCAGATTCCAGTGTGTTGTGTTCTGCCAAGTGGTAATGACTTTTTGTCTCCTGTGTGGTTCAGCTTTGCCTTCCATTTCTGTATACCCGGGTGGCTCTCTCTCCCTTTCTCTTTTTCTCTCTCTCCCTGTCCGTCTGTCTACCCATCTATCTCCTGTTCTATCTATCCATCCATCCATACATGTAAAAAAGGGCCCAACATGCAAGTTAGTCTTTTAAACAAGGAATGAAATTGACTGCTGGGCAATAGTCAAATAGCTATTGCTGGTGAAATATTTCTTTCATTTAAGCTACACAAATTCATCAATTTGCTGATAATTCACCCAAAGCATAATATGAGCTATCTGTCAAGATGAAAATAATTAGTGAGAATTCAATAAAAGGGGACAGTTTTAATTCAGAAAAAAAATTACAAACATTAACGAATTCATGCAATTTTTTTGTTGCTGTATGTAAACAATTATTGTGCTAAATACTCTGCCCATTAAAGCCACTTTAGCAAGGTGTAAGTGTGAAAACACTCGGTTGATTATTCATTTGAGTGACTCTATGTACTAGAGTATGATGTTATTAAGTGAAAATGAACTTGAGAAGATAGGCTATTATTAGAAACTGTTATTCTGTCATAGAATTAATCAGACCCCAGCCTTTATTAGTAAAAAGCAGAGAACAATAGCCCTAGGAGGCCAGGAGATAATGCCATTTGGCCTCCAGGGAAGGCATAAAGCTCCTTTGCATTAACCCCACTGCAACCCAGGTCAGAGGAATCTAATGTGAATGGATCTGATTACAGATATTTAATAACTCTGAGCACTTGGAGGTGGAGAATTTTGAGGGACAAGGAAAGAGGTCTGGATTCCAGGTCAGAATGGAAAGTTTTCCCTTTTCAGCAAATTTGCTCTTTTCTTCTGGGATTGCTTCTGTGAAGAGGGTGAGGGGCTGTGTCCTCTTACAAGCTGTTTCCTCGTCCCCTCCTCCCACCTCCATGGGCCTGTTGGTCAGATTCAGATTCCACCTCCCTCTTCCTTGCTTTTACTTGGCACGGTTTTCCTTGGAATGGCCTTACTGGGCCATTTGACTGGCAATAATTAGAGGGCTAGACTATGAGTTTGGGCCTCAAGGAAATGCATAGAGGAAGTGTCTCTCTCAGCGTTGTCCCTAAGTCTCATAGCTGCCAAGTGTAAGCAAGAGAGTCACGGAGTCTCCATTAAAGATTCCATATTGGGTCTGGTCCCAAAGTCCCACTTAGTGAAAAAGAGATAACTTTGCTTAGTCTTATACTACGTGTGTGGATCCATGCTGCACTGATTTATCTATTGCTACATAATAAATTGCGCAAAACGTAATGACTTAAAACAGTAAACATTGTTTGTCTCACAGTTTTTTGGGGTCAGAATCCAAGCAGCTTTACTGGGTGTTTCTGGTGGGGCCCTCTCATGAGGTTGCAGTCATGATGTGGGCTGGGGCTGCTGTCATCTGAAGGCTGGACTGGGGCTAGAAGATGACTTCCAAGATGGCCCTCTCTTTGGCTGTTAGGAGGAAGTCTGGGGTGGGGCTAAGTCAGGAGATCTGCTGGGACTCCTGTAGCTTAGACTGGGCAGGAGGAAGAAGCCAGGGCCTGATGTGCCAGGTGAGGAAACACAGCTGAACAATAAGAAAGAGGTTTTTATGGCTCTAATTTAGTCTTGGTTTTGCTTTTGTAATTCCTTGCCTTTTTGCATTTTTTTTTTCCAGTTCCACAAGTTCCTGTCACGTCTCTTTCATCACAACCTCTTCTGTTCTTGTGGTTCCCTGATCCTGTTTCCTGGAGGTCATGCCCTTATGTCTTTTTGAAGACATCAAGCTAATGTCCTCTATAATTTTCTTTGCTCTTCTTTTCTTCCTTCTTCCCTTCCTTCCTCCCTCCCTTCCTCTTTTGTTGTTTTATTGTATACTTTTCTACATTTTTAGGGAACATTACCTTTTCCATATGCTTCAAGATATTTTATGAATCACCTTGTATTTTTCATTTGTTTGTCTGTTTCCACATATTTTAACAGGAAAAGATTTTTCTAGGCAAACAGCTAATATGCTTGGCCCTAGAGGATACTAAAGAGACTCAAAGAAAAATAAGAATGGTACCTACCACCTGGGCCCATCATCTCAATATATATCAAGACATCCTAACAAAATGGAATATTAAACCTCACGTCAAAGGGACTCCTCAAGTATTCTGGGGATGTAAAGGAGGGAGCAAGTAATACTGCCTAGAAACATCAGGGAAGCTTTGAAAAGAAGAGTAAATTTGACCCATATGTTGAAGAATGGGTCATAATTCACTCAGCAGAGTAGAGGATGAAAGAGTATATGCAAAGTTATGGAGATGAAGACAGCTTGAAAGTGAGTAGTTTGGGATCTTTATTGTGTGGGGTGATGTCTGAGGGCAGGAGATGATGGCAGAGGGGTAGGCAAAGGCCATGATGAAGGGACTCATGCATGGGCCATGCTGATGACTGTAGCTACAACTTTGAGGGCAAAAAAGAGCAACCCTCGGGAGGATGTGAAGAGTTGTGCATTTTATAAAGCTCTCTGGGGGGCACGGTGGCAGTGTAGAGGATGTATCCAAGAGGCTGCCACCGGAGAAGGGGTGATTTCCCACATTCCTGAGAGTCTCCTATAGCTGCAAGTGTCCCTGAGCAAGAAGCTACCAATTATTGTGAAAATACACTTTAATGGTCCTTCATTCAAAAGAATCCAATTAACCATTTTTCTTCCTTCTATGTAAATGTAAATATTTCTATCATATGAAGCATTTAGACAGCCCTGGATAGCTTTTCCAGTTAAAAACATATTTTATGTGCCTGTACCTTGTTTACAGGCTGCCTTTGCCTTTGAATAATCTGAAAATCTCCTCAGTGGTTAAAACAGTGAGAAGCATTTTGTTTCACCTTAAAGCACTTTCATACCAATTTCACCTCTGCGTCTCCCATGTCCTGTTCTCTGCACTTTGGGGACGTTAACATGCAGGTCAGTGTGTGTCTGTCACCTGTGCTCTGCCTGCTGGGACCTGGAAGTGTGTAAACCTGCCAGTTCCCATCCCAGGAACTCATATTCTCAGCCCCATCGTGGCATATGCCAGACTGTGTTTGTTCACTGGGGCTTTTGGCAGTTCCAGCTGCTTGTGAAAATAAGATCATTTTTGTTAGACAAAGAAGCGCTGCCAAAATGTGGAGCTCTGTGCTGTGTCAGGTGGCGGCAGGTGCTCTGCATGGAGCGGCAGCCATGTCATTAGCAGTTACCTTATGGCAATTTTGTTATGTGGGTAAATCCTTTCTGCATAAGCCCCTCTTTGCATAGGAGCAGAGATGCCCAGAGAGTGAAATTCTCTGGCTGTGTTCCTTGATCCCTCAGGGAGTCTCTGTGGTTGAGATTAGATGATGCCTTTCCTGTAGATGATCTTTATTCCACAGGAAGCTTAAAGTCAGCAGGAAGGGAAGCTTCTCCTTGGAACACAGAAATCAGTGGGTGAGGAATAATCATTGGGGCAAAAGGTGTCCCAGAAATGTCTTTCCCTGAAAAAGCGTGTGGGGAATTTTACTGCATTGCGATTCCTATTAGTTGTTGAGTGGACTTGTTTGGACCTTTATGGTCTATATCAGTCTGCTAAGGCTGTCATCACAAAATACCACAGACCGGGTGGCTTAAACAACAGAAATCTATTTTCTTGAAGTTCTGGAGGCTGGGTGTCCAAGATCAAGGTGCTGTTGGTTGGTTTGTGGTGAAACCTCTCTTCCCACCTTCTCACTGGGTCCTCACTTAGCCTTCCCCCTGTGCACATGCAGAGAGAGAGGGAGCTCCCTGGCGTCTGTCTCTTCCTCTTAAGAACACCAGTACTATGGCATTAGGGCCCCACCCTTATGACCTCATTTAACCTTAATTATCTCTGTAAAGGCCAGTCACACTGGGGGCTAGGGCTTCGATGTATGAATTGGGGTGGGTGGGTAGGGTCACCAAGTCAGTTTATACCATGGCCTGACTAGGAAAATGATCACAGAGCCTAGAGGCTGTGAAGGCCAGGCACTGGCAGCTTGAGCATGGACCTTAGGGCCAGTTGGATTCCTGGGCATTCTGCTGTAGCAAACCCAAGGGCAGACTCTACCACCTCCTCAAAAGGTTTCCTTAGGGGAGGGTGCCCTGTTGGTCCTTGGCAGGGCCAAAAGAATGGTTGCATAGGACAGAGGTGTGTCTTGTCAAAACAGAAAGAGATGGTTTTGTTAAAATCTTGTAGATACCAGGGCAATCTAAGACTAGTTTTGAGTTTAGGGTCCTAAGGGAAATATAAAAGGAGACAGGCATTCTCTTGCTTTATACTTGGACTGTAAGATGGTTTTGGTGAAATGGGGAAAATATGGTGCTGTCTTACTCATGATAGCAGAGGTGGCATTAGCGAGCCTCATCCAACGTGTCAGAACACAGTTGGAGAGAAGGTCCATACCATATGTTAGTAACCAACAGGGCCTTAATGTATGTGATATTCCAAGGAGTTCCCTACAATAAACAAGATTCTGGGGAAGCTTGGCAGTAGGTTATAAGTCCTATAAGAGCAAGCAGGAAATAAAGATCATAAAAGAATAATAATTACTGTTAATTTGACCCTGCTTTGAACTCCAGCCTTTATTCTGGCCCAGGGAAACACAGATTATATATTTGAAATTGACAATTAATATGTTGATGTATATATATATATATATATATGTATGTATATATCATGATAGTAATCTGAATAAAGAGATTAGTCACTGAAGTAACCAAGAGCTATGATTTGTGTCAATTACTCATTCTTTTTTATAATGGCTGATGCCAGTTCAGCACATCAGCACCATTTTTCCGAGTACTATTGACATATTTGCTAAAATAAGTAAACATCCCTGCTCTTTGCATGGTGTTCAAGAACATTTCCTCTGGAGTTACATAGCCCAGGTTCACATCCTGTTGCTTCTACTTACTAACTCTGTGAGCTTGGGCAAATTAGTTAATCTCTGTAATCCTCAGTTTCCTTATCTATAAAATGGACAAATTATATTGCAAAGACAAAACACAGTAGTTTTCCGAGGGTGTGCAGAGAGGGGGCAGTTGATTATGATGGGATATCTGTAAAGTGTTCTTGGACTGACCAGTTCTCAGCAGGCAGTGAAGAGATAGAGGAGAAGGAAGCCTGGGAAGGGAGGTTGGGGCCAGATGAGAGAGGACTTACGACGCCATCCTAAAGGGTCTGCATAAACTCTGAACAACCCTAATACATATGTACTCTTCAGCTACAGAGTTGAAACTACCTGAACTCTAAGAACTTGTTGCTATTTTCTGTCTGTGTATGCACCTAGTTGGAAAGAGTTCATTATTCACAATGTAATAGAGTAATGCACTCTTTACCAAGTCACGTACAGCTCAAGTCATCCAACACAGCTGTGAAACAACAGGGGCCACACAGGCCTCTACATCTTTCTGTTGCAAAAGGGCTTTGGAGCTGCCCTAGGCTTTCCTCCATCCACTTACCTTCCCACCCACCCACCAATGCATCCCCCCATCCATGCCACAAATACTGTCTGCTCTGTGGAAGGCCCTGCCTGGGGTATTGGGATGTGGATATGAATAAAATGTGATACCTACCCCTAAGCAGTGCACAGCCTAGTTCAGGACATGTACGTACAAGCAGATGTGCCATGACCCAGTGGGCTAAGTGCTTTAGGACAGACAGCAGCTTGTGCTTGACAAGCAGCTTGTGCTTTTTTACATACCCAAGTTGGTGACTTTAAATCTTGTACCTGCACTAGAATTTGGTAGTCTGAATAAAGTAACTGCTAAATAAATCCCCATTTGTATCCAATGATTTTTACTGAATTCCTAGTATGTGCCAACCACCGTTCTAGGTGCTGGAGAGATAGCAGTGAACAAAATAAGTTTCTGCTCCCTTGGGTGGGAAGGACAGACAGTAAACAAATAAATCTATATGCCAGGTGTTGAATTCTATGAAGTCAAATAAGGTGGGTATGGAGTGTGCACATGATGTGTATCCTTGTGTGGTGTGAGCAGGGGTATGTCTGGATGGATGTGTGTGTGTGTGTTTGTGTGTGCGCACGCCCCCGCGCTGCATGTTCTCTTGTACAATTTTCTATCAGCTGATCTGGGAAGACCTCACAGATAAGGTAGTGCCTTATTTTGGAAAAAACAAATCACTCTCTGGGGAAAGTATTCCAGGCAGAAAAAACAGCAAGTGTCAAGGTTTGAGTGGACTTGAATGAGTGAATGGCTGTATTTTCCCTTAAAAAAATCACTAATCCCCTCTCACCCAAATTTATTGTTTGGTTTTGCCTATTTTTGAGCTTTGTACATTTTCTTCTGTGACTTGCTTTTTTTCCCTTGCTTAATATAAAGCTTTTGAGATTGCTTCATGGTGACATGTTGCTGTAGTTCACTGATACCCCTACTGTGTCCTATTCCATTGAATGAGCACGCCACCATTTATCCATTCTGTTGTCGATCTTTTGGGTGGTTTTCTGTTTGTTTATTATTATAAAGAATGCTGCTATAAAATACATTCTTACATACTTTTCATGCAAAATTTCTCTTTAAGGCCATGCTTCCCAAGCCGTCATGGTGCATCAAAAAAGATGATATTTGTTCTGCATATTGGGGTAAGCTGCAGGTGATTTGGGGGCATCTCTATAGGTACGGGTGAAAAAAGAACTATTTTTATGTTTCATAATTATGTTAAGAAAGTGATTTTTTTAATATTACATAATTATGTTAGGAAAAAGTATAACACTTCTATATAGACTCTTTTCACATTTAAAAAATAAAAGAAACTTGAGATTTTCTCCTTGAACATACTTTTCTAAAAAATCAGGTTTTATGCATGAAATAGTTACATGCAATTTTGATCAAGATTTTAAATGATGATCTCTTAAAAAAAATTTTTTTTTTTTCAATACGCGGGCCTCTCACTGTTGCGGCCTCTCCCATTGCGGAGCACAGGCTCCGGACGCGCAGGCTCAGCGGCCATGGCTCACGGGCCCAGCCGCTCCGCGGCATGTGGGATCTTCCCGGACCGAGGCACGAACCTGTGTCCCCTGCATTGGCAGGCGGACTCTCAACCACTGCGCCACCAGGGAAGCCCATCTTTAAAGTTTTGATAGTCTTCATGGACAAAAGCCATTACTCTCAAGGTTAGGAATAAAAATTTTAAAACCATGTAATAACAATTGAAGAATGATACCTAAAGAATCAAACAGCTCTTCCTTTTCTTTCATTGACAAATGTTAGGTTGAAAAATCCCTTGATAATGCAACTGGATTTCAAATTCAATCACAATTTTTTATATCAACTATTACAAAATAATGAGGAAGCTCTTATTTGCTGAGGAGGCCTGCCTCGTTTGAGCAGTCACCCTACAGCTATATGGATGTTGTAAAAGGGAACATCAGCGACAGTCTGCTGGCAGCCCCCAATTTAGAGACCTCTGACTAAAGTCCACCTCCTGGGAGTCCCTCCACTCCTGCCCAGCCTTCAGCTCCACAGCACAGAAAGCCCCATCCTCAGCTGTACAGTTTGAGCACAGCTACCCAGTTGGTGTAGGGGAAGAGGTCATGGCTGTGCCTTGGGCCAGATGGGCTGCTGGGGACTTTGCTTTTTATGTGGCACAAGAGGTAGAAATCCAGAGTGGACAGGACCCCTCTCCTGCAGGCAGTGCCTGTGGAAGGGAAGCTTGTGTGGGATTTTGCTCACCATGCTTGTAGCCTTCCAGGTGTCTCATCAAACCTGGGCCTCTTCCTCTTCAGCATCCTCTGAGAAGCAGCTGAAGGTCATAGGCAGGGGGTACCCTTGGCTGGAGAGCTTGGTTGCACATGGGAATCATCTGGCTGTTTTAAAAAATACTGATGCCTTGGTCTCACCCCCAGAGATTCTTATTTAAATTCATCTGGGTGCAGCCTGGGCACAGGATTTCTAAAAGCATGCCAGGTGATTGTGACATGCAGCAAATTTGGGGATCCATTCTTAGGAGTGGGCTTAGGCTGTAGGGTTGTGGGTTTTCAACTCTACTTGACAATACCTGGTTGTGTTACAAAATGGTTATACCCACGCACTTCCCACTACCAGTGCATCTGAGTCCCTGATCATTGCCCTCTAGCCATGCTTGGTATTTTATCAACTTGGTAGGTGTGAAGTAGCATTTTACTGTGATTTTAACTTGCATTGTCTTGTCTTCTAACAGTATTGAGTATACTTTCATATGTTCAGTAACTTTCCTGTCTTCTCTTCTGTGAAATACCTGTTCAGATCTTTTTTGTTAGGTTGTTTGCTTTTTTCTTCTTGATTTATGGGCATTCTTTTATTCTGGACATGAATCTTTTGTCAGTTAAATGTGTTACAAATCTCTTTTCCCAGGTTGTGCCTATCTTTTCAATATTTTATGGTATCTTAATGAGCAGAAGTGCTTAATTTTAATGTAGTTGAATTTATTAATAGCTTTCAAAAATAGTTTCACCTGTTTTTGTCTTTAAAAAAAAAGTCTCCTACTCTAAGGACAAAATGATATTCTCTTATGTTTTCTTCTAAAAAATTTAAAGTTTTACCTTTCATGTTTAAGTCCTTAATTTATTTCTGTCTATAATTGATTTTCGTGTATGAAAGTAGGGAAGCAAGGCTCTATTTTCATTGCCTTCCCATGGGGGTCACCAACCGTCCCAGCATCATTATTAATGTATTCATTCTTCCTCACTGATCTACAATAGCCTGTCTCTCAGGTCAGGGGATAAGCTATTGCATGTCAATCCCACGGCACACGATTCAAATTTGTGCTTCCAAAAAATTGTAAATACCATTAGCTCTCACCTATTCACCACTGTTCTAATCCTCACAAAAATCATATGAAGAAGGATCTTTCTCATGTGCTTTTTACAAAAGGGAAAAGAGGCTCAGAGAGGTTGTCAGTTGTCCAAGGTCACACAGCCAGGGTTCAAATGCAGGCTGGCTCCAGAGTCTGTGCCTTGACCACTGTGCTGCGCTGCCTCTGTAAATGACTACATATTCTGAACTTTTACAGTTCCACACTCATAATTATTCATCATTAGTGCCTCTACTGTATTGATAAATGACATAGAAGTTTAAATATACAGATTAGGAAACATGAGATAGATGATTCCTAAATGAGGCCCTTTAAAAAATCACTGTATTTTTTTTTTTTTTTTTTGCGGCACGTGGGCCTCTCACTGTTGTGGCCTCTCCCGTTGCAGAGCACAGGTTCCGGACGCGTAGGCTCAGCGGCCACGGCTCACAGGCCCAGCTGCTCCGTGGCATGTGGGATCTTCCCAGACCGGGGCACGAACCTGTATCCCCTGCATCGGCAGGCTGACTCTCAACCACTGCGCCACCAGGGAAGCCCAAAATCACTGTATTTTTAAGCATTCAAAAAAACCAAGAAGTCTACAGAGGGCTTCAATTCTCAGAGTCTCCTAATGACTGTAAACATCCTGTCACTCAAGCTGGCAGGTCACAGAGTCCACAACTATGCCTCCTTTCGGCCAAATTCACCTTGAGAGTTAGCACTGCAGCTCTTGGTTATTTTCAAAACCAGAAAAAAAATCACTTCTCTGTTTTAAAAAAGGAAAACAAGTTAGAAGAGACCTGGCTCCTCTGAGCACTGACTGGGCCTGGGAGGCTGGGGGCAGAGCGGGTGGGGTGGACCAGATGCCAGAGGGGACACAGGACTTTGGTTCAAAGGTGCCCACTGGGCTGAGATCAGGTCTCTGCTGCTGGAGGGGTTGGTTGGAGGTCTGCTGAAGTCAGAGCACGAGGAACATCTGTTTCTTTCTCTTTTCTGAAAGCTGGCAGGCGAGTAAACTGATCTGCGACCGGAGGGTTTTTGTGTGTGATAATTGGGTTCTTCTGCAAACAAGTTGGCATTCAACATCGGCTGTTAGCAAGTCTAATGACCTTTTGGACGACTACAGAAAAAATTGCCAAATGGCTCTAAAATAACTGGGTATCCTGACGTCTTCATCAACCTTTTTCAGAGCACTGTTTCCAGAAGAAAATGAGTAGAATGATATTCATGCCTGGGAAGCCTGTTTACCTCCCCCAAGAAGTTATTCTGCCCCACTGCAGCCTGAAGAGGCAAGGCGCCGTCTACCTGTCTCCAACTTGCACGTCAGCTCCAAGGGAGACCTGGTTCACAGATGTTGGAATCACAGTTCATTTTCCATTATCTTTATTGACACCAGTTGCTGCCAGTGCTGGTGGGCAGGCAAGAGTTGAGTATTTAATGCCTTTCTCTCACCACTCCCGCCTTCCCAAGATGAGAAACAGTCACACATAAACAAACCCATCCAGATGTCAAGCATGAAACCAAAAGTTAAAATTCCAGACCTTTCTGGGAATCACCATTCCTGAAGATGGGGTGAAAATAACAAGCCTTTGTTCTACAAATGGAATGCATTTTTACATTGAAATTCCTAAAGACTGGGACAAGATGCATTCTTCCTTTTGTTTATCTTTCCATGAGGCTGAAAATTAATGTCTTCCTTTAAATAGACAGGAAAGGATTTTGGAAAGAAGAAATGGGGCTGGGGCTTCCCTGGTGGCGCAGTGGTTGAGAGTCCGCCTGCCGATGCAAGGGACACAGGTTTGTGCCCCGGTCCGGGAAGATCCCACATGCCACAGAGCGGCTGGGCCCGTGAGCCATAGCCGCTGAGCCTGCGCGTCTGGAGCCTGTGCTTTGCAATGGGAGAGGCCACAACAGTGAGAGGCCCGCGTACCGCAAAAAAAAAAAAAAAAAAAAAAAAAATGGGGCTGGACTGTGGAATCAGCAATAGAGATTGGTTGGGGCAGGGGAGAGGAGTCTTGTTTCTCACTAATAAGGGAGAAATGAGTGGTCATGGGTCCCACTCTGATTTCCTTGGGTAGATGAATTTAATGTAAGTTTGTTCTTTTTTGATCAAGGCAATTGATTAGAGGCTTAACTAAATATGATTTGATTGTCATATTTTTCAGATTATTTGAAAATTCACAAATCTCTTGTGAAACAAATCATGTGTTTTTAGTCAGAAAAATGTATACTGTGTCTACCTGAGGCCCTTCTATCCAAGAGCCCAAGGATGGGCTCGTCCAAGACCTGCGGGGCAGTTAAAGTCAGGATCAGCACAACACTGCCGAGATAGCCTCTTCTTCCCCGTAAGGGCTGGGTGAAGGTGCAGACTTAAGCTTGGGAGCCAGTGGTGTGTGGCTGTTCATAATGAGAACATTAGCAAAAGCGGTGGGGAGGGCCCAAGGGGCTCTCCATGGCCCATGAAACCTCAGCACCACCTGGGGACTCGGGAGAACCATGGTTTTAGTGGGGAGAAGAGAGGGTTCATGATTTGAGATACCCTTCTCACGAGCCATATTTCTCCCTAAAAGAGGATAGTGGTGCATCTCCTGTGTTGCCTTTGTCATTCCATCACTTTAACAAAAATGCACAAAACCAATTACTATGAAGACATGGAAATCCAGACAAATTGTCCCAAGAAGTATCACTTTTTGATGGCAGAGCCAAGTCTTAATTAAAAGCTGAGTCTCAGGACTCCTGATATGAGGGCACCCACAGCAGGACACTGCTGAGTGCTAACTGCCTCATGTCACCTTTAGGTCATTTTGCTATAGGAGCTTAGCATTTATATCAAGAAACGAAAGGCTTATTTTGGCAGCTGGAGATGGGGAGGACAAACGAACATATAATAAAGGTAATATTTCTTTTGTTAGTAGACTTCAGAGCTAGGCAGAAGGGACTGGGGAATAAATAATTTAAAACCATGAGACATGTCTAAACCCACTTCTTCCTGATCTACACGAAGCTGGCATCTGTGACTAGACATGAGGCTTCCATCTGTCTGGTTTCCTCTGGGTAGTTTTATTCTACAATTCTTCCTGCTAAAGGAAAGATGCTTATTACACAGTTCAGTGGCACTTAATGCAAATTTGAACTATGTGAATTTGAAACAGCATGACCTGGAAGTAATAACAAGGTCTCAGCTGGTTACTCAAATTTGAAATTTAAAAAAGCTATAAATTCCTCAAATTAAAAACAAATTCACACAAATGATTACCTTTGGAATGGATAAACAACAAGGCCCTACTGTACAGGACAGGGAACTATATCCAATCTCTTGGAATAAACCATAATGGAAAAGAATATTTTAAAAAGAATGTCTATATGTGTAAAACTGAGTCACTTTGCTGTACAGCAGAGACTGGCACAGCATTGTAAACCAACTATACTTCAATAAAATAAAAATTCTCACAATTTCAAAGCAGGGGGCCTGTATGAATTGCATCCCGTGTTCACACTATTGCCAGGCGACAGTGTCACTTCAGCTGCTTAATGGAAATACCCTGCTTTCTCTGTCAGAGGGCTGTGGATCACCCTCAGGTTTGCATGCACCAGAATTTCTACAAGGGGTTTTGATCCCTTTTGTGATGTTATTTTAATATTCATTGCTACTTAAACATTTAAAAATTTCTGTATCACATAACTGTATCATCCAAGATGTCACTGTCATATTGCTTGTGCAAGTGCTGAAAATCAGGTCTGAAAATCAGTAACTTTGCAGTGAAATTAAATAAAATGCCATTACACGAGCCAAGTGACCACTGGGATAGGCCAGGCAATAAATTCAGTGAGTCCCCAAAGGAAAATATTAGAGAAGAGACTGAGAAAAGAAAAAAAGAAATATTAAAGAACAACATGATAAATACATCTTGAGATAAGTGTCCCTCCACCTTGCCCTCAACTATTGTTTTTCCTTTAGAAAAATTAATTATGAAAGCTTTATATCCTATGAGGTTTTGGGGAATGAATCCTTGATATAAATAAGGATACACTGTACCTAAGTTATGGGTTAAGTTGTGTCCCCTCCAAAATGTGTTGGAGTCCTAGCCCCCAGGGCTTGTGAATGTGACCTTATTTGGAAATAGGGTCTTTGCAGATGATCAAATTAAGATGAGGTCATTAGGGTGGTCCATAATCCAATATGACTGGTGTCCTTATAAAATGTGGAAATTTGGATGCACAGACAGATATGTACAGAAGCAAGATGATGTGAAGACACAGGTAGAAAGCCATCTACAAGGTGAAGAGCTCCTGAGGGTAGCACAAGCTGGAGGACAGGCGTGGGACAGATTGTCCCCCACAGCCCTCAGAAGGCAGCAACCCTGCTGACATCTTGATTTCAAACTTCTGGCCTCCAGAACACTGAGATAATAAATTTCTGTTGTTTAAGCTACTCAGTTTGTGATACTTTGTTATGGAAGCCCTAGCAAACTAATGCACTGACTGACTTTTGTTTAAATAACTCATTTTTGAAAAGGGTACAAAGGTTCCCAATGTTTTGGCCAACAGAGGACCCTGAGGAATGCCTACTTGTTAGGTTACCAGTCCCAAAGGGAGAGCCTTTGCTTTCTCACGGTCATTTACATAAGTCCATCAGGTAAACTTCAAGGCTGATTGACTGTACAGCGAAAGGGAGAACTTTGATTCCGGTGAGGACGCTGCAGGGCCATTTGGAGCATCGCCTGGATGACCAGGCGCACTTCCCAGCTCCCACTTACAACAGAGCTGAGTACATTGGTGGGAACAATCAGGAAGGTTGAACTTTGCCTAAGGAGGTCCGAGGCAATGTCAATAACCTGCATTTTGGTCAAGAGCCAGGTGTGTACAGGTACAGAAGAGCATGGCTAAATGGAGAGGTGAGGGCAGCGGTGGGCAGGTTGAGGGGAAGAGTCAGAGCTGAGGCGCTGAAGGGGGTGCAGTGGGATGTACCACAGTTTAAAGTGCTGCATAGAGCCAGAACCCCAAGGGGGATGAGGCTGGAGGTTTTGGACAAAGACCAGGTTGGTGGGGACAGAAACAGAAGCCCTTCCCTCTGTGCTTGGCCAAAGGTGACTGGCAGGGCTATTCCAGGTAGAAGGGAGGGGCCAAAGCAGCCTGGGCTGTCTGCACTGGGCAATTTTGGAGTAATGTGTCTAATCATTCACAAAGCAAAATTTGTGATGGGTTTCTTGGGGTGATGCATATTTCATACACAGGTTGGTGATTTGGGAGATAAAACCAAGTGTCAGTTAGGCTGCTGTGATTTCTGAAGCAAAAGTGTCTAATGAGGACTCTGTGTACAGAATATGAAAGAGAGTTAATCAAAGAGGCTGGTACACAGATCCATCTCCTAGTCTTGGAATGGTTTGGACCCCTTCTGACCCAGTGGGCTCCAAGTCTGTGATTCCATTTCTTCCATGGTCTGCATCCCTCCCTCAGTCATCATATGAGCAAACATGGAGGCAAGCAGACCTGGTCGGGGGGAGGTAGGGGATTATGTATCTTTGGGGGAGGGGAGTCAAGACAACAATCACAATAATAGCAATGGGAATCACAGTAATGAATATTTCCTGAGGACTTTAGATGTGCCAGGCCCAGAATTAAGTACATTGATTCTCACTGTAATCATGCAAGAAAACTATTATTATTCCTTCCCCATAGATGAGAAGCCAGTGTTTCCCAGGTGTCAAATAAATGCTCTATGTCACACAGATGGTAAATAGTAAGCTATAATAATATATGGTATTATAGCAATATATAGTAAATAGAATCCGTGACCTGGGTTTTCCTCACCACAACTCTCAAAATAAAGTGAGAGATTTGAGCCACATTAGTCCCTTGCCACAAGCTGTGACAGGGGAGGGGAGGGAGAGCTCACAGGACAGCTGGCTCTGTTTTTACTAGAGAGGTCTAGTAAGTGGCTGTGGAATGAAATGAGAAGTGGGCGTAGTGTGTGTAAGTTTCAGGGGAGGGAGAGGGGCTTGCTATATACTGAAATTCAGATTTCCTCAGTATGCCCAGCAATACCCATCATTAGAAAAAGGTAAGGCACGGGCAATAACAGCAAAAAAAATTCATGGTTTGGTCTACTTGTTATTACTGTGAATTGCTGTTCCCTCCTGTAGATTGAAATTCTGAAGTTATCAAGATGAAATTTCAGAAATGGTCCCTTTGCCCATTATGTATTGCAAATTGCAGAGTAACATTTCCTTATCAAACACTGTTTCAGGGAGGTTGATCACATTTGAGTTCCTCTTTTGCTCCATTTTCAGCTGGCAAATGCTGGCCGAGCTTCAGTGGTATTTGTGCATGCAGTCATAAGCTGTCATTTGGGTAATAAAGGGGAGGGAGTCTATCTTGAGAGTATGTTCTCCAACAGAGCCAGGAGCATTCTGTGCAACTAGAATTACCTGAATTATTAAGCTTATAGCTGGGTTAGACTATAGAACTTGGCTGAGGTCCAGGTGGGCTTGAGGGTGGCCTGCATGAGGCCATCTGAAGGCTAAGGTGGTGCAGTTGAGTGGAGGCCCAGAGGAGTCCGGGCATGGGCTCCTTGCTTGGGCTGCAGAAATGATCCTGTGTCAGGCAGAGAGTCTGAAGGGCAGGGGAGGCTGGAAGGAATGGTGGGGACCTGGGCCAGTGTCCTCTGCAGAACCCACGACGCTGACTCTTCCTCTGGCCAGCCTAAGCCATTCTGTGCCCACCATTGGTCCAATAGGCTGCTATATTAGCTTCCTGAGGCTGTTGTAAAAATGACCTGAAACTTGGTGGCTTATAACAACAGACGTTTATTTTCTCATGTTTACTTTCTGGGGGCCAGGGGAGGATCCTCCCCTGCCTCTTCTAGCTGCTGGTGGCTGTCAGCCCTCCTTGGCCTGCATCACTCCAACCTCTGCCTCCATGGCCACAATCCCTCCTCCTCTTCCTGTGTGACCTCTCCTGTCTCTTATAAGGACACTCATCACTGGATTTAGGACCCACCTGAGTAATCCCAGATGATTTCATCTCAAGATCTTTAACTTAATTACTTCTGCAAACACCCTTTTATGAAATAAGGGAACATTCACAGGTTCTAGGCATGAAGAAATGGAAAAATCTTTTTGGGAACCACCATTCAACCCATCCTACGTGCCAAATGAGGGAACTGTGAGGACCTATATTTTTGTTGTATTTAATTTTTTAATTTTTTTAATTTTTATTTTTTGCGGTACACGGGCCTCTCACTGTTGTGGCCTCTCCTGTTACGGAGCACAGGTTCCGGACGCGCAGACTCAGCGGCCATGGTTCACGGGCCCAGCTGCTCTGCGGCATGTGGGATCTTCCCAGACCGGGGCATGAACCCGTGTCCCCTGCATCGGCAGGCGGACTCTCAACCACTGCGCCACCAGGGAAGCCCTTTGTTGTTTTTTTATAAAAATGTTTCTTGGTCTCTGTGTCACATGTATTGCCTGGGCTTGAATTTTTGTGGGTGGCATTTAGTGGCAAAGGGAGCCAAACTTCAGGGTGTCTTTTAACCAAAGCTATGCTCCTAGGTGACCTGTAGGTGACTCTCCTCTCTCTGGAGCCTCCCAATCTAATACTCTGCAGCTCCTCCTCTTCCTGTGCCCTTCATCCCATGGTGGCCACATGAGGCTCAATAACTATTAAGAATGGGAGAAAATATTTGCAAATGAAGCAACTGACAAAGGATTAATCTCCAAAATTTATAAGCAGCTCATGCAGCTCAATAACAAAAAAACAAACAACCCAATCCAAAAATGGGCAGAAGACCTAAATAGACATTTCTCCACAGAAGATATACAGACTGCTAACAAACACATGAAAGGATGCTCAACATCTTTGCTCATTAGAGAAATGCAAATCAAAACTACAATGAGATATCATCTCACACCAGTCAGAATGGCCATCATCAAAAAATCTAGAAACAATAAATGCTGGAGAGGGTGTGGAAAAAAGGGAACACTCTTGCACTGCTGGTGGGAATGTGAATTGGTACAGCCACTATGGAGAACGGTATGGAGGTTCCTTAAAAAACTACAAATAGAACTACCATATGACCCAGCAATCCCACTACTGGGCATATACCCTGAGAAAACCATAATTCGAAAAGAGACATGTACCAAAATGTTCATAGCAGCCCTATTTACAATAGCCCGGAGATGGAAACAACCTAAGTGTCCATCATCGGATGAATGGGTAAAGAAGATGTGGCACATATATACAATGGAATATTACTCAGCCATAAAAAGAAATGAAATTGAGCTATTTGTAATGAGGTGAATGGACCTAGAGTCTGTCATACAGAGTGAAGTAAGTCAGAAAGAGAAAGACAAATACTGTATGCTGACACATATATATGGAATTTAAGAAAAAAATGTCATCAAGAACATAGGGGTAAGACAGGAATAAAGACACAGACCTACTAGAGCATGGCCTTGAGGATATGGGGAGGGGGAAGGGTAAGCTGTGACAAAGTGAAAGAGCGGCATGGACATATATACACTACCAAACGTAAGGTAGATAGCTAGTGGGAAGCAGCCGCATAGCACAGGGAGATCAGCTCGGTTCTTTGTGACCGCCTGGAGGGGTGGGATAGGGAGGGTGGGAGGGAGAAGCAAAAGGGAGGGGATATGGGAACATATGTATATGTATAACTGATTAAATTTGTAAAATAAAAAAAAATAAAAAAAATAAAAAAAAAACAAAACAAACAAAAAAAAAAGAATGCAAGGGATGGGACTTCCCTGGTGGTCCAGTGGTAAAGAATCTGCCTTCCAATTCAGGGGACGCAAGTTCGATCCCTGGTCGGGGAACTAAGATCCCACACGCCACAACTAAGCCTGTGTGCCACAACTACTGAGGTCATGAGCCTCAGCGAGAGAGCCCATATGTCGCAAACTACAGAGCCCATGTGCCCTGGAGCCTGCATGCCACAACTAGAGAGAGGCCCGAGCACCACAACAAAGAGACCACATGCATAACGAGACGATCCCGCATGCCTCAACGAAGATCCCATGTGTCACAACTAAGACCCGACACAGCCAAAAAAAGAGGAAAATAAATAAATATTTTAAAAAAAGAATGCAAGGGATTTCAGAAACGATCTAATTCACATGGGTTCAAGTGTTTAGCACAACTGTAACAGGCTCTACCCTAGACTCATGACAAATAATAATTACTTATCGTGACACCAGTCCAGCTGGAGCCTCAGACTTCTCAGGCCAGTCCTCAGAGCAGCCACTGCCACAGGTTAGACTTAGCACATGAAGGGAAATCTCTTTGTGATCTCTGACCCAAAACTAGCCTCCTTTTCTGCATAAGGAAACTGAGGCCCAAAGAGGAGGTGAGAATTGATCAAAGTGGTGCTCTACCCAAGGGGTATTTCAACACTTCATTTCCCATCTTAAAAAAAATCAGATTAACAACACCTAGATTCTTAAATTATGATTTTTTTCATCTTCATAACACCTAAGGGTTGACCTGATTTTCTTTTTATTTTTTTAACAGCTCCCTACCCCATGCAGACACATGGAACCTGTCACTCTACCAACCTGACTTACGACATACCACACAGCCATTCTGCTCTGCACCTTTCAGGCCCCATCTGCTAACCCACATAAAAAACAAAATTTATATTAAATGGTATTTTAGAAAAATTATCATGGCCTAAACTGAACATCATTTGTCGGAAAACAAAGCATATGTTGACAATTTTGTTTTGGATTCTTGGCTTGGGGCCATTTGAGTCCTAGGGAGGAGAAGGAGAGCCCCTCTTGGGGGGTCCCCATTGACCCCTGCAGTGTTGTCCCTGACACCTCCTTTTCCCATGAGCAGTTCCCACCATGAGGCTGAGTGGCTGAGATGCTGACCTCCTTAGAAATTCAAATTAGCCCTGTTTAGATCTATTGTTAGAAAAGAACAGCCCTAAAACATCACATTCAACTCAGCTTCTCCAATTAATTCTTTGGGCTGCTACAGTTTGGGGGGAAATGGGCAGCATCAGCTTGGGAAGGGTTAAGAGAACAGGAGTGAACATATCGTGTTTGGAAAAAAAATGAAGCAATAAGGTTAGAATCAACGTTTAGGTTGGTTTATTTGCTTCTAAGGGACTAGTCCATTTGACACATGGGATGAAGGGACACTGAAGGGGGTTTGGGGTAGAGGGGACTGCAGTTTTCAATGACTGAAGGGCCATGTACAATAGTATTCCATATTAGCTGCACAACAACCCTCTGGGATAGCTGTTCTTGCTTCCACTCAACAGAGCAGGAAACCAAGGGTGGGAAAGTTTGTTATTTGCCCAACATCAGGTAGTAAATGGCAAGTGAAGTAATGGATTTTCAGTGTTTTCTTCTAATTAAGTAAGGTATACCAAGAAGAATCCGTAATAATTCCTCCGGCTGTTTTTTTTCTTAAATATGCATTTCCCTAGAAAAAGAATCTAGGAGTAAATGAGATAGGAGCAATCATTAAAAGGAGGAGTCGAGGGGTCTTCCCTGGTGGCGCAGTGGTTGAGAGGCCGCCTGCCGATGCAGGGGACACAGGTTCGTGCCCCGGTCCAGGGAGATCCCATATGCCGCAGAGTGAGAGGCCACAACTGTGAGAGGCCCGCGTACCGCAAAAAAAAAAAAAAAAAAAGGAGTCATCGAGGAAGGCATCATCACAGGCGGAGAGCTAAGATGGAGTACAAGATACAAGAGGACAAATTACATGATGTGTATTTCCTTTGTACATCCCAAACTGGAGCTTATTGAATTCCTGAAGTCCTTCTCGAGCTCTTCTGCTAATCTGAATTTTGCAGACCTCAACAGCATTGTTTGGTACATTTTGATTATATTTTGAGTGACTGTTAGGACCATCATACTAGGTGCTTGGCAATAGCTAAGATTAGATATCTCATTTAACCCTCACAATAACTTGGGGTGGATGGAGTAGGTACTGTCATTTCCATTCTACAGATTAGGAAACGAATGCAGAAGGTTAGAGTTTGCCCCAAGTCCCAATCCTAGGGCAGAGTGGGATTTACCTCCAAGGTTATGACTCTCCAGTGTGTTCTAGGTAACATTCTGTGGTTTGAAACTCTGCTGAAGACAAGAAGAGTGGCTTGGTTTTCATTTGTTAGTTTCCCTTTAATTGGGGAAGAATGTATCATCAATGAGTCCCTTTCTTTGTTCCCTGCTGCATTTGTCCCTTTAATATCTACAGTCCTGACTCATTCCATTTTGGTTTGTATTTCAACCAACTGAAACCTAATCCCTGATACGCTTAGCTGAGACAGAGCATCAAATATTAATCCTCCAGGGAAAGTGTTTTAAAAAGGAGACTCTGGAAGGGCAAAAGGCCTTTAAGACTCAGATGCTCTACTAACAGAAACTGAAGCAGGCTGACGGGGAAGATGCTTTTGAGAGGAGAGATCTCAGAGGTTCAGAACAGGTAGAGAAAGAGGTGTGGCTTATGGACATGCAGCATTGACACCACTTGGGAGCTTGTCAGAAATGCAGCATGTGGGGTCTGCGCTTTCACAAGATCTCCAGGTGATTTGGGAGTACATGCATTACAGTTTGAGAAGCACTGGTCTAATCCACACTCTAACTTCTTTGTCTGAACTCAGGCAATGGACTGAGTTCAAAGCTGGAACTGAAAGATAAACTTGAACCATCTTTTTCAGGTGATCAGGCTGAGAGGGGACTTCAGGCATGAGCAGCAGAAAATCAGATGGGGGCCTACGAGAGCTGGCAGTTTGTTGGGAAACACAGTCGACCGATTCAAAACCAAATAAATGGGCCAACCTCATCATGTTGTGGCTGAGTTAGCAAAAGTCTACCTGTCAAATCCAGTCCAAAGTGTTTTAGCTTTAGATAAGCAATATCTAGCTAGCTCATCTAGCATTCAGGGCAAATGTAAAATAGCCTAAACTTTGTATTAGCAGTTGGTGAGATGGCCAGATCCCTTTTCCTCTGGGAACCAGTGCATTCATTTCTCTCACAGCTCAGTTCATGAATTAACTATTTCCCCTGGAACTGAAACCAGAAGAGTTTCTCTGAGCAAAAAGCAATTTCGTTCCTCTCTGATATTTTTCTAAATGCGGGCTAGCTTGAAGCTCGGTGCTGCCCTACTCTTCAGAAATGCTCTAAGCTGACCTGTTCCTCTCTCTCCACAATGTCATCTCACAGATAAATCAGAGCCTAAGAATCAGCAGAAAAAGCAGCCCCAGAACTTGGCATTTTCTCCGTTTATCACACTGAGTTTTTGGCAAGTCTTTTAAACTTTAAGTGTTTAAAATTTTCCCTAATATAATATCATTTACCTCACCATCTTCTCCAGTGGTGAAGGTTAATGAGATGATGCAGTGGCTTTGATCTCGTGGGGAGAAAAAGAAGCCTATAAATTTATCACACACAATGACTAGGTATAGACACGATTTTTAAAAGAGAGGATAAATCATTAACACAATTACAAAGCCACATTAACATGCCACCAGGCTGGTCCTATTTACAGGTGTGGCCATCAGAGTTATTCCGATGAATGAGGGTTCTGGCTCTAACACAGCTGATGCTTTCATTCTCCTGGTGCACACCTTGTCACGTGTCCCCATTGCCTTCCGAATTACTTCCCCAAACTTCCATTTTTGTGTTTTGACCTTTGCTCACCTTTTCAAGCTCAATTTTTATCACTGCCTATCTCTCCTTTTGCTGTAAAGCCATTTTCTATTCTCATCTAACACACCAGGCTTGCTCTCTCTCTTCAGGGCACTTTCTTATGACATTTACTGTTCTTTTTGCTCAGAATACTCTTCTCCCATCTCCCCAGCATCATCACCTGGCCAGTCCTCATGGCCCCTTAGGTCTCTGTTGCCTCCTCCGGGAAGCCTCTCAGGGTCTTCCAAGCCTGGGCAGAGAGGGTCTCACGTGGCCCCATTGCATCATGTGCTTAAATCTTACTAGTAATTCCCTGCTTATGCATCTGTCTCTTCCCCTAGACCAGTGGTTCTCAGCCTTGGTGGCACACTTAGAATCACCTGGGGACATTTGAAAACTCCAGATATCCAGATCACACCCCAGACTAATGAAATTACAATCTCTGGGGGTGGGATTCAGGTGTCAGCTCTCCTGGTGATTCCAAGGTACAAGTCAGTTTGAGAACCACTGTACTAGGCTGTAAACTACGGAGAGTGAGGAGAGTCACAACAATTACCGTAATGCTTGATACATAATTGGCACTCAATAGAACTTGTTGAATGAAAGAGTGAATGAGGTGTCGGGGCCTCAGCTTTGCAGATCCTGAACTTTGCTTCCTAGGTCCCCACTGGAGGATCAGGTTGTTAGGTACCTGAGGCCCTGAGATTCATCTTCGACAGAAACCAATTAATTTTATTTTCAGGAAATGCAACCAAGTTAACCAGATGCTTTTATCACTCTTCCTCCCCTGCTCTCGGTCATTAGCTCATTCTTTTCCCAGTAAGAAGGCCTCCTTAGAAAGCCATATTAAGATTAGATAAGAAAAGGGAAGGAAGCTGAAGGTCTTACAGGATGCTTTTATTTGGCTGTGATGCTGATAAACATCAACTTTCTACTATAAAGATCCCATGGATATTCTGGGTACTTGATATAATTTATCTGAAAGGGCTTTGAAAACTATAAAACATCTTCATTGTTATTATTATTGCATTTCACTTATTCCCATAACAAATATTCAGAGGGTCTTTATGATTGCACTAGATAATAGGAATATAAAATGGAAAAAGGGCCATTGCTGCTCCTGTGGAGAGAGCGTGCTAAAGTATCCTCAGAAAGGGTCATTGACACCCAGATAAATCCAGGAACTCAGAAAGGAGTGCTAACCAGCTGCAGCTTCCCCTGGAAGGTGAGTACTGTAGGAGGAGAAGCCATCCTACTTACGTGCATTTCCTCGAGGCCTCATACAATTGCTGGCACATAGTAATTATATCAACTATCAAGATAAATAATGGGCCATTTGGTAATTAGGATTCTTTGAGTTCCAGGTATTAGAAAACCAAATAGATTCCTCTAAGCATAAAAAGATACACTGGAGGTGGGCTTCCCTGGTGGCGCACTGGTTGAGAATCTGCCTGCTAATGCAGGGGACACGGGTTCGAGCCCTGGTCTGGGAGGATCCCACATGCCACAGAGCAACTAGGCCTGTGTGCCACAGCTACTGAGCCTGCGCATCTGGAGCCTGTGCTCCACAACAAGAGAGGCCGCGATAGTGAGAGGCCCGCGCACCGCGATGAAGAGTGGCCCCCGCTTGCCACAACTAGAGAAAGCCCTCGCACAGAAACAAAGACCCAACACAGGAAAAATAAATAAATAAATTAATTAACTCTTACCCCCAACATCTTCTTAGAAAAAAAAAAAAAGATACATTGGAGGGATCAGGGTAGTTCAGAAAGTCAAGACCAATATCAGAAAAAAACCACAACCTAAAAACAGAGCCTCAGGAAGGCTGTACCCACAGCTTTTCTAAGGACGTTTGTCACTGGAACCTCGGGCCCCCTCGGTGTCCCTCACCTCTGCTTCTCTTGTGTGTGTCAGGTTCCTTCTCTCCTCCTGCAGGCGGGCTTGGGACAGGCAGTAAGCCCAGGAGCAGCTGAAGGCTCTGGACTCACATATTCCCAACCTTACCTCCAGAGTGGAAAGGGCTGTCTCTGGTGAGCTCAAGTTACACAGTTCCATGGGAAGGGCTCTGATTGCCCAGGATGAAGATGTTGCCAACCCCAGACTAGTCACTGAGGCAGAGTATGTGTGTCCACCTGTAAGAGGACCAGGGTGTGTGGTCCTCAAGGAAGGCAGATGTTCTTCTCAGAACAGTACTACTCACTGGCATGTGGTTGTTACAGGAGACCCCTGAGTCCATCAGATAGTGTTTCTCAATTATGAGAAACAGGATTAACAGGCTGAGGCTATTAGTTGCAGATTTTTATGAAAGGAACAAGGAGTTCTACTTACCACTCTATAGGCAATTACGATTACAATGAAGGCGAATATAACTTTTGCAAACCCTAGACTAAAATTCCATCTGTTTAGACATCATGCTTACTTGCTTTTATGTTTCTACCAAAATTAGGATGACATTTACCCCATATTGTCCCAAATCTGGTAAGATAAGTTATGATCATACCTTTGGGCCTGGATGCAATAGCAAGAGGGTAGAGATGGCTACCCTGCCCTGGAAAGGGTCATGCTGGTTGCTCACAGCGTTTTGGTTGCTTCGAGGGCCGTCACCCACTGCTTGGGGCTCCAGGCAGGTCTGCAGCTGAAGAAGCCCTCCTTTATCCAGGAGTGCAGGTGCTATTTAAATATCACATGGTACTTCATTTAATAGGGGATTGGAGAGTGAGACCTTGAACAAGTTTCTATTTCTTATTGTCCTGAAATTTCCATTTTAATGCAAGCAAACGACTCCAACATGCTCTTGTTCAGAACAAAGAGGCATTTGGCTGGTCTTAGACCAGTAATATTTCCATGGTTCTTTCTGATGGTTCAAAGTTCCAGAAGCAAGGCAGAGAGTGCACTCCACTCAAAGTGGAGGATTGGAATAAGCCTCTGGGAAGAAACGTCAACTCCCAGTGGGAGTTGGGATATTGGAGGAAGAAATGACAGGGAAAGGATGATGTTCCTCAAGGCTTTCATGTGACCTTTGGAAACTGGGACTGGCAAAAATGATATGAAGGCAGAGGTCACTGAATCCTGCTCATATGAAGCTAAACAGATTAGATGGAGTGGGGACAATGCACAGAAAGCAGATTTTCCAGGATCAGGGTAGATTCAGAACAGGTCCAGGACCCTGGCATAGGAAGTACAAAGTAAGGCCCCCAAAAGGAGTTGAGATCCAGGTCAAAAAGTCTGAACAGAACTGAAGAGACTGAATAGAGCTGTTGTGGGAGGGCTGAGTCAAGAATACCAATGATGGTTGTGCAGATCACTGGGCTGGGAAAAGGGGGTGGGGGTAGCCTTCTTTACATTGTCTCAATTGTCCTGTCGCTGGCTAGTGACCCAGGAAGATACGATGACAGTAGCATTCCTAGAGCTCATTTGAAAGAGGACTGCCTTTCTGCAGCAGGCCAAATAGACAAAGTTCCCATACAAATTGCTACTGTTTGCCACATTTAAAATAGGGTTCTTAAAAAAAAAAAATCGGGTTCTTTGGTGAAGCCACAGTTCAGGGTAGCAACAATTTTTCTAATTGCTATTTAAACAAACACTGCATCTATGCTTTTGCCCTCTGCTAACGTGATTGCTCTCGGGGGCAAATGATTTTTTGCTTAACCAAATGAATTAAGAGATCTGTGGCTCTATTAAGTGTAGCTCTCCCTCCTACCACTCAGATAGACACAGGGTTTGAAGGCAGGGGACAGAATATAGAGAGAACTGAGTGGCTTTGCATGAGAAATTGAGTTGAATTCAGAGTTTGTGTGGACAGAGAGAGGGAGGGGGTGGAGGAGGAAAGGGAGTCAGCTGAGTGCGTGATGAGAGGCTGGGCCTTGAGGAGAAAAGAAAAGCAGGCAAAAACCTTAGGCTGGCCCTCCTGGTAGTAGGACTGGCCAGGGGACTTCTAGAAACAGCAATGGCCACCTTTCAGTTGTCTTACTTTATTGAAAATGTGACTTCAAGAATAGGATGTTAAAGTGCATTACTCATTTTAAAACCATAAAGGAAAATGGTGTTTATAAGTTTGATTGAAAAATACTCCATTTTTTGGGTGGAAGACCTAAATAGACATTTCTCCAAAGAGGACATACAGATGGCCAACAAACACATGAAAAGATGCTCAACATCACTAATTATTAGAGAAATGCAAATCAAAACTACAACGAGGTATCACCTCACACCTGTCAGAATGGGCATCATCAAAAAATCTACAAACAGTAAATGCTGGAGAGGGTCTGGAGAAAAGGGAATCCTCTTGCACTGTTGGTGGGAATGTAAATTGGTACAGTCACGATGGAGAACAGTACGGAGGTTCCTTACAAAACTTAAAATAGAGTTACCATATCACCCAGCAATCCCACTCCTAGGCATATATCCAGAGAAAACCTTAATTTGAAAGGATGCATGCACCCTGATGTTCATTGCAGCACCCCTATTTACAATAGCCAAGACACAGAAGCAACCTAAATGTCCATCGACAGAGGAATGGATAGAGAAGATGTGGTACATATATACAATGGAATATTACTCAGGCATTAAAAAAGGAACGAAATAGTGCCATTTGCAGAGACGTGGATGGACCTAGAGATTGTCATACAGAGGGAAGTAAGTCAGAAAGAGAAAAACAAATATTGTATAATATCGCTTATATGTGGAATCTAGAAGAATGATAGAGATTAACTTATTTGCAAAGCAGAAACATAGTCACAGATGTAGAGCATAAACTTATGGTTACCAAGGAGGGAAGGAGGGTGGGATGAATTGGGAGATTGGGACTGACATATATACACTACTGTGTATAAAATAGATAACCAATGAGAACTTACTGTATAGCACAGGGAACTCTACTCAATGCTCTGTGTGACCTAAATGGGAAGGAAATCCCCAAAATAGTGGATATATGTATATATATGACTGACTCACTTTGCTGTACAGCAACAAACTAACACAACATTTTAAAGCAACTACACTCCAATAAAAATTAATTTTAAAAAGAAAAATATTCCATTTCCATGTATTCTTTTGATGCTCTGTAACGTAAGCCCTGCCCCCAACCATTGCCCCAGGATCTTTGGTCAAAGTGATTGCACATACTTGCCTTGTGTAGGGAGTTTTGTGGGAATCAAGGAAGAAGGGGTCATATTCCATGTTTGGTCTGTGTCAGGTGTAGAGAAGGGAGCATCAGCAAACCTGAGGACAGAATGATGAGAGGATTTGGCAGGTGCAGGAAGTCACAGCAAGCAACGCCTGGGAAAAATGTGGAAGTGTGGCAATTTCCCACTCACTAGGCAAGGGCCTTCATGAACTTTTTTCTTGCTTTTTATTATTTTTAAAAGATATTTCAACCTTTTATATTAAATGAAAAGTTTCAACATCCTGAAATGTTGAAAGAATAGCACTCTGACAACATCTGAGAAGTGTTTTGGTGCCTTTTAAAGGAAGGCAGCATGTGGCTGTGAAGAATAATGTTGGAAATAATGAATAAGGAGAAAGGCATAAACTACTTTGTAATTTTATGTTTGTTTCCTTTTGGGTGTAAGTGCTCATGGAATAAATAGGTATCATTTCAATGGGCGGGATGCTTTCTTTACCACGCTGCTCTCTGTCTCCCTGTGGCCTTCCCAGGAGGATGGAATCTCCTCTGTGCCAATTAAGGAATTAAGGAAGACAAAGGTGCTGCATTTCTATAGTCCTGCAGAGCAGGTCTGCTAGCCATCAACCTGAGGGCTGTGCAGACAGCCACCTGGGTTCTGCTGGAGCAGTACAAGGACAATTTATCAAGAAACTGGTAGTTTGAATGGCATCTAAGCAGGTGCATCTCCCAGAGAAAACACTGAGGACCCTGTAACGTGCCTTTCAAGCCCACAGCTCACCTCAGAACACCCAGGCCTCTGGTTATTGTTACACTGGACATGGCTGGCACCCAGGCACAGTTGCTGAGCTGAGGCACATGAAAGAAAATCAATGGGACTTTTTCTATCCAGCATCATTTCATCCTTCAGATTGGGTCTAACATAAACACATAATCTGGTCGGGCCGGCAAGTTCTTAATCAGGTACTGGAAGTAACAGGAGCCACTTACAAGACAGCCATGCTGGGTTTGCTCCCTTTGGATTTTGTGTTAATCATTGAAATGTGATGTTCCCATTTTCCAGGAGAAACCCCCAGAGGATATTAAGGTTAGCTGCAAATAAAGTTACAGACCCATCATCTTTAAATTCAATGTAACTGATATTTATTCGAAGCCAGTTCTGTGCCCTGCATTGTGCTGGGTCTGTAGAGAGATGCTCAGATGGCTGAAGATAACCTCAGACATGAGACAGGTGACAGAAGTCCAGGGAGAGTGACAAGAATTGGGAAGGGAATTGGGAAGCCCTCCTACAGCAGGTGGGATGGTAGGAGCAGGGACACAAAGAACACAAAGGACTTTGGTGGGTGGGAAAGGAGCGTCCAGAGGGAGACGGCCAACAACATGAAATGCTGCAGACTAGAGCTGTTCCTGGAAGTGGAAAGTAAGATCAGATCAATAGTCGAGCTGTTGGGTGGGAGGCTGTGAAAGCCTTTCTGGGAGTTTGGGTGTTTTCATCATGTCATGGGAAACCATTAAAACTGCCTCTGCTTTTTGAAATCAGCATGAACTGAGTTTATGTGGAGGGCTGACTTTTGGAAATGGAGATTTTGTTGTATGCTTACACTTTAGCAGAAAATGTAGAGCTTTGAGGTCAGAGAGACTTGGGTTCAAATCTGAAACTGAACATTCAAAGAGACATGAAATAACCCTGAGGACTGGGCTGTCCCTCCCTCCCTCCTCCCCTCCCTTCTCTGCTAACAGACTTAACTTTCTGAGTTGTGTTTTTCTGCAGCTTGGTCAGATAATAGTTACCCCATGTGAAGTCATCAAGTGTCTAACATGAACTCACTTAACTGGGAGCCCAGTCAATCATTCCCAGATACAGTGTTTACCTTGACCGTGTGTATTTGTCAAAAGGCCAATTTTTCACTCTTCTCATTCAGTTCCTTCCCTGGGTTTCAGTTATCCTGGATGGACTCAAGCACCTCTTGCTTTATCAATCTTTTCCTAATGATTCTAATTAATAGTACACACTTGATGTAAGGGTTATGTGTGTGTGTGTGTGTGTGTGTATACATGGGATGCAAAGGGAGTTTGTGAGCAATGGTGAAGCGAGACAGAGTTGTCCAGGCAACACTGTGCACGCTGCCGAGCACTACCACATTGCCTGGCCATTGCCACAGTGGATTTAATTCTGGTGCTTGTTCCAGGCCCTTCTTTGCTGCAGATACTCTCTAAACCAAACATTCTAAATAAAGCCTTGGTAGGTGGGCAGCCACCTGGATGAAATTTCTCATTTCAAATCTGAAAATAAGGGACTTCCCTGGTGGTGCAGTGATTAAGAATCTGCCTGCCAATTCAGGGGACACAGGTTTGAACCCTGCTCCGGAAAGATGCCACATGCTGCAGAGCAACTAAGCCCATGCACCACAACTACTGAGCCCATGCATCTAGAGCCCGTGCTCCACAACAAGAGAAGCCACCACAATGAGAAGCCCGTGCACTGCAACGAAGAGTAGCCCCCACTCGCTGCAGCTAGAAATAGCCCACGCGCAGCAACAAAAGACCCAACGCAGTCAAAAATAAATAAATAAATAATTTTATTTTTATTTATTTGTTTATTTTTTTGCGGTACACGGGCCTCTCACTGTTGTGGCCTCTCCCATTGCAGAGCACAGGCTCTGGACATGCAGGCTCAGCGGCCATGGCTCACAGGCCTAGCCGCTTCATGGCATGTGGGATCTTCCCGGACCGGGGCACGAACCTGCGTCCCTTGCATCGGCAGGCGGACTCTCAACCACTGCGCCACCAGGGAAGCCCCAAATAAATTTATTTTTTTAAACATTTAAAAATTTAAAAATCTGAAAATAAGATGCATTGCAGTATCAACCGCAGAAGCAGAAGACTTTCTAACTGAATTTTAAAATTCTGGCCAGGTCAGGTCTATCAAGTTTTTTGCCTCAAGCATTTGGCAGGGAAAATGTTTCAGTGTGAGCACAGGCAGGGCAGGCATTTCACAGATTTACTAGGGACCACAGAGTAGAGGTTTGGAAGGTGTGGACTGTCTCACCCCAGAGAAACTCCTGTGACCATGCTCCTTGTCTTCAGGGCACTCACCTTGGCTTGTAATTATACGCTCATCAGTGTGATTTCATCTTCCTCCGAGACCGTGAGCTCCGAGAGAACAGAGACGCTGTCTAGCAGAGTGCCTGGCACACAAAAGACTTTCCATCATGGGAAGGAAGAAAATGGATATTCACTCACTATGTATATATTTATGAGTTCGTGCCAACTGAATGCTAAGTAGACAACAAATACATCATTATCAAATGTAGCTGGGGAAGAACATTAATGTTTGTGTAATTTGGATTTGTAAATGTTATATCAAGCCCTAATTAGCTTTTCTCCTCCAAATTGATATTCTAAATAAAAATCCCTTTACATGGATTTTGAGTTTGTTTGCCCTGTTGCTCCAGTAACAATCTTGCATGCAATTAAGATACACACATACAGTAAAAGAACAGGGCTGTGGATTTTAATATTTTTCAAGACATTAAGCAGAGGCAGCTGCCCTTTTAAACAACAAAATATTTAATTATTGGCAAACATCTGTTTTCTCAACTATAGCTCAGTTAAAGGTTTTTTGTAGAAGGAAATGAAATATGAAGGTAAGCGTGAATTGACCAAGAATCACTCAGAAACCAAGAAAACTAAATGTAGGGAACAAAGGGTATGATTCAGGCAAGAAAAATTTCTCAAATCCATTGCATCCATGCTGAACTAGAAATGGAATAATGACATGAATAAAGCTTCATTGATGAAACATGAGAGTTATTGAAACAGATGGAAAAGGCAGGGTATGAGATCAAATACAATTCACTTGTGCTGAAAAACAATTTTAGTGGCACTGTTTCATACCACGGTTAGTATAAAATAAGTCATTATTTGAAAAGAAGAAAGATAGCTCACCTTATTACATCATATCAATAATGCATTTTCTAGGAGCTCATCATGGTCCTTTTCATAAAGGCCAAATAACACAGAGAAATCATCTTTTATGTCTGCTTCTGCCTTCCTGCCTAGAAGGGTGCATTTCATTATTCTGTTTTGGTTCAACCTATCAAAATTCTCAAGGGGCTTCAATGCAGATGAATCCAGGCCTCTATGTAGATATCTAAAATAATTCAAGACGAAAAGAAAAAAGTAAAATAACCTGTTTCTATTTCCACTCTCAACCTCATCATAGCAGAGTGCTTTTTGTTTTAATTATCTCATTTCTTCACTTAGTTTTGACTTTATAGAAATGGCCACAGACTGTGAGTGCACTTTTATTCTGTAATTTTTATCACTTACTACACACCAGGGGCTGCTGAGTGTGATCCAAATTCCTAAATTTTTGGTCTCCTCAGCTGGAAAGGGGTGCATAACACCTGCTGCATAAATCTCAGTTAGTATTCAATGAGATAAAGTAAATGAGATGTCCACAGCAGGATCTGATACACAGAGGCTGATTCCATTTGTTCTCTTACTCATTCATTACCTCCTTTGACAATAATAATTGTTGATCACTCATTAAATGCTTCCCTACAGGAATGTAGAATCCAGTGTGTGAGAAAGACAAGCAAACAGAAAATGGTGTGCGATTAATGCAATGATGTAGGCATGCACAGGGCACCTGACCCACCAAGCTGGGTGGTGAAGGTGAGGGGGTGTGAGGGTTCCAGTAGAAGGAGCTGTGAGACGTCAGGAAGGGGCATGTGGGCAGGAGCAAAGGCCCAGAGGGGGAGGGGGAGCATTGCTATTTTTAGAGAACTGAAAGTAGTTCTGGCCAGCCTTGGACTGTGGTAGAACAGATAGTAAGAGAGATGTCTCATGGCAAGTAAAGGCCAGATCATGAAGAAACTTACATACCTTCTAATGAACTTTGGACTCTATTACAAGAGCAACAGAGAGCATCTCAGTGTTATTTTTTTAAAAATAGTATTTGTTTCCTCAGATTGCAGTTTACTTGTTCATTAAAGGGAAACACAGAAAAGTTTATAAATGAAAACATAAATGGAAAGCCTCCACAGTCCTCTGATCCTGGGATAACCATCACTGATATTTTGGTGTAACATTATTCACGATAAATTTTATTGCTTTTTGATGTTGTTATAAATGTTGCATATTAATTATAAAAGGAAATTACAGATAATTGAAACATAAATTCAAAGATTCATTTGAATCTTCTCTGCATGTCAATCTTGTTCTTAGTCTCTGTTTGTCAATCTCTTTAATGTTTCTTACCCTGTATGTTCTTTTTAATATATCAGGAGAGTATTTCCATATCACAAAATTTCATGTATAGTATAATTAACAATGAGAGAATAAACTATTTTTGTATAACAAAATTATTTAACCAATTTCCTGTTGTGAACATTTATGCTTCTCCAAATTTTTACTCTAAATAACAATATCATGACAAAAATTTCATAGCTAAGCCTTTCACAGATCCCTAAAAATTTTTACAGAAGAAACATTAGCAATGGCATTTAAGGTATTTAATATATTATATACTGTTTATAATATATTGTGTATTATACACTGTTATATTGCCCACTGAAAAACAGTTCGAGTTTTTCTCCTAGTAGACATATATGTCTGTACCCCAGTCACTGATGTCATCAGGTTTTTTAATAGTTGACAGTTTTATAGGTAAGACATGTTAACTCATTATTGTCAATTAGCATTCCTTTGCTTAATAATGAAGTTAAGCATATTTTCATGTATCAGATAGTTAATTTTCTCTTCTCTTCCAAACTGTGTTAATGAACCTTTGCCATTTATTGTATTAATTGTTCTCTAATTAAATCTTACATTAGGGAGATTTACCCTTTGTAGTATATATTGAAAAGATTTTTGTTAGTAAATAGTTTTTTGTTGAATTATGTTCATGGATATTTTGTTGCTTGGAAGCTATAACAAAAAGGTTTTCAACATTTCAATAACTGAATTCATCAATCTTTTCCTTTATGCTCCTTTACACTTGTGGCATTGGGCTTAGAAAAGCATCCCCCCCACCGCGTGACTGCATGAGTATTACCCATGATTTATCCTGGCAATTACATTTTTTATCCACGTGGAATTTTTATTTATGTAGTAAGTGAGGGAGAACTCTAATTTAGTTTTCTTCCCCCGCACCCCTGCCGTGCCATGCTTAGCCAGAATCACTCTATGTGTTGATCAATCCAACCTTTCATCCTTCATTTAAAATGCCACTCACGGCTGACTCATTACTAATCATAACCATTTCTCATTGTTTTTTAGACAAATAGAACCCAATTGTTGGGAGCAACAGGCACATATTTCCTTGCAGCTGACTGTGTGTGCCAGAGAGCAGAACAGCTCACATCTTATGAAGTGGTGGTCTCACGTTAAGTGTCATTTCACCTTTTTCCTTCCTTGTTCCTGAAATATGAGGTGGATGCTGTTAGTCAGTGAGGTAACCATCTTCCCAACCTGAGGCAAATCCACCTGCTGAGGATGGTGGGACAGGAGGTCAGAGAACTCTAACCCCAGGTGATTTTCTGGAATAATCATGCTAGCTCTAGACGTCTTGCTTGTGAGAAACCGAAACTCCTCTTTAGTGAATTCTGCATAACTGGATTTCTGTTTCATGTAGCCAAATTTATCTTAACTGATAAATCACTTTCATAATGAATGTATTTTTATACACACTAGAGGGTGTTTCAAGGCCTTCTAATACGTGTCGTTGACTTGTATACCCTACATTATTCTGATAGCACAGTGTGTTAAATAATGTGGCTTTACATCTAGGATTCCAAGTCTTCCCCACTCTATCCCTGATTGTTTTTCTTCAAAAAGTAACTTTTTCTTTTCCTTTGTTTTGTTTTCTTAATGGTGAACATTGCTCTTCACACAGATGGCTGCAGAGACTCTAAACTATAATCCAGGCATACACAAGCATACAACCCAGACCAATTAGCCAGATCTAAAGTAACCTGGTTTCTCACCACAACTGCCCTGTAAACATTACAACTTTCTTTCCTCCAAAATGACCCTAATCACACATGAAAACAGTTACTGTGGGGGAACCAGGAATCTGGCTTTGTAGCCAAAAGTAAAATGAAAACAGGAAATTCTGTGCCTCCTACTGGATTGCTCTGCTCTTCTTATTCTTGCTTTCTGTGTCCTCTTTTTCAGCCTATCCACATTTGTTCTCAGTAGGTTTGAATAGGCCATCTGAAACTTCTTTGGAGCTCACCACAGTGCTGATCTGCTTTCTCCCAACAGGAGTCTTAACAGATACTTGTCCCAGGGCCCAAAGTCCTCCATAGAACCTCTCCTTGGGGTGGATTTTGTTCGACCATCACATCATACTCTTTCAGGGAGATGCACTAGCTGCCCAATAACCAGCAATTCTGGTCGGGTCAGGTCAGCTCCGTAAGGAACCATCCTGGCCCTGCTGGCTCCCCCTCATCAGCCTACTTGCTTTCCTTGTACTGCATTTCTTTAGATAACTTGATATTTGCTTTGTCGGAGTCATGTTGTCTCTCTAGCTATCCAAGTCTTCATTTATGTCCCTCATTGGAGTTGAAGCATTTTGTTCAAGTCCAGGATACTTCTTTTACTTTTTTCTATTTACTTCCTATATTTTGTGGTTATGGAAAATAGGAAAATTTTTCCATTTCCTAATAGTTTATTTTTTATTAATATACTTTTGAGCTTTTCTTTGCTAACTGATTACCTTGTTGAACACTCTTATGATTTCAACTTTTACTGGTTGGCTCTTTTGAGTTCTTTTCCTGATAACCAGTCATTGTAAACTAACACTATATTTTTCCCTCCCTGTATTTGTGTCTGTTATTTCTCTTCTTTCATCAGTACCCCAGTGGGAATATATAAGCATTCTTACATAAGTGTGCTGAGTCTTTTTTTCTTTTTCTGACTTTAGCAAAAATGCCTCTAATCCATCATTGTGAAATTTTATGTTGGCTCTTAGTTTTGAAGTACACTCCCGTCTGGTTTTCCAAAGTGTTTTAGCAAAATGAATTTTGTCATTCCCCGTTCTACCATCTATCAAAATGATCACCTGCTTTTCCTTGCTTTCATCTATTGACATTGCTGAATATTTCTCAAACTGAGTTATAAAGCACATCATGTCTGGCATTAAAAAAGATTTTATAATCAACTAAATTTGGAAAGACTGAACACAATTCCTCCTTCTCATATATGAACAAATTAAAGGCACTGAGAAGACTTGAAGCCAGGAAATTTCTTTGACTTTTTTCAATTCAGCTTTTTCATGAAAAAGTTAGATTTTCTATCTTATTTAGGGTTTGTGCATTAACATTTATACATGAAGATGCAATATGTTTTGTTTTTACCCTCTGTGTGTTATTTCTATTAGGGTTAGGAATCAGGATTATGTTAGCTTTTTAATATTAATAAGGAAACTTTATAAGCTCAAAAAGAATCTAAACAGCAAGGACAGGGCCTCCCTGGTGGCGCAAGTGGTTGAGAGTCCGCCTGCCGATGCAGGGGATACGGGTTCGTGCCCCGGTCTGGGAGGATCCCATATGCCGCGGAGCGGCTGGGCCCGTGAGCCGTGGCCGCTGAGCCTGCGCGTCCGGAGCCTGCGCGTCCGGAGCCTGTGCTCCGCAACGGGGGAGGCCACAACAGTGAGAGGCCCGCATACCGCAAAAAAAAAAAATAAAATAAACAGCAAGGACATACTTTTTAGGATCTGAACAAACTTGCCTGAGAAATGGCTCCCCAGGGGCAGCAGCTTTTGCGCTTTGACAGCTTCATCTTTTTCTTTCATGAATATTGCTCAATTCAGGTTTATTTCCTTTTCTTCTTTTAATTTGGTTTCTTACTTTTCCTAAAAGGTCATCAGTATCAATGAAATTTTCAGAGTTTCAGCATGTAATTATACATAACATTCCCTAGAACTTAAAACAAAAAATACCCCTTTGTATTTTTAGTTATATTCTCTTTCTAATTCCATATGTTTCATATTCATATTTTCTTTATTTTTATATTGATTTGATTTTCAGAGATTTGTTTTGATGACTGGTATATTCAAAGAATCAATATGTATTTATTTCTTGCAAAATTTTCATTTTCTAATTAGTTAATTTCTGCTTTTATCTTCATTAATTCTTCTCACCTGCTTTTTTAATGGTTATTTATCATTGCTTTTCTAACTTCTTCTTTAGAGTATTAGGCTATATATTTTCATTCTTATTTAATGGTAAGTACATTTAAGGCTATACATCTTTCTCTTAATACAGGTGTAGCTATGCCTTGCTGGATGGCAGGGCATAAGCCTTTCCACGAGTCTGGTCATGCTTGGAGGACCTTTAAGCTCAGGTGGGAAAACAACAGCAGTAGCGATCTTAGGAAGGCTCACTGCATTTTGGAAACAGCAGAGATTCTCTTCCATGCCCCCTCTCTCCATGCACAGCTGGGTAATTAATTGTTCAGTTTCTGAATTCAGACTGCCCAGGCTGGCATTTCAGTTTTGACACCTAATAGCAGAATAAGCTACTGAAGGTGCAGGAGGACAGTGCAGCTCACGGGCTTACACATGGTTCGTCCCCTCTCCAAATTTGCTGTACTGCCCTTTACTCTGATGAAGCCACCACTGTTTGGAGGCAGAGCAACCTGCAAGGTGGTCTCCTCCCAGAGTCCAGGCAGCAAGTGGGAGGAAAGCCCTTCTGCTCTTGGCTTTCCCTAGCCTACTCTGGGACTTTAGACCAGAAGAGGAGATCGGGATCCAAGTGCCTCACTACTTTCTTATCCTTCAGTCACTTTCTTCTGTCTATTTTAGGGACCAGAGTACATTTTTTTTTCACACTCCCATCTTCCACTGAGGCTTCTTTACATCAGGCCTCTCCCTTCTCAAACCAAGCCTTTCGTTGGCCAAGATACAGGGAGACACAATGATTCCCAGTTAGAAAAAAACAAATCAGAAAATGTTTTTAAAACACTGTACCCATTACACAGACACCGAGTACCATTTCTCTGAAAAATACTTATGTATATTATTTCTTGAATTCAGAGATATCAATGACAAATTCATCACCAATAAAAAAAATCCTATTAAATAAACTAAAAAACGGATTTACCAATTAACAATGGCATACCTTTAAATACAAACCACTCTCTTTAGTTTCTCAATCAAAGTTTAGGTCTATGATTTTTTTCTCATTAAAAGTCAAAGGTTTTTCTGAAAAATTTTGGCTATGAGCAATCGATTATATACTATACCATGAAAATAATATTTTTTTTACAACCCAGGTGACTGAACTTGAATAATTTAGAAGATTTAGGTTTAACAATAAAATATAAGTCTTATCAAATAACATTAGGGTTTTTATCTGCATTTCCTATTCTATTAAAGGGGTTGTTTTGCTTTTTTTTCCTTAACTGAATTATGTCTAACGGTTAGTTAAATAGCTTCTATTGAAAGTTAGTCAGTAACTTCTGACAAATAGAAGTTCATTTCCTGACTGGCCTCTGTGCATAAACAGGTCACTTCCACATATTTGAGCATTGAAATGTGTCATATATTTAGACATACCCAGCAAGGACCAAAATAAAGGCAGAAATTAATTAATAAAGAATATCATGACTCCAAAAGCTTGGTTGTTGAAAGACTACTAATATTGATAAACTTTGGCAAGACTGATAAAGACAAAGCAAAAAGAAGACAGAAATTACTAACATTAGGAAGGATAAAGGAACATCAATACAAGACCTATAGGTATTGAAAGGTGATAAGAAAAAACAATGAACAAGTTTACACCAAAAAATTTAACAACTTAGATGAAATGGAAAACTTCCTTGAAAAAACCCCCCACAATTTACATAAAATAGTATAAAATTAAATAGAAAAAGTGAATAGTCTCATCTCTATTAGAGAAACTGAATTCATAATTAAATGCTTTCTTTCAGAGAAATGTCTAGGCTATTGTGGCTTCAGTGATGAATTCTAACAAACATTTAAAGAAGAAATAAAACTAATATTACCCAGGTGCTTTCAATAAACTTAAGATGAGGAAATATATCAAAACTTGTTTTATGAGGCCAACATAACATATTGCCTTTGATGATAAGACAAACATATTAAAATATATTATAAGAAAGGAAAATTACAAACTTAGAGTGTCATTAACTTAGATAGAAAATTCTTAACAAAATATTGGGATATAAAATCCAGAACTATATAAAAAATATAATACATTATAATCAACTGAGTTTTATTCCAGCAATGCAAGGTTAGTTTAACTTTTGAAAATCAGTCAATGTAATTCATTATCTTAACAGAATAAAGGAATAAAACCATATGATCATTTCTATAAATACAGAAAAATATTAAATATCTATTTATGATAATACCTCTCAGCAAATTAGAAATAAAGGGAAGTTTTTTTTTAACCTGATCAAGGACACCTGCAAAAAAAACTACAGCTAATATACTTAATGGTAAAAGACTTCTTTTCTCCCTAAGTTTAGAAATAAGGCAAAATTTCCCACTCTCATCACTTCTATTTAATATTGTACTGGAAGTCCTAGCTAGTGCAATAAGGCATGAAGATGAAATAAAAAGTATACGGAGGAAAGGAATAATAAAAAGCTATTTTTGTTCATAGATGACATGATTATATATGCAGAAAATTCTGAACGAATCCACAAGAACAACTGAAATTAAAAAGGGAATATAACAAGCTCACAGGATAGAAGTCAATATGCAAAGTTAATTTTATTTACATACACTAGCAACAGCCAATTAAAAAATCAAATTTAAAAGCCAACACCATTTAAAATAGAGTCAAAAATTCAATATACTTACAAATGACATGTACGACTTCTATGCTGAAAACAATAAAATATTGCAGAGAGAAATTAAACAGACCTATACCATGGATATATATCTATCCTTATGCCAATAGCATACTTTATTAGTATAATTTTATAATAAGATTTAAAATCATATACTTGTAATCTTCTATTTTCTTCTTTTTCAAAATTATTTTAGCTATTCTAGGTCCTTTGTATTTCATTATAAACATTAAAATCAACTTACTAATTTCTACCAAAATGTCGCTGGAATTTTGAAAGGGATGACATTGACTCTATTAATCACTTTGGGAAAGATTCACTTCTTAATTGAGTTTCTCAATACATTAACATTGTATTTCTTTGCAGTTACTTAGTTTTTCTTTAATTTCTCTCTGCATTATCTTGCAGTTTTCAGTTAAGGGGGTCCATTTTCGTTTTGTTTCATTTTATGTTGTAACTCTTTAACAATGAGATAATCATCTCTCAAAATCCTTCACATATTTACCTGTTTCAATTCCTCTGGATATAACCAATCTCCTGTCACTACTGCCACACCTCCTCCTCCATGCAGATGCCTTTCTACAACATGTTACTTGGCCTCTGACACCCTGTGCTGGGGTTCCCCCCAGTGTGGACATCCTCCTCTCCCTGCTTGGGCTTCAACACTGCGTGCCAAGCCAACCTTGTGTGCGTATGACCTCCTCATTCTGCTTTGGCCCTGATGTTTCATACTTTGATTCCCAAACATGTAAATGTCTGCCTTCCTTTGTTGAGTTCTCACGCCTAACACTGGGTCCTCCTAACCAACACACACACACACACACATACACTCACACATTCACACACACACACACACACACCCTTCAGGCACAACCTGAACTCTGATATCCTATTTAAGGCCTTTCCTCTTTGAGCCTTCTCACTCTACTCAGGCACTACCACTCTGTGTCACATGGGGACACTCTACTAAATAGCTTTGAAAGTGTATTATTCCAAAAATGGAGGGAAAGGAAGGGAAGAGGAAGAAAGAGGAAGAGCAAGGTGGAGTTTTTAATAAATGATATTGGCATAACTAGATACCCATTTGGAAAGAGACAAATCAATCTATCCATCTACTGTGTACTAGAATAAATTCAAATTTATTAGAAATTTAAATGTGAAAAATTATATAAATACTAAAAGAAAACATGGACAAATTCCTCTATGGATTAGGAGTGTGGAATACTTTCCTCTTACGACTCAAATTCCAGAAACAACTTTTACATGATAAGGCAAGTAAAAAGACAAATGGCTGACTTGGAAAAATACTTCAACTTATATCACCTCATGCATAAAGGACTTCTAGACATAGAGAAGAAAAATTTCAACAAATCTTTAGAAAAAAATAAAAGTAATGCAAATGGTCCTGAAGTGTGAGAAAAGATGATCAACCTCACTCAGAATATGAGATATGTAAATTAAAATTTCACTGAGATATCATTTCTCACATACCAGATTGGCAAAAATCCAAAAGTATGACAGCATGCATTGTCAGCAAGGCTGAGAGAAAGGAAAAACTCTCATTCACTATTGGTGATATTTAGCAAAATTACATATGCATTTACCCTTTAACTCAGCCATCTCATTTTTAATAATCTATCCAGAAAATACAATAGTAAAAATATGAAAAGATACATGTTCTAGACTATTTATTGCAGCACTGCTTCTGATAAGTAAAAGCCTAGAGACCAGACAAATGTAGACTAGTAGAGGAATAAGCCCTAGTAGGTCAGGACACTGGAGGACCATGCTGCATAAAGAAGATGCAAAAACTCTCCGTATATCACTATAAAGGGATCTCTAGGATTTTTTATTTAATGAAAAAAGCACTCTGGAGATAAGCTTGCAAACTATGCTAACTTCTACCTAAGAAAGGAGAGGATACAAATAGATATCTACATTTGCTTATATTTAAAAACCAGTGGGGAGGGAGAAAATAGATTGGAAGGGGTATAGACGGAAGCTAGACTTCTTTGCATGTATCTTATTTAGTAGATTTGATTTGGAATCATGTATATTCTTCACATTATTATTAACAAAATTAAGTCTAAGTAATAAAAGGCAAAATGACACAAATGAAACTAACTCTGTATTGAGTTGGTGGTTTTATCAGTGAGAGAAAAATTATTTCATTGATTGTAAAACACAGTAATTTGACAGGATATCCTTTGTGGAATAGATCCTATGGACAAAAAGAACAACAAAATTCAGCTGTTTTTAGTAAGCATAGTGTTAATGTTATTGAGATTTATAATGTGTGTATAATAGGGGTAGGTATGCATGCACACATATGTGTGTGTGTATATATATATGGATAAAGCAAATAAGTAATTATGTTAATGCTGTTGAGTCAATATTTTCAGCATAAGAGGAAAGAGATACAAATATAAAATCAAAGAAATTGTGTAAAAACCCATAGGCCTAAATTTGAATTGGAAATACGAACTTTATAAAAAACCTGATGAGTTTTCTCTTCAAAAGTTACATATTTTCTAAGTTTGTCCACTGAAAAGAACTAGAAAAAATTACTAACCCAGAGCAAAGATCATCCCAAGCATTCAGACTGTAGTCCCTGAACACTCATTTCCATAAAAGGAACAAGAGCTCTTTGAAGAGATAGCTGATTCCAGGTCTGTGGCAGCAAATGTACAAAATTAGCCTGAAATCTCAATATTGAAAGTAAGGAGATTATTGAAAATCACTGGAGCCATATCAAAAGGACTGAAGAGGCAACTTGAATTGGCTTCTACTTGTCTCAAAAATGGGTAATTGAAACATCAATAGGGATAATAACTACAGTGAATTGAAGTATATTGAATGTATTTAATCCATGAGTTCATAATGCTTTGAAGAAAAACAAACTTGTGACCACTATTAGATGCTAGGGAACCAATTCATTCTGAAAACTGGTAAACAAAGGGAAAGTATTTATCCTGTAATTTGTATACAAACTATAATGAAGACTAAATATACATACATATTCATATTCCATTGATAAGAAAATGTTCTCTATAAAAGAATTCTAAATGATAAATGCAGAAAAAATGAGAGAATTAGAATACCAACATTTCACAACCGCTAATGAAAACTGCATCTAGGCAAAGAGTATCAAAGGCTATTAAAATTATTTGGTTAAAACTAATAAAAAACTTTATAGTGGACTGCTCAGGTTGGCAACACTTGAATCTACTGATCAATTTTAACACAACAAAAAAAAGAGATACAATCAGATACTGTGTGACGCCTAAAGTGATGCAAAAGGAAGTACAAAATACCAGCTATGAAGTATTCTTGCCAAACATCGAAAATGAATCTATCAAGCCTCTAACTACAACTGTACAGGAAACACAAGGGACAGAAGAGCATGTTAAACAACACTCTGGTGACATATCAGTGAAATCCAGTACGTGGAAGACTCTACAAATGACCCACTTTCTTCAAAAGATAAACAAAATACAAATAAAATTACAAAGGAGGGGGGAACTATTGATTAAGAGAGACATAAGGGATATATCAACCAATACAAGATATAGATTCCGTTTGGCTTCTGATTCTAACAAGCCGACTGTAAAAACAAACAAGTAACAACAACACAAAAACAACCAACCAACCAATAAACAATAAAAACATTTATGTGATATATTGTGATACTAAGATACTAAGGAATTATAATTTTTAAGTATAACAATGGTATTGTGGTTATGTTAAAAAGAAGAGTCATTATATTTTAGGATTGGCACATTCATTGAGGAAATATTATAATACCAGAGATTTGCTTCAAAATAATCTAGTGTTATGGGAGAAATGGTGGGGGTATAAATGAAAGATTTTTCATGTGTTTAAAATAATTGAGGGGCTTCCTTGGCAGTCTAGTGGTTAAGAATTTGCCTTCCAGTGCAGGGGGTGTGTGTTTGATCCCTGGTTGGGGAGCTAAGATCCCACATGCCTCACGGCCAAAATAACAAAACATAAAACAGAAGCAATATTGTAACAAATTCAGTAAAGACTTTAAAAATGGTCCACATCAAAAAAATCTTTAAAAAAAAAATGAAGTTTGAACCATGGGTGCATGGATTTATTGTATTATTCTTTCTACTTTTGTACCTATTTGAGCCATGGGTGCATGGATTTATTGTATTATTCTTTCCACTTCTGTACTGATTTGGAATTTTCCATTGTGAACACACAAACAAAATCTAGAGGGCTTACCTATGCTGAAGCCAAGCAGATTTCTTAAGCAATGTCTTTGGAGGTAGGTACCACATAACAAGCATCTCCTTATTCTTACCTAGTCAAATTTGGTTATCTTATCTTTTCACAGTTAGCTAAGAACTTATCTCAGTGATTAACACACTCTTAATTGCCTTTTACTTCAACACTTTCTACTGTAGCACTAGCCAAATGTATTTTTTTACTTTTCGGAATTTTATTCCAGCTACAGTTCTCTCTTCTAAATCACATGTATATAAAACATGTCCCCATAAGTAACCATTGTTTTTGCTTGTCTATGGTTGCCTGCATTGTCATAGGATCCCCCTTTTCATTCATGCAATTTTTTTTTTTTTTTTTTTTTTTTCTCGGTACGCGGGCCTCTCACTGTTGTGGCCTCTCCTGCTGTGGAGCACAGGCTCCGGATGCGCAGGCTCAGCGGCCATGGCTCACAGGACCAGCCGCTCCGCGGCATATGGGATCCTCCTGGACCGGGGCACGAACCCGTATCCCCTGCATCGGCAGGCGGACTCTCAACCACTGCGCCACCAGGGAGGCCCATTCATGCAATTTTTTAAACAAGCATTAATAGTTAATACAATGCTTGCTATATGTTCTAGACTGACATAGGTGCCTTAGGCAACATGGAATAAACAGAATTACATCCTTCCCTTCAAGGAAATGGCATAGGTAAAATAACGGACACATCACAGGAGAGCTATAGAGGTTGATGCCCTTCCCTTCCTGTGTGCCTGGTGTTGTTCAGAAGGGCAGGGTACACAGTCGTGGAGCAGAAAGCACAACTCATATTATCCTGGCTGTTGTATTCATGCTGCCACCATACATAGTATGTGAATTAGGTTTAACCTAAGGATTGACTATAAGGTATCTGAAAAAGCAACCTTGATTTTTCCCAAGACCCTGGCTGTTCTACTCACTATTCTAGTGAATACCTCTTTTATAGGGCCATTTTAGCATCACCCTATGTGGACTTGAGGCTTAGGAATATTTATGAGAATGATTTTTTTTTGTAGGCCATTACCAATACTTTATTCACTCAACAAATGCATGCATGCTTACCATGTGCCTGGCACTGTACTTAGTACAGTGATATAAGAAGAAGAAAACAAAGTCTTTATTATTCTGTAGCTTATGGTGCTGAGGACAAGACAGATGTTTATCAAATAAACACACACACACATATAATTGCAACCTGACAAGTTAAAGAAAATGTACAGTTTTTGTTTTTAGAATGTATATAATAAGAGGACCCAACCCTCCTAAGCAGCTGGCTGAAATCTGAAGACTGCCCAGGACTTAACTAAGAGGTGGGATTGTGCAGAGGCTAGGGGGAGGGGTGGTCCCTAGGAGGTAGCTGGCAGTGTTGCAGGGTGTGTATTCAAGAGCTTGAGACAGAGAGGACAGCCTTTGTACAGACACTGAGGCAGAGAACAAGGGGGAGAGTGCCCGGAGGTACCATTTCAGGCATTGTGAGATGCAAATTATAGATAACTCTAATCTGGGAAGTACAGCAGACCCTAACATAAAGACAACCAACTGAGCTCGGCTGTTAAATATCCACTGAGATAAGCAAATGTTGTGGGCTGATGAACAGAGAGGGTATCAGGATAAAAAAAAAATGAGTTTTAAGAGAGTAGCATGCATTCAGGGGAATGCTTTTTCACTCATCTTTTTCTTTCCCCTGAAACCCTCTGATTCCAACTGTTTACAGTTTTAAGAAGCCAGTTACTTAGATTTAATAGAAACATCTAAGTCATTGTTCTTCTAGCAGAAGAGAGAAATGATAATTTCTTTAAACAATCAAAATGTATTTTATTTATTTATTTATTTATTTATTTGCCTTTGGAAAAGTCCATTCTTTTTTAAATTGGAGTATAGTTAATTTACAATGTTGTGTTAATTTCAAGTGTACAAAGTGATTCAGTTATACATATATATAGTCTTTTTCAGATTATTTTCCATTATAGGTTATTACAAGATATTGGATATAATTCCCTGTGCTGTACAGTAGGTCCTTGTTGTTTACCATTTTTATATATAGTAGTATGTATATGTTAATCCCAAACTCCTAATTTATCTCCCCCTGCCCCTGCTAACCCCTTTGGTAATCATAAGTTTGTTTTCTATGTCTGTGAGTCTATTTCTGCTTTGTAAAGCAGTTCATTCATATTATTTTTTTAAGATTCCACATATGTGATATCACATGATATTTGTCTTTGTCTGACTTACTTCACTGAATATGATAATCTCTAGGTCCATTCATGTTGCTGCAAATATCATTATTTCATTTTTTATTATGGCTGAGTAATGTTCCATTACATATATATACCACATCTTCTTTATCCATTCATCTGTTGATGGACATTTAGGTTGCTTCCATGTCTTTAATTTAAATTGTGCTGCTATGAACACTGGAGTGCATGTACCTTTTTGAATTTGAGTTTTCTCAGGGTATATGCCCAGGATTGGGATTGCAGGATCATATGGTAGCCCTGTTTTTAGTTTTTTAAGGAAACTCCATACTGTTCTCCATAGTGGCTGCACCGATTCACATTCCCACCAACAGTGTAGGAGGGTTCCTTTATCTCCACACCCTCCTGAAAAATCCATTCGTGATCAGGCCAGAATGCTGATCTCACAGCACAACTTCCCTCTAGTGCTGAGGTAATATTCCAGGGTTATCTCTACTTGGGCTGAATCAGCCTGTACTGGCACTTTTGCAGCAATGGGGAGGGAGGAGCATGTTGGCTTTTAATTTATTTTTTTTAACATATTTATTGGAGTATAATTTCTTTACAATGGTGTGTTAGTTTCTGCTTTATAACAAAGTGAATCAGCTATATATATACATATGTCCCCATATCTCCTCCCTCTTGCGTCTCCCTCCCACCCTCCCTATCCCACCCCTCTAGGTGGTCACAAAGCACCGAGCTGATCTCCCTGTGCTATGCAGCTGCTTCCCACTAGCTATCTATTTTACGTTTGGTAGTGTATATATGTCCATGCCACTCTCTCACTTCATCCCGGCTTACCCTTCCCCCTCCCTGTGTCCTCAAGTCCATTCTTTACATCTGTGTCTTTATTCCTGTCCTGCTCCTAGGTCCTTCAGAACCATTAAACCATCAAAATGTATTTTAAATGTATTTTAAATCCAAATCAAAATAGAAAAATGGATTTAAGAGGCATCTCAAGCATTGTGCCAAAACTCAGGTTGAGATATAAGACAAGAGAGCAGAACAAAAAGAACCTAGGTATCCAGCATTTATTGTGTGTTTGAATGAATGAATGAATAAATAAATACTGTTAAATGCTTTATATGTATATAGTATTTATAAAATATTTATGTATATAAAATACATACCACATACACATATAGTTTCTTTAAATTTTCCCAACAGCCCAGTAAGGTCATCATTGTAGTTGTTATTATTTTTACCAAAATTTTACTGATCAAGAAAGGTAACTAATTCAGGTTACCTGCTTAAATATGTGCTATTTTTACTAAACCTCCTAGGAACAAGGATTGTGTAAGTTTCCTTAGCTGTTCTGTCTTTCTTGTCCATACTGGCCATTTGGTTCAGTACAGGGCTTGCCCCTTGTAAGACCTAACAGCCCACATTAACCAGTGTCATGGTAATAAGAATGCATGTCCTCCTCTGCCAAGGCCAGTCAGGAAGCAGGTCTTTGTGTTCTTACAGTATAGGCACTTCTGTCTGCAGAATAGGCTGAATTTTTGGTAGATCTTGCTTTGCAAATCTTTGGTTCTCCCCTTGGGGCCTCACATGTATATACAGGACAGGCGCTGCTTATGAGTCCTTTATCATCAATCTTTGATTAGGTTTTCATATCTTTAGTGAGTCATTTAGATTACAAGCTGAAAAACTTATTTTTAAAACTGAAGTCCAGCCAGCATATTATCCCTCCAAAGTGTCTTTTATTAAAAACAAAAGACACACACATGCCCCACACATAGAAAAAAACTCACATTGCCAAAAGACCCATCAAGGTCTTACTGTATATTAGAAGAGAGGCACTATTTCTCCAGGCAGCATCCTCCTGGTCTCCCTGGAGACCATCAAGAGGACAAAAGCAACGTGAAAGTCATAGGAGCTTCAGGGGCAGTGGAATAACAAAGGCTGATTGTAGCCTTTTCAGGTGAGGAGCAGTCCAGAGAAACAGCATGATTCAGATACAGGAGCTATAATTTGGCTTTACCACTGATTGGCAAAGGAGACTTTACAAGTCACTGAATTCTTTGTGATTCAGTTGCCTCATCTAAAAGTTAAAAACAAAAGATATTGCTTCTTCCTTCCTAAGCACTGATTACAGAAATGCTTAAGAGGAAAAACATATTTTCCAAGTGATTGAATTTGGACACTAAACAAAGGACTCCAAGGGTTTAGTAGTCATTAGACGATTTAATATTTGGCTTTTCTGAGCCTCATGTATAAAATAATCCTCAGCTGAGATGAGCTCATGTATTTGAAACACATACCATGTAATCAAAGGGTAAACACACTGGCACCCAGTAAACATTTTCTACACAATTGTTAATTATAAGACAGAGCATGATGTAATGATTTTTATAAACCACATGGTTTAGAAACAGACAAGCCTGGGTTGGATTCCTAGTCTGCCCTCATTTAACCTTGGTACAATAATAAACCTTGCTGTTTGAACTTTTTTTAAACGTGGAAATAGTTTTTTTTTATCATCTTTATTGGAGTATAATTGCTTTACAGTGGTGTGTTAGTTTCTGCTTTATAACAAAGTAAATGGGGAAATAGTTCTATGTGAGGAGTAATTATGTAAAGTACTTAGTGCAGTGTCTGAGGCATAGGAAGTACTCAAGAAATGGTGGCTTCTATCTGTCTAAATATTCATGCACCCATCCATTATGTGTCTATATCTACAGAGTAGCTTATCATATTCTGCAATACCTGCTTCTCTGAGACCAAATCACATTGGAAATGTTGACTCACTGAATTCACAGAGCTGCATCCAAAGCTTAACCATTTTGCACAGGGGAATATTAAGATGAGAACATGCAACAAAAATACCTCCTTGAAATACTACCAGGTTGGAAAATTAAGGGCTCTGTGCACACACTGTGCTATGGAGTGCACAAACAGTAGTAGTTGCAGTATTTGTGGATAATTATTAACATTTATCACCTCTGTTTCTTTGTACCACTATCTCAGTTTTCTGCTATAAATCTGGATGTTTTATTTTTTATTTCTGGTAATAATTTGGCCTGGCATCTTTGGAGTTCTCTGTTTTGCTATTACTTAATTACAGATAGTATCACTGAGAAAAAACACTGGAGTTTTTGGTGCTCTAATGTCTGAAATCAATTTATGAAACTGGGACCAAGCCCCATGGTCAGCACATAGTAACTGTTAATGTTCTCTTTCCCCTCTAACCTAATTTCATTCTCAAGAAAAGATATGTAGTGTGATTTAAGCAAAAGGATGATTATCTGAATAGGTGGAGTCTCACTACAGCCAGCATAATGGCCTGTCATACTTGCTTGGTTATATCTGGAGTCTGCGTAAATGGGTATATATTGCCATTATATATAATGTACTTGATTTAAAAACATTTCCACAGATAGTTTCCTGTAAGTACTCGATCTTTTCTTTCCTTAACTTTATTAATCAGCCCTTTCCCTGATTTTTACTTATCTAGAATTAAATTAAACTCTTATTAGAACAAAAAATTTATCTGTCCTGAAGGTAACTGATTTTCAGATCCTGAAATTTCTACAAATGCTTTGCAGAGCTTATCACATTAAAAACTCTTACAGTTTAATACTGTTACAGCATAAATGCTAAATATAAAAATACATTCGTTTTGATATTAGTGTTGAATTCAGCACCTATTTAGCAGAACTATGTGTACAAAACAAAACAGAACAATGCACTACCTCCTAATAACAAGGTAACTAAAACATGGGCTTTGACTTCAATGAATATAAAGTCCTAGGGTAACCATAGTCAATTAAAAATTCTAAAAAGCCATGTCAACTGCATCTGCTAGTATAGAAGTTTTTAAAATAGTATTTTTATCGTTGGCTCAGCAAAGCATTTTCCCTCTAGGCTATCTAATCCTGAAAGCACACACAAAATTAGATGTTAAAATATTTGATAAAAAGAGTTTCAAATGAGATAATCCCAGGTACAAAAATGCAGTTAAACACACTGTGTAAAGAAATTAGTAATTAGAATGAAAGTCATAAATTAAAAGGATGAATTTTGCTGATGGAGCTAAAGCTGATACCTGAAGTATAGACTATAAGGCTAAAAGTAAAATATCCTGTTACTTAGTTTAATGATTAAATAGACATCAGTAGGTTTAATCCCTTTGATTTAGCAACCTGAGAATAAACTCATATTTACAAGAAAACCACAACTTTTGTATTTGTCTCCTGCTTGCTATCTGTTGTAGTATCTTGAAGATGAGAGATAGAAAAAAATTGCTTAAAAGTTCAGACTATAGTTGATAAAACTGTATTGTATAATTGAAATTTGCTAAGAGAGTAGAACTTAAATGTTCATCCCCCAAAAAAGAAAAGATAAATATGTGAGGTGATGGATACGGATGTGTTAATTAACTAGATGAGGAGAATCCTTTCACAGTGTATACATATATCAAATCACTATGATGTACAATTTATCTTACAACTTTATACGTCAATTATGCCTCAATAAAATGGAAATTAGAAAAAAAGTTCAGACCTTCATTTAAGTTAATAATGTAATAGCTTTAAACATCTATTCTGAAATTAATGGCTTTCTATTTTTATTAGGAATCCTGAGAACCTGTGCTGTTTCCCACCCCCTAATTCTCTGCCAGAGGCTTTGAGTTGGGGAAGGAGGTTTTAAAAGATACAGCAAGGTTTCCTGCTCCACAGTAAAACAATTAAGTGAGAATTTCTGAGAAGTTGCCAAGAACAATCAAGAAAGATGTTGCTTTTTCTGCAGAACACTCACTGAAGAATAACATTGCACCTTAGTCAATGAGCAGATTCTCATTATTTATTTAGATTTATCTGGCAGTTATTCTCTGAAGGGCTCATTAGAGAAAATTATTCCAAGATCATATACATTTACAGACATGTTATTTAGCCCTATGTTTACTTTCATATTTTTTTCTTATTTTACCCACAAATATGTCTTGAATCTAGTCACATTTCTCTATCTCCATCACCGTAAGCTTTCTTTTTTTTTTTTGGCTGTGCCCTGCGGCATGTGGGACCTTGGTTCCTTGACTAGCGATCGAAACTGCGCCCCCTGCATTTTAAGCGTGGAGTCTTAACCGCTGGACCACCAGGGAAGTCCCTCACCACCCTAAGCTTAATACAGACTAACACCGTCTTTCACTTAGATGAGTGGCATTACCTGTAAACTGGGTTTCCCACCTCCACTCTTGCCTTCTCCATCTGTTCTCTACTCCACAGTCCCGTGATGACTTTTCTGCAAAGAAGACAGCTGGGATTTTGATAAAGATGACACTGACTCCATAGATCAATTTGGGGAGTATTATCACCTTAACAATACTAGGTCTCTGATCCATGAACATATTTACATTTTATTAGTTTTCTTCTAATTTCTTTCAATGATGTTTTATAGTTTTGGCAGTGCAAGTTTTGAAATTCTTTTGTTAATTTACATCTAAGTATTTTATTCTTTTTGATGCTATTAAGTAAAATTGTTTTTTTTTAATTTCATTCTCAGATCATTCACTGCTGCTATTGAAATACAATTGATTTTTATAGGTTGATCTTATATTCTGTAACCTTGCTTAACTCATTAATTAGTGATTCCTTAGGATTTTCTACATAAAATATAATGCCACTTGAAATTAGAGATGGTTTTACTTCTTTCTTTGTAATCTGTATGTCTTTTAGTTCTCTTTCTTGTCTAATTGCTCAGTCTAGAACCTCCAGTACAATGTTGAATACAGGTGATGAGAGTGGTCATCCATGTTTTGTTCCTGACCTTAAAGGGAAAGTCTTCAGCTTCACCATTAAGTATATTAGCTGTGAGAATTTTGTAGATGCCTTTTATCAGAGAGAGGAAATACCTTCTATTTCTAGTTAAGTTTTTTTTTCATGAAAGCATGTTGAATATTGTTAAATGCTTTTTCTATATGTATTGAGATTATCATGGTAGCTGCAGGGGATTGGTTCCGGAACCCCTGCAGATACCAAAATCCAGTAATGTTCAAATCTCTCACATAGAATGGTGGAATAGAGTCAGCCCTCCGTATCTGGGGGTTCTGCATATGCAGATTCAACCAGCTTTGAAATTTGATGTGTGGTTGTTAAATCTGAGGATGTGGAACCCAAAGATACAAAGGGCTGACTATAGTTTTTGTCTTCTTTCCTTCCATTCTTCAGATTACACAGCCTCTATCTATTTATCTTTGTGTTTGCTAATTCTTTCTTCTGCCAGCTCAAATCTGTTGAACCAACTCATTGAATTTTAATTTCAGTTATTGTACTTTTCAATTCCAGAATTTCCATTGATATTCTCTATTTGGTAAGACATTGTCATCATTTTTTTTTTTTTTACTTCTATAACATGCTTCTTTTAGCTCTGATGTTTATAATGGCTGCTTGAAGCCCTCAAAGGCAATTTCTTTTGTCTACTCTTTTTTTCTGTTTCCGGGCAACACTTTCCTGTTTATTTTTGTCTTATCCTTTTTTGTTGAAAACCAGACATTTTCAATAATATATTGTTGCAAACATGAATACAAATCTGTCTCCTCCCTATTTTCTTTGGTATTCTTATTGTTTGCTTGCTTATTTGCTTGATTATTTATTTTTTATTTTTTATTTTTTGCGGTACGCGGGACTCTCACTGTTGTGGCCTCTCCGTTGCAGAGCACAGGCTCCGGACGCGCAGGCTCAGCGGCCATGGCTCACGGGCCAGCCGCTCCGCGGCATGTGGGATCTTCCCAGACCAGGGCACGAACCCGTGTCCCCTGCATTGGCAGGCAGACTCTCAACCACTGCGCCACCAGGGAAGCCCTGCTTGATTATTAATTTAGTGACATGGCTGGGCTAGTTCAGTGAAGTCTACTTCCCATGTAGTATGCATGCTCAGATGTCACTCCCTAAAGGGTGCAGCCTTGGGCATGTGCATAGTTTCACTGACCTCCTTCCTCAGGGATGAATATGGCTTTAGCTGGTTCTCTTTGACTGTTTCTTTCCCTGAACACCCTGTTAAGCTTCAGGCAGATTATCACACCAAGCTGTTAGCCTCCACTATTTGCTGGCTGATTTCTCTATTGTTTTTGACAACACCTTGGGTCATAAATTGCTCCACAGTCTGATTCAATTAGAGTTGGGCCCCTTTGCAGAGGTAGTCTTTGAGGCTTGATTTACCCCAGGAAAGCTCTTCTTAGATGTCTTGTTCTCTGGTTCTCTCTGTTATACTTCTAGCTGCTTTACCATTTTCCTTGTTGCTATCAAGGAGACTCCTCTTAATTGCTTACCTCCAAGAACTCTATTGCTTTCATCAGTGTCCTTGAGCTTGAACATCCTCATGCTCTGTTACAAATAAAGAGGTACCTTTTCTGATTTCTGCATTTTAACTTACATTACCTGTCGCTCTCTCTTCATTTGCCCTACTTTATTTTTCTTCATAGCCCTTGCCTTGACCTGACATTACATTACATATTTATTTATCTTATTGTCTATCTCCTCCATGATAATATAAGCTCCCTGAGGGCAGCTTAATGCTGTATGCATGATTCCCGTGCCATATGCCTAGTTCCTAGAATTCTGCTTAACATACAGTAGGCATACTAAACAGTGGTTGACTAAGTGATTTAGTGAATAATGAAGGAATAAATAAGTCAACAAACACCACTATCCACTGAAATGAAAAGGGAAAATTTGCAGCGAGAGTCAAGTCGTTGCATGCGGATGACTATTCAGAAAGCCAAGAAGTCTATGATGAAAAAAAAATGTTGAGAAAATGAAAATTACAGTGAGATGAGTAGGTCTAATGCCCCAAATGAAGATGAACTCAATAATAACGATGATGATGATGATACTAATGACAATAACCACACAGCTAACATGAACTAATGCTTATAGGAGGCTGAGCCCTATGCTATGTTTGAATCCATTATTTCATTTAATACTCACAATGATGCTTTGAAGGAGGTACCGTTTTGCAGATGTGTATAGTGAGCACACAAAGGTCCAGGAGTAAATGTAGGGCAGTAACACAACTAGCAAATGACAAAACTGGGTATCCAGACTGGGCAGTGAGATTTCAGAGACTATTTTATTAAATAAGCTATGATAGTATGCCTAAACATACATGATACTAGGAATTAAGGAAATGGTTAAAAAGAAAGGAAATAAAATCAGAATCTTCATAGATCCCAAGAGCTGTGGGTAAAAGTGAGGTCATGTTCATATTAATTCTCAAATTATTTTGGCTTATTAACTTATTTCTTGGTTCCCTGTGAAGTCAATTTCTGCAGCCCCCGCCTCCCACAAAAGTTCTGAGGGATTCCTACAAGGTATGTCATTTGTCTCACAATTATTACAAATGTGGTCTAGGTACTGCTGTTTTTCTTCACAAGTTTCCAATGGGCTTACACCACCTCCTGCTGGACCTCCTGGTCTCCATGGGTGTCCTGTCACTACTGTGTGGCCCCCATCATCAATGCACTAATGCACAGGACTAGAATCATGATAGTTAATGGGTTCTGAGCAGAAACGAGGACCATGCTCATCGTACTCACTCTGTGTTGCACTTCATCTATGGTCTGGAAATCCAAGTTACCCTACTCATGCCTGAAAGTCTGAAAGTGTTCCTTGTAAAAAAGATCTTTTAGCCTCTGTAAGACTTAGAGCTGAGCCCATGGACTCAGTCTTGGGAAGATACTTGAAGTTGCTTCCATTAGCCCTTTTTAAACCTTTATGTATTCATGTAAACCTGCATGTACAGCCTCCTTTCTCTTCATAAACCATAAAGCACTAGCCCAAATGGATCTATGTGAACTGATACCCTTTAAGTGCTGTTTGCTAATCATGATCAGACACTTGAATTCCAGCACTGGTGCAGCCTCAGCTTTAACTGATTGCTTCTGTTTGTCTCCAAAGCTGTTACTCCTGACATATTCTATTTTCACATCTGGTTAATTTTCCAACTTGTATGTTATCCTAAGTTTGTGGACCACCAGGGAAGCAACTAGAAAAAGCAAAACGGAGACATGTTGCTTGTTTTCTCTAGGGTTCTAGTCTCTAAAACTCATTTCTAGAGACTTCTGTGGAGAATAGTTACTGAATATGCAAATGATCACTTGCGGAAATGTGTCAAGCTAGAGGAAGGGGATTGCAAGAGTATGCAGTTTCCTTACATTGCATTGGGAGGGAGTGATGTCTTAACTCTAAAGAATTAGAGCAGTTGTCAGCTCTGATGGAGAATGTGGTGAAAACAATGTATACTCTGAAGTCAGACAAACTTGGATTAGAGTCCTGGTTCTTTCACTTCAGCTGATTTTAGCAAACATGGATTGAGTGCCTACTGTATATGTCAGCCACTACTAGGCACTAGTGACAGAGATGAATAAACGATTATCCTGAAATGATACAGTTCAAAGTCTAGATGGGGCAAATCACTTAAAAGTATAAAAAATTAGATAAAATGATGTACTAGATCAGGTGTAGTATGAAGATACCTATTGCTTGAAATTATATCAAGTTAATTGTTCTTAAGCCTCAAATGAATTTTTCATCCATAAAATTGATCATAATACTTTATTTTTATTTATTTATTTTTTTTTGCGGTACGCGGGCTTCTCACTGCTGTGGACTCTCCCGTTGCGGAGCACCGGCTCTGGACGCGCAGGCTCAGCAGCCATGGCTCACGGGCCCAGCCGCTCCGCGGCATGTGGGATCTTCCCAGACCGGGGCACGAACCCGTGTCCCCTGCATCGGCAGGCGGACTCTCAACCACTGCGCCACTGGGAAGCCCCGATCATAATACTTTAAAAGATCATTTAAGGCTTGGAAAAATATAAATATATGTATACACATACAAACACACACACACAGAGAAAGAGGCAGAGAGTAAATGATAAAGCAAACCCATACATCTCTACCAAGATTTGCCTCTTGTTAACAAGGGTAAATAACCTCTTCTAACTACTGCTGTAAGTTGAAGGATTCAGCACTTGCACCTCTTTCCTCTTCTGTCCCAAAGTTCATTGACAGATCTGAAACATGTATATTAAAAAATATAATTTCCAACAGTGATGGGAAAAAAAATGAAAGTCTGCTATCAGTAGAGCAGAAGTCTTGAGGCATTGCAATTATGAATCAGAGCTAAAAGAATACAATCCAAAATACAGGCTGGAGAAAAGTATCTCAGATGGGATTCTTTCCTCTCCAAAGAGATCCAGAGAAATTTTAAAGTCAGAGTCAACAAATGCAAACAAGGCAACCATTGGGGTAATTCATTAAAGGTCTTCCTTCAAAATAGCTGAGCTAGTTGGGGGCTGCTGCTTCTGCACTTACACTGCCCGCCAGCGAAATCCCTGGGGAGACTGGGCTGGACCAAGAGGCAGAGCAGAGGTGGAGATAAGGCTCTACCTTTGGGTGACAGCTGGGAATTAAAAATGGAAAAGGATCAGTAGACACCAGGCTTTACCCCTAGATTAAAGCCAAGGCAGGAACTGCTGTAGAGAAAGTTCTGACAGAGATTCCTAGAGAAGCATTTGGTTGACAGGAAGAATGGAGAGCGCCACTCTACTCACTTGACCTCCTGCCCACTCTGCCCAAACTCATCCCCAGCCCCTCCTCTCAACAAACACCACTAGTCCATGATCAGGACTTTCAGCCACAGCAGGAGAATGAGAACTCTCTTTGGGGAATGAAAATAGACTCGTGACCAACAGTGTTTTACGTCTAAACCCTCAACTCAAAATACGAGCATAGAGTTCTAAATCTTCAAAATTTCAAGAAGGCTAATAGTGTGAAACAGAGGCACTGATAAGATGAAGACAAAGGAAATATTCAAGGAAGCAGAGTTAATGGGGGAAACAAACAAACAAACAAACAAAAACATTAACAAAAGAGAATTCATAGATGTTATAAATTGAGACAGAGTCCTTGGAAATTAAAAAGAAAACAGTAGATGAATTGAATTGCAAAGCTGATATGAGTAAAGAACAGATTAGTGGTCTAAGAGACTGAAAGAAGAGTCTGCCAGAATTCACCGCAGAGGGAAAAGTAGGCTGACATGGTTTGCAGAGGTTGGCTCTGATGCTATGCAAAAAAAATTATTCTCTGGGGCACTGTCACTATCAACAAAGCTGGTGTTTGCTCTGTATTTCAGAAGCTAAAGACCAAGAAGGGGTTTGAAACCCTAGTCTAGCTGGGTTTTAGTATTAATTGGATGGACTTTGTATTCCATAGAATTCATCTTATTTCATGTTATTTCCTTCTCCATGTTAAGGCTTTATGGCTGACCAAGAAAATGAGAGCCTGGATGTGTTGGCCAATGCGAATGGACCATCAGCCTCTACCATCTGTTGCTCACAATTCTTTCCTAAGATCAGCCAGGCAATTGATGTGAAAGGTCTCCTAGGGAGGGTTATTTCTAAATGTCTTCTGGTGGATAGCTTTATAATCGATATAATCTGGAACTCAGAATAGTTTTCCTGTACCTGGTACCTAGTGAGGAGGAAAAGGCAAACTCAAACTCTCTGATCTGCTGGGGCTCATAACCCATGGTGGATATAAAATGCAGATGTTGTGTTTTATTAGGGAAACTGTTAATTTTATGACAGCAACTCTGAACTGTTTATATGATAAAAACTCATACAGGAGTTTGCCACAGTTTTACACTGCAGGAGGATGCTTCTGCAAATGTTATGGGAGTGTGCTGTAAGGTTGTTAAAGCAGGGCTGGGTCAGCGTGTGTGTTCCCAATGAGCCACCTGCCAAAAGTTAGATACTTGTCCGAACCTATGCCTCAAGATAGGTCTTATCTGAAAGAACTTCCTCTGATGTTATAAATACATGCTTTCTGCCTAGACTGCTTATGTGAATAAAGGTGATTTTTTTTTTAATGACAAAGTTCTCTAAAATTACCATGGCAGAGACACTTTTAAAAAGAGATTTACTATTTTGGGGAGGGGGGGAATGAGCAGCCAAAATGGGGGTCAGTTTTATTTTGGAACATTTTAAGGAAAGGGATGGGAAATTGATCAGGGAATAAATTTCAAAATCTCTTAATGTGTGAGTTTCTAAAATCCTATATATAATGAGACAATTTTGTTTGTGATGACTCAGTTACGGTAGGAATTGTTGACCGATTTAACAAGACCCTAAAATTTAAAATGGGTAAGTTTACAGCTTAGAACTCATTTCAGAGCAAAGTGTCCTTCAAAATTATAACGCTACAGGCACTCATACTGCAATTCGCCGTCACTCAGGCTAATTCCTGAGAGGCCTGGGAGATTTTTTGCACCGTGGCTGGCAAGAGAAGTCATGAAGCCCACTATGTACCAACTAAACAGATGAGAGCCCTTAAGTTGAAAGAGAAATTTGAAAAGTGTTAGGAGCAGTATCCAGATCAGATGTTTATTCTGGCAAAATTTTTATTTTATTTTTTTTTTATTTTTTTATTTTTTTTGCGATATGCGGGCCTCTCACTGTTGTGGCCTCTCCCGTTGCGGAGCACAGGCTCCGGACGCGCAGGCTCAGCGGCCATGGCTCATGGGCCCAGCCGCTCCGCGGCATGTGGGATCTTCCCGAACCGGGGCACGAACCCGTGTCCCCTGCATCAGCAGGCAGACTCTCAACCACTGCGCCACCAGGGAAGCCCTGGCAAAAATTTTAAACTAGAGGTTCTGCCCATTTTCTATGCTCAAAGATAATGCAGAGGAAAGAAAAAAGGAACCAGATAAATTTCAGAAGGTCTACACCTATTCTCACACAATTTTCCTGGGCAAGAAGTAAGAATGGCAGTGCTTTAGTGAAATGTCTGAGGTGGCTCAGAATGTTTAACAATTGGATCAAGATTCCAATGATGTGAAACCTTTAGCAGTCTGAAGATGGATCAAACTGGATTTTATATCATACTCTTCAGAACTGCTTCAAGTTTGCTCTAGAACCCTGCATCTAACTACAATTGTTTCTGTTAATAGCAGAAGGCCACAAAATATGGCCCACATGCCAAATCTGACCTGCTGTCTGTTTTTATAAATTCAGTTTTATTGGACCACAGTCATTGGTTTATTGTCTATCACTGCTTTTGACTTATGAGGGCACATTTGAGTAGTTGTGGCAGAGCTCATATGGCCTGCACAGCCTAAAATATGTACTATCTGGCCATCTACAGAAAAAGTTTGCTGACCCCTGCCTAAAGCATCCCATAAAATGATATGTGTGGGCTTCCCTGATGGTGCAGTGGTTAAGAATCCTCCTGCCAATACAGGGAACACGGGTTTGAGCCCTGGTCCAGGAAGATCCCGCATGCTGCGGAGCAACTAAGCCCATGCGCCACAACTACTGAGCCTGCACTCTAGAACCCACGAGCCACAACTACTGAAGCTGGTGCACCTACAGCCTGTGTTCTGCAACAAGAGAAGCCACCACAATGAGAAGACGGAGCACCACAACGAAGAGTAGTCCCTACTCACTGCAACTAGAGAAAGCCCACGCGCAGCAATGAAGACCCAATGCAGCCAAAAATTAAAAAAAAAAAAAAGATATATGCTTCCTGAAGATGCTTATTCAAACTAGGACACAGAGTGGTGAATAACAATGTGTTACAAAAGATAATGAGTGCATCAGTATAGATAAAACTCAACTCAAATTAAACTTTGTTGTGAGCCTGTCCAGGGGAGAACCTAAAACCTGCTGGGGTCACTATTGTGACATTGGCCCTGTTACAGGATGTACCCACAGATATTCCAGTCTATTGGCACCATAGCTACAGGAGGTTTAATTCTCTGTATATCTACATGGTTGTGATGCAGCATCAGCTGGTTGGAGACAAGCCTGTGCCACTGAAGAGCTGTGTCCTGGGCTGCAGTCAGAGACATGACATGATGAGCATCATTTTTCACAAGTCTCACTAGAGGTGGCAAACAGCCATCCTTGCAGCATTACCGCCATTAGGATAAAGGCTGACCAGGACCAAGATATATCATTTAGATTTATATTTTCAAAAAGGTGAAACAGTTAATAAATAGAAAACAAATATAATTTTCTATAGTTATCCTAGGGCCATTCTTATTTAAAGCAAAGTTTTTGAGGAGAGTGATGTGGACATAGTGGTGGCAGGAGTCATTTGCTTTTTCTCTTCTTTTTGATTCACAACTAACCAGACATCCATAACCCATCAAAAGTGCCTCTGCACAGTACACCAAGACACCCGGGAAAGCCACCTTTCCACCTGTGAAAAGTAGATAGGAAGTGGATAGGACCTCAGAGGAGGATGTGGATCCAAGGGAGTCATAGCCTGCCCACCCCCACTTGCTACCAAAAGGAAGAAGGTAATCTGGAGAGTGCAAAACTGGGCACTCATGGGAGATAGAGAAGTTGTAGAGGTGCAGCCCACCTGACAGGAAAACTCAGCAAGCCGTCAGAACAGGATGGAGTGGAGTTTGGAGGCAGAGGAAAAGGAGGAACAGGCCAGGGGAGCCTCACAACCCAGACCTTCACTGCCACTTGCTGGGATTGTGGTGGTGACAGGGGCGACCTCTCTGGCAGAGGAGGTGGAAAGTGAAAGTGTGTAGCATGGAGAGTCTGTTCAGTAAAACAATCCAAAACCCTGTGTTATAGCACCATCTTCTGGAAAGCAAAAGAAAAGTTTCCAATTGCTAGATTGTTGAACTGTCAGAATCAAAGTAAACAAAGCCTTCCTTCCGTAAATAAGAAAGGTATCTGATATTTCACATGCAACAGAAGAGGCACATTTCATCAACCACTATGAAAAATCACGTTAATATGGTATCACGAAAAGAAAATGGCAATTCTCCAGCGGTAAAATTCAAATGCATGAAGTACTGCAACTTAACTGATAAAACTTCAAAATAGCTGTTATGAAGAAATTCAACAAGCTACAGAAAAACTCGGAAAGACAAGTTAATGAACTCAGGAATAAAATTAATGAACAGAGGGAGTACTTTACCAACGAGATTGGAATTATTAAAAAGAACCAAACAGAAATTCTGGAGCTGAAGAACTCAATGAATGAGATGAAGAATGCATTAGAAAGCATCAGCAGATCTGACGCAAGAGAGAATAAGTGACCCAGAGGATAGAAATTTAAAAATGATTCAGGTGGAAGAGAAGAGAGAATTAAGATTTTTTAAAAGTGAAAAAATCCTGTGAGAGCTATCAGTCTCTAATGGGAAAACCGATATAAGAATAATGGATCACTATAGTTAATAATACTGTATTGCATATTTGGAAGTGTCTGAGAGTAAATCTTTAAAGACCTTATCACAAGGGAAAAAAATGTATCTATTTAAGGGGAAAGATGTTCACTAGACTTATTGTGGTAACCATTTTTCAGTATATATAAATAACAAATCATTATGTTGTATATCTGACACTAATATAACAATTAGTTATATGTCATCTATACCTCAGTAAAAATTTTTAATAAAAATAAATAAAATTAGGGCTTCCCTGGTGGCGCAGTGGTTGAGAGTCCGCCTGCCGATGCAGGGGACACGGGTTCGTGCCCCGATCCCGGAAGATCCCACATGCCGCGGAGCGGCTGGGCCCGCGAGCCATGGCCGCGGAGCCTGTGTGTCCGGAGCCTGTGCTCCGCAACGGGAGAGGCCACAGCAGTGAGAGGCCCGCGTACAGCAAAAAAAATAAATAAATAAATAAAAATAAATAAATAAATAAATAAATAAATAAAATTAGGAATGACGACATTAGATGAACTTGATTCATAGTTGTGTCCTCATCACAAAAACACCACATTTAGGGGCTTCCCTGGTGGCGCAGTGGTTGAGAGTCCGCCTGCTGATACAGGGGACATGGGTTCGTGCCCCGGTCCGGGAAGATCCCATGTGCCGTGGAGCGGCTAGGCCTGTGAGCCATGGCCGCTGAGCCTATGCGTCCGGAACCTGTGCTCCACAATGGGAGAGGCCACAACAGTGAGAGGCCCGCGTACCGCAAAAAAAAAAAAAAAAAAACACCACATTTAACTCGCTATTTAATTGTCTGAGATGGCGTGTAAGAGAAATATATGTATTTTTTAATACTATCATAGCTTGTCAAAACCTTGTGGTCCTATCCTGACTGCTATCCCTACTGGGAGATAAATTCAAACTAATTTAGTGAAGACAATTTAGTGGTCCAGATGACTATCTTTCTAGTATTGAAGAACTGAAGGAGCAACTGTAGATATCTACTGATTTTATTTGCTTTGGGCAATACTGTTCCTAGAAAAGCAGAAGCAGGGGTTCTTTGTATGCTCTACCTCCTGTGTTGGCCATGGAGAAAGAACTGTGAATAAGTGAAAAGGTAGCTTTCACATCTTTCATTCAGAGTGTCATGCACCTATAGAACACTTTTGGATGTGGCATTAAAAAATACATATAATAGACATAATAATAGCACTATTCTACAGTTTTCTGAGGACTATATAAGATAATGTGAAGAAAATACCTATTGAAGGCATAAATATCCAATAGATGCTAGCTAACAGGATTACTAATCATTATTAATCATTAATGCAACTCTGACTAACATGATACCAAGTAATAACAATATTGCTGTCCTGGGTATATACCCAAAGAAAATGAAACACCAACTCAAAAAGATATATTCATCCCAGTGTTCATACAAGCATTATTTACAATAGCCAAGATATGGAAGCAACCTAAGTGTCCATCAGCAGATGAATGGATAAACAAGACGTGGTTTATTTATACAATGGAATATTACTCAGTCATAAAAAAGAATGAAAATTTGTCATTTGCAACAACACAGATGGACCTGGAGGATATTATACTTAGTGAAATAAGTCAGACAGACAAAGACAAATACTGTATAATATCACCTATATGTGGAATACAAAAAATAAAAGAAATTAGTGAATATAACAAAAAAGATTAACAGATATAGAGAACAAAGTAGTGGTTACCAGTGGGGAGAGGGAAGAGGGAGGGGAAAGGTAGAGGGTTAAGAGATGCAAACTACTTTGTATAAAATAAATAATCTACTAGGGTATATTGTACAGCCAATATTTTATAATAACTACGAATGGAGTATAATTTATAAAAATTTTGAATCACTATATTGTACAACTAAAACTAATATAATAGTGAAAATAAACTATACCTTAATAAACAAAATAACAGTATTACTGTTAACAATAATCTTGGGAAAGTTATCAAAATATTTCTGAGTTTTTTTCCATCTGTAAAATGAGACTAATGATTCCTACTCCCTACAATTGCTGAGGGGATAATATAATTATTGATTAGTTTTAATTGAGATATAATTGACATATAACATATTAGATTCAGGTATACCACATAATGATTTGATATTTGTGTATATTGTGAAATGATCACCATAATAAGTCTAGTTAATATCCAACCCTGCACATAGTTACAAGTTTTTTTTTCTTGAAAAGAGAACTTTTAAGATTTACTCTCAGCAACTTTCAAATATACAATACACACAGTATTAACTATTTCCACCATGATGAACATTACATCCCCAGGGTTTATTTATTTTGTATAAAATTCTTAGTATCTGCTTGGCACATACTAAGCGACCATCCATCCATCCATCAACCCATCCACTCACTAAGTAATCATTTATTGAGTGTATACAATGTGTTTTGTGCTGTTGTGCTACTAAGTTTTGGTCATCTGGATGTAGATAAATCACAGTCCCTAATTTCATGGATCTCATCTTCTGTTGAACTGTACATGACATATGGATATTGGATTAAACAAATGAGTTTATTATGGTAGAGAAATTAAGCTTTTGGTGAACAAGTTGGGGATGATAGCAAATGAGACAGAGTGTGTGAATGGGAAGACTTGTATTCCCAGGTGAAGGAATTCAAAGACAAAGAGACACTCTCTAGCAGAGTGCTGGCCCATGTGACGAGGCCCATGAGTGATGTTGCACAAGCAGATGACAGGTTCCCCAGCAAAGGCAGGAATCAAACTAACATGCAGCTTCTGGAACTATGCTGTTAAGTACAATGCCTGGTACAATAAGTATTCATTGAATAAATTAATAAATTTATCCTTCAAGAAAAAAATGTACTCTGGAGACACGGTGACCAAAATAGAGAACTGAGACAAAAATGTTAAGTAAACAGAAAACCTGGGGAGATTTTTTTTCAACGAGAATGAAACTTCGGGGGCTGCTAAAGGAAAGGTCTATTGCAATTGTCTCAAACTTCTCTGGCAAGAGCTGGCCATTCTCAAGTAAACTCTCTCAACCTCTCACTTGAGAAGTGAGTGTTAGGTAACCAAGGAAACCATCATTGATGAGTTCCAGGGTAGGGCTCAATCAGGTAGGGAGGCTTCCTGGAACTGAAAAAGCCAAATCTACCTTAAGCTACAAGGGGCAAGTACAGATCCACTAAGGGGAAGACAAAGCCATACGGTTGGGAGCTGGGTGTATATAGAAATGGATGATGAGGCAAGAAGTTAAGGTTAGTATCAAGAGAAAAAGCCCAAGACTACTTCTGTAAATGGGGTGGGGATGTGTGAAGCTCAGATTAGGTGCTGGCCTGGCTTAGCCTAGAGTAAAGGTTTCTGGTGATCCAGTTACTAGATCTATTTGGTGTGTGTGTGCGTGTATGTGTATGTGTGTGTGTGAAATTTATTGGTGAATAAATACATTGAAAACTGAAATTCTTCCCCAATGTCCTAAGACTTCCTGCCTAAGTCAAAATATCATTAGATTTCTTATCTATTTATAGGAGGGCAGTCTACTACAGTGCAAGGGCTGATGCTCTGCTTCTAGAAAAACAAGTTCTGTTTTAAAAATGGCACCATGAAGCTTGTTTCCTAGGAATTACATAGACCTTGAATCTAGTCCCTTGTTGAGAGGAAGTATAGATTTGAGGTACGTTTATGTTTCCTCATATAATTCATTTGTCACCCTAGCAACTGCCCTGAAATGCCTTATAATATCCTGACATGCATATAAATAGAACTCCTCATACTATGAGAAGCCAGGTGAGTGTTATTAGTTATTCCAACAACAGAAGTATTATGGTGTAGACTTCAGGGTGGGAGCCACAGTTTGAATATCAAGGCATCATCATCATCATCATTGTCATCCTCACTATGGTTGTGTCATCATCATTACCTTCCTGTATAACAGTACTTCTTTACAGGTGACAACATTTTTTTAATAACTAAATATAGTGTCTGAATGCATTAAATGATAAAAACCTTGGGCCTTTGCACTCATGGGGATGTTTCATAGTCTCTGTTTCAGAACATTCTGTATGTGGAGTTGGCAATTCATGGAATAATTTACAGGGAAAATGCTGCTTTAGACAAAGTTCATGCACATCATAAAACAAATCAAAGCAAAATTCTCCAGCAGAGGCCTAGGCAATTAGCCTATTGTCTTAATTAGCAAAATGAGGCTCAGAGAGTCTATGTGGTTTTTCTGAGGATACTCAGTTAACCAGGTGAAAGGGAGGAACCTGAACGCAGATGAATTTCCAAATCCTTGTGTTCTACTGTGAGTACAGAGTGGCTGGAAAGTTAAAATTGTGACAGGGATATCTTGGACATGTTACCAGAATGAAGATGAACAATATTCATTAGACATAGGTTATGTGGTTTTCATCCAGGCATTCAGCAAGGTAGCTGCTGGCCATATTGACATTCTGGAATCCAAGGCTGTATGGTATCTGGAGAATGGCTCTAGCTGAAGGACACACATGAATGGACTGTTGCCCAACTGGAAGCTTTCAGGTGGCTGAGAGAGGCCTTGAACTTCAGTTACGTTCTGTTGAACATCTTGAATGATGACGTGGTGATTAGATTTAGGATCCAAAAAGTTATGGAAAAGCCTGGAGCAAAGTAAAGTTTAGCAAAGATCAATGCAAAGGTCTTCTCTTGGGTCTAAACCACAGGATGGTGGAAAATGTGCTTGTGGGAAGCTCTTAAAGAAAGCACCATATAACAAACAGACATCGTTTCACAGGTCAGAGTACACTGAAGGCATTAGGTGCCATTCTGGATAAACCGTGAAGAAGGAGGAAGTTAACTAAACTGAAGGGTATTGAAAGCAGAGTGGCCAGGAGGGTGGAGGAACTCAAAGCCACACCGCACGTGTATTGTTTTAACAGAACACAGCTCCAGGCATGGAGGAGAGAAGACTGGACAAGTCAAGTATTATCAGCACTTACAGTGCTGTCGTATAGAAAAGGGATTAAGTTTTTCTCTGTGGTAGAGGGGGAATTGAACATGTGGGTAGATGGTACAGTGAGACATTTCAGCTTGTAAATAATGAATAGCTTTAAATGTCAGAGCTGTCAATGAACAGGTAGAGACTGGATGATTTCGTGGAAGGTGTTTCTAGTATCAGTGCCTATCTTCAGAGATTCTGTGCTTCATAGATCCCTCTCCTGCTCATTTTTCATTCTCTTATTTTAGCCTTTTTGTGTTGTTGTATTTCAGGTGTGTCTCTTTGAAACAACATTGAGTTGCATGTACTTTTTTCCATCTGATCTAAAAAACTGGTTTTTGACTGCTCACTTATTTACATATTATTATTATATTAAGGGTTTTAAAGTTACTCACTGACTCTCTGTTTTCTACTTGTCAACCCATTCTTTTCCTTTTCTTTGGGCATTTTTTGGATTACTATTTTTGTCATTTCTTTTTTTTTCTATTTTATCTTGTTAATTATATGTTATGTCTTTATTATTTTAGTGGCTACCCCAGAGATTACAATGAGTATTCTAAACTGATTAAAGTCTAAAATAAATTTGTACTTTTACCACCACCAAGAAGATGCAGGGATTTTAGGACACTTCAGTTGAATTTACCTTCTTCTCATGTTTTACTCTATTATTGTCATGTATTTTGGTTCCCCCAATATTTTGAACCTCACTAGGCATTATAATTATTGTTACCATAATATCTTCAAAATGTATTTAGGTTTACCCACACATTACTCCTTCTTTTGCTCCCTACTTTCTGCTTGCAGTTCTGGCTTCCATCTTGGATACACTTGCTCCTGAACAACTCCTGTTAGTTCCCTTAGTTCATGTCTGCAGGTTACAAATTATCTTATTTTTGGTTTGTCTGGAAATGTTATATATTGCCTTCAAGATAATTAGTATATTCATTGAATAAAGAATTTTAAGTTGGCAGTTATTTTCTTTCACAATTTTGAAGGTGTTCTTTCATTTCCTTTGGGTTTCATTGTTGAGGATTTTGTTTTTACTCTTATTGTTGCTCCTTTAAAAATAATTTCCCCGCCTCAAACTGATTTTAAGATTGTTTGTTTCATTTGTTTGGTTTTTAGCAATTTTTCTAGATATAACTAGGTGTGGATTTTTTTCATTTCTACCCTGTTTGAGGTGCATAGTGCTTCTTGAGTCTATGTCTTTTTAAAATTATATAATTAAAAAATTTATTACCTCTTTAAATATTGCTTATGCCCAATTCTTTCTCTACTCTCTTTCTAAAACACCAATTATGGGCATGTTAGAACTTTTCCCTTTGTCCTTTACATTAAAAAAAAAAATTAGACCTTTTCCTGTGTCTTTTATTCCCTCCTCTGTTCTTCAATCTGATGTTTTCTACTGAACTATTCTAATTCTCATCTTCTGGGACTAATCTTCTATTAGTCCCCCGCCAAAGAGTCTCCCTATTTGTAACTAGGTATTTAATTTTAGTTATTTTATCTCTCAGTTTCAAAATTTCCATTTGATTTTAAGGATAGATTACAGTATAAAATACAAAAACCTCTATATTTTACCTAATTTCTTCAAACTATTAATCACAGTTATCTTAAAGTCCCTCAGCTCTGGATCTCCTTGTGCATGTTTCTATTTTCTATTTATTTTCATGATTTTGGTTATATAGTCTTACCTTCTGACATGCCTATTAACATTTATTGAAATTTGGACATTGTACATAAAAAATTTGAGAGAAAATTTGTTGATCTGCATAGTGTTATCATCCTCCAGAGATGACTTTTGTTTGGGGCCGGAGGTAGGCTGTTAAAATGGTGGTGAATTCCCTAATCTGTTCAATGATTATCTAATCATCTAATTTACTTGATTTAAACTGGGCTTCAACCTTGTGACGGCACAGTATTTCTAGTTAATGCCTTCTCCTAAGGCGTAGCCCTGCAGGGGTTCTACCTGAAAGCTTAAGGTGACTATAAGGGCACTACCTCCTTGGTAATTTCTAGACTCTAATTTTGCTCCCTAACCCAAGTACCCTTCACTTCTGTGCTCCCTAGCTACCCCTTTCTGCTTGATTTCTCTGCTTCTCGGTGGCCAGTTATAAACAGGAGCACCTTGAGTAAAAAAGAGTCAAAAATCAGGTTCACCTTTTGTACTTCTCTTCTCCTGGGGATTTGGTTTCTTCAGGTTCTCACTGCCTGGCCAGCTTTCTAAAGCCAATAGAATTTATATGCTATCCAATTTTTTTTAGTTCTTCTCAGAGGGTGGGTTTGTCTATAACCGTCTTCTCTACCATAACTAAAAATTGAAATTCCTCCGGCATGAGTTATTTTGAAGCATATAACATTTTTATTCCTATAACACAAATGGTGCACACCTGCTAAAATTGAAGACTTTCCAGATGTAGAATACTTCCCTTGCAACTGAAAAAACAAAATCAGGTGCATTTATAACATTATGTTTGGAATGAGAAATGTGGACAATGAGTAACAAGAGCTGCAAAATGTTTGCCTAGAATATTAGTATTCCAGCATTGCAAAGGAGACCACAAATCATCTGAAGTTACCAAAATCATAATTCTAATTCGGGCCTTTAAAGTAGAGAGAACTCAGGGACGGTACAAGTTTGATGCTCCCATAATTTTTTTTAAATAAAGAAATGTCAAATTAGAGTTTAAAAATTCGAGTGGTGTTTAAAATGTTGATATTTAATAAATCAGCAATCTAAACTCACAGATTTCTATATATTAGGTGATTTACAAGATAATTACAATATTGACAAAATATTAATTTATAGTGTTGCATAGGGCTTCCCTGGTGGCGCAGTGGTTGAGAGTCTGCCTGCCGATGCAGGGGACACGGGTTCGTGCCCCGGTCCAGGAAGATCCCACATGCCATGGAGCGGCTGGGCCCGTGAGCCATGGCCACTGAGCCTGCGCATCCGGAACCTGTGCTCCACAACAGGAGAGGCCACAACAGTGAGAGGCCTGCGTACCGCAAAAAAAAAAATGTATAGTGTTGCATAAAATGGCAGGCAAGTTAGAGCAGTTTGAGGAACTTAGTTTTCTTTCAACATTTGCAGTATATCTTTATGACTGTGTGCAGAACTTCTTTTGAAGATAATGTTAAGGGTCTAAAAAACGAGGCTGTGGACAAACACACTCCCCTCCTTGGGCACTGTAATAGACTCTGGTTCAGATATCTTCTTTCTTAACTCTAATTAAATGAGCTGATGTTAGTGTCATGTTTTAGTCAATATTATATACCAATGACAGAGCTAATCACCAAAATAAATTGTAAGAGTAGGAGTCCTAGGTCCCCAATGGGGTATAGAACAACTCCGGAAATTTTCTGAAAGGAAATTATATATATATATTCTTCCACCCTAAACACAGCACACAGTTCATCTTCTCTTTGCAGTTTTGATAATATCACTGTCTTTTCCCCCCATTCTCTACAAAATTCAGTTTGAATAATTTTTTTAAAATGGATTCTCACAGTAGTCCTAAAACCTTAAAAAAATATTTCTTTATAGTTGGCCTTCCCATAATTTTGCAACTTGGACTGTTCATCTTTAAGAGCTTGGTTTTTCAATATTAGTGTGTTTGAAATGGTCTTGAGGTTTTGTGGTTGCTGTTGATTCTTTGCAGAACTTAACTTGGAACACTAGCTTCCTTTTGTTTGGTGAACCGGCCAGGCCCTGTGAGTGCATGCAGACCACGGAAGTGCCCAAGTAGCCTTGCCATTAAAAAAGAATCAGATTTGGAATTCAGACAGATGGTCTAACTCTGCACATTTCCCTGAGAAATCTGGCTTTTTCAGGTAAGTGCAAAAGACTTGGGCTGGGGGGCATGTGAATAGAGGTTATGCATAAAGAGAGCATGACAGACTTACCAACGTAGTCCTAATTCAGAATCTCCAGACAGTCTTACTGTGAAAAACAAGCTTATGGGACGAAGTGAGAGAGTGGCATGGACATATATACACTACCAAACGTAAAATAGATAGCTAGGGGGAAGCAGCCACATAGCACAGGGAGATCGGCTCCGTGCTTTGTGTCCAACTAGAGGGGTGGGATAGGGAGGGTAGGAGGGAGATGCAAGAGGGAGGAGATATGGGGATATATGTATACATATAGCCGACTCACTTTGTTATACAGCAGAAACTAACACACCATTGTAAAGCAATTATACTCCAATAAAGATGTTAAAAAAATATATTGAAAAAAAAACAAGCTTATCTACTCTGACCACAACTCCTCCTTTATAGAAACAATTGTTTTGTTCTTCCTGTGTAGTACACACTACTCTGAGTTTGACACCTAGTTTTTATTAGTGGTTAAGTATGGACAAAAATGTTTTAAAAATCGATCAGAAAAAAAAAAGGCCTCTGGCTAAAAACCTCATAGAAGTCTTTAGGGGATCTGGTATTGCTTTCACATATTATTCATATGTTTATCTTTTTTTTTTTGGCGGTACACGGGCCTCTCACTGTTGTGGCCTCTCCCGTTGCGGAGCACAGGCTCCGGACGCGCAGGCTCAGCGGTCATGGCTCACGGGCCCAGCCGCTCCGTGGCATGTGGGATCCTCCCAGACCGGGACACAAACCCGTGTCCCCCACATCGGCAGGCGGACTCTCAACCACTGCGCCACCAGGGAAGCCCCATATGTTTATCTTTTAAGTAGCTTTATTATTTTTTATTATGAAAATCTTTAAACTCTATTATTGCTAATATTGTCATATATAGTTTGAAACCATTTTGGTAGCCCTAATCGATAGAAGAAAACAATCAATAGCAATCAAGTACTTTGAAATTTCTAAAAGAATATATTCAAGATAGCATGTGTGATTTTGTGATAATGGTTATCATAATTCTTTGCATTCCATTTTTACAGTATTACATGACAGGAGGAATCTGAAAATAACTTTAAAAATCACTTAATTAGAAGTTAACAACAGCATCTGTTCAAATATTTTCCTTAAGTAAGTTCCTTCCATACCATTATTTCCTTTCACAAGAAGTACTGCATTTCAAATATGTGGAATGGAAAATAATGCAACGTTTAAAAAAGTAGTCAGTAATGCGCAGCCTGAGTTTCACAGCTTAGTCTTGCTTCTTTAACAAATTTGTAATATGATTTTGGATAGGTCATTTAGTTCTCTGGATTTCAACTTCTGCAAAAATGTCCAATTATTTATCGATGAAATTGTTTATCAAGTACTCTAGATTTACAACTCCTTGTTTTCTTTTTTATTGGGTTTAAATCAATCAGTCAACAGTTTAATTGATCAATAGGAGTAATGAGAGACCAATGGATGAGAAATCAGGAGGTATGAATTCTAGTCCTCTGTTTTCTAGTAATTGGCTGAGTGATTTAGAAGATATTTTCTGACCATTCTAGGGCAAGGATTGGCAAATTTTTCCTATAAGGCCTAGATAGTGAATAGTTTTGGTTCTGCAAGCCAAAAGGCAAAGTTGAAGATAATACACAGGCTCTTACATAACTGTTTAAAATGTAACTATTTGAAAATGTACACGCCATTCTTAGCTCAGGCTGTACAAGAAGAAGAAATGAAGAAGGCTGTATTTGGCCTCAGGGCCATAATTTTCCAATCCCGGTTCTTGGCAACGATTTTTAAGTTATAAAATGGGAGATATAGACTAGATCATGTGACCCCAAAGGAGTTTATGGATGATACTTAAGGTAATCCACCAATCCCCTAACACTGTATACAAAAATCTGAGTGTTTGTAAATATGTGCTTTATAATGGGAAAAAAGTTCCAAAGATTTCATTAGATTTTCAAAGTGCTCTAAAACCCAGTTAAGATTAAGGACCACAGGACTAGCTGATTCCTAAAAATTCCAAATCTAAAATTCAAGGGAATGCTTGCTTTTTGGGTGTCTACCATGTCTAAGCCTCTGTGCTGGCACCATAAGAGATGTTAGCATATTATGACTAAAATAACACATCGAAAATATTTTAAAGAATATTTGAATATGCACACATCAGTGATATCCTTCCAAGTAATAACCTTGAGAAAAATTCTGTAATTGGTCAAACATTTCTGAAAATATTGCTTTGCAAAATGTCTTCGAATCTATTATGAGTTATGTAAAAATATTCATCAAATATTCTCATTGTCCTATCTTGTTTTTGATGACAATGGCATTATTCATGACAATCATAATCAAACTTAATCTAAGCAGAGTCTCTTTCCTAAAAATATGATTTCCTTAAGGGCAGGAACTATGCTTTTTTTTAATCTTTGTATTCTGGAATGGTGTTTGTCACATACTGAGTACTCAACATCTCTGGAATGAATATATGAATGAATGAAAAGATAAAGACACTGTCATTAAGATTATGTACAATAAATACCAAAGGCTTTGAACCCCAAATGCTCTAAAAACAGTAGTTACTAAGTCCAAAGATTGCTTTTCTTTTCAACTTTGGACATAACTGGGATTTCAGAATACTTGGTCAACTAAAGATTGCAGTTCCTGGAGATTAAGCCATTTTTTAAAAAGAGTGAAGTCTATTGAATTTAATTCACATGTTACAGATTTTCCAGTAATTTAGCCTCTGGGATTGACGGACTGGAGAGTGAAGTTTTGTTAATGAATAGCAGCATTCTCAGCATCAGGTAGGAAGTTGTACCAGCTGAGCATTACACATAAATGGAAGGTTTTCCTGGGCAATCCAAAAGTCAGATCTAATAGAGTTTAGGATATCACTCTGCTCCCTGATAAAGAAGTTCAGCCTGACCTCCAGTGCATGGTTAATTGACGATGCCAAAATCTGAGCACTGTTGGCTGGGGAGTCCCCACAGCTACAGGGGGTGGGAAATGACTTGAGATCCAAACATACCTCTCTTCTCTCTCTAGGAATAATTTCATTTTCTGAAAGAGAAATTCAATCTACAATAGCTGGTTTATGGTTCATTCAATTCTTTAGGGAAATTTAAGTCCTAAGATTGAAAAAGTTTAAGATATGTTTAAAGAAAAGACTACAGAGCTTTGTATAATCTGGTGCTATGCCTGAACATCCTTATTCTAAAGGGTGCGTCCTACTTCCTGCCCTCCCTTCACTCCCCCTCTGCCTCAGAAACTGTGAGGGAAATAGCAACTTGCTGTTCACTTTGGGGTGTAATTATAGAGTGTGCCTGTGCAGTATCTGTGCATTAAGTTATATCATTTGTTCAATTATCAATATTTGGAGGTTTTGCATATCACTGGATCTCCTCAGAGATTGACTAGTCAGACAGAGTCCCAAAACCAGAAGCTTCATACATGGAATCTCAAATATATAGCTCACTTCTATTCTTGGTCCAAGATCTTGCTTAAGTGATGACGAGGAGCTCAGTCCCCTCCCGAAGATTTCTGGAGACCTGGTTCACACATTCTACAAGTCCACAACAGTGGGTGCCCCTCAGTCTAACTGCTGCCCTCAGGTTTATCTGAATATCATCTCTCTGCCTCTCTGGTCCACTTTATTCCAACAGGTGGACAAGGTCCCTTTGGTTTCCTCTCAAGCACAACTAACTTGAATCTGTGACGCGTTTTTTTGGGGCAAACTCTTTCTGAGAGGACCAGATAATCAATATTTTAGGTTTGAGGGCCATACAGTCTCTGTTGCAACTACTTAGTAATCCAGTTGTAGTACGAAAACAGCCAGAGATGACACATAAATAAATAGGCATTGCTGTGATCGGATAAAAGCTTTACAAAAACATGTGGATGGCCCATGGGCTATAGTTTTCTGGCCCATGAATTATATGAAGGCTTGATAACAGCTTAAGAAATTACAATGTTTTAGACAGAAATGAAAAACTCAAAGTTAGAGATCACCTGCTAGAGGCATCAGCACTTCTTCCCAGCAGCCATTCTCATTAGCCCTGGTGTGAGGCCATGCTGCTGGGGTCTACTTATCATCCTGGGCAGAAGTCTTCTCCCCTCCTTATCTTTACATCCACAAATTCAAGTCTCTTCCTTCCTACGTTAATCCTCAGTTAGAGGGTGTCAAAAAAAGATCATATCATAATTATCTCTGAAGAGCAAGACCCATTGAACAGAATTGTAGCCCATCTAGGTCTGAAGCATCTTCAGTATTTATAGTGTCACTTACCTTCCATTTGTACAGCTAAAAGGCTCACCAAAATTATGCTTTCCTGACTAAATGGAGAGTCCACCCTAAAAAACTCTTCTCCTGTTTCTTCTTAAAATTTTGGTAAAGTATACATAACAGAAAATTTACCATTTTAACCATTTTTACGTGTACAGTTCGTTGGCATTAAGTACATTCACATTATCGTGCAATCATCGCCACTATCCATCTCCAGAACTTTTTCATCATCCTGAACTGAAACTCTGTACCTCTTAAACAATAACTCCCCATTCCTCCTACCCCAGCCTCTGGTAACAACCATTTTACTTTATGTCTCTTTGAGTTTGACTATTTTAAGTTATTCACACAAATGGAACCATAATATCTGTTCTTTTGTGTAAAAAGCAAATTCTTGCTTCTATTCTTAGAATCACATGAAAAAATAAACTGCCTATCTATTCTGGCTTCCAGCTATCTCTGGTCTAGGAATATTGGGGACTAGTCTGAGAACACCTGACTGTATACTTTTCATAAATTATATCCCACTATTCTCCAGTCTGTTTCCTCTGCATCAACTATTAGGACATCTCCTCTTTCCTCAAATGCATATCACACATTATTTTCTTTGGAATATTGTGATCCACACCTTTAATGCCACCAAATTACAATGGTTTTAGGAGCTCTGTGAACCAGGGGCAGAGCAATATGTTTATTTCTTATTATTTCACAGCAGATACAGTGGCACTCATGTAATTAATTCAGCATAGACTGCATAAGATTATTTTAGTGCAGGTCTTATCTTTTCCTAAACTGTAATCTCTTTGCAAAGTCATGACCCTATCAAGCACAGACTGTATTTTATGCAAGGGCTTAATTTAGAGAAACATGCGATTCAGGAATTAAGAAAAAATTCATCACATTCATCAATTCCCTCCCCGGCTTTCTCCCTCTCTCTTTCTGTCCATACTCCATTAAACATAATCTAACCTACAAACATCTCTACCAAGAGCAAAATTGTTAAACTGGTCTGTTTCAGATCTCTTCCCATGAAGAAAATTTGACATAAAACACTTCAGTTTCTCTTAATTGAATTTTCAGAAGAAAATTTAATAGGAATATAGGAATTATTATATCTACTTCACTCTTTATAATATTATAGAGAGAAAGACATACAGAAATATTCAAAGATATTTATGATCCCTGCTTTCCAGGAGACAATAATATAGTTGGAGAGACACAATTTATCCATGTAAAACAAATGCAAAGGTCATAAGTCATTATGAGACTCTATATTTGTCAAATGCTTTGTAGCTTATAAGGAGGAGGTAGGTATATTAATCTTTATTTTACTATTAATTTTTTCAGAAAATTTAATTACGAGAATGTGAAAGTTTAATGTCGAATTTTCTTTATGAGAAAAGATCTGGAACAGACCAATTCTAAGATTTTTCTCTTGGCAGAGGCAATTACAGAAAAAAAAAAAGTGGTTAGATTTATTAGATCACATAAAAGGAAAAAGAATAAGTGCAAATCATTAGTCAAATGATTGGATGGGTAACTAGTTTTCTAAAACAGGTCTTTAATACCATTAAGTCTTATTAGAAAAAATTTAAAGTGTTTTATCAAGAAAGCTAATTGCTTTCCAGAAGAACATGTGAACTGGATTACACAGAAAACTCTGTCCTAGGCCAGGTTTGAGACTATTTTTCCTTTATACTGCAAATGATGAAATCAAGGCTTAAGGTCACCTGGATACCCTGGCAGATCAGGAGAGTGAATTTTGTCTTCAAGTCCTGAATTTTCCCCATCAGCCTCCATACTCAGGCATGAGCTGTGTGATGCAGACTCTGAGTGTTGAAGTAATTCAGTGAGGAGGAATGTACCTGAAGACGGAGAGGTCTGAAGGTTGAGACTCTTAAATGAGACTTGATGTGTGGATGAAATTTGGATAAACAGCAAGGAATATGACACTCAGTTACATTAGTGACTCTCAAGGTGAGTCTGTATTGGAATCACCTGAACAGCTTGTTAAGGGCACCAATATCAAGGTCTCCCCATAGATTCTGATCCAGGGGTCTGAGGTGGGGCTCTGGACATCAGTGGTTTGACTGATCTCCCTGGGTGATTCTGAAGGCTTGTGGTTGGGTGGTTGGTTCTTTCTCATCCCATATTCCTAACCTTGTATTTTAAGTGCTAACAGCAGGGACAGAACTAACAGCTGCTCCGAGGGCTTAAGTCTAAGAGAAGGAGGAATGGAGAAGTTTCTAAGATGTTCAGAAAGACAATCTATGCATCCTGGCCCCAGTGCCCAGCACTGTGTGATACATACAGGAGAGGCTGTCACAGGGGGAGACATAGGCTTTATTCCTTACTAGATTGGCTTTCCTTATAAAAAGTTGTGATTCTCTCAGCCATTACACACTTCTAAGTGACACACACATCTTCCATGACCCAGACCTTGGTCAGCGTCAACAATCCTTAGCTCCTTCTGTCAGTAAAATGTAGATCACAATGTCTAACTCAAATGAGAATTATAAGAATCGAAAGAAATAGCGTTTGAAAAATGCCTAGGACATAGTATTATTCAATAATTATTACTCTTCTTCCCTGCTACCACCATTGTACAGTTTATAGTTTTTATAATACAAATAAAACAAACTGAAACTATTCGTATCTCACTGTCAACGACTTTCAGACAAAGACCACAGGGACACCTGTAGTTGGACAACTTGGGTTTATGATTCATTGCAGGGAGGGAAAGCACACACCATGGGGAACCATGGGCACCTCAGTAAGGCAGTGTTAGAAACAATCTATTACAGGGTTTGAGCTTTCATGGGGTGATTCAGGGGAGTGTCTAAGGATGTGGGGCTTCATTCTGTAGTGGATGCTGTCATAAGGCAGAAACAATTTTACGCTCAATGAAGAAAAAGAAGTCATTAATTTTAATCAGGAAAGGGAGTATTTGGTATTTTATGGATGGCCCCGTGACCTTGTTTTTGTCTATGCTTAGATAAAATTACACAGGGACCTTGCTTTTTTTTTTTTTGATACAGCAGGTTCTTATTAGTCATCCATTTTATACATATTAGTGTATACATGTCAATCCCAACCTCCCAATTCATCCCACCACCACCACCACCACCACCACCCCACTTTCCCCCCTTGGTGTCCATGTTTGTCCTCTACATCTGTGTCTCTATTTCTGCCTTGCAAACCAGTTCATCTGTACCATTTTTCTAGATTCTATATATATGTGTTAATATACGATATTTGTTTTTCTCTTTCTGACTTACTTCACTCTATATGACAGTCTCTAGATCCATCCACATCTCTACAAATGACCCAATTTCGTTCCTTTTTATGGCTGAGTAATATTCCATTGTATATATGTACCACATCTTCTTTATCCATTTGTCTGTCGATGGGCATTTAGGTTGCTTCCATGACCTGGCTATTGTAAATAGTGCTGCAAGGGGACTTTGTTTTGTTTCATTTTATCAGAGCGACTGTACCTGAGAGACCCCCCTTTCTCTTTCTTTCTTCTGAGATGAAACAGAATAGAAATTTAAATTTCTATTTAAATAGAAAGATTGAACATTTTGGGGGCACTTACTAGATCATGCTTAGCTTTAATCCTCCCAACAATTTCACGTGTATATTATCTACATAAGGGAGGATCTGAAGCCAGATCTGACTTCTAACTATAGAAGCTTCCAGTCTGGTGTGCTACCACCTTGTTGAGCTGTACTTTGATCACCATTGGAGACCATGAATAAATTCCTGCCCATCACTCTAAATGGATCACACTCAAGTTTACTTACAACAGAAAAAAATCCTTTGATCTATAATTAAAGACTGGCAACATTTTTTGTTGTTATAAAATAACAGATAGTAAATATTTTGAGCTTTGTAGGCTATACCATCCCTATCATGACTACTCAACTGCCACTGTAGCAGGAAAGCAGCCACAGATCATACTTGAACAGATGAGCATGGCTGTGTTCTAATGAAACTTTACTTATAAAATTGGTTGGCAGGTGGGATTTGGCCCTTGGGCTGTAGTTTGCAAACCCATGCTCTAGATTACAAGTAGCCAGAAATCCCAAATCAATTTGACTTTTTAAAATTGTATTTTACATTTTGAATAATTAAATATGTGTAAATTGTTAATTTTAAAAATTGTAACTATGAGTAATAGTTAAATATTTATAGATATAAATGGGTTTATTTAATCTGGGGTATGTTTATTTATTTAAATAAACTGCCAGTTTCTAGGCATGATAAAGAATCAGGATGGTGCCTCATACCATTTGCTTCTCTGATCCTGTATAGTGAGAACTGGAGCTTGAGAGGCCAAAGGGCCTAACAGGTAGTCCGTGCCTCCTTTCATTATTTCTTAAAGGATAACTCTTGTCAGCTAAAATGAAGCTCAGGGAGTTGAACACTTGTCCTCAATTATCCATATTATGGTAGAGCTGATGTTAAGCCCCACAGTCTTTTCATTACACCCTATGCCTCAATTTTAATAAATTTTTGAATTGATGGCTTGGAAGCATACTAAGATGCTTGGGTTGCTTTCTGAATCATCAAAGAAAAATTATATGATCAGAATAAACTTAGTGCAACGTGTATTTTGTTACAGTTTAACTCTTCGAAAAATTTGGGTTAGGGGGTAAATGTGGAAACTGAAATTCAGTAGCATAGCATCGGAAGGGCATTGCATGTCTAGCCTCAACACCCAATTCCCTTTTTATAGATTTCTCTTTCAGCAAGGCATAACATAGTGTCTGAGCTAAAAAAAAAAAAAAAAAGATCACCTACCATCAGCATGTCAGATTGTCTTCATTTGTGACTTGAGGGTGGAAAGATGGGGTGAGGCATATCACAGGAGATGTTCTACCCTGAATCTTCCCAAGCACATGTGATGCCACTGCTCTGATGAAAAGGGATTTTTAATTAGAATCTCCCATTCTTCAAATGTGCAGAAAAATGCAAGTGTGTATGGGTAATTGACATATGTATTTGTATGATTTCATACTTAAAATTGAATATCACACAATGATATTTTTCATGTAAATTAAAAGTCATATAATTTAGACATTAATTTATAAAGTTTACCCAGCTCCTACATATTTCTATGATACAGTCTACTAGGCAATATTCTTTTTTATAGAAGAGTCTAACCTATGTTCTTTTCCTCCCATAAAGCTTAATTTAAAACCCATCTGCCCCAGGAAATCTATGAATAACCCAGCCTGGGTGCTTCATTCTTCCAGTCCAACCAGGATTTGTACCCTCAGCTTAGACTGTGAAGCAAATGTGGACCCCAGTGATGCATGAAACTATGTAGCTGTGATGAAACATTTTTATAGTAAATATACCCCTAAGAATTCCATATGAAAACTTAGGGACAATAAATCTCACAATTCACTTGTGATTTAGCAAGTTACAAATAGGTCCTCCAAGGGCTCAAAATGGAATATGGCAAAAAAGAGAATGTATTAATATTTTTCCTGAGTTTCTTTCTCCAACCTCTTATATTGCTTTGTGACATAATAATAATAATGTAATTATTATATAGTAGTATATAGTAATAATAAATATAAATAAATAACAATTAAGAAAAAGATAATGTATATATTTCTTTGTATGTTTGAATGGGTTGTTGCCAGAGGAATGGAGGGAAGTCTTGCTTTGTGACCCAAGGGAAGACTTCTGATAAGCACCGTCACTCAACCCAACTCCCTCCCTTTTATTTCATCCCTACCTAGAGTTGCCAAAGTTAGAAAACAAAAATACAGGACTCCCAATTAAATCTGAATTTCAGATAAATTGTAAATAATTTTCTTTTAGTATAAGTATGTCCCAAATATTACATGGGATACTTATATAAAAATAATCATTTGTTTATCTGGATTTCAAATCTGAGTATTCTGTGTTTTATCTGTCAACTCTACACACAAAACCTTGAGCCTCAGTTTTCACATAGTGAGTTTTCTGGCTTGAAAGAATTTGACAGACCAATCACAAGCCCTGAAATTGAAACTGTGATTAAAAATCTTCCAACAAACAAAAGTCCAGGACCAGATGGCTTCACAGGCGAATTCTATCAAACATTTAGAGAAGAGCTAACACCTACCTTTCTCAAACTCTTCCAAAATATAGCAGAGGGAAGAACACTCCCAAACTCATTCTACAAGGCCACCATCACCCTGATACCAAAACCAGACAAAGATGTCACAAAGAAAGAAAACTACAGGCCAATATCACTGATGAACATAGATGCAAAAATCCTCAACAAAATACTAGCAAACAGAATCCAACAGCACATTAAAAGGATCATACACCATGATCAAGTGGGGTTTATCCCAGGAATGCAAGGATTCTTCAATATATGCAAATCAATCAATGTGATACACCATATTAGCAAATTGAAGGAGAAAAACCATATGATCATCTCAATCGATGCAGAGAAAGCTTTCGACAAAATTCAACACCCATTTATGATAAAAACCCTGCAGAAAGTAGGCATAGAGGGAACTTTCCTCAACATAATAAAGGCCATATAGGACAAACCCACAGCCAACATCGTCCTCAATGGTGAAAAACTGAAACCATTTCCACTAAGATCAGGAACAAGACAAGGTTGCCCACTCTCACCACTCTTATTCAACATAGTTTTGGAAGTTTTAGCCACAGCAATCAGAGAAGAAAAGGAAATAAAAGGAATCCAAATCGGAAGAGAAGAAGTAAAGCTGTCACTGTTTGCAGATGACATGATACTATACATAGAGAATCCTAAAGATGCTACCAGAAAACTAATAGAGCTAATCAATGAATTTGGTAAAGTAGCAGAATACAAAATTAATGCACAGAAATCTCTGGCATTTCTATACACTAATGATGAAAAATCTGAAAGAGAAATTAAGATAACACTCCCATTTACCACTGCAACAAAAAGAATATCTAGGAATAAACCTACCTAAGGAGACAAAAGACCTGCATGCAGAAAATTATAAGACACTGATGAAAGAAATTAAAGATGATACAAATAGATGGAGAGATATATCATGTCCTTGGATTGGAAGAATCAACACTGGGAAATGACTCTACTACCCAAAGCAATCTACAGATTCAATGCAATTCCTATCAAACTACCACTGGCATTTTTCACAGAACTAGAATAAAAAATTTCACAATATGTATGGAAACACAAAAGACCCCAAATAGCCAAAGCAGTCTTGAGGGAAGAAAACGGAGCTGGAGGAATCAGGCTCCCTGACTTCAGACTATACTACAAAGCTACAGTAATCAAGACAGTATGGTACTGGCACAAAAACAGAAATATAGATCAATGGAACAGGATAGAAAGCCCAGAGATAAACCCACACACATATGTTCCCTTATCTTTGATAAAGGAGGCAAGAATATACAGTGGAGAAAAGACAGCCTCTTCAATAAGTGGTGCTGGGAAAACTGGACAGGGACATGTAAAAGTATGAAATTAGAACACTCCCCAACACCATATACAAAAATAAACTCAAAATGGATTAAAGACCTAAAGGTAAGGCCACACACTATAAAACTCTTAGAGGAAAACATAGGCAGAACACTCTATGACATAAATCACAGCAAGATCCTTTTTGACCCACCTCCTAGAGAAATGGAAATAAAGACAAAAATAAACAAATGGGACCTAATGAAACTTCAAAGCTTTTGCACAGCGAAGGAAACCATAAATAAGACCAAAAGAAAACCCTCAGAATGGGAGAAAATATTTGCAAATGAAGCAACTGACAAAGGATTAATCTCCAAAATTTATAAGCTGCTCATACAGCTCAATGTCAAAAAAACAAACAACCCAATCCAAAAATGGGCAGAAGACCTATATAGACATTTCTCCAAAGCACATATACAGATTGCCAACAAACACTTGAAAGAATGCTCAACATCATTAATCATTAGAGAAATGCAAATCAAAACTACAATGAGATATCATCTCACACTGGTCAGAATGGCCATCATCAAAAAATCTACTAACAATAAATGCTGGAGAGGGTGTGGAGAAAAGGGAACCCTCTTGCACTGTTGATGGGAATGTAAATTGATACAGCCATGATGGAGAACAGTATGGAGGTTCCTTAAAAAACTAAAAATAGAACTACAATACGACTCAGCAATCCCACTACTGGGCATATACCCTGAGAAAACCATAATTCAAAAAGAGTCATGTACCAAAATGTTCATTGCAGCTCTATTTACAATAGCCAGGACATGGAAGCAACCTAAGTGTCCATCGACAGATGAATGGGTAAAGAAGATGTGGCACATATATACAATGGAATACTACTCAGCTATAAAAAGAAACAAAATTGAGTTATATGTAGTGAGGTGGATGGACCTAGAGTCTGTCATACAGAGTGAAGTAAGTCAGAAAGAGAAAAACAAATACCGTATGCTAACACATATATATGGAATCTAAGAAAAAAAAAACGTCATGAAGAACATAGGGGCAAGACAGGAATAAAGACACAGACCTACTCGAGAATGGACTTGAGGATATGGGGAGGAGGAAGGGTAAGCTGTGACAAAGTGAGAGAGTGGCATGGACATATATACACTACCAAATGTAAAATAGATAGCTAGTGGGAAGCAGCCGCATAGCACAGGGAGATCAGCTCGGTGCTTTGTGACCACCTAGAGGGGTGGGATAGGGAGGGTGGGAGGGAGGGAGATGCAAGAGGGAAGAGATATGGGAACATATGTATATATATAACTGATTCACTTTGTTATAAAGCAGAAACTAACACACCATTGTAAAGCAATTATACTCCAATTAAGATGTAAAAAAAAAAACAAACAGAATTTGATATAATTTCCTGTTCAGCCACATATGAGTCTTTGGGCAACGTATTTAACCTGGAGGTAATAATTCATATTGTAGAGACTTGTCATGAGGATTGCAAGGAGAGAATGCAAATAAATCGCCTGGGTTAGGGCCAGGAATAGGCAGCTGCTCAACAAACATTGCCCAAATGTTTATTTCCTTTTCTTCCTTTAACTTCTTTCAATTCTTCCCCTAACCTTTTTGGGAAAAATTAGGTGCTACTCCATTTTACCTCACAATAGGCTGTACCTATTTCATATGGCATTTATTATACACAACTTAAGGCCTGTTTTGTGATGATAATAGATACATTAATTTCTTCTTTCCTTCCTCCCTTCCTTTTTTTTAAATTGGAGTTTATCTTGCATAGCATTTTAATTTTTATTCTTTCAAACTTTCCAGTTTCTTTTATTTAAGATGTATCTAAATAATGGACTTCTTATGGATTTTTAAACATAAATCTGATAATCTTTTTTAACTGTAGAGTATGGTCGACTTAAATGAATTATTAATGAAAGGTGCATCTAATTTCTACCTTTTAATTTTTTGCTATTTGTATACATTTTTGTAGGTTTTATTTTTTCCCCTCCCTTCCTTCCTTCCTCCTTTCCTTCCTTCCATCTTTGTGTTCTTTTCTTTTGAACTAATTGAACTTGCTTTTTCTTCGCTTCATTTTTCTCCCTTTACTAGTTTGGAAGATATACATTCAAGTTTTATTCTTTTTTTTTTTTTTTTTTTTTTCGTGGTATGCGGGCCTCTCACTGTTGTGGCCTCCCCCGTTACGGAGCACAGGCTCCAGACGCGCAGGCTCAGCGGCCATGGCTCACGGGCCCAGCCGCTCCGCGGCATATGGGATCCTCCCAGACCGGGGCACGAACCCGTATCCCCTGCATCGGCAGGCGGACTCTCAACCACTTGCGCCACCAGGGAGGCCCTCAAGTTTTATTCTTTTAGTGCTATTAAAGAATTATGAATTTAAAAAATTCATAATTAAAAAAATTATAATTTAAAAACCCTGAAGTTAAACAATGTCTTACTTTTTTCCTAAGCAATATACAGATCTTAGAATACATTGACAGAGAACCCCCAACATTTATATATGATAATATTGCCCAATATTTTAGTATTATCTTGTATTTTAACCCAATAAATTAGGTACCCTTATTATTGTTGTTTTATACAAAATCTGATTAGATTTACCATATTTTTAGTTTTCTTGATTAACATTTTTTCCTTTGTAACTTAGATTTCCCTTCTTGTATAACTTTCCTTCTTCCTTAAATATATCCTGTACATGTTCCTTTAGAAAGAATAAGCTGGTGTTACTCTCTTTCAATTTTTGTTGTACGAAAGGTCTTTTTCTTGCCTACATTCTTGAAAGACAATTTTGCTGTGTATACTTTGTAGGTTGATGGTTATTTTCACTCATTGTTTAAGGTAATATCTTACTATATTCTGGCCTCCACTGCTGCTTTTAAAAACCCACCTGTACCTGTAAAGGCTTTTCTTTTTAGGTGATCCGTCTTTTCTAATAGGCTGGCTTTAGCGTCAGCATCTCTTTTTCCTTAGTATTCTGCAGTTTCACTATGCTATGTCTAGGTATGGATTTCTTCTTATTCACACTACTTAAGATTTTTTGACCTTACTGAATCTGACAATCGATGTTTTTCATCAAATCTGGAAAATTCTCAGCAATTATCTCTCAGAAAATTGCCTTTACTTTGCTCTCTCTATCGTCTATTCTAGAACAAATTTAACCTCCATGTCACTTCTTTTTTGTGATAAGAAATGTATACGGTGTGTTTGCTCTTATTATTTTCCTTTCTGAGCCACACTCTGAGTAATTTCTTTCCGTATCTATTATATAGTTTACCAATTTTTATTTTCTTTGTTGAATATGTCTTTTGAGATTCTGGTTCTATGGGTATATTTTTCATTTTCAAAATACAATTTTGTTTATTTTTCAAACTGCCTGATCAATTTTAAAAAATCACTTATGTTAAATATTTTATTTCTTTGTATTTTTACATTTGCACTGGCATTTGTGTCTGCCATGTACTTTCAGCCAGATATCCAGAAACCCTGAGCCATTTTGAAAATTGCTTATACTGGCCTCTCTTCAGTTTGTTGGGAAAACACTGAGGGAAGGGATAGAGTGAGTCCTCTGACTTGATAAACCTGATTTGAAATGATAAAAAGATGAGGGGAGTGGCATGGACTTATATATATTACCAAGTGTAAAATAGATAGCTGATGGGAAGCAGCCACATAGCACAGGGAGATCAGCTTGGTGCTTTGCGACCACCTGGAGGGGTGGGATAGGGAGAGTGGGAGGGAGATGCAAGAGGGAGGAAATATGGGGATACGTGCATATGTGTAGCTGGTTCACTTTGTTATAAAGCAGAAGCTAGCACACCATTGTAAAGCAATTATACTCCAATAAAGACATTAAAAAAAAAAAGATGAGGGTCTGACAGAAAAGAAATCAAACCCTGAGGTTGGGAATTCAATTTGAGATTGAGACAGTGGTTTTCATCTTTGGACGCCCATTGGAAATATTTGAAGAGCATTTGAAAAATATGGATACCTAGTCTCCTTCCCAGAAGTGGGAGCCATGCATCAGTCCTTTTCAAAAGCTTCCCAGGCAATTCTACCGTGCAGCCAGCATTGATGCAACAGCCAGAGTATCATGGAAAAAAAAAAAAGAAAAAGAAAAACACAACACTCTAGGTGTTCCAAACAGGGAGGAATTTAATGTAGAGGATCAGAGGCTGCAATTATAATCAGCAATTATCTTTCAGAAAATTGCCTTTACTTTGCTCTCTCTATCATCTATTCTAGAACAAATTTAACCTCCATGTCACTTGGAGGGCTATAAGAATAGAGATTCTATTGGAAGGGCTATAAGAATAAAGATTCGGGGCATCTGCTACATTTTTTCTGGAAATCAGGAGGTACAGGAATCTCAGACAACCACCACTGAAGACGACAGCCATGTATACTCCAAGGAGGGTCATTCAGAGGAAGACTGAGACCCTCCACTAGAAGGGGTTGTCTGCTGTCTCCTAAGCCCTCGGGCCTGGATGCTGTTGACACAGGAAGAGTCACACCGCTTCTCTTCAGTTTCACCTTCAGATTGTGATGGGGATATTTATTATTGGCGGCATCTAACACTAAACCCTCTGGGCAGGGACTCTAGGGGTTGCAGAGAAGGGGGAAAATGGTGCAAATCTGTCAATAGATTGAGAATCACTGGTTTGGGATGGGTAAACTTCCAGAATTCAGAGCACAGAGGGACTCAGGCCTATCAGTAATTCTGAACATCAAAATGCTCGTAAAAGATCCAAGAAAGAGGCTTGAGGTTAAACTCTCCCAGTGGACAGAACTTTTCTCAATACTCCAGATTTCTGTAAGTACCAAGAGGAAGTGGAAATATCTTTTATCACTCTACAGTGCCTTTAACTTCTCTGGCAGTGATAAGAATTCACAAATGAATTGCAAAAGAATCTATAAGAAGAATCTTAGTCACATGAATCAAAAGCTATACTTTGCAGAGACAGCTGAATCTGGTATTCAGATGGAGAGGTTTAACGATGGGTGCCATGAAAATGCAACTATAAAAAAAGGAAAATGCATCTGATACCAAAGCTCATGTTCTTTGTTCTTCATGCCATTGCCTCTTCATAAGCAAGTGACGTTTGAATATTGTAAGGCTCTTTTCTTTCTTTCTTTTTTTTTTTTTTTTTTTTTTTACGGAAATCTTATAGACTGTAGACTCCTGCAAAGAGACTGGCATGGATGAAGGAAAATAAGAGAAAGCCCTCTTGTTGGTAGCTCTTCTCCTCTTTCCTTTTTCCGAGAGGGACCACCCACCTGGTGTGTTCCTTAGTTCTCTGTCACTGCTATGGCCTCTTCCTCTTTCTCTCCTGTGTTTCCCAACCTTCTTCTCTTCTTCCCTTTACCTCCTTCCTGTTAAAGTGTCTGGTAGTGGAGCTGGGCAGAGATGTGGTCAGATCTGTGTGGGGTTTCTCAGGGGTGAGGTAACCTCAGACCCTGTGCCTAGGGAAAATATATCACCCTAGGGCTTCCCTGGTGGCGCAGCAGTTGAGAGTCCGCCTGCCGATGCAGGGGACATGGGTTCATGCCCCGGTCTGGGAAGATCCCACACGCGGCAGAGCGGCTGGGCCCGTGAGCCATGGCCGCTGGGCCTGCACGTCCGGAGCCTGTGCTCCGCAACGGGAGAGGCCACAACAGTGAGAGGCCCGCGTACTGCAAAAAAAAAAAAAAAAAAAAAAAAAAAATCACCCTAGATTCAGACAGCTGTACCCTAAACCTCCTAGACCTTCTCCTGTCAAAATAATACTGAATGTTTACTGTTTGTCAAGATGGTCCTAAATGTAGTGCTTAGAACCATGATTTGTACATATTTAGTACCTTAGTATAGCACCATTACTAAAATGTTCACAACAGCCTTACAAAGTGAATAATCTTATTATTCCCATTTTATACATGAGGAATCTGTAGACTTTCAAGAGACTGAATAACTTGCTCAATTTCAAATAGCTAACACCCAGATCAAGTGGTGAGCACCCCACTGTGTTCTGAGTTTTCCTGATTGTAACATGTTTATGCCTCCAGTTCTGTCATTATAATATTTATTTATTTATTTATTTGCTGCATTAGGTCTTCGTTGCTGCGTGAGGGCTTTCTCTAGTTGCAGCAAGTGGGGGGCTACTCTTCGTTGTGGTGCACGGGCTTCTCATTGTGGTGGCTTCTCTTGCTGTGGAGCAGGGGCTCTAGGCGCACGGGCTTCAGTAGTTGCAGCATGTGGGCTCAGTAGTTGTGGTGCACGGGCTTCAGTGGTTGCAGCATGCGGGCTCAGTAGCTGTGGTGCACAGGCTTAGTTGTTCCATGGCACGTGGGATATTCCTGGACCAGGGATCGAACCCACTGGCAGGCGGATTCTTAACCACTGCGCCACAAGGGAAGTCCCCCTGCCATTATAATTTAAGAAGGACATTGGCAAACTAGAATGTTCAGATAATCTGGCCATATGAGGAAGGTGCTGGAAACTACACCATCTTTATCAGCATCATCAATGATGAACATTTATGGAGTGCAACCTCTATACCAAGTTCTATGTGATGTGTTTTATGTAGACTATCCGCATGCAAGTAAAACATTTAGTACAACAACTTTATGAAATATGTACCATTATAGTCATACAACTGACAGACAAGGAAAAGGAAGTATGGGGATAGTAATTAACTTGCCCAAGATGGCCCAGCTAGTAAATAATAAAGGCAAGACTCCAGTGCCAAAGCTTATAATCCTACACTATGTTGAAAACCTTAGTTACTTGCCTGAATAAGAAAAGATGGCAGGGTACTGAGAGAAAAGAGAGAAGGTAGGAATATTCAGTTGATGAAGAAGTTCATTTAAAAAGGAAAAACAGTTATATTGTAAAGACTCCAAGAACAGAACTCTAACTGTGGTGAGGTTGTTAGAAGAGGGTAGCCTTCTGTACGTACAATAAAGCACCTTCCGGCTATTATTTTTGTCTAACAATACCACATATTGTCTCGAAAAATAAAAATGTGAATTCTGTGAAGCTGAAAGTGTCTGCCTGGGTATGAAAGAAATTTCCTAAATTGAAAAGAACCTTGGAATGTGAATGACCTCTCAGATAACATGTGACCTCTAAGATGCTTTGGATCTAGAAGTTAGCTCATTTAGACCATCACAGCAGCCCAGCAGATTTAAGGTTATAATTTTATAAGTGGCCATACTGAAACATGATGAGGAAAAATGGCTAAGCCTGGGTAAAGAACTAATTTAGTCAATGAACTGAGCTCTGAATCTGGCCTTTCATTCTGTCAGCATTTTTTTCCAAATTGTCTCCTAAATAATTACTTGGCAAAAAGGCCGGCCGAAAGCAGTCTGTGCTCCAATTACGCAGGGAGTTGTTATTCTTCCTGAATTTATTTTTGTGCTAAGAGGCACATTTCTTCCTCTACAGTTTAATGGGAGTTCTAACGGGGTGGTGACAAAAGAAGGTGTCATTTGCAGGGAGTAGTGAAAGCTAAAACTGCCCTTGTAAGTCCTGGAAGTAATAATGTCATGTCTCAGAGGAGCGCTGTGCTTGCAGGAAAGGCATGTGTCCCTCTTGGGAAAGGGCAGATGACTTCAGGAAACCGATAAGGGCGAAGAGGGAGGCATGTGCAGGGACTGACCCCAGATAGCCAGGGTTTATTATGTATAACCCTTGGCTGTATTATGCAAGAGGGTTTGAGCAGCAACACAATATCAAGGTCCAAATGCCTTGCTTAAAGTACTCATTCAAATAAGTAATAATAATGGCAATTTTACATAGTTTACAATGCATGTTCAGGTACGGTATATTACCCACGTCTTCTCAACATTTTACATACAAAGGAAACTGTGAACTTAAAGGCTTATACAAACTTTTTATACATTGTGTCTCTTTTATCTTCAAAATGACCTTGAGATGAAGGTGTTATTAAATTACATTTTTAACTGAGCCAAGAAAAACTACATATAGATGCACAAGCCATAGCCCCTATTCTGAGTATACCTAAGGCTGTTGTTTGTGTCTGTCATCAAAGTCATTATTATCAGGCAGTTAAGAAATACAGGGCAAACAATAAGTTCCTACTGTATAGCACAGGGAACTATGTACAATATCCCGTGATAAACCATAATGAAAAAGAATGTGTGTGTGTGTGTGTACATATATATATATATATATATATATATATATATATATATATGTACACACACACACACACACATATATATATATGAATCACTTTGCTGTACAGCAAAAATTAACACAACTTTGTAAATCAACTATATCTCAACACAATTTTTTTTTTACTTTAAAAGAGAACACTGAAATGAGAAAGGAAAAAAAAGAAATATAGGGCAATTTTGCATGATGGAGGAAATATTAGAAGAACTAATAGTTTTAATTGTTTTTAAATATTTTTATAATAATGAAAATTTATTCTTATTATTGAAGAAAATTTGGAAAACAATGAAAAAGTCTGCAGAAAGAAATCAAAATTATTCATGATCCACCTGCCCAAAGCAACTACTCAAATATTTGATAAAGTCACTTACAATAAATACAGTGTATAAACAGTCTTGTCTTCTTTATCACAGGAATTTTCTATTTTATTTAATATTTCTTTATAAGCATTATTTTAGTGGCATAGTAGGTCATATGGGTGTAGCAGAATTAACTTACCGTTAACAAATCTCTGCGTCTAGTGCGTACATTTTGTACACATTGCTAATATTGCTTAGTAATTAGTATAAGAGGGATTACTGACTCAAAGAGCATGATTGCTATTCATGAACTTGCCATACACTGCCAAATTGATTTCTAGAAATGTGGTCTCAATTTCAACTCTAATGAGCAGTGTTACCTTATCTTTGCCAGCATTGAAGATTGTCACAATATTTTACTTCACTAGATGAAAAAGATCTTATTGTTGTTTTGATTTTCACTGACGGCAATGGTTTTCAAATACCTTGCCAACACAACTCATTTAAGGCACAGATAAAAGAAGTATCTGTAAAGGGATGTCTTGAACTAGATGTTTCCTGCCAAGGGTGAAGTTCAGACAACCACAAGTAACCCCCAGTGGGTGTGGTAAGTACTTAAGCGAGAGGGAGGCTTGGGAGTTGAGTGTAAAAGCCGGAAGCACAGTAGCAGGGACTACAGTGTGTCTGTTGTGTGTGAGCTGGCTTCTCTTCCCTCCACCAGGAGTGTTTTTTATTGACTGAGCAGTCATAGAATGCCTGTGTGCACCCAGCACACCTGCACTAAGTTTTCCCTCTGCATTTGTCTCACAGCGTGGATTCTCTGTTCACAAAGCCCTCTCTGCAGAGGGTAAAATGAGGATGGGTTCCTAGTAGAGAAGCTGAGAGTACTTGGTGATCTGGAGGGAGCCCCACTGGCAATGTCTCCTTTCGAGGCATTGAATTTTATCATCTTTACTCCTCATAACAGAAAATGGAAGTATATCTATCTTTCACCATTATTTGTCTTTTTTAAAGAAAGTGTTTTCTGCCCTTACTCTTTTTCAGATTACTAATTAGAACTGTTATTATGGAAAATTTGAAATATACAGCACAGTAGGGAGTAGTGAACCCCATGTACTCATTACCCAGCTACGGCCAGCTACAATGATGCAATTCCCAGCTGCTCTGGTTTGATTTATTATACCTACCCTGAAACTGGATCATTTTGAAGAAAACCCCAGAAAACCCCAGATGTAATATCATCTTATCCATAAATATTTTGATATGTATCTATAAAAGACAAGGATTCTGTTTAAAAAATAACTCTAGGGCCTCCCTGGTGGCGCAGTGGTTAAGAGTCCGCCTGCCGATGCAGGGGATACGGGTTCGTGCCCCGGTCTGGGAGGATCCCATATGCCGCGGAGCGGCTGGGCCCGTGAGCCATGGCCGCTGGGCCTGCGCATCCGGAGCCTGTGCTCCGCAACGGGAGAGGCCACAACAGTGAGAGGCCCGCATACAGCAAAAAGAAAAAAAAAAAAAAAAAAAAAAAAAAAAAAAAAAACTCTAATAATATTATCTTGCCCAAAATATTTTTTTAATATCGTCAAATAGCCAGTTACTGTTAGAATTTGTTTTCACACAACCTTTCTCCGTGTCTCTGGATAACGTATCAGGTTACGAATCAAAGGCCATTTTTAAAAAAAAATAAACATAAACCTGATGCCTGAAAGATGGCAAAGAGTGGTTACATTTCTGGTGGCAATGCATGAGCTAGATGGGGATATTATTTTAAAAAACAAAACACCTATTAAGGACATTGTATTTAGTTAGTTAAATGCCAGCAAAATGCTGTGTGATATGTCATCCCAAGACTCAATAGCAAAATGAGCAAGTGTTTATCCTCTTCCACCTGTGTACTGGTTGAGGGTCAGCCAATTGGTCTAGCCCCAGATGGTCAGCTCTGCAAATCTCAGCTGGTCTTGCTCCAACATCCTGTGTCTGCTGACTGAGGCTGGGCTCTCCTGGATGATTTAGCTCCACTCCGTGTGTCTTTCATCCTCCTTCTGGGACCAGGGGCTGGCCCAGGATTCTGTTCTCAGGGTAATGGCAGAGGCACGGGGAATGGGCAGAAATACTGCCTCTTAAGGTCTAAGTGTGAAACTCTCATACTGTCATTTCTACCTTAATCTTTTGGCTAAAGCAAGTCACTTGGCCAAACACAAAGTCAAGGGAGCTGGAAATAAATTAGGGACTGCAAAGTCACAGGTCGGAGGGTGTGCATAAAGGGAAAGGTGAAGAATTGGGCAAACAATGCCCTGCCACAAATATACACAGTGTGATACCAATCAAGTCAAACAATTTACATATAAGAAAATTCAGATAAAATATCATTAGATTCTGATGCTAATTTATAATGCTTTCTTATGGATAAACTGTTAAAAAAAAAAAAAAAACCAGAAACCTTAGCCAGTGTCTCCCAGGCATATCTCTTAGGTCTAGTTTAGATTTCTCTTCCTTTTTGCTGCCTAGATTCTAAGTGCTTTTCTGGGTTCCACATGGTTCCAGGGTTACACTTGTCTGCGTTGAGCCTTATTACTTAATGAAAGTTCCCAGACTCTATATCTGCAATTGTTCCATCACTTTAAATATATGTCGTCTTCAATATATGCTGCCTTGTTGCTAAAGAACCTCCAGTTCACTGCACAAAATACCCATTAGTTACATATTTACATGATTGAAACCTTATTTCTCTACTTGACTATTCTGTGTAATTGCAGCAACCATTTATTAAGAAGTTCTTAATGCAAGCCTCTAAACTGGACCCTTTACATCTCTTTGTTCTCTCATTTAACAATTCTGCAGTGTTGTTAGTGTAATCTCTGTTTATAAATAAATAAGGGAACTGAACCCAGGGAGATTAAATAAATTCCTTAAGTTCAAATTGATAATAGTATCAAAATTCAAATATGGTCATTTTTGTCTGCAAAGCCAATGGCTTTTCTATTATTTTCTGCATGTCTTTCGTTGCATTCTCTTCTTCCCTCCTGGACCTGGGTTTCTAGATTTTCCTCTGAGATACAGTGAAGGATAGGTTTTATGCCAGATATTTTGGTGGCAAATGTTGGTGGGATCCTTTTTTAGTCTCTTGAGAGTCTATGGGTTTGGCAGGGCATGTATTATTATCTTCTGTAAAGCTGAAGTGGTAATATTTTAAAGTGAAGAGATGTACACAGCCAATAAGTGGCAGAGCTAGGACCCAGGCTCAGGCTATTTTTCTCCTATATATATCCTTTAAATTACTACATTTAATCATGGTAATCAAAAGAGCGATAGTCTACAGTTTTGCTAATGGAACTAATAGGTTAACTTGACTCCAAAGGACTGTATTTTCCTATAAGGCTCTAAAATATTTCAGGAAGAGTAATAGAGTGGGTTTTCCTCACATTACAACAAAATAAAAGGTAAGTTGGTAGAAGATAATTACTATGCAGGCTTACAGTCTATTAGATTCTAGAGCTTTATGTTTGTATTAGGATTTTTTAATAACTTAGAACTCTTGGTAACTAACTGCTGGTTACCCAACTTCTTAGGCAATTCAAGGTAAAGAACAATAAAAAAAGAAGCAAACATGAATTTATCCAAATAACCTTGAATAAATCAAATTGAAGTTTATACCTTTACATTATCCTTATTTTTCCAATGAATACTTTTTACTGTAAAGGTCTAATTTGAGAAATCAAGAGTTTATTTTTCTTTGTGTTTTAACCTGCCATTTGTGTAGCAAGTACTGTTACACCATGGTTTGTTACTATGTTGTGTAGAAACAGGATGTAAGCTGTTAGGTTCTTTGCAATGGTTTCCCATTAATCAGTGTCTCAAGCACTAGGAGTCCCAAAAATATGAGTCCTGGTGTGGGTTAGTTGTATCCTCATGGAAGTTGGAAGATGAAGTTTCGTTCCTGAGTATTATTTATCTTTTTTCTGAATTCTTCAGAACATGCTATTATAAGAATTTCAGGTTATTGATATATTTCAGGGTTTTACTAGTTTTTTTGTTTTTTGAAAAAGACCTCTAGATGGGGAAGAAAAGAAAGGAAACTGTTGAGATTTATGGAGTGGCTGCTCAGTGTCCAGGCCCATGCTGAGTGCTTTACATAATTTACCTCATTATTGGTTCCATATTACAGATGAGGAAACACTGTAATAGCATTTTATGAATGCAAACTGGATAAAACTTTAACTTCTTTAATTATCAGATTTTAGTGGTTCAAAACTTGATAGGGGATTTTGTCTCCTGTTTTTTTTTTTTATTAGAACGTATTTCATATACCAGATACCTAAATGTCTACTGACAAGCTACCACTAATCAGCATCATGAGCCTAATATATGTTGATTTCTGTTATGGTAGTGAAATGACTGCAACACTTCTAAGTCTAAATATACTCACTCTACTTAGTAAAAACAAGAGAATTTGGGGAATTCCCTGACAGTCCAGTGGTTAGGACTAGGAGATTCCACTGCAGGGGCACAGGTTCGATCCCTGGTCGGGGAACTAAGATCCTGCAAGCCATGTGGCACAGCCAAAAACAAAAAAAAACAAGAGGATTTGCCTTTGCCCAGCATTCCCAGAAAGAGTCCTGAAATTCTTTCTGACTGGACCATCTGAGGTCATATGTCCATCTTGAACCAATAATTGCAATTATGTATAAGATGAGGGTTGAAATGTACTACTCAGTTTACCTTAACCCAAGTATAGAATCCCATCTTTGAAGTTGAGGCATGGAGTCAACTTCTTGAGAATGACATAGATCCTAAAATGGAAATGATGGGCTTTGAAGAAGGCAGAAACGGAGTCTGAGGAGGCAGGCAAACACATCTGTCCACAAATCATTCATTCTTTCAATTAACCATGTAGACAACAGTCTTGCTAAGAACTATGGGGGAAACTGAAAAGAATTAGATACAGTTCCTGCCATGGGTGTCTATAGTTCATTATAGAGAGGGAGAAGCTAAATTAGTGACTATAATGACACCTTGAAATGATATGAAACAAAACTGGTACAACTAACTATTAGGGTGGGAAAGATTCCTTGGAGAGGAATAATGGAAAATTCTTAAAGGAAATGAAAAATGACTTAGAGCATAAAGGACTACTTTTTTTTTTTTTTGGCCATGTATAATATGTTGCTGAGAGAAATTAGGACCCAGGAAAAAAATAAGATTTGTTAGGGAATAGGATGGACAGAGATTAGAGGAAGTAATACCCAGGGCTTTAGTATAAAATGTAGCACCCCAAAGAACAAAAATTATCCTGTTTCACTTGGATCTGTTTTTTCAATAAGAATGGTAAAAAAAAAAAAAATTAGCGTGTGATCAAAAGTATCATTTCTTGTTGGCTGAAAGTGGTAACTTCTGTATTCCCAGGTGAGTTAGTTCCGTTGCTCAGGAATCCGTGTACTGCAAAGCATGTTTTTCTTTCAGTTTACATGATTCCGTTCTTAAAAATTTCTATTTCTGAATGAAGTTTCAACTTTACTTACTTGTATCTCATTTGTTATAAAAGAGGACATAACGTTGCTGAACTTTCATCTAGGTTTTCAACTCAAACTCTTTTTATCTGAGCATTAAAGGGAGGGTTTTCCCTTACAGACTAGAGCTGCATAAAGTGTCTCCCACAGGGCCAAGGGTGTTGTGAGCATTTATTAGGACCCAGCTCTATATAAGGTGCCCAGGAAGATATGTGGAAGGTTCCCTAGCCAAAGACCCTCAATTTTCCATGATGGATATTATCACAATGGAGCAAGGCCATGTGTAAACCATGGCTATTTCTGATTACAGACAGGTCTTCCTAATTGTGTGTGTCTCTGACTAAGATTAAAATTTACATCATTTTTATAACACATAATAACTGTCAGCAGGGAATGTGGCCCCAGAAAATGTGGACTGAGGCTTTGTGAGAAGAATGAGAAGCTGCTTCCAAATCTACGAAAGGGAAAAGCTACACTTCTTTCCTCTAGTCTAAAGCATGTGGTCTAAAACAAAACAAGAAAAGAGAAATACAAACATATCTCTTACTGTCACTGCCCTTCTCTCCAAAAGTTAAATGCATTGAGGACATCTCTGAACAACCAGGACTAGATCATCAAGATCTATGGAGGTTGTGTGTTTGCTGGTTGACACATTCAGGTCGTAATGGAGAGGACCATGTTGCTCCTTAACAAACCCTTCCAAGTTTGTTGTCTGTTCTTTGTGGTTCATGCTGTTCCATCCCTTGACATTTCCAGTCTCCTCCTCCTTTCATCTACTCTCTTTCTGCCTGCAAAATCCTTTCCATCCTTCAGTTCCATTTCAAAAGCAGCCTCTCCTGTGAGGCCCTCCTGGATTCTTCCTTTTCCCAGTGCAGCTTGTTCTCCCCCCACCACTGTGCCCTCAAAGCACTATCTCATTCCACCTGCATGTATTTCTACTACATGCATCTGCCCCCTACACTAGATTATAAGCTGCTTGAGGGCAGGCCTGTGTCTCCTTTTACTTTGTGTCCCTCATTCATTACTATATAATCTTTACATATCTCTTGGGAAAACATATGCATCTTAAATATAATTATTCAAAAACAATAAATACACCAGGAAATGGATCCCCTGGTCTCATAGCTTTGCAATGTATTCTTTTTTCTCTCAGGGATAAAATACATCAATTATATTGAAAGTTTCCACCATTAAAAAGTTTGTACCTAGTAAGGGAGATTAGAAGTCTTAAATTCAATAAATAATCAATATTTAGTGTTTACTATGGACTTTGCATCATAATAGTGATGGACTAAATAGTCATGGTCACTGTCTTTATGGAGATTCTTGCCTAGTGAGGAAAACGGTCAATCAATATACAAATGAACAGATACATTAACAGACATTGTATTAAATGATATGAAGAAAGTGAATGATGATTCTGGATAAAATAGAAACTTTAGGGAAAATGTGGGTTAGAGAGTCTTTTCTGCTTGTGAGTCTGATTTGAGGCAAGAAGAGTGACACCCATTCAGGGAACGTCTTGAAAGAGCCACCAGTAGGCAAAGGAAACAGGACATTTGCCAACTGGTGCCTCATCCACATAAATCTTGGCTCTTCTGAGGTCTCAAGGCTGGTAGAGAATAGGAAGATATCTCTGACTCATAGGACCTTAGGGAATTTTTTAAAGTTTTGGATGTCCACCAACAGCATGGAATTTGAAGATACATAACTCAAGCAGAGCTCAGATTCATAATACTCTTTTATTTTAGACTTCCCTGATAAGTGGGGTGTGTGTGTGTGTTTGTGTGTGTGTGTGTGTTTTGAGGGGGTGCAATATAGAGGCATGAAGAGTCTGTTTTACTATTTGTAAATGAGGAGTTTCATCAGATGTTCTTAACTTCCTTCTGCAATCTGCGAAGCCAGTGGTATGGAACACAGCCAATTTGTACTTGAAAATGTTCACACAAATCTGGGGGATTCTGACATTACAGACTCAGAGGTTCTGCCACAATTCAGACTTTCTTCTGCTGGTGTTAATGTAAACACCAAACTAATATCCACCTGTATTACCCACCTGGGGGTAACATAGCAAATCATCACAATCTTAGTGGCTTAAAACAATAGAAATTTATTCTGACACAGGTCAGAAGCTAGAAGTCTAAAATCAAACGCTCACAGGGCCGCACTCCCCTTGAAGGGTCTATGGGAAAATCATTCCTTGCCTCTTCCAGCTTCTTATAGGCCCCAGGCATTCCTTAGCCTGTGGCTGCATAAAGTCCAATCTCTGCCTCTGTCTCACATGACCTTCTCTTCTCTCTGTGTATCTCTCTTCTGTGTGTCTTTTTTAAAAACTTAATTAATTTACTTATTTATTTATTTTTGGCTGCTTTAGGTCTTCACTGCTGTGCGCGGGCTTTCTCTAGTTGCAGCGAGCAGGCGCTACTCTGTTGTGGTGCGCGGGCTTCTCATTGCGGTGGCTTCTCTTTGTTGCGGAGCATGGGCTCTAGGCACGCAGGCTTCAGAAGTTGTGATACACAGGCTCAGTAGTTGTGGCTTGTAGGCTCTAGAGCACAGGCTCAGTAGTTGTGGTGCGGGGACTCAGTTGCTCCACGGCATGTGGGATCTTCCCCGACCAGGGCTCAAACATGTGTCCCCTGCATTGGCAGGCAGATTCTTAATCACTGCGCCACCAGGGAAGTCCCTGTGTGTCTCTGTAAAGGACACTTGTCATTGGATTTAGGGTCCACATGGATAATCCAGGATGATCTCATCTTGAGATCCCTAATTTAATTACATCCACAAGGATTCTTTTTCCAAATAAGGTCACATTCATAGGTTTCTGGGATTAATAATTGAACATATCTTTCTGGGTGCTGGCCACCATTCAACCCCACTACACCATCTTACTCAGAAAACATGGGAAAGGCAAGGCATTTCTACTTTCATTGTACATAGCTGTAGCTTAAATAAATGAATACAGAATATTAGCCAAAATACTAGCATGTCATCTGAGATGAAAAAACATCATCCAGGGGAAAAATATTGAGGACAAGTCAATGACACAGGTTTTCGATCTTCAGTGAATGCTTTTCACTGTTGGCCATTCTTGGAACTTGGAAGTCCAAGCCCTCTTTGAGTATTCTATCTTAAGAATAATTCTGTGGCCAGAATCCAGAGAAGCTACTGATACTGGTATTTGGTAGCTTTAAGAAGCTGAGGGTGAATCAGAGCCAAGAAAGAAATGCCTTTGGCTGTTTTGTAATCAGACCATCACAAGGCAGTTCTGTTGTCTGAGCCTAAAGTGGAAGTCTGGGTGAGCTAAGAGATGGAGTTAGGACAGGACTGCAAAAGCCCTGTCTTTGTTAAATTATGGAATCTCAGGATTGGTCATCTTATCTTACCATCAGATTCAGTGATGAGTTTTCTGTACAATAATCTGCCAAGAAGTTTTCCAATCCATGTTTGAATATCTGGCACCTATTCTTTCATCTGGCATTAATGGTTAGTTGCTTCTTCTACCCATTTTAACTTCTAACATGGATCTCACCCTGTATTTAATAATGGACAAAATGGTCCTCTTTTCCTGTACAGAGGACCAAAATGCTCCTAGCAACTTAGTTTCCTCTCTTCGAAAATATTGAAACACACCCTTTGCCACACGTATCTGAGAGTCATGAGTCATTTTTGTAAGAAGGGACTAAATTATCTAATCTTAGAATTCACCTTGACTGTGGTTAGAATATGCAGTTCAGAGGCAGCTAGGTATCAAATCAAAAACAAAGGAGTGGGGAGAGCTGAGAATTAGAGGGGAAACTGAGGAAATAAGTGGCACCTCCTCCTATGCTGGGATTTCTGCAAGAACTTACTTCAGCCCCTGTGGGATGGGATAGGGGATAAACTTTGAAGGAACGAGGTGAGGGAATAAGAGCATAAGGCAAAGCTTGAATTCTTCCAGAGATTCCATTAGAAATAATGCAACGATGAAGGGAAGCAGGAGCAGCCCTTGGGAATAGGGACCAAAATGAATAACAGAGGAAGGAGTCCCTAAAGAACTTTGGAGCCAGGCTGGAATCAATATTTGAGGGGCTGGCTGGACCTGGGAGGGACACATCTAAATTAATGCGAGGGCATGGAGTGAAAGAGGGAATGGGGTGAAAGCCAGAATCAGCAGAATGTGAAGATGTTTTTTGGGTTCAGAGAAACTTAAGACCAAGAGGGAGCTGGAAAGAAAAACCAGGAACTAGGCAAAAAGCAGTCAGAGGAGAGGTGTGGTACGACTCCAACCTGACATTCTTAGGAGAAGACTGTGTCCCAGATGCTCATCAGTGATCCCTGGGCACCGGGCAGCAGGCACTTACATAGAGCAGCCCCTTGTGTCCATCGATGGCTAGACATGGCTCTCCCTGGGCTAGATTCATCTGGGGTTGAGCAGCTGGTCAGGCCCACTTTAACCATCTCTGAGTGTGATTTCCAATCTCAAAAAGGGGGAATTATGGACTTACAGTTCAAGAAGTGGAAAGGAATTAAGAAAGGGGCTCAGGACTCTATCTTCAGGACAAATCAAATTTTGGTAATTAAACTTTAATGTGGTTTTGTTTTTCTATTATCGTGCAACCTGATGAACCACTTCTCAAACATTTATTGGCTTTAGAGAATATCAAGTGGGCCTATTTAATTACTTCTCCAAGTCTTCTGCTAGTATTCAAATTAACTGCCTTTAAATACCCTGGTAACTGGTCATAGATGTGTAAACAAGTGCAGTGGAGAAACAAGGACCAACTATCTAGGAGAATTCCCACCTCAGAGGAAAACAGGGCTGCAGCAGGATGGAATGTCCACTTTTTTTCACAGGAGGAAGACTTCTGTACTGCTGCAACTCTGTGAACTGGCACTCAGCATTTGGGATTCAGTGCTGCCACTAGTTAGCTGAGTGAACCTGGGAAAGTTTCTGAGCTTTCCAGAGCCTCAATTTCTTCATTAAGGATAAAAATACCCAGATCCTAGACTTCTTGGGAGGATTATAAGTAACGCATGTGACATTTCCAAAACGAGGAAGAACTGAGAACATGGCAGCTCTGTTATCGACAAATTGTGCTAGAATCGACATGTCCATTGTTGATGAGAAAGCACAGACCCAGAGGCACCTGGGACTGAAGATGAGAGAAGGGGGAGCCTCAGCAGATTTGCCTTGCTAATTTCTCAGTAGCTTTGACTTGTGGAAAGCCTTACTGCTCTAAGATATTTCACATTCGCCTTGGAGGTATGGTGCCTTCCAACCATAGATATTGGTGAGTTCTCAAATGAAAAGTCATGTTTCCCTTAATAAAGAGACTCAACATTCTCTAAAGGAATTTCCCATTCCCAGTCCTCCCTAGATGTTCTGTTGGCAGTGGCATCTTGACTTGTTGGCAGATTAAACTGAGCTCCAAGACAGAGGTCAATGATTTTTCCAGAGCTCTATTTAGATGTGAAGCAAAGACAGGATTTGAACAGGAGAATACCTGTAGAACTTCTGGAATACTTTTCTTTCGTTGTTGGCTTAGCTTGCTGAGGGCTGAGGGTATGGTTTCAAGGGGCAATGAGTTACTTGAGGACAGCATTTTACCCATAGTTCCTCGTTTTGCCCATTTCAGAATTCTGCCCATAAGAATAATGAATAAAGATTGCTGGCTGATTGGAGTCATTTGGAAAAAGTATTTTTATAAACCTGCTTGATAGTAACAGCTTAAGTTAGAAAGCAGGAAGAAACTTTTTACTTTAAATGAATATTTTGTATCCATCAATGTAAAACAATTTGGCACTGTAAATCTAGATTCATAAATATTTTCATGTCATACAACCACTCTTTTCTTGGATGCCAGCTTCTGGAAATAATCCAAAATATGTAAAATGCTTAATTCACAAAAATGTTTATCATAGAGTTATTTATAACAGTAAGTTGGAAATGTCCCATCGCTGAATATTTGGTTAAATAGCATTTGAAGATGACCACTTGATGGGATGTTACGTAGTCATTTAAAAGTACAGAAGCGGGCTTCCCTGGTGGCGCAGTGGTTGAGAGTCAGCCTGCTGATGCAGGGGACGCGGGTTCGTGCCCCGGTCCGGGAAGATCCCACATGCCGCGGAGCGGCTGGGCCCATGAGCCATGGCCGCTGAGCCTGCGCGTCCGGAGCCTGTGCTCCGCAATGGGAGAGGCCACAACAGTGAGAGGCCCACGTTCCACAAAAAAAAAAAAAAAAAAAAAAGGACAGAAGCTTCAAGGCTAAGTCCTTCAATATATCACTAGTGAAAAATATGGGTTGAAAATTGAGGTACAATGTAATTATATCTATCTCACTAACATAGATGAATAGAAAGATACTAGCAGAAAATATACTAAAATATTCAAGAGAGTGGAAAAATTCTGTTCATCTAATTTTTCTTTAGTTTCTTTAGTTTCGTTGCCTCTTTCTGTAATAAAATAAAACACAGAAACACCGAGAAAAGAAAAGGAAACAAAACCATTGTAGTTATTATGAAGGAAAAAAAATGGAGAAGATGAACAAGTAGATAAGCACCAAAAATGGTCAGAGTGGTGCTGAAAAGAAGAAAGCCTACTTGTGATACTCTTGATGAAACATACTCAGCGTGAATCATGTGAAATGAAAATGTGAAAAGCAGCCTCTTTAGTTATATCCTATCCTTACTTGGTTATGTTTCAGTTCTTCATTGGGCTATATGCAAGCTTAGAGGCAAGGAAGTTACTAGCATGGCTGACTACCAAGTGTTGTCTCTTGGAAGCCCTCCTCCCTTACTGGTTACCTGACAGGTTGTTTCTGTCTTTGGGGCTGGGGTGGATTAAGGAGGCCAGGTCCTGTGATGAAGGTGTCAAGAAGACCATTACAGCCTTGGGCAAAGGGGATTTCCAGGAACACACTCCCACAGGTTTAACATTTTCTGAGAACACACAATCCTTGGGCAACTAGGTATTTCTTTGGAGCAAGATTTCCAGTAAGGAGGTGAGGGACATATGCGAGCGTCAGAATTCACAGCACATTTTAATACCAACAGACCTAGATATCTGAAAAAAGCTCCCCCTGGGAATGGAAAGAACTCACAGATTGCTCCTTATTTTGGAGAAAGTAGGTGGTGAAATAGTGTGCTGAGGTGGCTTGCAGGGCAGTGTGGCTCTTACTCTGTACAAACACAAAGGCTCTGAGTTTCACCCTCATGGGGATCTGACCTCAGCTTTTACTTCCTTATGGGTCACCAGAAATTATCAAGTAGGGAACAAAGTTTAACTCCTCAAATGATTGCAAAAATAATAGCTCAAACCCAGAACGCTGCTGTTTGTTGAAACTGAATTTTTTCATTCGTGAGGCTGCAGATCTATAACTTTACTTAAAATTGCCCAAGCAAGCTTTTTTTTTTTTTTTGCTATTTAGTTGAAGAACAAGGAGATTCCTTTCAAGCTTCAGAAATAGTATAAGCAAAGGAAAATGACCATGAAAGAGTACAAACACAAGGAAAAAACAGGGGACGGGTGACTGTTTAATATGTTACTTAGGCATATAATTCTTTCAAATGGATTTCTTTTTTTAAAAAAAATTATTCATTTATTTATTTTTGGCTGTGTTGGGTGTTTATTGTTGCGCGTGGGCTTTCTCTAGTTGTGGAGAGGGGGGCTACTCTTCGTTATGGTGCATGGGCTTCTCATTGAGGTTACTTCTCTTGTTGCAGAGCTCGGGCTCTAGGAGCACAGGCTTCAGTAGTTGTGGCACGTGGGCTCAGTAGTTGTAGCTCACGGGCTCTAGAGTACAGGCTCAGTAGTTGTGGTGCACGGGCCTAGTTGCTCCGTGGCATGTGGGATCTTCCTGGACCAGAGCATGAACCTGTGTCCCCCACATTGGCAGGCAGATTCTTAACCACTGCACCACCAGGGAAGTCCCTCAAATGGATTTCTTTAGAGCTGATATTTCTGTTTTGTTGTTTTCCACCCTGCTTCTGATATTTTCAGACAGATTTTTTTTCTTTTTTTTTTTTTTTGTGGTACGCGGACCTCTCCCTGCTGTGGCCTCTCCCGCTGCGGAGCACAGGCTCCAGACGTGCAGGCCCAGCGGCCATGGCCCATGGGCCCAGCCGCTCCGCGGCATGCAGGATCCTCCCGGACCGGGGCACGAACCCACGTCCCCCGCATCGGCAGGTGGACCCCCAACCACTGCGCCACCAGGGAAGCCCTGAGACAGATTTTTTTTAGCTACCCTGAGGTGGTTCTTAATATGGAGCTGTCATTCCAGAGTCTTTTCTCAAAATATTTTGGATAAAACGCTGTTTAATTTTCCCAGAGTGATTAAAGTGAATGCCCCTATTTGTTTCCAACAGAAATAACAAAATGTAATTTGTTCTAAAGGTATCTCAAAGCCAAGGAAGCCATTTGTCCACAAACAACCTTTTCTCATGGTTTTGCCTCTTCTAGCTGGGGCTGGATATTCCTTGTGGCTCCCATCTGGTGTTCTTGAAGAGGAATATATGAGGGTGGGCTTAGAGCAGTAGAAGCTGCGTTTTACCTCTCTAGGCCTCTGATGTCCTCCTATAATGGTGCTGTGTCATGGGAACAGTTCTGGATGGGAACAGGATTGCTGAGATTTAGCTAGTGATTGCTTTGTTAGGTAAGGAAGGTCCCTGTGTGGGCCGCAGTGTCTTCCTCAGTTTAAATGGACACAAGAAGCTCTAGGTTTCACCCTAATGCTAAGATTTTGTGATTTTTGTTTTCTGATCCCTGGCATAGGTGTTCCTCTGGTCCTGCAGACACAGTGGTAAATTATACAGCTTTCATGGATCCTTTCTTTCCAGAAGGGTCCAAATGTGGGTGTGGAGGATGATAAGGAGAAAGTCAGATGACAGTGATAAGCACTATGAAGAAATAACTGGGGTAGCACTTGTTCTCTGATATTGAATGATCAGGAAGCTGTCACCCACAGTCCCTTTTGTTCACTGTGCAGCAGGAGAAGTGATCCAGGGATGGAATGGGAAGCAAAGAGGAATGAAGAATAAGGTCCGAGAGACCAGGCCTTTTATCACGAGCCTGATCAGGTCACCCAAAGCTCCCAGTTACTGGCACAGCAGCCACTATGAGTCATACTTCATTACTCTGCTCCCGACCTTAAGGCAGCCACTTAGCACATTGATTCTCTGTATTAATTCTTCGCCTTTGTCAATAAATATCTTCTCCCATTTGGTGGGTTGTCTTAATTTTTCATCCTTTGCTGTGCAGAAGTTTTTCAGTTTGATGTAGTCCCATTTGTTTATTTTTGCTTTTGTTTTCTTTGCCTGAGGAGATATATCTGGAAAGATATTGATAAGACCAATGTCAAAGAGTATACTGCCTATATTTTCTTCTAGGAGTTTTATGATTTCAGGTCTTACCTTCAAGTCTTCTATCGATTTTGAGTTGATTTTTGTGTATGGTGTGACATAGTGGTCTAGTTCCATTCTTTTGCATGTAGCTGCCCAGTTTTCCCAGCACCATTTATTGAAGAAACTGTCCTTTCTCCATTGTATATTCTATTCGTAAATTAATTGTCCATGTATGTGTGGGTATATTTCTGGGCTCTCAATTCTGTTCCATTGATCTATGTATCTTTTTTTTCTTCTAGTAGCTGTTTTGATCAATATAGCTTTATAATATAGCATGAAATCAGGGAGTGTGTTACCTCCAGTTTTGTTCTTTTTTTTTTTTTTTTTTTTCTTTTTGCGGTATGTGGGCCTCTCACTGTTGTGGCCTCTCCCGTTGCGGAGCACAGGCTCCGGATGCGCAGGCCCAGCGGCCATGGCTCACGGGCCCAGCCGCTCCGCGGCATATGGGATCCTCCCAGACCGGGGCACGAACCCGTATCCCCTGCATCGGCAGGCGGACTCTTAACCACTGCGCCACCAGGGAGGCCCCTCCAGTTTTGTTCTTTTATCTCAAGGTTTCTCTGGCTTTCTGGGTCTTTTGTGGTTCCATATAAATTTTTGAATTTTTGGTTCTACTTCTGTGAAAAATGGCATTTGTTTTCTTTAAATGTCCAGTGATTATTCCTGTCTTTTTATTGTTGATTTAATATATAGATGTCATCACTTGATAACTGATGTACATGAAGCACGCAATGTCCTCTCCAACCTGAGTCTTCAATTTTTGTTAGTTGGGGGTGAATTCTCCTGTGGTGTCAACTTGTACCAATCCTTATAATATTTAAACTTGAGCAGCATAATAGCCTGTTAACAGTATTAATCTTTTTGTCCTGCCTTCCTCCAATCCTTTCTCCATTCTGTTGCCCAAAGTAAGCTTTTGGAATTGAAATATTAAAGTGTCATTTGATATTTTACAATTTGCATCTCTATAATTTTCAGGAGACAAGCTTCATCTACAGATATTCACCTATTTTTCTCCTCATTTACCTAATATTCCTGGCACATTCCAGGAATTATCGGCAATTCCCTGAACATGCATCCATGCCTTTTCTCGGACTCTTGTCTTTACCTGGAGTGCTCTATCTCTTTCTGTCTGCATCTAGAACTTTAATGCATCCTCCAAGGTCCAGCACCTGTTACAAATCTGTGCCCAAGCATTACTCCATTGCTGCTACATTTTGATGCCTTCACTCTCCACTGCATTATATAAATTACTCCCCTTTCTGAATTCTTGTGGCATCTTCTTGTAGGTGTAGGTGTTGTTGTAAATACTTATGTACCTCTTTCTTCCCTACTAGACAGAAGGAGATTTAAATGCAGGGAGGGATATGTTTTATTAATCTCAGAATATTAACTACCTACTAGATGAAAGATACTTAAAATAATATGATTTCTTTATTGAACGAAGTGAGAAATCCCTAAGTAGATTATAGATGCACTTCTAGAAAGGAGAGGTGGTCCTGGGACCTGAAGTCTAGGCACTCATGAGGATATGGATCGCCTAATGCTATTTTGTAGGACTGTACAATTTTTTTTTAGGATTCTCAATTCGTAGACTGGCCTCTAATGTTGGTTCTATCATGGATTCCTTATAAAACAGCCATAGAAGCCACTTTATGTCTTACTTATGATATGGAGGTAGGCATCAGCCCATGGGTAATGACCACTGAGGCCCAAGCAGGGTTGTGAGCAAAGCATGGGGAAGGGAACTGGTGAGACTCAAGGAAATAGCCCCTGCCAAGCCTCAGGCAAAGCTGAAGAGTTCTCCTGTGTGGGTTGAGGTCAGAGCAGAACAATGAAGAAATTCTTCAGGGAAGATGGGGGAATCCTGGTGCTCCAGTGGCGGAGAGGCTGGATATAGAATTATAAAGGCCAGCGGGAGAGATTTAGTATGTCATGCTAAGACATTTATATATCTCTGAGAGGCAATGGGAGAACAAGCGGGAGTTTTTAAGAAAAGAAATAAAATCATTTAGGACATAATTTAGACCTCAGTCTCCAGTGCCAAACTGTACGTTTGGGGTCTATAGAGAGAAGAAACAACTTGTAGGTATGAAAAAAAAACATTCCAGGAATGGCAAGAAGGCCTGTAGGTATGGAGCATCAGCTGAGGGTGGGGTGAGGAAAGAGCAGTCATGACAAAAAGTATGCTTTGAAATATAAGTTGGGGTCAGATTACAAATGGCTTAATGGTGTGTATGGTGTGTGGTGTGGTAAGCGTCAGACTTCATTCTTTTCACTAAAAGGAACCAAGGAAGCATGGCTGTTTGTTTGTTTGTTTTTTGCCATTTGGCTTGTGGGAGATTGAGGGATTTTAGTTCCCCGACCAGGGATTGAACCTGGGACCTGGGCCTTCAGCAATGAAATCTCAGAGTCCTAACCTCTGGACTACCAGGGAATTCCCCAAAAGTAGGAGAATGAGAGAAGGCAGAGGGAAACTGGAGTTTGAGGCTAGGCTTCTTGCTGTGCTTCAGGGATCGATGACAGAGACAAAGAAGAGCTCGCCGCCCAAGGCAAGGTGGCTCACAGAGAGCCAGGGAGGCAGCCCTGCTCCTTAGGAGAGGGTGCCCTGGGCCAACAGTTTATTCTAAAATTGCAACATCAGTTACTGAATTAGATCCAAACGCGGCCCTTTCAGGGATATGTTTAATAAGGTCAAGGTGGTTTTTCACCATTATTTCACACATTCAGTTAAAAATTCATGCCTACTATAAAAAAAATCATGTTAGTTCTGAAAGAAATTCAACATTAAAAACAGATACACAAATGACTAAAATAAAGAATTAAAATGGGAATTAATGAAGCAATGAAAGAAGGAATGAGACACTTAGGTGAAGCATTTTGAGAAAGCAGCTGAGAATGTATAAGAGGGCCAGAGAGGGCTCCTGAAGGAAAAGGAATTTGAGTTTCGACCTCAGGAGTGTGCAGAAGGGAATGAATTGGGTATAATATTTTGGGAAGGGGAAACACAATAAGATATTTGGGTGTCATATCTAAGTAACATCAGCAATAAATCCTATAGATGCTGTTTTTAAAAAATTCCCTGCGCACAAGCCTCTTAGATAGCCTCATCCACCAGAGGGCAGACAGCAGAAGCAAGAACTACAATCCTGTTCCCGTGGGAAAAAAAACACATTCACAGAAAGACAGACAAGATGAAAAGGCAGAGAGCTATGTACTAGATTAAGGAACAAGATAAAACCCCACAAAAACAACTAAATGAAGTGGAGATAGGCAACCTTCCAGAAAAAGAATTCAGAATAATGATAGTGAAGATGATGCAGGACCTCAGAAAAAGAATGGAGGCAAAGATTGAGAAGATGCAAGAAATGTTTCACAAAGACCTAGAAGAATTAAAAACAAAGAAACAGAGATGAACAATACAATAAGTGAAATGAAAACTACACTAGAAGGAATCAATAGCAGAATAACTGAGGCAGAAGAACGGATAAGTGACCTGGAAGACACAATGGTGGAATTCACTGCTGTGGAACAGAATAAAGAAAAAAGAATGAAAAGAAATGAAGACAGAGGGAACCAGGGAGGGGGGACGCGTTGGGATCGCGGCGTGCGGCGGCAGACGGAGCCTGGGCCCCCAGCGGCGAGGGGAGGCAGAGCTACGCTCCTTGCTGAACGCGGACCGAGCTCGGCGGCAGCGGGGAAGACGCGCCGGAGCCCAGACCGCGACCGAGAGCGGGAGCGAGGCGGCAGCGGCGGCGGAGGGGGAGCCCGCGAGCTGCCGGGCGGTGAGCCCAAGCCGCGCTGTCGCCGCGCAGGGAAGACTTGGCCAACACACTCACACACACATACACACCCAGCCCGAGCGGGCGCTCGCGGCTAATCGTCAGCATGGCGCTGGGGCTCCTGCCCGAGCGCGGGCGGCAGCAGCGGCGACGCGAGAGCTGCTGAGCCCGGCCCAGCCGCCGGAGCCCGGAAGATCGCGCGGGGCTGTCGCCACCTGCCCGGAGGCTTTGAGCCCGCCCCCGCCCCCACCCGGCCCAGAGCCCACCCCTCGGCGTGGCCGACCCCGAGGGCAGCCGGCTGGCAGCAGACGGCGAGGGAGGCGAGCGAGCGGGTTGCGGGCAGCGGGGGACGGCAAACTTTGCTGTTCGCCGCGCTTCCCCGGCCCGGCCCCTTCTCCCATCGCCAACGTCGCCACCCCACTTTCCTCCAACCCCGCACACCTCTCCCCACCCACCCCACCTCCCGTCGCTCCTCCTCGCCGCCTCGACTCTGCTCCGGGGAAAACTTCAAAGCGCCTGATCGCAGGCTCCCTGCTTACTCCCCGGCTGGGGATTTCAGCGTGACCCACAGCCAAGGGTGAGGGAAGTCACTTTTGAAGAACTTTTCCTTGGAGGTTTAAAAAAAAAAAAAAAAAAAAAAAAAAAAAAAGAAGAAGAAGAAAGTAAGAAAGACCCCCAACTATTTCAATAGCCGCTTCTAGAAGAGGAATGGGCCCCCCGCCCCGCCCCGCCCCCACTCCCGTGACACTGGACCACGCTCGGGGCCTCAACCCTCCATCTGAACCTGTGCACTCAGGTGCTCAGAGGTCCTTGTCCCAAGGTGACAACTAAAGGAGACATGTAAGAGGCAGCTTGTTTTCCTGAGTTCCTGGGAAGGCCTTGTTTCCCCAAAGGAACGATTTCTGGTAGAAGTCTGAAGGTCTGACCCAAGAAAAATAATCCAGTATAGCCAATGAATTGAGGACAAGAAGGTTTCCAATCAGGGTTGAACAGCTCAGACAGCAAGATGTCTGAAGATGAAGACCATCACATGGTTGAGTAAATAAGCAGTTTAAGCCAGGAGAGTAAATCCAGTTCCTATTACTCCATCCTGTCCAGAAGCACAGGTCTTAAGTGAAATTGAATACCAAAGAAACAGTTCCAAATTTTACAACGGATCTATCACTGGTTGTTAGCATATCTTCCCACACCCAAGACACCAAGATAACTTCTACTCACTGTTAAAGCTTTATGATGAGCAAAACTTCCACCACTGTGCTTCCTTAGCATCCAACAAAATGAAAACCTGAAGCCAAGCTGACAAATAGAGTGTGAAGGGCCTTCTACTGCATTTAAGAAAAAACTGAGACTTGCTATAGGAGACACAGTCTACTGGAGAGAGGCAGAACTGTGAACAGATGACTGCATAAAGAGGCAAAGTCAAGTCTTATTTATTCAGAGGAAGAAGTCCCCGTGATCAAGCAACTAGTAAAATCATTTCATTGTGCAAGACAAAAAAAAAAAAAAAAAAAAAAAAAAAAAAAAAAAAAGAAATGAAGACAGCCTAAGAGACATCTGGGACAACATTAAACGCACAACATTCTCATTATAGGGTTCCCAGAAGGAGAAGAGAGAGAGAAAGGACCCAACAAAATATTTGAAGAGACTATAGTTGAAAACTTCTGTAACATGGGAAAGGAAATAGCCACCCAAGTCCAGGAAGCACAGAGAGTCCCATAAAGGATAAACCCAAGCAGAAACATGCCGAGACACATAGTAATCAAACTGGCAAAATTTAAAGATAAAGAAAAGTTATTGAAAGCAGCAAGGGAAAAACAACAAATAAAATACAAGGGGACTCCCATAAGGTTAAGAGCTGCTTTCTCAGCAGAAACTCTACAAGCCAGAAGGGAGTGGCATGATATACTTAAAGTGATGAAAGGGAAGAACCTATGATGAACATTACTCTACCCAGCAAGAATCTCATTCAGATTCGATGGAGAAATCAAAAGCTTTACACACGAGCAAAAGCTAAGAGAATTTGACACCACCAAACCAGCTCTACAACAAATGCTAAGGGAACTTCTCTAAGTGGGAAACACAAGAGAAGAAAAGGACTTACAAAAACAAGCCCAAAACAATTAAGAAAATGTCATAGGAACATACGTATCAATAATTACCTTAAATGAGAATGGATTAAATGCTCCAACCAAAAGACACAGACTTGCTGAATGGATACAAAAACAAACCCCATGTATATGCTGTCTACAAGAGATCCACTTCAGACCTAGGGACACATACAGACTGAAAGTGAGGGGATGGAAAAAGATATTCCATGCAAATGGAAATTAAAAGAAAGCTGGAGTAGCAATACTCATATCAGATAAAATAGACTTTAAAATAAAGAATGTTACAAGAGACAAGGAAGGACACTACATAATGATCAAGGGATCAATCCAAGAAGAAGATATAACAATTATAAATATATATGCACCCAACATAGGAGTACCTCAATACATAAGGCAACTGCTAACAGCTCTAAAAGAGGAAATGGACAGTAACACAATAACATCTCACTTACACCAATGGACAGATCATCCAAAATGAAAATAAATAGGGAAACAGAAGCTTTAAATGACACAATAGGCCAGATAGATTTAATTGAAATTTATAGGACATTCCATCCCAAAACAGCAGATTACACTTTCTTGTCAAGTGCGCACAGAACATTCTCCAGGATAGATCACATCTTGGGTCACAAATCAAGCCTTAGTAAATTTAAGAAAACTGAACTCATATCAAGCATCTTTTCTGACCACAATGCTATGAGATTAGAAATGAATTACAGGGAAAAAAACGTAAAAAACACAAACACATGGAGGCTAAACAATACATTACTAAATAACCAAGAGATCACTGAAGAAATCAAAGAGGAAATCAAAAAATACCTAGAAAAAAATGACAATGAAAACACGACAATCCAAAACCTATGGGATTCAGCAAAAGCAGTTCTAAGAGGGAAGTTTAAAACTATACAAGCCTACCTCAAGAAACAAGAAAAATCTCAGGTAAACAATCTAACCTTACACCTAAAGGAACTAGAGAAAGAAGAACAAATAAAACCCAAAGTTAGCAGAAGGAAAGGAGTCACAAAGATCAGAGCAGAAATAAATGAAATAGGAACAAAAAAAGCAATAGCAAAGATCAATAAAACTGAAAGCTGGTTCTTTGAGAAGATAAACAAAATTGATAAACCATTAGTCAAAATCACCAAGGAAAAGAGAGAGATGACTCAAGTCAATAAAATTAGAAATAAAAAAGGAGAAGTTACAACAGACACTGCAGAAATACAAAGCATCCTAAGAGACTACTACAAGCAACTCTGTGCCAATAAAATGGACAACCTGGAAGAAATGGACAAATTCTTAGAAAGGTATAATAATCTTCCAAGGCTGAACCAGCAAGAAATAGAAAATATGAACAGACCAATCACAAGTAATGAAATTGAAACTGTCATTAAAACTCTTCCAGGGCCTCCCTGGTGGCGCAAGTGGTTGAGAGTCCGCCTGCCGATGCAGGGGATACGGGTTCGTGCCCCGGTCTGGGAGGATCCCATATGCCGCGGAGCGGCTGGGCCCGTGAGCCATGGCCGCTGAGCCTGCGCGTCCGGAGCCTGCGCGTCCGGAGCCTGTGCTCCGCAACGGGGGAGGCCACAACAGTGAGAGGCCCGCATACCGCCAAAAAAAAAAAAAAAAAAAAAAAAACTCTTCCAACAAACAAAAGTCCAGGACCAGATGGCTTCACAGGTGAATTCTATCAAACATTTAGAGAAGAGCTAACACCCATCCGTCTCAAACTCTTCCAAAAAATTGCAGAGGTAGGAACACTCCCAAACTCATTCTATGAGGCCACCATCATCCTGATACCAAAACTAGACAAAGATACTACAAAAAAAGAAAATTATAGATGAATATCTCTCATGAATGTAGATGCAAAAATCCTCTACAAAATACTAGCAAACAGAATCCAACAACACATTAAAAGGTTCATACACCATGATCAAGTGGGATTTATCCCAGGGATGCAAGGATTCTTCAACATACGCAAATCAATCAATGTGATACACCATATTAACAAATTGAAAAATAAAAACTATATGGTCATCTCAATTGATGCAGAAATAGTTTTTGACAAAATTCAACACCCATTTATGATAAAAACTCTCCACAAAGTGGGCATAGAGGGAACCTACCTCAACATAATAAAGGTCATGGGCTTCCCTGGTGGCGCAGTGGTTGAGAGTCCACCTGCTAATGCAGGGGACACGGGTTCGTGCCCCGGTCTGGGAAGATCCCACATGCTGCTCAGGCTGAGCCTGCGCGTCCAGAGCCTGTGCTCTGCAATGGGAGAGGCCACAACAGTGAGAGGCCCACGTACCGCAAAAAAATAAAAATAAAAATAAAAATAAAATAAAGGTCATATATGACAAACCCACAGCAAACATCATTCTAAATGGTGAAAAACTGAAAGCATTTCCTCTAAGAAAAAGAACAAGACAAGGATGTCGACTCTCACCACTATTATTCAACTTAGTTTTAGAAGTCCTAGCCATGGCAATCAGAGAAGAAAAGGAAATAAAAGGAATACAAATTGGAAAAGAAGAAGTAAAACTGTCACTGTTTGCAGATGACATGATACTATACATAGAGAATCCTAAAGATGCCACCAGAAAACTACTAGAGCTAATCAATGAATTTGGTAAAGTAGCAGGATACAAACTTAATGCACAGAAATCTCTTGCATTCCTATACACTAATGATGAAAAATCTTAAAGAGAAATTAAGGCAACACTCCCATTTACCACTGCAATAAAAAGAATAAAATACCTAGGAATAAACCTACCTAGGGAGACAAAAGACCTATATGCAGAAAACTATGACACTGAAGAAAGAAATTAAAGATGATACCAACAGATGGAGAGATATACAATGTTCTGGATTGGAAGAATCAATATTGTGAAAATGACTATACTACCCAAAGCAATCTACAGATTCAATGCAATCCCTATCAAATTACCAATGGCATTTTTTACAGAACTAGAACAAAAAATCTTAAAATTTGTATGGAGACACAAAAGACCCCGAATAGCCAAAGCAGTCTTGAGAGAAAAAAACGGAGCTGGAGGAATCAGACTATACTATAAAACTACAGTAATCAAGACAATATGGTACTGGCACAAAAACAGAAACACAGAACAATGGAACAAGATAGAAAGCCCAGGGATAAACCCACACACCTATGGTCAACTAATCTATGACAAAGGAGGCAAGGATATAAAATGGAGAAAAGACAGTCTCTTCAATAAGTGGTGCTGGGAAAACTGGACAGCTACATGTAAAAGAATGAAATTAGAACACTCCCTAACAGCAAACAAAAATAAACTCAAAATGGATTCGAGACCTAAATGTAAGGCCAGACACTATAAAACTGTTAGAGGAAAACATAGGAAGAACACTCTTTGACATTAATCACAGCAAGCTATTTTTTGATCCACCTCCAAGAGTAATGGAAATAAAAACAATAATAAACAAATGGGACCTAATGAAACTTAAAAGCTTTCAGACAGCAAAGGAAACCATAAACAAGAAGAAAAGACAACCCTCAGAATGGGAGAAAATATTTTCAAATGAATCATCAGACAAAGGATTAATCTCCAAAATATATAAACAGCTCATGCAGCTCAATATTAAGGAAACAAACAACCCAATCCAAAAATGGGCAGACAACCTAAATAGACATTTCTCCAAAGAGGACATACAGATGGCCAAGAAGCACATGAAAAGCTGCTCAACATCCCTAATTATTAGAGAAATGCAAATCAAAACTACAGTGAGGTATCACCTCACACCAGTTAGAATGGGCATCATCAGAAAATCTACAAACAACAAATGCTGGAGATGGTGTGGAGAAAAGGGAACCCTCTTGCACTGTTGGTTGGAATGTAAATTGGTACAGCCACTATGGAGAACAGTATGGAAGTTCCTTAAAAAACTAAAACTAGAATTATCACATGACCCAGCAATTCCACTACTGGGCATATACCCAGAGAAAACCATAATTCAAAAAGACACATTCACCCCAATGTTCATTGCAGCACTATTTACAATAGCCAGGTCACGGAAGCAACCTAAATGCCCATTGACAGTCGAATGGATACAGAAGATGTGGTACATATATACAATGGAATATTACTCAGCTATAAAAAGGAACGAAATTGGGTCATTTGTTGAGACGTTGATGGATCTAGAGACTGTCATACAGAGTGAAGGAAGTTAGAAAGAGAAAAACAAATATCGTATATTAACGCATTTATGTGGAACCTAGAAAAATGGTACAGATGAACCGGTGTGCAGGGCAGAAAGTGAGACACAGATGTAGAGAACAAACGTATGGACACCAAATGGGGAAAGCGGCGGGGGGTGGTGTGGTGGTGGGATGAATTGGGAGATTGGGATTGACATGTATACACTGGTGTGTATAAAATTGATGACTAATAAGAACCTGTATAAAAAGATAAATAAAATAAAATTTTAAAATAAAAATAAATAAATAAATAAATAAATAAATAAATAAATAAATAAAATAAAAAGTTCCCTGGCTCCTTGTATTCATAATGGATCATCTCCCTGGAAGCAGAAACTACAGCCCTTACTTTCAGGTCTTACAGAGGTCAGCTGCACTCTTTTGCAAAAAGTTCATATTATATTAGACAATCAAGTGGGTAAATAAATATATTTGTATTATTTCCAGGTAGAAAGACTTTGATGCCAGGAAGATATTAGGCAGCTCAAGGCCTGCAAGTGATGACAGCATGGCTGGCTGGGAACCTTAGAGCCTGTCTTCCTCTTCTTCCTTCTTCTTCTCCCTTTCTCTCTTCTTCTCCTTATTCTTTTCTTTTTTCCTCTCCCTTCTCTATCTTTCCATCCCCCTTTTTCTTGATTTCTCTCTTTTTCTTTCACTAACTCATTCAATCACTACAGATATACTAGCCACTTACCATGCAGTAAATATTGGGCTAGTGCTCACATTATTTTTTTCTACAAAAATTGGGTGTGAGGTGGAGTCTTTAAATAATAATAACTAGTGTGTCTCAAACATTCGATCCAGGTGTCTTCTAAGTTTCAGGCTTTTTCCTCTTCAAAATGTCTTTGTCCCAAAGCACAGGGTGAATTTCCAAACCTGAGCCTGAATATTAAAAAATTCAAACACATAGCATCTAAACTTGACATCCAGGGGAAGAAAGAGAACTTCTCGTTTAATAAGAGAGTATATATTATCTGCAAGTGTTTACTGAACCTCACTTGTCAAGTTCTATATAACACATGTCAAAGCCCTCAACTGAGCTTGCCCTTGAGCGCTATGACTGTGGGTGGTGGCTCAATTGTTTCAGGTCCCCAGGTCCTGCCTGTGGTGTTTGTCTCCCAGGCCCATCTGTCACACAGCTTACTGCTTCTCTCAGACATCCTCTCGGTTTTTCCAGGGTAGGACTGTTCTCATTAGCAAGCTATTATTCTACAGTGACGCACTGGAAGCATTTCTGAATGGCATTTACTATTTTTGTGTGGTTCAAAGTTTTTGAAATGAAGGTATTTCTTTCCAAGATTTTTAAGCTTTGAAATTCCAATTTTGTGCAAAAACTTGAGATATCCCCTATTCTTTGTGGGTGTCCAACTCTAACACATAAAGTAATAGGTTAGGAAACATTTAACCATCTAGGTTCAAAGAAATCCATTTACTTTGGTTGAATTGATGTTGCTATTGTCACTGAAGTAAACCACTGTATAAAGAAATTTGACAGTAAGAAGAATATGACATTGCTCATAACTCAAATGAGAATTGTCTTCAGATTTCAAAGTTTCAACTTCAATTTGGAGAATATAATTGTCTAAGGTAATATTGATAAAATAATGCTATACATCCATGTTCCCATCTCTTCTCAAGTATCAGGATGTTGTGAACATGCTGCAATGCCCTGTCCCTACACAGGTGGGAAAGTGACTGATAGTGTGGTATTGGACATACACAGTCATGGCTACAAGCAAGTCATGTATGTAGTAGAATTAAGTGCTTCTCTGAGAAAGAATGAAGGAGAGGAGAAATAAAATTTTTATGCCAACTAATTAAAATTTTCTATTAATCACTGGAGTCATATCCCACATGCAGAGGAATACTTCTTGGACACACATTTTTTTCTCCCCCCGGGAAGAAATTGGGCCCAAATCCCTATCTGATCTCCCTTACTACCTATGACTCTCAAAAGCCTTTACTGCTTCATTGTCTTCTTCCTCTAGGCTCCATTCTAGTTCTGTTTGGCTTTCAAAAGCTGATGAGCCATCTTGGTGGAGGAGGACAATTGTGTGGAATGGAGCAGTCTTCAAGAGAACAAAAAAGAGAAGTGCCATGTAGAAGGAGGCAAAGAGGAAGAGAGTTTATAAAAAAGGAACACCCTCTAGGAAGAAAGAGCCTTTTAATCTCTCTTTTCTCATTGTGTTACCTAGGCCCCAGTGGAGATGGTTTCCTTGGAAGTGATGTGAGTGAGAGTGTGCCCCCTGCAGGCAGGCTGAGAGAGTGCATGGCACAGCTTAGCCAAAAGATAAGGCAGAATGCAGCAGCTGGGATTTAAGGCAGACCATCTGGGAGTCTGCACAATAACCCTGATGAACATGTATGCAAAAATCCTTGACAAAATATTAATAAACCAAATTCAATGGCACATTAAAAAAATCATACATCATGACCAAGTGAAACTTATCCCTGTATGCAAGAATGGTTCAATATACATAAACCAATCAATGTGATACACCTCATTAACAGAATGAATGATAGAAGTCACATAATCATGTAAATAGACTCAGAAAAAGCATTTGATAAAATTCAACACCGTTTCATGATAAAAGCTCTCAAAAAATTATGTGTAGAGGGAACTTACCTCAACACAATAAATGCCATATGTGAAAAATCCATAGTTAACATCAGAATCAATGGTGAAAAACTGAAATCTTTTCCTCTAAGATCTGGAACAAGGCAAGGACGGCCATTCTTGCTGTTTCTATTCATCACGGAACTGAAATTAAAAAGAAATTAAAACAGCAATTAAAAAGAAAGAAAAAGAGAAAGAAAAAGAAATAAAAAGCATCCAAATTGGAAAGAAAGAAGTAAAATTATATCTATTTGCAGATAATGTTATCTAATATGTAGAAAACCTTAAAGACTCTACAAAAAACCTGTTAGAACTAATCAATGAATTCATTAAAGTTGCACTATACAAAATCAACATATAAAAATCAGTTGCATTTCTATAAGCTAATGATAAACTATCTGAAACAGAAATTAAGGAAACAAACCCATTAACAATAGGAGAATAAAATAGAATAAAACACTCAGGAATAAACTTAACTAAGGAGGTAAAAAACCTGTACACTGAAAACTATAAAACACTGATGAAAGAAATTAAAACACAGAAATAAGTGGAAATACTTTGTATTCATGGATTGAAAGAATTAATATTGTTATAATTACTACTCATAGTAATCCATACTAGCATAAGTGATCTGCAGATTTAATATAATCCCTGTCAAAATCTCAAGGACATTTTTTACAGAGAGAAAAAAATCCTAAAACTCATGTGGAACAACAAAAGACTCTGAGTACCCAAGCAATTTTGAGCAAGAAGAACAAAGCTGGAGCCATCACACTTTCTGATTTCAAAACATATTACAAAGCTACCATACAAAGCTGTATTACAAAATACATTACAAAGTAATGCAAATTGTATGGCATTGGCATATAAACAGACACATAGACCAATGGAACAGAATAGAGAACCTAGAAATAAACCCATGCATATATGTTAACTGATCTTTGACAAGGATACACAATGAGGAAAGGGTAGTCTCTTTAATAAATGGTCTTGGGAAAACTGGAGGCAAAAGAATGAAATTGGAGTCTCATCTTACACTACACACAAAAGTTAACTCAAAATGGATTAAAAAAAATGGATTAAAGACTTAATTGTAAAGCTGAAACCACAAAACTCCTAGAAGAAAACAGGGGAAAAACCTCTTGACATTGGCCTTGGAAATGAATTCTTGGATGTGACATCAAAAGCATAGGCAACAAAAGCAAAAACAGACAAGTGGGGTTATATTACACTAAAAAGCTTCTGCAGAGGAAAGGAGACCATCAGAAAAATACATCAATGGAACAGGATAGAAAGCCCAGAGATAAACCCACACACCTATGGTCAACTAATCTATGACAAAGGAGGCAAGGATATAAAATGGAGAAAAGAGTCTCTTCAATAAGTGGTGCTGGGAAAACTGGACAGCTACATGTAAAAAATGAAATTAGAACACTCCCTAACACCATACACAAAAATAAACTCAAAACGGATTCGAGACCTAAATGTAAGACTGGACACCATAAAACTCTTAGAGGAAAACATAGGAAGAACATTCTGTGACATAATTCACAGCAAGATCTTTTATGATCCACCTTCTAGAGTAATGGAAATAAAAACAAAAATAAACAAATGGGACCTAATGAAACTTAAAAGCTTTTGCACGGCAAAGGAAACCATAAACAAGATGAAAGGACAACCCTCAGAATGGGAGAAAATATTTGCAAACAAATCAATGGACAAAGGATTAGTCTCCAAAATATATAAACAGCTCACGCAGCTCGATATTAAAAAAACAAACAACCCAATCCAAAAATGGGCAGACAACCTAAATAGACATTTCTCCAAAGAGGACATACAGATGGCCAAGAAGCACATGAAAAGCTGCTCAACATCCCTAATTATTAGAGAAATGCAAATCAAAACTACAATGAGGTATCACCTCACACCAGTTAGAATGGGCATCATCAGAAAATCTACAAACAACAAATGCTGGAGAGGGTGTGGAGAGAAGGGAACCCCCTAACACTGTTGCTGGGAATGTAAACTGATACAGCCACTATTTACAATAGCCAGGTCATGGAAGCAACCTAAATGCCCATTGACAGACGAATGGATAAAGAAGATGTGGTACATATATACAATGGAATATTACTCAGCCGTAAAAAGGAACAAAATTGGGTCATTTGCAGAGTGGATGGATCTAGAGACTGTCATATAGAGTGAAGTAAGTCAGAAAGAGAAAAACAAATATCGTGTATTAATGCATATATGTGGAACCTAGAAAAATGGTACAGATGAACCAGTTTGCAGGGCAGAAAGTGAGACACAGATGTAGAGAACAAGCGTATGGACACCAAGGGGGGAAAATGGTGGTGGGGTGGTGGTGGGATGAACTGGGAGATTGGGATTGACATATATACACTAATATGTATAAAATGGATAACTAATAACCTGCTGAATGAAAAAATAAATAAAATTCAAAAATATATAATTAAAAAATTAGAAAAAAAGAACATGGAGGGATATATTATGTTCAGTGATTAGAAGGCATATTGAAAAGCTATTACTATCTATGTGAAGTTATCAGTATCTACAATTTTAATGAAAATCCATTAAAAACACCAGACGTTTTTCTAAGCAGATTCCAGAACTTATATGGAAATGCAGAAGGTCAAGTATAGCTCAGGTGATCTTAAGGAAAAGAAAGCTAAAAAAATTGCACTACCTGATATGAAAACTTACTATACTGCAATAGTGATTTAGTGTGGTATTCACACATGTATAGATCAATAAACCAGTGGAACATCCTGGAGACCTAAAAATGGGCTAAATTGACCCATATGTGGTCACTTAATTTATGACACAGTTTAGTGCGGGTGAGGATGGTATTTCCAATTCCATGTCAATTGGTTATCTATATGGAAAAAATAATCATGGTCTCCTACCTTACTTTATATTTAAAAAATCAATTCTAGATGAATCGTATATCTAAAAATTAAAAAAAGAAAGTTAAACAGAAGAAAACACAGTACACTATCTTTAATACTTTTGAGTAGGCAGATTCCTTAAAAGAACATGAAAGTGCTGACTGAAGGAAAATTTGACAAATTGGTAATACCAAAAATTAGATGCTCTGTTCATCAAAAGATACCAATTAAGGAATGAAAGGAAAGTGGGAGAAGATATTTACAATACATATCTCCAGCAAAGGAGTAATATCTAGTCTACATAAAGAACTACTACTGATCAATAAGAAAAAGGCAGACAACCAAATAGAAATATGGTGAAAGACTTTCAAAAGGCACTTCACAAAACAGGATATGCAAGTGTCCAACAGATACATATGAATGTGCTCATATTTATTATTCATTAGGTAAATGCAGATTAAAACCACAATGCAATACAACTATATCAACTACAATGGCAAAAACAAAAAGGACAGAAAATTCTGAATGTTCTCTAGGTTGTGGAACAACTGAAACTCTCATCTACTGTTAGTGGGAATTTATTTCAGAAACTGCGGTTTTCACTGAAACTGAACATATACATATCCTACAATCCATCAATTTCACATTTACGTAAATTCCCAACAGAAATGCTTATTTTCACAAAAGATATTATAAGAATGTTCAGGGCTTCCCTGGTGGCGCAGTGGTTAAGAATCCGCCTGCCAATTCAGGGGACATGGGTTCAATCTCTGGGCCGAGAAGATCCCACATGCCAAGGAGCAACTAAGCCCGTGTGCCACAACTACTGAGCCTGCACTCTAGAGCCTGAGAGCTACAACTACTGAGCCCGCGTGCTGCAACTACTGAAGCCCAGGCACCTAGAGCCCATGCTCTGCAACAAGAGAAGCCACCAAACTGAGAAGCCCGTGCACCACATCAAAGAGTACCCTCCACTTGCTGCAACTAGAGAAAGCCCGAGCACAGCAATGAAGACCCAATGCAGCCAAAGATAAATTAATTAATTTAAAAAAATGTTCAGAGTAGCATTATTTTTTTTTCATTTTTATTTACCAGGGATTTTTTTTTTTTTTTTTTGCGGTACGCGGGCTTCTCACTGCTGTGGCCTTTCCCGTTGCGGAGCACAGGCTCCGGACGCACAGGCTTAGCGGCCATGGCTCACAGGTCCAGCCGCTCCACGGCATGTGGGATCTTCCTGGACCGGGGCACGAACCTGTGTCCCTTGCATCGGCAGGCGGACTCTCAACCACTGCGCCACCAGGGAAGCCCTCATTTTTATTTTATATTGGAGTACAGTTGATTTACAATGTTGTGTTAGTTTTGGGTGCACAGCAAAGTGATTTAGTTATACATATACATATAGTTACTCTTTTTTCAGATTCTTTTCCCATATAGGTTATTACAGAGTATTGAGTAGAAATCCCTGTGCTATAGAGTAGGTCTTTGTTGATTATCTATTTTTTATATAGTAGTGTGTATATGTTAATCCCAAACTCCTAATTTATCCTTTCCCCTTTGGTAACCATAAGTTTGTTTTCTAAGTCTGTGAGTCTGTTTCTGTTTTGTAAATAAGTTCGCTTTTTAGATTTCGTATATAAGTGAAATCTTATGACATCTGTCTTTCTCTATCTGACTTACTTCACTTAGTATGATAATTTCTAGGTCCATCCATGTTGCTGCAAATGGCATTAATTCACTCTTTTTATGGCTGATAATATTCCATTGTATATATGTACCACATCTTCTTTATCCATTCATCTGTCGATGAACATTTAGGTTACTTCCACGTCTTGGCTATTGTAAATAGTGCTGCAATGAACATTGGGGTGCATGTGTCTTTTTGAAGTATGGTTTTCTCTGGATCTATGCCCAGGAGTGGGATTGCTGGGTCGTATGGTAGTTCCATTTTTAGTTTTTTTAAAAATAAATAAATTTATTTATTTTTGGCTGTGTTGGATCTTCGTTTCCGTGTGAGGGCTTTCTCTAGTTGCAGCGAGTGGGGGCCACTCTTCATCGTGGTGCACAGGCCTCTCACTGTTGCGGAGCACAGACCCCAGATGCACAGGTTCAGTAGCTGTGGTGCACGGGCTTGGTTGCTCCACGGCATGTGGGATCTTCCCAGACCAGGGCTCGAACCCGTTTCCACGGCATTGGCAGGCAGATTCTCAACCGCTGTGCCACCAGGGAAGCCCCTATTTTTAGTTTTTTAAAGAACCTCCATATTGTTCTCCATAGTGGCTGTACCAATTTACATTCCCACCAACAGTGTAGGAGGGTTCCCTTTTCTCCACACCCTCTCCAGTATTTAGTATGACTGTAGACTTTTTCATGATAGCCATTCTGACTGGTGTGAGGTGATAGCTCATTGTAGCTTTGATTTGCATTTCTCTAATAATTAGTGATGCTGAGCATCTTTTCATGTGCTTTTGGGCCAACTGTATGTCTTCTTTGGAGAAATGTCTATTTAGATCTTCTGCCCATTTTTTGATTGGGTTGTTTGTCTTTTTGATATTGAGTTGCATGTGCTGTTTGTATATTTTGGAGATTAATCCCTTGTGGGTCACATTGTTTACAAATATTTTCTCCCATTCTGTGGGCTGTCTTTTTGTTTTGCTTATGGTTTATAGCGTTATTTATAATAGCCCTATAAGTGGAAATAACACTATTATCCATCAACAATAGATTGGATAAATTGTGAAATATTCATACAATGACACAATATACTAAGTAAGATAAAACCATACACATGAATGAATCTTAAAGCATACTGTTGAGTGAATTAAACTAGATACACACAAAAAAACGACACTGAGTTTGCATAAAATTCAAAGTAGACAAACCTACTATGTGGTTTTAGTTGTCAGGATAGTGATTACCTTCAGTGAGGGTATGTTTATTATGTTAAAATTCATTGAAATGTATACTTATATTGGGGCACTCTACTATAAGTATCTTAGTTTTCAATAACAATATTTACATTAATTTAAATAACTTCATTAGATTCTATGAATACAAAGGAAAACTCGATTCTTCCTTGCTCAGTCTTGTTTGGAAGGCAGAACTGAATTATGGCCTGTGTGATAAGTGCCATAATAGAGCTAAGCATGGTTGGTGTATTCCATGGGACAAAAGAGGAAGGACATCCAATCTGAATTGAGAATGCATATTAGGAAAGGATTCCTGGGAGAAATGATGCCTCAGTTGATTCTTAAAAGATCATAGGAATTAACCGGGTATATCAGGGTTGTTAATTGCAGACACTAGAACCCACTTTAGCTGGTTTAAACAGAAGGTGTTTATTAGAAGGTAACAGTTTACAGAATATCATGGAATGTCTGGGAACCAGGCTTGGCTGCTACAAAGACATGCTCCATGTAGAGAAAAATATTCAATACTACCATGGGATTAATAGGAGAAACATCACTGACTAACTATTGCTTCCTGAAATCCATGATGTATAGTTCTGGAGACCTGTGCCATTGCTGTCCCAGAGCAACCAGACATTTCTACTACTGTCTTGCCAAATGATCTAAATTCTCTACACATTGATATCCTTCACTTTGCCTCCAATTTTTGCAGTAGTGCAACAAACTAGCAGAAACTAGGTCACATACAACCACTATAACTGCAAAAAATCTGTACAGAAATTTTCTGGCAGACCAGAAAAGGTTAGAATGGACGTTGAATGAGCTAACTTATGGGATCTGCTGTAAGCTAAGTAAAGGGAATAAGAAAATAAGAAATCCAAAAGGAAGGAAGAACAGGGACTTCCCTGGTGGTCCAGTGATTCCAGTGCAGGGGGCACAGGTTTGATCCCTGATTGGGGAAACTGGGATCCCACATGCCACATGGCACGGCCAAAAAAAAAAAAAAGAAGGAAAAGCAGCTTTTAAGATATACTGGCATACAGCTATGTGAGTAGAACCAAATTTCTTCATGGCCTCCCCCCTTCTTATATCAATATGTAGAAGCTTGGGCTTAGGAGATGCACAATGTGCTTCTCCATGACTTACAATAAGGAGTGTGTGTGCGTGCATGTGTGCGTGCGTGTGTCTGTGTGTGTGTGAGAGAGAGACTTTGGAGAACTTGGCAAATGATATCCAGACTGGGGCTCAGTTTCTTCATTTGAAAATCAGTATAGTGATACATATACAACACACAGGACTGCTTTGAGGGTCAAATGAGACTATGTTCAGGCAAGCATCTCATGTAGTACCTGGTACATAGAAGAGATTTAACATGAGCTTCTTATATCTGAAAGAGAGAGACCATGGCAGTTGGTGATAAGGAAGAAGGACTTGAGACAGATGATATGCAACTGATCATATTTTCTTCTTCTTTTAGAAGCTGGTTCTTCTAGGTAAATAGCTGAAAAAATGATGAGCAGGACTTATGGTGGCACGTTCATCCTTGATTCAGATATGAACACGGTATAATTTCACATTTACCTGATGGAACTACTTTTCTACAGAGAAAAATAAAAGGCAAGTACAGAGATTACACATCACACAGAACCAGTATAACATGAGGCAAGCTTTAAGGTCGGCTGCATGGAAATTCTATTCCATACCCAGGAAAGTAGAGGCTCTCTGGGGCCAGGTTATTATTATTTTTAAATTAGTCTTATTGAGGCATAAGTTTTATGCAAGAAAATTCACCAATTTTAAGTGTACAATTCAATGAGCTTTGACAAATAACTACAATTGTAACCAACACAATATAAAACATCCCATCCTCCCATAAATTCTCCATGCCCCTTTGAAGTTAATCCCTTCCCTTGCAACTTGGGCCCTGAGCTACACTGATCTGTCACATCAGTTGTGATTTTTTAGAAGAAGAAATCATTCGGCATGTAGTCTTTTGTGGCTGGCATCTTTTATTTAGTATAGTGTTCTCAACTTTATTATTGCCCTTCTAAAGAGCCTTTTTAGACCTATTTCCCTAATTATCTCTCTCCCTCTTATGAAATTTTAATACCACAGATATACTGTTTGTCTGTTTATGTACTATATGTATATCTGTATTTTATACAGTAAAAGTAAGATTTTGCACACCTCCAGAACAAACGTTTGCCCCCTTGGGGGACAATATTACCCTATTGAGAATACATGATTTAGTATAATGCTTTTTCGATTCATCAGTATTTTATCAGTAGTTGGTTCATTTTTTTTTTTTTTTTTTTTTTTTTTTGTGGTACACGGGCCTCTCCCTGTTGTGGCCTCTCTCGTTGCGGAGCACAGGCTCCGGACGCTGGTTCATTTTTATTGCTAGGTAAGTTTGATTGTATGAAGAGATATTAAAAAATGAATAAGAATAATTGCAAACGTGTTTCAAAGTGCATAATTATGAAGTGCATAATTCAACTACTGCTCTTCCTTAAATTTGAGCCTCAGTTTCCCTGGTATCAGTAAACAGACCCCTTATCACCCCGTTGTTCAAGTAAGAAATCTGAGAGTGAATGAGACACTTCTTCTCCCTTCATTTCCCAATATACAACTCATGTCAAATCCTGTCAATTTCATCTCTAGATTATTTCTTGAATCTGGTCTCAAGGGATCAGATTTTGCCACAACTCAGAACATTCTAAACATGCAAGAATTTTGATTTTTACCTTAGAAGAAATGGGAGGCCATTGAAGGAATTTAAATAAGAAAGTGAGGTGACCTGATTAAAGTAAAGATTAATAAGTATTTAGATTAATACATCTTTATTATTTACTATATTTATTAATTAGTAAATAATAAATTAGAATGTGGATAATAATTAGAAGGGACCAAGACTGTATAGGGAAAGGATCTTTCAGGAGTCCAGAGGAAAAATGATAGTGGTTCTTTTATGAATTTAAAGGTGGGGGAATGGGAGAATTAGGAGACATGCTATATTCTCAGTGGGGCCCATGATAAGAACTTAGCCAAGGTCTCACTTTTAGATGATAATATAACTGTGATGAGAAATTCAGATATACCCTCCTATTGCTTGCTGCTGCCTTGATTTAGCCAGTTTTTTAGCCAAACTCATCAGTATCCTAAAGGAATTAAGCATAAATATTCTTGGATCATTTGCTGATGAGCTGGAAGGAATTAGAGAATTATAATGATACATAAAAGAAAAAAAATATTCCGCACATTTAATGCATCCATTCAGCTTTCTGTCCATCTTAAGATTTTTTCCCCCCAGTGGTTGCTACAGTAATAGTATCCATGTATCAGCTTCAAATGGTCTGTAATCAGTTTTATGCAAATAGTTCTGACTGTGTAGATATACAGACCTCTTGATGAGGTCTTTAACCATTAAAGGTCAAGAATCAATGACTTAACTGTGTTTTCAGTGTAGAGTACACAGAAATGCATATGACAATAATCTTCATTCTTAAGGCACATAAAGCTTACATCATGTAAACAGATAAATGACAGAGTCACATTGCCAGTGCAATGTGAACAAAATATGAACAAAATTCTGGAAGTTTGTTAGTTACACTGGTGCTTTATCTCTTCCAGGTGACTCCTGAAGTATGGCTGACCACAATAGTTCCTCCTGCAATAACCCTATAAGGTCACCCCATTTAACCAGGCTCTACTTCGTAGTGCTCTTTGGAGGGCTGGTAGGCATCATCTCCATTTTGTTCCTGCTGGTGAAAATGAACACCCGGTCTGTGACCACCACAGCAGTCATTAACCTGGTGGTGGTCCACAGTGTTTTTCTCCTGACAGTGCCTTTTCGCTTGACCTACCTCATCAAGCACACTTGGACATTTGGGTTGCCCTTCTGTAAATTTGTGAGCGCCATGCTGCACATCCACATGTACCTCACATTCCTGTTCTACGTTGTGATCCTAGTCATCAGGTACCTCATCTTCTTCAAGCACAAGGACAAAGTGGAATTCTACAGAAAACTGCATGCTGTGGCTGCCAGTACTGCCCTGTGGCTACTGGTGATTATCATTGTGGTGCCCCTGGTTGTTTCTCAGTATGGAATTCATGAGGGTTATGACAAACATCACTGTTTTAAATTCCACAAAGAACTTGCTCACGCATATGTGCAAGTCATCAACTATTTGATAGCCATTATTGTCATAGTTATTGCAGTGATTCTCTTGGTCCTCCAGAGCATCATCATTGTGTTGATGGTGCGGACTCTACACCACTCCTTACTATCCCATCAGGAGTTCTGGGCCCAGTTGAAAAACCTGTTTTTTATAGGGGTCATTCTTATTTGCTTCCTTCCCTACCAGTTCTTTAGGATCTATTACTTGTACACTGTGGCACATTCAAGTGACTGTAATGACAATGTTGCATTTTATAATGAAATCTTCTTGAGTGTAACAGCGATTAGCTGCTTTGATTTGCTGCTCTTTGTTCTTGGGGGAAGCCATTGGTTTAAGCAAAAGATAATTGACCTATGGAATTGCCTTTTGTGTCGTTAACCACAAAGTATAGTATTCAGAATTACTTCCTTAATGTTGAGAGTGAAAACAGGAATGGTTATTATTATTATTATTATTTTTGCCGTACGCGGGCCTCTCACTGTTGTGGCCTCTCCCGTTGTGGAGCACAGGCTCCGGACGCGCAGGCTCAGCGGCCATGGCTCACAGGCCCAGCCGCTCTGCGGCATGTGGGATCTTCCTGAACCGGGGCACGAACCCATGTCCCCTGCATCAGCAGGCGGACTCTCAACCACTGTGCCACCAGGGAAGCCCAGGAATGGTTATTTCATTACTTGATTAAAACCACATCTTAATACAGCCAAATAAAAGGACTATAAAATGTCAGAGCCTTCATTTCAGCCCTTATTTAATTCCTACCATCTCTGAATGATACATATACAAAGACTAGTAATGTTCAATTTACCTGGTGTTGCAATACTGCATTATTTTCCAATATAAAATATCTACTTGGCCCATCCAGGTACCATGGTCTAATGGTTTCTGAGTTTTACTAGCTTATTTTAGTTTCCTCAGTTTGAAACATGGTCTTTTCTTAGGCTTTGGACTGGACTCAGCCCTCTAGTTCTTTTCATTCCACTTAACCTTAGGTAAATTAATCCTGGTCATGGTCACTTCAAAGACACAAACTCTATTTGGCTAACCAGATGAGATGACTATTCAACTCACACCCTCACAAAAAACAGATAAGGGGGGAGAGTAGTAAAAAACTTTTTTAGATTACCATACTTTGGTGGGAAGTCACTTATCTAGACATCAAGAGAAACAGATCTCTTTGTGGCCTTCTGCTATAATAATTTTCTAGATTTGTCCTTTGAAAGGTCAGGTTTAAGGACATGGGATCAACTCCCTCAATATCTCCAAAAATCATTTAAAAGCTTACTGAGTATATCTAAATAATGGTGAAACTGTAACTTAGACAATATTCTTGACCAATATGCTGCTAGGCATTAAAATGAGTTCCCAAGGGAAGTGATTTAATTTTCCCCCTTTCTGTTTTTTGAAGGATTTCTAGATATCCTGGGCCACAATTTAGATTTCCTTTGCTGACAAAGTTATACTGAAATCTTAGAGTCCCCTCCCACCCTTAAAATTATGTGTCTTCAATTAATTAAAAACAATATTCTAAAAAAAAAAGAACTCTTGAGAAATATATAGGAAAACCATTAATTTAGGCTATGAGATTGGGCTGCTAAATTGAAACATAGGCTTATGGATTTTTTTCCCTTGTGCCCCTATTTCTACTATTTCCCTCAAAGTTTCACAATCTTGAAACTTTCCAAAGAACTGATCCAGTTTCATATTTGAGCCTTCAAAACCTGAAGCAATTCATGGTAGGAAGAGAAGAACGGAATGAATTAAGGAAACTTTTTTCTTTCCCCAGCAAGATAAATGTTCAGGATTTAAAGATTTTTCTTTATTTTTTATACTCTATGCATCCACAAATTCATCAGATGAATAAGAAATACCCCTGGAGGTTTTATGATCACTAAAATTGCTGAGTCATAGAAATTAATTTTGAGGAAGAAAAAGCAAAAACATACATACATGACTTATCCAAATTTTTTCCTGCTTTAAACTTTCACTTATTCATCTTGCTTTCTTTTTAAGTTATAGTTATAGTTTTTAAATTTCTTATTTGTCTTCTTTTCCCATCTTTTCTTAGTTTTTTCCTTCTCATTTGACCCATAATATTTGTAAGAAAATTTCTAAGACCCAAAAAAGTTGTGAGAAAATTTGTTACACCCATAAAATGTGTAAGAAAATAATTACAGTAAAATATTTTTAAAATTTAAAAATTATTTATGAGAATTACATCATTTCTCTTCTTATATATCCATATCTTACTGTCATAATATCTGTTAGCTTGTAGATTGTATTACTCTTCCAGACTTTAAATTATGTTGAGGTCTGGCAATTATGCTTTTCTCTGTATTATCAGATATTATAATAAAGGGCCTATTTTTGTAGACCTATAAGAATTACTATCCCAAATACAGAAATGCAATATATAAAATATCTTATTCATTAATATTTACAGAATAAACAAAAAATTTCAATTTGCCAGTTTTTTGTCTCTATTTGCTTTACAAGTGAATCTCATGAAGGAGTGGGGGTGACACTGGCCTCTCAGGCCACTTTGGATATCACTATTATAAGAGAGTACCACTGGCATTTGATGGCTGGGGTCAGAGGCTAGACACCCTGCCTTGCACACAATTCAAAATTATCAGGTCTTGCTCTGTTTTTGAATGTTCTTCCAGACATTTGTGAATTGAAACATATGCTCATAATAATCAGAGCAGTTAGTTAGGTTTTATTCAGTTTTCATAAACACATAGTATTTTCTTGGTATGGTTTTAATTTTCTGAAATTTCCAGAAATGTAGCTACCATAGATATTGAGGAAAGATTTTACTCTGTTTTCCTCAGAACTTTAACAAGAATTGTTCATTCCTTTGGAAAATCACATTTTCAATGGCAATATCATCTGCAACATTAACAAACAACACAACACACCTGTAAACAATATTTGTAGTTGTTGTATTCAGGTTGATATTAGATATAGGTGCCAACATCACACTGCCTCATTTTGTCTCCTTTTGTGATCACGTCTGAGCATTTACACAGAAATACATATATTTTATTATAAGTAACTTTCTCTTTCACTACTCATTTATATTACAGTTAGAACATTACATGTATGGAAGGGTTGTATTATCTATGAATTTTATTTTAGAATGGTAAAAATGTTGCCAAATATTTGCAATAAAAAATAAGGCATTGGGTCTGCAAGGATTGAGAACCACTGAGCTACCACAAACAGGGTCAGTTTAAAAGGGAGAATTGCCAGTTACGACATTATGGACTGGAAAAATATTCCTATATTTTGGGAATACTTAACCTCAGTGTGATTCAATTATGAATTATTTCTTTCATTACTGTAGTGATTAGAAGAATAAATGCAACTTTTAGGAAAATACAAAAAGAATATGTATTTTTCCTTTTTGATAAGACAAAGGTATTTCCCTGAGCCTCACAACTCCCAGGTTGGCTCTTGGTCAATATCTACCAGATTTTGAACCCACAGATAATGGCAATTTTTTTTTAATGAAATGAGCTTTGTATGAAATGATTCAAGAAGTGTTGAAAATCCCCAAATCTTCCCCAAATCCTTCTTAATGGGACCGCCATTAAAACTGCATTCCTAGGTTAATATGGCACTTCTTCTGAAGGAGAGCAGCAGTTCAATCCACTCCAGTCATTAGCTCTTGAACATGAAGACAATGAGGTGAACCTTTGTGAAACTGCCATTTCTTAGATTTGGTAGATTTTGCCCACTTAACCTCTAATAAGATAAAGCATAGGCCAAGGACTCTCATACCTATTGGGGTTGATAAGAAGAAGGAAACTCTCCTTGTAATAGGGGCTGACTAAAACATTTTGAAAATAGTTGGTAACAAAAACCCTATGGTAAAGGGGCATAGTAATGGTGGATTTACTTGAATAATGCTGAGAAATCTCAGGAGGCCAAAGGGCATCTATAGATATCAGAAACCAGGCATCAGCCAGGGAACCTGATTTTGGTCTTGGGCATGGCTGAGCCCTATTTCTGTGATAGAACGAGAATGCTAGGCATTTACCAAGACAAAACTCAGAAAAATGAGCAAGTTCTATTTCCTGAAGGAATACACACGTGGACTAGAACTTCCAGAGACAGGAGCTGGGCCCCAATGTCAAAATGTACCTGATGGAGGCTTCAATATGAGACATATTGTAAAAGCTATAGTAATCAAAACAACATAATGTCAGCATAAAAACGGGTACATAGATCAATGGAAGAGAATAAAGAGCCCCCAAATAAACAAATGCATATAAATTAGTTTATGACTAGGTGTCAAGAATATACAATGGGGAAAGAATAGTCTCCTCAATAAATGGTGTTGGGAAAACTGGACAATCACATGCAAAAGAATGAGATGGGACCCCTATCTTGTACCATATGTAAAAACCAACACAAAATGAATTAAAAACAGATTCAAGATCTGAAACTGTAAAACTCCTAGAGGAAAATATAGGGAGCAAGATCCTTGACAGTTGTCTTGGCAAAGCTTTTTGGATTTGACACCAAAAGCAAAGGCAACAAAAGCAAAAATAAACAAGTGAGACTTCATCAAAACTTAAAAGCTTCTGTACCGAGAACGAAACCAGCAACAAAATGAAAACTTACAGAATGGAGAAAATATTTGCAAATCATATATCTAATAAGGGGTTAATATCCAAAATATACAAAGTACTCACACAGGTCAATAGCAAAACCCACAATGATTCAATTAAAAAATGAGCAGAGGAACTGAATAGACATTTTTCCAAAGGAGACATACAAATGGCTATCAGGTCGATGAAAAAATTCTCAGCATCATTAATTACCAGGGAAATGCAACCAAAACCACAATGAAATATTAACTCACACTGTTAGAATGGCTATCATCAAAAAAATAATAACAAATGTTGTTAAGGATGTGGAGAAAATAGAACCTCGTGCCCTGTCAATGGGAATGTAAAGTGGTACACCCACTATGGAAAACAGTATGAAGTTTCCTTCAAAATTAAAAATAGAACTATCATATTATGCAGCAATCCAATTTCTGGATTTCAATAGCTAAAGAGGGGGTTCCCTGGTGGCACAGTGGTTGAGAGTCCACCTGCCAATGCAGGGGACACGGGTTTGTGCAGTCCGGGAAGATCCCACATGCCACGGAGCGGCTGGGCCCATGAGCCATGGCCGCTGAGCCTGCGCGTCCGGAGCCTGTGCTCCACAACAGGAGAGGCCACACCAGTGAGAGGCCCGTGTACCGCAAAAAAAAAAAAAAAAAAGCTAAAGAAATTGAAAACAAGATATCAAAGAGATATCTATACTCTCATGTTTATTGCTGCATTGTTCAACAATAGCCAAGATATGAAACCTAAGTGTCCACCAACATATGAATGGATAAAGATATATCATATATATATATATATATATATATATATATATATATATATATATATATATATATATAATTCCATATATGGTATGTGGAATCTAAAAAAAAAAATCACAGTTATAGTTGTAGAGAGTAGAAGGATAGTTACCAGGGGCTGGGATGGTGGGGGAATTGGAGAGATGTTGGTCAAAGGGTACACATTTACAGTTATGTGAGTATGAATAAGTTTAAAGACCCAATGTACAGGCATGATGACTATACTTAATACTGTACTGGGGACTTCCCTGGTAGTGCAGTGGGTAAGAATCTGCCTGTCAATGCAGGGTACACGGGTTCAAGCCCTGGTCCAGGAAGATTCTACATACTGCGGAGCAACTAAGCCTGTGCGCCACAACTACTGAGCCTGCATTCTAGAGCTCACGAGCCACAACTACTGAGCCCATGTGCCACAACTACTGAAGCCTGCACGCCTAGAGCCTGTGCTCTGCAACAAGAAGCCACCAGAATAAGAAGCCTGCGCACCGCAACAAAGAGTAGCCCCTGCTCGCCGCAACTAGAGAAAGCCTGAGCACAGCAATGAAGACCCAACGCAGCCAAAAATAAATTAAACTAAAAAAAATATACTGTATTGAACCGAGGAAATATGCTGAGTATAAATTTCAGGTGCACTTGTCACAAACTAAACATGGTAACTATGTAAAGAAAGAATATATTAACTGACTTGACCGTAGTAATCATTTCACTATGTATGTGTATTGGGTTGGCCATAAGGTTCATTTGTTTTTTTCCATAAGATGGCTCTAGTAGCTCTTAGTTGTCTTTAACTTCATTTGAAACATTTTTGCTAGATTATATGTGACAGTGTCATATCCGTGTGCATTTAAAAAAAGACTTACCAAAATTGGTGAATTTTTGTGTAGGCATTTTAATATTGAAGATGGAAGAAAAAAAGCAAAATTTTCAGCATATTATGCTTTATTATTTCAAGAAAGGTAAAAACACAACTGAAACATAAAAAAAGATTTGTGCAGTGTATGGAGAAAGTGCTGTGACTGATCAAATGTGTCAAAAGTGGTTTGCGAAATTCCCGTGCTGGATGGAGATTTCTCACTGGACAATGCTCCATGGTCGGGTAGATCAGTTAAAGTTGATAGTGATTAAATCAAAACAATAATTGAGAACAATCAACAATATACCACGCAGGAGATAGCTGACATACTCAAAATATCCAAACCAAGTGTTGAAAATCATTTGCATCAGCTTGGTTATAAGAATTGATTTGATGTTTGGGTTCCACATAAGTTGAGCGGACAAAACCTTCTTGACCATATTTCCACATGCAATTCTCTACTGAAATGTAATGAAAACGTTCCATTTTTAAAACAAATTGTGACGGGTGATGAAAAGTAGATACTCTACAACAATGTGGAACGGAAGAGATCGTGGGGCAAGCGAAATGAACCACCACCAACCACACCAAAGGCCCATCTTCATGCAAAGGTGATGTTGTGTATATGGTGGGATTGGAAGGGAGTCCACTATTATGAGCTCCTTCTGGAAAACTAAACGATTAATTCCAACAAGTACTGCTCCCAATTAGATCAACTGAAAGCAGCACTCGATGAAAAGCATCCAGAATTAGTCAACAGAAAATGCATAACCTTCCATCAGGATAACTCAAGACTGCATATTTCTTTGAAAACTAGGCAAGATCTGTTACAGCTTGGCTGGGAAGTTCTGATTCATCCACCATATTCACCAGACATTGCACATTTGGATTTCCATTTATTTCGGTCTTTACAAAATTCCTTAATGGAAAAACATTTCAATTCCCCGGAAGACTGTATAAGACACCTGGAACAGTTCTTTGCTCAAAAAGATAAAAAATTTTCGGAAGATGGAATTGTGAAGTTGCCTGAAAAATGGCAGAAGGTAGTGAAACAAAAGGGTGAATACGTTGTTCAATAAAGTTATCGGTGAAAATGAAAAATGTGTCTTTTATTTTTATTTAAAAAACGAAGGCAGACTTCCGGGTAAGATGGCGGAAGAGTAAGACGCGGAGATCACCTTCCTCCCCACAGATACACCAGAAATACAGCTACACGTGGAACAACTCCTACAGAACACCTACTGAACGCTGGCAGAAGACCCCAGACCTCCCAAAAGGCAAGAAACTCCCCACATACCTGGGTAGGGCAAAGCGGAGAGATTCCCGCACAGAGGAGCGGTGCCGAGCGGCACTCACCAGCCTGAGAGGCTTGTCTGCTCCCCTGCCGGGGCGGGCGGCGCTGGAGCTGAGGCTCGGGCTTCAGTCAGAGCGCAGCGAGAGGACTGGGGCTGGCGGCGAGAACTCAGCCTGAAGGGGGCTAATGTGTCACAGCTAGCCGGGAGGGAGTCCGGGAAAACTCTGGAGCTGCCGAAGAGGCAAGAGACTTTTTCTTCCCTCTTGGTTTCCTGGTGCGCGAGGAGAGGGGATTAAGAGCGCCGCGTAAAGGAGCTCCAGAGACGGGCGCGAGTCGCGGCTGAAAGCGCGGAGCCCAGAGACGGGCGTGGGACGCTGGGGCTGCTGCTGCCGCCGCCAAGAAGCCTGTGTGCGAGCGCAGGTCACTGTCCACACTGCCCTTCCGGGAGCCTGTGCAGCCTGCCACTGCCGGGGTCCCGGGATCCAGGGGCGGCTTCCCTGAGAGAACGCACGGCGCGCCTCGGGCTGGTGCAACATCACGCCGACCTCTGCCGCTGCAGGCTCGCCCCGCACTCCGTGCCCCTCCCTCCCGCCGGGCCTGAGTGAGCCAGAGCCCCCGAAGAGGATGCTCCTTTAACCCTGTCCTGTCTGAGCGAAGAACAGACGCCCTCCGGCGACCTACACGCAGAGGCGGGGCCAAATCCAAAGCTGAGACCCAGGAGCTGTGAGAACAAAGAAGAGAAAGGGAAACCTCTCCCAGCAGCCTCAGAAGCAGCGGATTAAAGCTCCACAATCAACTTGATGTACCCTGCATCTGTGGAATACATGAATAGACAACAAATCATCCCAAATTGAGGAGCCAGGAGTCACTGCTGTGCCTCTGAGGTGGGAGAGCCAACTTCAGGACACTGGTCCACAAGAGACCTCCCAGCTCCACATAATATCAAACGGCGAAAATCTTCCAGAGATCTCCATCTCAACACCAGCACCCAGCTTCACTCAACGACCAGCAAGCTACAGTGCAGGACACCCTATGCCAAACAACTAGCAAGACAGGAACACAACCCCACCCATTAGCACACAGGTGGCCTAATATCATAAAAAGTCCGCAGACACCCCAAAACACACCACCAGACATGGACCTGACCACCAGAAAGACAAGATCCAGCCTCATCCACCAGAACACAGGCAGTAGTCCCCTCCACCAAGAAGCCTACACAACCCACTAAACCAACCTTAGCCACTGGGGACAGACACCAAAAACAACGGGAACTACAAACCTGCAGCCTGCAAAAAGGAGACCCCAAACACAGTAACATAAGCAAAATGAGAAGACAGAAAAACACACAGCAGGAGAAGGAGCAAGATAAAAACCCACCAGACCTAACAAATGAAGAGGTAATAGGCAGTCTACCTGAAAAAGAATTCAGAATAATGATGGTAAAGATGATCCAAAATCTTGGAAATAGAATAGACAAAATGCAAGAAACAGTTAACAAGGACCTAGAAGAACTAAAGATGAATCAAGCATCGATTAAAAACACAATACATGAAATAAAAAATACTCTAGATGGGATCAATAGCAGAATAACTGAGGCAGAAGAACGGATAAGTGAGGTGGAAGATAAAATAGTGGAAATAACTGCTGCACAGCAAAATAAAGAAAAAAGAATGAAAAGAACAGAGGACAGTCTCAGAGACCTCTGGGACAACATTAAACGCACCAACATTCGAATTATAGGGGTTCCAGAAGAAGAAGAGAAAAAGAAAGGGACTGAGAAAATATTTGAAGAGATTATAGTTGAAAACTTCCCTAATATGGGAAAGGAAATAGTTAATCAAGTCCAGGAGGCACAGAGAGTCCCATACAGAATAAATCCAAGGAGAAATACACCAAGACACATATTAATCAAACTGTCAAAAATTAAACACAAAGAAATCATATGAAAAGCAGCAAGGCAAAAACAACAAATAACACACAAGGGAATCCCCATCAGGATAACAGCTGATCTCTCAGCAGAAACTCTACAAGCCAGAAGGGAGTGGCAGGACATAATTAAAGTGATGAAGGAGAAAAACCTGCAACCAAGATTATTCTACCCAGCAAGGATCTCATTCAGATTTGATGGAGAAATTAAAACCTTTAAAGACAAGCAAAAGCTGAGAGAATTCAGCACCACCAAACCAGCTTTACAACAAATGCTAAAGGAACTTCTCTAAGCAAGAAACACAACAGAAGGAAAAGAACTACAATAACGAACCCAAAACAATTAAGAAAATGGGAATAGGAACATACATATCAATAATTACCTTAAATGTAAATGGACTAAATGCTCCCACCAAAAGACACAGACTGGCTGAATGGATACAAAAACAAGACCCATATATATGCTGTCTACAAGAGACCCACTTCAGACCTAGAGACACATACAGACTGAAAGTAAGGGGATGGAAAAAGATATTCCATGCAAATGGAAACCAAAAGACAGCTGGAGTAGCAATTCTCATATAAGACAAAATAGACATTAAAATAAAGACTACTAGAAGAGACAAAGAAGGATACTACATAATGATCAAGGGATCGATCCAAGAAGAAGATATAACAATTGTAAATATTTATGCACCGAACATAGGAGCACCCCAATACATAAGGGAAATATTAACAGCCATAAAAGGAGAAATCGACAGTAACACAATCATAGTAGGGGACTTTAACACCCCACTTTCACCAATGGACAGGTCATCCAAAATGAAAATAAATAAGGAAACACAAGCTTTAAATGATACATTAAACAAGATGGACTTAATTGATATTTATAGGACATTCCATCCAAAAACAACAGAATACACATTTTTCTCAAGTGCTCATGGAACATTCTCCAGGATAGATCATATCTTGGGTCACAAATCAAGCCTTGGTAAATTTAAGAAAACTGAAATTGTATCAAGTATCTTTTCCGACCACAATGCTATGAGACTAGATATCAATTACAGGAAAAGAGCTGTAAAACATACAAACACATGGAGGCTAAACAATACACTACTTAATAACGAAGTGATCACTGAAGAAATCAAAGAGGAAATTAAAAAATACATAGAAACAAATGACAATGGAGACACGACGACCCAAAACCTATGGGATGCAGCAAAAGCAGTTCTAAGAGGGAAGTTTATGGCAATACAATCCCACCTTAAGAAACAGGAAACATCTCGAATAAACAACCTAACCTTGCACCTAAAGCAATTAGAGAAAGAAGAACAAAAACATCCCAAAGTTAGCAGAAGGAAAGAAATCATAAAAATCAGATCAGAAATAAACGAAAAAGAAATGAAGGAAACGATAGCAAAGATCAATAAAACTAAAAGCTGGTTCTTTGAGAAGATAAACAAAATTGATAAACCATTAGCCAGACTCATCAAGAAAAAAAGGGAGAAGACTCAAATCAATAGAATTAGAAATGAAAAAGGAGAAGTAACAACTGACACTGCAGAAATACAAAAGATCATGAGAGATTACTATAAGCAACTCTATGCCAATAAAATGGACAACCTGGAAGAAATGGACAAATTCTTTTTTTTTTTTTTTTTTTTCTTTTTGCGGTATGCGGGCCTCTCACTGTTGTGGCTCTCCTGTTGCGGAGCACAGGCTCCGGATGCGCAGGCCCAGCGGCCATGGCTCACGGGCCCAGCCGCTCCGCGGCATATGGGATCCTCCCAGACCGGGGCGCGAACCCGTATCCCCTGCATCGGCAGGCGGACTCTCAACCACTGCGCCACCAGGGAGGCCCTGGACAAATTCTTAGAAATGCACAACCTGCCAAGACTGAATCAGGAAGAAATAGAAAATATGAACAGACCAATCACAAGCACTGAAATTGAAACTGTGATAAAAAATCTTCCGACAAACAAAAGCCCAGGACCAGATGGCTTCACAGGGGAATTCTATCAAGCATTTAGAGAAGAGCTAACACCTATCCTTCTCAAACTCTTCCAAAATATAGCAGAGGGAGGAACACTCCCAAACTCATTCTATGAGGCCACCATCACCTTGATACCAAAACCAGACAAGGATGTCACAAAGAAAGAAAACTACAGGCCAATATCACTGATGAACATAGATGCAAAAATCCTCAACAAAATACTAGCAAACAGAATCCAACAGCACATTAAAAGGATCATACACCATGATCAAGTGGGGTTTATTCCAGGAATGCAAGGATTCTTCAATATACGCAAATCAATCAACGTGATACACCATATTAACAAACTGAAGGAGAAAAACCATATGATCATCTCAATAGATGCAGAGAAAGTTTTCGACAAACTTCAACGTGCATTTATGATAAAAACCCTGCAGAAAGTAGGCATAGAGGGAACTTTCCTCAACATAATAAAGGCCATATATGACAAACCCACAGCCAGCATCGTCCTCAATGGTGAAAAACTGAAACCATTTCCACTAAGATCAGGAACAAGACAAGGTTGCCCACTCTCACCACTCTTATTCAACATAGTTTTGGAAGTTTTAGCCACAGCAATCAGAGAAGAAAAGGAAATAAAAGGAATCCAAATGGGAAAAGAAGAAGTAAAGCTGTCACTGTTTGCAGATGACATGATACTATACATAGAGAATCCTAAAGATGCTACCAGAAAACTACTAGAGCTAATCAATGAATTTGGTAAAGTAGCAGGATACAAAATTAATGCACAGAAATCTCTGGCATTCCTACATACTAATGATGAAAAATCTGAAAGTGAAATCAAGGAAACACTCCCATTTACCATTGCAACAAAAAGAATAAAATACCTAGGAATAAACCTACGTAAGGAGACAAAAGACCTGTATGCAGAAAATTATAAGACACTGATGAAAGAAATTAAAGATGATACAAATAGATGGAGAGATGTACCATGTTCTTGGATTGGAAGAATCAACATTGTGAAAATGACTCTACTACCCAAAGCAATCTACAGATTCAATGCAATCCCTATCAAACTACCAATGGCATTTTTCACAGAACTAGAACAAAAAATTTCACAATTTGTATGGAAACACAAAAGACCCTGAATAGCCAAAGCAATCTTGAGAACGAAAAATGGAGCTGGAGGAATCAGGCTGCCTGACTTCAGACTATACTACAAAGCTACAGTAATCAAGACAGTATGGTACTGGCACAAAACCAGAAATATTGATCAATGGAACAGGATAGAAAGCCCAGAGATAAACCCACGGACATATGGTCACCTTATCTTTGATAAAGGAGGCAGGAATGTACAGTGGAGAAAGGACAGTCTCTTCAATAAGTGGTGCTGGGAAAACTGGACAGGGACATGTAAAAGTATGAGATTAGATCATTCCCTAACACCATACACAAAAATAAGCTCAAAATGGATTAAAGACCTAAATGTAAGGCCAGACACTATCAAACTCCTAGAGGAAAACATAGGCAGAACACTCTATGACATAAATCACAGCAAGATCCTTTTTGACCCACCTCCTAGAGCAATGGAAATAAAGACAAAAATAAACACATGGGACCTAATGAAACTTCAAAGCTTTTGCACAGCAAAGGAAACCATAAACAAGACGAAAAGACAACCCTCAGAATGGGAGAAAATATTTGCAAATGAAGCAACTGACAAAGGATTAATCTCCAAAATTTATAAGCAGCTCATGCAGCTCAATAGCAAAAAAACAAACAACCCAATCCAAAAATGGGCAGAAGACCTAAATAGACATTTCTCCACAGAAGATATACAGACTGCCAACAAACACATGAAAGGATGCTCAACATCTTTACTCATTAGAGAAATGCAAATCAAAACTACAATGAGATATCATCTCACACCAGTCAGAATGGCCATCATCAAAAAATCTAGAAACAATAAATGCTGGAGAGGGTGTGGAAAAAAGGGAACACTCTTGCACTGCTGGTGGGAATGTGAATTGGTACAGCCACTATGGAGAACGGTATGGAGGTTCCTTAAAAAACTACAAATAGAACTACCATATGACCCAGCAATCCCACTACTGGGCATATACCATGAGAAAACCATAATTCAAAAAGAGACATGTACCAAAATGTTCATAGCAGCCCTATTTACAATAGCCCAGAGATGGAAACAACCGAAGTGTCCATCATCGGATGAATGGGTAAAGAAGATGTGGCACATATATACAATGGAATATTACTCAGCCATAAAAAGAAATGAAATTGAGCTATTTGTAATGAGGTGGATGGACCTAGAGTCTGTCATACAGAGTGAAGTAAGTCAGAAAGAGAAAGACAAATACTGTATGCTGACACATATATATGGAATTTAAGAAAAAAAATGTCATGAAGAACATAGGGGTAAGACAGGAATAAAGACACAGACCTACTAGAGCATGGACTTGAGGATATGGGGAGGGGGAAGGGTAAGCTGTGACAAAGTGAAAGAGCAGCATGGACATATATACACTACCAAACGTAAGGTAGATAGCTAGTGGGAAGCAGCCGCATAGCACAGGGAGATCAGCTCGGTTCTTTGTGACCGCCTGGAGGGGTGGGATAGGGAGGGTGGGAGGGAGATGCAAAAGGGAGGGGATATGGGAACATATGTATATGTATAACTGATTAAATTTGTAAAATAAAAAATAAAAAATAAAAAAAATAAAATAGGTGACTAACAAGGACCTACTGGATAGCACAGGGAATTCTTCTCAATCCTCTGTAATGGTCTATATAGGAAAAGAAGCTAAAAAAGAGTGGATATATGTATAACTGATTCACTTTGCTGTACAGCAGAAACTAACACAACATTGTAAATCAACTATACTCCAATAAAAAAAATTAAAAAAAAAAAAACGAAGGCAATTTTTGGCCAACCCAATGTATCAAATTGCATGTTATATACCTTAAATATATTTAACTTTTATTTAAAAAATATTTTAACTATAGCAGTAGCTTCTAACTTCTGTCATATTGAAAATACTATCAACACAAAAGTTTTGAAAAGGAAAAGGCAAATTTGTTCTTTATTTTAACACTAGATGGCAGCCCAAAGTAACAATTGTACCTGTTTTCAAAGCTTGTTACTTGAGTTTTAAGCTTAATTTATTTAAAAAAGGGGGTGGGACAGAGAAAAAAAGAAAATGAAATAATAATAACAATTATATTGTTTTCAAAACTCTGCAATAGATTCTCAGGGTTTTGTTTTTCCTTAAAAGGGATATTTCATAGTAACTCTTCCTGTGTGAAGTTGATTGAGAAGATATTGTTAAAATATAACTCTTTAGTTATAAGGGCAAAAATAATTCTGAAAGCAAATATTTTGGCTTAGGTCATATTTAGAGATTTTCATGCTTTATTTCAATAACAGTAGCTGCAACCAATTTTTGAACCCAAATTATGTTGATTCTTGCAAATAATTTATAGAGAACACAGTTGTTTTTGTAGAGAATTAAGATTTAGGTGACCTATTATTATTATTTCTTAATGTCTGAAATTTGCATAACATTTGAATGCCTTTAACACAGGATTTCAGGAGACTTCTCTACATCTTTTTTTTTTTTTGCCATTGGAATTTTTATTATTTTAATTTGACTTATATGAGTAAATAAGGCAAAAATTTTTGGAAGCCTTCAATAATCTCACTTTTCCACTTTATGATCTATCTGTACACTGAGGCTCAGTGATTCCTCCATCAAGGCTGATTCCCATGAATGCCCAACAGAAAGAAAAAAGAATAGAAAGGAGAAGTAGATACATCAAATTTTGCTTAGGTCTGCTGGCAAATTTCCATGATGTCAGCCCAGTTTTCTTTTTGTTCCAAAGCAGAGGCTCACGGGCTTCCTTCTGTCTCTTTTTTTTTTTCCTTTCTTTTTCTTTTTTTTTGCTTTATAACAAATTTAATCAGTTATACATATACATATGTTCCCATATCCCCTCCCTCCTGCGTCTCCCTCCCACCCTCCCTATCCCACCCCTCCAGGCGGTCACAAAGAACCGAGCTGATCTCCCTGTGCTATGCGGCTGCTTCCCACTAGCTATCTACCTTACGTGTGGTAGTGTATATATGTCCATGCCGCTCTTTCACTTTGTCACAGCTTACCCTTCCCCCTCCCCATATCCTCAAGTCCATTCTCTAGTAGGTCTATGTCTTTATTCCTGTCTTACCCCTATGTTCTTCATGACATTTTTTCCCTTAAATTCCATATATATGTGTCAGCATACAGTATTTGTCTTTCTCTTTCTGACTTACTTCACTCTGTATGACAGGCTCTAGGTCCATCCACCTCATTACAAATAGCTCAATTTCGTTTCTTTTTATGGCTGAGTAATATTCCATTGTATATATGTGCCACATCTTCTTTACCCATTCATCCGATGATGGACACTTCGGTTGTTTCCATCTCTGGGCTATTGTAAATAGGGCTGCTATGAACATTTTGGTACATGTCTCTTTTTGAATTATGGTTTTCTCAGGGTATATGCCCAGTAGTGGGATTGCTGGGTCATATGATAGTTCTATTTGTAGTTTTTTAAGGAACCTCCATACCGTACTCCATAGTGGCTGTACCAATTCATATTCCCACCAGCAGTGCAAGAGTGTTCCCTTTTTTCCACACCCTCTCCAGCATTTATTGTTTCTAGATTTTTTGATGATGGCCATTCTGACTGGTGTGAGATGATATCTCATTGTAGTTTTGATTTGCATTTCTCTAATGAGTAAAGATGTTGAGCATCCTTTCATGTGTTTGTTGGCAGTCTGTATATCTTCTGTGGAGAAATGTCTATTTAGGTCTTCTGCCCATTTTTGGATTGGGTTGTTTGTTTTTTTGTTATTGAGCTGCATGTGCTGCTTATAAATTTTGGAGATTAATCCTTTGTCAGTTGCTTCATTTGCAAATATTTTCTCCCATTCTGAGGGTTGTCTTTTCGTCTTGTTTATGGTTTCCTTTGCTGTGCAAAAGCTTTGAAGTTTCATTAGGTCCCATGTGTTTATTTTTGTCTTTATTTCCATTGCTCTAGGAGGTGGGTCAAAAAGGATCTTGCTGTGATTTATGTCAAAGAGTGTTCTGCCTATGTTTTCCTCTAAGAGTTTAATAGTGTCTGGCCTTACATTTAGGCCTTTAATCCATTTTGAGCTTATTTTTGTGTATGGTGTTAGGGAGTGATCTAATCTCATACTTTTACATGTCCCTATCCAGTTTTCCCAGCACTACTTATTGAAGAGACTGTCCTTTCTCCACTGTACATTCCTGCCTCCTTTATCAAAGATAAGGTGACCATATGTCCGTGGGTTTATCTCTGGGCTTTCTATCCTGTTCCATTGATCAATATTTCTGGTTTTGTGCCAGTACCATACTGTCTTGATTACTGTAGCTTTGTAGTATAGTCTGAAGTCAGGGAGCCTGATTCCTCCAGCTCCATTTTTCATAATCAAGATTGCTTTGGCTATTCAGGGTCCTTTGTGTTTCCATACAAATTGTGAAATTTTTTGTTCTAGTTCTGTGAAAAATGCCAGTGGTAGCTTGATAGGGATTGCATTGAATCTGTAGATTGCTTTGGGTAGTAGAGTCATTTTCACAATGTTGATTCTTCCATTCCAAGAACATGGTACATCTCTCCATCTATTTGTATCATCTTTAATTTCTTTCATCAGTGTCTTATAATTTTCTGCATACAGGTCTTTTGTCTCCTTAGGTAGGTTTATTCCTAGATATTTTATTCTTTTTGTTGCAATGGTAAATGGGAGTGTTTCCTTGATTTCACTTTCAGATTTTTCATCATTAGTATATAGAAATGCCAGAGATTTCTGTGCATTAATTTTGTATCCTGCAACTTTACCAAATTCATTGATTAGCTCTAGTAGTTTTCTGTTGGCATCTTTAGGATTCTATATGTATAGTATCACGTCATCTGCAAACAGTGACAGCTTTACTTCTGCTTTTCCCATTTGGATTCCTTTTATTTCCTTTTCTTCTCTGATTGCTGTGGCTAAAACTTCCAAAACTATGTTAAATAAGAGTGGTGAGAGTGGGCAACCTTGTCTTGTTCCTGATCTTAGTGGAAATGGTTTCAGTTTTTCACCATTGAGGACGATGCTGGCTGTGGGTTTGTCATATATGGCCTTTACTATGTTGAGAAAAGTTCCCTCTATGCCTACTTTCTGCAGGGTTTTTATCATAAATGGGTGTTGAATTTTGTCGAAAGCTTTCTCTGCATCTATTGAGATGATCATATGGTTTTTCTCCTTCAATTTGTTAATATGGTGTATCACGTTGATTGATTTGCGTATATTGAAGAATCCTTGCATTCCTGGGATAAACCCCACTTGATCATGGTGTATGATCCTTTTAATGTGCTGTTGGATTCTGTTTGCTAGTATTTTGTTAAGGATTTTTGCATCTATGTTCATCAGTGATAGTGGCCTGTAGTTTTCTTTCTTTGTGACATCCTTGTCTGGTTTTGGTATCAAGGTGATGGTGGCCTCATAGAATGAGTTTGGGAGTGTTCCTCCCTCTGCTATATTTTGGAAGAGTTTGAGAAGGATAGGTGTTAGCTCTTCTCTAAATGCTTGATAGAATTCGCCTGTGAAGCCATCTGGTCCTGGGCTTTTGTTTCTTGGAAGATTTTTTATCACAGTTTAAATTTCAGTGCTTGTGATTGGTCTGCTCATATTTTCTATTTTTTCCTGATTCAGTCTTGGCAGGTTGTGCATTGCTAAGAATTTGTCCATTTCTTCCAGGTTGTCCATTTTATTGGCATAGAGTTGCTTGTAGTAATCTCTCATGATCTTTTGTATTTCTGCAGTGTCAGTTGTTACTTCTCCTTTTTCATTTCTAATTCTATTGATTTGAGTCTTCTTCCTTTTTTTCTTGATGAGTCTGGCTAATGGTTTATCAATTTTGTTTATCTTCTCAAAGAACCAGCTTTTAGTTTTATTGATCTTTGCTATCGTTTCCTTCATTTCTTTTTCATTTATTTCTGATCTGATTTTTATGATTTGTTTCCTTCTGCTAACTTTGGATGTTTTTGTTCTTCTTTCTCTAATTGCTTTAGATGCAAGGTTAGGTTGTTTATTCGAGATGTTTACTGTTTCTTAAGGTGGGATTGTATTGCTATAAACTTCCCTCTTAGAACTGCTTTTGCTGCATCCCATAGGTTTTGGGTCGTCGTGTCTCCATTTTCATTTGTTTCTAGGTATTTTTTAATTTCTTATTTGATTTCTTCAGTGATCACTTCGTTATTAAGTAGTGTATTGTTTAGCCTCCATGTGTTTGTATTTTTTACAGCTCTTTTCCTGTAATTGATATCTAGTCTCATAGCATTGCGGTCAGAAAAGATACTTGATACAGTTTCAATTTTCTTAAATTTAACAAGGCTTGATTTGTGACCCAAGATATGATCTATCCTGGAGAATGTTCCATGAGCACTTGAGAAAAATGTGTATTCTGTTGTTTTTGGATGGAATGTCCAATAAATATCAATTAATTCCATCTTGTTTAATGTATCATTTAAAGCTTGTGTTTCCTTATTTATTTTCATTTTGGATGATCTGTCCATTGGTGAAAGTGGGGTGTTAAAGTCCCCTACTATGAGTGTGTTACTGTCGATTTCTCCTTTTATGGCTGTTAGTATTTGCCTTATGTATTGAGGTGCTCCTATGTTGGGTGCATAAATATTTACAATTGTTATATCTTCTTCTTGGATCGATCCCTTGATCATTATGTAGTGTCCTTTGTCTCTTCTAGTAGTCTTTATTTTAAAGTCTATTTTCTCTGATATGAGAATTGCTACTCCAGCTTTCTTTTGGTTTCCATTTGCATGGAATATCTTTTTCCATCCCCTTACTTTCAGTCTGTATGTGTCTCTAGGTCTTAAGTGGGTCTCTTGTAGACAACATATATATGGGTCTTGTTTTTGTATCCATTCAGCCAATCTGTGTCTTTGGTTGGAACATTTAGTCCATTTACATTTAAGGTAATTATAGATATGTATGTTCCTATTCCCATTTTCTTAATTGTTTTGGGTTTGTTATTGAAGGTCTTTTCCTTCTGTTGTGTTTCTTGCCTAGAGAAGTTCCTTTAGCATTTGTTGTAAAGCTGGTTTGGTGGTGCTGAACTCTCTCAGCTTTTGCTTCTCTGTAAATGTTTTAATTTCTCCATCAAATCTGAATGAGATCCTTGCTGGGTAGAGTAATCTTGGTTGCAGGTGTTTCTCCTTCATCACTTTAATTATGTCCTGCCACTCCCTTCTGGCTTGTAGAGTTTCTGCTGAGAGATCAGCTGTTATCCTGATGGGGATTCCCTTGTGTGTTATTTGTTGTTTTTGCCTTGCTGCTTTTCATATGATTTCTTTGTGTTTAATTTTTGACAGTTTGATTAATATGTGTCTTGGTGTATTTCTCCTTGGATTTATTCTGTATGGGACTCTCTGTGCCTCCTGGACTTGATTAACTATTTCCTTTCCCATATTAGGGAAGTTTTCAACTATAATCTCTTCAAATATTTTCTCAGTCCCTTTCTTTTTCTCTTCTTCTTCTGGAACCCCTAGAATTCGAATGTTGGTGCGTTTAATGTTGTCCCAGAGGTCTCTGAGACTGTCCTCTGTTCTTTTCATTCTTTTTTCTTTATTTTGCTCTGCAGCAGTTATTTCCACTATTTTATCTTCCACCTCACTTATCCGTTCTTCTGCCTCAGTTATTCTGCTATTGATCCCATCTAGAGTATTTTTTATTTCATTTATTGTGTTTTTAATTGATGCTTGATTCACCTTTAGTTCTTCTAGGTCCTTGTTAACTGTTTCTTGCATTTTGTCTATTCTATTTCCAAGATTTTGGATCTTGGAAATAGAATCTTGGATCATCTTTACCATCATTATTCTGAATTCTTTTTCAGGTAGACTGCCTATTACTTCTTCATTTGTTAGGTCTGGTGGGTTTTTATCTTGCTCCTTCTCCTGCTGTGTGTTTTTCTGTCTTCTCATTTTGCTTATGTTACTGTGTTTGGGGTCTCCTTTTTGCAGGCTGCAGGTTCGTAGTTCCCGTTGTTTTTGGTGTCTGTCCCCATTGGCTAAGATTTGTTTAGTGGGTTGTGTAGGCTTCCTGGTGGAGGGTACTAGTGCCTGTGTTCTGGTGGATGAGGCTGGATCTTGTCTTTCTGGTGGGCAGGTCCATGTCTGGTGGTGTGTTTTGGGGTGTCTGCGGACTTTTTATGATATTAGGCCACCTGTGTGCTAATGGGTGGGGTTGTGTTCCTGTCTTGCTAGTTGTTTGGCATAGAGTGTCCAGCACTGTAGCTTGCTGGTCGTTGAGTGAAGCTGGGTGCTGGTGTTGAGATGGAGATCTCTGGAAGATTTTTGCCATTTGATATTAGGTGGAGCTGGGAGGTCTCTTGTGGACCAGTGTCCTGAAGTTGGCTCTCCCACCTCAGAGGCACAGCACTGACTCCTGTCTCCTCAATTTGGGATGATTTGTTGTCTATTCATGTATTCCACAGATGCAGGGTACATCAAGTTGATTGTGGAGCTTTAATCCGCTGCTTCTGAGGCTGCTGGGAGAGGTTTCCCTTTCTCTTCTTTGTTCTCACAGCTCCTGGGTCTCAGCTTTGGATTTGGCCCCGCCTCTGCGTGTAGGTCACCGGAGGGCGTCTGTTCTTCGCTCAGACAGGACAGGGTTAAAGGAGCATCCTCTTCGGGGACTCTGACTCACTCAGGCCGGGCGGGAGGGAGGGGCACGGATTGCGGGGCGAGCCTGCAGCGGCAGAGGCCGGCGTGACGTTGCACCAGCCTGAGGCACGCCGTGCCTCCTCCCAGGGAAGCCGCCCCTGGATCCCGGGACCCCGGCAGTGGCGGGCTGCACAGACTCCCAGAAGGACGGTGTGGACAGTGACCTGCGCTCGCACACAGGCTTCTTGGCGGCGGCAGCAGCAGCCCCAGCGTCCCACGCCCGTCACTGGGCTCCGCGCTTTCAGCCGCGACTCGCGCCCGTCTCTGGAGCTCCTTTACGCGGCGCTCTTAATCCCCTCTCCTCGCGCACCAGGAAACCAAGAGGGAAGAAAAAGTCTCTTGCCTCTTCAGCAGCTCCAGAGTTTTCCCGGACTCCCTGCCGGCTAGCTGTGGCACATTAGCCCCCTTCAGGCTGAGTTCTCGCCGCCAGCCCCAGTCCTCTCCCTGCGCTCTGACCGAAGCCCGATCCTCAGCTTCTAGTGCCGCCCGCCCCGGCGGGCGAGCAGACAAGCCTCTCAGGCTGGTGAGTGCCGCTCGGCACCGATCCTCCGTGTGGGAATCTCTCCGCTTTGCCCTACCCAGGTATGTGGGGAGTTTCTTGCCTTTTGGGAGGTCTGGGGTCTTCTGCCAGCGTTCAGTAGGTGTTCTGTAGGAGTTGTTCCACGTGTAGCTTTATTTCTGGTGTATCCGTGGGGAGGAAGGTGATCTCCGTGTCTTACTTTTCCGCCATCTTACCCGGAAGTTCTCTCTACATCTTAAATCCTGAAAAGCCTGGAGTATATGAGGAACAAGCCAGTACCTTACTGAGGTTTCCCCTACAATGACAGACAGCCTTTGATTAGCCCAGGGAAACTTTTTTTCTTTTGACTTGTAGATAGTGTGATGAAATATTTCTCCAACTACTATGCTATATGATTTATGACTGCTGAAACCTATATCAGCCAAAAAAAAAAAAAAAAAAGAAAACTAGGAAAGAGAAAGCAAGTTAAGATTTATCCTCTCTGTCACAAGGTTGAATATGTGGTGTCCATTGCGTGCCAAGCAGAGTGAAGTGTTCAGAAGATTACCAATGTGAAAAACTTGGTTGTTTTTGTTTTAATAATCTCAAGCTTTCATAACAATTAGACATAGAACACAAATAACTTTTTTTTCTGAACCATTTCAGGGTAAGTTGCTGAACTGATGCCCCATCACTTCCTAATATTTTGGTGTGAATTTCCCACAAACAAGACCCCTGTCTCCTACAAGTCATACAACCTCCAAAATTGGAAAATTAATGTTGATTCAAGATTACCATCTAATCCACAGATGCCATTTAATTGTCATATTTCTTCAGTCTCTTGCACTCTGGAACAGTTCTCAAGTCTTTCCTTGCCTTCCATGAACTTAACACAAACTAGATTTTTTTGTAGTTTGTCCCTCAGTTTGGGTTTGCTTCATGATTAGAGTCAGATTATCTATCTTTGGTAGTAATATCACAGAGGTGATGCTGTTTTCTCATTATATCTCATTGCCATGAGGTGGTCCACAATTTTAACTTGTCTCATTACTGGTGACATTCACTTTGGTCACTTAATTAAGGTGGTATCAGATTTCCCCACTGTGAGGGTTTTTTTCTCCTTGTAATTAAGTATTTTGTGGAATGCTATTTTGAAGCTATGTTTAATCCTATTCCTCATCAAACATTGGCCAGCTATCATGAAAATATGCTTACTATCACTAGCATTCAAGTAAAAGCAAAGAAGGTAACAAACATTTTTATCATAAGATTTTTTTAAAGTTTGAGAAAAATCTCTTAATGGTAAGTGTGAAAAGCAATATTGTTAGAAGTGATATTAGTATTGCTTTTTGGAGTGCAATTTGGAAATAATAAAATAAGTTTTAAAGGTATATATTTCTTGGTATAGTAATTCTATTTCTATATGTCGGTCCTTAAGAAATCCACAGAAATGGACTGTTGGGAATTCCCTGGCAGTCCAGTGGTTAAGACTTGGTGCTTTCACTGCCATGGGTCCAGGTTCGATCCCTGGTAGGGGAACTAAGATCCCACAAGCCAAGTGGCGAGGCCAAAAAAAAAAAAAGGAAAAAAGAAATCCACACATGCACAAAGATGTATGTTCAAGAGTGTACACTGCAGCATTATTTGTATTAGCAAAAAGTCAGAAATGACCTAAATCACTTCAAGTGGGGTGATTAATTAATAAGCTATGGTATATCCATGTTCTGGAATTCTTTGAATTAGTTGAAAATAAATAGAGGTATATGTTTTAACTTAGAAGACTTCCATATTATTAAGGGGGAAAAAAGTGAGTTGTATCCCTTCTCCATATCTTATGCTATATGCAAACATCCAGTCTGCCACCAGATCTTGTCAAAATATACCCTGAATCCAACTACTTCTTATCATCTTCACTATTATCATCCTGTGCCATTCAAGGCCCAGCAAGAAACAGGTGGCTCATTAAAACCAGGTAATTTGAGGAGGATATATTGGAGGGATTGTTTAAAGGTATGAGTAGAGTTTAGGAAACTCAACAAGGGATAGTATAAAATCTTGGGGTTACCAAAGCACAAAGCCTTCTCATTATAGGTTTAAAGGGGCAATTGATGGGAGATGTTATAGAACCGGGAGAGAACAGATGTTTGGACAGGGGCTGCCCAGGAGAAGCTATGGTAGAGGAATGGACCAACTCCTGTGACCCTGCAGGGAGTGAGCCTGGAGAATAAGTACCCTCCTAACTCTCCTCCTGTTCTCCAGTTTCTGCCAGTATCTCCTATTGGCTGAATCAAACCAGCCTTCTGGGTACAAAAGACCCATGAAGGATAGAAAGGGATCTGGAGAGGCAAACAGAAAATATCCAGCACCCTACTCCAACGCGCTATCTTCTCTTGCCAGAGCCTCCTAACTGCTCCAAATTGTTCTCAGAGCTTTCTCTCTTGCCTCTATTGTCACTTAAGAAGGAGTTAAAGGGTTCCCTTATTTCTCTGCTCAAAATTCTTTAAAGGCTTCTCATCACACAATAAAATCCAAAGCTACTGGCCATCTCTCCATCGTCACTGCCAACCATTCTTTTCAAGGTCACTTGCTGTTCCTGCCTGGAACGTTCTCTCCCCAGATATTCCCATGGTTTTTCCCTCTGTTTCATTTGCATTTCATTGCAGAGATGAAAATGTCACCTCCTCAGACAGAACTTCCCTGATCAACCCATCAAAAATATACTTATTATACTCTATTCCATACCTTGTTTTATTTTTCTTCACGTTAATTTTTACCCTCTGACATTATATTATATGCTTATTTGAAATTTTAAAATCAATTTTCTCTCTTCAAATTGCTTAAAAAAATTTTTTTAACTAAAAAGATTTTTTTACTTAAAAAATGTTTCTAAATTTTTATACAGTTTTAAAGGTTACTTTCCATTTACAGTTATTACAAAATATTGGCTATATTACCCATGTTGTACATCCTTGAGCCTATCTTACACCCAGTAGTTTGTACCTCCCCCTCCTCTCCCCTTCCCCAGTCCCCCACTGGTAACCACTAGTTTATTCTTCTCTCTTCAAATTGAACGTAAGCCTCAAGAGGGAAGGAATTTTTTTTCCTGGTTTGTTTACCATTGCAAGCTCAGAATACAGAATAGTTCTTAGCAATAGATGCTCATTAAGTAACTGTTAATAAAGGAATGAATGAATTAATGGATCCTCCAGAATATGGGAGGAAGCAAGAGCTTTTGCAATGCATAGGAATAATCTACAATATACCTTTTGATAGATACATAAATAACCAAAAATAACAGCTTTTAAATTATGGTTTTTATTGAATTACAATGTAATCATGTCACAAAACAATTTGGTCTGCTCAATGAGTAAAATATTTTTTATATTTTAGTAACCTCAAGAGATAAGATAGATTTTCTACTCATTTTCCAACAATGGTTGCCAAATACAAGCCACTCTACTACTGACATAGGACTTTGTATATCCAGGGAAATCAACACTTTCTAAAATGGTCATTATTATTAACTGATTTATGAATTTATCTAGCTATTGAGCTTTGGGATAGGTATAATTTAGTGTTTATAGGCCATTTTCTTTAAAAAGTCTGCTCAGTAGTCAATGGCTTTCGTTAAGACCACAGAAAAAGACTTGAAAAATTGCCTTTCTGAGCTAAAAACAAGGCTGGAAGTCATTCAACTCAGTTTCCCTTCAGTGGGCATATGAACCAGTTCGCCTTCTCTTTATTTTCTTTGGTAATCTGAACAATTTTGATAGTACCGCTTTAAAGCTAAATAAAAAGAGCTCACTTTATAGAAGCATGGTATCCATATGAGGCTTACAATAATTTTTAATATGCCCCAAGGAGATGATTCTTTAATGGCAACTATTTCTCTACATTATTATTATTATTATTTATTATTATTATTTTTTTTGTGATACGTGGGCCTCTCACTGTTGTGGCCTGTCCCATTGCGGAGCACAGGCTCCAGACGTGCAGGCTCAGCAGCATGGCTCACGGGCCCAGCCGCTCTGCGGCATGTGGGATCTTCCCAGACAGGGGCATGAACCCGTCTCCCTTGCATCGGCAGGCGGACTCTCAACCACTGTGCCACCAGGGAAGCCCTAACAGTCATTTTTATTTATATGTTCACCTTTGTTGTATTGCTTATGATCCTCTTGGCTAAAGCAGCTTGCAAAGCTCAGAGTAACGTTTAAGTTACAGAGGGCTCCACATGTACCCAACACAAAGCCTTTTAACACGCCAGTAAGGAAGGAACAAGCCAGTAAGTAAGATTTGCCAGGAAGCAAATCCCCTATCACAGATTTATTCAATCACAAAGATTTGTTTCAAAGCAGTCTGAAATCTGAACTAGCCCAGTAAGTTTACCAGCCAAAACCTCACAGCCCTACCCTTGCATCACTACTCAAACATTTCCTTATACATGAAGACGTTTTTATTTTCTCTTTAAGATAATACTGAATAATCTAAAAGTCCTGACTGTTCATTATAGCACCTTGAACATAAAAATAAGTCAGAATTGGCTGAAGACCAGAAAGAGTCAATCATCTTAAACTGAAATAACTGTGTCAGCAAGACCTTTTATAATTTTTAGAAATTATAATCCCATTCTCGCACTGTGAAGAGGCACGAAGTTGCCTAGGATATACTACTTAGCATGACAGATTTGGTGGTGGCATTTTTCCAGATCCTCTCTCAACTAATCTGAAATATTACAGCTGTATTTAAAAGGCCAGATAATAGGGATGTTTGCCTCCATTTACATAATAGTCATTGTTCTGGTTATCTTCTTCTGTGTCACAATCCAGAACTTAGTGGCTTCAAACAACAAGCACTTTATTATATTTCACAATTTCATCAGTCAGATATTTGGGCATGGCTTAACTTCTTCTGTTCCATATGGCATTGACTTAAGTCACTTAGTGGCATTCAGCTGATAGATGGGCTGATCTGGAGGGTTCAAGATGACTTGACTTAACGTCTGGTGCCTTGATGGGTATGGCTAGAACATAGGCTCAGACTATTGACTGGAGCACCTTCACATGGCTTCTAGAGCATGATAAGCTCAGAGAAATCTGCCTTCCTACATGGCAACTTGTTTCCCCAAGGATGAGTGTTGCAAAAGGCCCAGGCAGAAGCAGGGCTTTTTATGATCTAGTTTTGGAAGTTCCAGAACATCACTTCTGTTGCATTTTATTCATCAAGCAAGTCACTAAAGCTAGCCCAGATTCAAAGAAGAAAAGGAACGGGCTCTTTCTTCTGTCTCCTGATGGGAGTATGGCATGCTTGTACAGGGAAGGAAGAAATTGATAGTAGCCCTCCACCATCACGATGGTACTGGAATCATGATGACTGTGGACCAACACCAAGCAGTCCATCTCCAAATGATTACTTTACAAAAAAGAAGTATCTTTAAAATACTGCAATCTGTAGCAGCTATGATCTTTAATTTTCAATTCTAGGCCTGAAATATCTCCTAGTATTTTTGATACTTAGTAATTTTGATACTGAATTATTCTAGCCCAAAATATCCAAGACCTATATGACCTAGATTTTCATTAGTAGTATTTTTTATCCCAGTGATCGTTTCAATCCTTTGTCAAATAAAATTTTGTAAGATATGCCCGGTAAATGTACACATGGGAAAACATAGTACATTGCAAATCAGGAGTTAACAGTAAATCATGCCATCTTGAGCCAGCAAGATATACACTTTATCACTGGGGCCTTATTTTCCCACATGAAAAGGGGATTAAGGATGGTATTTAACTCAGGGGTCACTTAATAACAGGAACAAAAGAGGGGATAGATATGATTACAGATCCTACAGACTTTAAAAATATAATAATTGTAATGAACACCTATATGCCAATAAATTTGACAACTTAGATGAAATTAATGAAGTCTTTGAAAAACACAATTTACCAAGACTAGTACAAGATCACAAAGAAAATCTGAATAGTCTTGTTTCTATTTAAAAATTTGAATTTGTTTTCAAAAACTTTTCCACAAAGAAAACTCCAGGCCCAGGTTATTTTGATAGTAAAGTCTACTAAACATTTAAGGAAGAAAATGAGATAATCCATGGTCAAAATGATCAACAATCTTCTAAATAAAGGACATTGACATAGAATGGGTTAAAACAAAACAAAATAAAAAAGAGGGTTTAGAAATGAGTGTGAAACAAACTTTCCATATGTTCTCTTTAAATCCCACATTGTAAATGCAGTAAAACAAGTGTAGGAGGAAGAGATAATCAAAAAAAAAAAAAATTGCTAGAAACATGTCTCAGAAAAAACAGTTCCAAAGTATATTTTGTTTCATTTTGTCTTACTTAAAAATATATAAATTGCCATAGTTTATGTGGAATTTGATGCTATGTTAAAAAACAGGCATATTGCTAAGAAAGACAAAATTGAATTGAATTACTCTATAAAATGAATTGATATAAGATTTAGGAAGATCAGTAAATGAAGCATAGCATTATTCATGTTATGATGTGGCATTAAGAAAATCCATATTGTGTTAAAGTGTAGTGAAAATGACTTTTCACGTCTAAATACATGAGTATGGTTCCCAGAACAATCATAAACAGTAAATATGTGTCACCTCAAAGGAGTTAGCAGCAAACATCTTATGGCAATAAGATTGAAGGACAGTTTCTAAGTCTCAGAGTATACTTATTTTGCTCCCAGTTCAATCATGAAAATTGTGACTAACTGAAATATTTACAAACACTTCTAGGAATAACATATCTGTGAAGATATAGAATAAAATGTAGGTGGAGTATAAACTTCATAAAATAAAGTCCAAATCAAGAGATAAATCACTCAAGATGAAGATAATTGTCTAGAAAAATATCAAAGGCTTGCCTTAAAAATTTCACTTTAGGAAGTTCCCTGGCAGTCCAGTGATTAGGACACGGTGCTTTCACTGCCGTGGCCCAGGTTCAATCCCTGGTCAGGGAACTAGGATTCCACAAGCCACGCGGTAAGGCCAAAAAAAAAAATTTCAATTTAGAATTTAGATAAGTCCAACATAAGGAAGATTCAGGAGTAGCCAATAAGTCACCTATAGTATTATTGGGTTTTAGATTTTTTAAATTTTATTTATTTTGTAAATATTATATATATTGCAATTGAAAACAGAAGTCTTGGAGTAAATATTTTGTGACTTTCTGAAGGATGCCTCAAATTGAAAACAGTGATATGTATATTTTTAACTATCTTAAACTTCTTTGCCCCCATTTAAATCTTTGCTAAGGTTTTTATCTCTTTTGATGTTATAATTTCTATGGCTTCTTCTCTATTTGCTGTTAACAGGTAAATCGGAGAAATACATTACAGCAAAAAATAAAGCCAGCACAGTTACCTAATAGGCTCTGAGACTGAACAACATAAAATTTCTATTAAGTTCTACAGCATTTAAAACTAACTAGATCTAAGCATAATGCAATATACTTTATCAGTGATCTATCATTCACCAGAGGGCAGAGAGCAGAAGCAAGAAGAACTAAAATCATGCAGCCTATGGAACAAAAACCACATTCACAGAAAGATAGACAAGATGAAAGGCAGAGGGCTATGTACCAGATGAAGGAACAAGATAAAACCCCAGAAAAACAACTAAATGAAGTGGAGATAGGCAACCTTCCAGAAAAAGAATTCAGAATAATGATAGTGAAGATGATCCAGGACCTCGGAAAAAGAATGGAGGCAAAGATCGAGAAGATACAAGAAAAGTTTAACAAAGACCTAGAAGAATTAAAGAACAAACACCTAGAAGAATTAAAGAACAAACAAACAGAGATGAACGATACAGTAACTGAAATGAAAACTACACGAGAAGGAATCAACAGCAGAATAACCAAGGCAGAAGAACGGATAAGTGACCTGGAAGACAGAATGGTGGAATTCACTGCTGTGGAACAGAATAAAGAATAAGGAATGAAAAGAAATGAAGACAGCCTAAGAGACCTCTGGGACAACATTAAACGCAATAACATTCGCATTATAGAGGTCCCAGAAGGAGAAGAGAGAAAGAAAGGACGCGAGAAAATATTTGAAGAGACTGTAGTCAAAAACTTCCCTAACATGGGAAAGGAAATAGCCACCCAAGTCCAGGAAGGGCACAGAGTCCCATACAGGATAAACCCAAGGAGAATTACACTGAGACACATAGTAATCAGATTGGCAAAAATTAAAGGTAAAGAAAAATTATTGAAAGCAGCAAGGGAAAAACGACGAATAACATACAAGGGAACTCCCATAAGGATAACAGCTGAGGAGATTGGAACCAAGATGGCAGAGTAGAAGGATGTGCTCTCACTCCCTCTTGCGAGAACACCAGAACCACAACTCGCTGCTGGACAATCATTGACAGGAAGACACTGGAACTCACCAAAAAAGATACCCCACATCCAAAGACAAAGGAGAAGCCTCAATGAGACCATAGGAGGGGCGCAATCACAGTAAAATCAAATCCCATAACTGCTGGGTGGGTGACTAACAGACTGGAGAACACTTATACCACAGAAGTGCACCCACTGGTGTGAAGGTTCTGGGCCCCACGTCAGGCTTCCCAACCTGGGGGTCCGGAAATGGGAGGAGGAATTCCTAGAGAATCAGACTTTGAAGGCTACTGGGATTTGATTGCAGGACTTTGACAGAACTGGGGGAAACAGAGACTCCACTCATGGAAGGCACACACAAAGTAGTGTGCACATTGGGACCCAGGGGAAGGAGCAGTGACCCCAGGGGTGACTGAACCAGACCTACTTGGTAGTGTTGGAGGGTCTTCTGCAGAGGTGGGGGGGTGGCTGTGGTCCACCGTGGGGACAAGGACACTGGCAGCAGAAGTTCTGGGAAGTACTCCATGGCGTGAGCCCTCCCAGAGTTGGCCACCAAAGAACCCAGGTAGGGTCCAGTGTTGGGTTGCTTCAGGCCAAACAATCAACAGGGAGGGAACCCAGCCCCACCCATCAGCAGTCAAGCAGATTAAAGTTTTACTGAGCTCCACCCACCACAGCAACAGTCAGCTCTACCCACCACCAGTCCCTCCCATCAGGAAACTTGTATAAGCCTCTTAGATAGCCTCATCCACCAGACAGCAGACAGCAGAAGCAAGAAGAACTACAATCCTGCAGCCTGTGGAACAAAAACCACATTCACAGAAAGATAGACAAGATGAAAGGCAGAGGGCTATGTACCAGATGAAGGAACAAGATAAAACACCAGAAAAACAACTAAATGAAGTGGAGATAGGCAACCTTCCAGAAAAAGAATTCAGATTAATGATAGTGAAGATGATCCAGAACCTTGGAAAAAGAATGGAGGCAAAGATCGAGAAGATGCAAGAAATGTTTAACAAAGACCTAGAAGAATTAAAGAACAAACAGAGATGAACAATACAATAACTGAAATAAAAACTGCAGTAGAAGGAATCAATAGCAGAATAACTGAGGCAGAAGAACAAATAAGTGACCTGGAAGACAGAATGGTGGAATTCACTGCTGTGGAACAGAATAAAGAATAAAGAATGAAAAGAAATGAAGACAGCCTAAGAGACCTCTGGGACAACATTAAACACAAAAACATTTGCATTATAGGGGTCCCAGAAGGAGAAGAGAGAGAGAAAGTACAAGAGAAAATATTTGAAGACATTATAATCGAAAATTTCCCTAAGATGGGAAAGGAAATAGCCACCCAAGTTGAGGAAGCTCAGAGAGTCCCATACAGGATAAACCAAAGGAGAAACAGGCTGAGACACATAGTAATCAAATTGGCAAAATTTAAAGACAGAAAAATTATTGAAAGCAGCAAGGGAAAAATGAAACATAACATACAAGGGAACTCCCATAAGGTTAACAGCTGATTTCTCAGCAGAAACTCTATAAGCCAGAAGGGAGTGGCATGATATACTTAAAGTGATGAAAGGGAAGAATGTACAACGAAGATTACTGTACCTGGAAAGGATCTCATTCAGATTTGATGGGGGAAATCAAAAACTTATAGACCAGCAAAAGCTAAAAGAATTCAGCACCACCAAACCAGCTCTACAACAAATGCTAAAGGAACTTATCTAAGTGGGAAACACAAGAGAAGAAAAGGACTTATAAACACAAGCCCAAAACAATTAAGAAAATGTCATAGGAACATACATATCAATAATTACCTTAAACGTGAATTGATTAAATGCTCCAACCAACAGACACAGGCTTGCTGAATGGATACAAAAACAAGACCCATGTATATGCTGTCTACAAGAGGCCCACTTCAGACCTAGGGACACATTCAGACTGAAAGTGAGGGGATGGAAAAAGATATTCCATGCAAATGGAAATCAAAAGAAAGCTGGAGTAGCAATACTCATATCAGATAAAATAGACTTTAAAGAATGTTACAAGAGACAAGGAAGGACACTACATATTGATCAAGGGATCAATCCAAGAAGAGGATATAACAATTATAACTATATATGCACCCAACATAGGAGCACCTCAATACATAAGGCAACTGCTAACAGCTATAAAAGAGGAAATCAACAGTAACAACAACAGTGGGGGACTTTAATACCTCATTTACACCAGTGGACAGATCATCCAAAATGAAAATAAATAAGGAAACAGAAGCTTTAAATGACACAACAGACCACATAGATTTGATATTTATAGGACATTCTATCCAAAAACAGCAGATTACACTTTCTTCTCAGGTGCACATGGAACATTCTCAAGGACAGATCACATCTTGGGTCACAAATCAAGCCTCAGTACATTTAAGAAAATTGAAATCATATCAAGCATTTTTTCTGACCACAATACTATGAGATTAGATATGAAATACAGGGAAAAAAATGTAAAAAACACAAACACATGGAGGCTAAACAATACATTACTAAATAACCAAGAGATCACTGAAGACATCAAAGAGGAAATCAAAAAATACCTAGAGGGGCTTCCCTGGTGGTGCAGTGGTTGAGAGTCCACCTGCTGATGCAGGGGACATGGGTTCATGCCCCGATCCGGGAAGATCCCACATGCCGCGGAGCAGCTGGGCCCGTGAGCCATGGCTGCTGAGCCTGCGCGTCCAGAGCCTGTGCTCCGCAATGGGAGAGGCCACAACAGTGAGAGGCCCGCGTACCACAAAAAAAAAAAAAAAAAAAAAAGATACCTAGAGAATGATGAGAATGAAAACATGACAATCCAAAACCTATGGTATGCAGCAAAAGCAGTTCTAAGAGGGAAGTTTATAGCTAGCTATACAAGCCTACCTCAAGAAACAAGAAAAATCTCAAGTAAACAATCTAACCTTACACCTAAAGAACTAGAGAAAGAAGAGCAAGCAAAACCCAAAGTTAGCAGAAGGAAAGAAATCATAAAGATCAGAGCAGAAATAAATGAAATAGAAACAAAAAAACAATAGCAAATGTCAATAAAACTAAAAGCTGGTTCTTTGAAAAGATAAACAAAATTGATAAACCATTAGCCAGACTCATCAAGAAAAAGAGCGAGAGGATTCCAATCAATAAAATTAGAAATAAAAAAGGAGAAGTTACAACAGACACAGCAGAAATACAAAGCATCCTAAGAGACTACTACAAGCAACTCTATGCCAATAAAATGGACAACCTGGAAGAAATGAACTAATTCTTAGAAAGGTATAACCTTCCAAGACTGAACCAGGAAGAAATAGAAAATATGAACAGACCAATTACAAGCAATGAAATTGAAACTGTGATTAAAACTCTTCCAACAAACAAAAGTCCAGGACCAGATGGCTTCACAGGTGAATTCTATCAAATATTTAGAGAAGAGCTAACACCCATCCTCCTCAAACTCTTCCAAAAAGTTGCAGAGCAAGGAACACTGTCAAACTCATTCTATGAGGCCACCATCACCCTGATATCAAAACCAGACAAAGATACTACAAAGAAAGAAAATTACAGACTAATATCACTGATGAATATAGATGCAAAAATCCTCAACAAAATACTAGCAAACAGAATTCAACAACACATTAAAAATACCATACACCATGATCAAGTGAGATTTATCCCAGGGATGCAATGATTCTTCAATATATGCAAATCAATCAATGTGATACATCATATTAGCAAATTGAAGAATAAAAACATATGATCATCTCAACAGATGCAGAAAAAGCTTTTGACAAAATTCAACACCGATTTATGATAAAAAATCTCCCCAGAAAGTGGGCATAGAGGGAACCTACCTCAATAAAATAAAGGCCATATATGACAAACCCACAGCAAACATCATTCTCAATGGTGAAAAACTGAAAACATTTCCTCTAAGAACAGGAACAAGACAAGGATGTCCACTCTCACCACTATTATTCAACATAGTTTTGGAAGTCCTAACCATGGCAATCAGAGAAGAAAAAGAAATAAAAGGAATACAAATTGGAAAAGAAGTAAAACTGTCACTGTTTGCAGATGACATGATACTATACATAGAGAATCCTAAAGATGCCACCAGAAAACTACTAGAGTTAATCAATGAATTTGGTAAAGTTGCAGGATACAAAATTAATGCACGAAATCTCTTGCATTCCTATACACTAATGATGAAAAATCTGAAAGAGAAATTAAGGAAACACTCCCATTTACCATTGCAACCAAAAGAATAAAATTCCTAGGAATAAACCTACCTAGGGAGACAGAAGACCTGTATGTAGAAAACTATAAGACGCTGATGAAATAAATTAAAGACGATACCAAAAGATGGAGAGATATACAATGTTCTTGGATTGGAAGAATCAATATTGTGAAAATGACTATACTACCCAAAGCAATCTACAGATTCAGTGCAATCTCTATCAAATTACCAATGGCATTTTTCACAGAACTAGAACAAAAAAGCTTAAAATTTGTATGGAGACACAAAAGACCCCGAATAGCCAAAGTAGTCTTGAGGGAAAAAAATGGAGCTGGAGGAATCAGACTCCCTGACTTCAGACTATACTATAAAGCTACAGTAATCAAGACAATATGGTACCGGCACAAAAGCAGAAATATAGATCAATGGAACAAGATAGAAAGCTCAGAGATAAACCCACACACCTATGGTCAACTTATCTGTGACAAAGGATATACAATGGAGAAAAGACAGTCTCTTCAATAAGTGGTGCTGCAAAAAGTGGACAGCTACATGTAAAGAAATGAAATTAGAACACTCCATAACACCATACAGAAAAACAAACTCTAAATGGATTAGAGAAATAAATGTAAGACTGGGCACTGTAAAACTCTTAGAGTAAAACATAGGAAGAACACTCTGTGACATAAATCACAGCAAGATCTTTTTTGATCCACTTCCTATAGTAATGGAAATAAAAAACAAAAATAAACAAATGGGATCTAATGAAATTTCAAAGCTTTTGCACAGCAAAGGAAACTACAAACAAGACAAAAAGATAATCCTCAAATGGGAGAAAATATTTGCAAATGAATTATCAGACAAAGGATTAATCTGCAAAATATATAAACAGCTCATGCAGCTCGATATTAAAAAAACAAACAGCCCAATCCAAAAATGGGCAGAAGACCTAAATAGACATTTCTCCAAAGAAGACATACAGATGGCCAAGAAGCACATGAAAAGCTGCTCAACATCCCTAATTATTAGAGAAATGCAAATCAAAACTACAATGAGGTATCACCTCACACCAGTTAGAATGGGCATCATCAGAAAATCTACAAACAACAAATGCTGGAGAGGGTGTGGAGAAAAGGGAACCCTCTAACACTGTTGCTGGGAATGTAAATTGATACAGCCACTATGGAGAACATATGGAGGTTCCTTAAAAAACTAAAAATAGAATTAGCATATGACCCAGCAATCCCACTACTGGGCATATACCCAGAGAAAACCATAATTCAAAAAGACACATGCACCCCAATGTTCATTGCAGCACTGTTTACAGTAGCCAGGTCATGGAAGCAACCTAAATGCCCATCGACAGATGAATGGATAAGGAAGATGTGGTACATATATACAATGGAATATTACTCAGCCGTAAAAAGGAACAAAATTGGGTCATTTGTAGAGACGTGGATGAATCTAGAGACTGTCATACAGAGTGAAGTAAGTCAGAAAGAGAAAAACAAATATCATATATTAACGCATATATGTGGAACCTAGACAAATGGTACAGATGAACAGGTTTTCAGGGTAGAAATCGAGACACAGATGTAGAGAACAAACGTATGGACACCAAGGGGTTAAAGCGGGGGTAGGGTGGTGGTGGGATGATTTGGGAGATTGGGATTGACATGTGTACACTGATGTGTATAAAATGGATGACTAATAAGATCCTGTTGTAAAAAAAAATCATCTATCATTCAAATACCGCCACTAGAGATAGCTTATTATTAGGTTTTTCCGCAACTTAATTGAGGGGATACTAGGTGCTTAAGGCACTCAAAGTATGATACCCCAAAATATACCACTTTGACTAAGGACTGTTTTGAGCTGCAGGCAATTGAGAGGATGCAGATACATAAAAAACTGTCCTCTTTCTTTCTGCTAGGAAAGAAGGAGGATTCTTAACCACCAGAGACAACCCCAGACTCTTATCAGCACCAGAGGAATCTACATAACAAAACTTACTTAAAGAGCCTTTATCTGCCATTCGTCCCCTCCCCCAGCCCCATATATTCACCTACCCACAGTTTACTGTCTCTAAAGACCTAAACCTCTTTTCCATTGTCTTGTCACTTTTCCTTGTTAAGAAACCATATAAGCCCCAAGTTCTGCCCATACCTTTGAGTTACCCATCACAGTGAGTTCTCCCACGTGTATATCGGATGGTAGAGGGTATAGGGATTTCTTCTCCCCTACACTGACAAAGATAAGTTTTGGTCCCCACCTCTTAGGAACTTGCAGTCTAAACAGAGACTGATACATAAGGAGGTAACTGTGACAAAGAATGATTTAGTTATATTAATGATATGAATAGAGTCTGCAAAGACAGAGTGAACAACTGACTGGTACGAATATCTCTGTGTGTGTGCATCAGTGTGTGTGTGTGTGTCTGTGTGTGTTGTTACCTCTTGAAGAGGTAGCATTTAAACCTGTTCCTCAGTGATACACAGGACCAACCAACCCCCCAGGAAGTTCTGGTTCAGTTCTTTCCAGATTAACAAAATGAAGACAAAAGACAGATGAGATGTGTGGGACCATTTTGTCTAAGTTGGAAGCAATTTCTCCCATGACAAACACTATGTGTTAAAACCAGGGTCCTCCATTCGCTAGTATTAGCAGCAGCATCTCTTCAGCTTCAGTATTTTGCTGTTGCTAACAAAGGAGTGGTTTACCTCATTGTGCCTTGGACTGGCTTTTTGTCTTTTTTTCCCTCATTAAAAGGCTTTGTTTACAGTACTTTTTTTTCAGAAATGCATTTCCGTGTTTTTTTCCACTAATGTGCTTCTGCCTACTGACAAAGAAGACTAGAATTTTATTACTCAGGAAACTGGATTTTTCAGGTATTCTGAGTCCTACCTCTATGCCTCTCCTATATCTCACTACATTATTTCCCTTTGCATTTTATCACTTCCCAAATTAATGAAACTAAACAGGTGAACTGAAAGTTGATATGCTGAAGGATGTTTCAAATCTCCAAATCACCAAATTTTAACAAGGCAAAATAAATATCTCTTTAACATATTACTTGATGTTCCAAAGAGAAACAGATGCATGCTTCCTTATTTAATGACTTGCTGGGGATTATTTGAATAAGTGGAATGGTGTCTTTTTGCCCTTCCCTCATCACTCTCTCAAACATTTCTTCTCATAGTTTAATACCACATCATTGAACTGACTTCTTTTTCATCTGTGGTTTAGATATGTTCTAGTCTCATAACAGTGAATTCATTTTTACCTTGACTAAGCAAGGTTGAAAGCTCAATAAAATTAACCTCATTTCACATTTATGATGTTCTAGTCCACTGCATATTTAAACACCATGCCTTTTTATTAATGGAAATCCTAAACCATGCACTGAAAAAAAAAAAAAAAAAAAGATTAGGCTTGCTCTGAATTTGGCTCCTGCTCCATTGCTTCTCATTTTGAATTATATTCCAGCAACTAAGAAACAAGCGAATTGAACTTACACAGTATTTTCTAATAATTAAAAATAATACTTATTTAATATCTGAAATAAATTTTCTGACATTCTATATAGTAATTTGAACATTAAAATTTATTTTCCATAAAATGTGAAACAACACTGGTCTAAAACTCATAAGAATTCTTGTGTAGAATTTACCCAGCCTGCTTTTGGATATGGGTCAATTTTTTTTTCAGTCCTAGTTTTACTCCCGATGAATAAAAATCACAAAACTGAATTGGTGGTTTTTGTGTACTCAAATCTAGGATAGTAGCTTTCCCATCTCTGTTTCAAGGTTTTTAGAGAATAAAATAGGTAAAGAGCTCTATGCCTCTCTAAAAAATGGCACAATGTGAAATGTAAGGTAATACTGCCCTGACCAGTGCTGTTTAAATTTTTTGGAATCATTTGTCTCTTTCCTAATTTAACAGAAATTATGGGTTCTCTTTCTAGAAAAATTCCTGCACACAAAATTTTGCATTAAATTTTAGGGCATCCAGTGACCTTCCTAGAAGCTTCCCAAAGACCTCCAAGTTATAAAACACTAGTCTAGAAGGAATGCTACTTCACCTTTACTAGGTACTGTTTATGGCATGCCATAAAAGATTTAAAGTAGCATTATTTAAAATTCAGGTCAATAATTTAACAGAGCCTACCTGAATAATGGGGCAATAATATACTCATGGAGCTGCAAATTGGGTAATTTATTTGGTGGCTGTCTCAATGTGGAGCCAGAATTAGACCCAGCAAATAGTTCCTGAAATATGGTTTAGTAGGTGCTGTTATTCACTTGACAAATATTTATGGAGCTCCTATTATGTACTAGGAATTGTGCTAGGCAATGAGGTAAAAAGCTTGTAAAACAAACACACGTTAAGGGTATGAAAACTTACATTGGGGGTATGAAAACTAGATGATACTAGATGATAGGTATTATGACAGGGTAAGTAAAGGTGGCAAATAGAGTAAATAAGAAGGGATAGAGTAAATAAGAAGGGCATCTGGAAGGGCAAATGAAGGCTTTCTAAATAAAATAATGAACAGGTCAGTCCTGAAGGATGAATAGGAGCTAGCCCATATCTCTTACACATGTGCTTAAAATGTCAGCATTCAATGCGTCTTGTTACAAAAACTGCTGTCCTTCATTACCTGCTCCCTGGAGTCAACCCCTTCCAATGATACATGCAGATTCTTTGTGTATTACCTCAAAATAACACACTTAATTTGCATTTTAAAGTTTTTGCATTTAGGCATTGTCTTTTGATATCCTACTATGGTCGATGAGGATTTTGCTCTCTTTAATGACCTCATCTTCCAACCCCTTGTTCCTGGCCTTAGCATAAACATGCACACATACACACATCCCTCTCACGCCATACCTCATCTTCCCATTCTGTCAGTGTTTACATTGTATTTACAATATTTTGACCATGTAAATGCAGTTATGTACTAAGATATGACGGCTTGAACTTTCCTATACATTTTGCGTCAATATTTGTTTGTCTGGATAGTTTTCTCTGTACTTAATATTAACTCAACTCTAAATTCTACCTTAGATATGTAAGTTTCCTCTGAAGATGTTTAACACATTAGTTTTTCTATCAATGTTCATCTTCTTGAAGAACTCTATCCCTGAGCCATCTGATCTACTACAATTTGGACGGCTGGCTCTCTAGATCTGTGGTCCAGCTGTCATGTTGGGACTGCGCTTCACCACCAACTCCGGATTTCCTTTGCTTCTTTCTTGAATTTCCTTTTTCCTACTTTTAATTTCTTGATCAGTTTAATGATAAATTGAATCATTCTAGACTAACCATTCTCTTGATTTTCTTTTATGGCCTTATTTCCCTAGGACATATTTTCCAATAGCGTCCTTGGAAAGGGTACAGAGGAGGCAACATTTTGAGAATTTGGATATAGAATTTGATCTTAGAACTCTTTTTTCCCCTCATAATTTTCAAATCATTGATCTCTTGTCTTCTTGCTTCCAGGATAGCCATTCAGGGGTTTGAAGCTGTTCAATTCTTGAACTTTTGTGTTGCATGTGCTTTCTTGCTGAAAGTCCTCCTTTTGTGTCTAAAGTTCTGACCTTTACAAATAATCTGCCTTGGTGTATCTATTTTCATCCACTGTTTTCAGCACATGATGGGTCTTTCTATCTGGAAATATATGTTCGATTCTAGAAGATTTTCTTGTACTTTTTTTTTTTTTTTTTTTACTATTTCCTTTGTTATGAATTTTTAAAATGACTATTATTTGGATAACCTACTTCCTATATGTATTAGTTTTCTAGGACTGCCATGATAAAATACCAGAGACTGAGTGGCTTAAACAAAAGAAATTTATTTTCTCACAGTTTTGGAGACGTGACCAAGGTATCAGCAGGTTTGGTTTGTTCTGAGGCTTCTCCTCTTCGTTTGCAGCAGACTGCCTTTTCACTGTGTAACTCACGTGGTCTTTCTGTGCTCTCAAATTCCTGGTGTTTCTGTGTGTTGAAATTTCCTCTTCTTATAAAGACTCCGGTCAGATTGGATTAGGGCCCACTCTAATGGCCTCATTTTATTTAACTAAATCACCTCTTTAAAGGCCCTATATCCAAATACAGTCCCAGTCTAAGGTACTATTTTTTAATGCTTCAACATCTGAATTCAGGGGTAGGGGACACAATTTAGCCCATAACACTGGACTTGTTTATTTGAAGTTTACTGTCACTTTTTTATTTGTGATGAAATCAACTTCTTTTTCTCTTTATTTCCATACAACCTCCTCATTCTTGACCATCCTTGTCTGTTCCTAGTATATATCCTCCCTTTCAGAACTTTCCTTTTACTCTTTAGCTATATTTATCAAGACAAAGTGGAATAGAAAGATTCAAGAAGAATAAATTGCTTTGAACTTAATACATGATGAAATTCCATTTCATTTTTACTCCATAACTTCTCCAGGCTTTATTTTTACCTTTAATCCACATATACATTCATTCATCATTGAGAAATATTTGCTACAGATTTTACTGGATTGTTGGTACATATAATACTGGCATTGTTAAAGCATGACTACCTGAGTTATATAGTACCAAGACGCTAATCAGTGACCATTAAAAACAGTCAAATTTACTGATTATTTAGGAACAACAGATTCTTTAACATCTTCTTTCAAAGGAAAAATGACATACATTTTAATGTCTAAGATGAAAATCACATTTAAGTCATTTTTTTTTGTGGTACGCGGGCCTCTCACTGTTGTGGCCTCTCCCGTTGCGGAGCACAGGCTCCGGACGCGCAGGCTCAGTGGCCATGGCTCACAGGCCAAGCCACTCCACGGCATGTGGGATCCTCCCGGACCGGGGCACGAACCCGTGTCCCCTGCATCGGCAGGCGGACTCTCAACCACTGCGCCACCAGGGAAGCTCACATTTAAGTCATTTTTAAGGGCAGAATGTTGTTTTGGGGGCAAAATCCACATCATTCTTAATTCAGCACATTGTGAAAAATCCACTTTATAATCAATATATAATATATAATAATCAATATAATCATTTATCATATATTTTCTCTTAAATATCAAATAAAGCATACATTTCAAATATACAGAAAAATCTAAATATGTGTTTATTAATATAGCACCCCTGTGTGATTATCAGAGAATGAAAAAGTAGTTTTAATATTTTTATCCCCTTAGGTAATATATTTTACTAAAAATAACTCAAGTAAGAGAAGAATATGTTAATAGTTCACCCAACATAAGATATTTTGCTAATTTGTTAGACTATTTAAGTTAAAATTTCTTAATTTAAAAGACATCTATAGGAACATGTAAAATACATTTCTGGGAATTCCCTGGCAGTCCAGTGGTTAGGACTCCACGCTTCCACAGCAGGAGGCATGGGTTCGATCCCTGGCTGGGGAACTAAGATCCTGCATACCACATGGCATGGCCCAAAAATAAATAAATAAAATAAAAAAATAAATCTCATATATTTTAGAATCTGTAGGTTCCAGTTCTGATAGTGAATATTCGTCACATTTCCATTACCTGAATGTATGTAATCAAGTCCTTCTAAACATAGGGTCATTCAATGACCTTACACCTGACAAAAATACAACACTATATTACAACGCCTGAAGAGAAGACAAAACACAGATAGTCATGAATGGAAAAGCTAACACTAATAAAACAGCACAGATACATGAGATAGTCAATAGCATGGCCCAAGACTCTGGGATCCAGGGCAATCTGGAGCCCTTGGCATAAGTGGGGGGACATAGACAGGGAGTCTGAAAAGGAATGTCCATTTGAGGGAATTAATTCTCTCTAGTATGAAAATATAAGAAAATGTTTCACTTCCATTATCTAGAAGGCATAGAATTTACAGAGAGGGAACAGGTGATTAAGTTCACTAGTGATGCAGAACAATAGGTCACCATATTTAATTAGACACTGCATACTATGTATATACATGCCATAGAGAAGACTATTAAAAACCTGAACCTTGGAACAAAACCACTGTGTTGGTGACAGATTAATGATGGGTTGTTCTTAGGGTTTCACTGAGATTGTGAGTAAAGTGAGATTATTATTATTATTTTTTTTGTGTGTGTGTGTGTGTGGTGGTACGCAGGCTTCTCACTGTTGTGGCCTCTCCCGTTGCGGAGCACAGGCTCCGGACGCGCAGGCTCAGCGGCCATGGCCCACGGGCCTAGCCACTCCGCGGCATGCGGGATCCTCCCAGACCCGGGCACGAACCCGTGTCCCCTGCATCGGCAGGCGGACTCCCAACCACTTGCGCCACCAGGGAAGCCTGAGATTATTATTTTAAAGCTTCTTTTATTAAAGTATTAAATATGTATAATGTCATATTAATTAATAACCTAGGTTATTTATTTCAAAATTGGGGATGGAAATAGCTTTAAATTTATATTAAAACAATTTAGTTGATTAGCTCATATTAGAGTGTGGGAGACATAGAAGGAGAGTCTGAAAAGGGATGTCCATTTGAGGGAATGAATTCTCTTTAGTATAAAATACAAGAAAATGTTTCTTTTCCATTATCAAGAAGGTGTAGAATTTACAGAGAGGGAAGAGGTGATTAAGTTCACTAGTGGTGCAGAACAATAGGTCACCATATTTAATTAGACACTGCATACTATTTATATACATGCCATAGAGAAGACTATTAAAAACCTGAACCTTGGAACAAAACCTAATGATGATTAATGATGGGCTCTCCTTAGGGTTTCTCTGAGACTTTGAGTAAAATGAGATTATTATATTAAAGCTTCTTTTATTAAAGTATTAAATATATATCACATTAATTAAACGTAGGTTATTTATTTCAAAATTGGGGATGGAAATAACTCTCAATCTATATTAAAACAATTTAGTTGATTAGTTCATATTAGAGTTAAACCTACTCTCACACCTGTAAAGGTTTTATGTTATCCTCTCCAGTACTGCCTGGTTCTTATTTTCTCTGGGAATAGAGAAGTGGGCCAGTGTGTCACTACAAGCTCAGAGGAGAGACATGAAACTAGAATTTGCTAGCAAGTAGGAAAATGATATACAAAATGTCATCCTCATTTGGCTCACATTTTACTGCTGCAGAGAACTAAAGAAGTCAGTTAGCTGCTCCGCCTGCCCCCACCCCACTCCACGCCACTTCAACCACTTATTAAAAGGGAAATTGCCCCTTTTCAGAGTTTTAGTGAGTTAGAGGAGCATTCTTCTGCCTACCATAGTGTCTAACTTCAATCCCAAGTTTACTGAATCCAAATCATCAAGTCTTTCACTGTAAATCCCCACTCCCCCTCAAATATTCTTAAAACAAAGAGCAATCATAACAAAGCTATAAGAATGACATCTAATCAGAGTTGACCTTTAGAGTTACTTTAATAAGCCTACACGCTCTTTTGTCATTTCAACTAAAATATATTTTAAATTCTGAAACATTTTAAAGAGTAGTAAATCAAACCTGTACCTATTATTTAAATAGATAACATTTTGTCATCTTTATTTAGCTCACTTATTTTTTTAAAGAAGTGACACATAAAATCTCTCCACCGTCACCCCTTCTTGCCTCCTCAGAGGTAATCATTATCCTGAAGTTGGTGTGTTTTTATCCTTTACATAGGAATGTAAATATAAGCAACATGTATTACTGTTTTGTGTATTTTAAAATTTTAATTAAGTAGTAGACTGTTACCAAACCTTTTGCAACTTACCTTTTTTCACGTAGTTTGGGTATTTATTCATGTTGATGCATGTAAATCTAGCTCATTCATGTTAACTACTGTATAATATTCTATTGTTTTGGTTTATAGAGGTGTTTATATTTTTTTTTTCAGTGAATTATGTGATGAGATCCTCAGCTTGGGGGAGGAGGAAGGGGTAGTAGGAGGGGAGGGGAGCAGTGTGAGGGAGAATTGAACTGGAGATAGAACTAGAACTACACAATCAGCTCTCCTGGTTCTTAGGCCTTCAGACTTGGACTAGAACTACACAATGGCTCTCCTGGGTCCCTAGTTTGCCAACTGCAGACCTTGGAATATCTCAGCCTGAAGAACAGCGTGTTTCTCTGGAAAACACAGCCTAAAACACTGCCTAACAATCCACCCCAAAAGAAACATTTTGCTTACAATTTTGTGGTTAAGGAATTCAGGAAGAGCTTAGCTAGGTGGCTGCATTTGCTGCATTTTAAGTCTCAAGTCGCTGGGGCTGGAGAATCAATTTCCAAGGTGGCTTCTTCACACGTCTGATATCTCATTCTCCAGAGTTTCTCCATGTGACTTTGCTTTTCCAGCATGATCTCAGGGTAATCACACATCTTACATGGCACCTGGCATTCCAAGAGAAAGCAAAAGCTCCAAAGAGGATGTGAAAGCTGCCAGGCCCATTAAGGGCTGAGTCTGGAACTAGCAGTGTCACTTTCACTGTATTCCACTGATTAAAGCAGTCACACACTCTTCCAGATTAAAAAAAGGTAGAGAGCGCTTCCCTGGTGGTGCAGTGGTTAAGAATCCGCCTGCCAATGCAGGGGACATGGGTTCGAGCCCTGGTCTGGGAAGATCCCACATGCCATGAAGCAACTAAGCCTGTGCACCACAACTACTGAGACTGTGTTCTAGAGCCCGAGAGCCACAACTACTGAGCCCGCATGCTGCAACTATTGAAGCTTGTGTACCTAGAGCCCGTGCTGTGCAACGAGAGAAGCCACCGCAATGAGAAGCCTGCACACCACAATGAAGCTTGCCGCAACTAGAGAAAGCCCATGTGCAGCAACAGAGACTCAACACAGCCAAAACTAAATAGATTTATTAAAAAAAACAAGGTAGAGAAATAAACTCCACCCCTTGATAAGGGAGTGGCAAGGTCATATACTGCGGAAGAGAATACAGGATGAGATACATTTTGTGGCCATTATTTGGAAAATAGAACCTACTACAGGGATAATAGACTGTGCAAGAGTGGTTGGTTGCAGTGAGTTGTTCCAGTAACTGTGCTGAACTATAGAAGGTGGTGGTCAGAATGAGGAGCTTGAAGGTGACATTTTTCAATGGGATGCAAGTACTGGTGATGACAAAGGTCTACCATTGACCATAGAAATGAGGTGGCTGAAGAGGAATGGAGGAAAAGTTCACTGGAGATGAGGTGGTCAAGTACCCAAAAAGCCAGAGGGTAGAGAATAGGTTAAAATGATAAATGAAACAAAGACCCTTCCTTGAAGGAACTTATCTCTTATACAGATACATCTTGTCTCCCACCCCCACCCCCCAACCTTCTCTGTAGCTTTTTCCCTCTGACAATTGTGAATGAGTGTTTCTACCCACCCACCTCATCCACAAAAATACAAAATAGCATAATCTAAAAAAGAAAGATGTACTTGAACACCAAATTAATTGGCAGAACTGTTCAATTTAGTTAGAAACAGAAAAATTTATCTGCACGTTAATATTCCAACTCTTAATACATGGCTGATTTTTTTTCAAGATTGAAAATATGCAGAAAAGTTCCCTGCTTGATGTTCTTTATTTTAAAAAGTTTTTTCTGAATATTTATACAGTTGAGATTTTTTTTAATAACTGAAAAAGAAATTCAGTCACACCTAATGATTAACAGAATGTAGTGATGTATTATCTAAACAAATCGTGCTGACGTGCCATAATAAATTGTCTATTAGTAAAGAAAGTACACTTTAGGGCACAGCATCATATCACAAATTACAGTAGGGATACTTTGCAAGAATTTATTCAAACTAGAGAATTCTGAGTAACTATCTTTTGAATGCAGCACTTAAAAATGTAACAACTGTGCATTCTTTTTCTTAAAAAAAATGACCTTGTGTGTGTCACAGAAGTGCTGCTTTATTGCTGCAGAGGTCAAAGTTCAAAGCTCAAAAGGTACAGGAAAGAATACAAAGGTAGCCTTAAGAAAATTGGTTTTGTTTATGTACAAAAAAGAAAGTTTAGGGCCTCCCTGGTGGCGCAGTGGTTGAGAGTCCGCCTGCCGATGCAGGGGATACGGGTTCGTGCCCCGGTCTGGGAGGATCCCATATGCCGCGGAGCGGCTGGGCCCGTGAGCCATGGCCGCTGGGCCTGCGCGTCCGGAGCCTGTGCTCCGCAATGGGAGAGGCCACAACAGTGAGAGGCCCACATACCGCAAAAAGAAAAAAAAAAAAAAAAAAAGAAAGTTTATAAAAGTTAATTTACAAACCAAGAACAAAGTTGTATGCATGCCTTATGTATAAGCATCCTTAAGACGTCAAAATTTTTGAAATGCATAGCCAGAAAACAAAAACCACTGCCCCTTGCCAAAACCTGCTTGATGTTTAGATCAACATCACATATTATTTATATGATGCAGTCTTTCTAAATTTGACTTACCAATCTCTCTGACATGTAGGCATAAACAGCTTCCTTAGACATATTTCCTTTTTAACTATCAGATAGAAAGTAGGAAATAGTCTGTGGTGGGGATAGCCTTCTACAACAAAAATCAGTTAATAGGTGGCATAGCAGATAACTGGTAAATGGTACTGTCCATTGGAAACATGGAATGTTTTAAAGATTATATGAAGATCTATATCCTTCCCTAATCATTCTCAAGGTATCAAGGATATATTTGTTAAGAAGGTTCTTGATTTTAGGTGACCAGAACCAAGAAATTCTAAGTAGGCAAATTCAAAATATTCATCCAAACATTTATTGAGTTAATATTACATTGTCAAAGAAACAGAAGTGAATAAAAATTCTGCTTTCAAAAAGCATACAGTCCAGTCGAAGAGAAAGCCATGGATAACATCATGATATACAAACAGTGTAAACACTGTTACGGTGTTATAAAACAAAGCTCAGTGTTATAAGACAAAGCCCTGTAGGAACAGAGAAAAAACAATTTTGACTGGTAAGAAGGGATGACATTCCAACAAAATCGAAATACAATTTTAACAGAATGGTTGAATTTAGAGAATAAAATAAGAAGACACAAAAACAAGTACCTGTCTAGCATGTTTGAGAAATGCTAAGAAGTCCAGTCTGGCTAGAACACAGGATGACAGAATCAGAGAGGATCACATACATGAGAGTAACAAGCTTTGCTTTACTCTGTAGGTATTAAAGAGTGATTACAGATTTCTGAGCTAGGAAAGTTAGGTGGTGTGCAGGTGATACAGCTATATCTATAGTTTAGGTAAAAAGCTGATAGCAGAGTCCCGGAAAATAAGGAAGCAGGAGATTGAAAATATAGGTACTACTAGTTAAGAGGCTCCTATAAGTATGTAAGTAAGAAATAAAGTTGGTCAGAACCCCCAAATAAAATTTATTGGTTAACTGAGTTAGAGGGAACATTCTGAACTGAATATAGAAAAGCCAAGAAAGTATCTTAAATACTTATAATTTAGTAGTTTAAAGAAACACAACTAGTTTAAATTATTCCTGAGTAAACTATAACTTTAAATAGAAAATAACTACAATGTACAACATATTTTATAATGACTTAAAAAGGCTATTTACATCGATATTATTTATTTTAAATACCAGCAAAATGCAACTTAAAAATAACATCACATCAACTTTACTAATTATATACACATAATTTATGCAAAAATTAAGGATTTTTGCTCCATAGTCACACAATAAGGACACCGCTAATCAACTTTTGATAATTAGCTGACACACATTAATATAATACTAATTAATTTTATTAGCCTAAAAAAACTAAGTGACATATGGCCCCAAATAATCATCCATTTACAAAACAATCAGTATACTATTTGCTGTGTAGTCAACTAATATTTATTGAGCACCTCCTATTTTCTGGCACCAAAAACACATTTACTACCTTACAGAATTCAAAAAACCATCCTTCAAAATAGGTAACAGTATTTTTTATATAACAGAAGAGAAAACTAAGAATCAGGCTGACAGGAATTTGCTTAACACCATAAAGATTAACATATTTAATTATATTAACTGCCAATTCTAAGGGATCATCTATTTTTCACATTTGTATTGCTACGACTATGTCTCCGCTTTTACGTTTCATTTTATTTCTATCACCATTATTTCTCTTTCCTACTTGTCTCTCCAAGGTCATCACCACCTATCTATAATTTCTTTTACTAAAATACATATAAGTGGGAAGGTGTAACATTAAATATTACTCTATCATTCTGGAATTTTAAAACAACATATGCACACATTTTAAAAAGTTATACATATTAAATAGATAAAAACATAATTTTTAAAAAGTATTAAAATAATAAACCTCATTGAAATTTTTGGTTTATAAATATAACCTTAAATACAAGGTGTCAAGAAGCTTAAATGACTGTGTATTATGATGGCCTGCCACATATAAGGTACATATTCTTTCAAGTTTAAAGTACCTCTCCTAAGAACTGGGCTAATGGTTGATTCCTTGTTTTAGTTCAATTGGAATAAAATTGTAACTGGAGTATTTCCCTTTATAACACAGAAAACTATAGCCCAAAGGCCAAGCAACACATAATTTAATAAATATTGAGAAGAATCCAACAGTTAATAATATCAAATGCTAGCCAGCATCTAGTTTTATGTGAGTATAAGATTATCATATAGAAAACTTGTTCTATTAAAAGTATCTAACTAGAAAGGGAAGAAACTATAAAGAAACAGACTATGTTAGAGATCTAGTTAAGTGCCCTCTTTTTACAGATTAGAGACTGAGAATCTTGCTAAGTAACTTGTCCAAGTCACATGTCAATGGTAGAACCAAGACTGATCCCTGAGCCTGTTTTCTATTCTGGGCTATTGTTTACCATATCTGTGTTCTCTCATTTTACGACTTAGCCATATTTATTCACTACATTTTAACTTCAAATTTGGAAAATTAAAAAGTAATGAAACTTCTTCTACCCAACAACTCTCTAGTTTTTCTAAAAAATGAGCATTATAAGAACAGGATGCAGTTCATAACATTAGAGCACTTGCTTAGCTTCATTAAGATAAGAACTTTACACAGGAAAAAGTTCATTTTACATATAATTTGGTTTGGCAAACAGAAAGCTTACATAAAAGTCACAGCTTTAAAACCTCTTTAACCTATATCATAGTAACTTCATACGTTGTGAAATGGTTTTCTATAATCTTGACATTTTCTTCAGATAGCCGGTTTTCCTGTTTTAGCTGCCTTATAAGAGCTTCCAAAGACTTCAATCTTCCTAGAGTTTGTTGTTCTTGTAACTCAAGGAGAGTTATCTTTGAATGTAGTTTAGAGACTTTCTGCCAAAGATGTTCCTTACTTACATCTTGTCTGCAGTAAGAATGCTCAATCTGTAAAACTTCCATCTCATTGTCTATATCCTTATATGAGTCTTCAACATCTATGTCTTCTTCCATTTCCACCTTTTCTTTGGGGGCAGGTATAAAAGAATTAATTGTAGTTTTGGAATTTTCTGTAGGTACAAAAATGGCAATAACCGATTCTTTATTTGTGTTTAATTCTTTAACTCTTTGAGTAATTGTGCTGAACAAGAATGGATTTTCCTGTGACTTAATTTCCACAGAATTATTTGTAAAGTGTGGGTTAGCAAGATGATTGGTAGTTATTTCAAGCACTTCTTGGGCTTCCAGAGACTGCTGAATACCTTCTGAATTTGAAGTTGTCAAAGTAATAGTTGTAGAATTTAGATTCTCAAAAGATGTGTGAAAACCACCTATACCTATGTCTTGATAAACTGATGTTTCCAAGGTAGGTTCTGATTTTCTGGTATCTTGTTTAAGCAGATTAAGAGTTAATACATTATTTTGTAAACTTCCTGCTTTTGGATCTGGTGGCTTTACCAAGGCAGATGAATCAAGTAATTCTGCATGTTCAGGGGGCACATCTGTGTCAACTGTATTCTTCTTTGGCTCATTTGATGAAAATGACTCTTCTGACTTGGCTTTTAGGCATACTTCTTTCTCATCTTTCAATTTTTTCTTCTGAGATTTTTTTTTGGAAGGGTCTTTCTCCTATAAAATAATATTTTCAAATTCTAATAAAGATGTCCTTACTAGGCTTATTCCCTTATTAGTTAGTGCTGACTATTTCAGTACAACTATGAGCAGTATACTGGCCAAGCAAATGTATTCAGTTAAAAAAATGTTTTCAGTATATAACAGCTCAAAATATACTTGAAAGCATTTTTTTAAAAAACGTTATGCATAATCAATATATCAATATAATGGAAAAAAATCTCAGATCACTCACAAGACCAGTAAAAAATCTAGATCATTAATTTACATTAATAACTTAACCTGATAATTTATGTATGTGTTATCCTTGGCTCCTCTGAAGCTATGCTTCAAAATGGTTTAAATCTTTAAAAAATTATTATACTTTCAGTCAAAGCAAATTAGTTTTTCTTTTTCTCAAATATGTGTTTTCCCAGCAGTTATCTTTCCCTCTCATCCCCTCTACCTGATTACCTGCCACCCTGCAATCTGCCACCATGCTCAGCATTATCCCCTTCTCCCCTACTCCCTGCCTTCAATACCTGATTCTCTTCAGGCAAAGAAAATATTGTTGGAATTGCAGTTTGTTTCAAATAGCGAATACCCCATCTGATGTCAAGAGAGTCAGGAGTAAAATGGTCACTACACAGGAACTGGTATTTACTGGGAACCCATGAATCTCGCTTCATGTTCTTTAACCATTTTTCAAGTCTTTCTTTGTCATGTAGAGGAAACCTGAAAGTAAAAAAAGGAAAACTTTGCTATATTTTAACAATTTTGCCAGATTCCAGGCCTGCACATATAGGTAACCTATGGGTCAAGTGCCACAAAAGCAAGACAACCACTCCTACCATACAATAGCATCTTCATGACAACTACTACCGTATCATCTCTGCAGCAAAGAGGACTAAGATATGAGATGTGTAGCCAAAGCTTTTGTCTGAGAAGAGTGGCTTGTAAAACATAACTCAGAATCCCTTCAAGTAAAACCTATGTTACTACAAAGGATAAAATCTATTCATATTTGCTATGGATTACATGTCTTTTTCACTCTGTTGTGTAGTTTGCCTAGAACTAGTGAAGAGCTTTGTAACTACAAAGTCTTATTCAAATATATTTCATAGTAATATAACAAGTCAAACGGTTTCTTGTCTATAATTCAAGAAGTATTAAACTTCAGGCTCTTACATTAATATTTTTAAAATACATGGGCTTCCCTGGTGGCGCAGTGGTTGAGAGTCCACCTGCGAATGCAGGGTACACGGGTTCGTGCCCTGGTCCGGGAGGATCCCACATGCCGCGGAGCGGCTGGGCCTGTGAGCCATGGCCACTGAGCCTGCGCGTCCGGAGCCTGTGCTCCGCAACGGGAGAGGCCACAACAGTGAGAGGCCCGTGTACCGCAAAAAAAAAAAAAAAAAAAAAAAAAATTTAAATACAGAGACGTTAATTCAAACAAATGGTTTAGCTGACATAAAATGAATACTCAATCTTATAAAACTTCTAATACTCCATTCTCTTTACTGGAATCAGCCTCAATTCTATCCATTTGTAATTTAGTCCAATATTTCTAGTCTTCTATAGCTGGTAGATTAGGAACTCTAAAATTCAAGTATTCAAGTTCTGAAAGAGAAATTGACACAAGAACTAAACGTGTTAAAGGACAGACTCAGATATCTTATAATATGAAACAAACAGAAAAGATAGAGAAAGGTAAAACAGCTCTTTATACGTGTTCTTCCTGTACTGAGTAACCTGGATTTTTAGAGTTGGCTCTAACGTACTACAATGTGTTTTATGGGTAAAACTGGACTAATGGGAGAATTTGACAGAAAACTTTATTCTACCAGTCTAATCAGGTTTGAGTTAAACTGAATTAAACAACAGTGATTTATACTTCTTTTGAAGATTTTACAAGAACACAGTCCAAGACACATACTACATAATAATTTCCTACTAGGGCTTCCCTGGAGGCGCAGTGGTTGAGAGTCCGCCTGCCGATGCAGGGGACACGGGTTTGTGCCCCGGTCTGGGAAAATCCCACATGCCGCGGAGCGGCTGGGCCCGTGAGCCATGGCCGCTGAGCCTGCGCGTGCGGAGCCTGTGCTCCGCAATGGGAGAGGCCACAACAGTGAGAGGCCCGCGTACAGCAAAAAAAATAAAAAATAATAATTTCCTACTTATAGAAAAGAGTAACATAGAAGGATCTCATACAAAAAGCAGCTGTTACACATTCCTCCCAGTCACAACCATTTATGCTTCGTAGTAGCACGATTTTTAAAAATAAATACTGACAACTTTGTAAGATGCTAGACGAAAAGAGTCTGGGTACTTTGTAGGAAATAATTTTTAACCCTGATATCCTTCCGTGGAAAACTCAGATTATCTGCCTTTGGAAGTTTTTACCATAGATATAATATTCATACATGGTGTGAAAATTTTTTAACCTTACATGTATCAATGACTTAGGTTATAAGTATGATAGGTCTAACGAGAAAAGGCATTTAACGGCAAAAAGAATTTTCTTTTCAGAGGACTTGTAACTCTGCTATCTACAGATAAGTTTATACCTTTGCTGTTATAGCTAAAATGAGAATATGCCTTTTACAAAAAAAAATTTTTAATGTAATTTCATGTATACGATGCCGTTTGTAAATTATTTCTATTGTACCTATATGCTAAGTTATCAAACAATTAAAAAAATACACTTTGTGAATGTCTTTATTGGTAATTGTATTGCAATGCTTTCTTAACAGGTAAATCTCTAGGAACTCTCCTAGAATATGTTTCTGGAACAACTTAGTATCTCTACATTGGTTCAGTTTGTTTGACTGGTAATTTTGTGTCTCTGTCTTATTAATTCTCCTCAAAACATAAAATAATCACTGGTATAAACTGGTCACCATATGTATATATTCACTGAATTTTCTAATTAGTATAAATTTATTTTGCAGCTTGCTATAGTGTTAGTATGAGAAAATTCAATTCTTCAAGTTTGGTGCTATTAGGGGAATAAAACTAATTCAATTTTTAGTTTGCTGATTACACATGAAATTTCAAAAACTCATTTAAAAACTCCACTTTCAGTAAATTCATTTTGAGGAAAAAATTCTTTATAATTGACTTCCTCTGGCATTATTATTTTTCACTCCTTAAAAATAGTAAATACGCAGTCCACAAAGATTAAAGAATTTTTAGTCTGAGGTTATGACGCCCCCAAATCCAAGGCCAAGGAAATATGGAAAATATGGGGTTAAATCAAGCTCAACATGATCCTTTGCTACAAACCTCCTCAGAGCCAGAGCCATTAATATACTAGCATATATTTCTCCCCCTAAAATATCTCTTTGCAACTTGTGGAAGGGCTTCGAGGAAGATAACCCTGGAAATATTGCCACATGGTGTGAATTATTTGGAGTTATCAGTTTTCTTCATTAGTTAAGATAATGGAAAGCAGCTGAGTCATTAGTGAACAGAAAACTTTAGGTCTAAAGTCAAATAAGCTTCACAAAATAGCTAGTGAAAATTCAAAGAAAGTTAAAGACAACCAGGTTAGGGCTAAATTAATTATTTTTAAATACAAGAAATAAAGGAAATAGAATATCCTAAATACGTTGACTTTCATAAACACTAAGCACGTTATGAGTGCCAAACGCCATTTTATGTCTTTACACACTACGTGTGAATTAGGTATTACTAGTGTCTCCACTTTACATATGGGAGGTCTTAGCTAGAAGGGTTAAATAATTTACGGAAGGTTATTCAGCTACAAAGTAGTGGAGCCAGTATTTGAACGAAAGTCTGGCTTTGGAGTCTGGCCTCTTACTTATTACACAATACTGCTTCACTATTCTTCCAAATAAAAATGGGTAGTTCTCGGGTTCCACGAAAATATTTCGTGGCTGCAGTAATTTGGAATACAGGTATTCCTCACTTCTCCAAAGTTCGCTTTCTGCCACTTCACTTTTAGGAAAGTTAGGTCTAACAGGTACTGATGCCCGACCAAGATTTTCGCTTTTACGAAAAAAAAAAAAAAAAAAAAATTGCTTCCTCGCTTAGGAAAGGTTTCAGAGTAACGCTCTACGTGGGGAGAGCGGGAAAAACCTGTTAGCTCTGACTTACCCTGCTCTCTGAACGAATGGAGAGTATCTAGAGCCCTGAGCAGGAGGTAGGTTATAATTCTGGCTCTGCCACAAAAATTTCAAGGTCACTTACCTAACCTTTCTCAAAGGCCTCAGTTTCGTCAGGAGAAAGTGGAATTAAATAACAACTATGCGGGCCTCCCTGGTGGCGCAGTGGTTAAGAGTCCGCCTGCTGATGCAGGGGATACGGGTTCGTGCCCCGGTCTGGGAGGATCCCATATGCCGCGGAGCGGCTGGGCCCGTGAGCCATGGCCGCTGGGCCTGCGCGTCCGGAGCCTGTGCTCCGCAATGGGAGAGGCCACAACAGTGAGAGGCCCACATACCGCAAAAAGAAAAAAAAAAAAAAATAACAACTATGCGACCTAACTCACTGGAAGTGTAAGTTAACTTTAAGTGAACCTTCCCACTTGGCACGTTTGATGCACCTGAAGTGGTGGTTAAGGTCGTCAATGAGATGAGTTCCGGGGAGGTGGGGAAACAGCTCTGAAAACCACGGAGCACCGCGCAAACGTGACTGCTTTAGGCGCCCTATGAACACTCCAACAGGCCCCAACGCCTCGCCACACGCCTAGCGACCTCCCTAGAAATGTCAGAACATTTCCAGGTAAACTGAACTCGAGCCTTCGCGCCCTCCTCCCGCGGAGGGGCCGAACACGGCCGCAGAATGAAGGACGAATTTATAGAGCTGACAGGAGATACGCCAAACCCCAACCCCATACGCCACAGGACTGCGACCCAAAGGCAAGCTGACGCTTCTGCGTTAGGAAAAACTTACGGGTAAAAACTCAGCTTCCGGTCTTTACTGTTTCGTCCCCGGCGGTTCTTACAGCAAATCGCTGCGCAATAGCGGGGCATCGCTGCGGCGAGGCCACAAGAGACCCGGGCCGCCGAGGGGTACAGGCGGGCCTTCCTCGCTGAGGCGGAGCCGCAGATGCAGGCCGCCGGAGCCACCGCGCCTGCGCCAGGCTGGGCGGAACGGAAAGACAGTGCAACCCTCGACTCACTTCCGCTTCTGCCGGCTTCAGTACAGCCCTTTCGGGGGTGGGGGCCGGAAGTGACGCACAGGCCGAGCAGCAACAACAGTTTTCCACGTGCGCGTAGGGCGCCAGGGTCAGGTGGGGAGGCGGGAGCCAATAGGAAAGCGTTTCGTGTAGGTCTCCTCCTGAGGTGGTGGCGCGAGCAGCGGCCGGCCCGCCTGTGGGGAGCTGGCTGTGAGGGGACGCGGCGGCGACGGCAGGAGTGTGAGGTCTGTGGACAGGCGGCAGTGGGTGCGCACCAGCTCCCGGAGGCCACGGAGGCCGGGGTTGGGGGGGCCGAGCCGCGCAGCCTTGTGGAGGTCAGCTGGTCAGCATCGCCGGCGCCTCCGCTCTCTGAAGGAGCAGCTGCAGCTGGAGGGTGCGAATGAGGGATGAGGCCGGGGTCTCCGGGAGGGGGTTTAGGCCTCGGTGTCCGCCACGGTCGCCGCTAGGGCTTCGGGCTGTCTCGTGTTCTTGAGGAAGAGAATAGGAGAAAGGAGATGGCCGAAGCACAGTGTAGTGCGGTTTTTTTTTGGGGGGGGGGGGGTGTTGTGCCGTTGGCCTTCTCGGGTGTCGGGCAGCTCCTCCCAGGGCTGGACCCCGAGCCACGGACAACCGGACGGCGGCGCAAGGTCTGACAGGGCGAGTCCAGCCCAACCAGCCACTGGCTCTGGGAGTAAGGCCCAGGCTTGCCGTCCGCCGGCTCTCTCTTGGGAATGAGGAGTCAGTATAAAGCAACAGTCCGTCTTTTAGGAGAGTATGGTATATTCAACTTGAAACTGTGGAGTAAGGTTTATGAAACTGGGAAGATGCCTCCCTGTCAGTTTTAGACCCGCCCTTTGACTAGGGATCAGTCACAGTACGCGCATGGTTTCTGTTCTTTAAACCAGGAGTTCGTACTTCATCCTTGGTTCGCGTGACTGTGAGTAACTCTCTGGGAAGAAGTCATCTGCTAATTACGCTCCGAACAGGCTAACACGAGAGGAAAGCAGGCAGTTTGCACAAACCAGAGCGTCTTTAGTCCGCTGTGTTATGTCATCCTAGGTTCTTAAGGACTCCTGTGGTATGGTGTTCAACAAACAGGGTCGCTTGAATCCCAAGTCATTTAATCTGTACTCTCAAGAATTCTCAGTTGAATTCTAGGTTCAAACTTGTTTAAGGTTAGAGAAACATTTTAACGACTCCTGAGAAGTTAGAAAGAATTTACCTTATCTAAAGTAGAAACTACGAAAGTTCATTTTTCTGGCAGCCTTCGCAGAAATCTTAAATTCTATTAATTATGAGTTTTTAACAAAACTCATTTATCCATGCTTTTTTGTTAAATATTTGGGATATTACAGTTTTTAAAAAAAGAGATTACATTCTGTTGTGTTGCGTTATCAATATTATGTAATATTGAGATTCTCTGTGCAATCCTTGGCTCACCTTGCTGAAATGAAAACTGAAAGTTTCTTAGGGAGGGACGATTACTGCTAATTTAGACATACTGGGCTGATTACCTTGGTAATGTACTTTTTTCCCATTAAGTTAAAGTTTTTTAAAAATCCCTTTAGAATATGAATTATAGAAGGGAAGATTGAGATATTGAGATCATTTTAAGCTATATTTTTGTAACTACTGTGTTTATGGCCAGAGTGTTAGTGGAAAGGCAAAACTAAGAAAGATTTTTCTTAATTTGGTTGAATTACATTTGCTCTCAAGATTACAACCAATTTAGGGGTAGTGCAGCCTGTATAAGTGAAATAACATGGAAATAGATACAAGATACACTATATATGCTTAACATTTTGATACTGCATTAGTATACTTTGAATCCTAAAAGCTCATTCAGTTTCTTTTAAAAGAAAAATCTTAAGTTTAGTTCCATGGATAATATTTATTTTCTTTTCTTCTTTAGGATATTAGAAATGGCTACTCCCCAGTCAGTTTTCATCTTTGCAATCTGCATTTTAATGATAACCGAATTAATTTTGGCCTCAAAAAGTTACTATGATATCTTAGGTGTGCCAAAGTCAGCATCAGAGCGCCAAATCAAGAAGGCCTTTCACAAGTTGGCCATGAAGTACCATCCTGATAAAAATAAGAGTCCTGATGCTGAAACAAAATTCAGAGAGATTGCAGAAGGTACGTAAATGACTATCTTCAAGGTCTCACAGGTATTAACTAGTAAAGGAGAATGATACCTAAGAAGTTTGTATGTATTTGAAGGTTTTGTGGAGGTGGGAGGGAGAGTGGGATCTATACATGAATATAGTGAGAGTGAGATTCTCAAGGCTATTTTCTTATAACATATTTTGATCCTAGATGTGTGGAAGTATATACTTTTATTGGCATTCAGATCTGAAAATGTTGAAAATGTATTATTTCATTCTTTTGTTATTTATAAAGTTGCTTATTGTTTCTATGTCAAAAGGAATTTTAGATACCCAAAACTTATGAATTAATTTAAGAAAGTTTTTATGAATTATGGAGATTAAATATAAAAATATTAAGCATAAAAAATTAAATGGGCTCTAAAATGCCTTGTTTTTTTTTCTTCCTCACTTGGTCTACATCTCAAAGCCACATTTGTCTTTAAAGGAAAAGTATGAAACAAGTTTTGACTTAAGACTAATTCTAAAACATTGCATCTCCTGAGCATTTAGTAATTAATGGTGGGTGGAGGTAACTGAGTAGGGAGTTGGAGTTAAACATTTACTTCAACTAGTAAGTGAAAAATGTGAATTCCTCTGAATTTGCTCATTAACTTCTTTCATACAAGTGATGATTTTGCACAGATAATAAGAATAACTCTGAAATTGTTGCCCCCATATTTATTTGTATTAATAGTAGCACTTAACAAATATTTATTGGTTATTTACTAGAGGCAGGCATTGTGCTAACTGCTGATAGTATGCAGTGAATAAGACAAAGTATCTGCCTTTTGTGACTTATAAATTTTCTCTTATGTTAGTAGCATTTGGTTTTATTTGTGATGTGAAATACTTTCATAAAATAAATTTAAGAGGTTTGGGTATATGTAATTTTGATTACTTCCAGTTACTAAAATATTTTTATTTCTTTCAGCATATGAAACACTCTCAGATGCTAATAGGCGAAAAGAATATGATACACTTGGACATAGTGCTTTTACTAATGGTAAAGGACAAAGAGCTAGTGGAAGTCCTTTTGAGCAGTCATTTAACTTCAATTTTGATGACTTATTTAAAGACTTTGGTTTTTTTGGTCAAAACCAAAACACTCGGTCCAAGAAGCATTTTGAAAATCACTTCCAGGCACGCCAGGATGGTTCCAGTAGACAAAGGCACCATTTCCAGGAGTTTTCTTTTGGAGGTGGGTTGTTTGATGACATGTTTGAAGATATGGAGAAAATGTTTTCTTTTAGTGGTTTTGACACCACCACCAATCGACATACAGTACAGACTGAAAATAGCTTCCATGGATCTAGCAAGCACTGTAGGACTGTCACTCAACGAAAAGGAAATATGGTTACTACATACACTGACTGTTCAGGGCAGTAGTTTGTCCTTTTTCTGTTCTCTTTAAACCCAACTAGTTGACTCTCCTTCAATATCTTTGATGCAGAACCAATTTTTTGTGAACTATTTTGACAAGTGCATGATTTCACTTAACTTGATAATAGCTATCAAATATATTTAATTGTTTTTGAGAAATTCCGCAACATTCAGTTAGTAGAGAAATAGCTAGTTATTATTTTCCCTGATTAGGCAAGGTTCTTTAAGAAAAGATATTATAATACTGCCTTGTCTTTTTTCTCTACCTGCCCTTGGGCTTATTAACATGACCAGTTTTATTACCAAGAAAAAAATGAGTTTGCCTGATAAATATTTAAAGGTTAAATTTTAAAAGTTATTGTAGATTTAAATTGTGTGAACTTGAATGATTTTTTTGCAGTGAAACCTTTGCTAATTTAAAATTGCATGCTCTGTAGCCTCTCTGACTTGGGTCACAAAATGTATGTGAAACTGTATAATTGAGTCGTTCAGCAAAGGATAACAAGCAGTATCTTGGTTAATTTCCACTGAAATCTTCAGAAAGGTATGGTTTAATATTTACCAGAGAGCCATGCAGAAGAATTTGAGTAAAGGAAATGATTGTATTGCTCATAGTCATTTAGACTCAAAGAAAGTTGAAAACTTAACATTGTCCAGAGTTTGTTACGTGTTTGGTCCCTGGCTAATGATTTTGTAGTGTTGAAATCATAGCTATTTACACATCTTTTCACATTTCTTTCTTAATTGTTGATGCTCTAGGTCTTAGTATGGATTTATGTATTCTTGTGTGTGTGTGTGGTTTTTCTTCTTTGCCCTCATCTTTAGAGATTGACTAATACCTCATTCTGTTTATAAAAACAGCCAGTAATTTCTGTGCAACCTTATTATGTGCAATATTTTTAAATCCTAAGAAATGTGTGCTTTTGTTTTCAGATAGACATTTCTTTAGTTCCGCACTTTTCCGTGTTATACTCCACATGAGTATTAATCCTATGGATACATATTAAAACTAGTAAATATCTCATACACCTTTGTGAGTGAGAGAAATATAATATTTACAATATGATGTTCTCTGTTGTCATTTTATTGTTAAAAGTTTATTCAGCAATTCTGGAGATAGGAAGGGTATATAAGCAATTGGGCTGCTTATACTGATCATAGACCATATTCTAGAAGTTACTTTTCACTAACCTGAAACCCTGAGGTGACCTTGTTAGATTGCCATTTAGTAATTTCTCTTGCTTTTTTATCGTCCTCCATCCTCCTTCCCTCACAGATTTTGGTAGCTTGAAGATTTTGTTAATTATAATTGTGGTGTATTTGTTTGCTAGGAACAAGTATTCTTGCCCCTGTTGCTTTCCTCTTTAGGCCTGGTTGGGAAAAAGCAGACTTTGCATGAAGCTTTATTTGCTAGTGATCATCTTTAATTTGACATCTGTGAAGAAAATGAATTTATTCTATTATATTTATGTACCTTAATTATTTCCTGAAAGTTATACCTACTACTTTTGTTTGATAATGAGAAAATAGCCATACATTGTATTTTGGTCTGAGGATTATCTGTGGCCTATTAAACAGAACAAATGAGGCAAAAAAAAAAAAAAGTTTTCAAATGACGAACTTCAAGGATTATTTTAATATTGTTAGCATCTGTACCCTTGACTATCTTTCTTGTTTCTCCCATTTTAAACATTTATTTGAACCCCTTCTTTTTTTTTAACCTCCCATTTGGCTGTTTGACATACTTTTTGCAGGGAAAAATGTACCATGAATCATAAATCTTACGGCACAAACTAAATATAATGACGCTTAGGTAATCTACAGGTATGTGTGTGTGAGTAGTTAATTATATAAGCAACTAGAAATTAGACCAGTAATCAACATGAAAGTTTCCTCAGTAATTAAAAATTTTTCTTCTTTATAGTTTATACAGGTTGAATGCACAAGGAGAATGGTAAACTCCTATAGTTATGAAATGACCAAGACAGTAGCTTAATCTACACTCCCTACACAAGAAATCTATAATTTTTTTTTCTTTGGCATAAAATAGTAATATTCATAACATGACTTAATCTTTTTCTTGAACTAATTTCTCTAATTCTTCAAGTTTTCTGGATTGAGTATGTCCTGCATTGGATGCTATAGTGCATGTGGTAGGCATGAAATTCTTTTGGTGCTCCAGTTGGTAGGTAGTTTTGTGCTCTAAATTTCAGGTCCAATTCTGAGATTAGTTCCATGAAAATTTAGGTTGCCCAAGGTCAATTAAGAATTTGTACAATCCTGGAGTAGTTATTCTAATTTTTTGAAGAAAAAGCAAATAAAAACACACTAGAGGAAAATGAGTCTATTGCCAAACAATAAAGAAGAGATTGGTATCAGCAGTAGGTCTCTAAGGTTTTATATTTTTCATGTTAATGCTGGCATCTTTAGTTTCAGGTGACAGGTTGAATAAAATCAGTCATGATTGTTTCCCCTCTTGGTCCCAATGACAGAAAATATAATAATGAAGTTGTAAACATGCTGTAAAACAACATATAGAATTTTTGAGGCATGATATAAAGGAAAAGGTATAAAGCAGAAGAAATTGAATTGAGAGGGAAATCAGAGAACCACAGTCAAGGTGTTCTGGAGAAGTTTTTAAGTCTCAGATTTTTAAGAGGGGTTGGGAAGGGGAAGCAAAGTGAAAGAATGGGCCAGAGTAGAACTTCATGGGGAACCCTTGCCCTTTTCTCTCCCCTTCAGGTCAACCGTTGACAGCTTTTTCTGCAGGTCAGGGACTTAGGATAACTTGAAGAAAGAGATTATCCCTGGGCAGGCTCCCCATTTGAGGGTATTGAGATGCCAGAAAAAGAGCAGAGGTGAAGTGAATTTTCACTTGGTGATGGAGTGGGTGCTGGTGAGTAATAGCAGCCCTCCACTCCCAGAGTAAATAAAGCCGTCTTACTTTGGCATGTGTAGGGAACAATAACTTCTGCGTGCTGACAACATACTCACCTGCAGTTGCCTGCAGGTTGAAATACCCTGACAACTTAAAAGAAACCATAGCTCCTATTCAAAAAGGAGCTTTAACACAGGCATACGTAACTGCTGAAGAAACTGCTTTTCTCATCTCTCTGTGCAAGTTGATGTAAATCCTTCATAAACACATAACAGATGCCCAAGGAATTCAGACATTTAAGGAAAATCAACAGTAAGTAAGAGAAACTCTAACATCCAACCCTGTATTTACTGACATGCATCAGTGAATCAGGCATAGGTCCTTATCTTACCTAACCTGCTTACACCAACGTTTCCTTCCATGTGGTGATGGTGTCAGACAGGATTAGATGAAACAGTATGAATCCACATTTAGTTTACATTTACATCAACCACAGCCAAAGTCAGTGGAAGATACAGCAGATGTGCAGTGTGTCTGTTCCCTATTGTTAAAAAACAAAATTCACATGAGTGAATTTTAAAAATCTCAACTGCCTTTATTCAACGACTCATGTGTTAGGCAGCTTTCCACCTAGCTGATAGAAAGGAGCTCTGAGGAACTAAGCAACATGAAAGACTTACAGGCAGGAAGAAGCAGGACAAGGAAGTTATACCAGCAAAAAGTTGTCGCAAGGTCACTTTCCTTTAGGGGGTGGCAGGAGTCTGTCAGGCAGATTACGTCACTAGTGCCCATCAGGTAGTTCCTGATTGGGTTAAGATTCCATTTCTGGGAGAGCTGAAACAGTACTTAAGCCTTGGTTAGGTGTTGTGGGGCTTAGCATAAACAACTCCGTTTTGGACCTGTTCTATTTTTCATGCTACCATGCAGGCCTTATTTTGACTATCTTCTGTGAAATTCAGATTCTTCCTCTTAGCTCAACTTTGCTACTCAAACCACTCTCCAACTTCTCTTCATTCCTTGCACTGTGGTTGAACTACCCAGTGAAGGGGAGCAGAATTTGCCACCCCAAAAATATGCCTCTTTGGCATAAGGATTATCTTACACTGATTATTGTAAACAAAAAAAATCATAAGAGAAGCTCAGAAAACCAAGTAAATGGTATCCTTCTATAAGAGACGTTTACATTTATAAGGAAATCTTCATTTTTAAGTGTGTCTCCCTCTCTGGACAAGGAAGAGGAGGATGACTAAATCTCTAGGAACTCTTAGCAGTGGGGAAGGCATGGGCTTAAATCAACACAACAACCACATCCTTGCTTACTGTGCTTTGCCTGAAAATCTCCCATAACTGCCCCCCACTCCAAACATCTTTTTCATCTTTTTGTGTCTTTCCGTAGGTGATGGCTTGGGCCATTCCTGAGTGTTACTCAGTTTTCCTGTCTATCTCCCATATATACAGGAGGTACACGTTATTAAACTTCTTTTTGTTTTTCTCTTGCTAATCTGTCTTTTATTACCTGGATGGGGGCGTTCCTCAGCAAAGAGGAGGACCCTCTAGGAGGGTAGAGGAAAAATAATTTTTACTCCTTTACACTAGATAATTTGCTATGCAATTTTATTTATTGTCATTGATAATGTATTGTAAGGAGTATGGGGTGCAGGTGCTTACATTCTCTTGAAAGGAGATCGGTAATAACCATAATAAAATAATTACTGTTGACTTAAATAGACTGCCAGTAATTTCTCCAGCAAAAATGGGTTTATTTGGGATCAACAAAGAGTTGCCATTCAGGGTCTGTAAACCATGGCAAATCACATCCAATTCTGGCAAACCACATCCAATTCCCCAGCAAAAATGGAGAGGAGAATTATTTCATAGAGGGGAAAAGGAAGCCGAGAGGGTTATAGTAAAGAGTCCATAGCTTTTCATTGGCTGAGTTGTGACAGTCTCAGCCGACTTCTCGTCAGGAAAGAAAGGAAGTGTTTCTTCTTCCTGTTGGGCTCTGCTATGGTGGTAAGGTGTGAGAGCTCCCATTCTGGTCTACCCATTCTATTTAAATAATTGAGATTTCTGTTTATTAACTTTTTACTTTATTATGTAAGGTGATACACTCTACAAAAGAAAGGAAGTGTAATACAGGGGAAGGATATTGGCAGGGCGGGCAGGTCAAAAACGTGTTGCAATTTTCAGCTGGATGGTCTGTGTAGGCTTCATTGAGAAGGTGAATTTGCAGGCTTGAGTTATTTGTATGGAAGATGGAAATGTGTGACAAGTTCTAGGAAAATCAAAGAAGCCAGTGTAGCTGGAGGTCAGTGACACAGGGGAGTAGTTGGAGATGAGTTTATAAAGATAGTGGGGTAGGGGGCAGGACAGATCATGTAGGGCTTTGTCAGCTTTTGTAAAGGGTTTGGCATTGGAATGTGATGTGATAGCTGAGTTTCGAGCAAATAAATGACTTTATCTTCTATACTGGCTGCTGTGTTGTTAATAGACTATAGAGGGGCAACAGTGGAACAGAGAGGCCAGTTAGTCTATTTCCCTATTCCAGGATGAGAAATTGGTGCAGCTCACACTCTACACCAGGAGAGTAGTGGTGGCAATGGTGGGAAGTGGTTGCCAGTAGGAATTGCTTACCGATTGGATATAGACATCAAAGAGGAGAAAAGGATGATTCCAAGTTTAGTGTTTATAGAGAACCAGAAGGATAGTTGCCATTAACTAAGATGGGGAAAGTTGCAAGAAGACATTTAAGAGGGAAGATGGGAAATTCAGTTTGGACATACCAACTTAGCGACAATGTGTAGAGGGTTGGAGATAGGCCCGGAATTTGGAGAGAGAGTGGAGCTGAAGATGTGTATTTTGGAATTGTCAAAATATAGGGAATATTTTAAACCATGAGTGTAAATGAAATCACCAAGGGAATATTTATAGATATAAAAAGAAACAATCCAAGAACTGAACCCTCAGGTGCTCTAAAATTAAAAGTACAAGGAGAAAATGAGGAACCCATAAAGGTATCTGAGAAGCAGCAGCCAATGAGTTAGGAGTTTTGTGTCTTGAGAGAAAGTGAAACAAAGTTTATCAAGAAGTAGAAAGTGGTCAACTTTGTAAAATGCTGCCACTGAGTCCAGTAAGAAGATGCCTGAGAAGTAGCCATTGTTCTTTCTAGCAATATAGAGCTCAGAAATGAACTTGACAAGACTAATTTTTATCAAGTGGTGGGGGTGTGCCTCATTGGAGCAGGTTTAGAGAGAATGGCAGCAAAACTAAGTGCTTTTAAAGAAATTTGGAAAAGAATTTATACTGAATATATTTTTGGACAGAATTTTTAACATGGATATTTTACTAGAGTTTCAATTATGACTCCATACGTGAGTAGCAAATAGCTTGCTCTTCAGAATGAGGTTCTACAGGGTGATAATAAATATGCTGTGGAAAAAAAATCATGTTCAAATAGATTTGTGAAATATAGATTAAGATTTGAATCTTGTTAAGTGTTTCTTTATAAGGACGTTCAGTATTGTGATTTATAAGAAATATATGCTTGGTCATTTAGATGATCAGAATACATTTTTCATGTATACAGTTGACCCTCAAACAATGCAAGTTTGAACTACACAGGTCCACTTATACACAGATTTTTTCAATAAATACTTAAAATTTATTTTAAGTACTACACAATCTGTTGTTGGTTGAATCTGTGGTTTTGGAACTGTGGATAAAACAGGCTGACTATGAAGTTATACTCAGATTTTCCACTGCATGAGGTCAGTGCCCCTAACACCCATGTTGTTGAAGGGTTAGTAACTTGGCTTTCATTCAGTTCCCAAAACCTTTGGAATTTCCTGTGATGACAGCAAAGCAGTGTCTCTTGTTATGCTAACAATGTGACTTTTGGACCATACCTAAGGATGGGGGCTGGTTGCTAGAAGTGGGTAGAGGGTTAGAACTTTCAGTCCCACCCCTAGGCTTTTGGGAAGGGAGAGGAGCTGAAGATTGAATTGGTAACCAATGATTTAATCAATCCTGCCTCTGTAATGAAGCCTCTATAAAAACCAAAAAAAAAAAAAAAAAAGAGGGAGAGGGTTTGGAGAGCTTCCAAATTGGTGAACACATGGAGATTAGGGAGAGTGGTGCACCTGGAGAGGTTGTGGAAACTTGGTGTCCTTTCCACATATCATGCTCTATGCACCCCTTCCGTTTGGCTGTTCTTAGTCATATCCTTTTATGATAAATCAGTAAGTAAAGTGTTTCTCTGAGTTCTGTGAGCCTCTCTAGCAAATTAATAGAATCCGAGGAAGGAGTCCGGGGAACCTCCGGACTCCGGCCAGTTGGTCAGAAGCACAGGTGACAATCTGGGCTTGCAGTTGACATCTGGAGTGAAAAATAGTCTTGTAGGACTGAGCCCTTAACCTGTGGGATCTGACCCTGTCTCCAGATAGTGTCAAAATTGAGTTGAATTGTAGCACACCCAGCTGGTGTTAGGAGCATTACTTGGTGGTGTGGGGGGTAAACCTCCCCAAAACCTGTTGGAAATTTGGGTCCTTGAATACCCATTTATTGGGCTTCTCAGAGTTTTTAATAAGCTAACCTATATTGTGAATCTCCAGTAGAGATACTAAGTATGGTTTGGACCGTAGAAACATTTTTATTGAGTACCAAATCCAAGTGTGCCACTGCAAAAGTTTGGTGAATACTAAATAAATATAAAAAATAAATAAATAAAACTAAATAAATAAATAAATAAATAAAGCTGAATAACAAATCATAATGAATTTTTAGAACATGTGCATGAACACGTATTAAATAGTACTTCAAGTAGAGCAAGGATGATAGCATATATTACGCTTGTGCTCCCATTCTCCCCCTCCCTTTCTCTTTCTCTCTCATCTGTTTGAATTAAATATGACCTGAAAAAGATTATTCATCAAACCCATTATGATTTTATTTAGTGTAGCTTACATTTCATCAACATGCTTTTCTTCTTTTGATCACCACTCTGAATAACATTGTTTTTTTCAGAACTATTTTATACCTGTAAAAGCCATCATCAAGCAAATTATGACAATACAATTTATGTAAATGAAAAGCTCCTTTATTATTCTTCCAAGAAAATAAAAACTAGTCATTATTGTTTCTATATTGTATTTTAAAAATAAGACGGTATTTGAGGACAGAAGAGTCAAAGTGGATAAAGAGCGAATGATTCTTATAGTCTCCTCTGTTTACTTTTGGACTAGTATTAGGAACCGGTGCTATCAAACAGGTTCTGACAGTGAGGAATGAAATAATTACGGGCACACACACACCCCCATACATATTTTGCTTCTTGAAATATTCTTTGGCTATGTCTGCAAAATAATGGGGTACATGGAAACAGATCAAAATACTAATATAAGTGAGTAGTTTGTCACAGTCTTTCAAGAATCATCTGTTCCTTTTCACTCTGCAAATATGCCTAAATTTAAAAAAATTACTGGTCTTATTCCTAATGTAAACTTTTACGGTAAACTTCTGGTGAGATGGTCTCATCTTGTGGGGGGACATAAAGCATCCTTTTCTCACCCAACCCCGACCACACCAAAAAATAAATTATGACAAAAGGGTGACAGGGAGGGAGAGAGAGAAGGAGAATGGAAGGGGAGGAGCCGAAGATACCAAGTCTAGAAAAGCAGTGTGTAGAGTTTTTTGGGGAAGAGTTGCAGAGAAGTGGGCAGTATTTGGTGGGGAAAGTAGAGTGAAAAGAAGTTTCCTACAAAGTAGCAAGAATTCGCTTCACAGACATGGGGAAAATAATAGCAGATGCTGAAGTGGAATGGAGTAGTGTCTCCAAATATCTGAGGGGAAAATGCTTTTGAACTTTGTAACCAAATAAATATTAATAGAAGGTGAACCCAAAATAAAGACATTTTAGAAATGCAAGAACTCAAAGATTACCATCCACATACCCTTTTGGAAAAAAACTACTGTTTTTTTACTCTGAATTACAATGTACAAGAAGGGTTACAACATGGGAAACTAGACAGTGTGGCTGAGTATATACCCTCATGAAGAAATAAAGCTAGAAAGAAATTGAGAGCATACATTAGAATTTGACACTTGGGAATTTCTCATTTGGAAAACTGATATTGTTTCTATTATTACTCAATTTACAACGAACTTGTTTATATAATATTATAAATGTTTTTCAATCAATCTATAAAGAGTACACAAAAGTTAATTACATTTATTGGTTAATGATGTAAAATGTGCCTCACATTGGGAAATAGAAGAAAAAAGGAGAGGAAAAGGCTTAGTGTACTAATTCTGTAATCTTTCATGGTAGGTGGTTGATTCTGTCTAAAGTTGATAAAGATCATGATTAGGTATATTATTTTCTATTTTAAATAACAACCACCAAAAGATCTGCTAATAGACACTGGTTACATGATAATTTCTGAGGAGTAGTACTGGGAGGTCAGGGAAGACTTACTTTGCATTTTATATCAACCTGTTGTGTTTGAATTGTTTGTGAATGCAATTTTTTCTACATTAGTATATTTTTAAAGAAAAAAAAAAAGCTTGGTGTATCAGTTAGGATGCCTGCAACTAACAGAAAACCCCTAAATTAAATTTACTCAAGCAATACAAAGCTTATTCTCTTCTTTAACAAGGAGTCCAGAGGTCAGGCAGCTGCAGGAGTGGTATTTGCCAGGAATCTGGTTTTGCTTTTTCATAGCTGTCTGGGCTCTCTGTGTTGGCTTCATCCTGATGGCTGTTACGAGCCATGAAACCTTCTCTTGAATGCCCTCAAAAAAATTTTCCCTCCCATTTTATTGGCCAGAATTGTTCCATACTGTTACATGTTCACACCTAAACCAGTCGTTAACAAGGAGAATATGACCACCATGCTTGGTTTGGGCTAGTCAAGACCACCTGCTGGGGCTGTGGGTATTCTCCCCTACAACTCATGGTCTCCTGGAAGAGTATTGATACCTGGAGAAAAAGGTGCTTTATTAGAGAGGACTTAAGAGGATAAATGGGAAGGATGTATATATTACAAGCAGTTGAATATTTAAACTTAAAAAAAAGACTTCAGTGGTCTTGAATGTTTTTACTTCCTTTATAATTTATTCTTCACCATTAGATGTTTTTAAAGAGGATTGGGCTTTTCTCTTTGTACCCCCAAATGATAGCTGAGTTTTTGTTTCACTTAGGAACCAACCCCACCTTAAATATTGTAGAATCTTGGCATTGGTAGGTTTAATGTTTATGGTTTCAACTATTTGGGACAGACCCCAAAGTTCCATAATATAAGAATTCGTGATTTTTCTGGGGTATAAAATTGAATTCCATACCTTGCTAGTCTATCATTCAGGATATAGTCATTTAGGTAGTAAGTAGGCCTAGTCACCTATTCAGCATCTACATGTCAAAATATCTTTGAATAGTTTGTATTTATCATTATGTAGGCATTTTAAGAGGGAAATTATTTGCTAAATGGTGTTCACTGAATTTGAGATATAAGTCTCCTTCATCAAAGTCAAGGCTATTACATTCTTTTTCGTGTGAAGATTGGTTGCTACCCTCACCCATTTACCTGATCAAATCTTTTGCACCCACCCCTTTCTGTTCTGCCCCATCCTGCCTCTGTCAAACCTCAGTTTTCCTCATTTATTTGAATACTGGCTTTGAATTTTAACTACTGGCCTGTAGGGAGTCAAATCTACACCTGGATCATTTCCCTTAGCCTTGGCCCTGCCAACTCATTGTTTTCATCTTTCCCCCACCAAGCTATGCTGGTGACATCCCAGAGATGCCTCATGGTAGCCTTTTTTTTTTGGTTACAACACATTATGTAATTATCACTCACTAAATTAGCAACTTAAAGACTTTCCACTATTTAATTTTTTAAACTTGATTTCCTATTATTCAAATACAGTTTCACATAATAATAATCACTTGAAGAATTACATGATACATTACACATATTAGGGGAAAAGTCACTAAAATTCTCTGCTGATATTTTACAGTTTACTTTTAGTTACAACTAAATGTATTAATATGTATGTATTATTTAAAAGAGCAATAACGTTTTCTTGTTTTAAATGAGTTTTCTTAGCATTTTCTACATTATATTACATGTTTCATAATTAGAAATGGAATGAACTGGTGTTTGCTAATGCATATTATTTGGTTATTTATTTGTATTCATTCTTAACATTTAGATAATACTGATTCTCACTCCCTGATGCATAGATCAGGAATATAGGCCCACATAGATCTGAAATATAAGATATGGGAAAAAAATTTTTTACTTTGCTTTTCAGGGAGGGTTTTGATTCCTTCATCTCTGTTCCTTTCCCTGTGTAGGCAGAGGTGTTAATGTTAGTTGGCATAGGCTGGTCTATGCTGCAGTAATATATTAGTCACATTCATTTTCTTAAATATTGGAATAGTATCAAAATAAATATGCCTAGTGACTATATTATGTAATGCTATATTTTCGAAAAAGGAATAGCTGTAAACCAGCTTCTCCCAAAGTGTGTTATGTGTGTGTTCAATGAAAATAAGAATTCTATAGTCACGTATGGGAAAGAGTAGGTTTCCTCATTCTCCTAAGACTTCTCAGAGTCTTTAATATGCTAATTTTTACATTGGATAGCTCTAAGAAGCAAATATAGTTTGAGGCATTTCTAAAATCTATGATCAAAAAACGTTTTTTCTAGGAGCATCTCTTTGGACCAATTAAGTAAGAGAAGAATTCTGTGTAACACTCTGGAAACTCAGGGCTAGAAATACCTTTAAATCTAATTAAAGAACAAACTTTTGTGGAAAAGGTAAGCTTTTAAAAACTACTGTAAAAGCTTTCCATGAATAAGTGTTAGGACTAATGTCCCTTATAGCGCTACTATGGGCAGTAGAGAAAATTTATTACAAGAGTGATTTGAAGAGAGTCATGACATTAAAAGTGTAAAGCACTGGGCTTCTCTGGTGGCGCAGTGGTTAGGAGTCCGCCTGCCGATGCAGCAGACATGGGTTTGTACCCCGGTACAGGAAGATCCCACATACCGCGGAGCGGCTGGGCCCGTGAGCCATGGCTGCTGAGCCTGCACGTCCAAACCCTGTGCCACAACAGTGAGAGGCCCGCATACCGCAAAAAAAAAAAAAAAAGTGTAAAGCACATGTATATAGTATTACCTTTCCTTTCTTTGTTATAAATGTTACAAAGCTCTGGATTACAGTTAGATGTTGGTCATAAAGGCAGAATACCTATGATTAAGAGATACATTATGCACGGTAATGCATCTTAAGCGGTAAGAGCCTAAAAGTCCTCCTTTTCGTATTCTCAGAATGCTCACTGACTTCTCAGTGTCAGTTTGCCACCTGGAAAATGACATAAAAATTATGAATATAGTAAACTAGCATTGGGGAAATCAGAAAATTCACCTAAATGGAAAAAAGTGCAAAGATAAATGCATCGATACTCATTCATAGCTGGCAATCTTCTTTCTTCATTGAGTAAATGGAAGTAGTCTGAAAAGAACTTCCCAAGTTTCCCATCATCTTCCTATAGTAGCAGCTCCACTTTCTCTGCCTTTCCATGAGCCCAGCTACCATCAATAAGCTCCTCAAGTTCCCTCCTAAAGCCAACCCCTCCACCATACACTGGATCACATCACTCAGAGCATTCAAAAATACTTTCCCAAAAATTCTTCCTTCCTGCTCCTGTTACCAGTTTTTTGCTTTTCATTCAGTAATTCCTACCAGAGAACAAACCTGTTGTTCTTTCTCCTACATTAAAAACAAATTTTTGTCTTGACTCCACTTTTCCAACCAATTGCTGTCTCATTTCTTTGCTCATCTTTGTAGCAAGACTTCTCCAAAGAGTTTCCAGTCCCACCACTCTACCAGAACTTCTCTCGTCAGGGTTATTGATGAGCTCCACACTGCAAAATCAATGTCAAATAGCAGATAAATTGGCCACTTCTCAGGCCTCATTTTACACACAGTTCAATATTCTCCTCCTTAATATTCTTTCTTTTCTTAGTTCCCAGAACACCAAACTCTTGGTTTTTCTTGTCCCTCATTGGTTGTTGCTTCTCAGTTTCCTTTGCTGATTCTACCTTCTCTCCTTTGCATCTTCTCAGCCATGGTTCCTCCCTCTTTTCTTTCTTCTCCCCTCCTCTCTCTTCCCTTACTTTCTTTTCTCTTTCCTCTTCTTCCCTTCCCCTTTCATCTATTATCTCTCTTCTATTCCTATTACACTTATTCCTTTCATGTCCTCTTTTCATGGTTTTAAAGTCATCAGTATACCTGCCACTTCCAAATTTCTGTCTCTGGGCTGGATCTCTCTCCTAAACTCACATTCATATATTCAACTATCTAAAGTACAGTTCTACTCAACATATCTAAAATAGAATTCTTGATATTCCAACTCAGATCTGCTCCATCTCAGCTGATTGTCAGTCCATCCTGCCAGGTGCTCGGGTTGAAACCTTCGACTGATTCTTTTTTTTTTTAACATTTTTATTGGAGTATAATTGTTTTACAATGGTATGTTAGTTTCTGCTTTATAACAAAGCTAATCAGTTACACTTATACATATATCCCCATATCTCTTCCCTCTTGCATCTCCCTCCCTCCCACCCTCCCTATCCCACCCTTCTAGCTGGTCACAAAGCACCGAGCTGATCTCCCTGTGCTATGCGACTGCTTCCCACTAGCTAGCTATTTTACATTTGGTAGTGTATATACGTCCATATATACACTACCACTCTCTCACTTTGCCTTGGACTGATTCTTGATTTCTTTCTTGCTCTTGCACTCCCACCCCATAGCCAATTTTACTGGCTATACCTTCAGAATATTTTCAGAATCTCACAACTTCTTATCACCCCAATATCAATACCACCATCATCCCTCATATGGATTAGTGGGTAAAGGTAAATTTCCATCCTTTATTCCTTATATTGTGTTACCAAACCAGCAACTAAGATGATCCTTTTAAAAGGTAAGTCAGAACTTGTCATGTCTCTGCCCAAAGCTTTCCATTTACTCTATTCTCATTCACAGTAGAGGCTAAATCCTCCACAATATTCCACAAAGTATTATACAATCAACCCACCCTCCCCCTTAGCTCACTAATTTTATCTTCTACTCCTTTTCCCCTTGTTCATTCTGTTCCTGCCAGACTGGGCTTCTTAATCTTCCAGGAACATACCAGGCATGCTTCCTCCTTAGGGCTTTTGCACTACCTATTTCCTCTGTTTGGACCACTCTTCTACCATACGACCAACCCTTTCACCTTCTTCTAGTCTTAGCTCAAATGTCACCTTTTCAGTGGAACCTCCTGGCCCACCCTATTTAATACTACATGGTGTCTCTCCTCCTCCACCCTCCCCATCCCTTTCATCTCCATTTTTTTTTACACACAGTCGTATTTGCTTACTTATTATGTTATTATGTGTTTCTTCTTGATAGTCTGTAAGTTCCATGAGGCTAGGAATCTTTATTTTGTTCACTGATGTGTCTTAAGTGCCTAGGTCTGTGACCGGCATAGAGTGGATACTCAGTATTTACTGAATGAATGAATTAGACATCTCAATGAGATGTGCATATCTCAGCAATTTGATTTTTGGAAACATTACAGTATTTTATCTCACGGAGGTTAATCTGAATAGGGACATTTTAATTATACCAGATAAATGACATCTGTTCATAAAGATATTGAGAATCTAACATAGTCATCTAGCAGATTTTCTTTTCCTCCCAAATGATAACATCTCTTGCTATAAGTTTTTTCTCATTGTTTTTCTTTCAGACATTATAGTGTTAGAAAATAATATTCTGTTCAAATACCATAGTCCCAAGCTCTCAGAGATAGTATCTCATAAGAAATTATTTTTGAAAGGAGACAAAAATGCAGTTTATATATTGATACTGGTGGATCTTCAGGTACTCAGAAAACTAGGATATGGCTCCTCACTTATAAGAAGATCAAAGGGGAACTTTAAAAGAACATTTACTGAGTTAAGAAGTTAAAATCAGCTGTTAACTCTCTTTATATAGACACTCTTTACTGCATGGGAATGTGTGAGCTTATTTTTCAAAAACTTTGAAAATAATAAATCTTCCTTCTCCCAACTCCTTTGAGCTGTGTGCACAGGGACCTAAACATGCAATTTAAATTTTACTTTAAAGCTATAATAATGGTGTACTGAAATGTCCCCTATTTGGTAATTACAAATAAACAAAAGAATTCTGTTTTTTCCAACACTTCCGGAATATTTTTAAATTGATCATAAAGTAGGTAAAAGAAAATCTCAATGAATTCATGTTTGGACAATTTATAGAATGTGCTTTCAGCCGAGACTGCTAATAGAAAGAATGATGTGAACTTGATGCTGCCAAGGGTTACATTATGGCAACAGGGAAAGGGCTTCCATGGAGGACTTCAGAGCCATTTAGCCCAGGATCCAGTTATGCCTGAAGCCAATACTTGCCTTGGACTCCTCGGTATGTGAGACCAAAAAAAAAAAGTCATCTTTTTACGTTAGTTAGACTGATGTAGTTGAATTCTAGCAACTGCCACTCAATTAAATCCTTCATCAAGTGTCAGGAGCAATAAGGAATCACATTGGGTTGTCCCAGAGAAGGAAAGGGGAGGACAGGAGGACAAAGGAAGATTATGCTGGATATGTGCTGACCTTGTGAAGAGAGGGATCCTCTGAGACTGGGAGGAAGCAGTGATGGCAGATTAAAGATGGCAGAGCTTCCTTTGCCACTCAGCTGCCCTGGAAGACTCCATGGAGACAGTACATGCAGGTCTATGGTTTGATCCCTGAGTATCTCAGTCTTAATAGCATTTTGTTAAGTCCCTGTGACCAGTCCTGTGGTCATTATACAAATGACCCGAAGTTGTGCTGAGGCATGACAGGGTTATCCAGTTGCCCCAGTATGCTATAAAATATTTTCATTTTCACTGAATTCCCTGATGTAAAAAAGAGGTTGGAAAGCACTAGAGAGGATTGCATTGTGGAGCTTCTATCGCAGTGTCTGTAGTAGGTAAAATAGTGGCCTTCCCAAGATGTCCATGTTAATTCCCGGAACCCATGAATATTAGGTACGTGACAGGGGAGAATTAGGTTGCAGATTGAACTCTGTGTGTTAATCATCTTTTACATACGGAGGTTATCCTGGATTGTTTAGGAGGGGCTAATATAATCACAAGGGTCTTTAAATGGGTCAGAGAGAAGCAGAAGAGTCAGAATATGAGAGATGGTGTCCCAAGAAGGACTTGATTTGTCATTGCTGGCTTTGAAGGTGGAGGAAAGGGCTACTAATGAAGGCAGCTTGATTTTAGCCCAGTAGAGTCCATTTCAGACTTCTAACCTCTTAGAACTATGAGATAATAAATTTGTGTTGTTTTTTAGCTGCTAAGTTTGTGATAATTTGTTGCAGCTACAATAGGAAAATAATACAGGGTTCTGTAGAGGACAGAGGTTCAGTGCTTGATGGAAAAATCAGGCAGCAGAAGGTGGATGATGATGACAGATGTGGACTAAGGGCCAGGCCTGCCCCATTTTGCTGTCACCATCTTAGTCTCAGGATTCTCATACATTTCTCAGAGGGTGGCAGGGTGTACCAGTAATGGTATTTACCATCCCATCAGCAGGTAGGTGGGAGATCCAAACCAGATTTAATTTTATTTGGAAAATGAGGTGCTTGCATCAGAATACCATGGAACAATGAAAGTGTTGTTTATCAATTGTGTAACATCAATTTTGAATTTTGTTCATTTATACTCTTTTGAAGTCGCTTTTTGAACCAATTACCAGTGTCAAGTCTTTACAACTGTCTGTAAAACCCCCAACTGTCCTTTTCCTGGAGGATTTCTATTGTATGAAGTTCATACATTTCTCCCTTTTGACGTTATTCTCACCAGCAGTAGCATTACTCCATCATTGTTTATAACCGTCACTAAACTTTCATGAGCTCTTTTTCAACTTGCACCCGCTTCGAACACTAGCCAGCTCACTACGAATCTCGTCCCTTCTGTTCTTGACCATCCCTCCCACCTCAGTGAACGCTGTTGGGCCCAAACCCTTCTCTTCCCGCTTCATCCTCATCTGAAGACATCCTGTTGTCTTGTTATCTTAAAGGCGCTGATCATCATGAAAGATCATGAATTTATCCTCTGTTAGGATTCTAACTAGTCTTCATACTCTTCAAACACCACCCATTACAGTTTGTTAAAAGCTTTCTTTTTATTCCATTCTTTGACCTTTACATATATTTTCTTCTGTTACCTCTCCACTGAATTCTGTGCACCACATTATTAAAAATAATTATCATTTGTCTATCAACTTCCCAAATTTTGAAATTTGAAGTTAATGTGAAACAGTTTCTGCCATATAATAAAAACGCAAAAACAATTCAGTGTCATTTCAAATAGAATCATACTACGAATTAGGCTGATAAGCTTTTATATTGGTGGTACCTGGTCACATCTTTTTTCTTTTCCCACCTATTCTCAGTAATGATAGGAACTCTCAGACATTTAATTTTACTTGTTGACTGTGTCTTGGGTAGTCAGGTGCTATTTTTCATATATCTTAAAGTATTTTCCACATTAAACTGTAACATAAAGAGTGACTTTACAGTCTTTAGTGCTGCTATTCTCATAAAAATCACTTGGTATATATTGGTTGAATTGTAGTTTAAGACGTAGTCTTTGTTTTAATTAGATGGATTAAAAAATATATTGCCCAGAGGTGAAAAGACTTTCTTCAAAATGATATTTTTCATTTTTTCCCAGTATTATTAGGAAAGAAGAAGAAACTACCTTTATTCTGTTTAGCTTACTGCCTGAAGGACAGATTTTTTTCACTTAGTTTCTCTGATGCATTAGTATTTGTGATAGAGCAGAAGCTGGAACATTACAAATGTCCGCAATTGTTTGCAGTGCTGTAGGGAATAAAATGTTGTTAATATCTATTACTGGACTAAATGAATGAAGTAGCCAGAAACAAATATGATTGTCAAGCGTGATTTAGTTGGCGTATAGCTTTAGAACAGCTGCCAAATGTAATATGGGGTGGGGTGGAGGAGGGTTTCATATCATTTGCAAGTAACATTTTGCAATGTCGGACACCTCTGTTTTTCCACTAGATGGAGGCCTTGCTTTGCTTTAAAGCCATGGACTGCTTGGGTGCTGCAGTGTGGTATAAAATGAATAAAATTCTACAGTTTTTCTTTTTCCTTCTTTATTCCATTGCTTTTATTGTTAGCTAACATCTGTGCCTTGCGCATGCTTTTGTCCTTTGGAGGGGGCTGTAAAAGAGAGGATCAAGTTAGAAGCGGGGAGAGCAGGGAAATCAGAGGTTAAAACTGGTGCTAACACAATCTGCACTGTGAGGAAGGCTGAGGTTTTCCTTTATTTCCTCCCATTTTAGTCATCAGTATCGCCGACCCTGCTCCTGGACACACAGGATACACGGGGTCTCTCTTCCTTGGGCATTCCTGATATATTTATTATCAAGATACACCTTTTCAGTGTCCTGTTTCTTCGTAAGGATTTAGATTTGTGTTTTGATTCTTCAAATACTGTACTCATTGAGGCACGGTCCTAGGAGCTTTCACATCAACCATCTCATCTCATTCTCACCAAAAAAAATAGCCGTTAGCTATTCTGGCAAGGTAATTTGCTAAAAGGTTTTCCAAACTGATGTGTTGTGGGTATTTCCACAATATTTCAATATTGTGGTTCAGTAAATTCGGAGTACATTGTGATAGACACTATTAAAAAACATGTATTTATTGCGGGATTTCCCTGAGTCTTTAACAGTGACTTCTGGCTGTGAGAAGTCCTCACTCCCTCACCCATCAATGATATTTCTGCTACCCGAGGGTGCTACGCTTTCTTATGTGTTTGGTGTATAAGGATCTCCTGGTATAGAACAAGCATTCTTCTTGAAGATCAGCTGTTCTCATTAAAAACACTACTTAGGACAACTGTAGCTCTAGCTAGCACCTCCACAGAATTATGGGGAAGAAAGGGATTAGAAGGGAGCTAAATCTCCAGGACAGCAGATGAACCTTTGCCTTCCTGGCAATGAGTAGGATGGAAGCATCCAGCTATAGCATCTCTTTCGTGTCACCTTTCATTGCATGTGTATTAAAAGGTGAGTACCTCCTAAACCTGCCACTGGTTTACAGGCATTACCTGTAAAGTTCTTCTCCTCTATCACTAATTACTGGATTATAGATTATGGCTTTCAGTTGGTCCAAGTTGTCCCAATCTGATGGTTCATATTTACTGGAGATCATGGATATTAACACATACTTTTTTATCTAAAGGCTAACTTGTATAAGATACTAATGGATAAAAATGTTTCAGTAAATTAAATATTCTGTGTCACAGTGGGGCTCATAGACCTGGGGAAAATTAAGCCGCAAGTTTCACAGTTCTCCAAGGACAGGGATCTTTAGAGCTCTGCAGGATAAGGATCTGCCAGCAGAAATGCTGGAGCCAGCCTCAGATGAGACCTGATATCACTACCCCCACTAATTACCTGAATTGGTGCTGGCCCAGCTCTCTGGCTCTTTTTCTCTCTCTCAGTGATTTTTTTAAATCACAGGGGCCTCTTGGCCTTCTCTGGCCCTGACCTTTGGTCAGTGCCAGTGTAGTCCACAGATCTCAATGGCTGAATCTTGAGACAGAAGGTTGGGATCTTGATTCCTTCTTTCCTTAGAAGGCCTCCATGCTACTTACACAAATTTATTCATACCCTCCAGCATCCTTCAGGAGTTTCTCTTGCTGTGTTGCCACAACCCCCATAGTACACATGTATATTACTTATTACAGTTGTGCATCATTGGACATCTTATCATCAAAAGCCCCAAGCAAGCAAACAAACACCTCTTAAAACAGATCACTAAATGCACCTCTTGTTTTTGCTTCAGAGGAGGGCAGAGGCTTCAAAGGCTGGGAGCAATGCAGTAGATACTAAGTGCTACCAGCAAAGGGCAGATGTGCTAAGATGTTGTGAAGTCTGGTTCTGCCTCCATTTTCCAATGCCCACCTCTGGACTGGGAACTGGGAACCAAGGGGCTGAGCAGGAAGTTGAATAGCACCTGTTGGAGGAGGCCCCCAGCATCAAGAGAACTACAGAGAAGAGTTCCTGTCTGTGAGTGCGTGTGTACATGTATGTGTGTGTTTCTCATGAGGAGTGGTCTCAGAAGAACCTACCAAAGTCTTCCACAAAACAGTTCTCTTTGACCATCTGCTCAGCTCGGTGAGCACCAAAGCAATAAGACAACTGTACCCAGGCTTACCTGCCCTTCCCCCTTGTCCTTCTCCTCTCACTCTGGTCCCTGCTGAGGGGCCCCAGAGGGTCGTAGCAACTAGAGAAAGGAAGATGAAGGGGTCCACCATGTCCTGGGCTTCTCACTGCAAGTTTTCTGGCCTCAGGACCATCTATCTTGCAGATGGAGGAAGTGGGGAGTGGGGTGGGTTTGGAGGGAGTAAAACTGCATAGAGAATAAAGTTTTAGTATTAAATTTGGCAAGATATTCTATTGCCCAAAATGCTTAGGGGGCTTAAAATTTTTTTATGATGAAATATACATACTATAAAATTTACTATTTTAACCATTTTAAAGTGTACAGTTCAGTGGCATAAAGTACATTCACATTGTTGTGCAGCTGTCACCACTGTCCATCTCCAGAACTTTTTCCTCATCTAAACTGAAATTCTATACCCATTAAACAATAACTCCCCACTCCCCCTTCCTCCAACCCTTAGTAACCACTATGGTACTATTCTGTCTCTGTGAATTTGACTGTTTGGGTATGCTCTGTATAATTGGATTCATACAGTATTTGTCCTTTTGTGAATGACTTACTTCACTGAGTATAATGTCCTCAAGTTTTATGCATGTTGTAGCTTGTGTCAGAATTTCCTTCCTTTTTAAGGCTGAATAATATTCCTTGTATGTATATACCACATGTTTATCCATTCGTCTGTTGATGAACACTTGGGTTGCTTCCACCTTTTGGCTGTTGTGAATAATGCTGCTATGAACATTGGCCTACTAGTATCTGTTGAGTTCCTGTTTTCAATTCTTTTTGGGCGTATACCTAAGAGTGGTATTGCTGAGTCATATGATAATTCTGTTTAACTTCTTGTGTATTGCCAAACCTTTTTTCTCAGCAGCTGCACCACTTTGCATTGCCACCAGCAAAAATGCACTAGGGTTCCAATTTCTCCACATCCTCACCAACATTTTAGAAGACTTTTTATTGCATATACTGAGCTGAATATCTGCTGGACCAGCCCATGATTTCCTTCAAGGCCTCAGAAGAGCAAGCTGTGAGAGCCAGTGTAAAGGGTTGAGTGCAGTGAGTGTAACTGAGCAGGACCCTATGGGGCCTTCCAAGGACAGACCCCTTCCCCCATGTCCTCTGCTATATCTCTTCTCCAAGTACCTAGATAGCAGTATCGGATGCACATTTCCCGAGTTGATTTACAGAGGCTAAAACACCCACCAAATGGAAGACATTAACTTCCTGATGACTGTGAGCACATAGCACCCAGACCTACTGGAGCCTAAGGATTGATAATGTTAACCCCTGTGACACTGCCCTGTTACCTCACCATCAGCCAGTCAGGGAATTGTGCACAAGCTGATCGCATACCCTGGAAATCCCCTCCCTCACCTGGCCTTTAAAAATGCCTCCCTGAAACCCACAGGGAATTTGGGTTTTTTGAGCATGAGTTGTCCTGGACTCCTTGTCTGGCACCTTACAATAAATGCTGCACTTTCCTTCATGGCAACTCAGTGTCAGTAGATTGGCTTTACTGAGCGCACCTAGTGGACCCAAGTTTTGGTTTGGTAACATGACGATAGCTACCTTTTGCTTGCTCTCTACATCCTATGGGGTCCAGTTTGGAAGCAGTCAGATGGCAGTGACTCTTAGGAAGTGGCTGAGGCTGGTGCAGTTTCCTCTGTCAACAAAATCCTGAGGCAGTAGGCTTTGCTGCTTTTTTTTTTTTTAATGTTGAAACTTCTTTTAATTAATTAATTAATTAATATTTTGACTGTGTTGGGTCTTCGTTTCTGTGCAAGGGGTTTCTCTAGTTGTGGCAAACGGGGGCCACTCTTTTTTTTTTTTTTTTTTGCGGTACGCAGGCCTCTCACAGTTGTGGCCTCTCCCTTTGTGGAGCACAGGCTCCAGACGCGCAGGCTCAGCGTCCATGGCTCACGGGCTCAGCCGCAGCATGTGGGATCTTCCTGGACCGGGGCACGAACCTGTGTCCCCTGCCTCGGCAGGCGGTCTCAACCACTGCACCACCAGGGAAGCCCAGGGGCCACTCTTAATCGCGGTGCACGGGCCTCTCACTGTCATGGCCTCTCTTATTGCGGAGCACAGGCTCCAGACGTGCAGGCTCAGTAGTTGTGGCTCACGGGCCCAGTCGCTCCACGGCATGTGGAATCTTCACAGACCAGGGCTCGAACCTGTGTCCCCTGCATTAGCAGGCAGATTCTCAACCACTGCACCACCAGGGAAGCCCAATAGGCTTTGCTTCTTAAGATCTGAGAACAAGGAAGGCCCAGAGCTCTGGGTCATAGTCTACCTCTTTGTATCTTCCATGCCTACAAGTGGGCAAAGTGAGTAAAACCAAGGCATGCAAATCAGTTCTTTATTTTGTACAGATTTGTCCTTACCATTCTTTTCAAAAAGATAGGAAGAGTTACAGAGCTAGACCCTCATGGCTCAGAGATTATCAACCCACTTTTGCAGACTGTTTATTTTTGTCTTCCTCTTTTATCATATGGCTAGTTTTGAGGTCAGAATGAAGACTACTAAAACCTGCAACATTAATGGTCATGGTTTCTTTTCCTCTCATTGTCCAACTTTGTCTTCCTTGGAGCTTCCTATCGAATACACAGTGGTACATGGGTGCCATCTCCTATTTCCTCAGCTTTATCAATGGTGGAAATTAGTCCTAATTTAGCCCTTTTTATGAACTTACTAATTTCTTCATAAAATGTGTTCATAAACTTCTACAGCCATGGTCCACAGTTACGCAATTAAAGTTGGATAAAATGAGCATTTTCTGGCTGATAAAAGCTGAATGAAGTAGCTAAGGGCCTCAGGTGAAACCAAGGGTCCCCTACCCAGCATTAATCAGCAACATTAATTGACAAGCGTTAACTAAACCTCACAACACCTAGTGAAGCAGATATTGTTTTCTCTGTTTTTACAGATGAGGAAATGATCTTAAAATGACTAAGAAGCAAATTGCTTAGATAGTATCTGCCTAAGCCTTTGACTTTTCACAGTCATGTGGTGGGGAAAAAACAGGACGGATAGATGGTTTCTCCTTCTCCACCTTCCCTTCCCCAACTAAAAGGCTGCTTGGGGGCTTCCCTGGAGGCACAGTGGTTGAGAGTCCCCCTGCCGATGCAGGGGACACAGGTTCGTGCCCTGGTCCGGGAAGATCCCACATGCTGCAGAGCAGCTGGGCCCGTGAGCCATGGCCGCTGAGCCTGCGCGTCCAGAGCCTGTGCTCTGCAGCGGGAGAGGCCACAACAGTGAGAGGCCCGCGTACCGCAAAAAAAAAAGCCTGCTTGGAATTTCAAAAACATTTTTGAAACAACATTATTATTATTTTTTCCTTTTTGCCGAGGTCTTTGAAGACTTTAGAAATCATGAAAAATCTATTTCTGTAATTAAAATGTGAAAACAAAAGCCATTTGTAGCCAAAAACATCCCATTAATGTGATTTCCTTGTGGTGGATTGACAAGTTCAAAGCAGGAATGTATGTTGCCATGGCCACCAGATTGTATTTGCTCTGCTGGTTCATTTGACTTAGCTGCTGGAGGAGGGTAGCTTTCAGCCAGGAATCACTGAGCATTGTTAGAATAGATTTGTAATTTTTATGTAACACCTTCTCTTTATAGATCTACACAGATAACAGCTGCAAATTGTTTACAGTCACTTTAGGGACAGAGTTTTCAGAATCTCTCAGGAATATAAACGGCAGAAGGGGGCATAGGAGAATGCCTTTTCTCCCTTCTCAAACATCTCATCCGTAACAGGCTGTAAATAAATATTTGTCAAAAAGATGGGGGATGGATGAATGGATGACTCATTTTCATGCACCCGCTGCCTGAGTTAAACTTTGGGTTTATGGGGAGGGAGGTTAGAAAAAGAAGTTGCGATACAGAAGAAAGGGAAGGGGAAAGGGAGATGTCAGGAGAGAGAAGGAAGCAGACATTCTGGAGTGGTTTGTAATCTTTCAGTTACAAGGGTGCAGAATGAAAGCTGTCTTTCTGCAGTGACAGAGGGAGAGAGATTAAGAGTGAGTGGGAGAGATTATGTGTGCTACTTTCCTAAGACCACTGAAGTCAAATACACAGAAAGCAGTTAAATCTTATTAGCCCGATGATGCTCCCAACCTCCTCTAACTCTCTTCTTTTACTATGGTTATAGGGTCTAATAGTAACTGAGAAAAGGTTGGGGAGCTCCCTGTCTGGAGGGGCAGGGGTGGTTTCCTGGTGCGGAGCCAAAGAATGAAGTTTTGCTTCATTTATCAGGGCCAGGTGACTTTCATTTTGAATTACGCATTTTCCTTCCCTGATAAATGAAGCCTCCTGCCAAGGCCTTTGGATCAGAAAAGGCTCCTGCTCCTCACATACAGCAGCAAGCGTTCACATTGTAAAATGGTGGTTCCGGAATAGCAGTGGAAGTGGCAATATTTCATAGTGAGTGGTTTTCTCCCTTCCTTCTCACTGCTACCCCATTTTCAGTGTTGTCTAAGCAAATTCTGCTGGTGTCTTTCGTGTCTGTATATGTCTAAGTAAGCAACAGGCAGGATAAAGTAAATGTCTTCCAAATCTCCATTTATCATGAACACAGATTATAGTTTCGGCTCTTTTGCTTGATGCAAATAAGCTGACAGATGTATATCCATTGGCAGCAAATCTTATGGCTGACATAGCTGCTGAATTTATGTCTATATTTTTCCTGGGGAGGGATAAATTGTGATATAAAATTTTTTGGTGCTAATGCTCCCTGACCTTTCTGCTTCACTCCTCCGATTCAGCCCTGAAAGTATACCTTTTCAGAGCTCTAGTCCCATTTCACCCATTTTCTCCTCAACTTCCTCAACCGCCGCCTGCCACCAGTTACATCCTTTGCTCAGTTATTCCATGGCCCTTGCGGGTAACTGTTTGATCATGATAATCTGATACACTATTCACAACAAGTATTAAGGGATGATAATAACGAAGTGTATAATTTCTCAAATGTTTCCACTAAGATCCTAAATTCACTAAAGTGAATAAGTATCTCTAATGGGGCTGAGGGACAGGTGAGAGGCACGGGTGTAAGGTTGGGGGAAGAAAGGCCGGAGGGGAAGTGCTTAAAAAGTCTATTTTAAATTAGTTATCGTTTAGGTTACTTAATGCTCTAGCCCATCTGAAATTCCAAGCAGAATACACTCTCTACGTGCCTCATTCATCCTGTGCTTTTGCAAACTTCCAGCACACCACTGTGCACTTTTGAAGGTAAACAGAGGTAAATCTTTAATTCACATGAATAAATCTCTGTTATCCTTTATCCCATCCTTTAAAAATTGTTATTAATATTAATATATTATAAAAGTAATATTTGCTTTTGTAAACTTCAAGTAATACAGAGGAGTATCAAGAAAAATGTCCCCTATTAATTCCATTCTTTTTGGAGAAAATCACTAGTAATAATTTGCTGGTTATTGTTTTCAGACTTTTTTTTTCTTTTTTGGTAAATGCATATCATTATATGATCTGTAATTTATTATAAATTAGTTAAGTGTGTCTGTGTTTTAGCTTTAATCAGTACCTTAGGGCTGATTAGTTAATCTTTAACGTACCCTAATCAAGGTAAACTTTCAAGGAATGGTCAGTTACCACTGAAAGACTAATCAGAAGGCCCCACTCTGGAGGAACTAGCTCTCCAGTTATTTATTTTTAGTAAAATGGATATTAGAAATAATATTTCCTTAGTAAGACTATTAGTGTTCAAGATATGTGAATTGATTAGAAATATTATATAGGCCCTCCTGCCCTGATGAATAGGGAATAAGAATTTAAGTGCAATCCTATACCATTTGCCTGACACTCTAGGTTGAGGATTTTATTCTGTCTTGTGGGCACTTCTTTGAGCTAAGAGAATTGAGTGTAACTGTGTTTGTGCCTGCCAACTAATAAATTTTTGTCTCCTGAGCAAAAGTCGATGTGAGACCTGCTTTCATTGTACCAAATACCCACTGGCGAGGTAGTTGTGGGAGAAGAGTCCATTACTATCACCTACTTCTAACCCTTAGAGCCTACAGCTCTCTATGAAAAAGAACCTGATGATTGTGAACAAGTTGAGTTGGGTCAGTTCCCAACGTGTGTATAGCTAATATAAATAAATAATAAGTAAACATATTAAAGTATATACTCATTTAAAACACAAAAAGAAATAGGATTATAAATATATACTGTCTGCTCAAGATATGTTGTTGAATAAATTTCTAACTATAGGAATTTTGTATACCTGCAGAATATTGGTGGAAGAGATTTTTGGGTAAGATGGACTTTTACAAATCTTAAATTTCTATCACATAAGTGAATATTTGTCCTGCTGATGAGTTATCTCTTGAGGCAGGCTAGGCATTTTAAAATATTTACTTATTTCCTGATTTTAATAGTAAAATACATTAGTCATGGAAAGATCGAAAAAAATCCAGAAGAAAATAAAAATAATCTCTAATCCTCTCATTTGGATATAACTGTGTTATTGACAGTTTGGTGTGTTTCCTTCCAGTGTGAGTGTGTGTGTGTGTGTGTGTGTGTGTGTGTGTGTACATCTGTACATACTTATAAATAAAATCATACTGTAAAATCATAGTTTTGTGTTATGCTTCTTTCACTTAGCATTATATAGTGAGCATTTCTGCAGATCATTAAGATGACTTGAAAGCATAATTCTGTAATTGTCTAATAATTCCACCTTATAGATGGACCATAGCTAAACTATTTCCCTGTCATCGTATATTTACATATCTAGATTTTTTCTTTTAATATCATATTATGACATATTTTAGACCTAAAGTTTTGCACTCATCTCTGATGCTAGACTTCCGCGTATAATTTGGAAAGCATAGTTTATACATGACCTACTTCATCCTTCTCATTCATCTGTCATCCTCCAAAAATAAACAAAAAGAAACTCTGTGACCTCATGCTCTGTCGTTTAGAAATATTTGAAAGGCTTTTAGGGAAAAAAATTAGAATGTTCTAAGGAAGAGTACTGTTGGTGTTACTAGCTATGCTTTTGTTTTGAAAAAATAAAAAGCCACTTTGTTTTCTTTCTAATGGCTAGTTTAGGAAGCATGGGTTTAGGATTCTAGCCTGACTTGACCATCAGAGTAGCTCTTTGCTCAGCGCCATTCTTTCCCAATGGATCTGGCTTGTTCTGCCATCATAATGCCATCCACTGAATGCCATCCCTGCCATCCCTTCAATCTGAACTCAAATGATCCTTCCTCCTTCATTCCTGCTCTTTTTGTTGTTGTTGTTGGAGGGGAAATAAACATTTAAAGCTTTTGTGTGGCCCCCAGCAGGTGCCAGTGGCATCCATGGAGCATCCCAGCCCCAAGCTCTACAAAGTAGGAGTGAGGTGGTGCTGGCCATCTTGCTTAGAGGTGAAGCAGAGAGAATTCACAGCTGTTCCCTGCCAGCCTTCTCATCTCATGAGTCTGTGAAGTGACAGTTTCCACGGGCTCGAAGTAGATGTTAGGAAAATTTTTAGCGTCCTCTGACCCTGGAAGCTGCTAATTAAAGTGCCACCAAGATGCTTCCATTGGCTCTGAGCTGGTTACACATACATTTGAAAGAGCTGCCCTTTCCCCTTTCTGTCTCTTGTACCCCATTGTGAGTGCTGTGGGTGGTCGGCAGATAATAACTGATAATAACCCTCTCCTATCCTTTCAAACCTCTACAGAAATGCAAATTGCTGCCTTCAGAAGAAAGCACACAGGCATATGAATTTTATATCAGCAGGGATTACCAATGAGTCATGCTTGATGTTGTTGTATAAACCATTCTGGTGGGAAGCCTAGCACTGCAATAAGAGAATACGGTGGGGAGTGTCTCTCTTTCCTGAATGTTCAATTATCAGAGAGCACACAATACACACGCGTCCCAACCCACAAAAACAGACGATTACATAAAATGTATGCCAAAATCTCCACAGGGAGGAAAGCTAAACTCTTCAAAATCAAATGTTTATCACAATGCAGAAGAGAAAAAATCCGGAAGGTGGTAAGCAGAATTAATACCTGAGCAAGTGCCAAAACTCATGCAGATGTGTGTTATTTATGCCCTTAATTGTTATTGCCAGTAGGTGTCTGGCTGCCAGTGCACCTGAGTTAAATACTGTAAAATAACATGTCACACGTCACAAGAACAATAGGGAGTCAATATAAGCAGCAGCATAAATCTGATTACCTTAGGTACTAGGGGAAAAAAAGGAGGAAGTCCACAAAAACGGATGAGCCTGTGGCTGTAATTTATAAAACAAATGATCCCATTCAGATATGTTCTACACTAATTATATATCTTCACTGAATGTGCTGAGAGACAAGCCATCCTGAAATAACAGCCTATTTGGGTAACAAAGTTTCCCTTCATTTTTAAAAGGACAAAGGAAAGGGAGAATGAGAGAGAATGAATAAGAGGCAACAAAAGAAGAAAACCAAGTCAACCAGTGCCATTTTGTAGAGAAAGACATGTGGGACGCAAGAAAAAGACTGAGAAGAACCTTCGATGTAAATTTTAAAAGCATCATTAATGATCCGGCAAAGAGAAGATGTTCCAATGAGGCTTACAATCTAGCACCAAATGATGGTGCTGAGAACACCAGAGACTGAGATAGTTTACAAAGACTTAGGAGGAGTTCAGAGATTTGAGGAAAAAAAAAAAAAAGTACAGGATACAACTGAGAAAAGTGGATACAGACACACCACCCGGGGAAAAAGAATCTTAAATAAGGATACCTAGTTGGAGAAGAACTGTAAAGCCTGGATGTGGAGTGAAAGCTGATTGCAAATCCTATCAGAATTGCAAGGTAGTATTTCAACAGCTCCAAACGGTGAGAGTTCTCTCTCGGGGTTTTTAATGAAGAGGTGTCTTTTTTTTTTTTTTTAAATAAATTTACTTATTTTTGGCTGTGTTGGGTCTTCGTTGTTGGGTCTTCGTTGCTGCTCTTGGGCTTTCTCTAGTTGTGGCGAGCAGGGGCTTCTCTTTGTTGTGGTGCGTGGGTTTCTCATTGCGGTGGCTTCTCTTGTTTCGGAGCTCAGGCTCTAGGCGCACGGGCTTCAGTAGTTGAGGCACATGGGCTCAGTAGTTGTGGCTCACGGGCTCTAGAGCGCAGGATCAGTAGTTGTGGTGCACGGGCTTAGTTGCTCCGCGGCATGTGGGATCTTCCTGGACCAGGGCTCGAACCCGTGTGCCCTGCATTGGCAGGTGGATTCTTAACCACTACGCCACCAAGGAAGTCCTGCAGAGGTGTCTCTTTATGAAGCATTGACAAAGGAACTCATGTCCCTCTTTACTAACATAATGAGATCTTCATTACATAGCTGACTAAATGAACCTTGATCATGGTGTCGAGTACATTTGGGGTCGTGTAAATATGCACGTGTGGCTGAAACTGTTCTGATTCTATCATTTCTAGTTAAGCAATTTAACAGAAATTTGATTATACCAACCTATAATTTTCAGAGCCTAAGAAACTGTTTAAGGATAATAGCATTTACTAAATACCAGGCATTGTTGTAAGCACTTTACATATTTAACTAAATCCTTATAACCCCCCCAAGTAGGTGCAGTTGTTTTCCTCCTCATCAGATGGGGAAACCAGGATGCAGAGCTTAATGAAACATCCCTAAATCATACATTTAATAAATGGTGATTCTGGGATTCAAACCCAGGCAGACTGTTCATGACCTTTCAGCACTACACAGAACTTCTGTGTGTGGGTAGAAAAAGAGGCTTACTCCATAATTCCCTTCAATTTGTCAGATAAACTTTATCTCTGGATAGGACTGGAAAGGCTGATGATCTATGGCCAGGCTATACCATTCATCCTCCTGTATGCCTACATGTCTCCTCACTCCCAAATATCCAGTTCCCTTCCAAAGGTGATCCAAGTGGTCTGCCAAGACATGGGGTCAAAGGTTAAAGTCTGTGGCTCCAGCACTGGGGCCTTTTTCATCTTTGGCCCATTGAGCTGCGATGGTCTTTGAGAGACATGGACATGCCAGAGACTATGAAAAGCTTTTATAGATCTAAGTATCCCTCATGAATTTTGTCATTCAGTTGAGAAATTAAAACTAGTTAATTCTGGGAGGTTACTAAAAACAACTGAAGTAATTTTTAAAACATACTCCATGAAAACATACATTAGTATATGTTATTTATGAAACGTTGGTTTCTTTGCAAACACGCTTTGTCCCCACAGAACCATGAAGTACAGATAGCTGCCCCCATGACAGTGTTTTGAAGGAATCAATAAAATTGTGACTATCAAAGAATATATTTCTCACTGGGCTGCCATGGTGCTATTCTGTTTTCCTCCCTGTCTTGAGTCTCCCAGCATTAGAGTCATGACTTTTTACTGGGCAACAAAAGCACACTGCCTCTGAAAGAGGGTCATTAAAATCCATGTGCAAAGCATGGTGAGTGTCTTGTAACTGACCAAGTTCCCTTCCCTGCATTGGCACCTGTGAACTTCAGAGTCAGAGTTGTGACATGGCCTTGATAAGTGTTGCTCTTTAATCTCTCACCATCTTTCCTATTCTTAACGTTTACCCAGCCTCCTGACTTATTATTTTACTGTTATGGGCTGAATTGTGCCCCACGAAAATTGGTACGTTGACATCCTAACCCCCAGTACCTCAGACTGTGACTATGTTTGGAGACAGAATCTTTAAAGAGGTGACTAAGTTAAAATGAGGTAATTAGGGTGGGCCCTAATCCAATATGATTGGTTTCCCCATAAGAGGAAATTTAGACACAAACATGTACAGAAGGAAGACCATGTGAAGTCACAGAGAGAAGATGGGCCATTTATAAGTCAAGTAAGAAGAAACCAATCTGAATTGTAAGAAAATACATTTCCGTGGTTTAAGCCTTCCAATCTGTGGTACTTTGTTAGGTCCACCTGTTATAGACTGAATTGTGCCCCCCAAAGCCAGGAAGACAGTCCCAACCAGAAATCAATCCTGATGGCACCTTGATCTTGAAATTCTAGCCTCAAGAACTGTGAGAAAATTAATTTTTGTTCATAATTACTAAGCTCTCATTTCTCTGAGTGGGGCTTAGGAGTAAACAAGTCAATGGAAATGAACCCTGCTTTTGAGAAGGATGGAGCAGATGGACCAGAAAACAGAGTCTGAGCTCCAACTGGGAACTGCTGTGTTTGGGTCATTGCAGTGGACTGAATGTTTGTGTTCCCCCAAGTTCATATGTTGAAATCCTAAGCCTCAGTGTAGTAGCATAATGAGGTGGAGTCTTTGGGAGGTAATTAGGTCATGAGCCCTCATAAATGGGGTGAGTGTCCTTATAAGAGAGGCTCTTGTTCTCTTTTAGCCACATGAGGATACAATGAGTAGTTGGCAGTCTGAAACCTGGACAAGAGGTCTCACTAGAACCCATCCGTACTGGCACCCTGATCTGGGGCTTCCAACCTCCAGAACTGTGAGAAATAAATTTCTGTTGTTTACAAGTCAAGCCACGCAGTCTGTGGTACTTTGTTACAGCAATCCATACTGACTAAGGTGTGTAGGAACTGACTGGACTTGCCTCTTCAACTCTAGCATGGGAGCCTTAGTGGTGACCCAGCCCAGTGATGGTCCAAAAAGACTTGTTTTAGTGTGAATCTGCTGCCAACCACATCCACCCTGAGCCAGAGTGTCCCAATCCCAAGGATAATTTTCCTTGGGACTGGGAGAATTGGAGACTACAGGTTTGGTACCACTTATTGATTCTTTTACATCATCTGAGAAGTACCTTTCACCTTTTAAGAGACAGATTGAATTCTCAGTTCAATAGGTTCATGTGATGAGATTAAAAGGATTATGCTCAACATTTTATGCTTGTTTCATATCTCCTGGCTCACTCAGAGATCATCCAGAATGAGAGGCTGGAAATAAGATGATAGAATTAAAATGTAGCATGTGGCATATCCAGAGAAAAATAAGTTCTAAGACAGAATTGTGTGCCCGAGTCTGCCTACTACAGGTGTCTTTAATCAGTCAAATGAGATACCTGGCATAGGTTTTCTAGTATAAGAATACCTAGATTAGCAGCTGCATAGCACAGGGAGATCAGCTCGGTGCTTTGCGACAACCTAGAGGGGTGGGATAGGGAGGGTGGGAGGGAGATGCAAGAGGGAGGGGATATGGGGATATATGTATGCATATGGCTGATTCACTTTGTTGTACAACAGAAACTAATACAGCATTGTGAAGCAATTATACTCCAATAAAGATGTATTAAAAAAAAGAATACCTAGATTCATTAGTTGTATACATATATATTATGCAGCATATATAAAGGTTTATTATATATATGCATATATATATGTGTGTATATATATATATATACATATATATATATATACACAGAGAGAGAGAGAGAGAGGGAGAGAGGGAGAGAGAGAAAGAGAGAAAGAATTTATTGGAGGGATTCATCACAGAATGTATAGGCTTAGACATGTGATGGCTTCTACACAATCCCAAAGTGAAAATGGAAACCAGGGCAGTCTGGTAGGTCTCTAGACAGTGGAAACTATCTGACCATCTTTTACAGGCCCTGCTTCTGGAATGAATGTGACCCAAACTTTATTTTTTTAAACTAAAAAAAAATCACTCTTCTCAAAGTTCAAAGTCCAGAGAGAGAGGGTCACACTCCATGACTTTGTGCCAAATCTCTGCTTAGGGTCAGTTACAGTTCCACTAAGACTTCACAGAGAGGTGAAGAAGTCATTCCTCTAAAGGCAATTAGGATAACAGTAGAAAGAGGGAATGAATCTCGTTTAGCCAAACAATAATAACAACGACAACAATAATGACAACAAATGTCCCCTAGATTCTAAGACCTTCTTGTTTTGGATCTGGTGATCCGCCCAGGGTGACTCCTTTTCAGTGTGTTTCAGGCTGTTCTTGGCACCCTGTCTGAAAGAGGATGTCTACCTCTTGCTTTAAAAATCTATGTAACTGATCATAAAGAGTTGTTAGCATTATTTAAGCTCTGGCCCAGAGCATAGTTTTAAGGACTATTCAATTACCATCTGCTGATGTTCAGGGCATGGTGTCTTATCACTGTCTTCCTGGCGGTGCTGGATTCCTGCTTTGCTAGTTCATGGAGGAAGCAGGGTGGTGTGAAGCTACCCCTCTGCACCTTACTCTGTGTCTGTGTGCTTTTAGCTGGCTGCTCTCTTGTTGTCAGGCTACTCTGCCCCAAGGCTAGGTGATGAGGGCTTTCAACTCATCTTGCTGGGAATGACATTTAGTTTTGGTTTAGGCACAGCCTGTCCACATCATGTAGGCTAGCATATGTTACTTGGGAAGGAAGAAGATTCTGAGGGTTCATAGTACCCCCAGGAATGATTTTTCTCAAATTAATTAGCTGTCACTTTGAAGGGGAAGCATAGTAGTGATAAACTGTGGGTATATAGGTAATAGTAACAAGTATAGAGGAAGGCCACCTTCATGGGTCCCTGAGCAGCCCCAGGAATGCAGGGGTCTAGAATGGTAGGGCTTCCTCACTTCACTGTCAGAGCATTTATGTTCATTCTCACCCCTCACCACTTCACTTCCCTTATTAAGTACCCAGAATCCTGCTTCTCTTTCTCAGGTCTTGTTAGAGCAGACAAAAGGTAGTTTAATAAACACCAACACACACCAAGGTGCTAAGAACTGGGTAGACTGCTCTTCCAAGGGGAAAGTGCATTTTTAAATGGAAGAGCAATTTGTAGCACAATGGAATCAACTCTTTTGGTGGGATTTAGTTAACATAGTAGGGGGGGAAATATTTTTGGACGATGGGGGTCTTCTTCATATCCTTGAAAGTGTACTTTATTGACCATTTCCTGATTCTGAACATGTGCAACCTTAGCGGGGGGCCATACAGCTATTGTGGAGAGAGGGAAATAACACTGATCAGGAAAAGGGGCCCAGTTTCCTTTGGCTGCAAACAAGTTCTGTGCTTTAAGGGAAGGGCTAGTGGAAGAAAAGCTGGAAAAGCTGGTTTGAATGGCATTTAGCTAACAAAACTCTCTCCTCTCTTAACTCTCCTTAACCCCAGGAGAGATCACACTTTTTACTATCATACAAAGACCAAACCGGTGAATATACACTTAGAGAGCCTACACAGATAAACCATAAACTAATCGAGGGCAATGGTTATACTTTCAACTCCTTTGTATAACACCATCCACCCTCATTTATTCAATGCATTTAGCAAACATTTATTGAGTGTCTACTATTTGCCAGACACTATGCTAGATGTTAGTGATTCTACGTGATTAAATTGTGGTTTCCCTCCTTAGAGAGTGCACAGTCTAGCAAGGAAGACAGATGGGCACACGATAGTTTTAAAACAATGTGTGAAGTGCATTCTTAGCTGTAGGAATAAATTGCTATCGTATCATTGAAGAGGAAGAACTAATTCTGTCTAGCTTTAGAGACACTCTGGCATTTGTGCCGGTCCTTGAAGGACAAGAAGATTTCTCAGTATCTCATTAGCTCAGCATCCTGAATATAGCAAACGTTTAATAAATGTCATTGTCTAACAATCTAAGAGATGGAGGAAACTAGAATTCCTTGAAAGTGGAGTCCATTGTTGTCTCTCTCAGGTTTCGTCTGGACTGAGGTTGAATCAGTTCATCTCGTTAATGAAACCCCTGCATGGTTCTAGCATGGCATCATTTGGCCACATAATCAATGTTCCTGAGATTATCACACAGACACCGTATAGGAGTTGAGAACTTGACCTATTATGGATGCAAACGTAGTTAGGTGTTGAAATTGTCATTTCTCCTTCATTTTTTTACTTTCGAGGGGTTTTGTATTTTTAAGTTGTCAGTCTTGATACCACACTCATAACCCCAGTAATTCAACCCAAGTACATCCTCATGGGTGACTGAAATGTGTTGCTGTGGTGACACAATCTGGCACCACTGAGCAGTGAACTCTAGAGCTGCAAATTTTAGATTTTACCATGAAATTTTGATCAAACTGGGCTTTTTTTTTTCTTCTAGTGATAGTTATCCATTAAGTAGCACAGTATTTACAAAATAAATGGTGAGAAGCCCACCACAAGTTCTCTGTGTAGTTTTAGCGACTTTATGTTTAGCAGTATCAATCACATTATTCTGATGTATTGAATTTCTTTTTTCGGGCACTCTAAAAAAACTAACAGTTGAATGTTGTTTGAAAAAATTTATTGACTGGCTACTCCCATCAGTTGTTTTCATCTGCATCTAGATAAGGAAAAGAACAAATCCTACCAACTATTAGGTATTTCAAAAAGATAGGCATTTGGATTATATACAGAAACAATGTGATGATTGAATCTGTCAATTTCTGTTTAAACTTGATACTGGGTATAAATAAGCCTTTGCTGTTCACTGTCAACCTTTAGATTTCAAAAATAGTAAAATTCTAATTTTCACCACAAGGAGGAAGTAGAGCGCTAAGATTGTTATGCAGTGGAGCCTAGTGAAAAATATAGTGTATTTGTATTAAGAAAAACTGTAATCTGCAGCAAAAAAAATAAGAACTTAAAAAAAATCTTGACTAGAATTTAGTAATCTTTGTGGATTCATAGTCACATTCATTTCAGGCTCTTTATACTTTGTAAATTTTCTACAGATTTCACCTTTGAGCTAAACATACGGTTTATGAAATGGACAAAGAAAAGAAATAACAATTATCAGTGAAGGGAAATACTTCACATTTCATCTTAAATGATAGCATGTATATTCTCAAGTATTTGGAGGTGATTATCAATTTTTTTAAGATGGCTGAGTGGGAAGTGTATATTTTTGAGGCTGCAACATCAATGGAAAATATTCAATAGATCTGCCAAAGTAGTTGCATGATAAGGTTTAGCATTTAAACAGAGCCTAAACTTCTTTGAAAAAGTAAATATTTAATCTGTTTTTCTGGTCTTGCTTGTAGTTCAGGCAAACCTTCTAATTCTTGTCAAGTCTGATTAAAGGTTCTTTTCCTTCAAGAAACATTCCTGATCTCATTGGACCTGAAGCGGATGACTTTTCTTTCGTGTGCATCAGAATCCCCTGGAAAAGTTCTGCAAACAGATTGTAGGCTTCTTCCCCCAGAGTTCCTGGTTTGGTAAGTCTGGGAAGGGGCCTGAGAATATGTACTTCTAACAAGTGCCAGGTAGTGCTGAAGCTGTGGGTCTGGGACCACACTTTGAGAATCATTGTTTTAGCATGTATTCACTCAGTTTATGCTATCACATACTATCGCAGCAAAGTAAAGAATGTTACCTATTTGTTTGTTATGCTGGAATTTGGTTTGGCTCAGTATTGTTTGAAATCAGGTGGCTGTTGACTGTAGCTCAGTAAGTTTTCTCAGCCCTGCAGTTGGATATATTTATTAGAGTTTGACATGAATATTGCCCCACGTCTTTGGGTATGTTGGTTTCTCACGACATTTTGTGTGTGTATGTTGTGTCTTTCTGGGCACACTTGAAGTCACTTGTAGTGGGCTGGGCCTTTTGTCCTGTGCTTGCCCTTAGAGCCCCCTAGAGCTAATTACAGTGCTTGTTCTATACCATGTGTGTATCCAAACCTTCATGACTGAAGACAAGTTAAAATATCAGTACGTATGCTACTTAATGAGTAATTCTTGCCAGAAATACTAGTACTGGTATAAAATGAGAATTAGGGAAGTGTTTGGTCTGAATCATTCAGCCTATATATCTATAGTCATTAGTTAAATGGAAATTGTTAATTGTCTATATTTCTTTACCTTTTGCCTCAGTGAAAGAAAAAATGAGCCTAACATTGTGTTGGGTTATCAGCAGACTTCTAATTGTTTTGGTCTCGGGTTTAGTGGGTAAATTGTAGCAACGTGGTCTTTAGCCTTCCAGAGTAAGATGAAAATAGCCACACTTACCTAAATAGATCCATTGAAAATGCAACCAGCAGCAGCAACAAAATCCTTTGTAAATATAAAGTGCTATAAATATATTTAGTAAAGAGAATCAATTCCATATTATGGGTTTTACTGGTCAGATCTATTTCTTTACAAACCACACTTCTAGAAATAGAAGAATTATAAGCAGAAATGCATGGATCCACTGAGTACAATATAATACAATGGCAACAATTTAAATATACTGAAGATTAAAGTTGGCTATTTACCAGCATGGTATAATGGGTATAGGACTTTATAAGGCACATGTTCTAGTTGCTTAACAAATCAATGCAGGCAATGCGATTAATCTGGTAGGCCCCATACACTCTGCCACTGATTCCTTGATTCACAGTCAGCAACACATCCTTCGGAGGTTCTAGAAGTATGTGTAATCCCTGCAAAACAAGCTGTGGGATTCCAATTTCTAAATCATCACTGTCTTCTCTCTAGCCTAGGTGAAAGTACAAGATACCCTGCAGGGTCGTAGGAAGATACTGGACTCTTCTCTAATATTCCAACCCTAGCTTCAGGGCACTGAATAAAAAGGATTCTTCTGTGAGGGCCACTGTGAGAGTGTTTGTGAAATGTTTTGAGACCTCAGATGAAGGCATGATATTCCACATGTTGGTACACTCTTGTCAAAGCAAGATTTTCGCTAATTTTTTTTTTTTTAATGAGGAGAAATGAAAGAGTTCTATTTGACCTGCAGAATATGTTCTTGAATGGTCCACGCTTACCAAGATGGCTATTTCTAGTCATCCCTATCTGATGGTGGTTTGTAATTACAAGCGGTTAAAGAGGGACAGGTCACAGCTGCTGGATGAGGCTGAGCACAGGCTTCCAAAGCAGCATCACACACCTACCTGCTGGTCCTGGCTGTGGGGCTCAACCTCTTAAACATTTATTTGTCCACTGACTCCTTTTACCCCTCCCTTGATGTTTGGCTGATTCATTTCGGTTTCCCTGCTCATGTTTGCCATTTCCTCACTTCAGCCAGTGCTCCTGAGGGCTTCTGTCAAAAGCATGGGCCGTGAAGTTATATTGCCTGGATTTGTTTCTGATTCCACCACTGGCTTTCTGAGTCTCAGTTTCCCTCTCCCTAACAGGGAGATAGAAACTAGCAAAGGCTGCTGTCAAGATTTGCTGAGATAAACACAATTCCTGGCAAATATTTGTGCTCAACATATGCCAGTTGTAGTTATGACTAATTAGGTGTTAGTGCTTTTAGCTCAACCCTGTGTTACTCTGGCCACATGACCTGTGCTCCTTTCTCCTGCCCAATTCTGTGGCACTGATGTCCTGTCCCAGCTTTTCTTGAACTGGGTGTATCCTCTGCTTCTCTTATAGTCCCCTTGCTTCCTCTCTTGGGGTTAGGAGAGCTTCTGCTTTTCTGTTAGCACCAATATCATTATGCTTCAATCTCAGACAACAGCAAGCACTCTTCAGATTTTACCACATAAGGGGCCAGATAGGCAGTGGAACTGACCCATTGGTTTTGTCATCTGAGTAAACAGATGATCAACTCCTGAAAGATTTGACTTTAGAAATCAATATTCATTATCAATGTGGTTAAAATGACTGAATGGGTTGGCTATTGTCCCACTGATTACTCATTGATTAATTGGTGGTATGACCTCAGCATTCCGATTTTGTGAATAATTATTCCAACGCCAGCAAAGAAGACATTAAACTTCTTTTGTCTCCAGCCAAGTTTTAGGTGTAACCATTATGTGTTTTAATTTTATGCCTTCTTTTAGAGAAACCTCATTCAGTTGATTAGCTTGAAATATTTTCTGTACCCTAAAGCCAACTCATTTTGCTATTCTGTGGGTTAGAGAGGTCAGGCTTCTGGCGTCTGGAAGAGGCAGGCAACAAAGCTCAGAGAATTTATTTTCTGCTCATACAGAACTAGTGGATGGAGGATTTCCTCCTTGTGAAGCTTTGTAGGACACATTTTGGCACTCTAGAGAATTGGCAGGGAAAAAAGTAGGGTTAAATAATGAAGAAAATTGCACACTGTGAAAAAAAGAGCTTAAAGAAAGATTTTTACCTAAGGAATAAGGTATAGCAATGTGGCTCTGTTTTCAGATGAATCAATCTTAGCTTGTCCTTTAGCAGTAAGTAAATGAGGAACTTCAATCTCCATTAATTTGAATACCTGTGCTACATCACTGTAACCAATGGTTTGTTCTTTTGTCCCACAAATGAGCTGAACACAGGGCCTTACTTTAATATAAAGTGTACTGATTTTGTTGGATTCTATTGCATTCTCATGCTGCTAAAAAGTCTCTTTCATGCTCAAATTCCACTGTGTTTTCAATGTCAGATTTTCTTCTTTCAAAAGGAAAAGGGTCCCCTGTGGAAGTTTATGAAAGCTGACACATTTTCTTGTAAAATATCCTTCTGAGACCATATGGTTTATTGGTAAGCACATATTTTTGGACCTTTTAAAGTGAGTATTATGAAATTAATGTGAGATGTTTTTAGAAAAGTGAATGCTGTTGACTCAGCAGGGCAGAATGCCTGTCTCCTTTGTGGTTGTTACTCTTTATAATTCCCTGCAAAAGGCATTTTCAGATAATTAAGAAAGGTATTTGGAGCAAAAATACTTATCAAAAGAGGTTATGTAACACATGCACAGCAGCCACTTGTCAAAGTTAAATATACCCCGTTTCTTTCCCCCCAAAGCCATTAGATCTATTACCACCTAATTGCTTGGAAAATTCATTTTCTTTTTCTCAAATCACAGCCTTAATTGAGGTCTGAAAGCTCACCAAGTGCCTCTTAAATCAGTAAATCTAACTTTTTTTAAATTTCTTCTATAATTTATCTTTGTGGCTAAGGGCATATTGTTTTCTTTGAGACAGTTATGGCAGTCAGTACTGGGAGAAAAACCCCTTACTTTGAGAAATAAGATGGGGAAAGAAATGGGGAGCATGTCTCATGTTTCTGGTAATGTACACTGAGGCCAAGAATTCACAACAAAGTGAATAAATGTTGATGCAAGCATATTATTTAATCACACTGAAACCAAAAGATTTTTAACCAGTTTATGTATTTTATCCTTAATGTCAAGATGTGAAACTCAAATCTGTTCTTCATTCTGACTATGGAAATCTGCCCTTTTTGTAACCATGATCAAGAGTATCATATGTGTAATATATACAACCTTATTCCTTGTTATATAAACCCTGAAGAATGTACATAACAAGAAATTATTTTCTTTTTTTGTAGATTTTTTAAAAATTTATTTTTTATTGAAGTATAGTTGAATTACAATGTTGTGTTAATTACTGCTGTACAGCAGAGTGACTCAGTTATACATGTATATACACTCTTTGTCATATTCTTTTCCATTATGGTTTATCATAGGATATTGAATATAGTTCCCTGTGCTATAAGTAGCACCTTGTTGTTTATCCATTCTATGTATACCAGTTTGTATCTGCTAAATAAACCAAAGCTGAAAATTATTTCTTGGGATTAGCAGATACAAGAAATAATTTTCAGCTTTGGTTTATGACATATCAAGCATCAGTGGTGATTAGAATATCTAAATTGGTGTCTGAAACTAGAATTAATTTTAATTATATAAAACAGATGAGAATAAATGTGATTTTTTTCAATGAATATAGAAGCAATCATTCAGTTTAGGGTTGCTATTTTAAGGAATTACCTTGGGAAGCTATAAACAAATTTGAAAAAAATCTATTTTTCAAAATGTTTTTAAAACCCCTCTATCAGAATTGCTTCAAAGTTAGTTTATGACCTGTTCTGTCTTATTACTTTATTTATTTTTCAAAATTTTAAGAGTTTATTTGAGCAAAAAAGTTAATTGGAATTGGGCAGTGCCAAACCGAAAGTGGTTAGGAGCTCAGGGAGATACTTTTCTAGGGAAGAGGGAGAAATGGCCTCCGTGTTGAATTAATTTAACAATTCCCCCATTTTGGTCATCCTCTGATACATGAGATATTGGCCAAAAATTTAGTATTAGCGCCACTCTCAGTCACCATCAGAGTTAAGTTGCTCTTGTCTCATTGTGAAACTCATAGGTTACGATGTCAGACCTGTGTAAGAGATTGTTTCTGCTGTTCATCTTGTTTCTGTTTCTCCAAGCATTGTGAGACCATCTAGTGTACTACTGGTGGCTGTGGACATGCACTTAAGACTCTTGAGAGAACATAGTGCACCAGGGAGACTACAATGATAGCTATTAGGAAGATAATACCAAGAGAATGATGTATACTCCTTAGCCAGGGCCCCCGTGAACCAAACCAGTTGGTATCAAATAAATCAAAGAATATACCTGAAGGGGCAACAGCCTGTTTTAGCCAAGCGGTTTATTTGTTTATTTCCTCTATTTGCTACAATACCACAGGTGTTGATCCAGGTAGAGCAGAAAGTATTTGCTATGGCACAGAGTCCTCTTTGTTCAGCCAAGAAGTAATCTAAAGCAATCCTATTATCTAAAACCACCTTAGCAAGAAAATATAGGCACTTTTGTTGTTCAGCTATGGGCTTAGCAGTAAATTAAGCAACATTTGCCAAAGTTAAGGAGCTCTGTCATCCCGTGCACTAACAGAGAGAAAAACCAAGTAGTGAAAAGGCAAAGGATCTCCAGCTAGTGTGCAGTTCCAAGAGTCTAGAGGAGCCCATTTTAATTGGGGGATGTGGACCCAAGGTTCAAGTCCCTGAAGTTTGGCTGCCTTCCGGACAGTGAGGGGTACCTGTTATGGTCCCTGCCAGGGAGGTTAAAGGGCAATCTTTGTTCTTAGTGATTCCAATTCAAAAAGGTGGGAGAAAATTGGAAATGTTAGTCTGGAGAGTTGTAGCCAGATAATTGAGGGTACTGGAAGAATTCAGGATCTAGTTTGGTTTATAGATATATAACAAAACCTCAAAAACAATAAATGGAACTAGAATCTGATATCCACAAGGTTATATTATAATTTTCTCCTGAAACATAATTTTTTTCTACAAACACCCTCATTTCTATCAAAGATAATCACAGCAAGACTAATTTGTTTGCAAAATAAGTCTAGTCTCATTAAATTTGGCCTGCTTATTTATGTAAATGTAGCAAGAATAGTGATTGACCATATATACTCATTTTAAATCTGCTTTGCTGGAATTTTTTGTACGTTTTATTGGCTCCTTAAAGTCAACCTTAGTTCCTTAATCATATCTGATTTTATGGAATTCTCAAATATGATATTCCAGTCAAAGCTTTGGTAATATAACCAATGTTTCCAATCATGTCTTGTTACAAGGAGAGCAGATAATTATTGAAGTTATGCAAGCAACTATATTGCTATGAAAAGAAAAATACTCAATAAATTTCTGAATTCTGGAGGGATTAGGTAGGGAGAAAAAGTAAATATTTCAGTTCTGTTTACAGAGGTGTACTTTATAAAATTACTTTAAGTCATAGATATCTTAAGAGAAAAAAGAAAAAGTTTTCCTTAAATCTGGAAAAACAAAACATTAAGGAACCAGTAATGTTTCAAAGAAAAAGTTGTAAAAAAATCATAATCATCCTCATCAGTTTATTCAGTCCCATATTATTAATTATTATTCTGCTTGAAGCCAGTTTTTCCTAGTGGAAATTCTTACCCAGTTCAGTTTTATGATCTTAAAGTTTTCAGAAACCTATATTCTAGAATATTTGTCAAAGTCCGTTCTGTGAATCTCTCTGAAGATTAAGTACCTCAAAAAACATCAGAGTAGGGCCTCCCTGGTGGCGCAAGTGGTTGAGAGTCCGCCTGCCGATGCAGGGGATACGGGTTCGTGCCCCGGTCTGGGAGGATCCCATATGCCGCGGAGCGGCTGGGCCCGTGAGCCATGGCCGCTGGGCCTGCGCATCCGGAGCCTGTGCTCCGCAACGGGAGAGGCCACAACAGTGAGAGGCCCACATACCGCAAAAAGAAAAAAAAAAAAAAAAAAAAAAAAAATCAGAGTAAAACAGTAACTGTATGTAAATGAAAAAAGGCTAAAAAATGGCCATGTTTGAAGATCTGATGAGAGTTCATTTGACAAGGAAATTTAGTTATTTTTGTGGCCTATAATAATTTTAGATAATAATTGGACAATGACAGTATTGACAAATTTCTAAAGACTTTAGACAATTTCTGAAATAGCTATGTTAACAACATATATCCCTATACAGATAACATACGGAGGATTATCATCACTTCTTACTTGACAGTGCTCCCATGTAATTTAACATACCAAATAAATCTCATTAGCTTAAGATCTCTGTTTTACAAGGTGAGAGACAAATTCTTTGAGGTTCTTCAGAGGTCTTCTGGAAAATCTCAAAGTTGCTTTGAGGTAAAAAAGACTTCATTTAGAATTTGATTTTGGGAAGTTGTCAAATGTCAAAAGGTTTGAACATTTGACTATGTTGGATGTAAGGTTATAAAATAATACTAAATTATTTATTTAACCAAAGTGGTAATAAAAGACTTTAAAGGCAAATACAGAAGGTTACATATTTGTGAACAAAACTTAATTCTTTTAATATTCAGAAGACTGGGCTGATAAAGACAACATGAAGCACAATAAATTATTTTGGTAAGACACAAAACCTTTGCTTTCCAAGTAGATTACGTGGAAAAGAAACAACTTTCACAATCTCTTATCAAGATCAGACCAATAGTCCAATAAAACTTTGTCCTTTTGACAGAGAAAACCAAATTCAAATTTTGCACCAGTGTACTTTTGCTATTAAAACTCATTCTTTAAAAACTTAAATAAATCCATTCCAATTTTAGTTCGTTTGATCACTCATAAAATTCCTTTTTCGATACTCCTTTTCCATACTCCTACAACAAATTGTTTTAAATAAATTTATTTATTTTATTTATTTATTTTTGGCTGAGTTGAGTCTTCGTTGCTGCGTGTGGGCTCTCTCTAGTTTGTGGCGGGTTGGGGCTACTTTTTGATGTGGTGCACGGCCTTCTCACTGTGATATCCATTCAGGTTTTGTCCTATGGTTCTTCTCTTTGTCATTTTGGAACAACCAGTCATGTTACTTTCCTTACCTACTTTTCATACATAGTTGTTTCCTTTCACCCTTATTATTTCTAAGTAGTTTTAATTAAACTAAGAAGTAAGTAATTGTGGATGTTTGTTACACTAGCATTCTGTAGATTGGCAAGTTTATAAATATATTTTACAATTTCTAGAAGTATATTCTTCCTCATAGTAAATTTTTCAATGTGGCACAAAACATGTTTACTAATAGACCAATATATCTTTACTTCATCTGTAAAAGGAGGCCAAAAGTAGATAAACCTATGTTCAGCAATTAACGTTTCAGTATTTTATCTTACTTGGAAATAATCTAGATAGTCAGTGAATATCTATCATCAACTTATCTCAGTATAACTTTAAGGTTTCAAATTACCAAAAAGATTTTGGAAATTATTTTTAAGTAGACATAAAGCATAATTATTGTTGAAAAGTTTATTTGTAAACTTACTTACATCTATTTAATTTACTTGTTCTTAATAATAATGTTTAGACTATTCATGAAAATTTCATGAGCCATTAGACAGCTAACCATCATCTTAAGTCATCTTTCTTGGGTGCAAATTCTGTAACAGAAAAAACATGAGCTTATCTGACTTTTAGTAAACCTAGGTAGAATAAAAGTATTATATTTAATGCTTATAACTCTAAAGACAAGCCCATTGTAATTAAACCAGTAAACTTTAGCTTTTATCCTAGATCATGTGAACTTGAAAAACATTTGGGTTAGTTTCTATATTTCTGAGAGTATACTTGATTTATGTAAGTTTTTGTTTGTCTTTAAGTAAATTAAATAGAGCTCTTGACAAATTAATTTTGGCAGTATCATCCAGTGGTAGAAAAATTTCACACAACTATAACATACATACAAAGATATACAGGTGCATTGATTTTATAGTTTCTGTTTTAAAATCTTACCCATGAGACAGGTGCAACAATGCAAAACTCTCTAGTTTATAAAAGAATGGTTGGTTGTATTTCTGGCAGATAGAATAAGTTAAGGTTACCTGCTCAGATGGCTAAAGTTTTTACTATCAATATTTGTGAAAAAAACTTGAGACTTTTTATTCACTTCATTTCCAAATAGCTTAATTTTTTTTCTCTGATAAGAATTATCTCTCATATTGCATTTCAAGAGCTGGCTCTGGGTTCCTAAAGGCAAGGAAGAACATTTACATCTCAAAGGCACAGGGAAAGGCTGTAAGTTTCTCCAAAAAGGGCTTTTGTTTCCTAAATTCAGATCTTTTACAACATCTGCAAGCCTTTTGAGATAAATAGGGAAGTTTGGGTGTTTGGTAAAAAGATAGGTAGGTTTTGAATTGTTGCTACAGCTGCATTTCTGTTCTTATAAAGACTCAGCTGTAAGACAAGTACAATTTTTTAAAATTCCTTAAAGAATTGGGTTGCAACCTAAATAATTTCAAGATGCTGACCCCACCGTCCAACCACATTACCCTCAATTTCCTCTTTTATATCGGGGAGAAGATTTTCAACTAAGATGGAAATCAAAAGTTTCCTATGTTCTAGATTTAGAGCTGTGATTCTTTGGAATGTTTTAGTAATCCTTCCACAGTGGCTTCAGAATGTTTTTCTTTCCCTCTGGGTACATAGTTTCATTTTAGATTAGGTAAGAAGGTCTACAAAACAGTTGCTATCAGGCTCTGAATGTCAGCTTCCAATTAGATCAACTTCTGACCATAGAGCTACTTAAAAACAAAAACAAAAACAAAAAACCTCTTGAATAGCAGTAAATATTCCTGAAAGTATTGAACAACCCCGTGGACACAAGAGGGGTCCCCAACGAGGGTGCAGAAGATACTACCCTTCCAAGATCTAGAGCCACTCCCAAAGATAACCAAAAGAATGAAAGACTTAGACAATTCCCCTGAGAGCTGGGAACAGTCGGTAGGACCCTAGCTGCAAATGGAGTGCAACTCACATTTTCTGTCTGGCCATATTTTGGGGTCCTGCAACCCGATGGTTGCCAAGCCAACCTCTCAGGACCCAAAATGAGACAGGAAGACAATAGCTGCCCCTGGGAGAGAAAGGATTGATAATCAATAATTTCCCCTGCCAATCTAAATTTGGAAAAGAAGGAACTACGTAAAATATTAGCTTCTTCTTTTGACCAGGCACCACAGAGAGATCTGGGGGAGCTGACTTTGGTGAGAATTCTCACCCTTTGCCGGCTTCTGCAGTTTTCCCAGGATCCCATCTGCAGGTCGCATCCTGGTCACCAGAAACTGTAAAGGAGGAAAAATAATTTCCCCTCTATTCTTTTTAGCAAGTGCCTGAGTGAAACTCCTTTGTCTTGAGGGCACCTGTGTAAATGGTTAAGCCTACCTAAGATGGTTAAAAGTTCTCTACTGTAGACAGTGTAATTCAAGATTATCTTTGGTAAAGTTAACCTACTTGTTTAGCCTCAAAATAATTTTATTCACCTGAGGCCGCACACTGCACCCAGTCCAGTTTTAAGCTGGATCCAGTCCAGATCATGTCCAGTTTCTAAGTTGAACTTAGTCCAACCCCAGACCCAGTCTAACTCTGGCCAGGTTCTGGACCCAGTCCAGAAAAAGAAATGCTCACACAAAGTCTGAGCATAATGCAAAAGCTGTGGAGCTCGGATCCAGGATCCTGGAGGGACTTACCTATCATCTCCAGAGACAGTGAGATCAAGGGGTTCATGAGGTCCTACACCTGGCTGCTCATTGCTCTTGAGGGCCATTGGGGGTCTCCTTTGGTTCCCTCTTTGGACACCAGAGCTGTTAAAAGATAAACCGAGGCATACTAAAAAATGCAAGAGATTGTGCAAAAATTGATTCCAGTTGAGTAGCGCCAAACCGGAAGTGGTTAGGGGCACTCCATATTACTGTAGTTACATTTTTACTACTTAAACCGAGCAGGACCCTGTAGGGGCTCCTGGGCATGGGGAGCCTTTCTGTTCAGCCTCCATGACCTTTCCTGAGTTCCAAGGGCAGATTCAAACAGTTGCTAATTCTGGAAGGGAAGGGATACAGAATCAAGGGAGGAACAGCCAAGAAACAATAGTACAGCCTTGGGGCAGCATCCTGGTTCCTCAAGGGACACACATAACAATATCTTTAAGCTGTTTTATAGAATTAAAACCCAACAAATGGTAGATTCAGCATTCTCCATGCCAGAGAAGACCACCCGAGGCCAGACTAAAGGAACCAGAGAAGCTTATCAAGAATATTGCCTGGGCAATAAAAAAAAAAAGAATATTGCCTGAGAGACTTCCCTGATGGTGCAGTGGTTAAGAGTCTGCCTGCCAATGCGGGGGACACGGGTTCGATCCCTGGGCTGGGAAGATCCCACATGCCGCAGAGCAACTAAGCCCATGAGCCATAACTACTAAGCCCACGTGCCACAACTACTGAAGCCCGCACTCCTAGAGCTCGTTCTCCACAACAAGAGAAGCCACCGCAATGAGAAGCCCATGCACCGCAACGAAGACTAGCCCCTGATCATTGCAACTAGAGAAAGCCCGTGTGCAGTCAACGAAGACCCAATGCAACAAAAATATATATATATAAATTTAAAAAAAAAAGGAAGATTACCTGAGGCCAGATTAAAGGAGGACAGGCCCTACACACACCCTACACAGCAACCCCACTCTTGAGTTATTGCTATAAAACTCTTCATCAGATCCTCCTGGGTTGGGATGTAGTTTTCTAGGGCAGGAGCCCTCTGTGTCCCCCTTTGCCTGGCAAAGCAATAAAGCTATTCTTTTCTACTTCACCCAAAACTCTGTCTGCTATCTCTGAGATTCAATTCAGCACCAGTGTACAGAGAGGTTGAGCTTTTGGCATCACTACTGATGGTGTTGCCCTGCTTGGCTCACTCACTTTATTCCTCAAACTTGACTCGGAGTGAATTTTTGTTAGTTGAGAAATTTACAGAGATGTGGTGTAAGCAATTCCAAAGTATTCTGTGTAGCAGTATCCTCTCTGGAATGGCTGTGTGCCTCCTCTTCCACCCCAGGATAACTTAGATTTAGAAATGGGAAGAAGCAAGCTCAGTTTTTAACATAAATCACTTTTATTTAATCTTCACCAAAGTCCTATGAAGCAGGTATTATCACTGTCATCCAGATGAGGAAGCAGAATCAAAATGTTTAAGTGATTTAAATCCCGGGCTTCCCTGGTGGCGCAGTGGTTGGGAGTCCGCCTGCCGATGTAGGGGACGCGTGTTCATGCCCCAGTCCGGGAGGATCCCACATGCCGCAGAGCGGCTGGGCCCGTGAGCCATGGCCGCTGAGCCTGCACGTCCAGAGCCTGTGCTCCGCAACGGGAGAGGTCACAACAGTGAGAAGCCGGCGTACCGCAAAAAAAAAAAAAAAAAAAAAAAAAAAAAAAAATCCCTGCAAACTAGTGTAGAATTGGGATTTATCTGGCACTAAAGTTCTACTCTTTCTTATACTCCCTATTATCTCCTTCGGTGGTGACAACCTCACTGTGGAATGATAAGTTCTGTTGTATTTGTGAAAGTTCACATTACTTTTTAATTGTGTCACACGTGAGTTATCTATGTAAGCTTGGGCCAGTGCTTAAGAGATACTTTTAATATTCTGTTTGTGATTACGTAGCTTTGAGTGATGAGGAAAGGGGAAGAAATGCTTTTTGTTTATGCATAGCAAGCACTGTGATGGGAAGCCAAATAATGTTGGGCACTCTTGACAGCAGTGATGTTTTACCTCCTAGTGTTACAAAAATTTGCCTCATTAAACAAGATGAAACAAATGAGCCAATAAGAAGGGAGCCCCATTTGGAACAAGCAGGCTTTAAGAGAAAGTAAACCGATGAGAAGTGAGTTTGTGATGGTAATGTGAAAACCTTGGGGAAGATGAAACAGACATGATTCAGGCCTCTATTTCAAATGATAAGTTTGAAGACAAAAGAATCCATATTAAGTCCTGGTTCCAGGATGAGCAGTTTAGGTGGTATGCATCCTGCTTGCTTAAATGACTTGACTTTTGAAAAGACAGAAATGGGAGATATGTAACAATCTAGTTATAAGTCCAAATGAACCAGTCTCACCAACTATATCAACCAAAAAAATCTAACATGTTTACACTACTTACTATGTGCCAGGTAGGGTAACCAAATCATCCTGGTTTGCCTGGGACTTTCTCAGTTTTAGCATTGAAAATTCTGCATCCTAGGACCCGCTCAATCTCAGAAAAACCAGGATGACTGGTCATTGATGGCAGGTTCTGTTCTAAACATTTTATATTTAGTAACACATTTAATCTTCACAACAGCTCTCTGAGGGAGGTACTATTATTATCCCTAATTAATTAATTAATTAAAAATTATTTATTTGGCTGCTCCAGGTCTTTAGTTGTGGCATGCAGGATCTAGTTCCCTGACCAGGGATCAAACCCGGGCTCCCTGCTTTGGGAGTTTGGAGTCTTAACTGCTGGACCACCGGGGAAGTTCCTATTCCTATTTTACAGGTGAGGAAATGCTTGCATAGAGAGGCTAAGAAATTTGCCTAGGATTCTACAGCCAACAAGTGACAGAATCAGGATTTGAAATCAGGCAGTCTGGTTCAGTGTCAGTCTGCCTCTAAGTGGACTGCCTCTAAGAGTGTCCTGCTTTGTAATAGATGGAGAAAGAGAGATTGTTGGGGAGAGAAAAATGGAGAAAAGCCTAGTCCCACTCTCCTGGTGCATATGTGGGATATATAGGCAAGGAAACAGGCTGTCACAGGTCTGGAAAAGAAGAGAAACCCTTTTCAGAAAGTAGGTCGAGTGAGCCCTTTGAGTGTGTTGGAAAATTAATTAACCCAAACTGCTTGGTCAGGGAAGGCATGAGATACTACGTGAAGGGTCTAGCCTTCTGCTTGACATATGCTGGTTGGTTAACGAGCAGAAGTTTGTCATTAGCCTTCAATAATGGCAACTGTAGGAGAACTGACAACAATGACAATGGCTGCAGAAAAGTGGAAACTATGGCTAAGGAGGTATATGCACCACTCGGGCTTCCAGGACAGCAGAGGTCAGGACAGGGAGATGAGGGTAGAATCAATCACGTTGTGATTGTCCCCAAGGCTGTGGTAGCATTTGTCTGTAGGTCTAGGTGGTCCATGGAAGCCTGGGTTAAATGAGTACATACAATTGAAGGTTTCTTGGCATGGAGATTCATAGGTATATCCGTGATGGGATGCCAATATGTTAATATAACCACAACCCAAAAAACAAAAATTAAAACAAATTTGGAATCATTTTTCTAAAAGGTAAGAACCATTCTATGTTGTGCTATGTTACCCAGGGATTAGCAGGTTTCAGAGTTTTCCCCTGATTTGGAAAATAGTAAGCATTGTCATTTACTATAAGCCTGATCAATAAGAGGGTAATGTAACTGTTACTAGTAGGTTTGCCCACGACTCTCTTTAATTTAGCATTGAAAGTCCCACATCCCAGAAAACCACTTAGTCCTGGGCAAACTGGACAGTTGGCTACTCTACCAGTAGGCTGGCACTGGAGTCACTCAGTTCTAACTCAACAGCTCATTCCAAGCTCTGTGACCTTGGGAAAATTACTTCACTGCTTTTAGCCTCAGTTTACTTACTTGTAAGATGGTAATGGTAAGAGTACCTATCTGTATGGTTACTATGAATATTCATACGCAATGTACCTGTCTTATGCTTATTGCAGCCTCTTGCACATAATAAGTGCTCAATAACTTTTAGCTATTATAAGGAAATAGAAAAGTTCCACAAAAGACAGAGGTTTGTCTAAACCTCCCTAGTGCATTAAGCCAACTCTAGCAATGTGCTGTAGTTAGTTTTGTTGCTCACCAAATATTTCTAGTTCTTTGTTTAGGCATGTGGTAGGATTGATGTCAGGTGTGGGTGGTCATATGACTTGCTTTGGTCAAAGAAATAGGAGAAGTGATCTGTGTAACATCCCAGTGGAAGCTTTAAAACTGTCACATGGAACACAATGCTCTCTCTCCCAGGAAGGTTCCAAACAGTGGCTACTCTGTCACTCAGGGTCCTGAACTAAGGACCAAGAAGAGCAAAGCTCCCATTGACCTGTGACAGACATGAAGCAGGAGTAAGAAATAAACTTCATTGCTTTAAGCTGCTGAGGAATTTTGGGTGTGTTAGCACAGTGCTAACTAGCCTGTACACTAAGGAAGGGACTGATATTTCCTGAACTCTGCCAGTTGTGGAGAACTACAATCAGGCCCAAACTGACTGACTTAATACAGTTACTGTTATATTGTATACTTAAGTTCATTTTTGACTTCAGTTAGGTTTTCAGTTTTGTTAAACAAAGAATGAGTTGACTTAGCATGCTTTTTCATGGTTTGACTTGCATTGGCAATGATGTTATATGTAGCACGCTGTGCTTTTACTCTATTTTGCCTGTATTTCTTTGCTGTTTGTGTGTAATGCTTCAGTTGGATAAGCACTCATAACCCTGGATGCACATTAAATTCTTCTGGGAGCTCTAAAAAATATCCATATCCAGACCCTAGCTAGACTCTGGTTGTTTTTCAAAAATTCCCCAGGTGATTCAAATGTGAAGCCAGCGGTTTGGCCCTGAACCAGATCTTTAACTTCTTAATGAGGGACTATGACCTGAAATTGCTGAATATCCTCTTTGTTGTAAGTAGGAGCCCAGAACACAGAGGGCCATGCAGCACCATGACCAAGAATGGCTGATATGGCTTAGTGGAAACTACTGTGCCATACTTCTTTTTTGTTTTTTTTTAATACAGCAGGTTCTTATTAGTTATCTATTTTATACATATTAGTGTATATATGTCAATCCCAATCTCCTAATTCATCCCACCACCACCACCCCACCCCGTGCCATACTTCTAAGTGGTATTAGCCAACCTAGAACAAGCACTCAGTGGGGTCTGACATCTTTCTGGAAGGGAATTCAGGGCTGTAGGTGCCAGGTGAATGTCTGCAGAATTAAGCTTGTTACAAGTGTCCACATCGTCAAGAGGATGTAGTCTCTTTAAGAAAGTAAGCGATCATCTCTTAGTAGGTATACTAAAGGAAGTTCACCATTTTTTTTTTTTTGCGGTAAGCGGGCCTCTCACTGTTGTGGCCTCTCCCATTGCAGAGCACAGGCTCCGGACGTGCAGGCTCAGCAGCCATGGCTCACGGGCCTAGCCGCTCCGCGGCATGTGGGATCTTCCCAGACTGGGGCACGAACCCGTGTCCCCTGTATCAGCAGGCGGACTCTCAACCACTGCGCCACCAGGGAAGCCCAGAAGTTCACCACTTTTGCAAAAGGGTGATACCAGTCTACAGGCACTTCAGGAAGTGACATCTTCTCTCCTACTGTTCCTTTGGCTTCACTTGTAACAGATCTCAGCTCTCTTACTATTGGATCAATTATTCATTATCTGTTTGATACTGCCTACCTCCAGCTGAAATGTATACACTTGTACAGGCTCTAGGATTTTATTTTTGCTTCTGTTCTCATTTGTGCTAATGAATGCCCTCTATGGTATCATTAGCACCATATCCCAGTGGTCGTGTGGAACCAGAACTTGCTGAGCTGTGGAGGTCTGGCCAGGCTCTTCTCTTTGTTGCTTTGCCCACCTGGAATGTTTCTATTTTTCAGCTCAATTTACCAGCTCGTGCCCACCTAGGCTCAACATAGGCGGAGTGAAGACAAAATCCCCTGCTTTCTGCAGCTTTTTTTGGCCTCCTTGTCCTTTGATACCTGTAAGTCGATTGAGAGCTGCCTTATTCCAAGAGGAGCCCTTTGCCTCCCTCTGACTTCCTATCTCTCTCACCTTCTCTGAAGATTTAAATAGATCATAGGCAGAAGTTAATTGGAGATAAAAGTTTACAGTTAAGCAGGCAGGTCGTAACACAGTATCTGTATAATCTAAAGTAACTGGGGCTCCCTCAGGGTCATTGAAATGAACAAAGGTATTCTTCCAATGCATTTTTAAAACCTAGACAAATTGTGTGTCATATAAAATGCATTATAAAAGGTTCCAATTGAGTCATTGGATTAAATGAACATTTCAACACCTTTCAGAGGAAAAGAGATTGTATTTGGTGTGATAAAATAGTCAATGCTTGGCTTCACACTTAGGTAATGCAATGGTCATCAGGGAACACTTTACTTAAAACAAAAAAATAAAAAGAAATAAATCAATCAACCCCTGACTTTGTATCAGATATAAAATATTATTGTTTTTAAATCATAGCTTCCAGGATATTATCAGAAAGAAAAATGATATTTAAAGCTTCTTCTGTCTTCTGACCCACTATTAAACTGGTATCTAATCCTCCCCCCCTACCCAATATCCACTACAACCTATTAAGGAATTGATCACTCATATGCTAAAAGCTGTCTGGTTTCTCTCGTTCATTCAGTAGCAAGTGTTACGTAAATTCTGCTAAGGTCACAATTAACAGGAAGCCAGAAGCCAATCTCTGACCAGTGAACTAATACAGAAGAATGAGAACAGATGTGATTAGTATGTTAGAAAGGGCTTCCTCATTCTTTAGTTTTCTTTATTCTGAACCTATTTTTTTAGAAAACTATTTAAGAGATTCAGTTTAGAATCCATTTAGATAGTCTTATATTTGGAGAAGAGTTTAAGGTCACTCTTAGAGATGCTTCATTTCATTTGAAAAACATTGTACTATCACCTTTATGGAGAATATCTAATGAGAGACAGTTGGAAGGTAGAGATGTTGAATAATATCCTCCGAACTGAGAATGAACTTTAAGGCTGAAAAACAATGAAGCAGGCAACTCCATGAAGAGCAATTATGAGGTTTATTGTGGGTGACTTACATACAGGCAGGATTGGGCCAAGGATGATCCAGAGACATACACTAAAAGGGGTACAGAGGGATTTAAAGGGGCCAAAGCTAAAAATAGAATCTGACAACTGAGGGAGAAGCACATCTGCATGAAAGGGACCGGGGGTTTTTCCTCCCACCGTGGGTCTCATGACCATTAACCTTCCAGTTTTCATATCAGATGAAGGCAAGGGTAAAAGTTGACAGGGAACTTAATTGGCTTAGGTGCATTCCTTATGAGTAGGCTAAAGCTCAGCCTCGTAGAAAGGGGAGGGGCAGCAGGACTAAGATGGAGCCAACAAAATGGAGTCAGTGTGGTTCAGCCACACAGAGACATTCCCGAATCCTACATTGCCTAAATTACAAAGTCCACTTCTCTCATGCCTTGGCTTCCCTCCTCTCACTTTCACACTCTTTCTGTGTCTTGACCTTCCCACTGATTTGTCTGTGGCATCCTCAGTTTTCTTTTCCATTTAAAGGTAATATTTTGTTCAGTTTTTCTTGTTCCTTATTTGTATATCTATATCATGATTATTTTTCTTAAAATTTAAAGTATCTATGGGTAGGAGCTTTGCTCCTGCTAAAATGATGCTCTCAGATGGTGATGATGATAAACTAAAATAAGAAATCACATTTCTATATGCTAAAATGGTTATAAGAAACACTGAAATCTTTGGATAAAACTTACATTATTATGTAGAGCAGAGCATCTTGAAAACATTTAAAGACGCTGATAAAGTTAACATTTATAAACATTGTTTTTTCTTCTTCGAACCTTCCATTCAAAGTTTTATGGAGCAACTACTTTGTACTTCATACTGACCTAGCAACCCCAAGTGGTCTTTTTATTACTTGGATGGAATCCCAGATTTTCTTGCAGGACCCAGAGGGGACTGGGGGGAAGAGTAAATTAGCTGAGATTCTGGCATGCCAAGGGTTGCTGTGGCAGAGTGGAGGTGACCTTGCAGCTGAGTGTCATAAGATAAACCACTGGGCCAGGACTAGATGTTCAAGGAGAGATAAGAGGGGCTTAAAGAGGATGAGGCTTTAAGGAAAGCAAAAGAGGTCAGGCCATAAATCCCACTGGCTGCCAAATTTAGCAGCAGATGCCAGCAGAACATCCCAGGACAGGCTCAGTGGTACTTCTATGATTGCTAGTCCAGAAAAAAAGCATAAGGACAGAGAATATAAATCCCAGACCTCTTCCCCCTACTGTCAGGAGGACACAGGAAGCATGCCTCATATACCCAGATGTTTCCCTGGAGAAGAGAAGGGAGAGAGAGCGCATCTGAAAGACTAGACATTTATCCCCCAAATACTGAGTTCTCTAGAGGGAATTAGATTAATTTATAAGAGAGGAATAAACTCAGTTTTATCACCACTCAGCAAGTGGGTGCTAATGAGGAAGATTAGATTGGTTACAGATGAAATAAAGAAGTTAAATTTTCTCTACACATTTGTGTGAAGTGAGGGGAATTTTGGAACCCTCTGCTCTGTGTGTGTGTGCGTGTGTGTGTGTGTATTAGTCAGGGAAGGTCCCACCTCAAAACCCAGAGAGGAAGTGGTGATATAGCAGGAAAAATTTAGAACTGGTTCTTAGGTGGTTCTGGCAAGGAGTGACTGGCATGCCCCACTGTTATACATGACCATTCCCAAAAGAGAATAGAATAAGGGCTAACAGAAATAAAAGCAAAGAGAGCATTACTAATTATTGGTCTTTAGTAGTATTAGTAATTTAGTATTTAGTATTATTAGTAATACTAATACTCACCCAAAGAGAGTATTATCGACACAACTTGGGGAATCATGAATGACTTTATTGAAGAGGTGTATCCTGAAAGATGAGTAGAATTTCAGAAGGAACCTAGAGACTGTCATACAGAGTGAAGTAAGTCAGAAAGAGAAAAACAAATATCGTATATTAACGCATATATGTGGAATCTAGAAAAATGATACAGATGAACCAGTTTGCAAGGCAGAAATAGAGACACAGATGTAAAGAACAACCGTATGGACACCAAGGGGGAAAACGGGGGGCGGGGTGGTGGTGGTGGGATGAACTGGGAGATTGGGATTGACATACATACACTAATATGTATAAAATAGATAACTAATAAGAACCTCTTGTATAATAAAAATAAATAAAATTAAATTTTAAAAAAAGACTTTCAGAAGGAGACTGTTCAAGAGCTCCAAAGCAAGGGGGTATGAAGCATGCTTAGTGAAAAATGAAATGTCCAGTTTGTCCAGGGTGTAGAGAACATGGGCAGAAGGAGTTGACAAGGTGGTTGAAGAGGTAGGGGTGGGACCAGGCTGTGAGGGCGGGGCGTTGGGATCTGCAGATGGATTTTGTTCACCTCACTCTCCTGCTGAAACTCCTTAGACAACAACTTCATATCTTAGAATGGGTTTAATAACATGTCCTGCCAGGTGTTCTATGGAAAAAGAGGTTCCAGGTCAAATAAGTTTGGAAAATGTCTTATATCAAATTCTCCTCTTGGAGAGTCATAATACACATTTGCGTATTAAAAGCTCTGAGAAATCCTACGGTAAAGAAATCTGTGGGTTATTGTTTACTCTTTTTTTTTTTTTTTTTTTTTTTTTTTTTTTGCTGTACGCGGGCCTCTCACTGCTGTGGCCTCTCCCGTTGCGGAGCACAGGCTCCGGACACACAGGCCCCGCGGCCATGGCTCGCGGGCCCAGCCGCTCCGCGGCATGTGGGATCCTCCGGGATCGGGGCACGAACCTTGTTTACTCTTTTAACCCAGCATTTCCTGGACCTGTTTGATTCTGGAATGCTTTTTTTCTTTTAAACATCACCCCCCCCCCCGCTTTTTTTTTTAACATCCTCTAAGAGTAGTGTTTTTTCTCTTTGACTTATTCTCTAATTCCTCATATGAAAACTGCAAACTTTTCATGATCTGGTCCTCTTTGTGCAATGAACTTCTTTTCCTTCAGCACTTTCTGAGATACTATATTTCTCAAAACTCACCTATTTCCTCTTTAGAAACTTCTTTGTTTGCTGACCAGGGAAGAATTGATTGTTCTTTTTGAGGGGGCTCCACTGCACCTTTTATGGTATATATTTACCATTATTTGTTTTCTCTACTGAGTCCCTTGAGAATAGAATACATACCTTATTAATTTCTATATTTCCATCATCTAAGATAGTGTCTGGCACATAGCAAAGACTCAATTTATGTTAAATAAATGAATAATTCCACCTGGACTCCACAAATTGTTCTGGCAGAGGTGTGGGAGATGAATCTGAAGAGAAAAGAATGTGGAGACAAAGAGCCTTGTGGGAACCCACTGCAGTTGTGAGAGAGAACTTAGGCCTGAACTAGAGTCATAGCAGGGGGATGAAAGAGTGGGACTAAGATTTACTGAGTGTCTGTTATATGCCAGTCACTAGACAAGCTGTTTGCACATCTTATCTGAGCCTCACCAACACCTGTTCTGTGCAGGTCATTCAAGCGAGTGCTCAATTACACTACTCTCTCCTGAGAAACCTCCGAGGGCAAGCCTGTCAACAGTTCTCTCTGCATATGTACCCATGCTTTGTCCATGTGACACATGTTAGCCACACTCGAGTGTATCAAGATGAGCATCAGTCTCCAAGGCAGCCATCCACAGGCTGAACAGGAGTCTATAAGGGATAGGCATCAAATTCTGTGCTAAAGCAGAGTTTTATTCTGATTAGTAAGTTGATCAGACCTTGTCTCTTAGGCAGCTTAAAAATGAAACACACAAAAAAGGATGCAGTGAGTCATGGAAGCAGCAGAAGAGAAATACACAAAGAAATGGCCTTAGAAAGAAGGCAATAGTAGAAGTAGGAAGTTAACGGGAGTCGTAACATGGGGAGTAGAGAGAAATTAGTTAGTAGTAGAATAGAAGGAAGCAGGTCGAAAATAAAAGAAGGAGAGAGAAAGAGAGAGAGAGAGAGATTGTTACCATTTTGGCAGAGGTTGCTAGTGTTAGAAATGAACTCTCATCTTCAGGTGAATTTGAGTCTTGATGGGCCATCAGAGCAGCACCTGCCCTCTTCTGAGTAATGATGAGCAACGTGCTGATTACCAGGATGGTGACTGAGACAGTTTCCTTTTTGTCTTTATAATATCTTGAGGTAACTGGAACATATCTCTTTTCCTTAAACCTGAGAAAGCCCAGCACAGCCCTATTATTCTGATTTTTACAGTAAGGAAACCGAGGCAAAAAGAGACTAGGTATTTTGCTCAAGTTCATAAGACTAGGAAGCACTGGTGTCAGAAGCAGAAGCCAGATTTGTCTGACTCAGAGCAGATATTATATCTAATTCAATACAAAGCTTCTGCCAGCTGGGAAGCAGAGAATGGATTCAAAAAACACTGCAGAATTAGCATCCGTGGTGCTTGGCGACCTAGTAACTGTTTCATTTGCATATCATTTAACAAAAGGTCTTAGAATGTTTCTTTTCCTCTTCGCCCACATTTTTTTTTAACCTCCATTTGTGCTGTGGGAAGGTGACACAGAATCACAGAATCAAAGGGCTGTGATGCTGTGGAGTCCGGTTCTTTTTATAAAGTTTCTGAAACACTTGTGAATTTGCTTCAGCTTAAGAGCAGAGACTTCTTAAATATAATAACTCTTGATTTTTGGTAGTGATGAAAAGAGAAAGCTTTCCTGCTGCTCACCAGTCTAGATGGAAGATGGAAGCATAGCACTCACCCCCACAGAATTCACAAAAATATTCCTTGCCCTCCACCACTGCAATAAGCATTTTTGTTGACAAATCCTGGTCTAACCCTTGTTCTGCTTTCAGGAAGGACCCCACTAACCTTCCTCTGAGGGGACTTCCAAGCAAATTTTATTAATTCTGTCTCCACAAATTTAAAGACAAGTGAATAAGACACAAAGCAGTCTGAAGTTTATCCTGTATACGTACATAAAAATAATTTTCTTGGGAAAAATGGTATGAAGAAGATTGGGGTGAACAGTATGCCTTCTGTAAGTAGTGTTGTGGGGGGGAAAATGTGGACCTAGTCAGTGTCTGTTCTTAAGTTCTGAGCTTAATACATCATAAGCTCCACAAAGTCAGGGACCAAGTCTTTTTTGTCCATCACTGTATTTCCATCTCTGGTATAGTGTCTGCTACCTTTTATGGAATGAATTATGTCCTCCTGAAATTCATATGTTGGAACCAAACCCTCAATGTGACAATATTTGGAGATAGGGCCTTTACAGAAGTAATTAAGGTAAAATGAGGTCATAAGGGTAGAACCATAATCTTACAGGACTGTGGCCTTATGGAAGAGGAAGAGAGGCCAGAGGTCTGTCTCTCTCTAGCACAGAGGAAAGGCCATGTGAAGACACAAAGAGAAAGCAGTCATCTGCAAGCCAGGAAAAGAGGTCTCACTAGAAACCCACCCTTGATGGCATCTTAATCTTGGACTTATTCGAACCTCCGGAACTGTGAGAAAATGCAGTTCTGTGGTTTCAGCCGTCCTGTCTGTGGTTTTTGTTATGGCAGCCTGAGTGGACTAATTCACTGCCCAAAAAATATTTTTGGGAAGGAGAGGAAGGAAAAAAGGCAAGTAGCAGAAGAGATCTGACTTTTCTATTGACTAGATTGTATGGTCTTTGGTGAATCATTGCAAATGTCTCTATTTGAGCTTCTATTTCCTAATAGATAAAATATAGATGAAAGCAAGGTCCATATTTTAGGGTTGTGTGGAGGAGTAAGTAAGAGAGTATATGTAAACTACATGATATTATTCAAGTACTAGTTGCTCTTGTTTAAGAAAATATTTTACCCCAAATATTAGTCACTTCGGCAAAAGGACTAACTCAATGACTTTTTTTTCTTTCTTTTTTTTTTGCTGTACGCGGGCCTCTCACTGCTGTGGCCTCTCCCGTTGCGGAGCACAGGCTCCGGACACACAGGCTCCGCGGCCATGGCTCGCGGGCCCAGCCGCTCCGCGGCATGTGGGATCTTCCGGGATCGGGTCATGAACCCGTGTCCCCTGCATCGGCAGGTGGACTCTCAACCACTGCGCCACCAGGGAAGCCCTGACTTTTTTTTTTTTAATATTTATTTATTTGGTTGTGCCAGGTCTTAGTTGCAGCATGCGGGCTCCTTAGTTGCGGCTCGTCAGCTCCTTAGTCATGGCATGCGAACTCTTAGTTGCAGCATGCATGTGGGGTATCTTTCCCTGACTAAGGATCAAACCCGGGCCCCCCGCATTGGGAGCACAGAGTTTTATCCACTGCGCCACTAGAGAAGTCCCTCAATGACTTTTTTTTTTTTTTACAAAAGTTTTTTATTTTGATGTTGTCCAATTTAGTGTCCGGGCTTACATTTAGGTCTCCAATTGATTTTGAGTTTATTTTTGTGTATGGTGTTAGGGAGTGCTCTAATTTCATTCTCTTACATGTAGCTGTCCAGTTTTCACAGCACCGCTTATTGAAGAGACTGTCTTTTCGCCATTGTATATCCTTGCCTCCTTTGTCATAGATTAGTTGACCATAGGTGTGTGGGTTTATTTCTGGGCTTTCTATCTTATTCCATTGATCTATGTGTCTGTTTTTGTGCCAGTACCATATTGTCTTGATTACTGTAGCTTTATAGTATAGTCTGAAGACAGGGAGTCTGATTTCTCCAGCTCCATTTTTTTCCCTCAAGACTGCTTTGGCTTTTTGGGGTCTTTTGTGTCTCCATACAAATTTTAAGATTTTTTGTTCTAGCTCTGTAAAAAATGCCATTGGTAATTTGATAGGGATTACTTGAATCTGTAGATTGCTTTGTGTAGTATAGTCATTTTCACAATATTGATTCTTCCAATCCAAGAACATGGTATATCTCTCCATCTGTTGGTATCATCTTTAATTTCTTTCATCAGTGTCTTAGAGTTTTCTGCATACAGGTTTTTTGTCTCCGTAGGTAGGTTTATTCCTAGGTATTTTGTTCATTTTGTTGCAATGGAAAATGGGAGTGTTTCCTTAATTTCTCTTTCAGATTTTTCATCTTTAGTGTATAGGAATGCAAGAGATTTCTGTGCATTAATTTTGTATCCTGCAACTTTACCAAATTCATTAATTAGCTCTAGTAGTTTTCTGGTGGCATCTATGGATTCTTTGTGTATAGTATTATGTCATCTGCAAACAGTGACAGTTTTACTTCTTTTCCAATTTGTATTCCTTTTATTTCTTTTTCTTCTCTGATTGCCGTGGCTAGGGCTTCCGAAACTATGTTGAATAATAGTGGCAAGGGTGGACATCCTTGTCTTGCTTCTGATCTTAGAGGAAGTGCTTTCAGTTTTTCACCACTGAGAATGATGTTTGCTGTGGGTTTGTCATATATGGCCTTTATTATGTTGAGGTAGGTTCCCTCTGTGCCCACTTTCTGGAGAGTTTTTATCATAAATGGATGTTGAATTTTGTCACAAGCTTTTTCTACATCTATTGAGATGATCATATGCTTTTTATTCTTCAAGTTGTTAATATGCTGTATCACATTGATTGATTTGCATATATTGAAGAATCCTTGCATCCCTGGGATAAATCCCACTTGGTCATGGTGTATGATCCTTTTAATGTGCTGTTGGATTCTGTTTGCTAGTATTTTGTTGAGGATTTTTGCATCTATATTCATCAGTGATATTGGTCTGTAATTTTGTTTTTTTGTAGTACTTTGTCTGGTTTTGCTATCAGGGTGATGGTGGCCTCATAGAATGAGTTTGGGAGTGTTCCTTCCTCTGCAATTTTTTGGAAGAGTTTGAGAAGGATGGGTTTTAGCTTTTCTATAAATGTTGGATACAATTCACCTGCGAAGCCATCTGATCCTGGACTTTTGTTTGTTGGAAGAGTTTTAATCACAGTTTCAATTTCATTGCTTGTGAATGGTCTGTTCCTATTTTCTATTTCTTCCTGGTTCAGTCTTGGAAGGTTATACCTTTCTAAGAATTTGTCCATTTCTTCCAGGTTGTCCATTTTATTGGCATAGAGTTGCTTGTAGTAGTCTCTTAGGGTACTTTGTATTTCTGTGGTGTCTGTTGTAACTTCTCCTTTTTCATTTCTAATTTTATTGATTTGAGTCATCTCGCTCTTTTTCTTGATGAGTCTGGCTAATGGTTTATCAATTTTGTTTATCTTTTCAAAGAACCAGCTTTTAGTTGTATTGATGTTTGCTATTGTTTCTTTGTTTCTATTTCATTTATTTCTGCTCTGATCTTTATGATTTCTTTCCTTCTGCTAACTTTGGGTTTTGTTTGTTCTTCTTTCTCTAGTTCCTTTAGGTGTAAGGTTAGATTGTTTACCTGAGATTTTTCTTGTTTCTTGAGGTAGGCTTGTATAGTTTTAAACTTCCCTCTTAGAACTGCTTTTGCTGAATCCCATAGGTTTTGGATTGTCGTGTTTTCATTGTCATTTTTTTCTAGGTATTTTTTGATTTCCTCTTTGATTTCTTCAGTGATCTCTTGGTTATTTAGTAATGTATTGTTTAGCCTCCATGTGTTAGTTTTTTACATTTTTTTCCCTGTAATTCATTTCTAATCTCATAGCGTTGTGGTCAGAAAAGATGCTTGATATGAGTTCAATTTTCTTAAATTTACTAAGGCTTGATTTGTGACCCAAGATGTGATCTATCCTGGAGAATATTCCGTCCGCACTTGAGAAGAAAGTGTAATCTGCTGTTTTTGGATGGAATGTCCTATAAATATCAATTAAATCTATCTGGTCTATTGTGTCATTTAAAGCTTCTGTTTCCTTATTTATTTTCATTTTGGATGATCTGTCCATTGGTGTAAATGAGGTGTTAAAGTCCCCCACTGTTATTGTGTTACTGTTGATTTCCTATTTTAGAGCTGTTAGCAGTTGCCTTATGTATTGAGGTGCTCCTATGTTGGGTGCATATATAGTTATAATTGTTATATCTTCTTCTTGGATTGATCCCTTGATCATTATGTAGTGTCCTTGCTTGTCTCTTGTAACATTCTTTATTTTAAAGTCTATTTTATCTGATATGAGTATTGCTACTCCAGCTTTCTTTTGATTTCCATTTGCATGCAATATCTTTTTCCATCCCCTCACTTTCAGTCTGAATGTGTCCCTAGGTCTGAAGTGGGCCTCTTGTAGACAGCATATATATGGGTCTTGTTTTTGTATCCATTCAGCAAGCCTGTGTCTTTTGGTTGGAGCATTTAATCCATTCATGTTTAGGGTAATTATCGATATGTATGTCCCTATGACCCTTTTCTCAATTGTTTTGTGTTTGTTTTTGTAGGTCCTTTACTTCTCTTGTGTTTCCCACTTAGAGAAGTTCCTTTAGCATTTGTTGCGGAGCTGGTTTGGTGGTGCTGAATTCTCTTAGCTTTTGCCTGTCTGTAAAGCTTTTGATTTCTCCATCGAATCTGAATGAGACCCTTGCCGGGTAGAGTAATATTGGTTGTAGGTTCTTCCCTTTCATCACTTTAAGTATATCATGCCACTCCCTTCTGGCTTGTAGAGTTTCTGCTGAGAAAGCAGCTCTTAACCTTATGGGAGTTCCCTTGTATGTTATTTGTTGTTTTTCCCTTGCTGCTTTCAATAATTTTTCTTTGTCTTTAATTTTTGCCAATTTGATTACTATGTGTCTCAGCCTGTTTCTCCTTGGGTTTAGCCTGTATGGGACTCTGTGCTTCCTGGACTTGGGTGGCTATTTCCTTTCCCATGTTAGGGAAGTTTTCAACTATAACCTCTTCAAATATTTTCTCTCGTCCTTTCTCTCTCTTATCCTTCTGGCACCCCTATAATGCGAATGTTTTTGCATTTAATGTTGTCCCCGAGGTCGCTTAGGTTGTCTTCATTTCTGTTCGTTCTTTTTTCTTTATTCTGTTGTGCAGCAATGAATTTCACCATTCTGTCTTCCAGGTCACTTATTCATTCTTCTGCCTCAGTTATTCTGCTATTGATTCCTTGTAGTGTAGTTTTCATTTCAGTTATTGTATTGTTCATCTTTGTTTGTTTGTTCTTTAAATATTCTAGGTCTTTGTTAAACATTTCTTGCATCTTTTCAATCTTTGCCTCCATTCTTTTTCCGAGGTCCTGGATCATCTTCACTATCATTATTCTGAATTCTTTTTCTGGAAGGTTGCCTATCTCCACTTCATTTAGTTGTTTCTCTGGTGTTTTATCTTTTTCCTTCATCTGGTACATAGCCTTCTGCCTTTTCATCTTGTCTGTCTTTCTGTGAATGTGATTTTTGTTCCACAGGCTGCAGGATTGTAGTTCTTCTTGCTTCTGCTGTCTGCCCTCTCACATTCTTATATTTTCAACATCTCTTTCCAACTCTGAATTCAGAGATGTCACATTGGTAACTTGAATCGGCTATGTAGGCGTACTTTTACTATGAATATTGGCAAACACTAGGAACCTCAGCTTTCCCACCCCCTCCCCTGAAGACCCGGTGGTTAAACAGCAGACAATTGGGGACAACAAGCAGAACTGACTGCAAGTGACCCTCAGGCTCACTAAGGGTGGCCTGGACAATGAACCAGCTGGGACCTGGAGAAGCGCTTCTCTCAAGGGGAATGGGGAGTGAGGAGTGTACCAAACTCAACTTCCATGGGACCTTGGGCTTCCTCTCTCCAGCAGGTGGAAGACAACTCATGTACACCAAAGTCTCTAGAGCTGGGCAGCTTGGTGTTTGCAGATATATACTATACAGGTCTGATATCCCAAAACAGATGGTGTGGGGCCAGCAGCCTGTGTGCTCCCCCACTGCTTTCTCTTATTGGTCCTATGGGAATGGCAGAATAACACAGTGCAAGGCCCTGCACTGAAACACAACCCCACAACTCCCCACCCAGCAGAGCCCTGGCCTCAGTATGTATTCCTGTGAAATAATGGGAGCCATGCCATGTAACACTGTGCAATATGTCCTGAATTCTGGTGCTTGTAAGATGGGACACAAAGTCAGCAACAAAAAGAAAGGAAAATAAGACATTAACCCAACAACTTTGAAAGTTATGGTAATGGGACCTAGCCATACACATAGCACCCACTTCATTTTTGGATCAGGTTCTAAAAGTTGTTTGCTGACTAAATTTTTAAAATTTGTTTTTACCACATACTGTTACAAGAAGGTGGTTTACAAAGATCTATATTTATATCTATATAGATATATACAAATATATATATCATGTTAGAATAAATTAAAAATAAATGAAAGAATTTAGACAAAGGGAATATGAGTAATATTGGGGAGGAATAATAACAATAAAAGGAGAGGAAACTGTGAGTATACAAATGCTAGTCATAGTATCCTATATCCTTTCAAGAGGCAGGTAGTCCACATTTTCTCTAGCAGCCAACATGAAGACAAAAATGCAGACATTATATTTGAAGGATTCTTAAAGCACACACAAACAGGTTGTTTAGACATTATATTTGAAGGATTCTTAAAGCACACACAAACAGGTTGTTTAATAGTATTAACTATTCCTGGTACTGTGACAATAGGACACTATTTGATGTAGTGAGTGATGTCCTCAGAGAGGATAAATGTCCCCCAGTCAGGGGCAGTGTCAGGATTTTAACTCAGGTCTTTTTGATTCCATGTGTTATTTTTAACTCCTTCTGGTTCCATGCATTACATTTCCCCCCTCCCTCCCTCCCTCCCACCCTCCCTCCTTTCTTTCTTTCTTTCTTTCTCTCTTTCTTTCCTTCCTTCTTTCTTTCTTTTCTTTTCTTTTCTTTCTTTCTTTCATCCTTCCTTCCTTCCTTCCTTTCCCTCTTTCTTTCTTTCTTTCTTGACTATTTTTTTGAGCAGTTTTAGGTTCATAGCAAAACTGAATGGAAAGTGTAGACACTTGCCATATATCCCCTGCCCCCACAAGCATATCCTCCCCACCATTGACATCCTGCACTAGAGTGGTACATTCGTTGCAGTCAATGAGTCTGTATTGACACTTCATTACCACCCAAAGTACAAAGTTTGCATTAGGGTTCACTCTTGGTGTTGTTCACTTTATGGGTTTTGACACATATATAATGACATGCTTCATTACTTTTTGGTTTTGCTTTTGAACCATTTCACACATTTGCTCAGGCAGGGTTCTTTTGCAAACTGATGAAGTCCCTGTGGGCCTAGCATTCAGCTTCAAGAAATGATACTATCAGTTCACTGAGGAATGATGAGCTTCTGTGGGGACTGACTTCAGGCTATCAGGTCTCATGGATTTATTTATAAACAAGTGCTAACTTATTAATATTCAGTGGGGATTTACCTTCCTTGTCACTAGAAAACCCTTATCTAAAATAACCTTTTTTATTATCAGACTTCCCTGGAATCCAAGTTGCTAATCAAGAAATTGTGAGGCAAAGATGAACATATGAGATAATGGTGAAATAAATTGAGTAATCTTGAAGGATATGTCTTTCGGATTGTGGCAAAAACTAGAGAAATCACTCCTGCTTTACTGCTGACTACATATTTCTAATGACTTGTATTCCAGGTCTCTCTGAATAAACCCCAACAGATTATTATTTGTCAACTCTCTGTTTTCTAAACATCATGCAGAGTGCCACATCATTTTGTTTGCATTTATTACGTGCATGTGGTTATCCAGGTTATCTAAAGTCAAAGCTCAGGCTACAGTAAGTAATATTTGGACTGGGTACCTTAAGGGGATATAGAGGCACCATGGTCTCCTGCACAACTCATTTCACAGTGCCTCTCAAAGGTCACTCCTGCAGAAGGCTAATCATATCCATTCCATATTAATTAATATAAACTTCAATTGCAGAGGATGACTTTTCTGATTTTATTCCTATTTTTTGTTAGTGACTTTCACTTAGGCCTTGGAGTTTATTATGCACTGATTATTAAAAAATGCAAGGGGACCAAAAATACCATCTTGTCTTCCGTTTAGCAGGGTTCATCTGAGACTGGGAATATAGTGATAATCTGGCATGTATGTGTGATGATTAGTATGTCTTTAAGGTTTTTAAATTTTTACCTAGGATCTGAAATGAAGGTGTCAGTGTATTAAAGTAATATAAAAAGTCATTTGGCGAAATGAAAGTCTAAGAAAAATTAAAATTGCAAAAAATAAAAACATCCATCCCATAATTTCCCTCAAAATTCTCCTTGCAGCAACTCTACCCTGGCTCCCAGCTTAGGCTGCTAACACTTTTAGGAAATGAATTCTACCCCGATTCAACCACAGTTGTGTATCTTATGGTACCAGGAAATTTTACTCTCTTGGATTCCTAAAACCAGGATCTGTCAAATTAATTGTCACTTTCTATTGAGTATGGTATGTGAACCGCTACCTTCAAAGGAACACTGTTAGAAGAACTCATTTTCCCAGGCTTCTAGGTGATAAGGCTTTTGTTTGTCAGTTTTAAATTTGCACATGCATGGTCTGAACATAAAGAAAAGAATGTAAGTCTGTCACCAGTGACTGTGGATTTGAGACCAAATATTAGTTTTTTTTCTTTGTCTATTCTTTGATTATGATAAGTAGCAATTGAAACTTTTTTGAAAGAGACATCAAAACTCACCTTCACCTCCTGATTAAACTCCTTCAGTTTGATACTGTAAAATTTGTGCTTGATTCATGTTAAGACTAAATCATCTTGAGAGCACTTAATTTTTTAAAAATACATTGCTATTTTAATGGGGCAAAAAATTCCAAGTTGGAAGTCTATTTTCTAATGAAAATGATTTTGATTTTGAGCAGTGAAACAATCATGTCAGTTGGAAGATCAATCTACCATATATTCCAAGCAGAAAAGTACAGTTTTTCTTAAATATATCCCTTTTGGAATCAGTGGCAAAATTGATGTCTCCCTTTCTTGATCGCTAAGCCAGACTGGTATAGATGAAAGGGCTCCTGCACTGTATGCCTCTTCTCTTTTCCTTTAAATGCTGGTTCAAATGAAAACTTAAAAATGATAGTCAAGAAAATAATTACACGCTGCTCAATGTTCTTGCCAGAGGGGGCATTGTAAGCAAACAAAGGAGAGCCCATAGCTATAATAGGATTTCCCTTGTGTGTTTTTTCCTCTTTGTATAGTCATTAGTTGAGGTAAATCCCATTTCACTTAATAACTGCCTGGATTAAGGAAGTTTTTGAAGAGACTAATTTACATAAAATAAGCTGATTTGAATAACTGGTGCTAGTTTTGATACTGAAAACAAAACACAGACCTGCAATTTTATAAAAGATTTTGGCTTGATTGTCATTGCCTCAGGTGTTTCTTCTTATAACAATGAGGTTAAAGTTTCCTTACTATGTTATGCATCAGTGGAGAAGGCTGAAGAAAAATTTCCATACAAATAAATTCTTTGGCAACTAATTGCTAGGCACTTTGCCTAAAAGTCGGTACTGCCTAAAATTACAGAAATATGAAACCAAAGGACAAATTAATTCTTCTGAAACTGAGGATTTAATGTTTACCTTTTTTAAATCCTAAAGAAGTGCTAACAATATTCAATGATAAAAATGGATACAAATTAAGAATTTCTTTATGTTCGAAAGTTAAATACTTTTTGTAATAATCAAATAAAATTCTACGAAAAGTGTTTCACTCAATTTTGTGAAAAAACCAAGATGTAATAATGTATAGTTTATGTCTAGAGTTTCATATCATTTAGGCAGAGGTTTCTGAACTTCTCCTGTAAACAGCACTTTTAGTGTCTGGTAACTTTTTCACTGCATCTTTAGGCCAGAAGACTAACTTAATAGACCTATTTTTGAGTATTTAGGCCCAAATAACTTAAGTATTTATATTGTAGCATTATAGAAGACAGTTAGTTGGAAAAATAATACACATAGAATGGAAAGAAAAATATTTTCATTCTTAAGCACCCATAGTTATTTACTATTAGTATGTGTATGATTATGCCACTGCACAAATTCTCAAACCATGGAGTAAAATGGACCTACTGCTCTCATTTCTTGTTCTGCATTGATTTTTGTTTAGTTCTTGATTTTTATCACAACAGCTGCTGAAAATGTTTCACAAAGATATGACATCATTGCAATATATAGATATACCAAATCATTTGTTGTACACCTAAAAATAATACAGTTATATGTTAATTATATCTCAATAAAACTGGGAAAAAATGATATCAAAAGGAATGTACATGTTGAAACTGAACTATCTCAGAGCTGTTTTTTTTTTTGTTTGTTTGTTTTTTTTTTGCGGTATGCGGGCCTCTCACTGTTGTGGCCTCTCCCGTTGCGGAGCACAAGCTCCGGACGCGCAGGCCCAGCGGCCATGGCTCACGGGCCCAGCTGCTCCGCGGCATGTGGGATCTTCCCGGACCGGGGCACGAACCCGTGTTCCCTGCATCAGCAGGCAGACTCTCAACCACTGCGCCACCAGGGAAGCCCTCAGAGCTGTTTTTTGTGTGGTGTCTGACAGATGTTGCTGTGCTTCCTTTGAAAATTAAAATATCCCGTGGCACCCTTGTGAATTTGCTGCAGCTCCCTGGGTGGCTCTGTGAGTTTGAGAAGGGCAGCATTTAGGACAGTATATTTTAGAAAGTTTTATGATACATCTTAATAGTTTAACTACCTAAAGCTAAATTTCTTGTTAGTGTTCTCAGTTCTTAAACTGACCATTAGTCATTAACTGCTAAAGAAGGTATTGGCTGTATTCATATACTCAATAAGTATCGATCTGTAATAATGACTTCTATCTATTTCAGGAATGACACAACGTTTTGCATGATAAATATCTGTTGGAAATATTGACTTATTTTAACTTTCCAGAAAAGCAGTGTATAAGCAGCCTTCCAGTGGGTCAGAGACTAGGATGGACCCAGTTGTAGAATGGAATAAATGACCAGATGAAATAGGGATACCAGCACTCCCCATTTCTTAGACTATTTACCTGACTCAGTTGCCATAGCATTTCTGTCTTCTGCTTTGTTTGGAATTCCCATCCTTGTAATTGCTCCTTCACGAACACAAGAAACACAGGACATGGGTTCAAGAGATTAGTGTAAAATAAATATATCATCTTGGGGAATAGTGGAGAAGCATACAGTGGATTTGGTGTTCTACCTGTATCGTTACCTGCACTCGAGTATCAGATTAACTGTCTATTACCTAGAGAAGAAGAGAGAGAAGAAGAAGAGAGTTGTGAGGACTGGATGGAGGACAGGTAAAATTTAGAGTGCAGATTTAGAGTCAGAGTGGATCAAACATGAAACAGGCAGAAGGCAACATGAGGGCAAGAATAGGACCTAGGTTAGGGGAGGATGGAAGAGACTAGGATCTGCAGATCAAGTATGCCCATTCGAATGGGGGAAACTGGACTAGTAGGGGATAAGCTGTTTCCAATTGTTACAAAACAATTCCATTAGATAGTTCTTAGATTCTTGACTCTTAGAACTAATAGTGTGCTAGATAGTCTCATACGTAAATCTTTGTGCACATTTGTGATAGTTTCCTTAGGGCAAATTTATAGAAATGCTAGATCATAGAATATAATAAGTATGTTAAGACTTTTGGTACACTCTGTCAGAGTATTCCTCAGAAAGGTAATAACAATGAAAAGTCCACCATCAGTGTATGAGAATAGATACCAGAAATGGAAAGTTCCATTTCTTTCGGCAAGCTCCACCTAGGACAGTTATACCTCTATGTAGCCATGAAGGGATTCTGCTTAAAAGGCCAGAAGTTGATTCACTGAGAAACACTAGATTTGCAGTAAAAATTTGAAAATAAGCAAGGTAGACTAAGAGTGTTGATTAATGAATATTGCCAAGCATCTGTGAACACTCTACAGTGAGATTCTGGCTATAAATTATAATTCCTCCTCAAGAATGGGAATACCAAGCCAGAGTGGTACTAAAGGAGTGGTGTCTCTTTGTTTTGGTCTGGATACTTTTACTTTGCTTAACATAACCTTTAAAAATGACCTCATTATTTTTACTCAAAAATCTCCCCTTCTTTCTGAATTTTCCTGTCTTTCCTAGAACTGCCATCCTCACATTTCACCAAGCCAGACCTGGGAATAATATAAAAAATACCATTTTAAACCCCACCCAGATCCAGCAGGCAATTGGTTACCAATTGCTATCATTCTATTCTCTGAATATCTTCCAAACATACCCCTATTCTAGTGCCCTCATTTACACCTTTGTCATTTCTTGTTTCCTAATGTTCTTGCTACCTTCAGCTTTATATTTCTCCAGTCTATCACACTGACACTAGAGTGGAACTTCTAAACTACATGTCAGATCATGTCGGGTTCCTGCTCAGGATTTTAGATAGGTTCCTATTGCCTACAGAATAGAAACTAAAACTTCTGTTCAGTCTTACAGGGTCCTATTCACCATAAAGCCCATTGTTATGTCACATAGCTGGTGTCACCCATGTACTTACTGGTCATGGTTTTCATCCTGAACCTCTTGCCTTCATCCATTTGAGGTGCCATATCCTGACTTGGGCCTTATCCTTCACGCTTTTGGTTTATGACTTATCTTCCTAGGCACAGCTTCTCATTCACCTTCCCACCTCGTGCTCAGCACTGTGTCTCTGGTTTTGACCTCTTGTATCCTGCCCTGCCTATTATTGAGAATCTCCCTTTCTCCTGGTTGCTACTGTGGAAAAAATATGTCCAGCGTTCTACTAGGATCAGTGCATCAGTTCAGAGCAAAACTCTGTCCAGAGGTGGCCCACAGCCTGGGGAGGGGCAAAACTTGCCAGAAGGGGTTCATCTGCTTGAGTTTCAGGATTGAGGATCTCTAGCACCAAAACTAAGGCCTGCCTTGGTTCTTAGAGGCAAAATTCCATCTCAAAGTTCTGTCTCATTTGTGGTTTTTCCAAGAAAGCTATCATAGGAGTGCTGTAGACAGAATGAAGCTTTTAACAGAATTCCTTCTACAAGTATAGAAAGAATGGTTTCTATTTGCAAATGAGAAATGGTTTACGATTTGAAAAAGCAGAAAAGCACTTTATCCTGACTGAATCTTTGTATACCAATAAATAATAAGGTGACAGCTGAATTAAGCTGGTTATCCTAATTTTAATGTTTTCCCTGCTGAAATGTAATTGGTTAATGAAAGGAAACAAAACCTTGCTCATATAAATAACATAGACACATTTATCTTATTAAAATACTTCTTATTGCTTCTGGTTAAAGAAAATACACAGAATAACTTTATTTTAAGAAAATAAAAATTGCCATTACCGTTATTTACCTAAATAATATGACTAAAATATTTATAATTTGCCTATTGAGTCTAAAGTGCTTTGCTGACAATTACTTTATGTTTGATTACCTTTTGCATGGAAATAATAACTATTAAATTTTCTTATGTGCATGGAAGATGAATATATATATTAAAATAAAGCAGTGCTGTAAAAAGTATAAATAGGCCTTACAAGAATCAAACTTGTATTTATATCTTTGTTACAGTTTTTTAGAATTATGGTATGTAACATTTTTAGGTTGGAAAGGCTTTTATTGGCCTTCAGTCATACAGTGTATGATAGATGAGGATGAATTAATTTGGAAAGTATCTGAACCCCAGACAGAATCATAGTGCCCATTTTGTCAGGGAGACATGGGAGATCAGAAGGGGGTCTCAGAATGGGAAGAGAAGGCAGTAGTCATGCAGATCCAAATCTCAGACAGGCCATAAAGAGATGTTCTCAAATATTTGTTTTAAATGTATGATTTACATTTTCATTGAGTATTGAATGAATATTCACCAGATTAACACTTAATAAAACATCAAAGAGTAAGAGATTCCATTTTTTCATGGAAAAAGAGAGAAAATATTTTAGGCAAATTGCCAAATGTTTAGGCAAATGTTGATTATGAAACACGTTGTGAACTTTTTCCAGATCGAAATAATTGCCTCTCACTAAGAAAAGCTTTCACTGACACCTCATCTTGAGACATAACAAACATATTGTAAAACCCATCCAACTGATTAATAGTTTTTGGCTTTTAGGAGCGTTTTCAATAAGATAAAGAGATTGGAGTGAAGTGGAAGGGAGGCCGTCTGTTTCAGTGTTGAATTTTAATTTTCCATTATTAATATAACAATTAGCAATTGATAATTATTCCAGATAAAAGCTGTTCGTAAATATTTAAAACAAGACAAGTGGGTGGGTTGGTTGGATAACTTGGAGGGGATTTGGATCAATGAAACCAGGATTTAGTGGTTATATGGTTTGTGTTTCTTGTCAAATTCTGGAATGGTACTGGCATATAGAGTAGCATTAGATTAATTTCTTTTTTCACTCTCGTTTTCATGCAATTTCCCACATTATAACCCTTTGCTATAAAACGTGCCGTGTTCAATTAAGATATGCTAGTATGTTGAAGTATTTTTCAACAACTCTGTTGAAATCTCATGAATGAGGTCAGTTCGCAGGGTCAAACTAATACATGCTAAATGCTTGTAGGTAATTTTTTAGCTTGAGACAGGCTCAGAGGCATTTATTTGAGGAACTCCTGAGAATAATTGGTTCTCCAACAACCTAGACAGAATAGGCGTCTTGAGAATAAAATAGGTCTTCTTTCATTCCTTTCCTGTAGCTCATTTGAAGTAGCATCTTATAATGATCCTAATTTTAAAGTTACTTCTATTCACCCAATGAAAGTAACTTGTTTCTTTTGATCCTTTTGGTTTCTGGGTCTTTAAATTGCTTAGAGCTATTCTCTCAAACTGTCACTGTTAATCACGCACATTTGTTTTGCTTTATGCTATTAGTAGGATCAAATTTACTAACTTCTTTGCATGATCCTGTTATACTGATACACTTAACATCTGCCATAAATGATGTATTAAGATTTAGTGAAAATTATATTTCAACATATTTAAGGAGCAAACTTCACTGAAAACACAAATGGTTTACTCACATGTCAGTACTCTTCAAGTCTTTCTAATTATAATTAAGATATAATTTCATTTCATTATTATTTTGGAGACCCAAGCTCTCACAATTTATCTTTTCCTTTATGCAGCATTTCCCCCCTAAACACATTCAGAAAACTTTCATTTTATCCAGATAAGCACAGGCTTTTGGTTGCAATTTCCTTTTCAGATCAAGTACATGTTTCAGAGTATGGAAGATTTTATGATTTTCAAATTAATACAAAGGTCAAGGTTAGGAATATAACCCAATAGATGGAACACACACACACACACACACACACACACACACACACACACACACACACACGGCATTTGACGCTCATTTGTTTTTTTTGTTTGTTTTTTTGCGGTACGCGGGCCTCTCACTGTTGTGGCCTCTCCCGTTGCAGAGCACAGGTTCCGGACGTGCAGGCTCAGTGGCCATGGCTCACGGGCCCAGCCGCTCCGCGGCATGTGGGATCTTCCCGGACCGGGGCATGAACCCACATCCCCTGCATCGGCAGGCGGACTCTCAACCACTGCGCCACCAGGGAAGCCCTGTTTGTTTGTTTTTATATTGCTCACACCAAAATTTATTTTATTCAAATGCGTAAAATCACTTGGGTCACTGAAGCTAATGTATAAGTCCAGGCTTTTATGTTAAAGCATTAGCTTAATAGATTAATATGTCTCCTCTGAATAAACAGCCCTCTTGAGACTGTTTCAGCCCGTGAGTTCAGTAAATTTACCAACCCCACAAAAGCATGAGGCTTAAATAGAGTTCTCCTCTCTTGGGACATCAGCCTCACTAACACAAAATTAAACTTTGTAAGGGTCACCCATCGCATTTCCTTTCCCATGCTTCCCTTCCTTCCTTGTCCACGCTCTTACTTGTTTTGGGAGACTTTGTGACTAAGGAGACAAGAGTAACCTCATTCTGAGTGACCTCATTCTTACAATAAGGGTAGACTTTATATATTTTTGTGGGTAAAATGGTTAAAAGGAACATCTTCAGAACCACTATGGGGAGGTGGGTAATGGGGAAATGCCTTTTCAGCTGAAATTGGGTCAGTTGACCTGAATCCATTAAGTACTCAGTAAATATTAACTAATATTATTATTATTATTAAAATAAATTTGCAACAATTTTCCATTGCTAGGATATGGAGAGCACAAAACTGCCGTAGCAAGGCAGAACACAGACAACACAAGACAGAGGCACGTAAATAGAAAGCAACCCTATTTCAGTGTTAATAAATGAAATATCACAGTTTAGTCTGAATATTTCTTTTTAAAGAGCACACTAAATCAAACATTCATTAAAAAATCCTTCAATAAATGTTTGCTGCCCAAAGCATACTCTGAAAAATCATTAAAGAGAGACTGAGAATAATCTACAATAGTTTTTTTAAAGCAGTGTTTCAATCTGGAGGTCCATGAGTGAAATTTTCTCCTCAATTTATTTTGCTTGACTGTCAGGCTGGTTTTAAAAATGAGTTTGAAATGAAAACGAACTTATCAAAATGTGTGGGATGCTGTGAAAGCAATGCTTATAGCAAAGTTTATAGCACTGAATACTTATATTAGAAAAGAAGAAAAATTTAAAATCATTAATCTAAGTTTTCACCTCAGGAAACTAGAAAAAGAAGAGCAAATTAAACCAGAAATAAGCAGAAGAAAAAAAATTAAAAAAGTTAGAGCATAAATAAATTTGAAAATGAGAAACCAATAGAGAAAATCAAACCAAAAGCTGGTTCTTAGAAAGATGAATAAAGTTGATTAGCCTCTAGCCAGTCTATGGAAAAAAGGGACATATATTACTAACACCAGAAATGAAAGAGGGGACATGACTACAGATCCCATGGAAATTAAAATGATAATAAAAAAGATAATAAAAAATACTATGAACAACTCTTCACTCACAAATTTGATAATCTAGATTAAATGGACCAATTCCTTCCTTAAAAGACACAATCTGCTAAAACTTACACAAGAAGAAATAGATTATCTAAATAGGCCTACATCTATTAAAGAAACAAATCAATAATTAATAACCTTCCAAAACAGAAAGCACCAGGCCCAGATGGGTTAACTGGCAAATTCTACCAGACATTTAAGGAAGAAATTATACCAATTCTCTATAATCTCTTTCAGAAGACAGAAGCAGAGGGACTACTTCCTAACTCATTATATGAAAGCAGAATAAGCAAACAAACTGCAGAGCAGTATCTCTCATGAACATAGATGCAATAATCCTTAACAAAATATTAGCAACTGAATCTAACAATGTATGCAAATAATTATATATGATGACAAATTGGGATTTATCCCATGTATGCAAGCCTGGTTCAATATTCAAAAATCAATGTAATCCATTACCTCAACAGACTAAAAACAAAAAATCACATGATCATATTAATAGATGCAAGAAAAGCATTTGAGAAAATCCAACACCCATTCATGACAAAAAATACTCAGTAAACTATGAGTAAGGAGGAACTTTCTCCACTTGGGAAAGACTGTCTACAAAAACCTTTAGCTAACATCATATTTAGTGGTGAGAAACTCAAAGTTTTCCCACTAAGATCAGATACAAGGTAAGGATGTCCCCTCTCACCACTCCTTTTCAACACCATACTGGAAGTCCTGGCTACAACAGTAAAGCAAGAAAGGTATACAGATTGGGAAGGAAGACGTTGTTCACAAATGGTATGATTGTCTATGTAAAAAATCCAAAAAATTTCATATAAACCTAAAACTGATCTAAAAGAAAAAGTTTTAAAAAAGTAAGTACCTCTGTAATATAAATATAATCTATCTTCCATGATAAAAAAATGAATTTGAACTACTTTACTCCAGTTTGTTACACACTCCACTACTCCCCAATGTTTAGAAATTGGCAAGGTTTCTATCTTTATATACCTTTATGGGATTTGTAGCTGATTGAGTTATGCTCTCTGAGAATCAAGCATTTATATTAGGGGTACTTTTATCCTGTCACAGAGATGTATGAGAAAAGAATGATGCTAAGTACTAACAGAATGCTCTGCTAAATCAGGAAGAACTTTCCAGACCAAACCAAAGAGAGACCACCCCTTTAGCTATGGCTCAGTATTTCTTTTCTTGAGGAGGAACTAGAACTTGCTGCTCATTTTTCTCTGTGAAGCATCCACAGATGCTTAGAAGTATTCATAAATTAACATTATTAGTAAACTTACTTAATTCTTTTTTTTTTTTTTTTTTTTGGCTGTACGCGGGCCTCTCACTGCTGTGGCCTCTCCCGTTGCGGAGCACAGGCTCCGGACACACAGGCTCCGCGGCCATGGCTCGCGGGCCCAGCCGCTCCACGGCATGTGGGATCTTCCGGGATAGGGGCACGAACCCATGTCCCCTGCATCGGCAGGCGGACTCTCAACCACTGCGCCACCAGGGAAGCCCAACTTACTTAATTCTTACTTTTCGCGTGAATCTAGTAGTTCTCAGTGAATCAATTTCTGGCCTTAAATAGGTGGCAGCATCCCACTTGTCATTACTATGAACGCATGTAACTGTCCTGAGTGGACCTTACCTGAGGATTCCAGTGCCATTTCTGGTGTCCGTTCTCACACTAATGGTAGACTTTCAATTGTTATTACCTTTCTGAGGAATCCTTTGGAAAGTGTATCAAAAATCTTAACACACTTATTTTCTAGAATCTAGCAATTGTCCTTCTAGGAATTTGTCATGTGGAAATTATATATCTTGTACATTAAAACATTTTTTGAGGGTGTCTAGTACCCTATTAGTGAAGACTGAAAAATCAGAAACAATCTAAGTGTCCCCAAATGAGTATTTGTTAAGTAAATTCTAGTTTGGTAATTTGGAATTCACTGCAGCCATTCAAAATCACTATTAGACTAGTTAGTAATATGGAGAAAATATTTACAACTAAGTATTCTGTGAAAAAAGTACATCATAAAATAATGTGTATGTTATGGTCCCATTAGAGTCTTTATAAAAGGAAAAATAAAGCCACAGAATAAGTTCAGAAAAATGTCCCAAAATGTTAGCAGTTGTTCTCTGGGGGGGTAGGAGTATGGTTGATTTTTGTTTCTTCTATGTGCTTTTCTATGTTTTCTAAATTTTATTGTTTTGTAATGAGAGCAATGCTAAAAATATCTATTTTAAGAGGTATTCTAGTGCTCTGATGGTTAATTCCAGGCAAGTAGCACCCTTTGAAGACTACTCAACTAGTCTAGTTTCTGGCTATGCTCCCTGCCTGAGCCAGAGGTCTTGGGCATCAGATCTCTGGAGGGCCCTTTCAGTAACATGGCCTAATTCTCTGATTTTAAGACAATCATGATTTGTAGATCTCTTGTCATCTCAAGCAACTTTTCAATTGGAGAGGAATTGGGAGCTTTTCACTGTCAGAGCTAATGGTCCATACCGGTACTGCCACCCTGTAGAATAATTATGCTTTTAAGAGGAACATTCTCTGTTACCCTGTGATGGTTAAGCTTGGGATTGTTCTCTTCATTTCAAGAGGAGTGGCTCTAATTTAATTCTTCTGAATGATATTGCAGGGAATGGATATTTGTTCTCAGAAGGATCTTTTTAATAGGATCATTGCCTTGAAGCAGTGTTCCCTTGGAAACTGCTTGATGTCTGTCTGTGTAGCAGGAGTATTAGATTTTTAGAAGTTGGGTACATGTGTGTGTATGTGAATTCGTATTGAAATGGCTAAAGATAAAATGAATAAAAGAAATGCATTAATATCCTAAAAATTCAAATTAAATTAAAACATATAGGACCTCCCTGGTGGCGCAGTGGTTAAGAGTCCGCCTGCCGATGCAGGGGATACGGGTTCGTGCCCCGGTCTGGGAGGATCCCATATGCCGCGGAGCGGCTGGGCCCGTGAGCCATGGCCGCTGGGCCTGCGCATCCGGAGCCTGTGCTCCGCAACGGGAGAGGCCACAACAGTGAGAGGCCCGCATACAGCAAAAAGAAAAAAAAAAAAAAAAAACATATAACCATATTTTTCAGAATAGAGAGATAATGAAAAGAGGGAACATCCTATTATTGTAATTATTTCAAATGTTTACATGGTGGGAAAAATTCATATCTAAATTACACAACTCCCAAACTCACACTAGTTTTTAAATTCTTTCTTAGCCTCTATGCTCCGGGTTATATGAAGAAATTAATATATGTCACTGCAAAGTTGCTTTCTTCGCCCATGAATCCTTGCACATATGGTGTTTTGGGGGTGTGGGAAGGTAAATTAATATAAAAACTATTAACACCTAGCCCTTTTATGGATATTGTGAAAGAAGAAAAAGAAAGCTTACATTCATTAGATGGCATAGACAGATTGCATCAGAGACACAAAACATCATTTCAGTTAATGTATTCAGACCACAATCTATAGGCGATAAATATACCTATTACATATTTGAGGGGATGTTGGGGAACATCTGCCTCATGGTCTTGAATGATCGGTGTGCATGCATGTCAAGGGATGGGCAACATGACTTGAGAAGATAAGAAATCAATTCTAGAGTATTTTCAGGCTACCCAAGTCCCACTCTACTCTAAAGGGTTGTATCAAAATTGAATGGAAGAGTAGGGGATCCATTGGTTATGTGAATTTTGAAAAATTACCAGATTCCTGCTTAAAAACCATGCTGCTTAGCTTTCTAAACTTATGAGTGAAAATATCACAGAAGTTAAGTGGCATTACAAAAAATTGCCAAACTAGTTTTTGAGAAAACTGAGATTGATTACTCATCCAGTGGATGAAGTATCTTGACTTTTTAAATAAAAATTAAAAGGGAGGGGTTTTATTTATTTATTTATTTATTTATTTATTTTATTTTTTTGAGGTACGCAGGCCTCTCACTATTGTGGCCTCTCCCGTTGCGGAGCACAGGCTCCGGACGCGCAGGCTCAGCGGCCATGGCTCACGGGCTCAGCTGCTCTGCAGCATGCGGGATCTTCCCAGACCGGGGCACGAACCCGTGTCCCCTGCATCGGCAGGCGGATTCTCAACCACTGCGCCACCAGGGAAGCCCTGGGAGGGGTTTTATTTAAAAAAAATAAAATAAAAGCCTCAATAGATTGAACAAATAGCTTCTCAAATCGTTTTACATTCTCTGCCCCATATCAACCCAGTTCTTTATTTGTCACGTACCGATGGATTCAGTCCTCATGACTGCTGCTCACCCAACTCTGCATCGTATCTGCCCCTTTGGTAAAGAAATGAGTGACACTTGAGAAAATGGTCTCTATAATGTCAAGATGTAAACCTAATTGCAGGGGTTACAGCATGTGGGAATGAACAAAAGGAGACATACAGATAGACTGTTGATTCAAGAAGTTATAACTAAAGAAGAAAGAGTGATAGTGTTAGTTGGATACTAAAGAAAGGATAAAACCCTTTATGAGATATGGCAAAAAATCATGGATAAAGTGTTGTAGAAATCTTTCTACATGATATTGGTGCTGTATATGAAATTACCTTCAGGTTTTTGCCACAATAATTCTGCATAACAAAAAAATCCCCAAATCTAGTGGCTTTCAACAACAAGCATATATTTCTTTCTAATGGGCTTGTAGGTCAGATTTGACTTGTGGGCTCTGCTGGGCTTGGCTGAGCTTGGGTACTGTAGTGGAGCTGGCTCTAGATGAAGGCATGGAAAATTCACCTATGGTAACATAAAGGAAGGTGGAATAAGTGTAGCTGCATGGGTGAAGGTGGTGTCAGTAGTTTCTAGAGCTGTTCTTCTCTCAGAGATATAGGAAGCAAAGCTGAGAGTGAAGGTGAGGAGGTGCTAGAGTTTTGAGGTGAAAGTAGGGGTAACTGAGTGGAGTAGAGATATGTAGTGCATTCACTGGAGTCCATTCACTGGACAGCACTAACGGTCTCTTTGAGATCAGTGATCATGACTTAAGGATACAACACATTGTTTTTCTCCAGCCACATTCAGCTTCATGGGTGCCAGGACAGAGCAGGTGGTGAGTTGGCTTTAAGTATGATTAGAGTTTTGCCAAGTGAGACCTATGAGGTAAGAAGACGACAAGAGAGTTGAGGTCTTATGCAGAAATGATGGACTGTGGATTCTAAACTATCAGTACATAAGGAGAATATTAAATATATGAATAGGATGTGGGGAAAAAGTAATAGGTCCTTGTTGGGAATGGGATATTAGAGGAAAGATCTGGAAGGACAAGAGGTGGTTGTGGGAGAGTGGGATGCTTGATTTTGAACCTATGGGGGAATTGCTGTTACTGGTAATGAGAAGGTGACTGGGTTAGGTGGGAGACAAGATCATTGGAGATGAGCTCAAATGGATTAGAAGGATCATCAGGGGAATATTGAAATCACCAAGAATAATGACAAGTAGAGTGCTGGAATTGACAGTGAGTTAGAAGCTTAATTCTTCAAGGAGTGGGGAAGGACCCAGGTCTGTGTATAATTGCAACAAGGAGGGGTAGTGGGTTGACATGCTGAGGAGTTGAAGGGTAGCCATAGCCTGGGGGGAGAGCCAGGTCAAGTTGAGGATATTAGTGATACAAGGGATTTTGCTGGTGATTGACTTCTGGATACAAGGGATTTTGCTGGTGATTGATTTTGGGTTCCAGGGGGATTTGGGGATGGTTTGGAGATAAGTTCATAAAAGGGTAAGTACACAGCTATCTAATAAGAAGAGCCCAGGGATGAAGGCATTCCTAGGTAAGGAGAGGGGCTAGGCTTTTTGAGGTGATCAACAAATCAGGAATAAAGGGATGTCTGAGTCACAAGACAGATAGATGATGAGAGTTGGTGTAATGAGGGATAAGAGTTGATTTTTACTCATAGCACATTAATTTGGAGATCTTCCTCTTCATGTCAAGGACAGTATAGAAGTGGAGGAAGAGTGGTTTTATCTGATGCTTGTAGAGCTCCAGGGCATGGAATTAGGGTGAAGTGGTGTTTGTGGCTGAGGTAGTATCTAATGTTAGAATCACCTGGCATAATCATTTGACTAGGGCTTGGTTTTCAGGGTCTTTAGGTTTAGATCGTGGGACTCTTTTTCTCTCATCATAATGAATTTTTTCCTGATTATGTCATAAAGCCCATGGCTCAGTAGCCAGGTGTTTGATAGATGAGTTTTTAAAAAAATTCAACAAAAAGCAGGTATTGAGAGCATGCATACAAGACAGAGTTATAGGACTAGTTTACCTAATTTAACTATCAATCTATCCATTTCTTTATATACTGTGTGGGAAGATGGTTGGGTGTGACACTGTTTGAACTCAAATTTCATAGAGGATAGAAAATGTGCCCAAACTATTTAATATGAAAAGAACAAATTAAGGCCATCTATCCCCTTCATTCTGTTTCTGTAGTCTGGTGAGTTGTCCATCTTTATTTTTAAGATTCTCTTCATGGGGTTTTTCACAAGATCCTGCAGAATAATAGGCTTGAATAAGATTAATTTTACATACCTCATGGGGCAAAATCCTCTTTCCCCCAGTGGAAAGCTAGAAAAGATTGATGAGGTCATTTTGACTGTTTCACAATAAAAATTCCCTTTATTTTGTTTAGCAATGGGGGCATAAATATACCTTATTTTTATAAGGTATGCTTTTACAGCTACTTTACTTTCACTGGGTAATTTTATGATAGAATTTAAACTTTTCACCAACTTTTATTTATGGTGTTAAAGTTTTACATTTTAGTACTTTGCTTAATTGGCTTCCAGAGAATGACGGATGGGCATAGCTTATATTAATCAGCTCTGAATCTCTGTGGCAAATTTTCTTTTACCTTCTTTATTAATTTTATGCTTAGGGGCTATCAGGAAATAGTATAAATCCCTTCGGGAATCCCACATTTTAGAGAAACAAAGTGTGGAAAGATAATAAACCATAGCTCCTTGGCACTTGTGCCCCTCTACATTGAGATTCTCGAATAATTATACCTCCACAGGTTGAGAGCACCACTCTACTGTATTTAAAAATGAAATACATTTCAGTTCATCAATAGCATCCTTTAGTGTGGAGTCTTGGGGTAGAGGTTGTAAATACCTCATTCATTTGTTCCTTTGCTTTTCCTGAGGGAAACCACATCACGTTTTGATTTCTTCTGGATATCAAATGGAGACAAAATGACCACTAGCAAGAGAATAGAACATAATTGTCTTAGTCCCTTTAGGCTGCTATAACAAAATCCTGCAGACCGGGGAGATTATAAACAACACAAATTTATTGCTTACAGTTCTGGAAACTGGAAGTTCAGTGTTAAGGTGCCAGTATCATCAGGCAAGGGCCCTCTTTTGGGTTGCAGACTTCTCATTGTACCTTCATGTGGTGGAAGAGGAGAGGTGCCTCTCTGGGGTCACTTTTTTAAGAGCATTAATTCCATTCATGAAGGCTCCTCCACTCTCATGACCTAAGCACCTCCCAAAGTTCCCACCTCCCAACACCACCACCATGGGCGTTGGGATTTCAACATGGGAGGACACAAACATTTAGATCATAGCAATAACAAACTGTGTTGTAATGGACATAGGTTGTTTTGTGTAATTTTATTGTTCAGGTGAAAATATTCATTATAGTACATAATATAGTTTCTATTAAGTAGTAAAATTTTGTCATAGCTTTATTTGATATAAATTATGTTCACACATATTTTTAGAACTAGCAAATTTTTCAAATTACCACTGAGAGCTCACACATATTTTTAGAACTAGCAAATTAAAATGTATCTTGTGTGGTAATTCACATAGTTTGCCTTTATATGCTTGATTAAGTGAATGAAGTTACCATCATAAAACCTATAGAATTTTCTAATTTAGTAGTGTACATTATGTTTTCAGTCAAAAGACAACATCTAGTTGAATAAGATAGAAGGGTCAAAGTGCATAGGAAGGTTATCACTGAGATTATCTAGTTTTGCCTAAAGTTTGTGTATATGTGGTATTGTGTGTGTGTGTGAGAGAGAGAGAGAGATATTGATTATGAGGAATTTGCTTGCTTATGCAATTATGTAAGCTGTGTTCCATTATATGCTATCTGTAAGCTGGACACCCAGGAAAGCAATAGTGTAATTCCAGTTGTCTGATTTTTGTCCTATTCAGGCCATCAACCACTGCACCATGTGTACCCACACTGGGGAGGGCAATCCACTTTATTGAGTCCACCACCAATACAAATGCTAATGTAATCCAGAAACACCCTCACAAACACACCCAGGAATAATTTTAATCTGGGTACCCTGTGACCCAGTCAAACTGACATGTAAAATTAGTCATTATACTATGTAAATACTTCTGGGGAGATTTAAAATAAAATAATACCAAAATTTATTATTACTTTATTTGTCATTTGTTTTCTAACTCTTAAGTTGCTTAAATTGCTTCTCATCCACCATTGGAAATGACCACTGGATTATTTCAAATTGCCAAGAAGACCATCCACATTAAAAAGTCACATTAAATAATGAAAAGTGATGTATTAGTTTCTTACTGTTGTAACAAATTACCACAAAGCTTTGTGGCTTAGAATAACAGAGTTATTATAGTTTGCCCTTGACTCCACTCTCTCCTTTTTCATTCAAGATCTAATTTTGATTTCTTCTTCCTTCTTAATATGCTTCCTGAATTTTACTTCTCCCATGGACCTACTGAATATACAGTGACGTAAGGAGCAATTCCTTCTGAGAGAAATCCAGAAACTAGGGGAGTAACTTCTTCATATTGGGTGACTGAGAAAATGCCCACATAGAAATGGGTAGGAAAAGCTGATACACACTCTTGCCATAAATCCCACCACTGGGACAGTGCCACGCAATCAGGAGTGAATCCCTAACTCCCAGCTTCTCCCCAAGGAGTGAAGGGTTTGGACCACACATCTAGCACCTCAGCTTTTAAGGCTGCCACCCAAAGAACAGACTGCCAAATCACCACCCAAAGAACAGACTGCCAAATCACCTAGCTCTGAAAGTCAATGGATCAAAGAAGAAATCAAAAGAGAAACCAAAAAATATCTTGAGACAAATGAAAATGAAAACGTAACATATCAAAACTTATGGGATGGGCTTCCCTGGTGGCGCAGTGGTTGAGAGTCCGCCTGCCGATGCAGGGGACACGGGTTCGTGCCCCGGTCCGGGAAGATCCCACATGCCGCGGAGCAGCTGGGCCCGTGAGCCATGGCCGCTGAGCCTGCGTGTCTGCAGCCTGTGCTCCGCAACGGGAGAGGCCGCAACAGTGAGAGGCCCACGTAATGCAAAAAAAAAAACAACAACTTATGGGATGCAGGAAAAACATTTCTAAGAGGAAAGTTTATAGGGATAAATGCCTACATAAAGAAAAAGAAAAATCTCAAATAAACAACTGAACTTTAATCCTCAAGAAACTTGAAAAAGAAGAGCAAACTAAGCCCAAAGTTAGTAGTAGGAAGGAAATAACAAATATCAGAGTTGAAATAAATGAAATAGAGACTAGAAAAGATCAATAAAGCTAAGAGCTGGTTCCTTTAAAAGATAAAATGAACAAACCTTTAGGTAGACTTACCAAGAAAAAAAGACAGAAGCCTCAGATAAATAAAATGAGAAATAAAAGAGGAGACATCACATCCGATACCACACAAATACAAAGGATCATGAGAGACTACTATGAACAATTAATTATATGCTAACAAATTGGACAACCTGGAAGAAATGGATAAATTCTTAGAAATATACAACCTACTAATAACCATGAAGAAAAAGAAAATCTGAACAGATTAATTGCTAGTGAGGAGATTGAATAGTCTAGGACTAGATGTCTTTACCTGTGAATTCTACGAAACACTTAAAGAAGAATTAATACGCCTTTCTCAGACTCTTCCAAAATCTAGAAAGGGACACTTCTAAACTCATTTTACAAGGCCAGCATTACCCTGGTACAAAAACCAGACAATGACATTACAAGAAAAGAAAATTACAGACCAATATCCCTGATGAACATAAACACTCGAAAAAAATTTGCAAACAGAATTCAATAGTACATTAAAAGGATCATACACCCTGACCAAATGAGCTGTATTTCTGGTTTCAAGGATGGTTCAACATCTGCAAATCAATTAATGCAATACACCACATTAACAAAATGAAGTATAAAAATTATATGATCATCTAAGTAGATGTAGAAAAAGATTTTGACAGAATTCAATATTCATTCATGACAAAACTCTCAACAAAATGGGTATAGTGCTAGCATACCTTAACATATTAAAGGACGTATATAGGAAACCCATAGCAAACATCATACTCAATGATGGAAAGCTGAAAGCATTTCCTCTAAGATCAGGTACAAGACAAGAATGCCCACTCTTGCCACTTTTATTCAACATAGCACTGGAAGTCCTAGCCAGAGCAATTAGGCAAGAAAATGAAATAATAAGCATCCAACTCAGAACAAAAGAAGTAAAATTTTCTGTGTTTGCAGATGACATAATATTATATATAGAAAACTCTAAAGATGCCACCAAAAACTATTAGAACTAATAAACAAATTCAGTAAATTTGCAAGATACAAAATCAACATATAAAAATCAGTTGCTTTTCTATACACTAACAATGAACTATAGGAAAGAGAAATTAAAAAAACAATCCCATTTACAACAGAATCAAAAAGAATAAAATACTTAGGAATAAAATTAAGCAAGGAGATGAAAAATCTATTCACTAAAAATTATAAAATACTGATAAAAGACATTGAAGAAGACACAAATAAATGAACAGACATTCCATGCTCATGGAATGGGAGAATTAATATTGTTAAAATGCCATACTACCCAAAGCAATCTACAGATGCAATAATACAATCCCTATTAAAATTCCAATGGATAATCACTCTGAATGAGTCTATATATATAATATTCTTGAAATAACAAAGTTATAGAGATGGAGAACAAAAGAAAAATACCAATGGCATTTTTCACAGAAATAGAAAAAACAACCCTAAAATTTATATGAAACCACTAAAGAGCCTGAATAGTCAAGCAATCTTGAGAAAGAAGGCAAAGCTGGAGGCATCACACTTCCCACTCTCAAACTATATTACAAAGCTATTGTAATCAAGACAGTATGGTAGTGACATAAAAACAGACACACAGATCAATGAAACAGAATAGAGAACCCAGAATAAACCCACTCATATAAAGTCAATTAATTTATGACAAAGGAGCCAAGAATATACCGTTGGTAAAGAATAGTCTGTTCATTAAATGGTGTTGGGAAAACTGGATATCCACACATAAATGAATGAAACTGGGCCCCTATCTTACACCATACACAAAAATCAACTCAAAATGGATTAAAGGCTTGAATGTAAGACCTGTAACCATAAAACTCCTAGAAATAACGCAAGGTGTAATCTCCTGGATCTGGGTCTTGCAATGAGCTTTTGGATTTGACACCAAAAGCAAAGGCAGCAAAAGGAAAAATAAACAAGTAGGACTACATGCAATTAAAAACTTCTGTACAGCAAAGGAAACCATCAACAAAATGTAAAGGTAAGCAATGGAATGGGAAAAACATTTGCAAACCACATATACAATAAGTGGTTAGGGGGAAAGTAGGGGGGGTCGTGGTAGGATGAACTGGGAGATTGGGATTGACATATATACACTAATATGTGTTAAATGGATAACTAATAAGAACCTGCTATATAAAAAATAAATTAAAAACAAAACAATAAGGGGTTAATGTCCAAAATACACAAGGTACTTATACAACTCAATAGCAAAAAATCAAATAACCCACTTTAAAAAAAAGGACAAAGGACCTGAACAGATATTTTCCTAGAGAAGACATACAAATGGCAACAGGTAGATGAAAAGGTAGTCAACATCACTAATCATCAAGGAAATGCAAATCAAAACCATGAGATATCATCTCACACCTGTTAGGATGTCTACTTCAAAAAGATACAAATAACAAATGCTGATGAGGATGTGAAGAAAAGGAAATCCTGGATGGGGAACTGGTGTTGGTGGGAATGTAAACTGGTACAACCACTATGAAAAACAGTATGGAGGTTCTTCAAAAAATTTAAGATAGAATTACCATATGATCCAGCAATCCCACTTCTGGGTATACAGTTGACCCTTGAACAACATAGAGGTTGGTGGCACTGACCCTCTGCGCAGTTGAAAATCCAAGTATAACTTATAGTTGGTCCTTCTGTGTCCATGATTCTTCATCCATGGATTCAATCAACTTTGGATCATGTAGTACTGTGGTATTTACTATTGAGAAAAAATCCTTGTATAAGTGCACCCTAGCAGCTCAAACATGTGATGTTCAAGGGTCAAATGTATATCCAAAGGAAACAAAATCATTTTCTTGAAGAGATATCTATACTCCCATGTTCACTGCAGCATTATTCACAATGGCCAAGGTGTGGAAACAATGTGTCTGTCGATGAAAGAATGAATAAAGAATATATAGTATAAATATAGAATGGAGTATTATTTAGCCTTAAAAGAAGGAAATCTTGCCAGTTGCAACAACATGGATGAATCTGGAGGGAATTATGCTAAGTGAAATAGCCAGATAGAGGAAGACATTATTTATATGTGGAATTTTTTAAAAAAGAAAGTTGAATTCATAGAAACAAAGAGTAGAATGGCAGCTGTCAGGAGACAGGGGTGAGGGAAAGAGAAAGAGGTTAGTAAAAGGGTATAAACTTTCAGTTAGAAGAGAAATAAGATCTGAGGATCTAATATATAATGGTGACTATAGTTGATAACACTGTATTGTATGATTGAAATTTGATAAAAGTGTAACTTAAGTGTTCTCACAAAAAAAATAAGATAAATATGTAAGGTGATAGATTTAACTCATTGGTGGGGATCATTTTACAAGGTATATGTATCAAAGCATCATCATTATACACTTTAAATGTATTACAGTTTTTTCAATTATACCTCAATAAAACAGAAAAAAAGTGAAAAATGTATTGATAGTGGTGATGATTGTACCACTATCATTCAACTCTGAATATACTAAAAACCTCATTGTTCACTTTAAAAGGGTGAATTTTATGGCATGCAAATTATATTTCAAGTAAAAAATTTACATACAAAAATGAAAAAAATGTTGATATTTGCTATATACAAGGCGTTGTTGGTGCTGGTGATTCATTAGTGAATGGAGAAATAGAGAGTGGTACTTAATTCTAATGTGAACAATTCTGGTGGACTTCATAGTTCAAAGAAGGATCACCAGGGGGTGGGGGTGGGGCTGGGGAAGATGATAGAGACCTGAGCATGGAGCTGAGAAAAATGGTAAAAGGATTTCTCTTGGGAGGAAATGATACTTTCTTTTCTGAAACAGGAAGAAAGAAAGAAAGAAAGAAAGGAAGGAAGGAAGGAAGGAAGGAGGGGAGGGAAGGAGGAAGGAAGGAAGGAAGAAAGAAAAAGGAAGGAAGAAAGAAAGAAAGAAAGAAAGAAAGAAAGAAAGAGGAAGGAAGGAAGAAAGAGGAAAGAAAGAAGGAAAGAAAGGGAGGGAAAGAAAGAAAGGAAGGAAGAAAGAAAGAAAAAGAAAGAAAGAAGAAAGAAAGAAAGAAAAGGGAAAAGAGAGGGGGAGGGAGGGAGGAAGGAAAGAAGGGAAAGGAAGGAAGGAAGAAAGAGGAAGGAAGGAAGGAAGGGTAGAAAAAGTAGGCTTAGATACTGCAAAATTTTGAGAAAGAAGTATAAGAACTCTGTGGTGTTTCTGTGTGGTGGTGTTATATCTGTAAAGAGGGATGGAATTTAATTCTTATATTGACTTTTTGTGCATATAGGAGAAAATATCAGTTTTATAGTCACAGTACTTCAGCACACTTCACCCAGGACAATAGTCTTCTAGAATCTAGGCATTTGGCAGTCCTGGTCACAGGTGGGAATTTCTACCTCAGTAGCTGTCCTAGGACAAGTCTATCAGAGCAACTGACACACAATTTCCAGCCGGCTGTTTGGTCTTATTTTTAGGCTGTAAATTTTTCCAGAAACAAGCTCTGCATTTTCAAGTGCCCTGTGTCCATGCTTTTTATAACAGCTTAATAAATATTTGATGCATGATGTTTGTTAACAGCTACTTCATTTTCAGAAGAAGAATGTGAGTTTCCAGAGTATGTATTCTACCTAGTACTTCAGTTAGTAGGGGGATATGGCAGAGTATCCTATCTTTTATTTATGCTTATAGTTATACAATGCAACTTAGTGATTAAGTGAGGGATGTAAGTTGGAAGGGACTCTCCTGGGTGGAAATATCTTAAAAATCCACAAGAGGGAGATATATTGCTATTGAAGTAGAATGGTGCTAATGAAATACCAATTCCTAACTTTTCAGGGCAGAATATTTTACTGCATTTCCCCAGCTGAAAATAAGAAAAGGATAGGCTTTCTCAAGTTTGACTTTTCAGTTTTCTTTTGGGATGGGAGATTAGATTTAGGAATGCTCAGTTATTTGCAGAGTCTTGGAATATGCATGATATGTCAAGGTTTATGATGCATCAACAGCTTCAATGAGCACATCTAAAGGCTTTAAGGATTTTTGTTTGTTTTTGATCTGATTGTGACTCTTTCAAGGACGGATTGCAAAGCTGTCTTTTCTCTGCTTCCTCTTTTCATTTCTTTGGCAGTGGCAGTGGGGAGTCCCTGCTGGCCAGATTGGTTTTGTATTCTTACTGGGAAGTGCCCTCGCTAATCTCACTGTCTCCTTTGGGCAAGATTTCTCAGCAGGACGAATCATCTTGGTTTTCAGTGGCCTTTACCTACTAAGAGGCAGAGCTGAACTCTAAGTAACTACAGAAAAGGAACCTTTATTTTAAATAGCATATATTTGTACTTTGAAATTCATACTTCTCGCCTGACCTCCTCATGTTTATGTGGTCAGTAGGGCAGAAACCCTTTATAATTTCAGAAGAAATGTTTGCAACATTATTGCTAGATTACTTACAAGCTTTATTTGCTTTCTTTTTAGAAAAAAATATTTTTTCTCTTCCAATACGAAGAAATGATATGTACTAATGATACCTTTAGTGTTTGCCTTTCCTGAAGACTTCCTAATTCTTAAAACTATTTCTTCCTTAGTCTTCCCATTCCCTTTTTTTTTTTTTTTTTTTGTGGTATGCGGGCCTCTCACTGTTGTGGCCTCTCCCTTTGCGGAGCACAGGCTCCGGACGCGCAGGCTCAGCGGCCATGGCTCACGGGCCCAGTCGCTCCGCAGCATGTGGGATCCTCCTGGACCGGGGCACGAACCCGCGTCCCCTGCATCAGCAGGCGGACTCTCAACCACTGCGCCACCAGGGAAGCCCCCCAGTCCCTTTTATAGTGTCCTATTCTCAGTATTCTTTGAGTGGTCATTTCCTTCTTCCCACATCATTGCAGTCCAGGGTGACCTCTGTGGTCAGCCTCTCTTAGGAAGGCTGTGTTGTGTAAAGGCTAAGAGCACAGACTGGAGACAGTCTGTTCTGGGTTCATATCCCAGCTCCAGCACTCACTAGCTGTTTGTGACCTTGTGCAAGTTGCTTCAGTTATCTAAGCCTTAGTCTTACAAACCACAAAATGGGGATAATGATTGGATTTATGTGAGGATGAGATCAGTTAATATATGTAAAGGGCTTAGAACAGGGTCCGGCAAATAGGAAGCACACTTTAAAGGTTGGCCATTACTACTGTTTTCATTATTAATCTCTTCCACCAGAGACTCTCCTTGCAGGAGCTCAGCTACACCATAAGTCTCATGTATTCCCTTTATATCTTTTCTGAGCTCTAGACACATTTCCTAGAGCTTTCTAGACATTTTCACATGGGCTGCCAATTGGTTACCTCAGACTCAACATATTTACAACTGAACGCATTATCTATCACTCTCCACTCCTGGTAACCTGCTGCTTTTTCTATTCCCTCTTTTAGCCAATGGTATCATTTCTTGTCTAGGAGCTGAAGGCAGGAAACAAAGAGTTATCCTTGCCTTCAATCCTTTACCTCCAACTCATTTGATTACCAAATTATGTCAATGCACCTATTCAAACTTCATCCACACTCAAGCCCTTTATTACTACAGGGAACTTGAACCCTCTCCTTGCCCTTACTTGTACCTCGTTCTTTCCACTTTGTCCAGAATGATATTTTACAAATGAAAATCTGATCCCATACCTCCTCAGATTAAAAAGTTCTGTATTTTTCATAGCTTTCAATGTTATATATAGTCTGACACACAAGATCCTTCATGATCTGGCCCTTGCTTGCCTCACTGTGCTGACCTATTGCTTCTCTTTGCCACATAGAAAATGTTGTTCTCTTTCCCATTTATTTGCTGCTATAATCTTTCAGTGATACGAGCAGTTATACACATGGGATAAAATAATGTTGGGCCACTGTGAATTGAGCTGAAGTAACCATTTCATCTCTTCTCCATGGTCTAGGCATTGCTTCCGTGTCTCAATGTCCTGTGTAAGCAAGATTTAATCGAGGCACTTAGAGTGAATTTCTACGTGGACTTATTAAAGCATTGATTTAAGAATTTCAGTATTTTTTAAGTAGCACTAAGGCTCATACCTCTGCCTCAATCATCTTACGTGGGGCGAATGATTTCATGTGTGACCAGATGGCGCACTCTTTACATGATGCTCTTTGTGTGGTGAAGAGTTTTGGAGTCAAAATCTGTGATTCCGGGTGGAGGCGCTGTAGAAGCAGCCCTTTCCATATACCTTGAAAACTATGCAACCAGCGTGGGCTCCTGGGAACAGCTTGCTATTGTGGAATTTACAAGATCTCTTCTTGTTATTCCTAATACTCTGGCAGTTAATGCTGCCCAAGACTCCACAGATCTGTTTGCAAAATTAAGAACTTTTCATCATGAGGCTCAGGTTAACCCAGAACACAAAAATCTAAAAAGGATTGGTCTTGACGTGGTCAATGGTAAACCCCGAGACAGCAAACAGGCAGGGATGTTTGAACCAACCATAGTTAAAGTTAAGAGTTTGAAATTTGCAACTGAAGCTGCAATTACCATTCTTCGAATTGATGATCTTATTAAATTACACCCAGAAAGCAAAGACGATAAGCATGGAGGTTATGAAGATGCTGTTCACTCTGGAGCCCTTGATGACTGATCTGATTTCTTTTATTTACAACAATCTTAGATGCAATTTTCTTGTACCTCGAGTATTACACATTAAAGTGCAAATGTGCAAATTAAGCTGTCAAAAAAGCAAAAAGAAAAGAAAATGTTCTTATTTTGAGTTGGGGACACAAAGGAGGAAACCTCATTATACGTGCAACAGAGAGGGATTAGTGTCTAAATACCTGTTTTAGTAGAGATCCTAGCACATAGTAGGTACTAAATACATGTTAATATTTGTATGAATAAAGTCTGGGCTCTATATGAATGGGAGTGCTTTGTTGCTCATGGACTGTAAAACTGTCCTCAATGTGTTGATTGGAATCAGCATGTTCCACAGTATAATTAAAATGTGAGAAATGTTTTTTGCACATCAGTAATATAAACACTTTCAAATAATGTCTGAGGAAATGCAAACTCAAATTTACAAATAGCCTTTTACATAAACAACACTCAGAGGTGCACTTGCCCCTTAATTCATGTATATAACTTCCATTAATGTTCCTTGCCTCGGTATTTAGCTTTTATTTTTATGTCTGTAGTATAAATCTGAGTCTTGACACTTTAATGGGAAGATCTTGGTTTGTGATGACATCATACCAAATGTAAAATAGAGATGGTTGCATTGTTTGGAAAACTTTCATCTGAGAATGTTTGTCTGTAATCCTGAAGAAAAATTATTTTAAGCCAGTGACACTCTGATTCTCAAGGGAGCCTCTTCCAGTTCATAGGTTCTACATGCTACCTTCACCCCTCCAAACTATATCTCCACATGATTTATTGTGGGCAGCTATAGAGAAAATGGCTTGATAAGGCCCAGTCCCAGTTAAAAGGCAAAGGGCTCAGGCTGGAGAGAAATGCAATAACTCATTATGGCTTCTATAGGAAGGGGCTGATATGTTGCAGGGATGGGGATGAGAAGGAACGGGTCATGGGAAGGGACCAGATGTAGCTCATTCTGTTGTTGTTATTATTATTACTATTATTATTATTAGTGTAGTGTTTGGCATATAGTCGGTATTCGAGAAACCACTCTGGTGAGACTTTGTTCCACATCCTATAATGTAAACTTTTTCATACCAACTTCAGGGCAAGTTAGAGGTTTGAATGTACCAGAGTTTCCTGGGTTTTCTTATGTTGTTCTGAGATCCTGAAAAATTAGAGGTAGGCATAAATCTTTGATTCTCCTCACAATTCTCTTTTAGGCATTCCTGACAGAGGGCGTGGCCATTGTATCCTGCTAGTTATAAATGGAAGTCTGAAACGCAGTGGTCTCCCTGAGTTATCTTCACTCACTTCCCACCCCACCTACCCATAGTAGAGCAACTGCCCCCATGAATGATGTGTGGCTTTGACCTTCATGCTGAATTGTGACCATGACTTTTTATTCTAGTACTTTGTTCACTGGATCAGACATAGCCTGAGAGTTTTTATCCCAGGGCAATGCCACTTCTCCAAACGTGAATCTCAATGGCTACTTCAAGGATCATAGAATACTGAGCTGGAATCTAGGTCATTGTCCTTTTATTAGGGAGGAAGAAACAGGCTCACAGACATGAAGTTCCTTGCTCAAAATGGGTTTAGTGACAGAGCGAGGCTGGGGGCTCAGTTACCTGATTTCCAGCACAGACATTTCCTCCTTCACTCCATTCCCTGTTTCTCTCATTCTCTCTCTTTCTTCCATTCCTTCTTCCCTTCTCCCTTCTATTTTATTTCTGTCATATGAGAACACTTTCACAGCATAGAAGACACAATAATTTGATATGTTACACAATTATTTGGTATAATTTTTATATCATAAAAGTCCTAACAAGCAATTCTTAAATTACCAGAAGGTGTTATTCAAAGGCATAAAAAGATGGAGTTTACTTTTTGGGGGTTTTATTCACTGTTAACTTTCTCTAAATCAGAGAATTGAGTCCTGACTGTTTTGCTTTCAGACTGCTCAGCCACTGATGTTGTTTTGTCCTCCTTTTTGGCTCATTTTTTGATAGCTGATGCTCTTGTAAGGGCAACTCATTGTCTTGTTCTTAGTTCAGCCCACTCTCTCGTGTCATTTAATATCACTGTGACACTTCTCTCAGTTGAAAATTATACATTAGCTGCAGTAATTATTTTTCTTTTTATTTTAAAAATATTTCAAGCATACAAGAGTTAATAACAGAAACCTGTATTTTCCACTATCCAGATTTAGTACATATTAACATTTTGCCATAACTTTTTCAGATAGTTTTAATGAAATATAACATTGCAGATCCATTGGAAACCCCCTTAACCCCCAAATCTCCCCAGGGATAAGCATTGTTAATGTGTGCCCCCTTCTTTATATTATGTCTCCAAAAACAATGTGTTTTTAATAATTTACATAAATGGAATTATTGTGTATGTTCTTTTTTGCAACTTTCCTTGTTTACTCAAAACTACTTTCTTTAGATATATTCATACTGATACAGTAATTCATTTTCATTGATCCTGGTATGTATGATATTATTTTATGAAAAACATCATAATTTATCTATCTCTTCCACTATTGATAGACATTAAAGTTGCATTTAATTTTTTCTGTTACAAACAATGCTGCAGTGAACATCTTTGTCTATATTTTTTAGTGGATTTATGTGAGAGATGCTGTAGGGTACCCACCTAAGAGTGAAATTTGAGATTTGTAACTTATATTTAATTTTGCTAAATGTGCTAATTATTCCCAAAAGTGGCTTTCCAGCTGACACTCTTCCCAGCAGTGCATGAGAGTTCACATTTCCCTTTGTCCTCTGCTGCAGTAACTTGAGTACTGTTCACCAGTGACTTCCAGCTCTCTGCCTTCTAGGCATGTGGAGGCCTTGCACTCTCCCATTCCCTTTGAAGTTAGGCATAGCCATGAGATCATTTTAGACAATGAAATGTGAGCAGAGCCTTAAGGGCCAGTGAGGCATTCATCACATTGTCTGGACTTTGCCTCAGTGAACTTTAATGATCCTTATGGTGAATTCTTCATTGTATTGGGTTGCAGTGAGGATAACATGGAGTACAAAGCCTCCAGCTGACTGGACAGTAAACATTAACTATGAGTTATAAATAAATCATTGATGTTTTATATCAGAGCTTGGAAAACTATCCTGTTGGCCAAGTCTGACCCACTGCCTGTTTCCATAAAGCTTTATTGGAACACAGCCATGCCAGTTTTTGTATGTCTTGCCTAGGCAGAGTTGAGTAGTTGAGACAGAAACCAGGTGGTGTACAAAGTTGAAGATATTTACTATTTGGCCCTTTGTAGAAAAAGTTTGCTGACCCCCATTTTAAGCCACTGATCTTTTGGGATTTTTTGTTACTGTCGTAGATCATAGCACATTTTGACTGATATGCTCACCACCATGTGGTATTATCTGACTATAAGCTTCTTACCAATCTAATGGGTGTCTTGAAATATTTTTTATCAGGTAAGTAAATAATTCCTTTTTTAAAAAATTACTTTATTTTATTTATTTATTTTTGGCTGCATTGGGTCTTCTTGCTGCACACGGGCTTTCTCTAGTTGTGGCGAGCGGGGGCTACTCTTTGTTGCAGTGTGTGGGCTTCTCCTTGCAATGGCTTCTCTTGTTGCAGAGCACGGGCTCTAGGCGCACAGGCTTCAGTAGTTCTGGCATGAGGGCTCAGTAGTTGTGGCTTGTGGGCTCTAGACTGCAGGCTCAGTAGTTGTGGTGAGCTTAGTTGTTCCGCGGCATGTGGGATCTTCCCAGACCAGGGCTCGAACCTGTCTCCCCTGTGTTGGCAGGAGGACTCCCAACTGCTGAACCACCAGGGAAGTCCCAATAATTCCTTTCTGCAAGCCACAGACATATCTTGATGACCCTAATGGCTCTTTATTTTTTAAGTTTTTAAAAATCAACTTTAATGAGGTATAATTACATACAATGAATTTCACCCATAGAATTCCATAATTTTTATTAAATGTACAGAATGTGCAACCATCACTATAATTCAGTTTTAGAGCAATTTCATTTTCCCAAAAAGTTCCCTTGGGCCCTTTTGCAGTCAGTCCTCACTTCCATCTCTAGTTCCAGACAACCACTAATCTGCCTCCTGTCTGTATGAATTTTCCATTTCTGGACATTTCATACTTTTGGAATCATGTAAGTCTAAATGGAATCATGTAATCATTTGCATTTGTCTTCCTTCCCTTAGCATAATGTTTTTGAGATTCATCCTTGTTTTAGCATAAGTCAATAGTTTGTTCCTCTTTATTGCTGAATAGTATTCCATAGTACACGGAAATCCCACATTTTATTTATCCATCCACAAGCTGATGGAAATTTGTTTTGTTTCTACTTTGGCTATTATCAATGCTGTTATAAACACTTGCATACAAGTCTTTATATAGACATATGTTTTAAATGTGTAAATTTCTGGGAGTGGTACTGCTGCATAAGATGGTTAGGTTTATGTTTCACTCTTAAAAGAAACTGCCAAACTGTTTTCCAAAGTAACTGTACCATTTTACCTTTTCACCAGCAATGTATGAGAGAGTTCCAGTTTTTCCACACCCTCACCAACATTTGATGTTGTGTCTTTTTTTTTTTTTTTTTTTTTTTTTGCAGTACACGGGCCTCTCACTGTTGTGGCCTCTCCCGCTGCGGAGCACAGGCTCCGGATGCGCAGGCGCAGCAGCCATGGCTCACAGGCCCAGCCACTCCACGGCATGTGGGATCTTCCCGGACCGGGGCATGAACCCGTGTCCCCTGCATCGGCAGACGGACTCTCAACCACTGCGCCACCAGGGAAGCCCGTGTCTTTTTGATTATTGCCATCTCGCGGGTGCACAGTAGTATTTCATTGTGGCTTTAATTTTCATTTCACTAGATACTAATGATGTTGAGCAATTTTTCATGTGATTATTAAACATTCACATATCTTGTTTATGAAATTATTCAAATATTTTGCCCATTTTAAAATTGGGTTGTGTTTTCTTCTTATTATTTAATTGAAAGAGTTCTTTATATGTATTCTGGATACAAGTCATTTGTTAGATATATGATTTCAAATAATTTCTCCTAGTCTGTGGTATATCTCTTCATTTTCTTAACAATGTCTTTTGAAATGCGAAAGACTTTAATTTTGATTAAGTCCAGTTTATCATTTTTCTCTTTTATAGATTATGTTTTTGGCATTGCTTCTAAGAACTCTTGGTCAACTGAAGATCATGACAAATATAGTCTATGTTTTCTTTTAGAAATTGTAAAGTTTTAGCTTTTCCATTTAGATCTATGATCCATTTTGAGTTGATTTTTGTGTATGGTAACCCTAGTGGCTCTTACTTCATACCTTTTGGGGTGACTGGTGGAGGGGAAGGGAGTATCAGGGCTGAAAAACTGGTGCCTTAGAGTTTGGTTAAAAAAAAAAAAAAAGGGAGGCACAGTCATAAGCCAGAGAACCTATTTTCCAACTTTCCAAATATGAAACTTTTAAAGTATAAAAATATGATCCTTCTGTGAAAAATACATTTGAAAATGTTATCAATGTTTATCTTGCAAGCAAGTAATGAGAACTTACTCCTCTTATGCGCATAAAGTTGTGGATGTTTGAAAAGAAACTAATTGAAGCTTATGCAACCTTATCTTTATCTTTCCTTCTGGTTTTACAGACTTCAAGAGAGTTGGGCAAGTCCAGAGAGACTTAAGTTTTCTTCAAAAGTTTCAGGACATAACTCAACTCAGCAAGGAACACTTTCATAATTCTTTCATAAAGTGAGGGGAACACGGACGTCTTTGAGTAGGACCAACACGGCTCTCTGTAGAGATTTGGTTGTACACGTGGAGGGAGATAAGCTTGTTTTTCTTTCTAGCTGCTGCAACTTGGGAGCAGAGTGGGAAGTTACACTGCACTTACTTAGCTGCAGAATTATGCAGCTATGAATCTGTATTTCCCCCGAGGTCCCCCAACCTAAAGGAGCAGGCATTAGAGTAACAGTAACAGTAGCAACATCAAAAAACATCCTCCTAATCTCCACCCACCAGGAAAATGCTCTATCTCCCATTCCCCCCATGTTGCTTCCCTTTTGGGCAGAGTCCCGGGTGCTGGCCCCATCCTCCATGTTATGGCTCTTGACTGTGTTCGATGTTCCTCTGCTAGCCAGGGCTGGTGGATTTCATGGTCAAGTACTGTCTTGCGGGCTCTTACACCCTCTCTCCACAGGCCTCTCTCCCAATCACCATGTACCCACAGGCCTTGGAGTCAAACAGACTTGGTTTGAATCCTGGCTTTGCTAATGGCTCCATGACCATGGACAAATCATTTACCCTCTTTGAGTTTCAGTTTCCTCTTCTGTAAATATGAGACAGTAACACCCAACTTTCAGGATTTCTATGTGGATTAGAGACAATAGGAAGCACCTAGCACAGTGCCTAGCTTGGTATAACATTTCTCAGCATCACTCATATTATTGAGTGTATACCATAAATGGTAGCTCCCAAAAATCCAAAACAAAACAAAAAGACTAGTGGCAATAGAACAAGTAGGTTTTCTCTTTCTTCCCCTTTTTCCTCTCCTCCTCTTCTTTCTTCCTCCCCCTCCCCCTTACCTGTGACAGATGAGATCAATGTTGTAGATGTTTTGATGAGCACCTGTGTACTCTGAGCCTGAGGCAGAGCCACAGTCATTGTCACAAAAAACCTCTCCTTGCTGGCTAGTCATTATTGTCACCATTTCTACCATCTCCCTATGACCCTAGACAGGGGCTTTTACCCTTTGGAACTAGCAATGCCTTTCATTTCAGGGTAGCATGGGCTGAAATGTTGCTAGGGTTGTAAAGGATAAGCCTTTCAGGGCACAATATGGGAGCATCTGATGCGTCAGCCTCTCAGCGCCTCATTCAAAATATACTCTGACTCCCTTAACATAGCCTCTTTGCTACTGCTGCAAACCCCAATTCAGGCCACCATCATGTCTCTCCTGGACAGGAGTCTCCTTACTGCTGTTTCTGCTACCGCTTTTGAACTCTATAATGTATACTACATTTTGCAGCCAGAGAGATCTTTTTTAAAAATTTATTTTATTTTTTATTTTTGGCTACATTGGGTCTTCGTTGCTGCACACGGGATTTCTCTAGTTGTGGCAAATGGGGGTTACTCTTCATTGTGGTGCGTGGTCTTCTCATTGTGGTGGCTTGTCTTGTTGCAGATTACAGGCTCTAGGCATGCAGGCTTCAGTAGTTGTGGCATGTGGGCTCAGTAGTTGTGGCTCATGGGCTCTAGAGAGCAGGATCGGTAGTTGTGGTGCATGGGCTTAGTTGCTCCGCGGCATGTGGGATCTTCCCGGGCCGGGGCTCGAACCTGTGTCCTCTGCATTGGCAGGCAGATTCCCAACCACTGCGCCACCAGGGAAGCCCAGCCAGAGAGATCTTAAAACATAAATCACTCCATGCATTATACTACATAAAACCCTCTAATTGCTTCCCATTGCTCTTAGCATAAAATCCAAATAGTGCATCATGCTTTTACAAAGTCCTATATATATGGGCCCCACTAATGTTTCGGCCATCATCCACTACTTACATTTGCTGTGCTCTAGCCACACTGAATGTCTTTTTGTTCTTTAACCTAACCAAGTTAATACATTCCTCAGGATCTTTACACGTGCCATTTCCTTTGCCTAGAATCCTCTTACCCCATATCCTCTCATGACTGTCTTTTCTTCTTTCATTTAGATTAAGCTCAAATGCCATGTCTACAGGGAGGCCTTTCCTGAATACCTGACCTAAAGTGGTGTCTCCACTCCCCTAGTCTTTTGCTATTGCACTATCAGTGTTTTAGTTATACATTTATATGTGTATTTATTTTTTATTTGTTTGGTGTCTGTCTCCCCCAACTAGTATGCTAGTTCCAAGAGAAAGAGACATTCCCTGTCTTGTTCACCCCTTTATCCTCAGTATATAGAGCACTGCCTAGCACACAAAAGACTCAATAAATATCTGTTTGTTAAGCCGAATAAACAGATATCCATCCAGAAACTACTTCTCCCCTTCAGAAAGCACTTCTGGCCACTTCCAACCGCTCAGATGTTTTGCTCCATAATTTCTCACACTTGCCTCTGAGGAACATCCCATCATCATCCCCTGGAGAGGAGTTCCTGGTGAAAAGTGTGTCTGGCCTCTTGTTCTTTCAGGATTTGAGGTAGGATTCGAGCCTGGGTGCCTCCTGTCCATAGTCTGAGTTCTTGTAAATGGTGACAGTCCGGTATTTGAAGAGTGTTGGTGTCAAAGACAGGTTTGAAGAGCTGTGGAAATCAGTTGGGTTAATCAAGAACACATATCTAAAACATGGAGCAAAACTGGGCCTTGGGATTTTGGCTGGTGGGAAGCAATGCTCAAGAAACCAGTAGAGTGGGGTGGCCCAGGGAGAGTGGTCTAGATGAATTCTAGATTTGGAGTATGGATTCCTGAGGCCATTTCCTATGGAGGCAGAGCCTGTATTCAATGTGGCTGATCTAGGTTTGTTTAAGGAATTGTAATGCTGTTTATGGAGTTCAAGACTCCCTTGGGACCTGCCTCAGCCATGTTTTTCATGCTCCCTCTGCATCTTCCTCTCTGAGGAAGACTGCTATACTCCTTTCCACAGTTATACCTTTACATTTCTCTAAAGTATTCTCCAAATTTTCTGTCCCTGGAACAATGGAGAAATGTGACATTTTATAATCAGATTTTCAAGAGTGAGCCTTGGACTCAGTTTTCAGGCACACAGTCTTTTGGACTAAACATTGCTTGCTTGTGAGATATCTTTGCCTGCCATCTATAGGACATAATTGTTTGTGGCAATACACAGAGATGTCCCTTAAGGAAATCCAGTACATATAAAGCTGAGCTTGCTGAACTCTAATATATACACCAGAGGTGATTATGTTACAGAACAATAAATAGTGGATATCATTAATGATTCAAAATAATATTTAACTTAAAGCAATAGATCATCATACAAATTTATGGTATAAAATAAAGAACATGTATACAAAAAAGCCATCACCCCTCCGGAAGTAGAGTATTCATAGGCTTTTTTCAACCGCGCCATATATAGAGAGTGTAAATTTTGGTTGGAGTCATTGTTTGTCAAAGCCGTTGTTTGCTCAAGGCAGCAGTAGAGACATAAGTTTCCCTCAATTCTCACATAGAAAAGTATCACCCAGAAATCACAACTCTCAAAAACTACCTTCTGTGCACCAGGCATTATCATTTGTGCTTGCAATAACCACCACGGTAGGTGCTATTTTTGCCTGTGTTTTACTGATGGGGAAATGGACAGAACAGCTGACTTCTTACAAATGTGGCTGAAGCTTCATAAATCAAGTCTTGCTTTTTGAATAATGGTCGTACCTCTTATTTCAAATCAACAGCCCAGCAGGTTTTTAACTTCACCAACTTTCTCGGTGAGAAGGAAGCTGAACAATAATTTGTCTGTAAAAGTATGAGCAAGAAATGTTACCCTAGAGTTGTACAGAAGTGGCAAGATGCAAGAACACTGATTTTTTTTGTTGTATTGTTTTTGACATGTCAGGAAAGTCTGTAGACAATTTTGGGTGTGAAAGAAGTTGACTAAGACGTGTAAATTTGCTCTGCTGTTCTGGCCTCAGAAACATGTTGTACTTCATTTTAACATCTCTCTCCTATTTTATAATGACTTTGTTTTCTTGACTATAACATGGCTGGAATTCTCCAGGCATGACTATATTAGAATTGGATTAGTTAAAAAAAAATGAAGGAAAAAGACTAAAACAGAATATCATTAGTTATTGTTAATATTCTAATAGTTATTTATATCCATTCAGATGAAAATTCATATAGGATTTGAAAATGACTATGGATGAGAAAGATCGCTTTATAATTAAGGAAATATCCACTTAAACCTCCCAAACTTCCTAAATAATTGATAGAAATTTAACCATCTACTTTCCCTGAAGTATTAGCTTGAGAAAGTGTTTCAATAGATACATCTGATTTTATCTCACACAATTCTTTAAAAAATGTTGAAGAATTCTGGAAACCTTCTGGAACCACTAGTGTTTGTTATACTGATATGTAGTTAAAAATTTAGAAAAAAAATTGATCTCTTCCTTGGGGAATCCATATAATCTGAGGAGATAGAAATAGCAGGTGTTGGAAAAAGAGGGGGTAGTTTTAAGATTACTTATTTTTTACCTGCTGCCCATTAGAATTACCTGGGAAGTTAAAAAATCTCCATGTCAAGCCCACGCCTCAGACCAGTTAAATCAGAACCTAAATTGATGGAAACCAAGGTCATTCCAATGTGCAGCCAAAGTTGAGAACCACTGCTTAGAGAGACTCTGTTAAACAACCCACTGGAATTCTCCCTTCCTTGAATTCCTTCTGTATTTAACCTATTTTCACATGCCTTTGTATTTTTTGTTTTTCTAATTTGAAAAATATACTGCCTGTAGTCATGAAGTGTGTGTTAAATGAATTTTATGTATAATTAGTTAAACCACCTCTGATATATATAAATACTTTGGATAATTACTGGGCTTGTAGTCTATCATACTTAATAATGAACCACTCTTCTCCTCTAGATTGCTTAAACATATTTCAAAGTTGTTAGGATACAATCCACATTCCTTATAATTTGGTAACCCTGATCTGTCATCTTTGGCAAAGAGTGTATGGGAGAATGTGAATCTGTGTGTGTGTGTGTAAACAAATATACACATAAATAGAATTCTGCTGAAATTCCAAAGCAGCATATTAAATAGTAGAGGGAAAGTTGGTTTAATTATCTTGTATTACTGGCAGCCACTTTTCACGATCTTATTTTTTTCCCACTCAGTACAATCAGAGGCTTATGTTTTTATTAAAATTTATTAATATGCATCATCAGTATATCATTTAATTCCTAGGATAATCTTAGATGAGCTAAGCTGGTGATTTAACTATATGATAATATACTATTATATCCCACATTTGAAAACAAAGATTATGACATTCATAGTTCATATGTGGACCAAATAAAACTGTAGATTTTTAATGAAAATATCTGTCTCTAGATTTCAGCTGAGCTAGAATGAGTTTAAATGGTGATGTGACCTACCTGTGTCTTGATTAGTGTAAAAAGAAAAGTTTGACAAACCTTTTTGGAAGAATTTCCCACTTTCACGTTTTGCTCTGAATACAAAATCAAGCTTTTAAGGGTATGACTACAAGGACATTTAAAAATCTTAACAATTAACCAGGGCAGTGAGTGAGTACATGCAGCTCAACCTAGTGGGTTTCTTTCCCCCTTTGTTTTCCTTTTTTAAAAATAAATTTATTTATTTATTTATTTTTGGCTGCGTTGGGTCTTCGTTGCTGCACGCGGGTTTTCTCTAGTTGCAGCGAGCAGGGGCTACTCTTTGTTGCGGTGGTTTCTCTTGTTGAGGAGCATGGGCTCTAGGCTCACGGGCTTCAGTAGTTGTGGCTCATGGGCTCAGTAGTTGTGGCTTGCAGGCTCTAGAGCACAGGCTCAGTAGTTGTGGCGCACAGGCTTAGTTGCTCCGTGGTGTGTGGGATCTTCCCAGACCAGGGCTCGAACCCGTGTCCCCTGCATTGGCAGGTGGATTCTTAACCACTGAGCCACCAGGGAAGCCCTCCCCCTTTGTTTTCTTTTCTTTTCTTTTTTTCTTCTTTACCATGATTCATGGTGAATCATAGTTGTTTAAAAAAACTACAGGATTAGCTATTTATGATTTGTATTAATCATACAATATTAATTGTTATTAATTGAGATACTAATCATTTTTCTGAGATGGGAACCCTAACAAAATATCCAATTAAGACTTTTCAAAATTAATTAACTGGAAGATTCTACTGTTTTTTTCCTTGTAAAGTTTTGTCTGGGAAGCTGGCACTGATTCTCATTCTTCTATCTACTGTGAGCTACTTAGTAGCTGTAAAATAATGTCAGAGCCTGAATTTAAGGAAAACATCCTTTCAGAATGAAGGGGTTAAAGAACTTTGAATTGCTCACATGTGACTGTGACAAATCGCTTTAACCTTTAGCTGCTCTGTGTTACTTCTGACTCACTAAAGAATAGCCAAACCCAGGTTGCTTTCAGAAAGGACTCCATTTTATTCCTGAAAGAAGTGATTATGTGTGAAATGTTTTTAAACTTAACAATTATGAATATTATCATCTGATGTCAGGCAGTACCTACTGTATCTGGATTCCCTTTGTGATAAAGTTTGACATTTCATGCTAGAACTGAATATATACCTTTTCTTAAAATCAAGTCTTCTCAGGAGTCACCTCTCTGGCTCATTCCAAGAGGAGGCACCTTGAGGAACAGTGTGTTCTTTCCCATTTGTATACCTCATGCAACAGCACTCTTGTTGATCAGAGGTAGTTTGACAAATGGAATTTAAAAGAGGATTATTAAAACAGCTAGCAAAAATGCAGCACCAGAAGTTCTGGAAACCTACAGAAATGACTTCTTAAATGCATTATTTAGTAATTTATATTTGATATTTTAGATTCTGAGCAGCTCCTGAGTGAGAAGAGAATTGGAATAGAGATAGTATGTTGCCTAAGGTTTCGCTTAGCTAGATGCATCTAGATAGCCACGTTAGAGTCAATTCTAGGGGTTCCATGGCAATGAGGAACTCTGAGCAGTAGAGACACTGTACGCTAATAGTGATTGCATCGTCATCCTTTTCATGTGTTGAGGTCAGTTTGATTTAAAGATATAAGTGGGGCTTTTTTGTTTATTTTTGTTGTTGTTGTTATTTGTCTGGATTATTCTGGTTGCAGTAAAGAAAGACCCTTCTCAAGTGTGCTGAAGAAAGGAGACCCTCCTCTAAGAAGAGGAGTCACAAGCGGTCTGAGTTTCACTGGTGTGGTTGTTCTGGATTCAAGGCTGCCCATGAACCTTAGTGGCAGGAGCTCATGCATTTTTCCTTTGTGCTCAACCATTTCTGGGACTCAGCTGCACTCTGAATGAATGCATCTTTCTGTCCCCTTGTCCAGTCAGCTGTGGAGCAGGGGGAATCAATGGCCTACTGTCCACTCAGCAGGGTCAACGGGTAAGAAATGGTTCCTTGATAATATGGATGAGATATTATCCCAAAATACATTGTTACCAAAAATGTTATTGGGAGCAAAGGAGGAAAGAATCCAGAGAAGAAGTGTTGTCAGGAGAAGATGTCAAATTCAGTTTTGCCTGCATTGAACAAGAGGTGACTGTAGATACCCAAGTGCATATACGTAGAAGTGTTTTGGTTGGTTGAATCTGAAGCTCAGTGCAGAGGGCAGACCTCTAGAACTAGCCTTGGTTGTCATTAGCACATAGGTGAGAGTTTAAATCATTAGCTCAAATGAGGTTACCTGAAAAGAGCATATGGAGAGAACGGCAGTGTGCAGGAAAAATGAGGAGAGGAAAAAACCCTGTGGAACACTGACATTTAAAGAACAAGCAGAGGAGAAGCAAATATACTCATATGGGAGATAGTAACAGAATAGGGTTAAACCTAGGAGAGAATAATATCATGGAAACCGAGGATATATAATTTTAGAAAGGACTGAGTCTCTACTATTCTCAAATAGGACAGAAAGTACCAAAAAATAAGAATAGAGAATTGACAGATTTGACATGATGGAGATCATTGGTTGCCATTTCCAGAGAAGTTTTTGCAGAGTTGAGGCAAGTGTGTGGTACATAGGAGGTGAAAATCAGCTTTTCATGGTTGAGAGAAAACAGGAATGGGAAGCGAGGATGTAGAGGTCATTGGAATAGAGTATTCTTCAGAAGCAGCCAAACAGGGAAAAAGAAAGCGAGCACATAGTTAGAGGTAAGGCCTGGGCCAAGAAGACATACTTTTTCAGGATAGAAAAAATTTGAACATGTTTATTAGCTAGGGGTAAGAGACTGGAGGTTGCAATAGGAGTAAAAGGTTGAAAAAAATTATGGTGCTAATGAAGCTAGGGGAAAATAATATGGAAGAAGATTTCACCATTATAGGTAGTTGCCAGTAATAGACTGGCAATTCTATGAGTTGGATACCAGTAAGTAACTATGAAAATATTTGTATATAAGGTATAGTGTCCAATTAACTCTTAAATTGGTTTATTAAACCGCTGATATCTGTGCCAAGACTTTCTGCCTCAGATCTCTCATTATAGGTGAGAGATCATTTCTTTTTCTTTGCTTTTTTCTTGTTTATAATGGAGTTTGAACAACATCTTTGCTCTTGGTACAATGATGGCAGGAACAGTTAAAGTCCCCCGATAATTCATTATGAACTATTTTAAAGCTACTTTTAACCATTTGGCTCTGCCTAATATTTTAGTGAAATTCAAAATATAGTGTCATTGACTGACATGTTTTTTCTCCATTTCCTTTCCAACTTAACCCCAGGAAAAAAATATTAATTAAAAAAATTCTAACATTTCCCTCAGCAAAAATATTTAATAAAATACTGTCCAACTCTTCCCAACTCCAACCAGGTGATTGAAGTGGCCTATGCAACTGGAAAATTCAAGAAAAAGTTTTTGTGATCAGGAGCTTTCTGCCATTTAGAGAGTTGTAACCATTTCCTCATGGTATTGGTGATTCCAGACTTGCCTTTCTGCTGCCAGTGGAGCTCAGTCACTCATGTCAATAGGGAAAGAAAACAGAGACAGGGACTCAGACAGACATAGCATGGGACATTTATACAGAATGAATTAAGGAAGTATAACTATGTGCCATCTGCCACAAAATAATTTATAGTCTCAACACAAATTCCTGATATTGCACCTTGAATTCTTTGATATGTGAAGTCAGATATAACAGTTAATTATTTTTTTGAAGTGTTTGTCATTAACAGCCCCACTCAGCTATTCATGTTGTGATCAAAGCTCTAAGGATTTCTGTAGACTTGTAGTAGCCAACATCCCTTTCTGTTCAAGCAGAGAAAAAGCACTCTGTAGCTCAACCTGGCACCCTGGTAAGGCCCAGAATGTTTCTCATCTACTTCATTTGGTGCCTGTGACTTGAAAAATTGATGACAAATAACATATGCATTGCTACCACCGGGACACTTTATAGAGTTCCTCTTTTTTAATACATGGACTACTGAGAATTAAAATTTTAAACTGGGGAAAGATAAAAACCTAAAGTAATATTTGAGAGGGAGCAAAAACTGCTGAGAGTAGGAGAGGCAAATAATAAAGCCATGAAATTATTCTGCAATGTTCCGAAGAGGAAGAGGGATTAAAAATAGGTTCTTGAATCAAACAAACAGATTGGAATCAGGCAGTGAGGTTTGAATCTCGATTTGGACACTTACTAGCCCTGTGATGCTGGATGAATAATACGAGTCTATAAGCCCCAGTTTACCCAGCTGTAAATGGGTTGCTGTGAGTTTTAAATGAAATGTGAAGTGATAAGCATGATGCCTGGCACATGGGAGATGCTTAATAAATGTCAGTCATCGTAATTAAAAAGGGATACCTAAGGGATGTATGAAATGGAAAATGGGTCTGATGAATATACCCAGAGTGGTTTGTTAGAAACAGGTGGAGAACTGTGGGTAGACTGAAGGGACCGCAGGTGCGCTCTGAGTGGGGGAAGATAATCACTGGCAACGTTAGTGAGGAGTGGGCGTTCTCACTTCTCTTTAACCTGTTTAGTTTAGTTCAAGGACTAAGGACAGTGACTACATGGAAAATTTAAAAATATCCATATTCCTAGGTGCCTAACATCCTTCTCCCTCCCCAACTTAAATGTAATTGAATAGGGCTGGGGTAGGATCCTGAAATCTCTACATTCAAAGTGATCCTCAGTGGGTCTGATTACTTAGTCCAGGAACCACTGGGTTAGGAAATGAAGCTTAGAAGGATAGGATAGTTTAGAAAATCTCTATATGGCAATGATTTTTAAAAATATTTGGGAGGCTTTGAAGCCCTCTGAAAATCTGACATAAAGATGCTTTAAAAATGCAGCCCATACCGACTCATAAAATTTTGCATACATTTCAAAGTGTTCACTTACCTCTGAAGCTCAGCCACACCAGGCTAAAGAAAACCCACTGTAAATAATTAGTTATGGAAACAGAACTCTGTGGCACAGATAACAACTAGTCAAATAAAAGAATTCTTTCCACTGGTTCCTAGGGGGCTGTAATAGAGAGAGCTGGCTTTTCATCAAAAATTTGTGTCCTTCTTATTATAGTCTAAAACTGTTGCTGGGAAACGACTATATCTCTCCCAGCCTCCCTCACATCTAGGTGTGGCCATGCCAATGGCCTTACCAATGAAATATGAGCAGAGGTGACCTGTGTCACTTGTAGGAAAAGAGGGTCAAGAATGAGGCCCACCCTTTCCATCTCTTCTTTTTCTCACCTGCTGGCTGGATGAACACCCCTGGGGTAACCTTAGAAACCACATGTTGACAATAGAAGAGCAGTAAATTGGATGGAGGCTGGGTCTTGAAACACTGCTCAGAGGAGGGCTGGCAGCTGATCAGGAACATCCATTTTTCTCCCTACATGCAGGAGAGATAAATTTATGTGTTCAGCCACTGAGATTTCAGGCTTTCTTGTTTTTAGAGGTGCTAGTGTTATTTTAACTAACGACTGTCAGTTTTTGGAACTATGTATAGGGTTGAGCCCCAGAGCACTACTTGGGAAATAAGCAGCCAGTGTATAGTCTTCTGGCACAGGTCAAGAGGTTCTATTTCCCCTGTTGTGGGCAGTGAATTTCATAGATAATGTACTAGGAAGCAAAGCAATGAATGAAGCTGATTTTGCTCTCGAAGACAATGGTAGAACTAGTCAGTTACTTTTTCCCCTGACTCCTCTCTCCTGTAGTACAAGCCATGTTTTCAGCTCAGTGTGTTTCATCCTGGCAGGGTGATTAATACCAACCTCAGGCCTGATGTGTGTGTGTGTGGGGGAGATACTCTCTGCACTTCAGCTTTCCCATTTAGAAAATGACGATTCTCTTTCTTCCTGTTTCCTAGGTATATGTTTTGAGGGTTGAAAGAAAGGTTCAATGCCACTGTAGCAGAGACTGCGAGATGTTCCCCAAGTCCCTCTTCTCCTTTTCTTTATGAACAAACAGCTGGACTCAATTCCTAGCCTCTCTCGCATTCTGCGTAGCTATGTGACTGAGTTCTAGCTCAAAGTGATATATGCCACATTTTTCTGGCTTTGAAAAATCATCTAAGTGTGATCTTCCTTCCTATTTTCCCTTTTTGGCTGGCTGGGAGGGAGATGACCATGATGGCCTTGGAAGCTACAATTGAAGATGGCAAAGCTTCTGTCACTTTGTTGCCCTAAATGACTGTGAGGGCAACCCCATTGATCTGATCAGCTGCGCAGCAAGAAATAAAGTCCTACTGAGTTTGAAACAAAATACGTTTTGGCAACTAGTATTACTCTAACCAATACATCTATTACCTAAACTTCGGACCATACGCTCCTCCTAAACTAAACATCCTTACGAAGTTTATAAATAAATAAACATAAATATTTATGTATATATATTTGCAATATATATTATACACAAGATCTTTACACACATAATACCACACACATACACATCTATATGTAAAAGGAAATTACTGATAATGTTTTAATTGGAATGATGAATATAATGGTAAGAACAATGGATAAATACTCTGGGGATCTGATTTGAGGTGCAAGATATTTGATGCTGGGGAAAGCCCTTACTTAACATGGATAGGACTCCATTAATTAATGGAAAGTAAAGGGATGGCTTTGAATCAGAAGTGGCTTTCATATTTTTCTTTTCTTTTTTTAGCAATGACTTGTTTGCTCATGGTGGAAATTAACTTCAGAATTGCTTTTTTTGTAATGAGGGTGGTGAGTGAAGGGCTGAATCCCATCATATTAAGGAATTCTCTGCAGAAGCTTCCTAGAGGCCCTGGGATCACTCAGAGCAGAATCTGAACATCTTCAATTAGATGAACTTTTTTTTTTGCGGTACGCGGGCCTCTCACTGTTGTGGCCTCTCCCGTTGTGGAGCACAGGCTCCGGACGCGCAGGCTCAGCGGCCATGGTTCACGGGCCCAGCCGCTCCGCGGCATGTGGAATCTTCCCGGACCGGGGCACGAACCCATGTCCCCTGCATCGGCAAGCAGACTCTCAACCACTGTGCCACCAGGGAAGCCCAATTAGATGAACTTTTAAAGTTTCTTTTGGATATAACATCCTCTTGGGAAAACACAAGTTTTTCCATTTTTTGTTTCTGTGTTTAGCTGACAAATAACACTAAATTCTGCTTCCACTTTCTGTTTTGGTTAATAGTAACCTAACTAGACTGAACCGATGGGAATCCAATGATATTTTATCTTCTTTTCCAAGAGATCTGCATTTGAAAACATCAAGTTCCCAGGAGTCTGACCAAATTGCAGTCTAGGATCTGTGTCAAACACACTTGTAATTACTTTTGTGGAAGAATCTTTGATATCTGCTTTTAATGATAGAACTATTGTTACTGTCCCTTAGAGGTTTGAGTTGAATTTTATTCTTAACTCTGCGTGTGTGCATTTGTGCTCTGTAAGTACATGTGTATGTGTGTGTGTAAAACGACTAATATCTATAGAAATGGTCAATAACACATTTGATGAGGGTCTTCTTTCAGCTCTATGGTGAAATCTATTTATTTGTTAGCTTATGGTTTTAAGCCTATCTTAAAGTATTATTAAACAAAAATGTTGACTGGTTTTTATCAGTGAGCATCCCAGCAGGAAACAGATGGGTTATTTAAAGGGAGTAATAAATAAAGGCAGGTATGTGGAGCAAGGCATAGCCCAATAACTACCTGAGAGCCAGCAACAGTGGGGTGTCATCACTATCTGTAGGCCTGAGGAACCAAAAGGAGGAAGTAGTTACCAGAACCTAGAGATAGAAAGGCATCTGGAGAAGGCTGTCTGAAAGGAGCTGTGACCTGTGATTGAGGGATATTGCTAACCCACAACTACCCAGCAGGAAGGGAATAGGGAGAGAAGTAACCCAATTTCTCTCTGCTCCTTCTCTTCCATCTGCAGGGAATTCTGAGTAACCAACCTCAAATTGAAGCCAGAGGGCAAAGGAGTCTATTTACATAATCCATGCCTGTCAGGCTATGGGGTCAAGAATAGTGAAGAGAAAGGTAGAGACTTGATTTGGAAGGGTAAATACAGTATCCAGCCCACTGACCGTGGGTCTTTGTTGTGAAATTCAAGGGTATTTGTAAATATTAGAGTAATTAGTGCTCATGGTTAAAGAACTAATCATTTATTTAGGGTGTTCTATCTTATAGAAGAGTATTCTTATAAAAAATAAAAATATAAAGGCTATAAAAATATAAAGATTCTGGTTCTCTGTCCAATATGATAGCAAGCAGCCCCATGTGGCTATTTAAATTAAGTCTAGTTGAAATTAAATAAAGTTATAAATTCGGTTCCTCAGTTACACTAGCTTCATTTCATGTGTCTGGTGGCTACTGTACTGGACAGTACAGACAGAGGGCATTTCCACCATCGCTGAAAGTTTGGTTGGATAGCACTGCTGTAGTTAATTCATTCCTCATTGCCTAATTTCTTTCCTTTGTTCCAATTAAAAATGAAAGTGAAATGACTTTTGGAATTATTCATTTTTCCTAAACTCCTAGACCCCCATAGTAGTATTACGGTCAGATATTAAAATATCTTATTCTGAGTGAGTTCGAGTTATTTGGGTGCATGCAAAAAAAAAAACATTCAGCTCTGGCCAGCTCAAGGGGAAAAAGAATATATTGAAAAGATCTAGTGGAGTTCCAGATGGGGAATAGAAGGTGAAGGGAGACTGAAGAACCAAGAACGCAGAAAATCCAGGAGTTAAGGAAACATGAACTTCTAGACTCTCATTAGATGCTGAATGAAAGCTGAGCCTCTTCTTTTCTTTTTGCTCACAGAGAGGGTCCAATGTATTACCAGATGCCTGTACCTTGACTAGGAGAAAGTATGGTACCTTGATATATGGGTCCACTAAGGCTACACACAGTGAAAAGTGTCATTCTCCAAAGGAAATCTAGTTTTCTATTACCGAGAAAAGGTGGCATGGATGGAAATACTCTCAACCTCCAAAGTTGTTCAATACAGTCCAACCTTTGGCTACTTAATATCCACATATGTCTTTCCTATATATAATGCATACATTCTCAACAGGGATGATATTCCTCCCAAGGGGGTAAAATTTGTTTTTTGGTGGAAGAAATGTTAGATATTTATGGTAGGCTGAATAACAGTTCCCCAAAGATGTGCACGTCCTGGTCCCCAGAACATGTGACTGTTACCTTACATGGTAAAGAGACTTTGCGAATATGACTAAGTTAAGGATTTTGAGGTGGGGAGATTATCTTGTGTTATCTGAGTGGGCCCGGTGTAATCAGAGTCCTTATAAGAGGGAAGCAAGAGGATCAGAGTCAGCAGTAGGAGATGTGATGACAGAAGCAAGAGATTTGAAGATGTGATGCTGCTGGTTTTGAAGATGGAGGAAGGAGGCCATGAACCAAGGAATGCAGGCAGCCTTTAGAATCTGGAAAAGACAAGGAAATGGCTTCTCCCCTAGAGGCTTCAGAACAAATGCAGACCTGCTAACATCTTGACTTTAGTCCAGTGAAACTGATTTCAGTTGACTTCCAGAACTGTAAGAGAAAAAAGTTGTACTATAAGCTGTTAAGTTGTGGCAGTTTATGCATGAATAGGAAACAAATACAATACTTCAATAGTTTGTGGTTCTCCATAGCTCAACCCCACATAACAAAGTCTTATTCCTTACTATTTAATTTTTCTCATTAAGGAGAATTTAAATTTAATTTTTCTCTTTGGGAGAGGTAATAATAAAAGGTTGAGAAACTCTGATAATAGAGTTTCAAGAATCCTCCTACTTTTACATTATTTGCAGCCTAAACTATATTCATTCCTTTCCCAAAGGAACATAGCCTATAGTTGTGGTCAGCTCCTGTGTCTCACTCCATGTATGAGACATCTGGATGATGTTTTATTCCTTGTGGTTTTCCTATGATCAATCCATGCTGATATTACACACTATGGACACAATGGCAAGGCTAATCATCATCACTAAACTCCATTTACAATATTGTAAGTGTAGGAAGCCACTAGGAAAGCGAAAAGAAATGATTAAAAGAAAAATGGGAGACTTCCGGGTAAGATGGCGGAAGAGTAAGACGCGGAGATCACCTTCCTCCCCACGGATACACCAGAAATACAGCTACACGTGGAACAACTCCTTCAGAACACCTACTGAACGCTGGCAAAAGACCCCAGACCTCCCAAAAGGCAAGAAACTCCCCACATACCTGGGTAGGGCAAAGCGGAGAGATCCCCACGCAGAGGATCGGTGCCGAGCGGCACTCACCAGCCCGAGATGCTTGTCTGCTCACCCGCTGGGGCGCGCAGCGCTGGAAGCTGAGGCTCGGGCTTCGGTCAGAGCGCAGAGAGAGGACTGGGGCTGGCGGCGAGAACTCAGCCTGAAGGCGGCTAATGTGCCACAGCTAGCCGGGAGGGAGTCCGGGAAAACTCTGGAGCTGCCGAAGAGGCAAGAGACTTTTTCTTCCCTCTTGGTTTCCTGGTGCGCGAGGAGAGGGGATTAAGAGCGCTGCTTAAAGGGGCTCCACAGACGGGCGCGAGTCGCGACTGAAAGCGCGGAGCCCAGTGACGGGCGTGGGACACTGGGGCTGCTGCTGCCGCCGCCGAGAAGCCTGTGTGCGAGCGCAGGTCACTGCCCACACCGCCCTTCCGGGAGCCTGTGCAGCCCGCCACTGCCGGGGTCCCGGGATCCAGGGGCGGCTTCCCTGGGAGAACGCACGGCTCGCCTCGGGCTGGTGCAACGTCACGCCGACCTCTGCCGCTGTAGGCTCGCCCCGCACTCCGTGCCCCTCCCTCCCGCCCGGCCTGAGTGAGCCAGAGTCCCCGAAGAGGCTGCTCCTTTAACCCTGTCCTGTCTGAGCGAAGAACAGACGCCCTCCGGCGACCTACACCCAGAGGCGGGGCCAAATCCAAAGCTGAGACCGAGGAGCTGTGAGAACAAAGAAGAGAAAGGGAAACCTCTCCCAGCAGCCTCAGAAGCAGTGGATTAAAGCTCCACAATCAACTTGATGTACCCTGCATCTGTGGAATACATGAATAGACAACACATCATCCCAAACTGAGGAGCCCAGAGTCAGTGCTGTGCCTCTGAGGTGGGAGAGCCAACTTCAGGACACTGGTCCACAAGAGACCTCCCAGCTCCACATAATATCAAACGGCAAAAATCTTCCAGAGATCTCCATCTCAACACCAGCACCCAGCTTCACTCAACGACCAGCAAGCTACAGTGCTGGACACCCTATGCCAAACAACTAGCAAGACAGGAACACAACCCCACCCATTAGCAGAGAGGTGGGCTAAAATCATAAAAAGTCCGCAGGCACCCCAAAACACACCACCAGACATGGACCTGCCCACCAGAAAGACAAGATCCAGCCTCATCCACCAGAACACAGGCACTAGTCCCCTCCACCCCTCCACTAGTAACCCACTAAACCAACCTTAGCCACTGGGGACAGACACCAAAAACAACGGGAACTACGAACCTGCAGCCTGCAAAAAGGAGACCCCAAACACAGTAACATAAGCAAAATGAGAAGACAGAAAAACACACAGCAGATGAAGGAGCAAGATAAAAACCCACCAGACCTAACAAATGAAGAGGAAATAGGCAGTCTACCTGAAAAAGAATTCAGAATAATGATGGTAAAGATGATCCAAGATTCTATTTCCCAGATCCAAAATCTTGGAAATAGAATAGACAAAATGCAAGAAACAGTTAACAAGGACCTAGAAGAACTAAAGATGAATCAAGCATCGATTAAAAACACAATACATGAAATAAAAAATACTCTAGATGGGATCAATAGCAGAATAACTGAGGCAGAAGAACGGATAAGTGAGGTGGAAGATAAAATAGTGGAAATAACTGCTGCAGAGCAAAATAAAGAAAAAAGAATGAAAAGAACAGAGGACAGTCTCAGAGACCTCTGGGACAACATTAAACGCACCAACATTCGAATTCTAGGGGTTCCAGAAGAAGAAGAGAAAAAGAAAGGGACTGAGAAAATATTTGAAGAGATTATAGTTGAAAACTTCCCTACTATGGGAAAGGAAATAGTTAATCAAGTCCAGGAGGCACAGAGAGTCCCATACAGAATAAATCCAAGGAGAAATACTCCAAGACACATATTAATCAAACTGTCAAAATTTAAACACAAAGAAATCATATGAAAAGCAGCAAGGCAAAAACAACAAATAACACACAAGGGAATCCCCATCAGGATAACAGCTGATCTCTCAGCAGAAACTCTACAAGCCAGAAGGGAGTGGCAGGACATACTTAAAGTGAGGAAGGAGAAAAACCTGCAACCAAGATTACTCTACCCAGCAAGGATCTCATTCAGATTTGATGGAGAAATTAAAACCTTTAAAGACAAGCAAAAGCTGAGAGAGTTCAGCACCACCAAACCAGCTTTACAACAAATGCTAAAGGAACTTCTCTAGGCAAGAAACACAACAGAAGGAAAAGACCTATAATAACGAACCCAAAACAATTAAGAAAATGGGAATAGGAACATACATATCGATAATTACCTTAAATGTAAATGGACTAAATGCTCCCACCAAAAGATACAGATTGGCTGAATGGATACAAAAACAAGACCCATATATATGCTGTCTACAAGAGACCCACTTCAGACCTAGAGACACATACAGACTGAAAGTAAGGGGATGGAAAAAGTTATTCCATGCAAATGGAAACCAAAAGAAAGCTGGAGTAGCAATTCTCATATCAGACAAAATAGACTTTAAAATAAAGACTACTAGAAGAGACAAAGAAGGACACTACATAATGATCAAGGGATCGATCCAAGAAGAAGATATAACAATTGTAAATATTTATGCACCCAACATAGGAGCACCTCAATACATAAGGCAAAAACTAACAGCCATAAAAGGAGAAATCGACAGTAACACAATCATAGTAGGGGACTTTAACACCCCACTTTCACCAATGGACAGATCATCCAAAATAAAAATAAGTAAGGAAACACAAGCTTTAAATGATACATTAAACAAGATGGACTTAATTGATATTTATAGGACATTCCATCCAAAAACAATAGAATACACATTTTTCTCAAGTGCCCATGGAACATTCTCCAGGATAGATCATATCTTGGGTCACAAATCAAGCCTTGGTAAATTTAAGAAAATTGAAATTGTATCAAGTATCTTTTCTGACCACAATGCTATGAGACTAGATATCAATTACAGGAAATGAGCTGTAAAAAATACAAACACATGGAGGCTAAACAATACACTACTTAATAATGAAGTGATCACTGAAGAAATCAAAGAGGAAATTAAAAAATACCTAGAAACAAATGACAATGGAGACACGACGACCCAAAACCTATGGGATGCAGCAAAAGCAGTTCTAAGAGGGAAGTTTATAGCAATACAATCCCACCTTAAGAAACAGGAAACATCGCGAATAAACAACCTAACCTTGCACCTAAAGCAATTAGAGAAAGAAGAACAAAAACATCCCAAAGTTAGCAGAAGGAAAGAAATCATAAAAATCAGATCAGAAATAAATGAAAAAGAAATGAAGGAAATGATAGCAAAGATCAATAAAACTAAAAGCTGGTTCTTTGAGAAGATAAACAAAATTGATAAACCATTAGCCAGACTCATCAAGAAAAAAAGGGAGAAGACTCAAATCAATAGAATTAGAAATGAAAAAGGAGAAGTAACAACTGACACTGCAGAAATACAAAAGATCATGAGAGATTACTATAAGCAACTCTATGCCAATAAAATGGACAACCTGGAAGAAATGGACAAATTCTTAGAAATGCACAACCTGCCAAGACTGAATCAGGAAGAAATAGAAAATATGAACAGACCAATCACAAGCACTGAAATTGAAACTGTGATAAAAAATCTTCCAACAAACAAAAGCCCAGGACCAGATGGCTTCACAGGCGAATTCTATCAAGCATTTAGAGAAGAGCTAACACCTATCCTTCTGAAACTCTTCCAAAATATAGCAGAGGGAGGAACACTCCCAAACTCATTCTACGAGGCCACCATCACCTTGATACCAAAACCAGGCAAGGATGTCACAAAGAAAGAAAACTACAGGCCAATATCACTGATGAACATAGATGCAAAAATCCTCAACAAAATACTAGCAAACAGAATCCAACAGCACATTAAAAGGATCATACACCATGATCAAGTGGGGTTTATTCCAGGAATGCAAGGATTCTTCAATATATGCAAATCAATCAACGTGATACACCATATTAACAAATTGAAGGAGAAAAACCATATGATCATCTCAATAGATGCAGAGAAAGCTTTCGACAAAATTCAACACCCATTTATGATAAAAACCCTGCAGAAAGTAGGCATAGAGGGAACTTTCCTCAACATAATAAAGGCCATATATGACAAACCCACAGCCAGCATCGTTCTCAATGGTGAAAAACTGAAACCATTTCCACTAAGATCAGGAAACAAGACAAGGTTGCCCACTCTCACCACTCTTATTCAACATAGTTTTGGAAGTTTTAGCCACAGCAATCAGAGAAGAAAAGGAAATAAAAGGAATCCAAATGGGAAAAGAAGAAGTAAAGCTGTCACTGTTTGCAGATGACATGATACTATACATAGAGAATCCTAAAGATGCTACCAGAAAACTACTAGAGCTAATCAATGAATTTGGTAAAGTTGCAGGATACAAAATTAATGCACAGAAATCTCTGGCATTTCTATATACTAATGATGAAAAATCTGAAAGTGAAATCAAGGAAACACTCCCATTTACCATTGCAACAAAAAGAATAAAATATCTAGGAATAAACCTACCTAAGGAGACAAAAGACCTGTATGCAGAAAATTATAAGACACTGATGAAAGAAATTAAAGATGATACAAATAGATGGAGAGATGTACAATGTTCTTGGATTGGAAGAATCAACATTGTGAAAATGACTCTACTACCCAAAGCAATCTACAGATTCAATGCAATCCCTATCAAACTACCACTGGCATTTTTCACAGAACTAGAACAAAAAATTTCACAATTTGTATGGAAACACAAAAAACCCCGAATAGCCAAAGCAATCTTGAGAACGAAAAATGGAGCTGGAGGAATCAGGCTCCCTGACTTCAGACTATACTACAAAGCTACAGTAATCAAGACAATATGGTACTGGCACAAAAACAGAAAGATAGATCAATGGAACAGGATAGAAAGCCCAGAGTTAAACCCACGGACATATGGTCACCTTATCTTTGATAAAGGAGGCAGGAATGTACAGTGGAGAAAGGACAGTCTCTTCAATAAGTGGTGCTGGGAAAACTGGATAGGGACATGTAAAAGTATGAGATTAGATCACTCCCTAACACCATACACAAAAATAAGGTCAAAATGGATTAAAGACCTAAACGTAAGGCCAGACACTATCAAACTCTTAGAGGAAAACATAGGCAGAACACTCTATGACATAAATCACAGTAAGATCCTTTTTGACCCACCTCCTAGAGAAATGGAAATAAAGACAAAAATGAACAAATGGGACCTAATGAAACTTAAAAGCTTTTGCACAGCAAAGGAAACCATAAACAAGACCAAAAGACAACCCTCAGAATGGGAGAAAATATTTGCAAATGAAGCAACTGACAAAGGATTAATCTCCAAAATTTATAAGCAGCTCATGCAGCTCAATAACAAAAAAACAAACAACCCAATCCAAAAATGGGCAGAAGACCTAAATAGACATTTCTCCACAGAAGATATACAGACTGCCAACAAACACATGAAAGGATGCTCAACATCTTTACTCATTAGAGAAATGCAAATCAAAACTACAATGAGATATCATCTCACACCAGTCAGAATGGCCATCATCAAAAAATCTAGAAACAATAAATGCTGGAGAGGGTGTGGAAAATAGGGAACACTCTTGCACTGCTGGTGGGAATGTGAATTGGTACAGCCACTATGGAGAACGGTATGGAGGTTCCTTAAAAAACTACAAATAGAACTATCATATGACCCAGCAATCCCACTACTGGGCATATACCCTGAGAAAACCATAATTCAAAAAGAGACATGTACCAAAATGTTCATAGCAGCCCTATTTACAATAGCCCAGAGATGGAAACAACCTAAGTGTCCATCATCTGATGAATGGATAAAGAAGATGTGGCACATATATACAATGGAATATTACTCAGCCATAAAAAGAAATGAAATTGAGCTATTTGTAATGAGGTGGATAGACCTAGAGTCTGTCATACAGAGTGAAGTAAGTCAGAAAGAGAAAGACAAATACTGTATGCTAACACATATATATGGAATTTAAGAAAAAAATGTCATGAAGAACATAGGGGTAAGACAGGAATAAAGACACAGACCTGGGCCTCCCTGGTGGCGCAGTGGTTGAGAGTCCGCCTGCCGATGCAGGGGATACGGGTTCGTGCCCTGGTCTGGGAGGATCCCATATGCCGCGGAGCGGCTGGGCCCGCGAGCCATGGCCGCTGGGCCTGCGCATCCGGAGCCTGTGCTCCGCAACGGGAGAGGCCACAACAGTGAGAGGCCCGCATTCCGCAAAAAGAAAAAAAAAAAAAAAAAAAAAAAGACACAGACCTACTAGAGAATGGACTTGAGGATATGGGGAGGGGGAAGGGTAAGCTGTGACAAAGTGAAAGAGCGGCATGGACATATATACACTACCAAACGTAAGGTAGATAGCTAGTGGGAAGCAGCCGCATAGCACAGGGAGATCAGCTCGGTGCTTTGTGACCGCCTGGAGGGGTGGGATAGGGAGGGTGGGAGGGAGACGCAAAAGGGAGGGGATATGGAAACATATGTATATGTATAACTGATTAAATTTGTTATAAAGCAAAAAAAAAGAAAAGAAAAGAAAAGAAAAATGACTCAGCAATGAAAGGGATATGAGTGAGGGTTAAAATGTTTATTTCTTACATTTATTATTTCTTCTGTACTACCCATTCTAGTTCCTTTTACCATTGGTTGTTACCATTGGTTGTTTGCCCAGCGATATGCTCCAAACATTCATTCTTTAAATATCTGAAACCCTGGTGATCCTTCATTAATTTTTTAAAACAGCTTTATCAAGGTATAATTGAAATATAAAAAATAACTACACATGTTTAATGCATATGAGTTTGGACATATGCACACACCCTTGAAACTATCACCACAATCAAGGTAATAAACATATCCAGCATGACTCCAAAAGTTTCCTTCTGTCTCTATTTTATGTGAGTGGTAAGAGGGTGTAACATGAGATCTACTCTCTGAATAAATTTTTAAGTGTACAATACCCTGTTGTTAACCATAGGCATTAGGTTGTACAGTAGATCTCTAGAAACTTATTCATCTCACATAACTGAAACTTTATGCCTGTAAACAACTTCCCATTTCTTCTTCGCCTCATCCCCTGGCAACCACCATTCTATTCTCTGCTGCCACAAGTTTGACTACTTTAAATACCTCTTATAAGTGGGATCATACAGTATTTGTCCTTCTGAAACTGGCTTATTTCACTTAACATAATGTTCTCCAAGTTCACCTATACTGTTGCAAATGATAGGATTTCCTTCTTTTTAAAGGTTGAATAATATTCCACTGTAAGTATATATTATCTTTTCTTTATCCATTCATTTGTCTATGAACATTTGGTTTGTTTCTATATTTTGGGTATTGTGAATAATGCTGTATTGAACATGGGGGTGAAGATATCTCTTCAAAATACTAATTTTAATTTACCCAGAAGTGGGACTTCTGGATCATATAGTAGTTCAATCTTTAATTTTTTGAGGAACATCCACATTGTTTTCCATAGTGGCTATACCATGTTACTTTCCCTGCAACAGAGTACAGGTGTCCTAATTTCTCCACATCCCCTGTAACATTTATCTTTTTTTTTTTTGATAATTGCCATCCTAACAGGTATGAGGTTTTATTGTGATTTTTGACTTGCATTTCCCTGATCATTAGTGATGTTGAGCACCTTTTCTATACTTTGTGACCATTTACGTGTCTTCTTTGGAAAAATGTCTATTCAAGTCCTTTGCCCATTCATTAAATCAAGTTCTTAGTTTTTATCACTAACCATGGTTATAAAAGAACGTGTCCCAGGGGATTACCTGGGTTCCAGGTATTATCCTTGAATGCATTTAATAGTAGTAGACACTTCAGGATCTTGGTCAACACTGTAACACCCACTTTTGCCTGTTTTCCCAGTGGCATGAGGATCCCTGCATGGTCAAGTAGCAGTCTTAATTTCCATTGCAGTGAATTGTTGTTGGATGCCTGTTGTAGAAATTCCTTCCTTGTATAGCAATTTGCTCTTTTGTGTGGTGAAAGCCTCTAAACTACTCAGATATGTGGAGCTAGGAACAAAACACATTGTGGGTGGGTCATTTTGTGTGATTGGGATAAAATTTTTCGAAGAGTTTGACTTTTAAAAGGCAATGACATTTTTAGGAACTGGGGTGAGATGATCAGCTTTGCATTTAGAAAGTAGGACTGTATTTAATTTGCTATATGAATTATTCTCTGTTTAGTTAGTTGATGATCAGTACACCTCAAAATAAGATTTGCATTTACTCTGCCAGTCCCCTGGAGCTGATACCAATCTGGAACCACCATAAGTTAAAATTTTCTCCTGAGGATTTTTTTCAGATCACTGAGATAGAGTTAATTCAGATTGCAAACGTGGTTTAGGAATGGCTTATGTTTGTGAATTACTAGGGTAAATACATATTTTTTCCCTTCCAAGAGAGCTTAGTTGGCACAGATGAGTTTCTTTTCTGCTCCATTCTGTGCAGTGGGGTTTATGTCTCACTCACCCTTACACAGTGGGTGCAGCAGGGACCACTTATCAAATAACCCACCTTGAGGGGCCCTGGGCTTTATGTTACATCCCCTATTTCCTGATCTGGTGCCAAGTAGAAGCTCAAGGTTTCACAACTTCAATAAAAATCTTCAGGTCAAAAGTCAGCCTTGGCTCTCTTTTATTTCCTAGAGCTCCTGGTTACTGTGGAGGCTTGACATCTTTATACTTTTTTGTTCTCTCAGTGATGCATTTAAAAAATAATTAAAACATTTTATCTGATATTTTTTCTTATTCAAACAGTTTGTTCAGGGTATCTAGTCTGCCATACTGTCAAATGTAGAAGTCCTTCTACCTTTATTTCAAAGGTAAAGAAACATAGATTCAGAGTTGCTATGACTTTCCTAAAATCATACAGCTCTTTTTTTTTTTTTTTTTTTTTTTTGCGGTACGTGGGCCTCTCACTGTTGTGGCCTCTCCCGTTGCAGAGCACAGGCTCCGGATGCGCAGGCTTAGCCGCCATGGCTCAGGGGCCCATCTGCTCCGCAGCATGTGGGATCTTCCCAGACTGGGGCGTGAACCCATGTCCCGTGCATCGGCCGGCGGACTCTCCACCACTGCGCCACCCGGGAAGCCCTGATTTCCTCTTTTATAGCTGTTAGCAGTAGCGTTATGTATTGAGGTGCTCCTATGTTGGGTGCATATATGTTTATAAATGTTATATCTTCTGCTTGGATTGATCCCTTGATCATTATGTAGTGTCCTTCCTTGTCGTTGTAACATTCTTTATTTTAAAGTCTATTTTATCTGATATGAGTATTCCTACTCCAGCTTTCTTTTGATTTCCATTTGCATGGAATATCTTTTTCCATCCCCTCACTTTCAGTCTGAATGTGTCCCTAGGTCTGAAGTGGGCCTCTTGTTGACAGCATATATATGGGTCTTGTTTTTGTATCCATTTAGCAAGCCTGTGTCTTTTGGTTGGAGCATATAATCCATTCATGTTTAAGGTAATTATCAATATGTATGTTCTTATGACCTTTTTCTTAATTGTTTTGGGCTTGTTTTTGTAAGTCCTTTTATTATCTTGTGTTTCCTACTTAGAGGAGTTCCTTTAGCATTTGTTGTAGAGCTGGTTTGGTGGTGTTGAATTCTCTTAGCTTTTGCCTGTCTGTAAAGCTTTTGATTTCTCCATCGAATCTGAATGAGATCCTTGCCAGGTAGAGTAATCTTGGTTGTAGGTTCTTCCCTTTCATCACTTTAAGTATATCATGCCACTCCCTTCTGGCTTGTAGAGTTTCTGACGAGAAATCAGCTGTTAACCTTATGGGAGTTCCCTTGTATGTTATATGTCATTTTTCTCTTGCTGCTTTCAATAATTTTTCTTTGTCTTTAATTTTTGCCAGTTTGATTACTATGTGTCTCAGTGTGTTTCTCCTTGGGTTTATCCTGTATGGGACTCTGTGCACTTCCTGGACTTGGGTAGCTATTTCATTTCCCATGTTAGGGAAATTTTCGACTATAATCTCTTCAAATATTTTGTTGGGTCCTCTATCTCTCTGTTCTCCTTCTGGGATCCCTATAATGTGAATGTTGTTGTGTTTAATGTTGTCCCAGAGGTCTCTTAGGCTGTCTTCATTTCTTTACATTCTTTTTTCTTTATTCTGTTCCGCAGCAGTGAATTCCACCATTCTGTCTTCCAGGTCACTTATCCGTTCTTCTGCCTCAGTTATTCTGCTATCGATTACTTCTCATTTATTTTTCATTTCAATTATTGTATTGTTCATCTCTGTTTGTTTGTTGTTTAATTCTTCTAGGTCTTTGTTAAACATTTCTTGCATCTTCTCGATCTTTGCCTCCATTCCTTTTCCGAGGTCATGGATCATCTTCACTATCATTATTTTGAATTCTGTTTCTGGAAGGTTGTCTAACTCCACTTCATTTAGTTGTTTTTCTAGGGTTTTATCTTGTTCCTTCATCTGGTATCTAGCCCTCTGACTTTTCATCTTGTCTATCTTTCTGTGAATGTGTTTTTTGTTCCACAGGCTACAGGATTGTAGTTCTTGCTTCTGCTGTCTGCCTTCTGGAGAGAATATACATTTTTAATGTAAATGCAATGCAATGTAAAGAACACGAAAATAAGTTGTAAATTTAGAAGCTATTTTGAAAGTCTAAGGTCAATAATACACATAAACAAGGTTGGAGAAGGGAGAAGAGAACCTGGAATGGATCTCTCTCTGTTTCCGATGGAAATGGTAAGAGCACTGTAGAGAATTGGAAAAGAAATAAATGAAACAATTTAAATTTGATGCAGTTTTTGTTGGGAAGATACTCTATCTACCCACTAATAGTGCCCAAGCTCCCAGTAGTTGCTGATTTTGTATTTGTCAATCAAATCAATTGATTGATCAATTCTCTAGTCCTTGAACCACATTGTGATGACCATCAAAATATACAATAAACCCATTTTGAATTGCTACAGATGGGGTTTTTCTGTATAACTTTTTTTGGTTGTTTATGTGATGTTATATAATATAACTCTGGTAAAATAAGCTTAGGATAGTTTACATCCTGGGTAATGGATCTGGTTTTCAGGATTTTCCCCCCAGATATCATTTCAGGAGGTAATCAACAAGTGTCTTTTTGAGAGCTTATGCACTCTCATAAAGAAAAGTGATAGAAATATACTACATTTCTAAGAAGTCAGGGACTGTATTATTCACCAATGCATATACCACTCTTAACTAATGTAGTCCCTGGCACAATATATGTGCTTAATTACTATTTGTTGGATGAGTGGACAAGGTACATATTCTATTGGTTCCAAAGAGAATAAATGACATGATATACTGTCTTAGACTTTTCATTTTATTTTGAAGGGTCTAATCAGGTGAATAAAATAAAAATAAGTGTGATATCAAATTGATTTGTTATTCAGGCTTTGAAATCTAGGAGTTCCTGGGTCATAAAATGATGGTTAAGGTTGAATCTACATAATCTACATTAACTGCTAGTTTGTCCCTGAAAACTTGTCCTGCTCATTGACATTAAAGGGAGAAAGAATTATGAACTGCAGCCTTCCTGGACACATAATTTACCTCTTTTCATATGGCATTTGCCTTGAATAGTGATGAGTATATTAAAAATATCATAAATAATGTCACAGAAGCCTGTTTTATTTTGGAATTTTAAAATTGAAAACAGGGAAGAAAGGATGCAATAGTGTAATGAATTCAGCTATGTAACTTTTTTTTAAAAATTCAGCACACACTTTATTTCATTAATTCAGCAAATACTTATTGAGAGCCTAGCCTGTCTGTGCCCATCACTAGAGAGACAGTAGAAAGCAAAATAAGGCTTGTTTCCTGCTCTCAGGGAGGTTACAGGTGAGTGTGCAAGAGAAATAGTAATTCAACAATAGCCTGGACAGATTTTTTAGTAAAGTGAAAATAAAATTTTAATTATGAGGGAGACCTCTACATATTTTGTCATATAACTAGAACTGAAGAAAATGTCAGTTGATAATTTGGGATATCTTGTTCTTGATAGTCTGCTTGGTTGAATTGCTAAAGTGTAGGAATAATGTCCTATTCTTCTTTGAATTCCTAAGGCCTAACATAAAGTGTGGCCTCTCTCGCTCAAAAAGGGAAGTGGAGCTGATAATAGTAAATACTATGCTAATCAGATAATCCTGTGAACTTGGCTGAGAACCCACCTATTAAGACCTTTGTGGACAGCTTATGAGTGGAAGCATCAGACTTCTTCAGAAATCACCTCAGACTTCCTCCTTTTCACTAATGAGATGTTACAGTGCATTGTTGCTTTAATAACTATTTGGGCCATTTGAATAGCAAGAATGTCACCAAAATTATCATATAAAAATTCTATTTTCTACAGGGGCAAAAGGACAAAACATTAAAGACTGAGGCTTAAATTTCAGTTTTGAATTGAATGTATCTTGAAACATGAGGCAATATCTCTTTGTCTGACTAAGGTAATATGTAAGCTGAAATACCTTTCATAGAATCTGGCTTGAAAAGTATAAGCCAATGACAGGCAATCCGTTCTTTTTCAACAAGAGATAAGAACATAGTTAAAAGCCTTAATGTTGATGAGAAATGGGCTTGCTGGTGCTTTAGGAGACAGAATGGACTGTTCGTAGGAAAAGAGCTTTCAGTTTTCAGGGAAATTTTAAGTACAATAAGATGTCACCGAAACAAAGTATTATGGAACGTTAAATCTCTGGTTAGATCAATAGGCTCAAATATTATTTCTCCCTGTCTCCTCTTTACTGTCCCTACAGATTAAGTGATACTCAGTTTTATAATTACTCACTTCTCTCTTGTACATGTGCCATTGACCTCTGTATCCAGCATTGACCTTTCCAACCACCTTGTGATTCATAGATACACATTCCTGGTGGACATCTTTACTTGGATCTCACGCATAGCCTGAAATTAATATCACAGTCTTCTTCCTTTTCCCCAGTGCTACCCAGCAATGGCTCCTCTTCAAGTGTTAATGATATCACCATTCATCCAGTTGCTCAAGACAGAAAACTGGGAGTTACACTGGACAGGGCTGCTGTTTGAGGTGCTTTTGTGAAAATCAGAAAGTGTTGACATTCCTCTGTGCATATATAGACTCTACGTGATAAGCAAAGCTCAGGTGGGATTCCATTTCCCATTTCCCCCCTTAGTTCAGAACATGGCATGCATAGATATATGGGACAATCTTCATTCTAGATTCTTCTACTTTTTAAATTTAAAAAAATTTTTTATTATTTTATTTTTGGCTGCATTGGGTCTTTGTTGCTGCACATGGGCCCTCTCTAGTTTGCGGCAAGCAGGGGCCACTCCTCGTCGTGGTGCACGTGCTTCTCACTGCGGTGGCTTCTCTTGTTGCGGAGCACGAGCTCTAGGCACATGGGCCTCAGCAGCTGTGGCACGCGGGCTCACTAGTTGTGGCTTGTGGGCTCTAGAGCGCAGGCTCAGTAGTTGTGGCACACAGGCCTATTTGCTCTGTGGCATGTGGGATCTTCCAGGACTAGGGATTGAACCCATGTCCCCTGAACTGGCAGGCGGACCCCCAACCACTGCACCACCAGGGAAGTCCCTCTTTTACCTCTTAACCTACATATCTGATTAATTTTCAACACCTAAATATCCTGTGATCTACAACTCCTTTTTCTTTTCTGCTTCATTGTCTATTACACTAAATATTTAGTACAGAAAACTGTATGTTATGCATGTATGTGTACTATAATAATATAGAAAACACCAGTGAACCTACCACCTTCCCAAGAACCAGAACATTATTGGTATTTTGCCCTGTGCTTTTTGATTCTTACTTATCACTTAAACTTCTTTTTTTTTTTTTATTGGAGTATAGTTGCTTACAATGTTGTGTTAGTTTCTGCTTTACAGCAAAGTAAATTAGTTATACGTATACATATATCCTCTCTTTTTTAGATGTCCTTCCCATTTAGGTCACCACAGATCACTGAGTAGAATTCCCTGTGCTATATAGTAGGTTCTCATTAGTTATCTATTTTATAATACATAGTAGTGTATATGTGTCAATCCCAATCTACCAGTTCATCCCACACCCCCTCTTCCCCCCTTGGTAACCATAAGTTTGTTCTCTACATCTGTGGCTCTATTTCTCCTTTGCAAATAAGGTCATCTCTACCATTTTTCTAGATTCCACATATAAGCGTTATTATATGATATTTGTTTTTCTCTTTCTGACTTACTTTACTCTGTATGACAGTCTCTAGGTCCACCCATGTCTCTGCAAATGGCATTATTTCGTTCCCTTTTATGGCTGAGTAATATTCCATTGTATATATGCACCACATCTTCTTTATCCATTCCTCTGTCGATGGACATTTAGGTTGTTTCCAGGTACTGGCTATTGTAAATAGGGCTGCAATGAACATCAGGGTGCATGCAACTTTTCAAATTACAGTTTTCTCTGGATATGTGCCTAGGAGTGGGATTGCTGGGTCATATGGTAGCTGTATTTTTAGTTTTGTAAGGAACCTCCGTACTGTTCTCCACAGTGGCTATACCAATTTACAGTCCCACCAACAGTGTAGGAGGGTCCCCTTTACTCCACACTCTCTCCAGCATTTATTATTTGTAGATTTTTTGATGATGGTCATTCTGACTGGTATGAGGTGATACCTTATTGTAGTTTTGATTTGCATTTCTCTAATGATTAGTGATGTTGAGCATCTTTTCATGTGTTTGCAAGATCTTTTTCAATCCACCACCCAGATTAATGAAAATAAAAAGAAAAATAAGCAAATGGGACCTAATTAAACTTAAAAGCTTTTGCATAGCAAAGGAAACCATAAACAAAATGAAAAGACAACCCTCAGAATGGAAGAAAATATTTGCAAATGAAGCAACTGACAAGGGATTAATCTCCAAAATATACAAACAGCTCATGTAGCTCAATATCCAAAAAACAAACAACCCAATAAAAAAATTGGCAGAAGACCTAAATAGACATTTCACCAAAGAAGACATACAGATAGCCAACAAACACTTAAACTATTGCTAAATCCGCCTAGTTAGATTTCAACTCCCCAGTATGCCCAGATCCATCCATGTACCACACCACCACACATTTAACGTTTTCACTCTCCTGCTTAAAACTCTTCTATAGATTTCCATTCCTTAGAGAAGAACCTCTAAGTTGCTCAACATGGCAGAGAAAGATGTTCAAGTTCTATCCCCTATGGGGCAAAAGCCCCATCTTTTGCCATTTCATACTTTAGGCAGAACTAAGGTGGTTCCTCAAATAGCTCATTCCACTGTTTACTCTGCATGAAGCACTGCTTCCCTCTGCTTTGTCCAGTCAATCCTTTCCAATGTTATTGAAGTTATCTCTCTGAGTCTGTCTCCATTCCTAGACACTTATTTGAAGACAACATATATATCTCATTTATTTTTTATTTCTAATCCAGTTTTTGGGTCATTGCAGGTTTTCAAATATTTGAATCAAAATGATTAAGAAGGAAGTTTATCTTAATATTTTTTTGGGTGACACCAAACCTTTATTCTAAATTTTTGTTTTCAATTCAACTGGTCATCTAGACATTTGTTATGGATGCCTTTCAATGTACATTTTATAATTCTTTGCCATCATATAAACATAGCCTCTGAATGACCTTAGGGAAATTTCTTAATGTGAATCAGGGACTCTGACAGTTAAGAGTCAGACAGTAGTGTTGATTTTTCCCTCCACTCCAACATAGTTAAATGAGTAAACCCAGAGGATTTGCTTGGTATCTTGTAAACACAGCTTACATGACTGTTGTCCCAGGGCAATCTTGGGTGAGGTTTTAGAAGTTTCCTTAGCACTCATGTATCTTCCCTTTTGTTTCCTTCTTTGATCTCTGGAACGCCCCTCTTCCCATTTCTGATTCCTACCCTGCTGTTCAGGGTCAGCTGAGGCTCCCATCAGCTCTGTGCTCCCAGAGCTATTTCATTTGTTACAGTTTTCTCTCCACACTCTCTGTCTTCAAACCTGCTCTTCTTCCAGGGCCACCATTTTTAACTGGTTGTCAGGAGGGAGGCAATCTCATTAAATTAATTCATTTAGTATATGAATAACTGTTACTTAACTTCATCCGTGGACTTTCTCAAGTATCTTTACCTTAAGGTAAAGAAGCTTGAATGATGCATTGTATTTAGTGGGTAGTGAGTGCATCTTTATATTTTTCTAATCATACCAAACAATGCACATGCCTATTCCTTTTCCCACAAATCAGCCTTGCTTGGATGTAAAAATACTCAAATTAATCCTTTCATAAAAGAAAGCTTTATACATATTATTTAGGGGCAAAGTCAAGCAGATGTACAGAGCATTTCAAAATCAACTTGGGTGATTATTATCTGTGGATATCAGCCATAAGAGCAAAATTTTAGCCTCTCTAGGCATTGTTAAACTTACAGGAAATAGGCTTAGCTTTTGACCTCCCTTTCCATTTCTACAACAATCTCATACTATGAGAAAGCTTGGTTAGTAATGTAGTTTCTCTTTTCTTCAGTCCTAATGCATACCATGGTGGTAAGGGATGTTTGAAAACTTTAGTACATTTTCCAAAGTGACAAAAATTTGTCAGGAATATACTATTTTCAGGGCAGTGTGCAACGAATAAGACGTGATTCCTATCCTCACAGAGCTTATTAGAGGTCCTCATGCCCAGATAGAAGGCAGGATGTGATAAAAGTTGTACAGGAGGTGCAAATAGCCTCCCTAAGTTTACAGGAGAAGATTAATTCTGTTTGGCAAAGATGGAAAATATTTTGCAAGCGGATGGCATCTGAAGAATAGCTGTAATCTCAAAATGTAGAGATACTGGACAAGGGTGTTCCAGATAAAGGGAGGAGTATGAGCCAAAATACAAAGGCAGGAAGTCGGGAGGAGGTGGAAGGGTTTGAGTGGCAGAGAGTTAGAGACCTTGTCTACTACTTTAGGTTTTGACTGAGAAGCACTCGGCACATGGCAACTCCTTTGTTATCCTTGGAAAAATAATTCAAGCTTGCTCTTTTTGCTACAGAACATATTTACAATTGAGTTGTTCATCTTCAATTGGTTTGATTTTAGGGGAAATAAAAACTCCTTTCTTATTGACTAATAGGAAAATTTAGGAAATTGTTTCACATTTTGATATTTAAATACTATGTTTTAAAACCTCTTGTTGTCCAATGAGTTTTAAATTTTCTATAGTTCTAGATTGTATCAGACCCTGCTAATGAATTTTAACAAGTAATTATTGAGTATCAACTATATTCCAGGTGGCATTTTTGGTGCTGTAAATGAGACAAAGTCTTTGCTCTAATGGAGCTTACATTCTACTCAGGGAGACAGACATTGAACAAGTAAACAAATAGGACTTCCCTGGTGGTCCAGTGGTTAAGACTCCACGCTTCCACTGCAGGGGGTGTGGGTTCAGTCCCTGGTCGGAGAAAGTTCCCACATGCTGTGAGGCGGAAAAACAAAACAAACTCCCCACCCCCAAAATAAGTAAGAGGAACAAACAAGAAACCTCATAGAGCGATACATTCTCAGAGCTTTTGCTGTGACAACAAAGCAAAGAGCAGTAAATTCACAGTGGCTTAAAAAAAAACATTTATTTCTCAGATCAGGGGTCAACTGCAGTGACTCTGTTTCCTGCTGTGAGTGGGTTCTGGTCTGTCCATGTGTCTTTCATCCTAGGGCCAAAGTTGAAGGGGCAGTGGCTGCCTCAGACAAGCTCTGCTCATCATGGGAAAAGGGTCTTAGGAGCATAAGCAGGCTGGTGAGACTTACCGTACCTCCTAATGCTCACTGGCACTTCCGACCACATTTCAGTGGCCAAAGCAAGTCTCAGGTCAATGGACTGAGGAAGTACACATCTCTCACAGAGGATACTGTGGGAAAGAGTGGCTATTTGCTGAAAATAATCCAATCTACCTCAATAGATAAACAAATAAAGTGAATATGAGTAAGACCTTAGAAAGTAATGTGTATCATAAAGAAAATAAAATCAGGTAATGGGATATGTTATCTGTGGAACAGCAAGATACTCTTAGATAAAATGGCCAGTGAAGAGATGACTTTAGATGAAATCTAAATGATGAGCAAGAGCAAGTCATGGAAAGAGTTGGAGAAAAGGGAATCCAGGCATAGGCAATAATAGGTGCAAAGGACCTGGGGTGTAAATGAGCTTGGCTTGCTCAAAGGTGAAAAGATGGGCAATATAGCTGAGGCGTGGTGACTTATGGTGAGTAGACAGGAGTTTGGCATGGTAGACAGGAGTCAGATCAGATAGGAACTTGTAGCTCAGGTGGGAGTTTGGGGTTCATGCTTAGTGCAATGGGAGAACATTAGACTTTCAAGACAGAATAGTGACAACCTAATCTATATTTAAAACAATCTCTCTTGCTGCTGTGTGGATTAAGGATTATGGGAGTGAGGGTGGGCAAGGGTGGAAGCAGGCAAATGAATTAGGGAACTTTTGGAGAAGCCCAGGAGAGAGACAGTGGTAATTGGCAATAGGGCAATGGAAAAGAAAGGGGGAGAAATCTAAAACGGAACATATTTTGGAAGTATAATTGAAGTAGGGTTCATTAACCTTTCTGTTAAAAGAGACCGTGTGCTTTGAATAGTCCAAGCAAACACACATTGTGGTGGAGGGGAAAGAGCTTGGGACTTGGGGTCAGAAGATTGTTCTTTATCCAGGCTTTGCTTCTTAGGACCTTGACTGAGGGCAACTTCTTAACTCTTCTGAACCTTAGTGTCCATAATTCCAATAAACAAATAAACAAATGAATGGCTGAATGACTGAATAACTAATAGATAGGGAATGACACCAAAGTTGTAATTTTTCAGAAGATTAAATATGAAAGAAATTCATATAAAATACAAATAGTCTGCATGGGTAAGGCTTAAATTTCTTAAGTATGGTCATTTGTTGGCATTCTCAAAAAAATATGCAAAATATAGACAGCCCCATAAGTTGTGTATTCTGGAAGATGATATAGTGATGGTGGTACTAGTTATAAATTCACCTGCACTCTTATATAAAATGTTAATGTTGTTTCTCCCAGTCTCCAAGTGAGTGTGATCACTGGGCAATGCAGGAACTGCTGACGCTAGAAGTTTTTCTAAGCATGAATTTATGATATACATTCCTGGGAGTCACTCTCTCATGGGCTGACCTATATGCTGCTGCCAGGGGTAAGGGATAGTGCACCATAAGCCTTATCAGTTAATATAGCAGTTTTGCTTGTAATGGAGTGATTAAGCCATTTTTTGGCGAAAACACCTTAACATCGAATTGAGCTGTCAGGGATTTGCTGGTAATGTAGCAATTTTTCAGACAAGGTCCTTGTATTTTCTGATAACATCACTGTGTTATATCTAATTAATGCTACTGTGATTTGAGTGGTATTTCTGAGATGTGAACTTCGACTACTTCAGAAGTCCAGGATTGGAGAGAGAGGTGACATTTTCTCAAGTATCTGCATTTGTTTTTCTTTGTTTTTTCCTCCTTTCCTAAACTGGTCTTCATAGCCCTACTACTGCTGCTCTTTATGATAAAAAGCACAAGCAATACCCCCATGTAAACTTAAAACTATTTACAGTTGGTGCTTTTAATAAAGAATCAGCTAATTATAGTTATCTATACACCTTTGCAGCTTAGAGGGTGTACAGTTAACTGAGTAACCTTAACATAAATATATGTATGTGTTAGTCAAGCTCCAGAACAATAAAAAAAAAATGTAAGGCAGTTGGTTCACAGGCCCACTCACAGAGGATGAGCAGTTTTAAGGAAATAAATGAGGGATGTTGAAGCACCCAGAAAATAACAACGAGGGATGCCATTTGAGGCCCTAGGCTTGAAGAGAAATAGTATTATTTGAGCCTAGTGAGAGTTGGAGCTTTGGAGAAGGGATCAGTTAATATTAATTGTAGTTCTGGAGGAATGTAACTGGAAGAAATATAGTCCAAAGCATAGAGTATAAGGGGAAAAAAATTGTGACTTCTCTCTCCTCCCAACCTCTGGTTTCCTTCTGATGATGCCCACTGTCCAAGCCCTACCTAAGCTCGGCCACAAAGAAACTCAGGTGCCCTGGACCATTGGACCAGTGACAGAGCAGGGAGAAGAAGAGCTAAGAACAAATTTGTGGGGCTAAATGAACAATAACCACATCATTTCTAATTCTCAGCTGTACTACTGTATCCTGAAATGTGCTCCAGTTATCTGAGGGGGTTCAAAAATTTTTCTAAACAATGATTAAGGTCATCTTGTAGGGTCATGTCAAAAAGGCTAACAATAGCATTGCATCTCTAAGTCTGGAAATCACTGGGTCATGAAGAATAGTCCACACATGCACTTTTGGCTGTGCTGCTGAGTATGATGAAGAGGGGGTTGGGACTTGGGGGTTCTGGCTACACCACCAAATAAGCAACTCTCCCTGACTCTTCCTCATGTAATATTAGGAAGATTCTTTATTGTTCTAACCTGTGAAGATCATTGTAATCACTACTGAATCACAAATAACTTCTGTAATATATACTTAGGAAAGGCAGATCCACAGCCAAAAATTTATGTAATAGTGAAAAGCATGTATATGTGATTTTAGTTTTATCGCTGCTTGCGATTATCCATACTATCACAGCAAGGTTAGTTGGAAGTTGACATAAACACAGATGTCTTTTGTACAAACAGTCTACTATAGCTTTGTAATATGAAATTAAATGCAAATATTTGGAACGAATGAAAATCTGAAGCATGAGAGATTGCTGGAATTCCAGTACTGCAGAGATGGCTGTGTTTTTATGCTTCGCTTATAACACATGCTTGCAAATAAGCTCCACGGAAGGTCAAAGATAACAACGGTAAAGCCATTGACAGTTTTCCATGTGGTCTATACTCTCAAACCAGATTTGAGTCTTGTCTCTTGCTTTTCATGGGGAAAGGATTTATTTTCCTCCTAGATAGCACTTCTCCTCTTTATTTGTTCCTTTCCATATTCAGCTTCCTTCTTCCTCTTTCAAATTCTATATTTTTGTCTTATTCTCATGCTTTTTTCCTAAAAGCAGCCATAGTTTGGCATATAGTAGAGGTTGAGAGGTTCTTAGGAGCTGTCAAAGTACAGTGGAAGAAAGCAAGGGGAATCAAAGTGTTTGCTGATACCGAAAGTTATGGGAGTTGCCTATCAAGAGAGAAGTTGGCTTTAAGGTATAAAGAGGCATGTCTGGTATGTCTCTTTGTTCTCAGAATTATAGGGAATAAAGTATATATTTATTAATCACTAAGAGTCAGGCTTAGATGACCTTCCTTCTACTCCCCCCAAACCACTTCTCCTCCTGTAGCATCTCAACAGGTGGCAGCCAAATGCATAATATAGAATTGTAGGAGCCATTCTCCCTAAATCATCACACCCAATCGACCATGACATTTGGCAGAATTCTGTTGATTGCATTTCCCAAATATCTCCTGATGTATTTTTCATTCATAGTCTTGTTCATTCACTCAACACGTATTTAAGTGTCAAGCACTGTGCTAGATTCTGGATCCAAAGATGAATAAGTCATCATGGTCTTGACCTCACAGTGCTGATAATGTAGTGCGAAAGAAAGATAAATACATACACAAATGCATATTTACAACTTGCTATATCATAAGGTGTTATGTTAGAGAATAAGGGAGGAAGGATCTAATTTAAAAAGGGTAATTAGTTGAGACCTCCCTGAGAAGGTGATATTCAAGAGGAGGCATGGAAAGTGAGAAAGACCCAGTCATTCAAGAATTGGTGTATAGGAGGGTGGCTAAGGTGGTGGTAGAGAGCTGTGTGAAGGTTATGAAGAGAGAAAAAACATAATTTGAAGAATTGACTGGAAATCAATGGTTAAAGATGAAGTGCTATAGGTTGAATGTTTGTGTTCCACAGAATTCATATGTTGAAATCCTAACCCCCAATGTGCTGGTATTTGGAAGTGAGGTTTTGGGGAGATGATTAATTCTCATGAATGGGATTAGTGCCCTTATAGAAGAAACCTCAGAGAGCTCCCTTGCTGCTTCTGCCCCGTGAGGACACAGTGAAAAGATGACAATCTGTGAACCAGGAAGTGGACTCTCACTAGACTTAAGTCTGCCAGCACCTTGATTTTTAAACTTCCCATCCTCCAGAACTGTGAGAAATAAATTTCTGTTGTTTATAAGCCATCCAGTCTAGGAGTTCTGTTATAGCAGCCTGAATGGACTACAACAGAAAGGCTCAGGGAGTAGTAGACCCAGGCAGGATTAGGAGTTAGCATTTTATTTTCATTGCAGTGGGAAGTCGTTGAAAATTGGGGAGTGACATGATCAGCTTCACATTTCAAAAATATACTTCTCGTTATTTGGTAGAGAGTGGATTTGAAGGCATCAAGAGTGAAGGCAGAGAAATCCATTTCAGAGCTAACACACTGTCAAGGTGACAGTTGACAGTGACTTATAATAATTTTGGAAGCAGTAAAGAAGGAACTAAGTAGCTTTGATATGGTAGACTCTGTGCTGTGCCATGTAGATGGCCCCTTCAGGACTGAGGCCCTCATTCTCCCAATGCTAGGAGTGTTGGCCACTAACAGCTTAGAGCTTAATCCATCTCCAGGACTTGTCCTTTGCCTAACAGAAGTGCCTCATTCAAGATCATGCCTCTGGGTTAGCCCACACACCCTGTAACTGGTCAATGAAGGGGGCGGGGGGGTGCAAAATAAGGCCCTTGCTTTAAATTGGGACAACTCTGAAAGGCCATTCTAGCTTCAGAGTTTTCTGTGGAATTATCTGAGGCCTTTGATGTGGCTGCATTTCAGTTCAACCTCTCCTTTTCCCATTCTGCTTCCCTATTCTACAAATTTGTCCTGAGTCATCCCCAGTTGACTTCTTGCATGCAAATCCTCTCTGAGTCTATTTCCAACCTGAACCAAGAAAATCAGAGATAAATTTTGAAGGCAGAATTAGTGAGATTTATGAACAGAGTAGAGAGAAATGAATATGGGGGGGCAAAATATGAAAAAAATAGAAGAATCTGTTATATCTCCAAGGTTTCTGACCTCCATGTCTAGGAGAATGTGCCTCTTATTGAGCTTGGAAAGACCGAAGATCGTTAGCAGGGTTTTGAATATGTTTTGCTTTAGAAGACTCCACGACTTCCCTGCTCAGGCAGGAAATGTCAAGTATGTAGTTAATACATGAGTTGTTTCCTTCCTCAGATCACCCCTACAACCTCCCTTATCCTGGCCATCCTTTCTCACCTGGAGTCTTGTAATAGCTCCTAACTTGGCTTCCCAGTTGTAATCATGTTCCTCTTAAATCCTTTTTACATTCCTTGTTTCAAGAAATATTATAAAACTTAATAATTTAAGTTTCATATTTAAAATGCTTTCATGATTTCCCATTGTCCTGATATAAAGTCAAGATCCCTTAATCCAGTTTTTAAGGTCTGCCACCTGGACCTGTTCCAGACTGTCGGCCTCATCTCTTTTCCCTACCCTCTTTCATATGTATCACTATGAATTTTTTTATGCCTTAATACACCATGTTTTGTCTTATCTCAGGAAATTTGCACATGTGCCCAAACAGTGCACACTGGTAGAATGTCCTCTGACTGAGACATTCGTATCACTCCCCACTCTCTTTTCAAAGGGCTAACTCCTAATCATTTTTTGGCTTAAATGTTAGCTCCTCAGGGAGGACTCTGTCCTAGAAGACCCCCTGTGACATATTTCAGGGATCACTATACTGTGCTAATCATAATCCTCATTCTACATTTGTAGAAAGTAATTTATTTCTACATTCAGGGAAAGAAAAGTCTGGCTAAACACATACAATTCTATTTAAGAGCCCTGTCCCTTCTCTTGCTCGCCTTTTATCATGAAATAAAAAAGGACTCAAAACTACTGACAACCCCCTAAACTTGGGGTGTAGGTTTCTATTAAAATTGGCTTCCAGGTCAGATAAAACTTAATGAACTTGTCTCTTTACAACTCACCGATCTCTCCTCCAGTATCCCACCCTGGCCACAGACGTGGTAGAACCAGGAATCCTAATAACAGATTCCCCTCCTTGCCCAACTAAGGCAGCCTAGGAGGAAGGGGAGTTTCCAGCATGTGCTTTCTTTGATCTTTTTTGCTTAGCTTTGCATGAATACCTCATCCTGCCTACAAGTTTCTCAAAGCTGTCCCTACTTATGTTTTCAAGGCACACCACCTCTTCTGTATAAGGCTCTCTAAGTTATAATGCACTACTCAATTTATTCTTTACCATTAATTAGAAGTTTCTTCATCAGAGGTAACCCTGATCTGACATTTAGTCTCTGAAATGCTGAGAGGGTGAGGATGAGGGCAGAGGATCAGTGATTCTGGCTATTGTGGTTTGCACTTGAGCCTGGATTTCAACCTCAGTTCCTTTATGGATTTATTAAAGGTCTCCAGGGCTCTCTCTAGAGGAAACAGTTGAGTGACTAAGGGCTTAACATTCACAGTGTTGACTTCAAGCATTGAAAATGCCATGGCTGCATATTGCAATATTGAAACTTGCTCTTGATATCCACCTCCTGAATGGCTGCATTCATTAGAGACATAGTGGACAGAGATCATATCTAGACCCTGTTTCCCAAACACTAGGGTCCAATCAGAATGGGTTTTGTAGATGCTAGACAGCAATATAGCCTTTTATATATTCATTTAATGGTGATTTCTGGCTGGCAGTCACCAAATACTCCACTTCACAGGTGATTTTCTGAAGGCTCTCCTTTTGAGATCTGGAGGATAATATCATCTTGGACTTCTTTGGCTGAGAGGTAGACAGATTAGCCAACCATTCTTGAGTTGAACACATTGATTGTCTGGTCATGAGCAAAGTGGCCAGCCTGGTTAGCCAGATCCACACACAAAGACTTTTTTCATGACCTCAGATCCACAGTGATGGATTCTTATAGACTGTGGCCTAGTTAGTGCATCTTCCTCAACAGTGACATTGTCAGGCAGCTTGTAGCAAAAGTCTATAAAACTATCAGAAGTTCTTGTCATTAGGGTGCAAAGCATGGAAGAAAATGGACAGAGACATTATATGGCCAATCTGTAGAATTCACTGGGTTCTCAGGGAACACTCAGGTCAATGGCAACCTGCCCAGATTGTCTTCCCCTGTCCAGGCGAGATCCTGTGGGCAGGGACAATGTCTGAGTTATCACTGCTGTATTAGCAGGGTGTCTGCCTAAAGAAGTCAATAAAAGTTCATGCCAGGGCCTCCCTGGTGGCGCAAGTGGTTGAGAGTCCGCCTGCCGATGCAGGGGATACGGGTTCGTGCCCCGGTCTGGGAGGATCCCATATGCCGCGGAGCGGCTTGGCCCGTGAGCCATGGCCGCTGAGCCTGCGGGTCCGGAGCCTGCGCGTCCGGAGCCTGTGCTCCGCAACGGGGGAGGCCACAACAGTGAGAGGCCCGCATACCGAAAAAAAAAAAAAAAAAAAAAAAAAAAAAAAAAAAGTTCATGCCACCAATGGATGTCTGATCTGCAGACTTCAACTGGAGGCATTGTCATTAGTGCTTCATTTGGGTCTGCTTTTGAGATTGGGCAATTTGTCTTATCTGTTCTTTCTTGCTCCCTTGAAGTCCTGCCCTTTCTACTCAGCTCTCTGCACCATCAGGGAGAGTCTTGGTCTGGATACCTGTGGCTATGGTGCTTGCTCCCTTTGGGGTCTAGACTGAAGCCTTTGGGAGTGCTGTCCACTCTCTTTCACTACACATTGTTGTAGCTGTTGTGTTTGCAGCTTGGGCTCCCACAACAAAATGCCATAGACTAGGCGGCTTAAACAACAGCATTTTTCCCCCTCAGAGTTCTGAAGGCTGGGAAGTCCAAGATCAAGGTTCTGGCAGGATTCAATTTCTGGCAAACACTCTCTTTCAGGCTTGCAGACTTCTTGCTGTATTCTCACACAGCAGAAAGAGAGAGAGAGAGTGAGAAAGCAAGAGAGAGAGAGGTATCCGTCTTCTTTTCATAAGGTCCCACCCTTATGACCTCATTTAACCTTAATTGCCCCCTGAAGATTTTATGTCCAGATACATTACATTGGGAGTTAGGGCCTCAACATATGAAATTTGAAGGGACATAATTCGGTCCATAGTAGCTATTTTAAATATTCTACCTTCTGCAAAGATTATCAGCCACATGAAGGCAAGGATACTACCTTTGTATTTGGCAATATCTTGCAGGGTCCTGACAGACAGTGAGAGCAAAGGAAACCTTGAATCCTTGAAAAGACTGGACATTTCTAGTTGACTTACTGAATTTTCCTTGGGGGAAAATCCTTTACCACTTTAGGCCTAAATTTTTCCATCAGAAAAATGAGAGGTTGAACTCTGATCACTAAGATTTGACCTGAACCTTAGAATCTATAATTTTCCTTGCCTGAGGGAAATCATTTTAGCTTGCTTAGTAGAGCTTTTTATGCCCTTCTAAGGACTTTATCATTAGTTAGCAAGGATCTACTAAATGATGTTTAAGGGGCTGTTTGGGATGCCAAAGAAGAGTTTAGTAAAAGGCATTTAACATCCCACTTCCTACATCTTCCTCGTTTTTGCCTAAGAAGTTCATAGAGAATGCCAGCTCTCTTTGTTTTAGATACTGCTACTAAAGTAACATAATGCTATCAATTTTCATCTATTACTGAGTAATGTGAAATTTCTAATCCAGCTATGCTGATAACCATATTTGAAAAGTCACTTTTATTCTTCACATATGTAGAATGTCAGATATGTTTCTCTCCAATAGTTTTTTTAATGGATATTTTCAATATAAATTTCCACTGTGTGTCTTATCATGAGTTTCGTGCTTTTAGGCATTCCTGACTGTTGTAGTTACTTTATTTTATTTGGATGACGGTCTTACATGTCGGTATAACTTCTACTCTGAATGGTCTCTGAGTAGGTGAGTCCAAGACACACAGATTCAATATGACCTTCTCTCTCCATCTTTGGATTTAGCATGATCCTATACCTGACAATCTGAAAGTGAAATCCTCTTCCAAATTTGATTAGCTGGCTATTGTTTTTGGAGAAGTAGAACTTGCTCTGTTTATTCCCCCCCCCCAATTAATGACATGATTTTGATAATGAGGACATAACTTCTAACTTCCCAAAGCTTGTGCAGTAGACTGGAAACATATAGTACACCCTAGTACTAGTAATAGAATCTCATTCCCCTCATCTGCTATCTTATATAGAGAGGCACTGGGATGAATAGGATGACTTCTAAAATGACCTGTGAAATCTCTGCTATTCTATGGCTCAAGATAAAGCAAAAAAGGTATATATACAGATTTATTACACTTTTTCTCTTCAAGGTACTACCCTATATTTATGCATCTATTATGGATCCCTTCATGCATCTCTGTTTTTTTTTTTCAGTGACTGCTCAATACTTGCTTTTGAAATTATTCTTCTTTCCTTTCCCTACTTCAAAAAATCTCCATTTTGTACATGGAAGTCTTTTTTTTAAAGGCTATTTCTTTGGTTATCTTAATGAATATATCTGTATATAAATTGTCTCAAGATGAACATTCTGGATCATGTCCTAATAGGAACAGGTTCTTTTCTTCTTGCGAATAGGAACTATAAAAGTTTATGTACTTTTGGATTTATAAAGCAAATTTTCTGACACACTATTACAGTTCAACAACAGTTATATAGGTATGGAATATGAGGACTATGCTGGGAAGAAGCCAGATGCTATTTAAGAACAGATAGGAAGGATGAAAATAGAACAATTAGCAGTGGGATGAGTTTTCCATGTACACCATGAGTGAGCATCAGTGGGACCCAAGAATATTCCTGTCACTCAGGCGGTGGTGCTTCTTTGGGTTGAAAAATGCATTCTGTTGTACGGGCTTCATTAGCATCACAGTCTTGAGCTCCTGTCATAACACCTACATGAGGCTGAGTACTGCTGTGGGCCTCAGCATCTGCCGTGCATGCATCACTGATCAGAGCCAAGTTTTCATTGCCTTTGAATTCCTACTCATCAGTTCAGCTTGGGAAGGGAGGCATTGTGCACAGAGGCAAAGAGAGAAAACAGTGTTTGGAAGAAATGCTGGATCAAAAGTCCTGTCATCCTTTGTCTTCACGGAGCATGAATGACAAGGGCAGGCTCACCGCAGGGTTACCTGATTTTCCCCATCTATGAGTAAGCTGGCATGCTCTCCCAGAGATAAGTTGTGCTTCTTCTACAGAGCCTGACCTATCACTCTGTGCCATCAGCAATGACACCAATTAGTGTCAATTTTAATGATGGCTCTTGAGACCCAAAGGGGACCTGTATTTTGGCTACTGAAATATGAGTTTGGTTTTCTATTCAAATGATCAGAGAAATGAACATTCTTCTTGAGTCTGCAGATGTGGGTGGAGAATGAGTGAGTTAGCCATTTGACTACCATAAACAATATTTTTGTCCAAGCATGGTTAATACTTATTTTTTGGGGTAGTGTTATGGGCTTGTAGACTTCTGTGGTCTGTATTTGCATCTGAGATAAGAATGACTCCAAGTGCATTCCCTAGCTTTTTGGTGCAAACGATGGCATACACCTTGAATACGTTTCCAGGAGTGGTACTGGATTGTGCTGAGCAGTTAACTCCTTTTAGACGGATCACTTGCATTTCCAAATTATCTAGACAGAGTCTACATGCAGTCTGTAGCTGTTTGAAAGAGGCTTTGCATTTGTGTGCCTCCTTTAAAATGTGATTCTAAATTACATTTAGCTGATGTGTTCTTAATATGGTCTAATCTCTTTGATGAGGAGGTCCTTGCCCTGCACACGTTTCTTTCATGTCTTCCTTCCTTTAATTATCCCTCTGCTTAGGGAAGGAACCGAACTGCCCATGTGGAAAAAGATGGAGAGCATTATCTCTACCGAGTACAAATTTCATGTCGAGGCTGATAATCCAGGAGCACAGAAATGGTTACAATTATAGCCTAACACAGAAAAACACTTTTTAGAGCAGAGATTCTATATTGGGGATGAGAACTAGTTCAAGCAATGAAATAAGTTTACCCTTGCAAGTCAAGTTGACATAGAAAACTGACTAGGCATTAAAAAACCCATGAGATTTTCTTCTAGCATAAAAAAGAATTTAAGGTTGTTAGTTTCTGGGGGAAGGGGAGCTACCACTTTTTTATCTGCCAAATTCAGGGTGATCATTACCACACATTTCTCTCTCTTTATGGTCATATCATATACTACCGACAGCACGGTCTGCTCTTTCATTGTAGAAACAGAATAGATGGTTGTTTAAAGATTGAGTCCGTTCAGACTTAAAAAGGAGTAGGGTAACATTTCCATTTTATCATATGATGTATTAGTCTCCCTTTCCAAACATTGTGGCAGATTCTAAAAGGGCTTGTTGGGCTGTCTTGGCATGACAGGCTTCCTCTATTTTACTGCTGTCATTGTTGAGTGTGACATGCTTCTCAGGAATTCTGAGTTCTGCTGAGGAGTATAATTTGGGTCTTAGGATGGAATTTTAAGTCTCAAACTAAGAAACTTTAAGAAATCTACCCTACCAAAGTTTTCTTTAAATATAAAAATGAAGTTAAGTACTTATCAGCAATTTGAAGCAAATACCAAAAGCTATGTTGAGGAACCACATACCATTACAGGGAAAAATGGAAAGAACATAATGGATGCTCATTTTCAAGTTAACTTAAAAATAATCTGAGATGATTTTATATGTTTGTTTTATATGTATACTTTTATAAGTTTATATATATAAAACATATAGACATATTATTCACAGTTGTGTTTTAAATAATATCTATATAACTCTGGTAATAGTACCGTTTAGTTCTCATAGGAGTTAGGAGTTAACTCACATAAGCCTCCTATTTAAGTCACATAGGAACTAACAGTATCTATTGACATCTACTGACATCTATGAGAACTCTCATGTATGTCAGGGAGAGATGAGGGAGGATTTGTGGGGCGGTAGGGCAGGAAGGAGTGAGAATGATAATGAAGAGGATAGATTGGTATCAACTTCTCGCCTGGTTCTAGGAACTAAAATTTGAGCTCCCGGAGAGGGGCTGAAGAAGCAGCTGAGAGAACTGTTAGATTTTATGAGGTTCTGGGTACAGGCAGAATTGTTTTGGATTTGAGTATTAAAGAGTGGCATGGTGCTGAGTGAAGAAGACCACCAATATTCTGATACTTTGAGGAGCTGAAGCAGACAATACCCTGAGCCTCTGAGAGCCTTTGTAGGCAGCACCCAGGGCCAGACCTTGGCATGTGCTTGCTGCTGCTACAGAGCACTGGTGAGGCTTCTTGGAGTAGTCCTGGCAGCACACATGAACCAGTGGGGTAGCTCAGGTCAGGAAGACTCTCTGGGTGCAAGAAGATGGCTGTGGCAGGCAGACTGCTGTTGGGGGCAGCTGAGACCTCCTCTTTGGGTTCTCCCAGGAATGAGCAGAGCAGTCAAACCACTGTGTGGGGGTGAAAATCATACCATCCAAACTTTGCACACACAAAGGAAATGTGACCTTGTTTTGCAGTCAGAAGCTGATGATAAGCAAGTCCTTATTTTGTGGTTAGAGGCTATATTTGGACTAAATGAAATAATGTATGTGAAATGCTTGTTTTGGCTTCACATTCAAGATGGCTAATTGAGCACATGTATTAATCTACTTTTCCTTTCAAGACTCAAATAAAATGCTAAAGACTAAGAAATGGAGTTTACTTAGTGGTGAAGAGGGGAGCAACAGCTGAGAGGATATTTCATTCCTTCTCTGGAGGATGAAGTAGATAGGAGCATGCTGGTGCATCCAGCAGAGTTGGAGTAGAGGCCAGAATAAGTCAGGCGGAACCCCTCAAAAGACCCCAGACCTTAGTGGGCTAGTATAGAGGGTGGGAATGGGAAAGTATGCAAATAATAAGCATAAGGGAATGAAAGGTGTGCCCACTGGAACAAGAATACTTTGGTTTCCCACTTCCCTTTCTTTTGCCCTTTCCTGTTCTCTGGCAGGCAGACTGTGGATGACTCAATATTTAACCCTTGACAAGAAAATCCAGAAGATTCTTTCCCACAGAAATTAAACAAACTGCCTGGGAAGAATTTGGGCTGCTATTCTGGCATTCGGGTTCTCTTCCTATTACAGCCTGGTTCCTTACCCTTTACCCTAAAGTGAAGTCTATCGGATGACAAGTCCTCTCTACTACAGGGCTCCTGGTCAAATTTCCTATTCAGAAAAGACCTAGTAAGGGAAAAAAGACACACACACACACACACACACACACACACACACACACACATCTCAGAAGAAAAAGATCTAATTCAGAGGACAAAATATAGCTTAAAACAAATACAAACAATAAATTCCAAACTTCCAATTTGTATATTCAGAAAGAATAATATGTAAGGATTGATAAAACCAGGTCAACATCTCATGAAAACAAAACCAAGAACAAAAAGGAACTCTTGAAATTAATGAAAAACTAACAAGAACATAGTAAATAAGTCAGAAATTAAAGTCAGAGTCAAGTAGAAAATTTCCCAGAGTAGAAAGAGACAGATGTATAATGTATGAGAGAGACAGAGAGAGACTGTAGAAAGGTCAGCATAACATCCACTTAATAAGAATTTCAGATAGAGAAAACATAAAAACAAGGAATCTGTCAAACCATTAATAGGAAAAATAAATGCCCAGTCTTTTTAAAAAAATACTTACTTTATTTTATTTTTAACAGTGTTTTTCTCAAAGTTTTTTTTAAATTGAAGTATAGTTGATTTACATTTCAGATATACAGCAAAGTGATTCAGTTTTATGTATATATATTTCTATATATATACTTTTATTATTACAAGATATTGAATATAGTTCCCTGTGCTATACAGTAGGTCCTTGTTATTCATCTATTTAATGTACGGTAGTGTGTATCTGTTAATCCCAAACTCCTAATTTAGCCCTCTCCTGCCTTTCCCCTCTGGTAACCATATATTTGTTTTCTATGTCTGTGAGTCTATTTCTGTTTGTAAACAAGTTCATTTGTATCAAATTTTTTAGACTCCACATATAATAATATCATATATTTGTCTTTCTCTGTCTGACTTACTTCACTTAGTATGATAATCTCTAGGTCCATCCATGTTGCTGCAAATGGCATTATTTCATTCTTTTTTATGGCTGCGTAATATTCCATTGTATATATATATATATATATATATACCACATCTTCTTTATCCATTCGTCTGTTGAGGGACATTTAGGTTGCTTCCATGTCTTAGCAATTGTAGACAGTGCTGCTATGAACACTGGAGTGCATGTATCTTTTCAAATTAGAGTCTTCTCCAGATATATGCCCAGGTGTGAAATTGCTGGAATATATGGTAACTCTATTTTTAGTTTTTGAAGGATTCTCCATACTGTTCTCCATAGTGAAACACCCAGTCTTTAGATTGAAAGGACCCACCCTGTATAAATATCATGAATGAAAACACACACACACACACATACACACACACACACCCTTATAGTCATTATCATATCATTTTATCAATAGAACACCAAAGATAAAAATATGTATCCTACAAACAGAAAAGAAAAGAAATCACCCTAAAAGGAATGAGAATCAGGCTGACATTAAACTTCTCTTTGATAATCGTTAATACTAGAAAACCATGGAATGATGCCTTTAAAGCTCTGATGGAAATTATTCAATATTTTGAATCTAGACTTCCATACCCACTCGGTTATCATGGTAAATACCTTTCAACATGCAAAGATGAAGAAAATCAACTCCCCATACATATTTTTTAAAGGAAGTTACTTGAGGATTTTCTGAAGTGCTACAAATTTGACAACCAATAGAAGGAAAGATGAGATACTCAAAAAGTGTAGAATTAATTCCAAAGTCCACTGGAAACAAATTCAGGAAATCAGCTATACAGCAGGCCTAGAAATGAAGTACCATAAGGAATCTGCTGAGAAGAATGGAGTAGAATCCAAGCAGTAGATAAGAATTTCAAGAGTAGAACAAGTAACTCTAAGACATTAGTGACATAGTAGAGAAAATAAAGGCAAATTTGAACTCAAGGAGAAACAACAGCAACCACACACATGCACACACGAACCTCTGTAAGAAAGCCACAGTTCAAATATGAAGCAAATAAACAAATTGGCAGGTTCTGAGAAATCAGTGGGGTATAAAAAACCATTTGACCTGGGTACTAGGACAACAAATACTGAATTCTGGCACATTTCTTGGCTTTCAGTAAATGATGCGTAGTCATAATAACGTTAAGTTTTGCTGTGGATTTTCAATTTCAATAATCAATTTATAGGCAAAGCAAACAATAAAATGTAAATATTATCGACCTTAACAATATAAAGGTAAAGATATAGCTAACAGATGAGAAAAGGTGCCAATATCTTTATCCCACAGAGTTCAGAAATATTACCAACAACTTTGTGAAAAAAAGGCACCCACTGACCCTCCGCTGCAGAAACCAGCCGCCTGCTGCTTCCTCCCGGGCTGCTAAGCCTGGCAGCCCCTAAGCACCGCTCTCCAGCCGCCAGGCCCACCGAGGAGTCCTTGCCCCCCACTCCCCCACCCCCCAGTCACCTCCTCCTTTGACCCTCGCGTGCTGGCAGCCGCGTCCTGGGCCAGGGCAGCGGGAGCAGGAGAAGCGGCGTGCTGAGCCACATCAGCCTCTAGGACCCCAGAACTCCCAACGTGGGTGGCAAAGCCACGGAGCCGGCTGCCGATGCCAACGCCAACCCAAGGGCCTCGAGGGCGACAGCAAGAGCTCAGCCGCCAAGGCCAAGGAGCCCCCATGTGCCAGCAAGTCGGGCCTGGGACAGCCTGAATTCCGGAGGTCCAGTGCGAAAGGGGGCGGGGCCAAGTTCCTGACAGAGGGACCAATTACAACCGGAACTACCCGAGGCTGCTGCGGTCCCCGCCGCCTCCACTGGAGACCCGCCACCAGAGGGCGCCCCGCCCCAGCCCGGGGTGCACAACCTCCCCATGCCAACTCTCTTTTCCTGAAACAGGCGCCCAGACCCGTGCCGGAAGCACATTTGCTGGAAACACACCGGCCTGCGAGGGTGAGCAGGACGCTGGGTCCCTGAACGATGCTTCTAAAGGCTTTGACTCCACTGCCTACCCTTTTTGCCAGTAGTGTTAAGCTGGAGTCGAGAGCTCCCTGCACCCCACCCTTCCCAGGGCAATATTTAAGGGAAGCACCCAGAGTGGGAAACTTGGGGGGAGGGGCATTGGGTAGTTTTTCTTTTCTTTTTTCTTATTATCTTTTCTTTTCTCTCTCTCCTTTTTTTTTTTTTTTTTCAAGTAGTACTTTCTTTGAAACATGTAAATTGTATATAACCATCTTCACTTCTTTTCTGCTGCGGGGCTCCTGGGCTCCTGCCTGAGAAAACCTACTTGTGCATGTGAACAGTTGTGAGCCCCCTTGGCCTCAGCCCCAGCTGGCACTCCGCCTGAACGGGCCTGATTTTCAGAGACTCCCTAAAGCCTGGGGTCGCAGTCTGGTGGCTGGGGGTCTGGTGGGTTTTCTGGGAAAAGCATATGCCCTCCTTCTCCTCCTCCTCTGCTGCATCCTCCCCCAGGAAAAAGGGAACAGCAAGCTTCTAGAAGGCACTGAATGCTGCTCACCCCGTGTTGCATGAGCAAGATGTAATGGAGCCAAGCTGGCAGGCAAGACCCACATGGAAGGAGGTCCAGGCATTTGTGGAACGCTGTCTCCTCTGCAGTGCGTGGGCCATGATGACCCCACTTCGGGGGCCAGTGGAAGTGGAAAAATATCAAAGAAAGAAAGAAAAGGAAAAGAGCCTGGGATGGGAGAAATGGAGTCCTTTCCCACTGCTTGTCTCGTCTGCATTCACACATGGGCCTTCCTGCCATCCTCCTTCCAGAGTTCATCCTTAAACCCACACCCTCCAGCCTGCATCAGAAGACTCCAGCGTGAGAGATGGACCTGGAGGTGGTAGGGCTGGTGTGGGGCAGCGTCCCCCCAAGAGCTGCCTCCAGGAAACAGTATTAACCCCTGTCCTGTCCTGGCCGGCCGTGCCTTTCTCCCCTCATGCCGGTGTCTGTCCTGGTCCTCAGAAGCCAGAGAGCCCTGTGGGCCAGCCCCGGCCCCTCTGTGGGCAACTAAGGATGGGTGGTGTGGCCGCTCCACCAGGCTCCTGACGGTGGGAACCCTGGGTGTGTTTCTAGGCAGAGTGTTTCTGCTTTCTCCCCACCTCTTTGCACCATACCTTTAGGGCCCGTGGTTTTGGTGTGTTTGGTGTTCTGTCAAGGTGACAGGTGCATGAGTTCAGAGTGTGTACGGTGTTGAATTTGTGGATATTTCTGGGAAATACCTGGCCTGAGGAAAGGGTGGGAGACTTGTGGGGGCTGCTGGGCCCTCTCCAGGAGAGGGACTGGTGTTCCTGGTGTGAGTGGGGAGCTTGGAACTGGGAAGGGAGCAGAGATGCCTGCAGTGGACTCCCCCGGGACCTGGCTGAGGTCCAGTGCTATCCACAGAGCCCCAGAGGAAGCCCACCCCGTGGCTGTGGCCTGGGGAGACAGGCCCAAGGGGAGTGGGCGAGGCCTGTGTGGCCTGGGGTCCCTCCCGCCTGTGTGTCGGTACTTGCCTGCCATCTCCTGCCTTTTCCTCCTCATCCCACCTCCTCAACCACCTTACTAAGGCCCCTGACTCTTCCTTCCTAATTATGAGGAAACCTGGTGTGCCAGCCACAGGGTTCCCCCTTCCAACTCCTTGGGGTGGCAGGTGAACGAGGCTTCTATACCAAACCCCCTTCCCCCAGCAAAGAAATAGTCATCGAGTTTGCGGCCAGAAGCAAGGGCGGGAGGGGCAGCCCCCCAAGGTCAGTGTGCCATGATCAGGTTGGTTTGGTTTGTCTTTGTGTCTTTTTTTTTTTTTTTTAAACAATGATTAGTGAGATTTTTCTTCAGCCAGGAGTGTTGGCCTTGAAGCAGAGGGTTGTAGCCCTTGGTGTTTGTAAGATAAGAAAGAATACACACTGTGGCTATGGTTGGGTTTTTTTCCCCTCCTTTGGGAATTTTGTTTGGTAAACGCAAAACTCAGTACCTTTTAAAAACAGAAATCTGTGGATGAAGCTGGAACCAGCAGCCTCTTGGAATCTTCAGCCTAAGCACCTCACGGGACTATGAATTCACCTGAGATTTTCATTTGCTATCAGGCTGAGGTTTTTTTTTTTTTTTGCAGTACGCGGGCCTCTCACTGTTGTGGCCTCTCCCATTGTGGAGCACAGGCTCCGGACGCACAGGCTCAGCAGCCATGCCTCACGGGCCCAGCTGCTCCGCGGCATGTGGGATCCTTCCGGACCGGGACACGAACCCCTGTCCCCTGCAGCGGCAGGTGGACTCTCAACCACTGCGCCACCAGGGAAGCCCCAGGCTGAGGTTTTAAAGAAACATTGTTCTCTAACCAGGATTGTAACAAAAGTGTAAATACTATTTCACAGTTGAAAGTTGATGGTGCAGGTATCTATAGAATGTACTGTATTTTTACAGTGACTGCCACATGACCCTATTCCCCCCCTTTCTGTATTCCATATCTGTCTTCCAGAAATGTCACCTGCCCTTTCTCCTGTGATCTCTTAATCCAATAATTGTATTACTGCCATCAAAGGATGCAGTTTTTTTTAAGAAAAAAAGAAATGTTACACATACTAATTATTTAAAATTATATAGGTGTCCAGTAGAAATGTATAGTAAAGTTATAGTAAAAATTGATAATAACTATCACAAATTAGGAGAGACTAGAGAGAAGAAATAGAAATAGTATTAATAAGCTGTCTTTATATTTCATACCAGAGAGTCAGATTTGACAGATCAAGAGATTTTAATGTAAGCATATTTTTAAATATTAAAATACTAAACTACTAGAAGAGCTACAACAAAAAAGTCAAAAGTGATCACTTCTTGGGCTTCCCTGGTGGCGCAGTGGTTGAGAGTCCGCCTGCCAATGCAGGGGACACGGGTTCGTGCCCCGGTCCGGGAAGATCCCACATGCCGCAGAGCGGCTGGGCCCGTGAGGCATGGCCCCTGAGGCTGCGCGTCCGGAGCCTGTGCTCCGCAAAGGGAGAGGCCACAACAGTGAGAGGCCTGCGTACCGCAAAAAAAAAAAAAAAAAAAAAAAAAAAAGTGATCGCTTCTTGAAAGCTAGAGTTCAGATTGGAAAAGGTGGGTTGGGGGATATTACTGTTCATTTAAAACACCTATTATAGAATTTTATTTTTTTTAACAAGTGCATATATTACTTTATTATATTTTTAGGAAATAAAATATCCAGAATCTAGGATATGCTTAATAAATATTCCTTTCCACATATATATTCTTTATAGAAGTCTCTGAGCAAGCATTTTTTCTAAGTTACTCCTTAGAGTGACTCCCCTGACTTCCGAGTTTTAGTTCTGTGACTATAAAATTTTAATGTGAACTTAATCTCCTAAGGGATCCTATTAAAATGCAGATTCTGATTCAGTAGAGCTGAGGTGGGAACTAAGATTTTCTGCGTTTCTAACAAGCTCCCAGGTGACACAGAGGCTGCTGGTCTGTGACCCACAGTTTGAATAGGAAGAATATCTCTGGATATCTCCCCACCCCCCATTTATGAGTTATATTTTCCTGCTTCTTTGCATGTATGGTGACTTTTTTTGGGCGGGTGGGATTTCCTTTAATTTCCAATTAAGTAAATACTGATTGATATCGAGGCCCATAGGTCTGGATGGTTAACTCAAATTCCTTAGCAAATCCCAGTGGATGCTGATTGAGGTTGGGAAATTCCTTAGCCAAGGCTCTAAGTTCTGCTCAGGTCCAGGGTGTGTAAGTAAGCACCGAGGACGGTTCACCTCTCCCTGTAATAGGTTTCTTCTTAAAGGGAGCTATAATACTTCTGATTTCTTTTTATCTGCCTTTGCTGGGGAAGAGGGAGCAGCAGGAGGCAGAAGAGTTGGAAGAGAAAAAGAACGTCTGGGTGTATGGTGACTTCTGATTGGATGCCAGACATGGTGAATGTTACCTCGTTGCATGCTGGATATTTTCATGTTCTTATAAATATTCTTGAGCTTTGTTCTGGGATGCAGCTAAGTTACTTGGAAATAGTTTGATCCTTTTGAGGTGTTGGTGGATCCAGATAAGTCTTTAGTCTGGGGATAATTTTACCGCACTACTGAGGCAGTACTCTTCTGAGTTCTCCATCACTTTTTCACTCTGGCTATTGGGAACACAAATGATTCCTTGCCCTGTGTGAGCTCTGGGGGGTTCTTTTCTCTGCCTTTGGTAGTTTCCTCATACGCGTGCACTGATCAGTACTCAGTTGATGACAAGAAGAGAATTCTCTCCACATCTCTGGAGTTCTTTCTCTGTCCAACTCCTTCCTATCTTGTCCTCTGCCTTGCAAATTCTAATTGCCTAGGTTTCTCAACTCTATCTCTTTAACTTAGAGAGACCGATGGGTTCTTCCTGTGTTCTTCTCTTGCAGACTGGAAATCCATGCAGGCACTTTGTTTCCCCTTTCTCAGAGATCACTGTTGTACACTGACTGATGTACAAATGTCTTAACAGCATTGTTTTCAGATATTTTTCTTAGGTTATAGTTATTTTGGTCATGATGATAAATTTGGCTCTCTGCTCTATCTTGGCCACATGCAGAAGTCCCTGGATATTAGCTTCTATGCCAATTGGCTTTGCTTATTTAGCTTAGTGTCAAGAACTATGAAGAGTCTGAGATTTTACCCTGCTTGCAAAATAACAAGTTAGTCGGCTACAGTTTTAAAATGCTAGCAGAAAACATGAGACTCCGGGATTTTTTATTCAAGGCACAGCAAGAAGCTTGAGCTTCCTGTTCTTATTGGTTCCCCTTGTCCCCTAAATCCTGTGGAGTGATGTGGAAGGATCTAGATAAACAGTGTGCACAGAGTGGGTCTGTGTCATAGCTGAGCAATCCTGAGTCTCAGTATTATAAAGAAGATGCTAGCCAATATGCCAAAATTTGTTCCAGAGAGAGAGATTTTAAAACTTATTCTTGTCACTAAAGACATGTTCTCTGCCGAGAGGGAGACACTATCTTTTTCTTCCAAGGTTGTTTGCTATACAATCATTCTTGGAAATATAGTCAGATAAAAGTTGTCACAACACATGTTGAAACTGTGGAGAATAGCTCCTCAACATTGAGCTTTGCTAAGTGACCTGGCTGAGTGCTTTTGGTACTGTGGTTATCTCAATTATTTTTTATTAGGTATTGAACGATGCAGAATACCTATGAAGGATGACTTAAATAAGGGCCAGACTAGTTTGGCAATGAATAGCTCTTAGGACACATGCATTGATTATTTAGCATGTACTCAATTTCAACAAATTGGATTCTTTCTAAGCATTAGCATAAAAGTTACTCACTTTTTCAAGGAAAATTACCAAGCAAAGTAGGTTTCGGCATTTTTAGAGTTGATATCTGATCTCAACTTTAAGGTGGGCACATATTCACAATGTACATTCAATGCCAACTTAAACTTCTTCAATAAGGTATAATAATATTGTTGAGCATGTAAAAGGATCATTTCCAATTTAAATTTTATATGTCTCATCATCAAGCTGGATATTTGCCAAACTGGAAAGGTGAAGCTGTGAGAGATAAGTCTTCTAGGTGCAGTGAGGATCTTTTTCTTTCTTTGGAGAATTTCTTGGTCTTTGATAATACTTTTCATGTGATGCTGTCTGAAACATTCTAATTATGAGAAACAGAGAGTAGATATGGCACAATTAGACTTGATTAAAGAAACAGAGCTGATAATACTGACTTTTTTAAAAAAAGTTATTTATTTTATTTATTTATTTTTGGCTGCATTGGCTCTTCGTTGCTGTGCAGGCTTTCTCTAGTTGTGGTGAGAGGGGGCTACTCTTCACTGTGGTGTGCAGACTTCTCATTGTGGTGGCTTCTCTTGTCATGGAGCAGGGGCTCTAGGTGCGTGGGCTTCAGTAGTTGTGGCACGTGGGCTCAGTAGTTATGGCTCACGGGCTCTAGAGCGTAGGCTCAGTAGTTGGGGCACATGGGCTTAGTTGCTCCGTGGCATGTGAGATCTCCCTGGACCAGGGATAGAACCAGTGTCACCTGCATTGGCAGGCAGATTCTTAACCACTGCGCCACCAGGGACGTCCCTATATTGACTTTATTATTTGGTAAAATCCCGTAGGAAACTAGAACTATTAGGCAAAACTATTTTGACAATGTCATAAGCAAGTCAATAGAAGCCACTCAAAGGCTTAGTTGGCTTATTTAACAATTTAAACACATTGCATTCTCTAAGGAGGCAGGTTTTATCACATATTCAAGACAAACTCATGACAGAGGTAGAGACATTGTGCTCATTGTATGGCTTCATGTTAGAGCAGAATGAGAAAGGCTAATATTTATAAATGACTTCAAGGTTAAGTTTGTGTCTGTCTGACTTGTAAATGGATCTAAAGCTTTTTGTGGGTGGCATGAGAGAAGTCTATAACTCCAAATCAGCAGGAGCTCTTACCTTACTTTATGTGGACGCAAGGAGATGCTTCAGGAAGCCTATGAATCTGTGTAAAATTTTATGTGAATGGATGTGTTACATTTTAGGGGACAGGGATTCAATAACTTTCATCAGATTCTTGAAGGATCAGTGAAGATTAAGAACAGTCTTTCAATGCCCAGATTAACCAAGGAATAACTCAGAGACATTTAGCTGGCTATTTTTATATTCTCAAAGTTATCTGGAATGAAAATTGTACACTCAAATGTTAGGAAGAGTTGGTAGAATGAGTCAAGAGACGAAGGAACAATCAGGATTAAAAGAGAGAGAAAAAAAAAGAGAGAGGGGTGAGGGTAATTTAAAACAACAACAACAACTATGGTTAATTTGAGAACAAAAAATCTTGATTGTACATTTTTTCGGTAAAATAATTATCTGACAAGTAGTACAGAAGTCAGGCTGGAGGGTTGTTTTTGTTGTTGTTTTGTTTTTGTTTTTGAGATGGCCAATTAGGGTATTGAAGAAAACAATTTTAGTTGCTGATAAATTCTCTTTGAGAGTTCTTGTAAGGTATACACATGACATGTTTCTTTCTTCACATGCCATCCATCGGTGCCTTCACCATAGTTAAGCTAGTTCAGCCTCATTTCCCTCAGAATTTCTCACAGGTCCAGTTGAAAAAAAACCCCAAGAGAAGATCACATGGCAGAAAAACCACACAAAGTATTTCCTGAGTGATGAGCCCGGATCTCTAATAGTCAAACTCTTAAATTAGTTCTATTTTTATGCTTCTTTCAGGACGCAGTCACTTTATTACTTCAAAATTATGGACAAAGTTTTTGACACACATTTCAAACTCTGTTAGCTTAGAAACAACTCAGTTATCATTTCCTCAAACTGTATTTTTTATGAGGAACATAATCCAAGAGCACATGTTTTATTATTAGTCACTATGCAAAGCAATTTCATATTACTAGGAAAATTGCTAAGGATGATTAAAGTCTATTTAATAATTAATTGACCTATCAGCATCCTTTTTTCTCGGCATTCAGGAGCTATATATTGGCCTAATTATGGCCAGGAAATTGATCTCAGACTATCATTATTTCTTTACTCAGTTTTAAAACATTGCTGTCAAAACCCAATTAGAGACAGGAGAGATGTAAAACTATATGGAATTCTATTTTTAATTAGTGTTATCCTGGCTTATACCTTAGGACTCCTTTTTAATATCCTGCTTCAGGATCTTAGGACATATTGTTCTGCCCGCTAGAATGTTCTTTCCCTAGATATTCACATTCAGGGGTTTGCTCCAAAATTTTCTCCTTAAAGATGCTTTCTCTAATGACACTGAAAAGTATTAATCTATATTACCTAAAATTTAGTTATCTAAAATGTTACCTACATTTTTCTCTTCTCCATGCTGCTTTATTTTTCTTCATATCTTTTACTAGAATGGAAGGAAGCTTAGTGAAGGTAGCTTCACTATTGAATCTCTTGCTTCTAGAATGGTGCCCAGAACACCGAAGTTCCTATTTGTTGAAAGCATGAACATGTGGACTTTTATCTAAGTATTTTGGAACAGTTTCTTTAGATGGATTGTATAGTTTCCTTCAACTATACTAAAAATAATGGTAGCTTCTTTGACTATGTTAAATACAGAGTGTATTGCCTTGTTCTAGGAGAAGTTTCTAAGAAGTTCGATTTTATGCTTAGCAATTATTAGAAAGAACAGCTGAACATCAATAGCATAATCTTAGTTGTCATATTTACCACAAATGTATAAAATATAATTGGTCACTTTTTAACTTATTCAGTAGTTTAAAATTTCATCTTTTGGTGTTTAAATGGTCTTTTTTTTTTCTATTATCTTGTATGGAGATATGGTATCCTGACCTATCACTAGTATGGAAGATTAAAAATCAAAGATCTAACTTATCCATTTATCATTTTACCCCACATAATTCCAAAATCAAGGTAAGATCCATACAAAGAGTAGCTGAAATAATAAAGAAGAAATTAGGATTCATACAAAATGTGAGGGAAAGGATGGTGTGAGTGGTTAAAAGTCAAAGTTGCTGCAATTGTCCATTATTCTTTGATTCCAGAAACTCAACAGCTAAATTTAGGATTCAAGAATTTTAATCAACTCGATTCAGGTGCTAAGAAGTAATATTCCACTTGCATCTTTCAGGTAGTCTGTTTCACTTTTATTCTTAAATATTACATTTTACATTCCATGATAATCTTTAAATTACTTTAGGACTTATTTGAAATGCATAGGGCACAGAGTCAATTAAAAAAAAAGCCGTGATCTTCCTTTTCAGAAGAGCTGTATATGTAACTCTGTTGCATCTTTTAGTATTCATGGTGATAAAGTGTAGACTAATTTATGATCATCTCAATGTAGAAAATGAACCAATATCCATGCAATATAGAGTCAAAATCATTTTACAGCTATTTTTAATCTAAAAATCTCAATTTTGAACAGAGATTTTTTTTATCATCAAATTTTATCCTTCTTTTTGATGAAATGGGGTAAAAGCTGAAAAAAGATAATTGAAAAAACAGTTAAAAATGACTTAGTTATACTGTTCCAAATGGTGTTAGCCTGCTATCAAGGTTTGCTGCTGAAATTTTTTCCATTACCTGTCATCAAGGAGTGGAGAAGTATGGTCCCTATAAATTATGTTGCAGAGCTATTGCAGTAGAAAGATGGCAGCCATTATTTTATCAAATTACTTTTTATCTACAAGACTGCTCTCCCTGCTGCCATGGTATTTTAAATTAGGTGGCAATATTTGAAAAAGAGAGTTGTTACTTAGTTTCTAATCTCTACTGCTATCGGTGACAGATTAACTTCATCTTTTAAGTAAATCCTGTAAGACCCCACTGAGTACTTTGTGGTCTGGGCTACTGTACTTGTTTGGTGCTAATACATTCTCATGATAAAAATAAATTTAAAGAAATATTTTATTTCATTAGTATTATGGGGCTATGAGTTAGCCAAGAGGTATTATGAACTTGAAGAATGGTTAATTTAACATATAGTACTTAAATCTCTTGATATTCCAACTTCCAACTGCAATTTCTTCATTGAGCTAAAATTGTAACCTCCGGCATAGGTTTCTATATGTTGCAGTGTTTTTCATAAATGTTATTCAGCTATGGATGGGGTTGTGGTTTGGCAGAAAAAAAAAAAAAGCAAACCCTAATACATGGTTAGGGTCTATGACATATTAGGTGTTTTATCTTGACCAGTCTTATGATTCTGTACCTTATAGATATCTGGTAACTGTAGGTATTATTACATTTATTCTATTTTTATTTATTTATTTATTTTTAATTAATTAATTAATTAATTTTTGGCTGCGTTGGGTCTTTGTTGCTGTGCCCAGGCTTTCTCCAGTTGCGGTGCATGGGGACTACTCTTCGTTGCAGTGCACAGGCTTCTCATTGCGGTGGCTTCTCTTGTTGCAGAGCACAGGCTCTGGGCATGCAGGCTTCAGTAGTTGTGGCATGTGGACTCAGTAGTTGTGGCTTGTGGGCTCTATAGCACAGGCTCAGTAGTTGTGGCACACGGGCTTAGTTGCTCTGTGGCATGTGGGATCTTCCTGGACCAGGGCTCGAACCCGTGTCCCCTGCATGGGCAGGCGGATTCTTAACTGCTGCGCCACCAGGGAAGCCCTATATTTATTTTATAGATAAACGTTCACCAAATCATATAACTTCAAGAAAGAAGAGTCAAGACTGGTCAGAATCTAAAGCTATGTTTTTGTACTACGTCATATTATTCACACACATTTTTTTATATTGGGAACTATGAGAAAGGCAAGGATAATTATACCTATTTAGTATGAGGAGAAGCGGATTGAACATGTCTTTAAGAAGGTGTAATGTTTAGGAGGCAAGATGATGTGTGGAAATAGTCCTGAAACTGAAGTTTTGGAACTCAAATCCTTGATTTAGGCACTAAATAACTATATGCGTGAACGAATAATTTAACTAAAAAAAGATCCCATTTCCTTCTATGTAAAATGAAGGAGTTGGTTTCAATATTTTAAGTTCTCTTCTATGCCTTACTTACTTTGATTCTGTGATGTTGAAAGATTACTGCCTTAACTATCTCTATTTTAGGTGAAGATGCCTTAGAATGAATTTATGAAAGGCACAAAGGGAATTCTTGTTTACTTAAAGGAAAGGTTATAATCAGAGGCCATGGAAACACCATCTTTAGGATTTTTAAGAATTTGAAGGACCACTTTATTGGAGTGCCTTGAGAATGAAAAAAAATCACTCATCAACAAATACACTTTTGAGTCCTTTCTGTGTGCAAAACACTATGGAAATGTATAAGATATAACTACTACCTTCCAGGAGACTTTGATCTAGTGGGGGAGATAGATGTGTAAACACTAACAGAATATAGTATTTGTACACTACTGTACAATAGGATCTAATCTTACTGTAGTAGTCAAAGAAATGATTTAGAAACTCAACAGTAATTCAGAAGAGTTCTCTCTTTACTTAATATTTGCTTCAACCACATGAAAAGCATTACATAACCTAAAGCAATACTTTAAATACTTCTTTTTGTCACTCATCCATTTTCCTCACACAATCCCAACTCTGTGCCTCTTTCTTCTCAAAGTTTTGCCAAATTACACCCCTGCATATCTTGTGTCTTTCTCTCTTCTTTCTCCCCATTCTCTCTTATGTACTGATTTTGAAAGAAAAAATCCAGGGGAACCAATCTGGCAGGAGAAAATCCATCTCTGAAAGCAGAGAACGAAAAGACCAAGCCAGCAAATGGAGAACATGCCTACGAGGGTCTCTGATAGTTACAGCCTGGTTTTTCTAGCTTGCTTTCCTCCTCTTCCCTTCCCTTTCTCTTTGGTACAGAACTTCTTCCTGTGGAAAATGTGTATCGGGTAGTTTGTGGGGCTAACACTATCACAAACTAGCCACAGAGATAGACGGGCTCCAGGATTGGCCATCAGACTCCCTCATTTCCCTGACCAAAATGAATGGTTCAAGGACATACACATATCCAAAACTGTGTCAGTCATATGCCCTCCAGGGGATTGGTTGTAGACTCTTTTCTTCCTTTGTATATCACAAGCTGCAAAGATCATAGTGTGGAATTGCCAGCATTTGTTTCCCCTCCTTTTCCTTGGTTGCATTCAATAGGCTGCCCGAAGAATGAAGCTGACTATGGAGGAGGGCAGAACTGGAAAATGGGAAGAAAAATAAACCCCTGGCCGCCTGAGCCTCTAGGTCTAACAGTGTCTGAGGCTGATGCACCCCTGAATTTTCCACTTACATGAAGTAATAAGTCCCATCTTTTTTTTCTTTTCACTTAATTTAAGTTGATTTTTTCCCTCTTGAAATGAAAAGAGCTCTGTATAATGTACATCTATAGAAGTATTTGTGGGAATAGTCACATATTAGTAATCATTGTCCAGTCATACTTCCTGTGGGTTAGTCCTTATAGGGGGCAACAAAATATTAGTCCAGAGCACCTAAATATTTTCATATCTCAAGTTCCCATCCTACTTGCTTAGTTAGTAGGGCTCTGTTTACAGTTCAGTGTCTCCTCTCCCTTTTCCTATGTTGAGATTGTATATAATACCTCTCAGGTTCCTCTGTAGGTGCTATGAAGTAAACCCCACCTTCGTTCATTGCAGTACCTTCTTCAAGACCTTGGGACTAGGGGATGGTTAACTTCTCAAAGAGCAAACTGGCATTCTTAGTATTTAATCCCCTCTCATGACCAGTATTTTAACTCTGAAGATGAAAAAGGAACATGGGAAAGCCCTCTTTGACACAATAAAGCAAGAAACAAAGGCTTCCTTTGGAATATATTCCAATCACACTGGATCTGCAATCCTCTGGGAGAGAATGATGGGGTAACTATATCCTTCCCACTTATGACCCGCTCTAATTTACTAGAACCAAATTAAGAAGCTGCATCTTAACCAAGGTCCCCTGGCTTACTCTAGAGGGCTCCCTGACCATGATTAGAGGAACCAGCTTATCTCTACCTGCTGACATCTCATCTGTTAGGATTCATCTTCAAGGGAAGGAGATAAACCTTGTTTACTTCCAGCTTCCAAGACCACTCAAAGGGTGACTTGGCTGAGCTTCATTAGTCTGGCTATCCAAAAATTAGCTAACTGTCTCCTCAGTTCTCATTAGATTCAGTATTCAGAGTTAATGAATGTTTTTAGCTTGAGTTTCCGGAAGATTTGTGATGCTATTTGTGTGAAATAGAAAATATAAGAGATAGTGTAACTTGTTTTGGGGGCTGAGACAGGGATAATTTTATCTTGGGGCAAGTGGAGTGTGAGTCATCAGATAGGTGTGCATGTGGGAATGCCTTGCCAGGGACTGGGAATGCTGGTCTGAAATTCAGTAGAGAGGTTATAAATTGCAGTGAAGAGAGTGAGGGAGACACTGCTGAGGGAGGAAATGATTATAAGAGGAGAGTGTCAGATGAGCATCATTGTGATGCCAGCCAGTGATCCTCAGACCAGGGTACAAAGAGACTTTTCACAGGGTATACTGATGGTTCATTTTACAGGAACCATCTTCCAGAGAATTGCCTTCATGTGTGCTGTTTTCTAAAGCTGATTTACTTGAGCAGTTATCTGAGGTAGATATTCCCTTTGCCACCTGCCCTTCCACAAAACCTCTTTGCCCATGTTGCAAAAGAAAAGCCTACCTTCACCCATTAGGAATCTTATTATGAGACTTGACCTTGGGACTTCAAAGCCTGCAGAGCAGCAGGCAGAGGGACTGTTCAATGATTCCTCTAATCGAGACATGATAAATTTCTTCTTCTCATTAAGATGTATAGACCCAATAAAGTTTTCCTTTTTATATTTATAATTTTACTTTCTCTATATATACTTTCTATATTTGTATTCACCTTTTAAATTTATATATGTTATTATATAGATTATTTTTGTTAATTTTATATCAGTACTAATTTAATGAATTATTAATTCAAAGAAAATGTATAGCCTTGTGTTAATAGAATATTAAAAATAAATTCCTATATTTTGTTTCAGAGGACTATAATAAGGAGATAATGAACAACTTTCAAGTATAAAAATATATATAAAGATCACATGCTGTGGAGACACAGGAAGAGAAATACAGATTTGAGGAGAAAAAGAAACACAGAATTCTCAGGACCTACAAACAAAAATATTTGTACTACTTGAACATTATTGATGCAAGCGATTGGTATGTCTTTGACATTAATGTGAGCAGTGTCCCAGTGACAAATGTCTTACAGGAAGCTAAGTGTTTAGATTCTTAGACTCCAACTGGCTTCTTAGAATATAATTTAGAGCCTTAATTTATAAATTTATTCTTTTGTAGCTCCTTTAGGGCTCCCCTTGGGAAAAACTCAGGGGCCTCAATGGTCATCTTGTTCAAGCACTTTAGATCCTGAATAATCTTTTCAGTCATCTGAGAAAGTCATTTCATCTTTCCTTCTGTCTCTTCATCTGTCCTTTCCTTCACCCCCTTCCTTCTTGGCATGAACACAGTTATAAAATGAAATTTTTTATACTAAGGATTTATAAGTGCTGGGGATATGACTGGTGAAGAAAATGACAAGTTCCTGACCTCTCTGAGCCTATAGTCTAGTGGGAAATACAGCCAATGGAATAAGCATTTCTGTAAAGTTCAAGGGCTGTAACCAAGGAAGCACAGGATATTATGGTAAGAACAGATAAGAAACATGTTACTTTATCAGTGAATGTTTCTAAGAATGTGTCATTTAAGTTCACTCACTATTTTGTCATTTTGTTCTTTCTTGCCCAGCCCTGTTCTATTGAGGATCAAGACAGATAAACTTGCAGGGCTCATAGAACTTACATTCTATTGAAAAGGTAGAGACAGAGAAAACAGACAATAGAGGAAATGAATAGAATCCGTTTCAGATAATGATGAATGCTATGTAGAAAAGCAGGGTGATTCATTCATTCATTGTATTAAAATTTAATGAGTGCCTAGTATTTTCTTGGCACTGCTCTTAAGTACTGAGCATACAGTCTCCTCTCATGGAGTTTACATTTGTTCTTATTAGGGGAGAGAAATAATACACAAACAAAAATGTGTAGTAGGAGGTCAGATAGTGATAAGGATTACAAACTGAAATGATAAAAGAGAAAGGGAAAGTGTGTGGAGAGGTCTATTTTTTTTTAACATCTTTATTGGAGAATAATTGCTTTACAATGGTGTGTTAGTTTCTGCTTTATAACAAAGTGAATCAGCTATATATATACATATATCCCCATATCTCCTCCCTCTTGCAACTCCCTCCCACCCTCCCTATCCCACCCCTCTAGGTGGTCACAAAACACCGAGCTGATCTCCCTGTGCTATGCAGCTGCTTCCCACTAGCTAGCTATTTTACATTTGGTAGTGTATATATGTCCATGCCACTCTCTCACTTCATCCCAGCTTACCCTTCCCCCTCCCCATGTCCTCAAGTCCATTCTTTACATCTGTGTCTTTATTCCTGTCCTGCCCCTAGGTTCTTCAGAACTTTTTTTTTTTAAGATTCCGTATATATGTATTAGCATGTGGTATTTATTTTTCTGTTTCTGACTTACTTCACTCTGTATGACAGTCTCTAGGTCCATCCACCTCACTACAAATAACTGAGTTTCGTTTCTTTTTATGGCTGAGTGAGAGGTCTATTTTTGATAGATGCTGGTGAGGGAAATATCCCAAGGCAGTGAGAATTGAGCAGAATTTTGAATGAAGTGAGGGACCAACTCATGTAAATATCTGGGAAAATTTTGTTCCAGGTGGAGGAAGCTGCAAGTGAAAAGATTGTGAGGCCAAGAGCATGCAAAATATGTTCAAGGAACAGCAAGAAATCTGGCATGGCTGGAGCAGAGAGAAGCACTGATAGAGAGCAGCTGAGGATGGAGGGAGCCAGAGGTCAGACCATGAAGCTTTGCAGATCATGGTGAGGAGGATTTTGTTCTAAATGTGATCAGAAGCCACTGGAGGATTTGAGCAGGGAGTGAGGTGGTCTGGTTTATGTTTTAAAAAGATCACTGTGATTTTTTTTCTTTTTGTTAGTTTATATGAGCTTGAGGGTGACTTTAGCTTGGTTCATCTGAGAAGGATATTTGAGCTGGATACCAAAGCTGTGATCTGAAGGACAAGAAGAACTTACCCAGACATTGAGGAGAAGTCATCGTGCTGTGTGTAAAGACATTAATGAGAGCTGAAGTCTGAAGGTGAGTGAAGCATGCCCTGTTCAAGGATCTGGGAAATGTTCATTTGGGCTGAAGTCCAGAGTACAAAAGCAGGACTGTGAAAGAGGAGGCTGGAAATGTATAGTGGTGAGGGAGGAGTTTTGATTTTATCCTAAAGATAATAGACTGTTTTGAAGACTTTTTGGTAGGGGAATATCAGAGCAGTTCTGTATTTTGAATGGTTTTCTTTGGCTGTTGGAGAGGAACTGGAGATGGGAGATCAGGTAGGAGGAAGGTGCAGAAGTAACTCAGGTGAAGGGATGGATTATGGTCAGACTTTGTGTGAACATTTCGTGGAGCTGCTATTAATTTTGGAAAACTGTGATTGTTGAATAGGTCTTGCCTATACAGCGTCAATCCACCATCTTGGAACATCCACCAATTTATCTTAGATTTTTCTCTTGTCACACAGGACAAATTTAATTCTGTTTCTACATGGCAGTCCTTCATATTTTTGAAGGCAGCCATTAGTGTCTCCTTTTTCCATATTTCTTTCCATCATGTGGGAGTTTTTTCTTGTGTGTGAATGTCCCAAATTTCTGTAACTCGTGAGAGTTGAGTGTGCCCCACGTGACACAGCTTTTTGTTCCTTCTCAATATTCTGTTCATTTTTATCTTGATCAATTCTTGTTGGTTAGTGACCCTCTCAGGGTGTGCTACCCTACTTTTACCAGCATAGTAAAGGGGGCAATTATTTCCTCCCTTTTTATGATCATTATATTTTACAAATAATAACTGTTCTCAAAAATAATAAAATAAGAAGTTCTCAGAAACTTTTCTAGTGCTTGTACAATATTACTGAGCTTCTCAGTCAACTAAAATCCTCATTTTCTTTTCAATTATGTTACCATTAAACTTGAGTCTGGCTGTGTGATAAATAGATGCAGGGCACCAGGGTGAACATGGTGTCCAAAAGGTGGCTTTTATACAATAATCAGATGAGAGAAGGTAGAAGCTTTATCTAGGGTATTAACAATAGAAATGGAGAAAAAGTGGTTGAGTTCTATATACATTTTGAAGGAAAATCCAGTCCATATTTTGTATCCCCTGGAAAATGTAAGTAATCAATGGTATGAAGTGTCTGTCTTTGCTGTATTGTCTCAGGTGACTGGCTCATATTCAGTCCCTATCACATGGTTCAAGTCGAAACCTTTAATTTTGTGCATATTTTACATGCACTATTATACATGAATACAATTGTCAGAATCATTGACTCCTGTGATAGGCTGCAAGTATATAACTTTAAAATACCAGGTATATGGTTTAGATTTTATTTCGTTTCACCTTTGTTTTATTGATCTAAAGTATGTCATATTATGAGACTATTACTGTCAACTTCAAATTTCATTAAATCACTCATATTATAATAGAAGACACTGAGGGGCTGGTTGTGCTTTGTGTCTTTTATAGGATTCATAGGAAATGTCATTACGATTATGTCTTTTTGCTAAATGGGATTTGTAAGAACTGCTTCACATTTATAGAGAAGATGACAGCCCCCTCCCATCTGAGACTTAACCTCTCAGTTCCATTCAGAGTGCCTATGAATCCTGGCACTTTTGCTCCACAGAGATACTCTTTTCTTTAATGCACTGTGATCTCAGAATTTGGTGTTCTATCTGCAAGTCCTGGTGATACAATGTCAGCTTGTCTTGTGCTAATTCATCTACACATTGAATGACAGCTTTGCTGTCTCTGAATGGTAGCAGGATGAGAGGTCATTCTATCTGGCTGTGCTGCCAACTGAAGTGCTTAGTGTGTTTTCAAATTTGGGGTTATTAGAGCCAAAGAAACTTTATAAATTACCTTGTCTGTTCTCTTACCTTATAAATGTGGAAAACGAGAGTAGAATAGCTAAGAAGAAAATGTTCTTTCTTTTTCTCTCTTTTTAACCATTATTACAGACAAGGAGATGTACCTTAAAAAAGCCATTATCTGGGGTTGAAGAGTGAATACTTTAACAAGAAATCTTGTCAAAATATGATAGCAGTCATTCTGGGGTCAAAGTCCTGGTGTCCGAAATATGGCATGTGAAATTATCTTCAGAGCAACAGCCTGAGGAGCAGCTAAGGGATGTGTCCCTTGTAGGTGGATATGTCTCCATCTTAACCTGAACAACACTCATATTAAAGAGAGAAGAAAGCAGTTCCTTGTTTCTTCTTGGAGGGCAAATTATTTTAGCTACTCAGAATTATTTTTAAAGGGCTATCCTATTAATAACAGTCAATAAAACTCTGGGGGATAAAAGCAAGATTAGTAACCAGTTAATGCAAGGGGAAGAGAGTGTGTAATAACATCTTTCTCCGGTGGGATACTGACACTTAAACTCACATCATGCCTTGAAGCAGTTCATACATGCCTTCTTTTTAGTCACTAGCTGAGCACTGGTTTTATTTTCTCAGATATTTCTAAGCTGTGAGAGGTTGCTGACTAAAAGGAAATCTAGGGGCTGTTCTTAGGATGAGGTGAAAATTGATTCTGAGAGGGAAGACAATGGATATTCTCTATAATAGGGTGAGTGGGTTGGGCAAAGAGATTCTCTGAGGGCTCCTTTATGATTGAACCAAAGCTTATCTACAGACCAAGTTTGCTTTCCAAACCAAGATATTATAGAAAGAGGTGGAGCGAAACAACAAACTTTTTTCAGTATCTGGGACTTCAATTCCTGGCTTTTTATTTCTTAAAACGCACATTTCTTGGTCAAGGTTTAAATCTCTTTCTAGGGACTTCCCTGGTGGTCCAGTGGTAAAGAATCTGCCTTCCAATGCAGGGGACGCAGGTTCAATTTCTGGTCGGGGAACTAAGATCTCACATGCCGTTGGGCAACTAAGCCCACATGCCACATCTACTGAGCTCATGCTCCTCAAGGAGAGAGCCTGCATGTCGCAAACTACAGAGCCCACGAGCCACAATTACAGAGCCCACCCACCCTGGAGCCTGCGCACCACAACTAGAGAGAGAAAACCCACACGCCACACTAGAGAGAAGCCTGCGCGCCACAATGAAGAGCCCGCACTGCAACGAAAGATCCCGCGTGCCGCAACTAAGACCCGACGCAGCCAAAAAAAAAAAAAAAGAAAGAAAGAAAGTAAATAAATAAATCTCTTTCTGGAATAGTCCTTTTCACATTTCTACCTGCATGCTGTCCCTGCGGTGTGGACCTCTTGCTGCATGCTTCATGGTGCATGTACAGACTTGCTTCACTTCTAGACAAAGAGAGAGGCTCAGAGAGAGACACTGAAGTGGACGTCTGAGGCAGTTTTCACCATTTGTCCTTGAGCCTTGTGGACAGTGTTGTATATTCCCACGGGAGTGTGTGTTTATGGGGAATATTGCCTACAAGATGGTGTATCACTATACCGTGTACGTGGGAGAACATCTTAGAAGAAAATAAAATTCTCTTCTCTTCATGATGATCAGGCTTAAGGGAGAGTGTGAGGGTGTGAGTAGGAGAGAGATGGAATGAAGAGGGATAATAAGAAACAGGGAGACCAAATAGTTCAGTGCTTCCCAAAGTGTGATTAAATGGGTCACCAGAATTTGAAGCATCTGCAAAGGATGAAGTAATTTGTTAATAATGAAGATTCTAGGGCTTCCCTGGTGGTGCAGTGGTTAAGAATCTGCCCGCCAATGCAGGGGATACGGGTTCGAGCCCTGGTCCAGGAAGATCCCACATGCCACAGAGCAGCTAAGCCCGCTGGCCACAACTACTGAGCCCGCATGCCACAGCTACTGAGCCTGCGTGCCACAACTACTGAGCACATGCACCTAGAGCCCGTGCTTTGCAACAAGAGAAGCCACCGCAATGAGAAGCCCGCGCACCACAACTAAGAGTAGCCCCTGTGCAGCAACGAAGACCCAACACAGCCAAAAATAATAAATAAATAAATAAAATAAATGTATTTAAAAAAAAAAGATTCCAGGCAACCAAACAGTATTTCTGAGTAAGGGGCATAAAAATCTGCATTTTTTAACATGCACATCAAGTGGTCCTTATATAAAAAAGTTTTAGAATCATTGAGTTTGGAAGTTAATATAATTGTGAAGGTGAGAATTGAGGCCATAGATCAAGAGGATAAAAGAAATATTTGGTTGGTAAAGTATACAGAGCTTGATAATTGTGTGGCAGTGTAAAGAGAGGTGAATCTAGGATGATTCTCACAGGTGTTTGGTTACCTGGTAGATGATGTATCATTACTCTGGAACCTAGAAAAAAGAACTAGGTTTGAGAAGGTGGATGAGAAAATTTGGGCTTTGATTATGAGCTTAAAGTGTTTATGAGGCAACTTAAAAATTTTTTTGCGGTAGAGATAACCATATAGACTTGTAGTTTGGTGGAGCAATCTGGGTTAGAAAGATAGATTTAGTGGTTATAAGAATACAAGAGGAAGTTGAATCTATTGGCATGACTGAGATTTCCCAAAGAGAAAATGTATCAGGAGAGAAAGTCTGGGGTGAAGTCAAGACCCAGGGACCATTGCTAACTAGGATCATGTGACCAGGAAGCTGGCTGTTGAATTCCTTTCTTCAGAGATAGAAGACTTCTGACAGGTTGATAAGGCTCATTACATGATCTTAAAAGAGGAATATTGAAGAGGAGTGAAGGTAAAGGCAACAGCAGTTGCCCAGGTCAAGAGATTAAGAGGCTCTCCATTTATATTAGTGCCCCTCTGGATAAAAGCTGGATGTAATGTAAATGATCTAGATGGTAACATCTGCAATGTATGTGCAGTGAATTGAAGTGGCACCACTAGAAAGGGGAGAAGTTAGAATTGTTTGATGGTATGAAAATAAAAGGAGGAATGTTTTCTTTTCACACTTGAGTGGGGTGAATTAATTTGGAAGTGCCAGTGGGATGCCAAAAAGTGTATGCCATCTCCTTTTCCTGGTGTATGTGGGTCATCAGCATGTGGGCATCTTCCATTCAGAAGAGTTGGAAGAAAAGCCCTATCCTAAGAGAAGACCTCTGTTTTTATTTAAGCACAGGAATGGGAAGAACATCCAGTAAAGCCACTGAGGATGCAGAAGAGTGTGATGGAATTGGGAGCTCCAGTATTGGAAAGACTTGAGAGGGAGGTTAGCTGTGAGGTAATGAGAGATAGAGAAATGGTGAAGGGAAGGGGGGGGGTGCAGTTCTGGGGTATGGACACAGGTGATGAGCATGCAGGAGAGGAAAGGTAACCAGAGGGGTGCTAGATAATATCTCTACCTGTGGAGTTAAAGAGACAACACCTTTGTACACCAAGATATTTACACGTTTTTCCAGACCCTATATGGAATTGTGCCAAAGTATTTTGTGTATAAAATAAGTAGAGTTCAAAGGAGGACCAGATGTGCTGAGAAGTGGCAGTGGAAAGATCATTGAATGGAGTGGGGCATGAATCAATTAGGTTAATTTATATGAAACACCCTGAAAACTGCAAAGTGTAATATAAAACTATGAGGTGGTATAGCCAGGGCAATGATTTAGAAGTTTCCAAAGTCTTTTAATAAACTTGCTGCATCAGGATCTTCTGAGGTGCTTTAGAAATTTTGGATGCCTGGGCCCTACACTCAATTTACTAGATCAGGCTCCCTGATACTGAGCCCAGGGGATCTCTTTTGTCTTTTTTTACAGCTCTCATTTCTGATACATACTTTATATACACCTACTTGATTATTGATATTATAATTCAACTTAAATGACAATAAACATGTGTGTGAATGGTAAAAAATTTAAAAGATCACAATGAATGAATAAATCTCATGAATGAAATTAACAGATAGTGAACAATTGGTTGGAAAATCATAGAAGTTGTTTAATTTCAGAATTTTAATTTGAAGGCAATGAAATACCACTAAATTATTTTGAGCAAGTAGTGATACTGTGAATTTTAAGAGAATTATTGTGGTTTCTATAAATAACATTTACTAATAAACTTCCAGTGGCTCAGAATTATTCTACTCGTGTATTTGAAAATATATTTAGAATAACAAGGGAATTCCCTGGCGGTCCAGTGGTTAGGACTCTGTGCTTCCACTGTAGGGGGCACAGATTCAATTCCTGGTTGGGGAACTAAGATCCAGCACGCCTTGTGGTGCAGCCAAAAATAAAAAATAAAAATAAACAGAATAACAAGATTTTAAATGAAATTTAGCCCAAGTTTTGTTAAAAATGAAACATCTAATCTATAATCCTCTAAGCATTATGTTTGTCTGATATTGAGAAATCAGACATTCTTATTTTAATGTACATGGCTATATTTATATGAATAAGAAATTTAAGTGGAAAATCATTAGGCTTTGCTGTATTATTGATTTCTAGTTTCTCTAGTGAATTAGAAGTTACTGATTTTTAAACTCAGAAATAAAACCTCATATATCAGTGTTTTTTATACTAAAAAAAATTATTATCTTTAGTTTTGCCTTTCAGACTAATGAATTCCTTGTAGTTTGGTAAAAGAAGTAAAAATCATAATTTGGTGAATTAAAAATAGTGTATTTTTTCATTTCTCTTGGGCATATAGAGTGACTTATTTTATGATTTGCTAAAGTTGTAGACGTTTTCTGATCTCTTCTAAAGCAAAAATTGTGTGCCACCTTTGCAAACTTTTCCTTATATTTGGATCTGTCTAAAGCTACTTTTAAGAACTATATAATTCTGATCAAGAATTCTGTTTCTCCCTGAAAAACTTCCTTCTATATCTGATTTGGATGACATGATGGTGAATATCTTTGTTCCTACTTAGATATGTTGAAATTGCCTCAAGGCTTTGAAGTTCTGAGATTTAAAGAAAAGATGAAATACAAATATGTATGTGCTATTTTCATATGGAAATAATATTCTGAATGAGAAGTAACTTCTTTGTTGGCATACACTGGGTCTTACAGAATAAATTAAAAAGCACTTGGAGGACAGGCGCCATGCTTTTTCTTATAACTTCACTAAGATACATTATTAAATTAGTAGAGACCAAAACTTCTAGGATTTTAAAGAGTAATTGATATTTTCATTAAATTTTAGCACTTAAAAATTTGAGGATTTTGTTTATTTCTGTGTTTGAAGTGTGTTTATTTCATTCTTGAGTTCCAGTGTTCTTTTTTATAAGTAGCTTTATATTTTTTTATTTTTGATTATTATTTCTGATTATTAAAGTTATAAATTTTCATATTAAAAAAATCAAGTAATATAGAAAGGTAGAGTGAAAATTACTTATAACCTCTCCACTCAGACTGAACCACTATTTAACCTTTTAGTATATATCCTTTCATACTTTTTTCTGTCTGTATGAATCTCTTTGGGTGTAACTCAATCTGTATATCTCAGACCATTCTGTGGGTGTCTTTGGTGGGCATGCTTTTCTCCACTCTGTCTGTAAGGGGTTCCCTACCTGTCTTTTATTTTAGCTTCTGGCCCCTCATCTTTTCTCTATCACACATATTCTCACTGTCTTTCATATTCTCTGTATGCGGATTCATACATATGAGTCTCATATGTATATTCATACATATGAGTGTGTGAGTGAGTCTCTATATGTGGGTAAATGTGAGTATGTGTATTTATATGTCAAAATAGCACCATTAGATACATGCTGCCTTGTAATTAAAAAATAAAACTTTTCTATAACAATAAATATAGATACAAAGCTCCATTTTTGATGACTGAATGGTATCCTAGAGTGTAGTGTGGGCTAGATTTAATTTATTTATCCAATCCTTTCAAACAGTTTCTTTTGGACATTTAGGTTGTTTCCAAATTGTTTTTGTTACCATATTTAGTCCTTTTAGTGCACATTTTTACATATTTGTACAATCATTTCTTAGTAACTGAAATGTTACTATTAACTGTTACTAATAACCCAATTGTATATATCTTTAATTAGATGTTCTAAATTATGTAAACTTAGAAATTCACTATTAGGCTAAGCTCAATACAGTTTTTATAAGATTTCTTGGGAAAGGTCAGTTTTCTTTAAATAATAAAATATTACAAGATATTGCTAGCAACTGTTGGTGGGATGTGGCTTTATATTGTAGTTGGACATTTCTAACTGTATTTTCTGATGGGTATGTCCTGAGCTCTCTTCTCCATGACTGACAGGAGGAGTGTTTTGAGAAAACCAGTTAAGGTTATAGCTGTTGTTTGTGATCCAAAGAGCAGAATCAAGCTACACATTCACAGACTAGGAATGAAAATCACCACCCTGCCCTAACCACTTGGGTCAATTGTATTCTTTTCTCAACAACAGCAGGCCCTCCTTTTGAGTTTTGCCTCCCTTTTCTTTCTTTTTTTTTTTTTTTTTGCGGTATGCGGGCCTCTCACTGTTGTGGCCTCTCCCGTTGTGGAGCACAGGCTCCCGACACGCAGGTTCAGTGGCCATGGCTCACGGGCCTAGCCGCTCTGCGGCATGTGGGACAAACCCGTGTCCCCTGCATCGGCAGGCAGACTCTCAGCCACTGCGCCACCAGGGAAGCCCTTGCCTCCCTTTTCTTTAGTTCTTTGTCTAAATAAGTTCTAAGCTGCTTGAGACATGAGCTTTGTTTTCACTGTGTTGCTTTGTAAAATGCCATATGCACATATGACATTTTGTAGATAATAAAACAGCAATGATTATAGGCTGTTGGTAGTCCTCTGCTGATATCCCAGCTGGTAACACTACACTAAGATATCACTTGACATTCTATTGAGTTAACAGAAACTGTTGTGTTGATTTTTACTGCTGTTAAGAGCAGGGAGAATATTGATTTTAATCAGAAAGAGCAGGGAGAAATTGTTTTGACATGTGTTTTTTACTTGATCTTTGAGAATGTCATGAAAAAATGAAAAGAGTAAATAGTAATCTATGTGAGGTTCCTTCAAAAGAGCTGAAAGGTTGTTTGAAAATAGTGACCCAAGGATAGAGATTTAGTTTCAGAAATGAAATGTTTAATCAGCCATCTCAGAGTAATCTCTTACTTGACAAAATGAAGCCTTTCTTTGGAATATTAAATAATTGCATTTTTAGTCACACTGCGATTGAAATATAAAGAAACATGGCTTAATTTGTTAACCATTTTAATATTTATGTAGTTATTCATTCAACAAATATACAACGATCACCTACACTAAGGCTGTTGTTGTCCTAGGTCCTGGGGTCACACTAGAGAGCAAAGCAAAGTCCTTGCTTTAATGGAGTTTGTTTTCTAGAGGAGGAATAGATAACAATTAAAAATGATGTAGTATGTCCAGTGGCAATAAGTACTATGGAGAAAAAAGCAGAGCAGGATGGGGAGTGTGGATGGTAGTAGCCATTTTACATATTGCAGTTGGGGAAGCCACCCTGGAGACCTAAAGAAGGGGTGAATGAGTCATATCCGCATTTGTTGAAAGAATGTTTCAGGCAGAAGGAAGAGCAAGGGCAAGTGTCCTGCGGCAGGAGTGTGCTCCAGAGACAGCGAGGAGTCCTATATGTCCAGGAGATTAGCAGGTATGAGCAAGGAAGTGGGAAGACGTAGTTCTTACAGGGCTTTGGGGGTCATTATATGCCTTTGGCTTTTACTCTGAGTGGGATGGAAGTCAATAGAAAGTCATAAAAACAAAAGTGACCTGATCTTATTTTCTTGTGAAGGGATTAGTCTGGATGCTATAAGAATAACTGGCAAGGTGCTGAAATGGAGAAACACTATAGTAATAAGCTAGGTCATATCCAGGCAATGGGCGATGATGGTTTGGATCCGGGTAATAGCAGTAGAGGATGTGGAAAGTGATTTGATTTTTGCCATGTTTTAGAGACAGGGGTGACAGAATATCGTGATGTATTGGATGTTGGGTATGAAATAAAGCAAGTAAAGATGTTTTCAAGGTTTTTGGCCTGAGCAACTCAGAAGGGTAAGGCTGCAGAAAAGAGAGTTTGGTAGTAGGGAACTCGGCAGTTTGTTTTGGGATAAATCCAGTTTGGACATTAGAGATTAGTATTTAGTTCCAAGAAAAAAGGTCATAGCTGGACATGTAGATTTGGGAGTTATCAACATGAAATTGGTATTTAATACCATTAAAGACAGGAAACTGGAAGAGATCATTTAGGGAGTAATTTAGATAGAGAAGTTCTGAGAGCTGAGGTCTGGGGTGTTTCCAGAGTTAGAGGTTGGAGGAATCTGCAGTGAATGCTGAGGAGGAGTGAGATAGTGAGGTACAAGGGAACCTAAAGAGTGGTCTTTCAGGGGCCAAGTGAGGTAACTGCTTCAGGGAGGAGGGAGGGGTGAGTGGAGTCAAAAGCCATTGATAGGTCTATTAAATAAGGACAGAAGTTGGCAACTGAGCGTCATTGTTGACCGTCTTGTGAGTTGTTCAGAAGAATAGAAAAGGCTTTCTGGAGAGGGTTCAAAAGAGAATAAGAAGGTACAAAACAGAAGCAACAGTTTGGGCCACTATTGAGGAATTTGCTCTAAACAGGAGAATGGTACTGTTGTCCCAGCCATGTTGAACAGATGGCCAGACAGCATACGTGCCAGGCTTGCTGGAGCAGTGTTTGTTGGGGGAGAACTCCTAGGGGCAGGACCATGAACCCGCACTGCCCATTGCATTTAGGGCAGTACACACATATCTAGCAGGGCTGAGTGTCAGACTCCAGGAGAGGAACTTTGACATTAGGCTGTAGGGCTTTAAAGCTGTACCAGCTCCTCTCTTGATGTGAGTAGGGCTGCCGTGATATTTTCATTTCAGCCCAGTTCCTTCAGCCCCTGCCTCAGCTGCTCACAGGGCTGAGGTTCAAGTTTCTGGTTGACCAGGATTGAATATAATAAGTACTAGCTCCCCAGTTTCCATAGGAGGGCAATAGGACACCGAATTCTTTTCTGGGAGCCCAGCCTAAAGGAGATTTACTCCTGATAAGGTAAGCCTGATCTCTCAGTAACAAGAGAATTATGAGAGGGGAATGCGAGGGTTTTTCTTTACTGCTCTCTTGTTCCCTTCCCTCGCTTCCCCTGTCCTCCTTCCTTCCCTCATTCCCTTCCTTCCTTCTTTCCTTCCTTTTCTTTGATGTGCAATATTATAGATTTTTATAATCTAGTAGAGAGGAAAAACCATTGAGAATGTAAGGGAAATAGTCATTGGAGTGATTGCTGTTGAGAAGATAAGAGGTTGATAAGAGTGGAGGGGTTGGCCCTGTGAGAGGAATGGATACACATCCATATTAGAGAGAAGCCAGGATTGATAAGCACAGATGTGCTTGTGCTGTGGTCAGAGCTTATGGGCATTCTTTTAGGATTGTTTCTGATTGCTCAGTGAAAGGTGAATTTGCACTGAGAGCAAGGAGAGAGATGCAAGTGTTGGAGAGATTATAACAGTGTGTGATTAACAACCTTATTTTCCCAATGAAAACAAATTTTATTAGCTATGTGCTCTAAAAAAAGAAACTACTTTCCCTCTCTTACTGAGGATTGAATTTTGTGTATTTTTGGTGGACAGTCTTGGTTAAATCTGTTTAGCTTTTGGTCAAATGTTTATTTCTATGGGCCACCTTTCATACAAAAAAAATCTCATTTTTTATGGTGTTCTGTGATTTGAGTCATGTTAGATGATTCTGTAAACATAACACAGAAATAAGCAAAATATACTTGGGCTTCTATGGCATGTGTGCAGAAGAATCTGTACTTATTAAGCATACAAATATGTTTAAAATTCACTAACCTTTGTGTGGCTCACTGCAAGCAAAAGCATGACATTTGAAATTGTGTCTTCATTGCCTTCTCAGGGCATGGGATGATTGCCACATCCTAACCTGCTTAATAACTGTGAGACAGAGCCAGTTATTCACATGAGTTTCCCCCCCACACACATTTGGAGCTTTAGATAATTGGATTAAATTACAGCAAAATAAGTCAGGCCCGCTATACTTACACTCTCTCAACTGGCAGGAGACTGACTATTCTGGCAAAATGAATACATTTTATATATGTCGTTATTTTGTATGACTCTTGAAAAAGCAAGCAAAATTCCCCCCTTTTAAAATAAGTAAAATAACAGGTAATGACTCCGTAATCCTTAATCTCAGGTTTAATATGGAGGTCAAGCTAAGGTTGCACTAAATGATGCTATAGACCCTTCCAACTATAAAATTTTATGATCTCAAAATAGTTTTAGCAAGTGAGCCATTTGTGGCTAAGTTATTAACCTAGATGATGCCATATACTAGTTTTCCAACATATCTCTGGTTGTTTCCTCTGATACAGCATTTCCTTAGCTCCTTTTGAGATGATCCTGCCATTTTACTTCAAGTTGTTGAGGTAGCTCAAAGTGAATTGGGGGACTTATTTCAAACCTCATATGTTTCTAAATGGCAGGAGTCTAGAGGCAAAATTTTCCTTAAACTTGTTAAAAATGCAGATTTCCAGGACTTTGAAACCGGGCTTGGAAATCTGCACTTTAGTAAGCACTCAAGTAGTTCTGAGGTGGGTAGCTAATGAAACACACTTTGGAACACAGCCCTGGTTAATATGTAGAATTGAAAATATGGCCCTTGAATCTGTAACATAATCTAACATATATAGTTCTATACATCCATCCTTGAAATCTATCTTGAATCCAGAAAACTGTCATGTTGGAAATTAAGAACCCCATTGAATTATACTGTTAAATTTCCTTTCTTTCTCCCTCCCTCCTTCCCTTTATTCCCTCCCTCCTTTTTTTTTTCTCTTTCTCTCTCTCTCTCTCTTTCCTTTTTTTTTTTTCCTGGCAGTTTTTTAAAATATCTGAATCTTGTATATGTATTGTATAGTCAGGGGAAAGCCTTGTCCATTATTTTGTCTTTAAAAAATTATTTTATCATTTAAAAAAAATAAGCGCCACAAAGGTAAAGAATTATGACAAATGCTTATTTTAGAAACCCTTAATATTTTCCACTGTAATTGGTAATATTAGAATTGCAACCAGTATTTTATTTATTTATTTATTTATTTATGGCTCCGTTGGGTCTTTTGTTGCTGCACGCGAGCTTCCTCTAGCTGCGGTGAGCAGGGGCCACTCTTTGCTGCAGTATGAGGGCCTCTCACTGTGGTGGCCTCTCCTGTCGCAGAGCACAGGCTCCAGGCACGCGGGCTTCAGCAGCCGTGGCACGCGGGCTCAGTAGTTGTGGCTCGAAGGCTCTAGAGCGCAGGTTCAGTAGTTGTGGAGCACAGGCCTAGTTGCTCTGTGGCATGTGGGATCCCCATGGACCAGGGATCGAACCTGTGTCCCCTGCATTGGCAGGCAGACTCTTAACCACTGCGCTACCAGGGAAGTCCCTACAACCAGTATTTTAATGAGCTTTCCGCTGTTCCTTTGCTTGAAGTGTATTTCTCATTTTCTTCCTGGGGTGAAATCCTAGTAGTTCTTTGAGATTTAATTAAAATTAAAACCTTACTTTCTTTGGAAGTGTCCCCTGAACACCATCCTTTAGCCTCCCCATCCCCCAAATTAATTGCTTTTTCATTTGAGTTTTCATAACAGTTTGATCATGCTACTTACCAATTTGTGATCTCCTTAAGCAGGGTGAGTATGTCTTAAACTTCTTGGGTCAATTTTCCTGGCATAAGTATTAAAAGAGCCCCCTTTCACTCTCTGAAGTGTCCCTGTTTGGGTAATAGATGAGATGTCCATCCTATAGTGAAGAACTCTTTTCATCTCTAGTACTTCGCCTGTTATCTGGTACATGGAGGTTAGTCAATCAGAGTTTGTCAATGAGTTTGAATTGAATTAATCATTTAATGGCTGGAAGTACTGTTAGAGGCTTGGCAGAAGCCTTTGGGTATTTTATAGGTATTGTTATTTGTATCTATTATTTATAGGTATTAATGTTCAAAGACAGCCAAAGTAGGATCCCCTGAAGCCATTAGTTACTTGGAAGAAGGTAGAGGAAACCTGGACCAAGCTTTTGAGGAATTGGCTGAACCCTAGTCCAGTGGTTTCTAAATGCTGATCCAGAGGAATGTCCACAGGACAGTAAATACCCTTGAAGATACTTTTATTGTTTCATGGCAAAAAAGAGAAAAAATAAGGTCCAGGTAGTGAGTTAAAACTAAATGTATTTATTGGATTGATCTTTTAAAATTTTTATTGGTGTATGGTTGATTTACAGTGTTGTGTTAGTTTCAGGTGTACAGCAAAGTGAATCAGTTATACATATACATATAACCACTTTTTAAAGATTCTTTTCCCATAGAGGCCATTACAGAGTATTGAGTAGAGTTCCCTGTGCTATACAGTAGGTCTTTATTAGTTATCTATTTTATATATAGTAGTGTGTATGTGTCAATCCCAATCTCCCAATTTATCCCTCTCCCCCACCCCCATACCCCCTGGTAACCATATGTTTGTTTTCTACATCTGTGACTCTGCTTCTGTTTTGTAAGTTCATTTGTACCCATTTTTTAGATTCCACATGTAAGCAGTATCATATGATATTTGTCTTTCTGTGTCTGACTTACTTCACCCAGTATGACAATCTCCAGGTCCATCCATGTTGTTGCAAATGGCATTATTTTGTTCTTTTTTATGGCTGAGTAATATTCCATTGTATATATGTACCACCTCTGCTTTATCCATTCCTCTGTTGATGAACATTTAGGTTGCTTCCATGTCCTGGTTATTGTAAATAGTGCTGCAATGAACATTGGGGTGCATGTATCTTTTCGAAGTATGGTTTTCTCCAGGTATATGCCTAGGAGTGGGATTTCTGCGTCATATGATAGTTCCATTATCAGTTTTTTAAGGAACCTCCATACTGTTCTCCATAGTGGCTGTATCAATTTACATTCCCACCAACAGTGTAGGAGGGTTCCCTTTCTTCCACACCCTCTCCAGCATTTATTGATTGATCTTTATTTTAAGATTATATCTAGCATTAGGCTATTGTTTGTATCTTAGAATTTTCTTTCTTTTCTGAATTGACGGTAATTGAAAAGAACTTTCCTTATCAAAATAAGAAGTTGGCATGCCCCAAGTCTGGCAAATATTGACTAAGAAAACAGGCTGTGGATGGAAGGTGCTATCTGGACTCACAAGGTAAGAATGATCAAAGGGCTCAAACCTATGAGTTGTAGAAAGACCCATCACCTTTCCCTATCCATTCTGGAAAATGAGACGAACAGTGTCTTTTTTGTTCACTACTTTGTCCCCAGGATGTATACAGCCTAGTACACAGTTAGTATTCAATAATTTGTTATTTAAATAAATTCAGAAGTTCCATGAATAAATCATGTGCTGAAAACATCTGAAGTGACCCAACCTGGTGAATGGTTGAGTTAGTTGTGCTCTGCTGGTTATCCAGCCCTTTCCATGACTAGGAATCAGTAACTCCATCAGTTATTGCTTCTTGCCCTTTACTCGATTAATGTTTTAGCTAAGGATTCAGTGTTTTTTTTGTGCGGATTATTATAATGGTTTCTTTTTTTTCATTGTTAAAATACACATAAGATTTACCATCTTAACCATTTTTAAGTGTACAGTTCAGTGGCATCCAATATGTTCACACTGTTGTGCTACCATCACTACCATCCATCCACAGAACACTTTTCATCTTGCAAGACTGAAACTCTGTACCCACTAGACAATAACTTCTCCATTTCCTCCTTTCCCAGCCATGGTGACCATCATTCTACTTTCTGTCTCTGTGAATTTGACTACTCTATGTACTTGATAAAAGTGGAATCATACAGTATTTGTTCTTTGTGTCTGATGTATTTCACTTAGTATAATATTCTCAAGGTTCATCCATATTGTAGCATGTTTCAGAAGTTCCTTTCTTCTTAAGGCTGAATAATATATATATATATATATATATATATCACATTTTATTTATCCATTCATCTGTTGATAGATACTTTAATTGCTTCCACCTTTTGGTTATCACAAGTAATGCTGCTATGAACATGACTTTACAAATATCTCATTGAGTACCTACTTTCTCTTCTTTTGGGTATATACCCTAAAGTAGAATTACTGGATTATATGGTAATTTTATTTGTAAAATTTTGAGGAATCACCACACAGTTTTCCATAGCAGCTGCACCATTTTACATTCCTACCAATAGTGCCAAAGGGTTACAATTTCTCCACATACTTGCTAATAATTATTATTTTCTGGGTTTTTGGTAGTAGCCATCATATGGGTATGCTATCATGACCTCTGTCTCTAGGACTTTTCTCTAGTGTTTTTAATTTACCTGTAAATCTGACCATGTCAAATCTATTGATGACTCTCAATTTCTTTTTTTTAATTCTAAGGTTCTTAACATGCTAACCTCTCAGGTCTAATTTCTATCCACCCTATAATCTAGTCATAATGACATATTTGCTCTTCTCTATACTTACTGTTTGCTTTCAAGTCCCTATGACTTTGTGTTAGTGATTTCTTCAGCATGGAGTGCTTTAATTCCATGGTTCCCAAATTTCATTTCTTCTGTTTGTGCCTTTTCCTTCATTAACTTCCCATCTCTACTATTAGTTTCCTATGATTTTTTTCTTTGCATACATATTAAACAGTTCACTGTTTAAAATTTAGCCTCATTCTAAAAAACAACAAAAAAATCCATGAATAATGGGTTTAATAAGTTGATCATATTAATTCTTCACACATCTTAATAAATACATTACCATTAAAGTTTTTAAAGGCCTATCTACATATCACCAAAAATTCATCTTGAACACCACCAATGATGTATATGCCACACTTTGTGGAAGACTTTGCTAACCCACCTTCCCAAGTCTATGTGCTCAGCTCCAACTCATCCTTAGGATAAGTTTATGCATTAGTGTAAGTCATGTAGGGAGTTGTGGTGCTGGCTCTGGAGTTAGATGAGTGGGTCCAAATCCTGACCTGCCACTCACTAATTGTGTGACCTTGGCCATGTTATTTAACCTCTTTTGTAAAAAGGGGATAATCATAGTTCCTACCTGAAAACTTGTGAGGTGTTATTAGGATAATGCATGCAGGACTCAATGTTTTCAAACTAGTCTAGCTCTCCTTTTGTGTTCCATATCATGAAAAGATGATCAACATTTGCTTCAGTACACTCATTCAAAGTTATCCCATTATGAAACTGATGAAAACAAAGGTAAAGTGGAATCCATGCAGCGTATGCTTTCATGATTATTCTAATACAAGTTAAGTAATTGCAATCATTTGACCTTAACTTTTCTGGGTCCCTAAATTATAATATTTTAGAGCCAAATGGGATGTCAAATTGACCCTGAGGTTGTTTTTTCTGCCGGTTTCAGTCAACATCTGCGGGATTAGTTAATGTAACTCAAAGTGGAATAGAGGCAGAGGGGTGTGAAGCCAGTTTTCAACAGCTGCCTCTTCCTCTGCAGTCCCAGTGGTGTCAAAGAAAACCACATAAGACCAACCATTTATTTCAGTTTCCAGTGTTAGAGAACACAGTAACAGTTGTAGAAATTGGTTCCATCTCTCAGCTGTGTTCCTTTCTAAGTCTCTTATATCGTGGTGAGATTTTTCTCTGTTATATTCTCTAGTTCTGAAGCAGCCCTATGCACTTGGAACTGTCCATTTCTTTACTCCTTTGTCCTCAAAATGCACGTTTTTCATTTACCCGTTCTGTTAAAATCCCTAGCGAACAGAAACCCAAGGAAGAGGAGGAAAAAAAAAGGAAGGTATAGGAGGATAAAAGAGGAAAAAAACCTAAAAGATGCTTGAAAGCCTGTACCTCTGAAACTGACATTTAACCAAAGACCTGGCTTTCTTGTTATATGCAAATGGCTCTGTCTGTATTTCTTAGATAGTAAGTCCCTGGTATTGTACCAAGTACAGTGTGAGCATTCTATATGGAGTGATACCATATTTTCATCTTCAAATCTAAGGATTCTCTTTGCAATGTAAGAGATACTCAATAAGAATAATGCCAATTTATTTTTTTCTACCGGATCTATTTCAGTCACAATCATGGAATAAAAAAAGAGATTTACTAAGTAATTATTATTTCCATATCAATGAAAGAAAGATGGGCATGGTTTTCCTTTGAAATCATTCTTTTTTTGTCTTAAGTTATTAAAAATATAAAGATTTTCTTTACTAGCTGCTTAACATATTTATGTATCCAAGACCTTTATCTTACAACTTTATGGACTTCTAGCATTTAACCCATGTGAACCTGACATTTAAGATGGAGCAGGTGGTATGGCAGTGATACTTGAAACTTCAGGGATGGTTACTATTTTTCAGATATCTACTTTCAAGTTCTTATGATCCCTTCAGAGACATTAGACCTTTTAATCTTAATAAAATATTTTATATTTAAAAAAATAATTTAGCTGTTTGTCAATAATGCTCATTAAGTGGAATGTCATCATTTGGCAGAAAATATGAATAATGGATTATACAAGCATGTTTACTGAAGAATTTAAATTATATTTCTAAAGAAGTTTACAAGTTTAGTTTGGTAAATGAGTTCTTAGTGCTCTTAGCTAAAATTAATTAATTCTAGCAGAAAAAAAAAGATTTCTTAAATACAAAAAGAGTCAGATCACAGTCTTTTTTGTACTGACTGTTTTCTCCACAATTTCTACCAAAAATTGTGGTGTGTAAAAAGAAACTTTGTTTTTATGTTTTCATTGCAAAATGTAGTAACAATTTTTATTTAAAACAATGAGCCTCTCTTGATCAGCAGCAGAGATTTAATTACATGTTTCCATGAGAACCATAATCCAATTCTATAAAATAAAATTAAATAAAACCAATAAGTTGGGACTTCCCTGGTGGTCCAGTGGTTAGGACTCAGCATTTTCACTGCCATGGCCCCGGGTTCAATCCCTGGTCAGGGAACTAACTAAGATCCCGCGAGCCATGCAGTGATGTGGCCAAAAAAAAAAAAAAAAAAAAAAAAGCTAATAATATGTTGACTTTTAGAGTAGCGGCAAAAGAACACATCTTCAGCAAAGAATATGTGAATGATGTGATGGGATGTGGGGTACCTTGGGGAATGCAGACTGCCAAAGATTTCTGATTATTGACTTGAATTAAAAAGATTGAAATATAATATATATAGGGCTTCCCTGGTGGTGCAGCAGTTGAGAGTCCGCCTGCCGATGCAGGGGACACGGGTTCGTGCCCCGGTCCGGGAGGATCCCACGTGCAGCGGAGCAGCTAGGCCCGTGAGCCATGGCTGCTGAGCCTGCGCATCCGGAGCCTGTGCTCCGCAACGGGAGAGGCCACAACAGTGAGAGGCCTGCGCACCTCAAAAAAAAAAAAAAAAAATATATATATATATATATATATATATATAAAATATATATATAATTTTTATGGGGAGAAAGGAATTGCTTTAAATATGATTTTATTCCTTGCTGGCATGTTCCTTCCTCTTTTAAATAATAAATGTACTGATCTGAATCCCTTATTTTAACACTGGCTTACTGTACAGAGAACTGCAAACTTAGGTTGGGAGGAGTTTGGTTATTCTGAGACACACTCAGGGTCCAGGTCAGTTTTTAACCCAACTCTGGATAAGATCAGGATGTGGGCTGCATGGCAGCTAAGGTTGTTCTAACAGCAAATATAGGCTGTAGTTGAAATTTGCCTGTAGCAGAGCTATAAAAACTTTCTGAGTGTGTATCTGTAAGATTGACAGAGATTATAGATTAGTAGCTACCAACAGTGGCTGAGGAAGAAAGAAATAATCAAACCCATGGTTAGTGACACAAGGAGTCCTGGGTTAGTGGGCCAGAGAATGGCTCAATTCAGAAGCATTTCATGGTCTTGGATGACTCAGAGTAATTGATTGGGGTCTCCAACTTAATGACAGAACATTGCTGTACTTAGCAGGTATTTCCCCACAAACATGCAAACAAACCTCAATGTTCCAGGACAATAGAGTTTATTTCAAGTGGATGTCAAAACCAAGTTATACTCTCTTGGGAGGAAAGGCAGGAGTGCAGTTACAAAAGAAATGTTAAGTAACAGCACTTCATAGAACAGAGTGCTAAAGAAACCTTGGACAGTTCACTGTTTCAGTCCTGAGAATTGGTTTGGCCCAAGCTTTTAAAATATCATAGAACATTACAAATATTAATTGTTCAATGTGAAAAATTATTTTCACGTTATGCAATGTTTATAAAAACTAGTGGCTTTAAAATCAGCTATAAATCTATTCTTCCTACCCCTCCAGATACACAGTGGGGCAAAGAAAGTATCAGCTCCATGATATTTTCTGGTGTGATGAGTGATCTGACTGGTGATGATGAGTTATTTTAGATTATCAACTGATTGGTCTTTCCACAAGGAAACCATAAGGGCCGCCAATTATATTTCAGCTTTTTCTTCTAAATCATTTTGTAAGATTAGATTTCTCACAGCTGAAATGACAGAATTAATGAGACTGTATAATAATGTTTTGAAATAATAAATGATGCCAAATGGAATTTCTGTCATCCAGTCCAGTAGATCTGAGGCTGAACATTATTCTCTAGTGAAAACTTGGAAAGTACAAATAAAGTCATAATGAAGTACCTTGCTCAGAAGTAATAAAACCTTGGCTAAAATTTGCCTTCCACGCCAGAGTCAATAATATGTTAACTGAGTCAGACTGTGAAGCAAAACAAAATTGAGTTCTCTCCTGGCTTGGTTACCTGTTTCAGAAGAGCAGCAGGGAAATTAATTGTATTGAGTAATATCCATAGAACTACTACTGCATGGAATGTACAATAGCGGACACAAAGAGGAATAAGGCATAGTACCTTTGTCAAATGATTTACCATCTTTTGGGAAAGAAAAAACCTAAAGACAAATGACTGTTAATAAGGAGGAACTTGATAGATCAAATATTTTAGAAAAAGACTGGGAGACCTAGAGGTCATTACAATGGTAGAAAGAAGGACATGAAAGAAAATGCATTTTTCTAAAGATTCAGTGGTTCCTATTCCTTATAAATTATTTACTAAATATATAATGTTGGTGTGGAAACTCTGTAGGTTCCTTGCATCTACCCTTTCTCTTCAATCCACCCCTAAGTATAGGGATGATCATTTAATTAGTTAAGTTTCAGAAATTAATTGGGCAATATTTGCTAGTAGGCACGGGGTGTTACACATTAATAAAATACATACATAGACCTGTCCTGCATTTTCTCCTTCGTGCCTAATACAATTAAAGTGATGAACTCATCCAGGCTATACTGTCAGAGAAATCCTTACCACATTTCATCATATATTCCCTTTTTTCCTTCTCTTTTTGCCAAAGAGTTTTGTTCAGATCTGTAGAGGTAACTCTGTATTCCCATTACTTCTCTGCTCTGGTTTTCCAGCCAGGTATGGGCTTAAAGGTTTGGCCATAATCTATCCAGGTGAACTTGGAATTAACCTTGGGATCAAATTCCTTTTGTTCTGTCTATTCCAGCATTTTGGAATGTGTGTTGGATATGGCTTTCTGTATACTGCAGTGATAACATCCTATAGTTGGGTCTGGGGATGGTGGGTAAACAGATAGTGTATCTTTTTTAATAGCTGGTATAGTTTTCCCTGGTTGAGTGGGCATATTGGTATGGAGACTTATGTTTGGAAATAATGTACCTCATAGCAATATAGAGTTTCTGTGTTGGGAGATGGGAGATACATCTAATGTGGGTACCTCAAAATGTAAATAGAGAGCTGTGCTGAGCTAGATGCACTTTGCTAGGCTGTGCAATTTCAAGGGCTGTTATGAAGTTTTTAAAGTATAAAACACTATACAATTGTATGTTATTAAGTTATTAATATTACTTAAGAACTTCAAATGGCTTAACAAAGCAATGTGGTATAGTAGGAAAATCAGGCCTTTAGTTTCAAACAAAATTTACTGATTGAGTAACTTTAACCTCAGTTCCTTAACCATCAGTTCATTCTGTGAAATGGGAGTAATCAAGTTTACTCCATAGAGCTATTGTGAAGTTTAAATTCAATACAGCACATTAAGCACCTACTGTAGTCCTTGATACACTGTGGGACATCAGCAAATTGTTGTTATTGGTAGAAATTTCTTGGCACTTTGTAGGTTTCTTATAAATATTCGTTCTCCTAAAACTTGTAATCATTTTGTGGATAGTTATATGCCTAGATCTGGTAACAAATATGCTATATCAGCAGTAAAAACATTTCATCTTAATTTTATTATGATACTTATTGGAAATATTAGTGAGGTTTTGATTGTATAAAGGTAATTATATGGCATTATTATGCCAAAAGTACTCAGGAATAATCAAATTCTGTGCTAAATTAGAGCTGACCCTCCCTGTGGTGCTGAGAAAGATATACACACAAGGAACATAACCATGGAAGCAAAGAAACACTTTATTACTGGCTGAAATTGTGCCTGAAATTCCAACAGAGTTCTTATGACCTGGACCTTTTCCTTGCCTCCTAGTCCAGACTTGATGGCTTACTGTGCTCCTACAGGGGAAGGTAAAACATGGAAAAAAGAATGTACTAGAATGAAGAAATGACCACATTTATGGGCCACTTCATTTATTCATTCATTTAAATACTGTGACCCTGTTCACTAGTAAATATGGCTAACCTATGTCCTGGAATCAGATTAACATTCTTCTTCTTTAAGGGAGTTTATTACTCTTTGGAATTCAGTTCACTTAGTTGCCTGGAGACTTTGTTCTCTGATGGCTCACAAAATGTTACAATTTTGTATATTGTCCAGCTTCTTCTTCTGTGGAAACAGAATTCAATGACTGAAATTTTTGGTATTTAGATAATAAGTAAATAAGTAGAAACATATGGAAACTTTGGGTGTTGAACTCCAAAACCCTCTTTCCCTCCATTATAGCACATTGAATTATTAAGCTCTTTAAAGACCTGGGATAGTGTTAGTAAGTTATATTTATATAGGGTTTTTCCAGCTAAGAACACTTCAGTTTTTACACTTAGTAGCTAATTGGATCTTTGTAGTCTTGTTATTTACACATTAAGGTCCTTAGTTTATAGGTGAGAAAAATCACAATTTAATGACTTAAGCTGGTAAGTAATAAGACTCAAACCTGCTTCTAAGCACACAGAGCTTTCCACAATTCCATATCAGCATGGATATTTAATATAGATATAGCCATATGGATTCTTTAAATGTTGAGTTTACTCCCTAAATGATAAAAGATGAATTAGAAGTTTAGTACCTGAAAAGGGAAACTGATTAGTGACAAATGGCACTTAATCCAAAGTTCATTAACTCTTGAGCCTCTTTCAGCCATTGATATCATTCCTTTCTTTAGGTGAAAGTCAAATGGATGATGAGCCTTGAAGCTGTGCTCTTATTTAGAAAAAAAAAGGTTAGAAGATTCTGCTGTACTTGTAATGAGCTAAAACTGCTTCAGAAATAATGTCAACATATCTTTCCCAGCATTTTTCTATCAGTGGGAGACCATTATTAGAGTACAAATTAGTATTTTATTAATATTATCATTTACACATGCCATTTTTAATAACCCATGTACAATTATACTGGAAAACAAAAAAAGGCATACAAAATTCAGCCTAAAGACAAGGCAGACATTATTTGTGAAAGTATAGATATTTTAGACACTAAGATTTATAGGATTTAAAGTTGTGGCAAGTGGATGGTTCCCTCATATCAAACATATGGAATGGCACAAATGTGAATGAATAGGATGTTCTTCCTAGTATATCTTTTAAGTGAAATACATTCTGTTCCTAAAAATTGGTCCAAAGTCACATGAAAAGAAATGGTAAAACAGCTACTGTAGTCCATGCGCCTGGAGCCTGTGCTCTGCAACAAGAGAAGTCACCACAATGAGAAGCCCGTGCACCTCAACGAAGAGTGACCCCCACTTGCCGCAACTAGAAAAAGCCCACACGCAATAACTAAGACCCAACACAGCCAAAACTAACAATAAATAAATAAAAAAAAGAAATGGTAAAGTATTGAATTTATAACATGGGAAAATTCTACCCCAAATACCTTTATATTTTAATAGGTTTCAGGTCCAGATCCTAGAAATAATTAAGAACTAGAAACATGTAGTAAGATTTGAAGAAAATCACAAACCCCACAAACCCTATTTGTCTCAAAATATATTCTAGAGTGCCTAAATTCTTGCCATTGAAATAGGTTTATAGGTTTAGTGTATTTCTTCTAGATAGAACCTGGAAGTTTCACCTTTTATCTGGTGGAGGAAAAGAAAAAGTCAGGTTAGCTAGTACTCAGCTTGCAGAAAGGATTGCAATGAGAGAATGGATTGTGGTCAGATGAGTTTGTATAGGAGACAGATCAGAAAGGGTGTAGAGCTCATGACATTCCTCAGAGAGAGTAATGGCAATAAACATGAAGACACTGGGCATATGAGAGAAGAGAATGGTAGTGGAGTAAAGATTTCAACTCTCTGATAGTTTCACTCAGAGACTTGATAGAGAATGTAGTTGCTCATATGGATAGTGTCTAGTCCTTGTCAACACCAAATCAGAGAGTGCACACTGTTTACCAAATATCCACCATGTATGAGGCACTGCTTTGGGAACAATGGGATATAAAAATAAGAACACTTTCTCCTTTATGGAGTCTCTGATCTATTTGGAGATACAGACATGGAGATACAGAAAAGCAGAGAGGCAGCAGAAAAGATAAATATCCACAAAAAGAACTGAGCATGCCCATTGAGTTTTATAGCAAAGTGTGATTTACAATTCCTAGAATGAGATAATTGGGACCAAATTCCAAAGAGGAAGTAGGATTTGAAATGGTTCCTGAAGACTGAGAAAGGTTTGGATGAGTGGAATGCAGGGGCCATCTTTCAAAGGGAGTTAATCAGAAGAAGCACAATACAAGAGAAGGAGATAAATTTGTCTGGAGCAGATGATTCTCAGTGGGGAAAGATGGAAGATTAGTGAGGAGTTTGGGGACAGGAATGCATTGTGGGGTCTACTGCTTTTGCCCCTCTTACTCTATTTCTTAAATGTTAATGCTGCCGTGGTCTCCAACCAGAAACCCACTTTCACTTTGCATAATCTCTTTAGGGACTCACATCCTGTCCTAAGACTTCAGTTATGAAGAATATGTGTTGAAAGTTTTCAAGCTTATATCTCTAGCCATTGTGTTTCTATGTTGCTGGACTCCAAGCTAGTATATCCAATTGCTTATCAGACTTCTCTACTTAAATATCTCCCAACTATTAGAGAGACTAATGGATTCCAACCTGATTTTCCTAATCTCACTCAACCCTCTCCAAACTCCTCCTATAATCTTATCTTCTCTACTTATTACTCGAATGACTTTGCACAAGTTGCGAGGTCCCATTTGTTGATTTTTGCTTCCTTTGATGGGAGTGACTAAAGATGAAATACAGAGACCTGAACTAAACACCTAGAAGCTCATCTCAAGGTCTCTCAAGAGTACAGCTTTTGTACCTTTTGTACCTTGCTAGCTACATGTGAAAAAATAGGGATAAAGTTATTGTTATTTTCAGGAGTTTCTGGGAGGACAAAAACAGCCAAAATATGTAAAACTGTAAAACAGTGTTTAGCACATAATAAAGCCCCTACAAATATATATATATATATATATATATATATATATATATATATATATATATATATATATATATTCAGTTATCTAAGCCAGTATGTTTCATTACTTTTCTCCCAGTATTTAATTGGTCACAAAGTGCCATCAAATATATGCTTCTCCATTTCCTTCTCTCAATCCCCTCTGGCATGGCCTTAGTCCAGATGTGCATTACCTCTCAACCCTATTGTTGAGATAATTGTACTAAACTGATAAATGCTCTTCCTATCTCCAATTTCAATTCTCTCCCCTCTAATTTCCAAAATGCCACTATTGTCACCTTTTGAAACTGCACTGAACAAAGATGCTTCAAGAAAAGTGAATTGAATTCATAATGAGACCCAAATTCCCTTGAATCACACCAGGCTCTACATGATCTGGCCCCTGATTGCCGTTTTGGCTGTCTATTCCACCGTTTTCTGAAAAACTCCAGATGCTTCAGACATATCATATATTCCTTGTTCTTTACATTTTTACAGATGAATTTTTTTTCCACTTTTAAAGTCCATTTAATCCCTTTTCTTCTCTTATCCAATCTTCCCTTCTTTTTCATGACCAGGTGATATACTTTGTCTTCCTAAATATGGTTCTTCCCAACCCAGTCTGGGTTGGGTGATGTATCAAGAAAACAAACAGACAGCATATGCGAAGTAGGTAATTTGAGGAGGAATTAATATAGAGATTATTTACAAAAGTGTAGATATGATTAAGGGAAACCCACAAAAGATAGTGCAGGATCCCAGGACTAAAAACAGCTGGGGGTTATTATAACTGCTAGGCCTGACAGGGCAAGAGGAGGTAGTGGTTTACCCCAGAACGGGGTATGTAACAGGAGATGTAGTCTGTTGTACAACCTGCAGCTACCTCTCAAGGAGGAATTGGGAGATAAACACCTTAGTGTTCTTGTGCCCTCTGTCCTGCTTTCAGTGTCTCTCATTGTCTGAACCCAACTTGAAGCCAGAAGGTAAGGCTGTTGAAAGAGCCATAAGGTCTGCCTCCTGGCAGCATCACAGAGGAAGGGTGGAAAGGAGATCTGCAAGGACAATTGGAAACCATTCAGCAGAGGTGCTCCCTTCTGCAGTACCTAGTCTCCAGAACATACCTTTATTATAAAACTTAACACATTGTATTGAATACATATCCACTTTTGTCATAAATTGAGAAGTTTTTGGTCATACAGACTACCTTTATATTTTCTTAGCATTTAGCCATGGACCCAGGTACTTTAATATATGCTTGGATGAATGAATGAATGAGTGAATGTCAGTGTCATAGTAAGGTCTGTGCCCTATAAAACAGGGGAATCATATCTGTTTGAAGCTGTTTGTCTACTTCACTTCGTAGAACTCTAGATTTGGGCTGTAATTCAGGCTTTTCTGTTAAGACATGATGACTATTTTTCTTTCGTGTGATATGTAAATGAATGCAAGTCTGCACGTGTGCTGTTTACTTCATAATTTTTAAAAATGATGATGGGTCAGACAAATACCAGACAATTCACAAGCTTGAGACAAATATGAGAAAACAATTTCTCTAAGAAAATGATCTCCATTTAGTCATTTATTCACTTGATTTAACCCCATGCTGCTATTAGTTATGCAGGGAAATAGCGTTTTAATGACTCTTCAGAAAATGTTCACCACAGGAAGAAATACTGTATGAATGGAATAGGCTAAGAAGATATTTATCTCTCGGTGCATTTTGTGGGTCTTAATACTATCACACCTATGTGCTCCAAGAAAGATATTATAGAACAGCTGCTAACAAAGGTGTTTATAATTCAAATGGAAATTAGGACTTCAGAAAGAGCAAAGTCCTTTTGATCTGCTAAATATAAAATAGAAATTACATGATCTACTCCTTATGTTAATCACCATGACTATGATTGTAATTAAAGGTAATTTAGAAAATAATATAAGGAGTTAATGTAATTCTGTAATTCTTGATTTTTTTAAATGAAGCACTCTCATTGAAAAAGTAGTGTTAGCTTGTTGTGATAATTACAATCACCCCAACTTCTTTTGTAACAAGAAAATCAAGTTTTTAAGAGTTTGAAGGAGGGGCTTCCCTGGTGGCGCAGTGAGTAAGAATCCGCCTGCCAATGCAGGGTACACGGGTTCAAGCCCTGGACCGGGAAAATACCACTATGACACAGAGCGACAAAGCCCGTGCGCCACAACTACTGAGCCTGCCCGCCTAGAGCAGAAGCCCACACACCGCAATGAAGAGTAGCCCCTGCTCGCCCCAACTAGAGAAAGCCCGCGCACAGCAACGAATACCCGACGCAGCCAAAAATAAATAAACAAATAAATTTAAAACAAAAAAGAGTTTGAAGGAGACATAATCTCCCCCCCCCATTTTTTAACAGATGAGGAAACTGATCTTCAAAGAGGTTATAACTTATGGAAATCACTTTGTATTTAGATGCAGAGATAGAACCCTTGTTTGTGGATTTCCAAACCTAAATTTCTTATACCACATCATGCTGTCTCCCTCATGCTAGGCACTAATGGAGTAAGACATCATCTAAAATTAGGCAGTCAACTCCCCATGGCATTTGATGTGGGGGGCTGCGATTCCTGGAGAGTCAAGGACCTTATTACAGAGCACAGGGATTCATTTAACATGAACTTTCATACAGAATATGAAAGCCCAGATCCATTTATAAACTACAGAACTAGAAAACCTCTCTGCTAAGGAGATTCTGTGGGTGAATGGTTGTAAGATGCCATCACTAATTATTTTCTTTCATTAATGGCTTATCAAAGGAAAGCCAAAGTGGTGTCTGTGTTGTTCTGGGAAAAATAGTTTGCTTATTTTCTATTTTCATAAACAAGGAGAACCATTTTTTTTTCTAAAGTATTTTTTTTTTTTTTTTTTTTTTGCGGTATGCGGGCCTCTCACTGTTGTGGCCTCCCCCGTTGCGGAGCACAGGCTCCGGACGCGCAGGCTCCGGACGCGCAGGCTCAGCGGCCATGGCTCACGGGCCCAGCCGCTCCGCGGCATATGGGATCCTCCCAGACCGGGGCACGAACCCGTATCCCCTGCATCGGCAGGCGGACTCTCAACCACTTGCGCCACCAGGGAGGCCCTAAAGTATTTTTTATAATGGTAACTTTTAATGGGAATTCCACTTCTTCTCTTTTGCTGATCACACCGAATCTTACCTCCCTATGTTTACATGGCTCAGATTTACTGTTAACTTTTTGCCCTCTTCCTAGCTTCCTCCGTAATCATTTGTATTAGCTTGAAAGCTGAATAAAAGGAAAAATGAACTAAGAAACAACTGTTCACTTGATTAAATGGAACCCATTTATTCTCATATCATGGATGAGAACTTATCACCTAAAATCTCATCACCATTTGTTTCCATCTCCTCTGTTTCTGGTTGCGAGTGAGAATCTTTAAGGCTTGGAGCTATTTTTTATGTTAATCCTTAAAAAACCAGCACTAATCTTTGTCATTTATGACAGGTCCTGACATTAGGACTGCTGAGTGCCAATTTGGAGAAAATAGATATAATGTTATCTGAGCCATTTCCCCCATCTGGCAAGCATCAGGGATCTCTGCTGAAATAAGAAAGGGGTTCACTTCCAGAATAGGAAGTGTTACCTCTAACCCTAAATTTTACCGTAAGTTTCAGAGTAAGATTATCTGACTCCATCCTGAACCTCACTTGGCCCTTGCTCCCCAAACTTGCTCTTCCAGGAGTTTCCCCCACTTCAGTAGCATTGAAAATATGGCCCCAGTTTGGATGATGGGAGTGACTAAAGATGAAATACAGAGACCTGAACTAAACACCTAGAAGCTCATCTCAAGGTCTCTCAAGAGTACAGTTAGTTATGCAAGATGGGAAAAGAATTTACAAGTCAGCCAGGCCATCCATGTACCTTGAGGCGGTGGCTACACCTGAAATCTCATTGATGTGAGAACTAATCTGCTTAAGGCATTTAGAAAACATAGTCTAGAGTAGATATCATGACTTGCTTGTAAACAGATGCATAGAAAGTTGAACATGAATTTGAGATATGTATATATTAAAAGAAAGACAAAACAGTTGAAGCCTATTCCAAGAGTGGGGTAGTGTTAAGTGTCTCTTAGAGGGAAGCTTTGTGCTCTGTGTGAAGGGAACCTTCAGCTGCCTTCAAAACTTTCTTCTCTCTAAGGTATTCTGTGAAATAATTGGGAACAGAGAGGGGCTCAGCTTCAGTAACATTTGAATCAGTGTTTGGAGAGTTTTCAGAGTTAGCCTTAGATGCCTGTAATGGGTGAAAGTAAACCACTTGTCATAAATCACACCAGTTTATTAGTAGTAGGTGGGATAAATCCTGCAGTAAGTGAAGAGAGACTTAATGAGAGAGTGCTTTATTCCTAAAGCATTTGAGAGAGAGACAGAGAGAGCTGTAAATAAAAGGCCTGGTGAGAAATAGAGGAGGGAGGGCACTGGAGAGGTGCCCTGCTCTGAAACAGCAAGTATCTGCCACTAAACACATTGCTTTGGGGACCTAGATTGCTGGGCATTGCAAAAATAGTGGGTTGTGTGTCTGAAGAGATTATTAAAAAATGACTGCCTGAAAAAGGCCAACTATTGTTTTTTTAAAAGTATTTATCCTGTGTTCCTAACATCAGCAAGCTGAGCTTGTTTCTCTGAAAATATTGGGAGACTGGCAAGAGACTAAGCGGAAAACCAGGATATAAAATGAGAGTTCTGTTACCCTTAACAGGGTAAGGGTAACAGAGTCGACCCATATCTACTCTTCTTAGGAGCTAGTGTTATTTCCCAGCTCTCTCATATCGTCAGAATTTTCCTCTTCACTGGCCCTAACCAGCTTGTCCATGTATAAAAATGTCCACATACTAAGAATTATTACAGCTTTCCTGGATCTTGAGTCCCTTTGTTGCTCAATATTGTCCCTATTCTTTGTCCCCAAATTTGAAAGAAAACCCAATACTCACTTCTTCAGTTTTCCTCAACTTGCCGGGGATGAATATTCCCATCCATCACTCTACAGAAGCTAGCTTCTCAAAGGTTACTGACAACCTCCTACCTGCCCTATCTAATGGCTTCTTTTCAGCTGTTATCCTCTAGGACTTCTGTGGCATTTACCATGACAAAGCATCCTTTGGCTTCTGAATCACTACATTTTCCCATTTTCCTCTTGATTTTTTTTTTTTTTAATCAGTCTCCTTTTAGGTTTCTTTTCCTTTCAGGAGCTTGTAAATATTGTTTTTTTTTTTTTTTTTTTTTTTTTTTTTACAAGAACAGGATAAGTTCTTGGTTTTTTACTTTTCTCATCCTCTTATTTATTGCCATGGCCTCAACTATGCTGATTTCCACAAACCTATATCTCCAGCCCAGACCTTGTCTGAGCTGCCAATTATTGCCTTCATCTAGTTGGCCCTAATGCCTCTCAAAGGTCACATAACTAACTACTATTCTCTGGTAAACTTTCTCCCCTCTTCTGCACTTTCACTCTCTTAATAGAATTACTTTGAAGTTATCCTCCTGGAAACTTTGCCATCTTTGACTCCTATTTCTCACAGCCCCAGGAGCCAATCAATAAGTCTATCTTACAGTATGTCAAAACTAACTTTGAAATTTCTTTCTTCTTCCTCCATTTACTCTGCCGTTCCCCTCATTTGACTTTCCTCATTTCTCAACTAGTTTAGTTAGATAGCCTCCTAATAATATCTTGTCTTCAGCCATCTCAGTACCTCTCCACACTTCTCCCAAATTTTCTCTGATATCTTTCTCTTATCATGTCTATTTTCTTCTTAAAGCAACAAATGACTCCTCATTGCCAAGAACATTAAATTAATTAGTATGGTTTTAAGGCCCTTCCTAGTTTTTTGCCATCTGTTTCATGGCAATCCAAGTGTGTTTAAGAAGGGTTTGGATGCGCTCCTTGGACCATAAATGGAAGGAATGCTGATTGTGCCTGATTCTGTTTCTTAGAGATTGTTTTATGCAAACCCCAGGCCACAGTAGAACAAAACAGCTCCTTTGAATGGCATGCATGAGTGAATGTGTATAGTTGAGTGCTAAGGAGATGCCATCCTGAAAAGTTAAGTCCCCATTAAGAGGTAAGTATGAAGTAAAGAAAATAAATTTGGAAAGAGGGAATAACGTAGGGGTGTAACTGGGGTAGTTTGTTTATTATTAAAAAAAAATCTTTTTTTGACAAGAAAAGCAAAGGCAACAAAAGCAAAAATAAACAAATGGGACTATATCAAACCAAAAACTTTTGCACAGTAAGGGAAACCATCAACATAATTAAAAAGCAGCCTACAGAATGAGAGAAAATATTTGCAAATCATGTATCTGATAAGAGATTAATAAAAAAATATAAAGACAACTCAATAGCAGAAAACAAACAAACAACCAATAGCCTGATGGGCAGTTCACTGATGTTCCACAGAAAATGTAGCCTTACTTGAATAAAACTTAATTCCCTCTTTTTTTCACTCCCTCCACCCATCTTCGCTCCTCCTACATTTTCAAGCTTGGTGGATGGCATCACGACGTAGCCTTCTAAGCCAGAAATGTGGGGATTATCCCAGATTTTTCCATTCCCCTGTATTCCGCATCCAACTGGTCGGCAAGTCTTATTCAGTTTCCTTAGTATTTCTAAACTGGTCACATTTTCCTACTCTATTCCCACTGCCTTTGTTTAGACCCACATCATTTCTTGTCTTGAAAACTGTAGCAGCCTCAGTCATCAGTCATCCTGGTATCTATTTCCTTGCCTACATATTATGTAGTGGTCCCTCCTTCCCTCCTTTCCTCCTTTGTATGCAAAACATATAAGGAATGAAATCAAAATTCTCCTTCTGAAAACCTTTCCGTGGTTGAATCAGCTCTGTACTCATTGTTTTGATTTTGCTCTGGGAGGCTGTTTGGACTGTGCTTCAAGGGAAGGTTAGGGCATCCCGAATCTGAATGGAATCTGGAAGAGAGTAAGGTTTCCAAGAGCTTGTTCTGCCATTTTCCTAAAGCGACAAAACCCACCAGCCCACCCATGGAAAGATTAGACTGCATGTTTTAAAAACGCTCCCCAAGCTGTGCACTTCCTCTCTCGATCTGCATTTTACTGCTCTGCTTGTACTCCTTAGAGAAGCTAGTTCTAATAGGACTGATAGCCAACCTGTTTGGGAGCAGGTGAAGCATCAGGAAAACTTTCAGAAGAACTCTTGCCACTGTCAGTTTTATTATTTTCTTGTTTTCCTTCTTAAATTTTCTTGTTGTTAGGTAGGAGGAAGTAAGCTTAATAGTTTTCAACATTCGCAAAATGACTGAGTTGCTTGATTGTTAAAAATGGCTAATCTGCTAATTTGTGAGATTCTCCGTCCAAGCTGTATAGATCCTGAGTCTGATTAGCCAACTTTGATTAAATTAGGTGGGACTGAGTTTCCCCACAGAATCCAGTGAACTTTGCTTCCCACACAGTCTTCCACGACTTTAGCAGGTCTCATAGAGCCCCTGAGTCATTCTCTACGGGGAGTGATATGTCTAAAATTCCAGTGGAATATTATCACTTTCTTTCTTAAAATCCTTCAAAGGTAACTGATTACCTTTAGTGTAAAATTTATGTTGAATGATTTGCTTTTTAGGTAATGTGCCATGAACTCCCCATCCTATTTTCTACCTTCCATTCCTTCCACCTAAGTTCTGCCCTCTCTCCACCACCCTGCATTTCTTCATCTATTTCTGCCCTATTAAAAAACTTACAGTTATTAGGGGATAAGTGGGGCAGGGATATAGGCTTCCCTGGTGGCACAGTGGTTGAGAGTCCGCCTGCTAATGCAGGGGACACGGGTTCGTGCCCCGGTCTGGGAGGGTCCCACATGCCGCGAAGCAGCTGGGCCCGTGAGCCATGGCCGCTAAGCCTGCGTGTCTGGAGCCTGTGCTCCACAACGGGATAGGCCACAGCAGTGAGAGGCCTGCATACCGCAAAAGAAAAAAAAAAAAAAAAAAAGAGGGGCAGGGATAAATTGGGAGATTGGGACTGACATATACACACTACTAAAGTAGATAACTAATAAGGACCTACTGTATAGCACAGGGAACTCTGCTCAATACTCTGTAATGACCTATATAGGAATAGGATCTATAAAAGAGTGGATATGTGTATATGTATAACTGATTCACTTTGCTGTACACCTGAAACCAACACAACATTGTAAATCAACTATACTCCAATAAAAATTTAAAAAAAAGAAAAGTCGGCGCCAATGCTATCTGGTCAGGGAAGACTTTTCTCATTATTATTACTTCCTGCCCTCCTTCCTGCCCAGTCTGGGTTAGGTAACATCTCCCCTTCTCACAGGCCACTCTCATAAAAAGAACCCAGTGCTTACCTTTGCCCTAGCATTGATGTGCTCCCTGATCTCACGATCCACCAGACTGGAGAAGTCCCAAGGTCAAAAGTTCTGACTTATTTGACTTTGCTCACCTAGGTCTAATACAGTGCCTGGGGCTTAGCAGGTATTTAAAAAATGTATCTTTGTTGACTAAAATTAAGAACAAAGTACAGCTCAATGGGAATGTTGCTTTTAATGAAATCGTTAACTTTCTCAACCATTCTTCCACGAATAGCCCAGAACTTTTTAGTTTGTGACACACCCTGTGGAGAAGTCCTTGGGAGTTTAAGTTGGCCTAAATATTTCATGTATTATATACTTTTGAGGAGAGAAATTGTCCATTTAAGCCATGGTGTCTAAAAAGCACCTATGAAGAAAGGATCCTTAACCTGACTGTAAGTTCTCAATAAATGTTTTCAGAGACTCTGATCTGGATTAGCTCCTTAGACAAGAGAGGAACAATTTATAGGGAACTTGGAGCTGAAGTTCCTTGGTTCACTAGGGTAGGGCTGGATCAAGACCAAACTTTTGCCCATCGTTTTGTATAAGCAGACATTTTTGTATGTTACCAGAATAGACACTAAACAAGATTTGATTCATTAAATTGTCCTCTTTGAAATGGTGGAATTGACTCTAAAACATTTCTGTTCAGGTCCATGTGGAGTATCAACACAGGAATATGAAGGACAGAGAGCAGTACCCTCCCTCTCTCAAAGTGCTGTCTTATTCTCATTTTGTCAACCTTGACTATTAAATGAAAGCTCGTCCTTTTAGTTGCAATAAACTACCTTTCCATCTTTCATGTTGACCCCGAATGCCAGATTTATTTTCCTATTTTGAGAATGTCTTAAAATGGCAGTGGGCCCAAAGGTCTCTTGGTGAGTACAGAGTAGTGATGAGCTGAATCTGCCACTAGGTGTCATTGCATTTTCAAACAAATGGCTTTAAAGATCTTTTCAGTAAAAGCTAGCTTCAAATCTCAGATTTTTGTTCTTTTACGTGGTATCTATGGAGTAAGTAATAAAGCTATCATTCATTTTAACACATTTGCCCTGTTTAGATTTTGGAATTTATTTTGCCTTTTCCAGCCTGTTGCATTGTGAGCTGGTGCTTACAATGCGTGAATGGTACTTTTCATAATGCAATACTGATCTTGTCTTCACTTAAGAAGATGTGAAAACTATTCAGAAGCACAAAACAATATATATTTAATAGCCTTTCCATTAAAGAAAGCTAATAAAAATTCCAACATGAATAGATTTTGCTTGGGAAATTGCATTTCCATTTCTCTTGAGAAAAATGGGTACTTTATTTTTTATGTTCCTTTGTAAATGACTACTAAATTGCATAACTTCTGTGCATTCTAGAGTTGTACAGCAGTTTTATCAATTTTTTTGTAAAAGTGCTACTAAATTATTGTTATCAATTATACTTTCCAGTATGAACTCTTGTTATTGTGCTAGTCATACTTCACCAAAGGGCTGTACGTGCATCTGTGTAAAAAAACAAACAACAACAACAAAAAAACCAAAAAACAAAAAGTAAGATTGAATATAAGACAAGGTAATTAGTGAAGCATAGCAATCTCACACTTGCATATTTTATAATCTCTGATCACAGCAGGAAAAGTAGTTATTCCAGTTGCATATCTAAATAATAGGCTTTCAAAATCTCAAGCCAAATTTGGTGCTATTATGAATTGATGTATGTTCTTTGTTTATTATGTTTTTTGAAAAGATTATTAATAATTGGAACTTCTTCTGAAGGACTGATGCCTAGAACTAGAAATCTCATTTTCTATCCAGTGCATGTATTCCATCTTTCTGTCCATTTCTCTAGTAGAAACTAGAAAATTTCAGATTTAAATGTGGAAAAGATCTTCCTTCCTACCTTTGACCTATCAGATCTGTCCCATTTATACACCATTGTCAGAGCAGAGGATTTTTTTATTTTATTTTTTTCTGGAACAGCCAATTCATCCTGCTGGTAAAACCTCTATAATACACGGACCAAAGCAAATGAGGATTATTGTGTGTGGATATGGTTCAATAATTCTTCACAACCACTAGTGAAGTTGATTAAACTTCCACTGGGTAAACCCTGCCTAAGCCTATCCTGGGAACTCATTGCCCTCTGAGGCTGCTTCTGTGATGCTGAAATGAGTAGTACTTCCTCCCTGCTGTTGCCAGGTCAGGAGAGGCACTGAAGTTGTTCACTGCTGAGGGAAACATATTTAAGGATGAAAATTTTCACCCATAATAAGAGATGAACGGTTGATGGATAAAGGTTTACAAATGAGCAAAGATGATTAAGATTATACTGACATGGTGATACCGTGTCACTGTCATCTTACTATCACTGGTGCTAAGAACAGAGAGGGGGCTAGATTAACATTTACTGAGTTGAATTATAAAAAGGAATTTTAAAAGCACATGGAAGTTTCTTTACTACTGTATGAGGTCTGTGTTCCTGTAGATACAAAATTATGCTGTCTTTTGAATAAAAAATATCATACAGTGATATACATACCCTGATGTATAGTCAGGGTGATATGCTTGGGTGTGTGTCTCCCAGGGTAGTTGAATTTTGGTGATGGTTTGTTGGTCATACTCTCGTCTTGTCTATCTTGGTCACTTGCATTTATCGCAAAACTGTGATTGGGGGATATGTTCTACTTTGTGTTACAGAGAAAGGACCTCAGAAAGAAGAAAGGACCTTGCACTTGCAAGGAAGTTCACTCTGATTAAAGAGGCAAGTACTGTCCTAGAAACAGACTAAAGTTGAGTTACCTACCACATAGAAATGAAAACCATAGCTTTTGCTTCTTTAACACATTTCTCTAACCACCATGGCTGTTGGTCACCTCTTGGGTATATAAAGGCTAGAGTTCTATGAGGTCATTACAATCATATGACACCTATTGTAGTTACATGTAGTTGCCCTGAACATTTATTGTCATTATGGGGAAGCTACTGTCTACTTCTGTATCTCTGCTCTAGATTGGAGACTTCAAAAAATTGATTGTTGTCTCATTCAGACATGACTGTATCTTAGATCTGACTCTGGAAAATCAAATACAAAGGGTTCAAATGTATTTAAAAATATTAAGTTATAAAGGGGGAGACTTCTGTCTAGTAAATCCAAGGACAGCATCACAGGTACTTTTCAAGATATCCATATATGAGATGTTCTGAAGGTAGGTTTCATTTAGACCAGTAGGCAGCCCTTGGGGAGTGGTCCATCATACCCATTCACTTCTAACCAGAACAGCTCTGATACATCTGTTTTTTTTACATACAAAAGCAAAGAGTGTAACTGGGCTCAGGGGCAGACTTGTTCATAGAAACCTGGCTTCTTCCATTACAACTCAGGATATCTTCACAATTTACTTAACCTCCCTATTACAAACTTTCTTCATCTGGTGCAGACTGGGGGTAATATTACCAATATCTGGGTGCTGCTGTGAGGTTTAAATAAATTAACACATATATTTAAATCAGCACCTGCCACATAGTAATATTCAGTATTAGTTATTGCTATTTTTACTGTTCTTATATTGGATTTCTGCCTACTAATCCCTTTGAAAAATGGGACAATTTTCTTCCACCAAGAAATTTTGAAACCTACTAATCTAGACTATTACTATATGAAAATTCTCTTTTCTCCACTCGAAGCATTTTGCCTAGTATATTGAAATGGGCTCCACAGATCAGAGCAATGAAGCACTCAGGTCAGTGCTGGGTAAACCCTGATGAATTGTTCTTTGATGAGTTGTCATTTTCTATTCTTAAAAGGGGCATTAAGAATTTATAACAATGTTCTAGCTGCATTACCATTTGGACAGTGTGTTTATGCTAATTTCTACTGCCAATCCTAATTACCAGTGGTTAAATTCATTAAAAAATATTTTTTTTCGAGACTCTTTTCTGACTCACCTTGCTTCTTAGAATATCTCAATTTCCTTTTGGTTCACTTGCCACAAGTATCAAATGATTTATTCACCAAGCAGTGTAAATCAGAGGTGCTTTTCCTTATTTACCAGTCAGTTACTGAGTGCTTCTGGATGCCTCAGGGGTATCCCAACATTTTTCCATAAAACCTTAGAGGTCATCTAGTCCAACAGGTCACCTATTATAGAGTTATTTTTGTATGCTCAGTGACAGGTGGTTCTCTGTCTGTTGCATGGAGGTTAGATTCTTGCCTTGGAATAGCTTATACTGTAGTTGCTGACACATAACATAGAACTAAGAGTGAAGTTACAAAGTTTTCACATTTTTCAATCTGGTAAGTCAAGCACATGAATATTACTTACTTGTCCAAGTCACAAACTAAGTAATAGTAGGGTTGAAAACAGAATTCAGATGCCCAGCTCCTAAAATAAAACTTTATCAAGAACACTGTTTTGCTCAGAGCCATTTCTTCTTGTGAAAAGTACTGTGAATAGTGATTCAATATTTAGTTACGTAATAAAACTAAACTTGGTTTAATGAAAAGATTGCTTATTTTTGTGGTCAGAAGTCATGGATAAGAGACCAGGTTTTGTCATTGAACAGTTGTGTGAACACAGAAACCTCAATCAGCTTCAATTTTCTTCATGTATAAACTCAGGATTATAATGCTTGCCCTGTCCAATTTATAAGCTAGCTAATCAAATGGAATTATTCTTGGCTAACTCTTACTTTGTTCAGACTCTTTTGTAGGAGGCAAGATTTCTAAATTTAGGAATATCTTCTCCCTTAGCTTATCTTCTCCCAATCATGTGGAACTACTTACATCCTGGAGAAGAACAACATTCTTCACCTCACACATCTTGCGAGACCTCAATATAGGCTGTTGGAAGAGACAAAATAACCTTATGTAGCAGGTGTGAATCTCCATCCACAAATTCAGTCTTTCAATAGATGCCTCTGGTAGAAAGTGCTAATATTTCCAAATATTTCTCCAATATTTATACTCCTTTTCTCTCAGAGATGGAACCCTGCACATTTTAGTTCATGGATTCTCAGAATAAAGATCATATTCCCTTGACTACAGAATGTGTCCCTGTGACTACATTCTGGCGAATGGAACATAAACACAAGTGGTGTGGGAAACTTCTGGGAAGGAGTGTCCTTTCCTCTCAATTTTCCCTTTCTTGCTGTCTGTCGTATGGATGTCTATACATTTTGACTTAATCATCCCAACAACACTTGAAATATATACTATTAGTATCCTCACTCTGCTGGTGAGGAATCTGAGGCACAGAGGGGTCAGGAACCTTATCCAAAGTCATATAATCCTGAGAGAGCCAGGTTTCCCACTCACAAAGTTTGGCTCTTGAGGAGATTACATGTGTCACTGCTGCCTCTCCTCTGAGGGAAACGGAATTATACTGTTTCAACTCTTTTCCTGCTGGGCTGGAGGGAAATGTGACTGTAGCCATCTCTGAGTGTCCCCTCCCCAAGCTTCATATACACTACCAAAGTTTCAGATAGGCCTTGGTGGTCACTCATCATCTTTCTACCATGGATATAACTGAAACGCCCATTATTAAGAGAGTAAATTTTTTAAAATGTTAGCTAGAACATAGGTGGCTCTACATATTTTCAGCCCAGAAAAGGAGAGGAGCCTCAAATACAGTTGTCAGACCCAAAAGAATTAATATTTAAGGAGTGATGAAACTGTACCTATCCGGCTCCCAGTTGCCCTGACATTGAGCCTTTATCTTACAATAATTTCATAATAAAAAAACCCCTCCTTTTTCTTCTCCATTCAATAAAAGAGCAAGAGCTCCTGCTCCTTTGTCTAGAGAAGTTTGTGGGAGGACTTCATGGGTTCTGTTTTCAAAGCTGAAGTCCATTGGGATTTGAGGTGAGAGAAACTTCTTCCAAGTTAAAGGAGATTGTTAGAGACTGTTGAAGAGTAGAGTTGGATCAGTGAACAAAACTAGAAGTTGGATCCAAAACTAGAGGTTGATCACTGTTGGATCAGTGAACGAAGCTAGAGGTTTATATTGTTTTACAATTTCATTTTGGTGGGAAAGTCAGGTCTGATAGTTTCATGCTGCAAATAATATATAAAATGATGAGGGAAGTACTTTTTTAACTATAAAAGGACTAAATTTATCTTTGAAGTCTAAAAGCTGTTGGGCAAAGAACATAGGTGATGTTCAGTGATAATCAACCAAGCAACTGAGAATTCACATGGTCCTGCCTGAACTTCCCATCCACCTGCACTGAAAACCCAATTGTTCTTCCTCACCTGTCAACTTGGCTGGGGACAGTAGTAGTCTGTTGTATGGATACTCTTTCTGTCCCTTACTATTGGCCTGAAGATTTGGACTGCTTGGAGAATGAAAGAAAGTGGAACCAGAGAAGTACCTCTCCTGCCAACATGCCTTACTCTTTCAATTAGGTGGCTCTGCCTTCCCCATGTCATTCTTGGATTATGGGGCTCTGGTCAATCCAGAAGACCCACGTAGCATCCAGTTTCCTTGAAGTTTTGTGTGACCATGGATTATAGTACCACTCCCAGTCCAAAGGCTCATAATTCAACCTGGGGCCATCTTTTTCTTTTCAAACCTCATTCCTCCCATAGTGCTAAGCTTATGAAAAGAAAGAACAGATTGCCCTGCCATGAACTTCTGAAGCAACCAAACATGGAGCCTTTAAAAGCAAAGGAAGGGAAAGGGAATGTAATGCAAACCATAAATTATATCCTGAAATTATCTTGCTCTACACATATCATGCATACACATATTTTATCTGAAGACTAAGAAGAAACAACTGAGAATCCAGCAAAACAGTCAGTCTTCCAAATGTTCATCTGCCTTATGACCATTGAAGGCTTGGCTGGTGAGTCTTTCTGTCCTCAGTTGCCCATCAGAAGCCTTTGCCATGGGGGTCACTTCCAGTCTGTCAGCATTCATAGTCTCAGCTTCATCTTCTTGCCAAGAAATCTGCATTTAGTTTCTTCTGGGATCCCTGAGCTTAGCCCACCTTCATTGTATTCTTTGTTTCCTGAATTCCAGGAGGCCCACTGCTGGCAAATAACTCACCTTTCTCATCTTGGACCAGGGGACAGAGATGTCCTTTCAGTTGTTTTCCTCAGGCATTACTATTTCTCTTTCTTTTCTCTCTATGATGTCTGGCATCACTTGCCAACCTGCATTCCAAAATTCCCTGACATAAAACTCGACTCACAAAGCATTTTATGAAGCATGTAGTGCTCTGTAAGTGAGCAGGGTTTTTTTCCTGTATTAAAACAGTTATATTCACTAAAATTTTATTTTCTTAAATAGTTGTACTCAAGAAAATCAGTTTTAAATGGAGGAGGATAAAACAAGCAAATGATTTTGGATCTTTTCAAAACCTTTAGATATTGATGTCCCTTGTTCTTTTTCAAATTTTTTATGTTGGAGCTACCTGTAACAAATAGGGTCCAGGATATGTTGTGTGAATGTATTCTTGGCTCTAGTCCCATCAAAAGACTCAGAAAAATCTTTCCATCAGATATTCCAGAAAACTGCCACAACTGGCTGTCCAGCTGACAGTTGCCAACTGGTTGTCCAACTGGCACCAGCTCATACGAGATTGAGCGTGAAATGCTTAAACACTAATACCTCTGAGCTGCTGAAACAATGTGTCTGTACTGTGGGGAGACCTGCTTTTAGCTGTAATTCCAATCACCAATTTATGTTTTCCTCCAAAAAGAATGAGCAGGATCAGATCCTCCCATTATCACAAGGTAACTGGAAAATGCAGAGCAGACTCAAGTGGCCAAGCTGTGTGGCAGAGGTGGATCATGCAAATGTAAGAATACCCTCATGGGGCAATGAGGATGGCAGGAATCTTAAGAACTGTTACGTATGTCACATTTCCTAACAGAGAGCCTAACATAGTAGATGCTCAAAATATCTTAGCTGAATATGAAAATGAAGGGTATTAGAGGGAGTGCATGTACTCTGGTTGACAGTTATAAGACTTAGACCTTGAGGTGAATTCTAAGTAATTATTGATTAGAGATTGAGATTTCCCATTAGTGATAATCTGGATTTTGGTGTCTGATTATCCCTACCCCTTAAAACTCCTTAAGGTAAAGTCCAAGTCCTATTGCCCTTAAGGTAAAGTCCAAACTCCTCAGTAAGCCACGTGTAGTGATTTTGGTCCTGTCTTTCTTTTCAGGTTTATTTTGAGATGTACTCTCCATTTCTCAACCATCCCCACATAAATTCTGTACATTAGCCATATCCAACAACTTGCTTCTTGAATAGATACATTATACGACATCCATATGGTGGAATACTACTCAGCAACAAAAAAGAATATTACTGATGCACACAGCTCAAAAATTTTATGTTGCTACCCAGACACAAGAATACATATTGATAATTCCATTAATAAGAAATTCACGAACAGGTGAAACCAATCCATGGTGATAAAAATTAGAACAGAGATTGACTATGGTTGTGTTCTGCCTGCTGATCTGGTCAGATCATTGCTTTTTACTGGGGTGGATCCCTTGGCTTGTTGGGCTTACTGCCCACCCTGTGGTTTTGTTTGTGCTGTCTTTCCTGGTCAGATAGATATCTTCACCAAGGGCAATCACAGCATTTCCTATGTCTCCTGGCTATTGAAGCAGGTAAAATATGGAGAGCCTGGGAGTTCTCCATATATAATTTTGCCTATAATAAAAACATATGTCCATGACTTTTATAATAAGGTATTGGAATTTTCCTCTTGAGTTGTATCCTGTTTACAGAGTAAACATGTTTACTTCCTAGATACTAACCTGGAATTGTGCCTCTGTTACTTCTTTTCAGATAAACTTTTCCTTGACCACTGAAGGTCCTGAAACTTTGATACTGTGCTCAGATATGGTAGTTGACAGCCCTGACCAGCCTCAGGAAAGGAAAAATCTCATTCCTAGGGACTAATGTCTCATTATTCTTATTGTCATCAGACAAGAATAGTCAAATTTCCAGGGGTATTGCTGGCAAGCTATATCATCACTATCCTTTCTTAAGTCAGTTGGAGGGATGAGTGTGTTGAGGATGGACTTTCCTAGTATCAGCTCAGAATACTTGCTGTAAAGAAGCAAAGATAAAAATAAGAATATTATACCCTACATCTGACAAAAATTGAGGTTTGCCATTTAATTAACACATGTACATTGTCAGCACTATTGTTAAATCATCAAGATTATGCTAAGTTTTAAAGTCAGAAATAGAATGAAGAGAGGGAACACGTTTTTCTTTCTTTCTTTTTTCTTTTTGGTCACGCCACTCAACTTGTGGGATTTCAGTTCCCTGACCAGGGATCAAACCTGGGCCCTCGGCAGTGAGAGCTCAGAGTACTAACCACTGGACCGCCAGGGGATCCTTGTGAACACATTTTTCTTGAGGTTAATAACTGACACTAGTGATCTGGCACAGAGCTTGTTAAAAATAAAGGGAGCAACAATATAGAAAGGAAAATAATGTGTAAAATGTTAGAGAATGGAAGTTACAGAGAATTACTGTGTAATGGGTAGGGGAAACAGAAAGCAAGAGGCCACGTGACATGTTGACTAGATGAAAGAAAGGCAGCTCTTAGGAAGAAGACATAGTATTAGTTCACTAGGAGGAGAGAAGCATAATGAGCAGCCTTGGGGAAGAACAAGAGAAAGAGGCAAGAGACGTACATATACAGGAGTCTGGAAAGGAGGAAGGTGGACTATGTGAAGTGATTGGTCCCATTCCTTTAAGGTAAGCCTTCAGATGCCTCTGTAATAATTAGCAGGACACTTCAGATGAGCTGCATACTTGAATTTGCAGCACAGCAAGGATTAGGCCTCCTTAAGGTACCTTTGTGGAAGAAGAGCTTCTTGCCTGGCCTGTCCATCCACTGGTCCAACATCGCAGCTGCTCCAGACACTTGGATCACAAGGTACAAATATCTACTTAGGCATTCTTATGTTGTTCTATAAAAACAACATTAAATATAAATAGGGGAGGATCTGAACCCACATAGATGACCTGCATTTAATTAATATAAGACTACTTAATAAACTTAAACATTATATTTTATATGTATGTGTGGAAAACTCCACTATGACGCACAGTATTGCTCCAGTATTAATGGCAACTAAAGAATTGGATGCTAAGGGAATGTTCTCTTCTGGATCTATTCTGGGCCTTCTTTCTTTGAAATCTTTGTGTATGCGATGATCCTCTTCTGTGTTCCAGAAGGTTCTTCATAATGTGTTTTCCCTGCTTGAATCAGGATTGCTTGACTGATGGCTGAAAATTCTCAGTGGTTTTATTTGCAATTTGTAAAACTCACACTTTGAGTGCAGGTTTCGTTACCAGCTCTTTCTGTTCTTAATTTGCTGCTTTACGTTTTTAACTGAGGGACCTCTTAACAATAGCAACAATCATTGGAAACACTAATCTATTCTATGCACTTTATATATGTGTGAACAATTTAATCTTCACAAAAACTCTATGATGTCGGGGCTAGTACTATCTCTATTGTATTGTTGGGAGACGTGGGCACAGAGATGGGGAGTAATTTGTTCAAGGTCTTCGTACTGGTAATTGGCAGAGGGGTTTGAGCTTGGGCAGCATGAATCCAGAACTGGTGCCCTTAACTACTACCATTTACTGTCTCTCAAAAAGCTTCCTTCTTCTTCCTATGCAAATTGGCTATTAGCATTATCTGGAATGGTTTCTCTGTCTTCTATCTAGCAATCAGAAGAATTATATAGATCATTCTCTATTTTGATGGAAGGCTTAACCTCCAGTCAGACCGATATATGATAAAGTTAACTCTACCATGCAGAAGTCTATTATTTTCCTTTTTTCATGTTATCAAATGTTTCCATAACGTGGATTAACTTTGGAATTTAATAAATATATTTTTATTCCCATCTATATATGCTAGCATTTAATCATCAATATTTTTTGCTTTAATATATTGGTAATCCAAAAGAACAGGCCAGGATATAGCTAAAATTTGGTGTAGAATATTAGGGTGGAGGATGAAAAATTGGAGTGGGCACATCTGGATGTGCTTCCTGAGCAGCTAGGAGAACGAAGATGATGGTACCTTGATGTAGATGTTTAAAGTGGGAGAGAGAGTTCATAAATGGGTAGGGAGTAAAGTGAAGCGAAGCCTGGCCCCTATCTCGTGAGGAATAAAGGTATGATAGGAGGGAAGGGCTAGTGAAGTAAATTTTGAGTCTGACCTTGAAAGAACTAATGGATTTGGACTGATAGCACGATACAGGGTGGGTGAGAGTATGAGCAAAGTTTGGAGGTAAAAATGACCAGGAAGCAGGAAGTCTGCATCAGTTCCCTTCATTTTTCACCAGATGAAGCAACCTCTATTATGGTTATTGCTTTTTGGCTTCTCAGATAATTTTAACTTATTTTAGAAATATTATTACAGCTTTATCTTTATTGTGACCAGATGTGAGCAGATTCAAAGCAATTGGAATTGTTTGGAAATAGTAGAGTTTGTGTAAAGCAGACACAGCAGTCAGAGGTGGACTGCTTTAGATCATAAGCAAAAGCCAAAACACTTTTTGCACAAATGACAAAAAGAAGAAACAAATAAAAGTCCCTATAAGAATAAATATAATTTATGTATCTGTTAAATACAGTATCATTTAGCTTATTAGATTGCTTCAAATGCCTATTTTCTATAAAATTATGAACTTGTAAGCTAATACTATTTATTTTTAGTCATTAGTTCACCTTTCTGTATAAGAGGTAAGAGCCTCATAAGTTACAAGGACCTAAGAGGTAATTGAATTCAAGCCTTGCATTTGCAAATGACAAAGCAGAGACTTAAAGAAATAGAATGATTTTCCCAAGGTCATGTAATTAGTTAGCATTGAAGCTGAAGCTAGAATTCTCATCTCCTGACACTTAGGTCATGAAGTGCTTGTTTTCCTAATATTCTCCAAGGTGGCCTTTATGGCAACACTTGGAAGTCAACTCCTTAAGTGTCTGGTACTAATTATATAATACATTACACACAAACAGAATGTTGCATTATAAATCATAAGAAGACCTTATTAAACTCAATAAAATATAAACAGAATTGAATTTTTGTTATATGATACACTAGGGAGATTGACATTAGAGGCAAGGATAAAGAATTATGGGATTATTTTAGGGAGACTTGAGTTTAAATTTTAAAAAAAGGAACTTGATATCGTAGTAAGCCATGGTAGATTCTTCACCCGGGAGTAATGTGATCAATGTGGTGTTCTAGAAAGATTATTCTGTCAGTTATATGGATATTGGCAAAAAGTCAGATTGAAACCAAGAGAAGGAGAATGATAGCAGAGGCTTCTGAGGTGATCCAGAACTGACATGAATGTGTACCTTACAGTGACAGTGGCAACTCTGACCACTCTTCATTTAGTATCTGCGTCCTTTCAGGCTGCTATAACATGATACCATAGACCGAGTGGCTTAGACAGTAAACATTTATTTCTCACAGTTCTGAAGGCTAGGAAGTCCAAGATTAGGGCATTAGCAGATACTGTGTCTGCTGAGAGCCCGCTTCCTAGTTCATAAACAGTCATCTTCTCGCTCTCTTCACATGGCAGAAAGGGAAAGCGAACTCTCTGGGGTCTCTCTTATAAGGACACTGATACCCGTCATGGGGGCTCTGACCTCATAACCTCATCATCTCCCAAAGGCTCCACCTCCAAACACCATCACATGGGAGGTTAGGTTCCAACATACAAATTCTGAAGGGACACAAACATTGTCTATGGCAATTAGTGACTGAAAAACATCAATAATGAGGAAAGACAAAAAAACATTTATCATGGTTGCTAACCAAGACTTTGAGATCGATGGAAATTTTAAAAATGCAACTACCCAAGCCTCAAACTCTGTGATTCTGATTTTGTCCTCAAACTTTGTGTCCTTGCTCTATAGGTGATAGTGTATATAAAAGGATAAATGAGAGTGCTTTAGGGGGGCAATAGACAAAACTGACTCCTTAAAAAGCAGATGTAGAGATTCTTAGATTTATAAAAGCACATTTATTCTTCGTCCTTGAAAAGTTGTTTAATTAGTTAAATAAGTAAAGACCACTACTAATTAATGATGAGGGTATATATTCCCTATAGATAACTAAGGTTAGACTCAACGCCCGCCCCGACTTCCTAATATATAAGCATTTAGAAATAAGTAAATGTTACACATGCAAGGATTATTCACATTCAAGTATGCTTGTGTTTTTATTTTACCTTTTTTTCTTCTCCTCATTTTTTATTCTCTTTCCCAAGTCCTTTTGTACTGTCTAGTTTTTCTTTTAATACATACCACTCTGTCCTTACACAGGCTCCTCTCTACAGATGGAGTCCTTTGGGAGGAAGGATGGAAAGGGAAATTAATGGTGCCAAACCTCCTACCTGAGTGAGAAGACAAAGTAATCATGATTGTTTGTCTTTAGAGAAACAGTGTGGTAGGATTTATTTGAAAGCACAGAATCCTGCCTCTATCTGCATTGTTCTCCTGCTCTACTTCAGATATTCTGATCTGAAAGTCCTGCTATAAAAATGGAAAAATTCATTTAGATTTTTTAGATTTAAAAAAAATCTTCAATCTTTTAAAGAGTGTCATTCACTGTTTTTCATTCCAATGTTGAATGTATCTTAGCCTCGACCCTGTAAACTCCAAAAGCACAGGCTGAAGATTCACAAATTCATGTCTCCATCTTGGACTCCTCTGAACTCTAGATTTGTGTAGCCAACTGCCTACTCAGCATCACCACTTGTATGTGTAGCAGGCATCTCATTTTTAATGTATTCATAACTGAGCTTATCATTTTTCCCTCCAAACCTGTCTCCCCCACCCAGTCTTTCCCATTTTAATTACTTACAACTCCATTCTTATGGTTTCTTGGGAAAAATAACAACAACAACAAAAACAAGACCCTTGGAGTCATTCTCAACTGGTTTCTTTCACTCAATTCTCACATCTAATTTTGTCAGCAAATCCCATTCACTGTGTCTTCAAAATATATCTTGGCTTCCAACTAGGATGGACTGGATTGGAGCTAACCAATCCTCTCCCTGAGAGCAACTAGAAAATCTGGATGAAATACAGAAAAACATCTGCTTGAAGGCTTTGTATGGTTTCCAAGGCAGCCAGGATTTGAAGAGTCATAATCCTAGAATAAAGAGAATGGCAGAGAAGTGATATTTACCTTCTAAGCCACATTTGCCCATGAGGCAGTGCTGGCCAGGAATTAGAGAAGCTGAGCAGAGAGCAGTTATCAGAAATCTGGTGGTGCTGGGAGATAAAAACTGGAGTACAAGGTCTGCCAGGTGAATGGGCCCAGACTCTCAGCTGAGAGCTCTAAACAAAAACATGCAAGAAATAAGAGGAAACCAGAAATAGATCAGCTTGAGGAAGATTGAAACCTTTATCACAATCAGCTTAAGCTCTGATTGGGTCAATGTTTCTGCTCCTATTCAAAACTGCCTTCTAGAAACTTGAGAAAAGCCCTTTGGAGGAAGAATCACCATTTCAGTCCCTCTACAATTTTTCTGTCCAATGTCCTGATTTATTACTAGACAGGACCTTGGAAAAGAGTAGAGAATAAAAATACTCACAGGTGATTCAGATATTGGAATTTAAAATAACTCTAAAAATTATGTTCAAGAAAAATTGATGACAAAATGGGGAGTTTCACTGGAAAGCTGACATCTATAATAAAGAATAAATGGAAATTCAAGAACTGAAAATCATCCTTTCCTGATGGTGATAATTTTTTTAATGTCTTCTCTATTTTTCTTGATAACTGAGAAGTTTTTCAATTTTATTGGTTATCTCAAAGAACAAATTTTAGGTTTTATTCGTTCTTTCTAGAGAAATGGATTTGTTTCCACTGGGCAGCTATAGATAATCTAGTAAACCACTCTAGGATTCAGTTTTCACATCTTGAAAAGGCAGGTTTTAGCTTAAATGAGTATTTATTGAACTTGAATAAATTGAACTTCAGTAAAATGTTGATTTTTGAGTTGTGAAGAGAACACTTATGTGGAGATGTGCCATACACAGGTGGAACTTCAAAGCTGAGCTTAGGGGAGAAGTCCAAGCTAGACGGTGGGTCATCAGCCAAGAGGGGGCAATTGTAACTAAGAGGGTGCATAGGATAACCAAAAAAGAAAGGGAAGAGACCGAAGAGGGAACACAAAAGGGATAGGAATGCAGATCCCCGAACCTGTGCATTTTGAATTGGCTTTCTTTTTTTTTTTTTTTACATCTTTATTGGAGTATAATTGCTTTACAATGGTGTGTTAGTTTCTGCTTTATAACAAAGTGAATCAGTTATATATATACATATGTTCCCATATCTCTTCCCTCTTGTGTCTCCCTCCCACCCTCCCTATCCCACCCCTCTAGGTGGTCACAAAGCACCGAGCTGAGCTCCCTGTGCTATGCGGCTGCTTTCCACTAGCTATCTGTTTTACATTTGGTAGTGTATATATGTCCATGCCTCTCTCTCGCTTTGTCACAGCTTACCCTTCCCCCTCCCCATATCCTCAAGTCCATTCTCTAGTAAGGCTGTGTCTTTATTCCTGTCTTACCCCTAGGTTCTTCATGACATTTTTTTCCTTAAATTCCATATATATGTGTTAGCATACGGTATTTGTCTTTCTCTTTCTGACTTACTTCACTCTGTATGACAGACTCTAGGTCCATCCACCTCATTACAAATAGCTCAATTTGGGTTTTTTTTGGCTGAGTAATATTCCATTATATATATGTGCTTTCTTTATCAATTCCAGAGCTTGCTCACCAGCCAAGCTACTAACAAAACAAAGCAAACAGCCCCCTCCCCCTGCAAAACAAAACAACTTATGTTTTACTAAACAATTTTCTCCTTTTAAAAATCTTTTCCAACAGAAGGTATATGTAGATGTATGAATGCATGTATGAATGAATGACATACTTCAAAAATGTGGGGTTCTTGAAGGATGTTAAATAAAATATGAACAGTTTCTAAAGATACAGTGAAAAGCTGGGATTATGCAGTCTGATTCTCTGGGATCAATTAATATAAGAACAAAGGTACTGGAATGGCCTGAATTGTAGATGACTCTAAGGGGCGTGGTGACACCAGGGCATTGGAAGATTTCCATGGAGTTGTGATTTTAAAGCAGGTGTTGGGTTCCTTGGAAAATAAATCAAAACATCTATTAAAGGTATATATTACAACTGTAATATTTTCAGGTCTTCTGTTTTAGTTATTCACATCTATGTCTTGCCTAAGATTGAGTGCTTTTAATTTCTTGAGCATATCGACCATAAATACTATGTGAACCTGATGACATGTTAGTCAATGGCCTATAATTTCAAACTGAAAACTGGGCTGATCTGGCATGCTGTGTAAGAAATTTTCATCTCCCTGGTATTATCAAAATCCTGACATGCTTTTAATAAATTGTTAAAATTAACTATGACACTTGCTTTAGCATACACATTGCCTTATAATTTACAATGTATTTGTCATGCTGAAAGATTGATTTTAGATAGGTCTAGCTTGTCTGACTGGGGGATAAAATGTCATTCTGTTTTATGGAATAAAACAAGATTCCTCAAGACACATTCAGTTAAAATGAAGCAAAAACTGCAGTGTCTGAGAATGGTAATGCCTTGTGTTATCTGGATTTATTGATCAAAATAAAATCAGTGTTCCATTTTAAATCTGCCTGCAGCAGCGTGCTCTTTTCAACAGCCCGTTTTTTGAAAAGCTTCCCACTGTACTCCCTGTGACCCCTACCTACCTCTTTTGAGCATAAAAAAATATTGCAGAATTGCATGCTAACTGGAAGATTATTGAGTTGCTTTCTATAAAGTTAAGATAGAAAGCGAGCCAATGAATTAAAAACTCGTAGGTAGAGGAGCTTTTGAAAGGTGCTTTCTTAGCACCTGAAATTACAAGAGTTTTCTATTGAACTCAATTGGTTAGACTTGAATAAAACCTAATCTTACATAAAAAATTATAGCCTGAGAGACTATGGAAAAATACTCTCTCATATAGACTCTTAAAACGTTTTCTTTTGTGAGGAATTATGTACATAGGTTATTGATTTTAAACTCAACTAAATAAGAAAGAACAATCTATTGCTGCAAACTACCCCAAAACTTAATGGCTAAAACAAAAGCTATTTTATTTCATCTCAAAACTGTATGGGTCTAGAATTCAGGCAGAGTTTGGCTGGGTGATTTTTCTGCTGCTCATGATGTTGTTGGAGATAACTTAGTGGTACTCAGCTGGCAGATGAACTGGCTTGCAGGCTCCCAGATGTCTTCTCTTGGCATCCTGGTATGGATGGTTGGAAAACTGGACTCCTTGGGTCTCCACCTTTTAATGGGAGTAGGTGCAAAGAGTTTGCAACAGTCTTTAATACAGCAAGCACTGTGTCACTTTGGGTCCTTTAAGAAGCCAAGATGGGATTAGATATGTAAGAGATTTATTGAGAGGAAGCATCTGTGAAGTAAGGTACCTCCATGGCCACCATATTTACCTAGGTTAGCAATCCATAAATAAAACTGGGAAGATGAAGTATGGTTAATAAGATGAGTAATTAGGCTTATATGAATAAGTAAACACCAATATCTGATTCATTTCATAAAGAGTGAATGATCAGAGAAGAACCATTGTCTACTGGCTTTGAGGATGTCTGAAGAGTCATGCTTGCTCCCTCCCTGAACAAAGAGAGTGCAGCTGTAGTCTGGTTGCAAGCACTCAGGTCTTTGTCCAGGCTCATCTTCTGTGCCATTTCTGATTTATTGTATAAATAAAAATTTAAAAATATTTTTTTCTTTCAGTGGCTGATTGGTCTGGGCAGGGGCTGGGTGTTGGTTGGGGGCTCTGTTGGGATGCTTAGAGAATAGTGTGGTCAGTCTTCTATGGAAATGTAAGAAAAATAATACTGAATGTGAGCCTGAATATCATGCTATGAGTCATTATGCAAAATCACTAGGTCCAGAACAATTCTATTTGACTTACAAATTATTTATGCCCAGAAGAAACATGGAAATAAAGTTTCTGGGAGCTGGAATGTTAATTTTCTGCTTTGGCTCTTCAGCTGGAACTGTCCAAATGACTTACAGGATTGAAGTTCCTTTTACATTTCTTCTTGAACTTCAATGAAAGGAGGTTGGCAGTGATTGAAATGGATTATCCTCTGATGTCACAAGTAGTGACAGACCCTTCTGCCTAAGGTCACACTGCAGAGAGATTGAGAATATTTGTTTGGTCCTTGTCCTGGAATGGAAAATGGTTTCTGTCAGTTCTTGAGAGCAGGAGTTAGGTTTTGATGTGTGTGATGGTCATCTGGGCAGCTTATTGTTAAAACAGATGTCAGAGCTGTAGCCCTAGAGATTCTGGCTCAGTACGTCTGGGATAAGGCCCAAGGCTTCCCTATGTATTTTTAAGAAGCTTCAGTGGTAAGTTTGGTGCACACTAAAGTTAGAGAACAATTGCTGTTAAATCTAGGTAAGAGAAAGGAAGCAGTTGTCAGGTTAATACCCAATATCTGGTTAATCCACAATTCCATTATTATATACTAACTATGAGCATATATATTTTCAAGTTGTTCCTTTCAGTAAATACCTCGTGAACATTTACTTTGTATTGGGATTTATTCTAGGAGATGGGGACACACAAAAAGGATAAGACACCATCATTTCCTCAGACAGCTCAGTTTGGTGGACAAAATAGGTAATATACATTACAGTTACAAATGTGTTATAAATAGAAAAATATCTGTACAGTGAAGGTACATAGAAGAAAATGATATATTCTGGGGCCATAAATGAAGGCTTTACTGAGGAAGTGATATACAAACTGGATTTTGAAGAATATGTTGGTATGTGCTAAATGGATGAGGGCAGAAAAAATAGTCTAGAAAGAAGTACTAGTTTATACGTAGGCACAAGTTATACTACTTGAGTAACTGCAAGTAGTTTAAGTGGAACATAAGATATAAGGGAAAGAAATGTAAGGGAGGAGTCTGGAGAGGTAGGTAGGAAACAGATTATAAAAGGTCTTATATTCCATACTAAATATCTTCATTTTTTTTAAATCCATTTTATCAGTAGTTTTTTTAAGCTTTTCTGGGTCATGGATTTTTTTCTGGGATAATCTACCAGAAAATTTCACATACTTAGTCATTCAAAAAATTTTGCATCTGATTTCAAGGGAGTCATAGTCAAAAGAATCACTGTTGTAGACGGTTCGTAAAGAGAGTTACATGGTCAGGTCTGTGCTTTAGAATAATTGCTCTAGTTGGAGTGGGTTGGGAAAAGCCAGCCTAGAGGCAGGGAGATGAGTTAGGAGGTAGTGGCAATAGAAATGAGATGGAGAGTCAAGATTATCAGAATTGGGGATTGTTGTTTATATAGGAAAAGAAGGAGTGGAAGACCTCTCCCAGGTTTCTGACTAGACTTTTGATTGTATGGAAGTGTTCTCACATGCAATAGGAAATACGAAAAGTGCAGATAATGACTGGTTTTATACATGTTAAGTTAGATATGAGAGCAGATGTTTCAGAAACAGTTGTATCCATGTGTCTATTGCACATAGGAGAGATCAGTGTAACAGATATAGTTGTCCAACTAAATCTTCTCCATGTCCCTTCTTCCTTACTGGTAGAGCTCTGACTTTATGCCTTCATCCTTCTCTGTGCAGCCATGTGCTCTGGGAAGGAGAGACTAATCTCATCCTCAGCAAAGGTTTCTGAGAAACCTCTCAGCTTGAACCGTCTCTTCTGGTCATAGTGATATCATTTCCCTTGCCAGTGATTTGCTTAGGAAGTGGCTGGTGATTCAGTTCTGGTCAATGAGAAGTATAAGGGTGTCTCCTGGGCCCTGCTGGGAGAGTTCCTTAATGCTTATAAGGCGAGATGTGCGAGAATATGAAGTGTGGAGCAGGTGCAACCATTTTGAAGCCATGTAGTGAGCTAGCCAAGGTGCTGAGGATAGCTTTTCTGCTATTTGTAACCAAAATTATCCTAAATTTGGGATTTGGAACCTCTCTCCCTCTCTCTTTCTCATCTATCTAACATCTATCATGGTAAAAAATATTTTTAAGTGTACAGTTTAGCGATGTTAAGTATATTCACAATGTTGTGAAAAATCTCACAACAGAAATTGCCATCTTGCAAATCTGAGACTTTATACTCATTAAATAATTACTCCCTCTTCCTCCTTCCCTTAGCTCCTGGCATCCACTGTGGATTTTTTTTTTAATAAGTTGTAAGAGAGAACACAACCCTGCCCAGAGAGAATATAATACTATAGGAATAATGGTATTTTAGAAGGAGGCAGAAAAAGAGTTCCACAAAGGAGATGGAGAAAGATCAACAGGTGGTAGAACGTGAGAACTGGTAGCATACATGTCCGTGAGACTCAAGAGGAAAGGGGCTTTGGGGGATGGAATAGTTACCATGCCTAGTGTTGCAGAAAGATGTATTAAAGTAAAGCCTAAAAATGTCAACAGTGTTTTGTAATTAGGAAGTCATGGGTAATGTCGGTAAGAGCCATTTGGATAGAGTAAGGAGATTAGAAGCCAGAGCTGAAGAGTGAATAGTAACTGAAGAAGTAGAAGAGGTTCCCCAGCAAGGGAGAGAGCCACACAATGAAATCCCCACTTTCCTCATCTGGTACAGTTCAAACTCAGCCCTTTAACACTCAGCTAATACTCACCCTGATTTCAGCTGGATGGTATCCAGAGACTGGTGCCATAGAGACTGGAACAAAGCTGGACCTTGAGGCCTGTTTATCCTCCTGCTGCCTGAATGAGTACATATACTCTAGAGGAACTTTGTCGATTTGCCAGCTTTTGTTTGTCTTCATGGGCCCTGTGGCTATATATTGTTTTATTCTTATATCGGGGTCTGGGAAGAAGTATTGTTTCTTTGAAAGGTTCGAATTTGCCCAGCAGAGGGATCTAATTTAAACACTCTTAGTTTTAGAACTACATGCCTTAAGAGAAATATTTGATCCTCTGTCTAGCAGTGCTTACAGCACAGTCTGGTCTGCTTTAAACTCAAAGCAGCTTCATTATTATTATTTACTTATTTCCCTATATTAGTTTTGGTGAAAAACATATTAGTATTGTGCAGTAACCAAGGTCATTTTGCTCTCCACAATTTTCCTTCTGTGTCTACAAAAATAGACATTTCAATGAAAGGTTGCAATGTGTTTAATTATAACTCCAAGTGGTTGAACTGCCAGGTTAGTGGGCTAATGCCATTCAGCCTCTGAAACGCTATAAGTTGAAAGCATTTATAGCAGATTCTTGGATATCCTCAGGGCTAACTTGTAACGTGACTAGGTTGCAGATTCCCCAGGCTTGGCCAAAATGAATTGTTTTTATCTTCTCTTAAAAAGATTAGTGAGTGAAGATGATCTTAAACCCCACAGAATAAGTGTATTCAAATAATAAAAATATATATATTTCTAAGAAATTATGTTGAAAATAAAACTTGGATGTTGATAAACATCTCATTTAGCCATTTAATTCATATTCAATGACTGAATCAAGCATCTACTATGTGCAAGACACTAAGGTGATATCTGTTTAAAGGGGCACTGTGTAGCAACTCAAAATGTTTTATGAAGTAAAAAGTCTCATTTTTTGAAAGTCAAATTTTCATGTGTTGAGGTGTTTTAAGTGGGTATGGGTATAATACATATGGTTTAGTGGCTCTACCCTGCTAGAAAATATTTGTCTTTCCTCCTCCTGTTTCAAATGATTGCTTCTAACATTGCATATGGATATGAGCGATTCTCCTGGTTATCAATGAAAATTCGGAAGGTAAATCTAGACACTAAAGTGTTAAAATATTAAAATACGCTGCTGTACTCTGCAGGAGTTAGAGTGTGAGTAGACCCATCTTTGAAATATTTCATGAAAAAAATCTTTGGATATACAGATTGGTTCAGAGAATGTTTGGTGTTTTCAATGAATAAAATAAGTCTTGCAAGCAACTTGAAGAAGTAAATGTCAATTAAATCCTATAAAGATAGACATACGTTTATATGATAAAGAAAAGTTTTTGGAGAACAAACCATCCTGGGCTTCTGAATATTTAAATGAGAGCATTTCAATGTTCTACCAATATAGTGGTGTTAAATAAAAAGACAGCGACTATGTGCAAAGCTTTTTCATTTTTATTTTGCTTCTTTGCATTCAGGGTATATGCTGGAATCAAATCTAAGATATCTGTTTATTCATTGGCCTGATTCTCAAAATGTCTTAAATGTAAAATTGCTTGTTGGCGTTTAGACCCTGTGGATTCCTACAGATTTGAGGATTTAATTACCTGCTTGTTCACTTTATGAAGTGGTCAGCCCGTGAAGCCAGCTCTAAGCTGATAATCACCTGGGAGGAGGAACCGCTGGTTTTTACCCTGATGATTTTAATTATTGCTGGTAGCTCAAGAAATAGTAAGTCTCTTTAAGGTTGTTGTTAACAAGAATTTTTGACAGCAGGAAAGACAGGGAATATATTTCAATGTTAGAAATGCCCAGATAGAAGAGAGTTGCTATTCACAAATGAATGAACTAATGGAGAGTAGGACTATAATTGGATTTCTCTCTTGTTCCTCTTCCTTTAAAAACCCAGGATAACCAATTTAATCTGGAAAGGCCTTCCCTGTACCATAGTCATTATTCTCCACAATTTTCATGTTGGCAACTTACTAAAAAAAGACACAAAAACAAAACAGAACAACACTAAAAGTTTCAAATTAAATAGGCCTGCAGCTTGATTTCAACCCACAGGCCACCAATTTCCACCAACTTCTGCTTCAAACTTTCCTCAGTATGTAAGCAGAAGTGATCGCTCTCTCTTTTAAAATCATTTAAAAATTATTGTCTGCGCAATTCATTTTGAAATTAATCATGAACTGCCTCATGACATCTTTCCTATTATGTCTGAACTGTTGTTTAATTTTTAATGGCTCTGAAACTTTTCACTTGCCTTGAACTGTTAATCAATTAACTTCTTTAGTGCAGGAGATGTATGTCTTATATTTCTTTGCATTTCCTCTACTGCCAATACAATGAACCCTCAATAAATTAGTGTTAGTTTTGTTTTATTTCATAAAGATGCATAATATTCCAAATCTATATTCACCTTTTTTGTAAGAGTACTGAAATTACAGAAAATGAGATATAATCAGTTCATATTCATGGAGTGATATTTATTTCTCCCTGGAAATGGCTGCAGAATTTGTAAAAATACACAAATACTTGTAAGGAAAATCAGAAAACAACTCACAAATGCCTCAGATGTGCTACCAGGGAAAATGCCTCCCCCTTTCCTTTTTCCTGTGTGATCAGATAGAGGAGAACAGATGAGCAGATGAAAGAGAAGAAGGACCATATCAGGAACTTTACATACCCATCTCTTTATTTCTCAAAGATCCATGAATAGGAATTATTATCCCCTTTCACAGATGGGGAACTGAGAGGTACAGAGGTAATGTACAAGATCACACAGCTGCTGTTAGAGCTTGCATTTTAATTCTGGTCTGTTCTTGCACATGTGGGGCTACGTCTTTTAAGCCAAGCACCTTCTACCTTGCCTACTAGAAGAAGGCAGGTCTTTATAGATATTCAGGAAGAAAGGGCTCTGGGATAAGGTCAGCAGAATGTCAAAACTGTGAAGTTGTTTTAGTTTATCTTTAGCAGGTCCTTCCTCTCTTCTCTTCATTTCTCTTCCTTGCACCCACTGACTTCAGTTCCCTCATGCTTCTCTTGGCTTTAAGAATCCACACTGCTGTTTTAGACCTCCCCAGGCCAGAGCACATGACCTAGAATCTATCTAAATCTTTACTTGGTTGCATTCTTCCTAAGACTAGGGACAGGACAGGAATAAAGACACAGTCGTAGAGAATGGACTTGAGGGCACAGGGAGGGGGAAGGGTAAGCTGGGACAAAGTGAGAGAGTGTCATGGACTTATATATACTACCAAATGTAGAATAGATAGCTAGTGGGAAGCAGCTGCATAGCACAGGGTGATCAGCTTGGTGCTTTGTGTCCACCTGGAGGGGTGGGATAGGGAGGGCAGGAGGGAGACACAAGAGGGAGGAGATATGGGGATATATGTATATGTATAGCTGATTCACTTTGTTATAAAGCAGAAACTAACACACCGCTGTAAAGCAATTATACTCCAATAAAGATGTTAAAAAAAAGAAAAGACATCAGTTCTTTGTTTCATTACTGTTTTATAAGTCAATCTGTATTTACACATTAATGGTCATTGATGGATTAATGGCATTCTTCTAGATTACATTTAGAAGCTGACAGGTATTGTTAGGAATTTTGGATGTGATAGGAGGCATAAAGGGGGAGATTCTTCATTAGGAGTTCTTTATTTCCATCTCAAGACCAGTTCTGTGATAGACTTATCTGAAGGGTAAAATGCTTTCGTTATTACATGCTCATTTATGTTATTTATTCTTTAACAAATGGGGACTACCTGAAACCAAACAAAAAAGTGTTTCAAAATATAGATTTAGTTAGGAAAGTCCTAAAGTAGTCTATTTCAAGTTATGTATTATAACTTCTTTGATCTTTGAAAACATTCTTCTTTGTAACAGGTAGTATGTGATTCCACATTGTCAAACTGAGAAATTCATTTAAATAAGCATATCATGTGCCTACACAATATCAAGCAGTTATTGCACTGAACACATCGTGGGAACATTCTACTTGCCCCATTCTAAGGGAATTGTCTAAAATAAGTGCTTGGAAAGGTTCTTACAAAGCAGTATTTTTGAATGTATGGTCCTACATCAGAATCACAGAGGTACTTCCTAAAAATGCTATTTCCCAGACCCAATGAATCAGAACCTCTAAGATACTATATTTTTTTTAAAAAAGAGTCTTACCTTAGATTGGTGAGCTCTTGGGAGATCTTTTGTAATTAAGGCAAATCGCTTCCTGAAAAAAATGCAGTGTTTTCAGTTAATTCAGCTGCTCACAAGTGCCAAATGCATTTGAAGACAAAACTATTCACACTAGAGAAAGATATAATACCAAAAAAAGGTCACTGGGTCACTGCATCACCAAAGTCAAAGAGAATCTGCACAATTTTCTGGAGTATGTTAAATACAAGTGGAGTATACTACACTCTTCTTGCTAGTTAAAACTATCATAAATGTGCTTATCTTCTAACATTTCCGTAGAATAACAGAGATTCTATACAAAGAATGAAAATGTTCTCCTAGTTGTCAAAATAGTTGTGCAATCACTTTAAAACCTCATTTCAAGGCCGTTTTATATCCTAAAGTTATTATTTTTCTTCTTTTTTATGCTCTTTCTCTCCTTTTCTGTTTTTTATTTCTATGGAAGGTAGTCCTTTTAGGAAAAGCAGTTGTATATGAATTAACTTTTTGAGCAAACTCCTTTCTAAGAATACCACAATGTTTATGCTTTAGTCTCCTTTCGTTGGAGAGTAATTGGTCCGTGAGTCAGGAAGAGTTTGGTCCTGGCTTTGTAGGCTAATGAACTGTGCAGTCTTGCTGACGTAGCTACATCTTGCCATGCCCCAATTTTGCCATCTGTATAATGAGGAGGCTGCAGTGGCTGATTTCTGATGCCCCTTCCAGCTGTACAATGGGAAAGGAGCAGAGGCAGTCTTTGTAGGTGGTTTCCCTGGTAAATGTTAATTTCTAAGGAATCTTTTCTACTTTCACTGTGAAATAATATGCACATTTCTCAGTAAGAGAGAAGGCACAGAAAGAAAACATAAAATGGATCATTTGCATTTAAGTTGCTTAAGTAAGATGGAAATTACTCACTTATTTAGGTGAATCAACATTTTCTCTTGGAATCCAGTGTGTCATCATGCATTTCTTAAGTTAATCACTTCAGGAAAATAGCTCTGGAGGAGGGTAGGCCAAAGTTAGCAAAACAAGGTACTTTAAAAAAAAGATCCCTGGTGGTGAGATGAACCTGGAGATTGGGATTGACATATATACACTAATATGTATAAAATGGATAACTAATAAGAACCTGCTGTATAAAAAAATAAAATAAAATTCCAGGGAGATCAGCTCAGTGCTTTGTGACCGCCTGGAGGGGTGGGATGGGGAGGGTGGGAGGGAGGTAGACGCAGGAGAGAAGGGATGTGGGAACAGATGTATATGTATGACTGATTCACTTTGTTATAAAGCAGAAACTAATAAAAAAAATTTTTTTAATACATAAATAAATAAAATAAAATTCCAAAAAAAAATCCCTTTAATGTGTACGTGCTTAAATTAGTAGTTCCTTATGAAATGAGTTTAGTCAGCATTTCAGAAAAAAACAATGAGAAATTAAGAATTGACATGCCCCTTATTCTCTACTGATCTCTTCTTGCCCCTTGTTCTGTTTTTTTGAAGACTGGCCTCAATATTTTTGAATATACACATCTATCAGAAAAACTGAGCATGTACTCCCCAGATGTATATATATATATATGTATTTATAAGCTATATTTATACATACACACATACATATATATAAACCATCTCTAATTACTATCTCAAGGAACGATGTGCAATTAAAAGAAATTCATCATTAGAGAAAATAGATGGAAGCCTTTAGATAATTTAAAATTGGAGGGGGGGCTGACATAGGTCCACATATGATTGAATCATTGTTATTTTTGATTTACAACATGGCAAAGAATTCATGTTAAGAATAGATGTGTTAACTCTGCCACTGCCACTTTATTTTTTATCTGCTCTAACTTGTATCATTAGTTTTATCTTCGATGTGGGTTTCTTTGCAGAGATTTTTTAAAAAGCCCTTTGACCATGTTGAGAAGATTTAGTTTAGTTGAAAACCTTATAAATATAGCCTGTAGATCTATCTAATTAGGCATACACAATCTGTAATTCATTGCAATATGTTGAAATCTAAGGAACCAGTGAAAATGTCAAATTGGAGGGAAGTCCCGCCTTTCCCTCCGTCTCCTGTGTGGAGCATATTGTCACATGTGACTCTCTGACATATGGACTGAGGGCGGAAACCCAGGATCATTCAACAGTAAATATTAGTAAAGCTTAATTTCCTTTTCTGTTTCTAGAACAGGGTAAGTGGAATTTCAATATTTTCTTCCCACATCCCACTTCAAAAAAGTACTGCCTTGCGGCAGAGTAATGGGGACAAGCTGCATAGCAAATGAGAGGTGACTTTTTGAGTCATAATTAGTAGCAAGGATATAACTACTGTAGGGTAGATAAAGTATGTTTTCCTTTCCCTCCCTCATGCTCCCAGTACTTAGGCGTGCACCTTCTTAGTAATGATGAAGTCGATATTAAATTAGGTGGGAAGAACCAAAAGAAAGAATGTGTTTGTCATGACTGGCTTTCCCTAACCATAAGCTGCTCTATGAATCTGCATTTGTGGCTTCTTCTATGTTTTGTGGTCTTCTTAACCAGGAATTATTTATCCACTGACACAGAAACATTATGATATCTGTCCTTAGCCAGGGCTTTAAAGTTAGCTCAAGTACAAATTGCCCATTTTCTTAGAGGGACTATATTCCTTTCCACGGGGCTGGGAAAGAAATGTAATACCTTTGAAATAGAATGTTACAGGCTTTTAACTCATGATGAGTATAGTTGCCCAACTGCCTGCTTTGACAGTTGGGAGCCATGCATATTTTCCTTCTGTCTTTTTCAAGTCTCGATTATTCTCTGGGGCACGTTGTGAGCTATATAAAGCTAAGTTCTGCACACTGATGGTGGTTTTGCCCTGAATAAATACATACAGTCTGCCCACATGTTTTCTCTGTAGATTCTCTTGGTGATCTCATGGCTGCTTTTTAGTGCTGTACTTAACTTTCTCTAGTGTGAAACATTCTGTCTTCAAATGCATTTGGCACTTGCTGGTAGCAGAGTTAACTGAAAATAGTGCATTTTTCCAGGCGATGATTTGCTTTGATCATGAAAGAACATTTCCTGGGATTGCTCTGAGATAGCTTGAAAAGAAAAATGATTATTGCAAACACAGTTTTGTTGTCCACCTTTAGATACACATTTTATAAATGACTACTATATACTTAAAACATGTCCAAGGTACATAAACGCAGGAGAGAAGTTTATCTTATTTTTAGAACCTGGAAATCTTAAGCGCTTAATAATAATAATAAAAAAAAAGTGGAAGGGTCTGACATTTTATAACCATTCCATGTTGAAAATGAGTACTTACAACCCACTACCTAGTACTGTCATTTTCAAAAAGAGAGTAGAGGAAAACCTGCCAGGAAAAAATCCTGCCATGTTATCTGTGAGAAAACCAAGAAGTGAAGTTATAAACCCGATGCTTCTAATTAGACTCATTTATTTAAAATTGATTTTAAATTTAAATTATATAAGCAAAGCATTCTTGTAAAAAAAAAGAAATTAAAAAGTAAAGTCTCTTCACTCTTCCCACAGACCATCTGCTTCCCCAAATCCTGTCCCTAGACTCTTCAAAAGGAACAGTTATTAACCATTATTATGAATTTCTAATACATACATGTAGGCATTTTTGATTCATATAGAAGTGCATGTGAGGAAACACACACACACACACACACACACACACACACGCACGCACACAGGCTAGTGCTCTCAGAACCATGCTCCGTTTGATAGTGGGGTAGGGTTCCTGGAAAGAATCAACACAAACACAGTGTAGGGCACCTTCCACATGGAGGCACACTTTATGCACCATGCAGAGGCAATGACTTTTCCATGTTCATTTAATTTCCTAGCCTCAGGTCATGCCTTTGGCCAAGGTTTCTTTCAGCTTTCCAATGATTTCATGCAGCTGCTGCCCAATCGTTTCCAGATTACAGTGATGTTTAACATGTCCTTCATGATGTCAGAGCATTTCCATTAGTTCTCAATTACTGTGTGAAATTTCCCTTGATTTCTTTTACTATTCTCTCAAAAGCCCTATGTGCATCCCCAACACTTGCATTTTAAGCAACAGTGAGAACTTCTCCCTTTGCGGCCAGTCTAGTGCTGTCACTAACAAACCTTCAGTAAAGGTGGATTTAATTTATTTGCTAATCCATAGACAAATGGCAGCAAGATAGGTCATCACACAGCAAATAATGGAAGATACAGACCTCACCCAGTTTATGCCATAGACCTCACTGATTCCATTTGTACTCTGGGTACTCACTAGTTGGAAGTATATAGTGTAGTTGGCTAAGAAGATACTGTCACTGGCTGAGAGCATACAAAATAGATCATGAGAAAAAAAATATAAACACATTATTCTAGTTACCTATTGCCTGTTTTCTGTCTATAGTGTAGCAATCAGCACAGATCTTAATGGCATCAAAGAGCCAGTTTCTGATGTTCAAAACCTCTGGGGACAGGAATTTGGACAGAGCAAAGTATTGGTGGCTTATCTTTGCTCCATGAGGTCTAGGACCTCAGCTGAACAGACTGGAAGGCTGGGGCTGATATCAATAAGAGGCATATTAGCTCACACATTAAGTAGTTGATGCTGGTTGTTTTGTGGGCCTCAGCTGGACTATCAGTCAGAACACCTGTAGATGGACTCTTCATGTGGCCTCGGCTTCCTCAGAGCAGAAGCTGGGTTCAAGAATGAGTATCCCAAGACACCAGAAAGTAGAAACTGCCAGTTTCTCATAACTTGAGTCTGGAAACTGGGTAGTGTCACTCTCATCCTGTTCTGTTGATGGAACAGAGACAGAGCCCAGATTCAAAGAGGAGGAAATAGACCTCATTTCTCTATGGGAGGAGGGTCAAAAAATTGTAGGATGTTTGCTTTTAAACTCCCATGAGTATGAACAGTGTACTGTAATGAATTGTTTACATAGTTTTCCTCAGTTAAACACAAATAATATCTCTAAATAGTATGATATTGAACTACCCTGCCTATAAGTAGTGTAAAGGCAAGCCTCACTTTCTCTCCCCACATCCTCGATATCACATTGAACTTTGTTGTTTCACAATTTCCTTTTTTTATGCAACAGGTTTCAATATCATTATTTAATTTTAATATAAATTTATCTTTTTAATTTTCTGTATAGCATTCTATTGTATGGATGTACGGACCTATTTAATTAGTTTCCAAGTAGATTTATATTTATTTCATATTTAAATAACACTTAACCATGTGCCAAGCTCTGTTCCAAGCACTTTATAAATATCAATTCATTGACTTTCTGTAATAACATAGAGACTCTTGTTATCCCTGTTTTACAGATAATGAAACATAAGAATAGAGAGGTTAAGTAACTTACCTTGATTTAACCTGAGTCCCTCTGACTTCAGAATTCACTCTTTTAGCCATCATGCTTTTCTTCCTACTGGTAGACATTAATTTTTTCTTTGTATGCTAGTGTAAGCTATGCTGTAGTAAACAACCTTTTATTTGTATCTATACTTCTACAAAATTTAAAGCATGTATAAATATACATGTCTTTGAGTAGTACAACTTTTAATGATAACCTTATACACACATGAGCATTTTTCTTGGCAGAGGTGGGTTTCCTGTGAATATAATGAAGCAGAAGCTTCAGGACACCTCACTTGCATGGCTCTTTGAATGCTGAGAGTTGTGGAGGATTTTTGGTGCAAGGGGGCATAAGGATGCAAACAGAAAGCATTTCTATATGAGCATTTCTGGTAATTTTCCTAAGGAAGGTTTATAAAAAAAAGAAGGGACCTGATTTCTAAGACACCTATAATTTGGTTTAATTTCTTTTCTCATTATAGATATTCACTTTTGTAACTAATTTTTAATTCATACTACTGTGCTATTTTTCATAAAGAGGGCTTTCCAAATTGCATAAGCTTCTGGCCTTACAAAGAGGCCAGAATCTGCCTCTTTCTGGGATAAATTCCTTAAGTGAAGTTGCTAAGTCATAGGTCTGATTATTTTAAGTGTTGATAATAATAATAATGATGGCTAACACTTGTGTAGAGTTTTTTTGTGTCAGACACAATTCTAATTACTTTGTATATGCTTATACATATGCTTGTATACATATATTTGTATAACACTAAGTATACAATATACTTATATTATAAATAAGTGTTATTATTTCCATTTTTAGTTGAAGAAACTAAGACAGCATTGTCACAATTTATAGAGACAGATATTTCCACATTGCCGCCTTAAAAGTTTTCACCAATTCTTCTAACAAGTATAAGTGAAAGTGACTGAATATTATTGAATATTTTAATTTTTAAAGAAATCTGAGAGTTAAAGCATTTTAATTTACATTTCTTTTTATAAGAGACGTTGGGCCTATGTTTACTGGCTAGCTATACTTTGTGAATTGTAACTGGCCTTATTTTTAACTCTTTCAAAATCTTAGACGCTTGGAGATGTTGGGTACATGTGAGTCCAGATAGACTCCAGTGGTATTAAACAGGCCACTGGATCAGTTCTCCCACAGCTGGTACACAGATTTCAGGGAATGGCAGGTAATGCAGAGATGCCACATAGAGATACAATGGCAATCTTCAAAGCTGTGGCAAATGAAACCACTGGGTTAGGCATATTGTTCATCATCATCTAGACTCATTCTGAGAGCAAACCCATATAAAAGAAGAGCAGGTTGGAAACACCGAGAAGAGTTCTGGAACAATATGGCAGCTGTTTGTATGTGAATAGCAGTTTTTGTATATTAGGTACTTACAGGCTCCAAATTTCAAAATGTCTCCCTCGTTGTGAGAAGTAAGAAACTAAAGGGACCCTAATGAGACCCGAGGATCATAAGAGACCACAAGATGGGTACAGAGTGTTTAGTGTGGAAATTTTCTCCAGAGCCAGAGTGGCCATCAAGAAAGGGTGACAGCTGAAATCACAAATGATAAAGCCAGAGTCCTTTGGAGAAGGGTAGAAGTCACTAGTGAAAACAATGATATTCATTTATAAAGTGTGATTGGTGAGGACCCTTAGAGGACATACCTATCAGTCTGAGGGTACTGAGAAGAGGCCTTGACCTTGAAAAGAGGACCCAAAGTAACGTAAGAGATCAGTGTCGCCTCACCACGTGGGCACCATGAAGTCCCCTGCTCTTAGAGGCAAATCACTCTGCACCAAATATAGTAGATGAAATAATCCTAGAATGTCCCAAGTAGACACAGGCATTTCCAAACCCCTTGTACAATTCAATGCAATATGTGTAATTATAAAGAAGCAAAGGTAGAAGCAACATGGAAAACAGTGGAGGCAGAATAGTAGACACAGAAGTAGCAACAGTAGCAATTAAGGCAGATGCTTTTATATATTTCAAGTTGGAATTAAATGAATTCAAATAAAAACCTACAGCCCTGACAAAGCTGGAGACAGTTGCTTCAAATACCATTTTTTAAAAAATGAGATAGGCTATAATTTATTAACTAAACATAAATAGACAAACACTGCTAAAATCTACACTGTAAGCCAATTGAAATAATGTAATCAGCAAAAGAAGTGTTTTGGAACTCAAAAGTTGCTTATGTCAAAGTAACTTACTTTAAGACTGACCCTCTGTTTTATTTGTGGTTAGAAGATATCAGAAATTTGGCAATAAATGAGAATATACCCTTGTCATTCATAACCCACTAAGCATCTAGTAAAATGGGTTTCTTTTCCCATATCATTAATTATATTAGTTCTTAATTCATTTATTTCTTTACAAAAATTTCTCTGTAAAAAATCATTCAAGTAAGGAAGTAAGAACATTATGTGGAACCCTTAAAATTTCTATTTTTTATTTCTTTCCATGGTGCGAGGAGATACAATTTTCTTCTAGGCCTTAAGTCACAGAAGCAGGAGTTATAAACTGACCTTTGAAAGGGTACTGCTTTTCAGATGTGAATATTGCAGTGTAACCTGAACTTTACATGGGCATTATGAAACATTTCATCTCACCATGTTCACAGCATTCTGGACATCTCCTAATAATGCATCATCTGCTATATGTGTGGCCTGAAAATTAGTGTTAGAATTAAAAATAGTCAATGTCTCAACTTTCTGGCTACCCTATGCTTGTTGCCAAAGAGGTAAGTAAAATACATAAAATGGAAGAAACTCAATTTTTAAAATAATCATCTTAAAATTATTATCGTTACAACTATTTCCCACCATAATATATTTCAACTCTTCCACAATATTACTGAAGAATGTTAGTATTCTCTACTTAATATCTTACTAGTGGCCTCTACACTCTTAACCATTTTTGCAAATTATCTTCTACACTGATATTCCATTCTGTATTCTTTCAAAAGTAGCCATTTACTTATCCCTAATACAATGGTGGATTTCATATAATTAAAAAGTAATTTATTGGAAATCTATTTGGACTTTAAATCGCTTACTATAAGTTGACCCATGAAAATAATCTCCACATTTTATTTATTTTTTATTTCTTCATTGAATCTGTTCCAATATGGTAAGCAGACAACTCTTTCAGCTGTTTTAATATGTATGGCCTTCTCTGGGTAGGTTTAGTTTCTTCAAATTTATGGCAGTAGCTGGCATTAAGAATGGAATAAACAGGCCTGCTTAGCTCTGCAGAAAATAAAATAAAGTGTAATTTTATCAACTTTCTTTTTTAGTTGTCAGCTCTAAATGCAACTCTCATGTTACAAGGTTAGTGTTAGGCTGACATTAAATCATCATCTAGGGCCACAGCAGAAATATGTTGAATTATGTATTTAAATGTGCTCACACATTATCTCCATATAGAATAAAACAAAGTAATCAGATTTCCATTTTATTTCTCTGCCAGAACCTACAGTATTATTTTGCACTTGCTGGAGGGAATTTGGCAATGTGTTAGTCTCCTCAGGCCTGTTTTCACAGGATAGCAATTCGACTGAAGTGCAGTGTAAAAGTATTTATTAAAAGCTATTCCCCTCTGGCACTTAGAAAAGAAAGACGATAGGAGTATGCTGTTTTGTTCTCTGGGAAAGGTTCACATTTTGTGAGTTGATGAAAAAGTTCTGTGTATCACACCCTTAAATAAATATCTATGCTTGCCCCTGGAGAGAAAAGTAGCAGGAGTTTTCAAAAGTTCTTAAGAAGCTTAAAAATACAATGCCCAGCACCTTGGAACAAGGATGAAGACAGTTTAGTTGTCCAGTCTTGCCCATCCCTTTCATATGCTAACCTCTATTCTCTCCACCTGAAGGCTTAGTCCATTTCATTGACCAGTCATCATTTCCCATCACTACTTCCCAGCATCTAAGACCATCATGATTATTAGATGTGTTTACAGTCTCTGCCCAGTAACCTTTGGAATGCAGAATTAGTCTTGTTGGCAGAATCAAATACCAAGGATGCCTGCTGCAAGCCATGGATACATATATGTCCACTGAGTTGCAGTTTTCCCCCCATGGAATTGTTCAGGTCACCTGATTGGTCTTTGGCTTCTGTTTCTCTGGCTAGGTCTTCCCTGAGTCCTTGCCATGTCCTTCTGACAGGAAGAATCCACTCAGCTCTCTGTCCCCTGACTACTGAAGGTACTCTTGGAATCTGCTCAACTTCAACCAACATGTGCTCTGAATTTCTGTTGCAGTACTCCGTTTGTTGGCTTGGACGGCAGTGCCTGCCTGAGTCAAGTGTGAGTCTACCTAGCACTGGCATGTTGAACATCAGACCAAGAGTCATCTTCAGTAGCCAGTGCTACACCTGGGTTGGTGGCCTTCAAATCCACTACCTATTCTTTTCTGTCCTGGTTTCTTCCTCCTCACAATCAGCTAGCACCTCTTTGGTCCCCAAATGCCTACCCCGTGGCTGCCTGAGTTCTTGATAAATGATTCGTGCTTGGAGGTGCATCCATTTTGCGATGGTTTAACATCCTTGATGGGTTAGTGTTTCAGTATCTACTGAAACTGAAAAAACTCTCATTTGTCATGTTTTAAATGAATAATTATTGATCTCTCTTCTCTCTTCTGTCAAGAGATTTTGCTTTCTTTCCATTTTTTAAAAAGTGGCAAATATAAACAGGGAAGGAAGACTTTATTCAAGGCTGTTGCAATAGGGGAGAGAGACCAGAACTCAGTCTTAGCTCAGCTCCACTAAAAGCAAAGGGTGTGAGGGTTTTTAAACACTGAGGTGAGTGGGAGAACACAGGCCATCTGTGTTTGTTAATTGGGCTTTACCCAAAGGAAAAGTAAACTTTCTGTGTCTTTGTGACAGGAGGCAGTTTTAAAACTTGGAGCAAGTTTGACACACTATGGTTAGTCTCCTACTTTCCCACAGAAACAGGAAGATGGGGCACTGTTTCCCCTGATGTTTACATTTCAAAGAGATGGCTCCCAGGCCCTTGAGAAAGAGATTCCTGCGTTTAAAACCGTCAAGAGCCTTTTCAAAATATTTACATACATTTCAGTGAGGCAGGGAAAGAATTTACAATGAAAAGTTTTCTAAAGTAAATGCTGTAAGAAAAGGAGGTCAGGAAGAAACCTGTCTAAAGTTTAGTCAAGCTGAGGAGAACACTAAGGTAGTCTAGTTGGCTTCCTTCCCTCCCCTCTCCCACCCGCCTCTCCTCTCCTCACCTCTGCTCCCTTTCCTTCTTTCCTTCCTCTTTCTGTTTTTTCTTTTTCTGTTCTTAGCCCTTGTCTATTACCTCCTTTTTTCCCCCCCAAGGGGGTATTTATTTAACATTTAATGATAAGTTTATTTTATTTTAACTTTCTCCCATCATTACCTTGTGACTTTTCAAAGTTGTTTGTGTATTACATTAACAGTGCAAAAGAAGTGTGAAAAATATTTTACACATCCTCAGCTTGCTTGTTCATCACAATAATAATTTTCATGTCATGTTTTAAGAAAAGTTATTTCTTATCGTGGACAAACTTTATAGATGTGTATATATTACAAAACTATCTTCTCAGAGAAAATCACCCAGACTTGTGGATTTCTTGGACCTTACACTTCTTATACTATCTCACTTTGAGAACCATTTCTGTAGAGCAAAACATGTTTTTTGTTAAATATATAGTTATTTAAAACAGCTAAAACATACATGTGTTCAGTTACTTATTTGTCCCTCATTTGTCGCTCATCGGACAGGAACTGATCATCCACTATTCTTCATTAGGCTTCTTCTATAACTTGACCTTTATCCCACATTCTTTGTTGCTGTTGTTTTCTTTTGAAACATCTCTTGTCCTAAGGGAGCTTTACATGTCCTGGTTGTTTCACAGTCCTGCAGCTTTACTGCCTGCCTTTGTGTAACTGGTACTCCATTTTCAGGTAGTCCTTTCATTTTTGTGCAGGTTTCCTAGATCTAGGAATGCTTTCAAATTATGCCCAATTAAATACTGTATATTAGATTTACTTTGTCTGTTAAAGTTGTCTTTTTCATTTTTATTTTGTAGAGTATCAGTTCACTTATTGTAATTTTTTGTCTGATTCTGTAAAATTTTTTCATTGCTTATTAGGTAGAAAACTCCCTGCATTTCTCCATGTTTTCAAGCTGTGAACTCTATTATAACATGAGCTATGAATTGGCAAATTTGCCACATTTTAAAATTTCTAATCTATAACCTATCAAATGAATTTTTGTCATTAATTCTCAGTTTTCAGAGAAATTGTTTTCTCCATGTTAATGTATGTTATGTGAATATACTTGAATATAATATTCCTTATATGAATTTACTATTCATTTTATGACTACACTATTCCTTAAATACTGATTGAGTACTAAGAAATACGAAAAATGTTGCTAAAGACATACCTAATTAGTGAACCAGTTTTATGAATATCTTTGTGGAGGCATCCAACTGTAATTTGCATGCTTTCAATGCCTGTGTACCAAGCACTGTTTCTGGTAATAGGAATACAGGAGTGAATCAAAGAAGAAAGTTTTTGCCTTGTAGAGCTTACTCTGTGTACCTTTTGAGGTGAAGTAGACAATACACCAATAACAAATTGTGTAGTATCTTTCTCATTCTTTCTGACAACATTTTGTGTATGACTTACATTTTTAGATCTTGCCTGAAATCTTAAGTAATGACAAAAAATATGAAATAATTGAAACCTGTAATGAGAAGGAAACTAGAACTTTATGAAATCCTTATGGAGTGTATCATCTATTGGGGTCATCAAAGAATGACATTTTCTAGAAGTCTGTTGCATTCTTTGACCACTAAGGATGTTTTATTTCTGATGAATGACCGCATGAATAACTAGTTATTAAGTTCATTCACATTAGAACTACTTCATGCATTTAATTGAAAAAGTGAAGCCGGAAGGAATTACTTTTTTAAAGAAAAGAACATATTATAAGATAATGTTAATTCTGTGTGAGTATAGCTACCAGTTGCCTCATACTGTAGCATTTATTACTCTTGTCATACTTTTTTCTTTTATTTCCTTCTGGATATTCTGATTTTTCTCCTTGAACCCCTTTCAGCCTTCTGATGTTTCATCTAATTTCCAAGTTCTGTTATATTATTATTTTCTTCCCTTCATTTTTTGCTTCTGAGGCTTAGTTCCTGTGTTTTCTTTAGATGTAAAGAATAATAATAGGCTGTTGGTTGAATATTTTTCAGGCTTATTAATATTTATTATGCCTTTTGCTACCACTTTTTTCAGTTGTTCCTTAGAATTTACTTTTGTAGCTGCCTTCTAGCAGGCATAGAAAGAGATGGCATAGTTACCCAGGCTTTAAAGTGAGGACAAGTGGATGGGAGAAAAACAGCAATAAAAATATTACTAGATAGGATCATTACACTTTTTCATAATTTATTCCTATTACTCTACAATATCAAGACTATTAAAAGCCATGTTAAAGTGAAAAAAAGATTTAAAGATAATCCTAAATTATCAGAAATAACATTAAGAGAAACAGATCTTTATAGTGAGGATTGACTCAGAACATGGCATTGTTATTTGAAGGAGATTGTTAAGGAAGAGAGCAACATCCTTCGAGAACAAGGGGAGATTAAAGAGCAAGCTTGGCCCAGAGGAGGGAAATATTAAGGACTAATGTCACTCACCAATTGATGTAGGAGACTACAAGTGTGCTTCAGGTTTCTTGAAAATAGTTACTGTAAAAAATTAGATAATAAATGATAAATGCGAGGAAGGCATACATCCAAGATGACATTACTGAGAAAAATCATTCTAACATCACTCTATAGATATTTGTTTAGGTAGAACAAATAATATCAATAGATGAAGCAAATGTTACTGCTTCTGAAGGGAAATTTCCAAGATACTTTAGCTGGACTTAATGCCTGACTTTGTTTTGAGAAACAGTGATGAAAACTTAGGTTTAACTTAATGTATATTTAAACAAAATTGTCTCATGTTTTCAGATAAAGAAGAAACATCTGAGAAATGTTATATATTTTGCATTTTCTCTCAATATTCTTTGATTTAGTCACTCATCCATTCATTCAATCATTTGTTGTGTCCCTATTATGTGCCAGACACTGAAAGAAATGACTCAAGACTACGACATTGACAAAACAGTAGTAAGCCTAAAGAACTTACTCTAGAATGAATTGGGATTTTCTAAATGGCAAAGTATTTAGTAATATTCTAGAGATAAGCTATTTTAAGAAAACCTAGTCTAAATGTTTAGTAAAGGAAATGTTATTAGTGTCGACATTTAATCATATGCTGCTTTGATGATTATCTTTATGATCCCTATATGCTCTGTTCAGTTAAGCTGTAGACTCCTTAACAATAAGAATCGTGTTATATACTTCATAAAAAAATTACTTGGTACACTTTCTGGGACACAGTAAAGGTCAACATCTGCTTTAAGTAAACAAGTCCAAGCTCTGGACATATTGCTGGTTAGCAAACAAGTTGTGACTTAGTCCTTTTCAACAGGTATAGCAATTGTTGATTTGCCTTTTTCCCAGACCCATCACTGAAATTCTATAGAATGTAAATGTATCCTTAATTCTGTAGAAGTCTTCTGTACTCTAACCCATAAACAGGGTGAAAGCACTGCAATTTAAAAAGAAAACACACTATAAGAATTATCTTAATAATTAAATCTAAGTCTTGATCTTACGTCTTTAAATCACTGTAGGCAAGAGTATAATAGGGCCTTCCCTGGTGGCGCAGTGGTTGAAGAGTCCGCCTGCCGATGCAGGGGACGCGGGTTCATGCCCCGGTCGGGGAGGATCCCACATGCCGCGGAGCGGCTGGGTCTGTGAGCCATGGCCGCTGAGCCTGCGCGTCCGGGGCCTGTGCTCCGCAGCAGGAGAGGCCACAACAGTGAGAGGCCCGCGTACCGCAAAAAAAAAAAAAAAAAAGAGTATAATAAAGTTAAAGGGGACTAGATTGAAGAGTTTAAAACTATAAGCTTTAACTCAAAGACTTAGGGAGAATAAAATACTAAAAACAAGTATGTATATTTAAGGATACAAATATTTTCCATATTATCTCCAGATTTCACAACTCCTCACTGAAGTATTTTCTCCTAATATTAATTTATGGAATAGATGAAATGTAAATGGCTTTAAAAATAACAAGATTTTAAAGATGATAATAAAATATTCTCATGTTTGCTCCAGTACAGAGATATTTTTGCTGATAAAAGTGGTGACTTACCATGAGATGATTTTCAGTCTTTGTTAATTTATAGAATAAATGATATGGCTTTTACAGTCCTTCAGACTTTCATTTATCCGCCCAAGAAGCTAATGAAAGTTTGCCTAAACTCTCCCATATTAAATGGACAGATTTAAACTTTTCTCATATTAATATAAATTAGATGACTTTTGTCCTTGCCTGAAGTGACAGTGTCAATGTCCGAAGCTTACATCTTTCATGACTGTCAGCTAATTAGAATGCAGGACAGCTTTAAAGGTCTCATCTCTAATCCGCCATTCTGGATTACATCCACTGTTAGCACTCCTGTCAATCACCACAGGGCCCCGAGCTACATTTCCCAAAACCTATGATAAGCATGATTTCCATGAGAATCAACAGTAGGAGGTAAAAAAGCCACCTTTTTATATTTCAGAATTTAAAGTAAATCTGATAATTGTACTCCTGTAAAGTCCTCAGTCCATTGCTGCTGAACAGATACTATCTTCCTTAGAACTGAAAGATTGTCAGAGAAGCACTCTTACTGTTTCTTGTTTACATAAAGTACAGAACTAGGAATTGTGTGTTTTGGAGAGAAGTAGTTTTTTTTATTAGCGATTTCTCCTGAGTCCTGAGAATATATTGACTTTATTTATGGCCCTTGTATCTAGCTCTTGACTCTACCTCTCTCATCCTGACTTTCCCAAGTCCTCATCAGAAGGGCAAGTGACACAAGACAAGGTTTCTTCTCTTTCTGTCCATCTCACCCCTACCTTCCCCCATTGACCTCCCTCCAAATTTTATACACTGCACCCTCAGTTTTCCTGATAACCTTGAGCCTTTTCATTGATTTTGTCCACCATCTTCTTATTCAGCTGGAATTTATTAGTAAGTCTCGGTCGTTAGTGAAGCTTATTTGAAAAGCTTCCCTCCAAAACTTTCATTGGGACTGCTCATTCTTTCACTTCCCTGTGTCTCAGAAACTAGGGTCAGTATTTTCCAGAGTTTTACTTCCAAAACGTGAACAGAAACCTATCTGCCCTTCACATTCCCTGGGTTATATCACCTTTCTTTTTTCTTTCTTTCTTTCTTTCTTTCTTTATTTATTTAACAAATTTAATCAGTTATACATATACATATGTTCCCATATCCCCTCCCTCTTGCGCCTCCCTCCCACCCTCCCTATCCCACCCCTCCAGGCGGTCACAAAGCAACGAGCTGATCTCCTTGTGCTATGCGGCTGCTTCCCACTAGCTATCTACCTTACATTTGGTAGTGTATATATGTCCATGCCACTCTTTCGCTTTATCCCAGCTTACCCTTCCCCCTCCCCATATCCTCAAGTCCATTCTCTAGTAGATCTGTGTCTTTATTCCTGTCTTACCCCTATGTTCTTCATGATTTTTTTTTCTAAATACCATATATATGTGTCAGCATACAGTATTTGTTTTTCTCTTTCTGACTTACTTCTCTCTGTATGACAGACTCTAGGTCCATCCACCTCACTACAAATATCTCAATTTCGTTTCTTTTTATGACTGAGTAATATTCCATTGTATATATGTGCCACATCTTCTTTATCCATTCATCCGATGATGGACACTTCGGTTGTTTCCATCTCCGGGCTATTGTAAATAGGGCTGCTATGAACATTTTGGTACATGACTCTTTTTGAATTATGGTTTTCTCAGGGTATATGCCCAGTAGTGGGATTGCTGGGTCATATGGTAGTTCTATTTGTAGTTTTTTAAAGAACCTCCATACCGTTCTCCATAGTGGCTGTACCAATTCACATTCCCACCAGCAGTGCAAGAGTGTTCCCTTTTTTCCACACCCCCTCCAGCATTTATTGTTTCTAGATTTTTTGATGATGGCCATTCTGACTGGTGTGAGATGATATCTCATTGTAGTTTTTTTTTTTTTTTTTTTTTTTCAGTACGCGGGCCTCTCACTGTTGTGGCCTCTCCCGCTGTGGAGCACAGGCTCCGGACACGCAGCCTCAGCGGCCATGGCTCACGGGCCCAGCCGCTCCGCGGCATGTGGGATCCTCCCGGATCGGGGCACGAACCCACGTCCCCTGCATCGGCAGGCGGACTCTCAACCACTGCGCCACCAGGGAAGCCCCTCTCATTGTAGTTTTGATTTGCATTTCTCTAATGAGTAAAGATGTTGAGCATCCTTTCACGTGTTTGTTGGCAGTCTGTATATCTTCTGTGGAGAAATGTCTATTTAGGTCTTCTGCCCATTTTTGGATTGGGTTGTTTGTTGTTTTGTTATTGAGCTGCATGAGCTGCTTATAAATTTTGGAGATTAATCCTTTGTCAGTTGCTTCATTTGCAAATATTTTCTCCCATTCTGAGGGTTGTCTTTTGGTCTTGTTTATGGTTTCCTTTGCTGTGCAAAAGCTTTGAAGTTTCATTAGGTCCCATGTGTTTATTTTTGTCTTTATTTCCATTTCTCTAGAAGGTGGGTCCAAAAGGATCTTGCTGTGATTTATGTCATACAGTGTTCTGCCTATGTTTTCCTCTAAGAGTTTGATAGTGTCTGGCCTTACATTTAGGTCTTTAATCCATTTTGAGCTTATTTTTGTGTATGGTGTTAGGGAGTGATCTAATCTCATACTTTTACATGTACCTGTCCAGTTTTCCCAGCACCACTTATTGAAGAGACTGTCCTTTCTCCACTGTACATTCCTGCCTCCTTTATCAAAGATAAGGTGACCATATGTGCGTGGGTTTATCTCTGGGCTTTCTATCCTGTTCCATTGATCTATCTTTCTGTTTTTGTGCCAGTACCACACTGTCTTGATTACTGTAGCTTTGTAGTATAGTCTGAAGTCAGGGAGCCTGATTCCTCCAGCTGCATTTTTCGTTCTCAAGATTGCTTTGGCTATTCGGGGTTTTTTGTGTTTCCATACAAATTGTGAAATTTTTTGTTCTAGTTCTGTGAAAAATGCCAGTGGTAGTTTGATAGGGATTGCATTGAATCTGTAGATTGCTTTGGGTAGTAGAGTCATTTTCACAATGTTGATTCTTCCAATCCAAGAACATGGTACATCTCTCCATCTATTTGTATCATCTTTAATTTCTTTCATCAGTGTCTTATAATTTTCTGCATACAGGTCTTTTGTCTCCTTAGGTAGGTTTATTCCTAGATAGTTTATTCTTTTTGTTGCAATGGTAAATGGGAGAGTTTCCTTGATTTCACATTCAGATTTTTCATCATTAGTATATAGGAATGCCAGAGATTTCTGTGCATTAATTTTGTATCCTGCTACTTTACCAAATTCATTGATTAGCTCTAGTAGTTTTCTGGTAGCATCTTTAGGATTCTCTATGTATAGTATCATGTCATCTGCAAACAGTGACAGCTTTACTTCTTCTTTTCCGATTTGTATTCCTTTTATTTCCTTTTCTTCTCTGATTGCTGTGGCTAAAACTTCCAAAACTATGTTGAATAAGAGTGGTGAGAGTGGGCAACCTTGTCTTGTTCCTGATCTTAGTGGAAATGGTTTCAGTTTTTCACCATTGAGGACGATGCTGGCTGTGGGTTTGTCATATATGGCCTTTATTATGTTGAGGAAAGTTCCCTCTATGCCTACTTTCTGCAGGGTTTTTATCATAAATGGGTGTTGAATTTTGTCGAAAGCTTTCTCTGCATCTATTGAGATGATCATATGGTTTTTCTCCTTCAATTTGTTAATATGGTGTATCACGTTGATTGATTTGCATATATTGAAGAATCCTTGCATTCCTGGAATAAACCCCACTTGATCATGGTGTATGATCCTTTTAATGTGCTGTTGGATTCTGTTTGCTAGTATTTTGTTGAGGATTTTTGCATCTATGTTCATCAGTGATATTGGCCTGTAGTTTTCTTTCTTTGTGACATCCTTGTCTGGTTTTGGTATCAAGGTGATGGTGGCCTCGTAGAATGAGTTTGGGAGTGTTCCTCCCTCTGCTATATTTTGGAAGAGTTTGAGAAGGATAGGTGTTAGCTCTTCTCTAAATGCTTGATAGAATTTGCCTGTGAAGCCATCTGGTCCTGGGCTTTTGTTTGTTGGAAGATTTTTTATCACAGTTTCAATTTCAGTGCTTGTGATTGGTCTGTTCATATTTTCTATTTCTTCCTGATTCAGTCTTGGCAGGTTGTGCATTTCTAAGAATTTGTCCATTTCTTCCAGGTTGTCCATTTTATTGGCATAGAGTTGCTTGTAGTAATCTCTCATGATCTTTTGTATTTCTGCAGTGTCAGTTGTTACTTCTCCTTTTTCATTTCTAATTCTATTGATTTGAGTCTTCTTCCTTTTTTTTCTTGATGAGTCTGGCTAATGGTTTATCAATTTTGTTTATCTTCTCAAAGAACCAGCTTTTAGTTTTATTGATCTTTGCTATCGTTTCCTTCATTTCTTTTTCATTTATTTCCGATCTGATTTTTATGATTTCTTTCCTTCTGCTAACTTTGGGATGTTTTTGTTCTTCTTTCTCTAATTGCTTTAGGTGCAAGGTTAGGTTGTTTATTCGAGATGTTTCCTGTTTCTTAAGGTAGGATTGTATTGCTATAAACTTCCCTCTTAGAACTGCTTTTGCTGCATCCCATAGGTTTTGGGTCGTCGTGTCTCCATTGTCATTTGTTCCTAGGTATTTTTTAATTTACTTTTTGATTTCGTCAGTGATCACTTCGTTATTAAGTAGTGTATTGTATAGCCTCCATGTGTTTGTATTTTTTACAGCTCTTTTCCTGTAATTGATATCTAGTCTCATAGCATTGCGGTCAGAAAAGATACTTGATACAGTTTCAATTTTCTTAAATTTACCAAGGCTTGATTTGTGACCCAAGATATGATCTATCCTGGAGAATGTTCCATGAGCACTTGAGAAAAATGTGTATTCTGTTGTTTTTGGATGGAATGTTCGATAAATATCAATTAAGTCCATCTTGTTTAATGTATCATTTAAAGCTTGTGTTTCCTTATTTATTTTCATTTTGGATGATCTGTCCATTGGTGAAAGTGGGGTGTTAAAGTCCCCTACTCTGATTGTGTTACTGTCGATTTCCCCTTTTATGGCTGTTAGTATTTGCCTTATGTATTGAGGTGCTCCTATGTTGGGTGCATAAATATTTACAATTGTTATATCTTCTTCTTGGATCGATCCCTTGATCATTATGTAGTGTCTTTCTTTGTCTCTTCTAATAGTCTTTATTTTAAAGTCTATTTTGTCTGATATGAGAATTGCTACTCCAGCTCTCTTTTGATTTCCATTTGCATGGAATATCTTTTTCCATCCCCTTACTTTCAGTCTGTATGTGTCTCTAGGTCTGAGGTGGGTCTCTTGTAGACAGCATATATATGGGTCTTGTTTTTGTATCCATTCAGCCAATCTGTGTCTTTTGGTGGGAGCATTTAGTCCATTTACATTTAAGGTAATTATCGATATGTATGTTCCTATTCCCATTTTCTTAATTGTTTTGGGTTCGTTATTGTAGGTCTTTTCCTTCGTTGTGTTTCTTGCCTAGAGAAGTTCCTTTAGCATTTGTTGTAAAGCTGGTTTGGTGGTGCTGAACTCTCTCAGCTTTTTCTTGTCTGTAAAGGTTTTAATTTCTCCATCAAATGTGAATGAGATCCTTGCTGGGTAGATTAATCTTGGTTGCAGGTTTTTCTCCTTCATCACTTTAAATATGTCCTGCCAGTCCCTTCTGGCTTGTAGAGTTTCTGCTGAGAGATCAGCTGTTATCCTGATGGGGATTCCCTTGTGTGTTATTTGTTGTTTTTCCCTTGCTGCTTTTTATATGATTTCTTTGTTTTTAATTTTTGACAGTTTGATTAATATGTGTCTTGGAGTATTTCTCCTTGGATTTATTGTGTATGGGACTCTCTGTGCCTCCTGGTCTTGATTAACTATTTCCTTTCCCATATTAGGGAAGTTTTCAACTATAATCTCTTCAAATATTTTCTCAGTCCCTTTCTTTTTCTCTTCTTCTTCTGGAACCCCTATAATTCGAATGTTGGTGCGTTTAATGTTGTCCCAGAGGTCTCTGAGACTGTCCTCTGTTCTTTTCATTCTTTTTTCTTTATTTTGCTCTGCATCAGTTATTTCCACTATTTTATCCTCCACCTCACTTATCCGTCCTTCTGCCTCAGTTATTCTGCTATTGATCCCATCTAGAGTATTTTTCATTTCATTTATTGTGTTTTTAATCGATGCTTGATTCATCTTTAGTTCTTCTAGGTCCTTGTTAACTGTTTCTTGCATTTTGTCTATTCTATTTCCAAGATTTTGGATCTTGGAAATAGAATCTTGGATCATCTTTACTATCATTATTCTGAATTCTTTTTCAGGTAGACTGCCTATTACTTCTTCATTTGTTAGGTCTGGTGGGTTTTTATCTTGCTCGTTCTCCTGCTGTGTGTTTTTCCGTCTTCTCATTTTGCTTATGTTACTGTGTTTGGGGTCTCCTTTTTGCAGGCTGCAGGTTCGTAGTTCCCGTTGTTTTTGGTGTCTGTCCCCAGTGGCTAAGGTTGGTTTAGTGGGTTGTGTAGGCTTCCTGGTGGAGGGTACTAGTGCCTGTGTTCTGGTGGATGAGGCTGGATCTTGTCTTTCTGGTGGGCAGGTCCACATCTGGTGGTGTGTTTTGGGGTGTCTGTGGACTTTTTATGATTTTAGGCAGCCTCTCTGCTAATTGGTGGGGTTGTGTTCCTGTCTTGCTAGTTGTTTGGCATAGGGTGTCCAGCACTGTAGCTTGCTGGTCGTTGAGTGAAGCTGGGTGCTGGTGTTGAGATGGAGATCTCTGGAAGATTTTCGCCGTTTGATATTATGTGGAGCTGGGAGGTCTCTTGTGGACCAGTGTCCTGAAATTGGCTCTCCCACTTCAGAGGCACAGCACTGACTCCTGGCTCCTCAATTTGGGATGATTTGTTGTCTATTCATGTATTCCACAGATGCAGGGTACATCAAGTTGATTGTGGAGCTTTAATCTGCTGCTTCTGAGGCTGCTGGGAGAGATTTCCCTTTCTCTCCTTTGTTCCCACAGCTCCTGGGTCTCAGCTTTGGATTTGGCCCCGCCTCTGCGTGTAGGTCACCGGAGGGCGTCTGTTCTTCGCTCAGACGGGATAGGGTTAAAGGAGCAGCTGCTTCGGGGACTCTGGGTCACTCAGGCCTGGGGGGAGGGTGGGGCACGGAGTGCGGGGCGAGCCTGCAGCGGCAGAGGCCGGCATGACGTTGCACCAGCCCGAGGCGCGCCGTGCGTTCTCCCAGGGAAGCCGTCTCTGGATCCCGGGACCCTGGCAGTGACGGGCTGTACAGGCTCCCGGAAGGGCGGCGTGGACAGTGACCTGCGCTTGCACATAGGCCTCTTGGCAGTGGCAGCAGCAGCCCCAGTGTCCCACGCCCGTCTCTGGGGTCCGCGCTTTCAGCTGCGGCTTGCGCCAGTCTGTGGGGCTCTTTTAAGCAGCGCTCTTAATCCCCTCTCCTCACGCACCAGGAAACCAAGAGGGAAGAAATAGTCTCTTGCCTCTTCGGCAGCTCCAGAGTTTTCCCGGACTCCCTCCCGGCTAGCTGTGGCGCATTAGCCCCCTCAGGCTGAGTTCTCGCCGCCAGTCCCAGTCCTCTCCCTGCGCTATGACCGAAGCCCGAGCCTCAGCTTCCAGCGCTGCCCGCCCCGGTGGGCGAGCAGACAAGCCTCTCGGGCTGGTGAGTGCCGGTCGGCACCGATCCTCTGTGCGGCAATCTCTCCGCTTTGCCCTTCCCAGGTACATGGGGAGTTTCTTGCCTTTTGGGAGGTCTGAGGTCTTCTGCCAGCGTTCAGTAGGTGTTCTGTAGGAGTTGTTCCACGTGTAGCTATATTTCTGGTGTATCTCTGGGGAGGAAGGTGATCTCCGCGTCTTACTCTTCCGCCATCTTCCCCGGAAGTCTATATCACCTTTCAGTAGTCTCTAGGTCTTTCCTCTTCAAAGGCATTAAAGAACTTAATACTTGGCTGTCAGTGTTCCTCTGGACTCAAACTGTCCTCATTCTATGTGACTTAAATGTCTATAGGGAGGACCCACCAAACACTCCAAACACTCTTCAAACAACATTTACTGCCACTTGATTTCCACCACTCATGCCCAGGACAACTCCCTTGGCCCCGTCATCCTCTAACACTAATCTATTTCAGAAAACCGAACCCTTGAATTCCCACAGCTTTGTTTCTTGCCATGGTTCTGTGCCTTTCGTATCTGCATTTTGACATCCTCAAGGTCTCTAGGTTCTCTGGCTACTCATAATGAGTTTGGTAGAACAGCAGTGGCATTGGCTTCACTTGGGAACCCCTCCCCAAATTTACTCCACAATTTAGCAAGGTCCCCAGGTGCTTCATGTGCACATACCAGTTTAAAAAGAACTGCTCTACCACCTTCAGATTTTCCTCAGAACAGTGTGGTACTGGCATAAAAACAGGCACATAGATCAGTAGAACAGAATCGAAAGCCTAGATAGAAACCCTCACATACATAGTCAACTAATTTTTGAAAGGGTGTCCAAAACACACAATGGGTAAAGGATAGTCTCCTTAATATATGGTGTTGGGAAAGTTGGATGCCCACATGCAGAAGAATGAAACTGAACCCCTGCCTTATACTATTCACAAAAATTAACTCAAAATGGATCAGAGATTTAAAAATAAGACCTGAAACTGTAAAACTCCTAGAAGAAAACATTGGGAAAAAGATTCTAACAGTCTTTACTCCCTTTCCCACTTAGCCTGGATCTCAAGGTCAAATATTTCAGTTTGTTCCTCACCAACATACCTGTCACTGTACCCATTGGCCAGTGACCTCTGTGGATCAATCAATCCACCCTCTTTATCGGCTACTGTGCCCAAACTGCTGAGGGCTGCTAGAGCAAATGAACTAACTGGACTGACACCTTTGCTTTGTCATGGTTTATGACTTCAGCTGGATCCCAGGACTGCTTAGTGCTCTGGTTCTGAGCATCATTCTTTTCTACTTTTGGAAACTGCATAGCTCTCCTCAGAGGCCTTACTATGTATCTCCAAACTTGTTCACTCTCTGTCTTTCCCCCCTTTTTTTTACTTATAAAGCTCCTACCTCATATTTAGAGGGAATGGGATTCTTCTGCCATGAACAATCTTAACATCTTGCCTAAATGCCTATAAACATGTTTTCAATCCTCTTCTTCCCATCTTTCCTTTTGTCTCTGAGGAAGTATTTTTTTTAGTATGTAAGATTTCACCTCCATTATACTGATTCTACTTAACCACTGCCCCCTCCCCTTTGTGAATAAACCTTTTATGCTGGAATAATTTTATATTTACAGAAAAGTTGCAAAGGCTGCACAGAGATTTCCCATATACCCCTGTAGTGGGTTGCATAGTAGCCTCAAAAGTATATCCAGGTCCTAGCCTTGGTACTTATGAATGGGTCCTTACTTGGAAATAAGATCTTTGCAGGTATAAATAAGTTACAGATCTTGAGAGACCATCATGGATGTAGGTGGGCCCTAAATCCAACAACAAGTGTCCTTATAAGAGTAATTTGGGGCCTCCCTGGTGGCGCAAGTGGTTGAGAGTCCGCCTGCCGATGCAGGGGATACGGGTTCGTGCCCTGGTCTGGGAGGATCCCATATGCCGCGGAGCGGCTGGGCCCGTGAGCCATGGCCGCTGAGCCTGCGCGTCCGGAGCCTGCGCGTCCGGAGCCTGTGCTCCGCAACGGGGGAGGCCACAACAGTGAGAGGCCCGCATTCCGCAAAAAAAAAAAAAAAAAAAAAAAAAGAGTAATTTGTTATGGCAGCCCTAGGAAACCAATTCAACTCCTCACCCAGTTTCCTCTAATATTCATGTCTTAAATTACCATGACATATTTGTCAAAACTAAGAAATGAACACAGGTACATTACTATTAACTAAACTGTAGTCTTTATTTGGATTTCCCTAGTTTTTACACTACCACCCTTTTTTGTTCCAGGATCCGATCTAGGATACGACATTGCATTTAGTTATATGGTGTTTCCTTAGTTATCCCTGAGATGTGACAGTTTCTCAGTCTTTTAGTTTTGTTTTGTTTCGTTTTAAATAGCCTTGACAGTTTTGAGGGGTACTGCTCAATTATTTTGTGTAGACTGTCCCTCAATTTGGGTTTGTCTGATGTTTTTTCATGATTAGACTAAAGTCTTGGGCTTGAGGGAAGAATACCAATGTTTTATTTATCTTTATATGCTCATTGCTAACCATATACTAGCTAGTTTTCAATACCCATTTACTCAAAGAATGAAGGAATACAAATCTGCCAGCACCTTATTTCTTTCCTTGCCAGCTAGGTGCTAGTTCTAGGATGCTATTTTCTATTTTATACAAAAATAGACATTTTAACTTCAATTGATTTCCTTTGTTGACTGAAAAGAGAGCTGTTGTCCAAGGCTTAGACTATAGAAAAGGGCCTTTGAGTTTCATAGAATGTTTTAGCAGCTGCTTGTTGAGATGGTCATGTTAACTATACCATCACTAAATAGTTTAGTTCATGACAAGCAGCTATATAAAGGGAAGGACATATTGTAAGCTCTCCCATGATGGCTTTCTGGTGCTCCCACTTCCCTTGCCATGCTGTGCTCCAGATTCCTAGTGTTTTCTCTCCTTTACTGACATGCTCCTTAACTACTCTTCTAAACATTTCTCCCTACGTCCCCACTTTCATCTCCTTCACGAACTCTCTTTAACTCCCCAAACTGGAATTTCTTTAACACACTCTATTAGGAGGAAAGTCATTTGCTTTTGTCGCTAATGATTGTATGATACCTTAGAGCTTTAACAGCAGCACTTTCCTCTACACTTTCATTTGATCCTACTTCAAAGGGCTATTATTATTCCCTTTTTTAAATAAGCAAATTGAAATTTACAGAACTTATGATTTCCCTAATATTTCCAAGATACAGTAGATTTGGGCATGGAATGCTCGCTTGATTTAAAATCCTGTATACTTCTCAACTCAGAGAAACCAGATCCTGATGACATCATCTGAACCCTGGAAAAGTAGTATCTAAACTAAAATTAACTAGGAATACCTCAGTTATAATAGCCAATATTTTTTCAGGAGGTACTTTAAGTCACATTTCTGTTTGCTGAGGAGATAATTGCAACAAAAATATTCTGATCAGATGTAGCCTTTATAGGTTCTGATTTTGTGGTTGGTCAGTATTCACAAGTGTGGTTTATAAAGTGTCTGAATGGATATGTCTGTGTGCTTAGTGTGGAAGAGGAAAAGACAGAAGCATTGTCATGTATTTCATTGTCTTTGCAACAGAAAAGAATCAACCGTGAAATGAAAGTGTTCTTTTTTAAGTATTGCTGCATTCATATTTTTCTTGAGTGCTTTGTTTTGTTTTTTTTTTAAAACCAACTTAAGAAGTTGAATATAAATATAATGCTTTAGGCATATTAAAAAATACTGTTTTTTTTAAACACATATGATCTCCACTGAAATTAAGGCTCTCAGGAACAAGCAATACAAGCCAGTTCCTGCCTTTTTCTCCCTCATTGTAACTGACAATATTCCTAGTGGCCCATTTGTGTCTCCCTGAACAGCTGGAGAGGATATGGGTAAGAGTCCCAGCAAAATGGTAGTAAGATTCATAAGGAAAGCCTTTTGATTCCTAAACAGCTTAGCTCACATACAGAATTTCTCAATCTACTCATTACAGCAGAAAGGCTGAATATTCAATACAGTGGTAGCCTGGTAGATAACCCTAGGGTTTTGGCTAAAAATTGCCCTCAGCATGTGGTCTATATGGCTTGATTAATCTAAGTAATTCAGAAGTAAACCAGCCTCTCTGAAGTTTATTGTGTTTGTTTTGCTTTATTTGTTTTCAGAGGGAGGGGAATTTGCAGCCTAATCTTCAAAGAGAGATATTTTGTTTGATAGAGGTTTTACTCTATACAACAAGAGGTTAACGTGTGTTTTTGGATTTTAAATCAATTCTGATATTTTCATAAGCTTAAATTGACTCTAGGAATGTCCATAGGTAACACTAGGAGGTCAGATTTTGAGTAGCACTGTTGTCCTCCGTGACCTCCCTTGTGTAAGTGATCTTCCTGCTTTGGCTACCCAAGCAGTCTTCTCTAAAAGCCTGGCAAATCATGGTTTTTTGTTGGAGCTGATGTTTTTAATTCTCATTCTTTCAGGTTTCACTGCAAAACGAACCCTATGTTCATTTATTTTGTAGAATAGAATTCACAACCGATACAGCCCTTATACTCAAATTCTAACAGGTTTTAAAATGGTATTTGTAGTGAAATGCCATAGACAAAAAAGTTCCAAAGTATCATTTAAAAATGCTGCCCATATACATTGATTTTGTAAGAATAAATTAAAATAGCAATAAAACAAACTAAATTTTCAGTTTTTAATATCCTTAAATGTCATCAACTAAACAAAAATGATTTAAGCACAAATTTAACAAGCAAACTGAATAAATGCTACTAAAAACATGATGCGGTATAGTAGAAAGCCCAGCAGTTTTGAACTCAAATCGATGTCCTTTCAAATATCAGCATTATTACTTCCTGGCCCTGTTTCCTTCCATCAATTAAATTTATGTGAATAAGATTTCCTATATGAAAAATGAAGATGATGATACATATCAGCGAGGTTGTCATGAGATTAAGAATATGTGTAGGGCTTCCCTGGTGGCACAGTGGTTGAGAGTCTGCCTGCCGATGCAGGGGACACGGGTTCATGCCCCGGTCCGGGAGGATCCCACATGCCGTGGAGCGGCTGGGCCCGTGAGCCACGGCCGCTGAGCCTGCGCGTCCGGAGCCTGTGCTCCGCAGCGGGAGAGGCCACAACAGTGAGAGGTGTGTGTACCAAAAATAAAAATAAAAATAAAAAAATAAAAAGAATATGTGTAAAATGTGTGACTCATCTAAGGACTGAAAAAAATGTAATTGTTATTATTACAATGACTTTTAATACTTTTCATTTCATGGTTTTACATTGTGACTGAAATTGTGTTAATTAACCCTGTTACATATATCATCAAGTGAATTCATAACACCCTTGCCCATAAATATATTTATAACAATACAAAGAATAGAAACATATCAATAGAATGAAGATTTATTACACTAAAGAATAAGAGCATATGAGCATACTAACAGCAAAATACTTAGTAGAAGTTAAGTAGAAGTTAAGAAGCCGACAAAATATAATTACACACATTTTTGAGAGCTGTTTCAGTCTTTGTCACAAGTGAATTTTTATACAGAAACTCAGTCTATTTCCATGATATGTCCCGTGACAGGCATGGCCTTCCCTGTAGGATATTCCTTCATTCATGTTAATATAAATAGACATTCAAGACAAATCAGTATTTTTTGGTAGTTTGAGTTGATTGCTTTTAATAACTATTTTTAGCCAAATTTTTTCCACTTTTGAAGATAATTTTTTTTAATAAGAATTGTTTCTGTTTTTTTTTTTTTTTTTTTTTTTTGGCTGCATGGTATGGAATACAGGATCTTAGTTCCCCAGCCAGAGATTGAACCCGTGCCCCCGCAGTGGAAGCACAGTCTTTACCACTGGACTGCCAAGGACGTCCCCTTTAATAAGAATTTTGATTGGCTGTCAGTGCATTCCCTTCCAGATGAGTTCATAGAACACCCCACCCACCATACCTGATACAGAGAGCAGTTCTGTATCAAAAGTCAGTGGGATAGCCACCATGAGGGTACCATCATAATGACTACATGAATTTGCCCATAACTATTTATATTGCCTGCAGAGACTTTTGGAATTATCACTCTGGGACACAGAGTGTTAAACTCAGGCAAGGTGATGCCAGCTTTGCTTGGGTTGTAACTTTTGTCTGATGAGCTCTCAGTGGACATGGTGTTAGTAGTGAATCCAAATTTTGGTATGTTTATTTAAAAAGCCCATTCCTATCAAATATTTGTTACCTTTTCTTCAGGTTAATTTTTTTCAGTATTCTCACAATATTTTAAAACTCAATTTCTAAGCCTTTAATTAGCTTTGTGTTTCTCTGAACCTTTCATGATTTTTGACCCAGAGAACGTCTACTCTGAGGAAATTTAAAAGTCCCTGAACCTAATCTTTGCTCTCTGCCTATCTGTCTTCTCAAGGCTTGTTTTGGGTTCTTCTGGCCCTTTTGCCTTTCACTTCTAAATCCACTTCCTATACAGGTTTGTGTTTTTTTTGGTTCTTGGAGAGCATTATGTTTGAGTCAAGGTGTTACCAGATAAGGCTAAATTCATAGATAACTCAGGTTTCTTGAACATTCAAGGGGATGCAGCAGGCATGAGGAGAGTGGTGGTTGTTCACCTGTGGAGTTTCTCAGGAAGCACACCTGGTCTGCTGATTTACAGTACTGATCCAGAGCTGGGTACTCCATTCTACAAAGAATTTCACCTTTGCTAAGGGAAAAGGGACCATTTTACTTTTATAAATACAGCTTGAGATAGTACACATAAACTAGTATTTTGTTCTCACAAGGTACTCAAAGGTATGCAGTATTTTTCAGTCTTAATTTGAGAATAGTCAAGGTGGATGTTGTATTTAACAGTAAATTCTACACTTTTTCTTATCTACTCTTTTCATTTTACCTCCTCAGAAACCTGCAATGTCTTCCTCTTTCTCCATATCATTTTCTGTCTCTCTAATCTCTCTTCCATTACCCCAGAGGCAGCTTCTCAACTCCCTACCTTTGAACATCATTGTTGATTCAAAATTTAAATTTTTTGAAGAAAGTTCTAATACATTTCCATTTGTTTGGGTTACTCCTCTGATGGGCATGCTTAGATTTTTGGAAAGCACAAACCATTTTCTTTTGTACTTTCAAAATATATCCAGAATCCAACCAGCTCTCACTACCTTCATTGCTATCATCCTAGCCACCATCATCTCTCTCCTGGATAATTGCAATTACCGCTAATAGGTCCCCTGACTTTTATGATACCTGCCCTATCACTGTCATTCTCTATACAGCAGGCAATATGAACCTTCTAAAAGATAAACTAGATCCCGTTATTCCTCTGCTCACAATCCTCCAATGGTATTCCATTTCAGTTGAGTAAATGCAAAAGTCCATATAATTGCTTACAATGCCCTTCATCATCTTGCTTCTCTCTGACACGATTTACTACCCTCTCCCATGTTCTCTCCACTTCAGCCACACTGGTCTGTTTATCTTAACCAAGCACATCAGGTGCTGTCCTGCCTCGAAGTCTTTGCATTGCTGTCCCTTCTGCCTAGGTATCTGTAGAACTCATTCCATTACCTCTCCTGGGTTTCTGTACAAATATCAGAGAGGTCTTCCCAGACAACTCTAAGTAAAAAGTACAGCACTCACTGCACTTCCTAGCCCCATCCTTGCTTAATTTTTTCCCCACAAATTTTTCACCAAATGACATACTATATGTTTTTCTTTTTTTCCCCCTTTCTCCCATAGAATGTAAGCTCCATGAGAGCAGGGTTATTTGTTTTGTTCACTGCTATAGCAAAGCACCTCACACATAGAGGCAGTCGATGAATACCTATTAAATAGATGGATCAATGTGTAAATAAATGCCTATCATGTTAATATTCTAACTAAAAGGCATTGGGTGAGATAGTGTTGGGCAATGAGGAAGAGTCAGACATATTTCTTACAAAATTTTTGATTAGTAATGACAGCGAGAGTCATAATTTTCTAAGTATGGACATGTTATGATCTTCTATGTTTAGATGTTTAAAATGTAATGGGTTACATATTTTGATCTTTAGACAATTTCTAAGGACAAGCTTTTTCAACCAAACAACTAGTTACCAAAATAAATGTAGAATCACAAGAACTGTAAGCTATTTCTCTATTTGTGGTTATTTAGGTCAATTAAAAAATTGTCTCAAATGTATAGATACCAAGGGGGGAAAGTGGCAGGGGGTGGTGGTGGTGGGATGAATTGGGAGATTGGGATTGACATATATACACTAATATGTATAAAATAGATAACTGATAAGAACCTGCTGTAAAAAAAAAATAAATAAAATTCAAAAAAAAAGGTCTCAATAGCATGAATGCTTTAGAAATTTCCAGAGGATGGAAATCAATTTACTGAAGTATAACTTAACTATTTTCCCAGCTCCTAATGAGAATAAAACATGGGCATTTGGGGGTCTTTCTAGTCCTAAGTCAGAGGGATTACTTGGGGAAGTAATTGTTGGTCCTGTGAGGTCACTGAGTTTTAAGAACATATCAGGGTTGGATGCAGTGATGATGATGATAAAATAACAGTATCTAATAGCTAATACTTATTGAAGCTCACCATGTACAGGCACTGTTCTAAGTGATTGCTTGTATGAATGTACTTGATCTTTACAACAACCCTGTAAATCAGGCATTATTTTTTCCATATTACGAATGAAAAAACTCAAGCTTGAAGAGGTTAGATAACTAGCCAAAGTCACACAGAAAACATATATGGCAAAGATGGAATCTGAATGCGTGGATTCAGAGTCCTCTCCTTCTTGACCCCCATGCTATATTGTGCCAGTCTCCTGCCTGGAGCATAAGTAGAACTCCAAAAAAGTGTGTGTGCATGCTCATGTGTATGTGTGTGTGCAAGGGAGGGTGTATGCACACTTGCTTGTGCATGTGTGCACGTGTGTATATGAGTTGATAATGGTGATAGTACTCTGTTAATGTTGAAAGTGAAGGTGATACAGTTCTGAAGAGAGTGAAGGTGAGAAAATAAACACCATTGTTAAGCTTTATGCATGTTACTTTATCAGCATAGCAACTTGTACGAGGGAACATTTTCACTTCTTTTTTAATAGGTGAGCTATCAGAGGATCAGAGAAATAAGAGCCTCACCCTTGGATAAGGCCTTGTCCAGGCAGTGGCAGTGAGACTGGGAGGAAAAATCTCACCCTGCTCCTCAGGGGTAAAGCTGACAGCTCTCCTGGAGTTATACAGGAAGGCATTCTGGCTTCCATGCGGAGATCCTCTGTACAAGGTATCTGTGTGTTCCCTTTGTGGTTGGGAGGGGACATCAACCAAGAGATGACACTGGGTCAGTCTAGGGCTATGTAGTCTAAGGCTAGAGTTGCCAAGTATTGCATGGGAAATACTTATATTGAAAATTATTTGTTGTTTTTTGAAACTCAGATTTAACTGGGTGGGTGTTCTGTTTTTTGTTGTTTTTTGCTCAATCTCCCAACTCCACCTGTGGCATCTAAACCCCTGTCAGAAGTGCTGAGCCAAAAAAAAAAAAGTGCTGAGCAGATCACAAGAGCAGAGAGAGGCACTGCCTTAGACTTTGTGAATCCCCATGCAGATTCATCAACTGTTCATTTATTCATACATCATTGACAGAAACAATGACTACCTACCAGGGTCAGGCAGCATGCTAGGTTCTGAATGAGACTTGTGAATGTTCACTCCCAGGGTTTACAGTGTCTAGTACAGAGGTTCTCAAATTTTAGCATATATTAAGATCACTTGGGAAGCTTGTTTTAAAAATTCCCTAGAGATTATGACTCTAAGAGTAAAACCCTGGAATTTGTGTTCTTAATGAACACTCTAGGTGATCTTGAGGTAGGTGGTTCCAGGAGCATACTTTGATAAGTACTGGTCTAGTAGAGGGAAGGAGACTTCATCCAGAAGTTACAAGTATAAATAAGAAATACTCCTCAGTCAGGCTTATATACTGGTACATTGTGTGATTTGAGTTTCTCTAAGGTATTAATGCAGATTATAGAGTGTTGTATTCTCCACATTACTTTTTTTTAAATGAAAGTGTCTTCAGGTAAGATATAACTAAGTGTGCTAGCAAGTGGGAATTGGCTCTTGAAAGGAGAGATTATCCCCAGATTTCTGATCAGAGCCTCAAGTCAAGTGAAGTATGACATTCTTATAAAGTAGCTTAGACCTCTTGAGCCACAGTCAGTTCTACGCCATGGTTATATATGAAAGCCTTGTTTCTGGAAGGAAAAGGTTCACTGTGTTTCCTAGCATTAAAAGCAAGGACCTGTACCTACACTTTTTCAAACCAGTTCTCTGTTTCAACATAGTGTTTGTGGTACTGATAGGATATGTGCAGGCATTTCTGTATTTGTCGTTGAACACCCTGACTGCCGAATCCTCTATACATAGTCAAGTCAAAGCAGTGAGCATTCTGGGAGGGATGCCAACAACAAATTGTAGTAATCCAGCCTTGTTGTTATAAAAGCATGAATCAAAAGCTCAGCATCTTGCTGAGACAGCAATCATCTTAACCTTGTTATACTCTTGAGATGGTAATATGAGGTCTTATCAGTATGGTTGATATGGCTCTCAAAGGAAGGATGAGGGTCAAAAATGGCTGAAATTTATCATGGAGAATATTGCTTTATGGGATATCCAGCTAGAGAATTGTGACTACCTATTAAATCCTCTATGAAGTAAGAAATATATGGTCTACTGCCTGCAGGATAAGAGAAGGGGAAGGAGGGGGAATCAAAAGTGAAATAAAACTGGTCAAATGAGATGAAAGTCTGCTTTCTTAATTTTCAGCCATAGGCATCAGCGTTTGAGATTACCCCTTAGGCAGCTTCTGATTGAGTGGGGATAGTTCCATGACATGGAAGATTAAAGGTTTTCTGGGTGGCTGTATTTTAAATGATGAAATCTTTTCAAAGAGATTTTATTTTTGTAATCAAGTCTAGGCTGTGTTCATGTGAAAGCAAATTATAAGTGACCCAAATGATTAATAGCATTTAAATAAGTATATAGAACAAAGCTACTGTGATCTATAGTTTCTACTTTTTTTTCAATTTGGGCTTTTTTTTAATGAAGTTCTTTTTTTTTAAAGACATTATTTATTTATTTGTTTTATTTATTTTTTTGGCTGCATCGGGTCTTAGTTGCGGCACATGGGATCTTCGTTGAGGCATGCAGGATCTTCTGTTGCGGCACGCAGGCTCTTCATTTTGGTGCATGGGCTTCTCTCTAGTTGTGGCGTGTGGGTTTTCTCTTCTCTAGTTGTGGTACGCGGACTCCAGAGCGCGTGGGCTCTGTAGTTTTCGGCACGCAGGCTCTCAAGTTGAGGCGTGTGAGCTCAGTAGTTGTGGCGCACAGGCTTAGTTGCCCTGCAGCATGTGAGATCTTAGTTCCCTGACCAGGGATTGAACTTGGGTCCTCTGCATTGTAAGGTGGATTCTTTACCATTGGACCACCAGGGAAGTCTCTCAATTTGACCTTTATATCTAGAAAGAAGTTTCTTAGAAACTTCTTAGAAAGAAGGCAAACCAAGACTGATACCAAGAAGACAGCTTTCTTTAGGAATTGTCATTAGTGTTCAGTTCCAACCTCATGTCCTCCAGGAGGAAGGGCAATATGCAGAGTGTTCAAAAGCCTGGACTTTGAAGTGAGAAAGACCTGGACATGAATCACAACATTGTCACTTCCAAGTTGTGAGACCTTGAGCGAGTTACTTACCTCTCTGTGCCTTGGTTTTATTAGCTATAAAATGCAGCTAAGATCAGTACTTGCTTCATAAAGTCTTTGTGAGGATGAAATGAGATATGTAAAATGCTCTCTACAGTGCCTGGCACATGGTATGTACTCTGTAAATATTAGCAGTGGAGAATTTGAGACTCCCCCCAAAATTGCACCTCTCTTTTCCTACCCAGGTTATGAATAATTGGGAATTTTAGAAAAAGTAAAGAAACAAGCAAAATATCACCTTATTAGTTATAGAGAAAAGTTGGAGAATGCAGTTTAGTTTGAAAGATAAATTGGTCTGCTAAATGTACCCCAGAATTAGTAGACTCACCCTACCTGTTATAGCAGTACCACCTGGGCCAGCCTTCCCAAAGAAAGAGAAAGAAGAGCAGAACATGCTTGTCTCTACAGGAAGCTCTTTTTCAAGAATGGCAGAACTGGATAGAGCATGCCCAGATATTCTTTTCAAAGTAAACAGAGACATCGCTCTATATCACCAGGGCCTGAGTGATTAAAAGGTCAGAAGTGAAGCTATGTGTTAGATAAAAGTCTTCTCCATGAAAACAAAGACTGAGGAGAAGATGTTCCTGTCTAACATAAAATGTTATCAACATCATCAATAATTCAGTTCCGGGCTTCCCTGGTGGCGCAGTGGTTGAGAGTCCACCTGCCGATGCAGGGGACACGGGTTCGTGCCCCGGTCCGGGAAGATCCCACATGCTGCAGAGTGGCTGGGACCGTGAGCCCTGGCTGCTGGGCCTGCGCGTCCAGAGCCTGTGCTCCACAACGGGAGAGACCACAACAGTGAGAGGCCCACATACCACAAAAAAAAAAAAAAAAAAATTCATTTCCATTATACTTCATTTAATTCAATATTACCTCCTAACTTTATGTTTTCAAATCATACCATAGCTGTATTAGTTTCCAACCACAAACTTAGTAGCTAAGACAATGTAAATTTTTTCTCATACAGTCCTGAGGTCAGAAGTCCATAAACTAAAGTCAGGGTATTGGCACAGCTGATTTTTCTGGAGACTCTGAGGGGAGAATCATTTCTTTGCCTTTTTCAGCTTGTAGAGGACACCTGCTTGTGGTTCTTTCTTTGCATCATTCCAACCTCTTGCTTCCGTCCTCATATCTCGTACTACTCTCTTGCACCTACCCATATAATCCAGGATAATCTCCTATTTCAGAATTATCAGTCACATGGGCAAAGTCCCTTCTGCCATGTTAAGTAATAAAGTCAAAGGTTTCAGGGATTAGGATGTTAACATTTTGGGGGAGTCTATATTCAGCCTATCACAATGACATTTTTTTAACATCTTTATTGGAGTATAATTGCTTTACAATGTTGTGTTAGTTTCTGCTGTATAACAAAGTGAATCAGCTATACGTACACATATATCCTCATATCCCTCCCTTTTGCATCTCCCTCCCACCCTCCCTATCCCAACCCTCTAGGTGATCACAAAGCACAGAGCTGATCTCCCTGTGCTATGCATCTGCTTCCCACTAGCTATCTATTTTACATTTGGTAGTGTATATATGTCAAGCCACTCTCTCACTCCGTCCCAAAAATATGGAATGCTTCACGAATTTGCATGTCATCCTTGAGCAGGGGCCATGCTAATCTTCTCTGTATCGTTCCAATTTTAGCATATGTACTGCTGAAGCGAGCACCACAATGACATTTTGATTATTTCATTTTGCCTTGTAGCTGTTTTTCTTGTTTCTGTGTACCGTATTCTTTTTAATTTCCTGAGTCAGGTTGTAAGTTCCTCAAGGATAGATATCAAATCTTCCATGTTTTTACATGTTTACTACTTCATTATATTGTATGTTTAAAGTAAAACAATGCTCATAATGGGCACTCAGTAGAGCCTACTGATTTAAATACTCTTGAATCACACAGTCTTTAGAATGGAGACACGGGTCTGGTCTACATATGTTCCAGGAGAAACAATCTTAGCTTTGACTTTGGATTTTACAAACATTCAGACTACATAAGAGACAATGTAGAGTGAAGCATTAGAATGTAACTTGTTTTCCAGAATTCTCACTGTTGGACTGTAGACAGGCTTTGGGACAGTCAGTTAAGTGTTAAGATTTACTGGAAATCCATGGGATTACTCCGGCCACACTCTCCTTCCTTCTGATAAAGAAGAGAAATATTGCAATTCTTGTGAGTGGATGTGAAAACTTACCCTGCACAATTTAACTGGCTATTCCCATTAAACTTTGGAGGGAGGAGGATTATTATACAATAGAATTTGTTTCTAATTTTTTCTGCAGTGGTTAATAAGAAGTGTACTGTGACTTGAAATGAATATGGACACAAAATAATTCTCTCAGACATAGGTACATCTCAAATGCATGGTTGTTCATCACTTACAGGTTGAATTAGAAAATTATGGAGACCAATATGTAATTTTAAGGTATTCAATTTATGTTAATAGATATCTAAATGAACCATAGAATTAGCTCTGAGACATATAGCCCAATTCATACTCATAATTTTAAAAGTTAGCAATGCTGTATAGTAGCCTTGCATATAATATTTTGGTACATAATTAAGACAAAAGATTATCTTTGTGCTTAGCCCTCAAAATTTGCAATTGACCTTTTGTACCTGACCTGTGCTACCTTCATATCTTTCCTTGAGTTTTCCTCTCTAGAATGGTAGAATCTGAATTGCAGAACTGGAAAGGACCTTAGAGGCCATCTTGTCAATTTGGATATTTTACAACTGAGACCATAGTTCTCAAAACATTAATTGACTTGCTTAAGGTCACACAGCTATTGGCAGAGCTTTATTAAAAACTCAGTTCTCCTAATTCTCTGTAAAGATTTTTCCCCCTCTACTTAGGTAAGATAATTTAGAAGTATAGAGGAATAAGAGAAATAATCTAGTAGTAAAACAATGGAGGGTGAGAGGATTCTGGAAATACTGTGGCTTAAAGGAGATACAGCTCTCAATCAACTACTTTCTAGAGCTTATCATCTGTTAGAGCAAGAGGAAGAAGGATGTGTCTGCCTTGGGGATGAAAATAAGGCCAACGTGAAGGAAATCACAAAAAGAAAAAAGACAGCAGGTGTGGCAATAGTAGAAACTATGTAAATAGTAGGAAAAGAGGTATGTAAAGTTGAAAGTAGTAATCAGTATAAGGGAATTTGCAATAATAAAGTGATAAATTGAACAAACAGTTTATGAAGAATCTGAAAACCACACAATGAAAACACCCAAAGACCACATAATAGCTAAATATAAAAAGATATATCTATTAGATGTGCAAGGATAAATTACAAAACTACGGTTATAATGGGATGCCTTAAAATACCCATTTTTAAGATTATATGAGATTATAAGGGAATTGAATAATGATATCAACACATTTTCTTGTATATAGAGAGCAAGACAAAAAGAAAAATTCAGAAACATATATCTTTTGAATGGAGAATATAAAATGTTTTTCTATGTCTATGGAAACTTCACAAAAATAGATGTGTAATTGACCACAAAGCAAATCTTGACAAATTTTTTATTTATTTATTTATTTTTTTTTGCGGTACGCGGGCCTCTCACTGTTGTGGCCTCTCCTGTTGCAGAGCGCAGGCTCAGCGGCCATGGCTCACGGACCCAGCCGCTCCGCGACATGTGGGATCTTCCCGGACTGGGGCACGAACCCGTGTCCCCTGCATTGGCAGGCGGACTCTCAACCACTGCGCCACCAGGGAAGCCCTTGACAAAATTTTAAAAGCAAGATTTTTACAGACTACTCTCTCTGACCATGTTACAATAAGAGATAATGAAATAGTGATTTTCTTTTTTCCTCCAACCCCCAACCTACTTGGAAATTAAGAATGCACTCCTGGTTAGCCCATGGACCAAAGACCACATGAAAACTGAAATTACAAACTATCTTAAAAACAGTAAAAAAATGATGAATATCAAAACCTACAGAGCAGCAAAAACTCAAGAGAGAAAATTAATAACCTAAATTCCTTTGATAAGTGGTAAAATAAAAGGGAAAGAGGATGGAAGATATTTGAAACTCCAAAGAAAATTATTGATTTCTGAGCAACGTAAACATATCAAAATTGATTAAGAAGTACAGACCTAGAGTAAAACAATTATGACTGAATAAGTGAAAAAGGTGATTAAAGTTATATCATTAAAAAAAAGCATTGTGGACCCTTGCACATTGATGGTGGAAATATGAAATGATGCAGGCACTAAGGAAAGGAGTAATGGTTCCTCAAATAATTAGACATAAACCAAATGATTCAGCAATCTCACTTCTAGGTATATACCCCCAAGAAATGAAAGCAGGGGCTCAAAAAGATAGTTGTATACCAATGTTCATAGCAGCATTATTCATAATAGCCAAAAGGTGAAAACAACCCCAAATGCATCAACAGATCAATGGATAAACTAACTTGGTATATACATACAATGGAATATTATTCAGCCCTAAAAAGGAATGAAGTTCTGATTCATGCTTCAACATGGATGAACCCTGAAAACATTATGCTAAGTTAAATAAGCCAGACATAAAAGATATATATTGTATGATTCCACTTACATGAGGTACCTAGAATAGGCAAATTCATAGAGACAGAAAGTAAAATAGAGGTGTTCAGGGGTTGGAGAAAGGGTAGGATATGGAGTTATTATTTAATGGGTACAGAGTTTCTGTTTGTGATGATAAGTTTCTGGAAATGGATAGTGGTGGTGGTTGAGTAACATTGTCGATGTACTTAGTGCCACTGAATTGTACATTTAAAAGTGGTTAAAATGATAAATTTTGTTATGTATATTATTATTATTATTTTTTATTTTATTATTTTTTTTTGCGGTACATGGGCCTCTCACTGTTGTGGCCTCTCCTGTTGTGGAGCACAGGCTCCGGACGTGCAGGCCCAGCGGCCATGGCTCACGGGCCCAGCCGCTCCGCAGCATGTGGGATCTTCCCGGACCGGGGCACGAACTTGCGTCCCCTGCATTGGCAGGCGGACTCTCAACCACTGCACCACCAGGGAAGCCCTGTTATGTATATTATTATCACATTAAGAAAAATGTATCATGACCAGATATTTTCCTGAGTTCTTACTAATCTCAAAAGAACAGCTATTTCTTGTATTACTTAATTTACACAATAAAAAGATGGAAATTTCATCAAATCATTTTTGAAGACAGCACAACTTTAATACCCAAATTTGGCAAAAGTATTTCAAAATCAAAAACTATAAACCAATTACACATATGAATTTAGATACACTAACATTAAAAAAATTCAAATAAAATCTGGCTTTGTATTAAAAGAAGATTTATTAAGACCAACTAGAATTTATCCAGAAATGCAAAGGTGGTTCAATATCAGAAAAATCTTATTGTAATTTGTCTAATCAACAAACTAAAAGAGGGAAAAACCTTATCATTTTAAGAGAAGCTGAAAGCATATTAGATAAAATTTCGAAGGATACCCTAGGATAAAATATGAATAGAGTGAAATTACTTTTAAAACCTTGAAATCATGTCAGTTGAAATCAGGAACTAGATGGAAATGCTCTTTATTGCTGTTAATACTCAACAGTTTTGCAGTTATAACAAATGTTATAACATGGATCATTTGACAAAATGCTGGAAAGGAAGAGATTAAATCATCTCTTTTTTACAGATGAATATGATTATATATTTAAAAATGCCAAGAATTCTAACACAAGAATGGTATGAAGAAAATAATTTTGTAGATAAACAAGTAGAAGGTGAAATAGAGTAAAGGAATAGATTTTCTCTCAGTTAACAAAACCTAAGAGTAAAAATAGGGGAAAATCCATTAAAATAACAGTACAAGCATAAAATTGTTTAGAAATACATTTACCAAGAGTAGAATTTTACAAAAACACTTATAAAATCTTTGAGTTATACAAAATAATATTTTAAAAAATGGAAAAGACACAATATTCTTGGAGGGTGAGATACAATAAAAATCTCAGTTCTGTTAAAGTTAAAATAAGAATTCATTGTAATTTTAATTAGACTCTAGAGAATTTTATTTTGGGAGGGATTTCATAAAATAATCCAATATGAAATAGTAAATGCTTGAGAATATTCATGAAAAATATAACGAAGAGCTGGGATAAACTACCTACCTTATCATCGTTAGAAATACAATAGCCATTGTAATAAAGATCAATGTGACATTGTGCTAAAGCTAGGAAACTAGATAAAAAAAGAATAAAAATCGGTTAAATGATTCCAGTGTATATGAGACTTTAATATATGATAAAGTTAGTAGTATTTCAATTCAGTGAGTAAAAGATGAATAATCAACCTAGGAGATGAAGGAACAAGGAATAGAGATAAATATTTCATAGAAGATAAAATCCAAATGGCCAATGAACATTTGAGAAGATGCTCAAAATTACTGGTAGTGAGAGAAATGCAAATTAAATAAAAATTAGTGTTACTTACACCCATCAGAATGGCAAAAATGTGGAAAGAATGATAACAGTTATTGTTGGTTGTAATATGAGGAAGTGGGTACTTTCATATATTGGTAGACAAATGGAATTTTGCAGTCTTTTGGGAAAGCAATCTGGTACCAATTTATTGAAATGAAAAATACATGCATTCTTGATCCATAGTCCTACTGCTGGGAATTTATAGTAATACAAATTACTATATAGTTATATATAGTAATAAAATCACCAGCTTATAAAATTGCATGTACAAGGATTATGTATTACAGAATATTTCAGTTGGGTAAAAATACAGAAAGTTGGAAATATAATAAATGCCCATTAATAGGGGAGGCTTGAGATAAATATTGGTTTGTCCACATTATGGAATATAATGCTACTATGCATCCATTAAAAATAATAAAAACTAGAACTATACTAGTTAATTTAGAGCAATGTACTCAAGGCATTTTTTAAAGAGAAAAATAAGATACAGAGGAGTGTGTATAGTATGATACAAATTTTATAATCAATTTCAAACTCCTTATCAATGCAGATATATGTGTATATGCTTGTATGTATGTGTGTGTGTGTGTAATTACATGAGCCTGAAATAAAGCATGGAGGTGCAAACACAGGGTTGTTAACATGGGTTACCAGATCGACTGGAAGAAAGGTCAGTAAATCTGGATGAGGTGGAGAGAATTGTTGGAAAGAGGTGAAATTGGAGGGAAGCAGAAAGGGGGGGGGTAGATAATTAGCTTTTTCTTTATACATCTTCGTAAGTTTTATTTATTGAAGCAAGCATGTGTTAATCCATAGTTTGAAAAAAATATATAAAAGGAACCTTTAAAATATTGTTTAGATTAAATTCTCTTTGATACTGTAGTTAGTTGAATGAAAGATATGTCTACTCAGACCATGTGAATGTGATCTTATTTGGAAAAAACATCATTGCAGATGTAATTAATTTAAAGCTCTCCAGACGTTCTCATCTGGATTAGGGTGGACCCTAAATTCATGACAAGTGTTTTCGTAAAAGAAGAGAAAGGTAGAAGATGTGAAGAAGAGAAGGCCATGTGAAATCTGACGCAGGGATTGGACTGAGAGCCACAAGCCAAGGAATGCCAAGAGACACTAGACGCTGAAAGAGGCAAGGAACAGAATCTCCCTAAAGCTGCTGGAGGGAGTCCAGCCCTACTGACACTTGATTTTGGCTTTCTGGCCTCTATAATTGTGAGAAAATAAATTTCTGTTGTTTTAAGCCACTAAGTTGGTGATAATTTGTTATAGCAGCCCGAGGAAACTAATACAGATTCTAAACTTTTATTTCAGTGGAATTTTTCTGTGAATTCCAATATGTAAAAGAGTTAGTCAGAACTGTTCTGGTTTTTGGATAGGACATCCCGCCCCACCCGCCCCATCTCTGTGTCACCACAGAGACACAAGACCTGCTGGAGCACAGCTGGAACACCACTGATTTAGCCCAAACCCCTTTCTGTACAGATGAGAAGAGTGAGGCTTGAAGAGTGCCCCCCACCTTTTGATAAGCTAAGCAAACTCAGGCAACTTTATACCCCTTTCTTAATTTCTCCCTTGGAAGGCCTGGGATCGTTTTGAGTTCTTTATCACAGTTGGGTGTAGTTCAGTCAACCCTTCTCTCAGCAGGACATTGATAATGGCATTTTTTCACTTTTCACAAATGCATTTTGCTACCACACAATCACTTTTGTAAACTTTTATTAACTTTTTTCCTGTTTCCTTTGGAAAGGATTTTGTATAACCCACCAGTTTCTTGCTGTAGATGCCTAGATATGCATCTTTCACTGGAAGTATGTATCCCTGATGAATTCTTAATTCTGTGTCTCTGATTCATCATATGACTAAACTAAGCTGAGACTTCCCCTCACATCACTGCATGCAAAAAGCCCAAGATGGAAAAATGCTTGAGAAGGCAGGGCATTAGGGGTGCAGAAAGAATGAGTGCACCCTGTGTGAAATCAGGGAAGCGGGAAAAAAGTGCTGAGCAGCTACAATTAAAGTTCCATGTCACACAATATGCCACAAGATTCCTGTAGAATGAGGTATACATTTTTCCCCAACCTGGATGCTTCTTTATTCCTACCAAAAAAGAATTTTCCACCTTCCTCAAAACAGCATCACAAAACAACTGAGGCTGAAAAGGCTCTGAAGAGCTAGATGAGGTGCAGAGGCATGAGAAGGACCATTTTTAGGTGACGTCACAGCCATCACCTTGCAAAGCTTATATGGATGTCTTCCAGAGTTTCAGCTCAAGATATATATTGTGCATTGGAGAAAGAGTTAGCTGAAGCTGAAGAAATAGTTTACAAAGACCTTCTACTTGACTCTTTAGCAATCACACAGATATTTTGAGAATTTTCAACAGTAGGTTTAAAAAACCATGATTGTTACATATTAGCATGGGGAATGTGGAAAGCAAGGTATGAAGAAATGATGCAGAATCAGGATGATCAATACAGAAATAAACACAAAAACAAATGGGGTGGAGCTTTTCCTATTTATCACAACTAAGGGGTTTTATATATTTATAATGAAGAAGGGCACAGATGATACCATAACCATGCTGGGTATATATGTGGTTTTTGATATATATAAAAAAAATATTTGGTGTGGCACATATATACAATGGAATATTACTCAGCCATAAAAAGGAACGAAACTGAATCGTTTGTAATGAGGTGGATGGACCTAGAGTCTGTCATACAGAGTGAAATAAGTCAGAAAGAGAAAAACAAATACTGTATGCTAATGCACATATATGGAATCTAAAAAAACGGTACTGATGAACCTAGTGGCAGGGCAAGAATAAAGACGCAGATGTAGAGAATGGACTTGAGGACACAGGAGGAGAAGGGGAAGCTGGGATGAAGTGAGAGAGTGACATTGACATATATACACTACCAAATGTAAAATGGATGGCTAGTGGGAAGCTGCTGCATAGCACAGGGAGATCAACTTGATGCTTTGTGATGATCTAGAAGCGTGGGATAGGGAGGGTGGGAGGGAGGCTCAAAAGGGAGGGGATATGGGGATATATGTATACATATAGCTGCTTCACTTTGTTGTACAGCAGAAACTAACACAACACTGTAAAGCAATTATACTCCAATAAAGCTATAAAAGAAGAAAAAAAAAGAAAGAAAAGGCAGTTCATAAAATCAAGGGGAAAATAAAATAAATGACCCTAATTGCACATTGAGTTGATAGCTTAATTATGCAGAGGTGTGTTATTTTAAATGGTTTGAAAATACAGTAATTCACCTATATGTCTCTGGTAGGATATACCTAAGAACTGCAATAACAATAATATTTTCACTAATCATATATTTGATATTGATCTTATATGAATATATGGGTGTGTTAAAAATGGGGTAAAGCAAATAAGCAATTATGCTATTGTCATTAAGAACTAAGATTTTTAGCATAAAAGGAAAAGATTCAAAATAAAATCACAGAAGTTTAGCAAAAAAAAATTATATTTGGTAAACTGTTTACAATTTCTATTCCATTTCATAATGTGGGTTCCGTCCTTTTTGTTGGGCTTTTATATAGTATAAATATGTCCCAAATATTGCATAGGACATATTGTACTTCCACTAATTTTTAAAAAATATTTATATGAAATGCAAATTTAACTGGGCGTTTTGTGTTTTTATTTGCTAAATCTGGCAACCCTATTCTAAGAAGTTGTTTGTGTCTTATTTTTAAGACAGAGAACTTTCCTGCTTCTTAGATCTAAATGAAATCACCTCACTGATTCTACTATGTTGAAGTCTCGAGGGATCTTCCAAATTTTTGGCAAATTTACAGGGAACTTATATTCTCAGAGCTCTCCAAGTCTTTAGGTTTCTGCATCCTTGCATGCTGTACCTGTCCTACAGCTCCTCAATCCGTCGTGATGTTCAGCCCTTTCTTTAGTTTTCATGGACAGCCCCTGCACACATTGCCACACACGCATACCAGGACTCCAAGAATTTGGTGTTTTGATTGTTTATTTGGTGGATGGATCAGCATGAGAGGCAATAATAACACCATAAAGTCCTTCTTTCCTCCCCTTCTTTCATCTTCTGTACTCAAATACCTTCTTCCTGGCAGCCCTCAGACAGCTAAACTCTTCACTGTAACTTCAGGGTCAGCCCTTTAGGCCCTGATGGTAGAAATTGGGAAGGGAGAGGAGCTCACCTTCTACACTAAAAAATTAAAACATTTTTCCCAAGGGAGGTTGATCTCTCTTGAGGAGGAATTCTGCTACCAACTGTGAAGATAATGCATGTTCTCCATCTTATTACATATTTATTGTAAGTGTAAAAGCAAGTCTACAAGAAAAGCTGGGTTCAGTAATATGTTACATTGGAAAATCAGTGTGAATTCATGTCCTTAAATGACTTATTTTCCAGCTCTGTCATTATTATAAATGGCCCAACAGCAGGGGCACTACTCTAATTTATTATCAACCCTCATGTACACCCCTAGCACACAAATTTTGATCCCTGGAGGGTAGATGACTCTATGTCTGGTGCAAAGACAAAATGAGATGGATTCAAAACAGCCTGTTGTTAAGCAGAAATCAAAGCTGCTTCTTGAAACATCATGGTAGAGCTTCAATGACAAAAGAGCCGGCAAATAAGGACAGAAGTAATAATGCTAATGGTTAAATTGGAACAAGTTAAGCCTGAAAAAAGCCATGAGTTTACAGTAATACTCAAAAGAGGAAACACAAAGTGTGCAAAGAGGTACTTGTAATATAAAAAAAGAATGATTCCAGCAGGATCTTTGCATCTTTATTAATTTAAACAAGTAGGAAATTGTTGACATGTAACGTTTTATTCTGTTTAGCATATATTTCCATATGTTTAGCACATATACTCATTTGTGTAAAAAAGAAAAAGGAACAAGGATATATAAATGAACCAATAAAACACAAGATTTCTGCACAATAAGGTAGACGTTTTTCTTGAGGTAGAAATGACAGGGAAAAGAGGGCATACTAAATACTAAAGCAGGACCAGAATTAATGGTCTTATATAATAATGACTTACAAGGTTATTAACATTGATTACAACTATGGCATATAGGTATACACCATGGCCATTACAAAACGGGGTGTTTCAAAATTATAAATGATCCAAATGTTCTGAGAGGAAAAGCACAAAAATCCAATCCCTCATCTCCTAGGAGATGAAGTATCTACTTATTATGAATAAATCCTTATGAATTTTAATAAAATAGTAATAAGAAATATGTATATTTCAATACTTGAAACAAACCAGGTCAATGTATCATAATATCAAGGCAATGGCATAGGGACTTCTGGCTATGAGAAACTTAGGGAAAGAAAAGTCTTCAAAAATTAAAATTTATATTAAAGACAGGGATACATGGGTATCAGGATGTAATGAGTGAAAGCTTGATATAAAAAGGCAATCAGCCTGTTGCAGAGACAGAAGTTTGCTTTATCTTGGACCATACAACTAAGTGTCACACCACAAATGTAAATGAACAGCCAAAAACCTGGATTCTGGTATTCTAAATTAGCATTGTTTTTCTTTTAGATCTGGAAAAATTTGTTTAAATCCCTGGAAAGATTGTAAACATTGGTTCTGGTAAAGCTTCAGAAAGCTTAGGAAGGTATAAATTAGAACACTGAAAAGATGTAAAAATAAGAATTAAAGCACATTTCATTAATGGTATTAGCACTTTTGCTACTAGTATTATTTTAAGGTATTGGGCATTATGAGTATTGTGTTTCTGTATATTTTTCTTGCTGTTTAGGGTATTTAAAGTATCCAGAAGAATCAGTCACTCTAAGTTGCTAATTGCAGTTCAAATTGTTTTAAAGAAATTTAATCAATCAACTTTAAAATAATTAAATGTCCACAAAAATGGATTTTCCAAGTTTTGTTTTTTAGATATGTGGATTTAATGAATTAAGCATTGAGTGAAAGGAACCATTACAGTTGAACTAAAATAACTCCTGAGATGTAATTATAAAATAATTTTGTTTTTGTCTTTTGCTGTTTCTTTAAATCTATTCTATAAGGCTAGTTCTTCTCCTGTCTCTGTTGAAAATAAGGGCCAGATCTATGGTTCTTCTAGTTATGGTTGCCTTAAGTTCAGACACAGTCTTCAGTTAATAATTAAAATGTCCATTCTCACGTACTAATCAAAATTCTAAACTTAAATTTGAGATTTCTCCCTATTCCTAACTTGAACGAGGTTGGAATCCTACAGTTGGGAAAAGATGTGGTTGGTTGCCTCCCTAGCACTTCCATTTTTCACCTTCATCCCCTTCCCTTGATCTGGCTAACTGCACTTCTGACCACTTTGTAGTCAGGGTATTGGAAGGGAAGAGAAGAACGAAGGTAGGAGAGTCTCAACCGACTGATGCTATCATTAACTGATCCATGCTGTCTTGGACCATTAGGAGATTAAAGTAGGCTCCTTCTCTTTTAAGAGTACTTTAGAAACCCTCCCCTACCCCAATTATGGGGACATATTACCTGAAGTTCTTTTGACCCTACCAAGTGCATCTCTATTTTGCTTTCTCAGCACTTTAACATTTTCTCAATATCTTCAAATTCTCTGTTATTGTCAACTACCATGTGGTTTTCTTGGGTGAGACTTAAGACCACCTCACACTAGGTTTCCTATGTGTGTGCCCCTCACATCTGGTCCATGGAAAGCATTTATGCATTATTTACTCTGAATCTAAATTTATAAGCCAGCACCAACTCTTTTGCTCCATTGTCAAAACGGCAAGCTACCTTCTCTCTCACGCTTTAGATTTCTTACCTGTGACTCAGAAACTTGTCCATTGTGTCTCCAGACTGCATGTGACACATATAAAGTCCTCCAAGTGGTCTTGAAATCACTCATTACATTTTCACATCCCCTTGGGAGTGATGGGTGGGACTTGTGGCACAGTTCTCCCCGAAGAAATCTTCCCCTCCAAATTCTTTTGGAATATGCCACCCTTGATCTATTTAAGTCCTTCTAGTGAGTTTGTGGTTAAAGGACATGTGAATAGTTTCTTGAAACAACCTTTTTGAATTCTGTGTATGGTCTAATGCCTCCTTTGGAATACAATACCTATTATATGATTTTGTTTCTGCCAAACTCCCATTTTAATATGTAGTAATATAAAGTACACATTTTAGTGAGTGTTCTGCTCATGCACAAAATTTTCTCTTCATCAGAGATGCTTACAACAGTAAAGATCTGAGTTAAAGGACTCGGGATATTGTAAACATCGGTCAATAGCTACATAAACTGGGTAGACATCCAAGTGAGAACTACAGTTAATATTAAGGAACATTGAGCAAATTAGCAGCTCTACTTAGCAGTGCTTGAAATAAGGCTTTTTCCTAATGTTCCATTAACATGGTCTTTTATGTTTCCTATTAAGTTATTAGTACTGGGAGACCAAGTCAGAGCTACTTAAGAACCTTTCATTGGTGGGAGGGATCATAGGTCTTAGTTGTTAATTAACAGCACAAGAGTACTCCTGTTTCCTTAGGTCTGTAATGGAAATCTTGGCTTGAAGCCTTAGCACCTTTACTATTAGAAAGGAACCCTGAGGTATCTGGTGATTTCTTTCCATTTTCAAAAGCATTTATGGGCACCAAGTAGATTTTTTTCCCTTGAAGATGACTTTGTCAGTGTTTAATAATATTTATTTCAGAATCTCCTTAGTTTTTTAAAAATTAAACATGAAGATTTCTAGTCCCCATTCCACATCGATATGAATCCGTAAAACTCTGATGGGCCCCAGGGGTCAGCATTTTAAATTAGGACTGAAGCTGATCTAAGGAACACACTTTGACTTAGAATTCTTCTTTCTTTTTTCTAAATTTTATATATATATATTTTTTATTACTCAGATTCTATTTTTATTTCCTGGTAATTATTTTTCTTTACTTTTTTTTTTTAAGAAGATGTTGGGGGTAGGAGTTTATTAATTAATTTATTTATTTTTGCTGTGTTGGGTCTTCGTTTCTGTGCGAGGGCTTTCTCTAGTTGTGGCAAGCAGGGACCACTCTTCATTGCGGTGCGCGGGCCTCTCACTGTCACGGCCTCTCTTGTTGCGGAGCACAGGCTCCAGACGCGCAGGCTCAGTAGTTGTGGCTCACGGGCCTAGTTGCTCCGCGGCATGTGGGATCTTCCCGCACCAGGGTTGGAACCCGTGTCCCCTGCATTAGCAGGCAGATTCTCAACCACTGCACCACCAGGGAAGCCCTAGAATTCTTCTTTCATGAAAAGTCCATGGACCTAAAGGGGCAAACAAGCCACCTCCCATATCCCCTGTCACAACTATGTGAGACTGACTGAAAACCATCCTCCACTTTGTCAATATAACTCTATCCAGAGGGTTATTTGCCACTGAAAATGCCCTTTTCTTTTTTCAATGTTAGAGCCATGAGGCAGAAACCGACCCCAGGAAAGTATCCCTGCAGAAAACACCACTTTAAAGTATCCTCCTTGGGCAATTGGAAAAGGAACCTAAGCTTTGGAAAATCATTTATCTTCTTTTCTGACTTTACTCTCAGAGCTCATTGATGTTTCTGTCTTGTTTAATATTAGCTGTGACAGGTAAGTTTTGCAGATGTAATTGTTCGTAATGTCAGTGTTGATGTCCATCATTGACTCAGCATCATGGGAAAAAGGACTCTGGATACATCAGCCATTACCCTGTTTGCCTTTTGTCTGATGTGGAATCAACGGTATATGAATCTCACAACGTATTTATCTTCTGAAACACAGATGCTAGTAGCTTTGACTTCTTTTTCATTGCTTTGACAATCTGTCATAGACTGTGAGGCAACTTTTAACTCTTATGATGCCAAACAGAAACTGCCTGAGAATTGGGGAGACCTGGAACAATCTGGTATCTTGTCAGTCTAAGAAACCCATCCTGTTGCCACAAACTGATTCCTGCATTTGGGCATGTTCCCTTATATGTTTTTTACTTCTAACCCAACCTATTACTTTATCCACCACACATAGATACATTATGCTCTTCCTCAGATTTTCTAGGCACAGCCCCTACCTGAAACTTCAGCTGCTCTTTCACCTCAGTCGCTTCCGCTTTGGACAGAGATAAAGTCCACTCAGTTTTGTCCCCTAAGACAAAAGAGTCAGTCTTTTGGTTAATCATTTACTCTAGGAGGGCTAGGCCCTTCCACTTGGCCACCCTGAGCAACCAGGCTGTTCAGGATGGCCAACCAGCCACGTGCCGGTTTTCTGGGCCTCCTGCCACTTCAGGACATGATGAAACAGCACGCTCCAGGGGTAGACTCTGGCATTCTGAGCAGCTGCCTGCCAGATGATAAGTCCAGAGTGCATGGGAGTTAAGTCCCCAAGGGATAGCCGTTGAGAAACAAGTCAGGAGGGAGCAGGTGGATAGATTTCTTTACCTCCCTACCTTGTATCAGCTATTTCAAGGCACGGCTTCTCTTTGCATTTGGTCCAAAGAAGACTCATGTTTAAATAGCCAGACCTGATAATCACACTGCACTGTCTTTCTCTGCAGCTTATGGAGAAGTGATAGGCAGCATCTAAAACCTCACTTCACATTGGTTTATAGCCTTTTTTGCTGACTTCCCTTTTTACCATCTTTCCTGCCTTGTTTCGCATCTCCCAAGTAAAGCATCAACACTTTAATTCTTGTCTCAGGCTCCACTTTCTAGAGAACCCTGGCTAAGATCTGTGGAATTTATAATAGCCTGGGTCTTTGGAGTGGGCTGTATACTTTTCACAGCACCTAGGATGTTTTCTGATTTACAGCCCAATTAAGAAAAACAAACTTTTTTTTTTTTTTTTTTTTTTTGTGGTATGCGGGCCTCGCACTGTTGTGGCCTCTCCCGTTGCGGAGCACAGGGTCCGGACGCGCAGGCTCAGCGGCCATGGCTTACGGGCCCAGCCGCTCCGCGGCATGTGGGATCCTCCCCGGACTGGGGCACGAACCCGTATCCCCTGCATCGGCAGGTGGACTCTCAACCACTGCGCCACCAGGGAAGCCCCAAAACAAACCTTTTGAATGTTTACTTTGTCTTTGTTTTGGAAAAAAATTCGTAGGGCTAAATATGACACAATGCACACACATACATTAGAATTTATTTCTAATCATGAAACACACTGAAATACTTAATTTCTTGATTGTCATTAGTTGTAAGGAGGGAAACATATGCTCTAAGTGGTAAATATAATCAGGTCCTTTATTTCTGTAACAAGATTTCATTTCCAGTGAGTGATTTTGGTATATTCTTGTGCTGTCCTTGCTGCTCCTGGCACCATGGAAAGCTACAGGTAGTTACCTCAGTGCTCTGTTTTCTTCTACTGATTGAAATCTCATGTAAAGTGTTCCTCTTTGTAATGAAAATAAGGACAATTGAGCAACCAACAAGTTATAGAACTAATTTTCTCCTTAAATAGAACTTGGTTTTTTTTTTAAAGAATTGCAACTGATGCACCTAACAGAATACAATAGCGACTTTAAAAAGAATAATTTTTTTCTGCAGGGACTCTGGAGTGTAACAAATCGAATGATCTTTCACCACAAAGAAAGTAATTTTTCAGGCAAAAGGTTAAAGGCTGGGGAGAGGAGTAATTCTGCATTGTAATTATTTACATCAAATTTGACATGTAGTTATAAGATCGTACTTATAAACAATATCTTTTCTATTTCTCTTTAACTCTTGCAAATATTTGCCGTTTTTAAGTGAATTGCATTTCATCCCCACTGAGAATCAATGACAACGTGTATTGATCAACTTTAATGGCTGAGCTTGATTGTTCTATTTTACAATCATTCCAATAATAGTATTTTTAGAGAAAGCAGTGAGTTAGCTTTCAATTTCTTTCAGTCTTGAAGCTGAAACAGGCCAATAAAAAGGTAAGTGACAGGATTTGACAATCAGAGCTTCTACATTTCAACTTCAAACTATCACAAACGACAAGAGCAGGGCTTCATCTGGCCCCATATGTACTGATGTAGACATACACATACCCACGTACATTTGTTTTTTGTTTTAAACATCTTTATTGGAGTATAATTACTTTACAATGGTGTGTTAGTTTCTGCTGTATAACAAAGTGAATCAGCTATAGATATACATAAATCCCCATATCTCCTCCCTCTTGCGTCTTCCTTCCGCCCTCCCTATCCCACTCCTCTAGGTGGACACAAAGCACCAAGCTGATCTCCCTGTGCTATGCGGCTGCTTCCCACTAGCTATCTGTTTTACATTTGGTAGTGTATATATGTCCATGCCACTCTCTCACTTCATCACAGATTACCCTTCCCCATCCCCGTGTCCTCAAGTCCATTCTCTATGTCTGCATCTTTATTTCTGTCCTGCCCTTAGGTTCTTCAGAACCTTTTTTTTTTTAATTCCATATGTGTGTGTTAGCATACGGTATTTGTTTTTCTCTTTCTGACTTACCTCCCTCTGTATGACAGACTCTAGATCCATCCACCTCACTACAAATAACTCAATTTCGATTCTTTTTATGGCTGAGTAATATTCCATTATATGTGTGTGCCACATCTTCATTATCCATTCATCTGTCGATGGACACTTAGGTTGCTTCCATATCCTGGCTATTGTAAATAAAGCTGCAATGAACATTGTGGTACATGACTCTTTTTGAATTATGGTTTTCTCAGGGTATATGCCCAGTAGTCGGATTTCTGGGTCATATGGTAGTTCTATTTTTAGTTTTTAAAGGAACCTCCATGCTGTTCTCCATAGTGGCTGTATCAAATTACATTCCCACCAACAGTGCAAGAGGGTTCCCTTTTCTCTACACCCTCTCCAGCATTTATTGTTTCTAGATCTTTTCATGATGGCCATTCTGACTGGTGTGAGGTGATACCTCGTTGCAGTTTTGATTTGCATTTCTCTAATGATTAGTGATGTTGAGCATCCTTTCATGTGTTTGTTGGCAATCTGTATATCTTCTTTGGAGAAATGTCCATTTAGGTCTTCTGCCCATTTTTAGATTGGATTGTTTGTTTTTTTGATATTGAGCTGCATGAGCTGCTTGTAAATTTTGGAGATTAATCCTTTGTCAGTTGCTTCATTTGCAAATATTTTCTCCCATTCTGAGAGTTGTCTTTTCGTCTTGTTCATGTTTTCCTTTGCTGTGCAAAAGCTTTTAAGTTTCATTAGGTCCCATTTGTTTATTTTTGTTTTTATTTCCATTCCTCTAGGAGGTGGGTCATAAGGGATCTTGCTGTGATTTATGTCATAGAGTGTTCTGCCTATGTTTTCCTCTAATAGTTTTATAGTGTCTGGCCTTACATTTGGGCCTTTAATCCATTTTGAGTTTATTTTTGTATATGGTATTAAGGAGTGTTCTAATTTCATTCTTTTACATGTAGCTGTAAGAGAATGGGCTTTCTATCCTGTTCCATTGATCTATATTTCTGTTTTTGTGCCAGTACCATACCATCTTGATTACTGGAGCTTTGTAGTATAGTCTGAAGTCCAGGAGGCTGATTCCTCCAGCTCCGTTTTTCTTTCTCAAGATTGCTTTGGCTATTTGGGGTCTTCTATGTTTCCATACAAATTGTGAAAGTTTTTGTTCTAGTTCTGTGAAAAATGCCAGTGGTAGTTTGATAGGGATTGCATTGAATCTGTAGATTGCTTTGGGTAGTATAGTCATTTTCACAATGTTGATTCTTCCAGTCTAAGAACGTGGTATATCTCTCCATCTGTTTGTATCATCTTTAATTTCTTTCATCAGTGTCTTATAGTTTTCTGCATACAGGTCTTTTGTCTCCTTAGGTAAGTTTATTCCCAGGTATTTTATTCTTTTTGTTGCAATGGTAAATGGGAGTGTTTCCTTAATTGCTCTTTCAGATTTTTCATCATTAGTGTATAGGAATGCAAGAGTTTTCTGTGCATTAATTTTGTATCCTGCTACTTTACCAAATTCATTGATTAGCTTTAGTAGTTTTCTGGTAGCATCTTTAGGATTCTCTATGTATAGTATCATGTCATCTGCAGTGACAGCTTTACTTCTTCTTTTCCAACTTGGATTCCTTTTGTTTCTTTTTCTTCTCTGATTGCTGTGGCTAAAACTTCCAAAACTATGTTGAATAATAGTGGTGAGAGTGGACAACCTTTCTTGTTCCTGATCTTAGAGGAAATGGTTTCAGTTTCTCACCACTGAGAATGATGTTGGCTGTGGGTTTGTCATATATGGCCTTTATTATGTTGAGGTAAGTTCCCTCTGTGCCTACTTTCTGGAGGGTTTTTATCATAAATGGGTGTTGAATTTTGTCGAAAAAGCAAGCCTTTTCTGCATCTATTGAGATAATCATATGGTTTTTCTCCTTCCGTTTGTTAATATGGTTTATCACATGGATTGATTTGCATATATTGAAGAATCCTTACACTCCTGGGATAAACCCCACTTGATCATGGTTTATGATCCTTTTAATGTGTTGCTGGGTTCTGTTTGTTGGTATTTTGTTGAGGAGTTTTGCATCTATGTTCATCATTGATATTGGGCTGTAGTTATCTTTCTTTGTGACATCTTTGTCTGGTTTTGGTGTCAGGGTGATGGTGGCCTCGTAGAATGAGTTGAGGAGTGTTCCTCCCTCTGCTATATTTTGGAAGAGTTTAAGTAGGATAGGTGTTAACTCTTCTCTAAATGTTTGATAGGATTCGCCTGTGAAGCCATCTGGTCCTGGGCTTTTGTTTGTTGGAAGATTTTTAATTACAGTCTCAAGTTTAGTGCTTGTGATTGGTCTGTTTATATTTTCTATTTCTTCCTGGTTCAGTCTCGGAAGGTTGTGCTTTTGTAAGAATTTGTCCATTTCTTCCAGGTTGTCCATTTTATTGGCATATAGTTGCTTGTCATAATCTCTCATGATGCTTTGTATATCTGCAGTGTCAGTTGTTACTTCTCCTTTTTCATTTCTTATTCTGTTAATTTGAGTCTTCCTTTTGTTCTTGATGAGTCTGGCTAATGGTTTATCAATTTTATTTATCTTCTCAAAGACCCAGCTTTTATTTTTATTGATCTTTGCTATCAAGGGCTTTTAAAATTTTTACCCCTTAAAAGGGCAGAAAAAGTTTTCTAAAGTAAGTGCTCTTAGAAAAGAGCAGTCAGGTCCCAGAATCTGGAAGAAGTCTGTCTAAAGTTTAGGCAAGCTAAGGGAAATATTAAGACCTTCTTAAATGAGTAAAGTTGGGAAAAATCAAGGGAGTTCTAATATGACTGTTTTTTCTCCTCTACAACACAGAAGTCTAAATCCAGGTTCCTTTGTATATGACGCCACCACATACTCGGCAGTTTGGATCATCTGCTTTTATCACATTTCAGTATCATTTGATGATGATACTACTATGAAAGATATTTAATGGGAATTCTGTAAATATTTAGCCTATATTTTGATGGAAAAGGAAGGGCTCCGTAACTATACGAGAAAAGATTTCAGTGTTTTACAATTCAGCATGACTAGCTCCTCATATAATAACAAACTGTCAAAAGTAAATTTCTTACTCAAGCTGAAAGCAAATAAATGGAAGACAGCAAGAAACAACAGCTGCAGGATTGAAAGTGATTTATTATTTCACTGAATGATCACTTCAGGAAGCAATAGTGATTTCTCTGGTATTTGGGTGGTTTTTGCCTTGTGGGGAAGCCAATGTGAAAATGGCAAGTCTTTAGGAACTGAAGCAATACCCAACGATGCCTATTTTCATCATTTTTTGTTAATTTCTGTTGACGAAAATGACAGCTAGAATTATTTAAACAAAGACCAGATGTGAATGTTCTGGAAGGAAGAGTAATTTTTCCAAAATTCATCATTGCTCAGTTTTTACTTTGGAGAAATTTCAGAATACAAGGCCAAAGAAAACAATTGTTTCACAAAAAAACAAACAAAAAAATCTGTTGGCCGTGGTAAGCACTGCAGAGGTACTAATAGTGTTTAGTGGAGAGAAGAGATATTTTGGACACTGAATTAAAATGTGGTGCAATTATTAAGACCAGTTTTCCTTCTGAATAATTGGTTCAGTTTAGTGAAGCCATATTTGCACTCAGGTCAGAACTATTTTTTTTCATGTAATTGCATTATATATCCCTAAGAAACATCATATATTAAACTGATGAAATGTATTTACCCCAGATGGCAATGCTAAAGTCCTTAAGCAAAACTCAGAAATCAGATTTTACATGACATATACTTATACTCTGTCTACAAAGGGGGCTCATAATACAAAGTGGAAAGAACATTCTGTGTTTCCCCTCATGGGAAAAAAGTTTAGATTTTTTATCTCATGTTCTCCCCCATCTAAGTGTAGGATTCCATTCAGATATATGGGCAATAAAGAAAGTAAGTAATAATAGATTACTGAACAATGTCTAATCCTTGGCCTGGTGGAACAGAGCCTTTTCTCAAACTTCTGGCTGCTTCACTCTGTGTAATTGGTTGGACACTTCAATCATTACCAAATAAAAAGGCAACATTTCCTCTGATGATTAATCATTTGGGCCTTAGCGAGCATCAGAGACAGCCTTTGAGACATTTGTTCTCTAAGAGCTCCCAACATTAGCTCTTATATTGTATTAATATAATAGTCCCCATGTTCTTACTATTTTTCATGGTTTCCACCTGCTCTTTACATAGTGCGGCTGTTTGAACTCACAGTCTTCCTTCTCATTTGCACTCATGCCCCCACCCTTTTTGCTCATTCCCTTTGGTTTCCACTTGACAGGTTTTCTGTGGCATGTGGTGGGTGGGTCAGCAAGTAGAGCACTTGCCCCAGTTTACTCAGAAATTTCTTCTAAATCTAGGATTGTGAGTTCTTCCCAAAGTTAGCAACTTCAAAATTCAAAAGTGGTCATTCATTATATGATAGCTGCTGAACATTGATTTAGTCTGAGGCTTTGTTCTGACAATCTGTGTCCCTGGGACCACCCATTCTTCCCATCCATGATTTCCTAGGTGGCCTTCTTTAGGTCACAACTCAAGGCCCACTTTGGTATTTCTGAGATTAATACAAACCTCTCACACACATCTATACTACATTTTCTTAATAGTGAATTGAATAATTGACTTCTTAATTGTATATTCAGTGCTATCTACATGAAAAAGTGATAACTTCATTGAGAAAATAATAGGAAGAATAGAATCTATAAAAATGAATAAATGGCTAATAATAATTTAGGAAACATTTTTGTCTCTCTGTAATTTTTCATGTAATACAACTGCAATAAAACCAGAGAAGGGAAGCAAAAAACTAGATATGTGTATCGTAAACTCTTTGTTTTAAATCCACTTCCTAGGAAGCAATCTTTAGTAGTAGACTTTTTTTTAGAAGACTTTTTTCAGTTATTTTTGTTCAGGATGATGACGGTTTAAGGAAGGTAAAATAATATGTGACATTGCGTGTGCTACCTGCAATTTTTTGTTTTTGTTTTTCTTTTTAGTAAAGGAGAAGTAAGTATAAAGAAAGCCCTGATCAAAAGATGAAAACATTTTCTGAGATTTCTGTGATACTTAGCATCAGATACCCAGCTCTGCTTTGTTTTCAGGGGACTCCAGAAGGTGATCAACTGATCATGTACGTGACCTACCTAGCTATAACCAAAGCATGACAAAACTTCTCTCCAGGAGAAGCATGTTTTCTCTATTACATTGCTACACTAAAGGAAGCCCCATGGCAGTCCTAGTTCTTGTCTGGTAGTTTTAAATGGCCTTAGGTCAGACACAAAGGCAAAGAGATTTGACCCAGCAGTGTGAAGACATCAAATGAGGGAGTATCATCCTGAACAGAAATAGAGAAAGAAGTAAGGATGTCTTTACCCTAAAGCTCCCAAACTTGGACTCAAACTTTGTGCCCTGTAAGTGTGCGGATTTGGCTCACTGAAGCTGAAATTCATTAGCTGTAGGGAAGAGCTTGACAGTGATTGTGTAAAAGATCACAGGGTCATGCAGTAATCCTTGATTTAGTGGAGAAAAGATGCAGAAGAAGCAACCATTAGAGACGATCTAATCATTCTGCAAGTGGGAACATTCCACATTCCAAGAGGCAAGATGTAAGGTCTCATGTAATCTTAGCTTTTATTTACTTGCATTTTTCTTTCCATCAACACCCCACACGATTATTAAATGTCTTCTGTGTGTCAGTTGGAATATAAAAGGCACATTTCTCTGAAGATATTATTTTGTGGTTGAAAAGGCAAGGATTATGTTCAATAAATTAATGGGGAAATATAAAAAAAATTAGATATCAAGTATTAGGTAATGGTGTAAGGACTCAGAGAAAGAAAGACACTGCAGTCTTTGGGGATTTGATGTGTGTGTGTGTGTGTGTGTACACCAGATATTGCAGTGAGTACAAGGATATTTAGGGGTTCATGAATCCCCTGAAATTATATCAATAATTTTGGGTATATATGCACATTTTATAGGCACATTTTTTCTGTGAAAAAATTTTCTTTCTGGGGGCCTCCCTGGTGGCGCAGTGGTTGAGAGTCCGCCTGCCGATGCAGGGGATACGGGTTCGTGCCCCGGTCTGGGAGGATCCCATATGCCGCGGAGCGGCTGGGCCCGTGAGCCATGGCCGCTGGGCCTGCGCATCCGGAGCCTGTGCTCCGCAACGGGAGAGGCCACAACAGTGAGAGGCCCACATAACGCAAAAAGGAAAAAAAAAAAAAAAAAATTTTCTTTCTGTGAAAGAAGATCCGTTGCTTTCTAATTCAAATTCTCAAAGTAATCTATGTAAAAAATTTAAGGACCAACTGCTGTTTTAGAGCCATCTGTATTTATGAAAATTTTTAAATAAATTACTGGGAAGGAGAATATTTTAATTTGACAAATAAAGAGGTATATTTTCCCATTTTATTTCAAGCACTATCTTATATTTAAGGAATCAATTATATAAGTATAGAGTATTAAGCATAATTTATAACAGTTATAAGGACAAATTGAGTTGTTCCATAAATATGAGCCATTTCCTACCACCTTTGCCTTCTTTGGACCAATAAGCCTCTAATATTTCTATGTGTGTTTCTGTCATTTGGGTCAATACCTCTTTGTAGATAGTCAAATCATGCTTGTTTGAATTTGACTAACAGGTTGATCGACTGACTGAAAAAACTGAGTAGCTAATTATGTTACTTGGTTTGGTGAATCATCTTATGCTTAAATCCCTCCTGAAGCTAGTTTTGCCTCTCTGGTTGGGTTTTTTGGTCATTTAACCTGTTTTTTTTTTTTTTTTTTTTTTTTTTTTTTTTTTTTTTTTTTTTTTTGCTGTACGCGGGCCTCTCACTGCTGTGGCCTCTCCCGTTGCAGAGCACAGGCTCCGGACACACAGGCCCCGCGGCCATGGCTCGCAGGCCCAGCCGCTCCGCGGCACGTGGGATCCTCCGGGATCGGGGCACGAACCCGCGTCCCCTGCATCGGCAGGCGGACTCCCAACCACTGCGCCACCAGGGAGGCCCTAACCTGTTTTTGAGTAGGAGGTGGGAAAGGTGGAAAAGATAAGTTGATATTGCAATGGTAAGCAGAAGTATTAATTTCACTGCCCAGAGCTCTTTTATTGATCCTTTCTCCACCCAAACATTATTCAACAAATGAATAAGTTTAAAATTAAGTCAAAGCATCTTGAAAACTAAAGCTAAGTCATCTTTATAGTCTGTGGAGTATATTTGTGAGAGTTGGAGTATCATACTGCCAACATTAATTAATTCCTCCTTCTGCACCTTCTGCCATACTGGTTAACTCCCCAAGCCAGTGCTCAGCTTATAGTTTCCCCAGTATACTGCTCTGGGGGAAATTATGGCCATCAAAAAAATTAGGTTGTGCTTTTAACACAGCTGGTTTTACTTCTCTTCAATGTGGGAGGTTTGAGCTAGCCATGAATGGGTGAAGGAAGCATATAGCAACAGTCAAAAGCCAACTGAATGTTGCCTGAAAACATGGGACAAACTCTGCTGGAAATTAGACAAAAAGATGTGCTAACCTTATAAGACATACCTCACTTCCCACACTCATAATTTTGCCATCATTTTAAGTATTCCAAACTTCTAGGAAGTTATGGTCAAACTTTTGACATGAGAACTAGTCTCAAATTTTATGTCCTTTAGATTAGAGAGAAGCAAAACAACCACAACAGTGCCCTTTTACCTTTGGAAACTCTATTGAGTTTACCTAATATCATGAGAAGTGGCTAGATGGTTTTATATGATTTGTGTAATTCTGCATCTTAATCACTAATAAGATCCACTTAGCAATGGGGGACCATGAAAATTAGTTTTGCAGTAAGATAGAAAATGTAGGCGTTTGAATTACCAACATTTAATATAGGATAATGGGTAAATGTCAAATCAAGTCTTGGGGAGTATTAAATAAAAAGAATTAGCAACCTAGATGCTAACAGTAATAGACAATTGGGTGAAGTGGCTGTGCAGTTTCTTCAAAGATGGCAGAAGCAGCCATGCTAATTAGTATTAGAAATTAGGCTTGTCACTCTTAATTGTAGAGATAGAGTCAATGCTTATTCACAAGTTTTAGAGTATAAATAAAAATTTCCTAAAATTTCAGCTAACAGAATGGAATTGTCTTACTTCTGGTCATAAAAAGGAAAAACTATGATTTTGTACAGCTGCTATGAAAAACGATTTAGCAGAAAGGAATGCAGCGTGCTGTGAAGGTGAGGATGTGGTGGCCGTGAAAGGCTTTTTGTTTTGTTTTTGTGAGTGATTCATTTAGAGCCTTGTTTCATGTGCTGACTGTTGACAAGTAGCTTTATTCCAAAGAAAGAAAAAGTCATTTTTAATGCGTTTATTGAATGTATATATTTCTAACAGTGGTTTTTATAAATTATATATTTTTTCATCTAAGAATGAATAAGCCTGTGTATGAATAACATATGGTCCCATGGAGGTATATTTTGGGGAGAGATTAAGTAAATAAAAGAATGGGATTGGAATATAATGAAATCAGAGGGAGGAAAAAAGAAAACGCTTGAACATATTGAATACTATGGCAAGCACACAGATTTTGGAGCGTGTGTTTGAGTTCAAGCTCTGCTATTTACTAATTCCCCTCACTCAACCTTGGTTTCCTCTTTTAAAATGAAGAATATTATTACTTAATTCATGGAATTTTTAATATTTAATAACATATAATATATGCAAAGTACATTGTACAGCCTCAAGCACATAAAGATGCTCAATAAGTGCCATTGCTTACCCATATTTCCTTCATACTGTGAAATGACTTGCTTCTCCTAAGTGGATTTTATGGCTCAGTGGTTTAGCTGGTTCATATATTTTCTCTGATTCTTTGGAAAATGCCACCTGGAAGGATCCAGTCATGCAGGGTGGGACAGATGAAGTTGACCACAGTATTTTACCTCCCGTGTGGAAACCTATGCCATCACAAGTCATTATTAGGAAAATATAGAAATAGAATTGCTGATATAGGCTCTTTCTAAAATCATTAAAATATATATTTTATTTTTGCAAATTAAAATCTTTATTTTGGTTTGCTCTTTTTGTATTTTTATTTTAGCTTTAAGTAAGTAAAAGAGATAGACATAGTTTAATAGAGCTTTGGATGACATGGATGATGTCTGTAAAGCTAATGTGCTTGTTTGGACCATCTTTCTTCCTGTTACATCAAGGGAAAGCACTTTTACTGTTTATGAGGTTCAGGCTTAATTTATTTTAAAAGCTAGATTTTCCATCTTGTTGAAGACGCCTCATTTCTTTCCTGTTGTAGAGAGAGTCAAATAAAGTGACCTCACATTTCAGCACAACTAGAGATCTACTTCACAATTAATAAAAAATAAAATGTCCCTCTTCAAAGTGACCAGAAAATAACCTTATTCCATAGTTAGTTTTAGCATACTCAAGCTTATGTATTTTTAGTAACATGATTATGAGTATTATTACAGAGTGGAAAATTAAATATAATTACAGTGTGGAATTAAAGGTATTTAGGCCTATATATATATAAATTTTTAGCTGTGAGATGTTTTTAGTTTATTCTGTTTTGTTTTCTTTGTATTTTTTATACAAATTTTAATTATTATAAAAAAACACTTAAAATTTACCTTCTTAACCATTTTTAAGTGTACAGCATAGTGGTGTCAAGTATCACAATGTTTTTCAACAGCTTTCCAGAACTTTTTCATCTTGTAAAACTGAAACTTTCTACTCATTAAACAACATCTCCCCTTTTCCCTTTTCTTCTTCCCTCAGCCACTGGTAACCACCATTCCACTTTATGTTTCTATTAATTTCACAACCTTAGATACTTTAGATAAGTGAAATCACATGATATTTGCCTTTTTCTTTTCAAACTGGTAGGCCCCAATTTTTAAAAAATATTTATTTATTTATTTATTTGGCTGCACCGGGTCTTAGTTGCAGCACACAGGATCTTTAGTTGCAGCATGTGGGATCTAGTTCCCTGACCAGGGATCAAACCTGGACCCTTTGCCTTGGGAGCGCAGTCTTAACCACTGGACCACCAGGGAAGTCCCAGTAGACTCAAATTTTTAAAGTTGAGAGGAGAAATTTCAAAATACTTTGTCTAACAAATCACATATAATTAAGTTTGACAACTATATCAGTGTACAATACTGGGTGATAGCTATTTGCATCCCAATTTAAAGAAAATTATTTAAAAGTATGCTCAAGTTTGTATCAAACTATTTATATTTCTAGATGTCTTAATATGTGATGCTAAGAAAGTGAGTTGGTAATACTATAGAGTTTTGTGTAAATAGGTCATTAAGTGTACAAAGCATATATTTATCAAAAATTATTTTTGGGGCCTCCCTGGTGGCGCAGTGGTTAAGAGTCCGCCTGCCGATGCAGGGGATACGGGTTCGTGCCCCGGTCTGGGAGGATCCCATATGCCGCGGAGCGGCTGGGCCCGTGAGCCATGGCCGCTGGGCCTGCGCATCCGGAGCCTGTGCTCCGCAACGGGAGAGGCCACAACAGTGAGAGGCCCGCATACCGTAAAAAGAAAAAAAAAAAAAAATTATTTTTGTATAATGTTTACACTTAAAAATGCCTCTACACTGAGCTTTATTGACACTGATTGAATGGGGTTTTCTTTATAAAATAAAAAATATAAATCTCTTTATAATAGTAGAATAAATAGAGCTATAAAAAATAGGGCTTCACAATTCTTTTTAAGAATAAAAGGTAATATATTTGAAATACATAGAAATAGGGAATCACTATGTTGTGTAATAGGAACTAACATAGTGTTGTTGGTCAATTATACTTCAAAAACAAACAAGCAAACTCATAAAAAAGGAGATCAGATTTAAACTTCCAGTATAAGATAAATAAATACTAGGGATGTAATGTACAACATGGTAAATATAATGAACACTGCTGTATATTATACCTAAAAGTTGTTAAGAGAGTAAAGCCTAAGAGTTCTCATCACAAGAAAAACTATTTTCTTTTTCTTTTATTTTGTATCTATACAAGATGATGATAATCACTAAACTTACTGTGGTAACCATTACATGATATATGTAAGTCTAATCTTTATGCTGTACACCTTAAATTTATACAGAGTTATATGTCAATTATATCTCAATAAAACAATAAAAATAACTGAAAAGAAGAAATGATAAGATTTGAAAATCATTTGATATTTATATTTCTTTATTACACCTAAGAGTCAGAGGACATACTCTGCAAAACAAAACATTAATTTTTAAGACATGCTCTGTAAATAAAATCACTAATTTTTAGTGAAACTTAGCAAAATCATGTGTGAGTAATATTATCTAAACAGACATTTATGAACACATCATTTTGTGAATTTCCAAAAGGGCCGGGACTGTGTCTAATCTGTGGTATAGACCAAAACACCATATCTCTAACTGGACTTCAAATATATTTTCTTTTATAAGGATAGCCCCTTGCAGCAAAGGAGATCAACTCCTAGATTACCCAGCTATGTCTGTGCAGAGAATACAGGCTCATTTTAATAACAAAATTGAAGCATTTATTACGTCACGAGTGGACCTGTATCACCTTTATTTTTATTTTTGCACGAAAGTATTCTGTGATGTTGGAGATTTGAAAACATTGTAAAACAGGGAACAGCTGATTTATACTCAATGGCAGACAATATCACCTGGTCAACATTTTCAATAACTTCAAAAATGTATAGGTAGGGGGCTTCCCTGGTGGCGCAGTGGTTGAGAGTCTGCCTGCCGATGCAGGGGACACGGGTTTGTGCCCCGGTCTGGAAGGATCCCACATGCCGCGGAGCGGCTGGGCCCGTGAGCCATGGCCACTGAGCCTGCGCGTCCAGAGCCTGTGCTCCTGCAACGGGAGAGGCCACAACAGTGAGAGGCCCGCGTATGATTATATGCAGATTTTTTATGGCTTTTACAATATCATTGAAATTTGTTAAAAATGACAAGAAAATTCAGACAGGGTTATAGTTCATTTGAACATGTAAAGGATATCTGATCAGGCATTTACTCGTGTAGCCTGAAGAAAGTCTACAGGTGATGACAAATGGCTCAGAGGCCCTTTCCTCACTGAGTAAATGAAGCAGAAACACCACCCAGGGAAGCCCCAACTGACACTGATGGAAATGATCACAGGCGCCAAGGATAAAACAACTGAAGCAAACGTAATGGGAGAGCTCAAAAGGAGAGTGTGCCAGGGGCTAGAAAACTTTGCTGCAGGAACTAGCAGGATGGACTGAATATACATAAAAGTCTCTATCTCGTATTCTATTCAGATGGTATATTCATATGCATGAGGAGGAGCGCTGGGGTTGATGATGATGTAGTCACACATGTGGCGATCAGGTGGAAGAGAGCAATGGGAAGGTGAAAATCCTTTTAGCAGACCCTGATATAGAGAAGTGAATGATGAGCATGTAGAAATGGTGTGGACAATTGGGACTGGAATTCATTACAGAGGAAGAGGGTTGATATAGAGATCTTCCACTGAAGACTGGTGGTGGGGTAAAGGAAAAGATAATAGTCACTAATTGTTTGCAGAATGAAGGCAGTGATTTTGGTTTGTTTGTTTATAGATGGGGAGTTAATGGAAATGATGGTAGATTGAGAGGAACGATCAGTGGAGAGAATGAGTGTTAAGAAGACAAAAGGGAAAATTTCAGACTGCCACTGACATTCCTTCTTTCCTAAGCAGAGTTTTTTTTGCCACACCACGTGGCATGTGGGATCTTAGCTCCCCGACCAGCGACTGAACCCGCGCCCCCTGCAGTGGGAGTGCAGAGTCTTAACCACTGGACTGCCAGGGAAGTCCCTCCTGAGCATAGTTTGATAAATTATAGGCTACCATCCGTCTGAAAAGGAGAAAGAAGGATTTGAGATGGTGGCAATGGTGACAAGGAATGTCAGTAGAGAAGATAAATTTTAATTCACAGTTTTGCTTGTAGATTGACTTCTTAAAGGAATTAAGGAGTAAGTGCTGAAAGTATCTGTGGAGCTCCAGCATTTAATCATATGTGTACTGGGCTAAAGACAGACTCCTCTTCTTACTCATATCTATTGACTGTTTCCTGTATAACAGGCACTCAACATTTTCTCATTTAAATTTCACAACAACCCTTTGCAGGAAATACTAACATTCTCTCAAATTTATGTTGAGGAAAGCAAGGCTCAGGAAGGTTAAGTAAGTTGGAGGTGGCTATATAGCTAGTGAGCGTCACAGTTGGGATCCAATCCAGGTTTGTCTGCCGGGGAACTCTCACCTCTTAAATATACTCTACAGGATTAAGGCAGATACCTTTCTGACTTAATTCGGGGTGTGTGTGTGTGTGTGTGTGTGTGTGTGTGAGAGAGAGAGAGAGAGAGAGAGAGAGGGAGAGAGAGAGAGTATGAAAAAGGGATTCTTTGATTTATCATGTGTGAATTTTATTTTCCACTTAATTAAAAGTTCCTTGTGTATAGGGACCCTGCCCTCATTTGTATTAAGTGGAACATTTTTATGTCTAAACAGCTCTTTTTTTTTTGTTCTTTACAAAAGGTATTTCTAGGCATTTATTTTCACAAAATATTAATCAAGGTGGCATTTTATATTCTAAGCAATAAAGAAACACTCCCTCTACTATGGATTTCAGAGCAAGTTGGAGATAGCCCACATCTGCATATTGACTGTCTCTTTCTATCCTTTTCGTGTTGTCATTGAGTTTAGAGGGCATTTTATGACCTTGGGTGGCACTTACATTAGATTCTGAGTATAGAAAGAACCGCAGGGGTATCTTTTTTTCCAGTACCCATGTCATTATATAAGTTAAATGCTACCAAGAAAATGAGTCCATTTTGCTTTGCTTAGACAGAACCTATTTAGAATTTGTCAAATGCTCCATACACAAATAACCTGGAGAAGTTAGTCACAAAGGACTTTCAGATACTTTAAAAAATTACTCTCCCCCAACACTGCCCTAACTATTTCATATCTCTATTGAAATGTGCTTAGGGATCTTTTGTGTCCCAGACCAGCGGCAAAGTCAAAGTCCCATTTTGCAAGGGATATAAATCTCTGAATTTGAAATAGCTCTTGAAAATGTTTGGAGTCTTAATTTCATACTTGCCCAATTTTAATGTGGGTCAAGAAAATGGAATGGCAAACGCAACTGGTAGTTGGAATAATGGGACAACACCTAGCAAAGAGCAAAAAAAAAAGAGAGATAGCATTAATAATGTATTTTGAACCCATATGTGAAGAAGAGAAATAATTTATTGTTTTAACTAATAAAACTACATTATTTTGATGTTAATTGCTATGATATTAATTGAAACTCGTGATTATTACTAATTACATATCTTCAACCCATCTTTTATTTACCTGTCACTGCTTTTACGTTATCAGAATTTTCTGCTCTGACTTTAACAACCTACTCCTTTCTTTCCTCTTCAAGGTTCTTTGTACTTTTGTCTTAACAGTGGAATTGCTGGCAAGGCTTGCCTTAATTTGTACTTCATCCTTTCTGTTCTTTAAATTACAGTCTCCTTCCTCTGTCCCATCGATGTCTCTTAAGGACTTTGAAGCTAATTTATAGTGATAATTTCACTGCCTCCACTTATTAAGGAGTGATAGGTGATGATGAGTGTACGCTACAACAGAGTGAGCCTGTTGAAGTCAGTGCTCTCTTATTTGCTGTTTATTCTCAACTTAATAAAGTTGATTGACTTATAAAATTTGCTTGGTGGGAAAAATGTTTTCCAACCAGGTTAACTGCTCAATTATTTCACTGTACAATTCTTGCTGTGGGTTGCAAGGTGATCTTGCTTTTCAGTGAGAGATCATTGATCAGAGATCATACAAGTTTATGCCTATGAGATAGTACCAACACCCTGTATAATTACTGTTGCTAACAAATTTAGATTCACTAGGATAATAACTGCCAAGCTGTCCTTATAAGGGAAAAACACAGAAGTTTATTGACTCCATGATAACTCAGAACTGCACGGTACTTCTCTGCCTTCTACTGAGGAGGGGTATTGTTGCTTGTTGGAATTCTCTCTCTACATCGAGGCTGTGGAGACATTCTCCCTTCCACTTCTTGGGTACAGAGGCTGGTTGTGAAGATTAGACCCATTGGAGGGTCCACCATGTGTGTCAATGACAATCAACAGGACTGTCATGCTCCTCACTCTGAAAACCCTTCCCCAGATCACTATTTCAGGAAATTCAACTAAGGAAGAGCTGTGTTGATGATGATTATTCCCACTACAACTACATTAGCATTCTGTGCACACCAGTCTCTTAAGAATGTTAACTAAGTATTGAAGAGTGATTCCTTAATCTCATGTTGGTACCCCAAATAACCGCTCCTATTCTAAATCTCTAAACATACAATACCAGTACATCAAAAGAACAGTTTCTCCTAACATGTCAGTCAACTAAGTTTGCAAGTAATTTCAGGTCCTCCTGAGAATTTTGAACTGTGTTGACTATTCAGGGTTCTTCCTGCACTGACATGAAAGCAATAAAGCCAGAGTGCACGTTTCTCTTTTTTTAGGGAGCTAGCCTACGTCTTCAAAGAAGCCAATAAATATAATTCTTCAAGGTGACATATTCTTTCCCACCATTTAACCCTAATTCCTAACATGGGCTCTATTATAAATAATTGGATCCCCTTTCCTTCTGAGTTGGGAGAATTTTTGTCTTTGTTTGTGGCCTTTTGTCATTATGTAGTACCTATTATAGCTTCCTCCCTTTCCTCCTGGGTTACTGGACCTCTCCATGTTTTCTTGTTGTTCTTATCTTAGAGATTTTCTCTACAAAGTATTTGGTGATTGGGTATTAAGGGAACCATATACAATCAACATTTATTGCTGGGTGTAACTTTGTTTCATTAACTAATCAGTGTAGTTCCCCAGTGTAAACTCTCCATCATTTTTCCCTTTGGACCAGTGAATAGGCTTCAATTTTCAGAAAAGATGAATTTCAGAAGACATAAGAGCAGCAGACTTAGCTTGTTTGACACTTCTGGCTAAAAAGACATAACTATAACTATTCCTATTAATGTGATATTTGAAAATAAGCATCAAAAATAGTTCACTTTACTTAATATATGAAAATAATAATAATGCTTCAAATTGAGAATGATATTCATTAATTGTCTCCCACATCCCTACCGCTTCCTGCCCCACCTCAGACAGACACAGATACATATCCAGCAGCGGTTATGACTACTGGTTATTTTTGTGAGTTTTGAGATGTTCATATTGTTCGTAACATAGAGAAAGAGCATGATGGATTTCGTTTCAGAAATTAAGTGTGGCACCTACATCTGTTACTTAGCAGTACAACTTCGGGCAAGTCCTTAAATGATTCCCAGCTTTAATTTCCTCATCTAAAATAGGGGTTGTTGGGGCTTCCCTGGTGGCGCAGTGGTTGAGAATCTGCCTGCTAATGCAGGGGATACGGGTTCGAGCCCTGGTCTGGGAGGATCCCACATGCCGCGGAGCAACTAGGCCTGTGAGCCACAACTACTGAGCCTGCGCATCTGGAGCCTGTACTCCGCAACAAGAGAGGCTGCGATAGTGAGAGGCCCGCGCACCGCGATGAAGAGTGGCCCCCGCTTGCCACAACTAGAGAAAGCCCTCACACAGAAACAAAGACCCAACACAGCAGAAATAAATTTAAAAATTAATTAATAAACTCCTACCCTCAACATCTAAAATAGGGGTTGTTGATGTTTTACCTATGTTATAGGACTGCTTTCTGTCTCTTAGATGAGACTTCGCGTGCTAACATCTCATGAGTTTCATGGCTTATTCTGAAAGATATGACCACTAAGGTGTTGCAAATTCCAGTGTTACCAAGTTGCCATTGCTTAGGCATGGTGAAAGCGTGTCATCCCTTAATGAGTTGAGAAGTAAGTTGATTTGTCTGGAAGCTATAAAACAAATCCATAACAGCCTGAGGGTTTTACTCTATTCCTAATTCTACTCATGGATTTCATAGCTTTGCAAAAGTCCAGGTTTTGTAAAAGTCCATAGCATCACTTTTAGGCTTTTAAGTCATGTTTTAAAAACACATCTCCTTCTTTCTAGCACCATTACTTCCATCCTGGATCCCAAAGCCTTTTCCTTTACTTAGTTGAATAAATTATCCTTATTCAACTAACACCATTGAAACTTAATATCCTCTGTTTTTTGCAAAATACTGGGGAAAAAAGGATGAATGACAGTCCTTGATATCAAGGGACTTGTGGTGTAGTGAGTAAATTTGACAGGAAAATCACTAAAATTAAATGTAGTAATTTCTAAGAAGAGAGATATACATAGGATTCAACTAGTGCAAAAAAACAACTAACACAGGTTTGCCACATAGGTAGCAAATAACATAGGTTTAGTTCAGGACAGAATGTGATGGGGAAAATAAGCAATATCAGATGTGAGTCCTAAATAAACATGTGTTATGCAGGGCAAGGAGAGAAGAGAGGGCACTCCATATTAGAGAAAAGCATCCACAAAGGCACAGAAGCAAGAGAGCATAGTCTGTTTGGGAAACAACAAATGGAATATGGTAGAACGGAGTATTTGTGCAGGGAAGTTACTAGAAGTGCTACTAGGATGCTCCAGAAACACAGAACCAATAGCCCCCACCCCCTTATCTGCAAGGGATATGTTCCAAGATCCCCATCTGATGCCTGAGTTTGTGGATAGTATCAAACCCTATCCTTGAAGGACATTTGGTCCTGTCCAAAAGGTATTAATACTTGATCCTGTCCAAAGCATTCATAAAATATTTGTTCCACCCCAAAACGTCCTTGAAATTTGGTTCTCTCCAAAACATCCATAAGACATTTGGTCCATGCCAAAAGATCCTTGAAATGTGGTCCTGTCCGAAACACCTATAAGACATTTGGTCCGTATGAAAATGTCCTTTAAATTTGGTGGTATCTAAAATGTCCATGAGAATATGTGTTCCATGCTAAATAGTTTTGGAGATATATATATAGTAGTCCCCTATTATCCATGGTTTTGCTTTCCATGGTTTCAGTTACCTGAGGTCAACTGTGGTCCAAAAATATTAAATGGAAAATTCCAGAGGTAAATAATTTATAAGTTTTAAATTGTGTACCCATCTGAGTAGCATGATTAAATCTTGCACCATCTTACTCTGTCCCACCTGGGACATGAATCGTTCTTTTGTCCAGAGTATCCTGCCTATTAGTTACTTAGTAGCCATCTCAGTTATCATTTTGACTGCTGTGGTGTCACAGTGCTTGTGTTCTAGTGACCCTTATTTTGCTTCATAATAACCTCCAAAGTGCAAGAGTAAGTGATGCTGTCAATTCAGATATGCCAAAGAGAAGTGTAAAGTACTTCCTTTAAGTGAAAAGGTAAATGTTCTTAAAAGAAAAGAAAAAAAATTGTACTCTGAGGTTGCTAAGATCTCTGGAAAAAACAAATTTCTTGATGAAATTGTGAAGAAGGAAAACAAAAATTCATGCTAGTTTTGCTGTCATACCTCGAAGTATGAAAGTTACAGCCACAGTGTGTGATAGTCTCTCTCTCTACATATATATAGACAGGGAGAGAGAGAGAGATTGAGATTTTAGAAATTGGCTCATGTGGTTATGGAGATTGAGAAGTTCCACAATCTTCTGTCTGTAAGTTAGAGAACTTGGAAAGTCAGTGGTGTAATTTAGTCTGAGTTCAAAAGCCTGAGAACTGAGAGGCCAATGGTGTGAGTCCTGGTCTGAGTCTGAAAGCTGAGACCAAGAATGTGATGTCCAAGGAATGTCCTGCATCAATGTCCTGCATTGGTGAGTGTGATCTTCTTTACTCAGTCTACTGATTTAAGTGCTAATCTTTTCCAGAAACATCCTCACAAATGCTCCCGGAAGTAATGTTTTACCAGCTATCTGGGTATCCTTTAGCCCAGTAAGGTTGACACATAAAATTAGCCATACCAAGATGGTAGTGCAGAGGTGGGCAAGGACCAGATCAAGAAGGAAATGGTAGGCCATCCTGCAGGGTTTAACTTTTCTCCTAAATTTAATAATTTTATGTAGGGGAGTAATGCAATCAGATTTATGTTTCATGAAGATCACTGTAGCAACAGTGTAAAAGTTCATTGGTGGAGGGAGTTTACCAAAGTCAACAAAACAGGTTAGGAATATTGAATTCATCCTGATAACAGATTTTGAAGACCTAAAGAGCAAAATCCAAGCATGTAATGGCTGTCAGTAAATATTCATCAAAGAAATGAATTAATCACATCTTAGATGTGCATCGATCCAATGAGCAGAGGATACCTAGTTTACGCCTATTCCAGGTTTTAATATAGAAATCTACCATGAGGGAGAGAGCAAGTGAATATACGTCAATAATCAATGCTTTAATACAGAGCAACACTAGTCAATATTTCACCAGGGTTACCTAGAATGGATACTATATCAGAAGGATGATGTGTGTATGTGCACATGTACTTGCGTGTGTGTGTTTGTGTCACAGCATGTATGTGTGCATGCCCATATATCCAAGCTAACTGGAAATGGAGGGAGGACTAGAAAATTTAGTGAGCAAGAAAGAATGTGAGCCCAGGCAGGCTTTATGTTAATTATAAAAGTTCATAAAGTACGAAGGATTACATCAATAGAAGGTGACTCATAGTTAAATGAGGTTTTTCATCCATAAGGCATTTATCGATAAAAAATGCTGTACTTACAAACGAAGCCAACTAATGCACTAGCAACATAATTATAATGATTTTAAGTGTAACAAAAGGTATGCATAAATTTCAACCTAAGCACATAAAAATCTACAAGACATGACATTGTCTCAAAAGAATGGTTGATTGAGTAGCATGGGTAGTTATTGCACTTGCAGGCTTTTTATTTATAAAGTATTTATAAGAAAATATCCCACTAACATCACACTTGAATATATCCTTACTAAGTGCTGTAATTCATAATTTTTTTTTTTCTGTAGAGAAATATCTAATTTTCGTTTGCCCTTCTCCAGAAGGTTTTGGAATTTCTTTGGACTTGGAGTGGAACTGCTGATAAAGTGGGATGTGAAGAGTTGAAAATTTAGAAAAGAGAGGGCATATGATTGAGTGATATAGATGTAATTTATAAATGGAGACAAAAGGTAGAGTGGAAATTAAAATTCTTCCAACTTGTATTATATGATTTAAATAGAGTGCAATTTCCATGAGCCAGAGGAAAAAATCAATATAACAAAGAGTCTGAAATGTTAGGAAATGCTTACCCAGCACATGCTCCCTTGGTTACCCTGACCCTCTCCTTTCTGAGGTTGAAAAAGTGGTGTGGAGTCATGAAAGAACACTGATTTCTCCCAGGAAAATGCTGTGAGGATAAAGAACTGCTTAACAGTTCAAACAAATACATTTCTGTGTATAAGCATTCAATATCCCCAGGGTTTGTAAATGAAAGGAAGTTTTAATATCAGCCTATGGGACTTTTCAGTTAAATTTTAAATTTTGGAACATGTGGAATTCAATATGCATGGATTCAATAAAAGCATGTCACTGCATTTTGGATATAATGAAGCAAAAAAAGAGTGATGTTTCCATATGCAGAAGTCTTCCAATTTATATTTCATCAAAATTGTATTACATTTGGCTGTGGTACTACATGCATTTATCTCTAAACATTGTATTGGAAGAAGCATATTTTCTATTCCCTTTCCAAGTATAAGTTTCACTGTAAAGATTTTATATAGCTAAAAATCAGACTTGTAACATTTTCATTGCTAAGGCAAGTATTCCTTCTTTTTAATCACTCTAACATATGTAATAAAATAATATCTTGAAACTTCTCATTATTACATAAATAATCTTGCTAATAGAAGAGGAAACTTGAATTCTTATGAAATTACACAAGGACTATTTTAAGAACACTTACAGAGTTTGTTTCCTGGAGTGCCTGACAGTTTTCTTCAGAATGGCTGCTTTGTAGAGAAAGTAGTAATTGTTAAACCTTTCCCCATGAAGCATACAATTTCTCAAATGTGCCCTGCATTGTTATATTTTAAGAAGGGTTTCAATTTGGTTACATAATTTCAGCCCTTGCTAGGCCCACAGTAATGATAACATTGAAAAATAACTTGGTAGGCTGCATGTTCTCCTATTGCTAAGATTTTATCACAAACTGCTAGTTTGCTAGAGATTAGCTGCTAAAATGCTCTCCTGATTAATGTGCTAATTAATTAATGCAGCTGCTAAATTGTACTGCTGATTAAAATACACCACACAGGGAACACTGGAAAATTAGTCACCACACAGGGAACACTCCTCAAATTAGTCACTCATTGCAGGTGTTTTTTCCCTAAAAAAACCCCTCAGATACAGAGCAGAGTAGGCAGATCTATGGCCGGCTTATTGGAGCAACTGGAACATGTCTGATTCAGGTCTCCTGTTCTTTTATCTCAGTTCTGAAATTGACCTCATGTCCCAAACTCAAAGATGAGGCATAGAGAAGAATTAGGACAAACTTTTCTCTTTTTCTCTAGCAGATTATTTTCTCTAGGGTGTCTCAGGGACTGAACTTTACTAAGATATGAAAGAGTTTGTAGTGCATACAATGTGTGTTGAGTCCAAGCTCAAGTTCAGACTTAGCTTGGTTAGCTATGTAGAAGTTTGGAGCGATAAACATTTCTTCCAGGTGATTCCAATTGTGGTATTCCTTCTAAGACCCTGATTCTCAGTGTTCATAGTCTGCCCAACAAAACAGGAACTATTAAGCATCTGCCATGTACAAGCATTGTACTAGGTAAAAACATAAGGCATTTTTGCTCTCTTTAAGCACTTTATTTTATAATTTTGCGAATAAGGCATGCACCTTAAAAGCATTTACCATTACCAGGCAACAAATGGACAGCTAACAAATCAGTGGAAAAGACATTAAGAATTACAGGAACATGGAGGAAGAATAAATAATTTGCATTTGAAGTGATATCTTCTCCAATGAAGAGGACATTGTTAAAAACCTTGAAGAATGCATTGTTAAAAACCTTGAAGAATGAAAGGATTTAGACTGATGGGTTGGTAGTTGTTAGGCATAGAGAAATCATATGAATAGATGTGTAAAAACACAAGAGGGAGCAGGCCTAAAAGTGAATAAAGTTCAGTGCAGTTGACAAAAATGAGGCCTAATTGATGAGACCCATGAAGGTATCTGAGAGTGAGACTCAAAGCTAACAAGTCAACCAGGACCAGTGTAGAGGAGGCCTTGAGTGACAGGCAAGAACCGGGCCAATGAGTCACTCATCTTTTGGATAAGGAAAATGACTTGTTTTGAGAAGACCAATCTCTGCACCAAGAAGACTGGTTTGGATGAGGAAGATTCGGGAAAGGAAGAGACAAATTAGTAAATTTTCTCGTGATCCAGATATGTTATTTGTAACTTGGAAAACAGCTAATCCAAAACATCAAAGTGGATGGAGAGGGTGCCTTGGACAATAGACCAAGAAGAGTCTCTGGTAAAATAAAAACACAGGCCCTTTTATTCTTTGCTTTGTGGTCAACAGAGACCCTCAATAAATTACCTTTTCATTTGTAGTCATAGTTCTTACCTAACCTTGGGGCATTGTGAATACATTTAATTAGCTTTGTTCAGAGAATTCCTGAAGAGATGGTTCACATTCTGTGCACTTAGGTAAGTGACAACTCTTATGTCCAGTACCATTTCTATGGGTTGAATTGTGTTCCCCCCCCCCTTCAAAGATGTATTGAAATTTTAACTGCTTGTATCTATTAATGTGAACTTGCTTGGAAATAGGCTCTTTGCAGATGTAACCATGTTAAGATGAGGTCATTACTGTGAACTGTAGTCCAATGTGACTGGTGTCCTTATCAGAAGAGAAGAGATACAAAGATAGAGATACACAGGGAGAAGATGGACATGTGACAACAGAGGCAGAGATTGCAGTGAGCATCTACAAACCAGGGAACACCAAGGATTTCTAACAAACACCAGAAGCTAGAAAAAGCAAGGAAGGATTCTCCCTTACAGGTTTCAGATGGAGCAGGGCCCTGCCAATGCCTTAATTTCAGACTTCTAGACTCCAGAACTGTGAGACAATAAATTTCTATTGTTTTAAGCCACCCACTCTGTGTTCCTTTGTTACTGCAGCCCTATGAATTTAATAGACTCAGTAATGATTCTAATAGTTAATTTTTGGTGAGCTCTTACCATGTGCCAAGGGTTACAGTGAGCTCTTGCATACATTACTTCACTCAGTCCTCACATTAACACTGTCTGGTAGGTATTATTAATACCCTTTTAATATAAATAAGAGAAAGAGAAATTAAAGGCTCATCTAAAGTCACAGTCTATCTGATTTCAGTGCTAGTACACTATAACCTCATAAAGCAGAGCAGGGCCAAAAGTTTTGTAAGGTGATAAGCATTTTTCAACCCAGGCATCCTGGAATCCACTGTGTGAGAAAATCAAGCTGTGTTACTAGCTTCCATCCTGTTTTTCTCATTGCCAGGCTCAGGAAGAGTACCCCTGTCTCTTCCTTGAAGATCCAGTGGTAGCTAAGATATTGGTTTGGGTATTAGCAAACATCTATGCCGATATTCCTTCTTAACCAGTGAGTGACAAAAGCTGAAGGTTTAAAGTGGAGGGTTAATATGGTCAAGAGCAAGTTCCACTTGGGATAGAAATAGAACCAGATCCAACAGTCCAGTGGTATTCATTTTTCTTTCTTACCAATTTCATTTCTTCTGTCTTCCGGAATATATCATATTAGAATGGATCTTTTTATATTCCTTAGCCATCATTGCTTATAGCAGGGCTAAATCCCCCCAAAGAGAGAATAATCTCTGGAAATTCATACTTTTTACTCCTGGCTAGGGATTCTGTACCAAATATAGAGTTCTTTTTTTCCTTTGGGCAGGCATATTTTCCTCCCTGTTTTTTATTTATTTATTTATTTATTTATTTATTTATTTATTTATTTAGACTACATTGGGTCTCCGCTGCTGCACGTGGGCTTTCTCTAGTTTTGGCGAGCGGGGGCTACTCTTCATTGTGGTGCGTGGGCTTCTCATTGCAGTGGCTTCTTCTGTTGCGGAGCACGGGCTCTAGGCACATGAACTTTAGTAGTTGCGGCGCGTGTGCTTAGTAGTTGTGGCGCATGGGCTCAGTAGTTGTGGCACACGGGCTTAGTTGCTCCGTGGCATGTGGGATCTTCCTGGACCAGGGATCGAACCCGTGTCCCCTGCATTGGCAGGCAGATTCTTAACCTCTGCACCACCAGGGAAGTCCCTCTCTGTTTTTTAAAGGCATGTGGATGGGCAGTTGTAAAACAATGCTAAGGCAAAACAATTCTTCTCCAAATGATTCCCTCAAGTTTTGTAATATCAAAACCTCAAAAATTGCTTCTAAGAAGGAGGTCACTACTCTAGTAGAAGAAGATGTGCTCTCTCTGGGTCTTTTAGATTCTTCTCCATGGCTAATATGGCTCCAAGAATTCCACACCCAGGCATACTGGCTTCATCACTTGTGCCCATGTTGTCCTTATTCCACAGTGGAGCTTCAACTTGAGAAGGGTGAAGGGTGGTAATGAGGGTGAAGATGGAGAAAGGGCATGGTGAAAGAAAACAAAATGTGGTCAGTAAATGTGATGTAATGTATTAAGTGCTTTAGTAGAGATATGTAGAAGGAGAAAAAGTAGTACATACCAACAACCAAAGAACTCTGCCTGGGGTTGTTGGCAAAGTTTTCATGGAAAACATACTAGTTGAGTCTAAGGGTTGTGAGACATTTCTCCAGAGGAGGAAGAGGGAGAAGAGAATTTCTAATTTAGTATATGCAGACCTAGAGGTAAGGTAGGACAATTAATGGAATGAGAGGATAGTGGTAAACCAGTGACGGCTGGACCTTGGGAGTGTCTCATACTGGGCACAGGCAGTTGTTTAGAACTTAAGACTATATATATATATATACACATATATATATATATGTATATATGTATATATATATGTGTGTGTATATATGTATGTATATATATATGTGTATATATACGTATACATATGTATATATGTATGTGTATATATGTATACATATGTATATATGTATGTATATATATATGTGTATGTGTGTGTGTGTGTGTGTATATATATATATATATATATATATATATATATATATATGTCTTTTTTAGAAAAGAGTATTCACCACTGACTTTTTTTTTTTTGGCCATGCCACGCGGCTTGTGGGATCTTAGTTTCCCGACCAAGGATGGAACCTGGGCCCCCTGCAGTGGAAGCATGGCATCCTAACCACTGGACTGCCAGGGAATTCCCTACCATTGATTTTTATTTATTTACTTTTTTGGGGGGTCTCTGCCAGCTATACAATTTTATGACACTGTCTCCTCTAATACACATAGAATAAGATTTATAATACTTAGGATAACTATGTACATTTTCAGATGCTCACTTCCACAATTTATATCAATATGATCCTGGTAAATGGAAAAATGAAAACAAAAATGTTTAAAATTTTGGGCTGTTTTTTTAAACTGCCTTATTGAATAAGACTGTGCTAGAAAAGCTTTAAAAATCTACTAAAGTTCAAAAATTCTAGGTTTGTTTTTTTAATTAGGGTGTAGTTGCTTTACAATGTTGTGTTAGTTTCTGCTGTACAATGAAGTGAATCAGCTATATGTATACCTGTATCCCCTCCCTCTTGGACCTCCATGCCACCCCTCCCCCCATCCCACCCATCTAGGTCACCACAGAGCACTGAGCTGAGCTCCCTGCGCTATACAGCAGGTTCCCACTAGCTGTCTGTTGACTTTTAAAATAATAATGGTGATAATATTAAGCTGAATGACTCAGTAAATTTTATCATGCAATTTAATTTTCTGCAGGAAAAAGTACCCACTTATTGCTTGCACCTAGAGCTCACCATCCTCATCACCCTCCCTTGACAAACTGTTGTAAGAGGAGATTATTACATGAAGGTATAGAGGGCGATATGGGAAGAAGTTTCCATAAGGCTAGTGAAGAAGAGAGCCAACATTTTCCTAAAGGCAGTTGAAGCCACCAGAAGACTTATTTTGTTTCATTTATATATTTCCTGTTTGTTAATTTTCCCCATCATAAATGAGTACATATTTGTTGTCAAAACAGTGAAAAATAGAGTAAAATATAAAGAAAAATTTTGGTTATTCATGTTCCATCCATGTAGTGAGCCTTTGTTAAATTTTATTTATTTCTGTCTAGTGTCTTTTCATGCACATACACTACATATGTTCATATTTTACATTTATGTTCATGATATAAATGCAGTTTGATATCCTGCTTTTCTCTTAGCTATATATCATGAACATTTCCCCATACAAATAAAAATTATTTAAAGTCATTATTTATTAAGGCTCCTTAATATTTCATTATTTGGATGCATTAAAATTTTTATAATATCATAATATCATTGCCTTCCATAAGCTTACATTCTAAACTACTCATCCAGAGTACTCAAAAACTAGCTCAGCTAAGTTTGCTGCAGGGAGTCAACCCCCATTTATCTTATTGCCTTATGCTCTGAATTAGAATTGGGACTGGAATCTGACTGGATAGCTAAATGTACTAAAGCTATACTCTTTATTGACCCAAGGTTCTTCCTTATCTATTTCCTCAGCATTGGAGAAAAAAATATATATATTGCGGAAAGTTAAAGGGCTCATTATAAGAATAAAGCTAGAGGGCCTCCCTGGTGGCGCAAGTGGTTGAGAGTCCGCCTGCCGATGCAGGGGATACGGGTTTGTGCCCCGGTCTGGGAGGATCCCATATGCCGCGGAGCGGCTGGGCCCGTGAGCCATGGCCGCTGAGCCTGCGCGTCCGGAGCCTGCGCGTCCGGAGCCTATGCTCCGCAGCGGGGGAGGCCACAAAAAAAAAAAAAAAAAAAAAAAAAGATTAAAGCTAGAAATGACTTAAAATATTTTCTTTAGTCTTGTACCTTCATCAAACTGGTGACACTACTATATATTTTTCAGTAGCAAGGTATCCAAACAAAATGAGAAGCTATTATTTTTGCCCTTGTCTAACACTTACAAGATTGGGCTCCCACTGAAGCCCTATGTGTTTGTTTTAGATCTCCAGATTTACATTTTTTCTTTTTAACTGAAGAACCAGTTGTTCACTCTGCCCGCTGGTCACCTGGTCCATATCTGACTGCACCAAGGATATGAGTATAAGTGAAGATATGCATGACTCAGCCTAATTTGTTGAATGGGGTCCTTGATGCTGAAGTAGCTCAGAAGGGATCACTTTGGATTAGAAGGGAATAGTTATGGGGCATTGCCACCTGCAAATTTATTCATGGCCTTGCCTGAGTTTACAGCTGAGCTTTGGGCTGAAAAGCTATTAAACATGATTTATCAACAGCTTCAGAAGTCTCCATGGGGTCTGCACTATTCAACCAGGACTTTCTGCTACTGAAAAGAATTTAAGCACCACTTTCCAGGGGCATTCATGACCTTCACAGATCAATTTAACGGGTCACTTCAAAGTTAAAAAACAAAAAAGTATTTTCAAAGCCACTAAAGTATTCTTAATATAACTGCAGTCTCATTCATATTGTACCATGTTAGAATTTTCTTCCTGTTTTCTGTGACATGATTTCTGTCACAGGTTTATTTTAATAGAAGTCACTTTCTTAGGTTATAAAATCTACCTGTCATATCAGAGCTTCATTTTAGGGCAAGACCAGGATTCCTTGTGAGACAGCAGAGGACTTCAACCAAGATACTGCCAGATAAGACATCAAATAATTTGTTGGATTTTTAACTTTGTGACTTCTATTAATTGTAAAGGAGGAGATGCTGCTGTCTTGGGTAAGGGCAGGATGAAGCTATTTAGTTAACAAATTTGAATACTAATAGTTTGAATTTATTTTATTAAATGCCCCAATGTTCCATGAATGAATATATTTTAGAAAATGAAGTATCCTATGGGAGTTAATTTCATCATAAATAGAAGATACATATTTCTGTAGTACCTTGCATTTGTATGAAGCTACTACTTCAAAGTACTCGTCTCATATAAGTTTTCTGGCAACTATATGAAATAAATAGGTCAAGGAGAAAGTTTTTATTACCATTGGAAAGGAAAAAAGCTGAGAAATCTTTTGAATGACTTTTTCTGGTAAAAGAGCCTAGTTCTTCAATGATTGAATTTACATAATGGCTAGAATTCTAATAATGAGAGTTTTTAGGAAAAGGTCAAAGTCAAAAATACCTTGGGACCTATTCTATCTTCTTTACCTTTGAAAATCTTAACAAAAGACTCTTCTGGGTATATGAGAAGTTGACTCTTAGTGATCAGCTCTCTTCTATTAAGGCAATCTTTGGACCAAAGAGGAACTGTTATGACTATAGTGATACATGAAGACGGAGACACTTTAATTATATGCATCAGTTTCCTTTGTGCACCTTTGTATCAATCAAGATAGACTGGGTTATACTGCAGTAAAATCAACCCCAAATTTTAGGCCCTAATGATAATAGATGCTCTGTGTCCATGTCAAGTCAGCTCTGGCTCTGCTTCCTTTTCTCCTTCACTCTGCCATCCATGTTAATGTAACAGCCTCTATCTAGAATACTGTTTGTCTCAAGCAGAGGGAAACTAGACATGGTAGTCTACAGTCTTCCTTTTAAAAGTTCTACTTAAAATTGACTGCATTTCACTGTTGAAAAGAAGTCGCATGGCCAGGCTGATGCCAATGAATACAAGGATGTATTATGCTGCCACTGGGAGTGGAAGCTAATAATTGTCCATATTAAAATCTACCATAATCTTGAAAAGTTCATTATGAAATGGGAAAATGGCTTTGACCAAGATTTTTTTTTTTTTTTTGTGGTATGCAGGCCTCTCACTGTTGTGGCCTCTTCCGTTGTGGAGCACAGGCTCCGGATGCGCAGGCTCAGCGGCCATGGCTCAGGGGCCTAGCCATTCCACAGCATGTGGGATCTTTCCGGACAGGGGCATGAACCCTTGTCCACTCCATTGGCAGGCGGACTCTCAACCACTGCGCCACCAGGGAAGCCCTGACCAAGTTTTAAGAAACAACATTTTGACTTTTGCTTCCAGATCTGATGGAATGGCTTGTTATAAACCAGTGCTTCTGATGAGAATAACTAGAACAGCTGAATTAAAAAAAAACCTTTTAAAAGATATCAGAGTGTCTCTCAAGCCACTGGGCCTTGACAGTCCAAGATCCTGGAGCGAAGAGAAGCTCATTGACTTGGGCCAGCATTCTATGCATTGCTTTCTGCTAGAGGGCATTTGCTGACTCTTAAGGACACACAGTAAGAGGCTAAGAAGCCAAGGGTAGGTGAGATGAGGCGGCTGAGAAGCAAGCAGAGTTTAAAACAATCTCATGGGACTAAGGATACAGAAAGTGGAGATCGAGAGTGCCAAAGCACTTAAGACTTGCGAGCCCAAGGTTATGTATAGGAGGGAGATGTAAAGAAGAGAGCCCACAATCTGCAACAGTTTTTCCCTTGGGTCATTTGCTGAGTCTTAAACTGCACAGAGCAAGAGGCTTAGAAGCCAAGAAGATAAACACTAAAAAGATAAGCAGAACTGAGTTTTTAATAGAAACAACGGAAGTAAAAAGAAAATTAAATAACATCTTTAAAGTATGGAGAAAATAGCTGCTTATTTTGATTTCTGAACTAAGTAAAAATATCCTTTAGAAGATAAAGGCATTTCTATACAAGCAAAAACTGAGAATTTGTTGCCAGTGGACCTGAATTAAAATATACATGAAAGAAATCCCTTTAGGCAGAAGAAAAATGATACAAGACCAAAAAATAAGGAAAAATAAGAAGATAAGTGGAGAAGGTGGATATGTGAGTAAACCTAAGTGAAAATTGACAGTGAAAATAATAATACAAATAATGTACTTAACCATATGTAGAATTAAAATTGATGACAATAATTACACAGAAAGTAGGAGAGAGGAAAATAAAGTGAAAGTGTTCTAAGGACCTACCATTGTCTGAGAAGAGATAAAATTCTAATCTATATTAAATTTTAATAAATTAAGATGCTTATTGCACTCTCTAATGTTATCCCTACAAGTAAAAGAAGTATAATCTGTTATGCATCTTTGCAAGAAGAAAGACAGAAAGATAGAATATGTGGGAAAAATTAGAAATGAAGAGCAAGACGATAGATTCAAATCTAAGTATAGAAATTATTACATTAAATGTAAGCAAAATAAAATTTCCCATTAAGAGTTGAAAAACAGCACACATCTCTAAGCTATTTGAAAGAAATACACCTTAAATTAAAGGAAATGTTGAAACAGAAATGTTGACATTTCAACAGAAATGTTGAAAATCAAATGTTAGGAAAAATTATAACATGTAAACACAAGCCATAAAAGTGCTTTATAACTAAATTAGTATCAGACTTATGTTGAGTTATTAAGAAAGTTTCCATACATTTCAAACTACTAAATCATAGAGATTATTTCCTTTGATCATATTAGAATTAAATCTAGGATTCAATTACAACATAACTAGAAAATTCTCAAAAATTTGGGAACAAGCAACAAAATTTTAAAAAAGAACAAAATTATGAGCAAAAAAATAAACTTCAAGGGAATGAAAAGGTATGTTTTATATTAACTTATAAAAACAAAAGACATATACAAACTTTCAGATGCAAGACTATCAAAATAAGAAAGCCTTATATTCATATCTTAAAGATAGAGAGCTACATACATGCAGTCATTTATTTTGTATAAAGATGACACAGAATGCAGGGAGGAAAGTACAACTTATTCTAGAAATTGATACATTCAATAAATTGGATATCTACATGAAAAAATAAATATTCTCTACCTCACATACAGATACAGTCAAATTTCAGTTAACTGTACAATAAAAACAATAAGACTTCTAGAGGAGAGCCTAAAAGAATATTTTCTAATACGAATAGCATCCGAAAGGCACAAACCAAAAGGAAAGATTGATAATTTGGACTACTTTAATTTTAATAAAGAAATTCAAAAGACATTTAAGAATAAAAAGGCAAGTCACAGAGTTGGAGAATATATTTTCTCTCTATATATAGAATATATAAAGAATTCCTACAAATCAATAAGAAAACAACCACGTGTAAAAATTGGCAAAATGTTCAACAAACATTTCACAAAGAGGATACTCAAGTTGTCATAAACATGTGAAAAGATGCTTAATCTCATTAGTAATCAAGAAAATTCAAATTAAAACTAAACTATGATAGTACTACATGCCCATCAGAATGGTTGAAATTTAAAAGATGGACAGTACCACTTTTGATGAAAATGTACAGAAATGGGTACTCTTCCACATTGCTAGTTGGGGTATAAAGTAATACAACTTATTCGAAAAATTGCTTGGCAGATTTTATACAACATTTGACCAGCAATTCTATTCTTATGTCCAATAGAAATATGTATATATAGAAACCAAAAGACTTATTCAAGAAGATTTGGAGCAGGATTATTTGTAATAACCCTAAGTTAAAAACAAACTAAATATTGGTCAACTGTAGAATGGATAAATAAGTTGTGATATAAATCATACAAGGAAATACCATGGGTCGATGAAAATGAATGACTATGCAACAATAAGGATAAATCTTACCAACCTAATATTAACTAAAACAATTTGGTAGCAGAAAGAACTATCCAATGGTGATGGAAGTTAGGGTAATTTTTATCTTTGGGGAAGAAAGTATACTAATTAGGTGGGCTCAGGAGATAGCTTGGGGTGCTATTATTGTCCTATTTCCTGATCTGTGAATTGGTTGCACAGTGGTGTTAACTTTGTTAAAATTCATTGAGCAGTATACTTGTTTATGTCATACCTAGATGAAATCTTACCTAAACAAATTAGTGTTTTGGCTTGGAGCAACATCTTTTTAAGAGCTACTTGGTGACAAATGGAGAGAGGGCCATGTGTAGAATGTGATTCTGATTCGCTTTCTCATTGTATTCCTTTCTTTTGCTCTGGAAGTAGAAGCTTATTTATTTTCCCCCTCCATTACCAGAAGTGTGGCAAGTTCAGAATAGATGGTAGCTTCTTTTCTCTATATTACTTTATCTTTCTGAAAATCACCCAGATTGATGCCTCTGGATGTATTTGGAATGTCCAAGGAAAAATTAGATATCAAAATGAAAAAGGCATAAAACAAACGAGCTTCTTTTCACATTGTGAGTTTTAAGAATGTAAATATGAATCAGCAAGTTTTAGAGGTAAAATCTTCTCGGAATAGCAAAGGGGAAAAATAATAAGAGCAAGAATGCCGGTGCTCTAAGACATTCAAGCGTATGTATAGGTATAGTGAGCAGACATCAAGGGAAAAGAAGTAAAGAATGACAAAGTATTCTGAGATTTGGTTTCGCCAGTGCTGAAACTGCAAACAGATGTAAGGACAAATTTTCATTTTTTCCAGGTGAATCATGTTGTCTACCGTGGCTCTGTAACAGATCTTGCATCCAATTTCTATTTGAAATAATCACCTAGTGAGGACTTTGCTGGTGTGGTAACTTATTTAATGCTGTTTTGTGTGTAGCCTGCAGGCTGGCAGAAACATGACAGGGGCAGAAAGCACAGGCAGAAGGGGTCTCTGAGCTAGAATGAGCAGAGCCAGAGAGAGTGGGTAGCAAATGAAGAATTTTTCTGCTATCACCTTATAATAATTTACAGTACTGTCATTCTGCCTTTGTTGTATCTTTGGACCTTTTTTTCTTATATTCTGAGGAAAATACATTATATTTTATGTGATATCTACAATGATTACAATATGATAGATGTACCAAGAAGCAGCTATTTAGTTTGGGTCACGGCTAAAGATGCCTGTATCCAGGCTTGCCTGTCTGTTAGTGGCCCCATTCACTATCAAAAGTGTCCCATGGGCCTCCCTGGTGGCGCAAGTGGTTGAGAGTCTGCCTGGATGCAGGGGATACGGGTTCGTGCCCCGGTCTGGGAGGATCCCATATGCCGCGGAGCGGCTGGGCCCGTGAGCCATGGCCGCTGAGCCTGCGCGTCCGGAGCCTGCGCGTCCGGAGCCTGTGCTCCGCAACGGGGGAGGCCACGACAGTGAGAGGCCCGCATACCGCAAAAAAAAAAAAAAAAAAAAAAAGTGTCCCAGTTTGTCCAATATATTACATGGTCATCTTAGATCAACCTTATTGACTATTTTTTATTTATTTATTTTATTTTATTTTATTATTATTATTATTTTTGTTTTTGCGGTACGCAGGCCTCTCACTGTTGTGGCCTCTCCCGTTGCAGAGCACAGGCTCCGGACGCGCAGGCTCAGTGGCCATGGCTCACGGGCCCAGCCACTCTGCGGCATGTGGGATCCTCCCGGACCGGGGCACGAACCTGTGTCCCCTGCATCGGCAGGCAGACTCCTAACCACTGCGCCACCAGGGAAGCCCGACTATTTTTTAAATAAATAAATTTATTTATTTCTTTTATTTTTGGCTGCGTTGGGTCTTCGTTGCTGTGCACAGACTTTCTCTAGTTGTGGCGAGCAGGGACTACTCTTCCTTGCGGTGCGTGGGCTTCTTAGTGCGGTGGCTTCTCTTGTTGCGAAGCACAGGCTCTAGGCGCACGCGGGCTTCAGCAGTTGTGGCTCGTGGGCTCTAGAGCGCAGGCTCAGTAGTTGTGGCGCTTGGACTTAGTTGCTCCGTGGCATGTAGAATCTTCCCCCACCAGGGCTCGAACCTATTTCCCCTGCATTGGCAGGCAGATTCTTAACCACTGCGCCACCAGGGAAGTCCAACCTTACTGCCTTTGAATGTGGACTTAGGACTCAATGGGTGATTGCTCCCCTAGAGCAAATCAAAGAGGATGTAAGCTATATTTTATTTTATTTTTTTATTTTTTTTTTCTTTTTGCGGTATGCGGGCCTCTCACTGCTGTGGCCTCTCCCGTTGCGGAGCACAGGCTCCGGACGCGCAGGCCCAGCGGCCATGGCTCACGGGCCCAGCCGCTCCGCGGCATATAGGATCCTCCCAGACCGGGGCACGAACCCGTATCCCCTGCATCGGCAGGCGGACTCTTAACCACTGCGCCACCAGGGAGGCCCTGAAAGCTATATTTTAAAGCTGAAAAAAAAAATCCCTTCCTAAGAAGCAACAGCCAACTCATGTTAACAGGAAAATATAGAGGTTTTTTACTTAAGTAATAGACACATCTAAGTGTGTTCCGTCACATAAACTCTAAGACTATATAAGTCTAGAAATACACAGCCGTTGGCCTTCATAGCAAAGGGAGGCCACGTGTATATGAAATCTGTGTAAGTTTTATATGATGGTGGATATCTTAAGGAGTAAAGTTAGAAAAAACAATTTGAGTTACACCCAAATGGGCTGAGCCTTTGAAAAATATTTTATGTTCTCAGATGAGATTTGGCTATTATTGCATGACTTTGCTTTAATTACTTCCTGGTTTTTCATCAAAAATAAAAATAGAACACCTGTATAATGGATATTTGTATAGAAACAAAAGTGATTATGGCTATGAGATGCCTCACCTCCCTGTTTTACTCCCTCCAAATTTTTCACTACTTTGGGGTTTTATTAAGTAGCTATTGATTATCTATTGTGCTCATGTATCATCTATGGAAATTCATGTGTGCGCCCTTTCCCTGCAGGACTCAGAATAAGAACGATGTCAGATATTGCCTTTTGGTGTGGGGCAATGTCTTTTTGTCTACCAAAGGTAGGATAACCTTTGGTGTGGGTTATCCTTGGTTTGGCTAATTTTTAAACAACTGCCTGTATTTCTGCTTTTCTTCTCCCCGAGCTGACAGTCTATTTGCTAATAACGGATTTTTATGTTCAAAAAGAGGAGCAAGGTTTTATTAGAGATAGAGTCCTATTTTATGCTCATTCAGAGGGAAGAAATCTCACTGCTGAGCACACACGGATACACTTACACGCATGCATTCATGCACATACACAGACTCCAAACACTTGCCTTGTAAAAATGTAGTATGTAAAGAGACTTTTGGTGCTCAAACTTCATTTATGTTCAGGAATTCCTTTGACTTCATATTTAAAAACATGGCTTGTTGCAGTATTATGAAAGTGCAAATTACTGCCACAGAGCATATCTCATTCTGCATGTAAAATAGAAACCAAGCTCAAAAAGAGAAACCATGCTCAAAAATCTGCAGTTGCAGCTAGCTAACCTCTTCCAGTATTTCCTCCTCTAAAGCCCCCTCCTGGGTCCAAGCAGGGATATCGATTGAAAGCACCATCTCACTGGCCTACTGCATGTATAATACTGTATATTATATTCTGTAAAAGGCAAAACAAGGTGAAACTTTTCAAACAAACTTTTAATAGGAAACTCAAGGGAAAAAACAAAACAGAAAAGCACTGAAATGGATGAGTCTAAAAAACCTCGTGTTTCTAATCTTAACCAAAGATGACCATGAAGGGGCTAGGCAGGCAGAGCTCAGGCAACTGGCAGTCCTGGTCTCTTTACCAGACTTACCGCATCATCTTGGGAAATCCTGGCTGGAGATGTACCGCCAGCCCTTCCTTCCATCCTTGCCCCTTTCTTTACCTTCTTTATTTTCCTTCTACCACAGTCACCTAACTTAATGGGGAAAATGAAAACCACAGACATGGATACCTTCCCAGAAAGATGCTTCTTTCTCTTCCAGTGAAGAACTTAGAGCCATCCATTCTTAATTTTAAAAGTAATGTATATTTATTGAAGGGAATTTAGAAAATCAATTGTATAAAGAAAATAACAATTTACATTAAAAACAATCACTTTTAACATTTTAAAAAACTATTTGTAATATGGTGATCATGTTCCCAGTCAATGAACATTATTAAAATACATTATTTAAATGACTTTTCATTCTATTATGCTGAAGTTTTATAATTTAATGTATAACTGTTGAATGTTAATATTATTTCTAATTTTTCACTATTAAAGATGATGACATGATAAGTGTCCGTGAATAGAAGTCTTTGCACTTTTGGAGGCATATTACCTAAGTGTATTCCAGACAGGTTATACTAATTCCATTTCTACTAATAAGTATATGATAAGTCGGTACTGCCATGTCTTTAGAAGAACTTGCTAATTTTAAATATATATTTTTCCAACTTGATAGGTTAAAGAACCTGTGTCTTCATTTTGAGGGGAGAGCATTTAAAAAAAAATCTATTGACTGTTTGCTCTATGAATTTCCCGTTTTTGTTCTGTGCTCATTTAAAAAAATAGAATCCAGTGTATTTTTTTACCTCTTACTATATTCTTTACTTAGCTTTTTTTATTTGTTCTTTTCTTTTGTCCTTCCTGCCTCTCTCTCTCCTTCTCTAAGATAAACAGATTTCACTGGAAATACTTCTTAAAATAACATTTACAAAATTGTGCTTCCAAGATGAAAGATTTTCTGTTGACTTTGATTTATAATTTGGAGTAGGTTTATAGTGCTTGTCCCTCTTAAGGAGCAAACTATTTCCTCTTCAACGTGTAAAAGAAAGAAAAAGATTGAAACTTAACAGTGACTTATTTTTTTTCTTTTAAAACACCTGGTTTCCTGTTCCCTGTTATTAGATCTAATAGTTCTTATGATGGAAAGATGTATTTTTTCCCTTTCTTTTCTGCCTGCTTTGATTTATGCTGAATTAATATAGTACCTGGATTCAGTTGTGCCTGCATTAATGAACAGGCTAAAAGCAATGACATTTATACTCTATAGTATAACATAGAAGACACAGAGATACAGTCCAGCCTGTGAATTTCTTCTTTGATGTACCATCCACCATAGGCTACTGTTTTCTAAATTTACCTATTTTGTTAGTAAGGACATTTGGGAAAGTTACTTAATCTTCCTGACCTTAGATTTCTCAGACACAAAATGTGGATCTTTGTTGGGCCTGAAGTTTTGTTTTATTTTGTTTTTCCCTAAATTTTTAATATAATTGTAGGTTCACATGTAGTTGTAAGAAATAATACAGAGTGATCCTGTATATCCTTTACCAAGTTTCTCCCAGTTGCAGCACCTTGCATAACTGTAGTGCAGTATCACAACCAGGAAACTGACCTTGGTCCAATCCACTGACCTCATTCAGATTTCACCAGGTTGACGTATGTGTGTATATCTTTTTCTGTGAAGGCTGGCAGTTTTTTAATTGCCTGATACCTGCCTACCCTGTGGTAGGTTCTCAACAATTGTTTAATAACAATCTTTGCCTAGCTAGTATTTCTTCTCCTTTTCTTCAAATAGGAACCTCTGGGAACTCTTAGGCTTCGATGGCTTATCACAGTTAAAATGATGATTTGTTCAGTGATACAGAACTCACACTTAATTTCTTACGCTACTCCCAGGCATCTCATAGAAGGAGCTCAGGGTTGTTCAGTGGCAGAGCCAGGGATTGACACCAAATCAAATCATCTGACTCCTTCTGCTATAGTACTTGTTTCCCAACCTTGTTAGACTATAAGCATCACTGAGGTGGTGATTCTCACACTTAAGTGTATGTACAAATACCTGGGGATCCTGTTAACTTACAGATTTGGATTCAACAGGTCTGGAGTGCAGCTTGATATTCTGCATATCTAACAAGTTTCTAGGTGATGCTGCTGCTGCTGATCCACCACCAACACCTTATGTTGCAAGAATCTCAACACTTGCTAAAAGTTCTGATTTCTAGTGCCTTCTTCCCAACATTCTGGTTTAAGAAAGCTAGAGTGAAGTCTAGGACTTCGTATTTTTATCTAATGTCCTAGCCAATTCTTAGGATAAATTACTTTTGTTAAACACTAAATATCATTTATATTACCCCCATCCAGAGTTTCTGATTCTTCCAGTTCCTTTTAAACATACACATATTGTTTACCTTAATATTTTGGCTCAGAGATTTGGTGCAATCAGTTTTTTTTTTTTCTTTCTTTCTTTTTTGGCTTTTTTCATTGTTTTATTTTGCTTAGCTTGGCTTTCATCTCTTGAGGACCAAAAATCCCGAAGTAGAATTGAACTCTTTTGCTGAAAGTTTAGTTCAACTCGTGAGAGCTTTAAGGTATTAAAATAATTTCAGTACCATTCCATTTGACATGCAGGGATTTTATCAGTGCTTTAAAAAGTCTTCCTAAACCTGTATATAACAGCTCTTTTTCTGATCTAAATAAATAACACATTGGACTTGCAACCAGAAATTTTTTATCATCTCTGAATTTACTCTTCTTAGGTCCAGATAAAAAGTGGTGCTTAATCCCCTGAAGATATAGACAGTTACGTGAGCTGGTCGTATTGATAAAAGAGAATCATGGCCAGAGCCATATGGCTGGGTTCAACTGTAAAAGCTGAAGCTGTATAAATCATCAAATAACTTGGGAATTGGAAAATATCATTATAAGCAACTTGTGTGAACCCTTGATGTTTTAAATTAGCCATGAAATGTGACTTGCTTTGTAACATTTCAGAGCTTCTGAAAAATCCCAGCTTTTAAATCGAAATTTTCCTATTTGGCAGCAACACAGCAGACCTACAAAATAATTTACAACCATTTGCTTTGTTAGTTATCCCTTTTAAGCAACCCTTGAGGGGAGGAAAACATTATTAATCCCCATTTTATGGATGATAGGATTGACGTATTAAGAGGACTCAAAGCTTTGATTTAGCCAACATTGCATTTTTTAGTCTCAGTCCAAAGCTCTTTACTTAGGCCAGGATGCCTGCTCTTATTATTTTGGTTTATCTTGGTAAAGAACACAGACTCAGGGCTTCCCTGGTGGCGCAGTGGTTGAGAGTCCGCCTGCCGATGCAGGGGACACGGGTTCGTGCCCCGATCCCGGAAGATCCCACATGCCGCGGAGCGGCTGGGCCCGCGAGCCATGGCCGCGGAGCCTGTGTGTCCGGAGCCTGTGCTCCGCAACGGGAGAGGCCACAGCAGTGAGAGGCCCGCGTACAGCAAAAAAAAAAAAAAAAAAAAAAAAAAAAAAAAAAAAGAACACAGACTCAATTTTCACAAGTCAACTTAAACCACTTAGAAAACTTGGGGTAAATATAGCAGCATTGCTTTCTCAGATTGATACACTAAGGTTTTCAGTTTTGCAGTGCTATTTTATTTTGTAATTGCTATGAATATTAGCATTTGTACATCTTCTCCAAATCATACCATAGGACTACTATTTTAGAGGAGTTTACCTCAGTCATTTTCAACAATCAAGTAAAGGAGAGAAGACATTGCAATTCTAATTGAAGTATGTATCTCTACATTGTGGACTGTGCTGCCCAATTCCCTGAACATTTTGTTCTTTAATAAAATATACACTTTGCCTTGGTGTTTTATGTTTGGAGAAATATTTTTACATACAGATTTAAAAAAAAACCTTTGCTATAACCTTGTGATTCTATAAAGCAGATCTTAAAAGATGAGGTCATTGATGCTCCCTCAGAAAGCTGAAGAGACTCTTGTTCAGAGGCAAGAATAGAGCCCATTTATTATAGCTTTTGCTTCAGTTCTCTTTCTATGGTAAAGGAAGTATTGATAATTGAAAGTAATACAGTGATCATCATCCCTGCTCCTGAACTCAATATATATTTTACTGATTTAGTTTACACAGTTGTTTCTCTAAGTGTGGTACCCAGGCAGTCGACATCAGAATCACTCCAAGATCCTGACTAAAAGAAAGATACCTTTAGTGTACCTGGCAGCTACAGAAAGAGGATTGGGGGAAATCTTGGAATCTGCTCTTTAACAAGGTCTCCAAGTGATTTTAATGCTTACTAAAATCTGAGATCCATGGCATAGAGTAAGAGGCTTGATTCACATCTATCATAGAAGCTATTCTCCTCATGGAAGCTGTTTGAGATCTGTGAGTAACTGGATTGCTTTGTTTTAATACAGAGTGCACTTTTTTCTCAGTGTAATCTTCACTTACTTTCTTACTAAAATAGCCTACATCTAGCAAAACTGTTTAAACCTTGCAAGCAATCCAGGTTAACAAGATGGTTGAATGTTCCTGAAACCTTCTCACATAACGTTTACACCTAGGTGGGTGGACTCCTACCAAGGAAACCTTGCTGCTCAGGCTAAATACCTGGGCCTATAGTTAGATTTATTCCTCCTACTGGACTTTCTGGGAGTGGCTAATAGTGACCTGTGCTTGCTGTAGAGGGTACAGCAAGTTTTCCTTAGCTAGGCAATTTGCTTTAACTATCTACATTTTTATTACCTTCTTATCTCAAGTGCTAAATTTGACATCTCCTTTAAAGTGTGTAAACATTTTACTGAATCTAGAGCTCAGCCGTACAATAACCCAGAACTAAGGGAGGCATAAAATGTAAAGGGCCACTCTGAGTTCTCTATTACTTCCTCATATTCTACTATATGTAGCACTAGTACTCGATCTTCAAAGAGAGCATGTTCTAGTTACCTGGAGTAGTACATTAAGTGAAGAAATATTGTAAGGTATAATGTGATAGATTAATATAGTGCAACATTATTTATTTATTTATTTTTTGTGGTATGCGGGCCTCTCACTGTTGTGGCCTCTCCCGTTGTGGAGCACAGGCTCCGGACGCACAGGCTCAGCGGCCATGGGTCACGGACACAGCCGCTCCATGGCATGTGGGATCCTCCCGGACCGGGGCATGAACCCGTGTCCCCTGCATTGGCAGGCGGACTCTCAACCACTGCGCCACCAGGGAAGCCCTATGAAACATTATTAACATCATTATCAAGAGAAATGACATCAAATAAAGTTCTCTTGTTTATTTAAAGGAGCAAAAGCAAGGCACTTTTCAAAAAATTTTTCCAAAATCCAGATTCCATAGTTTTGACATATTGTATGCTCATGTAATTTCCCGTTTTTAAATTTTCTAAGATCCCTTCATACAGAAAACTCTATCATCTCTGTTTCCATTGCTGCTTACATATTCTTGGGCATTAACTCAAACTTTAGACAATGGACCAGGGTGAATTAGGGTCCAGAAAATGCCCAGGGGTACGCTGAACCTAATGGGTGCTTAAGACCTTGGCACAAAGAAAGGAGGTAGGAAGAGTAAACTTTGGTGTGATTTGGGCCAAGCTTCTCAAGCTTCTTGAATTTTTCTTCTATAAAAGCATATATGTGGGGGAGACCTTCAAGATGGCGGAAGAGTAAGATGTGGAGATCACCTTCCTCCCCACAAATAAATCCAAAATACATCTACATGTGGAACAACTCCTACAGAACACCTCCGGAACGCTGGCAGAAGACCTCAGACTTCCCAAAAGGCAAGAAACTCCCCACGTTCCTGGGTAGGGGAAAAGAAAAAAGAATAAACAGAGACAAAAAAATACGGCCGGGACCTGCACCAGTGGGAGGGAGCCGTGAAGGAGGAAAGGTTTCCACACACTAGGAAGCCCCTTCGCGGAAGGAGACTGCGGGTGGCGGAGGGGGGAAGCTTTGGAGCCGCGGAGTAGAGCACAGCAACAGGGGTGCGGAGGGCAAAGCGGAGAGATTCCCGCACAGAGGATCGGGACCGACCAGCACTCACCAGCCCGAGAGGCTTGTCTGCTCACCCGCCGGGGCGGGCGGGGCCTGGGAGCTGAGGCTTGGGCTTTGGAGGTTGGATCCCAGGGAGAGGACTTGGGTTGGCGGCGTGAACATAGCCTGAAGGGGTTAGTGCGCCATGGCTAGCCAGGAGGGAGTCCGGGGAAAAGTCTAGAACTGCCTAAGAGGCAAGAGACCATTGTTTCTGGGTGCGAGAGGAGAGGGGGATTCAGAGCACCACCTAAACGAGCTCCAGAGACAGGCGCGAACCGCGGCTAACAGCGCGGACCCCAGAGACGGGCATGAGACGCTAAGGCTGCTGCCGCCACCAAGAAGCCTGTGTGCGAGCACAGGTCACTCTCTACACCTCCCCTCCCAGGAACCTGTGCAGCCCGCCACTGCCAGGGTCCCATGATCAAGGGACAGCTTCCACGGGAGAACACACGATGCGCCTCAGGCTGTTGCAATATCATACCGGCCTCTGCCGCCGCAGGCTCACCCCGCATCCGTACCCCTCCCTCCCTCCAGCCTGAGTGAGCCAGAGCCCCTGGAATCAGCTGCTCCTTTAACCCTGTCCTGTCTGAGGGAAGAACAGATGCCCTCAGGCGACCTACACGCAGAGGCGGGTCCAAATCCAAAGCTACGAGGCCACCATCACCCTGATACCAAAACCAGACAAAGATGTCACAAAGAAAGAAAACTACAGGCCAATATCGCTGATGAACATAGTTAAAAAAATCCTCAGTAGCATAATAGCAAACAGAATCCAACAGCACATTAAAAGCATCATATACCATGATCAAGTGGGGTTTATCCCAGGAATGCAAGGATTCTCAATATATGCAAATCAATCAATGTGATACAACATATTAACAAATTGAAGGAGAAAAACCATATGATCATCTCAATAGATGCAGAAAAAGCTTTTGATAAAATTCAACACCCATTCATGATAAAAACCCTTCAGAAAGTAGGCATAGAGGGAACTTACCTCAACATAATAAAGGCCATATATGACAAACCCACAGCCAATATTGTTCTCAATGGTGAACAACTGAAACCATTTCCACTAAGATCAGCAACAAGAGAAGGTGGTCCACTTTCACCACTATTATTCAACATACTTTTGGAAGTTTTAGCCACAGAAATCAGAAAAGAAAAAGAAGTAAAAGGAATCTAAATCAGAAAAGAAGAAGTAAAGCTGTCACTGTTTGCAGATGACATGATACTATACATAGAGAATCCTAAAGATGCTACCAGAAACCTACTAGAGCTAATCAATGAATTTGGTAGAGTAGCAGGATACAAAATTAATGCACGGAAATCTCTTCCATTCCTATACATTGATGATGGAAAATCTGAAAGAGAAATTAAGGAAACACTCCCATTTACCATTGCAACAAAAAGAATAAAATACCTGGGAATAAACCTACCTAAGGAGACAAAAGACCTGTATGCAGAAAACTATAAGTCACTGATGAAAGAAAGTAAAGATGATACAAACAGGTGGAGAGATATACCATGTTCTTGGATTGGAAGAATCAACATTGTGAAAATGACTGTACTACCCAAAGCAATCTACGGATTCAATGCAATCCCTATCAAACTACCGATGGCATTTTTCACAGAACTAGAACAAAAAATTTCACAATTTGTATGGAAACATAGAAGACCCCAAATAGCCAAAGCAATCTTGAGAAAGAAAAACAGAGCTGGAGGAATCAGGCTCCCAGACTTCAGACTATACTACAAAGCTCCAGTAATCAAGACAGTATGGTACTGGCACAAAAACAGAAATATAGATCAATGGAACAGGATAGAAAGCCCATTCTCTTACAGCTACATGTAAAAGAATGAAATTAGAACACTCCTTAACACCATATACAAAAATAAACTCAAAATGGATTAAAGGCCCAAATGTAAGGCCAGACACTATAAAACTATTAGAGGAAAACATAGGCAGAACACTCTATGACATAACTCACAGCAAGATCCTTTTTGACCCATCTCCTAGAGACATGGAAATAAAAACAAAAATAAACAAAAATGGACCTAATGAAACTTAAAAGCTTTTGCACAGCAAAGGAAACCATAAACAAGATGAAAAGACAACCCTCAGAGTGGGAGAAAATATTTGCAAATGAAGCAACTGACAAAGGATTAATCTCCAAAATTTATAAGCAGCTCATGCAGCTCAATAACAAAACAACAAACAACCCAATCCAAAAATGGGCAGAAGACCGAAATAGACATTTCTCCAAAGAAGATATGCAGATTGCCAGCAAACACATGAAAGAATGCTCAACATCACTAATCATTAGAGAAATGCAAATGAAAACTACAATGAGGTATCACCTCGCACCAGTCAGAATGGCCATCATAAAAAAATCTACAAACAGTAAATGCTGGAGAGGGTGTGGAGAAAAGGGAACCCTCTTGCACTGTTGGTGGGAATGTAAATTGATATAGCCACTATGGAGAACAGTATGGAGGTTGCTTTAAAAAACTAAAAATAGGGCCTCCCTGGTGGCGCAGTGGTTGAGAGTCCGCCTGCCGATGCAGGGGATACGGGTTCGTGCCCCGATCTGGGAGGATCCCATATGCCGCGGAGCGGCTGGGCCCGTGAGCCATGGCCGCTGGGCCTGCGCATCCGGAGCCTGTGCTCCGCAACGGGAGAGGCCACAAGAGTGAGAGGCCCGCATACCGCAAAAAGAAAAAAAAAAAAAAAAAAAACTAAAAATAGAAATACCATACGACCCAGCCATCCCACTACTGGGCATATACCCTAAGAAAATCGTAATTCAAAAGGGTCTTATACCACAATGTTCATTGCAGCTCTATTTACAATAGCCAGGACATGGAAGCAACCTAAGTGTCCACTGACAGGTGAATGGATGAAGAAGATGTGGCACATATATACAGTGGAATATTACTTAGCCATAAAAAGAAATGAAATTGAGTTATTTGTAATGAGGTGGATGGACCTAGAGACTGTCATACAGACTGAAGTAAGTCAGAAAGAGAAAAATAAATACAGTGTGTTAACACATATATATGGAATCTAAAGAAAAAAATGGTTATGCAGAATCTAGGGGCTGGACAGGAATAAAGACGCAGGTTAGAGAATGGACTTGAGGACACGGGGACAGGGAAGGGTAATCTGGGTCGAAATGAGAGAGTGGCATGGACTTATATATACTACCAGAATAGATAGCTACTGGGAAGCAGCCACATAGCACAGGGAGATCAACTCGGTGCTTTGTGACCACCTAATGGGGTGGGATGGGGAGGGTGGGAGGGAGATACAAGAGGGAGGAGATATGAGGATATATGTATATGTATAGCTGATTCACTTTGTTATATAGCAGAAACTAACACACCATTGTAAAGCAATTATACTCCAATAAAGATGTTAAGAAAATTTTCAGAAGAAAAAGCATATATATGGAATCTAGAAAAATGGTACAGATGAACCTATTTGCAAAGCAGAAATAGAGACACAGATGTAGAGAACAATCGTATGGACACAGAGGCGGGAAAGGGGGAGTGGGACGAATTGGGAGATTGGGATTGACATACATACACTACTATGTATAAAATAGATAACTAATGAGAATGTACTGTATAGCACAGAGAATTCTACTCAATGCTCTGTGGAAGGAAATCCAAAAAGGAGTGGATATATGTATATGTATAGCTGATTCACTTTGCTGTGCAGCGGAAACTAACACAACATTTTGAAGCCACTGTCCTCCAATAATAAAAAAAAAAAAGCAAAGGCTTGTATTAGATTATCTTTAATGTAGTTACCAGCTCTAACACTGTGAGTCTCAATGAAATCTATTAGAAGGGGGAAAGGAGAGAAAGAATTTTATTTATATATATATATATATATATATATATATATATATATATATATATATATATATATATAAAGAGAATAGATAGGAAGAGGAAGTAACAAAAGGAGAAGAGGAGAGAGGGAATAGGGAAGTGGTTGAGAGAGCGTCCCACCAATTACCTTGGCTGTGGTTCCTTGATCCTGAGCAAGGGAGAACCTTATCTGGTATTCAGAGGAATTAAATAAACAAGTGAGTAACTAACTAAATAAATCACAAAAATCATAACTAATTTTCCCAGACAAAGTTGATTTAATAGCCACTTGGCCCTTAGTTAGTTTCATGAATTATTCTTGTATTCCTTTGGATACTACCTGCAGTTGATCGAGTTATATGGCATCACTGATTTGGACACTGTTATGCTTGGCTTGTAGAAGCCAGTAAATAGAAGACAGTTTATGAGAGGAATGCTAAAGGTGGCTGTGATAAATCTAAAATGTTATTTCCATTCATTTAAAAAGCCTCTGAAATATAAATAACCCCAGTGTGAATGGTAGGGCACTTATCCTATCCAGTTCCTTTGTTTGCTAATGACTGCAAAAGTTCACTCTCACCTGCAGAGTCATAAAAGTTTATAAATAATAACAATACATGAACAGCCTCTCTGCCAAAATTCCTTGACCATGTCTTATTTTATTGATTCTACCCTCTAAATGTTCTACTAGAGGAAAAATGAATACGGATATTTAACAAGATTTTAGGAGAAATCAATATTAATGTATTTACCAGCTGAGTTTAATTTTTAAAAGGGAAAATGTCTGCATTAAAAAGGCTAAAGCTTAGATTTATTTGTATGCACTGAGGAACAGTTGGAAAGGAAGGGTGTTTTGAAGTTCAGTCAGCCAGATAGATCACTGGAGGGAGCTCTAACTTCACCACAAAACCAGAACTGAACTCTTTCTTTGTTCTTAAATTTCACATACAGCTGATGCCCACCCGCGCCCCCCAATAAAATCAATAATAAATAAGAAAAGTGTCTGGAAAGGAAAAATGTGTTTTTTGGGACATCACATGCCACATTTGCTTACAAATAAAGACAGAACCACTATTCAGAGCTGACAATATTTAAACAAGTCAAAAATACAAGACTATATATAGTGAGAGCCACAGTATACACTTTGTATGAAAAATACTTTGAAAAATATACTTCAAAACTCTCCACACTCTCGCACCTCACCCCCATTATAATAGTGTAAATCCACAATGACACCACTCTCAAGGCCAGCCAGGCAGAATCTGGCTTTGGTGTTCACAGAATTCACACAAGCTCTTGAGTACTTTATATGGGAGGAGACTTTGTAAAGGCGTGGGTGATATCTTGGGCCCATTCTTAGCAACATCACAACTATTTCTGTGTTGGACCAGCTTTATGAAAGACATTTACTTTTTCAGAGCCTGAGTGGTGTGCTTGATAGCACCCTGGATTGGGAACCAGAACACCTAGATTTTCATCACTGCTGAAATCCTAACTGTATGTGAGCCTGTGGGCTTTATCGTCTTCACATTCCTGATGAAACAGAAGTATGAAAAGGTTAAACTAAGTGATTTCTAAAGCCCCTTCTAATTTTTAAGTTATGATCATCAAGTTAAAATTGTTTATTTGCTTTTTCAGTACGAACTGACTCTGATTATCGTATATGCTCATAGAGAGTGATATTTAAAATTCACTTCTGTCATTTAGAAATCCCCCAAATGCTGTGTCTATCTTAAAAACATTTTCCAAGAGTTTCCCTACACCTTCCTTCTTATATACCCTTCCTCCTCCTTCCATTGCTTACCTGGTCCTTTTACAGTTGGCTCCAGCTAAGAAGCAAACCTGTACTAATATTCTGAAAAAATGACTCTCAGTATCTCCAGGATCAGGCCTAACCCGGTGGGAATTCTGGGGACTTAGGCAGGCTATAGAGCCGGGTCTTCTGGCAGGGATTTGTTTAATTAAGGTGTTACCTCGAGCCAAGTACATAATTTGCAGGACCCAGTGCAGAATGAAAATGCAGGGTCCCTGCTCAAAAAATTATTAAGAATTTTCAGATGGTGACAGCAGACCATTAAACCAAGCCCAGGGCACTTACGAACATGGGGCCGTGTGTGACTACACAGGTCGCATACCCAGGCAGCCATTTGTGCCTGGAGTGGTGGGAACCCTGGGTTCAGTCTCACAGGTGTATAGGACTGAGTTTGACTCCAAAAGTATTATCCATGAAAAAAAAAATCCAATACAAATAAGATAACATAAAAACAAGTCACTCCTACCAACTTATTTTTTTAAAGGTGACAAATGGTTCCAACAAAGAAGCTCTGATTATGTTTGGGCCAAATCCTTAGAAAGATAATCAGTTAAATAGCTTTGGAAAAAGCACTGTGGAAAGGGAAGGTGTTGAAATCATATGATCATTTTGTTTATACCAATTAAAATTTTCATTTTGAGAAGGTGTAATGGTTTCTTCCAAGTAGTTTCAAGAAATTGGAAAGCCAGATGGAGATGCAAACAGTGGTACAAAGACTGACAAGAAGTTTCTTGGAGGGACTGGCAAAGTGTAGGGAAAAGATGCTTTCAAAAGGCTAGAGGCATTAGTTTACCTCTACTACCCAAAGCTTTAAAATAAAGTTTGTAATAGATCAACTGTATAATTTTTTCATGTTTTTTTCTAACATTTTATTTTTGTCTGATTCTGTTATTCTAGTGGGGGGAAGATTACCTTGGCAATACATACACTGTATTGTAACCTTTGATGGGATATTTGTGGTTTCAAAACAACTTCAAAGCTATTTTTTCCCTTCAGCAATAGCTGTTAGTCAGCATTGATTGACTTTATGACAGTGTTCCTTGGCATTCATTTTTATTTGAGCTCAGCGGTCCAAGTAAATTGTGTTAATATTTTAGGTAGCATCTTGTGATTTGCATTGGCTGAGATCTAGAACAAGACAATTCACAGCTATGAATTTGTTTTTTCCTCTCTACACAGCACAACTTGGTGGCATCCTGACTGCTTCAGAGAAGCACCATCATCACCTTTGAGATGGAGTCTTAGAAAGCTTTCTTCCAGCCAGTTGTAAGCAGGTAAGTTTGCATTAGTGTTTCTGCTGCCTTCTCTCCCTCTTACCCAGGTTCTGAGTCTCCTACTCCTACCCTCATCTGTGAACAGAAGCTTATACTTTTCGACTTTCAAGTTTTCCTTCTCCTGCAGTAGTCCTCTTTCTCTCTTGAGTTAAAAGCTAGCCAATCTGCTGAACTAAGTCTTATTAGTTTGTCTACTGGTGGATGACTATACACATAGGTGCACTTCTAAGTACTATGTTTGCTTTTCCTTGGAGCCTGCTGCTATGAGAAAATTTAAGCCAAGTGAGAGTCAGAAACGTAGAACTATGTCACGAGGAAGGCCAGAAGGAGAGTTGACTTGGGTAAGGAGTGATAGATATATTGTGACCTTAAAATAACAAAGTTGCTTACTTTCTACCATAAAGGCAATCCTAATTCTTAGATAATATATCTCATCCTTTTAAGGGTGTGTTGGCCGACCAAAGATAATTTAGAGAAGCTAAAATTTAGGAATCTGAAAACAGGCCTTAATTATGGCCTTTGCATTCAGTTCACAGTGAAAGCAGATTGAATTTAAGCTTCCAAATAACATAGCCCTCGGGGCTAATGCTCTTGGAATAAACTTAAAATGAAACTGTTTCATACTGAAATCCATTAGTTGTTTCTTTAGCAAACCCTCTTAGGTAGGGCCCCTTTAGCCTACATTTCCTGATTCTGCTGTACTTTATGGTGTTATGACTAGGTCCCAAAGAACACAGTGGAATGCAACCTGTAAAAGCACTTTTTACTTAAAATTTTAAAATCAAAAATGACTGGAGAAAAAACATGGTAATTATAGCTTAACATAACAATGCAGAGGATACAGCCTGCAATGTAGTAGTTTCAATCATCATTATTATTAGCACAGTTTTTAGAAGTCATTAGTTGCTGAATTTTTAAATGTTTTGTTTATTAAGATAAAAAATATATGCAAAAGATGCCATCAAATCAGCGTTCCGAAGGTGGTGAGGAATTAGTTTTCTCGTTATCACAAGATCTTTCCTCAGGCATGCTGCAGAGAGATATTTCACTTACAGCTAAAATCCACCCAATTGCATAAGGAAACAAAGGACATTTCTGCCCAAGAATTTGGTTTACACTGTTAATTTGGAATCATTTTAGACTTACAGAAAATTTGCAAAAATAATATAGGGAATTCCTATATACCCTTCACCCAGCTTCCCCTAATGTTAACATATTACATAAACATAGTACAATGATCAAAACCAAGAAATTAATATTGGCAAAATGCTATTAGCTAAACTATAGATGGTATTTGAATCCCAACAATTTTCCCATTCATGTCCTTTTTTTTGGTCACAGAATCCAATCGAGAATCCCACATAGCATTCCATCTTCAAATCTACTTAGTCTCTCCCAGTGTGTAAAAATTTCCTCAGTCTTTCCTTGTCTTTCTTGATCAGAGTCATATTTCAAACAGGATTTATTCCTTTGAGTTGAATAATAATGAAAGAATAGAAAAATCCCCAACATTTGGGAACTTTAAGAGAAAAATTATATATTTTCTTAGAAATCTTTCAAATTATTAGAGTATGCTTTGCTAATTTTAAATGTATATATTTAAAATTATGAATTAAAATCTAGATGATTTAAATATTTTAAAAATATTTTTGAAAGAAAAATTTTTTTTCTGCACATTGCTGTTTTGTTTTTTGTTTGTAATGACCTGTCTTGAGCAGTTTAAATCTAAAATAAGACTCCTTTGGGAGTGGCTTTTGGATTTATAATTTAGAAGAATTTTTACAGAAATAGGATAATTGCTCTATGGCTTCTTTGGCTTAAATTAGAAAGAAATTCTATTAATTGTGTGGTATAAATTTACTCCTTTAAATAGCTTAAAGTAAATTTCAGAGTAGTAGTAGTCAAATTTCAGTGTAGTCAAATTCTGCATATAAATACTTGTATATAGTCTATGTTCCTAACTTAAGTTCCTGAAAACATTATTTATATATATAATTTATATATATAATATAATTATATATATAGTTTGTATATATATGTAGACTGTATATTATATATATATAATCTGTATATGCATGCTTGTGTGTGTAATTCTCTGCAGCATTGTTGAATGCTTTACTGAGAGCACATGAAAAAAATACATATTTTTCAATAAGAGCTATTTCCTGTAGCATAAATGCACTACTTCATCAGCTTGGAGAACAAACAAAGGTCACAACAATTCTTTTTAAAATAAACATTAATGTGACTGTCCTCCCTCCTTACCACTCAAAGTATGTCCTCTCTCTGCCCCAGGGACAGCCCTCATAGAGCATTCCAAATCCTGAGGGGGCTCACCCATAGTTCAGCCCCAATCTGACCTCACTTTCATTGGTGTCCAGAGCCCAGGTGTGGCTCTTTGAATCTGAAGCATGCCCAGGTATAATCTTAAGCCAATACTTTGGATTGGATCACCTCCCTGTCAAGTTGTGGACTTTCTCCACATCCTCTTATACTACTCCTGAAAGCTGCAGCATTCACAGCCAAGGGAGCAGTTTCTCTGTTCCTGAGGCATCATCTAAAGTACCACATCTGGTTTCTAGGACCTTGCAGAAGGAGAACTAGAGGACTCAAACCAGTGCCTCATAGTGCCACCTTTACATCAGGTGGTTTCCTAATGTCTGCTGACGTCCCTGTCTACTTAGTGTTCACTGATAGTACCATCTTTTCTTGAGGTCAGTGTTTGCATGTGTGGAGGGGGTTGCTGAGCTGGAGAGAAGAAAGGCTTTCCTCACCATGTTATGTTCACTGTGCTCACCCCACCAACCTTCAGTTGAGTTTCTGGTACCATTACCTTTGCTGTTCTCATACCCAGAAGAGTGGCATAACAAGGCTAGACACATTAAAAGGAGTTTCAGAGTCAAGGATAGGGCCCATGTATTACAAAAATGTGGTCTATTCAGTAGAAAAGCTATCCAGGCTTGTCAGACATGTTCATCTTGTAAAAAAAATATTTATTTTTATTAAAGTACAGTTGATTTATAATGTGTTAGTTTCAGGTGTACAGCAAAGTGTGTATGTGTGTGTGTGTGTGTGTGTGTGTATATATATATACTTTTTCAGATTCTTCTCCATTATAATTATAAGATATTGAATATAGTTCCCTGTGATATATAGCAGGTCCTCGTTGTTTGTCTATTTTATATATAGTTGTGTGTATCTGTTATTCCCAAACTCCTAATTTATCCCTCCCCCACTTTCCCCTTTGGTACCCATAAGTTTGTTTCTATGTCTGTGAGTCTATTTCTGTTTTGTAAATAAGTTCATTTGTATCATTTTTTTAGATACATACATTCCACATTTAAGTGATATCATATGATATTTGTCTTTCTCTGTCAGAATTACCTTATTTAGTATGATAATCTCCAGGTCCATCCATGCTGTTGCAAATGGCATTATTTCATTCTTTTTTATGGCTGAGTAATATTCCATTGTATATATATATATATATATATATATATATATATATATATACATCTTCTTTATCAATTCATCTGTCAATGGACATTTAGTTGCTTTCACATCTTGGCTATTGTAAATAGTACTGCTATGAACATTGGGATGCATGTATCTTTTCGAATTGGAGTTTTCAGACGTGTTCATCTTTTTAACGATGAATTTTAACCTCTTTGGGTTAAAATATCTATAGATAGATAGATAGATAGATATAGATATTTATACACACACAAACACATACAAGTACAGAGAGCTGGAGGGATACTATAAAAAACGTAGGATACTCAATTGTGAGTGGGTTGTGCTGACAACCCAGTATGCGAGAGTTCATTTAAAATAAAGGTGTCCTGCAACCAATTAGAGGGAAGGAGCAAATCTTGAAACAGGGACAAGTTCTTCAGGTCATCATTGTTCAGTCAGTGTTCCAGATTTTCTACATAGGAAGAACCAAAGAAAACAGTCTTACTGGAATGGAGGGAGGGGTTGGAGGAGAGATATCTTGAAGCTGCATTTACAGAGCATCCTCCTCCACCTCCTTCTTTGATTCTCTTTATTTGGAGGTGGTTTGGGAATAGATACTGAAGGATTAGATTATATGGAGGCAGAAACACCCTGCCCCTCAAGGAACCTCTTGGTAACCCCAAACCACAATGCAATCTCTGTGCTTACTTTACACACAGAAGTTATTGTTGAATTTCTCTGAAGCTCAAGGCTTTTTGCAATTAAGTATGAAATTTTTTTGGAGTAGAAACAAAACTAGGATGTTAGCTCCAAGAGGGCAAAAATTTTGTGTTTGTTCTTTGCTCTGTTTCTAATTCCTAGAACAGTGCATGATCCATAGTAAGAACTGAATAATAATAACTGAATATTGGGGGGATTGGTTCAAGATGGTGGAGTAGAAGGATGTGAGCTCACTCCCTCTTGTGAGAGCACTGGAATCACAACTAACTGCTGAACAATCATTGACAGGAAGACACTGGAACTCACCAAAAAATACTCCACATTCAAAGACAAAGGAGAAGCCACAATGAGACAGTAGGAGGGGCGCAATCACAATAAAATCAAATCCCATAACTGCTGGGTGGGTGACTCACAAACTGGAGAACACTTATACCACGGAAGTCCACCCACTGGAGTGAAGGTTCTGAGCCCCACATCAGGCTTCCCAACCTGGGGGTCCAGCAATGGGAGGAATTCCCAGAGAATCAGACTTTGAAGGCTAGCGTGATTTGATTGCAGGACTTTGACAAGACTGGGGGAAACAGAGACTCCACTCTTGGAAGGCACACACAAAGTAGTGTGCACATCAGGACCCAAGGGGAAGGAGCAGTGACCCCATAGGTGACTGAACCAGACCTAGTGTTGGAGGGTCTCCTGCAGAGGCCGGGGGCGGCTGTGAGTCACCGCGGGGACAAGGACACTGGCAGCAGAAGTTCTGGGAAGTACTTATTTGTGTTCGCCCTCCTGGAGTCCACCACTGGCCCCACCCAAGGGCCTGTAGGCTCCAGTGCTAGATTGCCTCAGGCCAAACAACCAACAGCGAGGGAAGTTATTGGAAATTATGGCATTAAAAAATAAAAAAACTAGGGCCTCCCTGGTGGCGCAGTGGTTAAGAGTCCGCCTGCCGATGCAGGGGATACGGGTTCGTGCCCCGGTCTGGGAGGATCCCATATGCCGCGGAGCGGCTGGGCCCGTGAGCCATGGCCGCTGGGCCTGCGCATCCGGAGCCTGTGCTCCGCAACGGGAGAGGCCACAACAGTGAGAGGCCCACATACCGCAAAAAGAAAAAAAAATAAATAAATAAATAGATAAATAAAAAATAAAAAAACTAAACACACTCACTTCTATAGTTGAACAAGTTACAAAAACTATACAAATGGACAAATGATATTGAAAAAATTACCGATTATTTTTCCCCAAGCCAAGAAATTACTGGCTTTTGGTAAAGATATAAAATTATCTTATAGATAGTGTTAGCATCAGTCACCCTACTTGACTAATGTCTAAGATGGATAACAGAGGGGATTTTCAAGGTGCCCTGTGCATAAGACAAATATCTCATACTTTTTGGATTTATATATATTTGTGTTCAACCCTGTCTCCCCTCTAGATCATGGAACATGATACCAGCCTAGGATAGGCAGTTAATACATGCTCATTGAATGAACTCCTGATTATCTGGGTTTAGTGGGAAACAGTGGTACAGATACTGAAAAGTAGGGGCAATGGGAATGATAGTAGCAGTATCGTGGACCCAAACTTTGTGTGGTGGTGTAGACAAATTCAAAAGATCCTCACCTTTTGCTGGCTTTTGAAAATTAGCTCTTGTATAACTTTTATCTGTACCCAAATTAAATTGGTTTGTCTTCCATTCTTTTTGGCAATAAAAGTTTTTTCCTGCAAACTCTGGCTATCAGTAGATGAAGTAAAACCCTAATTCTACCTCACCCTCCAGCACCATCAGAAGCTAATAGAGTTTTACGTACAGGATATATCTCCTCATCACTGTAATGAATTTTTAGAATTGCTTCCTCAGTGCAGTTGTAAGGCTTTGAAAATTCTGTTTGTAGAGTTGGTGATTGGGTAACATATTTCGAGTGAAGTTGTAAAGAGTCCATGAATAAAAAGAGCAGAAGAGAAGAAAAAGATATAGATTGAATCTAAGGATGTTAAAATGCAATTTTAGCTTTTTCTCTGATAACAGGCTCTGCCTTTGGTTTCTTTCTACATTTGAATGAGGTACATGGAAAACTGAGCTACTTTTAAGAAAAGGCTACACTGTGATTGTTTCTTTTTTCTTTTTCTTCATTTCTTCTTTCCTTTTTTTAAAAAAAAATAATATAGGCCACCTTTTCCAAAAGTTGATGTCTTGAAGTAAATACTATACTTCTCTTCTTATGGTGGTTTGACTCAATGCTTCAGATTGGCAAAGAAGAAATTTGTACTCCACCTTCTTGTGTTTTCACAGCTTCGTTTGCATAAATGTGCAATTTATGTAGGGGTTGATGTACTGTATTGAGAAATTCAGAGACAGCTGCCAGGGCCATCTTGCAGCGAAGCTGTGCTGAACCTGAAATTTAATTTAAATATTTCATTTCATTATCATAGATTGCAATGTTGGTAGTAAACTCTCCCTTCTTTAGAATCAGCACTAATCCAATCCATGAAAATTCAATTGCCCTGTCCACAAATTTTGTGACTGAAAGCAGGGAACTGCAGACTTTGCAATGTAGATTGCCTGAAAGAATACTTTTGACTTCTTTCTTAGAAGGAAGAATCTTGGTCTTAGGAATTCAGGTAATAGAATTCAATTTAATTAACTAAAAAATTGTGCTTATTAATGTTCTCCTGCTACATCACCAGACATAAATGCAAGTCAACTGACATCTTTCACTTTCCACTAACCTTTTTGAAACTAGCCATTTTTGTTAAGTTTAGCTGCTGCAATTAACTGCTGATTTCACCTCTGCGTGGGCCTTGCTTCAGATGGTGTTAGGGGTATCAACATCATTGAAGTCAATGGCACATGCTGGTGATTGATAACTACTTTGTTACTCAGAAAAAGGCTTCTCTTCGTTAATAATGATTATGGAAAATTTCCTATAAAAATATTATTTCTAGGGCTTCCCTGGTGGTCCAGTGGTTAAGGCGCCATACTTCCAGTGCAGGGGTCATGGTTAGGGAACTAAGATCCTGCATGCCGTGCACTGCGGCCAAAAAAAAAAAAAAAAATTATATATATACACACATATACATATATATGTGTATATTATTTCTACAAATACATGCATAGTTATTAGCTAAGATTGTAGGCATTATTAGAATCATGAGAATGTCAAGACTGCAAAAATACATTATGATTTCCTTGATGTGGTAAAAACCATTGTTGCAATTATTGTTTGATTAATGTATTAGGAGAGTGTGGCTTTCTCAACGCTCACCCTCATTTTGGTTTAGCTATGAATATTAGCAAATGCTTTTTGAAAATAATACTTTAACCCCTAAGAGTAATTCTGGTCCAAAGAGAATGATTTGAAGCTGATGAAGTCATTGTGTTTATCACACAGCTCATGCTAACTTATTCAATCTTTATGTCTAGTTGCCTATAGCTCAAAGACTACATTAATGGCACATCAAATTGTCCATCAATGAAATAAATGCATGCACATACATAAAAATATGCTCACATCCCTACTCAATCTTATATACAAATACAGTGGATATGACAATCTTTTGGAAAAAAATAATTTTTTCTCTCCTCTAAGCTAACAAAGGGTTAAATTGAATCTTTAATTTTTAGAATTGAATGGGTTGTGCCATCACCTTCATCTTGGACCTTGAAATTTCCATAATCCTCTTCTCATCTGGGTTTGAGTAGAGAACATATTGATGGATTCAATATTCAATCCTGAAAAGAACCCAGGGGAACAAATGTAGTCAGAATAGACATGTAAGCTAATCAGTGTGCTTAGCTTTCCTCCTAAGATGGATCAGGGCCTGTTTGGTCACATGGAGGTTTTTAGCCATGGAAAGCAAATTCCTTCACTGTCTTTATTGGGGATGGACTCTGTCTGCATATTCATGACATTGAAATTCTAATGTAAGATGCATCTCATCCCTTCTGAGTTTGGGCCTCCTTTCTGCTGGCTGTTCATATTAAGTTTGGAAAGGATTTGCCATTGTTTTTACTTCTGTTTTTTAATTATTTTTATTGCCACATAATTTTGAAATTTATGGGCAACATTTAAATGAGTTGTAAATGGCTAGAACTATGAAGTAATAAAAATAAATGAAAACTGCTTCATATTTTAATTATTTTTAATTTGTTCTTAGAGATAAAAGAAAATAAGGATGTACTGAAAGGGTCACAGCTTGGAAGGAAGTAACAGTTTCTGCCTTACAGTGCTATTTCCCGCAGGTGAAAAGTAGAATGGATCATAGGGGTGTCACCAGTCATGGACTATGTTTGATTAATATTGTCTTCATTGAGAGGGTTCACTGTACACAACATCCACGCTCATGAACAATATTCTATTGAGAGTGGGTGAGATTAGATGAAGGCCACAGGCATGAAAGTATGTGTGTAATATCAAAAGTTGATATTAAGCTTCTTATTCTTAAGAAACTCATACTTTATCATGCAAAACAATATACATACAAAAAATAAAGACCCAGAGCAATATTAGTGGTACTGTATTTACAAGTGCTAATGGTTTGGTTAAAAAAAAAAAGTACTAAAGGGATTCAGAAACTGGAGAGATAGGTGTGGTCTGGGGTTATTCAGAATATGCTTTTGGAGAAAGGTATGGTTTGCTCTGCATCTGAAAAAATTTGTTAAGGGAAAGGAGAATAGGAGGACATTTCAGCTGGAGAATAAACTTGTAGAGATGAAGACTTTGCTGTATCAAAGAATAATATGGAGGTTTTTTTGTTTGTTTTTTGGGGTTTTTTTTTGCGGTACGCGGGCCTCCCACTGTTGTGGCCTCTCCTGTTGCGGAGCACTGGCTCCGGATGCGCAAGCTCAGTGGCCATGGCTCATGGGCCCAGCTGCTCCATGGTATGTGGGATCTTCCTGGACCGGGGCACAAACCTGCATCCCCTGCATCGGCAGGTGGACTCTCAACCACTGCGCCACCAGGGAAGCCCGGAGGGTTTTTTTTTAATGCAAGTGAAGATGAACTTAATGCATAGCAAATTAATGCTAATAAAAATAATACTGACAAACAACCAATATTTACTGAATGGTTTCTATGGCCCAAAGCTTTGAGCTAAGTGCATTACACGGATTATCTCTTGTAACCCATTTTTTAAGATTGACAGCAACATATTGGAAGACTTCACTTTCGTACTTGAGTCCCTTGGCAATAGGAACTAATGTAAATCTTAAAATATTCAGTGATTTGATTTGGATGAGTGGATGTGAGACGGAAAAAATGGCGAGAAGAAGAGCTGAGAGATTACTCTGAAAATCTGAGTATTAATGAATTGTACCATTCTGCATGATAGTAGTGGATTTATCCAATGGTGTTCTGGTAAATATTTAACAGTTGACTCTCTAGGGGGAAAAGCCCTGATTTGATAACTTGCCACTTTCTGTGACGTAAATACTTTCACAATGACTGAATTCAAGCTGCCAATTCGAGGTCAACTGGCTCACCAAACTCCTGACAGCAATGGTTGGCTTTTGTCAGTCAGTATGAGCTGGCTCTGCACACCATCAAATTAATCTCAGACAGAGAGAAACTGAAGAATGAATGAGATTTGGTTGGTTTGGCTACGTGGAATAGAAGAGACCCTATCAAAAGTGGCATCCAGTTTTATAGCTTGAAGGAATGATAGCCTGGGTGTCACTGCCTTCTAGGAGGGCAAGTCTAGCTGTGCCTCAACTGGACAAGAGTCACGTAGAGACTTAGCTCTAGTAGCTCCTTCAGGCAAGTATCTGAGGGTTTTACTGCTTGGAGGAGAAAGTTTTCTGCCTGGGTGACTAGGGGAGGCACATGATACTGGGGCAACTAGAGGATGGTGTGGCAAATGTTCCTTGGTCCAGTTCAAGGATTAAGTCTGAGCCATCAAAGTAGAGAGGCTAGAGACTGATTTAGGAAGATTTATTTTTCACTGAAGGGCCCCATGAAATGTTATCTGTTTCTCCTAGAGGAAGGGTATGGTGTAGAGCAGGAAAAAGAATCATTATTTCCAGCTGTGCACATCCCTGTGGCACTGTGAGAGCCTCAGAGACATGGGACACTTTCTGGAGAGTCCTAGAAGTGTTTAGGGGAATCGGAGAAACTCTCAATCAAAATGAAGTCCTATCTTTGCAGATACGAAGTGAAATTTGAATGTTAACAAATATGCAAGTTTGTACCCAAAGGCTTCTGAAGCCTGGGAAATTTGGACAGGGGAAAAAAGGCAAAAGGTGTGCATGAACCTAATTATGTTACATGTGAGATGATAAGCAAGAAAATATGTCTTGTAATGCAGCTGAAGCTCTAGTGAAAAGACCAGAAGTAAGGAAGGGAAATGGGAGTCATCACCCAAAAGATGACACTTCTTGGCTGGGATCCAAATCAGGAAGAGTGTAGAAAGGAGATCAGATTGTCTCTGGTGAAGCCCACAAGAACATATCACAACATTCTAAGTGAAATCAATATATTTCACCAGTCCACAATCCTGAGTGTGTATAATAGATAAATACATTTTTCCTGGGCATGCCTTAGAAATAAATACTTCTGTGCCATGCTCATTCAATTCCTAGTTTACAGATCTTCATAGATTTCTAAATTCCTCCTGACTTAACAACATTTTTGGTAAGCAGGGTCAGGCAGCAGGCATGCCATGCCTGTACTAAATAGTGCATGTGCCGAGATAGAATGCTTCTGTCTTTCTACTGTCTGAAGACTTCACAATGCATTGTGTCCTCACTCATGTTTTGGTGGCAGATGCTTTTATTGTGTTTGAGCAGCAGGGATGATTTAATTTCCTTATTCCTTTGAAGGAATTCCTTATTTTTAGCATTTTTCTCTTTCTCCTTGTCCTGAGTGAGCTCAGAACCAAGAATTTACATCTTTCTTCTTTTCCTTCCCCCTTTCAGCAATTATTATCAGTACAGAGCTTTTCCTAAATGTTCCAATCCCAAACCATACTGTAAACCCTCTTTTATTCTTGCTGGCCAACTTCTCAATGTTTGATTAATACATTTGGCTTAAAGTTTGTATTTCCCTCTCAGTCTTCTGCTAAAAGTATGGCATCATAAGACGACACACACACACACGCAGTTCCAGCTGAAATGGCTAGACTTACTGGTGTTATTTCAATATATAAAGTCCATGGAGAAAAATAGTGGTTCCATGACCCCTGCCCACTCACCAAAGGAAGGACTTAGACTACATTTATCTCTGTTGATCTTATCTCTGAAACTCATGGCCTCAGGCCACTGAATTTAAGTTTTAAAGTTAAAAGTATTAAGGAGAATAAATAAAATTTCAACATGCACAAATCTGGTACATAGATTCATTGCATTTTCACCTTCACACTTCATTTCTTTACTTTTACATTTCATTTCTTTAGGTTTTAAGATCTTTGTTTGCATTTATGTTACACTTTATAGCTCTTCTTCAAAGGAAATATGCTTCTTTGTGTTTATTGATATCTCCTAAAGATTTAAAATTTTGCTCAATCTCCTACTATCATTCCAAACCATGAGAATGATCTCAACTTTTGCTTTATGGATTTGAGGTTTGCTTCTTCCTTCTCTCATATCCTTAAGTTTAAATTCATGATTTTTTCCCATATTTATTTATTTAAATTATATAGTTCATGCCCTTATTTATAAATCTTACCTTCTATTTCTAACCTTTTTTTTTTTTTTTAAGGTGTTGGGGGTAGGAGTTTATTTATTTATTTATTTATTTTTGCTGTGTTGGGTCTTCGTTTCTGTGTGAGGGCTTTCTCTAGTTGTGGCAAGTGGGGGCCACTCTTCATTGTGGTGCACAAGCCTCTCACTATCGCGGCCTCTCTTGTTGCAGAGCACAGGCTGCAGACGCGCAGGCTCAGTAGTTGTGGCTCACGGGCCGAGTTGCCCCGCGGCATGTGGGATCCTCCCAGACCAGGGCTCGAACCCGTGTCCCCTGCATTAGCAGGCAGATTCTCAACCACTGCGCCACCAGGGAAGCCCCCTCTAACCTTCTTTAGATTGGCTTCAACTTCCTTATTTTCACTGCTTCCATCTCTCCCACTCAACTGGCTTCCTTTTTAGTATATAAACATTCTCAATTCTCTCCCATCTGCATAAATATCCTTTCTCTTGATGCTGTCAACACTTTGCACACTCATCCATTTTTCTTTCTTTAAGCCAAACACCGTATAAGTAGTCTGGCTTCACTGTTACCATTTTCCTACTTTTCTCTAATTCCTCAAGTTTTTACAGTCTTGTTTTGTGCTCCCATCACATTATCTAAGTATGTAAAAAAATAAGGAAACAAAAAATATGTAAACAAATGCTCTTTTGGAGATTATAATGAGCTCCTAATAACCAATCAATATCATTTCTTAGTCCTTGTTTCCTTTTCTCTAAAACTGTAGGATTTGACACTAGTAGTGTCAAATCCTAATTCTCTCTGAAATTCTCTCCCCACTGGATTCTACAAGTCAGTTCTATCTTGGCTCCCTTTCTACTTCTCTGATCATGACTCTTAGACTTTGTTCTCCAGTCTCATATACATTTTCAATGGGATCAGTTCTCTGGCTCTTTTTTTCCTCTCTCTTTCATTTAGTTAAACAATGTTTCATTTAGTTAAATGAATGCTTATTGATCATATATTATCTGTAACTCCTTTGAGTCTAAAGATGCCTTGGGGTACCACTGTGGTCCTGTTTGAGGACAATGGAAAACCATCTTGTTCAAAGAAATCTTGAGAGACTTCTAGGACCTTTCATTACGTGTGAAATTTCCATCCTTCTTTACTGCTTTTGGCTGAGGTATTTATGATCCTTGTTGAAATGCAAAAAATATTCTCCAATAGGCCTCATACATTGTCAGCCAGGTCTTTGGTCAAAATAGAAAGAAAATAGATAGTCCAATTATCTAACAGAACACAGATCCAGAGGCGTGAAATACAGGACAGTTATATTCTAATGAGGTAAGGGAGAAAGGTGAGAGAATATTGGGTAATGGGAGACGCTCCCTAGAAAGGTAAACAAGTGGTTTGTCCCCCTGGCTGGCCTTGGAAATGCCTAATTAAAAAGACACAAAGCAAATATTGTAAGCAAATTCTCTCGACTGGATAAGCTTAGCATTTTGAAAACAAGAGTTTCTTTGTAGAGTATATATTCCCACTGCTGTTTGCTTTTGTTTGTTTGTTTGTTTTTCCTGAATTCTCTCATAGTTCTTGGTAAATGAATCTGAGTCACAAGAGATCAGCTCCCTGGAGGTGCTTAGTCTAATTAAGAACAATAATAAAAATCTCCATTAAAGCCTTTACTCTGAGAAAGCCATTAGGAAGCTACTAGGGTGACAGCAGTTTTTCTTCCAAGTTCAAGTGTTTCCTTTTATTCTAGTGCATGATTATAACTAAATATTCTTTGATATCCTACTAAATATCTCTGGATGGACCATAAACTACTTTGTAATATAAATGATTTACTAGGCTAACACAAAAGGTGATTTTTGCTTATTAGTGAAAAATTATATAAATTTAGCCCATCATTTGTAATAAAACATTACTATTTTCATAGTATGATCTGGAATTTGGTAGTCTTTGAAGATGTTTTAAAAAACACTTATGGATTTAAAAAAAATTAAAGAGCCGTAATAACAGAAACTCTTTATTTTATGGTATTAACTGAAAACTACCAGCTTCATAGTGTTTTCTTCATTTTAAACTTGTCTTCTGTTCATACTATTTCACCATAGATTCACCAGTGGGGTTTTACTAAGTTAGAAATTCTTTGTTATGTGGGGTTCTTACTCTGATATTTATGTGGGGATTTTGAGACTACATATCCTAGCATCTGACTCCTTGACTATGTGCATATGAAATTTAATAGAACCTAGTCAATCCTTACCAAAACAACAATCTTATTTTCTGCTTTCTATATTTTAAGGAGAATAATGCATTTGAAGAACATCAATAAGTAAAGAGCCTTCCTGAACAATCACAAGAGTATTGATTATTTAAGGATTATTCATATAACTACTCCTAAAGAACAAATGTTTTAGCATTGCCAGCAAAACCAGCAGGGGTTAGTTTGCAGATGTTGCTATTTATGGCATGTATAGTTCTCTGATGACTACAACTTTTGTTTGCATACCTCTGCCATCACAGCACCTTCATCATGCCAACCACTCAGATGCCCAGAGCTTCCTGGTATAAACGGGGTGGTCTCCATGCTCTGATTTTCTCACTTTCCTTCTATCCCAGATATGCTTTTTTTGTGTGAGTCTTTCTCTCTGTGGGAGATGGGTATGAATTTGTGGTGCTTATACAGCAACTAATATAAGGACATCACAATTCCCGTCTAACATTCACAGCTTTGGCTTCAACTACTGAAAGGAGTTTCAAGTATCATCATAGGTTAGTAGGAGAGATGTTTGGGGCTTGGGATCTTTCTTACCACTTTTGATTTCAAATTTCCGGATATTTAAAGGCACTTAGAGTAACTAATTTGAAGATATAAAATAATTTAATGTTTTTTGAAAACCTTTTATGTAAGTCATAACAGACTTTAAAGATATATAAAAAGTATAAGTTTTTATATATTAAACTTTACTGAGTTGTAATTGACGTTCAATAAAAGGCATATATTTTAAATGTACAATTTGATAAGTTCTGACATATCTATATACCCATGAAACCATCACCACCGTCAAGAGAGTGAACATATCCACTACCTACTAATGTTTTCTCATGCCCTTTTTTAATAAAACTCTCTTACACTACCCTATCATCTGTTCCATCCCCCACCTACAAGCAAACGTTCACTGGTTTGAAAAGCTAAAACTTTTTCATACCAGACTATGCTTTGTGGTCAACACACTTAATAAAATCATGAGAATCCCAACCACAAGTGTACCATTTAGGGTTCAGTTATTTTTCCTTGACAAATTGGGTTAATCTGGGTCTGCCACACAACAGGAGGGCTATTCTAGAGCACCACTGTGAATGGTCAAATCTGTATTGTGAATGGTGACTTCAGCAGTTTAGTGCTGAAAAGAAATGAGAAGAAACAAGAATTATATGCAAGCAGAGACCTGAAGCAACAGCTTCTGAACCTTCTTAAGACCCTAAAGCTTGCATCATGGTTTCAACTGGTGTTTGCAACTCTAGCTGCACAGTAAAATCGCTAAGGGAGCTTTAACTAGTTAAATCAGAATCTCTGGTAGGGACTGAGTCTTGGGATTCATAAATAGTATTTAAAACTTCCCAGATGACTCTGATATGCAGTGAGAGCTGAGAATCATTGCTGGTGTTTTACTAATAATTAAGTGTTCTTTTTCTAGAACCAGTTTTAGGTTTAATTTTCTTAAGGAGTTCACCCAGAATTGATCATTCTGTGTTACCGTTTTCTCTTAGGAGGTTGTCTTACTCTGGTCAAGAAGCGTTTCCTCAAGGAAAAGTAAATGTGACACAGAAAAAAAAGAAAGATATTAAAAGTATTTATTAAAAAAATGTAAATGGTTGTTGTTTACCCACGATTTTGATTTATCTTCCTGCCTTATAATAATCTACAAATTCTAATCCAATTCTGTTGTGTTCTGTGATCAATTTTACCTTTCTTTTACCATTTTCTGTTTCAATATGCATGAGAGGCCACAGGAAAATCTGGCATGTTTAGGTGCCGCACTCCCTCATGCCTCTGATCTCTCTTCAGTATCTCCACTGGGAGTCACTACCGTGTCTCACCGTTGTGTCTTCAAAGTGGCTCCTAGTCCTCTATTCTGCCCCATCCCTGGGTCTTCCCTCTCTGCTCTCAGACTTATCCTGGCTCCTTCACTCCAGGTAAATACCCCTATCCTCTTTCCTATTTTTAATGTCCACTGGTTGCTAGATATCTTTTCAAATACATGTATTTATGTCAGTGGCTGCCAATATTTGAATATGGTATCTCAGGCAAGCTACTATTATGTTAATCTCAGCCTTTCGCGGATGATGCCATGACCTAAAGAATTAACTTTATTTTTTAATAACACGGTTTATTTACTTTTCATTGAAGTATAGTTGATTTACAATGTTGTGTTAGTTCCTTGTGTACAGCGAAGTGACTCAGTTATAAGTATATATATTTTTTTCAGTTTCTTTTCCATTATAGTTTATTACAAGATATTGAATATAGTACCCTATGCTATACAGTAGGACCTTTTTATTTATCTATTTTATATATAGTAGTTTGTACCTGCTAATCCCAAACTCCTAATTTATCCCCCCCTCCCACTTTCCCCTTTGGAAACCATAGATTTGTTTTCCAGAACTAACTCTATAGTGGGAAATTCCTGTTTCTGTTTCAAGCTGGTGGGAGAAAAATTTGAGGACAGGTATGCCAGTCTGTGGCCTCCATATCATACCATGGACCAGAGTTCCCTTGTACCTCTGTAAACAAAAAAACCCTGCTCTGTTGGTAGTGTCACCTTTACAGCATGTTAAGGGACATTGGTGTGCCTACCTCTGAGAAAAATGAAGCAGCTGAGTGATAGTGAAACACTGATGCTTCACTGTGAATTAATGGTACAATGTCATTTTTCAAAGTACTTTTATGACTGTGGTGCAACAGGAAAACATTTCTGCTCAATGACCCTTGAACGCAAACTTCCATTTGTGAGGCTACTGAGTGTTTTAGCAGATTGGGCTCTAAATTAAAGATGTAGGAATTGATTTTTCTCAGAAGGATGTTACAGTTTTGTGTTTTTTCCCTCCCATGTCTATTTAGCTTCAGATACTTGTTAAATGCAGGAGTTTGTAGAAAAAAGACATCTCACTATTGTATATCATTCATGATAGATATGAGAAGGATTTTTTATTGTCCATATTATATACTCACTTCTAGAAATTAAAATTGAATTTCAAGTGATATAGTGAAAGGTAACTGCAGTATTATATGTTTATGAATCACAAGTTAGTCTTATATGTGCTTTGTTTCTTTTAGGAGAATTTTATTAGCACATGTAAAAGTAGCTAAGAGGTAAAACACTTTCCTTTTGTTTACATGTAACTTGGGAAACATTTTTACTGCTGACCATAAATTGAAAAACTGTGATAACCATGATTAAGTCAGTCTAACATAGAAATGTTTTTTGGGCACCTGCTACATACACAGCACTCTGATAGAGATGTGGGGATATAATACATTATATCTAATTGGTATGATTAAAGAATTTAAAATGTATTAGAGAAAAATGTGGGCACAACTATGATTGGAATAAACTTCTGTTATGATAGTAGGGCTAATAACTTTTCATGTATTTAGCATCAGTAAAATTCCTACAGATTCAAGTGTTTAAGGAAGCTTTCAAAATGCCTAATTTGTCAATAGGAGTAAAAGAAATAAAAGCAGAATAAAGATGACCTAAAAGTTAAGACACCTAGGTGAACTGATAACTACCTAGTTCACTTAGGTAATTGATGAGCAATGGCTTTAACTTTTAAGTTTCCTGAGACCTAAAGGCCTCACAGTTTTTATTTTCTGACAAGGAAAAGACACAATTTATCTACAAAGACATTTTTATGACAGGGCACTCAAATAGGAATATATCTCAAAGGCCTCAGTAGAGTGAATATCATACTGGCTAATAAAATCAACTACAGTCTTACAAACAGCAGGAAAAGTAAGTCCACAGAAATGATTCTAGGTTATAACTATCTATCTGTGAGACTAAGTACACTGCTTGAACTAAAGAAAGATTTATATCAGGAGTTGAGATCATATAATACAGAGACATTTTTCAATTAAAAAATTATAAAATATTACATGTATTTGAAATAAATTTAAATAATAAATAACATGAAATTAAAGTGAAATTCTCCCTTCTCTTTTTTTCCCAACCCTCAGTTGTATATCACATAAGTAATGTACTTAACCCTTTTGGTTTCCACTTATGGCAGTTAGCCTCAAAATACTAAATGCTATTCTCATACAGCTATTTATTCACTCAATAATTTTGATAAAGTCTAATATCTTCTCACTATGACAGAGGAGATATACTATCCCCTCTTTTAATCTTCTCCCAATGTTTGTTAATTACCAATTTTTATTTCAGCTGCATAATTAGAAAAACTAACCCTCTAAAAATTGTGAATCACTATATTGTACACCTGTAACATATAATATTGTACAGCAACTATACTTCAATTTTAAAAAAGGACTAACCCTTGATTCTTTATATCAATACATATTGGAGTGTCTCTTGAATCTCAACATCACAAAGTGAGGAATTTGGAATTTCTACTCATCTGTCAAACTCTGCTCTAAACTCCATTTCTGTTGTTATGGCATTATGTGTACATTGCCAACAAAATATTTTCCTATGCACTAAACCAGTGCTGCTGGAAGAAATTATTCCAAGTGTCATGATAAAATTCACTCTTTTTCCTTACATCCTACCAATTGCCAAAATTATGCCATATTTTACATTCGTTCATTGTTGAACCATGAGTTGAATGCACAACTTTTTGTTTTCCTTTGAATTTCTAGTTGTCTTTATTTTTTCTTTGTCACATACAGTACATCCCTTCATCTTACCATTAAGATCCTACATAGAGTTTATGTAATTCCAATCACATCCACTTTCTTCTTGAAGACAATCTTTGATCTCTCGGCTTTCTGTTCTAACAAAGAAAAATTGCCTCTAAAACACTTGCTCCACTGTCACACTGAGACTTCTTTTTAATGTATTCTGGTAGTTATTTTGATTCCCAGTACTTCCTTTTTCTTAGATCCCCTTTTCAGTTTGTTGGCATTCTCCTTCTCCTTCTTTTTTGGAAATGAGCCTGGGCAATAACGTTTTGTCTCTTGCTTATCTACAAAGTCTTAATTTGCCTTCAAATTTGTTTGAGCTATGTGTGAAAATCTAGGTTTCAGTAATTTTGGCTCAAAATGTTGAAAGCATTCCTTCATCATCTCGATTGTCATCTAGTGTTCAGTGGGCTCTGCCAATTAATGATTGAATTCCCCAGTGCTAACTTTTGCTTTAGATTTCCCTTAAGTTGTACCATCTAGTGTTTTACATACTGCTGAGAGGGAACACATATGTAGAACTTTAAGAATCAGATTTACATTCTCTCTTAAAGAAAAGGCTAAATGATAATTCACCTTTTCTATTTTTCAGAAAGGAGCTTAAGTTAGAATCAAGCAATTTCCAAAAGCCTTTCTTGAGATCTCACAGTCGTGTCACAACATGGAAAATTCTGTGTCTTTAAGAAATACAGTTATATACCCAAAGCAATCCAAATAATTTAAAGCATTTCCTTTTTTTGGACTTGATACTTTATCATGAGATGTTTTCTGTGGAACCACTTTGAGTTTGTTAACGTTAGCTAACTCTGAAGCTGATTCTGATAATGGCAAGAAACACTCCATAAGAATAAAATTACCCTAATCAAAAAGTGTATATGCCTGAACTAGTAAGTAAGTACCAAAAAAGTCAATTAATGTATTTTACCCTTAAAATGTTCTATGTTCTTTTACAATAGTGTTCTTTTACAACAGTGTTTTCTTGCCATTTTGGTTTCACTGTTTGAGAACTTCCCTAGCTAAAAACTGTTTCTTGACTCTGACTCTTTGTCAGCTTCGGTTACTCAGTTGGCCAAGTCCTGCCTTAGAAGTGACAATTCTTAAAGCCACATCTAAGCTTAGTACTGATTACTTCCAACTCATCATAGAACTGGAAGGAAACATGAAGCATTTCTAATGGCTTCTAAGCCTTTAGAGGGGACCATCTAGTATCATAAAAATCATAGGATTTGGAGGCTATCAGGAGCTTTCAATATTCTCTAGCTCAGGGGTCCCCAACCCCCGGGCCATGGACCAGTACCACTCCGTGGCCTGTTAGAAACCAGGCTGCACAGCAGGAGGTGAGCAGCGAGCAGAGTGAAGCTTCATCTGCCTCTCCCCCCAGTGCTCGCATTACCGCCTGAACACGCCACCCGTTCGTAGAAAACTTGTCTTCCACGAAACCAGTCCCTGGAGCCAAAAATGTTGGGGACCGCTGCTCTAGCCCCTTTACTGAAGAAATTGAATCACAGCAAAGTTAGCAGTGTCTTAAAGTTACAGGCTAATTAGGTAGGACTACTGAATGTAGTTTTGCAGGTGTGCACAGCAAATTCTAGGAGGGGCCTCTCACCTCTGTAGGCTACAAAAATAGCACCCACGGCCTTGTTCAGTGCTGGATCTTCTCAGCAGTCAGGAGTCAATGGCAGAAGCCACGTGTCCCCACCCTTAGCTCAGTGCTCTTTTCATTTCATTGTGACATTGATACACAATGAGATATATGTACACATGCTTGAATGTGGGTTTGTGATCTTTTGGGCTTTCAGAGCTTAACTTTAGTAGTTATAAAAACCCTTTATAACGTTTTAAATGTATAAAGGATTAAAGATCATAAGCTAGCTCTCTCAACATATTCATGTACCAAAAGGTTCCAGAATGAACTGAAGGGCTTATTGGAATATAAAACCAATTTATTATTTGTGACAAAATTTGAAGGTAAAAAGAGTTAAGGCTGGGATGACAATAAAAAATATTATGTAAGCACTTTGTTGTAGTTTCTTTTTCCTTATTGAAATATAAAGGGACTAGGATGTGAGGAAAATCTGTCAGGCCAACATGACGGCCACTCAGTACATGCCAAGTTGACAATATTGGATTTTAAAAATGATATTGATATCACATATTTACTCTACCTTTAGAATTAGAGTAGAGATAGAGAATAGTTCAGATGAAACATATATTTCAGATCAAACATATTGAATAATGTTTTCCTTTGGTCCTATGGTGCTGGCACAGCATAAGCTCTGCATCTTGTTTGGGCCCAGTAGCTGTCAGTATTAGGCTGTTGTCAAAAAGTCTGGTGTGGACATAGAGTTAGATCAAGAGTAGTTAGCAAGCAGAGGAGTTGTTCTCTGACCTTAAATATTTTTTTCAGGTAAACTTGTTTGCCTCCTCTATCCTTTATAGCATCTCACATTTTATCTTTTTCAACTTCTCTGCTAATGCAAAAGGAAAAGAAAAAAAAACTTTCCTCCGATCTGTGAGTGTTCTTTTTCTTTCTCTCATCCTTGTGAATTTCACAAAGCCTCCTCTGATTAGGTGGAAAAGAGGTGTGAAGATTTTTCTTCAAACACATTGGTGCTAGAAAAACTAAAAATATACTCATCAAAATATATCTGTTTGAAATTCACTTGTATGTATGCTGTTGGTGGCAGAAGTGTCTGTCTTCCATTTTTCATATCTCAACCATATGCCAAGCCACTTAAAATCATTATGGCTTGGAGTTCATAATTGTAGGGGAGTAAGAATTTTATACTTGATCCAATGAATTCACACTGAGAACAGAGTCCTAGAGTGACATTCGGCCATTCATATAAAGAAGCTGGCAGTTTGGTTTTCACAAAGATTAAGTAGACTCTGTCTACTCTGTTTTAAAGCAGCATTTAAAAATTTTGGCAACAAATATACTTAGATCTTCTTTCGGTTCATTCTTGACAAATGAATGCATTTCCTACCCTGTCAGAAAGTCATGCATATTGAAAAGTTTTTCGTTTGCTTTTGTTTTTCCTAGAAAGAGGTAGTTTTGGTTTGCTCAAAACTATCTTCTGTTGGTTCATTTTATCCACAAATGCCCAGTTTTTTACATTCTCAAGGACCTTGACTGATGTTAGAAGTGCAAACAGTGACTATTTTTAAAATTTCTTTTCTTTCCAGAAAGTTAAAAGGTCAACATGGTAGTAGAAAAACAGTATACTTGTATGTTTATAATTGACCCTCATTGTTAAGATCCCTTTGGATCTAAGACGCTCTAAGCAGAGCATCTTAAAAAGAGAAATGTTAAAGAACTTGTGAACTTTCAGGGCAAGATAATTTTCATTCTGAAACTTACCAGCACATGCTCAAGAATTTCTGTCTGCTAGCCTAGGGCTATGGAACGTCCTCTCTTTTCAACTGAGGACAACCACTGTTAGCCTCCTTTTATGTTCTATAGGTTTAAAGCTCTTTTATTTCAAAAGGCCTTGGCCATGGTACACTAATTTTGTTTGATTTTTTTTTTGTGGTACGCGGGCCTCTCACTGTTGTGGCCTCTCCCGTTGTGGAGCAGAGGCTCCGGACGCGCAGGCCCAGCGGCCATGGCTCACGGGCCCAGTCGCTCCGCAGCATGTGGGATCCTCCCGGACCAGGGCACGAACCCGTGTCCCCTGCATCGGCAGGTGGACTCCCAACCACTGCGCCACCAGGGTAGCCCCTTGTTTGATTTTTATTACTGATTTTTTTTTGTTTTTTGTTTTGTTTTGTTTTTTGCGGTACGCGGGCCTCTCACTGTTGTGGCCTCTCCCGTTGCGGAGCACAGGCTCCGGAGGTGCAGGCTCAGCGGCCACGGCTCACGGGCCTAGCCGCTCCGTGGCATGCGGGATCTTCCCGGACCAGGGCACGAACTCGTGTCCCCTGCATCGGCAGGCGGACTCTCAACCACTGCGCCACCAGGGAAGCCCAATACATAATCTTTATGTTACTGACTCCAACTTCCTAAAAATTTTAGAGTAAATGCAAAGTGTACCTTATAGATTTGAGGAAAAATATTTAAATAACAAATTCTTTTCTCAAATATTCTCTTCCACAGATTTGATGTAAATGAAATAAAATAGAAAATTCATGTTTTAGAAACTGCATTAATTATTTCTAGTTGCCTTTTGGGGACATCTTAATTTTTCACTTTAAAAATGGTTTAGCTTTGTTTTTTATGACAAGTCAGATGTTACAACTACCTTTTGTGTATAACATATAAATGAAAAATTAAAATTCCCTGTTGAAATGTAAAATTCAGCAAAGAACTTCTAAGTGCATCCAGTCAAAAATATATATATATATATAAAATATATATATATATGTATATATATAGCAACTACTTATTTACAATGGGATGTTATAAACTTAGTTTGTGGTTGTTATAAATCTCATTAAAATAGATTTTACCAGACAGATATCTTTTCAAATATGAAAATAGCTCTATTGCCTTAAATATTTTGATGGAATCAACAGTAGCCAAAAATGATGTAATCATAAGAGTTTTGTATCAGATTGATTACACTTCTTTAAAATTACTTTATAAATATTGTGGGCAGGTATCTCCCCTGCTCCCGGACTAGGTAAACAGTCTGTGGTGAATCAAGTTGACTGACTCTCCTAAATCCTCCCTAGTTCTCTTGTATTTTATTAGAGAGTTTTTATAAAAACTCAACTATATTCAAGTTTTTGAATGTAAATGACCTCCTGTGATCACAAGCTCAGTGCTGCATAATTTTCATAACAATATAAAATTATAATTTCTGTTGCTGTGTGGACATCTTTCTCCACTCTTTGGGATGGAGGCTAAAGGGGGAAAGGGAAAAAGAAAAAGAAGAGAAGAAAAGCTGACTTGCTTGTTTGAGTGAAGTTGGGGCTTAGGGAAGAGTTTATGTGATAGGGGTCCCTGAGCCTTGTCTTCAATTAGATGTTATTGGTAAATTTAATTTTATTTTATGTGCACTGAGTAGTTTATGTTGAGAAGCACAGTATAATATTGGGTCAAGATAGGATAACAGATCATTTTACCTGCATTAATATCCATGTGTTCTGCCAGTATTACTGGAAATATTGTTTAAAAATTACATAGATTATTTACATAAATGAGTTCCATTTCACAGGTTAGAAGTGCACAAAATTAAGATTATTTATGCCTCAATAAAAAACTACATGGAGAAGCCAATTCTTGTCCTTAGAGCCTTAGGTATTATGATTAAGAATTAATTTTTCTATATCAGTATTAGGAACAAATTGTAAACCTTTTCCAAATTTGCAGAGTACATTTATAGAACATTACTCAGGGTATTCACTTAACACTAAAATGTAATGAAGTGAATTTGCATATTTTTCATTAGCTAAAGTTCTTGTATTTCTCCAAGGCTATCTTAATAAAATGTATATAGTCTGCCCAGTCTCCCATTTTCAAAAATGTTGAATTAATGAATTTTGAGAAATCTTCCTATCATCCACTTATTGGTGTGATTATTTGGATAATCATAACACTTGTAACTCTGAACAAAATCTTTAAACTTTAAATTCAAAAGCAATCTCCTAGAAAACATTTTTAAAGCTTCTGCAATATTCAGTTCCTTACATGATGTATTCTTTGGGAAATTCTCCCCACTTCTGCCTTTTATGAGGCTTCACCTCACTGCTTCTTCTACTCCTCTGGCTATTCTTTTTTTCTTTTTTCTACTTCCTTCTGAAACCCCAAGACTTATCTCTTAGTCCTCTGTTTCTCGCCCAGCATGCTCAGGTCAGAGTTCTCCTCAACTCACAGATGCAGTGGCCATCACTTCACTCTCAGCTGTAGTCACCTCCTGAACTCAAGTCTGACCTCCCTAAGAGATGTTGAAATCCAACACAATTACCTGCTCATTATTCCCTAGTACCCCAGTAGAATTTTCCCTCTAGTTTCCTTTCTCTGTCAGTGTTATTTTTCCTTGTTTAGCTCCCAGGGATGAAATTCCAGATAATCCTTGCTCTTCCTTCATCCTCAGCCCACACATTCAGTACCCAAGTTTAGTCCTATGTTATGCCTTCCTAATCAAATTATTTTCTCTAATTTCTTCATTTCTACCTTAGTCCAAAATTTAAGTATTGCCTAAATTACCTCTAAGATTCCATTCCATCTTCTTTCTTTTTTATTTTACACCTTGCAAAACAAAATAAACCCAACTTTGTGCATGTACTCACAAAAATCTTAATTGATACTTGAAGTTTATTTGGAGATTTAACTTTTTGCCCCGCCCCTACCCCCCCAATCCTTACCCACACATCAACGCTAGAACACTGTTTGGAATATAAAGTCAGGGAAAGCCAGATTTTGATCCAAAAACTTGCCAAGGGTACCATTAGGTACCAGAAAAAATTAAAGGAATTGTTGCTATTTAGTTCAGTTGACCAAAAGGACCAGATATGACCTTCTATATTGAGGAAATAAAAAACAATAGGATGTCTGTGCAGGAGACCTTTGCACAGTCCAGGGATTCCTTCTCGTTTTAGGGCTTAGGGTGGGGGCAAGGACAAGATGCAGAGCAACTGAAGACCCTACCACTTGGTATTTTGTTTACTGTGGTTAATTAGCAATAAAAAGCAGCTATACTGGGAGTTGCAGGGCTCATGAGGTAGCTACACTGAGCAGAGAACGAGTAGTGCAGTGGAGTTTTCATGATTTGGCACTAGCAAAGAGGCATTTCTTCCTTCACTATTTGAAATGACTGCAATGACTCAGTTTAAAGTAAAATATAGTAGAATTCTGAATAAAAATGATGATAATAAATAGAAAGTGCACAGAACAATTTTTTGTCTATTTGGGGACTTTGGTGCCTGCCTTAATCCATACATATATGTATTATTCCATGAGGTAACACACCTGTATATTTTCAAAGAGCTCTTCCTGAAATTCTAAAAATGAGCTTCCAGATATGGGTCAAACTAAGACCTATTGTAGAGTAGGAAGTAGTTGGACTTGGGATTCAGAGAGAAGGATTCAAATGCTACCTCTGCCACTTAACTTCTCTGAGGCTTCTAATCCTAATTTTTAAAATGGGAACAAGAATCCTTACCTTGAGAAGCACTCCTCAGGGGAAAATAGAATCTACCTAAAAGCAAATGTAATTTTGTTTTTCTTGAAATTCTAGACAAACTATATCTCTAGAATTTATTGACACCATAAACTATGTTTTTATCAAACCAACTTTCAGCCCTTAAAGATTTATATATGTGCTTAATGAGTTGAAGGATAATTTATTTATAATATGTAGTACCAGGATATTAGATTTTTTTTGTATTTCGTAAAAAATGTGTGTTTAACAAACATAAAATAAGTGAGACTTTCAGTGTATCTTCTATATAAAATATGCATTTGGTCCAACACCTACCAAAAAGAATAATGACATGTCTCAGACTATCCCAGAGGAATTTTGAAGGATTCACATTGCTTCAATGTGCTTTTTGGAAAAACAGTGTTTCCATTATGAATTTTCATCAAAATGACATTCAGTGGGTCATCATCAGTGTGGCTCTGTGTAGCCATACCTTTAGTTAGATACCCTTAGTTTAAAACTGATTAGAACCTGAATATAAAGTTTCCATAATAAAGGCAGTTTTAGTCAATTCTTGTATTCAAAAATCCATCAAAGCAGTATAAAACTGATAAATAAACAATAGCAGAGCAAAATGAAGAAAAGGGAGATTTTATGTTCAATGAAATAAGCAAACAGACACAACTCTGGATCAAAATCTATTAACCTGACATCCAAATTATGAAAATTGGGGGCCAAAATGAACGAATCCAAATCTGAGAGCTGACGCAAACATCTTCAAACCTCAAGCCCAAAGCAGCTGTCCCTAAAAGCTGGTGGTCCAAACCAAAAGGTGTATCTGAAACACCGACTTCCCCCCATTCAAGCCTTTGTGCGACCTGTTCATCATGTCTGGAAGGCCGCTTTCCGCAGACCCTTCTCTTAATTTTTTCACTTAGACGTTATCTCCTTTAAGTTACTGCCACTTGCCATACAGTAGCACAGCATCCCACCTTCATCATTCTCTAGCCCTAAATCCTATTTTGTTTTCTTCTTGGCATTTATCATTTCTGCAAGTACCTTCTTAATTTATTTGTTCCCGTGGTTTTGGTCCTTGCTTTCTGCCAGAAGTTAAGTCTGAAGCAGTTAGGAACTTGAGTGTCCTCCAAACTTAGGTAATTGCCTGACAATTAAATGATTCTGAATAAATAAATGAAATAATGATTTAAAAACACCTAAGCAGCAGAAACTAACACACCACTGTAAAGCAATTATGCTCCAGTAAAGATGTTAAAAATAAATAAATAAATAAAATTTAAAAAAACAACAACAACACGTAAATTAAGATTAAAGTAAGTAGTGGGATAAATGAAAAATATTCCTGTAGTAACCAATTTGGATATCACAGTGTGTTAAGGATATAGAGGTAAAGAGAAACCACACTGACATGCCATCATAATTTTCTGTAGCCTGGTTTTCTTTCTAATCTAAGAAATCTGGAGAAGTGAGGTCTGAAAGCTGGGGTAGGAGGGTGAGAAGCAGCGATCACCAGAGTGCAACACAAATGACCTGGGATCGAAGGGCTTTATCCCACTGATTCCTGCCATGTGAAAACTGAGGCAGGGAGCTAGTTCAAGGAGGAAAGAATTGGGGAGAAAATTCTTGTAGCAAAAATAGCAACAAGGCTGCCAAATGTTCTATTTCTCCCCACTGTTCCTCTCTTACATATGCTTCATAAATTAGTTTAGTTCATTCTAAAATGAGTAATAATAAACAAGGAACCAGCACCTATCTAACACACTAATACAATAAATAAACAGGCAAGCAAAGGAAAAGAAAGCAAAGCACATTAACAATCTGTGGAATGTACATCATAATAGAGTATTCAAAAAATTGAGACATAATTCAGTTAAATGCCTCCCTGTATTATCAACAAAATTATAGTCAACCTGAGAATTTATAGAGAAGATTCAATGTTTAAAAAGGAGATAAGAGGATGCCAGAAAGAGATGAAAATCAAAGAAATTAAAAAGGAACGGTTAAAAATTTTAATAAAATAAAAGTAAAAATACAGGAATAAAGACACAGACCTACTAGAGAATGGACTTGAGGATATGGGGAGGGGGAAGGGTAAGCTGTGACAAAGCGAGAGAGTGGCATGGACATATATACACTACCAAATATAAAATAGATAGTTAGTGGGAAGCAGCCTGCATAGCACAGGGAGATCAGCTCGGTGCTTTGTGACCACCTAGAGGGGTGGGATAGGGAGGGTGGGAGGGAGGGAGACGCAAGAGGGAAGAGATATGGGAACATATGTGTATGTATAACTGATTCACTTTGTTATAAAGCAGAAACTAACACACCATTGTAAAGCAATTATACTCCAATAAAGATGTGAAAAAAAAGTCAAAATAGAAACAACAAACATTAAAAAAGAATAAACATGATGAAAACATGGTGGGAACATGGTGGACAGGCTTGAGGAAAGCAGTTAAAACCACAAATGGAAAAATAAGAAAGATATAAAATAGATTTAGAGAAAAAGATAGGGGAGAAAGTCAAAGTATATTTAATATAGACTTAATTGTACTTCCCTAAGGAAAGAACAAAACAAGTAGAACAGGAAGCAAAATTCAAATCTCTTAATATAAGAACATATTTCTTTAAATGAAAGACCACATTCTTAAACATGGAAAAACTTTGCTTGAAATAAAACAAAACAAAAAAATCTAAACTAACTGACAGTAAAATACAGCTCTACAAATGACAAATGAGAATAAAGTACGCAGGATTGGAAAAGCAATATTGTTGGGACTGATGATGAAATTTAAAAGTTGACAATAAGATAACTGTCAATGATTTCAAAACCAAGAGAAATGGGAGACGGAGGAGACAAATGTATAAGTTTTCTAATTTTTAAAATCAAGGAGTCAATAGACACTGTAATTAAAAACAAACTATGTTGACTCCAAACTCTTAATGGTTTTCATAATCATGTTTCTTTAGAAAAAGTTTTGAGAATTTATTACCTCCTATGGTAAAAAAAAAATTATCTGAAGTTCAGCAATTAAATTTTATTTTTATATTTTTTATCTTTAAATTCAATAAAATTATATTTAACATTTTTTCTTTAAAATAGCATGTGTGACATAAACCATTTTTTCTACATTTTAAATCTTTGTATCATTTAGCCTATATATGTGCATGGACCCAAGAGATATAAAGAATTATGTTAACAACAATGACTTCTGCTTGGCAAATGATATTTTTGTTTTACTTTCTACTTTGATGTCTTTGGTATATCTGTTTTATAAAACAAATGAGTACTTTTACAGAAAGTTCTAATTAATAAAAGTTCACATCTAAATAGTATTCTGTGCAGTCATTTTCATGTAAGCAATAATGTCAGTAATACCAGTGTAGCTTGGAATATTCCTTATGAATTTTCATAGAGTTACCTTTAACATAAAGGCATGTCATGGCTGCATGATAAATGCACTTATGATGTTATTTATATGTACTAGTGCTGTTGAGCTATGTCCTACCTGGATATCTTGATAAATTTGCATGCTCTCTTATCTAAAGAAATATTCTAGAGAAGACCAAAATAATTTATAATAAATATGTTTTAAAAATCTCATGAAGAAATTAAGAATTAAGGCAATTGGGGCTTCCCTGGTGGCGCAGTGGTTGAGAGTCCACCTGCTGATGCAGGGGATATGGGTTCGTGCCCCGGTCCGGGAAGATCCCACATGCCGTGGAGCGGCTGGGCCCGTGAGCCATGGCCGCTGGGCCTGCGCGTCCGGAGCCTGTGCTCCGCAACGGGAGAGGCCACAACAGTGAGAGGCCCGCATACTCCAAAAAAAAAAAAAAAAAAGAATTAAGGCGATTATCTAAAACATCTACTTGTGATAATGGACAGCCAGGTGGGGCAGAAGCCAGGTGATTTTGTACTTTTTTCCCTCATATTCTGAGATTGATGCTCCCTGACATGTGAAAAAATAAATTATAAAGGCACAGTCTTTGTCAAGAAAAATTTATGAGGATGTTTTAAATAATTATCCAAACATGCTGTTAAACTATCAAGGTGCTTTAATATCTTTGGTGATTTTTTTTTCAGTGCTGAAAGTTAATTTTATTAATTAATTTATTTTGGTAACAGATCTGGGTTCATTACAAAATGTGTTCTCCTTCTGAACTCTTTCTGTCTTTTTTAAATCGTGGTAAGAACACTTCACGTGGACCTCCCTCTTAAATCTGTAAGTGAACAATACAATATTGTTAACTACAGATACATTGTTGTACAGTAGATCTCTAGTGATAGTTTTATTATTCAGAATATATTCATCACTTACTGAAAATCTTCAGAAACATTCATTTTCTGAAATGAAATTGATACATGTTAGAGGATTAAGGTCCAAAATCAGGGCACTCCATAAACCGATAACAACTTTTCTTTCCAACTTTATCTTCCATTCATTTTTCCTCTGCATGAAGCCTCAGCTCCAAGCAGGTCAGCTCATGGGTAGAACAGACACTCACTGAGTACCTACTCTGTGTCAGGCCGTGGGGTAGGTTTTGGGAAAGTAAAGAGATGAGTAAGATTCAGTCCCTGACCTCAAGGATGTCACAGTCTAGTAGGGAAGGCAAACATTCAGCTAGCTATAATGACAATGTCCTAAATGATAAAATAAAAATATGAATAAGGTGCTGTGGGAGATGTGATAGCAATTAATACTGCCTAGAAGTGGTGAGAAGAGGACATGGCTTGAAATGAAATTGAAAACTCTGTAAATTTAGTGTAATAGGGATAATATATTTAGACCTTCTATTCTAACAAAGACATTTACCTACCTTCACTATGTCTGACCGGTAAGTGGACAATATGAACATCAGCTAGGGAAGAAGTGAAAGAAAGTAAAAAGCCTGCTCCTACCCCCTTCTAAGGGAAAGAGGAAGGCAAGGAGATCAGACACCAGATCTAATCCACTCCAAGTTTTGAGTTGATCTACAGGGTTGGAGGGCTAAAACCACACAGACTGGTATGGAATCTGCTGAAAACATCAGGTTCATGTCCTACTTTGAAGACATAGCCTTCAGCCTCTGGTGCTGGGAGAAGTCTGGTATTTGGCATGGGGCCACTTCCAACATCATGTCAGAGCAGTAGAGAAACTTTGGCAGCAGGTGGCGGCAAGATAGATAGCCCTTAGGGAGATGTCTAGGCTCCTCATATTCTGTACATAGTGCAGAGAAGACCAAAAGTTCCTAGTGTCCCAGTGACAGAGAATAGAGGGTCTGAGAATACCTGTGGATGAACGGACACCTAGAGCTAGAACACAGAGCACAGAGCTCTGGCTGTTCATCAGGCTGGGAGTGTGTGGGAATGATCTGATCACTTATATAAGGTAAAGCAGCTGAGGTCTTCCTTGAGTTGTAGTGTCTAAATGAATGTACCATATAACTATGGGGCCAGGTGAAAAAAAAAGGTAGGCTATGCTAAGTTTCTTTTTTAAAATTAATTAATTAATTAATTAATTTTTTGGCTGCATTGGGTCTTTGTTGCTGCACGTGGTCTTTCTCTAGTTGCGGTGAGTGGGGATTACTCTTTGTTGCAGCGCCCAGGCTTCAGTAGTTGCGATATGCAGGCTCAGTAGTTGTGGCGCACGGGCTTTGTTGCTCTGTTGCATGTGGGATCTTCCCAGACCAGGGATTGAACCTGTGTCCCCTGCATTAACCAGCAGATTCTTAACCACTGCGCCACCAGGAAAGTCCTATGTTAGGGTTCTTGAACTTTCTCCAATTAAAAATGAAACATTTGGAAAGATTTTAACTGAAGACCTGGCAAGTTTTGTTTCTAGACTATCCACCTATTGGGAGAATAAGGATGAATATTAAAGGCAAAGTAGCTAGGGGAAAGACTAAACTCAGTGAAACATGATAGAAACCTGTAGAAACAACAAAATAAGGCCCTTAGATAAGGCAGTTAGATAATGGAAAGAAAGTGATAGAATTTTTGACTAATGTGATATCCCAAGGAAGTACATTTGTGGGAAGTGTTCATGAGAAAGGAGAAAAGTCCTAAAAATGGTTTGAGTTTTTTATTATGAGCACCTGGATATATAGGGTTATAATTAATTTATATTGCAAATGAAAGAGGACAGGTGGGGTTTGATAGGAAGAAAATGTATTCTGTGTGAGGCATGTTTAAGGCACCCATGAGGTATTTAATTAGAAACAGTCAAGAAGCAATATAGGTGAGGAGCCATTAAGTAATGAATTATTAATTCATTAAAGTAATATTTTGAGAACACACACTTTATCAGATACTTGTTCAGAATTACCCATATACTGGCGAGTATAACAAACAAGATTCATCTATGTACAAATTTGTGAGCACAAATCATTGGAAGTTAAGTTCCAATAGTGAAGATAGATATTAAGTAATGACAGAAAAAAGCCTAAACCACAAACCGTGATAAGGGTCATGAGGGAAAAATACATGAGGGATTAAGAAAAAACACCGGGGGCTTCCCTGGTGGCGCAGTGGTTGAGAGTCCGCCTGCTGATGCAGGGGACACGGGTTCGTGCCCTGGTCTGGGAAGATCCCACATGCCGTGGAGCGGCTGGACCCGTGAGCCATGGCCGCTGAGCCTGCGTGTCCGGAGCCTGTGCTCCGCAACGGGAGAGGCCACAACAGTGAGAGGCCCGCATACCACAAAAATAACAAAAAAAAGAAAAAGAAAAAAAAAAAGAAAAAACACCGGGAAGAAATTGTCTAGTCCAAGAGGTAAGGAAAAGCTATATCACAGTATAAAAAATCATTAACCTGAGGTCTAAAGAATACATGGGTTTAGACTCCAGTGTGTGTGTGTGTGTGTGTGTGTGTGTGTGTGTTGGTATGGAGAGCAAACATTCCAATGGTTGGAGTAATTGCAAGGGCTCTGAGGCAGGAAGGAGAAAACAGCATATTTGAAAAACTAAACGCAGGCTGTTCTGGCTGTTTTGGTTGAGTGCCTAAGAAAGTGAAGAGATACTTACAAGTTTAGCTGAAGAGATCCCCTTCAGATAATGGTAGAAGAGCTTCTACCAATCTTTCCCTATAGATAACTACTATAAATTCTGGAGAGACACCACACAACAACTTGAAGCCTTTATAAAGCAACCCAAAAGAAGAAAAAACTTGAAAGAAGGGAACTAAACTGGGTAAAATTTTCAGTTGAGAGCCCTCCCCAGGATGCTTGGTGCTAAGGCAGCCATAATTGAAGCAAAGATCACAATGTTACTAGAGTCATAGGACAAAGAGGAAGCAAGCAAGAGCAACTGCAAAGTGAGGATAGAAAGGAGTATAGAATAGGGACAATGAATATTTAAAAAACAAATGTCCACAAATTTGCCAAATTTAATAAAATGATACACCCATAGAGCAAAGTAACTAAGTAGATGTTAAGCAGAAAAAATATAAAGAAAACTACACCCAGGCACATCATAAGCAAACGTCAGAACACCAAAGAGAAAGAAAAAATTCTCAAAAGCAGCCAGAAGAAGCAATATAGTACATGCAGAGGAACAGTAATAGAACTGACGAATGGTCTCTAGAAAAAATGAGAAAAAATGAGCCAGAAGACATCAGAATGACAATTTCAAAAGGATGGAAGAAAATTAGGGACTTCTCTGGTGGCACAGTTGTTTCAAATCCACCTGCCAATGCAGGGGACATGGGTTTGATCCTTGGTCTGGGAAGGTCCCACATGCCGCAGAGCAACTAAGCCTGTGCACAACAACTACTGAGCCTGAGTACCACAACTGTTGAAGCCCGGGCACTAGGGTTTGTGCTCTGCAACAAGAGAAGCCACCTCAACGAAGCCCCCACTCACCTCAACTAGAGAAAGCCGGCACGCAGCAACGAAGACCCAATGCAGCCATAAATAAATAAATAAATAAATAATTATAAAAAGAAAGTAAAAAACCTGTAAAGTCAGAATTCCATGCCCAGCAAAAATGTCCTCTGAAACTGAAGGAGAGAGACAAACGTTAGCAGAAAAATAAACCAGACATTTTGCTGCCAGGAGACTGCATTATAAGAAATGTCAGAGAAAGTTGTTCAGGTTGAAGTAAAATGACTCCAGATGGAAACTTGGATTCTACAGAAAGAAACAAAAAGAATTGGAAACGCTGAAATATGTAAGCAATATAAAAATTCATATATATATATTTTTTCCTATCCTAATTTTCCCAAAAGACATATGGCTGTTTAAACCAAAAATTCTAACTCTGTATTATGGAGTTTATAATGTATGTGGACTATATATATACATGACTATAATAGCACAGAGGACGGTGGGCTGCTAAATGGACATATATTGTTGCAATATGAAATGATACAATATACTAATTTTATGTGGACTGTGAAATGTTAAGGATGCATATTATAACTCCCCCCCAAATACCCTCAATAATCTGGATTCAATGCAACACAATTTTCAGCAGACTTTTCTTAGTATTTATAAATTGACAATATAATTCTAAAATCTACATTGAAAAATAAAAGGACTACAAGGCCAAAAAGATCTTGAAAAAGAAGAACAAAGCTGGAAGATTTACACTGATTTTAAAAATTACGACAACTGTGATATTAAAGACAGTATGGTGTTGGCATAAAGACAGAAAATAGAGTAAGAGGGCCGGACATAACATTTAGAAACAGATCCACACCAACATGAACATTGATTTTGGTAAAGGTAGCAAAGTAAATTTGATAAAGATGGAAAGGAAAGCATTTCTAGTAAATGATATGAGAACAACTGAATAGCTATATGAATACAGAAAAATTAATTCATGGTAGATTATAGACCTAAGTGTAAAATCCCAAACTATACATCTTCTAAAATAAAACATAGGAAAATATATTTTCTCCCTATGGGTAAGCAAAGATTTCTTAGGATACAGAAATAAATAAACATAAAGTATGATAAATTATACTTCATCAAATTGAAAACTTGTGCTCACTGAAAAACAACATTAAGAAAATAAATATCCAAGAGATCATAAGAGACAACTATGAACAATTAGTTGTCAACAAAGTTGACAACCTAAAAGAAATGAATAAATGCCTAGAAATGTAAAACCTACCAAAACTGAATCATGCAGAAATAGAAAATCTGAACAGACCAATAACTAGTAGGAAATTGACTCAGTAATCGAGGACAAAAAGCTCTGGACCAGATGGTTTCACTGGTGAATTCCACCAAATATGTAAAAAGAATTAACCCCAATTCTTCTCAAACTTTTCCAAATTCATTCACTATTACCCTAATACCAAAACCAGATAAGGACACCAGAAGAAAAAAAGAAAACAATCTACAAGCCAATATCCCCAATGAATATGCATACAAAAGTTCTCAACAAAATACTAGCAAACTAAATTCAACAACACGTTAAAAGGGTCATACACTATGATCAAGTGGGATTCATCCCTGGAATGTTCCTATTCCAATCCAAGCATTATTTAAAATAGCCAAGACATGGAAACAACCTAAGTGTTCATCAGTGGATATATGGATAAAGAAGATGTTATATGTATAACAAACATACACACAAAATGGAATATTCTTCAGCCACGAGAAAGAAGGAAATCTTTCCACTTGCCACAACACATATGAAACTTGAGGACGTTATGCTGAGTGAAATAAGTCAAAGAGAAAAAGACAAATACTTATGATCTCACTTATATGTGAAGTAAAAAAAAAAAAGCTAGAAATAGAGAGAAGCTTGCTTTATCAGGAGGAGCTCAAAGGACTCAGGGGCAGCGCTACTTTATAGTTGAATGGTACCCTCACTATGTCCTTTAGCATAAGTATGCCCCCTTTAGGAACCAGGACATCTAACTCTGCAAAACTCAAAGTTATGGCAGAGACAGGAAGCCAGATTCCCCTGGTGGTAACCATTTGGTTCCCAGACCTGTGTATTCTTCCTACTGAAGATATAGTGTATACAAATGTCTTTGACTCAATGTGCATACTGCATCCAGAAAAACCATACTCTATCCTCACAGAGTATTGCCTCCAAGACAGTCCTTCAATCATGTGTATAGAGGCTGTTTCAATGCTCTCTCATGCCAGCTGCCTCTGGGTGGTACAGTATGTTATACAACCTGTGTACCCCCTGGGTATAGGCCCACTCCTGTACCTCCTTTATGTAGAGTGGGTCCCCTGGTCTGATGTGAAGTCATGTGACATCCCATGCTGACAGATATATCATCCTGTGAGCCCTCAGATAGTGGTATTGCATGGTTGGTAAGACTGGAAAATTAGAAACATCTAAATGACTATTAATAGGAGAAAAAATAGCCTGGTTTATTGATATAAAATATCACTCTCAAAGAACAAGATAAAGTTACATGTATTGCCGTAAAAGTGTTGCTAAGACATACTATTAAGTAAAAAACAGCAAGTTTCAGAACAGCATATATATTATGATACCCTTGGTGTTCAAATTTGCACGTGCACACGTGTGTGTATCAATACACAAAAAGTTCTAGGATACACACCACCAAACTATTAAGAATGGTATTTAATGGGGATAGAAATGAGATTGGGAATGGAGTTTATCAGGCAGAAGGGGGAGAGACAGTGTGGGATTTTAACTTTGTATTCTGTAGATTGTTGCATCATGAAAATATATTCAAGTATTTCTTCTGTAAAAAATATAGACTTTAAAAGTTGAAAATGTATTAATGTACCAGAGAATGCTAATTAAGGGATTAAAGGCCTAGAGGGGCCTGGGGTTTCCAGTACTTACTTAAAGACCTCTCTCCAAAGATGTATTTTTATCACTAATTATCTCTCCGTGTTTCTTACCATCAAATCCTATGCTTCTTTAAATTGTTATTTTGCTTTCAATTATTTTGTGTGTGTCCTGATTCCAATATTATTACAAGCTCTTTGAGGTAAGGAACATGATGCTTTTCATACAATTTATCCAACCCCTTCCCTCATACACTCTCACCCTTTTTCGGGGCTCACAAAAGCCATGCATGTGGGAGACATTCTAAATATTCATTAAATGAAAAATTATGTTCAACAAATTCCATGTAGAGCAGTTTAATCCTTTCCATTAGTGTATAATTTTATACTTTAAAATCCATTTGGTATACATTACCTCATTTGACCTCACATTAACATAAAGTTCTAGACAGTGCAGGTGATATTTTGCTGCTTTCTCAGTTTTCAGGAGAAGGAAGTGAAGTTAAAGGTCACTTGACCAACTAAGTGAGAGCTTACAGGGAAGCTGAGTCTTATGACTCCTCATCTAACGATTTTGTCACTGTAGTGCACGGCCCAAAATATTTCCACAGATCAGTCTACTTGAAACTCAAAATACAAGGAATTGAAGTAAACTGCCTGATTTTCTGGAAAAGAAAACATCATATTCAGAAATTCAATTGCATTTTAACAATAGCTAAGACTAAACAAATGGCATTGTGGAATTTATGTAGAAAAATTATTTGCCCAATTTATGAACAGAGGAAGATGTTGTATAATCTCTCAGTGTTGCAAAGCAGAGTGATACTGTCCATTAAATGGAAACACAGACATGGAATGAAAAGACTGTGCTGCACTGTTCTTTATTCATGCATGAGCCACCAGAACTGATCTGGGGTGACTTACCTGCTGTGTTCCTCCTAATTCACTCTTTGTCAGGCATGGTAGATGCAGGATTTGAGGCTGCTGCTGGAGTTGTCTCCTCTCCCCTGGGACTCCTTCTGATCTCAGCCACCTCAAGGGTTTAACCTCTTCTCTAGACGCAGTTTTAGTCTTACTGTGACATATAACTTTCTTCTAATTGATGTAGAGAGCGTTTGGCTTTGTTGTGAGTAGAGAGAGGGGAATGCACATCACTGGACAGTCATCAAGATCAAACATATACAAAAATCCAGCACACTTTTGTGGACAAGTATTATCACCTCCAAGTCAATCTCCAGCATATTACTATGCTAACAGTATCCCTGTCTCTTTTTCTTTTTTTTCTGCTTTAAGTTGCTTCAAAGTGAAACTTTTTATGTCATGCCCCAGAGAAGGGATGTGGTGGAAAAGGCATTCTTCCACAGTTGTCTCCTGTATTTGCTTTGATTATTTCCCCTAATCTTATAGTTGACACTAAAGAAATGCATAGTACAATATTATAAATGTATTCTTATTTATAGAATCAAAAGTGTTTGGTAATATTTGGGTTTAGAATAGAACTATTTTGGGGAGGGGAGGGACTCAAATATGAGCATTCTGTTGATTTTACACACAAATGTAATTTTTTTTAAATTTGATATTTTGTCTTCTAATATATAACAGAACAGATAGTGAGATGGCCTAAAATAAATTATTAAAATTATTTTTGTGGGTTTAAACTTAAACCACACATGAATTCCTCACACCTCTGGGTTTGGACCAGGACAACATAGCACTTGTATAGGACTTTTTTTTGCCAGTGGGTACCTGGTACTCTAGTTAGTGAGGAAGATGGGAATTATTAGATCCGTATATACTAGAGTTGTTACCAGGACCCCTAAGGAGTATGTTGTTTGAGTGAGTTCATTTCATTAAAATGAAATCTACTGAGTAAGTTCTGGCCATTAGAATGTCAGTAGAAGTGATCTGTTTCCAGGCCCATAAAATTCTCCCACCATGCAGCATCTCTCCAGGGTCTTTTTTATTCTGGCTGTTGGGGTAGAGATGAACTGAAGAATAACCATGGAAGGCACATGATAAAGATCACAGGGCCTGGATAGTTCTGACTTCCTGAATAACTGTGGAGGAAGGCTGTCTAGCAAACTCTTCACCCCCCTGTGGTGTTACAAAAAGCAAAAAATGAAATTTTAGTCTGTTAAAGTTATATGTCTATATGTTGCAGTGGTGAGCTTACCCTAATTCAGAGAACAAAGAAGGACTTTCTAAGGAGGTGACAGTAAGCATAGATTTGAAGAATGAGTAAGAATTGTCTTAATTGGTGGGGGGAGAGGGAGGGAGGGAGAAGGGAGGGAGAGGAAGAAGGGGAGGAGGAGGAGGATGAGGAGGAGGAGGAGAGAGAGAGAGAGAGAGAGAGAGAGATTGATTGAGAGCAAAACTTTCCAGAATTGACCTTTGGACTTAACTCCAATTATTCCCATACATGAACTGCATGATCCAGTCAAACTAGTCTATTTGCCAAATCATTGAACATATCTCTGCTCGTGCTTGCTACATAACTCTCTTTCCCTAATATCAAATTGCCATGTGCTTTTCCAAGTATAGTTCAAGTGCTATCTTTTCTGTGAAGCAATTATCCCAGCTGAGACTGACCTCTTTTTTTCTCTCCTCAGTTTTGGCAATTTGAATCTTTTATTAGAAAACACAACTCAAGAGATCAAACTTGAAAGAAAAAAAGAAGTTAACTTAGAATAATATGTATATATAGTGTTATACATGGTAAAAATGAGATCAATTGTCTTAAATATATAAGCTAGTGTCCAAATTCTCAGCTTTAATTTCTTGGGAGAATAAATGAAATTTTAAAAGATTTGCAACTATCTGGTGAATGAATTAGTGCAGAAATACCATAAGCCACAGAACATAACAGCCATCTCACATGTATCCTTTCCTGAACACATTTCCTTTCTTTTAGGGGGAAAGTCATCTGTCATTTTCAATAATCATTTTCTTGCTTTTTTATACTTAACCACCTACGTTTGCATCCCTAAACATGATAATTTGGTTTTGTCTATTTTTAAACATCATCTAAATGAAGTCATACTGTCTACATACTTCTGTGACTTGTTTCATTCATTCAACATATTGTGTTCACTGTTTAGCAGTAGTTTATTCATTTTCAATGTTGCATAGCATTCCATTTTATGTCATTATTTATTTTCCCATTCTAATTTTCATGGATATTTGGGTTATTTCCTGTATGGAACTATTACAAGCAATGAGCAATACAAACTCTTTTATGTGTCTTTTTGTGCACAAGTGCGTGAGTTTCTCTGTGATTATACCTAGGATGAGAACTACAGGATCATAGGCTATACACATTTTCAGTTTTACTGGATAATGTCATATGATTTTCCACAGGGATTCTACCAAATGGCACTCATAGTTGCAGCTCATATGAGTTGGAATTGTTAGACTTCTGAATTTATTCAATCAGATGAGTGTGAAATTGGTTGATTTTCATTTTTTCTAATAACTTGTGAGATAAAACATCTTTTTATAAATTTCCTCTTTTGAAGTATCTATTAAGATTTTTTCCCATTTTCTACTGGGTCTCTAGACAGCATCTCTTTTGATTCTACACATTATATATATCTTGGATACCAGTCCATTGTCAGTGTTGGGGAGGAAGAATTTTTCCTCTACCCTTTTAGGTTCTTCTTGCTGGGCTAAGCATTAAATTGACATGGGACAGATTAACAGGAGAAAATTAAACAAAAGTTTTGTAACATGTATACATGGGACAGACTCAGGAAAACTGAATAACTCACCAAAATGGCTGAATCCCTCACCTTAAATAACATCCTCAGCTATAGACAAAAGAGGTTGTTGAGGGTAGTGGTTTGGGACCTCAAAGGGGAAGAAGGCAATTGACATGGAGATGGAAAAACACCTAGAGGGGTGGGATAGGGAAGGTGGGAGGGAGGGAGATGCAAGAGGGAAGAGATATGGGGACATATGTATATGTATAACTGATTCACTTTGTTATAAAGCAGAAACTGCCACACCATTGTAAAGCAATTATACTCTAATAAAGATGTTTAAAAAAACCCCCCAAAAACAAATGTTTAGTAAACAAATATTTGCTGGGCCATGCAGAGACAATAGGACACAGAGGAGAATTTTACACATAGACTTGCTAGGTTCCTCCCTGTCTGCACACCTAGTTCATTCTATAGTTACTTATGGTTACAGCTTCCTTCCTGGAACAGGTCCTCTGTCGACATTCTTTAGGTAGTTAGGGAGAAGGTCAGGGTTTCTTCAGAGTTTTTTGGGCCTCAATTGTTTTCAGCTTGAAATAATCTACATGCCGAAGAGATATTTTGGGGTGACAATTTTTTCTTCTTTACATCAGTTAAATATCATGCAAATATATTCTCCTGTTTTGCAATTTCTCTTGTTTCTCTAGATGGTGTATTTTGATGAACAGAAATTCCTTTTAAAGTGGTAAATTTAGCTTTCTTTGGTCTTAAGAGTTCCTTCCCTGCCACAAAGTAATGAAAATATTCACTTGTATTATCTTCTAAAAGCTTTATAGTTTTGTCATTTGCATTTAGTTCTATAATTTATCTAAAATTAATTTTTTGTGGATGGAGTAAGGTAGAAATTGAATTAATTTTTTCCATATGTATACAAAAATAACCTGGTAGCATTTCCTGAAAAAAAAATCTGTTCTTTCCTTGCTAATCTGCAATGCTACATTTAACAAATATTTACATATGCATGGGTTTATTTCTGGACTCTCTATTCTGTTGCATTGATTTATTTTCCTATTGCTGTGCCAGCAGCCACACTGTCTTAATAGTGTGGCTAATAGAGCAAGTATTCCTTATTTTTTTTTTAAGTGTATTTTTGCTATTTTGACGGGTTTTTTTTTTAATAAATTTATTTATTTATATATTTAGCTGTGTTGGGTCTTCGTTTCTGTGCGAGGGCTTTCTCTAATTGCGGCAAGCAGGGGCCACTCTTCATCGCGGTGCATGGGCCTCTCACTATCGCGGCCTCTCTTGTTGTGGAGCACAGGCTCCAGACGTGCAGGCTCAGTAGTTGTGGCTCATGGGCCTAGTTGCTCCGCGGCATGTGGGATCTTCCCAGACCAGGGCTCGAACCCGTGTCCCCTGCATTGGCAGGCAGACTCTCAACCACTCTGCCACCAGCGAAGTCCTGACGGGTTTTTTTTTGGTACAATTTTCAGAGTTGAGGAAAATCCTTACTCCATTGAATCTATAGATCAGTTTGGGAATATTTGGCATCTTTATCACACTGAATTTTGCAATTGTCAGGGAGCAAAATTTGCCACCCCAAAATGTCTCTTTGGCACGTGGATTATTTCAAGCTGAAAACAATCAAAGCCCAAAAGTTTCAGGAAAAAACTTTGACTTTCTCCCTGTTTAATGAATGTAGACAGAGGACTTGTTTCAGGAAGTGAGCTATCACCATAAATAACTATAGTATGGACTAGGTGTGCAGACAGGGAGGAACCTAACAAGCCTATTTGTAAAATTCTCCTCTGTGTCCTATTGTCTCTGCATGGCCCGGCAAATATTTGTTTACTAAACACTTGTTTTTCCGTCTCCACGTCAATTGCCTTCTTCCCCTTTGAGGTCCCAAACCACTACCCTCAATATCCTCTTTTGTCTATAGCTGAGGGTGTTATTTAAGGTGAGGGATTCAGCCATTTTGGTGAGTTACTCAGTCTTCCTGAGTCTCTCCATGTATACATGTTACAAAACTTTTGGATGATTTTCTCCTGTTAATCTGTCTCATGTCAATTTAATTCTTAGATCAGCCAGAAGAACCTAAAAGGGTAGAGGAAATTTTCTTCTTCTGCCACACAATCCATTTGTTTTATGTCACCTTTAAGCACTTCTTCTTTGTTGTAAGAAATTGTCTCCATTTACTAAAGTACTCATCAGAGAATCTGTGCTAGGAAGTGTGTGTATATGTGTGTGTGCGGTGAAATCTTTCTAGTGAGTCTTTCCATCTGGCCTCAGAGAATAGAAAAACATTGACTCCCTTGCTGTTGACCTCTCTCTTCACTACATAATAGTTCTTCATTTTAGTAGAGGCGCTAATTATTATTAGGTTGTGTTTCACTAGTGGAGATGGTTCTGTCTTAAAGGCCAATGCTCATGTGAATCATGGTCTCCTGACCGCATCCTTCTAGTTTCTGATGAATCCAGTTGCCATTATATTTCTGAATTCAGCCCCATTTCTATGCAGTTTATTGGGTAAACAGATTCTGGATCTACTGCTCTGCTGGCCCATAAGAACAAGAAGACTCAATTGAGTCTGGGCTTAAGTCACATTCTCCAAATCAGCTTTTGCCAAGCAACCTTGTATTTGTAGGGTTATAGCAACCTTGCTCAGCCAGTGTTGCTTCCAGTACTCTCCTCTCCATTTGGCTATTAGTCATATGAATATGGAAGTCCAGAATGTAAAGGTAGAATTCAAGAACTAAACTGTTCTTAAACATCAATGCTAAAATTTTCACAGAACAAGTTGTACCTTTATATAATTACAATTAATAACATTATTATTTTAAAAACTGATTTTGTTTTATTAAAATAAAAATATGGCCTTTTCTTTTTACTGAATATTAATATTATCTGATTCTTTTAAGCCTGAAGGTGAAGGTCATAGCTAAATATTATAAAATAAGCATGCCTGTGAGGGTATATGCCTTTTCAAAGCTATACCATATTGAGTCTATTTGGCAAATACAATGAGCATGAATCAATGCAAAAGAAGTAATCATCATAATAATTATTATATGTATTTCTTACACTTTATAGTTTTCAAGTCACTTGAGTACTCCTCATCTCATTTGTTTATTACAAGCTATTTTCATAGGTCAGGAAAATATTTTTTATACCCATTTGAGGAAACTGATCAAAGAACCTAGATTGGTTTCTGAGTTACTAAGATGAAGAGCAGTGTCCGCTGTGATAAATGAGATAGACAAAGGCTCCAATTCTAGGGTTGATAAATTATAAAATTATACTTAAAATATATTTCTACCTAACCCAAGTAACAGTGCAGAGTAGTAGAAAGGATACAGATTGGGAGTTAGACACAAGTCAGCCATCTACTAGTTGTGTGACCAAGAACAATATACTTAACTTCCCCCAGCCTACTTTCTTTATCTGTGCAATGTGTAGTACCTAACCCTTAGATTTTTTGCAAGATTATATGAAAGCCTCTAACATGGAAGAGTTTTAATAACTTGTATCAATTATTTTAATAATTAAGCTTTTAAACATAAAATGGAGATAAAAATCAAGCAAGGCTATATATTCCAATATGTAATATTAAAAAAAATTCCAAACTTGAATTTGAAATATCTACTCTTCCTACTTGAGCAGCTATTCATTTCTTTCTGCATTGAGGAACTACTTTGTGATGTGTTTGTTCAAAAGGATCAATGTATGCTTCATGACTTGGAGAGAAAAATAATAATCAGGAATGGATGCTGTGATATGCTGTCCAGATTCCTGTTCAGTACTGAAGAGCTCATTACCCTAATTGCTGGAAACCCTCAGTTTTCGTCCTTCTCTGGAAGTTGACCTTGGTTGGAGCAGCTGCTTCTCCCAAAGTCACGTCTCTTTCTCGAGGTAGTCTACATCCTGTGACTGGTTGATTCAGAATATAAAGACTTGACTTTCTCACAACAGTGTGGAACAAATCTGAAGGACCATTCCACCTTCAGAGCTGTTTGTGGCATTTAGTTTTGACCATTGTTGAGACTGAATTTCATCCCATCTTTCCCATCTGCCCAATATTGCTTTCTTTCCTCCCCTTCCACACATGGTGATCCTAAAAGCACTTCTCAACAAATTTTATGAATGCAAATCTCTAGTTCAGAGTATGCTTTATGGTTCCTAACCTGTAACACAATCTTACTCTGGTTTTCTTTGAATTTCTGAACCAGATTTTCATGTAAGACTACCCTTAATAGATATTAATTGACAAAGTTGGAGAACACAAACTGGATTTAAATCTCTTCAGATACCATGTTTCACATAGGTGAGCACAGATCCTGTATTTGTTTTCTCAAATGGTTGTTTCATTGATAATTCTTTCACCCCTTAGCGATCAAGTTTCAAGATAATAGATTTATGCCATTTAAGGAGCAAAAGTGAATGGCAGGGTGGAGGAGTTTTTTCACTCCTCCAGGAGTGAATGGAGATACAGATATATAAAATTAGGGGTTGCAGAGAGAGCTGGAGTACTTTTATTAAACAATAGTGTTTCCCTGTTGTCACATGAAGTCTAAATTTTTTTCTTCCAGAAGTTAAGACTTGCGAATATATTCTGTTCCTCTTTCCTGTAAACTCTCACCTACAGCACTGGGGAATGCTAAGGCAAGCTACCCTGAAGAAAGCAAATCCTATTTTGCCATAGTTTTAAAGTGTTTTTATGGCATAACTATATCCAGGTAGTCAACTGTGGATAGAAATGTACGATATACACAGAAATTCACTGTCCTCAAGTTAGGAGATAGAAGATGTGCCTTTTAGTTAAATACAACTTGACTGCCTCAGGGCTACCTCCTCCATGTCCTGGAGCATTTCTTTTCTATAGTGCTCTTCAAATTGGAGAATGTGGACATACTGGTGAGTAAAGATATGTACAGCTGCAGGAAAATCATCTTTCTGTGCTGTGAGTTTTTCTCAGTGATTTGGAAAATATCACATTTTTATCCTCTTAAGTTTTTTGGTCACATTGTACCTTCACAAGCAAATTATAAGAATATCACTTTTCCATTTTGGTGAACTTCCATTTTGTCTCAAAAGTCTGGAGCGTTAGAGACTTAATGTGTAGGCAGTGACTGGAAAAGTACGGTAGTTTTGTATTCCGGAAAGACCTAGTGCTGTTAGGACCAGAGCAATGTAAATAATGCACCCAAAACAAAATATACTAAAGTCACCAGTCTTTAGGTTAATGTACCAGAAGAAAATACAAGGAAGAACAAAGTATATGAAGCCCAGGAAGAAAGCTCATGGAAAGAATGAAGTATATGAAAATGCATACAACTTGTTTGTTGAAAAAATTAGTTTCCTCAAGTCAGTTAAATAGCTTACTTTTTAAATATGTCTGTGAGGACATGTTAATTTCCATGCTAAATGATCAAAAAACTTGTGAACACGTTTTATCAACAAATGTGTGATTTTTATAAAGCATCATACCATCTAGGAAAAACATATATCTAGAGAGATATGTGCACAGGTGGAGTCAAATCATGACAGACAAAACATTGTACCCTGCACATGTACCTGCAGCCACTTCATTATCCATGACAAATTACTAAGGAAATCATAAGGCAATCTTTTTGTAGCAGTTTGCTTATTTTGGGGGCAAATGGTGAATTGCATTAAAATGACTTTTTTATAAAATAGAAAGTAACTTTCTCAATCCTTCTACAGATAAATATACTGAATGGAGCTGTTTATCAGTTTTTAAGTTCATGTCTTATCTATTTTCCTTCACTGAGGGAAAGGCACTATAATAAATGGTAAGAATCTGTCTACATGAATTAATTCATTGTTAAATTTATTGAAAAGAGTGTATCACAATGTTTGCTTATATAACAATTTTTTTCAAGGCTAAATACTTACAATCAATAACTGCAAGGCAAAAATCTAATAATTTAACTGCCTACAACAAAATGACTGCCATGAAAATGATGCTTGAGATTTGGATGAGAAGTTAATTGTTGAGAAAATGAGTCATTTTAGATTCTTAGTCCATTTGCATGGAATGAATATGAGAACATCAACCAGCAAAGAACACCAACAACAATCTTTCTTTACTGAAAAAGACCTTTCTGCAAATTTTTCCTTGAGATATTAATAGAATCTGATTGGTTGATTGGAGACATTTTCAGCCCAGCACCTGATGATCATTATCTTGACATTTCAATAAGAAGATGCAGTTAATGATATTTCCATTGACAACACTCCCAAAACTTTGCACTTTCCCACTTCTTCAGTGGCTTTCTGGAAGTCTTCTGTCATGATAATTAACAAAGTCCATTAAAAAGAGAAAAAAAGGTACCAATTGCATTCTCTTAATAGGTAAGAATGAACTCATAACATGTGGCCCTGAGACTAATGGGAAATTGTATAAAAGATGTCAACTCTGTTTCAATTCAAGCTAATTTGCCAAAGTTGACAGATTCAGTGCAATTGAATTGTTCATAATCAATAAGATATGAAAAATATTTTGGGGTCTATTGCTTAGCCAATTGGAAAATAATTAAAATGATTTTGCATTCATTCCACAGATATTTAGTGGTTGCTTAGCAAGATGCTAGGCTTTCTGATAACCATTCAAGATCTAGCTGGAAACAAATGGTCTTTGCCTTCATGGTCAGTAAAACAAACAGAAGTATAAAATGAACTACACTGCTAAATTTGCATGAGTTTTAAAAAAGAGGGCTTCCCTGGTGGCGTAGTGGTTGAGAATCTGCCTGCCAATGCAGGGGACACAGGTTCGAGCCCTGGTCTGGGAAGATCCCACATGCCACGGAGCAACTAGGCCCATGAGCCACAACTACTGAGCCTGCGCGTCTGGAGCCTGTGCTCTGCAACAAGAGAGGCCGCAATAGTGAGAGGCCCGCGTATTGCGATGAAGAGTGGCCCCAACTTGCCACAACCAGAGAAAGCTCTTGCACAGAAACGAAGACCCAACACAGCCCAAAATAAATAAATAAGTTTAAAAATATATATATAAAAAAGAATTTTTTTTTTTTTTTTTTTGCGGTACGTGGGCCTCTCACTGTTGTGGCCTCTCCCATTGCGGAGCACAGGCTCCGGACTTACAGGCTCAGCGGCCATGGCTCACGGGCCCAGCCGCTCCGTGGCATGTGGGATCCTCCCGGACTGGGGCACGAACCCGTGTCCCCTGCATCGGCAGGCGGACTCTCAACCACTGCACCACCAGGGAAGCCCAAGAAATTGTTTTTAAAGAAATTTTAAGCATTGCTTTAGGCTATATCTCCAGATTCATAAATTTCCCATCTTTACTTTGCTCTGTATTAAGCACAGTAAATTAATATCCCATGAACTCAAACACAGAGAAACACTGCTTCTCTACTAGTTGTCACTAGTATTCTCTATGGTCCCATGCCATTCACATAGAGTAGTTTCCAAGCCCAGATCTCTTGAGTCTCTGAAGAAATAAAAGTCCCCACTAGTTGTTCAGTTCCTATCCCTGACTCTTTTTTTTTAATCTTTCTTTCCTCATTATCTTGTATTTTTGATGTCTAGTGTTAGTAACATGTATAACATCTACAGTGTTTTGTATCATATAAGAAAATGTTGATGTAAGTCCTGACAGATAATTCATCCTGTAAACAGAAACTCTCAGTTTCAATAAATACAGTACAGTACTCAAAATGTATTTTCTCTTCCTTGTGATTTTTCTTAATAACATTTTCTTTGCTCTAGCTTACTTTGTTGTAAGAATATGTATATAGCACAAACAACATACAAAATAAGTGTTAATTGACTTTTTTAAAACATCTTTATTAGAGTATAATTGCTTTATAATGGTATGTCAGTTTCTGCTTTATAACAAAGTGAATCAGTTATACATATACATATGTCCCCATATCTCTTCCCTCTTGCATCTCCCTCCCTCCCTCCCACCCTCCCTATCCCACCCCTCTAGGTGGTCACAAAGCACTGAGCTGATCTCCCTGTGCTGTGCGGCTGCTTCGCACTAGCTGTCTATTTTACGTTTGGTAGTGTTTATATGTCCATACCACTCTCTCACTTTGTCCCAGCTTACCCTTCCCCCTCCCCATATCCTCAAGTCCATGCTCTAGTAGGTCTGTGTCTTTATTCCCATCTTGCCTCTAGGTTCTTCATGACCACTTTTTTGTTTTTTTAGATTCCATATATATGTGTTAGCATATGGTATTTGTTTTTCTCTTTCTGACTTACTTCACTCTGTATGACAGTCTCTAGATCCATCCACCTCACTACAAATAACTCAGTTTCATTCCTTTTTATGGCTGAGTAATATTCCACTGTATATATGTGCCACATCTTCTTTATCCATTCATTCTTTTACATGTAGCTGTCCAGTTTTCCCAGCACCACTTATTGAAGAGGTTGTCTTTTCTCCATTGTATATTCTTGCCTCCTTTATCAAATATAAGGTGACCATATGTGCGTGGGTTTATCTCTGGGCTTTCTATCCTGTTCCATTGATCTATATTTCTGTTTTTATTCCAGTACCATACTGTCTTGATTACTGTAGCTTTGTACTATAGTCTGAAGTCAGGGAGCCTGATTCCTCCAGCTCCGTTTTTCTTTCTCAAGATTGCTTTGGCTACTCAGGGTCTTTGTGTTTCCATACAAATTATGAAATTTTTTGTTCTAGTTCTGTGAAAAATGCCATTGGTAGTTTGATAGGGATTGCATTGCATCTGTAGATTGCTTTGCCTCTCCCTGACTCTTGGGCAAGGGGAGCATCTGTCATTTTTTCTGAGGCAGTAATTAAAATCTCTACATTAATGTCAACTTTTAGAAGATCCATCTTCAATGACTTGCTTTTCTATTGGCCTAACTGCTCTCTGTCTTTCACATTTAGGCTGCAGTATTACTTGCCTTGACCAAGTATTGAGTTAAGAATTAGTATCAATGAATCTAATCACTCATTCACAAAATTTATTCATCAAATTTTGTTGAGCATATACTACTTGTGAGTCAACAAAATATACTCTTTGACCTCATGGGATTTAAAATTTTGAGAAGGGATATAAAGAGTCATTCAATTACTTGAAGAGTCATTTAGCATATATGTGTAGGTAGTATCATGCTGTAGGTTTTTTTTTAATAGAGGTTATATTTTTTCTAATCATCAGAAATTGGGAACTTTGAGACTTTGTTCATTTCCTCTTACTCCTATTAGGTATAACAGTTTCTTCCCAGTTTCCTTAAACAATATGGGAGACAAACCAACTAATATTTTCCTTAATCTTTCATTTCTCCTGACTTCAGTTTTTAGCCTGTGTCTCTAGTTTCTGAAATTTTACTTCAATAAAGCACCTTTCTACATTCCATACCAGATAATAAGTCATTGACTGTATCTTTTATTTCTGATTTTCCAGTACCAATGCCAGGCAACTGTCAGTTGTATTAATAGGTACATATAAATGTATGTATATTTACTAAAACATAAAGCATGTCATTTCAAATGGGTCTTATATAGCTTGCTTTTCCAATTAGTTCAGGAACTCCTAGAAGGAGAGACCCATGCCTTAGGAATCCTTCAATGTGTAGTGTATTTTGAGGCATTTTCATTGAGGAATTAAAGCTCAATTTGTAAAAAAGTTTATACTCTCAACTTCTTCTTGGAGGAAAAAAAATTTTTTCCCCAAATTATAGAGTAAATAATAGGTTAGACTCTGAAGTAAGCACTATTGTCAGAGGAGATAGATGAGATTAAAAACAAGATCAGGAAGGAAAGCTATTTTGTGGGAGGACATGAATTTTCACCAGAGAAAATGTCAGTGCATCATATGAAAATGCCCTGGATGGTGTGTAACAGGAGTTAACAGAGTGACTGGAGTCATGGCAGCATCACTGAAATGAGGGCATTGTTTCTGCAGAGCTCTAGTGCTAAAATATTTGGATGTAAAAGATCTGTTAGGTTAAAAAATATCCCATCACTCTCATTGCTTTTGTTAGCACAATCCAGCTGTAGCACAGTGTTCCATTAGGTGTCTAAAATAAATAAGTGCTGAAGAGGAGTTACAAAAAGGAAAGGTCAGTGTGTGGGATAATCAGATGAGGTTTCTTGGGGGAGGTGATGCTTGTCTGCAGACCCAGTAAAGTTGGAGTTCAGATAGAGACTGGGATACTCCTCAGAACGTTCAAATTTCTTCCTTGCCTAACAGAAGCAGTAAACTAGGTTATGCTGAAGTAGTATGAATGCTGCTTATACATTAGCCAATTTCCAGAGATTTGCATACTGTCATAATTACTCAGTACACCTATATTATGTTGACTGAATTCAATAACTTATGATATACTAGTGCATTCACATTTCTACAATCTCAAAAATGCAGCACAGTACAAGGTGGCATTATGAATTTATATTTAACTGACTCTTCAAGGATTGAACTTCGAAATGTGCCTATTAAAATTTTTAATTATACTATTACCAGGAGAGAAATTCACTTGATAAATAAACCATTCTTTTTAATGGAAAACTTTTCATGTTGATTACTACTTAAAGTTAACCTGAAGTGGAGAGCAGTGAAGGAAACACTTCTTTTGCCTTCCAAATTGAATTTGTTGAAGTCTATCTATGTGAACACTCTCACTTATGTTAATAATTATAATTTAAAAACAAGTGTTAAGTAGTGATTGTCAAGGGATGAGGAGAGAGAGAAATTGGGACTGAGTACAAGTAGGTACACGATTTCTTTTGGGGTGATGAAAATGTTCTAGAATTAGGTAGTGGTGATGATGTACGACATAGTGAATATAATAAAAATCATATGAATCATATAAGGTTGGTAAAATTCTTTAAATCTACCAGGGCCTCATCCTTTTGTAATTAATAGAATTTTGCTGCTTCCTCAATTTTTTAATGGTTATAGTTTAATTCTGGCCTTCTATTTGCTCAAGTCAATTTGCTAATAATTTTGAAAATTGTTCTTTCAATATAATTTTCAATTTTATTTGCACAATTTTTCCATATATTTTCTTTTGATGCTTTTAAATCTCTGCTCTATTTATACGTATGTCTCCTTCAACTTTCCAAAACCTAAAAAAATTGTTAATACTGTTGATCAATCTTGCCTCTTTTATTTTTTATTATTTTTAAAGCTTTTTTATTTTTTTGATCTTCTCAAGCCTTCCCATTAAAAAAATAGTTTCTACTCTTACTATTATAATCTCTTCATTCTCAGGGTTTTCTCTCTTGTTCTGTCTCTAGCTTCTTGATTTGGCCACTTAGTTCATTAATTTTTAGTCTTTATTATATGTGTATCAAAGTTAAACATTTTTTTTCTTTGTACTGCTTTAGAGACATGTACACATTTTAATCTCTATTACTTTCATTTTTATGTAGATCCAATTCATAAGTTTCATTCTAATTTAGCCTTTGGGCAGTGGATTATTCACAAGTGTATTTTCAGTATTTTATGTGTGTGTGTGTGTGTGTGTATGTGTGTCTGTGTCTGTGTCCTATTTTGACTATAACATTGTGGTGAGAGAAAATAGTTTATATAAGATATTCTTTCGTACATAGGCATACTTTGTGACTAAGAGGATTTATTTTCTCTTTTTTTTTCCATGAAGGTGGTCTACATGTTTATAAGGTACAGCTTAATAATTTCACCTTTTATATTTTCAACAATCTCATTACTGTTTTGTCTGTTTGGTGTTCAGTTTCTGAGGAATATATCTGTTAAATCCCTAACTGTATTTACAGATTTGTCAATTTCTTTTTTTGCTTATGTTAATTTTTGCCTAAAATCCATTTTAGAAAATGGATAGCCTTATATTTTAAACCACATTCTAGTCTTAAAAATACCTAAAGCTAATTAACATCTCTATGCTATTGCATAATAATGCAAAGGACTAAAAATATGGAAACACTAATCTCTTTCTATTATTTTCATGCTATTGTTATGTTACCAGGTCTGTTAGCTCTATCCTCTCCTATTAATCCTCATTATTAATTTGCTTTTAGAGTCTATAATTAAATAGATTCACCAATATGTTTACACTGTCTATATTCACTACTTTTTCTTGTATTTTACTTTTGTGGTTACCTTCCTTCTTTTTTCTTTCTTCTTTTCTTCAAAAATATTAACTTAAGGCAGTATATAAATACATATATATATTATACTGTGATCTGGGTGACAGACAATAAACATTAACAAAATAGCTAAATTATAGTAAGTTAGTAAATTATAAATATTCTGGAAAAGTGAGAACAGAAGGACAGAGATTAAGGCAGGTTACATTTTTAGACATGGTAATCATCCATCAGCCATGATTCACTAAGAACATGTTTAAGCAAAAACTTTAAAGAAGTGAGAAAGTGAGCTATGCAAATATTAGAAAGAAAAACATTCCAGGCAGAGGGATTATAGCTAATGGAAATATCCGAGATGCAAACATGACTGCAGTATTTGAAAAAACAATACAAAACAAAACATGGTGGGTAGTGTGGCTGGAGCAGATAGAGGGAAGGAGAGAGAAGGAGATGAGGTCAGAGAAGAAACAGGTCAAATCACATAGCCTTTGTAAGCCATTATATGGACTGTGGGCTTTTGCTGTGAGTGAGATGGGAAGTCATTGTGGGATTCAGCAGATCTCATATACCTTTTAAATGTTGACTCTGGCTGTCGTGTGGAGAATTGGCTTGTAGGAAGGCAAGAATAAAAACAGGGAAAGTAGTTAGAAGACTGCTATGGTCTGACTGTGTCCCCAAAGTTCAAATGTTGAAATCCTAACCACCAAAATGATAGTGTTAGGAGGGACAGCCTTTGGGTGGTGCTTAAGTCATGAGAGTGGAGTCTTCATGAATAGCATTAGTGCCTTATAATTGAAACACCCCAGAAATCCCTAGCCTTTCCACCATGTGAGGACACAGTGAGAAGTAACCAGCTGTGAACCAGGAAGAACGCCCTCACCAGAACGCAGCCATGTTACCCCTCAGTCTTGGACTTCCAGCCTCCAGAACTGTGAGAAATAAACTTCTGTTGTTTATAAGCTACCCTGTCTGTTTTATTTTGTTATAGCAGCCTGAATGGACTAAGACAAGGATAATTACCACGATCTAAATAAGAGATGTTGATTGGACCAGATCTGTAGCTGTGGGGTTGGTGAAAGTTTCTGGATAACTTTTGAAAACACACACATGCGTGCACACACACACACGCGCGTGCACACACACACAGAGCAGGTTTGCTTCTTCATTTAATAAGGAAATCACTATGGCTATAAGAAGAGATCCTGGTGATAACCAGCATGTGGTAGTTAATTATAGTAATGCAAGTTTTTAGAGAATAATTATGCTACCAAATCTCTACTATAAACATACTTCATATATGAACAATTTTATTGAAACTCCTACTTAAATAAACTCAAAGAGCTGGAACTTTGTAGCTTACAATTTTGACTGGTTCCAGGAATGGCAGATTTGTTTTCTTTGTTGCTGTTACTAATTAGAAGTGACCCTGTAATATTATGTAGTAACTAAAAATAATAATAAAGGTCAAGAAATAAGAATATAAAAATTAAGGTAGGATAAAGCAAATAATATGAATTCTTTAAAAAATTACTTTAAAATTAACTTTGGGGCTCCTTTATGTTTTGTATTGTTTTGTATTGTTTGACCCCACAGGAGATGGAGTTTGTTAAATTAAGAGTTTGCTATAATATGCATAACATGAAGAAATGAGGTTTTAAAATTTAATTGTCATATAGATCACATGAAAAGCCATGAGTATGGCTAATACTGTGTAGCAGTGTTAAAAATATATTCACAGTGTCTAGACATTAAGTAAAGGTAATTGCTTTCTTGTGACAAACCATTTGAGATAGAGAAACTAGGCATCCATCTTTTTCAAAGATCACCAGGACCCATAATTACTATGAGTATATAAACCTGCTTTTCATTAACAGTGCATATGAGTGAATACAACTTCTGAAGAAACATTATGTACAAAGTCCAGGTCAGATTGAGGAGGATAAAATATTATATAAGAGAATTAGTTCAGCAGCTATGGTCTTCATGATAAAGACATACAACCAGTGCATAGCAGATAGGGAACAAGAGATCAGAAAGCCTAGTGTTGTGCTGGTGAATGTTTAATAATTAGCACACTGGAAAAAAACAACAACACTGGTTTGTATGCTTGCAGACTTCCATGATGTAAATACTCCTATTGTGGCTGATTACAAGCTACCAGCCTGATGTCACTGAAAGTGGTGTTAGGAAGACTTCTCACAGTTAAGCCTTGCAAGCCCATGCGAGTCAGTTTCGGCATGTCACTTACTAGACTTATTATTATCAAATAGCTGTGACAGTTTGAATAACCCTGAGTTTCCTCACTTACAAAATCAAGAGGTTGGACTAGTTATTTTCTTATGCTCTTTCCAGATTTATCATTCTTTTTAAAGGAAAGGGGTGAGATGATTTTTGTCTCCTTAAATAAAATAAAATGTATATAGAATATCCCCATTTAAAAATCTTACATACAACTACAGGTGGAAGTAATGGTACAAACACACTTTTTCCATTAATTGCTGTTTTAATACACTTATCTTTAAATGGAGTGACCGATTTGGGAACATCATATAGATGAACTGGCATTAAATAAATAAAGTGGTTCCAATTCAATGAAATTCTCTAATTCCAATTGTTATACCAATGATAACAATGCAAAGAGATACCTTCTTGGCAGTAGAAAATATGTTTTCTATTATATTCTTCATACAACCTAATTCTGTGCAAAGCTGTGGTAAACCTGTAAGATTCCAGCTTGTGATATTCATACCCTTATACAATTTCCTTTCTTTGAGTGTGGGATGGATCTTGTGACTCATTTCTAGCGGATGGAATTCGACAATATTGTTGAATATTACTTCCCTGATTAGGTTACTAAAAGACTATGATTTCTGTCTTGCATGCCCTTCCTTGCTCTCTTGCTGGCTGACTCAGAGAGGCATTCAGATGACTGCAGCCTCAGCCATTTTAACTGAAACTTCAAGAGTGGCCTGAGACCATCATGTGGCTTGGCCTCTCCCAGATTCTCAACACTCTGAAACTAAGATAATAAATCTATTTATTTTAAGTTGCAGATTGTTGTTTAGATGGGATCATTTCTATTGATCTATTTTCAACACTGTCTTCTCTGTCATCTTCATTCTGTTATTGACGTTCCCACTGAATTTTCTGTCTTGTGTATTGTATATTTCAGTTACAAAACTTCTGTCTGTTTTTTCTTTATGTCTTCTATTTCTTTGCTGAAAATTTATATTTTTTCATCATTTCTGGAGTGTCCCTGATTGCTGGAGCATTTATCTAATAACTACTTTAAAGTCTTTTCAGATATTTTCAACAGCTGTGTCATTTTGTTGTTGGAATCTGTTGATTGTCTTTTCTCCTGCAAGTTGAAATTTTCCTAGTTTTCCACATGGAAAACAATTTTGGCCTGTATCTTGCAAATTTTGAATGTTATGCTATAACCTTCCTGATTTACTTTAAATCCCCAGGAAAACACTGACATTTTTGTTCTAGCAAGCAGTCAACCTGGTTAGGTTTATGCTGAGAGTTCCAACATACTTTTTGTGGGCTGTGGTTCCAATTTCAGTTTATTTTTCAAAGCCTTTGTAGTGCTATTTGAATCTGTCCCTTGTGTGTACCACCCAGTAGTAGTTTGGGACCTAGTTGGTAGTTTATGTGTTAGTTCTGTTCTCAATAGCTTTGATACACTGATCAGGAGTGGATCTACATGTACACAACTTGGTGATGAGCCCAGGAACTCGTAAACAACTTTATAGGGTTTCTTTTCCAAGCCCTGCCCTCCGTCTGATCTCCCTGGTACTTATAGGTTCCCTGGGACTTCCTTTATCAGTCTTCGCCCAGAAAGCTGAGGCTTTAATTACTCCTCTCTGCCACTCACTTTTACAACTGTGCAGCATTCAGGGCCAAATGGTGAGAGTCCAAAGGGGAAAAACTGGTCACCTCAGTACAGATCTGGTGGTTACTCAAATGCTCATCTTCTTGCCTGTTGTACCTGCTACCATATACTTTTCAGGGTCTTTGAATAGTTGCTTCACACATTCTGTCCATTTTTATAGTTGCAGTTAGTGTGAGAGATAGAGTGGCGTGTGCTTAGCCATCTTATGCAGAACAAGAATTCCTGTTCATTTATTTTTAGCATAATTATTGATATGGATTTGTTTAAGTTTATCAAGTACAGGGATATGAGTTAAGGGGTACATACATGTTCCTCCTGGATGTTGGTTATCTGGAATAATTCTTGCTTTTTCTATTGTATATTAACACTCTACATTAAATTTTTCATTGAGAATTAGCACATGTTGATTGCAGAAAATTTGGAAATATAGAAAGGTGTACATTTGATTAGAAACTACTCCAACCAGTCAGTGATAATAATAGATTGTTTAATATTTCCTTTTACCTTTACAATACATGTATGTGTGCATCTGCTTATAGAAAATAAAATAGTACCATATTCATAAGTTCTTTTCATTTTATAATACATTATAATCAGTATTTGTATTGTAAAAGTTTAATAGCTGCACAATATTCCACTATGTGGAAGTATATTAACTTTATAATACACCCACAGTTTCTAAATTTTTTTCCACAAAGTTTATACTTTCTAGAACCTGCAGTTCCTTACAAAGTATTCTTCACACAGGTATATATATCAGGTTGTTGAAAATGAATAGATAAATATTATACGAACAATCTACTAAGAGATGTCAAAACAGTTTTCTTTTGGACACTAGTATGTTATCATTAACCTGTCTTAATTACTTTGAAACTTTCTTTTTAGTCTAAACCCTTTTGATTTTATGATTCCTTTATCTTTTTTCTTTCCAAGTGTTTAGGGAACAGTGGGCTAAGGACAAGGTAAGTTTTTTTCTGTGCACGTTTTGATGGCACTAGGAGAATAAAATTTATTACTTTGTCCATTTAAAAAAATCACCTACCTGGCATATCACAGTTTGATTTTACACACAGATACATACACGCACACTAACACACACTTAAAATAAAGTTTTCTTTAGTACGCATGTGGGAGAGAGTATACACTATGATTTGTATTTATGTGCAAAAGGAAATGGAACAAAAGAAAAATCTCTGAGTCAAATACATTTATTTATACTTGTAGTTTCTATTAGATGATTATCAGAACTATAAGGATATATAGCAAGTGTGGATAAGCTTATGTATGTCTCGCAAAATTGTAACTAAAAACTAACAAACCACTTATTAATTTGATAGATTTCTTAATAACACTATTCATAGCCCATTTTCATAATCATAGCTTTATTTGATTTTTTTTAGGAGAGCTATTTCAAAGACATTCTATTATAGCAACACTGTAAGTTTAACAAAGATATTATTGTTCCTTATGGAATTATTTAACTCTTTGAACTATAGTACCATATTCCATTTTGGACCTTACATAACTTTGCCCTAACTAACATAGCCTATTATTATTTTAAAGAATTGTTATCAATTTTACTAAATAATTTTATATCAATTTTCTATGGTTTTTGAAAAAGGAAACCACATTTAACAGGGAGTATTATTCATCATATTGAAAGGAGTTATATCTTTTCATGATTTTTAGGTCACAATATAAAGTCTTTTATATATAAAATAAATAATAGAAAGAAATAAAATGTAACATATATCCCTGTAAAATAGTTAATAGTTAAAATAAAATTTTATACTGTTCAAAAAAACCCACACAATATTAACAAAATTTATATCACAATTCAGGTAAATTAGATTTCTTATTCATTTTTAGACTGTCCAACAAGCCCTGTGGTGAGAAATTTTAAGTTGTCAGCTTTAGAGTAAAGGTTACAATTTATATTTGGTGACTTTTGTCAAGTTCTACTAAGGCCCTTTATACCTCCCTAATGTAAAGTGGTATTTTTGCATTTTTATACACCCTGATTCACTTATAACTGACAAGTGGCATATCTTAGATTGACAAAGATATGCATGAAGCAGATGTCAGAAGATGGAAATGATTACAGTATGGAGCACTTCTTTTGTAAAATATATGAGTTAATCCACCAGGCATGACAGCGAAGGACTGAGAAAAGCTTTCTTTGTGTGTAGTGTTGGCAGGTGTCATGAAACTTCCACCAAGCAAGATTATTAATTCATGACCTATTTTCCTTATTGCCATTACAGTAGCACCTTTTTCAGAAAGGACAGCCATTTCCAACAGGCAGACCTTCAAATTATGCATGGGGTATGAAGTAAATGCAAATCTGCATCACAAATTTAAAAGCAAAGAGCGCTCTTGACAATCCAGTGCTTATCTTCCCAGGTTAAAACTTTCCAAGTTCTGATGGATGGTTTCTGCAACCCTGCGTTTACCTTAAAACCCATGTTTCTCCAAGACTTGGCTGGCAACTCATGGAAGAGAAACATACTTTTCTTGAGAATGAATTGTATCTTTTACAGAGCTAGGGTTAAAAGAAATTGTAAGGGCAATGTCCACAAGCTGATATATGAAACTATTCCAAAGGTCCTGTATTTTGTCTACCAAGAGGGGGTCTGGAGGAAGTCTTATAACAGATGTCTGCCTTTAAATATGTAGGTGTCCTGTTTCAAAGTCTCTCATGACCTTTAACCTCATATTCTTGTGTTGAGTCAGGCAATAAATGTAAAACATACCTGGGCAGAATCATCCCTCAAAGACATTACTCCACTGTGCTTTAGAATCTGTCATTGACCTATGTTAGGGGAATTTCTGGAAAATTGTTCTGTCAACTTTTCTGCTGTGTTGTTGAGGATGTTATGTGTTTATCATATTATTCACTGACTTCTTTTTGAGGTCTTTGGTCTTAGTATCAGTTGTGATTTTCCTGAGCATTTGGTTTACTTGTGCCATATAATACTAAATCTTTCATCTGATTTTCCCTATTTGTGTGGGAAAACAATCTTGTCTATCACTTTTAACAAATGTATAACTTGTTACAGCATGCTTCTTAAAAACTTAACTTCTTTCCTAGGTACACCTCACTAATTTATATCTTAATTTTTATTGTGACTCATTTTTTTCCTGAAGTGTAAATTAGGTTATTTTTCTTGATTTTGCTCCATCTTTGTAAACTACCTCAAATCATTTCAGACCAAGGTAGGATGCAACTTAATAATACTCAAATTTATAACTCAAGATGAAATTCAAGTCACTTTACAATCTAAATCCAATTTACTTTTCAAATGTTAACTCTAAGAATATCTTTATATACCACTAGTTGTAATCAGCTTTGTCACCTCCATGTCCCTATACAAACCAGGTTCATTTTCATTTGGCCCACATTGAAAATGCCTTCTTCTTTAACCTCTATCCATCCAAATATTATCTTTCAAGATTCATTTTTTATTATACCTGATCATGACATTTTCCTAACGATGAATTCATGGCATTTATTTACTTAACCGTTCCTCTAGATCTTGACTTTGTTCTCTCTACTGATGATTCTTATATTGCTTGATATGTCATGTACCTTCTTAATATATTTAGTACCAAGATCTTGGCTTTCAGGTAAACAATGAGTTCCTAAAAGTGAGGAGATGAGTCTTGTCTAGAACTCCTAATATTTGCATTCTGGTGCATTTATTGAAGGCATAAACATTTATAAAATAATAAATCAATTTATGTGATGAAATAAAAGTATTAACTAAGACTGAGAGGCCAAAGCAGATTTTAACACAACATCATAAGTTCACTGGAAATTCTGAAGTATTGTGTTGGCCAAAAAGGTCATTCGGGTTTTTCCGTGACATCTTATGGAAAAACCCAAACGAACTTTTTGGCCAAACCCAATATTTACAATTGTCTCAATACTTAAGATTTCTACGTACCAAGCACTAACTTGGGTCTTGAACAGAAGTCACCAATTTTTCCTTATATTTTGTTATTCCATTCCATCTCTTTGTAAAATTTGGGATTGCTATGTGACTCTGAGTTTTATCTGGAGTGAAGAAACTTAGGCAAGAATCCTATCTGAATTCAGCAGTGACATTAGGGTTTACATTGAGCAAAGGGTCAATCTATTGATCTGTGACAATTTACTAGGGTCACAGATTGTCATGGCTTGGTGACATTGAGAGATGAGTCATTATGATTTTTCTGGATGATGACCAATGGTGAAGTCAACAAGGCTCAGAATAGGCAACCCAAATGAAGCAGTTGTTTTCCAGTGTATTCTTATACCTTACACACAGGTAGAATAAAGTATAGGGCGTATTTGGAAGCTCAGAAAGGTACAAAGATAATTTCTCTGCCATTCTGAATGACTGCCATCTTCTTGCATGCTGTGACAATTTTCTATTCTAAACACATAGTTCACTAAACATTCATACTACATTCCTTAAGGGGTTTTGTTTTTGAGGGCTTCCTTTTTGTCTTTTCTTTATTTTTCTTCAGAGTAGATAGTAGCATGCTGTTGATAAAATACTTGAACTCCTGCTGTTGAAATTGTTGAGTTCTGTTCAGAGGAGTGAAAAAATGTTCTGCCATTTGTTCCCAGGTGCTGAGACTGCTGCTGAAATGTACAAATAAGTGCTCTAATGTGTGTAGAGAATAGTTCTTTGTAGGGTTTAAGCAGTGCAGAAGGGGGGTGTCTCACCTCTTTCCTTGTGGGAGGTTGAACTGCTTGTTTCCCCTGCTGGGACTTCCATCCCTCAAAAATTCTTATGTACTAACACATGGATCACTAGAGGTTATTTTGCTTTTTTAATTTGCTTTATTTATTTTTCCCCCAAAACAACCCAAAGTTTGCATTGTCAATGACAAGGTAACTCCCAAGGTTGCTAGATCAGACTTCTGAGAAGAGTTTAAAGTGCTTTAATCTGTCATTTAATTAATATGGATATTCTGAATGATCAGTGTTCAAAGTGTTTCATTTTTACTTCAGAGAAATAAACCTCTTTCTTGACTTTTTACTTTGTTACATTTTGAAAGCAAGTTCTTCTCTGTACCAAAATAAACTTAACTAATGTCATAATTTTTTATCAATTCATTTTACCTAGATGGTTTGATACTCTGAGTTTATTGGAGCCAGGGATGGATGATCTGTTCTAAGCGGACTGTACACATTCACACATGCCCACTCACTGGAACATATTCACTGTTTACCGTACAGTCTTTTAAGATAATAGTTATTTCCATCTGGTACGTGCTCCCCCACTACCAACTACCATTACTAAATTTTTTTAACGAAATAATCCTCTTGTGGGTAACATCTCATTTTGCACATCCAAAGATATTCCCTGTATCTTTACAATAACGTTTTTTTTCACTCAGTCATCATATATCTATTAGGCACCTAGTACTTGCCAACAGTTCTGATAAGCCTTAATGTTACAAATTCAAATCAAACAAAATCTGTGCTTCCAATAAGTTAACAATGTGGAGTATAAAGTCACAAATGCCAATAGACCACTGCTATGTGCTGCATGCTGTGATGACTGTATTCTATGTGTTCTACAAGGGGTCAATGATTATGTTCTTATTTGCATAGTATATAGGGCTAGGCCCTATACAAATTTCATATCTCTGGGTACATTTTAAAGAAAATTAGATATATGATACCACTTTAATATGTTGTAAATGTTACATAGAATGAAATTTTGGTGCTGTATTGCTGATGAGTTTCTGTTCTAATTGATTGGGTTGAATTGAAAGCAGAAGTTCAAAGACCAAGGTTATGGAGCTACTTTACTCCGCTTATATCAGTCACAAGTACCTACTGTCTCAACAGACAGATACACAAGTCAGAAATGAGTTTCCAGGTAGAAAATGTGGCCACTTTTTATATCTTTGGAGGCCTAAGAGTTGGGAGTAGAGGACTTGATTCTAAATGTCAGTTCCAAGAAGGGATTATATACAATCTTTTTAAGGTGCTTATGTTGGTGCAAATCCCCATGAATATGACCTATTTATGAGTGAAAGAAATCCTCTTTGAGCATTTCTTACAATGATGCTTTTCCACTTAAGGATTACCCATCCGTTTTTATCTTTGTTGCTTATTGCATATCGAGATTGCCCTTCTCTGTGATTTACTTTTTTTCCAAATGCTCTTATTTTAAAGACCTAAGGATGAGACTGCAGGTGAGAATTGAATTGATATTGAAACTACAAAGAAAAAAACCCCCAGGTTTTATTGTAACTCTAAAAGCACATTTTAAACCCTGGAACACATTAAGAATAAAAAGTTCAAACTCACACTTGTCAAGGCATTTATAGTTAAGTATCATCTATTGTTAATGTTTCCTAATTTGCCATTTCTTGCTAACAGTTATGTGTTAATAAGAGAGGCCTAAATCTTTCATCATGTGTCTCCTTACTGGGTTTTATGACCTACCTCCAAAGATGAGACCGCTGGAACTCCTGCTCAGACAGACAGAAAGGCAGCACATAGCTCAGGAAATTGGTGCTGATCTGGACATCAAAAATCCTCTCTCCTCATTTTGGCCTTTTTCTCTTTAAAGACATAGGCTGGGTCAATCGTAGAGATAGAGAATAATAAAAAGGAAAAATTTAAGAGGAAGTTTTAAACTTCTCTTCCCCCAAAAGCTACTTTGAAGAAAAAGTTTCTTTCCCATTCCTATTCCAGAATAATTTTTCTTCAGTTGCCTTTTAAACACAGGTTCTTCCTGTCTCAAAAACACACTTTAGCATGATGGTTTAGATGAACGACTTGGTAGATGGTGTTTGTGGTAACTGTGCATAGGATGAAATTTTGGTGCTGTATTGCTGATCAGTTTCTGCTCTAATTGATTGGATTGAATTGAAATCAGAAGTTCAAAGACCACGGTTACGGGTTCTAAGAACCACCAGACAGCATTACTAAAACAATGGTCAGGGGCTTCCCTGGTGGCGCAGTGGTTGAGAGTCCGCCTGCCGATGCAGGGGACACGGGTTCGTGCCCCGATCCCGGAAGATCCCACATGCCGCGGAGCGGCTGGGCCCGCGAGCCATGGCCGCGGAGCCTGTGTGTCCGGAGCCTGTGCTCCGCAACGGGAGAGGCCACAGCAGTGAGAGGCCCGCGTACAGCAAAAAAAAATAATAATAATAAAAAAATAAAACAATGGTCAGAATGAGTCACTGCAAATTGTGTCCACTGAACCTTCTGGTCAGTACAGTTCTCCACCATCATACTGGTTCATTTCAGAAGCAAATTTTCTACTCTTGGCAAAAAGAATTTGCCTCCTGAAGTCCAGCCCACTTTGGGGTGTGGAGCCATAGTCCCGTATAGTAAGACTGCGGCCTTGCGTGCTTTGCTTACTTTATCCATACATCTCTCATCCAGGAGCTTCTCAAAGCGAGTGGCTGGATCATCGTAAGATGTTAGTATTCCTGGATACATTCTAGTATCTTATCCGCATAATAAGGTTTCTCATCAAAACCTCAGTGTGTCTGTCTCTGGAAAACTGTATATAATTATGTTAGAGCTGAAGACTTATAAATAAAGCCATAATAATCATGCTTTGTTTGCATCGTGTCTTTTCATTTACAAAACATTTCACCACACGTTTTAAAATTGGTCCTCCAATCATTTCATTAGCTAACTAGGGATGTATTATTTATATCCATTTTCCAGATGACACTAGAGGTTGTGACAAGTATAAGGTCATGAAACTTGTAAGCAGAAGAGCCAACACCAGCACCTAGTAAAGAGGTTATTTTACGATACAGACTGAATCTAACAAATAGCCCCATGAAGACGGGTGGGCAGTTCGTATCAAATTATTTTTTAGTCTCCCCTAAAATCTGCATCAGTAGCCATTGTAAATGAGTGTTGATGAAATGAAGAAGCTGTGCTTCATCTCATTTTCCTGAGTCTGGGAGAAGCTTCTTTTTATGGTGAGATTGTGAAACATGCAGCTCCTGAACAAATACTTGAATGCTATTGATTTAGAGATAAAGGAAACAAGAAAAGGACCTTGTAGAGGATGAGCGAGGAAGATGCTTGTATAACATTTTACACAAAATACAAAGTAAGCCAAAAAAACCCCCAAATAACCCAAAAAACCTTAGAGGAGAAAGAAAGGAAAAAAAGAAAAGTAATACTAGGCACACGTTTATTCCATCAGAATTGTAGTGTGATTAGTGCACAAATATAGTCCCATCTTCACTCTGGGCTTGTTTCCACAGAGTGTAGTGTCATTAGGATGATCAAGATGAATAAACATCACATTCTGCATCGCACAGCCCAGTAAGCCTCTATGGCATCAGGTAGCAGGAGCTAAGTGAGGTTCTATCAACCTCTGGGGAAGAATATGCGTGGGGAAGGAGGAAAAACAATGAGGGCCAGAAAATTACTTGGTAGTCTCTTTTCTAGATGAAACCTTGCTACACAGAGGATGCAGTGTCTTGAGGGAGCTTTGAGCCTCTGTTAATACTTAGACTTCTCTGCCCATGATTCTTGCTGGCTTGGTCAGCACTGGATTCCTAGGATAGAGCATCCCTTAGATTTGAGTCAGCATCCTGGATGGAGAAAGGATACTAATAGATGTTGCTGCTTCCTACACTTTGGCTCTAAAGAGAACAAAAAGTAGTGCTTTAGAATAATAATTTAAAAAGTAACCTTTTTTTCGATGTTTTTTGTTATTCTCCTCAAAACAGGCAGATTATAAAAATATATTCAGAAAAATTTCAGCTAAATTTGTATGTTAGCTGCAAAATGACTGATAAGGAAAACAAGGCATGTTTGAAAGTTTTTTGAAGTTGACTTAATTAAGAGCAGCTATCGCGGCACCTACCCAAAGCTCCTAGATGCCAAGGGTGGAAATGCTGAATTGAGCTGGATGGCATCTTTGATTGATAAAAGGAGAATAGGTAGAAAGCTAAGAAGACAAAAGAAAAATAAGGGAAGAAAACATATATTCACTGAGCATAATATGCCGTGGGTTCCAGTGTTGTGCTGTAGCCAGCTAGTACTGGCTCACCTGAAAGAGCTCATTGTTAAAATTTTCAAGAATTTTTCAAAGCAGTTGTTAGAAACATCCATTATTAAAAATTAAATTGTATAAACCTTCACTTAACTAAAATATTAAAAGCAAAATTAATAAACACTCAAAGCTCAATCACTTCCAAATTATTTTTCATTTTACTATTATTTATGTTCTCGAGGTTATCCATACCTATTGTATCTGTGGTGGAAATCCTGTATAACCGTGCTCTACTACACATCTCTTTTCAGCTCTGTATTCAGTGACATCATATTGGTGGCTCAAATTACCCATGGCTGGCAAATGCTACAAATCAGGTATTGATTTATTGTTTTGTTGATTGTCTAATCTTGAGAAATGTTAATGATGAAAATTAAAATGGAAAGTGTGTCATGCAGTTACATTATGAAGAATATAAAATTAAGGAAATATTCATTTATCATTTGAAAACTATTATCTGATTCAGCAAAGATGTGATGCACATCATTCATGAGCAAATAAGATTGACACACATCTTAGTTGTTTCACTTTCCTCCTAACTTGTTATAGTAAACAAAAATATCAACCAGCTTTGATTTTGCATATCAGATTTAATGATGAAGCATTTATTGGGAAAAGAGATGGCAGATTGGGATCTGACTCTTTTTGCCAAATCCTGGTTGAATTGAAGCCATAATATGTCTATCACTACAAGAGTTTGGAAAATATCAGTGGAAACATTGGTAGAACCAATTGGCTATGTAGAATTTACAATAATAAGTATTGTGTATTTTACCATTAATTGCTAATTGTGTGCTACACATTCATGTCAATAACCTTTATAATAAACTTATATACGTACTTTTTTCTTCAGAGAGCCTGTTGTTTAATATTTGTCAGCATACTACTGATAATTATTAAAATTTTCTCTTATTCCCTTATTTAATTCTGTAACAATTCCTTGAAGTAGGTATTATCCATATTTGTAGCTATGGAAAGTGAGGCCCAGAAGAGTTTGGAAATAGTACCAATGTCACATAGCTGTCAGAGAATATAGTTGAGTTGGGGTCTTAGGAATATTCTGGCCAGGGCCTGGGCTTTTGTACTGACACCACTCTGACACTGACATTTACTAGTTAAAGACCTCAGTTAAGTCACTTGTGCTACATTCTGGCCTCAGCATCCTCTTCCATGAAAGGAGAATGACATTATCTATTCATTCCTCCTCAGAGTTGTTGTGAGGATCAAATGTGAAAATAATTTGTAAACTTAAGGTGCTAAAATATTACCTAATTATTTACTTAAGAGCTAGACATTTAAGATAGCATTTTGCTTGCAGAGCTTTACTATTTCAAGTCTGACTCAGGCTCCTTGAAAATTAACTTTTCCATATATATTACCTGAGAAACAGAATATGCACTTCATTTTCTTTTGGAAATACTTGCTGTTATAAATTTCTAGATATTTTCCTGTTCTGGGCTTCTTTGCAAGTCTCCAACATCTTTTCTGTAAATTTAAGCACTGTTAATTATTTACAGTAATAGATTGATGGTTTCTTAAAGTGTTTGGCAGCTCTGTATGCCCACGTTTTTATCAGCCTAGAGCATCCCTGAGGGTAGTGTGTGACCAGAGGATTCTGGAGAAGCAGCCAAAAGCTAAAACCAATGCATAAGTGAAAAGAAAGAAAAACAAATTATTTTTTTGAAAAGGAATCAAGTTGTTTGCATTAGAGTATTGTTACTTATAACCTTGGATAATTTAAAGTTATTGGAGAATGTAAGTACATTTTAATACCCTCTGATACCTCAGTATTAGATTGAGGTATGGATAATAGATAATTTTGCCCTATATCTGTCTCCCAATGCCAAAGCACTTCCAGGTGATGACATTTTCTATTGCAATTCTGAGTGTTTACAGGCCTTGATTCTGCTAGGTAATTATAAAATCTACCGTGGCAGTAAGGCTCACTGCATGAGCTAATGCCATTATATAGAATTAATCAAACCTAAATGAAAAGGTCATTAGAGAGTTAAATTATTTCAGTGATACCAGAGTAACACCACATAAGCAAGAATTATCCTCCATTTTGATATAATAGATCCTGAAATTTAGTCATTAGTTTCACCTCACTAAGCCTATTTAATTACTGATGTGGTTAATTACTTAAGCCCATTGACCACTGTTTAGTATTCTGTTACTTATATTTTTGGCTGTTTGAAAAAAATGTTATGTCACGTTCTTAACTTATCGTTATGCTTCACCTTAATTACTTCCTATGAGCTAACAGAGATGATCTAATAAAACACTAACAGTACAGGGCATGACTATTTCTTAAAAAAAAAAAACCACTAACATTTATTAAACTTTTACTATATAGGGTATTGTGCATAGGTATAAAGGGAAATTGTTCTTTTCATGGTAAAATAAGTGAATTTCCTAACACATTAGAATGGTATTTAGTTTCTTAGGAGAGCTTTAATGGCCTCCTTTGCCATTGTCCCTGACCAGAACAGAGCGGATTAAGAATCTGTGTAGAAATGTGCTGTAAGGAATTCTGGATAATTTGAGGCAGAGAAATGGTGCAGTGTCACTTAACAGCTGAATGTCCATTTTCTCTGGCAGGTTAATGTAGTTTGCTGATGTAAATGTGTAGTAGTCAGGATAGGCTAGGTTATGTTGCACTAACATACATTCCCATTATCTCATTGACAACAAAGATTTATTTCTTGCTTATGCCACATGTCCCCTGTGAGTTAGCTCAGTCTTACATCCTCTCTGTTAGGGGCTAAGGCTGATAGAGGCTTCATCTTAATTTCCATAACCATCATGGTAGGGGGAAGAGCACGTAGTGAATTACACACTTACATTTTCCCCAGAATTACAATCTTACCACGTGCCCCAAAGAAACAGGACCAGAATATTCATGTCCATCAATAATGACTATCACACACCACCACTAAAGACTTCAGTGGAAGGAGCAAGAAATGGAGCAAGTCTCAAGAAACTCTGTTGTAGTTCTTCTTGCTCTGTGTGGTCACGTCACTCCAGCTAAAATTCTATAACCTTTGAGCGGTACTAGATGAATTCAACTGAGCATTTTGGGTTACGTGTGTGCTCTTTTTTTTTCAGTGTAATCTGTAATCTTTCAGAGATGCTTCAGTCCTCCTTTTACAATCTCACTGCATCCTGATGTTCTCATATAGAACTGATCAAAAGCAAAGATTTAATTATTTGAATAATTATTTTCCTATGTACAATGAGGGAAGGAACTGTAATCACTGCTTTTCCAAAGCATCTCACTCAGTGCCAAGGTCAGAGTGTCGCAAAATAAATTTAGGTTGTGTGAACAAATGAATGAATGAGAAGATAGAGATTCCAGCCAATTTGAAGGGGGGTGTCAGCTGGAAATATTTAATATTTATTTCTATTTTATTTCAGTTCTTATCTTTATCATTTCTTCATTCTACATCCTTTGCACTTAATTTATTCATTTTCATGTTTTTTCATTTTCTTAAAATGGGAGCTTAGTTCTATTTACACCTTTCTTTTTTAATATAAGCATATAAGCATTTAAAGTTATATTTCCCTTTAATCAGTACTCTTTCTGTGCTCCACAAATTTAGATATGTTGTATTTTAATTATTATTGAGTTCAAAATATTTTCTAGTTTCTTCTGTAATATGTTTTCTGATCCACATGTTATTTAGAAGTGATTAATATGGAAATATTTGAGGGTTTTTTGGGGTTAATCATTGCAAATGAAGATATTTAATATCATTTCATAATTAATGAAGACTTACTTTCTGGTTGAGCATATGGTATCTTTGTGAATATTCCTTGTGCACTTGAAATAGATGTGTATTTTTTGCTATTGTGTTCTATAATTTGCAATTAGTCAAGTTGATTGACAGTGTTGTTCAGATCTTTTCCCTTTACTGACTTTTTTCTACTTGTTTTATCAATTTATGAGATATAGGTGTTGAAGTCTCCAAATATGAATGCTTCTTTCCTAGTTCTGATTTTAATATTTGTTCATAAAATTTAAAAAATTATTTATTACCTTGTTAATTGCAAAATGGTGAATTTGTCCATTTCTTTTATTCTGTAAGGAAGATCTCTGTCTCACACATAGCCTCTTGTCTTTCTTAAAAAGTATCTTTCTGGTTGTATTGATTCATTTTTTTGGTCAATGTATTATAAGCCATTATGATTATTATTTCTTAATTTTTAATTTGTCTTAAATATCACCAGGAAAGTCCTTTCAGGTAATCTCTGTACCCTTTTAATGTATCCCTTTTAGTATATGAACACATCTTTGATTTCTGATGCAACAAAATATTTCAGGCTCACCTTTTACTTTCCCAGTCCCAAGCCTCATATCTTTTAGTTGGAAGTGACATTTAAAAACCAACATTTGGGGGCTTCCTGTTGGCACAGTAGTTAAGAACCTGCCTGCCAATGCAGGGGACCAGGGTTTGAGCCCTTGTCCGGGAAGATCCCACATGCCGCGGAGCAACTAAGCCCGTGCTCCACACTACTGAGCCTGCGCTCTAGAGCCCATGTGCCACAACTACTGAGCCCATGTGCCACAACTACTGAAGCCTGCACATCTAGAGCCCATGGTCCACAATAAGAGAAGCCACCATAATGAGAAGCCCATGCACCACAACGAAGAGTAGCCTGGGGCTTCCCTGGTGGCGCAGTGGTTGAGAGTCCGCCTGCTGATGCAGGGGACACGGGTTCGTGCCCCGGTCCAGGAAGATCCCACATGCCGTGGAGCGGCTGGGCCCGTGAGCCATGGCCGCTGAGCCTGTGCATCCAGAGCCAGTGCTCTGCAACGGGAGAGGCCGCAACAGTGAGAGGCCCGCGTACTGCAAAAAAAAAAAAAAAAAAAAAAAAGAGTAGCTTCTGCTCACTGCAACTAGAGAAAGCCTGCACACAGCAACAAAGACCCAACGCAACCAAAAATAAATAAATAAATAAATAATTTTCAAAAAAACAACATCTAGGCATTGTATTATATGTACTAATTGCTTTGGGTGACATTTCTTCTAAGCCCTTCAATGGAAGAGTTTGGAAGTATATATTTTTAAGCAATCATTAGTTCATACTGATACTGCTAATTCAAATCCAATAGCACAGGGTTCGTCCCCACATTTTCCCATTCCATATTTGTATTTCCTTATCTCAGTACATATCAGTGTCTACACATTTAAATATCAAGTGGAAGAAATAAATGGAATACTGACTATAATTTGAATAACCTTAAAGAGGGAAGGAAAGGAAAGAAAGAGAACTAAACTCATGGCATAAATATAAGACAAATAGCAAAATATTAAACAAAAACCCAAGCATGTGTGTGCTTATTTTCAATTTAAAATTTTTTAAGAAAACACTGCAGTGAAGAGGCAGAGATTACCAGGGTGTATAATAAAAGCATAGTCAAGCTATATGTTGTCTACAGGAGATGCACATTAAATATAAGGACAAGGTAAGCTTAAAGTAGTAGGATGACAAATTATACCTCATGCTAAGAGTAACCATAAGAAAGCTGATGTATATATATTAATATCAGACAAAGTAGACTTCAATCCAAAGAGTATTGTTAAGGATAAACAAGTATTTCATAATAATAAAAGGATCATCTTATCAGAAAGGCAGAATGTCAAAGTACTTTAAAAAAAGGGCTTCAAAATACATGAAGCAAAAAGGCAGAATCAGAGGGAGAAGAAATAGATTATAATAATGGTTGGAAATTTTAATGCCCTTCATTTAGTAGTTGATAGAACAAACAGACAAAGAATCAGTAAGCATAAAATATCTGAACAACTATGTCAGCCAATTTGATATTTAGAGAAAGCTAGACTCAACAACAGAATGAGGAATGTTCATCAATGCAGGCAAATCCTCCTTATGGGCCATACTAAATAAATCTCATTAATTTAAAAGGATTGAAATCATACAGGGAATGTCAGCTTACCACAATATAATTAAATTAGAAAATGATAAGTAAAATATGTACAAATCCCCTAATGTTTGAGGGGAAAAAAGTAACATGGTTCTAAACAACCCATAGGTTTCATGTCAATATCAAAAGAGAAAATAGGAAATATTGGGAACTGAATGATAATTAAAATGCAATATATCAACATCTATGAGATGTAGCTACAGAATACTATATAGGAAATTTATAGCTTTAAATATTTTAATAGAGGGAAAAAATTAAAATCAATGTTCTAAGCAAACTATGGCCTTAAGAAAACATAAAATAAGGAAAAGAAAAAATAATAAGAGAATATCCATAGATAGAAAATTATCAAACAATAGGTAAAATTAAAGTAGTCAAAATTGGTTCTTTGAAAAGATTTTAAAAATTGATAATCTTTAAGAAGACTGATCAAAAAATAAAGACAAAATAAATTACCAATATTAGAAATGAAAGAGAGATATCACTGTAGATTGTATAGATATGAAAAAGATAATAAAGAAGAATGATAAATGACTATAAATTTGACACCTTGTATGAAGTAAACAAACCTTTGAAAGATCACATATACTAAAACTAATCAAGAAGAAGTAAAAAATCTTGGATGGCCATATATCAATAATAGTAATTTTGTAGCTTAAAGATTTCAGACAAATTATTTTGGCTTCACTGGTATACTCTAACAAACATTTAATGAAGAAACAACAGTATTGCACATGTTCTTTCAGAAAATAAAGGAAGGAAAGATTTCTCCAATTTTTTTATGTATGCAAGGTATTAGTGATATCATGGCTTCCCTGGTGGCACAGTGGTTAAGAATCTGCCTGCCAATGCAGGGGACATGGGTTCTAGCCCTGGTCCGGGGAGATCCCACAGGCTGCAGAGCATCTAAGCCCATGCGCCACAACTCCTGAGCCTGCGCTCTAGAGCCCACGAACCACAACTACTGAGCCTGTGTGCCACAACTACTGAAGCCCGCACATCTAGAGCCCGTGCTCCGCAACAATAGAAGCCACCGCAGTAAGAAGCCTGTGCACTGCAACGAAGAGTGGCTCCCACTTGCTGCAACTAGAGAAAGCTCAAGTGCAGCAAGCAAGACCCAACGCAGCCAAAAATAAATAAATAAAATAAAATAAAATAAAGATATTAGTGATATCAAACTTAGCAATGCCATTATAAGAAAGGAAATTTAGAGAGCAATATACTTTATAAACAAAGACACATTTGTTAACTAAGAATATCAAATCAATCTAGCAATATGTAACAAAAGATAACGAATTTATACTATGACAAATTCAGTTTTATCTCAAGAAATTAAGGTTAATTTGTTATTTAAAACTAAGTCAATCTAATGGAATACTAAATAACTTAAAAAGAACAAACTATTGCTATGTACAGCAGCATGGATGAATCACAAATTCATTATGCTAAATTAAGGAACCCAATATTAAAATGTTATATACCACATAATTTCATTCATTTGGCATTTTGGTAAAGGTGATAATATAGGAGGACAGAACAGATGAGTGGTTTCCAGGAGTTTGATTGGGAATATGTTGTGAATACAAATGAAATGAATGAGATAATTCTTTGGGGTATAGGAATATTTCTGTATCATACTCTGGTTGTAGTTATGAGAATACATGCACATGTAAAAACTTACTGAACTTTACACCAAAAAATGTGACTTTTGCTCTATGTAAATTAAAACAAATCCAAAAACAATTTTATTTTTTATATTAATAGAAAAACAGATAAACTGTCATCTTAATAAAATTCAGACAATGCTTTTGACAAAAGTCAATATCCCTTTATGATAAAATGTCCTAGCAAATTAGGAGTAGAAAAAAATTTTCTTACTATGACAAAGGGTATTTGCAACAAACCTAGAGTTAACATTATACTGACTGATGAAATAATGAATACTTCCGCCCTAAGATTGAGAATAAATACACCCACTCTCACTATGTCTGTTCAATGCTGTATTGGGCAACAAGGCTAAAAAAACCCTCCCAATTCCAGAATATGTTTTCATATTTCAGTATCTACAGAGGAGGAAGACCCACTAGAAGGATGTTGGAATGGAGACCTAGTACCCAACAGAGGTAGGTACCATTATTATTTACATTTTGCAAATACCGAGTCTTAGAAATGCTGTTTAGTGTGTTGTTAAGGCTGAAAACTGAACACTAAAATTTATGTTTCTAACCACTAAGCTGTACTTAATAAGTTACACTCAATTTATCTTTGCATCTTGTTACTTCACCTCAACATTTTGTATAATCTTTGGTCCAAGGTCTATGATCCAGAGAATAATGACATCGGAAGTCTTGTTTGGAATATTTGAGAAAACGTTTGCTATCTGAAGCTTACAGTTTTTTTTTAATCCAAACATTTTTAGCTATTCATTTTTAATTAAATGGAACATAATTATATGATTAGACTCAGATAGGCTACAGGGAAATTTACCAATGTATTTGAAACTAAAAGATAACTGGAAAGTCTATCTGTGATGCCCAAAACTTTAAGAAATACATACTTTAGTTTTATCAGTGGCTTTGCACTGAAAATTATTCTGGGCCTGCAAAGGCAAAGCTCATTCTGGAGAACCGTATTGCAGAATTTCATGACACATTCTGAGCCCATATGGCAAATTAATAAAGGACATCATTCTGGGTCCCTTAAAGTTATATTTTGCGTTTTACTTTACAAGTTACTTAGAAATTCATTCTTCTCTCTTGGCATGAGATTAGTTCAGCCTCCTAAAGGCTATCAGCATTGTCTTTGAGTGACAGGCTCTATACTGGAAGTTAAGACTCTTAGTTTTAATTTGTACTTCAGAGTACTAGTTTGTAGGTGGGAGAAGCCAAAGTCCCTTCCAGAACCCATTCTACCTTGTTGGAGACAGTTTCTGGACACTGCAGTGCTTGAATGGTGCTTGTATTCACTGCCAGCTTTTATGGAGGATCTTTATTTCCTTCTGACCCATTTAAGCCTGTTAGGTGATGAGAGGAAAATGAAGGAAGCTCTTCCTTCATTATGTACTGCTATTATGTACATTATGTACTTCTATTGTGTACTGCTTCCTCACTGTCACCTTTACTGGGTCCCAGAAGGGAGAGTATAAAATCCCAAAGGAGAGTGTAAAATCACAGGTAGAGATTAGTATATTCAAAGAATGGGTTTCCTGCTGGTATTCTGTTTTACGTTTTGGTTTTTAGAACAGAGTTCCACTCTAATATCCATCACAAGCTTTTTAAAAAAAATTTTTTTAATCTAAGAGAATTATTTTTTCTATGATAAGATTTGGAATTACCCTCAGGCAGTTACTTAATTCAGGAACTATGTGCTGAATACCTAAATCAGTGATGGGAAAGGAATTTTGTTGAGAAGGAAAATAGTGCAAGTAAAATATTTATGGCTAGTAAAGTATTAATAATTAAGTTCATGGAATATAAAAAATGAGAAATAATATTACAGTACATTTTATTAAGTGGCCTTGTAAAAGAGAAGTGAAGATGAAAGGACATGAGTAATTGTTTATTAATTTGAAAAATAAGTAGGGAGGTGTGGACTTGTGTGGATATTCTGTTTCTTCTATTAAGTTTATTTCTGTCAATAGGCATAGTTGTTTTCATTTTTTAAATATCGTATTAGCAGAAATCAGTGGATAGAGGGAGCAGATAGCAGTGAGCCAGAAAGTTACCAAAAAATGTAGGAAGTACAATCATTAAAAAAAAAATACCAGATGGAATGGATCACTAATGATATGTTGTCAGATGCCAGTATAGCCAAATGTCTTCAGAAGATAACTGACCAGGTAGGCTTCTTCTTCTATCTCCTAGAATACTAATACCCTCATGGTCCCACCAAATGCAACAGGAGGCCAAACAGTCAAGAAAGCAAATCATAAATTATGGAAGCTTAATAAATTAGTAAAATACATGTTAAAGGATGTATATGTGATAAGAACTAGGGTCTTGTGAGGAATTAGAAATGTGGAAGGTTAGAGAGAAAAAAAGGAAAATCTATCTATATATCTTATTAATTTACTGATTTCTGTATAAGCCAAACTTTTCCCTCTGTTTTTGAGTTAAAGTAGGCTATAGTTAATTAAACTGAAACTTGTATAGGGTTTAAGATTGACTTTCAAAACATTTTATCTCTCATTAAAAACTCCAATCAATTAGTATTGGCTACTTGAATTGCTCTATGGGGTTGTATCGTGAAGCCGTATTCAAGTTCTGCAAGAGTGTCATAATCAATTACTTAAGTCTACAGTGATCATGAGAATGTCTGCAGTGATTATGACTTCTTACCCTGAGCGAGACCTTTCAAAACAGATGGCTCTTATGTAAACCAGGGCTCAAATCAGACTAGGACTGAAAATTTGTCAGACTTCTAATGTCAAGCAGATATGGAGTTTGATGAGGAATAGATGGCCAGTGACTGTATGTTCTAGAGACTGACTAGAGCCTAAGTATAAAAAACAGTTTAAACCCAGACATGAAGAAGAAACTGGACTCACATTACATCACATGATTCTTGGCTTGGAATCAAAGATTTGAGGAGAAAGATTCAGCCAATAGACTTCAGAATGTTCTTGGTTAAGGAAGGCTGAGATTGGCTGATACGAGGTTTTGTTTTCTTGGGTGATCCCTGGTTTATGGATAGTGCTTTTACATCTTTCTCGGACTTTGGAATATAATCCATAAGGATTCCATATGCTTAGGGTATATCATTGAATATGTTCACTTGGGTTCTGATAATATAGTACATCCCAGCCATAAGAGAACTGGTTGGCAGTTCTTGGGGAGATAACAATTCCTGTAATGGTTTGTTTGCTTTTTTAAAGATAGGCTTGTAGGAAAAACAGGCACAGTAATAGAATGCTTAAGAATATTGGACAAAGTTGGATGCAATTTGAGCATATGTAGACCAAATTCAGTGATTCAATAGGAACTTCTGTCTCTGAGGCTATAATGGATTTAGAAAACCAAAAGACACATCAGTGAGAAGAATGATTAATGCAACATTACTCTTAGCAATGTCAGTCAGAATCCAAGATCCTAGCCATCTGCTGGAACAGGTAACTGACAGAAATTCTAACATACAGACATTGACTTTGCTATTAACAAGTTAGGAAACCAAGCAGGGTAATTGTGAATGAGGTGGGGACCCAGTTATCAGTGAACTCTAATCAGTGGACTGGTGGCATTGGACTGATAAAGCAATATCATGAGATTCCTTCTACTTCTCTACCAGGGCCTAGTTATAAGGCTAGTTAAAACCTATGGAAGGAAGCTATGACCAGGCTCAGAGTCAAGGGCTACAATTTTTGATATGAAGAAAAGAATTTGTCAGGTACTTCAAGTTTTATTCAATTTTTGAAGTTCTCTGTGGATGTAATTTTACAGTCTCTTTGCATTTCTATTCTATTGATTAAGGGAGTTAAAAATAATTTTATAGTTATATATGATAATTGATTGCTCTCCTGGAGATAAAATTCTTCCTACTCTATAGCTGTGAGTGTGGAAAACGGTGTCCTTTTGAGATAATAAAACCAAACCAGGGAATTCCTTGCAGTCCAGTGGTTAGTACTTGGCCCTTTCACTGCTGTGGCCCGGGTTCAATCCCTCGTTGGGGAAGTAAGATCCCGCAAGCTGCGAGGAGTGGCCAAAAAATAAAAAATAAATAAAACCAAACCAAACCAAATGTACAATTAATTGAAAGCAAGAACTTTCCCTGAGGTTCATGGATCCTTAGGGTTTACGAGTGGAGTTTGAAAAACCACTAAACTGGTGAAGCTCTATCATATATTTTAAAAAAACTTTTCATTGTAGTATAAAATATTTTATAATATATCATATAGGTGTACAACTTGATGAATTTTCTCAAAGTAAACACATCTCTGAAATCAGTGCCTGGAACAAGAAATATTGTCAGCATCCCTGAAGGCCAGTACCCCTTCCATTCACTAATCCTCTAACAAGGGTAATTGCTGTCCTGACTTCTAACCCCATAGGTTTATTCTAGTATTGATCTAAGTGGAATTCTATAGAAAGTGCTTTATTCGTCTGTCTTCTTTCTCTTGACATTTTACTTGTGAAGTTTATTCGTGTTATTATGACTAGGTGTAGATTGTTCATTCTCATTACTAAATAATGTCCCACTGTGTGACACTGCCATGATTTACTTATCTATTTTACTGTTGATGGGTATTTAGATAGCTTCTAGTTTGGAGCTATTGTAAATAATATGTCTATGAATGTTTCAGTACATGTCTTTTGGTAAATATATTTTGGCATTTCTTTTGTATAAATCTAGTAATGAAATTTCTGGGTCATAACTGTAGACCCTCTACTTTCATCAGTCTGATTATCTCTCTAATTTCAATGTTCACTCTTCCATCTTTTCAAAATGGCATAGTAAAGTTTATGGTTTGAATCTCTCCATTTTTTTTGCAACAAAAACATGGAGTAATAGATTAAGCATTGAAAATTAAATTTAAAAAGATATGTCAGTGCTCCAAAGAAAGATATTTCCATAAACTAGAAATGAAAACACACACTCATTGTGCATTGTGATAGATAATAATAAAACCACACCAAAATATTATCCTCGAACTAGAAAATATCAAGGATAAAAATGAAATTTTAAGTGCAAGTAGGTTGGAAAAAACAAGTTATTTACACAGCAACTATAATCATAGTCGACTTCTCATTAGCAATGCTAAATACTAGAAGCTGAGGAAATGCTATTTAAAAATGCTGTTTAAAAGAGATGAGGAAATGCTATTTAACACTGAAAACTATCATTCAAAGAAGAGGGGTAAATTAAGGTATTGCCAGGGATACAAAAAGCAAGGAGTCTTTCCTCCTGCAAATACTTCTCGGAAAGAATTATTGAAAACGTAGTTCAAAAGGAAGCACATTCATAAAACCTTGACCACACTTTAGATCAGGTGTCATCAAACTTTTTTCTGTGAAGGGTTGGATAGAAAATATTTTAGGCTTTACGAGCTACATCATCTCTGTGGCAACTACTCAGTGAGGCTGTTGCATTGTGAAAGCAGCCATGGACGGGATGTAAAGGATGGTGTGGCTGAGTTCCAATAAAACTTTTTTTTCTTTTTACAAAAACAGGTGGCAGAGCATCTATGGCTCACAGACTGTAGTTTGCTGACCACTACTCTAGATCACAAAGAGAGGCTCAAAAAAATTAAAAAATGTAATTATCTCTCTCTGTGCCGCATCTGGTCTGGCCCTATTCGGTATCAGAATTAGTACAGAAATGGCATAAAGTTCTTAATCCCTGTATTTGCAACATTTCTTTCTTTAGATTTTATATTACAAGATAATATAATTTCAATTCTGTTTTAGAATCCAACAATAACATATCTTGGATCATTTTTATTTCTAATAGTTATCACCAATGTACACGAACCTTGGCTTTTCAGAAGAAGGGCTCTCTGATGGAGAGAGCCCCATCGTGCCCTGAAATGCTGGGGTCAGATGGGCCTCCACAGATTTTTGTGCCGTTGGACAGGACAAAAGTGTCTTCTGGGCTGAGTGCCACTTGGAAGACTTTGTACGATTGCTCAGATGCTTTTTCCTTCATTGCTGTTTCCATGTCTCATTTCAGAAGAGCCTCACTGCAGAGGAACAACCTTCTCTCAGGGCTGGATTTAGCACAATGTGTTTGATCATTTAATTTCTTCACACCCTCAATGCAGAAGGGTTACATTCATATTACTGGTTATTGGCAGAGTTGGCAATTTTTTAAGTCAATTGATTTCCTGGCACTAAAGATTACACATTTAAAAACAGTTTTATCAGAAGAAATATGAAGCAAATGCTTAAGTCTCTAAATCACTCTCAGGCTTCAATGTAGCTTGGTTATTCATACAATTTGAGTTAGAAACTGGGGACCCAGACAAGCAGTGCATGCCTGCTAACATTGACAAAAAAGATACAATATGGAAAGTTTTTATTCAGTCTATTCCTAAAAATGTAATTTTTTCCTGGCTCTGTATTCTTCTACATACTCCTGACTGAGAAATGCATGTTTCTTTTAATTCTTTTGCTGAGTTTATTTTTTTTCTGATAATATTAACTATGTACTTTTTTAAGTAATAGATTTAAGGATTTCAGAGGTGGAAGAGACTCAAGATATCCAATGTGTTACCTGATATCAAAACCCTTCTACAGTATTCTTGCTAAATAGTCACTTAGCTTTTGCTTGATTACTTCCTGTAATGGATAATTCACTATATCCCATGATCGCCCAGGCCATTCTCAGTCAAGTCCTATTGATTAGAAAAATTTTTTCTTATTATAAGTGTAATGTTAAATATTGAATTTGTACAGTAGACTTTACATAGAGGGTTGAAAGATAAAATTGTACAATAGGAGTTATATCCAGTGTGATTTTGAATAGTTATGACTATGCAACTCTGATCATTTAGTATAATAAAGGTTTATTTATGACCTCCATTATTCCAAAAATGATTCAAGAAGCCTCAGACAAAAAGCACGACAAGCAAGATAAAGTAGGTGAAGAAAACAGGCCCAAAAGAAATTAAGAAAGGGAAATGACATCAGCTAAAATTACGGTTTATCATAAAATTTGTGTTATTAAATACTTCATACTTACTAGTCTAAGCAGCCAAAGCAAAGAGAGATACAAGGTAATTTATGGTTAAGGCAGAGCTATTGTTTTCCTTGGTAGGCAGACCGTGGGTCTTCATAACGGATATATACAGGGTTGTACTGAACAAAGTCCTCAACCATATCTTCCCAATATATATTTCAGAGGAAGCTTGCTGATAACATGCTACACAGCAATCCAAGTGTGGTTTTGTAAAAGTAGTTCTGTTGCCCTATCAGAGACCTATGGCCTAGTAGTCTGGTTTGACTCAAGGATAATTTGGAATATAAATGGGAAGAGATAATTTGAACATCTACAAAAATTCCATAATTGAACTTTTATATGAATAGCATAACAGAAAATAAAATGATATATTCTTCGGCATGATTCAGAAGTACAGAATTTTTAAGTGGTTTCTTAAAGACATGTTCAAATACTTTGACAGTGAACTGAGTAACAGAGAGTTGATGTCATTTTAAAATAAAAGTAACCTAATGAAGACAAGCACCTATGTAGATAATTCTACTTGAATGAGTTTACATTTATGCACGGCAGGTGGGCATGTAATTCCCGAGTTCACTATGCAATCCTGAAATGCCATCTGGAAACTAACCAGTAAACTCTAGACTAGTGGTTCTCAAACTTTAGTATATTGAAGAATCACTTGGGAACCTTGTCAGATATGCAGATCTCCCCACAGCCAAATATTCTGTGTGGAATATAGGAATCTGCATTTTGCATGTGATGTGGACATATTTCGCAAAACATTGCTCTAGACATGGTAAATCTCTACTCTGGGGCTGAGATTATTATAGAGTTAGCCAAAATTATCAGTAGGTCATTATTCACAAATTTTGTTTCATTTAATTTTTCCCCCTTTGGAATTGGAAGATTATGTCTCTTTTTTCATAAGATTTCTATAAAACTGCCTTCATTCATTTAAAGTTCCAGGGACTTCCCTGGGGGCACAGTGGTTAAGAATCCGCCTGGCAATTCAGGGGACACGGGTTTGAGCCCTGATCCGGGAAGATCCCACATGCCGCAGAGCAACTAAGCCTGTGTGCCACAACTACTGAGTCTGTACTCTAGAGCCCGCGAGCCACAACTACTGAGCCCACATGCCAAAACTACTGAAGCCCACACGCCACAACTACTGAAGCCCACACGCCTTGAGCCAGTGCTCCTCAATGGGACAAGCCACCAAAATTAGAAGCCTGTACACTGCAACAAGGAGTAGCTCCGACTCGCTGCAACTAGAGAAAGCCTGTGTGCAGCAACGAAGACCCAATGCAGCCAAAAAAAAAAAAAAAAAAAAAAAGTTCCAGGTTCAGAGAAAGATAAAGGAGATTTCCAGAGCTAATATAAAAATATCTTCTGGTTAAGAATTTTCAGTGAACCTCTACACTGTACCACCAAATTGCCAGGTAACAACTTTGTTTTTATACTGTATTAATATAGTTCATTGACTTTTAGTATTATTATTCTTGGAAACGTCTTTTTATTGTTCACAGGATGCCTGAGGGAGACCATGTTATTTATAGTTGTGTGGTTATAAACAGATTGAGAGACACAGTCTGTGTCACTAAGTATACGGGGCATAGCAGGATGGAAGAGACAGTTTTGCTTCTGGTAATCCACTTATCTTCTTGTATGTGATGGTGAAAAATGAATTATCTAGCTACCTGCTTGATTGGCTCAGGTGAAAAATTTGCATATTTCAGCTCTTGTACAATCTGGTTATTTGCCTTCTTAAAAACAGAGCAGCTAAAAACAATGTCATGCTTAAATTCACACTAAGAGCAATGACAGAGAATGAAACTCTCTTTGTCTGTCTTAAACTCTGGCTTCATTTACCTAATCACTTTCAACATTTTCAGAGTCAAACACTGAAGAATGTAAAGCTCTTTGACTAAAGCAACAAAGCTGACATGTGTTCCTTCTACTATTTGTCAGGCACTGTGTTAGGTTATGGGAAAAAGGGAATGAATAGGACAGATGATATCCCCAAGGAGTTCACATTGAATCCCCTCACCTCCTTTTTGGGCTCTCCACTGCTGTACCTCACCCTTGATCCACCAGGGGAATTTCTCACTGTGAGACAGGTCACTAGGTGAAGAAATCACTTCACCAGGTTATTTTCTATTATCAGGGGTTTAAAAATATTATGTTTTGACAATGAAGTGTTATTGTGTTTCTAAGCTTAGAGAGTAGAAGTAACAAATGAAATCAGTTTTTTGCTTTTTGTTTTTGTTTGTTTGTTTTTAAGTATCAGGAGGGAAAAAAGGAGAAACATAGAGTAGGTAATGAAGTGGCTGTGATTTCTGATTTTCTTTTCACCTAGGGAAAACATAATCACAGGGGTTTTGTGCTGCTTATATTGATGTGCTATGCTTTCTTTCAAGGTGAGTGAGATGCTAGCAGTTATATACAGATGATAAGAAATTCTGAGAATATTGAATGAAAGGATTTCTTTCCTTAGTGAATGGGCAATCTTCCTTGCTTGAAACAATGCCCTCAAATAAAAGCCCCTGAAATGGCTTTAGATGCAAACTTGGTTACAGCTTCTGTAGAAAAGCCAAGTTTAAGAAACACTGAACAATCAAGAAGATATTTGATGAGTTAAAAGGGGTTTTCTATTCTAGCTGGATGGCAGGAAGTCAAGTTAGGCCAAGTAGTAACTAATAAATGATTTCAACAGGTAGTATTAGTGAGAAAATTAGATGTGTATCCTCAGAATATTTAAATCTTTTTTTCTAATTTGTGTATCATCTACTTTAGTATTTTCAGTGATTTTTTGGTATAATTTTTTTTCTGTTTTATGAAATTGTTTCATCAAGAGCCAACCAAACAAACAGAACCCTGAGTTTTGAAACATGCCATATATATATATGCCTGTATTAATTCCATCTATGGGATGTTTGGTTATTTTTTTAAGGGCAGTTTTCATTTAAATTATATTGTAAACAACATCCCATTTGGCTAATTTATAAGATCAAAGCATAATTATTCTAGCATAGTTTCTAAAGAACAAATTAGTTCAAATCACTAACAGGTTTGCTGAAATTGGTTAAGTAATATAGTATTTTAGCAGAATAAATGATTTAAACTAACATAACTTGTTGAGGTTAATAGTAACAATAGCCAAAGCAATCTTGAGAATGAAAAACAGAGCTGGAGGAATCAGGCTCCCTGACTTCAGACTATACTACAAATCTACAGTAATCAAGACAGTATAGTATTGGCACAAAAACAGAAATATAGATCAATGGAACAGGATAGAAAGCCCAGAGATAAACCCACGCACATATGGTCACCATATCTTTGATAAAGGAGGCAGGAATGTACAGTGGAGAAAGGACAGCCTCTTCAATAAGTGGTGCTGGGAAAACTGGACAGGGACATGTAAAAGTATGAGATTAGATCACTCCCTAACACCATACACAAAAATTAGCTCAAAATGGATTGAAGACCTAAATGTAATGCCATAAACTATCAAACTCTTAGAGGAAAACATAGGCAGAACACTCTATGACATAAATCACAGCAAGATCCACTTTGATATCTTCAGTGATCACTTCGATATTAAGTAGTGTATTGTTTAGCCTCCATGTGTTTGTATTTTTTACAGATCTTTTCCTGTAATTGATATCTAGTCTCATAGTGTTGTGGTCGGAAAAGATACTTGATACAATTTCAATTTTCTTAAATTTACCAAGGCTTGATTTGTGACCCAAGATATGATCTATCCTGGAGAATGTTCCATGAGCACTTGAGAAAAATGTGTATTCTGTTGTTTTGGGATGGAATGTCCTATAAATATTAATTAAGTCCATCTTGTTTAATGTATCATTTAAAGCTTGTGTTTCCTTACTTATTTTCATTTTGGATGATCTGTCCATTGGTGAAAGTGGGGTGTTAAAGTCCCCTACTATGAATGTGTTACTGTCGATTTCCCCTTTTTATGGCTGTTAGTATTTGCCTTATGTATTGAGGTGCTCCTATGTTAGGTGCATAAATATTTACAACTGTTATATCTTCTTCTTGGGTCGATCCCTTGATCATTATGTAGTGTCCTTCTTTGTCTCTTCTAATAGTCTTTATTTTAAAGTCTATTTTGTCTGATATGAGAATTGCTACTCCAGCTTTCTTTTGGTTTCCATTTGCATGGAATATCTTTTTCCATCCCCTCACTTTCAGTCTGTATGTGTCTCTAGGTCTGAAGTGGGTCTCTTGTAGACAGCATATGTATGGGTCTTGTTTTTATATCCATTCAGCCAATCTGTGTCTTTTGGTGGGAGCATTTAATTCATTTACATTTAAGGTAATTGTCGATATGTATGTTCCTATTCCCATTTTCTTAATTGTTTTGGGTTTGTTATTGTAGGTCTTTTCCTTCTCTTGTGTTTCTTGCCTAGAGAGGATCCTTTAGCATTTGTTGTAAAGCTGGTTTGGTGGTGCTGAACTCTCTCAGCTTCTGCTTGTCTGTAAAGGTTTTAATTTCTCTATCAAATCTGAATGAAATCCTTGTTGCATAGAGTAATCTCGGTTGTAGGTTTTTTCTCCTTCATCACTTTAAATATGTCCTGCCAGGCCCTTCTGGCTTGCAGAGTTTCTGCTGAAAGATCAGCTGTTAACCTTATGGGGATTCCCTTGTGTGTTATTTTTGTTTTTCCCTTGCTGCTTTTCATCTGTTTTCTTTGTATTTAATTTTTGACAGTTTGATTAATATGTGTCTTGGCATGTTTCTCCTTGGATTTATCCTGTATGGCACTCTCTGTGCTTCCTGGACTTGATTAACTATTTCCTTTCCCATATTAGGGAAATTTTCAACTATAATCTCTTCAAAGATTTTCTCAGTGTTTTTTTTTTTTTTTTCTCTTCTTCTTCTGGAGCCCCTGTAATTCGAATGTTGGTGTGTTTAATGTTGTCCCAGAGGTCTCTGAGACTGTCCTCAGTTCTTTTCATTCTTTTTTTTCTTTCTTCTGCTCTGCAGTAGTTATTTCCACTATTTGATCTTCCAGGTCACGTATCCATTCTTCTGACTCAGTTATTCTGCTATTGATCCCTTCTAGAGTATTTTTAATTTCATTTATTGTGTTGTTCATCGTTGCTTGTTTCATCTTTAGTTCTTCTATGTCCTTGTTAAATGTTTCTTGCATTTTGTCTTCTATTTCCAAGATTTTGGACCATCTTTACTATCATTATTCTGAATTCTTTTTCAGGTAGACTGCCTATTACCTCTTCATTTGTTAGGTCTGGTGGGTTTTTATCTTGCTCCTTCATCTGCTGTGTGTTTTTCTGTCTTCTCATTTTGCTTATGTTACTGTGTTTGGGGTCTCCTTTTTGCAGGCTGCAGGTTCGTAGTTCCCGTTGTTTTTGGTGTCTGTCCCCAGTGGCTAAGGTTGGTTTAGTGGGTTGTGTAGGCTTCCTGGTGGAGGGGACTAGTGCCTGTGTTCTGGTGGATGAGGCTGGATCTTGTCTTTCTGGTGGGCAGGTCCACGTCTGGTGGTGTGTTTTGGGGTGTCTGTGGACTTTTTATGATTTTAGGCAGCCTCTCTGCTAATGGGTGGGGTTGTGTTCCTGTCTTGCTAGTTGTTTGGCATAGGGTGTCCAGCACTGTAGCTTGCTGGTCGTTGAGTGAAGCTGGGTGCTGGTGTTGAGATGGAAATCTCTGGAAGATTTTCACCGTTTGATATTATGTGGAGCTGGGAAGTCTCTTGTGGACCAGTGTCCTGAAGTTGGCTCTCCCACTTCAGAGGCACAGCACTGACTCCTGGCTGCAGCAGCAAGAGCCTTTCATCCACACGGCTCCTCAATTTGGGATGATTGGTTGTCTCTTCAGGTATTCCACAGATGCAGGGTACATCAAGTTGATTGCGGAGCTTTAATCCGCTGCTTCTGAGACTGCTGGGAGAGATTTCCCTTTCTCTTCTTTGTTCTCACAGCTCCCGGGTCGCAGCTTTGGATTTGGCCCCGCCTCTGCGTGTAGGTTGCCGGAGGGTGTCTGTTCTTCGCTCAGACAGGACAGGGTTAAAAGAGCAGCCGCTTTGGGGACTCTGGCTCACTCAGGCCAGGTGGGGGAGGGAGGGGCACGGAGTGCGGGGCGGGGCGAGCCTGCGCGGCAGAGGCCGGCGTGACGTTGCATCAGCGTGAGGCGCGCCGTGTGCTCTCCGGGGGAAGCCATTCCTGGATCCCGGGACCTCAGCAGTGGCGGGCTGCACAGGCTCCCCGGAAGGAGAGTGTAGATAGTGACCCGCGCTCGCACACAGGCCTCTTGGCGGCGGCAGCAGCAGCCCCAGCGTCCCACGCCCGTCTCTGGCGTCCGCGCTTTCATCTGTGCCCCCCCCCCCGGGGCTCCTTTAAGCAGCGCTCTTAATCCCCTCTCCTCGCGCACCAGGAAACAAAGAGGGAAGAAAAAGTCTCTTGCCTCTTCGGCAGGTCCAGACTTTTTCCCGGACTCCCTCCCGGCCAGCCGTGGCGCACTAGCCCCTTCAGGCTGTGTTCTCGCCGCCAGTCCTCTCCCTGCGCTCCGACCGAAGCCCGAGCCTCAGCTCCCAGCCCCGCCCGCCGCGGTGGGCAAGCAGACAAGCCTCTCAGACTGGTGAGTGCTGGTCGGCACCAATCCTCTGTGCGGGAATCTCTCCGCTTTCCCCTCCGCACCCCTGTTGCTGTGCTCTCCTCCGCGGCTCCGAAGCTTCCCCCCTCCGCCACCCGCAGTCTCCGCCCGCGAAGGGGCTTCTAGTGTGTGGAAACCTTTCCTTCTTCACGGCTCCCTCCCACTGGTGCAGGTCCCGTCCCTATTCTTTGTCTCTTTTTTTCTTTTTTCTTCTGCCCTACCCAGGTACGTGGGGAGTTTCTTGCCTTTTGGGGGGTCTGAGGTCTTCTGCCAGCGTTCAGTAGGTGTTCTGTAGGAGTTGTTCCACGTGTAGATGTACTTCTGATGTATCTGTGGGGAGGAAGGTGATCTCCGTGTCTTACTCCTCCGCCATCTTCCCCTTCCGCCATCTTCCCCTAGATTCGGGATGTTTGGTTTTTAGAACAAAGGGGTGTAGAAAGAGACCACTGATTTAACTAGCTAAATGATGGAGGGAAATGGCTTTAAGCAGATTGGTTGTAAAATTAAAGAAATTTATGCCAAAGACGGCATCTTCAGCTGACACTTCATGCAGGCATGCAAATCGTGACCTTCCGATACTACTACGATTTCTCTGTTCGTTCTCACTTGCTTTTCTTGGAGACGACATTTCTTCACACAGGTTTTGCCTCTACTCAGTATTCACTTTGAATCCTCCCTCAAAGCCTCTGTCCTCCTGGGAGACTTCAGAGTGGCTTCTCCTGACTCTGATCATCTCTTTCCTTGAACCCTTCTGCCACTAACATATTCCATGTACCATAACCCGTGGCTTTTTCTGTCTCTGGGATTGCACAGAAAACGCACCCAAAGGACAGGACAAGTGTAGCCTCTCCCTTTGCAGTCTGACAGCTCTTGTCAGAGGGGAAAGGTCATTGAGAAAGGATCTGACTAGAGACCAGGATGCTCGCTTCTAATCCACATTCCACCCCCAGTTAGCCACGGAACTTGGGCTCATCAGGCATCTCTCTAGTCTGTAAGGGGTGTTAAAAGATAACCTGAAACATATTAAACATGTGAATAATTTATTTGAGCAAAAATAGATTTGAAACGGGCAGCGCCAATCAGGAAGTGGTTAGGTGGACAGGGGAAGGACAGGAGCCAGGGTTAAGCACGTACAGAGAAAGTGGAGGAGTTTGCCTGGCTATAGCTTAAAGCCTAGTTTGCTCTTTGTGATTGATTGTTTCTTAGCGCTTCAATTTCATAACTTTGGCGCGTTTACAGGCTTAGATTTTGGTTTATGTTTGCCGTGCTGGCATTAGAGCTGCCTCAGTCTAATGGTTTCCTTGTTTAATTAATTGAACAGCAGATATCAGCTGCTCACCTGCAGACGGAACTGATGTGACAGGTGAGGTAAATGAGATGTGCTTTGTAAACTGTAAAGTGCTCTGTGAACGTGGGGACTCTGCATCCTGTTCAGTCTCTCTGGTCGGCAGCGACCGCTTCCTGGGCATCTGACCTGTACCATTGCGCAGGGCCTTGCTCTGGGAAAGCCTGGCACCTGGTTAAATGTCCTGCTGTCGCCAGCTGAAATTCTTAACCACTTTGTCTTTTCACTTGTGGTTTATAAGTCAAGGCCGAGGGAAAATGGAGCACAGGTGGAGATGCTTGGAAATAAGCATAATATGCACCTCCTCTGCTCCTTGCTGCCTTATTTGAATATGACGCGGAATTCCAAGATATTTGGGGGTTAAGTATTGCTCAGAGCCACTAGGAGGTAAGATGTTAAGACTGACTGAGTAAGGGGTGGGAGGCATTTACTGACCGCCCCTAGAGACCACACATCTCAGTTGAACCAAGACTTGTCTCTAATGCAGAAAGAAGGCCATGATGGCATTCTGAAAAATAGAAGCAGCCACAGAGCTCTACCTTTCCCTTTCTTACTTGTGTTACTTCCTTGCATTAGCCAACCACTTACACTGAAAGTAATGACATAAAAAGGAAAAATAGGGCTTCCAGTTCCTTCTCCTTTTAGTTCTTCCTTACACGTCAGTCAGCCAAACTGTAGAGTGTCAGTAGAATGTATGCTTATCAAGAAAGGAAATAAAGATGGTGGTGATGGTTGTACAATATAAATGTACCTAATACCACTGAACTATCCACTTAAAAATGGTTAAGGTGGTAAATTTTATGTTATGCTTATTTTACCACAATTAAAAATATTAAAAATTAATTTTAAAAATTAAATAAAACCAGTTGAATTAATTTTATGGAATGTTTCTGCTGTTCTTGTGAGAATGAAATATACATGTACTAACCAAGACATATGAATTACATAATTTTGTGATACTGCAACTGAGTTAAATTCTCTCATATTTTCATTTAAAATGACATTGCATAATATAAAGTGAATGATAAAATTTCTTCCATTTAAAGTTTTAATTAAAAAATTTTTGAATTATGTTAAATAGCAAATATTAAACAATATGACAAGTTGAGAGAAAGAGTATAAGAAGAAAGGAAAAAATTATATTTTAGTACTTTTAGAGGCATTGTTTTTTCTTGCTTTTTAAACGAGGGGCCCCAGATTTTCATTTTGTATTAGACCCTGAACACTATGTATCTTGCCCTGTTCATCTGTACTGTATTTACATTGGTGAGGAATGTATTTGGAAAATGTAAAGAATGCATGTAACCCCACATATATAGCTTTGTGAGCACAAAGTTCCCAGTGGGATGCTAAAATAGAGATGTACACTTTTAAAAAAAAATTTATTGGAGTATAGCTGATTTACAATGTTGTGTTAGTTTCAGGTTTATAGCAAAGTGAATTGGTTATACATATACATGTATCCACACTTTTTTTTTTTAGATTCTTTTCCCATATAGGCCATTACAGAATATTGAGTAGACTTCCCTGTGCTATACAGCAGGTTCTTATTAGTTATCTATCTTGTATATAGTAGTGTGTATATGTCAATCCCAATCTCCCAATTCATCCCTCCCCCGCCCCCATCCCCTGGTAACCGAGACATACACTTTTAACCTGAGCCTTTTACCCATGTCATGTTGTTAATAAGCTTATTCTGTGGGTTCTCTTGATTTACTTTTGTCTTCAATTCATTTCTTGATATATATGCTATTTGAGAGACTATTCAATGTCTCAGCCTGGCATTCATCAGTGACAACATTTAACAATGAAAAGTTAATGAAGCAGAAAGGATTTTAATTGTTCATAACCATCTTTTCACTTTTACTAATTGCTTTGTGGGTTTTCCATACATCTTCTTTAGGTTAAAAAAATTCTCAAAAAGAAAGAAAGAAAGAAAGAAACACTTTTAAATTCTCACATGCCTTTTCAAGTCCTTCTTACCAATTCCATAGTAATAAAAAGAAAAAAGGAATGTTCCCTGCAGCTCTGAAGACCCCTAAGTGCTAAGTTAGACATTGAAGGTTGGTCTGCCTCACTTTTAATCACTCTTTACATCTGTTGTTCCTTTTTATAACTTTTCTTATATATTTATTTGCCTTGTGCTAATATTTTCATATTATTGACTACTGACAAGAAGAAGAAAAGAGCGCTAAGTCCTTTCTTCACTATATTTCACTGATTCCATTTTATCCCCTCCTCTTCTCCCTTTCTGTATCTATATCATCACTGATTCAAGTGCCTGTCATCTTCAAAGCATGCTTGAGGCCTGTGTCTCGGCTGCAGGGAAACAGGCAGGTATTAAACCTTAGCATCTTGTTGTTCTTTTAAAAGTGAAAGGGTCAAGAAAATCCACCCTGTTGCCCACTTGGTAGATCATTCTAAACTTAAGCTGTTATTTTTTTTTAAGGGATATAAAATACGCTGCCTTTCATATTAAGAAAGACCCTATTGTCCTTCTATCTATAGAGCCTGCACTTTGAATTGTATTTCCAGTTGGAGCAGTGATCCATCCACATCCCCTTTCAGGATCGGCTTTGCAACCAACAGCCTACTGTGAGAGGTACATTTACTGGGGTGACTGGTGCAGTCCAGTTTGTAGCTGAGAAACATTATCCAGAAGCCAGGTTTATTAGAACCTGTTTTCTGTTTCACTAATATGCTCTACTTTGATATCACCAAACTTAATGGACCCTTTTCTGTGCTTTGGTTAGCTCTACTTTGTAGCATTTGAACACTGACACCTACTTCTTCCTCTTTTGGTTTCTAGGTCATCCTTTTCTCTTTCTTATTCTTTCTCTTTATAGTCATATATCTTTTTCCAGCAGCTTCTTTCCTCTAGCAGTTCTTCTTAAGTGCCAATGTTCTCCAACACTTGTTCTCAGCCCTGTTTTCCTTTTACTTTATAATATTCTCACTTGGTGATCTCATTCAAACCATGGCTTCAACTGCTATGTCTACCCTGTTGACTTATTTCCTGCCTAGATCTTTCTTGAGTTGTTTTCTATATATTTATGGTATCAATTAGGAAAATATCAGTTATTACTCACAGAAAATCTGACAAACAGCTGAAAAAATAGTGCATATTTTTTCCCACATACTGAATAATAAATCCAGAGATAGTCCATCTATGGCTTTTGCAGAAGACCTTCTAGTCAGTAATGATCCAAATTCCACCTGCCTTTTTGCTCCAGCATTGTTAGCGTATTGGCTTTTGTCTTCATGCTTGTTACTTCCTAGTCATGCAATGGCTGCTACATCTCCTGGCATCACATCCAGAAAGGGAACATGGAGGAAGGAATAAACAGCTGAGTCTATTTTTTTAAATTAGAAAGCAAAATATTCACTAGAAAGCCCACCAAACATATGTTCAGATGCATCTCTGATAAAGTTTCACTTGGCTGTCCATAATTTTAAGGTGGACTATAAAGTTGATTATTAAACTTTCTTCTTCAATAATGGATAAAGGCAAGAGAGAATTTAGTTATGAAAAATTCATCCATAGTTTGAGGTACCCAATCCAGCTTTGGCCCATCTATTTTCAAACTTGTCATCTCCAACTGAATATTCCACAGATACCTTAAACTCAGCCTACAGATTTTTTGGAGTGGGGTAAAACTTAGAAAAAAGGAATGGCAAATGGTGAGTTCCCTGTTTTTGTGGTTTTAGCCTGGGGATGAAAATCATGTCTTGATATAAGGCAGCTGAAACATCCATAGAAAACCTACTAGCTTCATGACCAGAGGAATCAGAGGACAGAACTTACGGCAGCTATAGCTGAAGGAAAGTGAGAGGGTCATCCCAGAAAGGAGAGAACCAGAAAATGGAAACCCCAGGTATGTGTAAACTCATACTTATAAAATTATAAAAGATAATGGTGCATATGATTTTGTACATTGATTGATATGAAACATTTCCAGAAAGGTTCAGAGAAATTCAAGGAAGCCTGAGGATGATTATAAGAGAGTCAGGTAGACTTTCCTAGAAATTGTACCACTTTAACTAGATCCTGAAGGATCCACTTTGTTCTTCCAAGGAAGGATGACAAAGATACATGACCAATGAGCCATCAGGATCAATAAAATTCTTGGCTCCTATAATTTAAATCTTAGGGAAAGGAATATGGGTAATCCTATAGATATTCCTGCAGGGAAAGTTTGAGTCCCAAATGATTTAGGGAAGCTCTTTAGAACTAAAATATATATGAAGCCTATACCTGGACTTCTAGATGGAGAATGATAGAAGCATCTGATTAACTCTCTCTTCCTTAATTAGTGATGAAGTAAGTGCATGTAACATTAACAGGTTGCTGCAAGCTGGAAGAATGTCAAGGTAAGGCCAGAGGAGAGAGAGAAATTCAGAGCATTTCATTTCTTTGTCAAAAAGCATGGGTACCTATAGTAATGTGTAAACTCTGCCCAATGTCTAGCTGGCTTAGATCACACCTGTAAGGATAGATTCAATGATGCTAAAAATGAAAGAACTTAACTGAGGTTTGAATTGCCATCCACTGCAGGTGAATCAGTTGTTAAAGTTTGTTTCTAACCAAGTTAATTGCCTATATTTTCTGCTAAAACAAAAACAACATCTTTCAGAACAATATAACAAAATCTAGAGACTCCACAACATAAATGTTGTGATGTTCAGGATAAAATCTATTTTTACTTGAAATATGAAGAGACAGGAAAATGTGACCATTTTCAGGGCGAAAAACAATCAGCTGAAGTGAACCCTTGGATGATCCATATTTTTATTTTTCGGAAAAGAACTTTAAAGTAGCTTTTGTAAGTATGTTCAAGTAAGTAATGAAGGGAAAGATTATCTCAGAAGATGAATGGAAAATATAAAAAGATCAAAACAAAAATTCTATACCTGAAAAGTATAATATCTAAAATTTAAAAATATTGCACTAGTTAGTAGCATAATAAATTTGACAGAGAGAATCAGTGGATTTGGGGAAAAATCTAAAAATGAGACAGAAACCATATCAAAAATAGAAAAATCTTAGAGACTTGTGGAAAATTTTCAACAAATTTAAAATATAGACAATCAGAATGTGGAATGAAAGAAGAGAACAGATCAGAAAAAAAAATACTTAAAGAAATATTGGCTCAAACTTCCCAAAGTTCTTGAATGAACATGGCATCCGTAGGGACAAAATAGGTAGGCAGCTAAATACTCTTGTACAATACTGGTACATAATTCAAAACATAGCAAGGGTAGATGATTTGAGGATGATTTCCCCAACAAAAAGCCATGAACTTTTTCCCAAGTGCCTGAGACGTGTTTTAGACCCAGAGACCACTGACTAATGAGGTGACAGTGTCCACAGGAGGAAGGATTCTATATAACCATGGCAAAAATATATCAGTATTTTAATGATGCCTTCAGTCCTTCCCCGAAAAAACCTATATCCATTTACTTGGGTAAATGTCCCCTGGGGAAAGAGGAATACCCAGACATTTTGAGGATTATTAGACAGAAGTCTTAAGTTGACATTAATAACGGAAGACTGGAAAAGACATCATTGAGCCATGTTAGAGTAGGAAGCTATGGAGACCAGGTAATAAATGGAGTCTTGGGCCAAATTTGGCTAATAGTTGACTGGGTCCATGTACTTGGCCAATGGTCATTTCTTTATTCTATGAATGTATAAATGGGGCTGACATAATTGACAGAATAACTCCTACTTTCAGTCCTTGACCTATAGGGAAATAACAATCATAGTGGGGAAGGCCGCCCTACCTACATGTGCTAAGGGAGAAATAAAACACAATATCTCATCCTGCTATATGTGAATGGAAGAGGGGATGGCAGAAATTGGTGCCATCTTTAAGGATCTCAAAAATGTAGGGGTGGTATTACCTATTGTATTTTCATCTAATTCATCAGTCTGGCTCCTGCAGAAACCAGAAGGATCTTGGAGAATGAACATAGACTTAACTACCAGCTTAATCAAGTGGTAGCCCTGATCACACCTACTATGTTAGACATGTTATCTATTATTAGAGCAAATTAATATGGCTAAGGGCTTATGGTATGCATTCTTTTCTATCCCAACCAGTTAAGAAGAGGATAAACAGTTTACATGCACATGGAATAGACAAAAATATACATTTAGGATTTTCTCCCAGGGTTGTGTTAATTCTTTTATGTCTAAGCTTTCTTTTTTTTCTTTTTTTTTTTTTTTTTTTTTTTGCGGTATGCGGGCCTCTCACTGTTGTGGCCTCCCCCGTTGCGGAGCACAGGCTCCGGACGCGCAGGCTCCGGACGCGCAGGCTCAGCGGCCATGGCTCACGGGCCCAGCCGCTCCGCGGCATATGGGATCCTCCCAGACCGGGGCACGAACCCGTATCCCCTGCATCGGCAGGCGGACTCTCAACCACTTGCGCCACCAGGGAGGCCCCTGTCTAAGCTTTCTTGAATAGAGCACAAAAACATGAACCATAAAGAAAAAAAATAGGATAAATTGGATGTTATCAAAATTAAAAATGTTCATTCTTTGAAAGATGCCATTAAGAAAATGAAATTAAAAATGTAGAACAGGAGAAAATATTCACAGTAGTATATTTAACAGAGGACTTAGGTCCAGAATATATGCAGAACTCCTATAACTCAATAATATGACCAACAACTCTTTCCCCCAACAACAAAAAATTGGTTAAAATATTTGAACAAACACTTCACCAAAGAAGATATATAAATGGACAAAAAAAACACATGAAGAGATGTTCAACATCATTAGTCATCAGAGAAATGCTGATTAAAACTACAATGAGATGCTACTATAAGCCTGTTAGAAAATTGATAATACCAATCATTGGAGATGATGTAGAGCAACTGGAATTCTCATACATGTTTGGCACAAATATAAAATCATATGGCCACTTTGGAAAACTTGAAGTTTCTTAAAATGTTAAATATATGCCTACCATATGAGCCAGATATTCCATTCCTAGGTATTTTTTATAACAGCTTTATTCATGTGAGCCTCAAACTGGGAACAACCTCTTATTCCACACCTGCAAACAACCTCTTATTCCACACCTGTAAATCCAACTCATCTGTAGAGACGAGTAGATTAATGGTTGCCTGGGGCTGGGTTGGGAGGGAGGGATAAGTTACAAAGGGACTTGAGGAAATTTGGGCGGGTGGTAGAAATGTTCTGACCTTAATTATGGTTGTATTTATACAGCTTTATATGTCTGTCAAAACTCATTGAATTATATGCTTCAAATGAGTGTACTTTCTTGTACATAAATTATACCTCAAAATTGATTTTTAAAAATCTACAGTGATTTTCAGTATACCAAGGATAAAGAACAGATTTGCTGGTTAGCCTGAAAATTCTTTCTTTATTCCGCCCCATAGGTAATTGCTCTTGCCTTAACTGCTGACACTCCTCCATCTAAACCGTAATCACTTATACTTCCCGAGTGCATCACACTCCTGCAGTCTAGGGTCCCTGTCCCTCTTTCTCTACAGGGATAACTTTTACTGATTCTTTAACAGTCAGCTTATGCATAGTCTTGTCCAGGAAGTCTTCACTGGTTCCCTGGTGTGAGTTGATGATGCGCTTCTGTGTTCCCATGGTACCCTGCACTCACCTCTCATGTAAGAGGCTGTGTTTTACTCTCACCTTTTTTCTTAGTCTCCTCACTAGGTTTAAAATTCTGTAAGGAGAGAGACCACACTTGTGGTCACCTTTCTATCTTCTGTATCTATCTTGAAGCCTAGAGTAGCTATTCAGGTGCTTATTACATTTTTGCTAAGTTATTATATGTAAGAATCAAAGTTTTGGCATTTTACATTGCTATTATTTGCAAGTTTGAGGAAATGGGACCATATAAGAAACTTCTGGAGGAGAGGCTCATGTGTGAATATTATGGAAAGTAAGAGGATAACTTTCATGAACTCGGCTTTATTCTCCCATACACTTTCTTCTTGTGCTTCAGAACTACTCTGTTGGTAAAAATGGAAGATAGAACTTACCTATGGTCTCCTTCTTAGAGGTTCTGTTCTTTCTCACAGCAAATGCTCACTCTCAATGGCCTCTGGTTCTCAGAGTAACGTTTCACCATGCCGAAAGGTGCCTGCCTTCTGTATCTCCTCTCCCCAGGCATTACTCTTTTTTCTCCTGTTTCTTGTCTATTACATTACACACAATCATTTCCACTCTTATTTGAAACCTCATGCTCTTTTTAAAAATCATGGTAGCTTAATAAAACATAATGGTAGGATTTCAGGCTTGATACATAGGAAGAGTGATGCCTGATTAAGCTGGGAATTGCTGTGTTTTGGAAGGTATTGTTGATATCACTTTTAGGAACTTAAGAGTTGCATGAAACTAGTAGCACGTGCATCTTTGGGTTAGCCAAGGTCTCTCTGTTATTGGGCATGACAAACTCTAGGCTTCCAGGCTTTATCCTAGAGGAGAAAATTGTTGTAGAAGGAAAAAGTGCTAGGGTTATATCTTTTTTGTGCCTTTTCCCCATAAGCTGAAAATGGTATTTCTCCTTTTTCTTGACACACATACGATTTGTCTCTTTCTCTACCTGTATCCAAATTTTTAATAGTATTTAATAATATTTTTTTCTCTCTTTTCACACTTACTCTGTCTTTGCCTCTTTCTTTCCTACTTCTCTCACCCTCTCCGACATGGCATCCTCATGAAGTGCTCTAAAAGGTTTTGATGTATTCTACTTTCTCTTGTGTGGCTCATATTTAATAGTGTTTCTGAAGGGTGAAAAGAAACGACCATTATTACAGTTGTTAGAGTAATACCAATAGTAGTGATTGTTAACAATCACAACAATAATAATGAATGTTGGCATTATTTACATTCTTGAAGGGATGATGTGAATACTAGAGTCCGTTACGTTTTAAAATGCTCCTTCGAGGGAATGCTCCACATAAAATATAGTAATTGTTCCTAGCATTTCGATTAGTATTTGGGTAAAACACTCTTTGGAACGAACAGTGTGACTGTTCGTTCCAAACTGACTGATGTGTGACTGTTTCTGTCTTTTTTTTTTTTTTTTTTGGTATTGAGAATATAATCTTTGTGAATTGATTGTAGAATATTACTGTGTTAAAAATCATATCAATGACTCAACTTTCCCCTTTAAAAAAATAGTTTCAGATGGAAAGTTCAAAGCCTTTACTTTCTAGGGTTGTTTCTTAAACAACTCAATTCACTGTATTGTAAATATGCACAAAAGGATCTGGTATTGTTTTGGGCAATATTTAGTGCAGGACCACTTTGTCAATCCATCACTCCCACTTGTGACAGAAGATGGAAAGGTCACTGGAGTGGACATTTTTATGGCCAACTCAAATGATGCTCTTGTATTAATTAAATTTAGAATCTCCCCAGCCACTAAAAACATAAATTCCTTTTGCAGAAAGGATAAAATATGCAAAAGAAATAGCTTCACTTACACTACACATTTTCAGGATGCTTAGAGTTGTGTACATATGCTCTATGGAAGATTTCTGTTTTCTCGAAAATACAGTTTGACTCCGTGACAGAATTATAAAAGGTGACCATATAACCTGCTCATGTTCATAAATATGCCAAGTTTGTTTGCAGGAGTGAAATTGTTTCTAGATTAAGCAAAAGATGAAAGCGTAGCACTAAAATGAAAGTACTTTCCTTGTCAACTTTAACACAGAAGCTGAAAAATCCTCATACATAGGAAAAAAAATGAAAATGAAATAAGCTTTACCGGAACCATTGATTACTCAGCTAACCTGAACATTAAACTGAGGGTGCCTTTAAAGGAGAAGAAGGCTCTCATTGATGAACTCAGATGAGAGGGTTTTAGGAGCCCAGTGAGGTTACGTGGGTTAGGTCACAGGCAAATAGATGGGATGGCCTGGTTCGGGCATAACAGTAGGAGCTTATTCAGGACAGAGAGGAAGAAACATAGCCAGAGATTCAGTCAGCTTAAAGGGAAACAAGGGAAATAAATTTATTAAAGGCAAGAAAATATAGTGCGAATGACACTTTAATACTAAAGGTTACTGACACACTTGTTAAGCTTCCTTCAAGTGTGCATATTTGAAGGTGGGTTATTCCTAGTTGGAGGTGAAATTTTATGATCCATTAATGCATATTATAAGTAGTTTGTATTTAATTGGAATAACATGTACATACCCATTTATATCACAGTTTTTAAAAATGTTAAAATAAAAGGAATCACCTGTTATTTCCAGGGATTCTTCCTTTTACATCAATGAGTGATAACTGAAAGTATCTTAGGATTGATACATTCACCATGTTTTATTTTATTTATTTACATAATTGTCCCACTATCTTGGATTTTCACCGACATTTTCTGTTTCAACGTGTAGGGGACAAATAACAACAGTAGCTTCTGAATCTTGGAAGAGTGTCAGCATCCTCTGTAGCTTTCCAGGAGAAATTAACTTTCTCCTCCTGTCCTTGTTTTAAATTCAGCCCCTTGTTCTTGTCTTGGGACTTCGGTGGCTGAGAACTGAGAAACGGTGTTGCTTCTGCTCCTAGGACTTTACTTAGCAATATACTCTAAGCACCTGCGCTGCGCCAGGAGCTGTTCTGGGCTCTAGGGAGAGAATAGACCAGGGAGATTCTGTTCTAAAGAGGAGAAGCCAAAAATAAACACTAAGTGAATTTTAAATATTGCTCTCTACTGTGGAGACAGGAAAGCAGGGTGATGTGAAAGAGTGACTGACACTGGGGGATACAAAGACTCTAGACTGAGAAACAAACTTTTCTCTAAAGAAATGAAATTTGAGCCAAGTTTTCCAGGTACCCCAAAAAGCAAGTGAAACGGCCCGAAGGTAGAATAAGCTGGGTATGATCAAGGACAGAAGGAAGGCCGATAGAGTTGAACAAAAGGGTTAATAAAGCTGCGGTGATGCCAGAAAGATAGGCAGGAGCCAGATCATGGAAGTGCTCATAGGCCATCAGGACTTGAATTTTAAGTGCAGAGAGAGGCCATGTTTTGTTACTATTGTGGAGGTGGTGCTTAGCTTAATCAAGGGTGTGACATATTCTGAATTTTTTTTCTTTAAAGATGGATTGAAGAAGGGCAAGAATAGATGCAGGGAGATAGGTCGGATGTGCCTGAAGCATTCGAGGGCAATATGATAACAGAGAAGGTAGCATGAGATAAAACTGAACCAGGTGGAGTAGCCTTGAGTTGGCCTCTGCCACCTGCCAAGCAGGTGTTTACCCACAGGATTAGGTTTCAATGCTCACAGTTATGTTCAGTGAGTATTTTCCTCTTTCCCTTGTAGACTGCAAGTAATAAAATCTATAATTAGTCATTTATTGCTTGGACGAAATTCTCCCTTTCCAAATGCAAGTACTTTTCTGAAAGATGCTATATTCAGACATTAAAGCAAATTCAATAATCATAATGTTACCCAGCCAAACTTTGGTCTGCTTGCCTGCCTGCAGTAAAACTGATCTACTGACACTGGGCTGTGGTGAAGGAAAGTGCAGCATTTATTGCAGGGAGCCAAGCAAGGATTCTGCGGCAGGTTGTACTTAAAAGACCCGAACTCCCTGAAGGCTTTCAGGGAAAGGCTGTAAAGACAGGGCGAGGGAGGAGGGTTGTGGGGTGTGTGACCAGCTCAGAAGAATGTCAACCAGATGTTCTCCTAGTTGTTTGGTGGTAAGGTAATTGGGAGTCAACATCATCAACCTTCTGGTTCCAATCAGTCTGGGGTTTACGTGCTTGTGGGCATCATACAGTTAACTTCTACCTGGTGGGGGTTTCAATATCTGCAAAACAACTCAAGGGACAAGGCTCAGAATATTGTCTACAGCCCTTAAGGAGGAACTAAGTGTCCTTAACATTGTTTAATGGCTAAACTATTATTTTTTTGTCTTGCTTGACTGATCTCCTTTTTTTCTGCATTTTCTCACTTCTCTGATTAAATTTATTCTTGGACTAAAGTTTTTCTACAGACAAAAGGCAGGCAGAGGACATGGGCATGGGTGGGGTCTGCTCCTGGAAGGCCACACAGGGTCTTGCTTGGTTGAAATAACATTTCTTATGTATCATGGAAGATTCTCTTCACCAGAAAAAAACTGCTTGGTTAGACGGGCAAGACAGACACAGAGGAAAACATAAAAAAATATAGCATTGCATGTTTTTGATCCGTTGATTTGCAGGGACTACCGTATTGGATTTTTCTGTATCCTCTCTATTACAGCACTACATTTTAGTAACCGAGGAAATGTTTGTTGACAAATATTGTTGTACTCTCCAGCATTCTCATCTTAGTTTAATAGTCTAATTCTCCCATGTGATAAACACATGTGACTTTTTCAAGAAGCCTACTTTTGGATATTCAACTTCACACATGATGAAGCACTAGATTCTTTTTTCTGAAGGGTAATCAAAGACGATGATTGTTTTTGGGAGAAGAGTTTAAATTGAATTCTTTTGAGTTTCATCATATAATATTTGGCCATCCTGCCATGTTTTGAGCAAGATAGCATATGTTTTATGAGGCACAGCTTGAAAGAAGAACAAATTCAACGATGAGAGACATAAACACCAGTCAAAAGCAGAGATTCAGTCAGTGCATCAAATAATATTTTTAAGCATTCGTCATGGGCAAGCATATTAGGTACCTTGTGGGACATAAGGCCTTAGGGAAACTACATATATACTTATAAAAGATAGCAGTACATATAATTTTGTGAATTGGCTGTTACAAAGCATTGCTATAAGGGGTCAGAGTAATTCAGAGGAGTCCGAGGGTGATAGTAAGAGAGTTTGGCAGACCTTTTTAGAAGTCGTAGCAATTTAAGTGGATTCTGAAGGATCCACACTGTTCTTCCAGGAAAGAATGACAAAGATGCATGACCAATAAGCCATCAGAATAATAAAACTCTTGGCCCCTACAGCTTAAATTTTAGGGAAAGGAATATGCGTAATCCTATAGTAGACATTTATGGATAGAAAGAATGAGTCCCAAGTGTTTTGGGGAAGCTCTTTAGAACTAAAATATATATAAAGCCTATACCTGGATTTCTAGACAGAGAATGTTGGAGGCATCTGATTAACCCTTTCATTCTTAATTAGTGACAAAGTAAATGCATATAACATCAACAAGTTGCTGCAAGCTGGACATCTAGAGAAGAGAGAAACATTGAGTGTTGTGTTTCTTTATCAAAATATATGAGTACTGACAGTAATGGCTTATCTTTGTTTTTCTTTTCTTGTTACTCATTTGGATTCTGTAAGTTCTTTTAAAAGAACTAGACAGTCTATGTAGTTACACTATTAAAAGAAGTTAAAAAAAGGTTTTAGCTTGGGGCACAATTATTCAAGTATAGTTGCAAAACACAAAAAGAGTACATATTTAAAATTGTGCTCTGATGAGTATGTTTGGTAGCACACTTACTTTTAATCTGGCATAAATTACTTTTTTTTCATAGTGGCTTCTTATTGTAGTCTATAGTGGGGAATGGGGTGACAAGTAGGTCAGTTTTTTCCATATCTGGATGAATACTTCTCATTCTGTAAGCCTTTCACAGATTTTTTATTTTATTTTATTTTTTTAGTGGAGCCACTCAGCTGGCGGGATCTTAGTTCCCTGACCAGGGATTGAACCTGGGCCCCCTGCAGTGGAAATGCAGAGTCCTAACCACTGGACTGGCAGGGAATTCCCATCATAGATTTTATTTTTGTTTTCTTATTTGAAAGGAACACATATAATCAGGTACCTATTCTATTCTCTTTTAAAAAAGTGAAAAACTGTATATTGGTACAATTTAAAGAAAAGAATTATATTCTGATGAAGAGAAAACATATAATAATGTTATGTTAATATTTTGGAAATAGAAGTATTAATTGCTATTTTAGAAAACATTTCAAAATTTCCTCTATTCTAAGCCAAAAGTAAATGTTTATTGATTTTACCATGAGCGAGTCAACTGGGAAAACTGTTCTGGTTAACAAAAAACAACTCATTATGATTCTTGACTTTATAAAAGCACACATTACTGAGGAGAATGTTAAGCCCATAGAGTAATAGTGACAAGGAACAAGTAGATATAATACAGATAGTTTATATATTTTTTATATTATCAAGTATTATATATATATTTTTTTGATTTTGCCCAAACCAAAGTGAAATAAAACTCTCCTTTAGGAGCAGCAAGTATTCTTATTAAAGGAAACATAAAAAGGAAAAATAAATTTACAGAGATTGTCTACTTCCAAGGGATAAAAAAATATACATTTTTTTGTTGTTTATTTACATTCATACTTCAATGGTGAGTTATAGAATTCAGTGTATTTTATCTTTATTTTTTTCTAGAAAGAACCTGAGTTCTATTTTTTAAATTATGGCATGCGATAATTTAGGCTTTCTTGAAAAACAAGAATGTATTGTGTTGAACATTGAATTGAATATGGTCCCTACTGAATGAATGAGTCTTGAAAAATTGCTAAGTGGAGTAAGTCATGAAGGAAAAGAAACCTATTTTAGAGCAACCATGCTTATCATTTAATATATGTTTACTGTCCCTATTATTTCAACAAAGAAAATACAAATTCCAGTAAAAACCAAAATTTGCCTGAAGTTAGCCAATATAATCTTTCCCTTTTGCTTTTTTGGGTGCTATAATAATATATGTAATATATAATTATATCTATAGTATAGGTATAATATATATATCATATTATATATATATCTATATGTTATAGGATATATATATTTGCATATTTATATATTCTTATTTAACGTAAACAATTCTTACAGTGTAGGTATTATTACTAACTCTACAGATGAGAAATCCAAGTTTAGTAACATTAAGTAACTTGCCTAATTCACACAAGTGTCAATACTAAATAGCAGAAAATAGCAGACTGAATTCAAATTCAGGCCATCTGGCTGCAGAGCCCATACTGCTAGCAATGATGCTATTCTCCCACCGCAGGTGAGCTCCTAGGCTCCTTTTATCTCTGAGATTATAAAATTTTGATTTATGTCTTCTCCTTCAAGAACTTAGTAAGGAGATATCACTCAACAACACACTCCTTGGGAATATATCTTTATGTATGAAGGCCTGGAAATATAGCTAATGATTATGGTTTGAATAGTAGAGATGACATTACAACTTATTTTTAGTGTATTACTTTAGTTAGGTATGTTGGTTTTTAATCACCAAAAATAATGATTCATTGTCACAGGCCAGGACAAGCTTTGCTAAGAGAGTATTTATATGTTTGTTAGTATTTGATGTGAATCGAAACAACCATAAAATGAAAGAAATACTTTAGGGTAAATGCCTCTAAATTTAAAACTAAAAACTCACTTTACAACTGTGAGCATTGCCAAATTATAATGTCATATAATGACATTAGAGATTAAAAAAATATTTCTGAGCTATGGCTACAATAACGTTTTCATTTATTGGTTCTTATATAACACATTCTCAGAGGCTTTAAAAAACAATTTGCAAACATCTTGGAAATGTTCTAGCATTTCAGTAAGGTAAAAAGCAAATACATACTAATTTGGAAGATAGAAAAACCATAACCAAAAATAGATTAAGTAGTATGTTCAGTGTCACTGAATAAATTGGAATTAGCATGCTATATAACTCTTCTCATACAAATGATTTTCATATCACTCCTCTTGAACCGCAGTAAAAGCCTATCTCAGAACTCTGCTCAAGTTAGCTCCTCTGTTTATCTTGTTAGCTAGGATGACACAGATTTGCATTAAAAAATCAGTAGCTTGAGAACATCCTCATTTAAATGACAGGCAGAGAAAAATATGCCACAAGCAATAATGCTGAAAAGCAACTAAAGAGAGAGAGGAGGAAGACTATGAGTGGATATGTTATGAAATTGGTTTTCGTAGCATTGAAAGAGTCATGAAAAGAAGCGAGAAGTCAATGGTATAAAAAGCTTCCAAGCCATCGAATGAGATGAAGACTGAATAGTGCTCACTAATTTGTGAAAACAGGAGCTATTTGTCAATCATGCTGAGTTTGAGATTCAGTTGAGTAGAAGAGATGGAATCTAGATTGTGATAGTTTGAGAAGTGAGGAGACAGAGTGTAGATAACCTAGATTTTAATTAGTTTGACTGCAAAAAAGGTAGAGATAAGTAATAGCCAGAGGAAATTTTGAACTAAGAAGATAACTTTTAGAATTTGGAAATAGTGTTAATTTCTGACAGTGAAACCAAAAATATAAAATTAACTATTTGTAGAGGAACCTAACCCATGCACTGGTTTGTATAGATGAAAACCTAGGAAATATACATGATCAGTCAAGGCAACTAGTGCATTTCTTTATAACGGGAATGCTACTGAGAAGCTGTAATATGCCCTGCCTTATTTTATAACCTAATCTAACTTATGTGCTAATGGAAAGAAAAAAAAAAAGAATACCTCACAGCAGTGTGCTATGGAAATTTGCTCAACAAAGAAGTGCAGTGCTTATGGGAAAGATGGATTTAGAGCACAATATATAATGTCATATATCAGCGACATAAGGAACAATAGAAACCTAGTAAAAATAATAGTACAGTTTTACACATGTTAAATGGATATGAAAAAATAATACAATAAATAAGACGCTTTAATTTGAAAAATACCCATGTTTGCTTCTGGAAATGGGCTTCAGAAGGGTTTCAGCTTATGAGTTATTGTGAAGTGGTAGAAGATGGGTGTATTAGTTTTGTAGGGCTGCTGTAACAAATTACCACAAACTGGGTGGCTTAAAACAATGGAAGTTTATTCTCTCACGGTTCTGGAGGCTAGAAGTCTCAAATCAAGGTGTAGGCAGGTCTGTGCTTTCTCTGATGGTTCTAGGGAAGAATTCTCCCTTGCCTCTTCTAGCTTCTGGTGGTTGATGGCAGAATCCTTAGGATTACATAGATACATCACTTCAGTCTCTGCCACTGTCTTCACATAGGCTTCTCCCCTGTGTATCTGTTCTTTGTGTCCAAATCTCCCTCTTATAAGGACATCGGTCTTACTGGAGTTAGCGTTCACCCAATCTAGTATGACCTCAGTTTGACTTGATTACATCGACAAAGACCCTATTTACAAGTAAGGTCACATTTATAGGTTCCAAATGGACATGATTTTTGAAGGTCATTATTTAATCCAGTACAATGGATCATATGAAATTAGAAAGCTGTAACACTAGATGTGGATGGGAATGGCTTGTAACACGTGGTGAAGTGAACTAAGACAGCTGGTAGGTGTTTGAAGTATGTTCATTTATTGCATTATTTGGCTCAGTTAAATTGGGTGCTGTTTTTCATGTTAAGCTAGTGTTTTTCATGCATAAGCTAACACGAAGTTCCTTTTCTATTATTCCCTAATACATCAGTCATGTTGGAACAAATTCATGTTATCAAAACAAGTGTTGTAGATCTGATTACACAATGAAATACGTAATTCTTAATCACATTGTTCAGCTTTGAAAAATGCATAAACTGTGTAATCTGTGCCTTTCTCAAGATGTCAGACATTTTCATCACTCCAGAATGTTCCCTTTGTGCTTCATACCAGTTATTCTTCCCAACCAACCATTGCTCTGATTTCTATCATCATGTTTGTTTTGCCTATTCTAGAACTTCATGTAAATGGGATTATACAATTGGTACTCTTATGTATCAGGCTTCCTTTACACAGTGTCATGTGTTTTAGGTTCATCCATGCTGTTGTATGCATCACTACTTCACTCCATTATTTTAAATTGAGGTAAAGTTTACGTAAAATAAATTTCACCATTTTAACCATTTAAAAATATACAGTTCAGTGGGGTTTTTTTACATAAACAATGTTGTACAATCATCACCATTGTCTCATTTCAGAACATTTTTGTCTCCCCCTAAAGATATCTCCTGCCCATTAACAGTTACTCCCTATTCCCTTCCCCCGCTTTCTCCTAGCCCGTGAAAACCACTGATCTACTTTCTACCTATATGAGTTTGCTTATTCTGTATGTTTCATATAAAAGGAATCACACAATATGTGACCTTTGTGTCTGGCTTCTTTTGGTTAGTATAATGTTTTCTATATTCATCCAAGTTGTAGCTGTTTTAGTACTTCATTTCTTTTTATAACTGAATAATATTCCATTGTATGAATATACCACATTTTGTTTATCCATTTACAGACATTGGATTATTTTCACTTTTTGGCTATTATGAATAATGCTGTTATGAATATTTGTGTTTAATTTTTTTACTTGAACATGTCTTAATTTCCTTGGGTGAATACTTAAGAGTAGAATTGCTTGGTCATATGGTAATTCTATATTTAGCTTTTTGAAGAAATGCCAGACTGTTTTCTAAAGTAGCTGTACCATTTTAAATTCCTACCAGCAATATATGAGGACTCCAGTTTCTCTGCATCATCATCATCATTTTTTTAAAATTATGGCCACACTATTGGGTCTGAAATTGTGTCTCATGGGTTTTGATTTGGAATAAATGGCTAATGACATTGAGCATCTCATTGCTCATGGTCATGTGTCTATCCTCTTTGAAGAAATGTCTATTCAACTCCTTTGCCCGTTTTAAAATTGCATTGTTTGTCTTTTAGCTGTTGAGTTTTCAGTTCTTTATATATTCTGGATACTAGACCCTTATTAGGTTTAAGATTTGTAAATATTTTCTCCCATTTTGTGGATTTTCTTTTCACTCTGTTGTTAGTGTCCTTTGAAGTACAAAAAAAATTAATTTTGATTTGATGAAGTTCAATTTTTTTTCTCTTTTTCTTGTGTTTTGGTGACATATATAAGTATCCATAATCATGAAGATTTATTCCTATATTCTCTTTTATGATTTGTACAGTTTTAACTCTTAGATATAGATGTTTTTATCCATTTTGAGTTATCTTTTGTGTATGATATGAGGTAAGTGTCCAACGTCCTACATTTTCATGTGGATATCCTGTATTCCCAGCATTTGTTAAATGCTTTCCCTCATTGAATGGTCTTGGCATCTTGAAACGATCAATTGACCATATATTATGTATTTATTTTTTGGTTCTCAATTTTATTCCATTAATCTGTATATCTATCATTATGCCAGTATGCTATTGTTTTGATTATAGTAGCTGTATAATAAGTTTTGAAATCAAGAAGTGTAAGTCCTTCAACTTTGTTCTTCCTTTTCAATATTGTTTTTGATATTCAGGGTCTTTTTCAATTCCATATGGTCTTTAGGATTAGCCTTTACATTTCTTCAAAATGGCAGATGGAAATTTAATAGGGAATGCATTAAATTTCTTGAACATTTTGAGTATTACTGCCACCTTAAAATTAAGGCTTCTAATTCATTAACACAGATTGTCTTTCCATTTATTTAGGCCCTCTTTAATTTCTTTCAATAATGTTTTATAGTTTTCAAAATATTAGTGTAGTACAGTATGCAAGTCTTGAACCTCTTTTGTTAATTTATTTCTAAGTATTTTCTTCTTTTTTATAGTCTTGTAAATGAATTTTTTCCTTAATTTCCTCTTGGACTGTAATTTTCAGTATGTAGAAATACAAATGATCGTTAGAACTCAAATTAATAGACATTTTCCAGTACTCTGGCATATTGATGATAACATATTTTTAAGATCATTGGAGCATTTTATCAACCACGGTTAGAAACTTGTCACCTTAACTGGGATGTTTTGAGGAGTGGAATGGGAAATACATCTATTTTACATCTAAAATCATCTTTTATAGCCAAATTGTACAAATGATGTTGACTTGACATATTTCATGGGTACTATGTCAAACGCTTCAAAAGAGCGTGGACATATGTTTGCATGCATCTACCAAAACCAATGAAGGGTGAAAAATTCAGACAATCAAATGGAGTTTACATCAGATAGGTTTTTTTTTCTTCACTAAATTACTTAAATTTTTCAGTTTTCAAGAAAGTCATTGGTAATTTTCACAAAAGTAACACTTCGAAAGATATTTCAATTTGATATTTGAGTGATAGGAAGAAGTATAACGAGTTCTCAAATGCGCAAAACATTGAAATCACATTTCTAAAGAAATGTTTTGGAGCTTTCTCTAAAAGAAACACTTTTCCATTTATTATATGTAATTCAGGCATATATAACACTCTCAGAGGAAAATGAGAGCAATCAGGGAAAAATCCCTTTAAAATGCTATAATTTTAATTTATCTCAAATTACTTTGAAAGGCACACTTTTGCAACAAAAAATTTTCACCATCACTGAATTTAAAATAGCCTATGAAATGTATGTCTTCTCCCATGACAGTTTTGTAGAACACCACTCTTATTACTTATTGCTCAAGTGAGTTTAAAAAACAAAACAAGAACAACAAATCATTCCTATGAAATGTCTTATTATTGCAGAACTCATACTAAAAAAATAATTTAAAATTATATCATGTGGCAGTTTTAGATTTCAGTGTAGAATATTATGCTTTGTAGTAAGTATATTCTGTCTTTTAAATTTCACATACTTTTTGGTAATCATATTTCTGTAAAGTAATCACATTGCAGTCAAATAGAATTTATCTTTGTCTTGATTATTCAGTATAAAACAGGACCCACACAACCAAGATGTATGCTTAAAGTTATTTAATAACTGTTAAAGAGACAATTTTGATGCATAAATCTGGAATGCCATCTACCAACCTAATGAAAAGAAATAGTATTATCTTGCATTTTCCGTTATTGACTTGTGATGCCCCAAGACCATTTTAAAATTGATCAGTGTAGTCTTTATCTGTCATGGAAGCAAATTCATTCTTTGGGTGGCTGAGCAAGATGAGGGAAAATAAATTTCTCAGAAATGTATCCCCTGAAGGTTGCTATCCATTATTGTTACAAGTTTGCAATGGAAATGGCTTTATTGCTATACAGAGAGTATGATAAAATTTAAAGCTTGTACAAAATGATTAGAAAACAAATATAATATGTACATATTACTAACTATATATCACCACAATATGATACATTTATTTATTAGACAATGTTTTGAGTATATCAAAGCAAACATAGAACAACTCAAATCTGAACATTAATCCAAAGAATAATAAAAATGAAAAATTAATGCCTGCAGGGAATAGGGGATTGAAATATTCTCCCTTTTTCAACATAGAGGACTTAACATTTTCTGCTTGGATGGCAGGTGTGCGCTCTCTAAATCAGATTTCATCATATCAATGTTTCACTTAACTTTGCCCCTTCCACATTGCTCATAGTCTGATTTAGCACGGTTTCATGAGTCTTTCTAAGAGATCATCTCAACAGAAAAATAGAGCAAAACTTAATGAAGCTAATTCTATCGCTTGAGTTTAGACTTAGCTCTATGTCATCTGTGCCCACTCTTATATGAACCACATCACATGAGTTACAATATATTATTATTATACTATATTTAAGTATAATCCTTATCTACACATCTGTACACAGGTAAACACATACATTTATTTAAAATATTAATATATATTTTGACCTGTGTTTGGTATATCAGCAAGGATGTTAAGGTTCCATATATTTATAAAAACAAATAACTGGAAAAACTTTAATGTTCCACTAAGTGTACTAATATCATTCTCTCTGGATACTGATATTGCATAATTTTAATTTAAGTTGCTTTTACATGTAATTTTGAAAAAAGATTTTCCCAAATGGCTTTGTTTTCCTTGTGTGATTACAATTAGCAAAGCTAGATAATTGCATCTATTATACATAGTACCTACTTTTTTGGTAACATCTTGTCTTTTGGCATGATTCTTGGAGGTATGTAGATAGAAAGAAAGACATTTTCATTAGAATAAACAAAGATTTAAGAAAATAATATAGTGTTAGAAGATTTACTGTCATATCAACAAATGCAGTTCTCTATATCAGCACAAGTTTCTAAATTCACATGTAGATCTGTATTTGATATCTTGTTGCCAAAGTTGCTAACACTTGGATTTTCTTTTAGAATTATCTAATGGATCTAGTTTAAGAATTCCCCATTAAAGATCATTGCAGTAAAAAAAAAATATGACTATTATTATTGTGACTATCATAAGTCTCTTTATCATTTTAATGTCTGGTTTCAGTGATCCAGCATTGAGAAACCAATACCTTTAAATTGATATTAAACACACTGTATTGTACAGTCTCATATTCTAAGTGCTATCTTGATATCTTGAGACTCACAGGACCCCAAAAAGCCTAACCGTGAGCTCCCCTGCTCTTGCCAAATATGCATTCCTCCTGCAATCTCCCCAGCAGGAAAGGTTCTCCACCTGGCTAGCCCCTTATGAGCCAGATGAACTATACTCCAACTGGTCATCAACCTAACTTTTCCAGCCTGTGGAATTAAACAAATCAATCACATCCTCCTGCAGGACACCTCATCCTCTTGTTACTATAGAATCTGCTTCCACAGTCCTGTTCATGCTGTCCTCAAGTGCAAACCCTATGTGGCCTTGCATAGCATGCAGTGTCCTTCTCCCCTAGACTGTGAGTATATGTGACTTAACAGTCTGCTATCAAGTTCATCTGACCAATGTTGGGTATTATGTGTTTGGCTATCTAGTACTGTTTAGTGTAGGGCACTCCTTCATCAGTGGGGTGAATAGGAGGTGATCAGAATATATATGTGATGAAAATGAATAACACATTAAATTGTTTTTCATATCTTTGTGAAATTTAAATATCTTCCACGTAAATGAAAACTTTGCTGTTTTTTATCTTTTGTTGTTCTGAGCCATTCAAAGAGAGTAACATAATTTTACTTATCATCAAAATGTTATTTCCAGAAGAATATGAAGCATATTTTAGCAAAGTGTGATGACCCTCTTTTTTGCTTGTTTTTTGGAAATAATAATTTATCAACTTTATTTAATTCAGGAATAAATAACTCATAGACATGAATGAATGGCATTTTTGCTTCATACATTAATTGTAAATTTATCTAACATGGCAGCAAAAATATTTGAGAATTAAATTGTATTCACGTTGCTAGATCCCTGTGTGGTTATTACTATTGACTAGATTCCATGTACTTTGTAGGGATTAGCAAAGCAGCCTCACCTTCTCTAATTTGATTATAGTTCCTCAAACTTTAACAAGTTTTTTCATATTCATGAATTAAAAAAAAATAATAGTTTCCTTACCTGATGGTAAATTCCACCATTAGCCAATTAAATGACTAACAGGGAAGTCTAAACCACATATATGCACACACACACACACACAAACACATACACACACACATATACACATATTTGCTTAAAGAGGGTTGCAAAATACGAGCTTCCTAGGGGTAATATTTTGGGTTTCTCCATGACCATCAAGTTATTCACTCTACTCCTCTGTTTACTTTTACAATGTGAATCTTAACATGAAACTTGGAAAAACCTACATGATTTTTCTAAACCTACACCAACCCACACCTACAATAATAAATCATAATTTAATTACTAATTAATTACCGTATTTTAGAAATTAGAACATTTTTATCTACCTTGCGTTACTCCAAAAAAAGATTTGAAATGTTACATTAACCATTCTCCACAAGGAATCTTCAGTCATCTAGTTAAGAGTCTCTTGATTTGTAACTGCTGCTCAATTATAACCAGCTCAGAGCAATGGCATATTAAATGGCATCAAGTGATGTCATGGCATAATTGCCTAAATGTCTGTTTTTTTAACTGTCTTCATAACACTTATATTTTCAACTCCTGGGTTTTCTCATGTGTGAAATAAAATAATCTCAAAGCCCTATTCAAATCTAGAATATTGTTATTCAACATGTGTGGAAGCTATGATAGAGAAAAAGCAAGGATTGATTTTATTTTATGGAGGTTTTCTTTGGGAAAAAGATTCTGAGCATCTTCTGAGTCAAAAGGTAAAAGGGAGCTCTTGGATTCTTTGGGGTCTTAGTAAAGTCAACTGGTATTGGAATTTCTCTCTTCTTAGCTAAGTGAGCATCTTGTGAGCATCTGGGGTGAGGACCAGAAAGCAGTAGATCTTTGTCCTCAAAGATAATCTGAGGAATGGCTGATAGTAATGCTGCGTGATTGCACCTGGCATTCCTGATTCCTAAGAAGCCATGAAAGAAATTTGTGTGTGAATGGAGTTTTCCAATTTCTTAAGGTGGGGAGAGAACAGAGGGACCAGAAAGTGGGGTAACTTCTTTTAGATGCCTCTGTAGGGAGCTGGGAGTCTTTAATTTTATCAGAATCCTTAAGGGAAGAAAGCATCTTGACTTCCACCATTTGTGGGCCTGCCACCTCTGAATATACTCCAGCAATAAGACTTGAACCTCAAAGAGCTGGCAAAGAAGAGTATAACCCAAATAACTTGAACCCATCAGCCAGAGAGAAGATGAGTTGGCACAGACAGAGATACCCAGAAATATAGACATACCCAGAGGTACAGAGCTTCTTCTGAAAAAGAAACACTGGAACTAAACAACAACAATTAAAATAACTTGATATAGATACAATGGCATCTACAAAACAAACAAAGAAAAGAAATTAAGCAACAAAATCTCATGATATATCAACGAAATAATGTATTAGATGAATTAAAGGATGTTGAGACTAAAACATTTTGCACTAGGGGATCAAGAATAATACATATCGGGGCTTCCCTGGTGGCGCAGTGGTTGAGAGTCTGCCGATGCAGGGGACACGGGTTCGTGCCCTGGTCCGGGAAGATCCCACGTGCCGTGGAGCAGCTGGGCCCGTGAGCCATGGCCGCTGGGCCTGTGCGTCCGGAGCCTGTGCTCTGCAACGGGAGAGGCCACAACAGTGGGAGGCCCGTGTACCACACAAAAAAAAAAAAAAGAAAGAAAAATACATATCAAACTACAAAGTAGAAAGACAAGAAAATAGAAATCATAATGGAAAAGATAAGAGTCTTGAAGGATAACTCTGGGAGCACTAATGTACAAAACAATAGGCCTTCAAAAAAGAGAAAGTGATACTTGGAGAAGAAATACAACAACAAACAATAGAAAATTTTTTCTTAAGGTGAGAGCAAGTTTACAGCTTAATTGCTTGTACTGAATTCTAGTATGGAATGAGCAAAAAAAAAAAAAAGATCTAGAAACATTCTGGTAAAATTCCTGAGAAAGAGAGAATCTTATAGTTTCATAAGTTTCCAGGGAGATAAAACAAGTTACCTACAGATGGCTCAGAAAGAGGTTAACAGTGATATTGGACTTATGTAAGATTTGAAGCCAGAAGACAATAAAAAAAATCATCTACAGACTACTGGGAGGAAAGAACTAGAACTCAGGATTACCATGCTCAACCTAGATGTCATTCAGCCATCACGGTGAATGAATGAGGAGGAGATGCAAGAACTCAAGAGTATTTAACTTTTGCTCCCTTCTGAGGAAAATACCCATGAAACGTATCAAGTAACAAATAATCCATAGTAGATCTCTCTCTCTCTCTCTCTCCACACTTACACACTCACACACCTCTTACACACAATTTTCTACACATAATTAAATGTGAGCTAATAAGGAAGAGTCAGTGTAGATTTTTTGCCAGTGTAAATATAGTGCTTCTCTAGGATTCTTGGAGAAGAAGCATAGTTTAAGGAAAATATATAGAGTGTACCACTAAGAGTTTAAACATATCAGCAAAATCACCAGCGTTGAGAATGGTGAGGGACGAGGGAGAAGTAAAAAAGTAAAAACATTCAAAGTGTGTGTCTTACTAATGATGGAAATGGAGAATAAATAAGAGGAGAAGGGGATAATGTGAAAATGTTTTAAAGATCCCATCATATTGGAGTGAAGCAGTTTCAGATGAGGTCCAGGAGTTCTTGACATAGAAAAGAGTGAATCTTGGTAGAAGTATTTGGTATATTATTTTTAAATACTTAGAGAAATATGTGCTTGCCTATACAAGCAATCAAAGAAAGGTAATCACTCATGTCATCAAAAAGTGGGGCAAAACTTCCAAGTTAATAAATAATTAGTAATAACTGCCAAATCAACAAAAATTTGGAAAATGAAAATGAAGAAAGAATAACACAAAATATGTGATAGGTATAAGTAAGATGGGCATAAAGAAATTATATATGTCAGTCATTATGTTACATGCAAATGAACTGGTAATAGATTTAATTAAAAACAGGTATATTTCTGCAAAAAACAGATGTTTTATTAGAGTTGAAAATAAGGCATGGGTAGAGAAATACTAGAAAAATTCAAACAACAGGGAAATAGCTATGGCAATATAATGTTGAAGAGGAGTCAAAGCACTAAACATAATATAGAGGGAAATTGCATAATTAAAAAAAGACAAAAAGGTACAATATATGATAAGGATGAAACAAAGTAGTGCACACACACACACACACAAACCAACAACACATCAGAAACCAGCAACTAAATACATGCAAAAAATCTCTTGGAAGAGCAAAGAGAAGATGATTAAAGATAAATCACAAGTATAATAACAGATTTCATGTTACTGTCAGAACTAGACTGTTCTAATAGGGAAGAAGACTTGGATGAATAGAATTGTACATGAACACATATTAAGTATGACTAGTGTAGCGTATCATTATTACAGGTTTTTAGAGCTATATATAAAGAGAGAGACAGGGAGAACTTTGTCTTCATCAAATAAAGGGTATATGTTTGTTTTGAATATTTATTGAAGATTTTGAAAAATTGGTCCTGTCCTTGAGCATTAAGAAAAACATTTTAAAATGAGCTTTAATATTTTACATTTTTGTGTAACCTTCATGTGAGCTTAAAACACTTTCTCTCCTCCCATGCCTTGAGTATCCTGCAGTGTGGAAACCAACAAAAGGAAGGCAGGTATGGGCAGCTTTCCAATTTCTCTTTCTTCTGCTAAACCTTCTCTTCTTTCTCTTCCCCCACATTCCATCTCCTCATTTATTAGTTTGCTTCTGGCTCCTCCACTATTGGGGTGGGTCAAGGGAGAGAGGAGAGATGTGAGAAAATACCTACTTATGAAACGGTATTTGCATTTTCTAGGCTTGGTGGACTTTGAAAGTTGACTCTCGCCTTGGGCATTTTTGGCTTCTCAGCAATCCCCTCCTTATGAACCTCTCACTGTACTCAGGATAATGCAGCCAAAGCATCTTTTCTAACTGGTCACTTCAGATCTCTCCTTGAGCCCTTGTTTATTCTCTTCTACTGGGCTTTTCTCCAACCACCGCCCCCCCATGGCTTTTTATCCAAAGCACTTTTCACAATTGACATATTTGTTTATTATCTGTCTTCCCTCAATAGAATATAAGGTTTTAAAAGGCAAAGATTACCTATTTTTTTCGTTACTATATCTCCTGTGCCAAGAATAATGCCTGGCTTGCAGTAGGTGTTCAGTAAATATTGTTGAAAAGATGAATGAATAAATGGAGGAATGAATCTTGGAGGAAGAGCCTCTATATTGGAGTCCCATTGTTTCTCTACACAGCCCTATTTGGTGCGATCCAAAACAGGCCCTCGATGGCTTCTATCAAAATATACACCATTAATTCCTTTAAACACTAACGTTTGACAACTGAAAGTGCTGCTACTTCTCAACTCAGCCCTCTATACTCTTGGGGCGACTAGATAACCACAAACTCAAATATTTATTTGGACCTTTTACGATATCAGTCTGGCACCAGTTCCTATATCTCATAAGGTACAAATTCAAGTTCTCTGAGTCTTGAAGTGCCTTCTCACTGGCTTAAAATGTGGAGAGTTTATCTCCCTTCTCATGGCTCTTCACCACCCTTCAAAGAAATTCTCTCTGAAACTCCTCTCTTTTCTCTCTTCACCTCTCCCCTCCTCTCTTCTTTCTCCCTTTAATCACTTACATATTATATGTTGAAGTAAGATTTGGAAAACAGAATGGCAGATGCCTCCTTTGCTGGTCCTGTGTAGGTGTGGTCAAGCAGTTTGCAATTTGCTTCAGACCTATTGCTTTGCTTTGTGCCCTCAGAGCCTCAGTCACATTTGGGACAAGGGGAGTTCAGTTTTAGAATCCTGTTACATCTACCTTGAAAAGCTGTTGTGAATGTGTAATGAGATAAAGTGAATCAATCATTTAGCAAAATGCTTACCGTAAAGCAAATGTTTATTTTTTCTCGATATTCTTCCCTAAACTCACTTCTTGCTGTTCCTACTAAAATGATAAGTAGAATCCTAGCCCATAATTACATTTCCTTGGAAATTTTTGAGCAAAGAAAAAGAGTAAAAGGACTAATAAATTCCTTTGAAAATCTGAAGAAGGAAAAAAAAAGACAAACGAAAAAACCCCAACATCATCATAAATATTTCACATGTAATTTAGAATTACAGTATTTATCTTTTCCTCACAGGAGTATATCATCTCCTATTGCTAATTTTTGAATTTCGCTTTAGAGGTGCAAGCTAGGCAATTTAAAATTGTCAGAGTCATATAAATTACTGACTTACTTTAGCAGCAAGGGCTATTTTCTGGTATTCAGTGATTAGACCTGAAATATATTTTATAGCAAAGTATGAGATTAGTTTCACCTCTAAATGTGGTATGCATATGCTTCTTGTATCCCCCTTGAAAATTAACTGTTCATGTTTAGCAGAGAGTGAAATTCATCAGGGACAAAGTCCCGCAGGTGAGCTCATTCCCTTGTTACCTTGGTGCATAGAATTATTCCCCCAGATCCAAACCTAATCAAATGTGACCACAGCTCATCTCATACTTTCTTCCAGATCTGTGCAGCCTTAGTGGTATTACCAACTAATGAATTCTTCTACAGAGACACTGATAGTAAAATCTTTCTGTAACCAAGTAATTCTTCAGAAAATTATATTTTATTTTGAGGCTAGGAGTAGCTTTATTTGAGTTATCAGTACTTTGGGAATTTAGCAGATTACCAGTGTGTAATGAAAGATGAATTAAAACATTTCCCCCAAATGCTATGAACATTTACAAAAAGCTGAAATAAATAGTTTGGGTTAGAACAAAAATGTAAAATACAGTATGACTTAAGTTATTTGGATATACTATTTGGGAAATCTCTTCCTTGTTTGAGAACAGTCTCACTAATAAGAATTAGCCACCTGTATAAATCCTATATCTGAAATGTCCTTATGACAAAGGCACTCTTAGAGGTATTCCTATTCCATGTGTTTTGAGCACCTGCTTGAAGACCTGACACAAACAGACTTTTCATGAGTCCTAATGATTCTTCTAGATCACTGAATTACAATAGTCTACAATTGTAATCCACAATGTCCCACAGTGCACATTCCTTAAAACCCCTTTGGAGTCTTTGTGAAGGTTTAGGTAAATTGAATTTCAAACTCTATGCGCAACCAGCCGTGACCTGGGGGCATTTGCTAACCTCAGTCTGGTAATCATTAATGTGGAAGATACCCAGTTACTAAAGGGGCTGCGTTGGTATGGTTGACATAGTGAGTCTCTTGATGTCCTGGAATACCTTGAGTTGGTCAAGGAAAGATCCTGAGTTTCAGATGGGGGCATCTGAACTCCATGTGTGTCACATGGAGTAAGAGGGGAAGAACATTGATCATAATTTTAAAAAAGCATAACTGTGAGGGCAGATTCTAACACTAACCTTGTTATATTGCTTTATATCTCCCAAGGTCTAGAACAGTGATAAAGAACAGGTGATCAGTATTTTTTAAATAAAATATGGATATCAAATATCTGCTTCCCCTAATAGCATAGACTGATCTTATTGACATGATATTAGCCAGGGCACAGAATTCAGCCTTGACACCAGTTTTCAAAAGGAATCCAAATTTACCAGGAAACTTGTGATTTTTTACAGTCTTTAGAAAAGACCAAAGTATTATAAGGTCATGGTAAAAGAAGATATTGCATGGGTCGTGCAGCAATTTCCTAATTTCTCTTTCCCTGGTCCTTCTTCTTCCCTAGTACTTTAATTTTACAATTATTTCTTTTTATGGTGATAAAATACACATAATATACAATTTACCATTAGTGACATTTAGTACAATGTTGTACAACCATCACCACTGTCTAATTCCAGAACATTTTCATCACCCCCCAAAGAAACCCATTAAACAGTCGCTCCCCACTTCCCATTTTCCTTAACTTCTGGCAACCAATAATTTTTTTCTCTCTGTAAAATTGCCTACTCTGGGTTTTTCACGATGGAACCATACAATATACAGCATTTTGTTTCTGGCTTCTTTCATGTAGCTTATTGTTTTCAAGATTTATCCATGCTGTAGCATGTATAAATACTTTGTTCTTTTATGTCTGAATAATATTCCATTGTTTATATATACTACATTTTATTTATCTATTTGTCAGTTGATGAACATTTAGGTTGTTTTCATCTTTGGGAAATTATAAATACTCCTATGAATATTTGTGTGCAAGTTTGTTTGAACACCTGATTTAAAATCTTCTGGATACATACCCAGAAGAGGAATTTCTGGATCATGTGGTAATTCTATGTTTAACTTATTGAGGAGCTGCCAGCTGTTTTCCACAACATCTGTACCATTTTACATTCCCATCAGCAATGTACAAGGGTTCCAATTTCTCCATTTCCTTACGAACACTTGCTATTTTCTGTTTTGGTTTTGGTTTTTTAGTTAAAGCCATCCTACCGTGAGGCTGTATTCATTTTGGCTTTGATTTGCATTTTGCAAATGGTGAATTATGTTGAGCTTATTATCCATTTGTATATAATCCTTGGAAAGATGTGTATTCAATTCTTTGCACATTTTTAAATTGGGTTGTTTGGTTTTATGTTCTTGAAGTATAAGTGCTTTTTATGTATTTTACTAGATCCTTATTGGATACATAGTTTGTGAATATTTTCCCCCATTCTGTGTGTTGTCTTTTCCCAATCTTGATAGTTTCCTTTGATCCTTTCCTTGTTACTTTGCCTCCAATATCTTCTTCCCCTACTGTCTCTCAGGAGTAAATATGTCCCTTTCTCGTGCAGATGAGGAGTTCTTCTGTAGACTCTCTCTAACTCAGGCACCAATCTCAGTACAATCAGGCACTGGGGCCTCAGGCTTCATTAGAGATGGTCTATTCTCTTAACAAAGACAGGTTTCCACAAAGAGACATTTCATACCAACAGCTAAGAAAATAAAGTGTACTCCATATATTTTTCAGGAATAAGTTCTATATGCAGAAAAATGATTATTTTCTTTTAAAACATTACACAGACTGATAAGTTCTGCTATTATAAAATAGTTATTTCTAGCAAAATGGGGTGCAATAGTTGTTTGAGGGTTTTAAATAATAGGTAACTTGTCCTGAGAGCATTAATAACCTGATACAGGTGTGCCAAATATAATCCTCACAAGGTCTATACTACAGATAAATCCTCTCTGTGGAAGAGTAGTTCTATTACACAATAATTGTCTAGAAGTCTTCAATCACATGGTAGAATTAGGCCAAGTGTGAAATATTGGATACCTAGATTACTGAAAACAGGAGTGAATTGGAAATGTATACTACTTGTGCATTGACTTTCAACCAGGATAAATAATAAAACAAACAAAAAAACCATGTTGACTTTATGATTCAAGATGGCAGCATCGGTAGACTTTTTTTTTTTTTTTTTAAACCATCAAGACGTTCCCTCTAGTTTCAGAATATATTTAGGTCCATCCTTATCCCTGTGATATTTTTAAAAAAAGTTCTTTTTGACATGTTCTGACTTTATTTTAACATTGTCTGTCTCTCAAAACTGGTTGACGGCAGTACCTGAAGAACAAATATCTGATAGCTTTTATAGACAGTGACAGAGCAGTGAGTGCAAATATAAAATCACTGCTCCCTTAAGGATCAGCTGTTTCCAGTAGGTTTTATATCTGCATTCAGTTTGACATCCACTCCCCAACAATTTTGGTGGAAGATTTCTTTACTCTTATAAACTTATTTTATTGGTAGACTGTTTTCATCAGATTTAAAATGTAATATCATATATATACATATATATACTGAATTTTAGCACCATTAATAAGATAAATTTTGCTTCACACTTAAATCTTATGAAATTGTAATTAGATTTATGTAGCTATAAACTTTTATAGACTTATGTATTATGTAGTCATATATATATATATATATATATATATATATATATATATATATATATATATATACACACACACACACACACACATAGAGATACAGAGTACACACATACACTTAAGGATTTTGAGATGAGATCATCCTGGATTGCCTGAGTGGGCCTGAAATCCAAGCATAGGTGTCATTACAAGAGTGAGTCAGAGGTAGGTTATGCAGACAGAAGAGGAGAAGATACAGAGGAGAAGATGATATAAAGAAAGAAGCAGAGACTGCATCTACTAGCCAAGGAAGGCCAAGGATTGCCAGTAGCCACCAGAAGCTGGAAGAAACAAGAAAGTATTGGTCCTTAGAGACTTTGGAGAGACTGTGGCACTGTTAGTACCTTGATTTAAGACTTCTTGCCTCCATAACTGTGAGAGAATAAATTTTTGTTTAAAGCCACTAAGTGTGTGGGTTGTACATTATGGCAGCACTAAGAAACCAATATAGATTTTGGTACTGAGAGTGGGGTGCTGCTGTAAAAATACCTAAAAATAGGGAAGTGGCTCTAGAATTGGATAATAGATAGAGACTGGAAGAATTTTGACATACTTAACAGTAAAAAGCCTAGATTTCCTTGAGGCGACTTTTGGTAGAAATAAGGACCTTAAAGGCGAGGACCTTAAAGGACCTTCTGGTGAGGTCTCAGAAAGAAATAAGGAACATGTTATAAGGAAACTGGAGGAAAACTGTTCCATGTCATAAAATGACAGAGAATGTAGCTAAATTGTTTTCTATTTTGGAATGGAAAGCAGATCTTGGATATTTAGCTGAAGAGATTTCCAAACAAAGTACTAAAGGTGTGGCCTGGTTTCTCATTGTTGTGTCTAGTAAAATGTGAGAGGAAAGAGATAAATTAATGAAAAAACTGTTAAGCAATATGGAACCAGAACTTGATTATTTTGGGGGTACCTAGTGTATCCAGATTGCAAATGATGCTAAAGTTAGGTTCTTTACTAATGGGAAAGCACCCGTTGGAGAGAGGTTCAGGGGTGTGGCTGGAAAACTTTTGCTGATGTATATGACTCCACTTTTGCTGGATATATGACTCATGGATCCAATCAACTATCATCTCAGCAGAAGCCAGGAATAGATAGGGGTTATCCAGGAAGGGTCTATGGAGAACCCTCTTGTCTAATGGTATAGATCCTTATGACATACATGGGAGACAGAGAACGTTTTTGAGACTGCTGTACCAGCAGAAACAATGCCAACTTGGACAGAAGAATACAGACAAGATAAAATAAAGGATGGTCGTTGGGCTTCTGGGATTCTACACGAGGGAAATGAGCTGATAGAGGTCATTGACTTAAAAAATATGCAGCTCTTCAAGAAAAAGGAGAATGGCTCCAAGGGCAGAGCTGCAAATGCAGAAGCACAAGCCAGAGAGGTGGGGGCAGAGTAAGATGGAGACACTGATATTGCCAGAGCCTCTGAGAGAGAACACATTTCTGTTGTTTTAGGCTTCCAAGTTTGTAGTAATTTGTATGGCAGCCTAGGAAACAAATACATTCACATTTTCTGAAATTTGCTGGTATCATTTGCATTCTATTTTAGGTAATAAACCATCTTCCCCAACAGATGTGTCTGGTTTTTTTTTTTTTTACTCTCTCTCTCTTTTAAACCTTTTTTTATGTACACGTAAAAGCTAGACAAAAGCAAAGTAGATGAGAAGACAGAATGGAGTCTTATATTGAATGGAATGGAATGGAAGTCATATTAGGGTTTGAGTCAAACTAAGTTTAAGGTCTACTCCACTGACTGTGACATTGAGCAAATGAATTAACGTCTCTGAATCTACTTTCTTTAACTATAAGATGGAGATAATAACAATAAAGTTAAGAGAATTAAAGTAGAAAATATATTTAATTTGGCAGGCACAATGTATGCTAGTTTTCTCCCTTCCCTTTATCCCAGTAGGAATATTATGAATAAGCAATAGGAGGAGGTTACCTTGTAAATCATGAATTTAATGCTTGCAAATTTTGAACATCTAGAATGGTTTTAATCCATGTGGCAATTTAGAAAGACTGATCAGAAACTTAGATCTTTTGCAGTCGTTGTAAAACCTACTTTTACATAGACGTATATCTTTATGGCCCCAGGGAATTCATTTAAGAATTTTTTTTGCATGACTACTTGTTAAACTTACGTGTACAAAAAAATGTTACACAGTCAGAGGAAAAGAAATAACTCAATTAATGGTAAAAGAAAGGCTGTAGTCTGAGTTTTCTGTTATGTTATTCTATCTGCTATATCTGATCCTCATTATTAAAACGTACTGACAAGCTCATAGATTCCCGAAGTGATCTTAATGATGGATAAATGTCTGTATTTATACTCTCTGCTCACATTTGAGGTTTCATTTTTGAAGACACTTGCAGAAGACACATGCAGAAGTTTTCATCTCTCCTGAGTTAAGTCCTCATTAGCCTCACAGGAAGCATGATAAGAATGCTTTGAAAAGTTGTATCTATTTGTATCGATTGCTTCTCCAACTTTTATGTTCTTATCTTGAGCATGTACCAAAATTCTGAAATTGAAAAATAGATTCCTCAAAGTTACATTTATAATAAAACCTCAAATAAATTTGAAGTGATTGTGCAGTAAAATTTCCTGAAGGAGAAGGAAGAGGCCTCTCCCACTTAATACAATGTCTTTTAAATATTTCTGTTCTCACTTAGAGCTCTTCCTAAAAAGTTGACTTTATATTTTTCCTCATCCTCAAGGACCTCAACTCTAGATGTACATTAGAATTGGAATGTCTGGAGTTGGAACATTGTTGTTTAAAAAAATATGTGAGCATGTGGAAATTTTCTAGCATGTTCAAGAGTAAAGAGAATAGTATGATGTGTTCCCACATGTCTATCACCAGCTTCAACAGTGAACTTATTATCAGCCTTGTTTCATCTATTCCTTGTTTTACCTGTACTCTCACCCAGCCTTGGATCATGCTGAACCAAATCTAAACCATCATTACAGTTAATTTCATCCATAAATATCTTCATAAGTATTTCTGATGGAAACTATATTTAAACATAACTGTAACATCCTTATCATATACTAAATAACACTCACTCCTTAATATCATCAAATATAAATGCTCACATCAAATATAAATGCTCAATTTCCCCAAATGCTCACATTCCCCACAATATTTTGTAATATAATTGCATACAATTTCTTTTAATTAAAATCCAAATAACATGTATACATTATAATTGGAAGATATATATATATATTTAAAACTAATAATACATTTTATTTTTGAAGTAAAGTAAAACATAATAGAGCAATTTTTCATAACATCTGGTGTGTATCTATACATATAGATATGTTAATACATATGAATGTTTATTTAAAAATCATTAATTTTGCATCCTACTACTTTACCAAATTCATTGATTAGCTCTAGTAGTTTTCTGGTAGCATCTTTAGAATTCTCTGTATAGTATCATGTCATCTGCAAACAGTGACAGTTTTACTTCTTTTCCAGGTTGGATTCCTTTTATTTCTTGTTCTTCTCTGATTGCTGTGGCTAAAACTTCCAAACCTATGTTGAATAACAGTGGTGAGAGTGGACAGCCTTGTCTTGTTCCTGATCTTAGTGGAAGTGGTTTCAGATTTTCACCATTGAGAATGATGTTGGCTGTGGGTTTGCCATATATGACCTTTAGTATGTTGAGGTAAGTTCCCTCTATGCCTACTTTCTGAAGAATTTTTATCATAAATGGGTGTTGAATTTTGTTGAAAGCTTTTTCTGCATCTATTGAGATGATCATATGCTTTTTCTCCTTCAGTTTGTTAATTTGGTTTATCACATTGATTGATATATGTATACTGAAGAATCCTTGCATTCCCGGGATAAACCCCACTTGATCATGGTGTACAATCCTTTTAATGTGCTGTTGGATTCTGTTTCCTAGTATTTTGTTGAGGACTTTTGCATCTATGTTTATCATTGATATTGGACTGTAAGTTTCTTTTTTTGTGACATCTTTGTCTGATTTTGGTATCAGAGTGATGGTGGCCTTGTAGACTGAGTTTGGGAGTGTTCCTCCCTCTGCTATATTTTGGAAGAGTTTGAGAAGGATAGGTGTTAGCTCTTCACTATTTTTTGATAGAATCCACCTGTGAAGCCATCTGGTCCTGGGCTTTTGTTTGCTGGAAGATTTTTAATCACAGTTTCAATTTCAGTGCTTGTGATTGGTCTGTTCATATTTTCTATTTCTTCCTGATTCAGTCTTGGCAGGTTGTGCATTTCTAAGAATTTGTCCGTTTCTTCCAGGTTGTCCATTTTATTGGCATATAGTTGCTTGCAGTAATCTCTCATGATCCTTTGTATTTCTGCAGTGTCAGTTGTTACTTCTCCTTTTTCATTTCTAATTCTATTGATTTGAGTCTTTTCCTGTTTTTTCTTGACGAGTCTGGCTAATGGTTTATCAATTTTGTTTATCTTCTCAAAGAACCAGCTTTTAGTTTTATTGGTATTTGCTATCGTTTCCTTCATTTCTTCTTCAATTATTTCTGATCTGATCTTTATGATTTCTTTCCTTCTGTTAACTTTGTTTTTTTGTGTGTTGTTCTTCTTCTTTCTCTAATTGCTTTAGGTGTAAGATTAGGTTGTTAGTTTGAGATGTTTCTTGACATAGGATTGTGTTGCTATAAACTTCCCTCTTAGAACTGCTTTTGCTGCATCCCATAGGTTTTGGGTCATTGTGTTTTCATTGTCATTTGTTTCAAGGTATTTCTTGATTTCCTCTTTGATTTCTTCCTTGATCTCTTGGTTTAGTAGTGTATTGTTTAGCTTCCTTGTGTTTGTATTTTTTACAGATTTTTTCCTGTAATTGGTATCTCATCTCGTAGCACTGTGGTCAGAAAAGAAACTTGATATGATTTCAATTTTCTTAAGTTTACCAAGGCTTGATTTGTGACCCAAGATATGATCTATCTTGGAGAATGTTCTATGAGCTCTGGAGAAGAAAGTGTATTCTGTTGTTTTTGGATGGAATGTCCTATAAATATCAATTAAGTCCATCTTGTTTAATGTATGATTTAAAGCTTGTGTTCCTTATTTATTTTCATTTTGGATGATCTGTCCATTGGTGAAAGTGGGCTGTTAAAGTCCCCTACTATTATTGTGTTACTGTCGATTTCCCCTTTTATGGCTGTTGGCATTTGCCTTATGTACTGAGGTGCTCCCATGTTGGGTCATAAATATTTACAATTGTTATATCTTCTTCTCGGATTGATCCCTTGATCATTATGTAGTGTCCTTCTTTGTTACTTGTAATAGTCTTTATTTTAAAGTCTATTTTGTCTGATATGAGAATAGCTACTCCAGCTTTCTTTTGATTTCCATTTGCATAGAATATCTTATTCCATCCCCTCATTTTCAGTCTGTATGTGTCCCTAGGTCTGAAGTGGGTCTGTTGTAGACAGCATATAGAAGGGTCTTGTTTTTGTATCCATTCAGCCAGTCTGTTTCTTTTGGTTGGAGCATTTAATCCATTTACATTTAAGGTAGTTATCATTATGTATGTTCCTATTCCCATTTTCTTAATTGTTTTGGGTTTGTTATTGTAGGTCTTTTCCTTCTCTTGTGTTTCCTGCCTAGAGAAGTTCCTTTAGCATATGCTGTAAAGCTGGTTTGGTGGTGCTCAATTCTCTTAGCTTTTGCTTGTCTGTAAAGTTTTTAATTTTTCTGTTGAATCTGAATTAGATCCTTGCTGTGTAGAGTAATCTTGGTTGTAGGTTTTTCCCTTTCATCACTTTAAATATGTCCTGCCACTCCCTTCTGGCTTGCAGAGTTTCTACCGAAAGATCAGCTGTTAACCTTATGGGGATTTCTTTATAAATTATTTGTTGCTTTTCCCTTGCTGTTTTTAATAGTTATTCTTTGTATTTAATTTTTGATAGTTTGATTAATGTGTGTCTTGGCATGTTTCTCCTTGGTTTTATCTTGTATGGGACTCTCTGTGCTTCCTGGAGTTGACTATTTCCTTTCCCATATTAGGGAAGTTTTCAACTATAATCTCTTCAAAGATTTTCTCAGTGTTTTTTTTTTTTCTCTTCTTCTGGCACCCCTATAATTCGAATGTTGGTGCATTTAATATTGCCCCAGAGGTCTCTGAGACTGTCCTCAATTCTTTTCATTCTTTTTTCTTTATTCTGCTCTGCAGTAGTTATTTCCACTATTTTATCTTCCAGGTCACTTATCCATTCTTCTTCCTCAGTTATTCTGCTATTGATTCCATCTGGAGAATTTTTAATTTCATTTATTATGTTGTTCATCACTGTTTGTTTGCTCTTTAGTTCTTCTAGGTCCTTGTTAAACATTTCTTGTATTTTCTCCATTCTATTTCCAAGATTTTGGATCATCTTTACTATCATTACTCTGAATTGTTTTCCAGGTAGACTGCATATTTCTTCTTCATTTGTTTGGTCTGGTTGGTTTTTACCTTGCTTCTTCATCTGCTTTGTATTTCTCTGTCTAGTAATTTTGCTTAACTTACTGTGTTTGGGGTCTCCTTTTCACACGCTGCAGGTTCATAGTTCCCATTGTTTTTGGTGTCTGCCCCCAGTGGCTAAGGTTGGTTCAGTGATTTTGTAGGCTTCCTGGTGGAGGGGACTTGTGCCTGTGTTCTGGTGGATGAAGCTGGATCTTGTCTTTCTGATGGGCAGGTCTACATCCAGCGGTGTGTTTTGGGGTGTCTGTGACCTTATTATGATTCTAGGCAGCCTCTCTGCTAATGGGTGGCGTTGTGTTCCTGTTTTGTTAGTTGTTTGGCATAGGGTGTCCAGCACTGTAGCTTGCTGGTCGTTGAGTGGGTCTTAGCATTGAGATGGAGATTTCTTGGAGAGCTTTCATAATTTGATATTAAGTGGAGCTGGGAGGTCTTTGGTGGACCAATGTCATGAACTCGGCTCTCCGACCTCAGAGGCTGAGGCCTGACACCCGGCTGGAGCACCAAGAACCTGTCAGCCACAGGGCTCAGAAGAAAAGGGAGAAAAAATAAAAAGAAAGAAAGAAAAGAGTAAAATAAAATGAAGTTATTAAAATAAAAAATAAAGAAAATTATTAAGAATAAAAAAATTAAAAATTAATTAAAAAAAGAAAGAAAGGAAGAAGAGAGCAACCAAACCTAAAAAAATGCAGCAATGATAACAAGCACTAAAAACTATACAAAAAAAAAGAAAAAAGGAAAACAAAATGGACAGACAGAACCCTAGGACAAATGGTAAAAGCAATGCTATACAGACAAAATCCCACAAAGAAGCACACACATATACACTCACAAAAATAAAAAAGTAAAAAATATATATGTATAAAAAAAAGAAGAGAGCAACCAAATCAATAAACAAATCTATCAATGATAATAAGCTCCAAATACTAAAGTAAGATAAACATAAAACCAGAAACAAATTAGATGCAGAAAGCAACCCTCAAGTCTACAGTTTCTCCCAAAGGCCACTGCCTCAATTTTGGGATGATTCGTTGTCTATTCAGGTATTCCACAGATGCAGGGTACATCAGGTTGATGGTGGAGATTTAATCCACTGCTCCTGAGGCTGGTGGGAGAGATTTCTCTTTCTCTTCTTTGTTTGCACAGCTCCTGGGGTTCAGCTTTGGATTTGGCCCTGCCTCTGCGTGTATGTCACCGGAAGGCATCTGTTCCCCTCCCAGACAGGACGGGGTTAAAGTAGCAGCTGATTAAGGGGCTGTGGCTCACTCAGGCTGAGGGGAGAGGGTGGTACAGGATTCAGGGCAAACCTGCGGAGGCAGAGGCCAGTGTGATGTTGCAACAGCCTGAGGTGAGCTTTGTGTTGGGGAAGTTGTCCCTGGATCACGGGACCCTGGCAGTGGTGGGCTGCAGAGGCTCCCGGGAGGGGAGGTGTGGATAGTGACCTGTGCTTGCACACAGGTTTCTTGGTGGCTGTAGCAGCAGCCTTAGTGTCTCATGTCCGTCTCTGGGGTCCGCGCTGATACCCATGACTTGCACCCATCTCTGGGACTCGTTTAGGCGGTGCTCTGAATCCCTTCTCCGCACCCCGAAACAACGGTCTCTTGACTCTTAGGCAGTTCCAGGCTTTTTCCTGGACTCCCAGCTAGCTGTGGTACACCAGCGCCCTTCAGGCTGTGTTCACGCAGCCAACCCCACTCCTCTCCCTGGCATCTGACCTCTGAAGCTCGAGCCTCAGCTCCCAGTCTCCACTGGCCACGGCAGGTGAGCAGACAAGCCACTCTCAGGCTGGTGAGTGCTGGTCAGTGCCAGTCTTCTGTGCAGGAATCTCTCCGCTCTGCCCTCTGCACCCCTGTTGCTGGGCTCACCTCCGTCGCTCCGGAGATTCCCCTCCTCCCACCCCCGTCTCTGCCAGTGAAGGGGCTTCCCAGTGTGTGGAAATTTTTCCTTCTTCACAGCTCCCTCCCAGAGGTGCAGGTCTTATCCCTCTTCTTTTGTCTCTGTTTTTTCTTTTGCCCTACCCAAATACGTGGGGAGTTTCTTGCCTTTTGGGAAGTCTGATGTCTTCTGCCAGCATTCAGTAGGTGTTCTTTAGGAGTTGTTCCACATGTAGATGTATTTCTGATGTATTTGTGGTGCCTCTGCCATCTTGAAGGTCCCTGTATTAATAGATATATTTTTGAGTCTTTTTTGTAAGGTGTCCTTTTCTCTCTTGTTTTCTTTGTTATTTATTGAAGAAATGTCTCAGTATATGACTTGATATTTTAACCCTAGACACATGTAGTTATTTATATTTTAGTTAATTAAAATTAAAGAAAAGTTTAGCATAGATAAATAAAATTTTAAGTATTACATTAAACATATTTCAAATGTTCATTAGCCCTATGTAGCTATGTATTGAATAATGCAGATACAGAACGATTCCACTGTTGAAAGTTCTATCAGAATGTTCTTTTGTAGAGTTTCCCACAGAAAGGTTTTTTGTTTTTTGGGTTTTTTTTTCTGATTATACCCTTATATGTCATTTTAAATGGTCTGACCTCTGTATTTCTTGTAAATTGATAAATATATCTAGAGCCTTGATGGATTTATGTTTAATGTTTTGCCAAAACTGCTATATAATTTTATTGTGCACTTACATCAGGAGGTATATAAAATCTGATGGTCTCTTTTCATGATGTTAGTAGCCACTGATTATCATTGCCTAATTTTAATAAAATAGTGCATTTGAATTACTCCATAATTTTCATAATTTCTTTTCTGCCCCATGCCTTTCTTGCCTGGATATTTGTAGTATATTTATTGCAAGTGATGTTGATTATAACTAGATTTTTATCTTAGCCTCTATTACCCCAGACTCTTAGCATCCTTCAGGGAAAAAAATAATCAGCTGAAGATCTTCCATTGTCATAGATCTTAGTCCACATTTTCTATTATTTTGATCACAATAACAGAGAACCTACTTTTCTGGGTTGAAAACTACTTTGTTAATTTTTATTCTTTTATAAAATAAAATTTATCCTGGAGGTTTTATGCTTTAAGAGGACAGATGAAATACATGTATCTAATATTGATCCTTTCAAACTTCACTAAAGCTATAATAAAGGGATAATTTTTTTAAAGACATAGATCCATAAAGACAGGAAAGAAAAACAATTGGAATAGCATTTTGGAAGTCAGGAAGCAGATGGGCAAGGACTACCCACTTAGCAAATGCTAACCTGGAAATAGAAAAAACTGAGAAAGAACCAAAATTAAACTGTAAAATTTTCAAAAAACCTAGGAACTGGCAGTACTTATGGAACTTGCAGTGAAGCAATTTGCTGTTAAAGATGATATAAAAAGCAAATTCCTAGATAACCTCTCCCATTTCATTTGCCTTCCCCTCCATTACTCAAGTAGTGCTCTGGAGATTTGTATGCTAATGAAGGTTAAACTGTTCCTGGGCTAGACTGTTGAGAATAAATGTATAGTACCATAAAGAGAAGAATGAATAGAATATATATATATATATATTATATATATATAATATATATATATATATATAAGCACACACACATATATATATATATATATAAAAGCACCAAGGTTTTTGTCCCATACTTAAATTAGCTCTCAGGCCATGGGCAACCAAACTTCTGTTGCCTGATAGATGACTAAAAGACCTGCCTTTGGGAAATTGATCTTCCCATAAAATAAGAAAGCAAAGATATTGACATGAAGGTTTTCCTAATACCTGTCCAGATCTCCCTCCAGTGAAGTTCCAGTTTGCCAGTCCTCCCTTGGATGCTCAGAGTGTTCAGTCTGGTTTTGAGCCCACCTCCTGCTATTCTTCATCATGAGCAGGCAAATAGATGACAAGGAAGGTAGAAAAAAATAAGCAAATAGAAAAAGAAAAGCAACTTGGAGAGGACAAGTATGATGCAGAAAGAAAACAATTAACATTAATATCCTAACAGTGATCATAGAGACTATTGTATTCATAAAAGAAAGACTGGGTAGTATGAAGAGGAACATTCAGAGAATACCATAAAATTAGAAAAATGATCACAGGAAAAGAATACTTATGAAAGTGTTGTGATATAAAGTTGTAGAAATCTCTCAGAGATTAAAACAAAAAGACCAAAAAAAAAAAAAAAAAAAGAGAAAGATAGATAACAAAACTAGAGGACCATTTTTTTTTCAAGAGCAACATTGGAAGCAAGAAACAATGTACAATGCCTTCAAATATCTGAATAAAAATGGTTTACAACTGACCATTCTATACCTGGCCTGCTATCAGGTTTTATCTTAGACATGTAAGAAAAGGGAAATTTAATTTCCCATTCCCCTTTCTTCAGAAGGTACTGAAAAATGTGTTCCATAAAAATGGAAACATTAACCAGTAAAGATGAATACAAAGGTGGGATGGGGGTAGGAGACAGGAGATCCAATACAAGAAAAAGAAAAAGAACCTTTAGGATGATGATGAAAAGGAAATCCCAGGGTGATTGCTGTGCTCTAGGTTTAGATGACAATCTGTGAACATGGCTGTCGTTTGAAAAGTTGGTGGCCAAGTACAATGTAGAGCTTCATATTCAGAGCGATTCATCCCACAGAGGGAACTGATAGGCAAGGTGGATGTCAACAAAGCTATCTCTTTTATTAATATGATTCACAATGTTGATATATGACTGAGACTGGAGGAGAAGAAAACCAAGAAGTCACAAATGGTTATATTGAAGCCTGGTGTCTTTTTCAACTAACATTATGATAAGACCCTCATCCCCTCATGCATTAAAATGCAGAAAAAACACAAATATAGCCCAACTTGAATTCTCTTAAAAAAAAAAACCTGTTGTACATACATAAAATTCTCCCCAAATTCACACCCACCTGGAATCTCAGAATATGACCTTTTTTGGGAACAGAGTCTTTGCAGATGTAATTAGTTAAGATGAGGTCATACTGGATTAGGATGGACCCCAAATTCATATACGAAGAAGAGAGGAGAGGACACAAAGAAATAGAGAAGAAGGTCACGTGAAGACAGAGCCAGATCAGAGTTATGCAGGTACAAGCCAAGAACACCAAGGATTGCTGTCAACTGCCAGAGACTAGGAAGAGGTGAGGCAAGATTCTTCCCTAGAGCCTTCAGAGGGAGCAAGGCGACACCATGATTTCAGAATTTCAGCCTCCAGAACTGTAAGAGAATAAACTTCTGTTGTTTTAAGCCACCCAGTTTGTGGTAATTTACTTACAATTAATAGGTTTATTTTCTAGAGGTTCAGAATTTCAAGTTCAAAAAATATGATCATTGGGCCTCCCTGGTGGCGCAGTGGTTAAGAGTCCGCCTGCCGATGCAGGGGATACGGGTTTGTGCCCCGGTCTGGGAGGATCCCATATGCCGCGGAGCGGCTGGGCCCGTGAGCCATGGCCGCTGGGCCTGCGCATCCGGAGCCTGTGCTCCGCAACGGGAGAGGCCACAACAGTGAGAGGCCCGCATACCGCAAAAAGAAAAAAAAAAAAAAAAGATCATTTCTATAAAAGTTGGGCACTGGGCTTTTGGTTCATAGGCATGATTTATTCCCATTGTTTTTTTAGGGGAAAATCAAATCAAGTGGTCTCATTGCAACTCATGGTTCTAGTCCCCCAAATGTAATCCTTACTAAGTGTGAGGACTGCTTGTAGAAAGGTGCCATCTGTCCTTTTGATCAGACTGGCAACGCTGATGGTGAAGGGATGTAGTCTCAGTGAGAACAATTTGGAAAAGATTAATTCTGACTCACTCCTATCATTGCTCTCAAGGTCCCTCATACCTGCCCACTACATCCATATTACCTCCTTCATTTCCTTTCTGACTATTCATATGATGCAGCTGAGAAGGTTGCTTGACCTCTAACACTTCCCTTGAGAGTTCACATTCCTTGTTTCTACTGTTTTGAAGACGATTTCACATTAAACACAGATGGTCTCTAGTCTAAGCTCTTAAAATACTTCTATCTTTTAAAAAATAGGGAAAATAATCCATATACTAAATGGGTCAGAATATTCACAGAAAATGAAAGAAATATTTATATTATTTTAGAATAGAGGATGCTTATGGATTGAATGATTATGATATGAAAATATTTTTGCTTTCCAAGAATATTTATTAAGAAGTAAAAATTTTAGGCACATCAAACCTGATGCAAAAGATAGCTCCTGGGTTTAAGCCAATTTGCTGAATAGCACCCTCATGGGGAATTGAGGAATTCATTCTGAGTCTCTCGTTAGCACTTTTCCTATCCTTAACTCTAAGTACTCCTTGGTGTTCTTTTCAGAATAAGAATATAATAATTTTTTTCCTGCCTTGAGGACCATTAGGGAATTTTGAAATATGATTCTCTATAAATTCAAAGTGGCATGAGGGGTTTCTGGCAAGCAGAAGCATGTGTTTTGCCAGTTTGGAATTCCACCAAATGCTATAATTGGTGTCTAAAGATGTGCAAGAATGGATTTTCTTTGTTTGTCTGCAGTAGGATATGGATACGACTCATTTTAGTCATGGAACCAATTTGATATGTATAATCCAGGTATAGGTGACAATAAAAGAACAAAAGTAAATATTCTGTGGGAGTGTGAAACCTCAGAGATTGGCATTCCCTTGACTGTCTCCCTCTGTTTGTGGCAGGCATCATTACCACTCAGATAGCGTTGCTTCCTTTCTCAGACAAATGGATTTCCTGATAGCACTTTGCCAGGAAGTCAGTTGACCTCATCAACCACAGTTTTGTTTTGTTTTTTTCTGAGAAAGATAAGGACACCTGTTCTGTAGAAAAGAGATAAAAGAAGATGTCATCAGTGAAGTCAGTGGATCAGTTGGCCATGTGGTCGACCTGTGTAACCTGATAAATCTCTTTAGGAGCATATGGTCCCAGCAGATGCTATGTTAGGTGAAGTGTGCAGAATGGAAGGAGGAATGTAAATGAATAGAGGCTCATAGGGGCACCATAGAGAAATTGCAGCACACAGAAGGAATTGAAAAGGGCTGTCCAGAGGCATAGGAAGTTAATCAAAGGAGAAAGGTGTCATGGAAACAGAAGGAAGAGAGGAATTCAAGAGAAAGTGATTAGTTATTTGTTCCAGAGATCTTAAATACGATAGCCTGAAATCTGTCTGTGGAACTTTGTAATAAGGGTGATTTTTGGCACAATGTAAGATAATAACTAGTGTTGTTAGTAAGAGGACTTTTGGTACAGTGAGACAGCATAGGTAGACTGCATTGGGTAAAGAGTGAATGGGTTATGGGAAGGTACAGAGCAACTGTCAACTTCTCTTTCAATAAGTTTTTGTGAAGGGGAGAATAGAGGCAAGATAGTAAATTAAAAAAAAGTGGGCAATGACCCCTAGTGAATTACAGTGTATAAGAGGGAGAAACATAGTTAGATATTGTGAACACAGTGTTTTCTTTGTATTTAATTTTTGACAGTTTGATTAATATGTGTCTTGGCGTATTTCTACTTGGATTTATTGTGTATGGGACTCTGTGCCTCCTGGACTTGATTAAATATTTCCTTTCCCATATTAGGGAAGTTTTCAACTATAATCTTTTCAAATATTTTCTCAGTCCCTTTCTTTTTCTCTTCTTCTTCTGGAACCCCTATAATTCGAATGTAGGTGTGTATAATGTTGTCCCAGAGGTCTCTGAGACTGTCCTCAGTTCTTTTCATTCTTTTTTTCTTTCTTCTGCTCTGCAGTAGTTATTTCCACTATTTGATCTTCCAGGTCACATATCCATTCTAATGCCTCAGTTATTCTGCTATTGATCCCTTCTAGAGTATTTTTAATTTCATTTATTGTGTTGTTCATCGTTGCTTGTTTCATCTTTAGTTCTTCTATGTCCTTGTTAAATGTTTCTTGCATTTTGTCTTCTATTTCCAAGATTTTGGACCATCTTTACTATCATTATTCTGAATTCTTTTTCAGGTAGACTGCCTATTTCCTCTTCATTTGTTAGGTCTGGTGGGTTTTTATCTTGCTCCTTCATCTGTTGTGTGTTTTTCTGTCTTCTCATTTTGCTTATGTTACTGTGTTTGGGGTCTCCTTTTTGCAGGCTGCAGGTTTGTGTAGTTCCCATTGTTTTTGGTGTCTGTCCCCAGTGGCTAAGGTTGGTTCAGTAGGTTGTGTAGACTTCCTGGTGGAGGGGACTAGTGCCTGTGTTCTGGTGGATGAGGCTGGATCTTGTCTTTCTGGTGGGCAGGTCCACGTCTGGTGGTGTGTTTTGGGGTGTCTGTGGACTTTTTATGATTTTAGGCAGCCTCTCTACTAATGGGTGGCATTGTGTTCCTGTCTTGCTAGTTGTTTGGCATAGGGTGTCCAGCACTGTAGCTTGCTGGTCGTTGAGTGAAGCTGGGTGCTGGTGTTGAGATGGAAATCTCTGGAAGATTTTCACCGTTTGATATTATGTGGAGCTGGGAAGTCTCTTGTGGACCAGTGTCCTGAAGTTGGCTCTCCCACTTCAGAGGCACAGCACTGACTCCTGGCTGCAGCAGCAAGAGCCTTTCATCCACACGGCTCCTCAATTTGGGATGATTGGTTGTCTCTTCAGGTATTCCACAGATGCAGGGTACATCAGGTTGATTGCGGAGCTTTAATCCGCTGCTTCTGAGACTGCTGGGAGAGATTTCCCTTTCTCTTCTTTGTTCTCACAGCTCCCGGGTCACAGCTTTGGATTTGGCCCCGCCTCTGCGTGTAGGTTGCCGGAGGGTGTCTGTTCTTCGCTCAGACAGGACAGGGTTAAAAGAGCAGCCGCTTTGGGGACTCTGGCTCACTCAGGCGGGGGGTGGGGGGGGTGCAGGGAGGGGCACGGAGTGTGGGGCGGGGCGAGCCTAGCCTGCGCGGCAGAGGCCGGCGTGACGTTGCACCAGCCCGAGGCGCGCCATGTGCTCTCCTGGGTAAGCCATCCCTGGATCCTGGGACCCCAGCAGTGGCGGGCTGCACAGGCTCCCCGGAAGGAGAGCGTGGATAGTGACCTGTGCTCGCACACAGGCCTTTTGGTGGCGGCAGCAGCAGCCCCAGCGTCCCACGCCCGTCTCTGGCATCAGCGCTTTCATCCGCGGCTCACGCCCGTCTCTGGAGCTCCTTTAAGCAGCGCTCTTAATCCCCTCTCCTCGCGCACCAGGAAACAAAGAGGGAAGAAAAAGTCTCTTGCCTCTTCGGCAGGTCCAGACTTTTTCCCGGACTCCCTCCCGGCTAGCCGTGGCACACTAACCCCCTGCAGGCTGTGTTCACGCCGCAAACCCCAGTCCTCTCCCTGGGATCCCACCGAAGCGGGAGCCTCAGCTCCCAGCCCCGGCGGGTGAGCAGACAAGCCTCTCGGGCTGGTGAGTGCCGGTCGGCACCGATCCTCTGTGCGGGAATCTCTCCGCTTTCCCCTCCGCACCCCTGTTGCTGTGCTCTCCTCCGCTGCTCCGAAGCTTTCCCCCTCTGCCACCCGCAGTGTCCGCCCGCGAAGGGGCTTCCTAGTGTGCAGAAACCTTTCCTCCTTCACGGTTCCCTCCCACTGGTGCAGGTCCCGTCCCTATCCTTTTGTCTCTGTTTATTCTTTTTTCTTTTGCCCTACCTAGGTACGTGGGGAGTTTCTTGCCTTTTGGGGGGTCTGAGGTCTTCTGCCAGCGTTCAGTAGTTGTTCTGTAGGAGTTGTTCCACGTGTAGATGAATTTCTGGTGTATCTGTGGGGAGGAAGGTGATCTCCGCGCCTTACTCTTCCGCCATCTTCCCCTCTCTCCCTCTATCCACTTTTGAAGCATCTTTCCTAAATCTGCAAAATGTCCAGGTCAAAGTAATACAGTACAGAATAGATAACTAAATCCTTGCTAGGCGTTAACTAGGGTAAATACATTTGGAGAACTGCCTCTCAGTTTAAACCTGTGGAACTGTGACTATACCATGGTTTTAGAGAGACTGTTTCATCATGTCATGGCCTGTCTTATAAGACTGTTTTCAGTCCCCTGACACTTAAAATAATCACAGTCAAACAGAAACTAAGCTGCTGGGGTATGTGTTAATTGCTCCACACTAGTGAGTAGAGATAACAGGAGCTGAGGTTCCCTTGAGATCCAGAAGAGTTGTGAAGGGTCAGTTTCAAAATGAGTATTATTAGATTGGTTAAAAATAGCTCATTTCTTGGACAGTATATTTAACATTGTTTGAACATTATTAAATAGGCTGAAGGTGCTAATCATAACAGTAAATTATTCAATAGAAATGCTTTTGAGTATGTGGTTTCTGCTCCTTCTGTCCCCCCGACCCCGGCTGCTGGGAACTTTTATTATATACAGGGGCTTCTATACATAGATTTCTCCATGAAATAGAGGGCACACGTTCAACATTCTGATCCTGTGATGATCTATACGAGATGAACTGATGATTCTCAGTGGCTTAATTGATGTTTGGTGCAGTGCTTGTCTGTGGCTACAATGGGCCCTAAAATTCCAGGCCAGTGTTTTAAGATAAAGAAAGAATTTAACTCAAGCTTTATATTTTTATTAATTATAATTTTTTGCTGTTTTCATAAATAAGGATCAAATGCACAGTTTCTTTTACTTGAAAACTCTCAACAGTCTACGCATAAATAGTACCAAAATAGATATAAAAAATGAGAGGTGTCAGAGTTGAACTTATGAATTTCTGATCTATGAGATCAACTATATTCACTGGATCAGCATTATAAATGCAAGACTGTAAATGACTCACTTCATTTTCTGATAACTGAAACGACAGATTACTAACTTGAACAGACGAATGCTGTTAGTTCAGATTTTGTTATTTGCATTTGAGTAAAGTTTTTCCTTTCATTCAGAATGAACTAAAATAAAACTGCTTTACACTTTCTTAGAAGAGCATTTTTCATTAATATCAACTATTTGTCTTTCTCATTTAAAGGAAACTAAAAAAAATGTGTCTACAAAATGTTAAAATCTGGGAGATGTTTGAAGAGAATACATTCTTTATAAGCCACAGAGAGACATTTATTTATTATTTATTTCTGGGTAACATTATTGATAAATTTTCAACTATAATTTATACTTGCAGGCAAAAATGTGTTATATTTTCAAAAGTACTAATTTGATTATATAGAACATTTTAACATGTTTTAAATTCTAATTGCTTTTCAATTAGTATAAATAATTATATTGTCTGAATATATGCATAAGTTGAATTATCATTGATTAATATTTTTTGAGTAGGGCTTCCCTGGTGGCGCAGTGGTTGAGAGTCTGCCTGCCGATGCAGGGGACACAGGTTCGTGCCCCGCTCCAGGAAGATCCCACATGCCGCGGAGTGGCTGGGCCCGTGAGCCATGGCCGCTGAGCCTGTGCGTCCGGAGCCTGTGCTCTGCAACGGGAGAGGCCACAACAGTGAGAGGCCCACGTACCGCAAAAAAAAAAAAAAAAATTTTTTTTTGAGTAGATACCACTTCAAATAGCAAATAGGAATAGTGAAAAATAAGTGATGTGAAAGAAAAGATTCCATCACCCAGAACTTTAAATAAATAATTGTTTTTAAAATTTATATGTATATTTTTCTAGTGCTTATGAATTCTACAAGCGTTATGTCTTCAGTATATGGTTTTAAAGGATAGGTTTGTGAGTTTTTAAATTATCTTCTTTCTTTAACAAAACAGGAACCTGGAGAGAGGAGGAAAAGGTGGAAGAAAAAAATTACTGAAATGCACTCATAATTTTTTTCATATTAAGTGGACACCTTGTAATAAATATTCAAGTAACTGATAATCTGGTAGGCATATGGTATAATTTATAAAAGGGACACACATACACACCCTCACACATATACTTTTCTCTTTTCTAATCTATAATAGAATTTTAATTTAATATAAACAGAAACAACTGTTCAATATAAGAATTAAAATACATTTTAATTTAATACAAAATTTGTTTAATGTAAACAAATAGATGTTCAAAATGACATTAATTTCTCAGACTTTAACTATAAGAAATACTAGCTTGTAAGAAAAGATGGTTATATCTAATAGCTTGGATTGTAGGAAGAAGTTCCTGAAGACAATTAGACCAATCACACACATGAAAAAACATTGAAATATGCTTTACTGGGTCAGTGCCACTGTACCAAAGCATTGTAAGGCCACAAAAACTAATTACCAGAAATAGCTTTCATAATAAGGAGCAATCCAATAGAGTACATAAATGTAAATAAAATATAATAATACACATTGAATTTGAAAAGTTTTAAGTTAGAAGCAAGTAAAGTTTCAGAGGAGCTCCTGGAAGGAAAATATTATTTCCTCTGTGGAAGATCGTACAAACTTTAAATCTGTATGAGATTTGGGTTTTGTTTTTGTTTTGTTTTATGTTTTGGTTTTGGTGATGGGGTGTGAGTGGGGTGCAAAGGCTGCCAGAGATTTTGAAGATATTTGGGTGAAGGCCACACATCCACGCTGTGGAGGAAACTTCAGCAGGGGGCTTGCATTATAAAGTCCCAACAGTGAAGGCCATGCAAGGATGCTGCTCTTCTCCATGTTGCCAGCACTCTTGCTCTCCTTGTGTTTCAGAAGGTAGCTGTCTGGAATTCAGGCCCCTAAGTTCAGATAAGGAGAGTTTGTGTAGTGTGAGTTTGGATAGATAGGGGTACTTGCATAGCATTTTTCAAAATTCTCCACTATATGAGATATAATTTAGACACAATATAATTCAAAAATTGGCGAAAGCCTAAGAACGTTTGCCTCACCCAGTTCCATGTACCCATTTACAGTTCATCCTCTCCTCCACCCACAGAACAGTCAACCACTGACCTTTCCATCTTTACAATTTTGCCTTGTCTAGAATTTTACATAAATTGGAACCATACAGTATCAACTTCTGGGTGACTCTGACTTTTCATTTAGTATAATGCTTTTAACATTCATCTATGCAAAAAATCATGTATTTATGTGAATATCAGTAGTTTGTTACTTTTGATTGCTTATCCCATTATATTGGTCTGTCACCCATTGTTTACCCACTCACCAGTTCATAAGGATTGGGATTTTTTTCAGTTTTATCCTATTATGAATAAAGCTGCTAAGACCATTCAAATACAACTTTTTTGTGTAGAGAGATGTTTCTGTTTCTCCTGGGAGTGCAATAGCTGGGTTGTATGTTGAGTACATGTTTACCTTTATAAGACACTGCCAAACTGCTTTCCAACATGGCTATACCAGTTTGCATTCCTGCCAGCAATGTATAAGAGTTCCACTTGCTGCACATTCTTTCCAAAACTTCGTCTTTTTATTCTTTTAACTATTCTAAATTGTAATGGTATCTCATTGTGATTTTAATTTTCATTTCTCTAATAATAAATGATGTGGAGCACAATTCCATGTGCTTATTTGCCACATATAAGTATATGCTTTTTCTTTGCTGAAGTGTCTCTTCACATATTTTGCCCAATTTTTGAAATAGTTTTAGTTCTTATATTTGTCTATGATCCAATTTGAGTTAATCTTTGCATATGTTGTGAGTTAAGAGGCTAGATTTATCTTTTCATATGTGGTTATACACTGGTGTGAGTACCACTTGTTGAAAAGACTATCCTTTATTCATTGGGTTCTTGGGCATCTTTGTTAAAACTGAATTTACCATGAATGTGAGAATTAATTTCTGGATTCTCAGTTCTGTTCCATTGATCTATGTGTTTCTTCTCTTGCTAGAACCACAATTCTTGATTGTAATAGCTTTATAATAATTTTGAAACTGGGCGGTATAAGTGCTACAGTTTATTTCAATATTATTTTGGCTATTCTGGGTTACTCATCTTTTCATGTATATTTTAGAATCAGCTTGCCAGTTTCTGCACAGAAGCCTGCTGTAATTTTGAAAGGGTTTGCAATAAATTTGTATATCAATTTGGGGAGAATTGCCAGTTTAACTTATTCTCCTTATCAGGGGATATACTGTATCTCTATGTTGGTCTTTTTTTTTTTTTTTTTTTCTTTTTGCGGTACGTGGGCCTCTCACTGTTGTGGCCTCTCCCGTTGCGGAGCACAGGCTCCGGATGCGCAGGCCCAGCGGCCATGGCTCACGGGCCCAGCCGCTCCGCGGCATATGGGATCCTCCCAGACCGGGGCACGAACCCGTATCCCCTGCATCGGCAGGCGGACTCTCAACCACTGCGCCACCAGGGAGGCTCTCTATGTTGGTCTTTTAAAATTTCTTTCAACAATATTCTAGAGTTTTCAGTGTACAGTCCTTCCCCATATTTTGTTAAGGTTATCTCTAAGTAGTATATAATTTTGATATAATTTAGTAAAATAGTATGTTTGTTTTCAATTCCCAATTTTATTGTTAGTATTTAGAAATAAATTTTCATACTGACCTTGAATATTTGATGTCCCTAAACTTATTACTTTATAGCTTTTTTTGCACACCCCTTATAATTTATTTCATGTAAGATCATATTTATCTCTGAATTAAGACAGTTTTATTTTTTCCTTTCTGATATTTATGATTTTTCTTCCCCTTCCCCTTTTTTCCCTTATTGCAGGGTCTAGAACCTCTATTATTAAGATGAATACAAGTGGTGAGAGCAGATATCCCTGCCTTGTTCATGAAGTTATAGGTAAGCATTCAGTGTTTCAACGTTAAATATAATGTTAGCATTGGGTTTTTGTAGATGTTCTTGCTTGGTTTGGGAAAGTTCCCTTCTATTATTAGATTGGTGAGAGATTTTATAATCAGGAATGGATGTTGGGTTTTGGTAAATGCTTTTTCTACAGTTATTGAAATCATTGTGTTTTTTTCTTTTTCAGTCTGAAAATACAGTGAGTTATATTCATTGCTATTTGAATGCTATACTAACCTGTATTCTGAGATAAATCTGATTTGGTCATGTTGCATAATATTTTTAATATATTGTTAAATTTAACTTGCCAACATTTGGTTATGAAATTTTCTACCTATGTTCATGAGGGATATCTACCTATAGCTTTCTTTTTATGTAATGTCTTTTGCTGGCTTTGATGTAAACATAATGCTGGCTTCAAAAAATGAGAGGGATATCTTCCCTCCTTTGTTATTTTCTGAAAGAGTTCTGGTACTATTTGTTTTGTTTTGCTTTGTAACATTCTTTGTAACATCTTTTGTTTTCTCTTGCTTTGTAACATTCTTTTCTGCCTTTTCTTCAGTTCTCTTTCAGTGGGAGCTGCCCATACTAGATATTCCATTTGGTCTTCCTCTCTTAGGTAAGTGAGTGCATTTAAATGAGGTGCATTTTTCATTTGTTGTCATAATTTTGTGATTCTTTAGAAGTCACTAAGATCAGATTGCTGACATATCTCCTATAGCATCCAACCAGCATATGGTGGAAAGCAAAGCAGCTTCTTTTTTGGACTGACAGCCAGTGAGTAGGAAATCCAGTCCCTCTTCTGTCTCTTCAGCTCACCAGAGCAGCTTCAAATCCACAGCAGGCAGGCAGAAGTAGACTCCTAGTTCCTCAAAGACTCCATAGGGGGGCTTGTTTGTTTGTTTGCTTATCCAGGCAACAAGGAGTAGCAAGCACTTTTCTCTGTAGCTGGTCATTTATTCAGTCATTCACAGATATTTAGTGAGTGTCAACTATGTATCCTAACACATAGGATACAGGAAGAAACAAACGAAGAGGTCTCTGCATTCACAGAGTTTATCAGGGTGATAAAAATAGAAATAGAATAAATTATAAAACCATATAATATTTTAAAATGTGGAAAATGCTACTTTAAGAAGAAAAATTAGAGAGTGAAAGGGAGACCTCAAATGCTAGGAGGAGAGGGACAGTTTGCTGTATTGAATTTGCACTTAGATTTCTTCTTATAAAGAAGACATTTGAGAAAAGACTTGAAGGAGATGAGAGATTGAGCCAAGAGACTCTCTAGGGAAGAGCGTTCCAGGACAGGGAGCAGCAGGAGCTAAGGCTCCAAGGACAAGACAAGAGCCCTTCTCTGTTCCCTGGCACGAGGGATGAGGTCCAGACCCCGCTCCCCTGGAGATCCAGGTTGTGACAGCATTCCTAGCCTGGTTTTGTTACATCCCAGAGGGAGCTGGGAAGAAGAGGGAGTCACAGATATACAAATATAAGCCTTGGCTTATCAGAACTTTTCTATAAAATATGCATGAGAGGTACTACCGGAGAACGCATACTAGGATATCTAGCTCAGCGTGGCACTTTAAATATTCTGAAATGAGACACAGAGAAAACCAATTAATCTGTCACTGAGAGAGATTATTTTATGGTAGGGCAGTCCTGATGACAAATAGCAAAATACAAGCAAAATGATGATTAGTGTTTGATTTGTTGCAAAAACACCTACACAGAATAGCTGCTGCTGCTTTTTTAAAAAAAACGTTAAAATAGCCAAACAGAATATCTTATCTAAATGCAAAAATGCATTATTTATGATTGGCTTTCATCTATTTAAAGATTTCAAAATTCAGTTTTCTGCAGTATCCTTAGGATCCATCAAGAACATTAGGAAGTAAGATAAACCTGAAGGCAGTATCATTTATAGAAGAAATATAATACTGAGACTTTGAATATTAAACAATTTATATACCAGGCATTTTCTTTATTGAAAATTTCTTCTTAGTAGCTGATTAATATAATCCAGTACTAGTAGGTTGAATTTTTTTCCCCTCTTTTGGTAACAAGCTGGAATTATTTGTAAATCTTTCTAATTCAGAATATGGTATAAAAATTAGATTACATCATGAAAAATGCAGTGGTTGATTTGACAGTTATTTTAAAGGTAAACCTGTATTTTTCAATAAATTTCCATGCCTTTGTATATTAAGTATAATTTTTATTTTTTGAGTTTTAAATATACAGGTGTGTGTATAAACGTATACACAAATGAATTGAACATTTGTATATATTCATGGTAAAGTAACTGACTACACTTCTTACCTAAGCTTACTTTGGTTCTCAATAATGATAAGTATTTAAATGTACAAATATGAATCTCCAGGACTATAGTTTTCATATTGGAAGAGGAATTGTGTTAGGCTTTTTGTATAACGTGATAGAAAAGTTAATTATTTTCTGTGGACCTGGGCATATTTATTGTTCACGAAAGATTTAGAGGTGTGTGTGTGTGTGTGTGTTTCTTTGTGTGTTACCAAGTTCTTCTTGAGCCAGTTAAAAAGGATTTAAGATTCTGACTCAACAGGCCACTTGGATTTAGTAAAGATTTATTTACACAAAGATTCAAGAATCATCACAGGTTCATTTTTAGAAACCAAATTCAAGTAAAATTGCTTTGAAAAAACAGCTGAATGAGTCAAACTAAATGAACATTAAAACATGGCACAAAGGTCAATAAAAGTGAGAAACATAACATTTTTTTAAAACTACAGTTGAGTAAGAAGACAGTAACCCCCAAATTTTAAAAAATACTTTCTAATTTTTTTAGTCCTAGCACTCTTGTATTAGTTTGCTAGTGCTACCACTAAAAAAGTACTACACATTGAGTGGCTTAAACAAGAGACATTTATTGTCTCACAGTTCTGACGGCTAGAAGTCTGGAATCAAGATGTCAGCAGGCTTGGTTCCTCCTTCAGGCTGTTTGTTCTAAGGAAAGTATCTATTGCAGGCCCCTCTTCTTGGCTTGTAGATGGCTATCTTCCCTCTATGCCTGTCTGTATCCATGTCCAAGTTTCCCTCACCAGCCATATTGTATTAGGGACCACCCTAATGACCTCATTTTAACTTGATTACCCCTGTAAAGACTCTATCTCCAAATAAGGTCACATTCTGAGGTACTGAGGGGACACAATTCAACCCATAGCAACTGTCTTGGGAAATGAAAATAAAACATTAAAGTATTAATATTGTCTGCTGTTACAAAGTACAAAAATCTTGAAGTTAGCTATTAGCTTGAAGTAGCATTGTCACTAATTTTGATAGCAGTAGATGGTTCCCCCACATAAAGCTATAACTTACCTTTGTCTAGTTGGTTTATTTGCTTCTTTGTGACAGCCTCACTATCCAAATCATTTATGCTCATTTAGAGCTGAGACAGAACACATACAATTAGATTGAGAAAATCCACTCCAATAATTAGAAAAGATTATGTCAAATAACTGTTTCTGCCTCAGGGACACAGGGAAAAACTTGTCTCCTTATTAGAACAGAGTGCCAGGCTTTGCATATTTCTGAAGCTTGCTTCAGTTTGAAGTCTTTCAAGATGAATTAGCAGCTATAAAATTCATAAATTGAAAATCAGGAGATCATTTGTTTTTCCTGTTAGCATTCATCTTTCTCATTACTATAAAAAGGAATGTGTTTTTATTTACCTTATGCTGTTTTACTACTGCAGCTAAACACAAAATTGGCAGTTACATAATTTATATTCATAAGGTCTTATTTCAGGCATCTTATTTTGCTTTTAGCCTCTAGTTCTTGAGTGTTTTGACTAAGATGGCCTTATTGTTCCTCTCATGACCTCTGACTATAGGTTCATGACCTCCCTTCTTAGAGCCTTTACTTTAGAAAACTTGCAGTTGTAAATTCTTTCTCTGCTCTTTTGAGGTGTAAGTCTTCTGCAACCCAGAAATGTGTTTCTCAAGGACCTGGGAGCCATCCTTTTGCAATGCAGTCATCAAGAAAGATAGGGCCTCTGTTTCCTAGTTTCTGTGCAAGGGTAGGAGCCTAACAAGTAGCAAACACAAATGGCCCAATCACTGTGGGCAAACTCCTCACCCCCTTCTCAGAGTCCTCCAGTACTTTTTCATTCACTCATCCCAGCAAATCCTTCTGTCTTTTGTTTCAGGGAAGTTGAGTTCAGTCTCTCTCCCCTATTGGAATAGTCTTGAATAGTCTTCCTTGTCAATTTTAAAAAGTGTCTGGTGCAGTTTTCTCCCTAACAGTTTTGTCTGGTCCTTCATTATTCTATGAATAATAGAAACTACATGACTATGTACTTGAATTGTACATATTCTGTACTTAAATTAACTGCAATCTTACTATTCATTTTTATGTTAAAGTTTTGAATAAACCTGAAATTATTTAGTGTCACAAATATAATATCTATGACCTACTCAGAAATTTTTTTTAACATCTTTATTGGAGTATAATTGCTTTACAATGGTGTGTTAGTTTCTGCTGTATAACAAAGTGAATCAGCTATACATATACATATATCCTCATATCTCCTCCCTCTTGCGTCTCCCTCCCAACCTCCCCATCCCACCCCTCTAGGTGGTCACAAAGCACCAAGCTGATCTCCCTGTGCTATGCGGTTGCTTCCCACTAGCTATCTATTTTACGTTTAGTAGTGTATGTATGTCCATGACACTCTCTCACTTTGTCCCAGCTTACCTTTCCCCTCCCTGTGTCCTCAAGTACATTCTCTACATCTGCGTCTTTATTCCTGTCCTACCCCTAGGTTCATCAGAACCATTTTTTTAATATTCCATATGTATGTGTTAGCATACGGAATTTGTTTTTCTCTTTCTGACTTACTTCACTCTGTATGACAGTCTCTGGGTCCATCCACCTCACTACAAATAACTCAATTTCGTTTCTTTTTATGGCTGAGTAATATTCCATTGTGTATACGTGCCATATCTTCTTTATCCATTCATCTGTTGATGGACACTTAGGTTGCTTCCATGTCCTGGCTATTGTAAATAGAGCTGCAATGAACATTGTGGTACATGACACTTTTTGAATTATGGTTTTCTCAGGGTATATGCCCAGTAGTCAGATTGCTGGGTTTTATGGTAGTACTATTTTTAGTTTTTTAAGGAACCTCCATGCTGTTCTCCATAGTGGCTGTATCAATTTACATTCCCACCAACAGTGCAAGAGGGTTCCCTTTTCTTCACAGCCTTTCCAGCATTTATTGGTTGTAGATTTTTTTGATGATGGCCATTCTGACTGGTGTCAGGTGATACCTCATTGTGGTTTTGATTTGCATTTCTCAAATGATTAGTGATGTTGAGCATCCTTTCATGTGTTTGTTGGCAATCTGTATATCTTCTTTGGAGAAATGTCTATTTAGGTCTTCTGCCCTTTTTTGGATTAAGTTGTTCATTTTTTTGATATTGAGCTGCATGAGCTACTTGTATGTCTTGGAGATTAATCCTTTGTTAGTTGCTTCATTTTCAAATATTTTCTCCCATTCTGAGGGTTGTCTTTTCATCTTGTTTATGGTTTCCTTTGCTGTGCAAAAGCTTTAAAGTTTCTTTAGGTCCCATTTCTTTATTTTATTTTATTATTATTATTTTTAACAAACATTTGTTTATTTTATTTTATTAACAAACATTTGTTTATTTTTGTTTTTATTTCCATTTCTCTAGGAGGTGGGTCAAAAAGGATCTTGCTGTGATTTATGTCATAGAGTGTTCTGCCTATGTTTTCCTTTAAGAGTTTTATAGTGTCTGGCCTTACATTTAGGTCTTTAATCCATTTTGAGTTTATTTTCGTGTATGGTATTAGGAAGTGTTCTAGAATCCAACACCACATTAAAAGGATCATATACCATGATCAAGTGGGGTTTATCCCAGCAATGCAAAGATTCTTCAATATATGCAAATCAATCAATGTGATACACAGTATTAAGAAATTGAAGGAGAAAAAACATTTGATCATCTCAGTAGATGCAGAAAAAGCTTTCAGCAAAATTCAACACCCATTTATGTTAAAAACTCTTCAGAAAGTAGGCATAGAGGGAACCTACCTCAACATAATAAAGGCCTTTTATGACAAACCCACAGCCAACATCATTCTCAAGGGTGAAAAACTGAAACCATTTCTACTAACATCAGGAACAAGACAAGGCTGCCCACTCTCACCACTCTTATTCAACATAGTTTTGGAAGTTTTAGCCACAGCAGTCAGAGAAGAAAAGGAAATAAAAGGAATCCAAATTGGAAAAGAAGAAGTAAAGCTGTCACTGTTTGCAGATGACATGATACTATACATAGAGAATCCTAAAGATGCTACCAGAAAAGTACTAGAGCTAATCAATGAATTTGGTAAAGTAGCAGGATACAAAATTAATGCACAGAAATCTCTTGCATTCCTATACACTAATGATGAAAAATCTGAAAGAGAAATTTTAAGGAAACACTCCCATTTACCATTGCAACAAAAAGAATAAAATACCTAGGAATAAACCTACCTAAGGAGACAAAAGACCTGTATGCAGAAAACTATAAGACACTGATGAAAGAAATTAAAGATGATACAAACAGATGGAGAGATATACCATGTTCCTGGATTGGAAGAATCAACATTGTGAAAATGACTTTACTACCCAAAGCAATCTACAGATTCAATGCAATCCCTATCAAACTACCACTGTCATTTTTCACAGAACTAGAACAAAAATTTCACAATTTTGTATGGAAACACAAAAGACCCTAAATAGCCAAAGCAATCCTGAGAAAGAAAAACAGGGCTGGAGGAATCAGGCTCCCTGACTTCAGACTATACTACAAAGCCACAGTAATCAAGACAGTATGGTACTGGCACAAAAACAGAAATACAGATCAGTGGAACAGGATAGAATGCCCAGAGATAAAAACATGCACCTATGGTCTCCTTATCTTTGATAAAGGAGGCAAGAATATACATTGGAGAAACAGCAGCCTCTCTTCAGTGCTGGGAAAACTGGACAGCTACATATAAAAGAATGAAATTAGAACATCAGACATTCTAAAGGACAAGTGGTCTTTTATGTTCAACAGTGGATGCTATGAAAAAGAAAAGGTAGTCTGTTCTAAATTAAAATGCATTTAAAAGCTAAAACAGCCAAACAGAAGTCATAGCTCATGACTGACTACTGGTTTAAACTAATAAGCTATACTGATTGGGGCTCTTGGGACTATCTGAATATGGGCTGGTAATTAGATGGAATTATTGTCAGTTTTGTTAAGTAAGATAGTAGTGTTGCCAGTATGTAAGAAAATATATTTATTTGGGGTAAAATATCATAATATAATTTCTATACATAATATAGTTTATTAAAAAACACAAAATGTGTGAAAAAATAACTGAAACCAATATGACAGTGTGTAAGTAGTTATTAAATTTAAGTGCTCTCTATAGGCATGTAATTGTATTATATTGTTCTTTTGACTTTTCTTTAGTTTTGGATTTTTATAGCAAAAAGTTAAATACTACAATATTAAAAAATAGAAAGAATGGACATCTAGTTTTAGCTCTGACATGTAAAGAACTTGAAGCTGTCACTTCCATCCTTATAACAAGAAATAGTTGGAAATACTGAAAATCAATGACTTTTGTTGGAGTCATCAGAGAACTAAGTTTGAAAGGCAAATAGCCTCTCAAGTCTAGACAGACAGGTAGTATTCAGAGAGATACAGATGAAATTTGGTTACTGGATCTAAAGCCACTGGAGCCATAAACTGGTAGCCATAAAATGGTAATTTTGGCAAACCTCTGGATGTTGATTGTGGACTAACATGACAGTGAGAAACTCCTAGGTTTGTAATCATGGAGTCAGGGCACACTTTCTGGACTTTACCTCCAGGATCCCTACCTGCTTTTCATAAGGAAGACCTCAAAATATTGCTTTATGACACTGGCAAGGAGAATGGAGGAGTAATCATTGAGGAATGATTCTCCTTAACAAAGAACCTTCTCCTTCACAAAGTCTACACCAGGGGAAAGGGTTTTGCCAGAGCTTTATCCCAGTAGAAGGGAATCATCCCACTCCAGGCCCTCCAGCTTCCCTGTCTAATTTAAGGGAAGGAAAATGGTCAGCAAGGGTTAGGGATTCAAGGAAATATATTGGGAATGCTGCAGCTAGGGAATGGAATAGGAAGCAAAAAGAAAAAAGCTGTATCATTGAAGAAAGATACAGGTCCACTAAATACTGAGATTGAATCAGAAAATTACAGAATTCTCCCCACGTCCATTTCTCACCAGCACATCAACAAGACTATAGTATAATAACTGAATTACAGCTAGAAGAGTTGTAAGGACCAGACTCCATTTAAGGAGGAGTTCTTGGGAAACCCAAGGCACAAAGGCATTAGAGGAATTTGAAGCCTCTGGAACAAACATTAAACACAACCCAACTCTCATCCAGATTAACATAAAACCTCATACTAAAGTCCTGTCAATCTCAGTTCCTGTTACCTAATCTATCATGCCTGGGTTTCATCAAAACATTACAGGGCAAAACAAAAGGCAAAATACCCCTCCTACTGAAGAGGTGAAACAGTCATCAGATCCAGACTCAGATATGACAAAGATATTATAATTATCAGACAGGGAATTTAAAATAAGTATGATTAATATCCTATTAGAAACATGTAAGAGCAGATGGGTAATTTGAGCAGAGAGATGTATATTCGAAAAACAATCAAGGAAATGCTAGAAATAATAATTAAAAAGAAAACTGTAACAGAAATAAAGAATGCTTTGATGGATTCTTCGGTAGATAAATCACACGTGACTACAAAAACCACATGACCAAAGAAAGAATCACTCTTAATGTACCTGGTTAATACTCATTCATTTCTCACATATAGATCAATCATCATTTCCTCAAACATACATTCTCTGACCCATCTTTTTCTTAATGTTTTTGTGCCATATTGACTCCCTATCTACATGGACATCATAAATTGTCTTTTTAGACATCAGTTTTCTCTAGTAGTCTCTAACCATGGTGCATGCAGTATGGATCACTTTGTTGTTATCAATTTCAATGAGTCAGGACTAACTTAGCTTAATGTCAAACAAATGCTGAAGAATTAAGTTAGTGAGTTGGATATTTTATTTTCCAAAAACCTTAGTAGTCTATATTATAAAGACCAAGCATCTGAGATATATAACTTATATTTAATCATTGTTTGGCTTCCAGAGATCAATAATTGGAAGGTTTTGTAAAACCATGCTAAGTTGTAATAAGTTGATATGTGGTGTAAAGAATATGAAATTTGGGCTTCCCTGGTGGCGCAGTGGTTGGGAGTCTGCCTGCTAATGCAGGGGACACGGGTTCGAGCTCTGGTCTGGGAGGATCCCACATGCCGCGGAGCAACTACGCCCGTGAGCCACAGCTGCTGAGCCTGCGCGTCTGGAGCCTGTGCTCCGCAGCGGGAGAGGCCGCGATAGTGAGAGGCCCACGCACAGTGATGAAGAGTGGCCCCCGCTTGCCACAACTAGAGAAAGCCCTCGCACAGAAATGAAGACCCAATACAGCAAAAATAAATAAATAAAAAAAAAAAAAAAAAAAAAGAATATGAAATTTGATTAGAAAGATGTAAATATTGAATGCACATCTAATTATTTTCCCCAAAGAAATCACCTCTTTGGAGGAGTTATTTTATATGCAAAAACAGCTTAAAATTGTGGACTTAATTCCTTGCCCTGGCTTTGACCTCAGTGCACTTTAGGTGACAATTCTCCATAGGTCTCTCATGTTTCTGCCTATCTTGTGAGCAGAGACATTGACTATCATTGTCCTGGTCTATATTTTCAAGGACATTTGTATAGTGAAGAACCTTGGAAGATAGAGATAGCATCTTCCTCCAGAGCAAAATGCACATGTAGTTACTTCCCATGATAAAAGATTCAGTATCCATAAGCTCAGAGTTCCTCCCTATAATGTAATCCACTGTGCGTGCAAGTGTCACTTGACCTTCTTTGCATTGTCATGTGGGAATTGGGGCTCAGGAACTCAGAGAAATGCTGATAGTCTGGATATTGCTACTGCTCCAAGTACTAAACTGTCCTTTGTCTCTGACTTGCTTTCTGATAGCATTTACGTTTACGATCCTATAGCAGGCTGACTTGTTAGCTTGCAAGGAGGATAAAATAACAGGTCCTTTACAATTCTTCACATACAATGCGTTCAGGTGGAGAGTGTAGGCTGCTTTTTAAGCAACAGTTACTTAATTAGGGCAAGAATGGGTTCTTCTGGAACTATGCGTCATCGCTCACCTCAAGAAAGTGATCCCACAGTAACTTAGAACAGTCCTGGTTAGGAATATCGAGCACAGTGTATATGACTTCAGTCAGATGGATAAGAACGGCCTCTCCCTTCCTGTAACTCAGAGCCTGGGGGTGGGGGGATAGGAAAACAGTACACTGGGATGTATTTCCAGGATATCTAACTACTATTTTAGTCAATAAGCTAAACACAGATAAATACATTAAGTAATTTAAAGTCATTCTGTTGCTCTTTCTACTATAATAAGAGAAAAATTATCCCTAGTCTTCAAATTAACTATTTTCGGGGGGACAAAGGTGAATAGCTTTGTATTTGTTTTCTGTTGCTGCATAACAAATTTACCATACTTTCCCAACTTCCAAACTTAGCACAAACTTAATAGCATGAAACCACACCTACTTTCCTGTGTCTTTAGGTCTGAGGTCCCCATTTTCATGTCTGTTGTGAGCTGGGGACTGGCCCTGCTCCTAGAAGTCATCAACATTCCTTCTTGTGTGGTCCCTCCATCTTCAAACCAGCAATGACAGATTGAGTCCTTCTCACATTGTGAATCTCTCTTATGTTTTCTTCTGCTACCAGCGAGAGGAAATGCCATGCTTTTAAATGGCTTACATGGTTCGGTCAGACCCAACCTCTGTATCTGAAAGTCAACCTACTTGGGATTTTAGTTACATCTATAAACTCCTTTCACAGAACTGCATAGATTAATGTTTAATCGAATAACCAGGGGAAGGGAATCTTATGGGAAGGGAATCTTATGGGTAGGGAATCTCTAGAATGTTCCCCACTATAGTCTGTTTGTAATAACCGAATATTTGAAATGGGTGGTGCAACTGTTTTAAGCAACTGGGATTTATAGCTTTATGCTTTCATCCAGTGTCCTTTCAAATCTGCTCTGGGTGGGTCTCAAAGTTTTTGCCAGGTCCTGTTAACCATTCTAAAAGCTTTCACTGAGTAATTAAATACTCAGTGCAGTTTAATGTAATAGCATAATTCTTAACATCCCAGAGTTAATCTTGCTCTTTTCTCCCTGAATAAGGTATATTTTAATATGGAAGCCTGACATTAGAGGTGGCAGTAGGGAAAATCTGGTTTCTTTTGCATCCCATAATCACTTCTCTTCAACTTCCTGGCTGCTGTTTGTGACTCCTACGGTGTCAGGCTAAGGAATAGAAAGAATTAGGGAAGAATGGACGGATCTAGCATGATATGACCATAGTGCTTTCCAGGTTTAACAGATATTTGAAATCGTTATTTCCTCTTGTGGAGTTTTTATGAGAGACTTAAAGATTCCTCTGGTTAATTCCACTCTCCTTCTATTTGGTTTCTATACCCACAGAGAAAAACACGAGGACCATCCTGAGTGTGCTCAGTCTGCATTCCTAACGACTGTTCTTATGTGGGCCCTGAGTGCTGCCCAGTCATTATCCAATATGTCCTTAGTCTTTCTGCCCTCCCAGATGAGGTTTTCATGCGTTAGCCTCGCTCCTCAACCTCCAACACCTTTGGGGGAAAAAAAGCCATCAGAACGGACACCCCCAGTTCTACATCAGTCTCCTTCTGTGCCCATATGTGCAACCCCTCTCCTGTTACTGTGGAGGAGTTTTCCATGCTTCTCTAGGGACACCTTAGTGTGTTCTATATCCCAGTGCTCTCACTTCCTCAAAGAGTTCCCTACCCCTCTCTCTCTTCCCTGCATTATCAGTATTTCACTCTTTACTGTAGTTTTTACTGGCCTACAAACATGTTTTTCCCCCCACCTTAAAAAAGAAAGTCCTTCCCTCTCAGCTACTGCTTACATGACTGGCCCATTTTACGGGAAACACTCCTCAAGATAATCGTGTATAATCACTTTCTGCAAATGAACTGTTTTTTTTTTTTTACACCATCTGTTGAGTCCCTTTGTAAATCATGTTTTCTCTACCTTCATAATTTGTCCAACATCAAGCCACTTTTCCCCGCTTCCACCACCACCAGTGCCTCATCATCTCTATGTTTGATTACTGAATGACCTTCTTCCTATTAGGACAATCGGCCTGATACAGTTTATTCTAGACACAATTTGTTCTAAATGTAGTCCATATCATGTCACTTCACTTAAAAGCCTCCAGTCGTTCTGCCTTTCACTTACAAAGTTCAGAATGGCCCATAAGACCGTACAAGTTCTAGGCACCTTGTTCCCTTGATTGCACTTTAAACTTCTCTTCGCCTTGTTTCACCTCTCTCGACAGTGGTCCCTTTTATGGTCTGGAACAGCTGAAGTTACTCCTGCCTTAGAGCTTTTGCTGTTTACCCTTCTGGAAAGATCTTTCCTGTATTTCCACAACCCCCTTCCTTACTCCTTTAGGTCTTCTTGGTGAGACCTTGCTTGACACTGTATTTAAAGCTTAAAGGACAACAGTGTTCTACAGATTCCGTCTTTCCCCTCTTTTGTTGGTTTGTGTGTTTATTTTTGAGTTATTATTTTTCAAGCTTTATTGACATATAATTGACATATAACATTGTGTAAGTTTAAGGTGTAAATGTTGATTTGATACATTTACATGTGGCAAAATGATTACCACTATAGCTTTAGCTAACATCTTCATTTTGCTACATAATTACCGTTTCCTTTTTTGTGGTGAAAATATTTAAGATCTAGTCTCTTAGCAGCTTTCAAGTATATAATACAGTATTGTTAACTATAATTGCCATGTTTTACATTAGATTCCCACAACTGATTCATCTTATAATTGGAAGTTTGTACCCTTTGCCCAACATGTCCCCATTTCCTCCAGCCCACAGCCCCTGGTAACCACCATTCTACCCTGTTTCTTTTAGTTCAACTTTTTAAAAGTCCACATATGAGTGGTAGCATACAATATTTGTCTTTCTCTGACTTATTTCACTTAGCATAATGCTCTCAAGGTCCATCCATGTTGTCACAAATGGCAGGATTTCCTTTTCTCTCATGGCTGGTTAATATTCATATCATTGAATAATATATATATTGCATCTTCTTTATTCATTAGTTTTGATTGTAGCGTTTATCACTTTCTAATTTATGATCATATACATTTTAATTTTTTTTTGGTCTGTATTCCCAAAAAAGCTCTAGAAGGGCAGGTAATTTTGTGGTGTTTTTATTTATTATTATATTCCCAAAAGGGCCTGAAAAAGCATTGGTAGTCATCTGTCTCTCTCTCTACCTATCTAAATTTGGATAATTTTTCTTTTAAGCACCAGTTAAGTTGCATTTTCTAAATTTTGATGCAGTGTGTTATATTGTCATTTAGTTCAAAATATTTTAAAATTTTCTTTGTGATTTTTCTTTGATCCATGAATTATTTAGAATTTCTTTTTCTTTTTCTAATTATTTGAGGTTTTCTTAGAGATCTTATTGTTTTTAATTACTATATGTATTCTGTTTCAGTCAGACAATATATTCTATATTATTTAATACTTTAAATTTATCAAGACTTTTTTATGGTTTGGAATGTGGTTTGTCTTGGACAGTGTTCTATGTACAATCAAAAAGAATGTATATTCTATACTGGATGTGATTTTCTATAAATGTCTTTTAGGCCATGGTGGATGATAATATTATTTTCTTATTGATGTATCATTAACAATTTTGGGTCAGCTTAACAATAAGAAAGAAATGGATAATTGCTTTTATTTTTTTATTTACTTTTTGTTTTTAACATCTTTATTGGAGTATAATTGCTTTACAACGGTCTATTAGTTTCTGCTGTATAACAAAGTGAATCAGCTGTACATATACATATATCCCCATATCTCCTCCCTCTTGCGTCTCCCTTCCACCTTCTCTATCCCACTCCTCTAGGTGGTCACAAAGCACTGAGCTGATCTCCCTGTGCTATGTGGCTGCTTCCCACTAGCTATCTATTTTACATTTGGTAGTATATATAAGTCCATGCCACTCTCTTACTTTGTCCCAGCTGACCCTTGCCCCTCCCCATGTCCTCAAGTCCATTCTCAACGTCTACCTCTTTATTCCTGTCCTGCCACTAGGTTCTTCATAACCATTGTTGTTTTTTTTAGATTCCATATATATGTGTTAGCATACGGTATTTGTTTTTCTGTTTCTGACTTACTTCACTCTGTATGACAGACTCTAGGTCCATCCACCTCACTACAAATAACTCAATTTCATTTCTTTTTATGGCTGAGTAATATTCCATTGGATATATGTGCCACATCTTCGTTAACCATTCATCTGTCGTTGGACACTTAGCACTATAAAACTCTTACTTTCTGACTTACTTCACTCTGTATGACAGACTCTAGGTTCATCCACCTTACTACAAATAACTCAATTTCGTTTCTTTTATGGCTGAGTAATATTCCATTGTATATACATGCCACATCTTCATTATCCATTCATCTGTCGATGGACACTTAGCACTATAAAACTCTTAGAGGAAAACATAGGCAGAACACTCTATGACATAAATCACAGCAAGATACTTTTGACTTACCTCCTAGAGAAATGGAAATAAAAACAAAAATAAACAAATGGAACCTAATGATACTTATTTTTTTAATAGATCTTTATTGGAGTGTCATTGCTTCACAATAACCGTGTTAGCTTCTGTTGCACAACAAAGCAAATTAGCCATATACATACACATGTCCCCATATCCCACCCCTCTAGGTCATTGCAAAGCACCTAGCGCATCTCCCTGTGCTATGCTGCTGCTTCCCACCAGCCAACTATTTTACATTTGGTAGTGAAAAAAAAAAAGTGTTAATTTCTCCAACCATGCTGGCAGGTTTGTCTATTTCTTCCATTAGTTGTATCAATTTTTGCTTCACATTCTCTGAACTTTTGTTATTAAGTACATACACATTTAAAATGTTTAGAACTTTTTGTGAATTCATCCTTTTGTAATTATGAAATATCAATCATTATTCTGATAATACTCCCTGAATTGAAGTTTTTATTCTCTATTTTCATATGTATTTTAGACACACCAGCTTTCTCATGGTAAGTATTTACTTTGTACACATTTTTTCCATTCTTTAACTGGCAAACAATCTGTGTCTTTATTTACTTTAGTGCTACTCTCTTAACTACCTGTAATTAGATCTTGTTTCTTTTTATTATTTTTTTAACATCTTTATTGGAGTATAATTGCTTTATAATGTGTTAGTTTCTGCTGTACAACAGTCAGTCAGCTGTATGCATACATATATCCCCATATCCCCTCCCTCTTCCGTCTCCCTCCCACCCTCCCCTTGTTTCTTTTTAATTCATTGTGATAATATCTGATTTTTAATTAGATTTTTCTCAATCCACTTAGTTATTGATATGGATGGGCTATTGTTAAGACTTTATCATCTTGTTTATTTTATTTCTTCTGTTCTTTTTTCCTTGGTACTCCTTACTTTTCTTATTTATTTATTTTTTTTTTACTTTTCTTATTTTAATGAAATATGTTTTAATATTCAGTTCTAACTTTTCTCTTGTATCTGTATCTAATCATCTTTGTGAGTGAGTGTGTGTGTGTGTGTGTGTGTGTGTTTAGAGGAGTTTCTAGAGAATATAACATGTATCTTTAACTCAGCATTTTATTATATATTAATCATATGCCATTTGATGCATTGTATTGTAACTTAGCAATGGTATACTTTCATTTAAACTCTTCCCATCCTATGTGGTATGTTTTTCTTTTATTTTGTGAATACATATGCTATATATCCCTCAATACAATGTGACTTTGCTCTAAAATTCAAAGGTCTTTCAAAGAAACTAGTGAAAATAATGAAAGTCCTTTATGTTTAAAAAATTTAACATTTTAGTTGCTCTTCAATTCTTGTACCTACATGTTTATAAGTGGTTTTATTCTCTTCAAACTGAAGAGGTAGTAGCAAATTCTCTCAGCCTTTGTTTATCTGAAATTTTCTTTTTTTAATTTTCACTTTTGGAGAATATTTTTGCTGGATAGATTATGTTAAATTGACAGTTTTCCTTCTGCTTTACAGATATATTTCATTGCCTTCTGGCTTCTGTTGTTTCTGGTGAAAAGTTAGCATTTATTCTTATGTTTATTCTTCTGGATTTGGTGTCTTTTTTCCTCTGGCTGGTATTAGAATTTTCTTATATCTTACATTTGTATCCTTGGTATTTGGTAGTTGTACATGCCTAAGTATGATTTTGTGTTTTTATCTTGTTTAGGATGTATTGACCTCTTGGATTTCTGCATTTATGTTATTTATCAAGCATAGAAAATGGTTCGCACAATAATGAGAAATATGATTGATACTCATACTCGACTTAAGAGAAAAAAAATCTACTAGAAAGTAGATTTATAATGCTCTTTTTGTGGTGAAACTTGACATAAGAGAAAGAGATAAGAGCCAATATAAGCTATGCTTAAGCATTTCAAATCATGATAAAAAGTCACAATATAATAGGAACATATAGATGCTATTGCAATAAAATATTAAGTAAAAACTTGAATAATTCAGAATACATTAATAGAAAAATGGATATGAAAGATATGTAATTACAAAATTTTTCATGCATAATCATAAATATCCTGTCAGCATAGAACCTCAAGTAATAAATGGTAAAAAAGTTCCTAAAAACTGAAAGCCTTATGAATTTTAAAGTTATCAAATTAATTAACAGTTGACATCAATGACTTAGAGAGACCACGTCATCTCCACAGGTTTCCAAAGCATGATAGGAATGCATGGGCTGAAGAAAGACTGGATTTTCAGTCTTGGGTGTTCTAACTACACCACTCTTACTGCTATGTTTAAAAGAGCATAGTTTAGACCTTGAGTAGGAGTTCATAAAGAAGGCACTAGAATTAAATAGGAGTCAGATTATCAGTCTATATAAAGATTTTGCTATTGGTAAAATAATATTCTCTGATTTTTGTAATAATTGGAATCAAGATGAAAATAGGAATTACATGCTGTACTTAAACTTTGTTTTAAGTTTTTAAAGCAAAGTGTTTGTTGAAATAAATCGTTTAGAAAGACATGATAGGCAAGTTTAAAAATTCTTTATTTAGATAGTATCTTAAAATTAGTTTGAGCTTACTATATTAAGAAAATCTCTGGCTTCTTCATGAGGTGTTTAAGAAAGAAGAGACATTAAAGCACCAGCTATCCCAAAGTGGAATGCTGTTACTACTGATGTTTTAAAACATGTCATATGCTTCAGGCAAATAAATTTAATTAAAGAAGCTGAGTGCCTTCATAACTATAGTTGCATTATTCATGCATTCACAATGATTCTTCGAATCTAAGGATATAAATGAAAAGTGACAGCATAACAACCAAGGGAGAAAAGAACACAGATTTAGTATTATGATGCCAAAATAACGTATCTAAACAAATGGACAGTTAAGTGAAATGGCCAGTAAATTCAATAAATAAAACCAGTTGTTTTATTCTACTGGTATTTTTGATTATTAAAAATTATGAATTTGGTAGTTCAGGTAGGGGAAGAAAAATCCCTCATTGTTATTTGAAAAAACAAACTTATTTTTTAAAAAATAGCTAAAGATTCTTCTAGTCTCTCATTCAAAAGTTTCCAAAAATAGTCTCTTTGGCCCTTTACCTTAAGAATACTTTTTAAAAAAATCAGTTTATTCCTATGAAGTAAGAAAAAAACAAACAAACAAGTGGTGGGGTCTAAAATCTTTCTTGATTTTAGACTAGTATCCTCTCTATTTTTTGAATTCTCCTCCATGCAGAGCACACCTGTTAATAATTTGCCCTCAATAAAATGAAAATTCAGTATTCAAGTGGCTATAATATAGATGCAAAGAAGCTTTAGCCAAGGTAGGTGTTAAATGAAAATAAATATATTTTAGAACTAGCAGAAAAATTAGATTCTGAAATCCAAAGATGGTTTTACATGAGGAGAAGAAGGACGTGATTTTCCTGACTTCTGAACAGGGGATCATCCTACCACATTAGAATGCATCAATATTTGGTCATGTTTTATGGAACGTACAAAATTTCTGATGAAATAATAATATTCTGTATTAATTAGCAAACTTTCCATAAAGCTCCATTAATTCCTCCAGTTAGAGCATCCATGGGTAAGAGTGATTATTTTCACATTTACCTAGTTGACCAACTTTTTCTGTAAAGGGCTAGATAATAAATATTTTAGGCTTTGTGGACCCGATGGCCCATCACAACTATTCAACTGTGGAAAAGCAGCCATAGATGATACATAAATGAATGTGCATGGCTGTGTTCCAATAAAACTTTATTTACAAAAACAGGCAATGCAAAATAGATCTGGCTCACAGTCTGTAGTTTGATGACCCCAGGTTTAGAACAATGATAACTTCTTACGTATTTTGTAAATCTGTACTTTGTGTATATTTTTATCGTATCATTTGTTAAGCTGTACAGTAAATGTTTGCCCTCTCCCCCATCCACACACAGAGGATAAAGTTCTTAAGGGTAGGAGTCCTGCTTCATTTATTATTATGTGGTCAAGAATATTGGCAGAATGAATTTTATCTATCAGATATGACAGTTCTCACAACCAAATGGGAACAGCACAGTGAATAAGAGCATTTCCAAAAGCATGTTCAGCCAGATCCTGACTTCAAGAAATGCTTACAGACACTTCACTGGCGGCACAGTGGTTAAGAATCTGCCTGCCAACGCAGGGGACGTGGGTTCGATCCCTGGTCCGGGAAGATCCCACATGCCACGGAGCAACTAAGCCCGTGTGCCACAACTACTGACCCCGCATGCCACAACTACTGAAGCCCACGCGCCTAGAGCCCGTGCTCCGCAACAAGAGAAGCCACCAAAATAAGAAGACCGGGCACTGCAACGAAGAGTAGCCCCCGCTGGCTGCAACTACAGAAAGCATGTGCACAGCAACGAAGACCCAACACAGCCAAAAATAAATTAATTAATTAATCTTTTAAAAAAAGGAATGCTTACAAAAAATGAGTTTATTATCAAGTAAGTTTGTAGAATATGGTGTGATATAAACCTCATGGATAGTTATAAGATGCATTAACATAGTAAAAGCCATGATAAGCACTTGCTATGAAGAAGTCAGTTGTTTCCCAAACTTACCTGAAAAAAAATTAATTCACTGTTATCATCTTGAATAGCACATTTCTTCTTTCTCTACTTTATATCTCCATTCACCATTAGTTATAACTGCGAGTGCTAGGCACTATGCTACCCACTGGGTATACCAGCTTAAAACTCACTAAAGATGTCCTTTATTCAATAAACACTTTCAAAAGAATATAAAATGTCTTTTTAAAATAGAATTTATTTTTAGAGCATTTTTTGGTTCACAGCAAGAAATGGAGCAGAAGGTACAGGGAGTTCCCATACATCCTCTGGCCCCAAACATGCACAACCTCTTCTACTATCAACAGCCCTCATCAGAGTAGTACATTTGTTATAATCAATGAACCTATACAGACGTATCTTTATCACCCAAAGTCCATAGTTTACAGCAGAGTTCACTGTTGGGGTTTACATTCTATGTCTTGACAAATGTATAATGACAGGTATTCACCATTATAGTATCATACAGAGTAGTTTCACTGCCCTAAGAATTCTTTGTGCTCTGTTTATTCATCCCATTCATCTTAAGCCCTGGAAACCACTGGTCTTCTTTACTGTCTCCATAGTTTTGCCCTTCTCAGAATGTCATATATTTGGAATCATATAGTTTCAGATTGGCTTCTTTTACTTAGTAATACTCATTTAAGGTTCCTCCATGTATTTTCATGGCTCAATAGCTCATTTCTTTTTAGCACTGAATAATATTCCATTGTCTGTGTGTATCGCAGATTGTTTACCCATTCACATGTTGGAGGGCAGCTTAGTTGCTTCCAAGTTTTGGCAATTATGAACAAAGCATCTATAAACATCCCTGTGCGGGTTTTTGTGCCGACCTAACTTTTCAGCTATTTTGGGTAAATATCAAGGAGTATATGTGCCAAATTATATAATACAAGTATGTTTAGTTTTGTAAGAAACTGCCACACTGTCTTTCAAAGTGGCTGTACCATTTTCACTTCCACCAGCTATGAATGAGGGGAGGGTTCCTGTTGCTCCACATGCTACTCAGTGTTTGGTGTTGTCTTGTAATGTCTTTTAGAGTCTTATTTATTGAAAGAGCTAAAGAAGTCAGAAAATCTACTTTCTTATTTTTATTTGTAGTCTGTTTGAGTAACATAATCATAGATGGTTGCAAAAGATTGTTTCTAGGTACTAAAACAAAATCTTTGAATGGGTTTGCATTTCATGATCCATCACTTCCTTTAATTGAAGATATCCACAGTCTAAGATGCTGGAATTGGGGGCTGACACCTTGCTCATTATATATATTTTTTGTCCACTAGACAGCAAGGATTTTCTGATAAGTATGCACACATTTCCCAAACATACTTGGCCAAGTACAAAAATAAGCAGACAGGACTCTTACAGTGCCAAAGTAAAAAGAAAAGTAAATTAGTTCTTTTTTGTTTTGTTTTTGTTTTTTGCGGTACGCGGGCCTCTCCCGCTGCGGAGCACAGGCTCCGGACACGCAGGCTCAGCGGCCATGGCTCACGTGCCCGGCCACTCCACGGCATGTGGGATCTTCGCGGACCAGGGCACGAACCCGTGTCCCCTGCATCGGCAGGCGGACTCTCAACCACTGCGCCACCAGGGAAGCCCCCTAAAAGGAACAAATTTAAAGCCAGTGATTGAGAGCCATTTATTTTAACATTTGTTCACTGCAATCTTTTTGATAAAATTTTCATATTTTATTTAATTGATAAATAGAAATGAATTTTATGGCAATCTTATTTTAAAACTTTATTTAAAACTCACCATTTCTTTACTTTTCTCTCAATTTTTGACTGATCCCAGTTAAACATTCATTTGTGCTTTTTCCCCCATAAGATAGGCCTTGAAATTCTTGTGAACATGATGTTAATAGGAAATTAATTTGTGTTCCAGGGGAATAATATGTTCACACAGCAAGTGTGGCATCATTTTTAAAGGTGTTCTGCCAAACAGAGTGGAAGAATTGGCATGTAGCTGAAGTCTGGCTTTGTTTCTTATGTCTTAAAGTGATATTTAAGTCACCCATTGGATTAAGGCACCAGATGTAATAAAACCCTCTTACCTAGTGAGTCTACTTGGACATGCTTCACCATGTGATGGTATATGGTAAAAGCCTGATCTGGTACAGTTTCTTTATTTAGCTGGAATACTAACCTGGCTCCATGTTCCTTTCCAAAAGGAACACCCAAGCAAGAATGTCTTCATATTCTCACTGATATTGGTTAGACATAGTTTTAATTCCCATGTGAATCTTTACAGGTAACAGAAAGAGATGAAAATAACCCTAAGAAATATTAAACTTGCCCCAAGTTCTGTTTAACTGTCATGTTGTCAAAATTATCTTTTAATATCTAAATTTAAAATAAGTTAATGTTAGCTTCTCTTTCTGATATATTGCTGTTAAAGACACTACAGGTACACGAAGAAAAGTAACTAATAGGATGATAAAACTTTTTCCATTATGCATTTCTTCCTTTCATCCTTCTGTTTTTCCAGCTTTCCTTCAGCAAATATTTACTGATCACCAACTATGTTCCAGGAACTGTATTATATACTTGGTATTTATCACTGAATAAAACAAAGATCCCGGCTCTCATGGAACTCACATTCATATTATTCTCAGAATAAACTCTATTGGACATAGGTAGAGGTGGCCTGGGCATCAGAGTAGAATGAAGATAGATAGATATATAGATTTCAAAAAAGGAAAATAAGAGTGCCAGGAATGGGAAATGGACATAAATATTACATGTTCAGCAATTTTTATCAGTAAGGATCCTGATCTTTGCATCAACATCATAGTGTTTTGTCATAAATAACATGTAAAAGTTGAATCCAGTCTGAAATTCTGAAAGCTGAGTCCATAGAGAATGTCCCAGATTCAAGAGAACTCATCTGCAGTTTGCAAGCCTTCCCAAAAGACGGACTGACCATTTGTAACACTAATGGACACATGATGTGCTCTAAAATTACATTTCCACCTATCTTGAAATCAGTTAATGCCTCTCTTGCAGTTGTAAATTTATCTGATATTCTCATTTTCTCTATATTGAAACACTGTTTTGGTTCCCACATGGATATCTTTGGTTTTAAATTAAGAATGAGAAGTAAAACATTCTTAAGGTAGACTCCTGACCAGTGTCTGAAATATCTGAAAGATGTGGAGTTGATCTCAGATTCTCCATTCTTTCAATTATTTGAGCCTCCACATCAATTTTTTTAAATTAGTTTCTGCTTTATAACAAAGTGAATCAGTTATACATATACATCTGTTCCCATATCCCTTCCCTCTTGTGTCTCCCTCCCTCCCACCCTCCCTATCCCACCCCTCCAGGCGGTCACAAAGCACCAAGCTGATCTCCCTGTGCTATGCGGCTGCTTCCCACTATCTACCTTACGTTTGGTACTGTATATATGTCCATGCCTCTCTTTCGCTTTGTCACAGCTTACCCTTCCCCCTCCCCATATCCTCAAGTCCATTCTCAAGTAGGTCTGTGTCTTTATTCCCATTTTACCCCTAGGTTCTTCATGACATTTTTTTTTCTTAAATTCCATATGAGCATCCACATCAATTGCTTGGGTGGTTTGATTCTAATTGCTAAGAGTGAAAACCATTTATTACCATCTCAACATGAGCTTCCTAAGTAGCAGGTTAGTAGAATTTTGTCATGTGGGGGAAGCAGAGACTGATGACACAGTGTCATCATCAACTGTTTGCTGTCATTTAACTGAGCCACCATTTAATTATTAGTATAATGTAATAACTTGAGCTTGCTTTGGTGTCCTGGAAATTAAAATGAAGCACATTAGTAAATACCACTAAACATTATGTTTTCTTTTCCAGGTGTAATGCAATTAGCACAACACTATTTAATAATGTACTAGCCCACAGCTATTTATGGCCAAGCCCAAGTTTGCTGCAGAATCAACCCATTTCAAGTGTCTGTTTAATATTAGAAAGCAGGAAACATACAAAGCAATAAACGCTTTAGAATTTTTTGTTAGGGTTTGATTAAAATTCATTATTAGCTAACACCTAACAATATGCTTATGGGAAAGGATTCTCAATTTTATGAGAATAGTAAAATATTCTGGGTAAACTGTAGTATTTCCCTGGCAGCATGAATTTCTGTCTGGTTTATTAAATGCCCATGTTCCTTACTTTTCTTTGAGATGCATTCAAAAATGTTTCCTGAAAAATATATAATTTTTAAGCAGTTCTACTTTGGACAAAATTAAATGTATAGATGGCTCTTTCCAATTTCATTGTGATTTTTCTTCATGCTAAGAGAAATACAATGAAATAATTCAGATCTTCTGGAAAATATGCTTTGAACATTTAAAAGGTTTTGTGTCATGAAACCCTCAGGGCATATAAGCTGGTTAATAGCTGTGCTAACCTCATTTGAAATTAATACCAGTGTATCAATTTGCAGTACTGTTTTTCCTGCTATGGAACTTAATATTTAATTCAACATTTGTTGATACCCTACTATGTGCAGGGTATTGTGCCAGGACATTTGGGGGATACAAAGTCAAAAGAGAATAAACAAGGAACCTACTTCCAAATGATCTTAATATTTGGCTGATGATAAGGACAGGTGAGAAAATTTGTCTATGATTCAAGGCAAGATGCAGTAGATACTTCACTAGAAGTGTAAGTGGAAGACAGTGAGAGGAAAGAGTGATGAAAACATCCATAGGTATTTTTCTCTGGCCCTTAAAAGAAAAACAAGATTTTTAGGGGTGAGTAATTAGGAAAGTACATTGTATATTGTAGACTGAAGGAATAGCATAGGAAAAGGAGTGGACTTCTTGGAAAAAGAACAGTCTGAAGGAATTGGAGTATAAAGGATAGCATGTCGTGTGTTTGGAGAGAGATACAATGGAAGTCAGAATGTGGAGATCCTTGAATGCCATGCATTTTACCCATACTCTAGAAAACAGAGCCTGCGCAGAGCTTACATGTTCATACTTTATTGGGTATTTTGGTCCCAGAAGGTTAAGAGCATTGGAAAGGACAAGTTAAGGAGATAGGATGAGAATTAAATATAAGATGTCCTATTACTAAGTTTTTATAAGTTGTTGCAAGAAATCACAGCTGGTTGTTTTGTCAAGCTGGACATGTCTAGAGAGACCATATGGAACCACTGCATATCATGACTGTCCGTCACAGTGTGGAAAGTGAGCAATTTATTTCCTGGCTGCTTCTTAGTCTATTTTTCATAGATCAAAATTCAAACCATGGCTGATGAGAATGTTCTAAAATTAGATAGAGGTGATAGTTGTGCAACTCTGTGAATACACTAAAAGCCACTGAATTGTACACATTAAATGGGTGAATTTTATGGTATGTGCACCATATCTCAATTAAGTTATTATTAAAAAATTCAACCCATGAGAAGCTAGAACCTTTTGGGGTCCAATCAGGTTGGGATTAGAAGTTAGAGTTTGTAAAAAATATATTTGGAGATGTTCAGTGGAGTCAGAACATAGTTCTTATCTATGTCCAACCTTTACCTTTTTGAAGGATTATGTTGGCTATAGATAAGGCATGAACTGGATATATCCTCTGATAGTAAGAAAAGTTTGTCCAACAGTGTTTGATTAATATTGTGGACAATTTGTTCCGTTTATCATGGGTTATCTCATTAAGTATTTCAGCAAGTGTCCATTTGAGGTTATCTTATGCCACTACTCAGCCATCCTAGCTTTTCTATAACTTGTCTTACAACATAATCATTCTCAGTATTTCATTTCAGAACTTGTAGCCAAATTCTGTGTATTAATGTATGGAATTTTTTAACTTCTCCATGGATTTTTCTTTTCACTTTACAAGAGGTCTTAGCACAGGGCTTTAGTCAGCGTAACTGGCTTAGCATAATGGCCTGCATAACCATTTCCTCTAGATGCACTTTTTATGTCATTTATGGTAGGTCTCTACCTTTATAACCATAATTTTATCAGGTAGCATAAAGTACCAAGCAATTCATATATTTGTTGTGCAGTTCTTATAGGAGTACCTGAGGAGGTTAAGACCTTTTCTTTTTTTTTTTCTTTTTTTTTTTTTTTTTGCGGTATGCGGGCCTCTCACTGTTGTGGCCTCCCCCGTTGCGGAGCACAGGCTCCGGATGCACAGGCTCCGGACGCGCAGGCTCAGCGGCCATGGCTCACGGGCCCAGCCGCTCCGCGGCATATGGGATCCTCCCAGACCGGGGCACGAACCCGTATCCCCTGCATCGGCAGGCGGACTCTCAACCACTTGCGCCACCAGGGAGGCCCGGTTAAGACCTTTCCTGTTTCCATAGTTGATTTCAAAGTTATGAACTATAAAAACCTATCAGCTTTCTGTGATTATATTTAAACTTTCATATTAATCACATTGACATACCCCAGAAAGGGCCATAAGTTTAGCTATCTGGGTTAATTTCTTTAGATAAGAAGCAGGAGTCTACAAGGGAATCTGGGGTAGTTATTCAGTAACCACTTTATATTTTCTCTTTTCATTTGCGAGATAAGACACATCAGTACACAACATTAAGTAAGTTTTTGTATGAGAATGTCTAAATGATATGTTTTGAAAATGGATAACTCTTAAACATCGTTATTAGATTCTCCATCAGATAAGGATGTTAAACTTGCAGAATTGAATGAAAGTATAGATGTATATTTAATATGAGAAAGAGAAATATAAATATTTTATATTTAATCAGATATCATATTTAAATAGAACATTTTTGAATAATTTCAGTTTGCAGTAGATATTGTATGCATATGATGCCATCAAGTTCAAAGGTGGTTTTAACATGGAAACTGAATAGGTTTTTTAAAATTAAGATTTTACTTTTTCAGAGCAGCTGTAGTTCACAGCAAAATTGAGGGAAGGGTACATAGACATCCCATAAATCCCCTGACCCCATGCACGCACAGCATCCCCTATTATCAGCATCTCCTGCCAGAGTGGTACATTTGTTATCATTGATGAACCTACATTGACACATCATAATCACCCAAAGTCCATAATTTACATTATGGTTTACTCTTGGTGTTGTACATTCTATGGGTTTGGACAAACATATAATCACATGTATATGTCATTATGGTATCGTACAGGGTATTTTCACTGCCCTAAAATCCTCTGTGCTCCAGCTATTCATCCTTCCCTTGCCTCCAACCCCCTGGCAACCACTGATTTTTCTTTCTTTTTTTTTACTGTTTTCATAGTTTTGCCTTTTCCAGAATGTAATATAGTTGGAATCAAACAGTATGTAGACTTTTCAGATTGGCTTCTTTCACTTAGTAATGTGCATTTAAGGTAAGCCATGTTTTCTCATGGTTTGATAGCTCATTTCTTTCTAGCACTGAATAATATTCCATTGTTTAGATGTATGACAGCTTATTTATCCATTTACCTACAGAAAGACATCTTGGTTGCCTCCAAGTTTTGGCAATTATGAATAAAGCTGCTGTAAACATCCATGTACAGATTTTTGTGTGGATGTAAGTTTTAAAGCTGAATAGTTTTTCTAATTTACCAAAGCTGCAGATTCGTTGTGACAAGAACAATAAGCCTTTAAGTAGGCCCTTTGATGTGTGCCATGTTGTTGAGTTAATTCCCTAGAGCATGGCCTATCCTTTTACGTGCATACAAAAAGAAAGGTTTGTAAAGATTTGGTAGGCCCACATAGGTAGTTGTTGAAGAGATATTTTGAGCTTACTTTTAGACTTTTTCAGTTTCTGTGACCCATGACAGTGGTTCTGAGATGTTTGATTTAGTCATATTATAAAAGAGCATTCCTATTTTGGAAAATTTGGGTACCTATAATCTATAATATTTAAATACAGGAAATTTCTTTAATTGTCTTTTAGTTGATCATCTTGGAAAATTTAAGATAATTTATGATCTTCTCTTTGATAATGTCCTTCTTTCAGCTGATACTATATCATGGCCTAGAATGAACTATTTTGCAGAGTTGGAATTTTTTCTTAGAAACTTTGTGTCCCTTAACTAACTCAATGAGTAGATGGAGAGTCAGTTTTAGAGTCTGCCATATTAAGGGAACATCTGCTAAAGAAAAGTCAGCTATTTATTGGACTGGAATGAGTCCACAAAGGATCTGTATATTCTTAAGATCTTCTTTCAGGACTAGGAGAAGTAGGACAAATCTTCAGTAAATCTCTCATTATATAATTGTCCAGGTGAATTATTGATTTTCCCAGGAGAAGGAAAATAAATATTGACTATTTTTTATCAATGTGGACACTAAATAAAGCTGAGTACAGATATATTACTGTAAAGAATTTGCCCTCAGATGAGACTGAGGAGAATATGTGCTAGGTACTACAGGGAAGCAAGGAGTTAGTATTTTATGAATTACTCACTGAATTTGGAAAAAATTTAGATTCTGACTACTGGGCTTTTTAATGGGTAAAATTGGTGCATTGCTGGGGCTGGATAAAAAGGTGATTAGTTCATTGTTCATTAAACAGGTTATGACTTCTTTGACTTCAGCTTAAGAACAGTATTGAAAAACTTTAGGCAGTAGTTTTGAAGAATAAATCCGGACACATAGAGGTTTACTCTAATTATTTTGCCTATATTTATAGATTTTGCTGCTCATAAATTTCTGGAAACAGCTAAGTTTTTGATATACTTATACACTGTTGAAATGATTACCACCTCACATAGTTACTATTTGTGTGTGTATGTGTGTGTGTGTGTATGTGTGTGGTGAGATCACTTAAGATTTATTTTCTTAGCAAAATTCATGTAACTGAACTTTGTATCCTTTGACCAACATCTCCCCATTTCCCTCACTCCCTAGCCTCTGGCAACTACTGTCCTTCTCTCTGTTTCTATGAGTTCAACTTTTTCAGATTTCACATATAAATGAGGTCATGTGGTATCATTGTAAATGAGATCATGAGAGATCATGTAAATGAAATAATTTGTCCTTCTGGCTTATTTCACTCAGCATAATGCCTCCAGGTTTATCCATGTTGTTGTAAATGTCAGGATTTCATTCCTTTTTATGGCTGAATACTATTGCATTTTCTTTTTCCATTCATCTGTGATGGCCAAGTAGGTTATTTCCATAGTTTGGCTATTGTGAATAAAGCTGCAATGAACATCGGATACAGATATCTCTTCGAGATACTGATTTAATTTCCTTTGAATATGTACTCAGACGTGGTATTGCTGGATCATATGGTAGTTCTATTTTTAATTTTTTTTGTGGTACCTCCATACTGTTTTCCGAAATAGCTGTATCAATTCACATTTTCATCAGCAGTGCACAAGGGTTCCTTTTTCTCCACATCCTGGCCAACTCTTGATATTTTTTTGTCTTTTTGATAATGGCCATTCTAACAGGTATGAAGTGATATCTCATTGTGGTTTTGATTTGAGAAATACCCTGAGGAAAGGGCAGTATATTTAGATGGTCTGGGGAAAGAGCAGAAGGAATAGAAGTGGTATAATTTATGGGTAAAGATAAGTTTGGCTAGAGAGAAAAAGAGATACAAGGAGGGAAGGCTTCAGAAGTTTGGAAGGACATTTTTTTTCCCTTTGGTTTTGCTAAAGAATTGTTGAGAGTGTCTATCTTGGAATCAGTGTTTTGTTTTAGGCCTTAATATATCCATAAAAGAAAGTCAACCATAGATTATTTGGTATTTTGTTTCATTTTTTTCCTAGAGTTCCACTTAAATGTATTATTCTTTATATGTCAGAAGTTCCCCATAATGACCATTGTAATTCCAAATCACTCTTAAAATCTTCCCATTTATCAAGATAAACAAAATTATTTGGGTTATGGTGAGACAAAATATAGGAAGCATAAATTTTTCCAGAAGGAAGTCACGGCTTTAATGCAGAGATAAGCCCATGATAAATAAGTAAGAGTCTACCAGGGTGAGTCAATGGTGTGCACTTGTGAATGGCTCTTGGCTTCCCCAATCAAGCAGAGAGTGTGATCAAAGCCTCAATAATTATTGACCTCAGAATACGGACTGATCAAAGTAACTCTCTTTCTTAATTTGCCATCATGAAGGTTTTGTAGGGAGCCTGAAGCAAAATTTAACCAAGTACCTTTTCCTTTTTATGAATAGATCATTGGTTTAACAGACTTACACATTTTTTTTTTCTGGCCACACCACGTGGCATGAGGGACCTTAGTACCCCCACCAGGGATCAAACCTGTGCCCCCTGCAGTGGAAGCGCAGAGTCTTAACCACTGGACTGCGAGGGCAGTCCCCAGCCTTACAAACTTCTGACATGTAAAATTTTATTCCATATAGTGTTGATTTTTATGTATGGTGTATGGTCACTAACAGAATCTTTAACATTTTATAATGAAGTTATATATATGCATTTTAATTTCCACTTATTCTGTATTTTTTGCTATTTTTGGTGTAAGGAAATAATACCGTTTGTGTATGTGTATGTGTGTGCTCACGTTGATCATTTTTGTTTGTTTGTTTTGTTTTTTGGTTTGTTTGTTTGTTTCTGGTATGCAGGCCTCTCACTGTTGTGGCCTCTCCCGTTGTGGAGCACAGGCTCCGAACGCGTAGGCTCAACGGCCATGGCTCACGGGCCCAGCCGCTCCGTGGCATGGGGGATCTTCCCTGATTGGGGCACGAACCTGTGTCCCCTGCATCGGCAGGCAGACTCTCAACCACTGCGCCACCAATGGAAGCCCATTGATCATTTTTTGTCAACTTTCCTTAACTCTCTTATGAATCGTTATTTATTATAGAAACAAGTTCCTCTTAGGTTTAAAATATATGAGTATTTCTAAGATCTTCATCTGTACCTCTGAATCCTAGACACTTGACTTTTTTGAAAGCTATTAACTATAGAATCTGTTGACCCTCACCCAAGAGGCTTGTATCCTTATTCTTTATTAAAGTAAATGATGCATTTTCTTGCTTGAGAAAGTAGACCATTTTTATTACATTATTTTTATTGGATCCTATTATTGGATTACCTCTTAGGTCATTTTCATGGGAAAATCAGAGAAGAACAGTAAATTATTTTAAATTTTATTTGTGAATTTCTAAAACATATTACTGGCAGCATGCATTTAGAATTACAATATCTTGATTCTGCTAGGACACTGTCTTATCTAAGTTTCCTTCTTAACTAAATCTTTTTCCAAATGAGAAAAATCTCAACATGCTTGCAAATCTTCAAAGGTTCATCTCTATTAAGGCAAAGAATTTCACAGCATTGCAGTTCTTCATATCTCAGTGGGTATTTTCTAGTGAAGTCTCATCAAGCGGTATTTCATGGCTGTTCCATTGTCCCTCCTGATCAACAGGGATTCTCTTTACCTTTATAACAACAAGAAGTCTAGACTATAAGGGTCTTTGGCTCACCAATAGTATTTTATATTAAGGAAACAAGAAGTTCACTATTTTTTTTGAATTTTATTTTATTTTTTATACAGCAGGTTCTTATTAGTTATCCGTTTTATACGTATTAAGGTATATATGTCAATCCGAATCTCCCAATTCATCACACCACCACCCACCACCCCGCCGCTTTCCCCCCTTGGTGTTGGTACCTTTATTCTCTACATCTGTGTCTCTATTTCTGCCCTGCAAACTGGTTCATCTATAACATTTTTCTACGTTCCACATATATGCATTAATATACGACATTTGTTTTTCTCTTTCTGACTTACTTCACTCTGTATGACAGTCTCCAGATTCATCCACGTCTCTACAAATGACCCAATTTTGTTTCTATTTATGGCTGAGTAGTAATATTCCATTGTATATATGGACCACATCTTCTTTATCCATTCATCTGTCGATGGTCATTTAGGTTGCTTCCATGACCTGGCTATTGTAAATAGTGCTGCAGTGAACACTGGGGTGCATGTGTCTTTTTGAATTATGGTTTTCTAAGGGTATATGCCCAGTAGTGGGATTGCTGGGTCATAGGGTAATTCCACTTTTAGTTTTTTAAGGAAACTCCATACTGTTCTCCATAGTGGCTGTATCAATTTACATACCCACCAACAGTGCAAGAGGGTTCCCTGTTCTCCACACCCTCTCCAGCATTTGTTGTTTGTAGATTTTCTGATGATGCCCATTCTAACTGGTATGAGATGATACCTCATTGTAGTTTTGGTTTGCTTTTGTCTAATAATTAGGGAAGTTGAGCAGCTTTTCATGTGCTTGTTGGCCATCTGTATGTCTTCTTTGGAGAAATGTCTATTTAGGTCTTCTGCTCATTTTTGGATTGGGTTGTTTGTTTTATTAATATTAAGCTGCATGGGCTGTTTATATATTTTGGAGATAAATCCTTTGTCAGTTGATTCATTTGCAAATATTTTCTCCCGTTCTGAGGGATGTCTTTTTGTCTTGCTTGTAGTTTCCTTTGCTTTGCAAAAGCTTTTAAGTTTCAGTAGGTCCCATTTGTTTATTTTTGTTTTTATTTCCATTACTCTAGGAGGTGGATCAAAAAAGCTCTTGCTGTGATTTATGTCAAAGAGTGTTCTTCCTATGTTTTCCTCTAAGAGTTTTATAGTGTCCGGTCTTACGTTTAGGTCTCTAATCCATTTTGAGTTTATTTTTGTGTATGCTGTTAGGGAGTGTTCTCATTTCATTCTTTTACATGTAGCTGTTCAGTTTTCCCAGCACCACTTATTGAAGAGACTGTCTTTTCTCCATTGTATATCCTTGCCTCCTTTGTCATAGATTAGTTGACCATAAGTGCGTGGGTTTATCTCTGGGTTTTCTATCCTGTTCCATTGATCTGTATTTCTGTTTTTGTGCCAGTACCATATTGTCTTGATTACTGTACCTTTGTAGTATAGTCTGAAGTTAGGGAGTCTGATTCCTCCAGATCCGTTTTTTTCCCTCAAGACTGCTTTGGTTATTTGGGGTCTTTTCTGTCTCCATACAAATTTTAAGACTTTTTGTTCTAGTTCTGTAAAAAATGCCATTGGTAATTTGATAGGGATTGCATTGAATCTGTAGATTGCTTTAGGTAGTATAGTCATTTTCACAGTATTGATTCTTCCAGTCCAAGAACATGGTATATCTCTCCATCTGTTTGTATCATCTTTAATTTCTTTCATCAGTGTCTTATAGCTTTCTGCATACAGGTCTTTTGTCTCTCTACGTAGGTTTATTCCTTGGTATTTTATTCTTTTTGTTGTGATGGTAAATTAAACTGTTTCCTTAATTTCTCTTTCAGATTTGTCATCATTAGTGTATAGGAATGCAAGAGATTTCTGTGCATTAATTTTGTATCCTGCAACTTTACCAAATTCATTGATTAGCTCTAGTAGTTTTCTGCTGGCATCTTTAGGATTCTCTATGTATAGTATACTGTCATCTGCAAACAGTGACACTTTTACTTCTTTTCCAATTTGTATTCCTTTTATTTCTTTTTTCTTCTCTGATTGCTGTGGCTAAAACTTCCAAAGTTATGTTGAATAATATTGATGAGAGTGGACATACTTGTCTTTTTCCTCATCTTAGAGGAAATGCTTGCAGTTTTTCACCATTGAGAATGATGTGGGTTTGTCATATATGGCTTTTATTATGTTGAGGTAGGTTCCCTCTATGCCCACTTTCTGGAGAGTTTTTATCATAAACGGGTGTTGAATTTTGTTGACAGTTTTTTCTGCATCTATTGAGATGATCATATGGTTTTTATTCTTCAATTTGTTAATATGCTGTATCACATTGATTTGCGTATGTTGAAGAATCCTTGCATCCCTTGGATAAATCCCACTTGATCATGGTGTATGATCCTTTCAATGTGTTGTTGGATTCTGTTTGCTAGTATTTTGTTGAGGATTTTTGCATCTATATTCATCAGTTATATTGGTCTGTAATTTTCTTTCTTTGTAGTATCTTTGTCTGGTTTTGGTATCAGGGTGATGGTGGCCTCATAGAATGAGTTTGGGAGTGTTCCTTCCTCTGTAATTTTTTGGAAGAGCTTGAGAAGGATGGGTGTTAACTCTTCTCTAAGTGTTTGATAGAATTCACCTGTGAAGCCATCTAGTCCTGGACTTTTGTTTGTTGGAAGATTTTTAATCACAGTTTCAATTTCATTACTTTTGATTGGTCTGTTCATATTTTCTGTTTCTTCCTGGTTCAGTCTTGGAACCAGGACTGATATACCTTTCTAAGAATTTGTCCACGTCTTCCAGGTTGTCCATTTTATTGGCATAGAGTTGCTTGTAGTAGTCTCTTAGGATGCTCTGTATTTCTGCGGTGTCTCTTGTAACTTCTCCTTTATCGTTTCTAATTTTATTGATTTGAGTCCTCTCCCTCTTTTTCTTGATGAGTCTGGCTAATGTTTTTTCAATTTTGTTTATCTTCTCAAAGAACCAGCTTATGGTTTTATTGATCTTTGCTATTGTTTTCTTTGTTTCTATTTCATTTGTTTCTGCTCTGATCTTTATTATTTCTTTCCTTCTACTAACTTTGGGCTTTGTTTGTTCTTCTTTCTCTAGTTCCTTTAGGTGTAAGGTTAGATTGTTTATTTGAGATATTTCTTGTTTTTTGAGGTAGGCTGGTATTGCTATAAACTTCCCTCTTACAACTGCTTTTGCTGCATCCCATAGATTTTGGATTGTCGTGTTTTCATTGTCATTTGTCTCTAGGTACTTTTTGAGTTCCTCTTTGATTTCTTCAGTGATCTCTTGGTTATTTAGTAATGCATTGTTTAGCCTCGATGTGTTTGTGTTTCTTACGTTTTTTTCCCCTGTAATTGATTTCTAATCTCATAGTGTTGTGGTCAGAAAATATGCTTCATATGATTTCAATTTTCTTAAATTTATTAAGGCTTGATTTGTGACTCATGATGTGATCTAATCTGGAGAATGTTCCATGCTCACTTGAGAAGAAAGTGTAATCTGTTGTTTTTGGATGGAATGCCCTATAAATATCAATTAAATCTATCTGGTCTATTGTGTCATTTAAAACTCGTGTTGCCTTATTAAGTTTCTGTTTGGATGCTCTGTCCATTGGTGTAAGTGTGGTCTTAAATTCCCCCACTATTGTGTTATTGTCGTTTTCCTCTTTTATACCTGTTAGCAGTTACGTTATGTATTGAGGTGCTCCTATGTTGGGAGCATATAGATTTATAATTGTTATATCTTCTTCTTGGATTGAACCTTGATCATTATGTAGTGTCCTTCCTCGTCTCTTGTAACATTCTTTAAAGTCTATTTTATCTGATATGAGTATTGCTACTCCAGCTTTCTTCTGATTTCCATTTGCATGGAATATCTCTTTCCATCCCCTCACTTTCAGTCTGCCTGTGTCCCTAGGTCTGAAGTGGGTGCCTTGTAGACAGCATATATATGGATCTTGTTTTTGTATCCATTCTGTGAGCCTGTGTCTTTTGGTTGGAGCATTTAATCCATTCACATTTAAGGTAATTATCGATATGTATGTTCGTATGACCATTTTCTTAATTGTTTTGGGTTTGTTTCTGTAGGTCCCTTTCTTCTCTTGTGTTTCCCCCTTAGAGAAGTTCCTTTAGCATTTGTTGTAGAGCTGGTTTGGTGGTGCTGAATTCTCGTAGCTTTTGCTTGTCTGTAAAGCTTTTGAGTTCTCCATCAAATCTGAATGAGATCCTTGCTGCATAGGGTAAAATCTGTTGTACTTTCTTCCCTTTCATCACTTTAAATATATCATGCCACTCCCTTCTGGCTTGTAGAGTTTCTGCTAAGAAATCAGCTGTTAACCTTATGGGAGTTCCCTTGGATGTTACTTGTCAGTTTTCCCTTGCTGCTTTCAATAATTTGTCTTCAATTTTTGCCAGTTTGATTACTATTAGTCTCGGCGTGTTTCTCCTTGGGTTTATCCTGTATGGGACTCTCTGTGCTTCCTGGACTTGGGTGGCTATTTCCTTTCCAATGTTAGGGAAGTTTTCAACTATAATCTCTTCAAATATTTTATCTCGTCCTTTCTCTCTTCTCCTGCTCGAACCCCTATAATGCGAATGTTGTTGCACTTAATGTTGTCCCAGAAGTCTCTTAGGCTGTCTCATTTATTTTCATTCTTTTTTCTTTATTATCTTCTGCAGCAGTGAATTCCACCATTCTGTCTTCCAGGTCACTTATCCGTTCATCTGCCTCAGTTATTCTGCTATTGATTCCTTCTAGTGTAGTTTTCATTTCAGTTATTTTATTATTCATCTCTGTTTGTTTGTTCTTTAATTCTTCTAGGTCTTTGTTAAACATTTCTTGCATCTTCTGAATCTTTGTCTCCATTGTTTTTCCGAGGCCCTGGATCATCCTCACTATCCTTATTCTGAATGCTTTTTCTGGAAGGTTGCCTATCTCTACTTCATTTAGTTTTTTTTTTCTGGGGTTTTATCTTGTTCCTTCATCTGGTACATAGGTGTCTGCCTTTTCATCTTGTCTATATTTCTGTGAATGTCGTTTTTGTTCCACAGGCTGCAGGATTGTAGTTCTTCTTGCTTTGCTGTCTGGCCTCTGGTGGATGAGGCTATCTAAGAGGTTTGAGCAAATTTTCTGATGGGAGGGACTGGTGGTGGGTAGAGTTGGCTGTTGCTCTGGTGGGCAGAGGTCAGTAAAACTTTAATCCACTTGTCTGCTGATGAGTGGGGCTGGGTTCCCTCCCTGTTGGTTGTTTGGCCTGAGGCGACCCAACACTGGAGCCTACACGGGCTCTTTGGTGGGGCTAATGGTGGACTCTGGGAGGGCTCACACCAAGGAGTACTTCCCAGAATTTCTGCTGCCAGTGTCCTTGTCCTCACAGTGAGACACAGCTACCCCCTGCCTCTGCAGGAGACCCTCCAACACTAGCAGGTAGGTCTGGTTCAGTCTCCTATGGGGTCACTGCTCCTTCCCCTGTGTCCTGATGCGCACACTACTTTGTGTGTGCCCTCCAAGATTGGAGTCTCTGTTTCCCCCAGTCCTGTCGAAGTCCTGCAATCAAATCCCACTAGCCTTCAAAGTCTGATTCTCTAGGAGTTCCTCCTCCTGTTGTTGGAACCCCAGGTTCGGAAGCCTGACGTGGGGCTCAGAACCTTCACTCCAGTGGGTGGACTTCTGTGGTATAAGTGTTCTCTAGTTTGTGAGTCACCCACCCAGCAGTTATGGAATTTGATTTTATTGTGATTGCACCCCTCTTACTGTCTCATTGTGGTTTCTCCTTTGTCTTGTGGATGTGGGGTATCTTTTTTGGTGAGTTCCAGTGTCTTCCTATCGATGATTGTTCAGCAGTTAGTTGTGATTCCAGTGCTCTCGCAAGAGGGAGTGAGAGCATGTCCTTCTACTCCGCCATCTTGAACCAATCCAGAAGTTCACTATTTTTTGTGGCCCATTTTTTGACTGGTGTCTCTCATGTGTGATTTATGTCTGCTTAATACATTTGAATGGAGACACTTCAAAGATAGTTTACCTTTCCTTAAGAAAAAAAGAAAAGAAAATTTAAAGTGTCCTAGAATTTCTTTCTGAGGGCAAAATCAGCAAAGTATAAAACAATGAAATATCCTGATGTCAGAATCCATAGGTAGACGTAGCAACACTGACTATCAGTACCAAGGAAATGTAGGAGCAGATTATTCACTGGTATTTTCTGAAAAAAACAAAACAACAACACTAAAAAAACAAAGTTAAGGACCCCTGAATTAATGGGGTAAAATTTGATTGTTTCATGAGTAAAAGGACTAGATTTAATGCCATTTAAATAGATAGTGACCTATGATAGCTGAAAGCTGTGGAACATCACATGAGAAAATCTTAAAATTGCGTTTTTTATTTCAAGATTGAGTTGGACCTGCAGCTGATATTTGACTTATATATTTCATCTAAGTATGTTGTAAAATGGTAATTGTCCAAATAAAAATTACTAATTTTTTGAAAACATGTACTTGTAAAATACTTTCTATTTTTTGTACTAATCAAGGCCTAGAGATACAAATATGAATTTCAGAGTCTGGTTTTTCTCTTTTTCCTTAACAAAATGTGATTTCATGTAACTTTTCCTCCAGTACAGTTTTCATCTGATTTCTCCTCTCTTATCACTCATACTCAGACTACCCACAACATGGCCTCTTCCTTTGTCCTCTTTTGGAACTCTTTTTGCCAGGATCTCCAAACACCTCATATTTGCCCAACTTAGAGAATTCAGTATATTTGATATCTTCTTCTAAGATTTATCCACTGTATTTCGTATTTTTGACATTATGCTCCCTATTGCAATTTTTCTGCTTTCTGGTACACTATACTTGGCTTGTAATCTTGCCACCACTGTGAGATTTTATGCTTGGCTTTCTCATCACTTATATCCTCTTTCTGAGTCATTTTATCCACTCTTTGTCTTCAGATTCTCTGTAGAAGCAGAATCCTACTAAGTCTATATTTCCATCCCAGATATATTACGTGAATTCTGGACTTTTATTATCAACTCCAGTCCTGAGCATCATATACATCATATGCTGAACTCAAAGGCTTTGTTCCATAAGCATTTCTTCATGTAGTCTGACCTATTTCAATTAAAAGAACCATTATTCATTTACATTCTAAAGTCTGAAAACTGCATATTTCAGGTATATATTTCACCATCAAGTTGTATTTTTCTGGACTTCATCTCATCTTTTTACCTCTTATTTCTTATTTGTCATGTCTCATTTAGTCTGCTTATTAGTCTCCCAACTTGTGGTTTTCTATAGCTTTGCCCAGTCCCTTCTCCACAATCTCCCTAATAGAATGTTTCAAATATCAAAAGAGTAATTCATCTTAAATTGAATTTGATGTATGAAATGAAATACCAATTGATTTTCTTAAAATTGCAAGTTAGTTGTTTCAGATCTATTTACCAAATATTCCTCATTTGATTTGTGATGTCTATATTACTGTATAATAAATTCTTACATGTGATTGAATCTCTTTCTGGGCAATCTTTTCCAGTCTGTATTGTTCGTACAGTTGCTTATCTGGGAACAGTATTACTCTATATTACCTGTTATGTCTTCATAATGTACTGAGATTTTTTTTATAACTAGATTCTTCACATTAGTCTTTTCTTTCTGAATTATATTTGATATAGTCACTATTGATTTTTTTTCAAATCACTTTTTTCAGTGACTCCCAAAGAAACCCATTTGAATTGCATTAAATTATGGCATAAAATGAGGGAGAATTGATGTTTCTATATGTACAGTTGCATTTGAATAATATGATATATCAGCTCATTTATTCTCTCAAAGTGTTAAATCCTTAAATGAAGATTTGTAGTTTCTTTATAGATTTCACACAGAGAGCTAGAAGGAAGATTAAAAGGTCCTCTTTTGCCATTTTCTTTTTCAAGGGAATAGTGTAGTGAAACTGTTCTCTCCTATGAATTTTATATAATTAGGATTGTCCCTAGAAAGTTATTCATTTTCACCCCTCCTCTCTATAGCACAGTCACATTATCTGTGAACCTTTAGAACACTCCTCCTGTACACCTAAAGAGAGTGATTAAATCCCAATTTGGGCAAAAATAGCTGAAAGTCCATTACAATTAGGTATTTAATAGAAATGTGACCTTATTTTGTAGTGACAACTGGTGGGATTGGAATAGTATAATTGCAATTTAATTTATTTAAAGATGGAGCTATAAATCATTATTTTTTCCATATTCTCCTTATAATTTTGTGTTCCAAGACATGATCAATCTCTCTGATGGAGTCAAACTAACCAAATTCATGAAAGACTAATCTGTAAACCAGAATACTAAATTATTATTTTAAAACCGCATATACCAACTTGTAGCGATTAGAGTCGCCAAACAAGAACAGTAATACTAGTAATAATAGCTCTTACTTATTAAATACTCTGTTCCATAAGAGGGAATAGAGCCTTACTTTTCAGAATTTAGGCACTGTCAAACTGCTTAAATTCAACCTTGGCTCTTTAAATGAATCACTCTGTTGCCTGGTACAAACAACTTAACCTCTACATGCCTGAGTTTTATCATTTGTATAATGCTTTATAGAGCTATTGTGATGAAAAAATGAGATAATATCTGCAAAGAATTTAGCATAATGCCTGATACTAAGTGATAAACAGTAGATATCACTTAGATAAAAAGGATGGTATTTTGAAAGCAGTGAACCAAGTTAATTTAATTCCCATGCTCATTTAAATTTTATTTCCCTATGACCTTTCTATCATTACGGTCAAAATATGAGACTTATTACCCAAGTCAGTTTTCAACATGGAATGTTTTGACCACCTTTGGCTTTCAAAACTCTCCCTTGAAACAATAAAACCAGGCTTTATTGAGAGAAAGAAGGGGATTTATACATTTTCAAACAAGTTGAGACAGGTCATGATTGCTCAGATCACCAAACTTTTACTATAAGTTAAAGACAGAGAGACCTCAGAATATACATGAGAGAAAAGATGGAGAGTTCTCAGGGTTGAGAAGATAAAGGAAGGGATGGGGAAGAGGTCCCATTTAAGGGCTGGAGGTGGTAGAAATCCCAGATAGTTTATGTGGGAAGCAAAAAGCTGAGGATCTTAGACCTAGATTTCTGCCTTGAACTGTGAGAAGTGACCACTAGGCAGGTGTCTTTGAACCAGAAGAGAAATGGAAGCATAGCATGCTTACAGGGTCATAAACAGAGTACCTGAGTTTCCGTGGACTCTTAGGTTTCGAAAACATGGATGTTCTAGTATGATCTCAGAATTGGAACTGGGAGCTGAGAGTTGGTGGAGCTCTTCTGGGGCTATCAAGGTTAAAGGCTTGAAGGGGCTCCCCAGCAGAGGCCATCAGGTAGATTGCTGAATCTTTAATCTTGATGGAAGTTATGACTAAGACCCAGTATCTGCAGAGTTCACGAGAGCTGTGATGGGACCTCATCAGTAAAGTGGGGCTGTGCCTGGAGAATGAACTGAAAGCTGAACATGCTGTTGACTTAGACTGCTGTGGACATTTGCCACCAGAGTATCCAGTGACCAAGAATTACTGAAAAGAGCACTATGAATTCAGAGGGCAGTACAGCAGCCTGTATACATATTAGCTGCTCCTTTAACTATCTCCATGGAGACACACCTGTGCCATATGGGGGAGAAAAGATAAATAACTTGGAAAGGCTATTTACTGAAAAGATTCCCGTTCATGCAAAAGAAACAATTAATTTTAATTGGCTAGTTCAAATTTCTGCCCCCGTAATCCCTTCCACCATCCACATAAATGGTAACTTGAGAAGGATTTGAATATAATTATAGAAAGTAAAGAATTCTACTCTTTTTATTTTTCCCCATCCAAGTCATGATGTATATGTGTCATTTCTTAACACATTAGCATTATCTTATTAATACCCACAACAACTCTGTGAGATAACTACTGTTTTTCCCATCTATTTTGAAGATTTAAGCCTCCCCCCAACAACAACAAAAAAAAACACACAAAAAAACCCCCAAAACTAACCAAAAGTCACCAATCTAGCACGTTAGAACCAAAACCCAGTCAAGGGAGTTTATTGCTAAAACCTGAGTGCTTAAGTGCTATTGTACTGTACAGTGCTGCCTGTAGACAGCGCATCCAGATTGTTCTTATACATTTCCCAGTATGGATTTCTTCGTTAGTCTCCCACACTACCATTACATACTATTTTTCTTCCTTAAAGCCATTTCCCATATTCCTCTCTCTGAAAACTCTTCCCTTCTCTTCCCTGGAACTCTTATATTATAGTTAACAACTACCTGCCAGCCTCTACTCTTTCACTGACCATTACCTCCACTTCCAAGTTTTACATAAGGACTGGGTGTTTCCTGAGCTTCTCTTTGAAGCTGCTGCTCTTCTCCCAACATCCTAGCATCTGCGGGCAGGTGAGGGGTCAGGAGCGTGCTTCTCTTCCTATCACTGATACTTTCACATTACAACTGCTCTATCTTCCTGTTAAAATCCCTGTTGCTTTAAAGTTCCTGACTTTCAGTCTAAAACTTCAGCATGCATCAGAATCACTGTTAAAACAGACCATGGGCTGGGGACTGAGAATTTGAATTTCTAACGAGTTATTGTGTGATGATTATACTACTAGCACAGCTACATACATATAAATCATTTTTAGATCTGAATGTTAAAAATAAAATCTATAGAGATTTTAGAGATGATGTTTAATCTTGAGTAGAATAGAATTATCTCACAATATTCTTTGTTGTTGAAATCTGAAATAATCCTTTTATATTTAGCAGGAATTTCCACTTCTTAATTTCACCAAATATTAATTTGACAATGATACTCGGGTGTGTAAAACTTTGCAATTATTTCATATATTAGAAAAAGCACATGTAGCAATTTGAAAATGCTTTTTGTGAGTAAATTAGGTAATTCATGACTGAAGTAGTAATACATGGACATAAACTTACCCTGTTTCAGAAGTATTCTGCAGTACATTCTCTCAGATATCATTTTGAATTTCAATCTTTACAAAACCTTGTGAAGGAACCCAATATCCCTTTTCCCCTGAAGTATTGTTTATGATAATATTTTATGAATAATAGTATTTTATCTTTTTCATTAATATTTATATGCCCATTATCAGCCTTTTGCAACTCTCAGTATAAGTAATCTCAGTAATTGCACTATGAATGAAACATCCAACCGACATCTATTATTTGGGACGCTTTGCAATTTTCTTTTCAATTTATTGTTCAGCTACACAAATAAATTACTGCTAACAGCCTGAATTGAGGATAGCATGTATTCATGTGACAATTCTAATTAAAAATGTGGGTTGATTTTTAGTTATTTTAAATGACAGGTAAGATACCGTTTTCTAGATAAATATAACACATATCTAAAAGATATTTTTTCAGCAATGTTAAAGTCATTGTTGGTAAACAAAAGAGAGAACAAGATTATACATTAGTTTGGGAAATACTGACAGAACAAGGTTAAAAACAATTAAACAGGAAAAAGGGAAATTTCCTTATCCTCTCCTATTTTAGTCCACTGAAAATGAGTTATCTCCATTCCTACGTGAAAAGCTATGTTCCCTTATTTCACATATACTATGGGTCTAGATAAATTTTATATCAACTCCTATGTGAGATATAAATTTTAACATAGCATTGAAGTAAACATAACGAGGATGAAAATCTCCTAATTTTCTTATCCAGGGGGTGCTTTGTTGCATAGAATAGAAAGCAGTGAGAATTAACTTATCTAAAATCAGTTATATTTTAATGTTAGCAACCTCATGGAAGCCCAGGGCTTCCTGGGAACTTGAAATTCTTTACCAAACTATTCACTCAGCCTTTCTGGGACACATGCTTTCTTATCTCTTCTTTCTGCATGTCAGCTTGATTCTCCTGCTTCTCTCTGTGGCCCAGCTCTCCCTGCTTACGTATCACTGCATTCTTGACTCATCGTGGCTATTCCATGGCACCTTCAGCTCCCAGACTGTCAGAGCTTGTCATTTCAGCTCCAGTGATTGAGTGATTCATTCTGTTTCCCAAATGGAAATTGCCAGGAGAGAGAAACCGAATGGCTGATTTTGGATCAGATACCTGCCTCTTGTTAAATCTGGTGTGCCTAGAAGACTTGAGTTGCATATATTTTAGGCCCACAAAGTGGGGGCAATATGCTAAATCTTTATTTCTTTTCCTGTAAAAAAATATATATATGCCTTTTTTTTTTTTTTTTTTTTTGCGATACACGGGCCTCTCAACTGTTGTGGCTTCTCCCGTTGCGGAGCACAGGCTCCGGACGCGCAGGCTCAGCGGCCTATGGCTCAGGCCCAGCCGTTCTGCGGCATGTGGAATCTTCCCAGACTGGGGCACGAACCCGTGTCCTCTGCATCGGCAGGTGGACTCTCAACCACTGTGCCACCAGGGAAGGCTGGGCAGCATCTTTATGTCCCTATTTTCTCTGCCCCAACCTGGCAAAACTCTTACTCATTCTATCAATAGCAGTTTACTTCTCTTCTCTGGGGGAAATTAGACTTCGGCTCCTTATACTACGTTAAGTCCTCTTGTAGCTTTTGCTTACCGGCTTCCTTTTAAAATGCTCAAAACCTGCCTAGCTACTGAAGTTGCAGGGGAGATGTGGGCCCAGTAGCTATAACAATTGGTATAGTGTATTGGGTTTGGATTGTAATTCATGGTTTACTGAAAAGCCTGTCTCGATCATACGATCGAAGGTGATCTTTTCCATACACAGCCTGGTCAACTGATAGAACTCGTAATACTGCCATAGGGTTGGGTCAGTTTCTGAGTCATTTTATTGAAAATGAGTTGTACAAAGAATGGCTTACAGATTTTTCCAGTGTTGATTGAGAATTTAGTTCAAATATTCAGGGTCCAAATAGGCATTGGCATATCAGCTTGTCTAGGGGATTTTCCAGGCATGCAGTTAAATTGTCCTTTGTCTGTGGTGGTGGGTGGGAAAAAGAGTAGTTTGGGGAATATTTCTAAGCTCAGTTGGATTAGTAGTTCCTGGTGATAAAGCCATGGAAGCCATTATCCAGACTGGGCACTTTTGGCATTTAGCAACTAGAAAGGCTTATAAACTGGAGTAAAAGGAAAACAAGTTTCTTTTTAATTAAGTCATCTAGTCTGTAAGCAAATAAAGTGAATCAGGGACATTCTGGAAGTCTTTCTATTTGATGGAGAGGAGTGGGAGCTCCAGCTTTCCTGGAAGTCTGTTATCCTGAGCCAAGGCTCACTAGGTCAGCTTTGCAAAATGTCTGAAATGGGAATGAAGTTGTGACCATTTAGGAGAGAAAATAATGGCTTTCAGAGAAGGCTATCCTCAAAGTCATATATTGAACTTTTTCTTCTTCAAGTTTTTTTGAATTGTGTTCATAAATGTGTGTTGAACTTACTTGTTTAACCTTTTAATAAGTTGGTGAGGAAATCTTGAATGATTTTATTCCTTGGGTAGAAGTTGAACTGAAATCGTTATGGTTTAGGTTTCTCAGATGCTTTATTTGCTTACATAGTCCTATCTTGAGAGAATTTTGATGTGTATATAATCCAGGTGGAAGGTAGGATGGGATGTATGTTTCGAAAATGGGCCAGTTCTGTGCTTTCTGTTCAGCTATAAGAAATGTCCTGGGCTTCCCTGGTGGCGCAGTGGTTGAGAGTCCGCCTGCTGATGCAGGGGACACGGGTTCGTGCCCCGGTCTGGGAAGATCCCACATGCTGCGGAGCGGCTAGGCCCGTGAGCCATGGCCGCTGAGCCTGCGCCTCCGGAGCCTGTGCTCCGCAAGGGGAGAGGCCACAACAGTGAGAGGCCCGCCTACCGCAAAAAAAAAAAAAAAAAAAAAAGAAATGTCCTGATTCTCAAGGTTATGACGGTTTTATATTTTAAACAAAATCTGTATTTCAATTTGTCATGTTTTCCTGGTAGCGCAAGCACACAAACAGACTCCATAGTTTTCAATATAGAGGGACTTTATGACTTGTTTTAAACAAATAGGTTAATTATATTAAATGTTCCCATTGGCAAAGTTTTGTTTCTAATATAGAAAGTGTCCCCTACACTTTACATATTTAGGTAAAGTGACTAAGACATTCTCTTACACAGTATTGAAAAACTCAAAGTTTGTTGCCTGCTGATTTTAGGGGAATAGGGAAGTAAAAGCTGACGCTGACTGATAGCCGTTTTTTTACAAAGAAATGTGTCTTGGAAGTTTGTTACTTTCTGAAAAAAATTTCTGTCCCATAGCAAAAAAGTAGCATAGAAATGGAAATAGCTTATTTCTGGGGGCTTACCTCATTAAGAAACTTTGTATTGTTTTTTATCTTAGAAAAAATTTCACTTGGAGACTTTTTTTCCTCTAATATGCTAAGTGGATGAAGCAGCTATTGAAGTAAGTGGGAAAAATGTTCCCTACAAATTTTGAAGCAACTGTTTGAGTTAACATTTCTTTTTCAAATACACACACACACACACGAAAACACCATGGTGAAGATAAATTTTAAAATAGAATTTTAGGATTTAACGCTGCTAGTATCAGGAATTTTTCTACCTGCTGATCCTAATTAGAATTTGCTGAGGGTAGAAGCCATGGTCGATACAAGTGAGGGCAATGCATGCTCCATTTCATGTTCTGTGAAACTACGTTGGCCCCTAGCACTGTGGACCTCCAGTTGTGCAACCTCAGCCAATGCTGTACTTCTCAGGGGTATTTTCATAATGTTGAAAGGTCCTCTATAGCAGTTTGTTGAGATCAGATTAAAGGATTATTTTTGAGTAAAAAAAAAAAAGTCATGGGGCTTCCCTGGTGGCGCAGTGGTTGAGAGTCCGCCTGCCGATGCAAGGGACATGGGTTCGTGCCCCGGTCCAGGAAGATCCCACATGCCGCGGAGCGGCTGGGCCCACGAGCCATGGCCGCTGAGCCTGCGCGTCTGGAGCCTGTGCTCCGCAACAGGAGAGGCCACAACAGTGAGAGGCCTGCATACCGCAAAAAAAAAAAAAAAAAAAAAAGTCATGGAAAAAATACGGTCACTTCTATCCATTCAAGAAAGAAAGAAAGGAGAGATGCTCTTCTTGCTCACCTGCATTTTCCCTAAAACTGTAAACAATGCACAGGAGGGTGATTTCTTTCTTTTCTAAAATGGATATTATCATAATGCAATCTTATTCATCTACTGTCCTGCAAATGTATTTATTCCTTGAGCATAAAAGTAGAAGAATTGTTTTCTAAAACATTGAATTTTACCTATTCTTGATGAGTTTTATATAAGTGTTCTATCTGATTGTTAAGAAAGATGATGTTTTTAGTTTTATATCACCTTTCTTTTTGCACTCCTGTGCATGGTTGAACTGGCTGATGTGTAGGAGTTCTCAGGAATTTTAGCATTAGTCTAAGAAAAATTTAATTAGAAATATGATTCATCAGTTGCAGAATAAATCATATAATAAATTCCTGAGCTCATTGTGAAGGACTTTGAGTTATGGCTAATTTGAATAATCCAGCCCAATAGGGAATTTCCTCTCACCGTCATTTGTAAGAAAAGAAAAGCAGCCCTGCAGCTGCTGATATGTTTTTTACTGACACTGGAAGTAATTTCTAAATAAAAGGAAAGAAAGAGTTGCCGAGAGCTTAGAATGAAAGGTTTTCAGAAATGTTTTTCTCTTTGAGATTTCTTTATTTATTCTTATTATATCCCCTCTAGGAGTAAAAATAATGTCCTCCAGCCCAGTCAGCATTAACAATTATATGTTTGTGAGCAGACAGAAACTCAGGATGCCATAGACTCTATTCCTATAAATATAGTAAGGGTAGGAACTGCAGAGAGGGGTAAATGGGAGGTGGGTGGGATGGAAGTCTGCCAAATAAGCTCATGGGCGTTATATAGATCAGGATTCACAGGCTTAAATGCCCCTAGGACTGTGTGAGCATCTTAGTGAGTTGAAGAACACATGCCTCATTTAAGTAGTCTCACCTTTAGGAATCTTTATATTGTTGCAATGAGTTAATCCTGCCTCAGTGTTGCCAGAGTGTGGGACCACCAATAAGTGAATCATCTCTTAGATGAGAGCTGAATACTCTTCCACAAGAGACAGCAAAATAAGAGACACTCAAGAACATAATATTCACTAATACCTTGCAACCAAGAAAAAATTACTAGACAAGCAAATAAGCAGGAAAATATAACTCATAATCAAGATGAAATTTAGTTAATAGAAACAGATTCAGAAATGAAACATGATGGGATCAGAAGGCAAAGACTTTAAAACAGCTTTCATAAATATGTCTAAAGTAAAAATAAAGTACTGTTATAAATAGGGAGTTGGCCAAGGGAAACTAATCAGAAACAACACCGTCAGTAGTGAAGCTGAGTGACTTGTTGCTTAATGATATCTCCCAAAATAAAATGTGTATGCTTTGATAGGTGTGTGTGTCTGTGTGTGTGTGTGTAATTTGAAATATAGATACATACTGCCTAAGAAACAAAAGTTTATTTTGGATCTTCTGGCTCAGCCATGAAACATATGTGTACAAATTCTCTGATAGAGCCGCTGTGTTTTAAAAGAAGCATAGGGTTTCTTTAATGCTTCAGCACTGATTGTATGACTTAAATACACACATACATGCCTGTACAAACAGAGATTTACCTCTTGCTAGAGATATTGAATTAGGGGATATGTGGAATATACTTGTTTGAGTATTTAAATATAGTCTCCCTGTAGAATGATCTAAGTGAAAAACTTGACCATTAAAAATATAGAGAAACAAAAATACTATTTTCGTGTTCATCACTTTGTTTTTCTATTAAGAGCTATTTAAAAGTTAAAACTTTTTTTTTTCTGAAGAGGCGAGAGGAAAGCCTTGTTGTGTTAAATCCTATAGGCAAGTCCTTAACTCTTATAGAGACTCAGCTCTGGAGTTGAATAGATAGCATCTCCAATTTCGCCTACTAACATTAGAGACCTGTGCTCTGCAGATACTGACAAGAGAACTTTAACACTTCCCTTCAGTATTGAACAATATCTGGGATAGTTTATAAATCATTATTTCTCATTTTAATGGTCTTGATCCAAAGGATTTTCAAGTTCACTTCAGATTAACCAAACTAAGTAGGTTACATCATACTTGGTGAGTACAATTTAGTGTAACTATTGACATATTACCAAATAATTCTGTTTTAAATATTTCCCTGAGGGGAAGTCTCATGTTTTACTCTGTTTTCTAGGGTTATGCAAAATTGCCTGGCACTCAACCTTAGCTTTCTGATTCCTTAGTTCTGTGGAAGAGCTTGATTTATAAATTTGTTGTTTTGTTCTGTCTATTTTTGGTTTGTTAACAGTATTGTATCTTTCCCTACACCTTCATCAATATTTTTCAGTAATTTTCATTCTAAAAGGTCTTATAGTGTAAACAAGTATTTTTTTTGTCATGAGAATACTTTCTTACTAAATGTTACATACAAAACCTGTCAGTAAAGGAGGGGAAATTTTAGCTGTTTTGAAAAGCCTCCTTATCCCAAGTCACTGAGGCAACTCCATGGATTCTTAGATTTTTTGAACTTTAGTTTTACCAATAAAATAAGAATAACACCTATCAGTAAAATAGGAATAATACCTATTCACCTATATAGTAGATTTGTTGAAAGGATGTTTATCATATGGTAAAATGTCTCCTGCCCTTTGATGATATTTAATGAGGTTGTCATTGTTATTCCCACAATATGCTTTACAAATGGGAAATGAAGAATATCAAATCTCTAAGCTTAGCTTTTCTAGATGAATCAGTTTATAAAGGACACAAGGGTTCTTGAGATGACCAGAAAGACAGACCAGTTCAGTTTTTCATTGACCAGAGGCAAAATACCTTTCATGTGTGTGCATTCATGGACAAACATCTGAATTGTTTTAGAACTGTTTCAGATTTAAAGAATTACTGTTAAGATAATACAAAGAATGTCTGTATACCCACATCATTTCCCCTATTGTTAATATCTGATGTTAGTTTGGAACATTTATAAAATGAGTGAAACAATATGGATACATTATTATTAACTAAAGTATATAACTTGTTAAGATTTCTTTAGTTTTTCCCTAATTCCTCTTGATTGTGACTGTTTCTTAGACTTTTCTTACTTTGAGGACCTTAACATTGTTGAGGAATATTAGTCAGGTAATTTGTAGAATGTACCTCAGTTGGAATTTTCCTGCTGTTTTTCTCATGATTATATCAGGATAATCTATTTGGGGGGGATTTTCATCACATCATATCAAGGGCACTTAATATCAAATGACTTATTATCGTTGATGTTAATTTGGTCACCTGACTTGAGGTTGTGTTTGTCATATTTCTCCTTTCTCTGCTGTACTTTTAGGAAGAAAGCCACAATGTGCAGCCCACATTTAAGGAGTCAAGAGTTATTTATATACTATCTCCTTAAGGACAAAATACCTACATTAACTATTTGAGATTCTTACAATGTGATATGTTTGTTTATTCCACCCCCCCTTATTTATAAACCATTTATTTTTCTCAGTATGGGCTATTTGTTTTATACTGTGGTTTATAAATCCAATACTATTTAATTCAATTTTTTGCTCAGGTTTTTTTCCAGCTTTGGCCATTGGGAGTCCTTTTAGTTGGCTCTTAAAATGTTCCAGACTCATCTTCTATATTTCCTGTCCCAGTCCTAGTATCAGCCATTTCTCAAGGAGCTCTGACTCCTTGTATTGCAGAATGATATTAGAAACCAACATCTTGTGCTAGATTTGCTCATTATTACTGTGTGTCATTGTTTCTAAGTCCTCTCAAGCTAAAAGTCCTGAAGATATATATGTCTGTACTAATATGTGTATTTTCACATATCTATACATATTTCTACATGTAGCCATCTGTATATTAAGCTAAATAGGAGTTTGTAATGATATCTCTAACTCTAACTCATTATCACATGGATCATTTTAGCCATCTCTCCTATTTATTTGTAACTGTATTCCAACAGAGAAAAACCTAGATCCCACAAAAACCTAGATCCCACCAGCCGCCACTGTATTAGTATCCTATTGCTGCTATAACAAATTACCACAAACACCGTGGCTTAAAGAACACTAATTATATTTCTTTATGTCAGGAATATGTCATAATTTTACTGGCTAAAATCAAGGTATCCGCAGGACTGCTGCATTTTTTTTTATGGAGGCTCTACGGGAGATCTATTTTCTTACCTTTTTCCAGCCACTACAGGCTACATTTGAATGTTTATAACAGCTTTACCATAATCACCAAAAACTAAAGCCTCCTATAAATGTGTAAGTTTTGTATGACATTATTTTTTAAATTGGTTGAATACCTAGGAGCACAGTTCCCTGGATTGTATGTTAAGATTATGTTTAGTCTTTGAAGAAACTGACAATCTGTCTTTCTAAGTGGCTGTACCATTTTGCAATTTCACCAGCAATGAGTGAGATATCCTGTTACTCCACCTCTTTACCAGATGTTGATATTGTTGGGTTTTTTTTTTTTCATTTTAGCTATTCTGATAGGTGTGAAGGACTATCTCATTATTGTGTTAATTTGTGATTCACTAATGACAAACACTATTGGCATGTTTTCATATGCTTATTTGCCACCTGTATGTTTTCTTTGAAGATGTGTCTGTTCAGATCTCTTGCCCATTTTCAAATTGTGTTTTGTTTTCTTTTGAGTTGTAAGAGTTCTTAGTATATTTTGGATTCAAGTTGTTCATCAGTTATATGTTTTACAACTGTATTTTGCCAGCCTTTGGCTTATCTTTCTATTCACTTAACAGTGATTTTGACAGAGCAGAATTTTTTTTTTATTTTAATGAAGTCCAGTTTACCTTTCTTCATGGATTGGGCTATTGATATTTTGTTAAAACCTCATCACCAAACCAGGGTTGTAGATTTTCTTCTATGTCTTTATCAATAAGTTTTATGTTTTGCATTTTAGATGTAAGATCCATTTTGAGTTAGTTTTTTATGTAAGGTGTAATTTTGTCTTGTTTTGTTTTATTTTTTGCAAATGAGCATCCAGTTCTCCAACTTTTTTCTTAATTATTGTGTTGACTCTTCTAGGACATTTTCTTTTCCATATAAAATTTAGAATCAATATCTGCAAAATAGCTTGCTGGGATTTTGTTTTGGATTGCATTGACTGTATAGATCAAGTTAGGAAGAAGTGACACCTTAATAATATTATCTTCCATCCATGAGCATAGAACATCTCTCCATTTATTGAGATCTTTTTTGGATATTTTTTCAGCAGTGTTTCATACTTCTGCTTATGGGTCCTATACATATTTCATTAGATTTATGCATATTTCATTGTTTGAGTGCTATTATAAATGTTGTTTTGTATACATTTCAAAGTCCAATTGTTCATTGCTGGTATATAGAAAAGCAATTGACTTTTGTATATTAATCTTGTGTCCTGAGCCTCATTTATGCTCACTTATTGGTTGTAGTGCTTTTTTTTGACAATTCTTTAAGATTTGCTACATAGACAATCATGCTATCTATGAATAGAGACAGTTTTATTTCTTCCTTCCCAATTTGTGTAAATTTTACTTCTTTTTCTTGTTTTATTGCACTAGCCAGAACTTCCTGTATGACACTGAGTAGGAGTGGTAAGAGGGGACATCCTTGCCTTGTTCACAAGGTGGAAAGTGTCTAGCTTCTCACTATTAGGTAGGATATTAGCAGTAGATTGTAGATGTTCTTTATCAAACTAAGGAAATTTATTTTTATTCCTAGTTACAGAGAATTTTTATCATGATTGGGTATATGATTTTGTCAGATGCTTTTCCTGTGACAATAAATGGGATTATATGATTTTCCTTCTTTAGTGATGTGATATCTTACATTGATTGACTTTCGAATGTTGAACCAGCTTTGTATACTTGGTCATTGTGTATACTTATTTTCATATACTGTTGTATTTGACTTTCTGGTTTTGGTGTTTGGGTAATGCTGGTCTCATAGAATGGTTTAGGAACTATTTTCTTTGCTTCTATTTTCTGGAAGAGATTTTTGTGAATTGATATCCCTTTTCCCCTTTATTTGTTTGGTAGAATTCACTGGTGAAACCATCTGGATCTGGTGATTTATTTTTTACAAGGATATTAATTATTGATTCAATTTTTAATAGATATAAGGAAATTCAGATTGTATACTTTACCATGTCTGAGTTTTGGTAGTTTGTATATTTCAAAGAATTGTTTTATTTCATCTACATTATCAAATTTGTGAGCATAGAGTTGTTTGTTATACTTTTATGGTAGGTTTTTTTTTGTGTGTGTGTGGTATGCAGGCCTCTCACTGTTGTGGCCTCTCCCATGGCGGAGCACAGGCTCCGGACGCGCAGGCCCAACGGCCATGGCTCACGGGCCTGTCCGCTCCGCGGCATGTGGGATCTTCTCAGACTGGGGCACAAACCCGTGTCCCCTGCATCGACAGGCAGACTCTCAACCACTGCGCCACCAGGGAAGCCCTATGGTATTTTTAAAATATTTTTAATAGAAGAGCATAAAGAGCTGAATGATGTGTTTTTAGTTAATTCACTTAAGAAACCTTATTACTACCACATGTCAATCAACCACTGTGCCTAGAGATACTGATGATATAAAGTAATTCTTGTATAAGCCAATATATTATGTGTTCTTTTGAGCTCTTTATAAGCAAAGGTTTAACACATTTCCTGGAAGTAGCAGATACTCAATAAATATGTTAAGATTTAACAAATTATATAATGAGTTATTTATTTGACAATTCTTGCTATCAAGATCTTAAAGTTTAATGTTAAAATCCTAGCAAAATTCTAGACTGGTTAACAACATATTTTTCTTCAAAAATGCATCGTTCTGGAAAATTTTCCCTATGTAAACAGACCCATTAATACATGAAAAACACAAAACTTGGTCAAAAGGAGGTACATTGTTTGTTAGAACAAATACAAAAGAAATTTTGAAAAATTTGGTATAGTAGTCAAAGAGTACTATAATCTTTGAAATAAGTATGCAAGAAACTTTGTGACTTAGAAAATCAAACTGAATAACTGAGTCGGTAGACAAAAATTTCTAATTTTTACTAATAAATTCCTTATCCATATTTTTCTGACATGTCTTTTTTTTTTTTTTTTTTTTTTTGCGGTATGCGGGCCTCTCACTGCTGTGGCCTCTCCCGTTGCGGAGCACAGGCTCCGGATGCGCAGGCCCAGCGGCCATGGCCCATGGGCCCAGCCGCTCCGCAGCACATGGGATCCTCCCAGACCGGGGCACGAACCCGCATCCCCTGCATCTGCAGGCGGACTCTCAACCACTGCGCCACCAGGGAGGCCCTGACATGTCTTAATACACTTTTCACATAGAGAAAAAAAGTGTGGTATTTTTCCTCTACAATGAGCAAGATTGTGTTGTCCTTCTGTTCCTTTAATACTTCTCAAATTCTAGATACTTTGAATAAAGGGGGAAAAGCATATAAAAAAGGGAAGGAAAGAAACCAAAGTTAAGTCATTGAGTTTAAATTGAAACACAATAAGGGAAAGTGGAGAAAAATAACTAAGATAATAACGTACTTCAATCATTTGAGGACTAGGAATGCTGAATGTTGAACAATCCTGAGATTCAAGTTTTGCCTTTAAGAGGAACTTTCTAGGAGAAGATACAACTTTTTAGGGAATAGTATCAGTAAGGATTTTCTAGTAAAATATGTAATAAATTGAAAGAAACAGAGTTTACAAACCAAACTACACATGAACAATTGATAAGTTAGATACAAATCTTAGTATCAGTATTTACTGATTAGAGCTACTCTTGTAGGACTCTTTAGCATCAACTAGGTATTTTAGTTGTGCTCTGCATAGCAGAACCATAGTTTTTGTTTGTTTTCAGATGGAAGAGACTGTAGAAGTAATCCCAAATGACTGTTTCTTTTTAACAACTGATGACATGTAAGTTCATTCAGTGGAAAAATTACTTGTTTTCAGCTACACAATGCCAGAGTTAAGACTAGAAGTGAAGTCTTCAGGCTCTCAGCTAAAGATGTTTTTCTCTACTGTTCACCACCTCATGGGAGCACACTGTCATATCTAAAACCATTTAAATCATATGGAATTGGCCTATTCCCCTGTGATTTAGTAGATCTAAATAACTTGCAAATAATTTAAGAAGTGGAGAATATTTTTCTAAGCTCCTTAATTAAGACTATACTTCCTCAAGAATGTGGTTCTCAAGTTAGACTTAAAAACAATATAACCCAGGTGTCACAGAGTGGACAACTCTCAGTTCAGTGGTTCAGACAGCTAGGAAATAAATCTTTAATTTGAAAATTGATTCAAGTATTGCAATTCAAGTATTGCAGTTATAGAGTACCCTTATTGATTATGCTTTCAACAAGATTCAGGAAGAGAGGAATTAAAGGAAATCACCTGTGTATCCACCCCTCTGCCAGTCTTCATTTATTTTTGTAATTGTAAACTCAAAATAGCTTGTGACAATTATAACTTGAGCTGAAAAATAGCTTGGAAGGTGTAAGAAAACAAATTCTTAATATTTTGGATTATAATTTGACACATTAATTAGAAATAAATAAATATTTATTTAGGTCTACTAAATATATAGGTGATAGAAGAGTAAACTCAGCCAGGAGTCCCAAAGTAACTTTCAATTTAGTCACTGATATTGTTCTTCTGAATTGCACTACTGAAAATTCCAGACTGATTCGTGGATGCTTAGTTACCCCTGAAGCTACTCCTTTTGTGAATTTTCTACATTTCGACACCCTTTAAAAAATACACCTTGCCATCTTATACTTATTTTTTCTTAAGATTGCTAAAGGGTATATTGGTAACATCAAGTTATTCCTTATAATCTTCTCATGAATTAAGTAGGTTATGGTTATAATTACACACATTATCTTGTTAAAAAATGAGGACCAACAAGTTAAAAAATTAGCCCTGGAATCTGACAGTCATTTAAATTTCAGTAAGGTATTTCATTGATTCTATAATACATTCCGCTATTCAAAATGCAACAAACCACAGAACAATAATTGTAAGAAATCAAAATGTTTAAGTTCCCACCATAGCAATTAATAATAAGAAATGAGACTAGGGTCTTAACATGCCTTTCACTTTTCTTATTTTCAGTGGCATGTAAGAAGTATGAGAAATTTTCTTCTTAATTTGAAGTTCCTGCTCACCAGCTCATTCTGTTCACAGTTTCAGCTGGCATATATTTAAGTGAGCATGTTCAAAGTATTGTGCTGCTATTGACGTTTTTAAGGATGAGGTGATTGGGAAAAGTCATAATTCAGCTTCCTCTGAAAATCATCTATCAGTATGCAAAAATCTAAAGCTTTCCCTTAGGGAACTCATCTAAATTCCATCTTTTGCCTGTGATTTTTTTTCTGAGCTCCTGGCATTGAAATGTATAGTAGCTACTGATCATTCTGCCATATTTTTAGGGTGTTTTGCAACCGATAATCTGTGAAGTTAATTTTCCAATTTGGAATATTTTGAAAGGAGTATTCATTCAGCTTTGCTGGCTATACATAGAACTTAAGCTGGAAGGCAGAATCAGTTTTCTAATAGGTGGAAAGTGGATGGATTAGGGAGGCACACACTTGGCATGGCTAGAGGAGTTCTAAGTCTCTCCTATCCCAAACAATACTGCATTTTGCTAATGCTTAAAATTTAATTCCTAGAGTTCCAAATGTGTGGGCTTTATAGATAAGACTTACAGAGCAGCAATCTTGGGAGGAATAACAGAATAGCTAATAATCATCTATCCTTTATAGAAATGTAAAAATTCATTTCCAGAAGACAAAATTTCAAAGTAAAAAATGATGACAACAAAAAACTCAGAGACCAGAGGATAGGATGGGAAAATGGTGTCACAAAGGATATGGAGAAGGGACGGTTTTAGAATATTTTCTTTACACTAACCTCAGAAGAAGGTCATTTTCCCAGAAGTGGGATATGTTCTTCCGAAAAGCTACATGTCTTATATTTTTTGAAATGGTAAAGATGTCTGTTTTGAGAGAAGAGTCATTTTCAGATACTATACTCTGGTTTCATTAGCCAGTTGGAAGGGTGGCTTCCCTTAGTGCTTTAACTTTTAGGCTGAATGTTTTCTTAAGAGCACAAATGCTTAATGATAGAGTCAAGGCTAGGTTTCATTCAGCCAATGTTAAGGAAACAAACCAAAAACAGTGACTTTGAATTATACTGTATTTTATATTAGCGTTGTACATCCCAAGAAAAGTTCTGCAAGACAGTGTTCTCTTATCTTTATCTGGCTTATTGTTTAGGATGCTAATTCTGATCCTGATGTTACTGAATGGAGCTGGGGTTGCTCTGTTCCTTGACTACTCAATTCAGCTGAACTTTAACCAACCATATCATGACACCATCCTGTCAATCACAAGGTGGAATACTGAAAGAATGGACCCAAAAATATAAACTAATAACTAAAATGGTGTACTACACACCTGAATTTTACTGATAAATATACTGCTAATTGGATGACCTTGAAAAAGTCTCATAACCATTCTAGGTCTCATTTGTCCTCTCAAGTAAAAGGATAGGATTGCCCTCAATGATTTCTATAACTAGAGTCACATATATAATCCAAGGGAGGACTCTATTGAGAGCAAAAGTGGGCAGTATTAGTAACTATACCTAAACCACAGACTCAAATGAGGTATGTCTCAGGAAACCTAGGATATATGAAACCCTGTCTACAATAAACAGACACCCCTTGGAAGTTCTTCCTAGTGCTACATCCTACAGACTCCCAGCTTCCTCCTCATAACAGTGATGAGGCCTCTGCAATCATTTTGTAAAATACAGTATTACTCTTCTGTCCTAGCCTTCACTGGGTGCTGGAGAGATAAGCACTTGAACCAAGCTGGGCCTGTCAGAGTTCTTTACCCAGGAATTTAGAATTGGAGCTAAAACTTTAGAGTTTAGTCTGCCTGTTAACTTTACAGGAGAAGATTTAACTGAACATTGTAAGTAAATATTCAGAAACCAAAAAAAAAATCATTTTGCAGAACAAGAGTAGAAAGAGGCAGACAGATCATTCATCTCTGTCACATTTAGTCAGCACGGTGGCCATCATAAAATAGCACTCAGGAAAAATCTTTTAAATGAATCATCTGTTTCTTAGCTGATAATAAATAGTGTTTGACAGATTTCAAACCTTATTTTCATTCTTTGATGATTATAGGTTATCCAAAATGGGTACCCTATTTCCAAGAAGGATTCCAGGTGGCTAGAATTATTAACATGTGTATTAATTAAGAGCAAAATAGGGCTTCCCTGGTGGCGCAGTGGTTGAGAGTCCGCCTGCTGATGCAGGGGACGCAGGCTCGTGCCCCAGTCCAAGAGGATCCCACATGCCGCGGAGCGGCTGGGCCCGTGAGCCATGGTCGTTGGGCCTGCGCATCCGGACCCTGTGCTCTGCAATGGGAGAGGCCACGGCAGTGAGAGGCCCGCGTACCGCAGGGAAAAAAAAAAAAAGAACAAAATAAAAATGGAAAAGTGTTAGGGGAACTCTAGGTGGTAGGAGAGATGAATGGATCAGGAATTTTATACCAATGACTTGTGGCTTTTGAGCATTAAATATTCTTTTTGGAGGTAAAGAAAGGGATGAGAGAGGCATTTCATGCAACAGAAAACAATTCTGGGGGGATGGTTATTGAAATGTTTTGAGATAGCCTCACAGTACTGAAGAAGAGGCAGCAAGCCTTGGTAAAGAAGCCTTTATTGAGCTTTGGGACCTCAATAAAGGAGTTTTTCGTTCTTTTTTCTAGGACACGACCTTTAACATGCCTCAGCCAGTCCAGTCTCTGGGTCCTTTATTCAAGTTTTAATTTCCTGGAAGAAATAAGATTGATCCAACTGGGGTCAGAAGCTTCTATTACTAGGCCAGCCAGCCATGGTGGGGAGAGAAGAATCATAATAGCACAGATAGGACCTTTGAAGGATTTAATGTGAACCAAGTAGCCATCCAAATATAGGTGAAACATACAATGTTACATCCCAATTTCAGTGATGTAGAAATGTGGGGAAAATCAAGCATCTTAAAGATAAGTATCTTAGTTTGAGTTTCCCCAGGGACAAACCCTGAGAAGAGCATTTGAGTACAAGAAACTTATTTGGAAGACAGTCCCTGGAAATGCCAGGAGAGAAGTAAAGAAGAATGACAGCAAAATATAGGAGGCCAATAAAGAGTATTTTATCAAATAAGTTGCCTCTATGAGCAAATAGAGCTTAATATCATTGAAAGGCTCTGAGAAATGATGTAGAACATGCACCAACGCATGTGAGTTATCAGTGGAGCTGTATTTATGGGGAGCATTCCTTCTATTGCACTTCTGTCCTGATCATACAAAGAATGAGCAGGTATCAGCAGTCACTGAGAACTATTTAGGCATAGAGATATGATGCTGAGAGCAAGGAAATGGTAAATGGCTGAGAAAGGGGATATTGGTGCAATAAGAACAGCTTCTGTCATATCAAGGAAAAGCAGCAGTTTTGTAATCCCAAGAGGAATGGAGAATTAATGGCGTTAGACAAACTCTTTGAAACATTAAATTTTTTAAAAAACAAAATTTACACATCTTTTCAACGGTTGAGCACTGGGCTAATTCGTGATTTTGATATTTTGATAAACGAAGTCTTCTTTGGAGCCTTAGAAAATCACTAAGAAATCAGCATTAAAGAATTATCTAAGGAGGAGAGAGGGGAGATGGCAGAAGAGTAAGAATTATCTAGTGACAAAATATATAAATAGAAGAAAACTTTGAAAGGTGGATTTCATTCTGTAAAACTTGGTTTCCAGTAAACAAATTATGTCTATTCTAAGAAGTCTATTAAACAAATAAAACCCCCAACTTTTAATGTTTTATTTATATATATATATATATATATATATATAGTCTCATCTTCCAAGAGTGCTTTTTTTCATTATTGAGAGCTAATTTCCAAAATACAATCAGAGGACACATGCAGCAGTTTGGAATTATGCTCATAGTTACTGACAGCATTCACCGCTGGATGGTCTAATCTGTCAGGGCCAAGAGTGGCAGAATATTTACTGACTTTTTTTTTTTTTTTTTTTTTTTTTTTGCTGTACGCGGGCCTCTCACTGCTGTGGCCTCTCCCGTTGCGGAGCACAGGCTCCGGACACACAGGCTCCGCGGCCATGGCTCGCGGGCCCAGCCGCTCCACGGCATGTGGGATCTTCCGGGATCGGGGCACGAACCCGTGTCCCCTGCATCGGCAGGCGGACTCTCAACCACTGCGCCACCAGGGAAGCCCTATTTACTGACTTTTTAATCTAGGTCATTTGAGGAGCAAAGCGGGGCTCAATAAGAAGTCATGCAGATGCATAAAATATTATCCTTTGCCTGATTTTGGAATTACATTAGATATGCATAAATTCAAGGATACAAAGAAAATATGTGGAATCAAAGCATACTGAGAAAATGGTAGCTGGTCAATGAGCTTGTGGTGATTCTGGGCTCTACAAAGGAGTAAAAATTCAATTAAGTGAGAATTGAGTAGAAACAAAATTTTGTTATGATATTTGGTTGAAACATTTATCAAATTAGAAGAGTATAAATCTGTGCCTAGGTCATGCACATTATCATTTTCCTTTAAAGAATTTACAATAGATTATTTGAAATCTCGTGTTCATTCCTATGCAAACAGGCAATACAATTAAAAAACTTTTTCCAGATTAACTATTGGTACTTAAGAAAATCCCTGCCCAACTTTTGCAAGTGAGTTTATTCAAATAGGGGAAATACATTAAATCACTAAATGGAAAGACATATTTTTAAAATAAAGTCTTCCCAAATTCTTTTGCATGGAAGACACATTTTTCTCCCTAAATATCTCCAAAGTGCAGAGAGAAGGTACAGCAAAGCTTTGGGTATTTCAGATAGACCTATGACAAACCTTTTTTTCCCCCCTAGCCTATATACAGAATTTCTGCAGAAAGTAGGTCTAAATCACAAAGATGTAATGGCTTCTACATTCCTCCCATGTATAAAAGTGCTGATATTTATATTTCTTGGACATAATTTTCAAGCAAAGCTTGACTTAAAGCTGAAAATACTAAAGCTAGAAAAAATTTACTTAAGGAATAATTTCTGAGGTTTTATTTATTATTAAATGTGCAATATATAATTTGTGATTTTTAAAGTAATCTATTTTTTAAGGTATTAGGGATCCAACTCTGCTGAAGTATACATGTTTATTGTAAAGTTATGGTGGTAATGCAAAATAAGGATACATATAAATATACTTTTGCATGGTTTTAAAAGTCACTGTCAATAATGAAAGTGAAAGCTTATGAGAACATATAGCATTGAAAAATGCATTTTAACATGAATTGTGCAGTCATACTCTCTATATATCCTTTAAAAAATGTTTTAATTAAGAAGTGCCAAAACTTGAAATTATTTCTTGGTGTATCAGATCATCTATATTTTTAAAGCAGAACTCTAATTCAGTTGTAATTACTGGCATTCCTCACCTAAAAGGCAGACAAGGAAATACCAACCATCCAAGAAGGTAACAAGGAAGAGCAAGGAACTCCAAAGAATAAGAGAGCAAACATAGGGCACCAAAAATGAGAACAATCTGTGCCAAGTATGTATGTGTTGCTTTGAAACATCTAATGATTAGTAATGAAATATTAAATATGTTCATTTATATATATTCTATTTTGAAGAAAATAAATGGTTTTATTCATCTCACACGTGACACAATTTGTATAATAATCAATTTATTGGTAAATCAACTTACAATTTTCTTCAAACTAAAGACTAGTGTCCAAAGGAGGAAGAGATTTCTCAAATGCTATCTTTCTGATTGACTCTGGTACATACACTCTTATAAACACTTTTTTCCCTAAGTTAAAGTTTATTTTTATTATTTATTTATTTTTTTGAGCTGACCCACTCACTCCCTGTGAAGGCAGCAAGTATGAAGCTGATAGATAACCTTAAATTAGAGAGGGGCTACTTGTTCTAAGGTTGTGTGTTTCTAAGATGCATATTCTCTTTTGAGGAGTAAGATAAAAGCAGTTAACCCATCTGGGATAGTTATTTTAAAGAAACTACCAGGCATGCTGGGTGTTTTTAGTTGTTGTCGTTTTGTTTGCAGGGCTGTTCCCAGTGTGCGGACCAATCCTATTTCTGGTCTTTTAGAGCCATGGTTATCATTGTTGGAAATGATCATTTGACCCTAGGCTTTAATGTTCATTTGTCAAAGCCTGTTGGGTGCTAGCCTTTCCATTGTGTGTCTACCAGACTTCTGGGTAGGCTTTGGGGAAGTCCTGAAATTGTTGTGAGGTGATCTCTGGATATCAGCACAATTCTTTGCTGGAGTGATTATTTTAAAATAACTTCCATTGTGGAATCTGAATGAAGTTATGCCCAATTCAAATGTGATGTGACTAGATAGTTAAATAGAGGTGGATAGATAGATACATAGATAGATAACATAAAAAGAAAGAAAAAGATAACTGTATAGATAGAAAGATACATGAATAGTTTGGGAAATATGAAATTCTACCTACCATCACTGGATATATATGGAATAGCCTTACATGTTCACCTTCATGTTTTGGAAAAATCCTTACTTTCTGGTTAGAAGTGAAGGTGGTAAAATATGGGTACATTTACACAGCATCTGATAAATTAACAGCCAGTAGAAGAAAGAAATTATTTTTCAGCTGTCTTTGTAATACTCTATCAAATAGGTATTTCCTCTGATTTTCTCACTACTCATTTTCTGTTTTCTTTGTTGACTGCAGATCTATAATTCCTGCATCCTTCTGACTTGACCATTACCATCCCAAGAACACTTTAGAGTCAACAAATAATATCTTCTTCACTCTCTTTGTATTTTAATGTCATTTCTTAAGAGACAGTTATTTACATACACACCTAAATACAAATTTTTTCAATATACATAATCACAGAAGGTAATTTGCAGGTGATCTGGTTCTATTTCCATACTATCTAGGTGAGGAAATAAGTCTGTGGTAGTTGAGGTTTTCTGAATATGTAAACAGCTTTGAGTGGAAAAGGAAAGACTCACGACATCAGACACCATGCCATTTTTAGGATTAACACGTTTCTCCTGGGGATTATTGAAATTTATTTGTAACTTGGGGAGATTGACTTCAGTGACGGGAAGTTTTTTTGTTTCTTCTTCTTTTCACTTTTCTCTCTATTTTGTTAGAAAGGAGATTTGGAAAGAATGGAAGTTTTGGAATGAGGTGCACTTTGCAAGAAGGTTGAATCTGATGACCTTGTTAATGGAAAGCCTTTGAGGATAAGCAAGGGAAAGGAGTCTGAAGGATTTGCATAAACTAAGCTATGACCCTGAGTGGGAAAAAATGAGTGGCATAATTACTGTTGGATTTAGGATGTCAGGTTTTGTTTCTGTGATGGCAATGTTCTGTCAATTTTGGCACATTTCATTCTTTTTTTTTTCTTTCTTTCTTTTTTTTTTTTTTTTGTGGTACGCGGGCCTCTCACTGCTGTGGCTTCTCCCATTGCGGAGCGCAGGCTCAGCGGCCATGGCTCATGGGCCCAGCCACTCTGCGGCATGTAGGATCTTCCCGGACCAGGGCACGAACCTGTGTCCCCTGCATCGGCAGGCGGACTCTCAACCACTGCGCCACTAGGGAAACCTGCACATTTCATTCTTTTATTCCCAGGTTTGTTTAGTGTCTACCATTTCGGTTTAGTATTTCCTTTCCCATCCATGCCTCCTCTCCTCCCCTCCCTCACCACTCACCTCCTTCTCCATCTCTCTGACACACACACACACACACACACACACACACACACAAATGAGGGAGAAGTAAAGCAAATAGCTATTTTTTAAAACACATACTTTATTTCCTAGTAGGAGCTGAGTAAGGCAAGTATTTATATATTTAAATTATCTTTACTTGATTTGTAAATTTGATTTGTTTACTTAATCCCACCTTCTGTTTCTTCACTCTCATAGATATTTAATTTTTACTCCGTAGATGCTGCTGGCCTCCTATACACATATAATTGCAATAAGTATGATCTTATTCCTTTGTTCCTTAATTTTTCTTCCTTCACTTTCTTCTTTTCTTCCCTCCTGCCATTTATATACCATCCAATATTCAACACACTACTCATATATTGATAACTTGACAGTATGCATTGTCTCACCTAGGTAATTATTTACCATTTGATTGTTACACAAATCACTTTGATTTAGGGATTATCCTTTTACCTATGTGAAATATGTTCAAATAATCATATTTCTTCTAGATAGGGGAACATATAGCCATTCAAGAACTTGAGACTGTAGTTAGTAGAATCAGCCAGGAAGCTAATGGATGAAAATGACTTAGAAAGAGCATGAGCAAACTGGTTTATACTAGTCTACAGGACTGGGTTAGTGCTACAGTTTTATTTGTTTGGTTTTTTAAAAATCACATTGCATATAATACCTAATGGCTTACGAATGTTTAATATGTTCAAAGTTAGCCTTAGTCCTTCAAGTTTCTAAGGAATATGGAAACATTGCTTGCTTTTATCTGTGATTGTTTTTTGCCTGTCAAAAAGGAACTTCATAGTTATAAATTATAACTATATAAATTGAAGAATTTCATAGATAACAAATTTGCTAATGGGCTTTTTATCCTTATAAAATTTATGAGTATGTTAATATTATAATGAAAATTGCTTAGGAGTCAAATTCATAATTATAAATGACTTAATTTAATAAAAATGTTGGTTCAAGTAATTACTTAAAGCTTCAGTTTGCTGGAAATCTTCTAGCAAATTTTTTATTAATGTCATATAATAAAGTAATTGTTATGCTTTTAATTAAATTCTCAGAGGTGACATTATACTAATACGATTTTTTTCTTCTATGCCTTTGAAAAAATTGGCTTATCTAATTCTCTTATTCAAGATGTCAGAGAATCAGCATTTAGAAATATGAGAGATTCATCCACCGAGGCTGGAGTTGGGAAAACTTGGTTCATGCTTTCAAGCTGCTGGAGCGATTTGGGAAAGAGAAATTAATGAAATACATTTTCAGTACTAAATAGCTTGTGGAGGAAGTAGTTTTCAAAGCATAAAATTTACCTCTTGATTGAGAATTCTCTGGTGAGAAACAGGATAGTTCGTCACTTGAAAATACTAGATTGAAAATAGGAAAGCAATAGAAAATATCTTTAAAACTCTAAACATTCATGTAATCTTAATGGATGTTTTTGATAATTTACACATTCGCCATTTAAAGAGTGTTTCTGAACATCCTTTTCCTTTGACGTGAGATTCCTTTTCAGTCTGCTAATGAAGAATGGAATGAATGAATTACAACATCTGCATACTTAGGAACTCATAACACAGCATGGTGAAAATCTAAATACCTTTGGAACAACTTCCTAAATTTTCTCAAAACCACTGTCATGGAGTAAAGTTATAATATGCCCTGTTAAAAATGGCAGTTTTAAAAGTCTTTAAGTCTAAGAAATCTTTGCTAAAGCAAAAGTGCATAAACAAAGTAAACATGAAACCAGGATAAGGTTGAGCTGCCCTGGTTCGATTTGGTCCTCTGGCTGTGAGTTCCACTCATTCACACACACATAGGAAACTCTAGGGGAACCTTTTGGAACAAGGTTTATGAGACACTGGTCTACAGGACTGTTTATAGATTGGTTTGACACTTTGCCATTTTAAAGCACATGAATAGTTTTTCCCTTAGAAAAGAATTCATGAAGAACAACCGTCACACATCCCTCTCCCCTTTTCCCTCACTGTTCACTTATGTTATTTATAGTAGCATGAGGTTAAGTAAAATAAATGATAACTTCGATAAGTTATTATTTCTCAATTTATAGTTTATGTTTAAAATGCATCAAAAATTCTCTCTTACAACCTAAATGATATAATTCATACCTCTCAAGAATATTGCCAACGTTACATAAAACCATTTTTGAGTGAACGCTTTGTAATATTTTTACTAGGAGAGTATATTTTTTATAATTACAATTGCCTAGTTGAGCTTAGAACCCACGCCCTTTCCTCTAAAGCATGCTGCTGAGAGTTTCAAAACTTATTTAACAGTGTTCATAGAACATGTGCCAAGACCAAGTCCAACTCTGAGAGCAAAAACAGCAATCTCTGGAAGTCATTAAGCGGTCACCATCTTGAGTACTGCAAGTAAATAGCAGCTTTCTTGCCTATTTACTTATGTTCTTATATATTTCATATTTCCCAGAAAGGCTTATAACACAAGGATTCAGATATGGTTTTATTTTTGCTAGCTATATTGTAATGACATGCCAGGGTTTTACATTTAAATTCTGGAGCCAAAGACCAATTTTGAAAAAGTTATTTTAAAAACACCATTTGGGCTTCTCCAACACTTCAGAGACAACTTGTCAGCAGTTACTATTTTACTCACCTTTCCTTGTTTACCATGTTCCCCTCAGGGAACTGTATTACTATACTAGGTTGATGCTTCTTACTCATTTTCAGGAACCGTTAGTCACATACATCATAAAAGCTGCAGGGAAAGTTTTTATACTTGCAGAAAACTGCATTAAACCTAAATATAGTTCCTAAATATAAATCATAATAGTTGGAGAATTCAAGGTATAGTCATGTGATATAATACTATTCATAAATTAAAAATGATTTTACAGACTGAACTTTATCAACATGAAAAGATAATCATGTAGAATGACCAATTGAAAAACAGATTATTTTCTTTATAATTTATCTTTCTATTTAATCTTTCTCCATTTCAAATAACAAAAAACCAATACCCTTGCTGGTAGGATAATTTTTTCCCCCCTGTTTCTTTGTTTCTCTCTTCTTCCTCCCTCCATCTTTCTTCTTTTTTGATGACCTACACCTTTACTAGTTTTCTGCAATGAATTGATGTCCCACTTACAGTAAAATAGTATAAAACAAACATTTTTAGAAATGATATTTTAAATGTGTTCATAGAGCAATATGAGAGAAATTTGGATTAGGACCAAGCTGCCCTTATATTTTAGGGAATATTTGCTGGTCTCAGTGGCCTCTACATTTCCTCTTCATTTATGAAAGGGATGGTGCTTCAGAGATTAATCAGTATTGATAGCTGTATGACAGGTTATTTACTTGCTTGACAGTTTTACTAATTCTTAGGCCTGATAAGAGCTTTTCTCCCTCATGACATAGAACAATTTTTAAATGATTGACACTAAATGTTATTATAGTGTTACTGGACTCAGAATTAATTTCAAGCAAATGTTGAAGCAAGGGCTTTAATAATGAATCAAGAGCATTGCCTAAATATTGAACCATATTTTTTTGTAGTATAACAAATGAATAATTTAAATTTCAGTGTGTATAGTCATTATTGTGTTCAGGTATATATTCCTCACAATAAGAAATAAATTGTTTATTGCATTTCAAAAAACATTTCATAGGAATGTTAAGTATAAATATTTAAGAACATCAAGTAACTCCAGATGTAATACTAATAGAAAATGTAAGAACCTTTCTAATCCTACTATGCTTATTCTTCTTCTCCTCTCTTTTGTTTTACAAAAATCACCAGTATAGGGATTGTCTACAGTTAAGAAAAATATTTCTACAATTTTGAGTATATTTTCATTTCTGACATGTATTAAAACCCATGCAAATGTCTCATTTTTATTGTGCCATTAATATACATTTTTCTTAGAAAGTTTTTAAAATGGTACTATAATAGTTCTTTGTCTTATTTCATTTTCTTTAGATCTTACAAAACGTATGTATGTTTTGCTTTTATTACTTTATGTAGAAATCAGTTTTCTCTGTCTTCTATATAAAATAATTACACTAAAATTAATGGAACTAATAAAACAGACTAGAGTAACCTAATATCACATTGCATAAGTAAAAACAAGTAATGCACTTGTAAAGAGAAACTATTGTAGAAAGCCCTGGAGTCTCTTAGAAGACTAAAAACATTAAAATGAAATAATAGACGTTTTTATTTACTTTAATTTAGCACTGGATTTTTATGTCAAGCTCTTTATTTCTTATGTTTAGCTTATAATACCCCATCATAAGTTTAAACAGATTTTTAGTATTGAAAAGTAAGTACACATGTCAAATAATCAATTTATTATATTTTAAAATAATTTCTATGTGGAAACCAAGTGAATCATGGATTCAGTATTAAAGTATTGATATTCTGTATTAATCTTTAGCTTTTTGATCAGCAGGAACATGACATGCAGCATGTAAAATATTTTCAAATTTAGCAAAAGCAAATTTGCTTAAGAGAGATCTTAAAGACTCTTAACTTTGCATAATCATATTTTTTTTTTTTTTTTTTTTTTTTTTTTTTTGCTGTACGCGGGCCTCTCACTGCTGTGGCCTCTCCCGTTGCGGAGCACAGGCTCCGGACACACAGGCTCCGCGGCCATGGCTCGCGGGCCCAGCCGCTCCGCGGCATGTGGGATCTTCCGGGATCGGGGCACGAACCCGCGTCCCCTGCATCGGCAGGCAGACTCCCAACCACTGCGCCACCATGGAAGCCCCATAATCATATTTTAAACAGAAAAATCCCAACCAAAACTTAATGTCCTTTGAAGTCCATACAACACAATGGATTTTTATTTATAATTTTTCCCTTAAAATGAGCTTTTAGGGACTTCCATTGTGGCTCAGTGGTTGAGAGTCCGCCTACTGATGCAGGGGACATGAGTTCGTGCCCTGGTCCGGGAAGATCCCACATGCCGCAGAGCGGCTGGGCCCGTGAGCCATGGCCACTGAGCCTGTGCGTCCGGAGCCTGTGCTCTGCAACGGAAGAGGCCAGAACAGTGAGAGGCCTGCGTACCGCCCCCCCCCCCCAAAAAGAGCTTTTAATTAGCTTAAAGTAAGCCTATATTTTCTGTAGATATTTTCATTAGTACTTCAATTTGGGGGTATTTTTATGTTATCTCAGCTGAACTAGACCAGATTAAACATTTGGATTATTTTCTTGGAGTTCAGTTCTGTACAAGCAAAACAAACAATTTTGGGGATGTTAAGATCGTGTCAGTAAAATAGGCAAAAGGATTGTTTGAGCCCTGCAAGTGAGTTAGAAGGTAAACAGAAGTCAGGGTGTATCATAAGCCTAACCTGTCAAAGTTAAGGTGCGTTTGGATTCTTATTTCAGTGTATTCAGCTACACATTCAGAATGGCAAAACCAATAGGAAAAGCCCATGCCTAGTGTTTGGAGGCTAAAGCATTGTTTATTTATTTTTATTTTTATTTTTATTACTGTTTTTTAAATTTCTGTGACTCTCAAAATATGTCATCAGTTGGTGACAGTTTCTTCTTCCTCTTCTGGTTGGGAAATATTCTACAACTTGACAATTAAATATTTTGAGTACTTTTAATGAGTTCACTTATATGACATTAAAAATAATGAGGAGTAAATAAAACAGAGACAGACTCAAGCTTTGCCTGAATTATCAGCATGTAGTAAGAAAAGTGCATGAAAATTGAAATATATGAAATACAAATTGAATAACTCAATACTATAAATTTCCCAACTTGCTTCGATTGTACTTTGAATCACTTTTAAATCATTTGTCATCCTTCGATATTTACAGTGAAGGATATATATTATCTTCTTTCCCTTGTTTGTAGCTGAGTTGCACCATATTATTTCCATGTTATTCTCCAGTGCCTAGCATACTTGAACAAAGTGGGAATATTTCAATAGAGGCTTATTTAATTAGGACAGTTAATGACATCTTCAGTCAAGAGCTTTTTTAAAATGAATTTTGAGTGGTACGGCTTCAGTAAAGTACTGGCTGAATTTTAACGGAATGTGTTGGTTGAATGCAATGAGAGAGAGAGAGACAATGAGAATGAGGGAAACAGAAAAAAAGACCAGAAGGCAAAGGCAAGGGAATAAAAGAGGAGAGACCAGGAATGAGAAGAGGAGAAACTAAGATGGATTTCTCACACCCAGAGAGAATGTGCCTGAGCTTTCCTCTCTCTTTTCCCTATAGATTTTAAGACTTCTCCAGGCATATTAAAATAGCTCTGTTCATAAAATTGTAAAAAAAAATACTGAATTTATTTCATTATTTTGTATTTAATGCATTGCTGACTGTTCCATAGAAATTGTTGAGAAATACTGCACTTTGACCCATAGAACTGAAAAAAATCATGGGTTCCAGTTTGTATACATTTTCTACATATTGAAACAATACTAAGTGGTACCTGATAATACTCTTAAGCTCTGCCCTGAGAGGGATCTGCAACCCATGAACAGTTGCCTCAGCTTCATCCTCCCTAAGGTACTTCTGAGTTTTAAAATTCTATTCCATGAGACCATTTTAATGACAGTGTTAAAGCTGACATGCCTTTCAGAAAATAACTTTTCCTCTTTTGAGGACAAGTGTCAAATATTTCATCTATGGCTGACTAATTTACCACTTCACTGATCTTATCAGCTAATTAAATTACATTTCTTAAGCATGTCATCTTCATAGTACTGGTAACTGTTAGACATAATTTTTAAAGGTATACCTGAAGCTAAGGCTTAAATAAAATAAAAGACATAAAATACACACACACACAGACATAGGCATAATTTTCCAAATAAGAACCATTAAATTAATTGAGACAAACTTAAATATTTTTTTTTAAATATTGAATTATATTTACCAATCTCATAAGTATTAAGGTAAATAAGCTAAATGGGTAGTCTAGGATATGTCAATAGATAAAATCAGGGAACATAATGAGAGAATAGATGTCGAGAAATTATGATCTAGAAAATTAGAGCTTGAGTGCATGGTTTGGGAGAGGAAAGAAGAGAATGCTGAACTGTTTTAGGTAAGATAGTATCAGGAGTTGGGGGGTAGGAGGGACAGTAAAGTGCAAGAGAGGAAAAGGGAACAGGGTTGAGCAAACGAGTAGGCCTCCATCTTTTAACGGGGACAAAGGAAATACTGCAGGAAGGTTATTTAACCTCTCTGAATCTCACTTTAATCTTCTAGAAATGGAATTAATAATATCTAATCTCCAAAAAATGTTTGAATATTAAAAGAGATGTTCATAAAGCATCTAGGATAGTACTTGACACACAATAACCACTTATAATATATTAGTTCCCCAAAGTGCTTATTCATAATAATAAAGCAAACCTTGTATTTACAACATTGGTAATCAAAAAACCCCATATTGATAACAAAATCTTATCCTTTTTTTTTCAACTTTATTTCATAAACATATAGAATCTTAGAAGCTTCTACTTCAGCCTACCCAAAACTCAGTGAATGCCTACATTTCTTTTATGTTATTAAGAATAGACAATTCCCAGATAAAGACATTTCAAAACCAGAGATATGTACAGAGGGATTTTATATATTAAGTAGTTTTCCAGGCCATGATGCCAATCCTCTACATTGTCTTGAATACTTAATACAAATCTGACATATACAGTTTTGGGTCAGTATTATTTTGGATGTTGAAAGATTCAACATGAGGTGACATGACAGAGAAATAGTACAGCAAGTTTGAAATGGCAAGATGATCTAAGGACAAGCCTCTTTTATAAAAATAGAGGTAGTAAAAGTTAAAATTGAAAGAATAAATTAACTTTAAAAAATACATTACTCTTATTTGTTATGTAACTAGTTACTTCTCTTTTTGGCCCTACCCTCTTCCATTATCAATAATGCTCAGAAATTTAACCTGGATCTTGATGCAAATGGATCATGAATATGTATCTCGAGCCTTCACCCTTTGTAATCCTTCTCAGGCACAGCTCAGTCCTCTTCTTTTTATAGTCCTCTGCAGCCTGGATATTACCGCCAAAATCAATAATAAGGAACACCAAAATAAATACCTGAATTTTGCAAGATTAGATTCCCGTATCCCTAATTCACTCCCCATTCTCTTACCTTCTTTATAGTTGAATGCCTTTTTCTCTCCCGTCCCATCCTACTCCCTTTGCTCAGACAAAACACCTCTCATCTTCCCTTTCTGTTTATTCTCTCACTTAACTTAATTCAATCTCAACTATAGAGTTGCTATTTTCTGATTTCTAATTCTAGCATGATTTCATGATTAATAATCAGATCTTTCTCCCATATGACAAGAATGAAAATTATTTCACGAAGACTACTGTTTTTTTTTAACATCTTTTTTGAAGTATAATTGCTTTACAATGGTGTGTTAGTTTCTGCTGTATAACACAGTGAAGCAGCTATACATAAACATATATCCCCATATCTCCTCCCTCTTGCATCTCCCTCCTACCCTCCCTATCCCACCCCTCCTGGTGTTCACAAAGCACCGAGCTGATCTCCCTGTGCTATGTGGCTGCTTCCCACTAGCTATTTGTTTTACATTTGGTAGTGTATATATGTCAATGCCACTCTCTCACTTCGTCCCAGCTTACCCTTCCCCCTCCCTGTTTCCTCAAGTCCATTCTCTACATCTGTGTCTCTATTCCTGTCCTGCCCCTAGGTTCATCAGAAACTTTTTTTTTAAAAGATTCCTTATGTATGTGTTAGCATACAGTATTTGTTTTTCTCTTTCTGACTTACTTCACTCTGTATGACAGTCTGTAGGTCCATCTACCTCACTACACATAACTCAATTTCGTTTCTTTTTATGGCTGAGTAATATTCCACTGTATATATGTGCCACATCTTCTCATCTTTATCCATTCATCTGTTGATGGACACTTAGGTTGCTTCCATGTCCTGGCTGTTGTAAATACAGCTGCAATGAACATCGTGGTACATAACTCTTTTTGAATTATGATTTTCTCAGGGTATATGCCCAATAGTGGGATTGCTGGGTGGTATGGTAGTGCTATTTTTAGTTTTTTAACGAACCTCCATACTGTTCTCCATAGTGGCTGTATCAATTTACATTCCCACCAACAGTGCAAGAGGGTTCCCTTTTCTCCACACGCTCTCCAGCATTTATTGTTTGTAGATTTTTTGATGATGGCCTTTCTGACTGGTGTGAGGTGATACCTCATTGCAGTTTTGATTTGCATTTCCCTAATGATTAGTGATGTTGAATGTCCTTTCATGTGTTTGTTGGCAATCTGTATATCTTTTTTGGAGAAATGTCTATTTAGGTCTTCTGCCCATTTTTGGATTGGGTTGTTTGTTTTTTTGATATTGAGCTGCATGAGCTGTTTATATATTTTGGAGATTAATCCTCTGTGAGTTGCTTTGTTTGCAAATATTTTCTCCCATTCTGAGGGTTGTCTTTTCGTCTTGTTTATGGTTTCCTTTGCTGTGCAAAAGATTTTAAGTTTCATTAGGTCCCATATTTTTATTTTTGTTTTTATTTCCATGTCTCTAGGAGGTGGGTCAAAAAGGATCTTGCTGTGATGTAAGTCATAGGGTGTTAGGGTGTTCTGCCTGTGTTTTCCTCTAACAGTTTTATAGTGTCTGGCCTTACATTTAGGCCTTTAATCCATTTTGAGTTTATTTTTGTATATGGTGTTAAGGAGTGTTCTAATTTCATTCTTTCACATGTAGCTATAAAAGAATAGGCTTTCTATCCTGTTCCATTGATCTATATTTCTGTTTTTGTACCAGTACCATATTGTCTTGATTATTGTAGCTTTGTAGTATAGTCTGAAGTCAGGGAGCCTGATTCCTCTAGCTCCATTTTTCTTTCTCAAGATTGCTCTGGCTATTTGGGGTCTTCTATGTTTCCATACAAATTGTGAAATTTTTTGTTCTAGTTCTGTGAAAAATGCCATTGGTAGTTTGATAGGGATTGCATTGAATCTGTAGATTGCTTTGGGTAGTATAGTCATTTTCACAGTATTGATTCTTCCAATCCAGGAACATAGTATATCTCTCCATCTTTTCGTATCATCTTTAATTTTTTCATCAGTGTCTTACAGTTTTCTGCATACAGGGGTTTCACCTCCTTAGGTAGGTTTATTCCTAGATATTTTATTCTTTTTGTTGCAGTGGTAAATGGAAGTGTTTGCTTAATTTTTCTTTCAGAATTTTCAACATTAGTGTATAAGAATGCGAGAGATTTCTGTGCTTAATTTTGTATCCTGCTACTTTACCAAATTCATTGATTAGCTCTAGTAGTTTTCTGGTAGCATCTTTAGGATTTTCTATGTATAGTATCATGTCATCTGCAAACAGTGACAGTTTTACTTCTTTTCTGATTTGGATTCCTTTTATTTCATTTTCTTCTCTGATTGCTGTGGCTAAAACTTCCAAAATTATGTTGAATAATAGTGGAGAGAGTGGGCAGCCTTGTCTTGAACATTTAGATTTCTATGCCAAATTTAATGTGAGTATCCTGACCCCTCACCATATGGGAAGGCAAAATTTTGCTTGAAGAGAGAGGTTCTTTTTGGAAACCAGAACCAAAATCTTAGATGGGCAAGAGAGAAGAAAATTTCTATCTTGAATAACCCTGAAGGAGTTGTTATAATACGGAGTGTTAATGAAGAATTTATATGTATAAATATCACTTATGTATATAAATATCATATATATAAATATTATTTATATAACTACTTGTTGGTTTCCAAATAAACCTGGGAAGGAATCAGTTATATTCCTATCGCTATTCTCTGAACCTCTGAAAATAAGAGAATGGCAGAGACAATGAGAATTAATGTATCCTGGATTAGGGATATTAGAAGAGGTGATTTGAAAAGCAAAGTAGTCTCATATTTAACCAGATTTCCCTTCTTTGGCTTACTGTGAATGTAGTTTTATTCCCATTATTGGAAAATGGATGTGGAATGATCAAAATGAATTTTAACTAGAAATTTTTTAAGAGTTCAAAATTATCTGGCTCATGGACAATTGAAATAAGGACTCCCTAGCTGGAGAAGTCTAGAAATTCTATAACACTTTTTAATCTTTTATTATGAATAAAATATTAATTTCCTTATATACTTAGGCTATCATGTGCCGTTTTTGTAGTTTTCTTTCCCCTTCATTTTTTGTTCTTTTATACTACATTACAAAAGAACCATTTATTTAATGGAATGATAACTTTTGTAAGGCATCTATGTGATAACTGTCAGCTTTGAGATAACCGTGTCTTTGGATCTTACTTCATGTTAAAAGATATGTGCATTCAAAATTATTGATTTGTAGTTTTGACCTTAGCAAAAAGAATGAGCACATCACCTCATTCAAACCAGTCCATAATATCACAAACTTTTTTTTATGGCTTGATTTATAATTTCAGTTCAGCATGAACTTGCCTTCTATGTAAACTTAACACACTTTCAAGGAGAGATGTTACTACAGTTGGTTTTGAATGACCTTAATTTATTAGAAGTTCTGAATCATAAGAACCTATTTGTGAGTGGGATTGTTTGCAAATATGGGCTGTAGCTTCATTGAAATAGAAAATAGAAGGCATAGTTTTTGCTAATGCCTCCAGAGAGTTAGTTTACCTTCATCAGTAGGTGATTATTGTCATGAAGCAACAGTACGGAAAAAGATCTCCAGTCACTTTCCCTGTTGAAGTTGGTTTCAGGAGAAAATGTTCATTTTTGCCTGGAAAGTACTGAATACATGTTTGGGTAAAATATTTTTAAATAGTTGTATAAAATGCTATCTCTTTAAATTTTTACTATCAGGCTTATATTCAGTGTAAAGCAGTTAGTAATAGAGATATGTAATTCAGGTCAGAAATTCAGACGTTTACAATTTTGGCCAAAGACCATTACAAAGCTGCTTATATAAAACAGATAGAGTGCATTCTCACAGGGGGAAAAGTCATGTGGTACCAAAAAAAGAGCTTAATGAGATGAGTTTTTGAGTCTATGAATATATAACTTGGTTGCATTTGCATAAGGGTGGATCAGTTTACATTTAGGGCACTTGTTTTAAATTCAAAGGTCATTTTTGTCATTATTATTTGTCGGAGGGGAGAGGCTGTTGCTTTCAGTCAAAAAAGTAAATAAGTGACTATGTGTTAACTTTGTGTCAAAGACCAGGATGAAGGGCTTCCAAAACCTAGAAGTTGTTGAAATTGGAAATAATAACAATTAACTTAAGCAGTATATTTAGGAGTGTATTTAGCATTAAAAGGAAGAGGAGTCATTCAAGTTAAAACAAATTTAGCTTAAATATTTAGGTTTTGCAGGGATTATTTTGTAAGTATCTACCTATCTATCTGGTTGTGATATATTTTTAAATTATTTATTTATTTATTTATTAGTATTTTATTTAATTTTTGGCTGCATTGGTTCTTCATTGCTGCACGCGGGCTTTCTCTAGTTGTGGCGAGCGGGGGCTACTCTTCGTTGCGGTGCATGGGCTTCTCATTACGGTGGCTTTTCTTGTTGCGGAGCACGTGCTCTAGGCACTCAGGCTTCAGTAGTTGTGGCTTACAGGCTTAGTTGCTCCACGGCATGTGGGATCTTCTCGGACCAGGCCTCGAACCTGTGTCCCCTGCATTGGCAGGAGGATTCTTAACCACTGTGCCACCAGGGAAGTTCTGGTTGTGATATTTATTCTGCATTCTATCTGTCTGTCTCTCTATCCACCTGTTATATTTATTCTGCAGCTAAATGTGTTAGTTATCTTAAAGACAAACATTAGAGTCATTATATGAGTGGAGGAGAAGGGTGTTGGTCAGATGAACCGGATGGTTAGATTCAAATTTAAGTAGTTAGTATATGAAAATCATGCTGAATCTGCTTATGAAATTAATGATTATATGGCTATAATTAGGTATCCATAACTAAAAAAGGACATACTTTCTTAGAGTAAATAGAACTTTACATTTCTAGAATTCTAGAACTTTACATTTCTACTTCAATATTGAGACTTTTCTATAGTTCTTTTCTAAAACACAAGATTTTCTTCCTGGTATAAAAACTGAAAAAAGTGTGTGTGTATATATATATATATGTATGTATGTATATATACTTGGGGGTAGGTTAAAATCTTATGCTCAGTGGGAAACATTCCCACACTGAAAGAAAATTCCCTTCAACCAGTATTTGACCAAAAGAATGACTGCTATTGCTCCATCTTTAAATTTCAGTGTCATAGTCGTTTATAAAACATATAAATATTCATGACCTATTGTCATTTCCTGTTAGAGAAAAAATTAAGCTTTATAAATTTCTCAATTTTAAGTCATATATCTGTTGTGTTTATTATTCAGAAAAGAAATATTTAAGATTTCTCATTTTACCAAAGAGAAAAGTAGACATCAAATGCCATATGATAGAAATATAATTTATTATAGCAGTTCTGAGCTGTTCCTAAGAATAAATAGCTCCTGCTATTTGGGATCTATGCATTAAGGCTCATCTTTGAATTTCATTGTGGAAGGATTTTCAGATGCCAAGATAAAAAGCAACAGTACAGATGATGGCTGTATTCAGAAGGGCACTGGGCTGTTTTGCAGAAAAATCATATTAAAAATTTGTATCTTTTTTTTATGTCACTTATCATCCATATATCACACCAGAAAATTGCCTTATTCTTGCTTTTAATCCATAGATTATAACTCTAACACATTTGTATGTATTGTATTTCAAGTTGAAATCCACTCACAAGGCCTTAAATATGTAGCATATTTATGTCCTGTGCTTATTTTTTAAACAAATGTTAATTCTATTAACATTTAATACATGTTAGTACTATTCTCATAAGCAAAATCTAGTATATTATTGGAATAAGATTTATAACCTCATAAGTAAGATTGTAAATATTTATAAATATATATAAGATTTATAAATATTATCTTAAAATAATTTACATAAGATATATAATGTCAATTTAGTGCTAATCTCTTATTAACTTTTCTTTTACTTTTTAAAATGTATTTTATTTTATTTTTTTAACATCTTTATTAGAGTGTAATTGCTTTACAGTGGTGTGTCAGTTTCTGCTTTATAACAAAGTGAATCAGTTATACATATACATATGTCCCCATATCTCTTCCCTCTTGCATCTCCCTCCCTCCCACCCTCCCTATCTTACTAACTTTTTATTGAATATTTACTAAATTAATAATATAAGTTATTTATTAAAGAATAGTAAATACTTTTGAGAACATTATTATAATTAAAACTCACAACTAACTACTGTTTTAATTCCTTTCTTTCAGATGAAGGAACTGAGAATTAGAATTAGTTACATAACCTTTCTAATGTTGTATGTCTAGTAAGGGGCAAAAATTGGATTTAAACCCAAGTTTTCTTGACTATAAAATCTATAACTTTAATTACTGTACTATAGGGCACAGTTCTATGTTGTATATAGGATACAAAGAAATATAACAATTGCTGTATTCTTTCAAGGAACATCCGGTATAGTTGAGAATTTAATTATTGAAAAAAATTTTTCATTATTGGCATTTTTAAAGTTGCCAACTGTTTCGATTACCATTCAGCCATCTTGCTTATTTGTATAGCATCTTGGTTTTAATTTCAGTGTATGAGATAAAGAAATTCCACTAGATTATATTTATGGTCAATTACAGTTCTGAAAGTTTATGATTATTGCAAATTGAAAGCAAATTAAATAATTTGTTTAAAATAACTGCATGTTATTAGGGCCTCTTCAGGTCTCTGCTCAAATGCAGCCTTCTCAAAGAGGCTCCTTTCATCCCCCGCATCCTAAGGTGGCCACGTGCCAGGCAGAAGGACATTGTTTAGAAAAGTCTGAGAAAGAAAGACATGAATAAGTCAAAAAGTCACTATTATGATTTTATGTTTGTATGCCAATAAAAGTGTACTCAAATAAGGATAAAAAAGAACCAGATTACCTACTGTGAGGGGTAATATATTGCAATTGTAACTTATTGTTTTCACTTAATGAGTTACATTTAGAATGGCTAGGATTTTATTTTCAATAATGCTGCCCCTGAAAATCTGTAAAATAGACCAAATACGGATAATTTTTAGTTAATTCAGATTTTGAGCAATCTTAATTTTTGGATTTATATGAAAATCAACACAATAATTTTTGCATAGATGTGTTGTCATGTAACTGGGTAATTTTAAAGCATTTTATCTTTAGGTTTTGCTATAAAAGGGTCATAAACTATGATTTAAATTAATATTAAAGCAGTTCTGTTTATGATGTTTAATAGAGCAAGTGTCTGTATTATAAAAATGAATAAAACATTTCCCCAGTTTTTACAGAGCAATGTCTGTTTACTCTGAGAAAACAAGTTTAGGCTTCATATTACCACATTTATGTTCTTTGGTTTCTTTTATTGTGCACATGTTCTATAAAACCTACCTTATCTATAGACCTTAGATGATAACAAAGGACCAGAGAGTTTCAGCTAAAGAAAGTTAGTACAGTAGTTGAAAACAAAAGATTAATTATAATGATTTCAAATATATTATATACATCATGATATTTCATGTTATAAACAGTTCATAAATCTGAAAGGAAATTTAAAAAATTTTTAGAAAAAGTAGAGGACCTGTCGCTCATCATTTCATCACTAGTGTAAGAGTGTCGTTAACATGTTAATACTAAACAGACATTACTCTGACATTTCCCCTTTCAGTTGTTTTATCTATCCATAGTTTTTTGTTGTGTAATTATAAATTTTTTACATAGCAATACTTATAACCTTTAAGTAATACTTAAAACCCTTACAATTTTCTAAGAAAACATTAAATTAAAACTATTTCGAAGTAGATAAAAAACAACAACTATTTCTTGCTATGTGTGCAACCATGATTTTTATTACCATGATGCTATCCTATTGGTTTTGGATATGTCATGGTTTACTTATTATTTATCTATTGAAATTATTCAACAACTATTAATTAAGCACCTGTATGTGCCAGGCATTTTTTGGGGCCCTAGGAATTCAGCAGTAAGGCCATAAATGCTTTCACCGTACAGAGCTTGCTTTCTATAAAGCAAGGCAGTCAATAAACTGATAATGATATAATACATATCAGGTGATTATAAGGGCATAAAGAAAACAATAAAATAGGATATAGGTTGGAGGGGAAGAATACAGAATTCACCCACTTATAACATTGAGAAGGTTTCCATTTTTCTGTTCTTTCTTTATGCTATTATAAACAAAGAATTGAGAAATAGAACCAGAGACATAAATGAAGGGCCAAACATAATAGATATTCAAATATTTGAAGAATAAATTAAAAATAAATCAATTTAGTCATTCTAAAGACTATAGACTTTATTCTGAAGGAAACTAAAAGCAAATTTAGTATATTTTCTTTGTTGAATATTGTCAATAATAAACATAGCGAGAATGAAGCTGGAAAGAAAGAAATATTAAAGTAAAATTTTTTCAGGGAAGAAATAAGTACAGCTAGCACTATGACATTAGGGGCTGGCAGTAAGATACATAACCAAGAACTGTAAAGGAGGCAGAATGTAGTTGTTAATTTGAAATAGAGAGTCAGAATTATATTTAGGGAATAGTCTTCTTTTCCTGCTTTTTAGAAGAATGTCTTATAAGAAATTTCTAATTCCTTTGTGGCTTTTATTGATGTGTTAATGTGAAATATGCATAATTTTTTAAAAATTGAGCTGGACTTTCATGGCATAAGTTAAAAGAAGCAATTATAGATTATTTCAGAAATACTAACAAGATTCCCTTGTTAATATTTTCAACTGTGTTAATATGGTTTTTAATTCCTATATTTCATGTCACTATATTTGATTTCTCATTCTAATTATCATTATTTCTACTTTTTGGCTTTTTGGTAGACTTCTCAAGGGTCTAATTATTTTTTTCTTTCCTTGAGTGTAAGTATCGATTACAATATCTTTCTATAATCTAGTTTAAATGTTCCTGCTTTTACCCTTTTCTGTTTTTCTTTGAATAGTATTTTTTCTCCTTTCACATTCTGAAAATGAATAAATAACTCATCCCTTTTCTTTCTGTTATATAAGAAAACTGTATTAGAGTATAAATTTATGATTTCAGCCTGACTTAAACTCATGCATTTCTCCTATAATTATTTTATCATTATTTGCTGAGTAATCAAATTGTCTATTTTTATTTCCCTCTTAACTGACAGTTACTCAGGACATAGAAACAATCCAGTGTGGTTCTCTTATTTTTTCCCTTCTTACTATAGAAAAGGCCAATGATATACAAAGTAAAGAAAATAATATAATATCCCCATGTCCTCAGCTTCAAAAATTATCCCCTCATGGCCAATCTTATTTTATTGATGACCTAACCCTCTACTTCTCCAAAATTACTTTGAAGCAAATTTTGGAAATTATGTAATTTCATTTGCAAATTGAGAATGATTGGTATGTTTATTAATTCTCTTTTAGAAAATGTTCTTCCTCTGTACCTATTTTTCTTTCACATTTGTTTATAATTGAAGAAACCAGGTGACATGTCCTTAGAAATTTTAAATCCAGATTTTGTTGATTACATTCCCGCATGTCTATTAACATGTTTCTCTCTGTTACCTACTGTGTTTTCTGTATAAACTGTGAGGTAGACTTAGAAGTTTGATCAGAAACCAGTTCAAGGTTTTGGCAAAACCACTTCAGAGATAATGTCTCATGCTTTTTTCCAGAGGTAAAAAAAAAAAATTCTCTCTCTCTTCTCTCTTTCTCCACATCCCACCCCATCTCTCTGTTATTAGCCATTGATAATCATTGCCAACATCTTTCACTTCATTAGGGATTATGAAAAGATGACATCTAATTTAACAATCCTAATTATTAGCTGTGATGCTTTCACAAAGAGAAACTTTCCTCATTAACAATTTAGTTATCATGAATAACAGTTTTTATATAAAGATAACATACTAGATTATTTACTCGTATTTAACAATTTTTCAAAATATTTAGTTGGTTTCACTTATATCCTCCAAAGGTGACAGGACTTTTGTTATGGTTGTTTTTAATCATTAAAAGCTCATAGGTTTAAATATTTTTAATTTGTTAAAATGGTTGCAATTATTGTCATTTAATTTAAATTTTTATTGCAGAGTTCTTGTTTAATTTTATTGTGATCAGATCAGGTGACTTTATTGTGTGTTTGTGATTTCATTTAAGAATAGTCCGCTGGGGCTTCCCTGGTGGCGCAGTGGTTGAGAGTCCGCCTGCCGATGCAGGGGACATGGGTTCATGCCCCGGTCCAGGAAGATCCCACATGCCGCGCAGTGGCTGGGCCTGTGAGCCATGGCTGCTGAGCCTGTGCGTCTGGAGCCTGTGCTCCGCAACGGGAGAGGCCACAACAGTGAGAGGCCCGCATACTGCAAAAAAAAAAAAAAAAAAAAAAAAGAATAGTCCACTGTATTATAGAGCAGAAGAGAAATGAGCAATAGAGGATAGTAAAGTGAAGTATAGATGACAAACAAGAAGTGCCTGAAACATGTTAGCCATAGATGAGGTAAGTAGTTCATTTGTGTCCTGGCAGATAGGAACAGATAAAATGAGCAAGTATTAGATATTCAAGGAGCACCACATTTTTATGACAGTTATATCGCCCTTAAATCGGGCACTCATTGGTGCTCCCCATCTGGCCCCATGTAGCCTCTGACTGAGACATGTAGAAACAAGCCACAGGTGCATAGCAGGTTATAGGAGCTACAGCTACTGGCCAGAAGTCTTGCCCCTGCATCTTTTCCATAAAATAAGCATGTGTGTTGGTTCCAGTCACCTTCCTTCCACTGAGCCACCTTGACTGAATTCAACTCTGGTCCTTATTACCATACTATAGCAGGGAAGGCTGATGCAAGAGAAAAGTGGTGGATAAGGGAGAGGAGGAAGGGAGAGAGGGAAAGAGGAGAGGGAGAGGGAGAGACTGAGGTATTATGGTCCTTCTATCCCACCTGCAAGCTACCATAATGTATTAATCTATGTTGCTTTACCATATGGGTTTTTAAAAAATTAATTAATTAATTAATTTGTTTTGGCTGCATTAGGTCGTTGCTGCACCTGGGCTTTCTCCAGTTGTGGCGAGTGGACAATGCACAGGCTTCTTATTGCAGTGGCTTCTCTTGTGGAGCACAGGCTCTAGGCGCACGGGCTTCAGTAGCTGTGGCACATGGGCTTCAAGAGTTGTGGCTCACAGACTCTAGAGCGCAGGCTCAGTAGTTGTGGCACACGGGCTTATTTTCTCTGCTGCATGAGGGATCTTCCCAGACCAGGGCTCGAACCCTTGTCCTCTGCATTGGCAGGCAGATTCTTAACTACTGCGCCACCAGGGAAGTCCCCGTATGTTTTAAATTGATTCAGTAAGCCATGTGATTTGAACATCTTAACTTGATCTGGAGACATTTTCTCCTGTGACTTCTAGGATGGAATGCCTGATTGTGTACTTGACAGGTAACAGCTTCAGGGTGCTTTTCCTCTCCAAGAGGAGCCCATACCCAGGGCTGAATTATGACTTTCCATGGGCCCCTTCTTCCACAAAAAATTTTAAATTTATATTTTATAACTGCATTGGTATAAAAATGAATATATTAACATTCTATACTAAACTATTTTATTTTACCTAAAAGTTCATTTTTTCCTCTAATTTAGAAAGAAGTTAAAATATTTTCATGGATGCCTAAAAGTATTGTGGGTAGTAGGCACTGTGCCTACTGTACCTAATGAAGAAGTTGGTCCTACCGTACCTTTCCTTTTTGCTATGAAGTCTTTTTTATACTTTTTTTAAATTAAAAAAGCAAATTTAAAAACATTATAGAAATATGAAAATAGGAAGTAAAATCCCTCTTATTTCTACAGATAGCTATTGCTGTCAATGTGATACATATACTTACAGGTTATGTTTTACTCTTCTTATACTAGCCTGTACACATACACAGGCACACACTGTACTCCGTGGGATCATCCTGTGAGCCCTGTTGTTTTATGTTGATCCTTCCATTAATAATCTATTATGGACATATACATTGTGGATGATATCTTAGATATTGGTTACAGTGGCTATAATGTATATTTGCTGGATTGTTAAAGAATATTCAAATCTTTAAAGAATGTGATCAACAAAATAATAATGAAGATAAATGAAATAATATAAATAGTAAATAAGCAATTAGCCTGAGGTATGTTGTTATAAAGTTCAAATGAAGGGATATCTATTAAACCACTTACTAGACAAGGAATGCAATTTATATTCATTTCTATTTCTAATGATAATTTAATTTTAACAAGATGAATTTTAGGGGAGTCCTATAGAAAGGTCTATAACTAGTACCAAAATCCTAGTTGGTAGAGAAGAATAAAACAGAGGACACAGTGCTTCATAAGGTGTGATAACTTTCTAGAGGTTATAATTGATAGTAGGTTAAAAATATCACCATTGTAGCAGAAATAGAGACACAAACATAGAGAACGTATAGATACCAAGGGGGGACTGGGGGTGGGTGGGATGGGTTGGGAGATTGGGTTTGACATATATGCACTACTATGTATAATATAGATAAGTAATAAGAACCAACTGTATAGCACAGGGAACTCTACTCAATGCTCTGTGGTGACCTAAATGGGAAAGAAATCCAAGGAAGAGGGGATATATGTATATGTGTGGCTGATTCACTTTGCTGTACAGCAGAAACTAACACAACACTGTAAAGCAACTATACTCCAATAAAAAAAACCCACCATTGTAATGTTACCTCCATAATTAAACACAAACAAACAAGCAAACAAACAAATAGGTTGTTTTAATAGACCCCTGTGTTCACAATGGGAACCTTACTTAGACCATACCTGTGGCAATGGTCTGAGTCTGGACACTGCTCTATTTTTCCTATGTTATAATAGCTTCCTATTTGATTCCACTTCATGGCAGACATTGATCATCTAAGGTGGTTTCAGAAAAGAGCAATCAGGAGCATGAGGGCAATCCGATCCATATCATGTCATCAATGTCTACAAGAATTTGAAATATTTTTATAAAGGAAAGAAGCTTTTGGGATGTAGCATATCACAGAAGTTTAAGAATAAAATAAACTATCTCAAGAATTAATGAATTCTCATCACTGAGTTGATCAAAATCAGTGGTTTCAATCCTGGCTGCATATTCGAGTAATATGGAAAGATTGGGAAAAAAAATACCAAAGCTCAATTCCATCTCAGGAAAATTAAATCATATCTCTGTTTGAGAGACAGTGTTTTTTAAAAAAGATCCCAACCATTGTAATGTGTATCCAGGGTTAAAATTTCCTATTTGAGTACATGAGTTTGATTACTGGGCAAATGAATCATAAAGAGTATTTTAAAACTGCTAACATAGTCTTTGAAGTCACCTTTGTATCTGAGATCTTATCATGCAGTAGTAAGGCTGACTCTTACAAGAAATTATAACTTACGCACTCATTATTAGCAGCGGTTGACACAATTCATGAAACACTTTCTTCACCTGTGTGTTTCATCTTCTCTTGATTCTCCTTTGCCATTGTTGGTTGTTCTTCCTTCCTCTCCTTCGCTTGTTCCCTCTGAAATATTCAACCTCTAAAAACTGAACTACCTCAGGACTCAGCTCCTCCTCTCCTCCCCCCCTTTTTTTCTTCTCCAGGGATTTCAACTACATGATGATGACTGAAATGTGTATCTTCAGGTTAAATCTCCTGAACTCCAGATTCGATATCCAGTTGCCCATGTGACACCTCTACTTGTATGTCTCAGAGGAATCTAACTTAATAAGTCTAAATCTAAACTTCTAATTCCTGACATTAACTCACTTCTGAAACCTCCATCCATGTTTTCCCCTATCACTGATTGGTAGCTGTACTCTTCCAGTTATTTAGCCCCAAACTGTTAATCATTTTAACTCCTCTTTTTACCCCATAAACCATTAGCAAATGTCATCAGTGCAATTAAAATATATGCAGAATCTTCCTGACTTTAATCATTTTTATTTCTGAAGTCCTGGTCCAAGCTAGCACTATTTGTCACATGGACTACAATTATAGTAACTTAATTGTTCTCCCAGCTTCTAATCTTGTCCTCCTTCATTCTACACAATCATTCTCAGTGAGAAGATAGAATAGTGATTTTAAAATTTAAGTCATCTCATGTCACTTTTGTGTTTAAACACGTCTGATAGCATTTCTGCTCACTCAGTAAAAACCCAAATCCTACACTGGCCTACACAGTATTACATGACTGGTTAGCCACAATTTCTCTGACTTCTTCTCTTGACTCTTCCCCCTGCTCACTTAATCACACCTACACTGGCTCTCCTGATATTTCTGAAACACAAAGAGTACTCCTGTCTGGGCCTTTGGGTTTATTCTTTCCTCTGGCTTTCTGCCTAAAATGCATTTTCCTAGATATCTGCATGGCTCCCTCCCTCAATTTCTTTAGCTTTTTGTTATTATGTTACATTCAGAAAAAACTTTCTTGACCATCTCATTTGTAATAGCTAAACCCCCAAACACACATATATGGACAAATTCTATTCCACTTTTTTCTTTATTTTTCTTCATAGCATTTATCACTGTGCTACACAGGATATGCTTATTGGTATATATATATTTTGCTATCTTGTCCACTAGATTGTACAGTCCAAAGTTCCATATCAATGCAGGGACATTGTGTATGATTATATCCATTGCATCCAGAACAGTGTCTAAAGCATAGCTGATGCAAAACAAATGTCTGTTAAATGAAGGAATAGATGAATGAATGTTAAGACATTATCATTTACATTTTTTATTCATCTTCGTAGTATCTTCCAAGTAAAAGTGAAAAAAGAATTGCTATAAAATATTTTAGATTTTAAGTATAATTACATCCCCAAATCTCAAGTTTTGACAATTGTATACACCCAAGTAATCACCATCTGATAGTCATCGAACATTTGCTTATGTCCCTTTCCAGTCAATCCACCCGCCCCCCCTTGAGTTAAACACTTTCTAATTTCTCCCACCACAGTTTAGGTTTGCCTATTTTTTTTTTTGACATCATATAAATGGAATTATACACTGGGTGTCATTTGTGTAAAGCTTCTTTCTTTTGACATCATATTTTTGAGATTTATTTATATCATTGCCTGTAACAAGTATATTTGTTTTTACTCGTGACTGTCATTCTGTTGTAAGAATATATCATAGTTTATCCATTCTTTTGTTAGTATTTGAATTCCATTTCATGACAATTATAAATAACATTGCTATAAGTGTTGATGTTCAAGTCCTTTGGTAGATAATTGTTTTTACATCTCTCAAGGAAACACAAGTGGCATTGGTGGCTTTGAGATTAGGTGTATATTTAACTTTAAAAGAAACTGCCAGGGCTTCCCTGGTGGCACAGTGGTTGAGAATCTGCCTGCCGATGCAGGGGATATGGGTTCGTGCCCTGGTCCGGGAAGATCCCACATGCCACGGAGCGGCTGGGCCCATGAGCCATGGCCGCTGAGCCTGCGCATCCGGGGCCTGTGCTCTGCAATGGGAGAGGCCACAACAGTGAGAGGCCCACGTACTGCAAAAAAAAAAAAAAAAAAAGAAAAGAAACTGCCAAATACTAATCCAAAGTGTTTATCATCTTGCACTCTCAGCAACAATACATAAAATTCCAGGTGCTCCACAACTTTGGTGTTGTCATTTTTTAAATAACATTAGCAATTTCTAGTGGGTGCTAAATTATAACTGATCACGGTTTTCATTTTCATTTCTCTGGTAACTAATAATTTTGAGTCCTTTATCATGTGGTCATTGGCATATATTTTTTGAGAATTGTCTGTTAAAGTCTTTTGCCCATTTATCTTTTCATTATTTATTTGTAGTCTTTAACGATCTATGAGTCCTTTCTTATTATATATGCTGCAAATACTATATCTAGTCTGTGGTTTGCTTTTTATTTCCTTAATGATTTTTTTAATGAGCAGAGATTTTTTTGATAAGGTTTAATTTATCTTTTTTTTTTCATTTGTGCTTTTTTTGTATTAAGTTGAAGAAATTTTCACAAGGTTGTTTTCTTTCAGATGCTGCATGATTCTGGATATTCTGTTTGGGTCTATGATATCCATCTCAAATAATAATTTTTTTTGTTGGGGAGGGATATGAAGAAATGAGTTTTTTTCTCCTAGTATATATCCCGTGTTTCCAGCACCATTTGTTTAAAATGACTTTTATCATCCAGTTGAGTTGACTTGATGCCTTGATCAAAATATCATCTGACAGTATATGCCCCATTTATGAATTCTCTATTATGTGTTATTGTTTTGTTTTGTTTTGTTTCTTTGGTCTTTCCTTTTGTCAGTACGTCACTGTTTGATTTCTGACTTTAGAGTAAGACCTGAAATCAGGACATGTAAGTCATCCACATTTTTCCCTCATTTTCAGGATGATTTTGGCTGTTCTGGATCTTTGCCATCAGAAAAGTTTATAGTCGCTGACTGATCAGGCTAAAAAGTAAGTTTTACAGAAATGTAGTCAGGAACTGTGTATGTATTCAAGAATGGGAAAAATGAGCTCTACAGTTTATTTTTTAAGTCTAAATCATAGTAGCTATTGTTCTACTTACTCCTTTCTCATTGCTCTCCAGGATTTCCATATAATCCTTAAGAACTGTTAAAATTTCCCTTTTGTAGCACTTATAGAAAAAAGTTTTTTTTGGACTGAACTTCAAACCTAAGTCATTTTTACCTCAGAAGGAAAGATAACTGCTTTGAAGATAACACTAATCACATCAGGTCTTCAACAGTCTCTTTTCCATTCCACAGTTATATTTATCTTCAAAAGGTCTAATCCAGTTCAAGGAAAAGATGTACGAAATCAGCTTGATACCCTAAGGCAAACCCAGAGAGAATCTTATATTTATTTCTTTTAGTAAACTTATAGCTGCTGTCTAAGCCAAAATTAAAAGCATAAATAACAAATACGAATAGACCAAGAAGCTAGATAGGTTAACTTCACAACTAGATTTACATGTTGGATCATCAAAACTTTTCCTGCCCCAATCCTTAATTTATGAATGCTATCTTTAATTTGAGCTTTGACATCCATTCCTATTGTTGCCCAGCCTTCTATGTTATGGTACCTTGGCTTTCCCCTGAAATATAAATCCTTTTCTGATAATAATGTAATAAATAGAAAGGTACAGTTTATTAAATGTATTCTGCTAAAAATCTTTTCTGGTGTGCACCCTTCCAACCTTCTAGGTACATTTTAGGAAAATCCTCCCTAGCACTTCTATGGGAATAAATGAAGAGCGAGCTAGGTATTTAGTCTCACACACATTCATAACAATATTTAAAAGTGTGTTTCTGAAATTGATATAACCAGTGGAAAATGACACAATAGATATATAATAAAACATTTTAAATGAAAAATTTCAATGTGTCAACATTTGAAATTTGCATTATTTTTTATGTCTGTATTGGCTCTTTTGTTGGCCAATAATTTTTATATATAGTGAAAATCAATCACAGAATAACTAATGTATAGACTAAGATCTATAACCTAATCTTTGTTTGTTTGTTTTCAGTGTGAACTTTTCTTTTGTTACATTGTTACACTACTCTCTTCCTTGTTCCTCCTATGAACATCACTAGTTGATTTTTAAAAATTTCCTCATGGTATTATTGCTGTAAATTTCCTTTGATAGTCTTTTGACCTACATAAATCATAGCAATCTCTTCTCTGAAGCTGTTATAGAATTTGCACTCAATTTAAAAGTACCCTTCCTCCAATGCATCATTTATTATAGTATGTATCACTGAATTCAGATTTCATTGCATACTATCATGTTCTACTCATATGTGACACCAACTATATTACTTTTGGTTTCATTGATTTTCCCTTTGTTTTTCTGTTCTCTATTTTGTCTATCTACACTCTAATCTTTATTATTTCCTTCTGCTAGCTTTGGATTTATTTTGTTCTTTTTCTATTAAGTTGTAAGTTAGGTCATGGATTTGAGATTGTTCCATTTTTTAACATAAGCATTTAGAGCTATAAATTTCCCTCTATGCAGTCATTTTGCTTCATCCTATAAATTTTGGTGTGTGTATATGTTTTTTCTTTAATTCATGTTAAAGTATTTTCTCATTTCCCTTGTGATTTCTTCTTTGATCCCTTGATTGTTTAAAAGTGTGTTGTCTAATTTCCACATATTTGTAACTTTCCAGTTTTCCTTTTGTCATTAATTTCTAATTTCATTCCATTGTAGTTGGAGAAGATATGTTGGATAATTTCAATTTCATTCTTTTAAAGTTTATTTAGACTTGTTTTGTGATTTAACATATGACCTATGCTGGAGAATGTCCCATGTGCACTTGAGAAAAAGGTATTCTACTTTTCTGGAGCAGAATGTTCTGAATATGTCTATTAGATCTAGGTGGTTTGTAGTGTTGTTCAAGTCCTCTATTTTGTTATTGATATTCTGTCTAGTTGTTAACTCCATTTCTGAAAGCGGGATATTGAAGCCTCCAGCTATTGTAGAACTATTCATTTCCCCATTTAATTTTTTCAGTTTTTTGTTTGTTTCATATATTTTGGAGCTCCATTGTTAGTTCATTTTTTATACCCATCTCCCTGGCTCGTGTATCAGTGGTATTGATGCTACTGACACAGGGATAGGCCAAGTGCTAACTTATATGGAACTAGAAATATTCTGGGATTCTGATATTTAATTTTGATTACAATTTTTATGATATCTAGTTGTACTTCCAGCCTTTGATTCCATGTGATGCCTATCATGACAATAAATTTAGCTTTTATCCTTAAATTGCCTTGAGTAAACTTATAAGCTGAAAATCAATTTATAAAAAACAATAGGCCAGTATGATCAGAAGTGAAATGTTATATGTTTGGTTAAAAACAAAAGCTCTTTAGTGGAAAAAAATCATTCTATTTGGAAGTTAAACTGAGAAATTATACAAAGAAAACAAACTAAAGAAAGGAAACTTATTGTATGATTGTATCACAATAAAGGGTAAAGTTATGTACAATCACATTTTATCTATCTATCTAACATCTATCTATTGTCTCTATATCTGTGATGTTTAAAATTCACTTTACATGTATCAAGCTTTCACTTTGCATTAGAGACAATAAAAAGCACTTTAAACTGATTTGATAATCATAGACATGTACTCTAATTATGTATATAGTTATATGTATGTAACTATATATATTTATACACAATAATATGAATGATTCAGTGTTGAAATATGTGATATGTACCTGTGCTTCTCATAAGGTTCACAAAGACTCTAATAATCTTACTAATGTCTAGTTTTCAACACTTGCTTTCCTTCAAGTTTATCGAAGACAACCACTATTCTTTTCATTCTGTTTATTTTCTTTTGACAAGACTTCTGCTCCTCTACCATGATGATATTGACACCCTATGTCAAAGTCCTAGTTGTTTCATATATCAGAATAGAAAGATACTCTCTCTAAATAGGTGCCTGTGGTGACAAAGAAATACCAAAATTGGAATATACTTCTGGGTAGACACTAAAATAAATTTTCCATGTGAGGTTTTTTTTTTTTTTTTTTTTTTCCAGTACGCGGGCCTCTCACTGTTGTGGCCTCTCCCGTTGCGGAGCACAGGCTCCGGACATGCAGGCTCAGCGGCCATGGCTCACAGGCCCAGCCGCTCCACGGCCTGTGGGATCTTCCCGGACCGGGGCACGAACCCGCGTTCCCTGCATCGGCAGGCGGACTCTCAACCACTGCGCCACCAGGAAAGCCTGCTCCATGTGAGTTTTTTAATATCACATATTTATGGTCTCTCTTGCTCTCTCCTTTCTCCATTTCTGTGTCTGTCTCTCCTCTCTTTCTTTTTCTTTCCATCTCTCGTTCCCTCCTACCTCCCTATTAGGTACTAGAATATTTGAATTCTAGTCTCTGCTAAATTGACTTAGAGAAGTATAACGTTGGGCAAATCACAAAATGTAATTGGGATTCTAAATTTTGGTCCTTTAAAATGATAACATAAAACTAGATGATATCTAGTGTTACTTTTAGACTTAAAATTCTGTGATTCAAAGACATAATGAAACACCACCTGGGGTTGTATAACATGGCAATGATAAACTTCAAATGAACGCTTTTGAAAGTCGTACATTTGCTTGAAAAGGTGAATTTTACTTTGAGCTGAAATGTCACATTAAACATGTGTCTTCCCTAGATATTTTTTGTTTCAGGGAAGAAAGGACTAATGAAGCTAGGTTTAGCCCAGTGTTATTTATTGTGAGAATATAAATGGAACATAACAGAAATCCACAAAGAAGAGACTATATGAGGCCAACTCTCATGAAGCTGAGCTTGCATATTAATGCTGGACTCAGCTATGCTAAGGACTCAATCATAGCAGTCTCAACTTGGGTACCCTACCATGGACATAACTTGGGACATGACTCATATTCTACATGAACTCTTCTTTGTGATTTATTTTCTTTCTTTTTTTAATAGATCTTTATTGGAGTGTAATTGCTTCACAATACTGTGTTAGTTTCTGTTGTACAAAAATGTGAATCAGCCATATGCATACATATATCCCCATATATCCCCATGGTATATTTCTCCATCTGTTTATGTCACCTTTGTTTTTGTTCATCAGTGTTTTATAGTTTTCTGAGTACAAGTCTTTTGATTCCTTAGGTAGGTTTATTCCTAGGTATTTTATTCTTTTTGTTGCGATGGTAAATGGAATTGTTTCCTTTATTTCTCTTTCTGATTTTTCGTTGTTAGTGTATAGGAATGCAAGAGATTTCTGTGCATTAATTTTGTATCCTGCAACTTTACCAAATTCATTGATTAGCTTTACTAGTTTCCTGGTGGCATCTTTAGGATTCTCTGTGTATAGTATCATGTCATCTGCAAACAGTGACAGTTTTACTTCTTTTCCAATTTGTATTCCTTTCATTTCTTTTTCGTCTCTGATTGCCATGGCTAGGACTTCCAAAACTATGTTGAATAATAGTGGTGAGAGTGGATATCCTTGTCTTGTTCCTGATCTTAATGGAAATGGTTTCAGTCTTTCACCATTGAGAACAATGTTTGCTGTGGGTTTGTCATATATGGCCTATATTATGTTGAGGTAGGTTCCCTCTATGCCCATGTTCTGGAGAGTTTTTATCATAAATTGGTATTGAATTTTGTCAAAAGCTTTTTCTGCATCTATTGAGATGATCATATGATTTTTATTCCTTAATTTGTTAATATGATGTATCACACTGATTGATTTGAATATATTGAAGAATCCTTGCATCCCTGGGTTAAATCCCACTTGATCATGGTGTATGATCATTTTAATATGTTGTTGGATTCTGTTTGCTAGTATTTTGTTGAGGATTTTTGCATCCATGTTCATCAATGATATTGGTCTATAATTTTCTTTTTCTGTGATATATTTTTCTGGTTTTGGAATCAGGGTGATAGTGGTTTCATAGAATGAATTTGGGATTCATTATTTGAATGAATCTCAAATCTGGGATTCATTCAAAAATCTTCAATTCTTTGGAAGAGTTTGAGGAGGATCAGTGTTAGCTCTTCTCTGAATGTTTGACAGTTTGCTTGTGAGGCCATCTGGTCCTGGACTTCTGTTTGTTGGAAGATTTTAAATTATACTTTCAGTTTCATTACTTGTGATAGGTCTGTTTATATTTTCTAATTCTTCCTGGTTCAGTCTGAGAAAATTGTACCTTTCCAAGAATGTGTCCCATTTCTTCGTGGTTGTCCATTTTATTGGCATATAGTTGTTTGTAGTAGTCTCTTATAATCCTTTGTATTTCTCTGATGTTAGTGTGATTTTTCCTTTCTAATTTCTAATTTATTGATTTGCATCCTCTCCCTTTTTTTCTTGATCTATCTGGCTAAGGGTTTATCTATTTTGTTTATCTTCTCAAAGAACCAGCTTTTAGTTTTACTGATCTTTGCTATTGTTTTCTTCATTTCTATTTCATTTATTTCTGCTCTGATCTCTATGATTTCTTTCCTCCTACTGACATTGGGTTTTCTTTGTTCTTCTTTCTCTAGTTGCTTTAGGTGTTGGGTTAGATTGTTTACTTGAGATTTTTCTTGTTCTTGAGGTGAGATTGAATTGCTATAAACTTCCCTCTTAGAACTGCTTTTGATGCGTCCCATAGGTTTTGGATCATTATGTTTTCATTGTCATTTTTTTCTGTGTATTTTTTTATTTCTTCTTTGATTTCTTCAGTGATCTCTGGGTTATTTAGTAGTGCACTGTTTAGCCTCCATGTATTTATGGTTTTTACAATTTTTTTTCCTGTAATTTATTTCCCATCTCATAGTGTTGTGGTCAGAAAAGATGCTTGATGCGATTTCAATTTTCTTAAATTTTCTGAGGCTTGATTTTTGACCCAAGATGTGATCTGTCCTAGAAAATGTTCTGTGTGCACTTGAGAAGAAAGTGTATTATGCCACTTTCAGGTGGAATGTTCTATAAATATCATTTAAATCTATCTGGTCTATTGTGTCATTTAAAGCATGTGTTTCCTTATTTATTTTCTGTTTGGATGATCTGTCCATTGGTGTAAGTGGGGTGTTAAAGTCCCCTACAATTATTGTGTTACGGTTGATTTCCCCTTTCATGGTTGTTAGTATTTGCCTTATGTATTGAGGTGCTGCTATGTTGGGTGCATAAACATTTATAATTGTTATATCATCTTCTTGGAGTGAGCCCTTGATCATTATGTAGTGTCCTTCCTTATCTGTTGTAACAGTCTTTAAAGTCTCTTTTGTTGGTACTCCAGCTTTCTTTTGATTTCCATTTGCATAGAATATCTTTTTCCATCCCTTCACTTTCAGTCTATGTGTGTCCCTAGGTCTGAAGTGGGTCTCTTGTAGACAACATATATACAGGTCTTATTTTTGTATCCATTCAGCTAGTCTCTGTCTTTTGGTTCGGGCATTTAATCCATTTATATTTAAGGTAGTTATCAATATGTATGTTCCTATTACAGTTTTCTTAATTGTTTAGGGTTTGTTTTTGTGTGTCTTTTTCTTCTCTTGTGTTTCCTGCTTAGAGAAATTTCTTTAGCATTTGTTGTAAAGCTGGTTTGGTGGTGCTGAATTCTCTTAGTTTTTGCTTGTCTGAAGAGCTTTTGATTTCTCCATTGAATCTGAATGAGATCCTTGCTTGATAGAGTAATCTTGATTGTGTTTTTCTCTCTCAGTACTTTAAGTATATCTTGCCACTCTCTTCTGGCCTGCAGAGTTTCTGTTGAAAAATCAGCTGATAACCTCATGGGGATTCCTTTGTATGTTATTTTTTTTTTCCCTTGCTGCTTTTAATATTTTTTCTTTGAATTTAATTTTTCTTAGTTTGATTAATATGTGTCTTGGTGTGTTTCTCCTAGGGTTTATCCTATATGGGACTCTCTGTGTTTCCTGCACTTGGGTGACTATTTCCTTTCCCATGTTAGAGAAGTTTTCCACTATAATCTCTTCAACTATTTTCTCAGACCCTTTCTTTTTCTCTTCTTCTTCTGGGACCCCTATAATTCGAATGTTTGTGCATTTAGTGTTGTCACAGAGGTCTCTGAGATTGTCTTCAATTCTTTTCATTCTTTTTTCTTTATTCTGCTCCTCGGCAGTTATTTGCACCATTTTGTCTTCCAGCTCACTTATTCGTTCTTCTGCCTCAGTTATTCTGTTAGATTTCTTCTAGTGTATTTTTCATTTCAGTTATTTTGTTGTTAATCTCTGTTTGGTTTGTTCTCTAGTTCTTCTAGATCTTTGTTAAACATTTCTTGTATTTTCTCAATCCATGCCTCCATTCTATTTATGAGATTCTGCATCATATTTACTATCATTATTCTGAATTCTTTTTCAGGTAGATTGCCTATTTCCTCTTCATTTATTGGGTCTTGTAGGTTTTTACCTTGCCTCTTTATCTGTGAAATATTTTTTGCCATCTCATTTTTTTTTTCCTTTTTTTTTCTGAGTGGGATTGTGTTCCTGTCTTACTGGTCATTTGGACTGAGGTTTCCAACACTGGAGTTTGTAGGCTGTTTAGTAGAGCTGGGTCTTCGTGCTGTGATGAGGACCTCCAGGAGACCTCACTCTGATGAATATTCCCTGGGTTCTGAGGTTCTCTGTGAGTCCAGTGGTTCGGGCTCAGAGTTCCCACCACAGGAGCTTCGGCCCATCCCCCAGCTTGTGAACCAAGATCCCGCAAGCTACGTGGGACAGCAAAAACAAAAAAAGAACAATAACAAAGTAAAAAATAAAATGAGACTAGGAAACTAACAGGTATGTTAGAAAAAATATAAAAATAAAAATATAGGTGAAACAGCAACCAGAAGGTAAAAGAGAACCACGATAGTAAAAAAGAGGAGGAGGAAAAAAAAAAGGTGGAAAAGGCCTTGGCTATGGAGGACAGGGCCTAAGCAGGGTCAAGGTTTGGGTGGTGGGTGGGGCCTATGCTTAGGACCCACAGGGCTGGAAAAGGCCCTGGGGGGTGTGGATGGGGGACTTAAGCTCAACAGAAAAGAAGGGGCCCAGGCCCCTGGTCTCAGAGGGCAGGGGACCCCACCTTGGAGCCCAGCAGGCTTCCTGGGTTCAAGTGGTTGGGGCAAACACCCTCGACTCCTCTCCTGCTCCTCCTGTCCTGGAGGGCTACTCCCACCTGCCTCTCCTGATCTCCCCGGCCTCCCTCCTTTGTCCGCAGGACTCACATGGCCCGGAGTGGACTTTGGAGGGTGGGAGATCAGCCTGGGAGCTTAGCAGTCTCCCCGGGCCCCAGTTGGTGGAGCAAACGCCCTCTGCGCCTCTCCCGCCTGCCTCTACTGTTCTCTCCTGGCCTTCCTCCTGCGTCCCCAGGACCAACCCAGCCTGGATGGGACCTCTGAGGGAGTAGGACCTGGACTGAGAGCCAGGAAGACTTCCCTGGCCGATTGGGCAGGGGAAACGCTGGGCCTGCTACCCCCATTCTGAGCCCCTGAGGGTCCCTCCAGGCATGGGAACCCCTCCCCCTTCTCAGCTATCCTTCAGGGGCATCAGTCCTATCTGGCCTCCACCACTTCTCCCTCCTCAGTCCCCCCATGTCCTACCAGTTCGCTTGGGGATTCTTCCCATCTCCTTGGGTGTCAGAGTCCCCCACCAGCATCCAGCAGACACCCTAGTTGCGAGGAGACGTGAACTCTGCCTCTTCCTACACTGCATCTTCACTCCATCCTCCCTGATTTATTTTCTACCTCTGCTTATTGTTTCTCTTCTCTCATGCCTTCAGTTTACACATGGCTTCAGCTTACCATGACCCTTAATCTACTTTCAAGAAATCACTCTTTCATCTTTGACACCCATTGCTAATCAGATATTTTGTGATCTCTTACTTCAGATTAATGAGAGAGAATCTCATAAGTCTAGCTCAGTTTTTTCAAACCAAGCTTTTTGGAAGGGACCAAATCTTGTCCCAATTAGCTGTGGTAGGGCTAGTACATAGGTCTATGCAACAAAAAATACAACCATCAAGGCTACACCCTTCAGCAGGGTACATGGGTTTCATTCTTCCCCTTCAATCAGGTATGGCCATGTAGGTAACATAAAACATGTTTAGCACACAGTGGTCTGGGCATAAGATAACAAATAGCAACAAGAGCTACTGTTGGCCGTAGTTACCATTGTATAAAGCATTCACGTCGCTGAGCAAGGAATGTTTGAGGAGATTTAATATGTGTCTCCAATCCTAAGGAAAGTGGACACTGACTTCCATTAATTAAAGCAGCAACTATAAAGGAAATAGATGTAAGAAATTAAAGTTCCTACATCTCTCTGCCAATTGTAATAGCATAAAACCTCAAAGACTTACATGAAAGCAAAGGCTAATTGTAATATTTAGGTTAAAAAGTTTTACAAAGTTTTGTTTTTAAAAATTATCTACTTACTGATTACCTCCTTTTGTCATTTCTTCCTACATAGCAAAAGTACAAGTTCAAAGTTCAAAAATTGAAAATGACCTATGAGTTTGACAGAGGAGAAATACATATCTGATGAGAAATGGGAGTTTGAAGTACTTGGGTTTATACCCTAGTAGTGATAACTGTGTCAGAATTCCCTTATGTGAATAATACAATGAATATATGTAAGGCATTCTAAAATGGCTACTAACAGTAATTATTTTATGTTAATATTTTTTTATAAATGGAGCCTTTAAACTAGTATGAGACAATAACCAATTTTTATATCCCGTAAAGTGTATACTGTATCACCAAATGATGAAATTGAGCTGAAATTTATAACTCATTTATTTGAGGGATATTTTTTAGTACATATAGCTATAAAGACATGTATTATTCATCTAAACTGTTAGCTCATTTGCATTTTCATTAAACTGTAAAGACTATATCACTGCTATGTAAGTAGAATTTTAACTTTTTTCTGCTTTGAATATGCAAAACCCAATTTTTTTTGTTTAAAACTCAAAGTGTTTACTAATAGGCATCAATACATATATGCTTGCATGAATATTTAAGATGCACATGTCTGTATGTCTGTAATTGAGGAAACAAGCAGATAAAACATTTAATACCCAACTTATTTGTTCTTATTTGAAATAAGATATTTCTCATATAAGTGAAACTTCCAAACAAATGAAGCATTCCTTAAGCACTGAAACTTTAAAAAAATTGTTGTTGTTTGAAGTATGTTACAATATTTCTTCCGTTAAAACAAATGACACTGAATATATTATTCTATTATTGATGATTCAAAGGTATAATTTTCATAAGCTATTAAAACTGTTAAGATTCTTTTCCTAAAAATAAATGACCACTAAGGCATGCTTTTTAAGTTTCATATATTTGTATATAATATTTTTATAAATATTTATAAAATATTTAAAACATCTTTATGGGCTCTGACTTACTAACAAGATGTGAAAAAGAAAGTAGAGGAAATGCCTCCCTTTTAATTGTGTTTGTCATCTTTTAGTTTGTTTCTTCATATTTACTTAGTATATCAGTAAATAAATATTTATTGTTGTTCATGGATAGGCACTTGAAATACATTGAAGGAGAAATTGGCAGAGTTGTTGAGGAAGGAGACATATAGTAAACTGGTGAACATTAAAACGCATAAAGATAATTTCTCGTATTACTACAGATTTTATTATGCTGTTAGAATAATAGCAATGCTTAATAATTATCAAACACTTTTATTGTAATATATACCCTTCTTTGCATAGTTTAATTAATTTGTCTCCTTATAGAAACTTAAGAGGTTTTATTACTCCTTGTTTTTCATATGAAGAAAATGATGCAGAAATGTTAAGTAAGTAGCTTGCTGCTTCGCAACTAGTAAGTGTTGAGAAAATAATTAAAAACAAAATTTCCTGCTAAACCAGACAACCTCTCCATTTTCTCCAAAAGTGGAAGAGAAAGAAAATAGTTTAATTATTGAAAGAGCATTAAACCAGAATGTGATGCACATCACAGGCATTCTGCTAAGAGACTGCAAAGACAAAAAGAAATCTCACCATATCTGTAGTCAAGCAGACACAACCCATTACAGATACGTCTTCAAGATAAACAGTAACTAGCCCTTGAGCAAGGGGACTTGAAGGCACCTTTTGTCACACATAGTTCACCCTAAATTCACCGGGTAGTTGGGGTGACCTTCTGTGTCAACTAATTAGCCTTATCCAAAGAGAATAAACTTCTCATATACTTTATGACAGTAGGTAGTTTTGCAACCTGGAGTGTGGCACCTGCCAAAGTTAGCCTCCTAAGCTTTCAAAGAAACTGGGAAATAGGGATGCTATCTTCTGTGATAATTACGTATCAAAGAGATGGTTCCCAGATCCTTGAGAAAAGCATACCTAGGTTATAAATCTGACAGAATTCTTACTTAGCTTTTCAAAAATTTTACATACATTTTAGAGAGACAGAGAAAGAACTTACAGTTGCAAGTTTTCTAAAGTTAATGCTCAAAGAAAAGGGAGGGAGAGGTTGCTTATACTGAATCTTCCTTATATTCCACAGGAAGAATTAAGCCTCTTATTTTTAATTTGCATGTGCGTTTACACAAGTAAATAGTAGAATTAAGATTTGAGTCCAGGAAATGTTGGCAGAGCCCTTAAATACTTCCATATATATCATTCTGCTAAGTGTATGCTTGGCATGGAGATGACTTCATTTGATTTGATACTTATATGATGAGAAGGATCCAGCCATATGAGCTCCAGGGAAAGAACATTCCAAGTAGATGAAGCAATAAGTCAAAAGACCTTGAGATCAAAAGACATTTGATGTGTTAAAAGGACACAAATAAGAACCATGTGGCTGGATACAGTGGATGGAAGAACATAAGCTTGGACATTTAGGTTAGGGTTAAATCGTTCAAGGCCATGGTAAGAAGTTTGAATTTTATTCTAGTGGCAATGGAAAACCATTTGAAGGCTCTTTTTTTGTTTGTTTTTGTTTGTTTGTTTGTTTTGCGGTACACGGGCCTCTCACTGTCGTGGCCTCTCCCGTTGCGGAGCACAGGCTCAGCGGCCATGGCTCACGGGCCCAGCCGCTCCGCGGCATGTGGGATCTTTCCGGACCGGGGCACGAACCCGTGTCCCCTGCATCGGCAGGTGGACTCTAAACCACTGCGCCACCAGGGAAGCCCCTTGAAGGCTCTTTTAAGCAGAGAATTATAATGACATCATTTTTGATTTAGAGGAATTATTTTTCTTACTGTGTGAAGAAGTTTTGTTGTATTTGGTTGGGGAGTTAACAGTGGGGGAAAAGTAGCCAAAAGTAGCCTGCAGTATTCCAGGTCTTTGATTATAGCAATAGAGATTTAAGTTAAATTCTGCTATTTTTTTGGGAATTCCCTGGCAGTCCAGTGGTTAGGACTCCACACTTGCACTGCCAAGGGACTGGGTTCAATTCCTCGTTGGAGAACTAAGATCCTGCAAGCCGTGCAGCATACCAAAGGAAAAAATAAATAAATTCTGCTATTTTTGGAGGTAAAACTAAGGAGCTCTGCTGATGTGTTAGATGTGAGGTGTGAGGAAACAGTGGAGTCAAGGGTGATTCTAAGAATTGTGTCCTAAGTAGAAACTGGTAGTATTATTTACTTGTATAAGAAAGGCTTCAAGTCTAGAGCAGATTTAAGGAAGGAGTGGGGAATGAGTAACAGTTGTAGTTATTTAAGGTTGTAATGTTACTTAGATACATCTTGGATACATCCAAATGGTGATGTCAAGTTGGCAGTTGGATTAAGGAGTTTGTGGCTCAGGGTGAATAGTCTGAGCTACAGAGGCAAATTTAATGGTCATCGGCACATGAAAAATATTTGTGTAACTATGGGATCAAGACTATATAAAATTACCTATCCTGTGTAGGGAAAGAAGAGTGCTGAGAACAGGAAGCTTTTGGATACATATGTAAACCAAAGTAATGACCTCTGAAAGAGTGTTTGGCTTAAGGATTATTTATTGGCAAATTGAAGGAAAAAAATCTGTGTAGTAATACAAAAAGAGATAAGATGAAAGCCAAGAAACAGTATTATTATAGAAATGAATAAAGGAGATAAATCCTACAGAAAAACAAAGTTTGGTAAGGATGAATGATCTCACGTGGGATTAAGAGCTAAAATAATATTGAGTATCTACTATGTTTCAGGAACTTGCCTAAGTGCTTTACACATATATTAACTCACTTAATAGTCACAGTTGCTATCTTCTCCCAGAGATAGGGATGAATACTACAGAAATTTTACAAAGAAGGGTATAAATCAATTAACTTGTTCAAGGGCACCTGGTTTGTAAGTGAGGTAGTTGGATTCAAATTTAGGAAGTGGGACTTAAGAGCCTCTGCTCCTAATAACTATGCCCACTGGTGAATTTTTTAAAGCAATTACGCAAGTGTAGCAAAGAAATTTACTGTTCTCTCTCCTGGGAAACTCTTCCCTCAATTCTACATATGCCTCTCTGTCTTCTTAGATCTCTGTACAATGTCACCTTATCAGAGATCTTTTCACTAATATTCAATCCAATCACTCTGTCTCCTTGCCCCACTTAATTTTTCTTCTTGGAACTTGCTGATTCCTGAAATAATTTTATATTTCTCTGATTATCTATCTATCTATCTAAAGATAGATCTGTCTAACTATCTATATATCTGAGAGCAGGGACTTAAATTTATTTACCGTAGTATGACCAGTGCCTAGTCTATGGTTGTGGCTCAGTAAAGATTTATGGACTAAAAGACTGAATGAGAAGTTAACGATGAGTTAATGAATAAAGGAATGAATGAATGAGCATACTTTTGGCTGCAGTTTTGAGAGTCTGATATTGGAGACTATAGATCTTTAGCTTCACTAATCTTTAGGGTCATGTCCTTTTCTCCAGCAGGGCTTGGTCACCAAGAGGGAAGATGATTGTGGGAGTGACCCAGGGTTGGAGTAGCAAGAAAAGAAAGAGAATCAGAGGATCTTAAATAGAGGGAAAAGAACAGTGGAAGTAGAGGGAAGAGAGTGACTTGGTATAAAGAGTACTTAAGGGGATAACTAAATCATGAAGAGGAAATTTGATTGGGAGGGAAAAGTCAGAAACCAAACATGGAAATAATCAAGAGATTCAAGAAACAATTTAAGTAGAGTAAGAAATGCCAAGAATTGAAACGATGGAAAGTTGTAGTCAGATTGTGCAAAGGAGAAAAGGTGTAAAAAGTAAATGTCTAAAAATAACAGCCTCTCAATTTAATGAAAACATGCATATGCATATGCAATCTTTGACATCTCACAACTTAGATATTAAAATCTTAGTAATTATTTTAAAAAATTAATTAGTGCTATCTCTGTGTAATTACAGGTCACTAGATATTGGAATACTTGTTTTGAATTATTTTTTCCATAACTTATTTTAGAAAAATCTCTCTTCAGTCTATCCACTTTCATCAACAGAATTATTCTGTTAGCTAGCTAGCTGGAGCTATAGCTAAAATCTATGCCATTGATCCCTGTTTTTCTCTGCCTAAGCCTAAGTAGACCTTCATGAAAAGCAGCAACCAACTGGCAAAAAACAGAACAAAACAAACAGATGTCTGTGCTTCAATATCAATGTGAACAACTGTCCAATACATCCTTACAAACTAGCTCTAAATTCCAAAACCCTTAATATAACTGCATTTGATGAATGATCTGGGGACAATATGATTTTTTTTCAAGAGCCCACTTACTTGTTCTGGATATGTTGAATTTTCGTATTTGAAAAAAATACATTTTTTCAATTACATTTTTCTGTAACAGAAAAGGGAGCAAAAGTTATCTTCAATTCCTCAAATTGAGAGGAACATTTCAGGCAATTTCGCAACATTAATAAATAGGAAAACTCATTAACATCTGATTTACTGGGGTGGTCAGGATATGTAGCATGGTTTATTGCAGTTCACTTAGCACATTAGGCATGCATATTGTTTTCAATTTCCTTATACTCCCAGCTGAGTGGTAAAACTATTCTACACAGGATATTAGTAACAATAATACAGTAAAAGCTGGAGGGTTTTCTGGAATATCTTAAGAAATTTATTTCTACTTCTGCTGTAACAACCACTCAAGGCATAAAGTTCTTAATGTGACACTTATAGACTTCAAGGATCATTTAAAATAAAATCTAAAACAATAAAACATTAGCATTGTTTTAAAGCAGGAAATCACATTAAAAATTTACATTCTTGTGTATTTAGACATTTGTATGTATCACTCTCCTTTGCCACAACCATCCATCCCCTTCTTGTCTCAAATGGTGATATTTTTATTGAAAACAGAGGGAATTCACAGTTAAAATAGTAATTGTGATTTTTATATTTCAATTATAGTTTCAAGGTTTTAATTCAATAATGTTCAACTTTAAATTGGGTTGTTACCAGAGCAGTGATCTGAGAGCTTTATTCCATATTGAAAGAGGCTTCACTCACTAGTTATCCTGTCAGCCTGGCTTTGGGGTCTGTCTCCACAGCTTCACATAGATCTAGGGAAGCAGCTTAACTTAACAGATAGGGCCCTAGGTCATGAGAAGAAAGATTATGTATTTATTTACTGTCATAGAATAATGTAGAATATGGATAATTTACTTAGGTCATCCCTGATATAGATTCTTAAATAATTCATTCAGGGCAAAAAAATTGAAATATTATGGTTAAAGCACCTCTGAAAGTCAAGATGAATAAGTGATTACAGATCTCATTTATCTGCTTAACTAATTTTTTTTGGTATCTCTCTGAGCCAAGAATTGTGCTGGGCTCAAAGCACTCACTGCTGTATAAAACAAACTTGGTTGCTATATTCCTAGTATTTACATTCTAGTATGGAGAATGGACAAACACAGGAGTAGAAACAAGTACAAACCCATCAAGCTGACTGCTCTAAAGGAAGCAGAGAGGGACTGAGGTAGCAACTTCTGGGCATGCTACATTAGTTGCTACAGAAGTGAGCAGAGTCCTCCTTCAAGAGAAGACATTACACTTGAAATGAAATATGAGAAGGAATTAGCCAACAATAGCAGGGAAAAGTGTAGTAAGAAAAAACAAAAACAAAACAAACAAACAAACAAAAAGGAAACAAACCCCAAAAGTTCTGAGGCCAGAAATATTTAAATTATGGAGTTACAGAGAGAAAGTCAGTTTCACTGCAGTATAATTTCTTTCTCTATTTTCATTTATAATTTCTGTAATTATTTTACTAATATATTAAGTTATATATTTGTAATATATAAGTGAAATAATATATTATTCTATATATGTGTTAAATGCATTGTTTATTATTATTACTAAACACCACTTCAATTTATATATAATGAATTACCATCCCGTACGATAGATACACCAAGGGGGAAAAGCGGCAGGTGGTGGGGGTGGTTGTGGGATGAATTGGGAGATTGGGATTGACATGTATACACTGATGTGTATAAAATAGATGACTATTAAGGAAAAAAAGTAAATAAACATAAATAAAAGAAAATAGGACTATTCAAGATTTAATTTCTTCTCGTTTTAGTTTTGGAAAGTTATATTGTTAGAAATTTCCATTACTTCAACACATTCTAATTGGCAAAATGTTGTCCTTATTACCCTATTGTAAACTTTTCCAGGTCTGTGTAATCTATGTTCATGTCCCCTTTTTCTTGCTGATAATGATTTTTTCATGCCTTTTGCTTTTTTTCTCATTAGTATCAATATGAGATTTTAAAAATTTTACTAATGTCCTAAATGAAACAATATCTGAATTTCACTGATCTTCTAAAAAAAGAATAAAAGATCACCATGATAAATATTAGATATAGTTAGATTTGTAGGTTCATCTTGTCTCCCTGTTTATATCACTATTCCTCATTTTCCTCTGGACTTGCTAACATACAAAATCTAAAAGAACAGAGGTGATTTCAGTTCCTCAATATATACACAGCTCTTACTTTCCCTCTTATTTGGAATGTGCTTCTTTTCTTTATCTATTTAAAACCTAATGATCAAGGACACTAATGCTGCCTCTTCTTCCATAAGCCGCTTGGTGATGCGTCAAGTTAACTCTGGATTACCTGTTATGTGGAATTATTTCTGAGCCTTACTTAGTATCTTTTAGTTAGAATTTAATTTTGTAATGATTTTCTCCATGTTATATTTGTATCTTAATCTACTTTATAAGCTTCTTGAAGGCATGACTTTATCTTATACTACTTTTGGATATTTCGTATTGTCATATTTCTTGCTCACAGAAATTTGCTCAGTGGCTACATATAATTGAAATACTCTAATTTTATTAAGATATTCTGCTTTACTAAGACCTTCTTTTCTCACCAAAATGACCTCATTTCATTACTTCACTATTTGGAACATAATGAACTCATAGTCCTCTTTTCTTCTTCTTTTTTTACCATATAGTCCACATCACCCACACAAAGACATACACATGTATATATATATGTGTTTATTTGCATATGTAAAGTTTTCCGTTTGAATATTGGTTAATATATTTTGTACTAGAGAATATAGTCACCAGCTTGAAGCCTACCACCTAAACCATATAACAATGATACTTAACCCTGGTTATAGACTAGAATATCTAAGGAATTAAGTATGAATTCTCATAAACCCTAGAAAGTGTTACAGTCCTTATCCTCGAAGCCTTGTTGGGGTCTTCTGCATCAATTCTGGCTTGTAGCTCCAGTTCCACTTCCTTCCCCAACACACACACACACACACCGCCGCCGCCACCGCCACCCCCACCCCCGACTGACACCTACTATAGTTACTTAGATTTTGACTTCCTTCTGGTTTGTTTAAACAGTTACCACTTTTCTATTTCAGCCTCCAAAAATATGTTGACGTCTTCCGTGCAGAGAGAGTTCAGGCACACGTGAAGGTTCAACCTGTTGGGTTTAACCAAAATCTGTTTTTGTTTTTGTTTTTTTCCCTAATGGTTTTGGTAACAAGAGATAGAATGAGAGAGAGAAGAAAGAACAGAATACACATTGCATAGTAACTGACAATGCCAGAGTCATTAAAGGATATGTGTGAGAGTCCTTCTCAGAGGTACAGATATAACTGGGAAGCATTTTGCGACAGGATTTAGACCTGGCCATTCCGAGACTGGCTTAGCTCATTGCTACTTGGGCAATAAAAATTAAGTAGAATGAAATATTAAAGCACTCAAGTTCTAGAATCATGTGATTAGCTCAAATTCCAAATGTGATATTTCCCAGGTGAGTGAAGTTGGGCAAGGTTCATAGTCACTTGCACTTTGGCTTACTTAGCTATGAAACAGAGACTAGAATATTCCCCAATTCATAGGAATCTTGTTAAAGTTAAACAAAATGAGTATGAAAATACTTGGAAGAATGCTTGGACTAAAGAAAGGGTGTAATATTTCCTAGTGATTATCATTATTATTATTAACGTGTTTTATGTTTTTACTGAATGGTGATGACAATATAAATAGCATATAAGGACAATTCACTAAGATAACTTTATTCTCTTTAATCAAATTAATCAAATTCATGTGATTACTTTAATGCTCAAAATATGTAGGGAATAAGGTAAATTTCAACATCCCTTTTGATTATATGTGAAAAAAGTTAAACACACACTTTCAAATGAGACATAAAGATGTGATTAAAATATCTACTTCAAAATAAAAATCTGTATCATACTCAACAGTGAAAAATTACTCAATTGAAGTCAGGAGCAAAACAAATATGCTGTTAATTATCACCTCTATTAAACAATGTTCTGAACTTTTAATTATTTCAGTACCTAGGAGAAAGAAATAAAACATAAGAATTGGAAGAAGGAAGATTATTTTTGTTTGTGTATTATGAAATTGCTTGCCCAAGAAACTTAGGGAATTCAACAAGAAAGCTATTAGAAGTAATAGACTTCAGGAAGGTTGCTAATTGTAGCAGAACTGTTTTCTATATATCAGAAATAACCAGTTTGGAGAAAATGGAATTTTAAAAAGTCAGATGCTTTTTACAATGGCAACAAAAATTAAACAATCCAGTGACCAAAGTATATAAAAGACAGAATATATAGGCAAGTGGCTAAGTATGAGACTTTGGCATCATATACACCTGGATTTGAATCTCAAATATACTACTAATGGCTGACATTTATTGATACGTTCTTGAGGCAGTTGGTATTATAAGCGCTTACCATATAAATTAATCTTTTCAACAACTCTGTGAGTTGGGTAATATTATGTCCCCTTTACAAATGAGGGAACTGGAGTACAGAAAAATTAAAAATAATATGCCTAAGATCACAGTTAATAACTTATTGAGGCTGGATGTGAAGAAAAACAAGGTTTCAAAGCCAGCGCTTTTAGAAATCTCAGATGTCTGGTATCCTCTGATTCCTCATCTGTAAAATAAAGCATTGCTACATGGATTGTGTATTTTGCCTTTAGCATACTGCCTGATACAGATCAAGTACAATACATTAAATGGTAACTCCAATTTTTATTAAAAATATATAAAAACCGAATATTTTCCTGGATAGGAAGATTTATTATGTCTTAATTATTTCCTAAATTGAGATATAATACTTAGAGAAATTTAAATTTAAAAATAGATTTAATGTTCTTTTAGAAGTAAAAATGCCTTTTGCTTCTAGCAGTGACAGAGTTATTGGTATCAGACTAGCTCTTTCAAGGTAAAGAACCATAAAATTGGATAACATGCATGAGAGCCATTTTTCATGTTTTGAACAACAAACAGCTCATGAATGCAGTTTATGAGAGAACAGGAATTTGGGTAATGAGGTCCATGGTGACCATAGCTCTTTGAGAGCATGTCGACCATGGAACAGCAGGCTAGAGCCCAAGCAGGCTGCCACCACCCCACTGAGCTGAGGAGGCAGACCTAGTACTCCAGGGCAGCTGAAGCAGGCTGCAGTGTATGGGATGGGTCAGGGCAGGAGTTTAAGGGTTCTTATTGCTGCTGTAACAAATCAATACAAATTTAGTGGCTTAAAACAATACACATTTATTTTCTTTTGGATTTGATGGTCAGAAATCTACAATCAAGGTGTTGGAAGGGCTGCATGCCCTCTCAAGGCTTCATGGGCAAATTCATTTCTTTGCCTTTTCCAGCTTGTAGAGACCATTTGCATTCTTAGGCTTGTGGTTCCTTACTCCATCTTCAAAGCGAGTAGCATGATGTCTTCTCTTTTCCCCGACTTCCAGCCTCCCTCCTATAAGGGGGCTCACCATGATAATCCAGGATAATTTCTCCATGTCAAGACCCTTATGCTCGTCTGTGAAGTCCCTTTTGCCATGTAAGGTAACATAGTCACAGGTTCTGGGGGTCAGGGTATAGTCATTTTTGAGGGACATTTATTCAGGCTTACTCAGATGTTTTCTGGTATATTATTTCTGGCATCTTAATTCTCTCAATCTGAATTCGTCTTAAGGAAAAGACACACACAACATACAGTGGTGGTTTAGTGATACGATAAATGCAATAGTCATTCTTATCCAAGAGTGGTAGGAATGAGAGCACATAGCAATAAGCTATACATAGCAATTCTCAAATCCAGCCAGACACGTCACCATTTCATTGATTAGATCTCAGTACTGTCCCCTGGCAGTTATTCTCCACAGCTCTTAGCTGGTTGTTTCTTATATCTAGGCTCTTAATTCTACCATCTGGACTCTTGACTCCACTTTCTCTTCTACTTTTTGATACCTTCCTTTTGTACAAGAAATTTGCAGCCTTGTGCCTTCCTCAGCCTGATTCCTACCTATAAATAGGTCAGGGCCCAAAGAGTTGAATTCAGTTTGAACTTTCCCTATTTTGGTGCAAGCTAACAGTGTTTCCTCAAATACTGTATTCTTAAGAGCCCTTCTGGTTTCCCTATGAATATCATAGAATTCACTCATTAGACAAAAGCCATGGCTACAAATCGCTTTAAGACAGGGCCTTTCCTTGTCAGGATATGTTGGGGCAATGCTCTTAAAATTCCTAAAAGCAATTTTAAATATTGAGAGGGTCTATGAGATGGTCCTTAAATCCTTCTGAAGTCTTAACAAAGGTTTCTACAGCCTCACAATTAAGATGATCTTTATCCCAAGGGCATTTTTTACTCTGAGAGCCTTTTTCCATCGAGGGAGGCTGAGAGTATGATGCATTTTTTTTTTTAACTGAGAAATTCCTGACTTCTTTTTACTTCCTCTAAATTTCACTTGAAAAGGGAACAACTTTTAGCTTATTTCTGTCTATCGATACCTCATCATAATACAGCAAAAGAAAACCAGTTGGCACTTGCAACTGAGTGGAAATCTTAGCCAAATGTACCAGTTTATTTAATATATTTTCTATTTTCCATGCTATCCCAAGCAACAGTTTTCTAAATTCCTTTCTTATATAGTAGAGGTAATCTTTCTTCCAGCTTCTAAGAAAAAATTTCATACTGTCCTTGCAGCTTCCATTAATAATCCTCTTGATGCCCTTCAGGCCTCCATTAGCCATCCAATCCTAAAACTGAAGTCATATAGTTAAAGTTTTTTTTTTTTTTCAGTTATATGACCCCACTCTAGGTACCAATTTTTCTTCCAGTGATTTCTGCTCCGTAACAGATCATCTGAAACCTTACTAGCTAAAAATAACATTAAGCAAAACATTATCTGTCATGATTGTGTAGTGTGACAAGGTTCAGTTGAGCACTGGGTTCTCTTAGTCAGTTGCCATTAGATAACAGTTGGGGACATTAAGGGCTTAATTCAGATGAATGTCCAAGATGTACCACTCACATTACTGGCAGCTAATATTTGTTGTTGGCTTTGATCTCAGCCTGTGCTATCGGCTAAAGTGACTAGGTGGACTTTAGACTATGTGACCTCTCTACGTGGTCTGGGCTTTTTGCACAGAATTGTTGCTGGTATCTGTGAGGCTGCATCACAACAGCAAGTGTTCCAAGAGGCCCAAGTCTCCTTATGAACTAGCTTCACTCTGATCTGTTGGTCAAAAGCAAGCACAGGGCCAGCTCAGATCATGGTAAAGAATACCACACAAGGATGTGAACACCAGGAGGTATGGTCAATGGGAAGACTGTACTGGGAGACGAGCTACCACATGAAAATTATTAGGATCTTAAATGTTATTTATTACAAATATGCTTCACTGAGTGACTAAAAATTCTCCAGATATAGATGCATAAATATTATTGAGTGGTTTTAAATTTTTCAGAAATAAAAACATAAATTTTTTTATAATTTTCATGTGAATATCTGATATTTTCTTTAATTGGAAATTCGTGTCAACTTTGCCTTTTTATTTTCAACTGTAACCTTAAAAATGGTGTTATTGGTGTCAGAGTCTCTTTAAAATAATATTTATAGTTATATCTTGTTTACTTTTAAAAATATGAAAATCAAATAACATATATGAAAACATGTGACATGGCTAGGGCCATAGTAAGAACCAATAATTTTTAGCTTGAGTAAATGATCTTCTTTTCACTTTCTAAATGTTTTAAACCCATCTCCTATTTTTCTTCAACATTCACTATTACCTCATAAGTATGTTGTAAAGATTAATAGCTTAATGAATAGGCATATGGAGAGCATTTTTAAATTGTCAAAAAAATGTGATCAAATGATAATGATAATTGTATAATGATTATTTTTTTAAAAAACTGACTTTTTTTGAGGTAACTGATTAATTGTGCCTAAATGTAGTCAATTATACATCCTTCTGAAAAGGTAATCCCAGTCTTAATAGTATCAGGTTTATCTTATTCATACCTTCTTAGAAATTTTTACTTTACTTTTTTTTTTGATGAAATCCTGGTGATTTGCAAACCTTTCTTTTCTGAGGTCCAAACTAACTGAGAAATTAGTTACAGAAGTAATGTAAATGGAACACCACATATCTACTTTATTAGATCATAGCTTCTTTTTATTCTTCATATATAAATTGAAATTACTCATCCAATGTGACATGCTTTTTACCTTGCAGATGAAGGGTCTTTCGCTAGAAGCTTGCCAGGTAGATGAACAAAGGATGCCAGTGTTCTTCACCCTGAGTACAGATTATCTAAAAGGAAGAGAAAAGGCTGACCCACATATACTCAGTTTTTTCCTTAAAATCAACAGCTAAGTCACTAATTTTCCAGGGTCATGAATGAATGAGGAAGTGGAGAGAAGCTAGAAGATTTTCTTCCCAGTACATGAAGGAGGGTAAAATGCCCAAATATGATAGGCAGAATGGGAATGCTAGGAGAAGAAGAGAATGACTTCCTCTACCAGATGATATAAAAGGTTTCATATTATTTATTTAGATTTTCTAGGTATTTAATTGTAAATAATTTATGAGTAGTTAATAAAAACCCGAAAAGAGCTGCAAAAATAAAATATGTATTTATATACATAATTTATTAGGCTAAAGATTATTCATGAAAAGAGAAATTGATATGTGTAATACATAAATTAAAATTTTTAATGCTATTCTAAGAAAATAAATATTCAGGAAGTCTCTGATTCTAGAAAACAATAAATTTATTAGGTACAGATTGTTTTCATATTTCTGTAGTATAAAGAATTGACAAAGCATCTTTAAATGTATTGTCAATTCATAATTTGAAAAATCAAAGTTAGATAAAATTCTCCCATGATTGCATTCAAAGTAGTGATGTTTGGGCTTTTTAAATCTTTTTCCTATATAAGTTTTCATATTACTTATCAATTTAACTTGTTCTCACTACAAGGATGTCAAAACACAAACTGCATATATGTAGAAGAACTCTACAGCCATTATAATTAAGTTTATTTTTTAACAATGTAAAACTTTTACATGACTTGTGTTGTGATTCAAGCAAACAGTTCAGCCAAGAGTCAAAAACTAAGAGGATCGATGAGAATTGTACCATCCTTGAGTATTATCTTTGCTTGTGGATGGATTTTTTTTCCTTCAGTAATATATATATATATATTTTTTGGCGGTACGCGGGCCTCTCACTGTTGTGGCCTCTCCCGTTGCGGAGCACAGGCTCCGGACGTGCAGGCTCAGTGGCCATGGCTCACGGGCCCAGCCGCTCTGCGGCATGTGGGATCTTCCCGGACCGGGGCACGAACCCGTGTCCCCTGCATCGGCAGGCGGACTCTCAACCACTGTGCCACCAGGGAAGCCCCCAGTAATATTTTTTTAATTAAAATATTCTGAATAAGCTAAGGTGTTTCAGTCTAGGATATTTTTCCCACTCTGTACAATGCTCCTTTGACCAAGGCACTCAGTGTTAAGGACTTATCAGGTATTTTAAATGTGCACTGCAAGAGAGGAGGTGTGAAGATTAGGCTGAAAGGCAAAATGTAAGCACAGAGAAGATAGATTACTCATCTATAATTTAGGGAATATATGCTCATTCATTTTCTCATGAATCATGGATGTTAATAGTTTCAAAAAGATGAATGTTGGGTCTTCATTAAGAATCTCAACATATTCTTGATTATTTGGACTTTGAAATTTAATGACGCAATTGAGAAAGAAAATCAGCTAAATTTCAGCTTAAATGTCCATTTTCTTGGATTTGACCTTCATCACAAATATATAGAACTCATGACGCTCTGAGGATCTGGAAACCTGTACCTATGAGGGCAGATTTCAATTTAAAAGGATTATGCTCCCAAATGCCAGAGCTGCCAGTAGTATCTATGGGAAGTTGTTTTGGGACAGCTTTCCTAAAATTATTGCTTCTAGCAGATGGCTTACCCACAAGTGCGGATGATTCAATACTTAAAATGATGAAAAAGATGGGACTTTTGGAGGTGAAAGACACTTGTGATGTTGAAAACCTTATATTTATATAAAATCTAGACAGTTAAGACACTAATAGGAAAATACTTCCTCCACCTTTTCTCACAAAATGCTTTTTTTCCCCAAATATGGTATATATCAAAAATTATTGAGGGTATTGTGAACCACGATGGAAATAATTTTCTAATTTTTTTCAAATACTAGACTTTCTGCTCTCATATGGGCCCCAGTTTATTAATTCATGTTGTAATATATTCTATGACAAATGCTTTTGAGATAATGATTTGTTCTCTGCTGAATTCTGGGTAGCTTATTGAGACAGTATCACACTAATTAAAATGCACCTAGGAAAGTATCACTGTGGTCAGGACTTCAAAGACAGTTAAGACAAATTAATACTGTTGAACCCAAGAGATATATTATAAATTCCTCTTTATGCTTCCTCTGTTTCTTTCAAGGACAATTTACCCCCTACAGACATAACTTATCTTTTAAGTTTCTTATTGTCGCCTCCTGAAGAGTACTTTAATTCACTGCTTGGCAACTTCAGACATTTTTTGCTGCATCATAATTTTTAACTCAAGCAACATGACATAAACCGCAATTTCCAAAATTATGTTGGGAATTAGAAATTAGGAAGGATTTAAAAGGAGGTAAATTGTGTTTTAGAAAAAATGTGGTAAGCAAACTAAAATCATGACTTTTGATTGTACATTTGCCAAATGAATTTAAATCATATTACTTATAAATAAAGTTACTTATGTTAGAAATACTCACTGGAAGAAAGGGCTAACTATTGAAAGATGGCAATTCAAGTTTAAATTTAATATTCTTTGTGTTTAATTAGTATTCATGAAATATTTTTCTGTATTTAAGATAGGTATGAGGATGCTCATAAAATTGTGAATACTTATTTTTCTTTGAAAACGATATAACTGATGGCACATAATGTTTCTCAGTCTCAGAACTTGTCATGTGGAACAGTTCATATTCCCAGATTCAAGTAAAGATTGAAAAAAATATATAAATGGGGAAGAAAAGATAATAAGAATTAGGCTATAAAAGAATATATTTGCATTATTAATTCGAACAAATGAGGCAGTGTTCTCTAAAGGTTATATGCTCAGTATCTGGAGTCATACTGCCTTGCTTCCTCTACCCTTTCCAGCTGGGTTACTGTAGGCCTATGAGTTAATTTCCTTAAGCCTCAGATCCCCAATTATAAAATAGGGAGCATTATAGTAACTGAATTATAGGATTGTATAAGGACTAAACAAAATAAATGATATAACGGCCTTAATTCAGGGCCTGGCACAAAGTAAAACCTTACTAAACATTTGCTTTATTATAAATAATTAAGTCATTTTTAATTGAGATATAGCTGAATATAACATTGTATTAGTTTCAGGTGTACAACATAATGATTCGACATATGTATATATTGGGAAATGATCACCATGATAGATCTAGTTAACACCCATGACAACGCATAGTTTTCTGTTTTCTTGTGGTGAGAACTTTTCAGATCTACTCTCTTAGCAACTTTCATATGTACAATATGATATTTTTTTTTTTTTTTTTTTTTTTTTTTTTTTTTGTGGTATGCGGGCCTCTCACTGCTGTGGCCTCCCCCGTTGCGGAGCGCAGGCTCCGGACGCGCAGGCTCAGCGGCCATGGCTCACGGGCCCAGCCGCTCCGCGGCATATGGGATCCTCCCAGACCGGGGCACGAACCCGTATCCCCTGCATCGGCAGGCGGACTCTCAACCACTTGCACCACCAGGGAGGCCCCCAATATGATATTTTTACGTATAGTCACCATACTGGACATTAAATCCCCAGGACTTATTTTATGACTGGAAGTTTGTACCTTTTAACCACCCTCACCCATTTTATCAACACCCCACCCCCCTGCCTCTGGCCACCACCAATTTGTTGTCTGTATCTATGGATTTGTTTGTTTGTTTATATTCCACATACAAATACAATCATATGCTATTTACCTTTCTCTGACGTATTTCACTTAGCATACTACCCTCAAGGCCCATCTGTGTTGTCACAGATGGCAGGATTTCCTTTATTATGACTGAATAATTATATATATATATATATATATATATATATATATATATATATATATATATATATATTTATTTATTTCACATTTTCTTTAACCATTCATCCATCCATGGATACTTAGGTTGTTTCCATATCTTGGCAATTGAAAATGATGCTGCCATGAACATTGGGGTGCATGTATCTTTTCGAATCACTGTTTTCATTTTCTTTGGAAACGTCTAGAAGTAGAATTACTGGATCATATGGTAGTTCTATTTTTAAATTTTTGAGAAACCTCCACAGTGTTTTCCATAGTGGCTCCACCAATTTACATTCCCACCAACATCCATGCTAACACTTGTTATTTCTTGTCTTTTTGATAATAGCCATTCTAACAGTTGTGAGGTGATATCTCATTGTGGTTTTGATTTGCATTTTCCTGAATATTCGTGATGTTGAGAACCTTTTTATGTACATGTTGGCCATCAGTATGTCTTTGGAAAAATGTCTGTTCAGATCCTTTGCCCATTTTTTTAATCATATTGTTTGTTTTTTTAGCTATTGAGTTGTATGATCAAGAGTCATTTTATGTTCTTCCATTTGGCCATGTTATATTTTCCTGAAGGAAGTATCTGCTTTTATTGTTCTCTTCAATACATTAATTTTAAAGGCTTTTACCTAAGAAAATTGAAGGTCAACATCATGTAAATATTAATAATCTGAAGACTATTTTATTATCTTTTTCATATCTGGTATACTACAGATCTGTAGGAGTATAATGTTATGGGAGGGTCATTTTTTTAAACATCTTGCACCTTAGCAGGTATGCAGGAAAGAGTTAACATGGAAGTGCTGTTTATTAGAAAAGCCTACTTGCAGGGCTGACCCTTGGCTGGCTTTTGAAATTTTCCCTGGGTGATAGGTTGTTTTGTGTGCCTGAGTCAGTGAATTCTGTTGTCCAACCTCTCTAGACTGTATTAAACAATGAGATTAATGGTAAGCATCTACTTTCCAACTGAAAGTTTGGGATTTCAGTGATTGTGGCTGGTCATAAAGGCAAAGTGTGGCTTTATTACCAAACCACAATAAAAATTTTGGAGTTTTAAGTGGCCTTACCTGGGCAGAAACGCTGTATAAGTACTGCTATGCTTTGCTGCTGGAAGGAGAACTTAGGAAGCCTGCACGTGTATTCCTCTAGATTTCACCTAATATGTCTTTTATGTCTTTTTCCCTTGCTGATTGCTGTAATAAGCTGTATAGCTATGAGTACAACTACTTTTAAGCCCTATGAATCATTCTAGAAAATCACTGAACCTGTGTTTGTTTGTGGGAACCCCCAAATAGAAGTCCTCAATTACATTATCTAAAATATCATGCTGGTGGTTAGGTTATCAGCATTTATCTAGCACAGAATCATAATTTTCAGTTTGTTCAGAGTGTGAGAAGGTAACAGTTCTCTGGGCTCAGCCCTAAAGAAGGAGTCAGAGATGAAGTGAAATCCAGTAGAGGCATGTTTTTGATTGTTGGCAGATATGATATTAACCAAGTGATAAAAATTTAATATCACCAATAATGAAGCATAGCAACATCATGTGCCCTCTGTTATGATGCCCTGAGGAGAAAATAACACATCTTTGGTCTTCCTCTCCCCTCCAAAATTTTTTTTTAAAAAGGAACAATCTATTCACAGGGAAAATCAGGCAAACCCCAAATGAAGAACTTTCTATAAAATTACTGTCCAGTATTCAATAAAAATGTCAAAGTCATGAAACACAAGGAAAGACTGAGAAGCTGTTCCAATTTTAAGGAGATTAAAGAGACATTACAACTAAATGCGATGTGATTCTGGGTACATAAATGACCTTACTGGAATAACTGACAAAACTGAGTGAGTTGTATGAATTAGATGATAATCTAATATGTCAGTGTTAATTTTGTGATTTTGAATACTATACTGCTCTTGTGTAAGAAAAAGTATTTTGGGGATATGCACACTGAAGTATTGATATTAAGGAATAATGGGATCATCATGTTTTAAATTTATTAAGAGGTAGAGAAGAATATATTAAATAATATATATATGTACACATATATTTATACAGACAGGTATATTTTTATATACACAAACATACAGAGAGAAAGCAAATGGTGAAATGCGGAAGAAGGGCATGCTGAAGTTCTTTTTTTTGGAAAGACTTTATTTTCTAGAGCAGTTTTAGGTTCACAGCAAAATTGTGGAGAAGGCAGTACAGAAACTTCTCCTATAACCCCTGCCTCCACACATGAATAGCCCACCTCCACCCCATTACCAACATCCTCCACCAGATAGTACATTTGTTGCAACTGATGAATCTACGCTGATACATCATAATCACCAAAAGTCCAGAGTTTACATTAGGGTTCACTCTTGGTGTTCATTCACCAAGAGTTTGGACAAATGTATAAAACATATATCCATTATTATGATCTGGGGTCCTTTTACTATTTTTGCAACGTATCTAAAAATTTAAAATCATTTCAAAATAAGAAGGTTAAAATAACCAAAGGCATTTTTTTTAGAATTTAGGAAATATCCTTACTTCACTAAAAGGTTTCATTGCCTTGGCTGCGAGTCATAAACTGGCACCTCCAGTATTGAAAAATTATATTGGTATCTTTCACTGGAAAGTGTTTTTTAAATAACGTATGGACCTAAGTATTTTTAAGTGGTACATGCATTCTCCAGTTCCAACAGAATCTATCTTTCCTTATTGCCTTATGGTCAGCTTTAATCACAAATAATAATAAAATCAATACCTAGAACTACTTTTCCTGAGTACTATTCTAAGCACTTTACATATATTAGCTCATTGAATTTCCAACAAGTTTTATAAGGCAATATGGCAGGATGTCTCTAAGATGACCCCCGATCGTCTTCATCTCCTGATACTCACTATCTTGTATAATCTCACCCCTTGAGAGTAGGCTGGACCTAGGGACTCAATTATAACCAGTAGCATACAGGGGAAGTGGTGGGATATTTGTCCCAAGGCTAGGTTCCATAAGACTGTGACTTCTTTCTTGTTCTCCTGCTTTCACTCACTTGTTTAAGAGAAGCCATGTCTTACTGTCATCCCCCAAAATGTCTTCTGCTTATGACAAAGAAAATCCAAGAACAAAGGTTTTCAGGGATTGTACCCCAAGAATACCATGATCAAATGCTGTAGCTGAATCGTCTGTGTAGGTCCTAGCATGCTAGCTGAGAATATTATACTTTCAATAAATGTTTCAAACTCAAGACTCTCTAGTTTGGACTCTGGAACATTTCCCAGATTTCATGGATTTTTAACAATCCCTTGGTAAAACTATGCTAGTTTATATTATTTTAACTGGATCTAGAGTCTTCTGAATTCTTCATATTGTATATTTTCGATTAGGAGTTCTGATGGGGGTAGCCTTAAGTAGTTAAAGGTCACAGGGAGTGCTTAATGCTAACCACTTTATTTACATAAGTATCAGTATAATGGCCTCCCTAGAGTTCCTGTGTGTGCATGTGCATGTGCGTGCATGTGTGTTTGTGTGTGTTGTTTTCTAAATCAGGTGCTCTTTATAGTTTTCTTTCCAATGCTTTCAAAGTAAAATCTGTTTAAATTTTGTATAAGTAAGTGTATTTTGCAGAGTTTATTTTTCATTATTGAACAAGCAAAATAAGAGATAGAAAAAAGGATAAAATTGCAATAATGTTTTCTCAGTTACGTGTTTCAGAGGCACGGAGTTAATTATCTCCTCAGCCCTTATATGTGTATGGATTCCCCAGGGCTGTCACTGACAGACATGAGTAGCCTTGCCCAAAGTCACAGTCTGCAATACAACTTTTAAAGTTTTTTGGTGTCATGCCAAAAATAAAAGCAGCAAATAGCTTAGTAATGTCTCTAATAATGTACCTTTATTCTCCTTCTCTCATTCATTCTCTCTCTGTCTCTCTCTTTCTCCCTCTCCCCCCTCCCTTATTCAGTCACCGATATATTGGGCAGGACTTTTAATTTCAAGAACAGAAATCAACTGTACTTCATGTTTTTTTAAAAAGTTATGAAAAGAGTCCTGTAGATGGTCACAGGAATCTCTGGGGAGCTGGAGAGCTAGGATATGATGCTAATCAGCAAGGAACAATTTCCAATTTGATTATACCCCAGGATTGATCTTGCAGCTGGATTCAGACACCACAGCCTATGCTAACAATGCCACTGATACCACCAAAGCCATTTGCCTTTGCGTTAGAACTGCTCCACTCTTACAGCAAAGAGGATTCCACTGCCACTGTCACTATCTGTCCCAGAATGGATGCTGTGTGACTCTCACTTCTTCATGTCACTGGCTTCAAATTAAAGCTCCAGAGCAGGTGCTTGAATCCAAAATTCCAGTGAGTTGAGGTATATAAGTATCTCAAATATTTGACTTCTGTGTGGGAAGAGGTTTTGCCTCCTAGCTTGAAGGAGCCTCCCACACATAGGACTTTTGTTTACATGCAGAGTACCCTGAACCAATGACAAATGTCCATGCAAGCAGCTATTGCCATGGATCCATTCAAGACAACAGCAAAAATGAGTCATTTAAGAATGACAGTTTAAATTATGAAGGACTAACAAAATATCTTTAATGGTTGTTTCTGAAAATGATAACACACTGCTAAAGCATTTAAGTAAAATTTAATCTGTGTCAAAGCCAATATTCTGAACGAAGTTATCTTGGTTCTAAGTTTGGAATCACACAACTATACTTACTGACTTAGTAGTACTCTAGGGGCTCACCTGCTACTATGGGAGAAATACTAGTTGATATTTCAGATTCATTCATGATAGGGGGAAAAACCCAAAGTGAATAAAATGAACGAATTAAATAACACTTTCCCCCCTCACTTTAGACATTCTTCAGAAATAACCATGTCTATTCATTAATTTTTGTCTACCACACAGTAGTTTAACACAAGAATTATGTTTTAGTTATTCTGATTCACATTTAAATGCAGATCATCTAAAGGAATATTATGATTAGATTATGGAATTTGACTTTGGTATCTAAATCATGAAATGCTTGTGCTCTAGAAATGACCATATTTCTACACTTTCAAAGCAATGCATAGGTATAGATTCAAATATTATGGGATCACATTTAAAGAAACTTTAAACTCCTGGGATTAGTGAATTCTCTAAATTGGGTGATTCAACCAACAAGCCATGGAACTTCCCTGTAATCTGAGCGACAAGGTGTGGCTGAGTATAGCCCTTTCTAGTAGAGTAAGCTGTCAAAATCTTCTAAAAAATTCTCTCTTATATTCAATAATTAATTTTCAAAATTCAGTTACAGAATATTTTAAACTTGTTTTTTACTTTCTTCTCCTACCCCACCTGCACACACGCACGCACACACACACACACACACACACACACACACACACATCCCATGGGACCCAGAAGAGTAAAACCTGCATTTTACTATCAGTTCTCTCAGATTTAATTCTTTGAAGAACAAGACTTCAAGTGAAAATAAGTCCAAATACAGATGAATTTATAGCTGAACTCAAGTCCTGAGCAATAGATAGGTGAGTTTTTAATCCTCTTAAGTCAGTTTATATAACTAACCAATCCAATTATGAGAAAAACAACATGTGGCAAGGAGGTATGGGTGGTGGTGGGGAGGTCAGTGAAAGCAATAATCTTGTCAAATGGTATAATTCATTTCTTTTATTTGGTTATTAGAAACCATTTGGGGATCTATCTTGATAAATAAGTTATTGGCTACAGCCCCTTTAAAATTCATTTCAACCATTTTTATTTTGTATTTACTGGCACTCCTCTCTCCCTTAAGGCACATATAATCTGAAACAATACTGGCAATTGTGCACCTTTAGGATATAGAAATAATAGAATAAAAACTGAATTAATACAGAAGTACCTAGTACACTATACCCATTAGGGCACAAACAGCATTACTTTCCCTAATGTAAAATCTTCTTTCTATAGCTTAGACATTACTGTAGAGCAATAGAACATTGTATAATAGTATTTAGAGCTTTTTCAATTTTAAGGAAGAAAATCTAAATTATTAGGTAAGAGTTACCAAAGGAGTTAATCTATTCTTTTGTCTCTCTACACTCTGAAAAAATATACTGTCAACTTGATAGAACTGTCATGGTTTTCAGACTCTTTTGGATCATGCTGATGAGATGAAGTGTGACACTCTCTTACGAATGTGTGTGATGTAGGATCGGTGGATGTGAACCACTCGGTGACAGAAAGGGTAGGGTGATTAATGAGGATGGGGGTCGGATGGCACTTGCAGGTTGTAACATTTTCATAAACTGTATGTTCTCTGAGGAGCTGCTTATTATGACTCCTTCAGTATCAATCCGAACATTTCTTGTGAAACCTGCCGCATTCCAAATTAGTGCTCCATTCCCAAGGCAACTTTTCTTTGCTGTGCCATGGATTCTTCAGACAAACTATTTCATCAAGTGACAGGTGGCCTCTAATTCCTCCTTCATCTCATCATAGTCTGGCCCATGAATTTTCAGTTCATGTTCTCTCACATTTGTGAGAACTAGAGCAGTTAGATGACTGTTAACTGGACAAGTGATTAATTTCAACCCTGGTCATCCAACAATCTTTTCACGATTTTAATGTTTTTTTCCACTTCTGCCTTTCCCATAGTCTTATACTTAAACCTCTGTTAGTTCTATTTTACCAAGCACTATTAAAATAGTCATAACATGGATGATTCCAGCCTCAATATCTTTGTGAAAAGAGGTGGCATGTAAACTAACATTGTTTGATCTGTACTTACAAAGAAGTGGTGCTCCAGGAGCCTAGATTGGGGTGAGAGCAGCAGAGAAAGGGTTTACCTACGGGCTGGGTACATGATAATAAAGGAAGGATATAGAAGATAATATCTTGCTGAAAAACCAAAATTGAATGCCAAGCAGAACAAAAGGAACAGGGGAAAAACACAGGCTCTCTCAAGGAAACAAACGGATAGTAGGAAGGAATTCTCTGTGCCAGAGGAATTTGGTCAGAGATTCTCTTTACAGGCTTGTATGCTTTCTGCCTTTGGCAAAATCTAAGTTCTTAAAGGCAATGAGCGGCCGGAGGAAGATGGCGGAAGAGTAAGACGCGGAGATCACCTTCCTCCCCACAGATACATCAGAAATTCATCTACACGTGGAACAACTCCTACAGAACACCTACTGAACGCCGACAGAAGACCTCAGACCCCCTAAAAGGCAAGAAACTCCCCACATACCTGGGTAGGGCAAAAGAAAAAAAGAATAAACAGAGACAATAGGATAGGGACGGGACCTGCACCAGTGGGAGGGAGCCGTGAAGGAGGGAAGGTTTCTACACACTGCAAGCCCCTTCGCGGGCGGAGACTGCAGGTGGCGGAGGGGGAAAGCTTCGGAGTAGCGGAGGAGAGCACAGCAACAGGGGTGTGGAGGGCAAAGCGGAGAGATTCCGGCACAGAGGATCGGTGCCCTCAGGCACACACCAGCCCGAGAGGCTTCTCTGCTCGGCCGCCGTGGCGGGCGGGGCTGGGAGCTGAGGCTTGGGTATCGGCTTTCAGTCGGAGCGCAGGGAGAGGACTGGGGCTGGCGGCAGGAAGAGAGCCTGAAGGGGTTAGAGCACCACGGCTAGCCCGGAGGGAGTCCGGGGAAAGGGTCTGGAGTTGCTGAAGAGGCAAGAGTCTTTTTTCACTTTCACTTTCGTTTCCTGGTGTGCGAGGAGAGGGCATTAAAAGGGCTGCTTAGGGAAGCGCCGGAGACAGGCGCGAGCCGCGGGTAAGGCGTGGACCTCGGAGACGGGCGTGGGCCGCCGCCGCCGCCCGCCGCCGCCGCGGCCCGCCGCCGCCCACCGCCCGACGCCGCCCGCCGCCGCGGCGGCCCGCCCGCCGCCGCCCGCCGCGGCCCGCCGCCGCCGCCGCCGCCGCCGCCGCCGCGGCCCGCCGCCGCCGCCCGCCGCCGAGGCCCGCTGCCGCCGCCGCCCCCGCGGCCCGCCACCGCCGCTGCCTGCCGCCGCCCGCCGCCGCCGCAGCCGCGGGGCCTGTGTGCGAGCGCGGGTCACTGTCCGCCCCGCCTTCCGGGGGACCTGTGCACCCCGCCACTGCCGGGGTCCCGAGACCCGTGGACGGCTTTCCCGGGAAAGCGCACGGAGCGCCACGGGCTGCTGCAACGTCACGCTGGCCTCTGCCGCCGCAGGCCCGCCCCACACTGCGCGCCCCTCCCTCCCCTCTGCATGAGTGAGCCAGAGCCCCCGAATCAGCGGCTCCTTTAAACCCGTCCTGTCTGAGCGAAGAACGGACGCCCTCCGGCGACCTACGCACAGAGGCGGGGCCAGGTCCAAGGCTGATACCCGGGAGCTGTGAGAGCAGAGTCAGGGAAATCTCTCTGTGCAGCCTCGGAGGCAGCGGATTAAAGCTCCACGGTCCATTTGATGTGCCCTGCGTCTGTGGAGTGCATGAATGGACAGCGAATCATCCCAAATTGAGGAAGTGGACTTTGAGGACAAGATTTAAGACTTTCCCCCCTTTTCCTCTTTTTACAACGAATTATTCCAAAGTAAGGAGGTGGACTTAGAGAGCAAGATTTCAGACTTCTTGCCCTTTTCCTCTTTTTACAACGAATTATCCCAAATTGAGGAGGTGGGCTTGGAGAGCAAGATTTTTGATTTTTCCCCCTGCTCTCTTTTTGTGAATGTGTATGTGTAATCTTCTGTGTAAGATTCTCTCTGTATAGCTTTGCTTCCACCATATGTCCCAGGGTTCTATTGGTCCGTTTTTTTGTTTTTTTTTTTTTTTTTTTTTTTGCAATAATTACTTTCTAATTTTAATAACGCTACTATATTTCATACTTTACTCTATTTTACTTTACCTGCTCTTTCTTTTGTTCCTACCTTCCCTTCCTCCCTCCCTCCCTCCGCTCTTCCTTTCCTTCTTTCTTTTTCTTTCCTCCCTCCCTCCCACCCTTCTTCTTTCCACTTTCTTTTTCTTTCCTTCCTCCCTCCCTCCCTCCTTTCTTTCCTTCTTTCTTTCCATCCTTCCTCACTCCCTCCCTCCTTTCTTTCTTTCTTCCTTCCTTCCTTCCTTTCTTCCCTTCTTCCTTTCTTTCCCTCTCTCTTTCTTTCTTCTACTAATTCTTTCTTTCTGCTTTTTCTCCCTGTTATTCTGAGCTGGGTGGATGAAAGGCTCTTGGTGCTGCAGCCAGGAGCCAGTGCTGTGCCTCTGAAGTGGGAGAGCCAACTTCAGGACACGGGTCCACAAGAGACCTCCCAGCTCCACATAATATCAAGCAGCGAAAATCTCCCAGAGATCTCCATCCCAACACCAGCACCCAGCTTCAGTCAACGACCAGCAAGCTACAGTGCTGGTCACCCTATGCCAAGCAACTAGCAAGGCAGGAACACAACCCCACCCATTAGCAGAGAAGCTACCTAAAAACATAATAAGGCCATAGGCACCCCAAAACACACCACCAGACGTGGACCTGTCCACCAGAAAGACAAGATCGAGCCTCAACCACCAGAACACAGGCATTACTCCCCCCCACCAGGAAGCCTATACAACCTACTGAAACAACCTTAGCCACTGGGGTCAGACACGAAAAACAACGGGAACTACGAATCTGCAGCCTGCAAAAAGGAGACCCCAAACACAGTAACATAAACAAAATGAGAAGACAGAAAAACACACAGCAGGTGAAGGAGCAAGATAAAAACCTACCAGACCTAACAAATGAAGAGGTAATAGGCAGTCTACCTGAAAAAGAATTCAGAATAATGATGGTAAAGATGATCCAAAATCTTGGAAATAGAATAGACAAAATGCAAGAAACAGTTAACAAGGACCTAGAAGAACTAAAGATGAATCAGGCATCGATTAAAAACACAATACATGAAATAAAAAATACTCTAGATGGGATCAATAGCAGAATAACTGAGGCAGAAGAACGGATAAGTGAGGTGGAAGATAAAATAGTGGAAATAACTGATGCAGAGCAAAATAAAGAAAAAAGAATGAAAAGAACAGAGGACAGTCTCAGAGACCTCTGGGACAACATTAAACGCACCAACATTCGAATTATAGGGGTTCCAGAAGAAGAAGAGAAAAAGAAAGGGACTGAGAAAATATTTGAAGAGATTATAGTTGAAAACTTCCCCAATATGGGAAAGGAAATAGTTAATCAAGTCCAGGAGGCACAGAGAGTCCCATACAGAATAAATCCAAGGAGAAATACACCAAGACACATATTAATCAAACTGTCAAAAATTAAACACAAAGAAATCATATTAAAAGCAGCAAGGGAAAAACAACAAATAACACACAAGGGAATCCCCATCAGGTTAACAGCTGATCTCTCAGCAGAAACTCTACAAGCCAGAAGGGAGTGGCAGGACATAATTAAAGTGATGAAGGAGAGAAACCTGCAGCCAAGATTACTCTACCCAGCAAGGATCTCATTCAGATTTGATGGAGAAATTAAAACCTTTACAGACAAGCAAAAGCTGAGAGAGTTCAGCACCACCAAACCAGCTTTACAACAAATGCTAAAGGAACTTCTCTAGGCAAGAAACACAACAGAAGGAATATACCTACAATAACGAACCCAAAGCAATTAAGGAAATGGGAATAGGAACATACATATCAATAATTACCTTAAATGTAAATGGACTAAATGCTCCCACCAAAAGACACAGAGTGGCTGAATGGATACAAAAACAAGACCCATATATATGCTGTCTACAAGAGACCCACTTCAGACCTAGAGACACATACAGATTGAAAGTAAGGGGATGGAAAAAGATATTCCATGCAAATGGAAATCAAAAGAAAGCTGGAGTAGCAATTCTTATATCAGACAAAATAGACTTTAAAATAAAGACTATTAGAAGAGACAAAGAAGGACACTACATAATGATCAAGGGATCGATCCAAGAAGAAGATATAACAATTGTAAATATTTATGCACCCAACATAGGAGCACCTCAATACATAAGGCAAATACTAACAGCCATAAAAGGGGAAATCGACAGTAACACAATCATAGTAGGGGACTTTAACACCCCACTTTCACCAATGGACAGATCGTCCAAAATGAAAATAAATAAGGAAACACAAGCTTTAAATGATACATTAAACAAGATGGACTTAGTTGATATTTATAGGACATTTCATCCAAAAACAACAGAATACACATTTTTCTCAAGTGCTCATGGAACATTCTCCAGGATAGATCATATCTTGGGTCACAAATCAAGCCTTGGTAAATTTAAGAAAATTGAAATTGTATCAAGTATCTTTTCCGACCACAATGCTATGAGACTAGACATCAATTACAGGAAAAGATCTGTAAAAAATACAAACACATGGAGGCTAAACAATACACTACTCAATAACGAAGTGATCACTGAAGAAATCAGAGAGGAAATTAAAAAATACCTAGAAACAAATGACAATGGAGACACGACAACCCAAAACCTATGGGATGCAGCAAAAGCAGTTCTAAGGGGGAAGTTTATAGCAATACAATCCCACCTTAAGAAACAGGAAACATTTCGAGTAAACAACCTGACCCTGCACCTAAAGCAATTAGAGAAAGAAGAACATAAAACCCCCAAAGCTAGCAGAAGGAAAGAAATCATAAAGATCAGATCAGAAATAAATGAAAAAGAAATGAAGGAAACGATAGCAAAGATCAACCAAACTAAAAGCTGGTTCTTTGAGAAGATAAACAAAATTGACAAACCATTAGCCAGACTCATCAAGAAAAGAAGGGAGAAGACTCAAATCAATAGAATTAGAAATGAAAAAGGAGAAGTAACAACTGACACTGCAGAAATACAAAAGATCATGAGAGATTACTACAAGCAACTCTATGCCAATAAAATGGACAACCTGGAAGAAATGGACAAATTCTTAGAAATGCACAACCTGCCAAGACTGACTCAGGAAGAAATAGAAAATATGAATAGACCAATCACAAGCACTGAAATTGAAACTGTGATTAAAAATCTTCCATCAAACAAAAGCCCAGGACCAGATGGCTTCACAGGCGAATTCTATCAAACATTTAGAGAAGAGCTAACACCCATCCTTCTCAAACTCTTCCAAACAATTTCAGAGGAAGGAACACTCCCAAACTCATTCTACGAGGCCACCATCACCTTGATACCAAAACCAGGCAAGGATGTCACAAAGAAAGAAAACTACAGGCCAATATCACTGATGAACATAGATGCAAAAATCCTCAACAAAATACTAGCAAACAGAATCCAACAGCACATTAAAAGGATCATACACCATGATCAAGTGGGGTTTATTCCAGGAATGCAAGGATTCTTCAATATACGCAAATCAATCAATGTGATACACCATATTAACAAGTTGAAGGAGAAAAACCATATGATCATCTCAATAGATGCAGAGAAAGCTTTCGACAAAATTCAACACCCATTTATGATAAAAACCCTGCAGAAAGTAGGCATAGAGGGAACTTTCCTCAACATAATAAAGGCCATATATGACAAACCCACAGCCAACATTGTCCTCAATGGTGAAAAACTGAAACCATTTCCACTAAGATCAGGAACAAGACAAGGTTGCCCACTCTCACCACTCTTATTCAACCTAGTTTTGGAAGTTTTAGCCACAGCAATCAGAGAAGAAAAGGAAATAAAAGGAATCCAAATCGGAAAAGAAGAAGTAAAGCTGTCATTGTTTGCAGATGACATGATACTATACATAGAGAATCCTAAAGATGCTACCGAAAAACTACTAGAGCTAATCAATGAATTTGGTAAAGTAGCAGGTTACAAAATTAATGTACAGAAATCTCTGGCATTCCTGTACACTAATGATGAAAAATCTGAAAATGAAATCAAGAAAACACTCCCATTTACCATCGCAACAAAAAGAATAAAATATCTAGGAATAAACCTACCTAAGGAGACAAAAGACCTGTATGCAGAAAATTATAAGACACTGATGAAAGAAATTAAAGATGATACAAACAGATGGAGAGATATACCATGCTCCTGGATTGGAAGAATCAATATTGTGAAAATGACTCTACTACCCAAAGCAATCTACAGATTCAATGCAATCCCTATCAAACTACCACTGGCATTTTTCACAGAACTAGAACAAAAAATTTCAAAATTTGTTTGGAAAAACAAAAGACCCCGAATAGCCAAAGCAATCTTGAGAACGAAAAAAGGAGCTGGAGGAATCAGGCTCCCTGACTTCAGACTATACTACAAAGCTACAGTAATTAAGACAGTGTGGTACTGGCATAAAAACAGAAAGATAGATCAATGGATCAGGATAGAAAGCCCAGAGATAAACCCACGCACATATGGCCAACTTATCTTTGATAAAGGAGGCAGGACTGTACAGTGGAGAAAGGACAGCCTCTTCAATAAGTGGTGCTGGGAAAACTGGACAGGGACATGTAAAAGTATGAGATTAGATCATTCCCTAACACCATACACAAAAATAAGCTCAAAATGGATTAAAGACTTAAATGTAAGGCCAGAAACTATCAAACTCTTAGAGGAAAACATAGGTAGAACACTCTATGACATAAATCACAGCAAGATCCTTTTGGACCCACCTCCTAGAGAAATGGAAATAAAAACAAAGATAAACACATGGGACCTAATGAAACTTCAAAGCTTTTGCACAGCAAAGGAAACCATAAACAAGACCAAAAGACAACCCTCAGAATGGGAGAAAATATTTGCAAATGAAGCAACTGACAAAGGATTAATCTCCAAAATTTATAAACAGCTCATGCAGCTCAATAACAAAAAAACAAACAACCCAATCCAAAAATGGGCAGAATACTTAAATAGGCATTTCTCCAAAGAAGATATACAGACTGCCAACAAACACATGAAAGAATGCTCAACATCATTAATCATTAGAGAAATGCAAATCAAAACTACAATGAGATATCATCTCACACCAGTCAGAATGGCCATCATCAAGAAATCTAGAAACAATAAATGCTGGAGAGGGTGTGGAGAAAAGGGAACACTCTTGCACTGCTGGTGGGAATGTGAATTGGTACAGCCACTATGGAGAACAGTATGGAGGTTCCTTAAAAAACTAAAAATAGAACTACCATATGATCCAGCAATCCCACTACTAGGCATATACCCTGAGAAAACCATAATTCAAAAAGAGACATGTACCAAAATGTTCATTGCAGCTCTATTCACAATAGCCCGGAGCTGGAAACAACCTAAGTGTCCATCATCGGATGAATGGATAAAGAAGATGTGGCACATATATACAATGGAATATTACTCAGCCATAAAAAGAAACGAAACTGAGCTTTTTGTAATGAGGTGGATAGACCTAGAGTCTGTCATACAGAGTGAAGTAAGTCAGAAAGAGAAAGACAAATACCGTATGCTAACACATATATATGGAATATAAGAAAAAAAATGTCATGAAGAACCTAGGGGTAAAACGGGAATAAAGACACAGACCTACTTGAGAATGGACTTGAGGTTATGGGGAGGGGGAAGGGTAAGCTGTGACAAAGCGAAAGAGAGGCATGGACATATATACACTACCAAACGTAGGCTAGAAAGATAGTGGGAAGCAGCCGCAGAGCACAGGGAGATCAGCTCGGTGCTTTGTGACTGCCTGGAGGGGAGGGATAGGGAGGGTGGGAGGGAGGGAGATGCATGAGGGAGGGGATGTGGGAACAGATGTATATGTATGACTGATTCACTTTGTTATAAAGCAGAAACTAATAAAAAAAAAAAAAAAAAAAAAAAAAAAAGAAATATGGATATATTTTTCCAATTTTCTATTTTTCTGCATTTGCAAGTAGTCTGTAAGGAATGTGTTACCTTTATAGTAGAAAATAAAACATGTTGAAGGACTATTTTGAAAAAAAAAAAAAAAAAAAAAAAAAAAAAGGCAATGAGCTAACTTGAAACTCACACCGTTCTCAGAAAAACCTAATTCCAAATAAGGTGGGGATGGATTTCCTCAGGTTTTCCCAGTGGGTGGTTTAGATATGTCTTTGGATACTCTACCTTGGAGAAACACCTTTCCAGCTAACTAGGAGTGCAGTTGCCAAGGCATTAAAGAGATTCTGTCTCTCCGCTCATTTTACCTACCAGTTTATTTTGTCTTTACACATCTCATTGAGCTTCAGAAATGAGGCTTCTAATCAGGGTACTGCTCCTATGAACCTCTGTGAACTCAATTTATGAAACTTCTGTGACTCAAGTTTCCTCATCTATAAAATGGAGGGTAAGAATACTTACCTGCCCATGTTAGGGGGCTTTGAAGATCAAATGTGATAATGTCCAAAAGGTCCTGGGTACAAAATTAAAACCTATGCCAACATAAATAATAACTATGTTTCTCATTTTCCCTCTTAATCATTTCATTTACATCCCACCCCACCCCCCATTTCCTGAGGGTAAATATACAGGAAAATATTCCCTTGCCACTAATCCTTTGCTCAGTGTGCCCATCCCCTTACCTCTTTAGGTAAAGTTCTATTCATTTTTCAGATCTCAGCTCAAGACTTAACTATTTCAGGGAAGTTGACCTCAACTCTCAATATAGACCAGCCTCTTGTAAAAGAACTGAATTTCATTTCCTTACAGGATGTAACTTGGATTTTAATTAAACATAATTTTATGATTACTTGTCTAATATCTGTCTCCCACATGAAAATATATGCTTCTCAAGAACATCAACCTTGTCTTTATTGATCATTTCTTTACCCCCATTGCTTAGAATACTTTGCTTTGCTTCCCATTGCTTCAGTTTCTTGAAGGTAGGTGTTCAAAAATATTAGTAGAATAAACTGAATAAACACATGAATAAATGTTGTCTTCAGAAATCAGTATAAGAAAGAGCAGTTGAAAATAGAAAATGATATTTAACTTAGCAACTTGGAACTCTTGTGTGAAATTAGGAAACGCTAACTCAGCAAAGCATTTATGATGAAAGATGAATTGAAGAACATTGAAGAGCAAGCAGGAGGTTAAATGCAGTGATAGTGAACAGACAACTTGTTCAAAAGGTTTGGCAATAAAAGAGAGAAAGGAGAAAAGAGGAAAAAAGGAGAAAAAGGAAAAAAGGGAGAAAGCAGTGGAAGTATTCCTCCCAAACCTAGTAGGATATCTGTCTTTGCCTTGTTAGTGTATCATTGCAGTTGGCCAGCTTGAACATGATTCTGTAGTGCAGAGTGAATAATGTCCCTCAGTGAGCTTGCTACAGCAGATTCTGGCAAGAGGTTAGTTGATGTCAGAAGGTGCAGGGCTTAGGGCCTCCCTGGTGGCGCAAGTGGTTGAGAGTCCGCCTGCCGATGCAGGGGATACGGGTTCGTGCCCCGGTCTGGGAGGATCCCATATGCCGCGGAGCGGCTGGGCCCGTGAGCCATGGCCGCTGAGCCTGCGCGTCCGGAGCCTGCGCGTCCGGAGCCTGCGCGTCCGGAGCCTGTGCTCCGCAACGGGGGAGGCCACAACAGTGAGAGGCCCGCATACCGCAAAAAAAAAAAAAAAAAAAAAAAAAAGAAGGTGCAGGGCTTAGAAGAAGGTTCAGTGGTCCTTCAGGTTGCTTAGCACAGGTGGAGCAAGTATTGATATATCACATATGCTGAGTCCTTGAGGATCCTGTGTGTTACTCTGAACAGGCTGCAATGGCAAATGCATGTAGTACAGTGCTTCACCAGCCTAGATAAATTATCTCCCATGTTCATATACCAGGTCTTGTCAACAATCTCAGCTGCTCATTTTGATCATCTCAGTTGGTTTTTAACTAGATTGTGTCAATGAAATTTCTCCATAAACAACAATTTCCCAAGGGTAGAGTCCCATTATACTTCAAGACACCAGGTTAAAGCATCTTCCCCCCAATTTTCCTGTCTGATACATAAGAAGTGGAACTGTAAAAGTTCTCAAAAAGGGCTGCTTCTGTATCTCCAGCTTGGCTGACATGAAACTTTCACATTTTTCTCTAAGACTACTGTCATCTGTTGCCAGACATCTGACCTCTTAGATAAAATGTCTAATGCTTAGAGAAGAATTTGATGACTGGAAATTCTCTCTCCAATTCCCACCCCGAAAACAGTTGGTCTCCAGCTTTCAGGAGAAGGGCTAGGGGAGGCAGCCATTGGAGAGTAGGTCATTTCAGGCTCAGTGCCCTATACCAGTTGCCAGAGGCATTGGTTGTAATACAAAGAGAGGGAAAGGTATTTTCACATGTGAAGTTCCATCTCAATGCTAGTTAGATGTCTACTGTAATCAAAAGAAAGCCAAGTCTCCATATGACCTATTCTTTACCCAGTGTTGTATGCTAAGAAATGTCCTGCCTGTGTCTAAAAATAATCTTAAAACATTTAGATCTTAAATGCAGTCTCAAGAAAACAACAAAGGGGGATTATTTTTCTAAGGCAAAGAAAAAGTTCTTTAAGGTTCTATTTCCTTCTTTTCTCTTGGAGTCTTACAGTAACTTTCCTGAGCCTTCTCATCTCTTGTTAAAATCCCAGAAAATTCTTTATCTACTCAGCCTGAGTGAAATCTTCTCTTCACTCCTCCTCCCTGTTCCCTTTTGGGCACCAGATCCACCAGTGGTTTTCCATACTTTAAAATATAAAATAACTAACGTTGATTTTTTGCCTCTCAATTTTTCCAATCATCACCCCGATTCTAAACAATGAAGAGACAGAAATTGAGCAGGTAGTCTGAATTCTCCTTAGCAGAGGAAGAGGAAAAGTGTGAATTCTTTATTTTCTTGTCACACAAGGTAACCCCCAGATTTCCCCTTTCCTTAGCAAATGAATGTATTGTATACCTATTGACTGAAGTTGCACCAGCCTCGTTTGAATTCAAAGCTGCCAATACTGGATATTTGACTTGGGGCAAGTCAAGCAATTTTCTCTTCTCTCAGTGGAGTTAATAGCTTCCACACAGGGATGTTGAGAGGGGTCCATGGATAATATAAGGAAAGTTTCTGTTGTGAATGACACACAGGTAGCTTGCAGCAAGAGCTAGTTGCCTTTGTCACAAGTTGCTCTGCTTGTAACAACAATTATAACTGGCACCATATAATAATTATGATGATTTATTTCAACACTTTTTTTGTTGGGCATACAAAACAGGTTCAAAAATCTGTCCAAAGAGATTGGTCACTTTTACATTTGACCTTGAATTGTATAATGCAAATGCTGCAATTAATTTTAAAAGGCTTAATATTCGAATACCAGAAAAAAAAACATGGAGAGAATAAGCCACCAGGGAAGCCACCATTGAGCCACCAGGGAAGCCCGAAGCTGGATATTTTAACAAGATGTTTTCTCTTATTTCATCACTTATGTTGACAAAAATCCCTTGAAGTGATCAATGCTAAAATCTGACTTTGGATACGATTTAATATATCACCTTCGAAAATTAAGTTACCTGTATGCCCATTGACTTTCACTTGCCTTTGTCTCTTTTTGTAGTTCATTGAAAAAGAGTGATTCTCATAAATATGACATTACCATTAAGATTATTTAAAAATAGTTTTTATTGGTGTTCACTTACGCTTCAAAGGAAATAGTTAAATAATTTTAGTATCAGCCTCATCCTCAAGTAGAGCAGTTCTAGTGTACTTTGCATTACTGTGTTTATATCTAAAAATGAAACAACATGCTGAGTCAGTAAGAAGAGAATGAATCTTAAGCCTTAAGCCTAATTCCATTAGAATAACTAATTGAATATATAACCCAGAAATTCTTTTAAATCAAGATGTTTGTATTTTTCTTAATGAATCATAGTTTGTGTCAAGGTACTTTAGTCAACTGGGGTCAGATGGATGGATTGAATCTGTTTTAGTATATGTTTTATTCAGGGAGAATGAATGACATTCTTTCACTCAGGGATTTAGGGAATGAAGTTGTTTGTTTATTAAAACAAAATTAGCAAAACTATCTCAGAGTAAATACAACTCAAGCTGAAGGCCTTTGTATTTGAAAATAGAAAGTAACTAATCACTTTTTTTTTTTTTGAATAATGTGAGGGACCAGTAGGAGTGAATGCTATCCACAGGGATTTGAGGATGAAGAAGTGGAGAGGAAATACAATATATGCAGGCAGTTTGCCATCTCTTTGAAAATTGTTCACACTGGTAGCTTCAGGAGGGATAAAGAGAGAAAAGGAAGGTTATGTTAGAATGTACTTGAATGTGTTTGTAGGCTAAGGAGAAGATAGAAAAATTAATATTGATCCATACATGTTAAACACCTGCCTGACAATTGATATTTAGCTGGACGTGAAACAGGGGTTTAATCCTATTTTCCTTTGACTGCAAGGACTACATGGTAATCCACCCTCCACAAACTCTTGTCGTGCCCATAGGTAAAGGAGTGAGGGGAGAGAAAAGAAGAAAACTGTAGTAGCAACTGTAGAGAAGACTGATGGCTGGATCAGGTACAACTATTAGTCCTAAGGTGATACACCTTCCTCAGTGGTAGAAATAAAAAGCATTGGTAAAGTTATAGATAAAATTGAAGAAGAAAAAAAATTGACAGGTGCTAATAGATGCACAATACCTATAAACACCAACCACTCTTCTTTCAATTTATTCATTATTTATTATTTATTATTCACATTTTCCTACTTCAAAACTGGATTTTGGTCAACTTGCAATGGAAGGCACACCCAGAGCATTTGCTATAATTTGTGTGATTCAGCCTCCTGAAATTCAGTGGGGTCAAGTTACACATCTTTTATTACCTGCCTACCAGAATCTGTTAATCTGTGGGTATATTCTTTTGCTAATACTATGCTATCTTGATTACTGTGGTCTTATAATAACTCTTCTTCTTTTTTTTTTTTTTGCTTTATAACAAATGTAATCAGTTATACATATACATATGTTCCCATATCCCCTCCCTTTTGCGTCTCCCTCCCACCCTCCCTATCCCACCCCTCCAGGCGGTCACAAAGCACCGAGCTGATCCCCCTATGCTATGCGGCTGCTTCCCACTAGCTATCTACCTTACGTTTGGTAGTGTATATATGTCCATGCCGCTCTTTCACTTTGTCACAGCTTACCCTTCCCCCTCCCCATATCCTCAAGTCCATTCTCTAGTAGGTCTGTGTCTTTATTCCTGTCTTACCCCTATGTTCTTCATGACATTTTTTTTCTTAAATTCCATATATATGTGTCAGCATACAGTATTTGTCTTTCTCTTTCTGACTTACTTCACTCTGTATGACAGACTCTAGGTCCATTCACCTCATTACAAATAGCTCAATTTCATTTCTTTTTATGGCTGAGTAATATTCCATTGTATATATGTGCCACATCTTCTTTACCCATTCATCTGATGATGGACACTTAGGTTGTTTCCATCTCCGGGCTATTGTAAATAGGGCTGCTATGAACATTTTGGTACATGTCTCTTTTTGAATTATGGTTTTCTCAGGGTATATGCCCAGTAGTGGGATTGCTGGGTCATATGGTAGTTCTATTTGTAGTTTTTTAAGGAACCTCCATACCGTTCTCCATAGTGGCTGTACCAATTCACATTCCCACCAGGAGTGCAAGAGTGTTCCCTTTTTTCCACACCCTCTCCAGCATTTATTGTTTCTAGATTTTTTGATGATGGCCATTCTGACTGGTGTGAGATGATATCTCATTGTAGTTTTGATTTGCATTTCTCTAATGAGTAAAGATGTTGAGCATCCTTTCATGTGTTTGTTGGCAGTCTGTATATCTTCTGTGGAGAAATGTCTATTTAGGTCTTCTGCCCATTTTTGGATTGGGTTGTTTGTTGTTTTGTTATTGAGCTGCATGAGCTGCTTATAAATTTTGGAGATTAATCCTTTGTCAGTTGCTTCATTTGCAAATATTTTCTCCCATTCTGAGGGTTGTCTTTTGGTCCTGTTTATGGTTTCCTTTGCTGTGCAAAAGCTTTTAAGTTTCATTAGGTCCTATGTGTTTATTTTTGTCTTTATTTCCATTTCTCTAGGAGGTGGGTCCAAAAGGATCTTGCTGTGATTTATGTCATAGAGTGTTCTGCCTATGTTTTCCTCTAAGAGTTTGATAGTGTCTGGCCTTACATTTAGGTCTTTAATCCATTTTGAGCTTATTTTTGTGTATGGTGTTAGGGAGTGATCTAATCTCATACTTTTACATGTCCCTATCCAGTTTTCCCAGCACCACTTATTGAAGAGACTGTCCTTTCTCCACTGTACATTCCTGCCTCCTTTATCAAAGATAAGGTGACCATATGTGCGTGGGTTTATCTCTGGGCTTTCTATCCTGTTCCATTGATCTATCTTTGTGTTTTTGTGCCAGTACCATACTGTCTTGATTACTGTAGCTTTGTAGTATAGTCTGAAGTCAGGGAGCCTGATTCCTCCAGCTCCATTTTTCGTTCTCAAGATTGCTTTGGCTATTCGGGGTCTTTTGTGATTCCATACAAATTGTGAAATTTTTTGCTCTAGTTCTGTGAAAAATGCCAGTGGTAGTTTGATAGGGATTGCATTGAATCTGTAGATTGCTTTGGGTAGTAGAGTCATTTTCACAATGTTGATTCTTCCAATCCAAGAACATGGTATATCTCTCCATCTATTTGTATCATCTTTAATTTCTTTCATCAGTGTCTTATAATTTTCTGCATACAGGTCTTTTGTCTCCTTAGGTAGTTTTATTCCTAGATATTTTATTCTTTTTCTTGCAATGGTAAATGGGAGTGTTTCCTTGATTTCACTTTCAGATTTTTCATCATTAGTATATAGGAATGCCAGAGATTTCTGTGCATTAATTTTGTATCCTGCAACTTTACCAAATTCATTGATTAGCTCTAGTAGTTTTCTGGTAGCATCTTTAGGATTCTCTATGTATAGTATTATGTCACTGCAAACAGTGACAGCTTTACTTCTTCTTTTCCGATTTGGATTCCTTTTATTTCCTTTTCTTCTCTGATTGCTGTGGCTAAAACTTCCAAAACTATGTTGAATAAGAGTGGTGAGAGTGGGCAACCTTGTCTTGTTCCTGATCTTAGTGGAAATGGTTTCAGTTTTTCACCATTGAGGACGATGCTGGCTGTGGGTTTGTCATATATGGCCTTTATTATGTTGAGGAAAGTTCCCTCTATGCCTACTTTCTGCAGGGTTTTTATCATAAATGGGTGTTGAATTTTGTCAAAAGCTTTCTCTGCATCTATTGAGATGATCATATGGTTTTTCTCCTTCAATTTGTTAATATGGTGTATCACGTTGATTGATTTGCGTATATTGAAGAATCCTTGCATTCCTGGAATAAACCCCACTTGATCATGGTGTATGATCCTTTTAATGTGCTGTTGGATTCTGTTTGCTAGTATTTTTTTGAGGATTTTTGCATCTATGTTCATCAGTGATATTGGCCTGTAGTTTTCTTTCTTTGTGACATCCTTGTCTGGTTTTGGTATCAAGGTGATGGTGGCCTCGTAGAATGAGTTTGGGAGTGTTCCTCCCTCTGCTATATTTTGGAAGAGTTTGAGAAGGATAGGTGTTAGCTCTTCTCTAAATGCTTGATAGAATTCACCTGTGAAGCCATCTGGTCCTGGGCTTTTGTTTGTTGGAAGATTTTTTATCACAGTTTCAATTTCAGTGCTTGTGATTGGTCTGTTCATATTTTCTATTTCTTCCTGATTCAGTCTTGGCAGGTTGTGCATTTCTAAGAATTTGTCCATTTCTTCCAGGTTGTCCATTTTATTGGCATAGAGTTGCTTGTAGTAATCTCTCATGATCTTTTGTATTTCTGCAGTGTCAGTTGTTACTTCTCCTTTTTCATTTCTAATTCTATTGATTTGAGTCTTCTCCCTTTTTCCTTGATGAGTCTGGCTAATGGTTTATCGATTTTGTTTATCTTCTCAAAGAACCAGCTTTTAGTTTTATTGATCTTTGCTATCGTTTCCTTCATTTCTTTTTCATTTATTTCTGATCTGATTTTTATGATTTCTTTCCTTCTGCTAACTTTGGGATGTTTTTGTTCTTCTTTCTCTAATTGCTTTAGGTGCAAGGTTAGGTTGTTTATTCGAGATGTTTCCTGTTTCTTAAGGTGGGATTGTATTGCTATAAATTTCCCTCTTAGAACTGCTTTTGCTGCATCCCATAGGTTTTGGGTCGTCGTGTCTCCATTGTCATTTGTTTCTAGGTATTTTTTAATTTCCTCTTTGATTTTGTCAGTGATCACTTTGTTATTAAGTAGTGTATTGTTTAGCCTCCATGTGTTTGCATTTTTTACAGCTCTTTTCCTGTAATTGATATCTAGTCTCATAGCATTGTGGTCGGAAAAGATACTTGATACAATTTCAATTTTCTTAAATTTAGCAAGGCTTGATTTGTGACCCAAGATATGATCTATCCTGGAGAATGTTCCATGAGCACTTGAGAAAAATGTGTATTCTGTTGTTTTTGGATGGAATGTCCTATAAGTATCAATTAAGTCCATTTTGTTTAATGTATCATTTAAAGCTTGTGTTTCCTTACTTATTTTCATTTTGGATGATCTGTCCATTTGTGAAAGTGGGGTGTTAAAGTCTCCTACTATGATTGTGTTACTGTCGATTTCTCCTTTTATGGCTGTTAGTATTTGCCTTATGTATTGAGGTGCTCCTATGTTTGGTGCATAAATATTTACAATTGTTATATCTTCTTCTTGGATCGATCCCTTGATCATTATGTAGTGTCCTTCTTTGTCTCTTCTAGTAGTATTTATTTTAAAGTCTATTTTGTCTGATATGAGAATTGCTACTCCAGCTTTCTTTTGGTTTCCATTTGCATGGAATATCTTTTTCCATCCCCTTACTTTCAGTCTGTATGTGTCTCTAGGTCTGAAGTGGGTCTCTTGTAGACAGCATATATATGGGTCTTGTTTTTGTATCCATTCAGCCAATCTGTGTCTTTTGGTGGGAGCATTTAGTCCATTTACATTTAAGGTAATTATTGATATGTATGTTCCTATTCCCATTTTCTTAATTGTTTTGGGTTCATTATTGTAGGTCTTTTCCTTCTGTTGTGTTTCTTGTCTAGAGAAGTTCCTTTAGCATTTGTTGTAAAGCTGGTTTGGTGGTGCTGAACTCTCTCAGCTTTTGCTTGTCTGTAAAGGTTTTAATTTCTCCATCAAATGTGAATGAGATCCTTGCTGGGTAGAGTAATCTTGGTTGCAGGTTTTTCTCCTTCATCACTTTAATTATGTCCTGCCACTCCCTTCTGGCTTGTAGAGTTTCTGCTGAGAGATCAGCTGTTATCCTGATGGGGATTCCCTTGTGTGTTATTTGTTGTTTTTGCCTTGCTGCTTTTCATATGATTTCTTTGTGTTTAATTTTTGACAGTTTGATTAATATGTGTCTTGGCGTATTTCTCCTTGGATTTATTCTGTATGGGACTCTCTGTGCCTCTTGGACTTGATTAACTATTTCCTTTCCCATAGTAGGGAAGTTTTCAACTATAATCTCTTCAGATATTTTCTCAGTCCCTTTCTTTTTCTCTTCTTCTTCTGGAACCCCTATAATTCGAATGTTGGTGCGTTTAATGTTGTCCCAGAGGTCTCTGAGACTGTCCTCTGTTCTTTTCATTCTTTTTTCTTTAGTTTGCTCTGCAGCAGTTATTTCCACTATTTTATCTTCCACCTCACTTATCCGTTCTTCTGCCTCAGTTATTCTGCTATTGATCCCATCTAGAGTATTTTTTTATTTCATGTATTGTGTTTTTAATCGATGCTTGATTCATCTTTAGTTCTTCTAGGTCCTTGTTAACTGTTTCTTGCATTTTGTCTATTCTATTTCCAAGATTTTGGATCTGGGAAATAGAATCTTGGACCATCTTTACCATCATTATTTTGAATTCTGTTTCAGGTAGACTGCCTATTATCTCTTCATTTGTTAGGTCTGGTGGGTTTTTATCTTGCTCCTTCTCCTGCTGTGTGTTTTTTGTCTTCTCATTTTGCTTATGTTACTGTGTTTGGGGTCTCCTTTTTGCAGGCTGCAGGTTCATAGTTCCCGTTGTTTTTGGTGTCTGTCCCCAGTGGCTAAGGTTGGTTCAGTGGGTTGTGTAGGCTTCCTGGTGGAGGGGACTAGTTCCTGTGTTCTGGTGGATGAGGCTGGATCTTGTCTTTCTGGTGGGCAGGTCCACATCTGGTGGTGTATTTTGGGGTGTCTGCGGACTTTTTATGATTTTAGGCCACCTCTCTGCTAATGGGTGGCGTTGTGTTCCTGTCTTGCTAGTTGTTTGGCATAGGGTGTCCAGCACTGTAGCTTGCTGGTCGTTGAGTGAAGCTGGGTGCTGGTGTTGAGATGGAGATCTCTGGAAGATTTTTGCCGTTTGATATTATGTGGAGCTGGGAGGTCTCTTGTGGACCAGTGTCCTGAAGTTGGCTCTCCCACCTCAGAGGCACAGCACTGACTCCTGTCTCCTCAATTTGGGATGATGTGTTGTCTATTCATGTATTCCACAGATGCAGGGTACATCAAGTTGATTGTGGAGCTTTAATCCGCTGCTTCTGAGGCTGCTGGGAGAGGTTTCCCTTTCTCTTCTTTGTTCTCACAGCTCCTCGGTCTCAGCTTTGGATTTGGCCCCGCCTCTGCGTGTAGGTTGCCGGAGTGTGTCTCTTCTTCGCTCAGACAGGACAGGGTTAAAGGAGCAGCCTCTTCGGGGACTCTGGCTCACTCAGGCCGGGCGGGAGGGAGGGGCACGGAGTGCAGGGCGAGCCTGCAGCGGTAGAGGTTGGCGTGACGTTGCACCAGCCCGAGGCGCGCCGTGCGTTCTCCCAGGGAAGCCGCCCCTGGATCCCGGGATCCCGGCAGTGGCGGGCTGCACAGGCTCCCGGAAGGGCGGTGTGGACAGTGACTTGCACTCGCACACAGGCTTCTTGGCGGAGGCAGCAGCAGCCCCAGTGTCCCACGCCCGTCACTGGGCTCCGCGCTTTCAGTCGTGACTCGTGCCCGTCTGTGGAGCCCCTTTAAGCAGCGCTCTTAATCCCCTCTCCTCGTGCACCAGGAAACCAAGAGGAAAGAAAAAGTCTCTTGCCTCTTCATCTGCTCCAGAGTTTTCCCGGACTCCCTGCCGGCTAGCTGTGGCACATTAGCCCCCTTCAGGCTGATTTCTCGCCGCCAGCCCCAGTCCTCTCCCTGCGCTCTGACCGAGGCCCGAGCCTCAGCTTCCAGCGCCGCCCGCCCTGGTGGGCGAGCAGACAAGCCTCTCGGGCTGGTGAGTGCCGCTCGGCACCGATCCTCTGTGCGGGAATCTCTCCGCTTTGCCCTACCCAGGTATGTGGGGGAGTTTCTTGCCTTTTGGGAGGTCTGGGGTCTTCTGCCAGCATTCAGTAGGTGTTCTGTAGGAGTTGTTCCACGTGTAGCTGTATTTCTGGTGTATCCGTCTTATAATAACTCTTAATATTGGGTGTAGTGAGTCCAACTCTGTGCATCTCCCACAGTACTGTATTGGCGATTCTATGTATGTTATCTTTCCATTTAAACTTCAGAATCCATTTGTTGATATCTAGAAAATAACTTGCTCAGATTTTTTTAAAAACAAATTTATGCCTTTATTGGAATTTTAACGCTTGGGGGAAGTATACCTGATAATGGAAAATAACTCAGAACATTTTTGTGTAGTGTGAATGTAACGGAACACAGGAAATTACAGTCAATAAAGAATAAGACACTCATCTCTAGAGGAGCTTCTGCATTAATAAATGTTTGTTTACAACGAGCCTCAGGAAAGTATGGGAGTAAGTGATGTTGGTCTTCTGTGAGGATTCTCTTCTTGACCAATCTTCTTTTTGCTCCAGTGTTCCATCTTTTGAAATCAAGCCTGCTAGTCCACTGTCATCCTAATCCCCCGGATTACCTTGATTACCTTCCCCTTCCTTTAATTAAATTTATTTTTCCTCATATCCCCTTCATTTCAGTTTGGTTCTTTGTGAATTCCAAGGGTCCAGTAGTACTTACAGCAAATATTTCTATGTATTAAGAGAATCCGTTTAGAGACAATGTCTTTGTCCTTGTAATCTGATCCATTCGTGATTTCTTAGCAATGGGTCATATATGTGGAGGAGATCCCTAGAGTTCATCATTTTTCATGTACTCCTCTTCTTTCTGGGAACAGAGATAGATTACATTCTCCAGACTCCTTTGCAGTTAACCGGGGCTATATGATTGAGGGCTGGCCTAAGAAATATGGTCAGAGTGATACATACTACTTTCAGGAGGGGATCATAATGACCCCCTCCCTTTTCCACATTATTTTTTTCTTTTTTTTCCTATTTTTTAATTGAAGCATAGTTGATTTACAATATCGTGTTAGTTTCAGGTAGATAGCATAGTGATTCAGTTTTTGTGAAGATTATATTCCATTATAGGTTATGACAAGATATTGTGTATAATTCCTTGTGCTATTCAGTAAATCCTTGCTGCTTATCTACTTTGTGTATGGTAGTTTGTGTCTGTTAATTCCATACCCCTAGTTTGTCTTTCCCTCCTTCTCTCTCCCCAAATTGTGTTGAATGTAGAGATCAATTTCAGAAGAACTGACATGTTAAAAATACTGCAGCTTCAGTCCATGAGCACAGAATATCTCTTCATTTATCTATGTCTTCTTTGTTTTTTATTCAGTGTTTTGAAGTTTTCTGCATGTAAACCCTACACATATTTTGTGAAATTTATGCCTAAGTATTTCATTTTATAAGATGCTATTGAAAAAGTGTTTTTTAACATTCCGAATTCCAGTTCATGACTGGTATAGGGAAACCATTGACTTTTACCCTGTAATCTGAAACTTTGATATACTTGCTTTTCTAGTTCTGAGGGGTTTTCTTTGGGGGGAAAGGGGTCAATTCTGTGAAATTTTCTATATAGACGATCATATTATCTGTAAATAGAGACAATTTTATTTCTTCCTTTCTAATCTGTACATCTTTTACTGATCTTTCTTGTCTTCTGATTTCTTTATTTTGTATTGTGTTTTATTTACTTCCAGTACAATGCTTAATGGGACTGGAGAGAAAGAACATCCTTGTTTGTTCCTGATCTTAGGAAGAAAGTGTCCAGTTTTGCATGATTTAATATGTTAGCTGTAGGTTTCATGTAGATGTTCTTTGTCAAATTGAAGAATTTCCCTTTGATTCCTAGTTTGATGTGAGTTTTTATCATGAATGGACTTTGGATTTTGCTAAATGCTTTTATGACTTCACTGATATGATAATATGATTACATTGATTAATTCTCAAATATCAAGCCAGTCTTGCATATCTGGAATAAGTTTTCACTTGGTCATGGTGTATGGCACTTTTTATACATTTTGAACTCAATTTGTCGATATATTTTAGGATATTTTGGTCAATGTTCATAAGAGACATTGTTCTGTAGTTTTCCTTTCTTACAATATCTTAATCTGTTTTGGTATTGGGGCAATGCTGTTCTCAGAGAAAGATCTAAGTTTTCTTTTTTTAAATGTTTTTTATTGGAGTATAGTTGCTTTACAATGTTGTGTTAGTTTCTACTGTACAGCAAAGTGAACCAGCTATACGTATACATATATGCCCTCTTTTTTGGACTTCCTTCCCATTCAGGTCACCACAGAGCACTGAGTACAGTTCCCTGTGCTATACAGTAGGAAGAGATAAGTTGTCTCACTGCATCTTTTTCTGGAAGAGATTTTAGAGAATTGGTGCCATTTTTTTCCTTAAATGTTTGCTAGAATTTACCAGTAAAATCATCTGAGTCTGGTGATTTATTGGTTAGGAAAGCTGTTGGTTATGATTTAACTTCTTTACAAGATATAGAATTATTCAAGTAATTTACTTTTGTGTGTGTTTTGGTACTTTGTGTCTTCCAAATAATTGGTCCATTTTATCTAAATTATCAAATTTGTGGACATAAAGCTGTTCATATATTTTTTATTACCATTTAATTCCAGGGAATTAGCAGTAATGACCCTCTTTCAGTTACGATACTAATAATTTATATCTTTTCTTTTTATATTTGTTAACCTTGCTAGAGGTCTATAAAGTTTGTGGTTCTTTTCAGAGAACTACCTTTTAGTTTTGTTGATTTTTCTCTATTGTTTGCTTGTTTTCAATTTCATGCTTAGTGCTCTAATTTTAATTATTTTTTTCCTCTGCTTGCTTTAGAGTTAAATTGATCATATTTTTCTGGTCTTTTAAATTGGAAGCCTGGGTTATTGATTTTAGATCTTTCTTTTATATTATATACACTAAATGTTATATATTTTCCTTTAGGGTACTACACTATTTTTAAGTATGATAGTAATTTTGATGTTATATTTTTATTTTCATTTAGTTCAAAATTTGTTTTAATTCCTCCTGAGGCATCTTATTTGATCCATGTGTTACTAAAAAATGTACCATTTAATTTCCAAATATTTGGTGATTTTCCAGCTGTTTTTGCTATTGATTTCTTAATTCCATTGTGGTTGGAGAATGTACTTTGTATGTTTTCTATTCCTTCTATTTGTTAAGGTATCTTTTATGGTCTATAATGTTGCCTTTCTTCGTGAGTGTTCCATGTGAACTTGAGAATAATGAATATTCAGCTGTTATTGAAGAGAATATTCTAAAATTACCAATTAGACCAAGATGATTGATAGTGACCTTCAGGTCCACTTTCTCTTTATTGATTTTCTACCTACTTGACCCATCAATTACTGACTAGGAGAGCATTTTAATTTCCAACTATAATAGTGCATTTACCTGTTTCTTGTTTTAGTTCTATCAGTGTTTGTCTCACGTATTTTGATGCTCTATTGTTAGGTGCATACCCTTTTAGGATTGTTGTGCCTTCCTGGAGAATTGACCCCTTTATCATTTTGTAATGTCCTTTTTACCCCTGATAACTCTATTTGTTCTGAATTTATTTTGTCTAAAACTAATATTGCTCTTCCAGCTTTACTTTGATTGGTCTTAGCTTGGTAACTCCTTACAGCTTTCTCTACATTTAGCTTATCAGAATGTTTAATTCAAAATGGTTTTATTTTAAATAGCAAATAGTTGGGTTTTGTTTTTTTATCCACTCTGAAACTTTTTATCTTTTAACTGGTGTATTTAGAACATTTCCATTTAAACTGATATTGATATGTTTGTGTTAATATTAACTACGTAATTTTTAAATTCTTGTCAGAGGCAGCTTTTTCTAATTTCTCTCATTTTAATTAAGCATATTATATGTTCCCATTTTGTTTCTTCTCTTAGCTCATCAAATATACATGTTTTACAAATATTAAATTGGTTTCCCTAGAGTTTACAGTATACATTTTTGATTAACATAAGTCTACTTTCAAAGAACATTATCCTTTACCCTATGGTTCAGGTGTCTTATAATCAAATATTCTCAATTCCTTGCTCCTATCCCTTATGACTTTACTGTCATTCATTTTACTTACCTGTGCTAAAATCACTCAATACCTTGTTACCATTATTACTTTAAACAAGTTAACTTTTGGATCAATTAAGACTAAAAAAAAAATAGGACTCCTGTCTTAACATTACTCACAGAAATTAACTAGAAATGGAATAAAGACTTAAATGTAAGACCTGGGACTGTTAAACTACTAGGAAAAAAAAATAAGGGGAAAAGCTCCTTGTCACACATTGGTCTTGGCAGTGATTTTTCAGATCTGACACCAAAAGCACAAGCAACAAAAGCAAAAATCAACAAGCAGGAATACATCAAACTAAAAAGTGTACAGCAAAAGAAATGATCAGAAAAATGAAAAGGCAGCCTATAAAATTCCAGAACATATTTGCAAACTGTATATCTGATAAGCAGTAAGTATCCAAAATATATAAGGAACTCATACAATTCAATAGCAGAAGATAATAATAATGATCTGACTTTAAATTGGGTAAGGAACCTAAACAGACATTTTCCCAAAGAGGATATACAAATGGCCAACAGGGACATGAAAAGATGCCCTACAACCCTAATGATCAAGGAAATGCAAATTAAAACCCCAGTGAGGGCTTCCCTGGTGGTACAGTGGTTGAGAGTCCGCCTGCCGATATAGGGGACACGGGTTCGTGCCCCGGTCCGGGAAGATCCCACATGCCACGGAGCGGCTGGGCCTGTGAGCCATGGCTACTGAGCCTGCGCGTCCGGAGCCTGTGCTCTGCAGCGGGAGAGGCCACAACAGTGAGAGGCCCGCGTACCGCAAAAAAAAAAAAAAAGGAAAAGAAAAAAAAAAACACCACACTGAGATACCACCTCAACCATGTTAGGATGGCTGTCATCAAAAAGAGAAGAGATACAAGTGCTGGTGAAGATGTTGAGATAAAGGAATTTTCTGTACTGTGGGTGGGAATGTAAATTAGTTCTATGGAAAACAGTATAGAGATTCCTCAAAAAATTAAAATTAGAACTACCATATAATCCAGCAATTCCACTTCTGGGTAGATATTTGAAGGGAAGAATATCACTATCTCAAAGAGGTATCTGCACCTCTATGCTCATTTCAGCATTATTTACAATAGCCAAGATGTAGAAACAAACAACCTAAGTGTCCGTAGATGGATGAGTGGATGAAGGAAATGTGGAATACACACACACACAATGGAATATTATTCAGCCATAAAAAAGAAGGAAATCCTGCCACTTGCAGCAACATGGATGTATCTTGAGGGCATAATATTAAGTGAAATAAGTCAGACAGAGAAAGACAAATACTGTATGATCTCACTTATATGTGGAATATAACAAAACCAAACTCATAGAAACGGAGAGTATATTAGTGGTTTCCAGGGCATGCCAGATGGGGAAATGGATGAAGGTGGTCAAAGGATACAAACTTCAATTATCCCCTAAATCATGGGTATATAATGTACAGCATGATGACTATAGTTAACAATAATGTATTGTCTAGTTGAAAGTTGCTAAGAGAAGAGTATATCTTAAAAGTTCTCACCACACACACACACACACACACACGTGTGCACACACAGGTAACTGTGAGATGATTCATGTATTAACTAACCTTATTGTGGTAATCCTTCTGTAATATATATACATATTAAGTCATTGCATTGTACACCTTAAACTTACACAGCATTATATGTTAATTATACCTCAATAAACTTGGAAATAAAGAACAAGAAAAAAATTGTTTTACTTCTATTTATTCCTTTCCCAGTATTCTTTTCTTTATGTAGATCTGAGTTTCTGACCTGTGTTTTCCTTGTCTCTGAATAACTTCTTTGAAGATTTCTTTCAGGGAAGGTCTGCTGGTGATAAATTCTCTGCTTTTGTTTGTCTGAGAGTCTTTATTTCTCCTTCACCTTTAAGGATAGTTTTGCTCAATAGAGAATTATAAATTGATGATTTTTCTTTCAACACTTTAAATATCGCAACCCCTCTTCTTATGCTTGCATTTTTTTCAGAGAAGCTTGCTATAATTCTTAAACTTACTCCTCTATAGTAATCCCTCTCCCCCCCAACTTCTTTCAAAGTAATCTCTTAATCTTTGGTGTTCTGCTCTTTTAATATGATAGGTCTAGGTTGGGTTTTTTTTTTTTTTTTTGCCATTTATCTTCTTGCTGTCTCTGGTCTTCCTTTATCTGTAGTTTATTGTCCACCATTAATTTTAGAAAGGTCTCAGTCATTGCCACTTCAAATATTTCTTCTGCTCTGTATGTTCTTTTGCCTTCTGGTTTTGCAAATTTTTGTTTAATTCATCTTTTGAACTTGCCCCCAAAGTTCTTGGATTTTTTACTTGATTCTCTTCTGTACTTACATTTCACGTTTACAAGTTTCTGTTGCTATATCTTCAACTCATTGATTCTTTTCTCAACCACTTCAAGTCTACTAATGAACCCACTAAAGACATTCTTTATTTCTGTGTCATGTTCTTTAAAGTTGTTTTGTTTTCAGTAAACAAAATTGTTTTGTTTTTCTTTTGATTCTAAATTCAAATTTCCATACCTCTACTTACATTATCTATATATCACTGCATATTAATTATTCTTTTCATTTAGAACCCTTAACATATTTATCATAGTTATTCTACATTCCTTATCTGATAATCCCAACATTTCTGTCATATCTGAATCTACTCATGATATTTGTTTTCCTACAGTCCATGCTTTTTTCTTGTCTTTTGGCAAAAAAAAATTCTTGCAATTTTTTGTTGAAAGTTGCACAAGTTGTTTTGGGTAACAAAGAACTGAGATAAATAAGCCTCGGTGTGAAGATTTATGTTAATCTGGTTAGATGTTTGTCTGTATTTAATATTTGCTATTGTCATAGTTGCCAGATATTCCAACTTGTTCTAGTGTCCTTATTTTTGTCTCTCTTCTTAACTTTGGGTTTTTTGTGGGTTTTTTTGTGTGTGGTACGCGGGCCTCTCACTGTTATGGCCTCTCCCGTTGTGGAGCACAGGCTCCGGACGCACAGGCTCAGCGGCCATGGCTCACAGGCCCAGCCGCTCAGCGGCATGTGGTATCTTCCCGGACTGGGGCACGAACCCGTGTCCCCTGCATCGGCAGGCGGACTCTCAACCACTGCGCCACCAGGGAAGCCCTTAACTTTGGGTTTTTATAAATACTTTTCCACAGATAGTGTTTGCATTTTGCAGCTCTTTCAGCTGTAATCCACTGTAATTATACTAGAACCTGTTGATATGGTGATAAAGTATGGGAGAGAGGAGGTATTCTGTAATCTTATTATTAACTCTCCGTCTTTCAATGAGCTCCTGTCTCTGGTCTGTGATCTTGTCAAGTCTTTCTTTGTATACAGTTTTCAGGTAATGATACCTGGCCCGGCCTGAGAAGTCCCCCATCATCTTTATCATACAATGCCTATATAGGTAGTAATAATGCCCCTCCAATCCAGTCCATACCACATAAAGCAATAAATATAGTAATAAGTAGCACTTTTATGACTCTTACTATGTATCAGACACTGGTTACAGCACCTTAAATATATTTATCGATACTTATGTGTTCCCTGTAAATAACTTATGAAGAAGCACTATCCTTATCTGTATTTAATAGCTGAGGAAACTGAGAGAAACATTAAATAATTTTCCTAAGGTTAGTAGCTAAATGGCAGGTCAGGATTTTGTCATTAAGAAGACTACATCTTGAATAATTAGAAATTTGGATGGATGGATGTTGGATAAATCAGCTTTTGTGTCGCCAAATAAAAGCATGATTTTAGCTTGTCATCGCTTTCTCATGTCACCCTGAAAAGGCAGTAAATAGCACAGTGTTTCTACAACCACTTAGTATATTGTTTACCAGCCATTTCTGTGATTGCTACCTGACAGCAAGTCAATACTTATTACTTCTGAACGTTTTTGTTTCTTTAGTAATCCCCAAATTTACATTCCTCCAATACCATGAGGTAAAATTCAGTTTTCACTATTAAGTGAATTAGCTAGATGGATCTGTAAATGTTTCTGATGAAATTAGGCTTCATTTTCTGTAGAGTCTGGTGGAGGCATTTAATTCAATGAATTATGAGGACACAGGCTGAGCTTCATTGATTTATTCACCTTTTTCCCTTTAGTGTGGACTTTGAAAATGTAGTTATAACTATTATATTTCCAACAGAAAATAAAACATTGAATTTTCAGTACTGGAATGGTGGCACAAATTTGGGTTAGTTTCTTTTAAATTAATTCTTATATTTCATATTTAAAATTGCTTATATTGATACATGGTAACCTATATTACATATTTATTGACATGATCAAATATATCTTACATCTTAGCTAAAAAGTTGGGACATCTGGCTGTCAAACATTTCCCATCTTGTTCATACTATATTGGTCTATATTATATAAATTTTCACATTTTATGGAATTTGGCAAGAAAAAAGAACCAGTGCTCAAGAGACAGCTTCTGTAAGCTTAAACTATGGATTTACCAAGTATCTGTGTTTTCTATAAACTCCTGAATAAAGTTTAGATATGAGAATTTGATTCTTTAAAAATACATTTTTATGAAGATAGTAAACTCTGTCAAACAATTAGACCCACTGGTCAGCTGACATGAAGGAAATAATTATTTTTAGGTAAATATGGTGGAATGTATTATCACAAGGAGTTCACCTTCATGCCTCAAACATATAGAATATAGCTGAATAAATTAGATGAATAGTTAAGCTTGAAATCAAGAATGGGAAAATCCACAAGTGTTTGAAATGGAGCAGAAAAGCCAAGAAAGAACACTGATTAGATGTAAAGCCAGGATGCCCATAGGGAAATTGGAACCAGATATGGACTTTAGATGGAGTATAAGGCTCTTTATACAACCAAATGGATAATAATCCTGATCACTGACTAGAGAAGTACAGGAAGCAGGATTTGAATTGCCATGAGAAAGCTAGGAGCCACAAAGGCATATATTATGAAATGCAGCCTAGAAAAATTCCACCCCAGCTGCCACAGGGAAATAGCAAAGAAATTTTCTGTCTATCATCTCTTTGAATTTTCCCCTCCCAGTGTCACCCTTTGTTATACTTGAAAGTTGAATAAACTAAGCATTCTCTTGACTCTTTGCATCTGTTGTTCTCTTTGCTTTGGATATTCTTCCTCCAGAGAACCATGTGTCTCATCATTTCTTTTTTGTCAGGTCATTGCTCAAATATCATCCTGTCAGGCCTTTCCTGACCACTATATATAAAATAGTGTCTGCTTTCCCCCAGCCAAGAATACTGTCTGATCCCTTCACCCTGCTTTAAATTTCATCATAGCACCCACCATCATCCAAAACATGATAAATTCATTAGTTTATTATTAACCTTCTTCCAATAGAATTAAGCTCTGTGCAGACAGGGACCTGTTTAACCACTTAGTGTATAGCATATCATCTGGGATGTAGAAGATGCTCAATAGCCATTATTATTAAGAATGAGAGAAAGGAAAGAAGAAAGGAAGGAAGCAAGAGAAGACATGCCTGCAAACAGGTAAAAGTTTGCCTCTCTAAAAGTAAAGTAGACACAATAATTCTGGTTTCATTGCTCAATGAGTTAACAAGCTCGTCTCATTAAATAAAAAAAAAAGAACTACCATATGACTCAGCAATCCCACTACTGGGCATATACCCTGAGAAAACCATAATTCAAAAAGAGACATGTACCACAATGTTCATTGCAGCACTATTTACAATAGCCAGGACATGGAAACAACCTAAGTGTCCATTGACAGATGAATGGTTAAAGAAGATGTGGCACATATATAAAATGGAATATTACTCAGCCATAAAAAGAAATGAAATTGAGTTATTTGTAGTGAGGTGGATGGACCTAGAGTCTGTCATACAGAGTGAAGTAAGTCAGAAAGAGAAAAACAAATACCGTATGCTAACACATATATATGGAATCCCCCACAAAAAAATGGTACTGATGAACCTAGTTGCAGGGCAGGAATAAAGATGTAGACATAGAGAAGGGACTTGAAGACACAGGGTAGGAGGGGGAAACTGGGGCGAAGTGAGAGTAGTATCAACATACACACACTACCGAATGTAAAGTAGTTAGCTAGTAGGAAGCAGCAGCATAGCACAGGGAGATCAGCTTGGTGCTTTGTGTTGACCTAGAGAGGTGGGATAGGGAGGATGGGAGGGAGGCTTAAGATGGAGGGAATATGGGGACATATGTATGCATATGGCTGATTTATAAAGTTGCTGCTATTATGGAGTCATCAGTGGTATTGTGTGAGGGAGCAGAGATGTGCATTGGCATTGCAAAGAAGCATGGTTGAATGTGTTGAAAGTGCCAGTTTAGTAATCATCAATGCATTACTTGTAATCTGGGATCCAGTTTCTGGCAGGAACAGTTCATTCTTCTTGATCCTGCTTGATTATAAGGAAGTTTGTCCTCAAGATTGTGCTACTACAAAGATACCAAAGCATTTGCACTCATTTTTTTTTCTTAATTTATAATCTCTATGTTTTCTGTATTCCACTCATCTGTACCAATAGATACAATGCTTACAAACTTTTGTTCCTTATAAATGTGTCAGATGTCAAACAGATTTTGAATAAGATCAAAGTAAGCAAATATGGCCCAGTCAGCAGAACTCTTCATGTCAGATGGGACAAATATCAAGTATCTACATTTAAGAGTGCCTAGAAACATCTTCTCATTATTTTGGTGTATTACTTTGTGCTATTTAAGTCAGACATGCTCACTTTCTATCTAAAAGTTTTAATTTTCCACAATATAGGATGTCAGCTTTCAACTAAGTCTTGAAAGATGTATATATAATACTGTGCCTTCTTTGGATCAATCCTGAAGGGACATATAAAAGTCACAATTTTTATCACATTACCCCTGATTTTTAAGCAGTAGCCATCAGAATTGCCCTTAGTTATGAATATTTGACGTGTTCAGGGCAAACTTGAATGACAGTAAAGAGAAAACAGTGTCATAGTTGCAAAGGTTTGTCATACAGATGGAAAAGATATCTTTAAAAAGTTGAAAAGGAGTTTCTATGAGAGACTGAAAAATGAAGTCTAGCATTCTTAAGACATTTTATTAACTCAGTTCAATATCTTGAATATTGGATTTGATTCTCTGAGGCTTCTCTTTACATTCCTGTTTTGAATCCAGAATTCTAACTGAAAGTATAGTATGGTTCCTTAAATATTGTTATGGGATTTATATTGTTTCAATCATGCATTCTTTCAGTAAGCATTTATTGTTTGTTACTGCATGCATAAACCTTTAAGTTGTGGGAGAACTCTATCCCACTTAGTGACTTGATTCAGCATGCTGCTATTGTGATCCTCATATTTAAGCTTGGGGTCTGTACGTCTGGTAGGCTGTCACCAAATAGGAAAGTTAGTACATTCTTCTTCCTTTGTTCTTTATGATAGTTCATAGGGGAAATAAAGCTGTTATTTTAATGTCATTTTTTGTTTCTGTGGGGAAGAGGGGGGGAATGGTGGGTGACTGTGACCATCCCTATGTGATCTCCCAAGGGTAGCCTGCACAGAGCTGAAAGGAAGGCAGAAAGAAACTCTGCTTCCTTAATCTCTCAGATGAGTGTGTGATCGGCTAAAAATTGAATTCATTGGCTTGATATAATTGTAATTCAAACCAGTCTACAAGAACTGTTTACATCTTAATGATGATGGAGTGCTAAAGTTATCATTATTGTTTATAAAAGATATCATAACTGAAATTAACTCATATTGAACTGCCTTCTTATTAACAACTTAGCCAAAAGTCACACTTGGATGCATTTGGCTCCTTTTAGTGAGCAATATGTGATTGAATGAACCCTTCCAAAGGTTCTTTCTGAGCATAATTTAATATAGCATTTGCTATAAATCATTAACAATGGTGGTATGATTGTAGCATTTATTTTTATACAGTTTTTATTTAAGAAGAGATAGTTTGTGGATACAGAAGAATAAATTCTCTATTAATAATATATAGTGGGATCTGAAGAAAGATTGAAGAAAAGAAAGATCACTCACTTTTCAAATGAATTATTATGGTTTCTATTTTATGGCACTGCTAATTTCTACAAAAAGATAATAAAAACAATTCAATATCTATGGGTATATATATATATGTATACATGCACATATATATGTGTACATATGTACATATACAATATACATATATATAATGATTGGATAAATTGTTGGCTATATGATATGAGGAATTTGTGGATAAGCTATAACTTTTTACCCAACCATAGAATAGTCTGTAAAAACCAATGTTAAAAGATGAAACATTTGCTGGAAATTTGATGAACTTACTCTCCTGAATAAAAGTATTCTTTTATCAAAGAAGAAGTAAGTGGATATCTGGTAGGCACCTAGAGGCTCTGCCACGGAAAGTAAGATAAGAACAGGGATAAAGTGTGGGGCTGGAGGTACCTAAGCAGAGTATTGAGAGGTCCATTAAGTAATCAGGGGCCAGAAAGATCCTGATTCTTTCATGTCACACACCAGGATTTCTGTGTGAGAAAAACAAAACATTATTAAATACAGAGGCAATGGCATATCTTTATACTCCAGTTGGGGATTAAAACAGACTTTCTTTCTAGACTGGTTGATTTTATAGTCCTCCTTCTTTTTTTTTTTTTTTTTTTTTTTGCTGTACGCGGGCCTCTCACTGTTGTGGCCTCTCCCGTTGTGGAGCACAGGCTCCGGATGCACAGGCTCAGCGGCTATGGCTCACGGGCCCAGCCGCTCCGCGGCATGTGGGATCCTCACAGACCGGGGCACGAACCCGTGTCCCCTGCATTGGCAGGCGGACTCTCAACCACTGTGCCACCAGGGAGGCCCAGTCCTCCTTCTTAAGAAAAATTTAATTCCTACATGGTTAAAAACAAGACTTTTGGAAGACTTGGCCTGGAAAAAGAATGAGAATAAAAGGAAATTCAGGTACAAAGATTTTTAAAAAATCATTTATTAGTTCTGTTTCTTTGAAACAATGCTCAGTGATTATTCTTGTAAAATCTAGTTATTTAATCATTATGATAACAAATTTCTTCAAATTGCAAAGAACAGTAGTTTATAATATGGCTCATATCATCTGAGGAGCTTAATCCTGGATTTAGTAATGCTCATTCCTGAGCCCCACCTCTGGAGATTTGGAGACCCTACAGCTTTGATGTAATCTAGGACTTTCTAGTTAGCAAAACGCCAAGGTGGTTTCATTTCTAATCTAGAGAGTTTTCTTACCTTGGCTACTGGATTTTTTGGGATGAAGGGAATAAGCCATTGTTGGTACAGTAGGCAGGCTAGAAAAATGAAAAGCAACGTTGGAAAATCTATCATCACAGAGATAATTTTTTTACAAAGTACCATTAACTCAATAATAGCCTGAGCAAGTTTCAGACCACATACTTTACTAACCACCTGTTACTCAATTATAATTTTTACTGCTCGTGCTTTCTTTTTGCTCAACTTTCCTCCTTTACTAAAAAGTTTTTTTCAGTTGCATGAGTTACTAGTATTTTATATTAATGAAGTCATAACTTCATTAATATAAAATACTAGTTAAAGTATTGCCCATTTAAAAAATAAGTATTTGGGATTAGCTAATTTTCTTGTCCTACATACTTAGCTGATTTTTCTTGTCCTTTATCAACTAAATGTTTTCCACTCCTGGACTTATCAAAGAAAGTCTACAATTTCCTGTTACCTATTGACAGACCTGTTCAAATTATTGGCACATTCAGTCGCAGCAAACAATTATTAATTTAGTTTTATCATCATCCCATATCTGGTCTATTCTGTGTATTTGTTTATTGTTTTTCCCACCCCCACTATCCTATAACATATCCTCAGTGGACGTAAGCCACTAGAAGGCAGCAATTTACATCCATGTAATGCTTTTCTCTTACATATTATAATATTTTATCATTTTGGAATATAGAGTGAGAAATCTTATATATAGAGAGAGAGTTGAATTTTATTTTTGCAATAAGCTAAGTAATAATTTTTATCTATTCTTCACATTGGCCTTATAGGATTGTCTGCTATTTATTTAAGTTAGTTATCTCTCCCCAGTAGATGATATTTCAAAGTAAAGGGCAGATTCTTAAGTTAAAATTTTATTTCAGAATCAAAAGCATAGTGTTCATATGGTTGCTTTGTTAAAATAATTGCTGCTGCTTTTATTTCATTCCTAGATTATCAAGTAAATAGAAACTAAAGTTTCTTGTCAATTTATACTTACCAAAATTGCAAAAGCTTATGAGGTAGAAAATCATGACCTGTTTGTCTCTGGACCCAACAACATACAATTTTAGAAGAAATTGAATAAGCAAATTCAAAGTGTAAGAATCCTAAAAAGATTGTAAATGAACTGTTATTAAAGATTCCTTTAACTACAGAACTAAAAGCCAAGTTAGTTGTAGATTAGCAATGTGGGTTATCTTTTAAAATAACTTCACTTTTCCCTAATCAAAGAGATGTATAATTATAAAATTAACAAGTTATCATTTGTAAAATAAGTTGTCTCAGCTTACTGAGGCATAATCATTTTAGAAATATATTCATAGGGAAACAATTTGTTTTCCCTTCCAAAAGTATATACTCCCTCCTCTCAAAAGAATACAGTCCTTTTGGAGAGATAGCCTTCAGTGTCCAGTACCACTGAAAGTAAGAATACCCAGTCACTCAGAAATTCCGCTAAATATTTCTTCCAGAGAAATTGTTGTAGTTGTCAAAAAGTTGTCAACATTGTATTCAAAATATTCATCAGAGCATACTTATAACAGGAATAACTGGAATCACTGAATTGGATGCTATTTAAAACGTGTTTGATTCTGATAACCTTAACATTGATTGAGTTTCCTCCCCTGTAACAGGAGAATTGTAATTTAATTATTTCCTGGTGTTACCTGGAGTAAAATGTTTAATCAGCACCTAGGACACTGTAGGTATGATATGATACTGATTATAATCATTGATACTCATCTTTAAAGAAAGGTCAGATAAAAATGGGAAAGGATTTTACATGACCAAAAATGAGAATAACTAGTATTTACTCCTTTGACTGTATAGGTCTATTTCTGTTACCTTTCTTAAAGCCCTAATGATGTCTGACTTTAATAGAGTAGCTAGCATCTTTAATCCTCACCCAACTATGGATTCTTGGCAGTATGTGTCAGCAGGGGCCCATATCTGCTTTGATATCCAGTACCAGCTCACTCAAGCCTCAATACATTTTTGAATGGGATTGAAACATTGTATAATTCAGTTAATGTCTTAATGTAAAGCCACAAAAATTTACTCATCTCTAACTTAAACCTTGAATTACTACAATATAATTCCTCTCGAGTGTCATGTTGTCATCAAGGAGAAGATTGTTACAATATGCCATGTAACTTTTCTCGAATATAGTAAGTGTAATGCACTTTTCTGGAAGCTTTATTTTATTTGAAGTATAAAACCCACATTTCTTCTGCCCTCCGGTATCATATTCAAAATTTTAAATGCCCATAGAAGGATATTCCAAATTCCAAATTCTACATACTTACTCTTGTTTGCATGTTTTAGTTTATATTTTTTCTACTGACTCTGTAAGATTTAGAAAGTATAGAAAAGTAAAAATTCATTTCCATAATACTTAACAGGTAATCAAAACATTTTTCTGAGCTATTTAAACAGAAGTATATATTTTCAGACTAATCCAAATAATGATTCCAATTTTCACTTAATTCTGTGTATACCTATCCTGCAAGTTATTTTCAATTAGCATAACATTATCCAAGATACAGGAAAATATAGGAAGAAAGAATTTAGTTTATGAGTAAGCCGGAGAGTATAGATAATGAATATGATGAGTATATAAGTTACTATCAAAACGTGTAGTTTTGAAAATTAGAGGAGTTGCTAACCAGGCCAGACACAAGGACAATTGGTGTAAAAACTGGGGCTGTCCTGGGCAAACTGAGATAAATATTTATACTAGTGATTCTGATGCATATATATTTACTTTTGGGAAAGACTTTGTCATTATTTCACTCAATTACATTTATTGAGTTCCAGGATGGGATCTAGATACTAGGGATCAGTGCAGAAGAAATCAGACCCCATGTTCATTCTCTGGGCATCCATCTCAAGCTTTCCTTTTTAATAGAGGTATTAACATTTTATAGCATTACTAATGTCTTAGAATGTAGCACACATAAACTATAACTAAGTTGTCCTATTTCGGTAGAAATGTGTAGTAAAACTGATTTTAAAAAATAACAGAATTTAAAAAAAATCTATACTTCCAAATGCCTCATGTTTTTAGAACTGATCTTCAGAGAAGAGCTAATAATGTATAAGAACATCTTTAAAGAAAAAATTAGTAATAGCTGAATAAAGTCTTTAATCTGTGGAACTATCCTTAAAAGACAAAATGTTTGTCATAGCAAGTGATTAAAAGAAAAACATAACTGAATGTAAGGGACAGAAACTGGAAAATAATAACATTAGTACAGTTAAGGTTCCTTATAATCAGTTGAAAAAGATTTTTAGAACATCTACTTCCTTCTTCTCCCCAGAATCATCATTTCATATAATATTATACACAGCTCCTGATTTGTTTTCTGAATTGTAAGGAACAATCGTTTTTCTTATCTATCTTCACCAATGATAATGAACATATCTATTCAAATTCTCCTTCCATATTTGATCAGAAATACTGGTGTATTGCCTCAGTAATAGCAGTTTCTTAACAACATTAACAACAACAAACAAAACAAAACACACACACACACACACACACAAAACTTTACTTACTGTAAAGTTTGAGTAGAACACACAGCAACACCATGTTCGTTGTGGTGACCTCCACAGTTTGGTCCTCCATATAGCCCACTGATTGGCAGTGGTTACTTACCTAAATAACTTTTCCTTTTTGGACCTTATTTATGTGTGTGAACAGGTTGGAATAAACCTCTAAACTTTCTTCCAACTTGAACGTTTGGTAAGTGTTTTATTTTAACATTGTAATTGAATTTCTCAATGTCTTTCTCATTATTTTTGTCTCTGCATGTTTTCCAACTCTAGTTTTCTAATTTTCTCTTTTCTTTCCTTCACAGAGAAGTTTCTGAAGGAATAGATTTCATGCATTTTTTCACATCTAAAACTCTCATTAACACCTCAATTCTCTAACATGGCTCTTCTCTTACCATTTAACTAAAATAATTTTTTAGGTCACCAAAGACCTTTGTGTTACTACCCCACGATAAACATATGAGTGCTTATCTCACTTAAGCTCTCTGTAGGATATGACCTTTTGGGGACACTTTCTCTGTTTTGCAGTTCTCTCCATCATGGCCTTTCAAGATAATATCTTCTTTTTATTTATTTATTTTTTGCTTCTTTAGCCACTCTATTATTTTTTTTCCTCTGTCCTCTTCTTTAATATTGATATCTCACATATTCATGTTAAACCTTTTCTTTAACTCTGTTTAAAGTTATAAAATTTCATCCATATCCATATGTTCAATTTTCACTTATTCTTAGGTTCATAAATCTCTATCACTAAACCAAATCTTTTTTAGGTTCTGTTTTACCACATACACAACAAATATTTATTTGAATATCCAACAGGTACCTTAAATTCAACAAATGTAAAAAAGACCACTGTAGTCCCCCAATCCCAAATATTTTCCTCCTGAGGTGGCCCTTATCATTGTATATGGTACTCAGTTGCCTGAATCTTTAAATTCTATCAATTTTGTCCACCTTAAAAAAATTCTCAAACTATTCTTTTCTTTTTATATTCATTATAATGACTTTGGGATGCCCTTATTATTCCTTGTATTTATGTGTTAATAATGTAAGAGCCCTCTGACTAGTCTCTTGTTTTTCACCCCTACCACTATCTAAAATGTTGACATAGCTTGAGCTTTCTGAAGTAATGAACTTATTCTAGTCTTTGTCTTCTTGGCATCCTTCAGTATCTCTTTTTTGACTTTTAAGATAAGGTCAGAATTACTTAACATGGAAAAATAAAACCTTCCAGATTTGGCTCCTGCCCACCTTTTCTCATTAACACACTATATAGCATGCTGTAATTATCTACATATTTATTTCTTCCTTTGAACCATGAGTCCCTTGATGATGGGGTCTATGAAATATCTCCTGAGCCCCAATTCCTAAAAAAGTGTTCCAACATCTAAAATATGTTCAAAAGATGTTAATTATGTAAATTATTTTTAATTGAAAGATATATTATCAAGCTCAATCAAAGTAAAATTAGGCTACTATCCTCTCAATGTTATATAGAATAATATCTCTATCAAAAGAATTAGACACCTAAATTCTAATCTTGAATCTCTTACTAATTAGTTGTGTAACTTGCACCAAATCACGTAACTTTGCTGAGCCTCAGTTTCTTACTTACAAAATGATTTTGTAGTGTTAGATGATTTCTCCAGCCTCTTCTAGTTCCGACTTTCTGTGCAACCTGGTACTGTTCCATGGTCATAATTTAATGAGACACATTAACTTTTCAGGCCTCTGAGGAACAATTTCCCTAGCACTCAAACATAGTGTTTCACCCTAGTGTCTGTCCTATATCTAAGTATGTTTTGCCCCCGGGAACATAGGCTCAGAGTGCTGCACTGGCAGAGAATATTTTCTCATTTGGTCTTATATAAAGGGGAAAAATGGTGTCATAACTCCAGTGGATTTATTTCCTGCTAACTTTAAAAGTTAAGAAATGCTTGAAAATATATCCCCAATGTCCCTGATTAGAACATCCTGTGGAGACAAATTAATTTTCTCTAAATGACATTTGAAAACTTGCTGAGGGCAAAGAACAGGAGAATGTGGCTATCCAGTGAGTCATTTTATAATTTCAGGATGAAATTGACCACCTTGTATGATAAGTTTTGGGGAGCAAACAGGACAAGGTGAGTTTTCCCCAGCTATGAGCAAAGTACTTATTACTAATTTAGAAAAGGGAGGGATAACAGTCTGGAAAATTATAGGTCCATTTAAATACCTAAATGTGCTATAAATATTTTTGCCAAGATTTTGGCAACAAGACTTGAAAAAGTTATAGGTAAATTAATACACAGGGACCAAGTTGGATTTATGAGGCATGAAATAATTATAGATAGTATGAAGAAGAGTTTTCTGTTAATGCAAATTGATAGTGATACTCAAGACTCTGGTGTTTGCAAATTCTGTTAATATCCAGGAAGTGCATAATAAAAAGGAATAGAAATATAACTAAGCAAATATTAAATCATGTAAGTTTATAAGAAGTCTTGTCTTTTGAAGAAGATACTATTATTGTAGCAAAATAGGTTGTATATTCATGGTGCCAAACACCCAACATAGAGAGATAATTGCTTTTTTTTTCTTGTAGGTTGGCTACATGTTAAAAGTCATTATTAGGAAGGTTGTGCTTATTTTACTATTTTCTTATCTTATTTTTTATGATTAAACAATGACCTAAGTCACCAGTATGACACATTTTAAATAATACATTCTCAGTCACAGGGATTTGAACTAATTTAGGAGTTGCAAATTTAAAATGCTGATGGTAGTATATTCTCATCAAGTTTAAAGAAATTTGAGTGAGATGTATGTAATCCTTTTGACTGAACAAATTAACATTTGAAATTTCATAGAATCAGAAAGAAAATGATACATGTCAGTTACCAGCAAGGTGATAGATAAGACACTCCGAAGAGTCCTCCTCCTACAAAACAATTAAATCTTGCATATAAGTACATTGTTGGGTTTCAAGAAATAAGGAACATATTCAAGGGCCCAAATAAGCAATCAACACAGCTATAAGTTGAAGCTTGAGTAGGAAGCTGTGTTAAGAATAAGTTAACCTGAAAGCTGAGTTTGTCCAAGGTATAAATACCCATGCCAAATGTGGGGTTAAATGCTACTATATGAGAGTGTATCAGAGTGTGCAGAAGCCTAAGCAGGAGATTCAACAAGCCTCAAGTCATTACCAAAACCTCTTGAATCATAGCAGAAGCAAACATGAATCTTCTGTAGTTTAAAGCATCTCACTTTTAGTCCCTTAGGATTTCCACAGAGTAAGAGCAAGAAAAGACATGCTCATAATCAGAGATCACAAAACACAGAAGGAAACAGGCACAAGGGTGAACATCAGCGTAAATAAGAAGCACGTCAGATGTTTTTAAAAAGTTTGTTTTTTAAAGTATAATTGGTATTCAACAAAAGGAGAGAAAATGGAATTATATGAAATGCTCAATTAAAACCACAAAAGGCAGACAAAATGTAGAAGACAAAAGTAGAAACAAGAGCAAGAAGTGGAAAACAGTAACAAATATGGTAGATAGCTATCCAACCGTATCAATAATCACTTAAATGTCAATGGTCTAAATATACCAATTAGACAGATAGTCGAAGTTGATAAAATAACATGACCACAATATATCTTGTCTACAAGAAACCCACTTTAAATATTAAGACACATTAGATTAAAGGTAAAGGGATGATGAAAAGTATGTCATGCAAACTCTAAACAAAAGAGTGCGTAGTTGTATTAATTTCAGACAAAGCAGATGTCAGAGCAAAGAAAGTTATCAGAGATAAAGAGAGGATTACATAATGATAAAGAGGTCAATACAACAAGAAGACATAACAATCCTTAATAAATATGAACCTAACAATAGAACATTAAAATACAAGAAGCAAAAAACTGATAGGACTACAAGGAGAAATAGATGAATCTGCTGTTACAGTTGAAGACTTCAATATTCCTCTGTCAGAAATGAACAGATCCAACAGGCAGAAAATCAGTATGGACATAGCTGAACTCAATACCATCAATTAACTAGATATAATTGATATCTATCAATGACTTCATCAAACAACAGCAGAATACACATGATGTTTGAGCTCATATGGAACATTCACCAAGATAGACCACGTTCTGTGCCACAAATCACACCTTAAAAATTTAAAAGAATAGAAATCACTTAAGGTTTGTTCTCATATCAACATGGAATTAAATTAAAAATCAATGACAGATTCCACATATAAATGATATCATAGGATACTTGTCTTTGTCTGACTTACTTTATTCAGTATGACAATCTCTAGCTCCATTCATGTTCCTGCAAATGAAATGAACTTGTTTACAAAATGGAAATAAGAGTCACAGATATAGAAGCTAAACTTATGGTTACAGGGGTAGAAGTGGGGGAAGGATAAACTGGGAGATTGTGATTGACACATACACACTACTAAATATAAAATAGGAAACTAATAAGGACCTACTTTATAGCACAGGGAACTCTACTCAATACTTTGTAATGACCTGTATGGGAAAAAGAATCTAAAAAAGAGTGGGTATATGTACATGTATAAGTGATTAATTTTGCTGTATACCTGAAGCTAACACAGCATTGTAAATCAACTGTACTCCAATAAAAATTTTTTTAAAACCTTTATTACAGATTAAAAAAATCAGTGCAAAAGATAGCTGGAAAATTCCAAAATATTGTATATTAAACAACACATACAGGGATAAAGAAGAAATTTCAATAGAATTTTTTAAAAAACTTTGAACTAAATGAAAGTGAAAATACAATGTTTTAAAATTGTCAAATTATTAATCAGTTGTCAATTTCAAATTATCAAAATTTGTGGGATACAGCAAGAGCAGTGCTTACAGGAAAATTTATAGCATTTAATGCATATGCTGATAATCAGATTATTTACATAATATAAAACAATCTAAACAAATTTCAAAGAACAGATCTGTTAAGAAAAAACTATACTCTTCCTGTGTGTTTCTCCTTTACTACTCCCACAGAGCATTTCACCTTTGACACTTCTGATCACCAAATGTATGTGGGTTTTTCCTACACTAATCAATTCTCTGCCATACCAGCTGGGTGTCAGTTCTGACCCTCTCTATCTGGAGATAACATAAGACCCCATAGCTTAAAGTCTCAGTCCCACAAGCGCTCCACCCTCCACCTCAGCTGCGAATTGCAAGTACCTGTTGCCTGTGCTGCTGGATATAAATCAGAGGTTCCCACAACTCCCTCCTTGGGTTCAGCTGATTGTCTGGAGTGGCTCACAGAACTCAGGAAAACAGTTTACTTACTAGATTACCAGTTTGTTAGAAAAATATGTAACTCGGGAATAGCCAGATGAAAGAGATACATAGGACAAAGAATGTGGGAAGGGGCATGACATTTCCATGCTCTATCTGAGCATGCTTCTCTCTCAGCACCTCCATGACCTCACCAACCCAAAAGTTCCCTGAAACTGGTACCTTTGGGATGTTTATGGAGGTTTCTTCATATTGGCATGATTCATCATTAACTCAATTTTTAGCCCCTATCCCCTCCCTGGAAGTTAGGGGATGGAGCTGAAAGTTCCAAGCTTCTAATCAGAGCTTAATCTTTCTGGTGACCAGCCTCCATCCTGGAGTCCACCAGGCATTGCCTTATTAGAATAAAAGATGTTCCTCACACCCAGGAAATCCCAAGGGAATTGTTATTCAATGCCACTTCTACATAAACACAGTTTCCAGATATGTAGATTGTTGCTGAGATTTCTATTCAGTTCAATTGTTGAATTTGACCTTGTGCTAATACTATACTGTCTAAATTATTACAGCTATTTAATTAATAATTAATGAGGTAAGTTCTTGTCAACCCCCTACCTGTGCTTCTTGTTAGGGAATATCCTGTATATTCTGGAGTCTTTTTTTTAGCCTCGTTATTCTAAATCAATAATCCACTTTCAACCACATTGTCATCATCATTTGATATTACATTTGACAATTAACTCAACAGAAACATAGTTGGCATCAACCATATGCATGTACTTGAGGTATACCTGGGGCTCCAGTACTGAATTATGTTGTTATGGCTCCTGACCTAAGAGAGCTTATAGACAAACTCTGGATATCTTTTACCAGTATCAAAGATACCAAGCATTTTCTCTTTCAAAGGAATGTGAAATTCAAAGTTGAAGAAGAAAATATGACTGTCTTCCTCCTGATTTTAAAAGATGCAAAATAAGACTGAATCTTAGTAGTTTGTGTCTGAGCATAACTCTGACTTCCAGCCAATTCCCAATATGTTTTTAGTGTCTGAGAGGTCCATACATCTGTATACCTTTCTCCATACTTGTGAAAGTCTGAAAAATTGGTAAAAGTCTGTTAAAGCAAAATTAGTCCAGCCCTCAGGAAAAGTAGAGGAGGTGCTTCCATGGTGCGATATATGTGTTTCTAAGAAGGTCCTGGTCTTCTAAATAGTCATCATCCTGAGTTGATGGCTAAATTTTAAATAATTAAATCTTTACGTACCAGGGTGATCAACTGCTATAATGCAGCTAACATTGTTGGTGATGGTAGGAAGTATTTTAATTAAGCAAAGTAAGACTTTTGAGGATTAATTGTCAGTTAACTTCTAAAATGACAACTAACCAGCTGAGGACGAACTTTCATAAAGAAGAAGGATAGGGCCTCCCTGGTGGCGCAAGTGGTTAAGAGTCCGCCTGCCGATGCAGGGGATACGGGTTCGTGCCCCGGTCTGGGAGGATCCCATATGCCGCGGAGCGACTGGGCCCGTGAGCCATGGCCGCTGGGCCTGCGCATCCGGAGCCTGTGCTCCGCAACGGGAGAGGCCACAACAGTGAGAGGCCCACATACCGCAAAAAGAAAAAAAAAAAAAAAAAAAAAAGAAGAAGAAGGATAAAGAAAATGTCTTGAAAATCCTTCCCTCTGAGGCCAGACAGCAAATAAAGACAGTGGGGAAGCAGAGGGTCAATAGAAAGAAGTGACAAACCAGCATTCTCACATTTCTACTTAGCCTATCCCTTTCTTACTGCTTGAACTTAAGCTGTGAATTTATGGAGTATTCTGTTCTCAAAGAACTTTGCCAATTTGAACAACACTGGACCTGAAAAGAGTGATGAAACCAGAGAGCACATATAGCTAGAAGAGTGCAGATGAGATAACAAAGGCTTGTCAAGAGATAGAAGCCTTTTAAAAAAATGTTTTTAGAAGGGCTGGCATATTACCATAGAGCAATAAGGACACTAAGTTCCAATTGAGGAACATATTAGAGACCAGGAAGTGCTATATAATTCTGTATTCAAATCCAATGAAAATGAAGAGCCAGGGAGGTTAAGGGAGTTAAGGTTGAGCTGAAATGGGGCAAGGCAGCAATTTATTAGATGGTATTTGCTGGTACCTATGCTAGAGCAACTTTTTGAAATCTCATGTGCTGTCTGCATTTGCACTTAGGAATAGGCCCATCAGAAGACATGGGTCCCAAAGCTCATTGCCTAACTAAACTCTCCATATGTGGTAAAAGAAGCCCTAAAAAAAACCCTGCTAAATAGGAGAGAACAAATGAACAGAGAGAAGCCATTTCAGTACCCTTTTGGTTGAGAACAAACTCTGTTTTAATGCTAAGACTCATTAAACTTCTATAAAATGAAAATCTATTAAATTTCTTTATAAGGTCTCTTCTGTAAGTTAGCTAAGTGTATACAAAAGGTCCCAGATGCCACGGGCATTTGTGTTTGTCCAATAGTTAGAAATGTACATTTTTTGGGGGTACAGATGTACTTCTTTGCAAAGCAGAGATAGAGACACACATGTAGAGAACAAACTTATGGACACCAAGGGGGGAAGGGAGGGCAGGATGAAGTGGGATATAGGGATTGACATATATACAATACTATGTATAAAATAGGTAACCAATGAGAACCTACTGTATAGCACAGGGAACTCTACTCAGTGCTCTGTGGTGACCTAAATGAGAAGGAAATCTAAAAAAGTGGGAATATATGTATACATATAGCTGATTCACTTTGCTGTAGAGCAGAAACTAACACAACATTGTAAAGCAACTATACTCCAATAAAAATTTTAAAAATAAATAAAAAAAATAAAAGCAAAAAACAAACAAAAAATATACATTTTCCCCCTTCTCTTTTCTTTCCTTTCCACTTCTTTTATCCCTCCCTTCATCCCTTCCTTCCTTTTTTCTTTCTTTTTTCTTCTTAATTTTTGTTTGCTTCTTTGATCTAGATTTAGAACACAAGTGGATTTCAGAAGAAAGCAAAGAATTGAGATGGGAGAAATGATGCCTAGGATTAGGCCACATGTTTGAGTTTGTAATATGTTTTCATTCTCTCTTCTCAATTTTGAATATAATCACAATTTGGAAAAAAAATGCTTCACAGCTTGCATACCTGACTCCTCATTCTCTCTTGTTTTTATTATTTCCAAAATGAGCTCATATTTGATATGATTTTAAGGGACTAGTTTTACAGAGTTTATGTTTCCTTATTTAAAGAAGAATTAATCAAGGGTGTTTAACATCATAATTGTCCAGAAGGCCAACTTTAAGCACTTTGGGTTTTTTTAAAAATTAATTTTTATTGGATTATAGCTGCTTTGCAGTGATGTGTTAGTTTCTACTGTACAGCAAAATAAATCAGCTGTATGTATACATATATCCCCTCTTTTTTGTATTTCCTTTCCATTTAGGTCACCACAGAGCATTGAGTAGAGCTCCCTGAGCTATACAGTAGGTTCTCATTAGTTATCTATTTTATACGTAGTATCAATAGTGTATATCTGTCAATCCCAATCTCCCACTTCATCCCACCCCGCCCTTTACCCACCTTGGTCTCCATACATTTGTTCTCTACATCTGTGTCTCTATTTCTGCTTTGCAAATAAGATCATCTATACCATTTCTCTAGATTCTAAACATGTGTTAATGTACAATATTTGTTTTTCTCTTTCTGACTTACTTCGCTCTGTAGGACACTCTCTAGGTCCATCCACGTCTCTGTAAATGACCCAATTTCATTCCTTTTTATGGCTGAGTAATATTCCATTGTATATATGTACCACGTCTTTTCTACCCATTTCCTCGGTTGATGGACATTTAGGTTGCTTCCATGTCCTGGCTATTGTATATAGTGCTGCAGTGAACATTGGGGTGCATGTGTCTTTTTGAATTATGATTTTTCTCTGGGTATATGCCCAGTAGTGGGATGGCTGGGTCATATGGTAGTTCTATTTTTAGTTTTTTAAGGAACCTCCATACTGTTCTCCATAGTGGCTGTATCAGTTTACATTCTCACCAACAGTGCAAGAGGGTTTCCTTTTCTCCACACCCTCTCCAGCATTTATTGTTTGTAGATTTCTACAAACAAGTATGAAGTGATACCTCATTGTAGTATTGATTTGTATTTCTCTAATAATTAGTGATGTTGAGCATCTTTTCATGTGTTTGTTGGCCATCTGTATGTCTTCTTTGGATAAATGTCTATTGAGATCTTCCACCCATTTTCTGATTGGGTTGTTTGTTTTTTTCATATTGAGCTGCATGAGCTGCTTGTGTATTTTGGAGATTAATCCTCTGTCAGTTGCTTCATTTGCAAATATTTTCTCCCATTCTGAGGGTTGTCTTTTCATCTTGTTTCTGGTTTCCTTTGCTGTACAAAAGATTTTAAGTTTTCTTAGGTCCCATTTGTTTATTTTTGTTTTTATTTCCATTTCTCTGGGAGGTGGGGCAAAAAAGATCTTGCTGTGATTTATGTCAAAGAGTGTTCTGCCTGTTTTCCTCTAAGAGTTTTATAGTATCTGGCCTTACATTCAGGTCTTTAATGCATTTTGAGTTTATTTTTGTGTATGGTGTTAAGGAGTGTTCTAATTTCATTCTTTTACATGTAGCTGCCACTTTTATTACATTGTTATGACAATGTGGAATTTCTTTTTCAAATACACATTATCTTACACATTATTTTATAAAATAAAAATAATTACTACTGCATTTCAATTAGATTTATTGCCAAATAAGTGAAATGCCTTAATTTTTAAGTCATGTGCTCTGTTTTGTGAACTATTTGTGGAAGAGAAGCAATTCTGTATACCACAGAACAATCAAAATATCTAGAACACAGCCTCACTTTACTTCATCTGGTTTTCTCTAAGAAGTTGTGTGTAGTAATATTGTTTAAACTAATGAAAGTATTATTTTGCTGGGAAAAAATAACTTAGCCTCATATGTTCATTTATACAGTGGACACAAAACTTTGAAATGCATCTCTTTCTTATTAAATATTTTTAGTTTCCACATACTTCAAATACTCCAATATTTTAAAAAAACAACTAAATTTACATTTCAGATTTAGTTCAATATATAAAGCTGCCTTCATTCAGCCTGAAAAATATTTTGATTTTTTAAATGACTCACTTATTCTCATAGAAATTTACATTGGGTATATGACCCTCATAAGCTAAGAAAATATGAAATTGCCACAAAATGGCAAATGAATTACAGCATAAAGGTCATTTTTAAAATTTCTGACAGTTCAGAACATTAGAAGGTCAAAAACCAGTGGCACATTGTCCTGTGCTGAAAAACATCTTGATTTAATCAAGGCACTCTGTAGCCTTGTATAATTCAAAATAATTGTAATGTCTGTGAAATCAGACATTCAGACATGTAAGTTACTGTTTTAATAAGAAATGGATCAAGACTTAGAGAAATGTTGCATTTACTTCCTTGTTTTCTTATAAGTAAATGTAACTTTCCAACACAAAGACATTTCTTCCTTCTGTTTATTCTTTAAAGTCAAATTTGCACACTTGATGTATGTTCTCAACACTAATGAAATGTCTGTCCAAATGTATAACAAATCAGAAGTATAACAATTGTAAATTCAAGGATAATTTATCCTTGAAATTTAGGTTTTTACTGTCTTTCATTGAATGGAAATTTGAGATGGTCTTTGTGGGGAATTATTTTGATTAGTATAACCACTAATTCCTCTGAAATACTCTTTTATATGCTTAGGGATTACCTTATTTCAAGTTAGAAAAACACATGTTTTTTCTTTGCTCTTTTTTTCATCTACAGAGCAAAAGAATTTCATGGTTCAAAAACATCATTGGCTAGCCAACTTAACAATATTAACTATATCCTAGTAAGTGAAACTCATGAGTAAATTTTTCAAGAAATAGTGCGTTGAAAGACCATGGAAATTGGAGCCAATAAACATAAGTTTGAATTCTAATTTTGCCACATTCTAGCATTGTGAAAACAGAAGATCATTCTCTGAATCTCCCTTTTTTTTAATGTATAAGAGGAAGACAAAAACCTCACTAAAAACTCAAGTATTTTTGTAAGGAATAAGTAAATGTATGTACATGTACACATTAATGAACCCTAAAATGCTATAACATCTATGTTAATATATAGAACAAAAGATAAAGCAGTCCTTGGGAATGTAAATTGGTGCAGCCACTGTGGAAAGCAGGATGGAGGTCCTTCAAAATATTAATAATAGAGCTACCATATGATCCAGCTATTCCACTCTTAGGTATATATCTGAAGGAAATGAAATCACTATCTTGAAGAGATATCTGAACTCCCATGTTCATTGCAGCATTATTTACAATAGACAAGACATGGAAATAACCTAAATGCCTACCAATGGATGCCTAGATAAAGAAAATGTGGTGTGTGCGTGTGTGTGTGTGTGTGTGTGTACACACACAATGGAATATTATTCAACCATAAAAAGAAGGGAATTCTGCCATCTGCAACACCATAGATGGACTTCAAAGGCATTATGCTACATGAAATAAGTCAGACAGAAAAAGAAAAATACTGTATGATCTCACTTATATGTTGAATCTGAAAAACAAACAAACAAAACAAACTCATAGAAACATAAAATAGATTGGTTGTTGCCAGAGTGGGGCAAATGGATGGAAAAAAGAAACGTAAGATAAAGTAGACTTGATTATTTAGAAATTGGGCAAATTAGATGATATTTTACTCTGAGAGCTAAATATAAAATCAACATAGCATAGCTAAGCAAAATTATCAAAATACAGAATGACCCCCATTAGACATGATAGAAACCAAATAGTATAATAAAATTGAAAAAATAAACTAGGTTAAAACCAATTTATTCAGGAAGGGCGTTGACAGCAAAAGACACTTAAGAAATTCAGTTATCAACTCTACAGACTCCCATTTGACTCCACATTGATGGTTTACCATGACCTTTAAGTCCAATTACTATTTAATTAAATTTCATTCTACCATCATTTAATATGCTATGGGAGCCCAGTTTTCTTCCTCAGACCTCCAGGGATTTTTTTTTTTTTAGGGAAAAGTGCTATTTCATATATTCGTCTGTAACTCAGTTCTTACTTTTAATCTCCATTTTGTCTCCTGCTGAACAGATTCTTTACCATTATTCTTTTTTTTTTTTATTTTTTTTTTTATTTTTTTATTTTTTTATTTTATTTTATTTTTTTTTAATTAGTTTCTGCTTTATAACAAAGTGAATCAGTCATACATATACATCTGTTCCCACATCCCCTCCCTCATGCATCTCCCTCCCTCCCACCCTCCCTATCTTTACCATTATTCTTTATCCCTACCAGACCCTTGTTAACTTCCTCCATCTTCCCATAGAACCGCCCAGTTGAGAATGAGTGCATAACAATATGCAATTTGTGACCAAAACCCCAAGGGTCATGAGTGTGGGTAGCAATTATAGCACAGCACAGAACAGCATAGAACTTCCAAGTTACTCAGCAGCCATATCTAATCACTGGATAACTTCACAATTCATATCTCTTTGAAGAGTCTCAGCTTTGTAAGCTTCTTGTTTCCATTCTTTTTGGTTGCCTCTCCCTAAAACAAAAATCTCCCCACTCTCCATAATGAAGAGCAATTCAGTACCCTACAAATTAACTGCACATCTTCTCTGTTTAGGCAAAATTTACTAGTGTGGTCTATTTTAAAAAGGGGCCAGTGAACACTTCCAGAATGCTACACTGGCTAATTGTTCCTTTCCTAGGGCTGTCTTAACTAGGTAGCAAAAGCCATGTGGCTTAAAACAACAGAGATTTATTCTCTCACAGTTCTGGATGCTAAAAGTGCAAAATTTATTCTCTCACAGTTCTGGATGCTAAAAGTGCAAAATTTATATGTCAGCATGTTGATTCCTCCCAGAATTTCTGAGAGATAATCTATTCCATGCCTCTCTCCTAGCTTCTGGTGGTTGCCAGGGATCCTTGGTGTTTCTCGGCTTATAGACTCATCACTCCAATCTTTGCTTTTGTCTTCACCATGGCCTTTTCCCAATGAACCTGTGTCCAAATTTCCCTCTTATGAAAACATCAGTCATTGGATTTGAGCCCACCCTAATCCAATATTACCCTCTATTTTAACTTGATTATATCTGTAGAGACCCTGTTTCAAAAGAAGGTCACATTCACAGATTTAGGGGTCTGTATTTCAATATATCTTATTGATAGACACAACTCAATCCATAAAATGAGACAAATGGCTTAAGAAGAAACCTTGAAACTAGACTCTTCTCTATGGTTGGCCAGCCCCAATTTTTGGCAGAGCTGCTACCCTCTGATATGAAACATCCGACTTATTCAGTGCTGAATATTTTTGTGTTGTGTAAGGGGACAGAGTATGCCACTCCGAAATATTTCATTTTGGCATAAGGATAATTTTAAGCTGAAGGCAGTTGAGAAGAAACAGATACAAGAAATCTCTCTGTCCTCCCCTATTTGCCTAATAGCAGAACATACATTTACAAAGGTACCCTCTTCCCCTCTCTACCAGGAAGGACAAAAGTTAATCACTGGAGACAACTTCAGACCTTTATCAGCTTAGTGACAGCACCAGAGGAATTTATATAACAAACTTTACTAACTGGATTTATCTATCATTAGTTTCCTAGCTATTCACCTTCCCACAATTTGCCAACCTTAGAGACCCAAGGTCTTTTTCCTTTGTTTTTCCTCTGTTGTCACTTCTCTAAAATACGTATTGTTCTTCTGCTAAGATGCTATCTATATAAGCCCAAGTTTTAACCAAATCTTTGACTTGCTCATCTTGTGTATTCCCATGTGTTAACATGCATCCCATGCATGTTAATAAATACCTGTTTGTTTTTCTTTTGCTAATCTGTCTTTGGCCAGTCTAATTTATAGGGTCCCAGCTGGAGAACCTAAGATGAGTAGAGGAAGAGATTTTTCTTCTCCTACAACTCCTATAAGTACCGTTGAGCTCTATTCTGGGATGCAGATAAATTACCTGGGAATAGACGAATCCTTTTAGATCTTCCTTTTAAGATTTGTTAGGTGGAAACAGAGCAGTGCTCAGTTTATCACTAATTATTCACCACAATTGAGGCAAGACTTCTAAGTACTCCATGAATCATGAGGTTTTCCAGTTAAGTCAGTGGGAACGGGCACTATTTTTGGCCCCACGTTAGTGCTAACATGCTTACTTCTAGTCTTCTGGGTGATTCTTTCCCTGGCTTTTGGGGAGTTTCCTCACACACACATGTTGATGAGTACTATGGGGGCTTATCTGTGGACCTCTAGATTTCTCTCTCTGGGCAGCCCTTATTCACTAGCATTCTGTGCTGTCAACCCTACCTACTTTGGTCTCCCAAGACTCTCACCTTTATCTCCTCAAATCAGGGAGTCTGCTGATCACTGGTTGGGTCTTCCCCCATGTGCTGCAGCCTTGTGAAGCTTTACCATAGGTTAGGTTTCCAATATTTTGCAGTTATGAACAGTGCTGCAGTGAATAACTTTGTGCTTATGTATTTTTATATTGTTAGAGGTGAATCTTCACAGTAGATATCTAGAAGTGTAATTACTGGATCAAAAAGAAAGCACACATGAAGTTTTGTTGTGTATTGCCAAAATTTTTCTCTGAAGTTTGTATTGATTTCCATTTTCAGTAGCAATGAATGAATGTGCCTGTTTCTCCTCAGCCTCATGAAGAGAAAATATTGTCATGTTTTAAAATTATTGTCAGTCTGTTGGTTGAGAAGTGGTATTTCGATGTTGTTTTAATTTGCCTTCTCTAATTAAGAGTGAGCTTGAACTTATTCTTATAAATTCTCTATTTTTTTGGTAGTTTTATCAATATATTTTGTTTGATTTGAATGTCAGCTTGATATACTGAGAATAAGATATCTATCAGTTATTAAAGTGGAGATATTATTTAGGCAGAGATATACAAGAATGAAATTCAAAGGGAAATGCTAAACTAAAATATGAAATTAAACATAATTAGTTATAAACAGCAAGATTCAATGAGATCGGGCCTCCCTGGTGGCGCAGTGGTTGAGAGTCCGCCTGCCGATGCAGGGGATACGGGTTCGTGCCCCGGTCAGGGAGGATCCCATATGCCGCGGAGCGGCTGGGCCCGTGAGCCATGGCCGCTGAGCCTGCGCGTCCGGAGCCTGTGCTCCGCAACGGGAGAGGCCACAACAGTGAGAGGCCCGCATACCGCAAAAAGAAAAAAAAAAAAAAAAAAAGAAAGAAAAAAAAGATTCAATGAGATCATGTATAGCTCACAGAAGGTCTTTAGTCAACATCTGTAAATCAATTTATTAATTTGTAGGGAAGCGTTTCAGATGAAAAACAGAAAAAGACTTAAAACTAAGCACTGAAACTGTGCAAAATTCAGAGGTCAGGTAGAGAAGGAGGAGGTCAAATAGAAAATTAAGGAATGATGGACCAGAAATAGCAATACCACAAGAGAGGAGAATTGCCAGTGAGCTAAGTTGTTTCTAGAAGAACTGAGTATAAATTATAGATTTTTTTCTAAGATGGCAAGTAAAACAAAGATACATTAGAATACTTCTTATTAAGGTACACTTTCTTAATGCAAGTCGGTCCTTCATCTGCCTTCTCTAGACAACAAAACTCTATGTACAATAGTGAGTTGGCTATAAAGGAAGAGCTTTTTCTAACCATTATATGACCTGAAATAACTGCTGTAATGTGAAGAGGTCACTAATCAAACTTCAGGTCACTAATCAAGCTTCAGTAGAAGGATTTAATCTTTCATGAAATATAATGCTAAATAAAGAAACCTCATAGTGACCATTTGCAAATAAGGACATCTATGAAGTGTACATGAGATGAATGTCAGGAAGTTGGGCACCTGTTTGGTACATATGCACTGTATAAGTAAAAAGAAAATTAACTGCTGCTGGAAATGTCATATTTGAGAAATGTTTTTAAAATGCTACAGACAAAGGCAAATTTAGAGCAAAAAACAAAATGACATTGGAAATATTTCTAAAATGTATTAAATGCTAAGCTCTTTGAGAACTATGTGTATATATGTGAGTATATTCATAGTCATATTTTTATGCCTGAGTATTTAATTTATTCAGACTTAAAGTATTAGAGAATTGATATAAACCTAATGTTTCCAATAGCAATAGAGATTTGAAAAGGATGCTAAAACAGTACAGAAATTACTTTATTTGGACAAGTTCTTGGTCATTCAGGAAGAATTATGGACTCAGCATTTCAGGAGTACCGATTTTCCCATGATTTTCATGTTTATTTATTTATTTATTTTTAAAATTTTTTTGGCGGTACATGGGCCTCTCACTGTTGCGGCCTCTCCCGTTGCGGAGCACAGGCTCCGGACGTGCAGGCCCAGCGGCCATGGCTCAGGGGCCCAGCCGCTCCGCGGCATGTGGGATCTTCCCAGACCGGGGCACGAACCCGCGTCCCCTGCATCGGCAGGCGGACTCTCAACCACTGCGCCACCAGGGAAGCCCTCATATGTTTATTTTTTTGTTCAATGTTCAAAAGAAATTATGTTTGGGAGTAAGTTTAAGAACCTTCATAACCTTTTGTTAATGAACCTGCTGTCTCTCTGCATAGATTTGCAAATATTTTTATCAGATTTAATTATTGATGAAAAAGTACTTTCTTTGTAAGAACTGAGCTTCAATGGACCTTCAATTTCTAAAGTAGATATTAACACTCTTTTTTCACTATAGAAAGGGTATATACAAATAATTCAATTTCTTGTTTAATTATTATCTTAATAATTTAGTCTTTGAACAAATGAGGCCAAGTCTGTTAATAATTTGATAAAATATGATTCAAGTAGTTGGTAGTATAGTTCAGTTTTTTTGGATGGTAAAACTCAAATGTTATGTTTGAACTCTTAATCATATCATGCATACGATTTTGTTTCTTTTTTGTTAGTATCATTTTCATTAGTGACCTTTGCTCTTGATTTATGTTTAATGTACTTACATTATAGAACTTAACTGTGGATATGAGAACAAAATGCTTAACCAGGACATTTCCAATGTATTTACAATTATTTTTATAAGTAAGAAATCCTTTTCAGTCTATTTGCCTGTTATTATGTACCATGTTGTTTTGCAATGTCTTGCGTGTATGGGTGTGTGTCTATGTAAAGATATCATATTATCAACAGTTAGTGAGAGTGATCTTTATTTACATCCTTACCAAAAATTGGCATTGTTAAACTTTTTTCATGTATTGTTCCTTTAATTTTCCCTTCTAGGAAACACCTATTTATATATATATATTTTTCTATTGGGTTGCATATTTTAAATTTATTTATAAAAGTTATGTAATTTAGGTAAAATTGTTTTTTCATTATGTATATTTTCTTTTTTACTCTTTATGGTGTTTTTGATAAACAGAAGTTGTTCATATAATCAGATTTTTCAACATTTTAAAATTATTTACACATTTTGGGACTATTTCAAGAAATATTTACCTATTTCTTTTTTTTTTTTTTTTTTTTTTTTCCTTTTTGCGGTATGCGGGCCTCTCACTGTTGTGGCCTCTCCCGTTGCGGAGCACAGGCTCCGGATGCGCAGGCCCAGCGGCCATGGCTCACGGGCCCAGCCGCTCCGCGGCATATGGGATCCTCCCAGATCGGGGCACGAACCCGTATCCCCTGCATCGGCAGGCGGACTCTCAACCACTGCGCCACCAGGGAGGCCCTATTTACCTATTTCTAAATAAATGTGTCTGATATTTTTTAAGAATATAAGTTATTTTACATGGGAAGAAACCTTTTTGTAGCCCCATCTTTTACTAATGTTGAGGCTCCTTAGCTGTGCTGTCCAATAACTTATGTGCTAGCTATGTGTGGTGTTGTAAATTTAAATTTAAATTAGTTAAACTTAAATAAAATTAAACATTATATCCTTGGTTTCACGAGGCATATTTCAAGTTCACCCTCACATGGCTAGTGGCTACTATATTGGCGAGCACAACTATAGAACACTTCCACATAGAAAGTCCTATTGGACAGTACTGCTAGAGGACATGGGCTTTCTCTCAATTCTCCTTGTCCAAGATTAGTTTCCTTTTTTCCATACATGTATAGCCCTTTAACTAGAGCTTTGAGAATTAGCATCTTAATTTCTAATGCTCTAGTTTCCTGATTTGGATATTTGTCCTTTCTTTAGTATTTGCTTATTTCTTCAATTTAATATCTCTGTTCATCTAAATAGGTTCTTTGGGATTTTCCTTAACTTACTATGAACTTAGAAATGCATCTTAAAATATGCTTATTGTAATTTATTCAGTATCTATGAGTTTTCAAAGGGCAGTAGACCACTATGATATTGGAATAAAAGACAAGATTAACATTTTTATTATTCATATATATTTTCTTTTTTTGTGTGAACTGCCACAATATTGCCCTTTACAAATTACCAATTTCTGGTATTTTTTTTTTTAATGAACTTGAAATCTGAAGGGAACCATACCTTTGTTATCAGATGTTGTTAGGTGATGTTGCTTTTTTGCTGTTTCTGCTTTGCTTCTCTTTGATGTTTGCTTTTGATTCTGTAATGACATATATTGTCAAGGAGATTGCTTTATTGTAATTTACATACCTTTTCTTTTCATGCCTTCCATTTTTTGTATAAAATTTAGGAAGGTCTTCTTCATGCCGAAATTGTACCTTCTTCTTATACTGCTGCAGTTTATTTTTGATATTTAAATCTTGAACCCATCAAGAATTAATTCTAGTGTAAGCTATAGATAGTAGCTTTGTATGTTCTCAAGGTGCATGGATTTTTCCCAATGCCATTCATCGAACAATTCATTATTTTCACCCGTAATAAAAAAACACTGATGTTTTATGCTAAAGTCCTACATATATGTATGGGAGTCTAATTTAAGACTCTTTATTTTCTCCTCTTTTGTGGTTTCTCTGTCTAATCTTGCACCAGACTAATAGGATTTCCAGAAGTTTACTGATCTTTTTCTTCTTTTTCTTTCTTGTGTTATTTTTAAAGTTTATGTGTAGGAACTTTAGAATTCACTTGTTCAAAAAAAAAATTACACTGCTGTTTTTATTGGTAACAGATTATGTTTTAAATATTAATTTAGGAAATTTAACATTTTATCTCCTTGAGCCTTTCTAGCCAGAAACAGCATATTGCTTTTTAATCGATTCAAATTTTATTTTTATGTCCCACAAGAGGGTTTTAAAATTTATTCTATGTGAATCTTGAACATTACTTTAAAAATATATCTCTCTATGCTTAATCCCTCCACAGAAAATGAATATATTTTAAAAACAGTTTTTCAGTCGATTTACTTCAGTTTTCCAGGCACACAATATTGTTTTGGGTATATAATGATAGTTTCACCTGTTTCTTACCTCATTTCTCTCTTTTGTCTAATCGCATAAGCTGTTATGTCCAAAACAATGTTAAACAAGAGTGAATATCCTTGCACCATTTCTAAATTTAACAGGAACACTGGTTTGCACATTAAAATCTATATCCACATTAATACTATAAGTTTTAGATTTATATCTAAATATGTGTTTAAACTTATATCTATATTTTCTAATGTCAAATAAATATCCGTGATTTTAAACTTATTATGTACTGTTTAAGGCAAATGTGGATGTTAATTTTTTCTTTTAAAAATGTTAAAATATCTTTTAACATTTAAGAAGTGATTATAAGTATTTTATATTTGAATCTATATTACTATGCAGATTACATTATTTAGTTCTTCAGTATTGAATTATACCAGAATCTAGTAAGACTCTAATTAATAATGGATTATTATTATTTTGTTATGTTCCTGTATTCTGTTTGCTAATATTTAATTTAGCATTTAGGGAAATTGCCTTTTTTTTGCTTATCTTTTACCTATGTTTGCATTTGTTAAAGATTATCTTGAGCAATGCAAATAGAATAGTTTTACATTACTTAAATAATTGATAGAATTCCGTGACTTTCCTGAAGAATCTATTTATGATTAATGCTTTAACTTGAATGTGTTTGTGTGTCTGGAGACAGGAGGTAAGAAGTTATTCTCTGACAGGTTTCTCTATTTCTTCTATGGTAATCTGTAGGTTTCAATTTTTTATGCTATCTTGATTATCTTAGATTATTTACCTCATTTGCAAATTAATTTTTACAGAGATGAGCAAAGTAATTTATAATTCTTTAACGTCATCTTCTGTGAAAATTTGTGTCCTTATGTTTGGTGTATTTGTCTTTTTCCTTTTTTAAAATTAGATAATGATTTATCTGTTTTGTTCTTTATTTTCCCTGTATACTCGTCTCTTATATAACTAATTTCTATTTTTCAGTTCAATATTTGCCATTTATTACTTCTTTCAATATACTTTTTCTCCTTTTCTTATTGCTCTTTAACTTATTAGGTTGGATATTCATTATATTTTTTTCTGTTTAGTAATGTAAATGGTTAGGCTATTAAGTATTTCTCCAAGTACTGCTTTAGTTGTGTCATATAAGCTATTAAATGTAATATTTTCATTATTGCTAATTTCTAGGCAGTTTATGTTGGTTTTAAGTGAAAAGCCATTTGAGATATTTTTCATATTTTAAAGTTTTGCTAAGTATAGGAGAAGCCCTCTCCCTTTTTTAGATTTATAAGGTTTATAATATATTCTGTTGTCTCATTTAATTCTTATACTAAACCTGAGACATCTTTATTCGCATTCTGTGCAGGGCAAAGGGATCCTACAGTATTTAAGTAGCAGAACGTATTATGGAGATATAAGAGTGAAAACTAAAATTAAGCCTACCTCTTTTAGATGTCAAATGTTTCTTTTTTTCAAGTACGTATAAAAATAATTAATATGTTTATTGAGTAATTGAAGGGCTGCGGTTAAACGAAACAAAAGGGCCTTTGGTACCCACAAAAATAGCATGAACCGCACTTCTGGTAAAATGTACAACTTGAAAGGAACAAGAGATGGCAGTGGAAATGGTGGAATTAGGAGACAAGGTTCCCAGCACCCCCACTGCATTGGATGCATCAATGCTTTTTCAAATTTTCTTGCCCTGAGTCACAAACAATGCCATCTTGCAGTAAAACTGAGACTCTTCCTGACTAATTACCATTTTGTTTTTATTTCCCCAGTTAAATGGCTTTAGATCATGATGGGATAGAGTCTGATAGGTGGATATAAAATAATACTGTCACAATGTGTAGTCCTAATCATCTATTAAAGACAGGGTATCGCTTAGGGCTTCTCTGATTTACAGAATAATTATTAAAAAATTCAAAATTAGAAACATAATTTAATTTGTAACAGAGGAATCCCCTCTCCCATTTAAGCTTGGATTATTTACTGGAATGCACAAAACTTGCAGATACTCTGCAAGGATACTTATCTTAAAATTCAGAGCCTGAATCTAGCAAGCATTCTGCCGTACTGTAGCTTAAATGTGACTTTTAGAAGTTTCTGTGGGATCGAATTCACACCTTCCTTTCCTAAAAAGAATGTGGAAACCTGAAATTCAAGCTATCCTTTTCGGTCTATCATTTAATGAGAAAATCTAGACCTAGGCTTTCCCGAAGGCAATCATGTTCACACAAAACTCTATTGTAATGCCCTTGAAAAGGTGCAAAAGAACCCAGGTTGGGTGATAGGCGTAGTTAAATTTGTTCTTTCAGAGACACCTCTAACTTTGGTCATAAACCACAATACAAAATAAATCTGCTTCAGCAGAACAACCTGAGGATAACAATACAGCTTGTGCCAGTAAAAGACCTGCTTTAATTATTTTATTCCATTTAAGCCCCTGAATGACTTGTCTCTTAAATTACTATCAGCCAAGAACTAATGTAGCCTATTTACAAAAATTTAGTAAACAATGCCTATCAATGTCTACAACTCCTTTTATTTTTATGTATGTAAGAGAAAATAAGTAAAAACTCCTCACATTCGGAAACCAAAACTATTCTCCTTTGAAAGCAGAGAACATCCGGCTTTTGTAGCGGGTTTGTCTTTTTTAAGGCAGCAGAATTACTTAATTTGTTTTTACCACAACCTATACATGTCAAATATCCTCAGTGAAAATACTAAACATGTAATTTAAGTGTCATATATATGCTTGTAAAGCAAGAACGTATGCTTGGTAAAACTTGGAGGTGGGGTTTGACATGGATTACACTTTTGTAAAGTTATGATTTTGTATGGAATACATATTTACTGATCTTCAAAACAGACTTACTCTTTAATTAATAACATATTTCAGAAAGAATCACGCTCACCATTTTCTAGTAAAAAACATCTTTATTACTTTGAAGTGAGGCATATGTTTATATGGGTTTATGATATTGGACGTGGGGCCATAATGAAACTTTATTCTGGACATGCTATGACGTTGAATGTAAGCAATGACTTTAAATTTGGTTCGCTCCTTTACAGGGTGTGAGATTGAATTGGAATAAAATACTGATAGAAATCCAGTCCATAAAAATCCCACTAAAGGGGCTTCCCTGGTGGCGCAGTGGTTGACAGTCCGCCTGCCAATGCAGGGGACATGGGTTCGTGCCCCGGTCCGGGAAGATCCCACATGCCGCGGAGCGGCTAGGCCCGTGAGCCATGGCCGCTGAGCCTGCGCGTCCAGAGCCTGTGCTCCGCAATGGGAGAGGCCACAGCAGTGAGAGGCCCGCGTACCGCAAAAAACAAAAAAAAAAACAAAAAAAAACATTAAAGGCTTGGGGATAATGATGAATTTCTACTGTTGCCACATGTTTCAGTAATCCATGTGTTCCAGAGTACTGATAGATCAGATATTTTGCTTTCAATGTGAGCCAAAGAAAAAAAAGCTGGTATAGATTTTACTAACATTTGTGTAATTATTTCACTTTTTTCCTCTTTCAAAATGGCATGAGAAGTCTCATAAGATCCTTTAAGTTGCTAACATTATATGATTTTGTTAAATGGATTAGATTACTCCTGTAGAATAAAATAATCATATGGGGCATATAGAGGAAGCAAAATCAAACTAAGCTTTGTACTTTTTCTAGTTGAGGAATAATTATAAAAATAGAATTATGGGCCACCTGCCATCAGAGTAGTAGCTATTTTACACACGAGTAAAACAAGTTATGAATGGAAAGGCACTGCCTACATCATTCTCTTGTTTAAAAACACTTCTTCCCAACCTATTCCCTGAAACTCAGATCCCAGACTAGAAATCTGTTCATCATCCTTAACACCTCCGTCTCATGAACTCTCTCATATGAAATCTATTAGCACTGCTCTTGACTTCATTTCCTAAATATTTCTAGACTCCACCATTTTTCCTTGCTACCATTCTGTTCTCTTGCAAGCTGACATCTCAGCTCTTTGTATCTCTTCAGTGCAAGTGAAAAGTGCCATTTTTCAGGTAAACCCACTTTCATTTGTTCGATCCCCATTTTGTTTTCAATCTTCAATTGTACTGTGAATCTCAAGCTAAAGTCCATGTTAAATCCCAAGAGCCTGGATGCTGTCACCCATATCTAACTCCCCAGCCTTATCTTGCACTGTGCTCCTCTCTTGTCTTTGTTCTACCTTACAATCCATAGTTCTGGGCATGTTCTTTTCCACCCCAGGGCCTTTGTATATATCATTCTCACTGCCTAGAGAAGTATTTCCTCCCTTTTTATCTAGTTGATATCTGAAGAAGGAGACTGAGACATTTGTGTGTGGGGGTCTTAGGTCAAACAGCTCAGCCTTCCCTGACTTACTTAAAAATATAGTCTCTTGTAATTTTCCTTCCTAACACATATTATAATAGCAGTTTCACACTTGGATAATTATTTGGTTAATACCTCTCTCTGTCAATGGACTGTAATCGTATGAGTGTAGGGTTGTGTTAATTATTATTAGCACAGTAACATTTTATTCTTTCTGTGTTTTGCAGAGTTTGCCACCTCACTGAATATTTCTTGAATGAATGACTGTATGAATAAATGTGTGAGGAAATTTAAAGTTCAGCTTAAGAGACTGGAAACAATGAGAAACAGGTAATATTGGTGCTCGGGTACCTTGGGAAGTAAGTGGAGTTTGAAGTTGAGTCACATTCCTCTGATGGCAGATCCTACTCAAAATAATTTTAAACCTAGACTTATAATAATAAAAAAGAATCTGTAAATATTAATTACATATTCATTAATATTAATTCATATTAATTGAATATTTACTATGTCTTAGGAACTGCACTATGTACTTTCTATAGTGCTTTAAAAGATTTGAACCATGATTTTATTTTATTTTATTTTATTATTATTTTTTTTTTGCTGTACGCGGGCCTCTCACTGCTGTGGCCTCTCCCGTTGCGGAGCACAGGCTCCGGACACACAGGCTCCGCGGCCATGGCTCGCGGGCCCAGCCGCTCCGCGGCATGTGGGATCTTCCGGGATCGGGGCACGAACCCGTGTCCCCTGCATCGGCAGGCGGACTCTCAACCACTGCGCCACCAGGGAAGCCCCTGAACCATGATTTTAAAAAGGATCTACTGTATAAGGAGATATCAAACGTTCCCAATTTCTTTGACATTTTTGTCTCCAGCAGGCGAAGATATCTGCTGAAAAGAGATCAATTTGAATAAGTATGTTAGGATAATATTTTGAGATGTAAACAGATGGAAGCTTCTTTTCTTGATATTTTCAACTATTCCATATGGCAAAAGGATTAGATTTTTTTTGAACAGTCAGCATCAGGTTTTTCTATCCCTAAGGTTAAAATTACTGCCGTGTCTGGGATGAAAGAGAAAGGAGAATGAAAGGGAAGTCTAAAGATAAAAAGCTAGTATGTCTTAGACAGTGGTTTAAGATGGTGGTTTAGGGAGATCCTGAATTCACCTCCTACCATGGACTAACAAATCTACAACCACATATGGAGTAGTTTCCTCTGAAAAGACCTGAAAACTTGATGAACAAAGTGTCCACAACAAAGGATAAAAGGGGAGCATTGAGATGGTAGTAGAGGCAGAGACACAGTCTTGCCAAAAAATCCCACCCCAGGTGAGCAATCCACAGTTGGGAGGGAGCTCAAAAATACAGAACTTTCTCCTAAGAGTGATGAATTTATGCCCCACATCAGGCACCCCAGCCCTGAGATCCCATGCAGCAGAGATAAGCCCTTTAACCCCTGGCTTGGAAAAATAGCAACGATACATGCAGGAAAACCATAGTACTGTAGGAGATGAAGAACCCAATCTTAAAGGGCTCATTTGCAGACTCACTTTGTAGCAAAAAATAAAGACAAAAACAAAAAACAAACAAAAAACCAGATTGAAAAGCACCTAGACCATAAGTGAAGGAGACACACTTACTAATTTTAATGTATCTTTCAGAGAGGCAGGAACCTATTGGTATTCTCCCTAGAAACGGAGACACTGGTAGACACCATTTGTGAGACCTCATTCTACCTTGCTAATACTGGCACTGGCAGGCACTATTTTGGAATTCTCCCTCTCACCTGCAAGCACCAGTAGGCGCACCCTACTGGGAGCCCCATCTACCTCCAAAGAGCCACAGCTATGCACCACAGCAACCAGGCCAGGCAACAGCCCTGCCCACCCCCATGCCTCAGCAGGAAGGCACATGTAGCCCACACAGGGGCCATCTTGTTCTGGTGGCCAGGGAGATTGTGCTTCTGGACCCAATGGGACATACCATATATCTTACACAAAGCCACTCTTTCAAAACTGGGAGAGGTAGCTGATTTTCCTAATACGTAGAAACAAACACAGAGAGTCTGACAAAATGAGGAGACAGAGGAATATGTTCCAAATAAAACAAGACAAAAACCTTGGAAAAAGACCTTAATTAAATGGAGATAATCAATCTACCTGATAAAGAGTTCAAGGTAACTCATAAAGATACTCCCCAAACTTGGGAGAAGAATGAATGAACACACTGAGAACTCCAACAGAGATAAAAAATATAAGAAAGTACCAAATGGAAGTTACAGAGCTGAATAATACAACAAGTGAACTGAAAAATACACTAAGGGGTTCAACAGCAGACTGAATGGGGCTTCCCTGGTGGTGCTGTGGTTAAGAATCCTCCTGCCAATGCAGGGGACACGGGTTCGAGCCCTGGTCTGGGAGGATCCCACATGCCACAGAGCAACTAGGCCTGTGCGCCACAACTACTGAGCCTGCGCTCTAGAGCCTGCAAGCCACAACTACTGGGCCCACATGTCGCAACTACTGAAGCCCGTGCTCCACAACAAGAGAAGTCACTGAAATGAGAAGCCCACGCACCACAACCAAGAGTAGCCCCCGCTCGCCGCAACTGGAGAAAGTCCATGCAGCAATGAAGACCCAACACAGCCCAAAATAAATAAATAAATTAATTAATTAATTTAAAAAAAAAAACAGCAGACTGAATGAAGCAGAAGGATGATGGATCAGTGAATTAGGAGACAAAGCAATGTGACTCACCCAAACAGAGCAGTGAAAAAAAAAGAAATTAAAAACGTGAAGATACCTTAAAGGACCTTTAGGATAACATCAAGTGGTAAAGCATTAGTATTTTAGGGGTTCTAGAAGGAGAAGAGAGAGAAAGAGTCAGAAAAGATATTTGAAGAAATAATGGCTAAATACTTTCCTAATTTGAGGAAGGAGACAGACATCCACGTTCAGGAAGCCCAGAGAGTTCCAAATAAGATGGACCCAAAGAGATTTGCACCAAGACGTGTTATAATTAAAACGGTAAAAGTTAAAGAGAGAATCTTAAAAGTAGCAAGAGAAAAACCCTTGTTAATGTACAAGGAAACACTCATAAGACTATCAACAGATTTTTCAGCAGAAACTTTGCAGTCCAGAAGGGAGGGGCATGACATATTCAAAGTCCTGAATGGAAAAACTCCAAGAATTCTCTACCCAGCAAAGTTATCATTCAGAATTGAAGGAGAGATCAAAAGTTTTCCAGATAAGCATAAGCTAAAGGAGTTCATCATCACTAAACTGGCCTTACAAGAAATGTTGGAGGGACTTCTTTAAGCTGAAAAGAAATGACACTAATTAATAACAAGAAAACGTCCTGGGGAATTCCCTGGTGGTCCAGTGGTTAGGACTCCACGCTTCTGCTGCCAGTGGCCCAGGTTCATTACATGGTAGGAGAACCAAGACCCCACAAGCTGTGTAGCATGGCCAAAAAAAAAAAAGAAAAATAGAAAAAAAAAGAAAACATATCAAAGTAAAAAAATCATACTGGAAAAAGTAACGGTAATGCATCAATCACTTGTAAAGCAAGTAGGAAGGTTAAAAAGACAAAAGTAATAAATGATCTTATTTGTAAAGCAGAAATAGAGACACAGATGCAGAGAATAAATGTTTGGATACCAAGGGGGAAGGGGGGGTTGGGATGAATTGGGAGATTGGGATCGACATATATACACTACTATGTATAAAATAGATAACTAATGAGAACCTACTGTATAGCATAGGAAACTCTACTCGGTGCTCTGTGGTGACCTAAGTGGAAAGGAAATCCAAAAAAAAGGGATATATGTATACGTTTTTCACTTTGCTGTTCAGCAGAAACTGATACAGCAGTGTAAAGTAACTATACTCCAATAAAAAAGATAAATAAAAAAGACAAAAGTAGTAAAATTAGCTAAAACTAAAATAATTAGTTAAAGGATGTGTGTGCACGCACACACACACACACACAGTAGAATACTACTCAGACATAAAAAAATGGTAAAATCTTACCATTTTTGACAACATGAATGGACCTTGAGGGTATTATGCTAAATGAAATAAGTTGGACAGAGAAAGACATATACCTTGTGATTTCACTCATATGTAGAATATTAACAAATCCAAAATGACCAAACCAAACCAAACCAAACTCTTAGCTACAGAGAACAATTCATGTTTACCAGATGAGAAGGAAGTGTGGGGTTGGCAAAAAGAGTGAAGGGGGTCAAGCATATGAGGATTCATGGTAGCTTTAGACCTTTAATGGTGATCACTTTATAAGGTGTACAGATGTTGAATTATAATGTACACCTGAAACTTATACAATGTTACATACTATTTTACCTCAATTTTTAAAAGAAGCTAGTGTGCCTTAGAGCTCTCAAGAGAGAGATGACAGAAACCCTGTGGCAACTAGATCACAAGAGGACTTATGCCACTGTTGTCTGTTGGGACCAAGAATACATCATGATCTCAAAGTTTCCCTTTTTCTGCGTGATATGGAAGCAGAAGAAATACCTGTGATGGCCATCTAGTCATGTAATGTTATTGAATAAGTAGACTATCCTCTGTAATGTTTAATGGTTGAGGTTTTGCTAGAATATCTTATTCACTTGACCCCTTAGCTTTTGCAAAAGAGATCGTATTTGCATTTAAGTTCCCTTTTGGAAATGAATAAATTATTCTTAGCATTTTATGTTTTTTTAAAATAGCAATTATATTTTCTAGGGGAGGAAGGGAGGAAAAGAGATTCAGAGTATGGAATATGTTCATTGGTATTAGCCAGAGGGATCTTACAGAGGTGATAGCTTGGAAGTCTAGAGTGACTAACACCGCTTTGTAGTATCATAGAAGTAAAGTGCCTTATATAGATGTAAGCAGTAGCTGAAATTACATTACTCATAAGGCAAAACACTTTTTTTTTTTTTTTTGCGGTACGCAGGCCTCTCACTGTTGTGGCCTCTCCCGTTGCGGAGCACAGGCTCCGGACGCTCAGGCTCGGCAGCCATGGCTCACGGGCCCAGCGCATGTGGGATCTTCCCGGACCGGGGCACGAACCCGTTTCCCCTGCATCGGCAGGCGGACCCTCAACCACTGCGCCACCAGGGAAGCCCGGCAAAACACATTTTAAACAGAATTCCATAGGCTGAGAAGGCAAGATTTCTTAAAAGGACTAGATTTGCTGCAACTTTTTTTTTTTTTTTTTTTTTTTTTGCGGTACGTGGGCTTCTCACTGTTATGGCCTCTCCCGTTGCGGAGCACAGGCTCCGGACGCGCAGCCTCAGCGGCCATGGCTCACGGGCCCAGCCGCTCCGCGGCATGTGGGATACTCCCGGATTGGGGCAGGAACCCGCGTCCTCTGCATCGGCAGGCGGACTCTCAACCACTGCGCCACCAGGGAAGCCCTACAACCTCTTTTTATAAGGGAAAAATAGGAATCCATATTGCCTGTTTAAGAGCAAGCACTTTCTGCAGTCTTTTGAATTTTATGGTTAGTCTCTCAGGTTTCAGAGAAAATATTAAAAGTATATTTTTATGTATAACTGAATAATCTTTGCTGAACAGCAGAAGTTAACACAACATTGTAAATCAACTATACTACAATTAAAAAATAAAATAAATTTTAAAAATACTTTTAAAAAATAGAAGTAAAAGATAATTCATTTAGAAGTGCTTCCTCCTTTTTAGATAACAGGTATACCAGGCAAGGCATCTTTTGGGGATGGGGGTTTGTTTGGAAGCCTTAATGCTCATAAATCACATTATTGCTGTTATATATTTTTGTGGGGTTTTTTTTTCCCAGAGAGCTCAATTTATAAGTTCAGAGACACTTTTCAAAATATGTTTCACTAAAAGAAGAACAGATGTACTGCGGAAATACAATTTATTATTTTTTATTTTATTTTATATTATTTTATTTCTACCATCTCCACTTCTTGCCATGGAATAAAAATTTGAGTGCAATGTAGAAAATTCGTAGGTTTTTCCTTAATAAGTAAAGTCATAGTTTTCTCTTTTACATTATTATTTTAGTACTGTTTTGCTGAATTCCAGTGAGAAGGCTCTTTTAATATTTAACGTATTCTGACCTAGGATCAAAGGTCTAAATTCTTCTTGGAGTCAATGGGTGCTATTTGTGGTTTCCTAAGATATTTATTAACACCGAATTTGTTCGATAGAGCACAAAATGCTATGTGCAGCATAATAAACTATATTTTATTTATCCACAATTTGAACTATTAATATTTTTCCTCCTAGCTATAAAATGAATGCTGCCTGTTCAGCAGGAAGGCCAGCAGGCAGAGAGGCAGCATGGCACCATTCAAGATGCACCAGGCTGGGGCTTCCCTGGTGGCGCAGTGGTTGAGAGTCCACCTGCCGATGCAGGGGACGCGGGTTTGTGCCCCGGTCCGGGAAGATCCCACATGCCACGGAGCGGCTGGGCCCGTGAGCCATGGCCGCTGAGCCTGCGCGTCCGGAGCCTGTGCTCCGCAACGGGAGAGGCCACAACAGTGAGAGACCCGCGTACCGCATAAAAAATAAAATAAAATAAAGAAGCACCAGCCTGGGAGACAGAGGACAAAGGACAAGGTACTCCCTGACTCTATTTTTTAATGACCTTGTCTTTGCTGAGTGCACCTGACTTTTGCGTCCCATTAGTTCTGAGCCAAAGAAAAATAATTATTTCTTTCATATCCATGAATGTGTAAAATTTGTTCCACCCTCTCCCAAATAGGAGAATATATCCCACTTTAATATGCTCCAAGTTAATAAGAACGAGAGATTGTTGCATATGAGTAATCAGCATGAGGTTCAACTCATAACCATTAATTGATTTTATAATAACTCCTGTGAAAGTCAGTGTGGTACCATTGAGGAAAGAATTAGATTTAATATCAGCCAAACCTCAGTTGATATTCTAGATCTAATACTAGTTGTGTGAACTCGATCAAGTTCCTTAAATTTTGGGGTCTTATCTGTAATGTGAGGTTAGCAATATCTACCTTCCAAGTGTTGTTATGATGATTAAATAAAATAATTGATATATGTAATGCACATCTTACATAGTGAGTGTTCCATAAATTATGATTTTTGTACTGGAAAAACTCTTGAAGTTTCATCTTCACTGATAGTTGTATTGCCTTTCTTCTGATAAACCTCAGATGCCTGCTACTTATTTTGTCCCCTTTGGACATTTGCTAAAGATTTGATGGTTATTCAGCTCTCTGGTGAGAAAATCTTTATACAAAGATTGCCATACTTTGTACCATGCTACCCTGCCTTTCTGGCCAACATTTGATTGGTCTATAACCAGCTGACTGATCAAAGAGCTAGTAGCCTATGGCTTAGTGTAGGGATATGACAAGAGTACAAAAAAAGCCACTTGTATCTTTCTTTGAGGGAATTTTTAATGTGATGCTCACAAAAATGTTTCTTCTTCTTTCCTATTTTCCAGTATACCCTCATAATAAATCCCCATTATTTGCATTTTGCCTGACTATGTCTCTGTTCATCCAGTGCAACTGAAAAGATAACATATAACGCAGTTCTTCCTTTCATTTCATTAATAATATGGTACCCATGTGATATTGTTAACAGTGAACATTTTTTCCTGTTAAAGAATGGTATTAAAGACCATTGTCTACTTTATTTTCAAGGAATAGAACGGCATCACTGGGAATTCCCCCAGAAGCACAAGAACTAGATATGAAGGATAAAACTGTCCACTGGTCCAGGTTCCTGATAAAATTACTATGTAAGTATCTAATTCTTATCTCATTTAGTATCAGAGTACATGGTAACTGGGGGAAAAAATGATGGATTAGTTTAGCTGTGAAGTGTAATGGTTGCACAATTATATGCAATGCCACTAAGTGGAAATTTTAACCATAATCGCTTTCAAGGGAGATAAAATTTTCAAATAGCCTCTTTGGAAGATTACTTAATTCATGTTTATAAATTATGTTAAAGATGAAAAGCATTATTTAAATGTTAGAGTATCATCTAATGTGCCTCAAAGAATTTAATTTATGTGCAAAATGACAATTACCAGTTTCTAATTAAATAGTAAGAGAGAATAATAGTCTAATGCTTTGATGATAGGCTCAGTCCTTGATTCCTAGAATCCAGATCTAAGTTTATTGGTCTTAGGCAACCTCTACTTTTTCTGATTAGACTAAATGAAATTTTCTTCTCTTGGGATTTGAAAAACTTAAGATCAGAGTGTTTGAATTTACTCTGACATTCTAAATATCATTGTTAATTGATTTTAACAGAGCTAATCAATTGTCTCCTTTAAATCTTAAATTAAAGAAGTTAATCCTGTCTCCTTAACTCTTAAGACATAAGGTGATGTAGACAAGTAGACATGAATGATTATTTTATTCTCATAGTAATATTACTATAATCATTCATTTGCTTTCATATGTATATGCATATGTTTAATATATATGAATATGAAAAATGATTAAAATAGGATGTAAAAATTTGTATATATTATAATATTCTCTTTTTTAATGGCAGACCGATAAAAAAACTCTACATGAATTTCATGTTTTCATTTAACGATGGTATTAATACTTTATACCGTAAATCTACCAGCTAACAATTATCTGCATTATAGCCTTATTTAAGAATCAACTTAGAATGAAATAGAGCTGTATTTAAACTGAAGGCTTGACATTTTCTTATCCTCTGCTCATGGTTATTTATTCTCAGCTTCAGTAGTAAGCCAGAGTATGCGATTAATTAATTCATTCATCTATTCCATAAACTATTATTGAAATCCTCCTATGTGTCCTGGATATTCTGCTAAATTTAGAGAATGCAAAGAAAGTTGGATCTCATCTTCTGCTCAAAAATTTTCCTCTCCAGGGAAAGGGATGCATACATAGGTAAAGTATGCCAATGCATCAGGTTTTGAAGATAGTATATGCACTATACATTATGGGAGAATAGATGAAATGCCTAACCAAGTCTGGGAAAGAACAGAGAAGACTTCCTGAAGTGTGTTTCCTGAATGGAGTATTAAAGGATAAGTAGCTGTTAGCCAGGGGATGTGAGACAGGGATGTAGTGAGCACATTCCAGTGAGATGGAGCAGTTTTAGCAAAGGAAAGATATAATGTTAATTTTGGGTATGCTGTAATGGTGTGTGTTTAAAAAGGGACCACTAGAGTGAGGGCAGGAAAAGGCAGGAGCCAGGTCAAGATGGATCTTGCAGGCTAAGCTAAAAAACGTGGATATAATCAAATAAATCATGGGTTGCAGAGGGTTTTTTTGTTTTTTTTTTGTTTTTTTCTCCTCAAGGAACCACTCATCACATACTTTTTCTCTGTAAGAACATTCAGTATCCTGCAATGACAAACATACCTGTGGTCTCATGGCTATGAAGAGAGGAGGATCTATACATTCTGGCTCCCCAGAAAGTATATATCCTAATTAGACCTCTGGACTGAAAGTTACTTTTCATATTTCCTAAAGAAAGATGCATCCTGATGGGTTAGGTAGTTCTATTAGGCAATATCTCAAGGATATCAATCTAATTATCTTACCACTGACTATTCCATGTACCATTATACACTACATGCATATTTACATGCATGCACTAACAGATTCAACAAGCTAATTGATAGCCAAGTTCAGTGGTAGGATAGAAACTGTAAATTATCTATGTAAAAGAGTGATGTTTTTATGTTGAATAATTAGGCATTATATATTATAGGAGAAGGCCTTCTTCTGAACCTGGAAGCAAATTTTCATTATCTTACTTCTTGACTCACCCCCAAGGAGTCAGAAAACTGTAGTTAACTTTTAGAATAAATTTAACTGTAAAATTCCTTAGGGTCAGAGGAAACTCCAATAATAATTAGCAACCTAATTACCTAGGAGGCCTATACATTAAGTTCAGGATATGGAATTACCAGAAGAACCTGAAAAGAAATGGAAGGTTATTCCAAGTTATGTCTCATACTCTGAGTTTTTTCACTCTTAATTGGAGCCATTGCCTTCTGTACCACATGAAGCTCCAATTAATCTTCAGGTAGTGTTTAAGTAACATGCATCTTAGTCCTACTTACAGGATGATAATATATCATAAATGGCTAAATCTGTCTGAAAATAAAGCAAGAAGCTTCATTTCATGACCTTTTAATTTCTGTTAAGTTAAAATAATCTTTAGGGAATAAATTCACTTGCAATATCTACAAAATGGAGAGTATATGTCCCAGTTAATTTTGATGGCATGGTAATTCATTGAGACGTAAAATTGTGGATGTTTGGGAGGGTATACTATTTTTTCCAGTGTTCTGGAAGAACCCCATTACCATCCAATTCCAAAAAAGTGTTTCTTCTTCTTAGTCCCAGGAGCGCTTTCAAGCCCTAAGACCACTGGCTGTTGTCAGGATGACCACACATCTCAGTTTTCCTGGGATAATATGATGCTGTCAGTGCTCTACCCATACCCCCTCAGGTCTCTTTTTTCCCATCTTTGCACATGGAAGCTCCCAGTGTGGCTTCTATGCCAACAGCTAGCACTTGTGTCTCTTTGTGGAAATTCTGCCCTCAGACTCCTATGATCTCCTTTGCCTGAGTACCCAGAAAGATGGAATTGCCTGGGAATTTATATTCATCCAGAGCTGTGCTCCACCAGTGTCTGATGGATGTGGAGGTTTAAATATACTAACTTTCTTGTCCCCTGGCCCTCCCAGGTGTGATCCACATTCTTTCACTCTCCAAAGACCTCTTGGGTAGGTTTGCCAAATTTAGCAAATAAAAAACAGGACAGCCAGCAAGGAATTGTTTTTTGGTATAAGTATGTCCCACGCAATGTTTGGAACATACTGATACCATAAAAATTAATTATTGTTTAATTTAAAATCCATTGTAACTGGATGTCTTGTACTTTATCTGGTAAGTGCACTCCCATGGGACTTCACTGATGCAGCATTCTCGCTAGGCCTCTTTCCCATCACAGTTCTACTTCCCCACTCCTCTACCAGGTTTTCCTGGGAATACATCCTAAGAAATCACTTTAATATAAACCAGAGTCTGCTTCTGGGGAGCCTAATCTGAGACAGCCAGCTGTATCTGTTGCCTTCTCATGATTATTAATACCTCTTACCCCCAAAATGCTCTGGTTTGGATGACGAATTATGTGGTCACTCGAACTATTATAAGACAAAATTGATTGAGGACATTATGCTGTGTTCTCAAGAAATATATGGAACATGATGAACTAGTGACTAAGGGGTGGGAATTGGAAACATTATTATAGGGAAGAGTGGGCTTGGTCTAAGGTCTATGGTTTCCAGAACAAGTGGGGATAATAAGTCAGGCCCTTGCAATATTCCGGAGAAGTTGGAGGATATTGCCTATTTACTGTGACTGAGAGGCTTGATGCTAGACGTCAGGGTTTTTGTCCTTATCAAATATATGCCCTGTGCCCAAATATATCATAGAAATAGTGGAACAATCAGACTACAGAAGCTGTGCAGTTATGGACGGTGTTCCATATCGGCAAACAGAGAGTACTGAGGTGAAGGACGTTCAGTGCCTTCACATGGCCCTGAGCTGCATATGGATTAGCCCTATAATAATCTAAATTAAATTTCCCATTAATCACAAAAGATGCAAATAAGTCATATTTAATTTGCTTCAAATAAAATAAACTTTTTTTGTACATCCTTGTTTGTATCAGGTTGCCCAAAAGGTTTGTTCAGGTTTTTCCATAAGATGTTGAAGCTAGTAATTTTTACCTTTTTAAGTTAAGTTTTAGTTGTAACTTCTTCCAAGCATTTAAAGTGGCAACCCAAGAAGTTTTGTATTTATTTGAAATTTGTGATATGAATCTAATTTCTAGATTTATAATCTAGATAACATACAGGATCATTTTGATATTAACTTCCAGTGATCTCAAATAGTAGCCATGAAAGTAAGACAAATATTTCAGGAGGAGAAATGTACAGACTTAGCATGTGACTACCCTTGTAGGATTTAAAATTAAATGTGACAATTAAATTTCAGTCACTATGCTATCATGCATTCATAAATTGAAAAATCACATATAAAGCTGAAGTCAAATATTAGATTCACCTTTACTTAATGGAAATATAAATTAAGTGAGATGAACAGGATGGTATTAAACATATAACACCAAAGAGTATATTTTCCAATGCTTTAAAAAATGAGCTGTGTTCATCAGTTTCCTTGGCTGAATTAGTAAACATAACCCCAACTTTTAAATTCACTTAATTTTCTATTGTCAGTACTTTCTCAATGAAGAAATAAAATTTAGAAATTAGAAGACATGATGAATAGCCTTTATTCTAAGGTCAGACATATGATACTCAAAGCTAATGGAAAACATCATTCTAAGCCATAGCAAATGAGCCCTACCTACATAACAAACTGCTTATATCCGCCTGGAAACCATCTTGGATGTCAAGGGATATGCTCTTCATTTACAGTGTTTGATTGTTCATATAAATATTTAATGAAAATATTATTAGACTATTCAGCTGAGTGAAATAAACTGATGGCACAAGTAGCTAAAGAAGCTTACTTAATATTCACTAAGTGAAGTGGCATAATAATTTATTTTGCATATTATTTAAGTCGAGAGGTTTTATACTTTTAAACTTCTTAGCACTATTTAAAAGTCATCATTACTGCCATAATTATGAGTTTTTAATGTATTTTTATGGTTAATGAAAATGTAACACACATTTTACAAGGAGAAAGAAGACCATCATCCACATAATGCTTAATGAAAATGAGGTACCTCTGATTCTGAAGTTTGACTTGCCATTAATATAGCTTCACTGAATCTCACCAAAAATGTTAACTTTATACTACATAAAATTACACAGTGGGTTTCTCAAGAGTAGAACTTAAATGATTAAATGGATAAGGTAGAAAGCTTTTTAACTATCATGTGGGCTTTGAGTTTTCAGGAAAATTGCGAGTCACCTGTTTTGAATCATACTTTTAAACACTGTTTTAATGAGGTGATATAAAGAAAAAATTGGAAAGACAGGTTTTAAGGAATTGTTACAAGTTCATATATCTATGTGTAAAATTTTTCAAATTGTCTTTCTAAAGGCTGCATATGTTAGTTGTTTCGGAAAAATATTATTTAAGTTCATACAGATGTACGCAGGATAATAAAATACCAGAAAGAGAAAGTATATGTTCTAAAACTATGTTCTTTGGACGTCAGGAACACAGAAGTGGTATCAACTTTTTTTTTAAGTTAGTAGAAAAAACAGATGACACTAGAGAATAAAGCATACGTGTCCATGCACGTGTTCACATGCTTGTAATGTTAGCTCTTCAGTTTACCCCCAAATTATAAAAGGAATAAATCAATCATATTACTACTTAAAGGTGAGGCATAACAAGAATTTGCTCAAGATTGCTTCCATTCTCCGTATTTGTAAGGAAACAAAGACAGTGAACCCAGATACAGAAAAATGCTTAGAAACACTTCTGATTAAACAATAAAAAGTAACCTTTATGTTCCTCAAACTTCAGCAGTTTATGATATAAACAAGCCTTTCAACCTGACAAATGTGGGCAGAAATACAGAAGCACATTTAGAAGACCCTTCTAACCACGAGTGATCAGCATACTGTGTGTATCAGAATATCTTCCAGAAGGAACAGTGAAGAGTCAGTGAATCTGACAAATCCATTAAATAGAAGTGGATTCAGAGAACTCCTCTATGAACTTCTCTCCCACAAAGAATTTACTGAAAAATGAGTCTATTGTTGTCTCACTGTAGAAAGAATTGAATCCAAAATACCAGGGAAAATCAATAACTGAAATCCAGGTGAAGAACTCATAATTTGTTCCTCAGAATGTTGAAGCTAAAACAGGATACTGAAACTCTTCCCTTAAGCTTCAGAACAACAATCTTGTAATGCAAGATGGGATCTATGTGGCTAAGTAACCAGATTTATTCCTTAAAAGAGAAAGCTGAGACTAGCATATAATTAAAATCATATAATTAATATTTGAACATTAATTTTGACATGAAAGAGATTTTTAGCAAGGGTTCTTGTGATTAGATGTCATTCCGGGGAACTCACTGATAATATCCTAAATATACAATGTCATGTCATTCTCTATTTCCACGGAGGAAATAAATTTAACCTACAGCAGCACATATATTAAGGACTGTTTTGATAGAAAAGGTCTTTGAATTTAAGAATGAATTTATTTGGAAGAGAATCTGTGGTTTCTGCTACTGTGTAGTTGTTGAATAATAAGGCTCACCCATCTAGTATGACTTTCATGCATTTCCAGCTGAAGCCAACAGGAGGAATCAGATACACTTTCAAGGATCTTTGCTATCATATAATTCTTCAAGACTGATGCAATATATTTTAAGAAGCATAATTCAAAGATCAGAAGACAGAGACATATGTAGCATTGTTGTGAATACAAATCACTTCTGTAATATTTACAGTTACGGATAGATGGTAGATATTGAGCAATTTGCTTTCTTAACATTTGTCATTTTCCATGAAGAAGAATGCAACAGTTCCAATATATTAAGTTTTCTGATGATGGTACTTTATTATATAAAACAAAGTCTAATACTGGAGTAAATTTTGATACATTTTATGTGGAATCAGCGTATTTTTATAACAACAAGAAATCATACTTCTTTTGTAGAAAATTGTATATCATACATTATTGGTACCCAAAAATATTTAATTTGATTTGCTTAAGTAGTTTCCAGATCCTCAAGATCTTATTTAAAAAATTTAATGAAAATTGAACCCTGTAAAAAGTCACTGTGTGGTTAAGATTAAATTAAATCATATTCTTTCCCAGGCTTGTATTCTCATCCTAAATGTTACCATCACATAGGTGTGATTTTAATCACCATGTCTTTCTGAGCCCAATTTATTAAAATACAACAAAATGATTTTAAAGTCTACATTTTTATGCATAATTTACATTTTACATGTTTTTCAAATATTTATGCTATTTACCTTAAATTATACTTTTTGAATTTACTTTTAAATTATACTGTTTTTTTTATCTTAAATTATACAAAGGAAAGGCATTTCCTTTCTATTTCCTTTGAGTATAAACATTATGTAAAGAATAATGAGAAGACACAACATCAGAATACCAGTGTTTAGAATAAAACATGAATTTAAGAAGTATTCATAATTTTCCTTATGGAATAAATTCAAACTTGTCTTTTACTTTTTTAAAAAAAATTATTTATTATTATTTTTGGCCGCGTTGGGTCTTCGTTGCTGCGCACAGGCTTTCTCTAGTTTCAGTGAGCGGGGGCTACTCTTCGTTGTGGTGCGTGAGCTTCTCAGTGCAGTGGTTTCTCTTGTTGTGGAGTACGGGCTCTAGGTGCACGGGCTTCAGTAGTTGTAGCACGCGGGCTCAGTAGTTGTGGCTCACGGGCTCTAGAGCGCAGGTTCAGTAGTTGTGGCACATGGGCTTAGCTGCTGCACGGCATGTGGGATCTTCTGGACCAGGGATCGAACCTGCTGGCGGATTGGCAGGCGGATTCTTAACCACTGCGCCACCAGGGAAGTCCAGTCTTTTACTTTATTAATAAAACTTTGAAGCATCCCTGTGTGTCAAAAACAGAACATTTAGAACCATCAGGTGATGAGGTGTTGATTGTACAAAATCACGTCAGGCACACTGAGTGAAGAAATTCACACAGCCTGTTTGTATTCATTAAGAACTGAAAGCAGAGTTATCACATAGTGCTTATTTTTACCATGTTGTCTACCAGAAATTTCACCATTATGTCACTGTATAAAGAACTGAACTCTTTTATAGCAGCATTTTCTGTGGTCTGGTGTTTCCGTATGTAATTTGAAATAGTTTCCAGTAGATGGCAATATAGGTACCATATCCAAGTGGTCAGTCACATCATAGCAGATATGACTGCTATGATAATGGATATTATGGAAGATCATGGAAAGTAGCTTTAGTGTAGGGCATATTAAATAATTCTATTTATTTTTAAGTTAAAAACTTAACTCTTAACAAAATGAGGTCAATATATAATGAAGAGAGTTTGACAAGCAAGGATTTTAACAATGACAAAATGCTCTGGAATCTAGTCCTATACCAGACACTACAATAAACATGAATTTTTCTCATTAGGATATATATATCACAGTTGAAGCCTTTACTCCATTATCTAATTTCATAGATTTCCAACTTGCCTATTAGCTCTATATCCTGACTTCATACCTTTGAGGCAGCCTGACCCTTTGAAACTTGCTGCATGTCTCAACAGCAAAGAACAGTAAGCAGGCCACTCCAGTCACACTTGCAGTAGCTTTTCTGGGTCAGCCTTGCTTCACAACCATCTCACTGCCCTTCTATTTCAGACATCTGGGGTCCGGGTATATCTGCATTTTTCCTGCCCTCTCCTTGCCTTTGGATTTGTCCATTGATTTTGCTTTTCTAGGCTAGTAGTATTAACTAATATTCTCTAATAAGGATGCTGACTGAGCACCATCTCTGTTTTCTCCTTTCCCAGATTCTTAGGTGGGATACCCAGTTCCAGTTCATTCTCTTGACTTGTCATTGGTCCCCTGACAGAGTCTACTCCAAATCACCAGGTGAAGACAAAGTTCTCAGTTGTTAGCTGCCTAAAACATAATACAGATTACAAATGGTGACATTTTTGATTTCTGGCAGAATTCTTAGAAAGACGCTCCGGCTACTCAGAAGGTGGATTGAGCACTAAAAATACTAGAGCATATCAAATGTAAATGACTCTGGTATTTCAGAAGGATGGAGAAGTCTGCCAATGTGTTGCTGTTACCACTTAAACATTTCTGATTTTAAATTCAGGAAAGTACCTCCAGACTAGAAAGCTGAGAAAAGAGATAGTTTTGTTTTTCAAGCACTCCGTTTTCCAACTTTAATTAAAATAGATGTCTTATGTGAAGATTCTTTTATTTATGTAGAATACACTGCTAAAATGTAGGTTTTTACTGTCTGAAAAGCCTTTACTGACCAGGAAAATGAGGCCAGGCTAACTCAACTTCATTTAAGTCCTTTGACATTTCAAACGTTTCCATTTCAAGCACTCTTCACAGTGTTTCATGCTAAGCTCTCTGGATAGGTCTGCACAATGCCAAATTAATTGCCAGGGAAGGAGTGGGAATGACAATTGACCAATCCTTGATTTTTATTCTTGAATCTGTCAAGACTACTCATTGGGAAGTGGATTAATGTTCACAGAAGCCTTTCAATGTAAGTCTCAGGCTACAGGGCTAACATTATGAATCCTCTTAGAAGGTTTGCAACATTCTGCTCTGAAAACTCCTGAAGTTATATTTTCAAGGTTGTAGGTGTGTGAAGATTTACTTAATTTGTGAAACTTATTTTACAGCTTTTTTCTCTCATCATTTAATAGATTGATGTCTTTTTACCTCTGTGAAGCATCCCTCTACCTATATCCTAAGACTATAAGGAAAGGCACCCCCTTTTCCTTTTCAGGCATTCTTTCTTTTACTCAAAGTCTCATTAGTTTCACTGTCTGACAGTACCACAGGTATCCGGGGAAGCATTTCTTTTTGTTCTTTTTTGGCTCCTATCATGCTAGGATGCCACCAATTATAATGCAAAAACTTTGAGAAGTAGGTTTCCATATTATATTTCCCTTTAAACATGTAGTGAAGTATTTCACATAAAATGAGTACCAGTAATTTTTTCAAAGATTGATTGATTGACCTACCTTTCAATATGAAGTGATGTAGCAGCCTCATGAAATGTTAGCATTCATTCCCCATATTGCTTTTCTGACAGAACATGCATTATACAGGGTATTTCCTTCAATTTAGTTGAAAACAGGTGTTATAGATCATACTCAGAAGATCATAAGTGTGCATAAATTCATACATCTTTGGTAATAATTCTTTGCTGGCTAAAGTTGAATTAAATGACTTCCATTTCTTTGGGGAAAGGGAAAAAATACAGCAAAGGCATTGCATGCAACCTGGTGAATGCTCAATAAATAGTAAACATCAGCTAGAATAAACATATTTTGAATAAATATTTTCAATAATTGTGGTGTTAAGTATGAAAATTTGACTTTGGGATTTTTCAAAATATTCTTTAACAAATTATATTTAAAAAGAAGACTTTCATTCATAAGCATTCTAAATACATGAGAAAAAAGTAAGCAGATGATGGCAAATATTGCCAACAATGATGCTAATCATAATGGCAAACCCAACAGGAAGGAATTTATATACCGCTTGTAGAAAGACAAACAATGACTTTAGGAATTCTCTGGAGATCATGTCTTTTTTTTTTTTTTTTTTTTTCCAAAGGGAATACATGTTTTCATATAAAGAAAACATTGATTAGTCTGTTATCCTTGTAAAAATCTGAATTCCTAATTTTAAGGAATCAATGTTAGTTTTTTTCTGATTTTCACCTCAGAATTGGATATTATTAAAAGCAAAACATTTTCAGTTTAAGTAGAAATATAAAACTTTCTCTAATATTTAATAAACTGACATTAAATATTATTTTAGACATTCAAATAAAGTATTTGCGGTTTTTTTAAAATATAAATTTATTTATTTATTTATTTATGGCTGCATTGGGTCTTCATTGTGGTGTGTGGGCTTTTCATTGTGGTGGCTTCTCTTGTTGCAGAGCATGGGCTCTAGGCGCACGGGCTTCAGTAGTTGTGGCATGCAGGCTCAGTAGCTGTGGCTTGCGGGCTCTGGAGCGCAGGCTCAGTAGCTGTGGCGCACGGGCTTAGTTGCTCTGCAGCATGTGGGATCTTCCAGGACCAGGGCTCGGACCCGTGTCCCCTGCATTGGCAGGCAGATTCTTAACTACTGTGCCACCAGGGAAGCCCTGAAAAGGTTTCTTGTAAGTAGCTAACGCTAAGTCCTAATGCTGTTTTTATGTAGAATCTATTTATACTCACTGTATCCCCCAAATTATTTATTTGGTTTACAAGAATTTAGTGGATGCATTTTTTCTTTTCTTCTTTTTTTTCCTTCCCTTCCCTTTTTCTTTCCTCTTCTCTTTCCTCTTCTCTTCTTTCTTTTTTTCTTTGTCTGCTCACATTCTCTTCACCAGCAGGACGAATGTTCACTGCTAAAGGCCCGAAGTTACCCCCTTTATCAGAGGATTTCCCTCAGCTAAATAGGAGCAAACCTGTCTGGGAAGTTACACATTCCCACCCCAAAAGCACCCACCAGCACTGCCCAGGACAGCCATTAGTCAACAACGATTGAAATAAGGGTACATAAAACTGGCCCGCTTGCCTCACGGTGGAGAAGACTCTGCTTTAGTTCGTGTTCCAGAGCTTCCTGTGGGGTCAGGCGAAAGGCAGTGCTCTGGGCAAAACCACACCTTTCCTGACTTGCTCTCCTTCTGCATCCTGTTTCCCTCGTGCCTCTTCTCCTGAGAGCCCTCCCTCTATACATCACTTTCACCAAGTTTCTAGCTCAGGCTCTTCTTCTTAGGGAGTCTAGCCTACAAAAAAATTCCAAAACGTTTACAATTAGCAAATTAGAAAGTTATGGATGGCTAAATATAGTCAAAATGAAAGACAGACATGAAAGATGACAGCTTGAAAAAAAATGAAACTAAAACAAGACTCAGAACTTCTCTTTCAGCCTTGATGGGTTAACTGGCACTTGACTATGTTCCCATACTGGGCATTTGACAACAGACAGCAAAGGATGATGAATCCTCAAGAGAAGTGAGACATACAGTTTAAGCCTCACGTTTGTGTTGCCTTTCTCCCTGGGGGAACTCTGACAGGACAGTGTGGAGGTAGAGACTAAGAAGAGAACAACATTGCTAAGCTGAGGTGGTACAGATCAAAGTTTGAAGCTTCCGAGGTGACTGGAACAGAGTACATGAGGAAAGGCTGCTGAGCAGAGGAAGGCATCAGAGGTCTGGTGTGGGGGCGGGGCAGGGGTTTACCTTAAGGCATTTGGCCAAAGGCTGGCCTGTGCATGCACAGAGCAAAACTCAGCAAGATCTAACAAAGATTGGCTACTGTAGGGCTAGAAATAGCTCAGAGATGCAGCAGGTTATTCAGTGCCAGAAGATGTTGGTGTTTCAATCCAGACAGGGTGGAGAGAATTGCTGATGACCTCAGGCATTCAGTGAGACACCATAAAAATTGTTACCAGGTGGTTTAAGGCTATAGAAGTGGGAAACTAGGAAAATGATACATAGAGAACTGGAGCAGTTGGTCAGTCTCACCTGGGAGTGAGGTGAGCCCTGCCTGTGGAAAGCACAGAAAAAGTTTCAGGTAGATTTGAATCCAGGTCAGGTATGTAGGCATCCAGCAATGAGTTAAAGTGAACTGTGTGATGGAGGAAGAAGAAAGTGGAGTAGGACAAACAGGCTCAAGAGGGCTATTAAAGAGTGAAGCAGGGGATGAGGCAAATTCAGGGCAGCATGACCAGAACTCGACTTTGAATGTACCGGTGCCTCCCCACCTCTCCACCTCCGTTCCCAACCCTATGCTGCCATTCTTAATATGACCCAGTCACATAGAAGTGTATTTTGAGTCCATACATGTTACAATTTTTCTGTGTGGCTGCAGATTATTTTCATTGCTTGTTAACTTTTTCAGGCATCAGAATCAATGGGGAAACTCCTAGAATTTCTGATTCAGTAGGTTTGGATTAGGGCCCAAGAATCTGAATTTCTATCATGGTCACGGGTGACGCTGACACTAGGCCAGGAACCACATTTTGAGCATTACTGGGCTCTATTATAGTGGCGGAAGAGGACAGAGAAATCCTAATTCACTGAACTCCCTTTCGGGGGAGTATGTTACATTTTAGGAAGAAATACTTGTGTTTCGGGAGAGGAATCAAAATTCATGCTTAATAAAATGCCATAAAATTCAGGAGAGTCCTGTTCATTAGAAACCCTTTTGCTTTGCTGAGCTTTGGCATGAGTTGGGACATGCATGTCTGTGGAGGAAAACGGGGGCTAAACTTAACCTCTCAACATTAAAGATCTCGGGAATAAATGGAGGGGAGAGGGGCCAGGAAGGCTTTGTGCAGAGAGGGGAAGAGAAACAAAAATAATTCTCTGGTAATGCAAACTTTAAGGTGGAACTTAGCAAATGGAAAATGTATAAAGGATTTTTAAGTAATTAGTTCTGGGTGATGAATTATCAGAAATGCCATGGGGCAAGAGAACTCTTGGCAAAAATGGAAAATTCTGCTGTCTGAACGCAGGAATTAGAGGATAATGGGGGAGTTGATGACTGGTTAAAATGGCCTCATAAAAAAATGATTAAAATAACCATTTTAAAATTTAAATTGTACCTCAAACTGGAATCATAATGATGTTTATTCCTGTCGTATTTAAACATTTGAAATGTATACAGTACTTTTCAAATGAAAGACACTTCAAAGCTGTCATTTGCTAGGAAAGTAGAACAAAAAATCTCAAGAGCTTTGGGGGTAAGTATATCAGGTAAGAATAAATATTTCTTCAAATGATGAAAAATAAACAAGTTCCAGCTCATTTAATATCCAGCATTTCTAGAGACACATTAAAATCAAGGTCATATCTAAGAATATTCCCTGTGCATAGCCATTAATTCCTAGATTTATTCATCTTTGCCAAAATAACAAAGTACTGACTTGACTAGTTAATTAAGCAAGACAGATGAGAAATATTCTGCTCAAACAAAATAATAAATAAGCCAGAGATATTTGTTTGTTTGCTTTTTCATAAAAATTTCAACTCCTAAACTAATCTTAAAGTATATACTTTTTAAGAAAAAAATGGAAATATAGAAATTACAAATTGTAAAATCACCTGTAGTACCAACAAGTATAGCTATTTAGGGATATTATTTACCTATACCCATTCTCATAGGCATCATATACAAAAACTCTTAAAATTCTCCATATTCAAAATTATTTCACATATCATTTCATTTTTACATTTTTATTTAATTTTGTACTTTATTTCTCAAATAAATAATATATTCTTACAATTTATTGCTTTTTCTGCAAATAAAATACATGTTTTCTCTTAATGGGTAATTTTTTTAATGTATGTTAATATCTAGTATGTCTTTTATGTATTTTTCATATTTAAAATTATTTTAATTATAGTATTTATTACATAGGTATATCTTTGCTTTTACACTTGTCTTAAATGATTGAGTTTATACTATAGCTTTAAAATAATACACATGATTAAATTTATGATTTTCAAAATTTCCATATTCAAGAACAATTTCATTACTTATGACTCCCTCTTAATCTAAGATGAATTTAGCTTAATACTCTCTGGCTCCGCAATTTCTTTCTTTGCAATAAGATCTATGTTTCTAGACTTGTATCATTAACTTTATGTAATCATCCTGTAAGATTCAATATTGGTCTTTTCCTTTTGCACTTTTGTTACCATATTGCTCATTATTTTTGTCATTATTTTGCTGCCTATCATAGTCCTTGGCCTATTGGTGCTCAAAAAATATATATTGAATGAATGAGTGATCTAAACTTAATTTTAAATATAACGAATAGCCATCATAGAGATGATGATATGAGATAGAATCAGGCTTATGCCATTCTATAAATCCAGACTTCTCTGTTTTAGAGTTCATGTTTTCAGTTAGTGCATTTTTGGGGCCAGGTAACAAAGATCATTTTAAAATTTTGTGTTATTTTGCATATTAAAAAATCTCTTTACACTGTCTTTACACATTGATGGTAGGTTATGAAAATGTAATAACAAACCAGAATTACTTTACATTCCCTAAAAATGGTTGCTTATGTTTTTATGCATGAGAATTTATGACCTTATTTTCTTTATTATCAAAATGTAAAACTTTTCCAGAATATGTCAAACTCATGTTATTTTTGCATTATTTGAGCGTGGAATATAGTGAATTCTTACAGTCAGTAGGTTAGTTAAACACAGACACACACACACAGTGGGAATATTTTTGAATATTTTTTTGTTTTTTCTTTATTTTTCTATTTTATTTATTCTAGCTTATTTTTCAGAAATGTAGTTTACCCATGATGTGAAACTATATTCTCTGTATATTTTCTATATGTTATCAGCTTTTGATATCCATTATGTCTTTCATAGTTATCATATTTTAAAGATATTTTCAGTCTGTTTCCCAAATTGCTGATTTGACTTTGTGTTGGTTCATTCTGTTCTTTCTTAACTCATGAAAATATTTTTTGTTTTCATCTTTAATTTCTTAGCATTGTTGCATATATATCATAATAATCTTTTAAATTTCATTTTTAATGTTATTTCATGAATTTTTAAAATATTTCTGAAAACTCAAAATTAATATAGTTTTACATGTCATATTGTTTCCTTTCGTAAATATTTTTTATAGGTTTACTTAACTTCTGCTTATTTTAAGAAAATGGCTCTATGCTTTGTTGTGGAATTTTTTTTTTTTTTTTTTTTTTTCGGTATGCGGGCCTCTCACTGTTGTGGCCTCTCCCGTTGCGGAGCACAGGCTCCGGACGCGCAGGCTCAGCGGCCATGGCTCACGGGCCCAGCCGCTCCGCGGCATATGGGATCCTCCCAGACCGGGGCACGAACCCGTATCCCCTGCATCGGCAGGCGGACTCTCAACCACTGCGCCACCAGGGAGGCCCTGTTGTGGAATATTTTATAGGCCGCCCAGCCCTACACACACCCTCACCTCCCAAGTTTATATAGCCTTGAAGCAATAAAGATCTGTTCTGACCAAGAGGCTGCTGACAGGATGTCTATGTTCTGTACTTCCATGTATCTTTACTTTACTTCTAAAATTTTAAGTTAAATTATTTAGATAACTCTTACATAGGCCCTACTTTATATTAGGCATTTATAGAATGCAGCTCTGTTTGCCTGAGGTGAGAATTATATATTTTTCATTCCTGGTTTCTGTCATAATTTAAAGCAATCTTTATGTCTTCTTTTGCATGTAAACACAGTTCTCTCTGGAGTGTACAGCTTTGTATGCTCATCATATTTTTACTTTACATGATTTAACTTAGAATAAAATGTACCATCACAGATCCCCTTCTGTTTCAGACTGTGTTACCTTACAGAGAAATGTCGGATCTACAAATACATAATAAATATTGAGACTGAGAGATGGAAAGTGGTTCTACAGCCACATACAGGAGGAAGGCTGACCTAGAAACTTTGGTGGAACAGGCACTGACTTTAATGTTGAAGTAAGAAGTGAGGTTGGGAGGAAGTCTCCCATTTTCCCCCTTTCCAGTTGTTTTATTATTTCAGAAGTCTGGGTATGAGTTGGTTTCTTACAATGTCTAAAAATAATCCACTCATTTATTTATAACTTCAGTTATCTCAGGTGAAAGAAGCAGCATGGTTAAATGCCTTGTGGTCTGAGGAATCATGGAAATTGAATGGACTGAAATATAGCCAGCTATGCTGTAGAACCCAAAGCAAGGAAGAGTATAATGCAAAAGGAGATGGAAGGATGGAATAATACAATGCATTCTAACAGGTATAAAATATCAAATATTTTTAAGGAATTTTGCTTTTCTCATAAGAACAGTGGTGATGCATTAATTTCCAGTGGGTTTCCAATGGGTTACTTAGAGTAAAATATGAATTATTTTTCTTGATAGATCAAGTTTTATGTGATAATAACCTTTGTCTACCTCCCTGGTGCCATGCATGCCATTTCTTCTCTTACCTGCTTTAGCAACATAGCTGCTATTTCTGTCTCTCAAAGATGCACAGTTAGATCTCACCTTAGGGTTTTTGCGCCAACTGTTCATCTATTAGGAATTTTTTATGTTGATTTTCATATGGTTAATTATTCTTGTGATTCATTTAGAGAGATATTCCCTGACTCGCTACCTCCCCTTTAAATTATCCTTTCGCATTAACTAGCTGAAATTTTCTGCAGAGTCCTTATCAATTGCCATTTGATATTTGTTCTTTCCATGTTTATTGTCTATCATCCCTATTAACATAAGTTCTATCAGAAGAGACATCTTGTTAACTTTACATCTCAAGGAACTAGAAAAAGAAGAACACACTAAGCCCAAAGTTAGCAGAAGGAAGGAAATAACAAAAATCAGAGCAGTAATAAATGAACTAAAGACTAAAAGGACATTAGAAAAGATCAGTGAAACTAAGAGGTGTTTTTTTAACAAGATAAACAAAATAGACAAACCTTTAGCTAGACTCAACATGAAAAAAAGAGAGGAATCAAATATACAAAACTGGAAATGAAAGAGACAGCATTACAACTCGATCATGAGAGACTACTATAAATAATTATACTCTAAAACTGGACAACCTAGAAGAAATGGATGAATTCCTGGAAATATACAACCTATTAAGACTGAATCATGAGAAAATAGAAAATCTGAACACATCAGTTACTACTGAGGAGATTGAACCAGTAATCAAAAATCTAACAAAAGTCCAGGACCATAAGCATTCACTATTGAAATATACTCAACATTTAAAAACTGATACCAATCCTTCTCAAACTCTTTCAAAAATAGAAGAGGAGGAAATGCTTCCAAACTCATTTACAAAGCCAAAACGAGATAAGGATACTAAAAGAAAAGAAAATTAGAGGACAATATCCCTAATGAACATAGATGCAAAAATCCTCAACAAAATATTAGCAAACTAAATTCAACAACACATTAAGAGCATCATACACCATGATCAAATGGAACTTATTCCAGAGATGTAAAGATAGTTCAATATCTGTAAATCAATAAATGTGATGCACCACATTAACAAAATGAAGGATAAAATCACATGATCTTTTCAAGAGAAACAGAAAAATCATTTGACAAAATTCAGCATCCATTTATGATAAAGACTCTCACCAAAGAGGGTATTACCACAGAGAGGGTACATACCTCAACATGATAAAGGCTATATATGACAAGTTCACAGCTAAAATTATATCAATAGTGAAAAGTGAAAATTTTAACCTCTAGGATCAGGAAGGAGACAAAGGTGTCCACTCTCACCACTGCTATTCAAGATAGTATTGGAAGACTTAGTCATAGCAATCAGACAAAAAAAAAAGGAAATAAAAGAGATCCAAATTGGAAAGGAGGAAGTAAAACTGCCTCTATTTGCAGATCACATAATACTTTATCTAGAGAACCCTAAACACTCCAACAGACTATTAAAACTAGTAAACGAATTCAGTAAAGTTGCAGGATACAAAGTCAATATACAGAAATCTATTGCATTTGTATACATTAACAATGAACTAACAGAAAGAGAAATTTTTTAAAAAATCCCATTTACAAATGAATCCAAAAAAAAAGGTTAGGGATAAATTTAACCAAGAGATGAAAGTCCTGTACTCTGAAGACTATAAGACATTGATGAAAGAAACTGAAGACCACACAATAAATGGAATGATAGCTCATCTTCATAAATAGGAGCAATTAATATTGTTAAAATTTCCATACTATCTGAAACTGTCTATAGATTCAATGCATCCCCTATGAAAATATCTGTGGCATTTTTCACAGAACTAGAACAAATAATCCTAAAATTTTTATGGCACCACAAAAGACCTGGAATAGCCAAGACAACCTTGAGAAAGAAGAACAAAGCCGGAGGTGTGACACTCCCTGATTTCAAACTATACTACACTACTAGCTACAGTAGTCAAAACAGTATGGTACTGGCACAAAAACATACACACAGATCAATGGAACAGAAGAGAGATCCCAGAAATAAACTGACACTCATATTGTCAAAGGTGCCAAAAACATCCAATGGGAAAAAGACAGTCTCTTCAGTAAATGGTGTTGAGAAAACTGGACAGCTACATGTAAAAGAATGAAACTAGACCATTTTCATACACCATATGCAAAAATCAAGTCAAAATGAATTAAAGATTTTATATAAGGCCTGAAACCATAAAAATCCTAGAAGAAAACATAGGCAATAACCTCCTTGACATTGGTCTTAGTGATGTTTTTGTGAATTTGACTCCAAAGACAAGGGAAACAAAAGCAAAAACAAACAAGTGGGACAATACCAACTAAAATGATTCTGCACAGTGAAGGAAACTAAAATGCTTCATCAAAACTAAAAGACAACCTACCAAATGGTATAAAATATCTGCAAATGATATGTCTGATAAGTGATTAATTTCCAGAATATGTAAAGAACTCATACAACTCAATATCAAATAAACAAACAATCCAATTAAAAAATAGCCAAAGGACCTGAATAGACATTTTTCCAAAGAAAAATGTTGGCCATACAGATGGCCAACGGAAGCATGAAAGATGCTCAACATCATGAATCATCAGGGAAATGCAAATCAAAACCACAATGAGATATCATCTCATACCTATCAGCAGGTCTGTTATCAAAAAACAACAAATAACAAGCATTAGTGAGGATATGGAGAAAAGGGAACCCTTGTGCACTGTTGGTGAGAATGTGAATTGATGCAGCCACTATGGAAAACAGTATGGAGATTTTTCAAAAAAATTAAAAATAGAACCACCATTCTATTCAATAATTCTACTTCTGTGTTTAGCTGAAAAAAATGAAAACATGAATTGAAAGGTGCATATGCACACTGATGTTCACTGCAGCATTATTTACAGTAGTCAAATTATGAAAGAAACATAACTGTCCATTGATAGATGAATGGATAAAGAAGATATGGTATATCAATCAATGGAATACTACTCAGTCATAAAAAAAGAATGAAATATTGCCATTTGTAACAACATGGATGAACCTTGATGCCATTATATTAAGTGACGCAAGTCAGATAAAGACAAATACCATATGATTTCACACATATGTGGAATCTGAAGAACAAAACAAACTAACAAACATAATAAAACAGAAATAGTCATAGACACAGAGAACAAAGTGGTGGCTGCCAGAGGGGAGAGGAGGTAAGGATATGGGCAAAATAGGTGAAGGGGATTAAGAGGTATAAACTTACATATATAAAATAAAGAAATCACAGAGACGTAATGTAAAGCATTGGGAATACACTCAATAATATTGTTGTAACTTTGTATATGGTAGATAGATGGTAACTAGACTCATCATGGTGATCATTTTATAGTGTATAAAATTATTAAGACAAGACTTCTGCCTTCATGAAGCTTATGGGTGAACAGAGTTAAAGTGGTAGATAGAACTGAATGAGAATAATATATTCTCAAATATACATTACCTGACAGAAAGATAGGATGTATAAAGAACATAGTATTCAGTTCATTGACATAAAAAGAAAAGTGATTAAATATTTAGCATCATCTTTACACATTCATATTCATTTATTTTAATTGAAAACAAAATATGATTAGCTTAATTTAATTTTATTAATCATGTCTAACCATCATCAATTAGGTAAATATTTCATGAAGATTATAATGTCTTAGTATATCTATTTTTATGTCATTAATATTTAACCTTCATTAATTTCCAATTTTCAAGTTTCAAATGCTTTTATGAAACTGCTCTGACATCTTAGGATTTTACATTGCTTTCCTGTACCAAAATACTGCATGAAACAAAACATTTTAATATGTTTTTTCCTCCAAAAAGACCACATTATATTATGCTTTGTAAAATGTGTTAATATGTACAACATAAAATATGTGTTTACGTTGATAATCTCTGCTATAACTTTAATTTGTTTAAAAGCAATTTATATATTTTTTATTTTACCTTGGGCCATGCCACATGGCTTGTGGGATCTTAGTTCCCCGATCAGGGATTGAACCCGGGGCCATCCATGGCAGTGAAAGCATGGAGTCCTAAGCACTGCACCACCAAGGAATTCCCTAAAAGCAATTTTAAATGTAGTAATATCTTACTAGATGTTAATAAAAACTCATAAGGTGATCATATACATGTTTACAAGGGGGATAAAAATGGTAAAGATTATTTTTCATGAGGCAGCTTAAAATTTTAACTTAAACATGTAACAATATTCAGTTTATAATAGGAAGTGTTTTATATTTCTGGTCCACTAGTCCTATAAAATAAGTCCCTAGTACATATCTATAGAGTGCAATTTGATAATTCACATATTGGTCACGCTTTATCAGAGAACTGAGTGTTTAAAATATAGAAGTGTCTATATTTTTTTTAAAAAGTATTTTAAATGAGCACAAATAGAGCTAGTCGTTAGTCCTTTAGAGTTTAAAAAAAATTAAATTTTATTGCTGAGCCTTTATAAACATAAGACACAACTAGCCAACAATCTTTTTAATTGGACTTTCCAAACATATACAAAGTCATAAACCCTTTTTCTTTAGAAAAAATAATTTAACTAAATGTTAAATTCCGTAGACTAGAGAAATGATAAATTTACCAATATTTATTCTGTGTATCAGATGAGCTTGAAATGGAATTTGAGGTCCTTCTTATAAAAATCATTGTGCAACAGAATGAATTAAGCATCTGAATACATACAGGAGCCATATAGTACATTATAAACTTCACCCCTTAATAGCCAAACCATAGTCTATGGACGAAAAAAAAAGTGGTATGGCAAAACAAAACAAAAACTTGCCGCGGTAGTAGAGTCCATCTTGTGTACTTCCTGCTAATTGTTTATGATTTGTTTTCTTCCTTTATTAAAAAATCTATATAAATTACACATTACTTGATTATATATACTTATAAAGTCCAAAGACAACAGATTAAAGAAAATAATAGAAGTCTTCTTAATGTCAACTTCTAATCTGACACTTCTTTTAAGAGATAACCACTTATGGGCTTCCCTGGTGGCGCAGTGGTTGAGAGTCCGCCTGCCGATGCAGGGGACACGGGTTCATGCCCCGGTCCGGGAAGATCCCACATGCCGCGGAGCGGCTGGGCCTATGAGCCATGGCCGCTGAGCCTGCGCGTCCGGAGCCTGTGCTCCACAACGGGAGAGGCCACAAAAGTGAGAGGCCTGCATACCGAAAAAAAAAAAAAAAAGAGAGATAACCACTTATAACGGTTTAATACAGTTTGTTAATGCGTTTCAAGACTGATTTTTTTTTTTTTTTATCTAGCAGGACTTTTCTTTTGTTCCGTGAATTTTGTCCAGTGTTCACAGCTCAGAACTAAAGTCCTTCAGTGCTCATTTTACATTCTAAAATGAACAATAAAGGAAGTGCCAACATTTAGGGCTCACTATTTTCCCTTAGGGCATACAGATTAAAACTTTAGGCACGGAAAGTTAAAGTGACTCACCCAGGACCACACTTAAACTAAATAGGATATGTCGATTTAAAGCTAGACAATCTGGCTCCAGAGCTGGTTCCGTTAACCACCATGACTGTTGTTTCCATGGAAGGTCCATGCATGTCTTCAGTGTTTATTCCTAATGGACTCATTTGAGAATATAACTTTATGGTATGTCCATATCTGTGTATACATTTTACTTCTAATTACCATGTAGTAGCATGTGATACTGAAGTACCATGGTTTATTTAGAAATTCCTTCATTAATGGAGTTTGGGATAGTTTCTAGTATTTTGCTATTGCAAACCATACACCAGTGAATATCACTGCACACATAGCTTTGCTTTGGAATCCTGAGAAGTGCTAATTTAGAAGTTGATTATAAGTATATTAAATCTTGATAGTTTCCGTCAAATGGACTTGCAAATATATGCATCAAATTGTACTCTTTTAATAGTGTCTGAAAATACGATTTTGTACTCCTATCAGCATTGTTCATGATCATTTACTTTTTTCTTTAATCAGTTAAAAATTGAATCTCATTAAAAAATTATTACCTGTGCTCTTTAATATTAAGAATGGATTTTAAGGATTTTTTTTAATATTTGCAATTTGTGTTTTTTCTTTTGTATATATTTTTTCTAATTGAAACATTTTCCATTGGTAGCTTATATTTTCCTGATTAGTTTATGGAAATTTCTTACATATTAAAGATGTTGATCCTCTGTTATATATTGTAAATATTTATTCTAGTTGTGTCATTTACGACCTTTATTTATGGTGCTTTTGGTTATATAGAACCTTTAAGTTTTATGCAGTTACAGCCATCATTGATTATAGAAGCTGTGGGTAAAATTAAGACATACTAAACTGGAGAACTATATTCTTTTTTTAAAAAAATTTTTATTGGAGTATAGCTGATTTACAATGTTGTGTTAATTTCAGGTGTACAAGTGAATTAGTTATACATATACATATATCTACTCTTTTTTTTTTAAGAGTCTTTTCCATTACAGAGTATTGAGTAGAGTTCCCCGTTATACAGTAGGAGAACTGTATTCTTAACAGCATTTTGTTTAAAGGGAGGCCATTGCTAGCCAGCTCTAGCAGAATTTTGATAGGGATGCAAAACTACTTGAAATTGATAAGATTAGAGCTTTATAAAATGAGTCTACTTTTTTCAGAATTTTACTGCACTTTTGTCCTCTCACATGTGCAGGTGAAGAATCTCTCTTAGGATTCTAATAGCAAGCAACTAGAGAACTCTGCAAAATTAAGATAACTGGTTCTTAATGGAGAACTTTGGGATGGAAAAGAATGAATGAATGAGGGAGCGGAGCAGATAAGCAGTATAAGAAAATAATGCCTGTGCTTTGGATGATATTAGACAAGGGCTTTTAAATTTAGACGCTGGTCAAAGTATCTACTTGGATTTGTTGGTAAGGCAACTGAGTCTTTTTTTTTTTTTTTTTTTTTTTTTTTTTTTTGCGGTATGCGGGCCTCTCACTGTTGTGGCCTCTCCCGTTGCGGAGCACAGGCTCCGGACGCGCAGGCTCGGCGGCCATGGCTCACGGGCCCAGCTGCTCCGCGGCATGTGGGATCTTCCCGGACCGGGGCACGAACCCATGTCCCCTGCATCGGCAGGCGGACTCTCAACCACTGCGCCACCAGGGAAGCCCGCAACTGAGTCTTTAAGGCATAAATATGAAAACTAATGCTTTAAAACAGGGGTCCCCAACCCCCGCAAAAAAAGCGAAGCTTCATCTGCCACTCCCCATTGCTCCCCATCGCTCGCATTACCGCCTGAACCATCGGCATCCCACCGCCGTCCGTGGAAAATTTGTCTTCCACCAAACCGGTCCCTGGTGCCAAAAAGGTTGGCAAACGTTGCTTTAAAACATTATGCATGTGCAGGGTACATAAAGGTAAAGTTCACATATGCCTTTGATAATATCAACTTGTGTTAAATACTATATGTATGTTTTGGTATCTGACAGGAGAAGTTACTGCTTACTGTCCTCCTCTTCAAAATGTACTAGGCTATTATAGCACATTTTCACTTCCAGATACATTTTAGATGGTTTGACAAGTTTCATAAAAGTCCTGTAGGGATTTATAGAGTAATTGAAGGAGAAATGACATTTTTACAATAGTGAGTTCTCCCTTACAGGAATGTGTTCTCTTTCAGTTCATTGAGGTCTTCTTTTACAACTTTCAGGAAAGCTTTATAGTTTTTCTTTTTCATTTAGACTCTGACCACCTTTTGGTTATTTGTGAGTTCTAAAGTGGTTCTTATGTGTGTGCTACACTTTTTAAATACTTCTTTCATCTTCTATTTGATAAAAATGTCACATAGGTAGAAAATTGTGTTAATTTTTAATTTGGCCACTTGTTTATTTTAGATGTCTAAAAATGGGAAATTAATTTTCTTCTTTTTTCATTATAATGTTTGAAAATAATTGCAATTTTGAATTCTGCATCCCAATATTCATATCTTATCTAGTAAAGTTCCATTTTATTTCTAGCTTGCCAATTTTTTTTTTTTTTTTTTTTTTTTTTTTGCGGTACGCGGGCCTCTCACTGTTGTGGCCTCTCACATTGTGGAGCACAGGCTCCGGATGCGCAGGCTCAGCGGCCATGGCTCACGAGCCCAGCCGCTCCGCAACATGTGGAATCTTCCCAGAACGGGGCACAAACCCGTGTTCCCTGCATTGGCAGGCGGACTCTCAACCACTGTGCCACCAGGGAAGCCCTGAAACAGTTTTAAATCTACAGAAAAATTGTGAAGATACTACAGAGAATGCCCACATACCCTACACACAGTCTCCTCCATTGTTATTACTCTATATTATAGAATGGTAAGTGTGAAATAATCAATGAAACAATATCAATATATTATTACTGACTAAATCCATACTTAATTTGAATTCCCTTAATTTTTACCTATTTTCTTTCTGTAACAGGATATTGTATTACATTTAGATTCCTCTTGGTTGTGACAATTTCTCCGAATTTTCTTGTTTTTGATGACCTTTGCATTTTGGGGAGTACTGGTCAGTTATTCTGCAGAGTGTGTCCCTCAAGATTTGTTAGTTACTTTTTACATGATTAGACTCTGGTTGTGCATTTTGGGGAGAAAGTCCAGAAAGGAAAAGTGCCATTCTCATTACATCATATCAAGGATACATTATCAACATGGCTTAAAACTGATGTTAACCTTGAGGTCGTTTGGCAGGTGTTTCTATTGTAAAGTTACTTCCCTCCACTTTTTCATAGTGTTGTCTTTGGAAGGGAGTCACTATGTACAGCCCATACATAATGAGTGGGAAGTGACACTTCACCTCCTTGAGAGCAGAGTATTGACAAAAATTATTTAGAGTTTTTTTGCATAGAAAATTTGCCTATTTGTCCTCATTTAACTCAATCGTTTGTTTGTATCAACATAAGACATAGATATTTATTTATACTGTGGCATATAATTCGACTCTGCTTTATTTGTTGTTCAAAGTGTTCCAGCTTTGGCAATTGGGAAATCTTTCAGTTAGCTCCTGTGTTCCTTTGACATACCCCCATCAGTGTGTATGTACTATTTTGGGGGAGAGGAGGCATATCTATATTTTCTGGCACTATACGATACATCAGGCTCATCTTGTATATTTCCTGCCCCAGTCCTAGAATCAGCCTTTTTTTCCAGGAGGTGCTGGTTCCTTTTATTGGAGAGTGGCATCAGAAACCACGAGCTGGGCAGTAGATGTGCCCGTTGCTTCTGGGCCCGCTTAGCTGAAAGAACAAGTAAATATATTCATGGATACTAACCCATGTATTTATACATGCTTATAACTATTTCTATATGTAACCATCTGTATCTATGTTAAGCCATGAGTTCATACTGATGTCACCAAACCTTAGCCATTACCACATAGAACATTCCTTTGTTTATCTGTAATTGCTTACTTCAACATTGAGAAACCTGGCTCTCACTATCCACCATCCATTTACTTAATTGTTCAATTCCAGTATAAATATTACTGGTTTCAACCTTGTTAACCCATATCCCCTGGACACAAATTTATCAAGGAGAGTATAGTGCTATGCAAAGTTTCTTTGCCTTTAGTCTTACAGACTAAACTAATTTACAAAGTTACTTAGGTTAGCACCGTTTTCCCCAATTGGCAGTGATATTGTTTGATGCATTTATAATGCATTTATATGATTTTTATGTATATATTTCTATTTCTGTACCAAAATTCTCCATCTGTGTTTTCATATTCTGACTATATTAAACATAATCTTGTGTTTTGTAAGATAATCTCCTTTATGCTTCTCCTGTGGTCCTTCTTTTATTTTCTGTTTGTTGTTGTTTTTACTCAAATTTTGTCCTGTTATATACTTGGCGACTTTTGTTTATAAGTTAAACATTACATGTGAAATGTTTTAGAGATCATTTGAGCTTCTGGATAATGTTATCTTTCTCCAGAGAGGATTTACTTTTTCTCTGGCAGGCAGATGACAAACCTAATTAATATAATCAGCACTTGAAATTATAACAGCTGGTCTTTATTCTCTGGTTTATTTTCAGTTCAACTTTAATCGTTATTTTGTAGACCTTTAGGTTCCCAAACCTCAGTTATTTACAAGAACTTTTCCTCATTGGCAAGTCCTGATTTCCACACCCCCCTGCCACCGGCCCTTAACCGCATGAGACTATGGAAAGTTCTGCTCAAGTTTTCAACTACTTCTCAGTTACAGCTTTTAGTATCACCAATCAACATGCTGGCAAAGCAGCACCCAATGTCATTTTTACCTCTTTTGACTTCCAGTTTCTCCTAAATAGTGGCTAAAAAAATTCATATTGCTTAAGCAGCTTTTGGATGGTCTCAAGGAGATGGTTTTTAAATATTTTTGAAGATTATTGCATATGACTGTCCCATCCATCTTTCCTGGAATAGCAAGCACTCACTCCCACTCCTTCCTGTATCTCTACCCTAACATCTGGGATGAATTTTCTTCTTCCAGAATCTTTTAAAAACAATAAAACAGGGCTTCCCTGGTGGCGCAGTGGTTAAGAATATGCCTGCCAATGTAGGGGACATGGGTTCGAGCCCTGGTCCAGGAAGATCCCACATGCCGCGGAGCAACTAAGCCCGTGAGCCACAACTACTGAGCCCACATGCCACAACTACTGGAAGCCCACGTGCCTAGAGCCCGTGCTCCACAACAAGAGAAGCCACCACAATGAGAAGCCCGCACACCGCAATGAAGAGTAGCCCCCGCTCGCCACAACTAGAGAAAGCCCGAGCACAGCAACAAAGACCCAAAGCAGCCAAAATAAATAAATAAATAAAATAAATCTATTAAAAAAACAATAAAACAGACCCAAAATGGAGTTGCTTAGGCTAAGCCCTATGTCACCAAACTGAGACTTAATTACAGTTTGGACTCTCCCAGAAATGGAATCTTAAACCAGCCAATCAGGAATCGTCTGATCAGCACTAGTGAGGTAATCTGCTTGATAGATCCCTGCCATCCCCTATAGAAAAGTAACCTTGCAATAACCAACCCACTTTTTTGTCCAGTATTAACTACCTTGTTGTTCCTGCTTCCTCCTGCGTATAAAGTCTTTCATTTTGTAGAGCTACTCAGAATCAATTTCCATCTGCTAGATTAGGTGCTGCTTAATTCATGAATCATTGAATAAAGCCAATAAGATCTTTAAAATTTACTCAGTTGAATTTTTTTGTAAACATACTTCTATACTGAATGTTTAGATCTTTGGGCTTCTAGATTCATGGGTGGCTGCATCTACTATTGGATTCTCTGCCTTAGGTCTCTACCTAGGTTTATTTTCAAACTTCTTGCTCCATAGAGATGAGAAAATCTGAGATCCAGTTCACCAGGTTTAGCAAATGCCACCAGGAAAAAAATTGATTCATTTTTCTCCATACCTCTCTAACTCCAGTCTTTACTAGATTAAGTAGCTTGTCATTTCTTTAATGCTTTGAAGAAGATATTTTTCTTACTCCTTTACCAGTAGCCATATTACATTAATGAAAACAAAATGCTTCTCAAATCTTATCTCATTATTTTACATTGTTTTTCCTTTTCTTTTCATTATGGAAAAAGTCTTAAGTTTGACTGCTACTTCACTGAATCATGTTTTAAAATTTTAAATCTGTATTCTCTGTTTCTCATTTTGGTTTTAACTTCTTTTTAAAATTCCACTCAATTTTTCCTTATTTAAATGGTTCCTAATCGGGACTTTTGATAAATTGTATAGATGCAGTTTCTTCTTGACTATCATTGAGAGTAGATTTACACATTTTCTAAAATTCCTTTTGTCCTTCTAGTTCTATTTCATAAGATAATCTTAGTTTACAAAGGTTTATTTCTATTTAAGTATGTTTTCTTATGTTTAGTGAAGCTTTAAAAATTGTTTTAAAGAGAGTTTTCTTCTTTTTCAGTAGAAAACTTAGATAATTTATATCTGGTTGCTTCTATTCCTGTTTTGATATGTTCAAATAGTTCAGTCCTGACAAAACAAAGCAGAAGTGCTTAGCTTGGCCATAACATTACATTGCTAATTTAGAAACACAGAAGCTTGTTGGGAATAGAGTGGAAGCCAATATTAGCTTGGCTTCTGTGTCAAATTAATTTTGAATTTTGTGTGGTAGCACAGAATTAGGGTTTCCATTCACGTCAAAATAAGCTTGTACAAGCACCGCCACAGAATCCAAATTCAGTGCAACTGCCTTTGTCCGGTGTGCTTCCCAAAAGTGACTGAGGGAAATGTTTGTATTGCACATGCCCCATAACTTGTCTCTGATTCTAGCATTTATTAATTGATAAGGTTTCTAAGTAAAGCTCTTCCAGGTTTTCTCCCATTTACTTTCATGTGGTATATTCCTTTGTATTACCAAGGAGCCAAGTAGTGTGTCTCCTTTCTCCCATTTGGTTATTTCCACCGTTCATGGGAGAAATTAATCAGAATCCCTAATCTGTGGATATTACTTTGATATTCTTCTGAATTTATTAAAATCTAATTTTAATGAAATTTTTTTTTCGAAGTAGGGGCAGTGAAATTAGATAAGTGTGTTCAGGTGTTATCTGTGAGTATACAAAATATTTTATTTTAAACATTGTTTTTGTCTAAACTGATGACAACATATCAAAGTAACATAGGATATTGCTTTTTGAAGGAAATTAGATGTCATTAATTCCATCTTTATGAACATAGTTATTTTTAAAATTCTTATTGAAAGAACTCTTTTAAACATATATGTATATGTACATATATACAATCATATAGTATTATTTACATACATTAAAATAAATACAGGGCTTCCCTGGTGGCACAGTGGTTGAGAGTTCGCCTGCCGATGCAGGGGACGCGGGTTCGTGCCCCAGTCCGGGAGGGTCCCGCATGCCATGGAGCGGCTGGGCCCGTGAGCCATGGCCGCTGAGCCTGCGCGTCCGGAGCCTGTGCTCTGCAACGGGAGAGGCCACAACAGTGAGAGGCCCATGTACCGCCAAAAAATAAATAAGTAAATAAATAAATATAAGCAAAACAAATTGATAAGTTATTTATAACATTTTTAAACATTCTGAGACTTACTATTTTTAATATGTTTGCAATTCAGGTGCATGGTGACTTGTTTAAATACTTGATACTCTCTACCTAAATCTACTGGAACAGTTATTTGATTGGCTATCTGCCCCTGAATTTGTCTAATCTTCACAACTGATGCATTCAAGTTGTTCTTTTACTATTTTCCAGCAGATTCTGGAGTCTATCTTGTATAAATGCCAAGGGAATTTGGAGAACTAATTTCCAATTTGCCTTCCTGCTGTCTACTGTTGATTGTGTGCCCCAAATAGGCTAACTGTGTTCCTTTTTTATGTTTCACCATCATCTAATAGAGAAGAACTTTAGTGAGGTATGCAAACCTCCTGCTAAAAAATCAATTTAGATGTTTGTTAACAATGTGTATTCCAGAGTCTATACTATACTTATTGAAGCAGAATATCTTGGGAAATAGTGCAGAAAACTAAATATTTACCAAGTTCACTGGGTGATAATTGTGCACAGTGAAGTTGATATCCACTGCCACCATGATTCAGAGCAAGTCTTGGAATTAGCCAGATGTGGGGTCCAAGGAAATTGCTATTTACTATATGTAGGATTGTGGAAATGGACTTAACATGTGTGGCTCATTTTACATATCTGAAGTACAGTATACTATAGATTGTAGTACAGACTAGATATGAAAATATAGTAAAGTGTTACTTATAAATCTTTTAGTACAATTCTTGGAACCAATTACATTTCATCAAATATAAGATGCCATCGATTTAAAGATGTAAGGTTATTTTATGTATAGTAGGAAGAAGAGGAATTACACTATGATGATACTCAGTAATCACTTAGACATTTTATTTTGTATTTATTGAAAGTTATTTTAAACATGTATATACATATATCTAATCATATAGCATTATTTGAATACATTAAAATAAAACATAAGCAAAATGAATTGTTGGAGGCATTTCTAAAACTTCTAAACATTCTGAGATTGACTCAATACCTTTGAAATTCATAAGTCCATCTTCTGTTCTACCAGCATCATGATACAAACATTACTGAAAAGAATGGTCAACTGTTGGCTCAGGGTGTTTATTTGTCCAGCCAGTGACTTATTTTTCCAGTTTGGATGCTGGAAATAAAACAATTTTATCAGAAGGTATCAACAAAAGATTTTCAAATTATACCATGACTAACATTCTTTCTCCAGATTGGTCCCAAGATGATTTTTGATTTAACAGTTAAGTGACTGCAGTTGTCTAGTCAAACTTTCATGAGTAACAACCATGTTTACTCAAGGACAACTGACAAACATGTCACAACTGACATGAGACTGAGAGTGATTGAAAGATTTAGTAGTCAACCCAAATACAGAGATATTACAATATGGGAAAATTGTGCATTATTATTTGAAAAAAAGAATTAGGGAAGGACAGTAGTATGTGCTCAAGAAAAATGGTAAGCAGATAGTAGCTGCCATTTTTTTTTTTTTTTTTGCGGTACACGGGTCTCTCACTGCTGTGGCCTCCCCCGTTGCGGAGCACAGGCTCCAGATGCGCAGGCTCAGCGGCCATGGCTCACGGGCCCAGCTGCTCCGTGGCATGTGGGATCTTCCCGGACCAGGGCACAAACCCGTGTCCCCTGCATCGGCAGGCGGACTCTCAACCACTGCGCCACCAGGGAAGCCCTGTCATTTTCTATTGAGTGCTTTATTGTGGTCCTCTCTTACACCATGTGCTTGACACCTACTTCTATCTTTCAGATCTTGACCTTGTAGAAGTGTCTGAGTCTCCATTACTTTACCAGATCCCCCTGTAACATTTTTCCTACTTGCCTAGAGCTCATCAAATACCCGTTAACTGAGGTTGTGTATCTAAAGTCCTTTGCACACAGCAGTCCTTCAGTAAATGTTAGGTTCTATCCTTTGCCCCTATGCTGCTGAGACTCTCCCTGAATGCCTTGTCTCCAGGTCACAGCCATCCGTAACCTGGTCTGCCCCAGCTTCCTTAACCCACTTTTTTTTTTTTTGCGGTATGTGGGCCTCTCACTGTTGTGGCCTCTCCCGTTGCGGAGCACAGGCTCCTGACTCACAGGCCCAGCTGCCATGGCTCACGGGCCCAGCCGCTCCGTGGCATGTGGGATCTTCCCAGACCGGGGCACGAACCCATTTCCCCTGCATCGGCAGGCAGACTCTCAACCACTGCGCCACCAGGGAAGCCCCTTAACCCACTTTTAATGCCTATAGAGGTTTCTGAACTCCACCTAGAGATTCATTCTACTTCTATAATTATTTTGTAAACCATGGAATACTATATGAGAATATTAATGATGCATCTCTTTTTCTTTCTTTTTTTTTTAACAGACATTTTGCCTTTACTGCTGCAAGATACTGGAAATCTGTTCAAGGTTTTGACCTTTTATGAATCTGCATTTTTCACTCAGGCTAATATAAGGTAAAGATTATGTACAAAGGTTATTTTCCCCTTCTGCTTCATGAGCAGTAATATATAGTTATAATTTTACCAAAACTGGGAGATAAGTATCTGTTGGTCCCTATGTCACTTCTGCTCTTAATTCTACAGATCACAATCAGTTATTTAAATTGACTTTCAAAGTCCTTGGTAATCTGGCTCCATATTAATTCTTCAACCCTATCTCCTTATGCTTTCTTCTAAAAACCTCTGCTCAAGTCAGGTTGATCTCATCATGGTCTTCTGAACACACCATGAGCATTCCCACCTTTACTCTTCAAACATCCCTGCAGCTAAAATAAATTTCATTCTCTCCTTTTTTTCTCAAGTGTTGCATCTTCTCCTGCTATTCTAGAACACACTCATATTTCCCTTCTTTCATTCATTCAATACATATTCCTTGCATATATATTATTACCAGGCAAGTAAATAAGAAAAACAAAAGCCTCTGTCATCTTGGAACAATAAAGGGTGTAGGAAAATCAAATAATAAACCTAACTATAAAATATATTTTTAAATATTATGATTATGCTAAGGGAAATTTGAATAATTGGAATAAATTAACAGACTTTATCAATAACTGTCAATTCCAATCTATAGCATGTTCAAATATTGTGCGTTGGATTGTTATTTTACTCATATGTATATAGCTTGCCTCCATAATTAGAGCATAGAATCAAAGAAACTGAATTAATTCATATCTGCAGTAGAATTATCAGTGCATTAAGAAATAAGAAAGCAATTCAAACTTTGCTCATTTCCCTCATAAGATGGCTTACAATCACCTGGTGTATAAACACATTAAAGCCTCACAATAACACAAGTGTCTGTTACCTACGCTGACTCTTGTGTTTCCCCTACCCTGTGCAGGGGAAGTGGGCATTCTTATGTTCTCCTTGAGGATAAGTAAGAGTAGAAATGAATTGGAGGGGAAGATGATGCTTGTCTCTTGCCAGAGAATTGGCCAGCAACTCAGTCTCAGGGAATAAAGGGGCAGAGAGTAGATTCCTATGTCCCCAGTGTTTTCCAGGGCCACTAATTTGACAAAGCGTAATACTGCAACCACACAATAAGTAATAAGTATAAAGATTGTATACCACAATCTTAATACTATAGCCACAGAACCTGCTCAGAATATTTAAGCTGGAGTGAACAAATTCTATCAGGTGGTGACAGTCTGTATTGCCCAGACTTAATGAATGATGAATATAAGGACCCTCACATCTATGTTGATAAGCACTAATAAGTTATTACAGAATTGCACTGAATATTTAAATTAGAGTGTAGATTGTTTCACCTATTATTGTTAAAAGCAAAGATGTTGATAACATTTTCCATGGATTTAGTAAGTATCTAGTGTCCTTGCTATTTGCTTAGTATTAACTGACAATTCTGTAGATACCAAACTTTTAGCGTAATATTTGTATAATTTTATAAAACATCAAAACTTCTCTCTCATGCTTATAGGAATAAAAATTTGGCAGTGAATTCACATGAGATATTAAAATTTACCTTTCACTCTTGCATTTTAAATGACATCTGTAAATAACTTAAATATCTGTAGGAATATTTCTACTTCTTTTCCCTTTGTCTACTGGTGTCTGCAGAGTTCTCATCTGAATGTGGAAATCTATAGTAGATAGTATTATGGCTCCACAGGACATTACATTGGGCTCCTTGGAACTGGAGGTAAATCATCTCTACAAAAGTTTCCTTCTTATAGTTGAAGAGCCCATACTGGTTTGTCTGTAAACATTTGGAAATCTCAATTCTTCTCCCACTCTTTGAGCCCTAATCAGCTGTTACTTTTGACATTATTTTTCCCCTCTTATTCATGAGGTCACCATTCTTTTTTATTTTTCAAGAGGCATTATATGTTCAATTTCAACAGATGTATTACTTTAAAAATGCCTTAATGAGTTATATTCATCTGTGAAAACAGATGTATGGACAAAATAACTCAAAGAAAAGTTTATACCAAAACTCATGTAATGGGTGTTGAATGGTTCCAATCACCTGGAAAAAAAGATGTTAGATTTAGTAATCATTGAGAGTTGCTAATCAAACATCTTCTGTTTCTTTTTTCCCCTGTTCTTTTATTTTCTGCTACTTGCATCAACTTGGGCTCAGGGATTTTGGCCCTGGATTCCAGCCCATTTTTCCCATTGGAAGTTTTTCAGAAATCCTGTGGGTAAGAGAGCATCTGGTTTAAGATATTTATAAGTGTCTGAGCTCCCTAATATGCCTAGTTACTGTGGAGACTAAAAGCAAATAGGAACCTGCACTGAAAACAAACTGACAAAGGCTGAACCGAAAAGACGGCTTAAGAATGGAAAGTGCATGGCATTATTCTGCAGTCCTTTCCAACTGAAGTTTAGAACAGGTCATGTTCAGTGTCCTTTCCTTGCAAAGAAGCCAACTTAAAAAATGACATTATTTATCAATACTGAAAACAGACATCAGATAACCCTTACAGCTTAGCGTAATGCACAATGAAAGCTTTCTGACGTTTGAATTGATTCATTCTGTATGAGTGATTATATATGCTTCTACTGCTGTTTGCTCATTGCTATATTAAAATGTTACTTTTTTCTTCTGGATAAATATTGCATATATCTACCTCAGTTTACTCATTATTATAACAAAACAGGACCTCATACATTTAAACCACATTATTTGTAAGTTAAATCCACTTTTCATAGACAAGTTTTCCTTATCTGAAAAATGAAGGTGAAAAATGATGCTACTCTGTTTGCTACCCCACTTCCTTCTGCACCTTTGCCTTCCTGGCTTTACCACTTCCCTTTTAATTTTGATTATGTAAAAGAGATGCTGTTTTTTACCCTAATACTTGATGTCTAAGGACACTCCTGGCTTTAACAATACACAGAAATTTATCTGTTCACCATCTCTTCCAAAGGGTGCTACTATTTGATGCAAATGAATAAAATAAGGAACATTGTATTTCACTTAAAAATAATTTTCCAACATTTAAACATTATCTTATACATAAAAATACATCTCTGATACAAACATATTACGATTCTTCACACATATGCTTTTTATCCTAATTACAAACTCATCTTTATTTAGAAATGTTGAAAAAGGATTTTGGTTGGAGAAGAGAGGATGGTGCCGGAGACAAGTACTAAAATAATAGAATTGGAAAGACCTGACATATGGGCTTTTTTAGGACTTCATTTCTCCATCTGTAAAATTTTTTCTTTGGGGATATTTTTTGGAGGAGCTGTGATACTGTGGAAAGAAGATGAAACAGAGATTCAGAAGACCTGGATGCTGCTCCTGGCTCCACCATTTATTAACTGGATATACTTTCAGTTAATAACCACCCTGACAAGGTCCTTGTAAGCATCAAATATATATGAAAGTACTTTATAAATTACAAAGTTCTATCTAAGTCTAATCTATTAATATCTATTGCTGTATCCCTAATTTGAAAAGTGGGCTTATTTTTAGGAGATTCACAATGCACTGTTTTTAATTAAATATTTTTAAATTGCAAAATGATGGATGCTCCTTGGAAGAAGAGAAACAATGCAAGAATATGTAAAGACAAAATTGATAACTTTACTGTAAACCCCTTTCTTAATTCTCAGACACAAGTGATATTAAAAGCACAGTATAAAATGTTCCACAACTTTGTTCATGTTCATGTAAGTTGTATATTAATATAGTTAACTTTAGTTTTACATTTGATAATTATTCTTGTTTTTCCTCATTATTTTTCACTTACACATATTCTTGTGGCTTTGTTTTTTCATTCACTTTTTTACTTGAAAGTATGTCATGTTTGTGTACTTTGTGATCTCTGCACATGAAAGGTAGAAGATCTAACATACTTTTAAAAATCACTTTATAATTTTATATGGTGAATGTACTGTAAGTTATTCAACTATTCCTTTATTGATGTCCATTCATGTTGTTTCCAAGTTTTTGCCACTAGAAATTATTCTAAATAAGCCTCCTTCTATAGCAAGACCTTAATTTCTATCAGATAGATTCATACAGGTGGGTCAAAAATGTATATTTTTAACTACAAAAGATAATATCTGATCTCTTGCTGAATTTACATTCACACCAGTCATGAATGAAGAGGGCCAATTTTTAAAGTTTGGTTAATCTTACAGATTTTTAAAAAGTTATCAGGAATACATCCATTTTATTTGACTATTAATTATGTTGTACTTATTTTCATATGCTAATCTACTATTTAGAATTATGCCTGTTTTTATTTTTAGCCAATTAGGGGGGAAATCTATTTTTTTATCTTTTATTTGTCCATTTGTAGAAAGTTAAAACTAGGGTAATATCAACAACCTTTTGTTCAATATTATATCTTTGAAGGCTCTTACAAGACTTAATAATTAGATAGTCTCTAATACAATACACAAAAGCTTAATTTCAGCCAATGAAATTCTCTAGATCAATGCTGTCCAATAGGACTTTCTGCTATGATGGAAATGTTCTGTATCTATGCTGTCCAGTATGGAATCCATGAGCCACATGGGACTGTTGAGCACTTGAAGTGGAGTAATATGGCTGAGGAATTACAAACCTAATTTTATTTCATTTTAATTCATTTAAGTTTAAATTTAAATAGCCATATGTGGCTAGTGGCTCCTTTAATGGAGAGGGAAAGTCCAAAGTTCTTTCATGTGCTTAGAATTGATTCTCTGGGCAGGAGAGGGGGAGAGTGTGGTTTTTTAACTTGAGTTAAAATATACTGAAATATACTGAAATTTTGCATAAATAACCTTTCGTATGTGTTACTGAAGAACTGGTTAGAATGACTTACACTCAGTCAAGTTGATCCATTTTGACGTGTCAAGTCAATCAACTCTCTTGCAATCAGACTTAGCATTTAGATGCTCAACATTCAGAAATAGTAAATGATTCTGCTCAAGTGAAATTTAATTCGTCAACTATGAGGAAATGGCTCCATAATATTGAATGTCATGCTATTCTATTTTGCCAATATTCTGTTAATATATTAATACTTTTACAAGGTATGCATTCTTAATTCAATAGTATATATTTTTATGTAATGTCTTGTAACATCCTTTTCTATTTTTTAGGAGAAAACATTTTCTTTTACCTAGGTTCTGCCTCATGTGACTTCAGTCAACACTGGAATTTTTTTAAAAGGTAAATTTAATAAAAGTAAAGTATTCTACTATTCTCCCTGTATTTTGAATTTCCTATAATTAGCACCTGAAATGATTTTTCTCTCTCTCTCTGATTTGATATCAGATTGAGTCTCATCTAATCATGAGATTTCAAAGCAAATACTTTGAAGGAGGCTTTTTTTTTTTCCCTGCTATTTTTTCTTTGCAGAAAGAAAAGTCAAGAAAAGTTCTAGCTTCTAGCTGTTACTGGCACAAATCTGGGCTTATTAGAGCTACCCCAATTTGTAAACCTTACCAGTTTCATATGCAAATATTGATGGCTTGAGTAGCAGAAAATGTAATCCTATTACAGTCTCAACTTTATCTGAGTTTTTAGAAATGCTGATTAGCCTTGGTAAGCACCTGGCTTCTTTCTCAGATACTATTAGTATCTGTGGTGGTTTCACATCCTTTCATGTGAGAAATGATTTTGGCTACAGCTGCTTCCCAGGTTCTCTTCTGTCAGAGAAATATCTGCATATCTGCAAATATCAGCATGGTCTCTTTTACTTCTCAGTTTGAGTTTTAGTAATAAAATATCTAGAAAGATATTTTGTTACACATCCATTAAATTAAAAATTATCTATTTCACAAAATCACTTAAAAAATACTCTGTAATCTCAAGCAGTGGAAAAGGCTTTTCATTTCAAATCTACCTGAATTTGAGCCTCAGTGATATCAAAAACCTACAACATAACCATAGACAGTACCACCAAAAATGTGAGTCTTGTTAAGCAGGAAGTTTAAATAAAACTAAAGTGCATCTGATAGTTTACAAGCATAAAATAAAAAGGACTGCTTTTGTTATTTCAACATGAGTAACTTAGAATGTCTTAAGACTACTATAAATTCTGATTAAACATTGATTAAGAAAGCTTAGATATTCTGAATCAGAAGGATAATGAAAAGAATGTAACTGTTAAAGTTTCAAATCTAACCTTTTTGCTGATAATGTATTATGCAAGATTAAGGATAAGTACAAACGCATTGACACTTCTCTCAAGGCTCTGGGGTTCCCTCGCTACTTCCTGAACAAATAGAGCATGGTAGTGGTGACACCATGACAGCTCTGGCTTAGCCTTTAGCAGGACAGACAGATCCCCCTACATCTCTTGGAGCCCTAGGGTGCCATGTAAGAAGTCCGATGACCCTGTTGAAGAGCCCACGTGGAGAGGCTCTGAGGTTTTACATGGAGAAAGAAAGTGACCCAGTTGAGACCAACCTTCTCGCTATCTGTGCCAATAAAACAAAAATGTAGTTAAAGTGATCTTGGACCCTCTAGATTTACCCATCCACCAGTTGAATACTGTAGAATGGCCCCAGTGAATGTCATGCAGAGCAGAAAAATCACTAATCTGAGCCCTGCTCAAATTCCTGATCTGTAAAATCATGAAATATACTAACATGTTTTTGTTTAGACCACGAAATTATAGGGTAGCTAGTTACACTATAATAGATAACAACAATAACAACAACAAAAAAGTAGAAGTGAAGGAAAAGAATTTTTTGCCATTTGCAATTACATAGACAACTGATTAGTTTTACATGTACTAATGGTTAAAATAGTAATCGTACACTAATGTATCCAAACTTGTTTGAGCAGATTAACTGACCGAGAGTTTTATTAATATGTGTGAATAATCTTTGCAATAATTATTGGTCTTTACTATTTTACTTTACAGAAGTAACCTGTTGTAAAAGTCAAGAGAGGACACAGGAAAATCGGGTATTTATAGAGGCCGTTTATTGTATTTGCAGAGAAGAATTAGGTGCCTATCAAAAATATGAGATAAAAGATCTACTCTGTCACTCATTAGCTTGGAGACTTTGATCAAGTCACTATCTTCGTGGGTTTTAAATTCTTCATCTATAACATTAACTCATTAGATTGCCTATCCAGAGGTTACTTCCATCTCCTTGAAATATCTCTAAGCCCCTGCTGTGTCATTGTCCTATATTCTTTCATGAGATGGTCAGTCAGGTGTGGCCACAAGAAAACAAGGTTTCTTATATCCTAGGTCCCAGAGAAACAGGGTCGTGAAGGGACCTCATGAGGGGAGCACCAGGGGAGCTGGCTCAGCCAAGTGAGTGGGGAGCTGAGAGAGAGAGTGAGGACCCGTGGGCAAGTGAAGGTCAGGGTGGAGTATTCAGCAAAAGGTGCCAGAGGATTTCATTGTTGTGTTTGAATGTCACTAGGTCATGGTCAGGGGAGGGCAAGAAGGGGAACCTGTAGCAGGGGTCAGCCTTATCGTACCAGTGTACCTGGTCACCTGGGAGGGGTGCTTATAGCCTGTTAGGGGGGACGTTGAGGCAGCAGGAAAATAAGGAGTTTTCAAAGTTACAATCCAGTCATTAGGTTGTGCTATGGTCTGGATTGTCTGGGTGTCCCTGAAATCCATATGTTGAAATCCTAATGCCCAATGTGATGGTATTAAGAGGTAGGGGCTTTGGCAGGTACCTAGGTTATGAGGGTGGAGCCTCTTGTGCTCTTATAAAAGAGACCCCACAAAGCTCCCTTCTGCCATATGAGAATTCAAGGAGAAGTCAACCCAACCATGCTGGCACCTGATCTCAGCCTTCTAGCCTCCAGAACTGAGAGCAATACATTTCTATTGTTTATAAGCTACCCAGTCTTTGGTATTTTACTATAGCAGCCCAAACAGACTAAACTAGGTTGCAAATATTTTAACACTTCACAACTAAATGTGTACCAAACCTAGGAGGTTTGAGAGCAGATAACTTCCTTCCCTACCATTACGTTATATAGTATTATAAACATTTGTGGTGGTCCTAAATATTTCATTCTCCTAAACTAACCGTTGATATTTTCCCAGTGAGAACTACCTTTAGAGGAAGGAGTTGATACATACTGCTTGATTCTCAGGTGTTGGATTGTCAGGTAACAGGTGTAGCTGGGAGAATGCTTACCTATACATTATTTGTCACTAGAGGCTATATTTTCTTATGCCTCATGTGAGCAATCTGGTATATAAATAATATGTATTTTTCCATTAATTTGATTCCTTCTCTGCAGTTTCCATACTTTAATTGTGACAGATTCAAATTATAAAATAATATTAGAGCTAATTCACAATATAGTGTTGCTATAGAAATTTTCTAATTTATTTGAATTCCCTAAGCATGTGAGTTTTGGGGGAGCATTATTACTGCACATGAGTTTTACCTTTAGCTTCAAGTAAATTGGTTACATTGTGTATTTTACTGTAGCATTTTCTGTCTCCTTGCTTTCATTTAAGATGACACTTTGATCAAAGGTGACAAAACATGAAATTATGGCCATCTGTAAAAATGTCACATGCTATATTTCAAAGTCCTCCTGCAGTTGGAAAATTTCCTGATTATCTGGACCCACCAAGAGAATTAAAATTCAGTGTGCTTGACATTACAGCATGTTTTAACAAGAGCACAATTATATTCCTACCCTGTTCCAATATAGAGTTGCCTAGTCAGAACTGTCAGAGAAGCCCATGGGGGATAGGAACTGTCACCAAGCATCAGCTCACACAGGAAATAAAATGAAGTCAATGGTTTCTTCCTTTATAAAAATCAGTAATTATATTTTATTTGAAAATATGTGCTCCTACGCCCAGAGCAAGCCCTGAGAATGTAAGAAAATCAGTCTATTTTCAAGCTTTATGGCAAAATCCTTTACATAATAAGAACTGTTAGCTGTTTTCTCCTCTGTAAAAAGAAAAAAAAAATTCTAGGACATATGTAGCAACTGTCACAATCGTGAAAAATAAGACATTTTGAAAATATGTCTACAAAATTACCAGCTTTATTTTTATGGAGAGAAAAAATGTACTTTGTGGGCTTTAATTTTATTGAAAAATATTGATTGAACACCTACCTCATACCCGGCTATTTGCTAGGCTCTGGGGTACAAGAAATGCATAAATACATTTTCTGCCTTTGTCGAACTCACAGGCTAGCAGAGGAGACATAAATGCAAATAAAATTAATTCCCTAGTCAGAAGGAGAACAAAGATGAGAAATAAATAATTGTAACTCAAAGATGATAAGGCTGTCGCATAGCACAGGTTCAAAGTGCTTAGCCTAACACCAACTTCAGAAAACTTAAGTCTACAAAAAATAGACTTGTGAAATACACAATGTAACCAATTTACTTGAAGCTAAAGGTATAACCCATGTGCAGTAATAATGCTCTCCAAAACTCACATGCTTAGGGAATTCAAATAAATTAGAAAATTTCTATAGCAACACTATATTGTGAATTAGCTCTAATATTATTTTATAATTTGAATCTGTCACAATTAAAGTATGGAAACTGCAGAGAAGGAATCAAATTAATGGAAAAATACATATTATTTATATACCGGATTGCTCACATGAGGCATAAGAAAGTATAGCCTCTAGTGATGAATAATGTATAGGTAAGCATTCTCCCAGCTACACCTGTTACCTGACAATCCAACACCTGAGAATCAAGCAATATATCAACTCCTTCCTCTAAGTAATCATTCCTTAAAATGTAATTGTCCTAAGAAGGTGAAAAGTATACTAAATCACCGATTTATAATGGTTTTCTTATTAACATATGTCTTCTAAATTCAGGAACCACTTCAATTCATTAAACATGTTTGATATTGTCAACAACTTTTTTAACTCTAGTTAAAAATAAGGCTTTTGGGGGGAGCTTCCCTGGTGGCGCAGTGGTTGAGAGTCTGCCTGCCGATGCAGGGGACGCGGGTTCGTTCGTGCCCCGGTCCGGGAAGATCCCACATGCCGCGGAGCAGCTGGGCCCCGGAGCCATGGCCGCTGTGCCTGCGCGTCCGGAGCCTGTGCTCCGCAACGGGAGAGGCCACAACAGTGAGAGGCCCGCGTACCGCAAAAAAAAAAAAAAAAAAGGCTTTTTTTAAACTCTAGTTTTTACTGATGTTTAAATGGTAAAGCTAAGGAAGAGGAAAAGGGGAGTTTTGTGGAGGTATATAAGCGGCTCCACAGTAGGAAGGTGGAGGTATGCAGAAGGGGTGTCTGAGCTTCTATTCTACATTTGTGAGAGTAGCTTTGAATTCATCTACATCAAATATTGAGCATCAACAAAAGACTGACTTAAAAAGTCATACTGCTCAAAATATTTTGTGTATTTCATTTATTTTTCTCACTACATTAATACCATAAGGAGGCATTTCCATTTCTGTGGCAGGCAAGAGCAGTTTAATCCCATTGCAGATTTGACCCAAACCTTTAACTTGTTTTGATTCCTTTGAGACTCGAGGTTCCACTCATTTCTGTGGTTAGAAGAACACCAAGTATTCTAAAGTACTGCCTTTTACCTCTTCTTTGATTTTTCTCCTCCCACCAACTAGCTGACCTGAAAAATATCTCCTCAATATATGAACTTAACTCATTACTGCTGATTAAATTTGATACACCTCTCTTGTCTTATATGTACCCTCAGTTCATCTTTTGTATATTCTTCTTACTCAGTGATACCACTGGGAGGTTGGGTGGTGTAGGGTAGGTTGAGATACCCCTTCCAAAGTGAAGAATAAGTTGTTACATCTGACCCCTCTTACAACTGAAAAAAATAAAAATTAAAAAAAAAAGTGCCAGAATGTCTAGTGTCCTCTTTGGATTCTGGAGGCAGTGTATTACTATTTGGGTGTGTTATTCTGGATCCTTTACTGAGTGACCAGAAAAGCTGCTAGTTTTGAGTGGGGCCCAGAACAGAAGGCTCTACAAAGGGTCCAGGCTGCTGTACAAGCTGTTCTGCCACTTAGGCTGTAAGATCTAGCAGATCCAATGGTGCCTGAAGCATCAGTGGCAGAGAGGGATGATGTATGGAGCCTTTGACAGGCTCAGAGGAGCTTGACTGAAGTTTGGACAAGGAGAGAGTTAAGGGGATGGGGTCAGTATAGCTACAGTTTTTCAATTTTGTTGATCATATCAAAGAATCAGTTTTTGGTTTTCTTGATTTTTCTCTGCTTTTTTCCTGATTCCATTTGATTGACTTCTGATTTTTATTATCGTCCGCCTAATTTTGGCTTAATTATTTTGCATAGTTTTTTAAGGTGGATGTTAGATGACTTGTTCAAGACCTTTTTACTTTTTTAAAGCCATATACTTCCCTCCAAGAATCGATTTATCTGTCCCCATAAATTTTCATGTTTTTATTTTCATTCAGTTAAAAATACTTTTAAAGTTCCCTTATTATTTCTTTTTTAATGTATGTGTTATTTAGAGATATGATCTGAGATTATAAGTATTTGGGAGTTTCTCAATATTTTTCTATTATTAATTTCTAATTCAATATTTTGAATAATGTCAATCCCTTAAAATTATTGACTTTTGGTTTAAGGTCTAGCCTAAAATTTATCCTGAAGAATGCATGTATATATGAAAAGAATGAGTATTATTTTCTTGTCTGGTAGAATAGTCTATAAACATCAATTGGATCAAATTGACCAATAGTGTTGGTCAAATCTTATATAATCTTACTAATTTTCTATCTAGTTTTAAAAAAAACCCTATTTTTGATAGAGGGTATTGACATTTCTACCTAAATTTTTAAGTGGCCTATGTATGCTTTTAATTTTCTTAGATTTTGCTCCATGTTCTTTGTTAGGTTCATATATATTAGTGGCATTATATTTTCCTGATATATCAATCCATTTATTATTTTGAAATGTCCCCCTTTGTCTCTAATAATATCTTTTGTCTTAGAGTCTGTTCTGATATTAATCTATCCATTTCAGCTCTTTAATGTATGGTTACTGATTGCATGATGCAACTTCTTCCATCCTTTTACTTTTTTTTTTAAATAAATTTATTTGTTTTATTTATTTATTTTTGGCTGTGTTGGGTCTTCATTGCTGTGCACAGGCTTTCTCTAGTTGCAGTGAGTGGGGGCTACTCTTCATTGCAGTGTGCAGGCTTCTCATTGCAGTGGCTTCTCTTGTTGCGGAGCACGGGCTCTAAGCATGCGGGCTTCAGCAGTTGTGGCACGTGGGCTGAGTAGTCGTGGCACATGGGCTTAGTTGCTCTGCGGCATGTGGGATATTCCCGGACCAGGGATCGAACCCATGTCCCCTGCATTGGCAGGCAGATTCTCAACCACTGCACCACCAGGGAAGCCCCCATCCTTTTACTTTTAATCTATTTGTGTTTATGAATCTGTAGTGTATATTTGTAGACAGGCTATAATTGGATATTGTTCTTTAATACAATCTAACAATATCTTTGGATTAGTGTTTAATCTATACACAATGTTATTATTGATTGGATTAACCTCTGTCATTTTGCTTTTTTTTTAATGTGTCAAGTCTTTTTTTGTGCTTGTTTTTACTTTTCTACCTTGTTTTGTGATTAACATTTTTTTATTGTACCATTTTAATTTCTCTTGTTTTTTAGCACTTTTTAAAAGTTATTTTCTTAATGGTTGCTCTAGAGATTACAATATGAATTTTAACTTATCATGGTCAATTTCAGGTTAATACTTTGTTAATTCTGGACATAGATAGCAATACTTCTCCAGTATGATTCTATTTCTTTTCCTTCTTTGATACTAATATTTTCATGTATATTTCATTTATGTATGTAATAAGTTCAATGATATAGTGTTATAGGTCACTGGCCTTTCCAACAATATTTTCTTTAACTATTTAAGAGGCAATGGAAAAAAATACATTTGCAGTCATTTATATTTATCTATGTTTTTGCCATCTACAGTGCTCTTTATGTTTTTCTGTAGATTTATCATCTGATGTCATGTACTTTAAGACTGAAAGACTTCCTTTAACACATTTTAAAGCATTTCTGCTAGGAATGAATTCACTTAATCTTTATCTGTGAATGTCTTTATTTTCCTTTTTTTTTTTTTTTTTGCGGTACGCGGGCCTCTCACTGTTGTGGCCTCTCCCATTGTGGAGCACAGGCTCTGGACACGCAGGCTCAGCGGCCATGGCTCAGGGGCCCAGCCGCTTCGCGGCATGTGGGATCTTCCCGGACCGGGGCACAAACCCGTGTCCCCTGCTTCAGCAGGCGGACTCTCAACCACTGCGCCACCAGGGAAGTTCCCTCCTTTATTTTTGATGGTAGTTTTATCACATATACATTCTGGGTTGACAGGTTTTTATTTTTTCTTTCAGGACTTTGAAAAAGGCATCTTGTTGCCTTCTGGATTCCATTGCTTCTGATGAGAAGCTAGCCATGAATCATATTGTTGTTTCCTTGTACATAATTAGTCATTTTTCTCTTGCTGCTTTCAATTTTTTTTTTATATTTGTCTTTTAGGAGTTTGACTATGATGCGCCCAGAGGTAAATCTCTCTTTGTCTCATGGGAAGTTTTTTGAGCTTCTTGGCTCTGTAAACTGTTTATCATCAAATTTGGGACATTTTGAGCCACTATTATTAAAATCGTTTTCTCTCCTTTACTTCTGGGACTCCTATGACATATATGTTGATATGTTTCATGTTATTCCATAGGTTTTTGAAACTCTATTCCTCTTTTAAAAATATTTTCCTTTCTGTCTTCAGATTGGATAAATTAAATAGATTCATCTTCAAGTTTGAGCATTCTCTCTTCTGCTATGTAAAATGTGATGTGGGACCAATCTATTTTCATATTGGTTATAGTGCTTTTCAATTTTAGAATATCGATTTGGTTCCTTTTAAACAGTTTCTGTTTCCTTATTGAGATTCCCTTAAGTGTCGATTCACTGACCACATATGTTTCTTTAACCTTTAAGCATGTCTTTTAATTCTTGAACATATTTATAATTTCTTCTTTGAAGTCTTTGTTATATTCAACATCTGTACTCTCTCAGGAACAGTTTCTATTGACTGCTTTATTTCTTGAGTAGGTCACATATTCTGTTTCTTTGTATGGCTCATAGTCATTGAAAACTAGACATATTAGGTCATGTATTGTACCTACTCTGGATGCTGCAGTAGTTGATGTCTTCGCTCAGTTATTTTTTTTTCTCATTTTTGATTTTTTCAACTCCCCTGACTTCCTGGGGTTGCTCCTGTATCCACATATCTCACTGGTCAGCCAATGATTGGTTAGAGGTTGTGCTGAACACCATGAGCCCATAAGATTTCCACCCTCTGCAGATAGATAGATGTGTATTTAGTTAAGGAGCGTATGTAAAGTTCAGACAGCTTTCAAGTCTCTTTTGGCATTTGCTTTTAACCATGTCCCCTTGGGTCTCCCCTGCATGTGCACACAGTCTGCTAGTTAACCAGGTGTGAATTAAGAGTAAGTCTCACTTTTATAATGCTCTTTCATTCCTGCAGTTCCCCGGTAAAATAAGTGGCAGGTCCATTGATAGCCTCACATGGGACTACAATCCAAAGATAGCAGAATTGAAGGCTTTTCTCATTTGTTTCCTATTGAATGTGCTACTTTACTGACAACGCCCTTCACAGCTTGTGCTTTGAACCTGCAGGTCATGGCAGCACTCCCCATGCAGTGAAGCCTCTGCTTTACATGGTCAGCACCACACTAACCAAGCTGGGAGTGGGATGAGACCAGGTCCATGGAAAAAAGCCACTGTCTCGCATGGATGTTATTCAATGTTTTGACAGCTTTTCGTAAATAAAGCCTTTTCCATTTATTGTTAGTAGTTTTCAGAAAGATTTTTGCTGATTTTACCCAATTTTATAGTTTTTTTAGCGGGTGAAAAGAATTTACCAATTTTTTTATTCTTTCATACTCACATTTTTTAAAATGAGTATTGAGTGGGAACTTACTACACAATGTATTTACAACTTACTGTAAGGTTACTAATTTATTAGTATGAACCTAGAGTAGAAATAATTTACAAGTCTATAAATAAAAGTTCATAAAAGGATCTAAATGAAGTATGGAGAAACTATGTGACAATGTGTTGTTTTAAATGAATGGGGAGAAGGTAGTTTATTTAATAAATGGTGGTGGTATATAATTGGCTATCTATCTGGAAGTAACAAAATATTGTCTACCAAGTATGAATTACATCATAAAATAATAAATTTCAATAAATCAAAGATTTAAAATTCAATAATTAGTAAATAATAATATTAGCAGAAAATGATATAATTTGGGGGCAAGTAAGATTTTTCTTAAGCAAGACTAGAAACACAAAAGCTCCAAATGAAAACAAAATACCTTGGGGGGGCAGGGGGAGAAACCATCATAAATAGAGTGAGAAGTCAAATGGTATTCTGAGGGAAAAAAAAGTGTAATAAATAAAAAGACACAATTTGGCACTGTTCAAAACGTACTCAGAGTCACACATTTCATGAAAAAAAACAATAGAGAACAAATGGTGAGAGAGATTTAAATGGTGAAGCAGACATTGAAGCATTATCATTCAGATCTCTTTTCAAGAGGGAACTTCTGCACTGGTCACTTAGCTGAAAACCTGTAGCTAAAGATGCCTTCTAGACCCCCCTCTGCTACCACACACCCCCTCACAGTCCCAGGCAATGATTTGATTGGTGTTTATTGATTACTTTGTAGCCAAGTTGTTTTCTGAGGAAGGTGATGTTCCAAGGACTCACCATTTCTGCCCAGTATAGGAGCAATATTTGTATCATCCCTCCCACTGGGCTAGCAGAGGCTTTCCCAGAGCTGTCCTTACTACAAAATTCTCCTTCCTTTCATCTTTACTTTCACAGGTCTTACAAATGCATCTTGGATCTGAAGGCTCCCTACCCACTCCTACTTCCTCTTCCTTTTATCTTTCATATGAATTATCCCCATAAAAATCTTTTTTTCTTCCAACTCTTTCTCATGTTTCCTTTCCATTGTTCCTAAAATAAACTTCTAAGAACTTTGAATTTAAGAATTCAGAATTATAACCAAATAAAAGGATGCTTCAGAAAGACTCTTCCAATACAGTGAGTTATTACCACAACAAAGTGAATCTGCCGTTAAGATACCTGGGGAAGTAGGTTGCATGTTGTCCCCTTGTACACAGTCAATAAACTGATCATATGAATTAAGATTTGAGAACCACTCTACAATTTTGAAGTTAGAAGAACTTCACAGTTACTCTTCCATAAAAAAAGAAATAAAATCAATTATAAAATATCATCATAATGCGAAAGAAACACAGAAGGGCAGAATATTAAAAAAAAAAAAAAGTTCCGTGAACAAGCCATGTGGTTCCTATTGCAGAGTGTTTGCATGTTTAGTTCCTTCTGCCTGGATATTCTCTATTCTCTTTTTTAAGTTAATTACTACTCCTGTGTCTAAAATCAGGTGAAATGTCACTCCTAGATTGATCTAAAACAACCATCAAGTGCTCTCATACACTTTTTCTTATTAGAAGGTATTTGTAGTTAAATAATTCAATTTGTAATATAATATTTTGCTCTCTTACAGATTATAAATTTTATAAAGAAAGAAACTGCATTGTTTGTTCACTGACTTAACTTTGTCACCTAACCCAGGACCTTTCACTAGTAGATCACCTATAATTATTTGCTGAATGATGGCATACACAGAATTCAAAAATCATGACCCCTTACATTTATGTAACTGTTCATGGTTTCCAAAACTCTTCCAGAACAAAAGCTTATTTAAACTACACAATTACTGTGTAGCAGGAGAGGGTACTTATTCCCATTTTATAGATGAGCAAATTTTGTCTCATAAACATATACTGGCACAGACCTGTGTTAGAGAGGGAGGAAACAAGTTTTGGTAATCAGTGATCATCCTCAATTTTCTAACCCTTGCTACCCAAGGGATGGTTCCCAGGCTTAAAACATCTGTGTCATTCAGCTTTTAGAACTAGAAAATCTCAGTTTTCCTCCCCAAACCCACTAATTCAGAATCTGCATTTTAACAAGATTTCCAGGTGATTCATATGCCTGTTAAGCTTTGAGAAGTATGTTTTAAGGCACACTGATCCTTTAGATGAGTGGAGTGATGGTGGACAGTGGTGGGTATAAACTGTTCTGTATAGATAAGAAAGAGAGAAGAGGCAAGAAAGGTGAGTTGAAAAACTAGGGTAAGTAAGCCCTGTAAAGGGAGAGGAGAGAGAAGAGACTCTGTGACTTCAAAACAGAGACTTGAAAATTGAGAGAGGATGCTTAACTGGGCTTTCTTAATGGAAAATTTCAGTGTTAATACTGAAAATCTTCTCTCCATCTCCACTATGAAAGCTTCAGTAAAATATGTATTGCTTATACTTCCAGGGAATACCAGCCCAACAACAGCAAGGGCATTTTTCATTTGATTGGTGTTTATTGATTACTTTGTAGCCAAGTTGTTTTCTACCAATTATGTTATTCACAGAGTAGAAGGTTCACTGAAAAAGAAGGTACAGAGAGGGAAAGTGAAAAAGTACGAATACATGTGTTTTAAGTAGTACAGAGGACGCTAAGTAAAAGCACAGTATTATGATAATGTTCATGAATTACCACAATTATGAATGAAAATGCTCATTTGTGTTATTATGGGATTTTCTCTAGAAGAATGTAAATAGAAGAATTTAAGTTTTGTGGACACTCTCTAATTGAATATCTAATTTCTATTTTTTCAGTGTCTACTATTATGGAGTCAGACAAGAACGTGAAAACATTAAAAAAAAAAACCCCACAAACTTAAGGGAAAAAAAGCAGTGTGATAAGAAATAGTTTACTCATGAGTTCAGTTCATTAGATACAAACTGTGTTCCCTGATAAGTTTGTATATAAAGTTTTTTATGCAAGGAAACCAGTATTCAATTAGATTCAGAAAGTCTTAATGAGGGACTTCCTTGGTGGTGCAGTGGTTAAGAATCCACCTGCCAGTGCAGGGGACATGGGTTCGATCTCTGGTCAGGGAAGATCCCACATGCTGTGGAGCAACTAAGCCCATGCATCACAACAACCGAGCCTGTGCTCTACAGCCTGTGAGCCACAACTACTGAGCCCGCGTGCCACAACTGCTGAAGCCTGCATGCCTAAAGCCCATGCTCTGCCAACAAGAGAAGCCACCACAATGAGAAGCCCACGCACTGCAACAAAGAGTATCCCCTGCTCACTGCAACTAGAGAAAGCCTGCATGCAGCAACAAAGACCTGACGCAGCCAAAAATAAAATTTATTTTTTAAAAAAAGTCATGAGTCCTAGACTATGGGGAGATAGAAATTTTTGTGATATAGTCTCTTACCTCAAAGATCTTAGGCTCTGCAGACCACACACATACACACATACAATTGTGGATGTTGTTTTTTTAGAAAAATTGTTCTGGAAGGCTGTTTACTTAGTTCAATGTAAATATCTTTTTTCTTAAACAAATATGCAGGTGATTCACCTTCCAAACACAGATTCTTAGTGTATTAGTCAAGACACTCTTTTTCTTAATGACAAAATTCCAGTAATCATAGAAAAATATTAGTGACTTGTATAATTGAAAATTATAAGATGAGAGGTGCTTTTAAGCAAGGCAGGAGCCTGGCATGGATACAGTCCCCTCAGAACTATCTCTTTTCCTCCCATTTTTGTCTCTGCTTTTTGCCTTTTCCTTTATTCTCAGGCAAGCTCTCACTATGTGGCAGCAATTGGCTAACATGTTTTTTAGTATCCAGGAGCATCAGAAGGAAAGAGATCCTCTCCCAGCATCCATACCAGTTCCAAAATTGATGTTGACTGCTCTGTTTGAGTTATATGCCCACCCCTGGACCAAGTGCTGAATCCAAGGATATAGCATATTGCTGTTGGCATGCCCAGGCTAGGTGGGTTGGAAACCTTTTAAATGACAGCTCCTGCACATGGGCCAGTACAGTTATGAAAGCAAACTAGTGATTTGTTAAAAGAAAGGAGAGGGGGGACAGACAAGCAAGGATAGTAAGTCCTTAGGGGACACGTTTGCATGTTGGTACAAGTTTTATAGTATCCCCATTTTTTATCTGGTATGATAAGGGGAGCAAATCCTAATTCATGCTGAAATAGCAGTGTGTGTAAATGAACATGCACACTATATTTTTTCTTGAAAAGAAAAATTGTGCTTTATGAGGAGTGTTTGGCATCAAGATTTCAAAGAATTAGTTTGAGAGAAACCCAAGTTCTATTCAGCAGAAAATTTTGCTCTCGGTTGAGGTTCATTTTGTATTTTTCCTTATTGAAAGCATTGCAGAAAACCAATGAAACTGCAAAGTAATCTTAAACCTTAACAATATCAAAACCAATACCCCGTACCTGAATGTCCTCCTTTATCCTTCTCAACAAGAAGTAGTTAAGCTGCACTTTGCTGAATTTGAAGTCATCACATGACAGTTTAATCAACTCTTCCCTTTCCTTTGCCAAGAAGCCATCTGGCAGTGTGTCTCTTTCATTGAAAATGTGTCCCTGATCCAATTTTCATTTGTTACTCTGTCGAGGAAGCATTCATTCCAATGGGGGACCAAATTTGAGCACTGTTCTTTTCTGCCAGCTCTAAAGATGAATTTTCATTTTATTTACAATGAGTAAATTTCCTTAAGCTTATGGAATGATTGGCAATTCTTTTTTGCTTCTTTTGTATGTTCTGCTGATGTTGCTTTCTTGGGCCTTTTGTTTTGTCATGAACATTCAAAGGCAAGCTTTTTAGTTCTAATATACTGGCATCCCTTTCTTTCATTGTGGTATGTCAACAAGTCAGTTAAGTAGACTCACCTTCACAGACATAATTCATCCATAAAGAAATGACTACACTGAAAATAAATGTGTACCTCAGGGAGAGCTGGGGGAAGATGGCGGAAGAGTAAGACGCGGAGATCACCTTCCTCCCCACAGATACACCAGAAATTCATCTACACGTGGAACAACTCCTACAGAACACCTACTGAATGCTGGCAGAAGACCTCAGACCTCCCAAAAGGCAAGAAACTCCCCACGTACCTGGGTAGGGCAAAAGAAAAAAGAATAAACAGACAAAAGAATAGGGACGGGACCTGCACCAGTGGGAGGGAGCCGTGAAGGAGGAAAAGTTTCCACACACTAGGAAGCCCCTTCGTGGGCAGAGACTGCGGGTGGCAGAGGGGGAAGCTTTGGAGCCGCGGAGGAGAGCACAGCAATGGGTGCGGAAGGCAAGGCGGAGAGATTCCTGCACAGAGGATCGGTGCCGACCGGCACTCACCAGCCCGAGAGGCTGGTGTGCTTGGCCAATGGGGCGGGCGGGGCTGGGAGCTGAGGCTTGGGCTTGGTCGGAGAGCAGGGAGAGGACTGGGGTTGGCGGCGTAAACAGAGCCTGAAGGGGTTAGTGCACCAAGGCTAGCCGGGAGGGAGTCTGGGAAAAAGTCTGGACCTGCCGAAGAGGCAAGAGACTTTTTCTTCCCTCTTTGTTTCCTAGTGCACGACGAGAGGGGATTAAGAGCGCTGCTTAAAGGAGCTCCAGAGACGGGCGCAAGCCATGGCTAAAAGTGCGGACCCCAGAGACGGGCGTGGGACGCTGGGGTTGCTGATGCTGCCACCAAGAGGCCTGTGTGCGAGCACAGGTCACTGTCCATGCCCCCTTTCCGGGGAGCCTGTGCAGCCCGCCACTGCCGGGGTCCCGGGATCCAGGGACAGCTTCCCTGGGAGAGCGCATGGCACGCCTCGAGCTGGTGCAACATCACGCCGGCTTCTGCCACCGCAGGCTCACCCTGCACTCCGTAACCCTCCCTCTCCCTGGCCTGAGTGAGGCAGAGACCCCGAAGCAGCTGCTCCTTTCGACCCCTCCTGTCTGAGGAAAGAACAGACGCCCTCCGGCAACCTACACGCAGAGGCGGGGCCAAATCCAAATCTGAGACCCGGGGGCTGTGAGAACAAAGAAGAGAAAGGGAAATCTCTCCCAGCAGTATCAGAAGCAGCGGATTAAAGCTCCACAATCAACTTGATGTACCCTGCAGCTGTGGAATACATGAATAGACAATGAATCATCCCAAATTGAGGAGGTGGACTTTGAGAACAAGATTTATGATTTTTTTCCCCTTTTCCTCTTTTTACAACGAATTATCCCAAATTGAGGAGGTGAACTTTGAAAGAAAGATTTACGACTTTTTCCGCTTTTTCTCTTTTTGTGAATGTGTATGTGTATGCTTCTGTGTGAGATTTTGTCTGTATAGCTTTGCTTCCACCATTTGTTCCAGGGTTCTATCTGTCCGTTTTTTTGTTTGTTTTTCAATTGTTTTTAATAATTATTTTTTTATTTTAATAACAATATTATATTTTATCATACTTTATTCTATTTTACTGTATCTTCTCTCTTTCTCTTTTTCGTACCTTCCCTCCTTCCTCCCACCCTCTCTCCTTTCTTTCTTTCCTTCTTTCTTTCTTTCTTCCTTTCTTTCTACTTCTACTAATTCTTTCTTTCTACTTTTTCTCCCTTTTATTCTGAGCTGGGAGGATGAAAGGCTCTTGGTGCTGCAGCCAGGAGTCAGTGCTGTGCCTCTGAGGTGGGAGAGCCAACTTCAGGACACTGGTCCACAAGAGACCTCCCAGCTCCACGTAATATCAAATGGCGAAAATCTCCCAGAGATCTCCATCTCAACACCAGTACCCAGCTTCACTCAACGACCAGCAAGCTACAGTGCTGGACACCCTATGCCAAGCAACTAGCAAGACAGGAACACAACCCCACCCATTAGCACAGAGGCTGCCTAAAATCATAAGGCCACAGACACCCCAAAACACACCACCAGACGTGGACCTGTCCAACAGAAAGGCAAGATCGAGCCTCATCCACCAGAACACAGGCACCAGTCCCCTCAAACAGGAAGCCTACACAACCCACTGAAACAACATTAGCCACTGGGAATAGACACCAAAAACAACAGGAACTACGAACCTGCAGCCTGCAAAAAGGAGACCCCAAACACAGTAACATAAGCAAAATGAGAAGACAGAAAAACACACAGCAGGAGAAGGAGCAAGATAAAAACCCACCACACCTAACAAATGAAGAGGAAATAGGCAGTCTACCTGAAAAAGAATTCAGAATAATGATAGTAGAGATGATCCAAAATCTTGGAAATAGACAAAATGCAAGAAACAGTTAACAAGGACCTAGAAGAACTAAAGATGAATCAAGCAACGATTAGAAACACAATAAATGAAATTAAAAATACTCTAGATGGGATCAATAGCAGAATAACAGAGGCAGAAGATCAGAAAAGTGATGTGGAAGATAAAATAGTGGAAATAAATGCTGCAGAGCAGAATATAGAAAAAAGAATGAAGAACTGAGGACAGTTTCATAGACCTCTGGAACAACATTAAACACACCAACATTCGAAATATAGGGGTTCCAGAAGAAAAAGAGAAAAAGGGACTGAGAAAATATTTGAAGAGATTATAGTTGAAAACTTCCGTACTATGGGAAAGAAAATAGTTAATCAAGTCCAGGAGGCACAGAGAGTCCCATACAGAATAAATCCAAGGAGAAATACGCCAAGACACATATTAATCAAACTGTCAAAAATTAAACACAAAACATATTAAAAGCAGCAAGGGAAAAACAACAAATAACACACAAGGGAATCCCCATAAGGTTAACAGCTGATCTCTCAGCAGAAATTCTACAAGCCAGAAGGGAGTGGCAGGACATATTTAAAGTGATGAAGGAGAAAAACCTGCAACCAAGATTACTCTACCCAGCAAGGATCTCATTCAGATTTGATGGAGAAATTAAAACGTTTACAGACAAGCAGAAGCTAAGAGAACTCAGCACCACCAAACCAGCTTTACAATAAATGCTAAAGGAACTTCTCTAGGCAAGAAACACAACAGAAGGAAAAGACCTACAATAACGAACCCAAAACAATTAAGAAAATGGGAATAGGAACATACATATCGATAATTACCTTAAATGTAAATGGACTAAATACTCCCACCAAAAGACAGATTGGCTGAATGGATACAAAAACAAGACCCATATATATGCTGTCTACAAGAGACCCACTTCAGACCTAGAGACACATACAGATTGAAAGTAAGGGGATGGAAAAAGATATTCCATGCAAATGGAAATCAAAAGAAAGCTGGAGTAGCTATTCTCATATCAGACAAAATAGACTTTAAAATAAAGACTATTAGAAGAGACAAAGAAGGACACTACATAATGATCAAGGGATCAATCCAAGAAGAAGATATAACAATTGTAAATATTTATGCACCCAACATAGGAGCACCTCAATACATAAGGCAAATACTAACAGCCATAAAAGGGGAAATCGACAGTAACACACATAGTAGGGGACTCCAACACCCCACTTTCACCAAAGGACAGATCATCCAAAATGAAAATAAATAAGGAAACACAAGCTTTAAATGATACATTAAACAAGATGGACTTAATTAATATTTATAGGACAGTCCATCCAAAAACAACAGAATACACATTTTTCTCAAGTGCTCATAGAACATTCTCCAGGATAGATCATATCTTGGGTCACAAATCAAGCCTTAGTAAATTTAAGAAAACTGAAATTGTATCAAGTATCTTTTATGACCACAATGCTATGAGACTAGATATCAATTACAGGAAAAGATCTGTAAAAAATACAAACACATGGAGGCTAAACAATACACTACTTAATAACGAAGTGATCGCTGAAGAAATCAAAGAGGAAATTAAAAAATACCTAGAAACAAATGACAATGGAAACACGACAACCCAAAACCTACGGGATGCAGCAAAAGCAGTTCTAAGGGGGAAGTTAACAGCAATACAATCCCACCTTAAGAAACAGGAAAACATCTCAAGTAAACAACCTGACCCTGCACCTAAAGCAATTAGAGAAAGAAGAACAAAAACCCCCCCAAGTTAGCAGAAGGAAAGAAATCATAAAGATCAGATCAGAAATAAATGAAAAAGAAATGAAGGAAATGATAGCAAAGATCAATAAAACTAAAAGCTGGTTCTTTGAAAAGGTAAACAAAATTGATAAACCATTAGCCAGACTCATCAAGAAAAAAAGGGAGAAGACTCAAATCAATAGAATTAGAAATGAAAAAGAAGTAACAAGTGACACTGCAGAAATACAAAAGATCATGAGAGATTACTAAAAGCAACTCTATGCCAATAAAATGGACAACCTGGAAGAAATGGACAAATTCTTAGAAATGCACAACCTGCCAAGACTGAATCAGGAAGAAATAGAAAATATGAATAGACCAATCACAAGCACTGAAATTGAAACTGTGATAAAAAATCTTCCAACAAACAAAAGCCCAGGACCAGACGGCTTCACAGACGAATTCTATCAAACATTTAGAGAAGAGCTAACACCTATCCTTCTCAAACTCTTCCAAAATATAGCAGAGGGAGGAACACTCCCAAACTCTTTCTACGAGGCCACCATCACCTTGATACCAAAACCAGACAAGGATGTCACAAAGAAAGAAAACTACAGGCCAATATCACTGATGAACATAGATGCAAAAATCCTCAACAAAATACTAGCAAACAGAATCCAACAGCACATTAAAAGGATCATACACCATGATCAAGTGGGGTTTATTCCAGGAATGCAAGGATTCTTCAATATACACAAATCAATCAACGTGATACACCATATTAACAAATTGAAGGAGAAAAACCATATGATCATCTCAATAGATGCAGAGAAAGCTTTCGACAAAATTCAACACCCATTTATGATAAAAACCCTGCAGAAAGTAGGCATAGAGGGAACTTTCCTCAACATAATAAAGGCCATATATGACAAACCCACAGCCAGCATTGTCCTCAATGGTGAAAAACTGAAACCATTTCCACTAAGATCAGGAACAAGACAAGGTTGCCCACTCTCACCACTCTTATTCAACATAGTTTTGGGAGTTTTAGCCACAGCAATCACAGAAGAAAAGGAAATAAAAGGAATCCAAATTGGAAAAGAAGAAGTAAAGCTGTCACTGTTTGCAGATGACATGATACTATACATAGAGAATCCTAAAGATGCTACCAGAAAACTACTAGAGCTAATCAATGAATTTGGTAAAGTAGCAGGATACAAAATTAATGCACAGAAATCTCTGGCATTCCTGTACACTAATGATGAAAAATCTGAAAGTGAAATCAAGAAAACACTCCCATTTACCACTGCAACAAAAAGAATAAAATATCTAGGAATAAACCTACCTAAGGAGACAAAAGACCTGTATGCAGAAAACTATAAGATGCTGATGAAAGAAATTAAAGATGATATAGATAGATGGTGAGATATACCATGTTCCTGGATTGGAAGAATCAATATTGAGAAAATTACTCTACTACTCAAAGCAATGTATAGATTCAATGCAATCCCTATCAAACTACCACTGGCATTTTTCACAGAACTAGAACAAAAAATTTCAAAATTTGTGTGGAAAAGCAGAAGACCCCGAATAGCCAAAGCAATCTTGAGAATGAAAAACGGAGCTGGAGGAATCAGGCTCCCTGACTTCAGACTATACTACAAAGCTACAGTAATCAAGACAGTATGGTACTGGCACAAAAACAGAAAGATAGATCAATGGAACAGGATAGAAAGCCCAGAGATAAACCCAGGGACATATGGTCACCTTATCTTTGATAAAGGAGGCAGGAATGTACAGTGGAGAAAGGACAGCCTGTTCAATAAGTGGTGCTGGGAAAACTGGACAGGGACATGTAAAAGTATGAGATTAGATCACTCCTTAACACCATACACAAAAATAAGCTCAAAATGGATTAAAGACCTAAATGTAAGGCCAGAAACTTTCAAACTCTTAGAGGAAATCATAGGCAGCACACTCTATGACATAAATCACAGCAAGATCCTTTTTGACCTACCTCCTAGAGAAATGGAAATAAAAACAAAAATAAACAAATGGGACCTAATGAAACTTCAAAGCTTTTGCACAGCAAAGGAAACCATAAACAAGACCAAAAGACAACCCTCAGAATGGGAGAAAATATTTTCAAATGAAGCAAGTGATAAGGATTAATCTCCAAAATTTATAAGCAGCTCATGCAGCTCAATATCAAAAAAACAAACAACCCAATCCAAAAATGGGCAGAAGACCTAAATAGACATTTCTCCAAAGAAGATATACAGACTGCCAACAAACACATGAAAGGATGCTCAACATCATTAATCATTAGAGAAATGCAAATCAAAACTACAATGAGATATCATCTCACACCAGTCAGAATGGCCATCAACAAAAACTCTAGAAACAATAAATGCTGGAGAGGGTGTGGAGAAAAGGGAACACGCTTGCACTGCTGGTGGGAAGGTGAATTGGTACAGCCACTATGGAGAACAGTATGGAGGTTCCTTACAAAACTACAAATAGAACTACCATATGACCCAGCAATCCCACTACTGGGCATATACCCTGAGAAAACCATAATTCAAAAAGAGACATGTACCAAAATGTTCATTGCAGCTCTATTTACAATAGCCCGGAGATGGAAACAACCTAAGTGTCCATCATCGGATGAATGGATAAAGAAGATGTGGCACATGTATACAATGGGATATTACTCAGCCATAAAAAGAAACGAAATTGAGTTATTTGTAATGAGGTGGATAGACGTAGAGTCTGTCATACAGAGTGAAGTAAGTCAGAAACAGAAAGACAAATACCGTATTCCAACACATATATATGGAATTTAAGGAAAAAAACTGTCATGAAGAACCTAGGGGTAAAACAGGAATAAAGACACAAACCTACTTGAGAATGGACTTGAGGATATGGTGAGGGGTAAGGGTAAGCTGTGACAAAGCGAGAGAGAGGCATGGACATATATACACTACCAAACGTAAGGTAGACAGAGAATGGGAAGCAGCAGCATAGCACAGGGAGATCACCTCGGTGCTTTGTGACCGCCTGGAGGGGTGGGATAGGGAGGGTGGGAGCGAGGGAGATGCAAGAGGGAAGGGATATGGGAACAGATGTATATGTATAACTGATTCACTTTGTTATAAAGCAGAAACTAATAAAAAACAAACAAAAAAATGTGTACCTCAGCACAGACTTTCAAGAGGAGAATCAAGTTCTTTGGAAATATTTATAAATATTTATTATGTATTTTTAAAAAATACATAATACATTTTTTGAAATGTCTTTCCCTCTTTCCTTGTCCCCCTGCCCCAGCTTTATTGGTGTATAATTTACAATAAAAGTATATACATTTATGATGTACAACATGATGTTTTGACATATGTATACATTGTGAAATGATTACAACAATCAAGCTAATTAACACATTGGTCACCTCATGGTTACCATTTTGTGTGTGTGTGTGAAGAACACTTAAGATTTACTTTCTTTGAAATTTAAAGTATACAATACAGTATTATTAAGTATTGTTGCCATGCTCTACATTAGACCTCCAGAACTTACTCATTCACTGTAACTGAAACTCTGTATCCTGCGGTTAACATCTTCTCATTCCCCCACCCTTCAGCTGCTGTCAACTACCAATTCTATGCTCTTCTTTTATCAGTTCAGTGTTTTCAGATTACACATGTAATGAGATTATGTAGTACTTGTGTTTCTGTGGCTGCCTCATTTCACTCACCAAAATATTCTCCAAGTTCATTCACGTTGTTGCAAAAGGCAACTTTTTTTCTTTTTAAAGGCTGAATAATGTCCATTTTATACATATATGTGTGTGTGTGTGGAATATTTTATATATATACACACAAATAAAATACATTCAGATATTATATATATATGAACAAATTAAAAATGTGAGATTATATGTATATATGTGTTCTATATACATATAACCTCACAATTTTAAAATCTGTTCATCTGTTTTAGACACTTGGATTGTTTTCATATCTTGGCTTTTTTGAACAATGCTGCAGTGAACATGGGAGTTCATGCATCTCTGAGATCCTTATTTCATTTCCTTTGTATATATACCCAGTACCCGTGGGGTATATGAGATCATATGCCTTCTGTCAATCCCACAAAGCCTGTTTGACTGCTGAGAGCCTCCCATTTATTTTCCTTGGACGCCGCCATGAAGTGTTTAAGGGTATGTGCCTTCCCCCAATCCAGCAGAGTCAACTAGCTATCTGTATGTGCTCATGCATGATTCTATAGAGGTTGTAGCTACCTTCTGCTGGGGTACTGGCTACCAGGGGAGGGGTCCTTGGAGTGCTGGGGGAACACGTGGCCTAGTTGAGGGGGGGTGGTCTGCAGGTGATGGGTCTTAAGAGATTAATAGGAAGGCCTCTTAGTGGAGTCCACAAGGCATTTGGTAGAAACCAAGGCCCTTTGTTGAGTTCTGCACCCCAGCTGCTGTGAACTCCCAACCCTTTTCCTGCTCCCAGCTACTCCTGAACTATTCAGCCATGCTGATCTCAGTGTTCTGGGTGGGGCAAGAAAGAAGTGGGCCTCTAGGGCAGTGTTCTGCATAGCTGAGGGAGCTAGTGCTCACTACCCTCACTTTTCCCTGTGGGAGAAATCTCTCTTGAGGAGAGATTTGTTGGAGTCTCTCTTCACACTGAGCTGTGCCACCCTATAGAGGAGGAGTAATGTGGGTAAAGTGAAATTGTTCTTTTTACCTTATTAAATGCAACTATTATCAGATTTTTTTGCTCCAACAGAGTGCTATGGCCTCTCTACCAGAGTCCCTGGTTCTCAAAATGGTACTCTCATCCATGGGTGGTTGTCAAAATCAATGTTTCTGTGGGGCACGAGCCCTGAAAATACTTATTCCACCATCTTGCTGACGTCACTCTCCTAATTTCTTTCCTTCTTTCCATCATGCTGTCCAAAAATATAATCAGACTAAAGTTGATTCCTTTCTTCAAAACAAACTGAGCATCTTTCATGAGTATCTTTGTTAGAATAGGAAATTTTTATGGTATTTGGAGGTAGGTGATATAAAATAAGGTGAATGAATTCAACAAAATATATAAAATATGACTTTGTTTAACTGTAAGAAGATAGACAACCAGGGAAATGGGCCAGAGACATTATGACAAAGTATGAAGCAAGAAAGCAAGACATTTAGACTATTGTTTTAAAAGTCTGTAGCGTGCTACATGAAAAAGGTAACACTTAGCAAGTGCAAATTAGCTTGCCAGAAAAGTTCTTTCTTCCAGTAACTGACAAACTCCTTGTTTTTCACAGGCAAGGCCCTCCTCTGCTGAGAAGTCTTTGTTGACCCCTTTGTTCAACTCCTGTGTGTCTCTATTATAATAACATTTACCACATGTCCTTGCTAATATATGTTTAACTTCTTGTGTCCTATTAAGATATGAACTCCTATAAAGTCTGTTCCTATCTTTTTGTGCCAATGCCTAGCATTTTGTGCTCAGTCCAAATTAGCAATGAGTGAATGACAAGGTGTATAAGGTAGTAAAATACAGCTCTCTCAGAAACCTCCAAAGAACTAAAAACTCTATAATCATTTACAGGGGGAGGAGGAAAAAATACATGTATCTAAAATCTCAGAAAATATATGAACAGCTCGCGGGATCTGTGTTTGTTAGTAGTAAATAAGCAGAGTGTCATAAATTCAAGCCATCAGTTGCCTAAAGAAAAATGTGAAGGAATTTGAGAAATGGCAATCTACATTTGGCTTACTAGAGAGGATGAAAATTTAGTAAATAAGATGAACCAAACAATAAAATCTGGAATTAAAAATGTTTTCAGCAGTTTTTATGGAATCAAAGATGCCAGTTAGGCCGACAGAATACCACAAAGGAGGATGAGGGAACAAACCAACCATTGAAATTAAAGCAAATATAAAGTTCCATATATAGAACATTAAACTAAACCTTCAGAAGAAATCACAGCTAAGTCATTTCAAACCCAGAAAAAAGTAATATTCACTGACACTTATAGGTAAAAACAAACAAACAAAAACAAAACAAAACAAAAACAACAACAAACACAAAACCATTATGGGTTTCTGGAGAAAAGACGTAACTGTTATATGTGAAAAATTGTGTAAGAATTATAGTTGACTTAAAGCTAAGACCAGCAGTTTAATTTAGAGGGGGAAAGCCTCAGCTAGTTCTAAAGTAATGTATTTGGTTTTAGCAGTCTCGTTTTTTTAAAAAAGGAGTATATACAGAAGAAGATCTAGGCTGGTAGTAGGAGGTATAGAAATTTTGTCATAAGAATAGAAAAGTTCATTTTATTATAACATTTAAGTATTTAAAAATTAAACCCACCTATTAACAGAAAGCAGTATTATAAGAGGAAGTTGTCTTCCCATCATCTGAAAAAAACTTAGCAGAGAAAGAAAAACTATCTTTATGATGCTATGGAAGAAATTTCTGCATTAATGACCTATTCAACTGGTGACCCCTAATAGTCTCTGCCACCCCTAAGATATCATTTTGGGTAGCAAATATTAATGGATCTTTGCAAAATAATTGATTGCTACTGAATATAAAAGAATTAACAACCTTTCTCCTAGACACCCACATTAAAAACTTGACAGCCTTCATATTGCAATAAACCAGCCTCTTTCTTAATATTATTAGTTTCTTCATTTTTAAAACGCCATTTTCTTTCCATCCACAATTCGTACTGTTTTAGTAAAAGTTTTCTTTCCCTCCTGAGGATTCTCTTGCCTCCAGGGTGTCTGTTCTCCACACTACTCAACAATCATTTTTGTACATAATATGAAACAGAAATGAGCTCATGTCTCTCATCTACTTGAAAAATATTCAAGGAAAGGATGAGTTTTGTTTAGTTTTGCTTTTGTGTGAAGATGATTATATAGCCCCACCACCCGGACATAACTAAATCTTATTTTGTCACAGTCACCTTGTTTCTCATAAGTTCCTTGAAGGAGATGTATCCAGGAGCAAAAATAGCAAATGTCAAAAAGGTACTGCTTTAGAGCTGGGCTTCTGCCTGAGACCCTAGTAATGGGAGTCCCTAAATCCAAACTTGTGGTTTGCCCAGAATGTCTTTAACATTGCCCTCAGTTTGACTAAATTTTAGGGGTTTTTTTTACCCGACTATAGGCCCCTGACCTTCCTTTCCTTAGAGCATTTATTTTAGAAAACTTCTAATTGCAAATTTTTTTCTGCTCCTTTGAAATGAATATAAAAGTCTCTTTCCAGTTTTAAGACTCAAATTCCAGGGACTGTCTTTTTTAAGGACCTGGAAGCCCTCTCATGGAAAGGTAAGTATCAAGGAAATTAGTGCCCCTCTCTCCCAGTCTCTGTGGAATGGGGGTTGCTTAACTTCAGTGGGCCGCTGATCAAAGTTGGAAAAGTACCTACTGCCATAAAGATAAGAGAGAGTTTACTTTTTCTTTGGGTAAGCCCAATTAGCAAACACAGAAGGCCTAAGACCTCAGATCTTAAAGACTCTACAGCCATTTTTTTTTTTTTTTTTTTTTTGGCGGTACGCAGGCCTCTCACTGTTGTGGCCTCTCCTGTTGCGGAGCACAGGCTCCAGACGTGCAGGCTCAGTGGCCATGGCTCACGGGCCCAGCCACTCCGCGGCATGTGGGATCTTCCCAGACTGGGGCACGAACCTGTGTCCCCTGCATCGGCAGGCGGACCCTCAACCACTGTGCCACCAGGGAAGCCCAGCCATTTTTTTTAAGTGGAGTTGAGGTCAATCTCTCTCCCTTGTTGCAACAGTCCTGGATAAAATCTTCCTTGCCTGTTTAACTTTGGTGGGTTTTTTTGTTTATTTGTCTTATTGTTTTACTTCTATAGGCATTTTCCAATGGAGGGGTGAAAGCTCTTTCTCCTCTAATATGGAATTCAAAATTCTTTTTTTTTTTTAAGGTGAACACTTTTATATTATTTTCTGGTTGCTGCACGTGGGCTTCCTCTAGTTGTGGTGAGCAGGGGCTACTCTTCATTGCAGTGTGCAGGCTTCTCATTGCAGTGCCTTCTCGTTGTGGAGCACAGGCTCTAGGCATGCAGGCTTCAGTAGTTGTGGCACACAGGCTCAGTAGTTGTGGCTCATGGGCTGCAGAGTGCAGGCTCAGTAGTTGTGAAGCACAGGCTTAGTTGCTCTGAGGCATGTGGGATCTTCCCGGACCTAATAAGCTCGAACCCATGTCCCCTGCATTGACAGGCAGATTCTTAACCACTGCATCACCAGGGGAGTCCCAAAATTCTTATCAGCTATCTGTTGAGCTTTAACCATGAGCAAGTTCAGTGAATGATGAGAGAGAGGATGAATAAGGTGACCTATCTCATTATTAGCTAGCTTGTTCTGAATCATTTTTCTACGGTAATAAGAAATACAAGAGTATCAGAGGCAACATGGTAGCTGGGCTGGACTGGGTAAGGTATAGGTGAGTCAGAGCCACATCAAGTGTCTACCAAAATGCACACCAAGAAATGGAGCTTAATCAGTGTCCTAGAGTGGGGCTCCATCTGACTATTATTACTTCTTGTCATTTAAAGCAGAAACCAAGGCAGGAGAGGTGGTTTGAGAGAAAGAAAGACAGGTGCATTCAAAAGTTACCATTTGACTGTACAGAAAAGTCCAGCCTGAGACTTTCAGCTAACTTAAGAGTTTCATTTTCAAATAGTGCTGTGATGAATTGGGCTATTGTTTGGCAGGTATTTACTCAAATCTCTTTCATTCTTGAGGTTTGTATGAATTCACTGCTGCATGAGCTTAACCATGCAATTTGCTCTGGTCAATGGTATATGACAGATTTGAAGCCAACAAAGGTTTTTAATGTGACTGCATAGGTTGGCTTCTTCTGTTAGTGTCATTCCCCATGAAAAGAATATGCCCCAAGTGACCACTAGTAAAAGAATAATGGGAGAAATATGAAACAGATTTCATTCCAATCCACAGTTTGGAGACAGGCCCAGATGCTCCAAAGCCTGAAGCAGTGCCACTAAACCAATCCAAGGCTAGATGCAAGAAATAGTTTCTTATTTGTTAAGCCATAGAGATTCTGAATTATTTCTTATATAGTGAACACTAATACATGTGCTAATATACTGCATTATAATTATTATATCTGTCTCTCTCCTGAACTACACCACAGAAATTAGAGGGCAAAGACTTTTTCTTATTCATTTTTATAGCTAAGAACTCAATACACAGTAGATGTTTTTACTGTGAGTCTAGTACACAAGTTTGACTGAAGTAGCCACTCTGGTGATGCTACTCAAGTTATTCCTATTCAGTGCCTAATTTATTTTTTTTGAAAACTTATGGTAGATGTTATTTTTTTGCATCTACCTCAAATATTTTTGGAAGTAAATAGAATATAAATTTAAAATTCTAAATATCTGAATAATTTCAAACTCTTTGGAATTACGTGAATATTTTAGCTATAAACACTTGCTGCTATTGAAATCTATGACATGCAATGAAAAGTATATCATGTGGTTTTACCTCTGTCAATTATCTATTCATCCAGCCATCCAGCAATGTAACATCTTTTCATTTTCTACCTTTGTGACACCATTAAAATAAATAGAACTTGGAATATGTTGTGAATGATGACAAGGGAAAACAAGAGCCTAAGGACAGAGTGGATATAAAAATTAAAAACCTAAATGAATGTCTGTGTAGATCATTATTATGACTTCTCTTTGACACTCAATCATAAAACCAACATATTTGGCATCACCGAACACTGATAAAATTATACTTTATTGCCAAACATTTATTGGGAAATATTAGCTAGGTAAAATCTAAACTACCAGATATCTTCCAAGTTTTGTCAAATATTAAAAAAGACGATTTCTAGCATGCAGAAAGCCCTAATTAAGTATTTAGCAGCCTTTATGTCTGATCTTTTCATCAGTTATCAATCTATCATTTGAAATTTTGTCCAGCTCTGGTTTGTTCCTCACAAGGATATGAAGTGAGGATGCCAGTGCTCATTAAAGCACAACATATTGGGCTTCCCTGGTGGCGCAGTGGTTGAGAGTCTGCCTGCCGATGCAGGGGACACGGGTTCGTGCCCTGGTCTGGGAAGATCCCACATGCCACGGAGTGGCTGGGCCCGTGAGCCATGGCCGCTGAGCCTGCGCGTCCGGAGCCTGTGCTCCGCAATGGGAGAGGCCACAACGGTGAGAGGCCCATACAGCAAAAAAAAAAAAAAAGCACAACATATTTAGGAAGCTGTTGTAAAAGTCTAAGTGAGAGAAAACGAGTGCTAGAAATTAAATAGTAGCTGTGGAATCTGAAATGAAAGAGTAGATATAATTCACATTAATTCTTGCAGGCTTGCATGTGATTGAATGTGCTAAGGTAAGGGAAAAAATATATATATATATATAAACCTGAAACTTTAATCCTGGGTGATATAAAGATTTTTATGTCATTATCAGAAAGTGGGCAGTCAGAAAGAGGATCTAATTTGAGAAGAAAAATGATATTTTCATATATATAGGTCAATGATGCAATGTACTTTTCATTATTCTTTTTTTAAAATTATTTCTCTAGATGGGACTACTCAGTTTAATTAGAGCCACTATTTTCTATTAAGTTGACACATGTATAGAAATGTTACGGCATGTATTAGAGTCTAACTAATTTCTTCCTTTCACCAAAACTCCCAGTTTGGAATATAGACGTTCATAATAATAAGGAGGATGAAGAAGAAAAGAAGGCGGAGGAGCGGTGGAGGGGAAGGCAGAAGAAGAGAAAGAATTCTCCTCCTATGTTGGTTGTCTATTCTCCAAGCATCACTTTACACACATTATTAATATTATTACAACTTAAAAATTATCACATTTCTGTGTGTACTCATTAATTCTTCTACATTTTATAAATGCATATACTGAGGTCAAAAGATGTTAATGACTAACCTTTGCTATAACAAAACTGGAAAATATTTGCTCTGAGACTTGAACTCCCCATTGCCTCACATGTGACTCTCTCTTCCTTGTTTGAAGTCATAAGTGTAACAAAGGAAAGTTTTCTAATTCTTTCTGGCCAGAGACATAACTTAATGCCTATCTATTTTCCAAGCAATTGTTGATGTATATAAATTCAGTTATTTGTCATAAGAATGGGAACACCTTAAGGAAAATATTAATCTTTTCAATGGAATTTTAACCCAAATTAATTTGATTTCAAATCATTACTCATAGATTGTATCATACCACATATTTTAACCCATGAGTTACAAAATGATCTCATATCAAGCAATCATTTCTGCATTCAGAAATCTTTAGGCAAAAGTGTAATATAGGGAAAAATGGAGAGACAAATGCCTACCACAAATTGCTCTCTCATACTAATTCCTGATATCCACTTGTACATATTTTCTTTAGCTCTCAGATATTAAAAGACATTGTGAATTCTGTGACCTAAGGAAGTTCTAGAAACTGCTAGCATTTGGAAAAAGTCTGAAATCTTTCCCAGCCTGCCTCAGTTAGGGGTTTATCAAAAATATATGTGTTTCCTTCTTCTACACTGTGAATCCAACACATTTTTCTCTTCCCCTGGTTTGTGTTCTACCTACTCACTACCTTTTCCAGAATCACTGCTTTAAGGGCAGTGGCCAAGATGGAGAAGTAGAAAGACCCTGAGCTCACCTCCTCTCACGGCACACCAAAATTACAACTATTTACAGAGCAACTATTGATGAGAATGACCTGAAGACTAGCAGAAAAGATATTCTACAACTAAAGATAAAAAGAAGGAACCTCACTGGGGACAGAGATGAAGTATAGTCAAAACACATACTCCTGGGTGAGAGACCCACACATGGGAGGATGATTACAACTGCAGAGGTTCTCTCCAAAGAACGAGGGGTTCAACCTCACATCAGGCTCCCCAGCCCAGGAGTTCTGCACCAAGAAGACAAGCCCCCAGAATATTTGGCTTTGAAGGTTGACAGGGCTTACTTTTGAGAGAACCAGAGGGCTGTGGGAAAGAAAGACTCCACTCTGAAAGTGTGTGCAAAAAATCTCACACCGAGACCCAGGGCAGAAGCATTAATTTGAAAGAAGCTTGGCTCAGACTTATTTTACCTCGTAGAGCCTTTCAGAGAGGCACGAGACAATTAAGACTCAACCTGGGGACACAGATGGTGGCATAGCTATTTGGGGAGCTCACTGCACCATAAGGACACTGGTGCTGGCAAAGGGACATTTTGGAATCCCCCATCTAGCTTATTAGTGCTGGGAAACAGCCCTGCCCACCAGCCTGTCTGCACCAGCCCTAGGATGCCCCAGGCCACACAGCAAGCTGCATGAGAATACAGCCCTATCCACCAGCAAGCCAGCTGCCATAGGAACCCCTGAGCCCTCAGCTGCCCAGGAATCAGCCCTGCCTATCAACGGGCCAGCAACAGGCTGAGGACCCAGCCTAACCCACCAGTGGGTGGGCACCAGCCCCAGGACCACTGTAGCTCCACAACCAGTTGTGTCAAGACCTGGCCCAGGGATTTCCCTGGCGGTCCAGTGGCTAAGACTCTGCGCTTCCAATGCAGGGGGCACGGGTTTGATTCCTGGTTGAGGAACTAACATCCCACATGTCGCGTGGTGCTGCTCTCCCCATAGAAACAAACAAACAAACAAATAAATAAATAAGATAAAATGATGTCTTAAAAAAAAAAAGAAGACCCAGTCTAACCAGCAAGCAGGAACCACCCTGGGACAGCTTGGGTTCCTCAGCCAGCTGCCCTGGGATCTGGCCTCACCCACCAGTGGGCTGTCAACCGTTCCGGGACAGCCTGGGCCCTGCAGCCAACCATGTCAGTCAGGAACTGGCCCTGTCCACCAGCAGGCTGACACTAACTCCATGACCCCCAATCTTGCAACCAGTCACCCCAGGACCAAACTCCTCCCAACAGTGGGCCAACACTACCCCTGGGAACTCCCAGAGCTCTATAGTCAGCCATGCAAGGACTCAGCCCTGCCCACCAGTGGCTGCCAGCCTCCACACGAGGTAGGTCCTGGTAACCAACCAGACTGGAGTCCAGTCATGCCTACCGGAGTGTCCTCAGTAGCAAGCCACCTGCAAGAGGACCTACGCAGCCCACATAGAGGGCACTCCTAGGGCATAAGTGAACCTACACTTATACGGGCAATGAATCTACCACAAAAGAGGCAAGAATATACAATGTGGGAGAGACAGCCTCTTCAGTAAATGGTGTTGGGAAAATTGGACAGCTACATGCAAAAGAATCAAACTGGACTACTTTCTCACACCATATAAAAACAAACTCAAAATGGATCGAAGAAATAAAATGTAAGAGTTGAAACTATAAAACTTCTGGAAGCAAACATGGACCGCATACACTTTGATATCAGTCTTAGAACTTTTTTTTTGAATATGTCTTCTCAGGCACGGAAACAAAAGCAAAAATAAACAAATGGGACTACGTCAAATTAAAAAGCTTCTGCACAGCAAAGGAAACTCTCAACAAAATCAAAAAGGCTGCCTATTGAATGAGAGAAGATACTTGCAAATGATATATCTGGTAAGGAGTTAATATCCATAGTATACAAAGAACTCGTACAACTCAACATAAAAAAAACAATCAACCTGATTAAAAAATAGACATTTTTCCAAAAAGACATACAGATGGCACATGATGTTAGGCTCAGAATCACTAATCATCAGGGAAATGCAAATCAAAACCACAATGACATATCACCTCACACTTGTCAGATGGCTATTATCAAAAAGACAACAAATAAGTTTTGGTGAGGATGTGAAGAAAAGAGAATCTTTGTGCACTATTGGTGAGAATGTGAATTTGTGCATCCACTATGGAAAACAGCATGGAGATTCTTCAAAAACTTAAAAATAGAGCTACCGTATGTTCCAACAATTCCACTCCTGGGTATTTATCTAAAGAAAACTAAAACACTAATTAGGATACCCTTATGTTCATTGCAGCATTATATACAATAGCCAAGATGTGGAAGCAACTTAAGTGTCCATCAACAGACGAATAGATAAAGAAGATTTTATATATATGTATATATATACATACATATATGGCCTATTACTTACATAATAGACTATTACTCAGCCATTAAAAAGAATGATGCCTTGCCATTTGTGACAATATAGATGGACCTAGAGAGTATAATGCTAAGTGAAATAAGTCAGAGAAAGACAAATACTGTATGATTTTACTTATGTGTAGAATATGAAAAAAAAAGAAAAAAGAAAAAGAACAAACATAACAAAACAGAAACAGACTCAGAGATACAGAGAACAAACAAATCGTTGCCAGAGGGGAGGAGGTCGGAGGAGAGAACTAAGTGAGGGAGATTAAGGGGTGCAAACTTTAAGTTACAAAATAAATGAGTCACAGGTATGAAATATACAGTGCGGGGAATATAGTCAATAATTATGAATATCTTTATATGGTGACAGTGGTACTAATCTTAACATGGTGATCATTCTGAAATGTAGAGAAATATTGAATCACTATGTTGTATACCAGGAACTAACACAGTATTGTCGGTCAATTACATTTCAAAAACAAACCCATAGAAAAAGAGATCAGATTTATGTTTAACAGAGGCAGAGGCCTGGGAGGAGAGGGGGGAGGAAGATGACCAAAAGGTACAAACATCCAGTTATATGATAAATAAGTACCAGGATGTGATGTACCACATGATTAATATAATGAACACTGCTGTATGTTATGTATGCAAGTTGTGAAGAGAGTAAAGCCTAAGGGTTCTCATCACAAGGAAGAACATTTTTTTTTCTATTTCTTTACCTTTATTTGAAATCGTGGATGTTCACTAAACTTACTGTGGTCATCATTTCATGATGTATGTAAGGTAAATCATTATGCTGTACACCTTAAACTCATATAGTGCTGTATGTCAGTAAAACTGGAAGGGGAGAAAAAAGCAAACAAAAACAAAACAAACAAAAAGCATCATTGCTTTAATTAGTCATAAACACTGACAGGATTATGTCAATGCCACAAGCATAGGCATTAAGAACTTCTGATAACTGTGTAACCCCATTTACAAATGAGATTAAGTAATGCACCCGATGTTACACAATTAAAATTGACAGAGATAGGAAAGACCTCATTCTGAATAATCTAACCCCTAAACGAATATGATTGCTACTACATTGATGATACTTATGCCCAGGAGAATAGTAGACATAGTGATCAATCTGTTAGAGAGTGATCAAAATTCCATCTATTTCTTCCCTCTTTCTTCTTCAGTGGCTGGGCAGAGAGAGAATTTTCTTTGTATTGTATAGCTAGCTATTGGGATTCCAAAGAGGTTGATGGGATGCAAGAACTTTTGATGTCAATGAATCTTAAAAATTGTGTATTCCTCTCCCTCCCATAATACTTAGGTCCTTATAAGTAAAAGCAGAAACCTGTAGGTACAGGTATACGCAAATATAGCAAATGATTCCACATGGCACAGTGGTAGAAATGTACTAATTTTCAGATAGATGTGGTAATCTGAGAAGGATAAGAAGCATTTCCTCAAGATGTGTTTTAGTCAGTGGAGCTATATTTTAAATTCAAGTTGTAGGTACAAGAGATAATAGAGCAGAACAAACCACTTGCTGGGTGATTAGGCAAACAGGCCTGATATTACTCACTAGATTTAATGAAAAATGTGTTAATCAGAAAGGGAATGGTGACTTGAATCTTTAAAAAACTTTGTAGTGGCAAATTCTAGTGGTAATATCCACAAGAGGAGGCTTTAATTGATGTAGTTCTCAACTGCCAGTCCCCTAAGCCAGAAGAATCCTCCTTGGAAAATGGACATATCAGACTGTCATAGACCAAAGACTTTAACGGTTGCTTCTTCCAGCTCTCCTTATTGTAATTCAAGGACCACTCATCAGCCTTCAGTTTATGATTTGGTTTCCTGTATACATCTATCTACAGGGAAAGAATGCAAAGATTATGTGACGAAACGTGTCATTTAAAATGAGTCCATCAGCGTTCTGGTGTTTACAAGTAATCCCATTAATCAAGATAATTGGTCTCTGAGAGATGATGCACTCATTGTCTCGAGACATTTAGATTGAAGAGTCTTCAAAGGTGACCATTAGATCCTGTAACACAAGAAATTCACTAACGTAATAAAGGGTCCCTTTGAGGTTTCTGGGGAGTCAATCTGTAGACCTCACTCCCTGGAGTGTGCAGTGACTGAGAGAAAAATAATTATATATGTTTCCACCTTCCATGTTTATTCATTTAACAAATATTTGTGTGCCTACTATGTGCCAAATATATAATTTTGCTATATATTTGAATTTGCTCAGAAGCTTTATAATCTGGCCATGTTTTTCCTGCTTTCATTATTTCATAGCATGTGATGCAGCAATCGTTTTTATCTGACTCAGTGAAGTTGTCTATACATCAGGGTAGTTTCCTGCATAAGACCTAAAACTTTCTTGCATTTGCTAACGTTAACATTAGTGTGCTTTAATTTTCTGAAAACTGTACATTTACATTTGTAGTTGAACCTGCTCCTCAACATGTTTTTTTTACTGCCCTGCTTGTGATCTGTAGTGCTATAATTTGTACTGCATTATGAAATAGCATTCATTAAAATATTTTATTTTATGTGGAACAATGGGAATATTAAAAATGGTTGATCTTCATAGTGAGAGTTGAAAACTCAAAATTATAATAATAAAATAAAAATAATACCACATAATTTTACATTATGATGATAATTATATTATCCCTTAATATACCACTTGGTCTTTTGCTTAGAAGTAAACAACATGGTTAGATATGGAAGGGATGAATCTGACTAAATGATACCTACCACACAGGCTTCTAGTCATTTGACACACTTTATTATTTCTGAAATAAGTATTACAGTCTTATGGTATGAGATTTAATAGTAAAGGAGTTCTTTACACTCAACATTCTTCAAAAATCACTACACAACTGGTGTTTAAATATAATAGAATTTGGAGCTTCCCTGGTGGTGGCGCAGTTGTTGGGAATCTGCCTGCTAATGCAGAGGACACGGGTTCGAGCCCTGGTCTGGGAGGATCCCACATGCCATGGAGCAACAGGCCCGTGAACCACAACTACTGAGCCTGCGCGCCTGGAGCCTGTGCTCCGCAACAAGAGAGGCCGCGATAGTGAGAGGCCCATGCACCGCAATGAAGAGTGGCCCCCGCTTGCCACAACTAGAGAAAGCCCTCGCACAGAGATTAAGACCCAACGCAGCCAAAAATACATAAATAAAATAAAAAGATAGTAGTTGCACTCATACCTGTACTTAAAAAAAAAAAAAATATATATATATATATATATATATATATAATAGAATTAAAGTTGTATACCAGAGAGTGAATGGGCTCAGATATAAGAGCTCTTTCTTAATAGTAAACAGCTGTGTGATAAGAAGTACTTCAATTGAAACTAAGTTAAACATTAAACATGCAATAACCTCTGTTTTGGATTTCTCAATGATATTAATTCTGTGAAGATATTCTTTCTTGTTTTCTATAGAATACTTCTAAAGAGAGATTTTTCAAAATCAAGAAATGTATTAACCCTTAATCATGGATGGATTTGTAAAAGAAGCACTTGTGAGCACTAAAGAACTATTGTCTCTAATAGCCCGGGGTCCAAATATTTATTATTTAGGTAACAATCCACCTAAACAGTAAAAAAAATTAAGCCTAATTTTCATTCCTTAATCTTACATATTCTAATAATCATTTAATCTTCATTTCTTAACCTCCATGTGTAGGAATAAGATCCCTGATATCCTTGACCCAAATAAAATATATGCGGTTTTCTATGACAGCACTCATTTTTATTTTTATAATCCATTAATTTAATATAATTATATTGTACTGAGCTTAGGACTTAGCTAATTCATCATCAAAGCAATTAGTTCATTACTCACATAAATTGTTATGTGCCTATGGAGAGTAACCTCTGCACTGGCATGATGGCGACTCAAACATCCACCTGCCTTGTCACCCAGTCTCTGTGCCCTGTTCCCCTGATAGGCAGCTTAGAAGAGCAGATAGAAGTTTTGGCTCTGGAGTTCAGAACACCTAGGTTTGAGACCTTGTGCCATATACTCACTGATTTTTCTGATATCGGCAAGTTATTTGTCGTCTTCACCTCAGTTTTCTTCTGAGTTAAATGGAGACAATGATAGTACTACAACTCACATGATAGCTATGAGGATTTAATAAGAAACCTGGGCAATGTATTTAGGACAGTGCATTAGCACACATTCGGTTTCTTAATAAATGTTGATTATTATTACCTGTTTGCAGTTATCTTCTAAAAGATTTGGGTGTTCAATAGACTAAACAAAATGTATAAAAGCAACAAACTGGGATTAAAAATGGAATACAGAAAGTAAGAAAATTCCTTCCATAAGACATCTGTGAGAAAAACTAATTATCATAGTAGGGCAATTAATTTGACTTTGTTTCTTGATTACTAAACAATGTTCTGATAAAAAATTATGAATGGTAGTTAAGAGATTTTAGTCTAGAATAGCCTTTATGTAAAGTATATTCTCAAATTTCATTGGGTTAATAATCTGTAATCTGAGCTAACTGCTAAAATATCATCACATTGCAGTAACAGGTACTACAGACAGCAAACTAGTTCATGAATCCTTCAGGTGTGTCCTCAGTATGATATTTTGCGGTCCATGTTTCTACTAGCAGTTGAAAGTCAATTTTGCTAAACAATTTATATGTACTACAATTGGATTTGCTATGAAAATAGCAATAGCAGTTACATTTTGTATTCTAGAAAAAAATACATCATTAATTGTTTTTTCACTTTTTTACTGAGTGGAATCATTTTCAGTGATGATAGCTTTGGGAGCAATAGATCTGCTATTTATCACTCACAATCTGGTATTGCATTCAACACCTCCTAACTCCCCATTAATTTTATATCAAATTTACATTTTAACTGTTTGCAAAGTGCATTTATTTTCTAATATTTATTACTTAAGAAATTTTGGCACTTTTTAAAACCACCATTTACTCAGCACAATAAGTTGCCATTTCTTAATTGATGGGGAATCACATTTACATATACCTAATTCCATTTGATTTTTCTCTCTAAACTTCGTGCTCATTTTCAGCAGGTTGGGCAAGTGTTTTGGAATGGGTCCCTCTCCTCATGGAACTTTTACCTCACTTTTTAGCCTAAAGTTCTTTCAGTTGTGTTTTTCTGCTTAGTTGAGTCTGTTTAAAACAACTGATTCATTTTTATGAAATCATATCAGTTTTAGTTAAATTAATTTTTATCTGAACTTTCTTTATATTTTGTTTTATTTATTTATTGTATCCAAACATATTGAATATCTATGGATCTGGTTCAAAAATCTACAAAATCCATTCAACCTCATATGAATGAGTAGGACATTAAGTGAAAATTATTTTATAACAGATATTGCACTTTATCTTGTAATTTTCTTTTTTTAATTTGGGGATTACCTTAGTGGTTTAAAATGTAAGATCTTTCTAGGATCTCTTTCCAAATTTAAAGTCCTTTGTATGGTTTGTAATACTCTGCATAACTTTACCCTCACACCATTCTCACCCATTTTCTTCCTCTTTCTCTTTTTTTCTGTATGCTTCAATTACAATGACCTTTTTACCCCTCAGACATGCTTTTCCTCACAAGGCCTCTGCTGTTTTCTTTTCTGCAAATCTTCCCAAATAGTAGCCTGACTTTCTCCAACACATCTTCTAGATCTCTGCTCAGACACCTGCTTCTCAGAGAGGCGTTTCTTGACCACCCTGTTAAGATTTCACTCCTTTTTATTCTCCTTTCCCTTGCATTATTTTTCTTTATAGCACTTATCATTACTTGAAATTTCACTATTTGTTTGCTTGTATGTTTATTATCTCTTGTGTCCAGTGGAATATAAGTACCTCGTGGTGTGAACATTATCTATTTTGTACTCCAGTGTATCTCCAGGATCTAGAAGAGTGCCTGGTGGACACCAGACACATGTTATTCAATTTAAAAGTGAATTAATTCCTTCATATACTTTCATTTGTCTTCTCAGATGAAGGAAAAATGTCAGCATAGTTTAAATCAAGTAGATCTCCTGACTATGTGATATATTTTCCAACTTACATAAAATATTGATTTTTAATAAATTAGTACCTCTTTGCAAAAATTCTTATTATAACCTAGTGCATTTAATATCAATAATGCTGTTATTCAAACGTGGAAGAAGTTACTATCATACTTTTATTATTATTGAAGTATACATGTGAAAGGAAACAAAACAACTTCATAGTTTTAGGAAAGGTTAAGACACTCTCAGATTTCAGAAGACTGCTCCTAAATGTTTCTACCTGTTTCATTATGTGCATAAAATAAATATATATAGGTCCTTCTCACTATAAATTAGTTTATCCTCAAATTCAATCACATATCAACTTTTTATCCCCCAAAGTCATGTTTATTTAAATTCTTATCCTCTGACCATATTTTTCCTTTCTTTACAAGATTATGTTTTACTCTTAGAGCCAATTTCTAAATAGTTGCAAATATTACACAAATTCTATTTAAATTCCCCATGCTACTGTAAGATTAAGCAGTGCCTGTTTTGACCACATGTCTATGTGTCTGAGTATATATGACATAAAAGTTAATAAAAAGCTGATGAGTAATTTTTTAGCACCTAAACTATATTTAATAGATGGATGCCTGTAAACCTACCCATGAATCCAGCATAATCTTAATATTGGCAAAAGTGAAAAGCAAAGTTATGATTTTATGCTAATATTATGTATTTGATGGCTGCTCAAGGAAATAACTATTGTAAGATTAACCTGAAGAGAGCAGAAGCCAGTACCTTTCAATGAATCATTCTGAACACAAACATCCTTCCTTTTTTATTGGTAGAGAAAATAGCAGAATCCTTCCAAATTGTGGAAAGCAATTTTTTTCTTTCAAAGTTTTATCTGAAACAAAATAATGAGTGGTAGCATAGAAAAGTGGGAATTTGCCTCTTTTAGACAATTTTTAATTTATTTTTTATAACATACAGTATAAATATAAATTGTTTATAGTGGGCAACAATCTAGATCACTTAATTTAATATGTACTCTTTTCTCAAATTAAAGGTATCAGAACTCATATTTTAGTCTTGGCATATCTTTATACTGTAAAGTAGAAAATGGCACATGTTAATTATTTTTATGCATCCAATGATTTAAGCTCTTTCTGGGAGAGAGAGGGAACAGGACAAAAATTTTAATTGAAAGAGTAATTCCTAAATAGTCTTACTGACAAAGAAAAAATACCATAATGTCTAGAAATGGCCCATAGAATATATGAAAAAAGTGTTACACATTCCTGTTGGGTATTGTTTAATTGAACATTGGACAGTAATCAAAGCTTCCAACACTGGCACTTTTATGTTGTATGATATCAGATACTGAGATTAAGAGCTGTGAGATTTAACTTCATGATTTTTACTCAAAAATCTTTGGAGTATCCGTTAGCTTTAGTCTTCTAAAAAAAAAGACTGAATAGAGAGTAAATTTGTAATTTAGGCCATATACTGTCATTTCAGGTACTTTTCCACACTCTTTGGTCTTTCTCCCTTTCATCGTAGATCGTCAGAGTTAGATCAGAACTCTCTCAAAGCTCTGGTCCCTACTCGAGAACTAATAGAGTGATGTTTGTTTAGAGGCTGACAGTCATGGATTATCTAATCAGATACATTTAAAAATACTTTGTTAGATAAGCTAGTGCTTTAACACAGGGGTCCTTTAACTGTATCATTGGAGTTATGGTAAGTCACACCACAGAGTACACAGTTGTGGACAGATGGTTAACATCAACTTCCATATTTGTATTCTTTTCTAAAACTGCTCTACCTAAGGAACACCTATGCTGGAGAGGTCTTAACCATTCCCTTTTCCTACCTTCTCTTTCATAATCTCTTTTCTCTCATCTCACCGAAAAAAGGCATATTCTTATGTCTTTAAAATTACTGTGATGCATTTCCCAGAGTTTTATAAAATTCCATAGTGCACAACAGAAAGATAACTTGAAATACATATGTCGGCTGAGCCTTTTTTAAATAAGATAACAAAAAGCCAGGTTACAGTTTTATGTCTTTTTTTAATCTTACTACACATTTCCTAAAGGCACTATTCTACTTCATGGAGCACATAAAAATTTAGAAGCTGTATGACAGATGGTGGCAAATTCGGAGATACATAAAATATAGATTTTTTTTTTTTCGGTATGTGGGCCTCTCCAGTTGCGGAGCACAGACTCCGGACGCACAGGCTCAACGGCCATGGCTCACGGGGCCAGCCGCTCCGCGGCATGTGGGATCTTCCCGGACCGGGGCACGAACCCGTGTCCCCTGCAACGGCAGGCAGACTCTCAACCACTGTGCCACCAGGGAAGCCCAAAATATAGGTCTTTTAGTTTGATCATTTCATGAGTATTTCCTATCACAGCCAGTTAGTCATTTTTATACACCATTCCAGCAAAAAGAACATCAAATCTAATCATTATTTGCTTTCAAAGACCTCCTAAGAATATGATTGGTAAGGGGATTTACAAAACTTTGGATATTTTATCTTTAAACATGAGGATGCTGTGACGACTAGGCTCTAAAGTAGCTTTATTAAGATAGTCACGTTTTAAATTATAGTTTGGGAAATGTTTGGCCGCAAAAACATATTGAATTCAGATTAACATGAGTTTTGGGTATTTCCTTAAAACAGTAAATATGATTAAATATAGGACTTTAAACTTGCATCTTTATAATGTGCATTTAGAAATGAGATGGTAGCAAAGTGAATGCTATTAACATTTGCTTTGATTGAAAAAGGCAGTAAAATTATTTTCTGACTGGGAGTATAATTTGACTGATTCTTTTGAGAAGGAAATCTGGCCTTTCCCATTATGTAATGGCAGGCATTTTTTTCACTTTTGCAGGAAAATCTGCAGTCCATTCACTTCCTTTACAGGGTAGGTAGGGGTGGTTGGGTTTTGGGAATGAGAAAAGCAGGTAACCCAGTCTGTTTTCTTTGTTAATAACAGACCTTGTGGCATACAAATTAAACATGTGTTATTAGCAGGAGAACTCTAAACTATGGAATTTTAGCAGAATATTCCTTGCTGTCTAGGATTGCTTATGATAAACCAGCAATCCGTGGATTTATAGGGCAGAGGTTCTCTGGAAAAATGTCATATTAACTATATGTACTATCCGAGTGTAAAATGGAAATGTTGCATGAACCCAATGGTTATATGTATGTAAACAGAGTGACTATAAACCCTCCTTATAAACTTTATACATTAATCTGTTCCAGAAAATGTCAGATCCAGATGGAGTCTCGGGAGCTACTCCAGGGGTTCAGGGTATCTCCCCTGCTTTGTGCATGGGAAATATTCTTGAAATTACTAGGAAAAGTTGATACTAAGGTAAGACCTGTGATTCAGGTAAATTTGATTTGACAATCCAGTTCTTTGGATTATCTCAGTTGGTTTCCAATTCCTTGTTTAACAATATGGAGAAAAGAGCTAATCAAATTATCAGCTGATTGATCATTAAACATAATTTTTTCATGAAGACGCAACCCAGAAATTGTTCAGAATAATTGAGTGACAGTGTTATAAGAACACAGCTACTTTCAACTGCTTGAGCTGTGCTCCTCAGCACTTACATGTGCTCAAAAAAATACAGTACATCAACTTTAGACATGGAAATGTAACAGACCATAAGATCCCATCCTTATGCCTAAAGAGACGTTAAAAATACAAAAGAAAACTGGAACATATTCCAATAGGCAGTTATTGACTTTGTTTGTTTATCTTTGGAAAGAATGCAGATTACTCCTATTGAAGTCCAGCCTTCAATCCTCAAAAGACTTTGAAATCAGCTCCTGTAAAGTCCAGGTGTAAACCTCTCCTGGAAATTGTGTAACCTTCCTTGGTACAAAATAGACTTTCACTCAAACATACAATTAATTTTCTTATCAAATATTTACTAACTTTTAAAAGTAATAAATCCATTTTCTAAATTCTAGGAAATTTAAGAAAATATATACAATAACCCAAAACCACCTCTTATCTTATTTATATTAACCAAATATAAACATTGCTAGCATTCAGATGTTATTTTTAAAAATTCCTTTTGTTGTTATTGTTCATAGAATATTAGTGAATTTCCTTTTTAAAATTTGGAATCATAGGCTTTATTTAGGTCTTTCACTTAAACTTAAAACATTAACATTTTCATGTGTTAATAAATATACTTTGAATGCATGACTTTAATGGCTGAATAATATGCTATCAAAAAATAAACCAGGGCTTCCCTGGTGGCGCAGTGGTTGAGAGTCCGCCTGCCGATGCAGGGGACATGGGTTCGTGCCCTGGTCCAGGAAGATCCCACATGCCACGGAGCGGCTAGGCCCGTGAGCCATGGCAGCTGAGCCTGCGCGTCCGGAGCCTGTGCTCCGCAACGGGAGAGGCCATAACAGTGAGAGGCCCACATACCGCAAAAAAACCAAAAAAACAAAAAAAAACCAAAATGCATTTCAGTATTCTGTGACTAATAATGTTACCTCAATCATCTTTTTATAGAAATTGTTGCCTACATTTATTTATTTGAAATAGTGTCCCTAGGTCAGGAAGTTTATATAGATTACTAGGCTGACAGGGAGCAAAAATGCCTGTCTCTCCGCATTCTTCACATCAGTTAGTATGACGTTTTCAACTTTGATAGGTGAGAAATTTTAATTTGCCTTTCTTTGATTATGTAGAGGTTGAATGGTTTTTAATTTTTTTTTGGCATATGAAATTTTTTCTTCCATGAATTGCTGAGCAACCTAATCTTGATAATTAAATGTGCTGTTCATTTTATTCATTCTTCATATCCCCAATAATAAAAAATATAGCTATCTCTTTACGACCATCTTAAGGAACAGGATTTAAGGTCAATCATTTCAGAACATGCACAGACAGACAACATGCTCGCTATAAATGATCTTGTTTCAAGGATACTTCATTTTCCATTACGTAGGAGAGGACTAGTAAATAGTTCCTACTTGGGTACATGGAGATTTAAGGGTCCAGTGCAGCAGACACAAATTTTCATTTGTCCTGAAAAATAACGTATGGCTCTCTCACACAACTCTGCCAAGTGCTTTTCATGTATCTCTAACTGTTCTATTTCAAAAAAGTATAACAAATAATTTATATACAACCAGCAGGAAATATGTTTTTTATCTCAAAACAGTGGAAAAATAAAAAATAATAGCTTATCATTTTCCTAAGTGCAAAGGACCATACTGGTACTGGAAATGAATCATGGAAATCTCATGAATTACATATGAAAAATTTCCAACTGCGTTTGGAGTGGAAGCCAAAAATCTCCACACCTAAGAGCTGCTGATGTGGTATTACTTGTTGTTAGATTATTTTTAGTTCTGATAGCTGAGACCAAGCATTTCCATATTATTTGCATTTGCATCCCCTTTTTTAATAATAATTAACAATTCTGTTTCACAGTCAGCAGTACAACCAAGTTACTGACATCAACATTAATTTCCAACAAATTTTAGGCTACTATTCAGAGTGAAACATTACTGTAAACTACACTTAGCAAAAGGAATCTTTTAAAAGTCATTTTAGCAAAATTTTAACTACAAATATTTGATGTTCTATATTTGTAATTTGACTGAAGTGTCATCAGCTGGACATTTACCTAAGTTTATTAAAGTAATACAGAAACTCTTTTGTAGATATATTAAGTTTTGTTTATCTGATAAAGAGTAACTGAATTTTAAACCAATATTTCTGGGCAAGAAGATGAAATAATAGCAGAGAAAAGCTTTTTTTTTGGTATTGAGATTTTTCTAAGCCATCCTGGTAAACAAAGATGGTAGGCACAGTTAAATCATTTTTAGGAAGCTCTTTACACTAAGCTAATCTAAAAGAAAGCATCCTTAGGGAATAAGATAAGCCTACACCTGATAAGAGCTGAGCCTGAATACCTCAAAAGTAAAAATAAGTGACTAGAAAAAAGTGATTGCAAATATCTATGAAAGAAAAATCTGAAGAGTTTTGACAACTATAAACTCACTTCTACAAACGTACATACATATTTTCAGGTAAGTTCTCAAGTGTGAGACTATTTCTGACTCTGTGGGCCCAACAACAGAATCAACTCATACTCTGCTGGTGAATACATTCAATTGACCCAGCCACCTGATTTCATGAGCACAGGGATGTGTGAATGGAGTAACTGGGGGCTCTAGCTTTCTTGACTGTGCTGGCTGGTTAATAAACTTCAGTATGTAATTGTTTCATTTCACATGTATGTGTGCCATGGGTCTGTATATTACTTATAAAATTAGATCATTTGTAGGACTGTTAAGCTTTGTGGGGATGCAAAAAGTTCAATATGGAAATTAAAACAGTTGGAGGAAACCTAACTACATACAAAGACATTATTTCAGTCTATTCCAGTTGTTCTCAAACAGGGTAATTTTGCCCCCCAGGGGACACTTGGTGATGTCTGGACACCGTTTTGGTTTTCATAACTGAGGGAGTGCTACATGCATCTAGTGGGTAGAGATCAAGGATGCTGCTAAACATAGTACAAGGCACAGAACATCTTCCAGAGCTAGTGGAAAAGTACTGGAAGGCACTGGGGAGAGGAGGCAGGTTGATCAACGGGATTTGGGATGTGTACAGCAAGCGCATTGAGTTATTCCTGAGTTTGCAGATGTATTAACTGTGATTAGGTCATCTATGTCAGCTAATCAGTATTCATGGAAGTTAGGCTCCTACCCTTCCATAGAGACTAGGAAATGGGGTGTTCTGTCAATGTTTACATTTCAAAGAGAAGGTTCTCAGTTTCCTGAAAAAGACATTTCCTGGGTTGTAACACTTGCAGAAAGCTGGGAGAACATTGACAGATATTTCAAAAGGGCAGAGAAAGAATTCACAATTCCAAGTTTTCCAGTGTAAATCCTTTAAGAGAAGATGGATTAGGGGCCTAGAATCAGGAGGAAACCTCGCTAAGGTTTAGTCACGTTGAGGGGAACATTAAGACCATCTTAGTCACTTGTTATCAAGTTTGTTCACTATTACTTTATAAAAGTTACCTATTTCTTCCAATTATGTGATGACCTCCATAAAGAGTTTTTCTTTCTTTTTAATTTAAGCAGAGAATTGGTTGTATTTTGTGCTCAGTACGTAGAGTGCAGCACACAGAGATGAAATAAATCCTTTTAAAGTAAAGTAATTTGATTGAAATAGGTAGAACTTTTCAGCTCAAATATTTAACTATAATAAAACCTGAGTTTTTTATTCAAGTGTAACTGACTATAAACTATTTAGTAGGAAAGAACTAGATACATGTTACACTATATAAGTTAACAATCATAAATATAACCACTTGTTTATAATCTAGTTTATGGATGTAAATATAAGCTTTAGAATCAAACACATATGGGGTTGAGTCTCAGATTAAGCACTTACTATCTCATTGAACTCTGAGCTTCAGTTTATTAACTGCAAAATGGGTTTAATAAACCTACCTCGTAGATTACTTTAAAGATGAAGTGACATTATATGTGCTCTTCTTACTCTATTTACACCTTCTCCTTTGGTGGTCTGATCTACTCTCTTGGTGTCAAATACCATTTAAATAATGATGAACTTTAAATGTGTAATCCAGAAGAGTATTCTGAGCTTGGGATCCACACATCAATTTTCTTTTGATTCCTCATTTAGCTTTCTCATAAAACCTCACACTAACATAACCAAAACATGAAGCAGCACCATCATCTACACAGCTACTCAAGACATAATCATGGAAGGTTGTCTTTTCTCTTTCTTTCCCACGGGGAACTGTATCTAATCCATTCAAATATTTTCCATTTTATCTCCTAGCCATTTCTCAAGTCTATTCACTTCCCTCTACTTCAACTGTTATCTCCTACTCCATGCTATCATTCATTCTGCTCTTAATAATGAAAATGTCTTCATGTGTTTCTTGCTTCATTCTGGCCTTTCTATAATCTAGCTTCCACCAGATCTTTCAAAAGCATGATTCTGAAATATTTGGATACCTGCTAATTCCCAGAGTCTGGAATACAGTAAGCCCTCAAAAGTTAGTAGGCAATATTGCTATGACTGCTATTATTATTCCTACAGACAAAGAACTGTGGGTCTCTGATATAAATTTCCAAATCTCCATACCCTAGGATTAGTGAAGGGGCAGAAATGTCTTTCCTCTAATTTGTTCTGCAATTCTCATTCAGCTTTCTCTAAATTCTACTGATATCTTTCTGTGTATTCCACTCTGTTCCTCTGTCCTTACTAATTTGTGCTTATGTTGCCCTTCTGTATCAAGGCCCATATTAATTTGGCTAGTTTTGCAGGTTAGTTCTGGGTTGACAATGTTGCAAGCAGCCTGAGGTCATAACCTTTGGCTCCATCACCTACTATAGTGTGATACATGATAAGTTATTTAACTTTCCCATGATTCAGAAATCCCATCTTTACAATGGGTATAATAATATGAATTGTACGGAACTCACAGGGTAGATATGAGGATTAGAATTAGAATGTAAAATATTTATAACAGTTTTTGGTCACTGTCAGCACTTAAGACATATTAGCATTAATAATATGTGTTATCATTACAAAGAAAAATGTCATTATAGATTGTTAAGAGAAGACAAAGTATCTCATCTCAATTTTAAATTCTAGGTATATATTTTTTTAATTTCTGGAATTTCTTTTAAAGTTACTGACCTCAGCAGATCAAGACCCTTTGTGCCCTTTCCAGGCAAAGTAAGTGGTTGCTTCAGGGTTCCCAGAGTATTTTTAGTTGGATTATTGGCCCTCTTTCAGTTTTTCTTTGGCTTAAAAGCATTTGTGAGGTTAAAGGGACAATTTCACAAGGGTAGCATGGCCAAGATATCTGGCAGTAAGATAACTGGTATGTTCAAATTGGAATCATCAAACTATGGTCCTACTGGAATCATTTCCTAAGCAAAGAAATTTAACCAGGACAGCTGAATTAGAGAAATACTTGCTCTCAATTGATATACCTATAGAGTAATTTGCTAAATATGCTGGACTATATAAACACTTTTTTGAACAGATATCATGCTTTAAAGTTATTTTATATTTTCAGTAGTTTGTAAAACCATGCTAGGCATGCAGGAGATAATAAATACTTAATTGATGATTGATTATTACTCAGGGATTTGGAGTAATTAAAGCAAATCCTTGGGACTTCCCTGGTGGCACAGTGGTTAAGAATCTGCCTGCCAATGCAGGGGACGTAGGTTCGATCCCTGGTCCCGGAAGATCCCACATGCCGCGGAGCAACTAAACCCGTGTGCCACAACTACTGAGCCTGCGCTCTAGAGCCCACGAGCCACAACTACGGAGCCCGTGTGCCACAACTGCTGAAGCCTGCGTGCCTAGAGCCTGTGCTCCGCAAGAAGAGAAGCCACTGCAATAAGAAGCCCGCACACTGCAACAAAGAGTAGCCCCCACTCGCCACAACTAGAGAAAGCCTGGGCACAGCAACGAGGACCCAATGCAGCCAGCAATCAATCAATCAATCAATCAAGAAAACTAATTTAAAAATACAAATGCTACCAAAGCATGAAGAGATAATTTTTTTTAAAAAAAGCAGATCCTTATGTACTTGTGAATAACCTAACTTGCTTGTTATATATTCAAGTCAGAAGCTTTTGGATAGAACCTTTCTCTTTATCCATCATACCCCCAGTTATTGTCAAGTACAAACTCTATTCTAGCACATATTATTCTGTCTTGCCATGATTTGTTTACATGTCTTCTCTTTCCTCAGTCTTCCAAGGAACTCAAATATTTGTTGAATTAATGAACCAATTAATGTAGTTTTGTTTGTGTGTGTCTGTGTGTGTGTGAATTCTCAGGCAGAATCAGTGAGTGCAGAGGTAAATAAATGTATTTCCTTGAAGACTTTCTGGATAATGGAAACTTTACTCCCCCCAAAAGAGGGCAAGAGTATCATAAATTAATACTGGTCTGTTAAGCCTAAAATCCTAATGGCCTGATATGTTTGTTTTGTTTATAACAATATGTCAACACTTTGAGAGGAGGTATGTTCCTAGAAGCAGCAACTCAGTCTTCATATGGCACAAACGAATCTAATGAAACCAAGGTGGATAAAATTCTCTTAAATATAATTTTTATGAATGCCACGAATCCATGCTTTGGATATTACTGTGGAGTTGCAAAACCTAAAGTGTCAATTATTAATAACTGAGTGAAGGGGAGCGCCAGAGAAGAAAGCCATGAACCCAGGAAAAAGGTTGTTCTTTACCGTGTGAAAGTTCATGGTGCTAGGAAAGTAGACACAAGAAAGTATGGGAGAGGTTTTGGCTCAGTGATCCAATACTTATAAATTCCCTAGTCATTCTCCCAGTAGTTCAGCTTTTTCCAATGTAGTCCAGAGAGAGGAACTGTTTGAAGCTAAATTGAATTGTGTATGCAAATTCCAGCGTACCCTATAGGGAAAAACACAGATATTGACAGCAAGAAGAGAGAACATGCTTGGCATTGGGCATGTGGAGAAATAATTGAAGAGACTGAGGTTTGAAGAGATGGTGAAATATATCCAAGGTTATATAGATTCTTATTAATTCAAATTACATCTTCTGAATACCTATTATGAGACAGATATTGTGGTAAAGACTCTAATATGCAGTTTCTCATTTCCATATCAATTTAACTCCAAAAGGAGAATTGTAAGTGTTAGATTTGGGCAAAAATATAACACCATATCAAGACTGCTCTTTCATATCTTCAGTTAGTTCTAGAAAAACTATTTTACATGAACAACACTTTTAGGATAAAGAAAGTCTAATTCTATTGTCCAGACAGCACTGAGGCAATTCTCTTTGTCAACTCTACTTGAGTGAGAGGTAACATACTATTTAAAACCAGAGCTATTCCAGAGAAGAACAGAGAGGGATATTGGTAAAAACAAGTAGTAGTTAGTCTTTTGGTTCTATTCCTTAATGTGCATTTGTGAAACTGTTATCCTTGGACTGTTGCATAAAGTGAATAAATTTTAAGATCCTTCAAATCTAACAGCATGACAACTGACAGAACACTACTATGTCTCAATTCAAAATCAAACCAATAATAGACATATTTCTAGAAGGGGAAACCATAAGTATCACAAAACTCCGCATCTCCTTGTCAACAGCAGATTGGACCAGATCGGCTGGGGTGAACCTAGCAGATAGTTTACAAGAGAGATGAATGACCAATGTATAAACTCTAAACAGAGGCACAATAGTTTAATGCTGGTCCCAGTAATTATAGTAGTCCATGTGCGAAGGAAAAAGAAAACAGATGAGCAAAGAGAATGGCATACATATGAAAAGAAAATCAGAAATTAGAGTGGTTATATAGCTCTTCGGTCAGTCCAGAATTGCTGTCCTTCAATTCCAATTCATTTAAAGCCTAAACATACTTTCTCCCCTTGGGTTCCATGAGATTCTCTTTATGTTTGAAAACACACACCATCCTACCTCTTATTGAGTGGAACTTTTGTTTTCTTCAACCTCAAAAGATCCTAGCTACAACAAGCTCATTCATTAAAAAATCTCTCAATCTCATATTGATATACTGACATAACAAATTATCAACTGTCAACATTATGAAGCTTCAGTAACAATTGGAAAATTTTTACTCTCTTCGTTTTTATGTCTGAAAATAGATATCTGGGTCCAATTGGACTTATCTATGTAGTTCTTTGGTAAAAAGTCTTTTGTTAGTAAACTTCTGAGTTTTTGATTGCTAAATCTTTGTTACAAGGCAAACCTTGTTTAATCTTCAACAGATCTACATTGTTTTTTATTTTGACCTTAGGGATGTATTATTTGTTTTATATTTTTTCTGAACTTCAAGTTAAGAAGGCTGATTCAGTTTTGTACCATTATAATCAGTGTAGTTCACCTAGAATATGTGACTGTTTTGAGGACACTTTGCTCAATTTAGATACTCAAGCTCTCTACTAATTTTCCTAAGAAATTTTCATTGAATATTTGAAATATCAGAAACCATATATATGGATTTATTTCTCCCAACCTCTGAATAGGTTTGTTCCTCTTGACAGCCTATTCTCATGCCAAGTATGTTGTTTTCATCTTTTGAATCTGAGGCTCATATAACTTTGGACAACCTGTGAAGTATTTAGCATATCTGAACTAATGTTTACATTGTCTTGCACAAGCCACTTAACTCTTCTGCTAAGTTGACGTGAGTTATATCTTTATGTATTTTAGAAAGTTTCTCTTGATATTTGAGATATTACCAGTACATACTCACTGGTGAAGGAAGTTTTCTGAGCCATTAAAATGTCAGTGAAAGAGGATGTCAAAATTGGAATTTCAACTTAGGCACCAAGAAGCAACAATTGCCACAGAAGGTGGCAGGTCAATATTACAAAGAAAATGAAAAAAGATTCGGAGCCAAGATTCTCAGGAACCCCTCAAGCAAGAGCATAAAAAATGTATCAGGTTTAGAGAGGCAACAGATTTTTTAAGAGGTTTTTTTGTGTGTGTGACTGTTATTTTTTTTCTGTGTGTGTAAAAGTGCTATTGTCATGCTTTGAATGAAGATAGAAATATTGATTAATATCTTACACTAAACGCTTCTAATCGTTAAATTGAGACTATGTTTTATAACTTGAGATAAATCTAGAGCCGTCTGTCACACTAGATTCAGCACACATTTTCATCTAGTGGGAGAAAAAACAAGCTTCCTCACTGAATAAAATTAAAAAATAAAATTGTGTTTTATTTACATCCACAGGCTGTACATTTCAACATACTGGCTACAACAATTTTTATTTAGCCAAAATATGCTGCTGGAGAGTTATCTCTTTTTTGTTTCATACATCAGGTGGTCAGGAGAGGTCATTAAAAGTAAAACAAAACAAATTTTAAAAAGACTGTAGTGTTAGGATGATGACTCTTCCTGGAAACCAGAATTTATCAGAATATTTTATTTTGCGATTTATAGAACTGGTGAGAGGTATTCCTTAAATATCAATAATTTTTTGAAGTGACTTGCTCTTTTATAAGCCCAAGGTAGTTGGATAAAGCAGGGTATTTTAATGTAATATATTGGACCCTTGAACCAAAGCAATACTATCATTCAGACAGAAGTGATAAGTAATGAATTCAGGTTGGGGTTGAGATTTTGAAAACAGAAAAAGAAATAAGAGGAAAGCAATATTTTAAATTTTAGTTCCATTAATAACTAAAGGTAAGATGTTTGTGTTAATCCTGACAAGAGTAGGGCTTCCCTGGTGGCGCAGTGGTTGAGAGTCCGCCTGCCGATGCAGGGGACACAGGTTCGTGCCCCGGTCTGGGAAGATCCCACATCCCGCAGAGCAGCTGGGCCTGTGAGCCATGGCCGCTGAGCCTGCGCATCCGGAGCCTGTGCTCCGCAACGGAGAGGCCACAACAGTGAGAGGCCTGCGTACCGCAAAAAAAAAAAAAAAAAAAAATCCTGACAAGAGTAGAATCTTTGAAAATGGCAGTTGGCTGCAGTGAAGGGAACCAAAACCTTACTGGAGAGTTGAATAAGAATTAGTTGGCTAGAATTTTTTTAAAAGCTTAATAAATGGAGAAGAGTAGCCTTTTTATATGCTCCAAGGAGAGCCAAAGGGGGAAACCTAACTATATTTCTATGGAGAAGAGAAGAAAATGAAAACTAGCACAACTCATATTTCTAATACACGATTGAAAGAGAATGAGAAGGGACAGGGAATGAAAGCGAGCACTGAGAGGTTATGAAGAGAATCCAGTGCAGGTAGGTGAGGTAGTCTTTATCTCTAAGCCTAGTTAGTCAACAGAATAAGAGACAGAAGGAGAGAGAAGCTGCCACCACTAGAAAAGACTGTCCTAGTGCTAAGAGACAATTATGGTGATACAGCTTCATTTCACTGAATATGTTACTCACTCAAAAAGTCATTTTAACAACCCGTAGTTGATTTTATATGGGTTGGAATTGATATAACCGAACTGATGGAAGAAATAGACAACAATAAAAATAGTGTCCATTTATCAAGTTTGCCATCATTAAAACATCCCCATGCAGCTTAATACCATTGACAACAGAGATCTGAGAAGCTGTAGTTAATTAGAGAACCACCTTAGTAATAAAATGTGAGCTATTGACATCTGCATACCATTATGTTTGAGAAACAGTCACATAAATTCAGGACAATTAATATTTTATATTTAACTTTTGGGTTTCATAGCCTGACTATATGGTACTGGATTCACAGAGTCTCCCTGCTTCTTCTCCTTTTTTTTTTCTGTCTATGACTACTTTTCAATCATTTCACTTAGAGTCAATAGGTTCATCAAAGTGTGGGAGGAAGATGACAGAGAGGCTATAAAACCTGAACCAGTTAGTATCTGCAATTGCTAGTAGTACTGTCAAGAGCTTATAAAGAGGGAAAGATGGAAAATATTATCTAAAATTACATTAGGGTATTATTGTGGCTTAAAATTACCCATGCAATTTTTGTCTCTCATTATCACATGTAATTGAGAAGTAGCTGTTCATGACAAGGCAATAATAAGCAAAAATTCTTGTCCTTAACAAACAATAGAAGCTGTTAGCTTTTTAAGTATTAACTTAAGTATTAGCTAATACTCTACCAGTTTTAATTAGTGGAATTATTCCCTTTCTACTACATTAGTGCTTACTTAAATGTAAAGAAACCCAACTATTTCTGAAAAGCAGGACAGAACTTATTCCATTTCATTCATAGGCATATGTTCTTTTCGAATGTTACGCAATTGAATTTGTAAAATTGTTTTCAATTAATCTGCAATTGTAAAATTAATATATTTTATTATATTTTGTTATTAAAATTTTCTAAAAAACACAGTCTTACAATCTGAAAATACATTTCCCTTTACAATACCACCTTCTTTAATCTTGCTTCCTAGAGATAACCAGTCACCATTAACAATTTAGTTTGTAACTTGCCAGAATATTTTCCATGAACATGTAGACATACGATTATGCTACCTATACATAACCTGCTTATTGAGGAGTCACAATTCATTCGATAATCAACATAATGCCTTTTAGTTTTATGGCTTCTATCTTCAGAAACAGTATGTTTAATTCTTTTCTCTCAACTATCTCTTCCCTTAAATTCCCTACTTTTGTTTATTAAAATTGAACTCAGTATTCAGTACATTTTAAGATTCTAATATCTTATGTAATTCTATTCCCTCTAGCATTTCTCACTTGTATTTCCTTTTCTTTTCTGGGGAAGGGAGTCACAGGACTCAAAATAAGAAAGCAGAAGAGACAGTGGTCTGCTCTTTCACTCTCTGGCTGCAGCCCTCTGGGTTTGGACCCTCTGGGCGTGGGAAAGGGAAGAGCAAAAGTGGAGACCAGTGTTTTTCTTATGAATGTGGACTCACCTCTAGTGGTAGGGGAAGTCTCCAGGCTCATGTTGATTTGTTCAGTTTCTATCAGGTTCTCTCCACTGCTGGTGGCCTCCACTGGTGTGTGATCTCTGAGTTCACAATGTGTATGATTTCTTGAGGTAGATTAAATCAATAGCTTCTCTCCCAGTCATACAGAAACACCTGAGGGAGAACAACCCATCTCCCTTTTTGGCCCTGATCAGCACCCTAGTCTCTGTACAGGGCATGACTTCCCTGGGCACCAACAGCTCTTACCTCTACGCCGGGCTCTATACTCCTTTATGAGACCCTTTTTATTCTCCAAGAATTGCAGAGATTGGCATGGGTGTCTGCTGCCCTCATCTCAGGCATACTATACCAAAGATCTTTTCCAGCCTACTGCTGGCTACTCTCAAAAGCCTCTACCTTCAGGAACCTCACACAAGATATTGCCTTCAGCCTCAGAATTCATACTTTCTTCCAAACTCCAGAAACACAGGCCCAGTTTTTGCAGAAACTTTGTCACCACATTTCAGTGTTTCGGTTGCAGTAGAGAAGCCTGAGTTTCAGTGGGAAAGAAGATGCTCATCTCCTTCTAGAAAACCACTCTCAGTATCTACCAGACAGTTTCTTAGAGCTACCCATTCATTTGGTTTTGAGTGAAGTGGGACTCAAACCCCCTCCCCTGCTGAGAGGGAAGGAAGTTACCTCTCACCCCTAACACTTATCATCACTAACACTACCTTTCCCATAATGCCCTGGTCCCTCCTGCTCTCTCTTCTTCCCAGTCCTCTCCTGGGAAGGGTGCAGGGGAAGATTTTTGAGTGGAGATGCATTTTCAGAGTTTGTTTTTTTCTCTTTCCTCTTAGTAAGTGCAAGAAAGTATCTGACCCTAGCCATCATTTGGGGGCCAATAGGAAATGGCCCACTCAGTACAATGTCGCACAGATGTAAACACATTCACACACATGCATACAAAGTGCAAAAGCATATTACTATACTATCCACCTTGTTATGCAAATTGATATTGTTTAACATTTTATCAATATTTCCCTCACTGTAAATATAGTGCCACCACTTTCTATTAGTAGAGTGAAACTGCTATGTCTTCAATGGCTGTATCTTTTATTTTGAGCTTTCTGATTAGCTAACATTTATTATGGCATACATAGCATTTTACTTACATCTATGCAAATGCACTTTTTTATTTTTCAAAAGAAATTCTTTTAAGCTTTAAAATATTTTTTAAAATTATTAAAGTTAGAATACCTTTGATTATATGCAGTAATTCGAAAAAATAGCATCAATATTGAATTAAACCACATGAATTGGCTTTTTTTACGTTTTTTAATTCTTCTTTATAATTCTTCAAATTTTATTTATTCTTTTTTTTGCAAAATCAATGTACATTTTGTTTTAATTTTATTCCAATGTTTTTGTATGCTGTTTTTTTAAATGAGATTATTTTCAGTGTAATAATATTGTAAGTATGTAAGGAAGCTATTTCTGTGGAGCTGAAAAAATAAAAGTGCTCATGAATGAAACTCTGAAATAGTCTTTTTCAGAGTTTGAATAGTTTGAATTTGATAATTCAAATTATCAAACTATTATCAAACTATTATTTCAGAGTTTGAATAACAGTTTGAATTTGATAGCTTTAAATTTTTCTTTCAGTTGTACTAGGTAACTTATGTTTTCTATTTGTAACTCTTTTGACCTTTTTTTTCTCATGGAAACATTATGTTCTGATTTTTTGTCTTGTTTTGTTTTAGAATTGCACACAGTATTTTCTGATAATATCTATTCTACCTTCAAATTATATGTACTCATGTTATCTCCTTTTTCTTTGACTTTTGAATATTATTTGACAATTTCATTATTTTACAAAGACTTGGCCCTTGGAGTGACTTATTCATTTTATTGTTTTACTGCTTTTATAACTCATGATTTTCAATGTTTAATGTGATTGCTCATCTTCATTTGTTTCCCAAAAGTTTTGTTTCAGAGTTTCTGATTTTTAGTTTACTGAATTTCTCTAAGGTCACTCATGTAACCATCTACTGTAAATGCTTAATAGACACTATAAAAAGCTTTATCTTTTCATTGGAAGGTGAAAATTTGGACACATAATTACCATATAATCGTTAATAATTACTTAATTCAGCTATCTCATTTATTTTTCTACTTAATAGTTAAATACTGAGAAAGCTATGTTAAAATTGTTAATCCTTCCTAAGAGTTCAATGATTCATTTATACATGTTAGTGACATAAAACTATAGATTATTATAAATTTTGTTTCTCAAATAATAAAAACTTCATTTAGTAGAGTTAATTCAGAGTCTACCTAGATTCATGTATATATTTCTTAATTTACTTGTTTATTTATTTTTGGGTGTGTTGGGTCTTCGTTGCTAGGCACAGACTTTCTCTAGTTGCGGCGAGCGGTGGCTACTCTTGTTGTGGTGAGCAGGCTTCTCATTGTGGTGGCTTCACTTGTTGCGGAGCACGGATTCTAGGCACGTGGGCTTCAGTAGTTGTGGCACACGGGCTTAGTTGCTCCACGGCATGCAGGATCTTCCCGGACTAGGGATTGAACCCGTGTGCCCTGCATTGGCAGGTGGATTCTTAACCACTGCACCACCAGGGAAGTCCTTAGATTCATATTTATATTTTGCTTTCTGTTTTCTTTAAAGGCCTGTAGCTGGTGTATATTTTACCCTGTATTTACCTAATTATTTGAGTTTTTGTGGAAGCAGTGTTTGTCTAAATTTTGGTGTTGTTTTTCTATTTTAATGATGGATTTAAATACTTTAAATTTATTGCCATGACTCATTTTAATTATTGGTTTATTTTCTACTCATTAGATTGCCAGTTTCTTGAGGCCTGGAATTATGTAGTTTGTCTATACATCCCCAAAGACTAGTATAAATTCTTGTTCGTAGACCATACTAAAAAAGTAATTCTTGGATGAACAAATGAATCTCCTCTATCCCTTCATTTTTCATTCATCAACTTATACTACGATCCCAGATCAAGTGTCAAAATATTCCATTTTAGTCCTTAAAACTCCAAATTTCACAGTTTTTATAGCAATTAGCTTATAAAATAAATAAGAAATTAAACACATTTCTAGTAGTGTAAAAATGGTTAAATTGGTAATGCCAAACTCCTCAGTGTTTTATAAACTAATGCAGGAGCTTATTTTACTTTTAGAAGTGTAATCTTTAGGTTTTTCTAAAATCATTGGCCAAATCACTAGAAGCAATCTTTATTTGGAATAAATAATAGGACTAGTTACTATTTATTCTGAAAATAATCTCACTGAGCTGTTGTGAAGAATTTTGAGGAGGCAAATCCCTTTTGGTGTTAAATTACAAAACATAATAAATTCTGTTGGAAATCGATACTCTGGAACTTCTGGCACATACGTTATAGATGACTTATTTTGACATTCATTTAAAATTTAATCCTTAAATTAAAATTATTTTCACAATTAATTATAAGGTTACATACAGAATTATTCTGAATCACATATATTAAAATTTACTTTTCTAAGCATCTTGGATGTAATAAAAATGTACTTATTTAAGTTGCTTGATTAAAAGAGCAGTAGGAGTTAAAGAAATATGAACTGTAGGATATTTTTCAATCAATGCAATGACTGGAAATAGACCAACATATTGCCTTGAAGACAATCAGATCTCAGTGTGCTTTATTATTTTGTATACATTACTTATGCATTGAAATCTAAAGCTTTTAATATGTAAAATTAGAATATATACATTATATGTTTCAAGTAGTTTTGAAGTAAGAATGAAATTGTGAATTTAAACAAAATTAAAATTGTGCCTGAATTTAGTAAATATTGTGACCAGGATTAGAGTCCAGATCAGTCACCAAATCCTCAAGAAGGAAGGGGAAGAAATCGTGAGTATTCTCACTCACACACCCCTCACATATTCTCAATGAACTGGCAAAAAGAATTCATGGAGAAACAGTGGTCCCCACCAGCAGGTCTTCAGCATCCTCATGACTATGATCTCTGATTTTTAGGGCTAATTCTTCCCTTTACTTTCCAGACTTAACCATGATTTAAAATGTCTCCCAGGGGCTTCCCTGGTGGTGCAGTGGTTGAGAATCTGCCTGCCAAGGCAGGGGACATGGGTTCGAGCCCTGGTCTGGGAAGATCCCACATGCCGCGGAGCAACTAGCCCCGTGAGCCACAATTACTGAGCCTGCGCATCTGGAGCCTGTGCTCCGCAAAAAGAGAGGCCGTGATAGTGAGAGGCCCACGCACCGCGATGAAGAGTGGCCCCCAGTTGCTGCAACTAGAGAAAGCCCTCGCACAGAAACGAAGACCCAACACAGCCATAAATAAATTAATTAATTTTAAATAAATAAATAAATAAATAAAATGTCTCCCTCCTTTTCCCTACTAGTTTAGAGAAAGCAGGGTGATTTTATGAAAAATCATCAAAAAGACTTTACTGAAGAAATAAAACAAAGAAAATAGAGCTAACAAAAAGATTATGAAATAAAACATAAATCTACAATGCTTTCTGATGATAAATGGGTTAAATGTTATTCACAGACCTGAGTTTCATGCATTCTCCTTATACAATTCCATGGTTTTTGCCAAGAAAATTTTCTTTTCATATGTGTAAATAATTATTCCTATTCATCTCATTTTTTCCCCTACATATTCTCCTGGAGTGGACCAATATATAAGCTTATTAGACAGCTGACTATTTTCAAGATGTCATGGACAATAGTATATTATTCCTTTAACTCACGTTCAGAGGCTTTAACTACCTTAGAAATCTACAACAGAACTTTTTACAAATTACTGTGTAAACTAATGCATAAAATGCATAAATGTATTAGTGATTATGTGCAAAAATACTACTAGTGAATCATGTTTATCTAGAATAGACAATGTTTTATACTCTAAATGTGCAAGTTTACTACTATATTATCTTGCTCTTTCTACTGATTACAATTTGTATCATTTCCAAATCTGTATCAAAGTCTGAAAATATATTATACCTGATCCTTAATAAAAGATAATTCATGATTTACATCAAGAATGTTATAATGTAACAACACATCCTCTTCCACCAACTAATTTCAAGAAAATAATGGAAACATAATTACTCTGTTACAATTTAATGAGTATATGAGAAGTGTCCCAATAATAAAAATGAAAAATATTTTTATATGCCACCCCAGGTAAAATTTCTTCTCAGGAAAAAAATGGTAATTTCAAAACAGAGCTAGAGATATAAAATTAATAATTCCAATAAATATAGTGAAGATAATGAATCAGAAGTAATAAACATATTTTCCTAGACATAAACAACAGATAATTAGCAGAATGAATATCACATAATCTATTGTGCATTATAATGTGGGAGAATTTTAAAAATATCTTTAAATGAAATGATGGTAGTAATTTGAAGGAGGTAAAGGCATTTTATCATGAAAGCAAAGTATTTCCTTTATCATATTTGCATGAAATTTAAATATTCTGGAAACGTTATCAAATTAATATGCAGTTACTTCGAAAATGTTCCACACCTGAGGACTTACAGAGTTACAAACTATGCTTTATCATCATCATCTCTGTTCTTCATTTAAACCTCTTTTAGGAACTAAAACTAGGGCTTCCCTGGTGGCGCAGTGGTTGAGAGTCCGCCTGCAGATACAGGGAACACGGATTCGTGGCCTGGTCCAGGAAGATCCCACATGCCGCGGAGCAGCTGGGCCCGTGAGCCATGGCCGCTGAGCCTGAGCGTCCGGAGCCTGTGCTCCGCAACGGGAGAGGCCACAACAGTTAGAGGCCCGCGTACCGCAAAAAAAAAGTAAAACAAAAAACTAAAACTGTTTCCCTTTGACTATTTATTATACAAAACTTTTCTCTCCTAAACTCCTCTGCAACGTAGTATATTAGAAATGGATAACAGCCCAAAAGACCCTTCTCCTAGTACTCTATTTATTTTAGCTCCATTGACTCAGCCCCCACCATTTTTCCTTAGAATAAGAATATAAAATGTTTATATTGAAACTATTTTATTTTTCACCTGTAAAGTGTGAGACCAAGTAGATCTTGCAGCTTGTGTTGTAATTAGTATATGAAAGTAATACAACAGAGCAGGATGTTTGTTGTTATCATGCTAAAACTATTCCCATGGGGTATCTGAGCAGAAGGCACAGCTGTTACAGGGAAGAAAATGCAAAAAAAAAAAAAAAAAAAAGTTTTATGTAAGTCTTTATTTGGGAGGAAGATGAATGGCGTTCCTCCCATTATTGAAGAAAGGTTACTTCAAATACGGATGGACAAGCAACCTCAGTTCAAAAACAGGTTACTAAGAAACTTTCATTTATTAACTCGGAAAGTAGTATCAAAAATGACTCAAATGTAAAATGTATTAAAATAGCAAAAAGATATTTTAATTTAAGTTTGACAATAATATGAATTTATATTTGATATTGTATTAATTTTTGACATCCTTTTTACAATATTAATGGCATTAACTCTAAGTGGAAAATACTTATGTAAACCTAATAAATTATATACCCTTCTAAAAATAATTGACCATGATTTAATGAATTTATTTATCCTTATTATTTGAAAACACCAACACTATCTACAGTAAACACCACACAATCAACACTTCCTTTTTAAAAAAATGTGCTCCTTTTATTCAAATATTATTTAAAGCTTATAAGAGCAAAAGAAAACAAATGATTAAGTTTTATACTCTTCCTAAATCCAGGATGCTGGTAAAAACAGAATATTTTATCTTTAACACTTTGCTAAAATTGTTTCAGAAATGTGGTAAAATGGATGCTTGTTCTCCTCCTGTCAGATCCCTCATGTCAGATATTGTGCCCTGATTTGATCTGCTCTCTTGTTATTACATGTAAACGCATGTTAGGTGTTAGCCACATCCAACATTTTGATCTTTTATCAATAAATATTTATGGATAATATCTAATTTTATTTTGTTGTTGCTGTAGTACCTGTACCTAATGATTTGTGCACTAAGCAAATTATTAGTAATAATACCCTGAATGTTGTTTGATTCTTAAAAAAAATAATAGGAACTTGAAAGATTGTGATGCTTGTACGATATAAAATTAAATATACATATAATAAACCACTCTACATTTGGCATTATACACACACACAGAGACACACACACATATTTTTAAATCAATTTTGTTCACACAGCTTTAGGTTTACCACTTCTAATAGAGCATGAAGTTTGATTGTATTCTTGATCCATTCAGACAGTCTTTGAATTTTAATAGGGAAATTTAATCCACTTTTTGTTGTTGTCATAAGTGTTACTTGCGTTGTCTATGATCTACTTTAAGTTTTCTATTTTTACTCTTTTCATTAACATGAACTACGTTTTATAGACTTTTTTTTTTTTTTTTTTTTGAGGTACGCGGGCCTCTCACTGTTGTGGCCTCTCCCGTTGCGGAGCACAGGCTCTGGACACGCAAGCTCAGTGGCCATGGCTCACGCGCCCAGCCGCTCCTCGGCATGTGGGATCTTCCTGGACCGGGGCACAAACCCATGTTCCCTGCATCGGCAGGTGGACTCTCAACCACTGCGCCACCAAGGAAGCCCTGGGTTTTTTTTAAATATAGATACACACGTATGATTGAAGTGATGGTCTAAATGTTCCTCTCATTTACAACTTGTTAATAACCTGCTGAGTAGCAGCCTTGGGCAATCTTTAGATTTTACTAAATCAGTCATTAAGAGAGGAAACTGTGTATGACCAGCAGGAAGTAAATTGCCCTTAGTTAAAATGAAAATGTGTTAACTTCATTTGACTAATAAAATTACTTTTGGCACTAAGCCACAAAATAGGAGACAGCTAAAATTCCTACTGGGAACTTGAAATTTTAATAAATGGTATTATGTACTTTGATGCTTCTGAATTTGAGACATCTTAATTGTGTCCAAATAATTATATTTCAAAGGGCTAGAAAGTCCTTTACAAATATTTTGAAAATAATAAATAATTTTGAAAAGCATAGGAGCTGTAGCAAAACAGTATATAACATTTTGAACTCCTTTTGTTTAGTAAATTTTAAGAAATGAAAGCATATTTTATTGAGGAAAATATGTCTGTTTATTGGCATCTCTTCTTAACGTACAATATTGACAAAAAAATCCTGTGTTTTCAAAGCACACATTACTGTTATATGCACTATAAATTGATGCAAAGTGTTACTATTCTTGAGTATTTCTGCTTGTGTCTCAGCCTTTAAGCCTTATGTTTTCCCCATTTGAAAGGTATGTTGCTCCCTCTCATTTTTGTTTCTTTATGGGGTAGCCTAGCTCTAGTGCCATCTCTTCTAGGAATAACACCCCCCCCCTTTTTCTCCATCTGAATAAATACTCCATCCTTTGCACCTGGATCCCTTAGTTTCCCCTTCCACTATATAAAGTATCATAATCAACCAATTATTGATTTATCTATGTATGTTTCTATAGCACTAGATTGTAAAGTTCTTTAAGGACAGGGACAGGTTTTATCTATCTGTGTGTGTCTGTAAGACAGCAAAAACAAAAAGCCTATGAGCAGGATATATATTGATAGTTCATTCATGAATGAAATCGTAATTAAGTTTTATAGTATAATGTAGTGAATTTGAAGTTAAAAGTAGCTTCAGTTTTGCCCTATTATAAACTTTTGAACAAATTACTTGGTAGATAATGCTGAGGCTATGATATTTCCAGTCATATTTAGAGAATTTTTGAATTAATATTTGAAAAATATCTTTAAAGAAGCTATACATTAAGAAAATATATGAAATTATTATATTATGGTTCTCTTATCTGAAGCAGCTACTATGATGGCAAAAATATATCAGGTCTGTTTATTTAATGTGTTGTTTACTTAGGAGTGGAGGAGTTTCCTTAAAACATCACTTAGAAAAAGAATTGGCACAATCTTTGCTGTCAAATGTTTTACTTATTCAAGTTACTTTAGACAGGTTGATAAGAGATCTATGATCTTGAGAATGCTATTGTAGCAGTACTTCTTTTCATTCCAACTCATATGACATTTACTGTAGCATGAGTCTGAGTCATTTAATAACTAGGCTTACTTGGCTTAACTTTAGTTGCTCTTAAGCAAAGAGATTGTATTTTCAGAATAGATAGTCATTGAAGGATTGGGTATACACAATGCTCAATACATAGTAAGGACTGAGAAAAGGTTATACAATGATCCTTTGGATAGGAATGAATTGGGAAAGGTATAATCACTGTATCATAGTAGTACAACATTCAGAGATCCAATGAAGAATTTGAGAAATCAATTCCTCTCATGCCCCAAGAAATCAGACAAAAGCAAGTGGTAGTGGTAATGGGTGAACTTGGTAGACTTTGCACGTAGTCTAGTGTGTTCTGAGGTGAAATAGTTCAGTGTTTTCATGGCTATAATCATGTCTATTTCTCATTGAGCTCCAAAATTCAGGATTAGGCTCTTTAGAAGCAAACTTCAGAGCACAATACAAAATTTTATGAACCACTCCCTCAGTGATTTGGTCAGTTAGAGCAATTTACAAATCAGTTCAAATTAATAGACTCTAGGAGGATCCTACATCTTCAGAACTTGTTCAGGTAGAACAGTTTTAGTTCTAATCTACCCAAACCAAAACATACCATCATGGCTTAAATTAGGTAGCTCTACTTTAGTACTATTGTGGCTGAAATTATGGAATAATCTATATGGTTCTCCAGTAGGGCAAGATTGGCACTTCCACCTAGTTGGTGTTATATTTGCAAGTGGAAAATATACATTCACAAATTTGCAAAAAATCAGCAGGTGGCCTGCCTATCTCCAGTCACATCTTTCCCCATTTACTGACATCTACATGATGAAGTAAGTCAAATCCTATTTCACAGAGTTACAAGGACATTCAATAGTCTCTAATGCTACAAAACCTTTTTACTTATACCTCTCTTAGAATGCCCTTCACTGCTCACTACACATTTTTTTATAACTCAGACAAGACTATCAGATCAAAATGGCATCATTCAGCAAGGCTGTTCCAGATTTTCATTAAAATAAGATACAGAACAAGATTTTAAAGGGTCACCAATTGAGACCCAAATTGAGGCCCTAAGTGCTAAAAAATTATTGGAACTTTCTGATTATAAGACATATGAAAAATACCTTTTGGGGGAGAGTGACTGGAGGAAGTATATGACAGACTCCTGTTACAGGCATGCCTGGCTTATGGAGCAGAGATAAGACAAAGATAGAAAGAGAAGAAGGAGTTGGTATAGTAAGCCCCCACCCTGAGGTATTATAACTGGAATCTTGATTCAGAAACCCAGAACCCAACAAAGCAACTTAAAATGCCACATGCTTACTGTTCATACTGAGTTCAGCTGTTATTCTTGAATAAACACTCCTCATTGTTGTAACTTTTTAGGTAATATCTAGAGGTTTGAAAAAGTTGATTTTGACAGTTTTTGCCAAGTATCATTGATTTTACAGAAGGGTGAATTTTCAGAGGTTCTTCCTACACCATTCTGGAAGTCAGATCGCACCTCTTCTTTAACTAAAAATGACCAAGTTTCACTGAATCTAAATCAAATCTGTGAATATTGTGAATATTCGAAAGAACATATGTAGTTGGCTGCTTTAAACACTTCCTTGACCTGAAGGATGTCACACAGAAAAAAAAAATGATTCGTAAAACATTTTATCCTGACATTAGGTATGAGTATGCAAAAAATAACAAATGGGAATATTCTCCAATGAGCAAGAAAATTTTAAAAAATATAATAGAGAGGCACCTTCAAGGTGGCAGAGGAGTGAGACGTGGAGATCACCTTCCTCCCCACAAATACATCAAAACTACATCTACATGTGGAACAACCCTTACAGAACATCTACTGAATGCTGGCAGAAGACCTCAGACTTCCCAAAAGGGTCTTGGTGCTCTGGCAGGCTGTCAGGCCTGAGCCTCTTAGGTGGGAGAGCTGATTTCAGAACATTGGTCCAGCAGAGACCTCCTGGCCCCATGTAATATCAAACAGTGAAAAATCTCCCAGAGATCTCCATCTCAACGATAAGACACTGCTCCACTCAACAATGAACAACCCACAGTGCTGGACACCCTATGCCAAACAACTAGCAAGACAGGAACACAACTCCACCCATTAGCACAGACACTGCCTAAAATCATAAGTTCACAGACACCCCAAAACATACCACCGGATGTGGTCCTGCCCACCAGAAAGACAAGATCCAGCTTCATCCACCAGAACACAGGCACCAGTCCCCTCCAACAGGAAGCCTACACAACACACTGAACCAACCTTACCCACAGGGAGCAGATACCAAAAACAACAGGAACTACGACCCCAGTAAGTGAAACAAAATGAGAAAACAGAAAAATACACAGCAGATGAAGGAGCAAGGTAAAAACCCAGCAGATGAAACAAATGAAAAGGAAACACGCAGTCTACCTGAAAAAGAATTCAGAGTAATGACAGTAAAGATGATACAAAATCTTGTAAATAGAATGGAGAAAACACAAGAAATGTTTAACAAGGACCTAGAAGAAATAAAGAGCAAACCAACAATGATGAACAACACAATAAATGAAATTAAAAATTCCCTAGAAGGAATAAATAGCAGAATAACTGAGGCAGAACAACAGAGAAGTGACCTGGAAGATAAAACTGTGAAAATAACTACCACAGAGCAGAATAAAGAAAAAAGAATAAAAAGAATTGAGGACACTCTCAGAGAGCTCTGGGACACTATTAACTGCACCAACATTTGAATTATAGGGGTCCCAGAAGAAGAAGAGAACAAAAAAGGGACTGAGAAAATATTTGAGGAGATTATAGTTGAAAACTTCCCTAATATGGGAAAGGAAATAGTCAATCAAGTTCAGGAAGAGCAGAGAGTCCCATACAGGAGAAATCCAAGGAGGAACATGCTAAGACACATATTAATCAAACTATCAAAAGTTAAATAGAAAGGAAAGCAGCAAGGGAAAAAGAACAAATAAAACACAAGGGAAACCCCATCAGGTTAACAGCTGATCTCTCAGCAGAAACTCTGCAGGCCAGAAGGAAGTGGCAGGACATATTTAAAGTGATGAAAGGGAAAAACCTACAACCAAGATTACTCTACCCAGCAAGGATCTCATTCAGATTCAATGGAGAAATTAAAACCTTTACAGATAAGCAAAAGCTAGCAGAATTCAGTACCACCAAACCTGGTTTATAACAAATGCTAAAGGAACTTCTCTATGCAGGAAACACAAGAGAAGAGAAAGACCTACAATAACAAACCCAAAACAATTAAGAAAATGGTAATAGGAACATACATATTGATAACTAACATAAATATAAATGAATTAAATGCTCCAACCAAAAGACACAGACTGGCTGAATGGATACAGAAATAAGACCTGTACATATGCTGTCTACAAGAGGCCCACTTCAGACGTAGGGACACATACAGACTGAAAGTGAGGGGATGGAAAAAGATACTCCATGCAAATGGAAATCAAAGAAAGTTAGAGTAGCAATTCTCATATCAGACAAAATAGACTTTAAAGACTATTACAAGAGACAAAGAAGGACACTACATAATGATCAAGGGATCAATCCAAGAAAAAGATATAACAATTGTAAATATTTATGCACCCAACATAGGAGCACCTCAATACATAAGGCAAATGCTAACAGCTATAAAAGGGGAAATTGACAGTAACACAGCAATAGTAGAGGACTTTAACACCTCACTTTCACCAATGGACATATCATCCAAAATGAAAATAAATCAGGAAACACAAGCTTTAAATGATACATTAAACAAGATGGACTTAATTGATATTTATAGGACACTCTATCCCAAAACAACAGATTACATTTTCTTCGCAAGTGCTCATGGAACATTCTCCAGGATAGATCATATTTTGGGTCACAAATCAAGCCTTGGTAAATTTAGGAAAATTGAAATCATATCGAGTATCTTTTCTGACCACAACACTATGAGACTAGATATCAATTACAGGAAATAATCTGTAAAAAGTACACACACATGGAGGCTAAACAATACACTACTAAAGAAGCAAGAGATTACTGAAGAAATCAAACAGGAAATCAAAAAATACCTAGAAACAAATGACAGTGAAAACATGATGGCCCAAAACCTATGGGAGGCAGCAAAAGCAGTTCTAAGAGGGAAGTTTATAGCAGTACAATCCTACCTTAAGAAACAAGAAACCTCTCAAATAAACAACCTAACCTTATACCTAAAGCAATTAGAGAAAGAAGAACAAAAAACCCCCAAAGTTAGCAGAAGGAAATAAATCATAAAGATCAGACCAGTAATACATTTTAAAAAATGAAGGAAACGATAGCAAAGATCAATAAAACTAAAAGCTGGTTATTTGAGAAGATAAACAAAATTGATAAACCATTAGCCAGGCTCATCAAGAAACAAAGGGAGAACACTCAAATCAATAGAATTAGAAATGAAAAAGAAGTAACAATTGACACTGCAGAAATACAAAGGATCATGAAAAATTACTACAAGCAACTACATGCCAATAAAATGGACAACCTAGAAGAAACGGACAAATGCTTAGAAAAGCACAAACTTATAAGACTGAACCAGGAAGAAATAGAAAATATAAACAGACCAATCACAAGCACTGAAATTGAAACTGTGATTAAAAATCTTCCAACAAACAAAAGCCCAGGACCAGATGGCTTCACAGGCGAATTCTATCAAACATTTAGAGAAGAGCTAACACCTAACCTTCTCAAACTCTTCTAAAATTTAGCAGAGGAAGGAACGCTCCCAAACTCATTCAACGAGGCCAACATCACCCTGATACCAAAACCAGACAAGGATGTCACAAAAATGAAAACTACAGGCCAATATCACTGATGAACATAGATGCAAAAATACTCAACAAAATACTAGCAAACAGAATCCAACAGCACATTAAAAGGATCATACAACATGATCAAGTGGGGTCTATCCCAGGAATGCATGGATTCTTCAATATACGCAAATCAATCAATGTGATAAACCATATTAAAAAACTGAAGCAGAAAAACCATATGGTCATCTCAATAGATGCAGAAAGAGCTTTTTACAAAATTCAACACCCATTTATGATAAAAACCCTCCAGAAAGTAGGCATAGAGGGAACTTACCTCAACATAATAAAGATATAATAATAAACATATATGACAAACCCACAGCCAACATCATTCTCAAGGGTGAAAAACTGAAAAAATTTTCACTAAGATCAGGAATAAGGCAAGGTTGCCGACACTCACCACTATTATTCAACATACTTTTGGAATTTTTAGCCACAGCAATCAGAGAAGAACAAGAAATAAAAGGAATCCAAATTGGAAAGAAGTAAAACTGTCATTGTTTGCAGATGACATGATACTATACATAGAGAATCCTAAATATGCTCCCAGAAAACTACTAGAGGTAATCAGTGAATTTGGGAAAGTAGCAGGATACAAAATTAATGCACAGAAATCTCTTGCATTCCTATACACTAATGACGAAAATTCTGAAAGAGAAATAAACAAAACACTCCTATTTACCACTACAACAAAAAGAATAAAATATCTAGTAATAAACCTACCTAAGGAGACAAAAGACCTGTATGCAGAAACTATAAGACAGTGATGAAAGAAATTAAAGATGGTACAAAGAGATGGAGAGATATACCATGTTCTTGGATTGGAAGAATCAACATTGTGAAAATGACTCTACTATCCAAAGCAATCTACAGATTCAAGGTGATCCCAGTCAAACTATCAATGGCAATTTTCATAGAACTAGAACAAAAAATTTCACAATTTGTATGGAAACACAAAAGACCCCAAATAGCAAAAGCAATCTTGAGAAAGAAAAAAGGAGCTGGAGGTATCAGGCTCCCTGACTTCAGACTATATTACAAAGCTACAGTAATCAAGGCAGTATGGTACTGGGACATAAACAGAAATATAGATCAATGGAACAGGATAGAAAGCCCAGTGATAAACCCACACATATATGGTCACCTTATCTTTGATAAAGGAGGCAAGAATATACAATGGAGAAAAGAAAGCCTCTTCAATAAGTAGTGCTGGGAAAACTGGACAGCTACATGTAAAAGAATGAAATTAGAACACTCCCTAACACCATACACAAAAATAATCTCAAAATGTCTTAAAGACCTAAATGTAAGGCCAGACACTATAAAACGCTTAGAGGAGAACATAGGCAGAACACTCTATGACATAAATCACAGCAAGATCCTTTTGGACCCACCTCCTAGAGAAATGGAAATAAAAACAAAAATAAACAAATGGGATCTATTGAAAGTTACTTTTGCACAGCAAAGGAAACCATAAACAAGACGAAAAGACAACTCTCAGAATGGGAGAAAATATTTGCAAATGAAGCAACTGACAAAGGATTAATCTCCAAAATATACAAGCAGCTCAATATCAAAAAAACTAACAACCCAATCCAAAAATGGGCAGACCTAAATAGACACTTCTCCAAAGAAAATATGCAGATTGCCAACAAACACATGAAAGGATGCTCAGCATCACTAATCATTAGAGAAATGCAAATCAAAACTACAGTGAGGTATCACCTCACACCGGTCAGAATCCATCATCTAAAATCTACAAACAATAAATGCTGGAGAGGGTGTGGAGAAAAGGGAACCCTCTTTCACTGTTGGTGGGAATGTAAATTGATACAGTCACTATGGAGAACAGTATGGAGGTTCTCCATAAAACTAAAAAATAGAACTACCATACGACCCAGCAAGCCCACTACTGGGCATATACCCTTAGAAAATCATAATTCAAAAAGAGACATGTGCCACAATGTTCACTGCAGCTCTATTTACAATAGCCAGGACATGGAAGCAACCTAAGTGTCCATCGACAGATGAATGAATAAAGAAGATGTGGCACATATATACAATGGGATATTACTCAGCCATAAAAGGAAATGAACTTGCGTTATTTGTAGCAAGGTGGATGGACCTAGAGACTGTCATACAGAGTGAAGTCAGAAAGAAAAAAACAAATACTGTATGCTAACACATATATATGGAATCTAAAAAAAAAAATGTTCTGAAGAACCTAAGGGCAGGACAGGAATAAAGACGCAGACATAGAGAATGCACTTTAGGACACAGGGAGGGGGAAGGGTAAGCTGAGACGAAGTGAGAGAATGACATGGACATATATACACTAACAAATGTAAAATAGGTTGCTAGTGGGAAGCAGCCGCATAGCACAGGGAGATCAGCTCAGTGCTTTGTAACCACCTAGAGGGGTGGATAGGGAGGGTGGAAGGGAGATGCAGGAGGGAGGAGATATGGGGATATAGGTACATGTATAGTTGATTCACTTTGTTATAAAGCAGAAACACACCATTGTAAAGCAATTATACTCCAATAAAGTTGTCAAAAAATAAAAATAAAAAATATAATAACTCTAATGTAAATGTGCATGCTGTTTTCAATTAGCAGCATTTACTATTCCCCTAACTTTTAACACATGTAGCAGTTCTGCAGAAAACTCAAGGAGAAAGGCCAGAAATTATCTCAGATTATTTCAGTTAGAGTCTAAATGTTTTATATACTACTACTACTAATAATAATAAAAGATGACTGAAGCAGCTTACTAAACACAGTAGACAATTTCAGAAAAATAAATTATTTGATTTGAAATCAGAAAGTAGCCTTGTACTTCTTTAAAAACATTTAGACTTTAGAATCCTAGGGGTCCTCATTTCATAAGACCTAGACTTATGTAAAATAATGCACATCCTCCTGAAAAACATTTCAGCTTAAATTATTAACAAACTAATGACATTGTATTTACTTTAGTGGTAAAGAAACAAAGATACAGTTTTCTAGTATAATGAGAAAGAATTGGGAATATACTGTATGAGGAGTATGTGTAAATCAAGTGTATGTGGCCAGATGATGTAAACAAAATGATTTCATGGCTGCTAAAGGAAAAGTGTTTCAATAAATTTTTGGTTAGTTCACAAAATCATTTAGTTGAAGATGTCACAAAAAGAGAAATAGTCTAATTTTACTGTCACTACCACATAGATCCATTTGTACATAATTTGCTTAAAGGCCTACTCATTTTATTGTACTTCACTTTATTGCACTTTGCAGATACTACATTTTTTACGAATTGAAGATGTGTGTTGAGCAAGTCTATCAGCTCAATTTTTCCAATAGCATTTGCTCATTTTGTGTCTTAGTGTGACATTGACACTAATTCTCAAGATACTTTAAACTTTTTCGTTATTAGTATATCAGTTATGGTGATCTTTGATCAGCGATCTTTTATGTTACTATGACCATTCCCTGTAGGCTCAGATGATGGTTAGCATTTTTAATAATAAAGTATTTTTAAATTAAGTATGTGCATTGTTTTTTCTAGACATAATGCTATTGCACAGTTAACAGACTACAGCATAGTGTAAACATAACTTTAATATGCACTAGGAAATCAAAAAAATCAAGTGACTCACTTTATTGTGATATTTGCTTTACTGTGTTGGTCTGGAACTGAACCCACAATATCCTCAAGGTATGCCCATATTTATTCACTTCCTTAATTTTACGGTGATCCCTTCCTCTCCAATGGCTCTCAATTGGCCACAGAATAAATTCTAAACCCTTGTGTTGGTATAAAGGGCTCTTCATCAGTTGATCTCCGTATATTGTTCCAGGCTCATCTCATCAATTTCCCCCATCAGTCTCCAGAAGCCTAAAGACAGGTAAGCAACTATACTGACCATATTTGTAGTCCAATGCATTCGTACTTCTGACTCTTTTCGCATGTTCTTTCTGTTTTGGGAACTACCTTCTGGTTTTCTGCCTTCAGGATTCGGTTTAAATGTTACTTTGTAAAGCCTGTTGGGACCTCAGGGAAATCTTAAGCTGTTCCTTCTACCTCTATCACTCCCATTGCCAACGCTTTTAAAATGTAAGGAACTTAGGAAGAATTGTGGGAGATGAAACTGGAATGGAAAAGGAGTGATAATTTTTCAATGGAGTCTGAAGAAAGGAATTAAGAGACAGTAACATGCTAAAACAAGTGTGGACTCCTCAGACCAGTGATGACAGGAACAGGACTTGACTAGAATATTTGGAAAGATCCTCTTGGGACCTGAATTTCTGCTGCTGATGCTAGCTCTCTGCACACTGGCCAAAATTTATGATTATGCTGCCTCTAAAGGCATGTACAGTCTCATGTTCCTATTACATCCAACTGAGCTTTATTTGAACAAAAAGCAAAGAAAAGGTTTCTATTAAGGAAAGCAAAAAATGACGCTGGCAGCATTTTTCACAATATATTCTTCAGAGACTTGATCCCCTGAGATGTTCTATGAGGAAAAGCATTAAATGGGAAAGTAAGTACAGGAAATATTGCATACTGTCAAACTATATTCCTCTCTTGGTAATTCACACATTATATTCAACGTACTGAAGAATTTGCAATCCTGTAGTAGAGTATCTTGCTTAATTCCATTTAATTCAGTTTTCCCAAATTATTAATCACTTAGAATCACAGTCGCTCCTTTTTAAATTTTTTTGACTACTGTCCAACATCAATTAGCATTTTATGAAAGTAAATTGTGTAACATATAATCTTCAATAAATATTTTAAAAGAATTTTTGCAGTGTAGATTTTTATCTATAACACTGTTAGTTCCCCCTTTTGGGCTGAGTCTTGGCAAATGCTGCCTTGTAATACAACTTGAACTCTTTGGTTATTATTATTCTCAAAATTAGTTAAAGCCTGTAAGCCTGAATATATACAAGTAAATACAGCAAGAGTGTAATGCCTAAATGCAAATTAACTATTAATTTTTAAGTTTGAGAAGTCTGGCCATAAATGATATAAATCGAAATATTACTTTTACATGTACCACTCAACTTTTAAACTCAGACTTTAAATCCTCTAATAAGGTCAATGACTAACCCACTTTGCCACATTAAAAAGAGAACTTCAGGGCTTCCCTGGTGGCACAGTGGTTGAGAGTCCACCTGCCGATGCAGGGGACACGGGTTCGTGCCCCGGTCCGGGAAGATCCCACATGCCGCGGAGCGGCTGGGCCGTGAGCCATGGCCGCTGAGCCTGCGTGTCCGGAGCCTGTGCTCCGCAACGGGAGAGGCCACAACAGTGAGAGGCCCGCGTACCGCAAAAAAAAAAAAAAAAAAGAGAGAACTTCATTATTCTATCTCCAGGGAAGCCTAAGGTGATAGAACGTACTCTGTGTTCCTTACTGAACCATTACACCTACTAGATATTTTTGGTTTCCTCCTCTAACCAAACAATGCAGATCTAGTTTCAAGGACACCACCTACCCCTTACTGTTCCTCATTCCTTCCTCCTGTCAGCTCCCACTGCTGCCTGTCTTTCATCCGCATAGTTTGCTAGTAGATTTGAAGTCAACCCTCAAGTATATTTTTCTCATATACTGAGTTCTCTATTTAAAGGCTTTACAGAGACACACTTGAAATTAGGAATCTAGCATATAACTAATTATAACATTTTAAACTCTTCTTCATGAAAATTCCATTCTTTAGAATAATTTGACATTGTGAATGTGTACTATTACCTAAAGGATGAAGGAAATGTTGCTAGAATTGAATGTACAGCGTCATGCCCTGCAAAGAGTAAGTTATCACTATCAGCGCACAGGTAATTATCTGAAAGATGACGTTGACACTTACAAGGCTCCAGAAAAGAGTGAGAAACATACCTGCTTTATGTCAGATGAGTGTAAGCTCATAAATTGTTGCTAGAGATTCAATTTGGGGAAACAGAAATTCTAAGGCCTGGAGGTGGAAGCTTTGGGGCTCAGTCCTGAGTATAACACTTACAGGTCAAGCAGAGATCATATGAGGTTTGTGGCAAATTATATCTTTTTTCTTCAGTTTCTTCCTCAGTACAATAGTCATTATGTTATTTCTGCCTATCTCATAGGGTTGTTTCAGGAAAAAAAAATTGGATTTTTGGGGATGTCACAGCAGCAAGACAAATAGTTTCATGATTCCTCTCTTCTCTCCCTTTCTATCAGTCTTTACTTTTAATTCTCTTCTTTAGATCTCCCTCAGATCCATCTCTTCAATATTTTGAAACTGTCCTCAGTTCCCTTGTCCTCTGAATCCACTGTCCATACTAAATGTTAAATCCCCAGCTGCGGATTAATTCAGCTATTACCTTTCTTTCTTCCTTAGCTGGGACTGGAGTCCTAATGGAGAAAAATAACATACATTCACACATTGGTGCTACTATAAATCCATGTCCTCGAACTTCAGTTGGACTCCAAGACTGTCTAATAATCCCTCAATCTCCTGGACAGGGAACTGTCCACAGTGGTATTTCCAAAATATGTCCACTCTTCTTAAATACTCAATCCCTTCATTCCTCATTTTTGTCTCTTCTTTAATAGAAAAGTGGAAATCCCCAACGTTTCGTCTTTTTTTTGAGGGTGGGGGTGCACTGCTTGGCTTGCGGGGTCTTAGTTCCCCGACCAGGAATCGAACCTGTGCCCCCTGCAGTGGAAGCATGGAGTCTTAACAGCTAGACCACCAGGGAATTCCCAATATTTTGTTTTTATAAACATTTTGCAACTATAAAGTTACTTATATCATAACTCATCTGTTCCCTCATTTTTAACTAATATAGTGGGAAAGATGACCTTAGTCTTAGCAAAAATTACCTGCACTTTGAATCTCCTCATTGGCTACTTCTTCAGTGACCTGAGACTGCTGATTTCCTCCTCTATTTTATAGCTTCATTCTATTCATTTTTAAAAATAGAGTTTATTTTTTAGAGAAATTTTGGGTTCACAGCAAAATTGAGTAGAAAGAACAAAGTATAGGTATATTTCCCATATGCCCTCTGCCCCCACACCCAGGCAGCCTACCCCACTATCAACACCTGCGCCACAGTGGTACCTTTGCTATCACTGAGGAACCAACAATGACGTAACTATCATCCAAAGTCCATAGTTTACAATAAGGTTTACTCTTGATGTTGCACATTCTATGCGTTTTGACAAATGTATAATGATATGTGTCCACTATTATATTATTATTTAGAATAGTTTCACTGCCCTAAAAATCCTCCGTGCTGTGCTTACTCATCTCTCCCTCCCTCCAATCCCTGGCAAACACCAATCTTTTTACTGTTTCTGTAATTTTGCCTTTTCCAGAATGAAATATATTTGGAATTTTACAGTAGGTAGCCTTTCTAGATTGGTTACTTTCACTTAGTAATATGCATTTAAGTTTCTTCCATGTCTTACAATGGCTTGAAAGCTCATTTCTTTTTAGGACAATCCTCTTAATTTCACCATCTCCTTCCTTCTTAAGAAAGTGAATACTCATTTAAATACTTTCGATTCTCATTAATCTTTAACAAAAATAAATGAACGCACAAATGTTCCTACAAAAACTTTGTCCTTCAGAGATCATCCTCTCTTCTCCTTTTCCTAATAATCCAGCTTCTTGAGTTATTTACTCACTCTTTATTTCCTCATCTTCCATTTACTTCCCACCCACACACTGAAATCTAACTGCCACTCATATATCCAGTTTCTTTCCAAACTGGGATTACCTAATAAACCTTTTTTTCCTTTGACTTTCATGAAAAAAAAATCCTGATCTACTTTTCCTTCTTCTCCTTGATCTACCTCCCTCTCCCCTTTGATCTTAGTGAATAAGGTGGCAGATAGATAAATAGATGATAGATAGATAGCTTTCACTTTGCACATTCTCCTCAGACAATCTTATCCACACCCATGTCTTTTATTACAAAATAAACTACAGGCAGTCTTTGCTTTTCACGGTACCGTATTAACTGAAACACGTATGTATTAGAACCATGTCTGCACTTTGCATGGTTACTATGGAACCATGTCCATGTTACCAAGGGCATGTTTCCTATATGCATGAGTTTCAGTTGATACAATATATACAAAGTGAGGATTGCCTATCTTAATTATATATGCTATTTGTAGATCCAAATCTGAATTTTTCAACTTCCATCTCTACTCCCTTCTTGCTATCTTCTCTATCACAGGTAATCAGTCAGTAAGCATATTTACTAGTACATGCTATTGCCAAGCATGGTGCTAGACACCAGTGATACAGTGATGATAGTATTTCAACAACATGTCCCCTGCCCCCGTGTAATTTACAATCTAGAAGGGAAGGCAACTCCTAATATAATAAACACTATATAAATGATTATAGTTATCCAATGTCCTATAAAACAGACTGTAACTGAAAGAAAGATGAATCTGGCAGCTCTCTTTGAGGAAGTAATAAATAGGCTGAGATATGAAAGGTAAATTGCAATTAGGTAAAAAATAAAGAGCAAGAGAGAATATAAGGATGGGAAACCGCATGTGTAAAAGCTCTAGGGAGGGGAAAAAGAAATCAAACAAATTTTGATTTAGCATACAAAAAAATCTGGAGAGATGAATACGAAATGGTCATGAAGGGCTTTGTGATTAGCATTTTCTTTTGTGTTGCCCAAGTCAAAATCTGCAAGTCATTCTCATTTCTCCCTACTCCTCACTCTATATAAGCATTCTATTAACAAACTCCATCATCTCTATCTCCCGAATACCTATCAAATGAATTGATGCTTTCCTATCCCATTTCCTCACTCATAGCTCTAACCAATAATAGCTCTACTGGATCACTCTATTATTATCTGGCAACTGATTATATTGTAACTGTCTCCTTTCATATCCTAAAATCCAGGCAAACATTCATTGATTGATTGATCGATTGATTTTTAACAAACACTTAAAGGAAGCCCTGTTCCATATATAAACTCTTTTAATCCTCACTATTACTATAATTAGAAACTATTACTATAATTAGAAAGTACTATTATTATTCCCACTTTAAAAATAAAGACATTGACATCCAGAAAACCTATTGCAGTTCCCACAGTAGCTTATCTTGTTAAAAGCCCTTACATATGCTACTTCTTTTTCACTTGCTCACCTCCACTTTCCCGTTCCTCTTTCTCAAGCTAACTCCTACTCATCTTTTGGTGTCCCTTCACTCAGGAGGATTTCCTTTATCCTGAGACTTGATTTTATCTTCTTGTCATTTGCCCCAGCCTACACCATGCAGTGTTATAATCTGTGTGTCCATCTTCTATTCTGCACTCTAAGCTTGTTTTAACTGTGTAATTGTAATTCTGTAATTATCTTTTGAATGAATCAACTGATCGATGCATCATATGAGATAATCTATGCAAAAGTGCTTTGAAAAAAAGTGACCATAAATGTGAAGTATTGTTTATAAATAATAAGAGTATCAACAATAACAATTATCCTTAATTTTATCTCATTCAACTGACAATTGCCTACTCTTTACAAGACACTATATTATGAAGAGGGAATAAGTAAAATGAATCAGAAATAACTACTGCCCTCAAGGAACTTACATTACAAATAATTATATCAAATTACGTAGCTTTCTGAAATGAGTGCATTTTAGGTTATTCCTGTGCCTTAAAAAATAAAGGCCTAGAAAGAAGATATTTAATGCTATTTATATTACTTTAGTATCTTTCCTTCATGTTTATGAAATTTGGGACTCATAAAACAAAACACTTTTGTATAAGCATTACATAGACTCCTCTAATAGTTAAGAGGCATATTCTGTTTTATTACTGCATTTTTTTTAACTTCCTAAGGGGCAATGTACTAAAATGAACATGATACAGCACTACATATATTCGTTTAATTATTATTCCATTTATCTAATATTTATGAATATAATATAAATATCACATAAAAATACTGTGCTAAGAATTTTAATTCAATAGTAAACCAGAAACAGGAAGATTTCATGGTCATGTATTGTAAGAGTGGCCTAAAGATAGGAAATTGTGCCAAAACCCCCCTAGGAGACTGGAGACATGTTGTTGGAGAGAAGAAAGGAAACATCTTATGAAAGTTCTTCCTACCAGCAACACTGGTGAAGGTTTGGGGTTATTTGTTCCTCAGTACAAAGGGGCAGACAACAGCCAATGTGTACTCTCTGCATTATTGAAAAGTTGGGAAGCAAATCTACCACAATTCAAGACGTTTACTGGATGCCTCCAAGACAATGCGGCTCTCAGAGGAAGATTAACTCTCTTATCCTAATGATGACTTGTCCATTATCATCCTAGCAGAAGCAGAAACCAGTACCTTCAGCAGAGTCTTGGGAAACCTAAGAGATGCAATATGTTCTCGGGGGAATGGCTTTATCTTATGGTGGTCTAAAAATAGAATACTTGGATCTGATGAATCAGTAAGGGCATGTTAAGTCAACTGTAGAAAGAATATTCTAGGTCTAAAATCCATAAACAAGGACAATTTAACATCCCATAGTTAAAAAAATAAAACCAGTCAGTAAACTTTGAACATTTTATAACACTAGAAAAATTGACTATGACCCACCAGACTAGGATATTAACAAAAAAGATTCTGTGGAAGCCGAGTAAAATTCTTCATCTTCAAAACGTCCTAGTTTTTTACTCAGGCTGATTATGAAAATGTTATATATAAAATGAAAAATCTAAAAGGTTTGATATATTAGGTAGCTATTTTATACTGACTACTTAAATAGATGAGTAGAAGTTATTTCTTAATTGTGGTTGCTTAAAGATACATTTTTTTGCCTTATGCCCGACTTGGTTATATGTATTCAGATACTAGCATTCTGTTTGTTAACTTAATTTTTTTTATTAAGGAACAGGGTGGATAAACCAATAATAATGAATAATTAGATTAGAGATTGTATTTAAAATTAACTCCTACAATACCCACACTATTGGCAATAATGATGGTATTATTTTCATTATTTAAAAATATATTTATCAGTGTGTATAAAATAAGAAATGATTTTTGTTATTTTATTGCAGTAAAATTACTTATAGTGAAGTATGAAAATCTCAAGTGGGGATTGTTGACAATTACATATACCTGTGTAACTAACATCTCAGTTAAAATATAGAGCATTTTATCACTCTAGAAATTTTCCTCATGCCCTTTTTCAGTCTCACTAGCCTACCCCATCATAGGCAACCACTGTTCTGATTGATAGCCTCATAGATCAACTAAGAAATGCCTTTTAAAAATATGTCTCATAGTTGAGCAGAAACTACAGTGAATACCTTTTTGCAAAATGTTATCCAAACAAATGCCCTCTAAATTAAAAGGCAAAAATATTTCACATAGGAGAAATATCTGATGTTGGATTAGAAGATGGAAGAAACATTTTATTTTCAATTTAATTCAATTAAAAATACCTGCCAATTAAATATCAAATCAAGATTGGTTCTTTCAAAGTGGTATGAATAATAATTACACAATTAATACAAGAAGTTTCATCCCATAAACCCTCCTATAAGTAAGTAAACCCTTTCGACAGAAGACAAAGGTACATATTGGATAGAACAAAAGATTTTTTTTAACTGAATATTGAATACGTAGGAATATGAAGTATCTCCCCTAAATAGATTTTGAACTTTAAAACCAGAAATAGTGTCTCATTCATTTTTTTTTAATTGAAGGATAGCTAACATACAACATTACATTAGTTCTAACTGTACAACATAGTGGTTCAACATTTATAAAATATTACAAATTGATCAGTACAATAAGTCTAGTAACGGGCTTCCCTGGTGGCGCAGTGGTTGAGAATCTGCCTGCCAATGCAGGGCACAGGGGTTCGAGCCCTGGTCTGGGAAGATCCCACATGCCGTGGAGCAACTGGGCCCGTGAGCCACAATTACTGAGCCTGCGCGTCTGGAGTCTGTGCTCCGCTACAACAGAGGCCGCGATAGTGAGAGGCCTGTGCACCGCGATGAAGAGTGGCCCCTGCTTGCCACAACTAGAGGAAGCCCATGCACAGAAATGAAGACCTAACACAGCCATAAATAGATAAATAAATACATAAAAAAAATAAGTCTAGTAACTATCTGTCAGCATACAAAGTTATTACAATAGTACTGACTATGTTTCCCAAGCTGGACATTACATCCCCATGACTTACTTATTTTATAAATGGAAGTTTGTACCTCTTAATCCCTTTCACCGCCCCCAACCCTTCCCTCTGGTGACCAACAATTTGTTTTCTGTATCTATTAGTCTGTTTCTGTTTGTTTAGTTTGTTCTGTATTTTAGATTCCACATATAAGTTAAATCATAATAGTATTTGTCTTTCTCTGTGTGACTATTTCACTTAGCATAATACCTTCTGGATTCGTCCATGTTGTCAAAAATGGTAAGATTTCATTCTTTTTTTGTTGCTGGGTGATATTCTATTTTATATATATTTATCTATTGTATATAATCTTTATCTGTTGATAGGCACTTAGGTTGCTTCCACATCTTGGCAATTATAAATAGTGCTGCAATGAACATAGGGGTGCACATATCTTCAAATTAGTTTTTGCTAATACCCAGAAGTAGAATTGTTGGATCTTATGGTAGTTCTACTTTTAATTTTTTGAGGAACCACCATATTGTTTTCCACAGTGCTGCACCAATTCACATCCCCACCAACAGTGCACAAATGCTCCCTTTCCTCTACATCCTCCCCAACACTTGTTTGTCATCTTTTCATAATAGTGATTCTGACAGGTATGAGGTAATATCTCATTGTGGTTTTGGTGTACATCTCCCTGATGATTAGTGATGTTGAGCATCTCTTCATTTGTCTGTTGCCCATTTGTATGTCTTCCTTAAGACAATGTCTGTTTAGGTCCACTGCCCATTTTTAATTGTATTTTTTTATATTGACTTGTGTGTTAATTATATATTTTAGATATTAACCCCATATTGGATACATCATTTGCAAATATCTCCTCCCATTCAGTAGGTTGCCTTTTCATTTTGTTGATGGTTTCCTTCACTGTGCAAAAGCTTTTTAGTTTAATGTAGTCCCACTTGTTTATTTTGGCATATATATATATAAATGCTAGGACTGATGTTTGCGTCACGCAGGCTCTCTAGCTGAGGCATGCAAGCTCAGTAGTTGTGGTGCACGGGCTTAGTTGCCCTGCAGCATGTGGGATCTTACTTCCCTGACTAGGGATCGAACCCACGACCCCTGCATTGTAAGGCGGATTCTTAACCACTGGACCACCAGGGAAGTCCCAAGCATGTACTACTCTTAATCTCCCTTTCCTCCTGCCCTCTGATCTCCTGTGGTACTGCTTCCCCTTGGCCAAATCACATAGCAAATCAGTCACAAAGGGGTCTGGGTGATGCAGCCAGGGGTCAGCAACGTGGACCCAGAGCAGAGCAGAAAAACGTAGAGAGCAGATCTTTGGTGCCAAATTGAATATAATCAGCATAAGGAGTAGCTTTTTCTTTGTAAAAGTGAGAGGAAAAATATAAATCACTGGTATAGTTATGAATCTATTTTGTTATATAATGCTGCTTTGTTTTATTTTATTTTAAAAATGATGTATAATATTTGGAACTGTGTCGACACACTGAAGTAGGTATATGTGATATTCAAATATGGGATGCACTATTTTCAGTTTACTAAATATTAACTGTTTGACCACTATGTAAAAAGCCTGCTCTGGGATGATTGGATATTCTCCTCTATAATCAAGGATAGAACAAGAAACAGGCTTAAAGTATAAGATGTAGAATTTATCATTAGTATTAGTAAGACCATGACACTGTATTAAATATTTACCTGTCTGAGCCAACTTAGATTAGCACAAGCTGCAGACAGAGCTGTGAAATCATTTTTTTTATACCTAGGTGTCATAATGGTTTTTTTTTTTTTGGTTATGGAAGAATAATGTTCATCTAGAAATAGAAAGGCTAGAATTAATAATTCCTGCTCATAGGTCCAAAGAAATTTAATCTACTCATAATGCTAACTTATGTGAAAAAATGCCATGAAAATAAATTGCTCTAGAATTTTTTTTTTCCTGTCAACACAAGGAAATAAATGGTAATAGGCATCAGTAATGTATGCTTCTACATGCTAGTACAGAAACACTCTGTGGGGTTCGTTTATAAGCTTCAATGTCAAAACTACATTCAACGGTAGAGGCAATTTCCTGAAAAAAAATGTTTAAATATTATACTCTTGTTTGCTATATTTTACCATATGTGACTACACTACAGATAAAAGGGATTAGACTTTTTTTTCACTCATATCATTTGAAAAAGACCCTATAAAGAAACCCTTTCCACACACATGAAGAGTTTATTCATTTCCTAGGGCTGCTGTAACGAAGTACCACAAACTGAGTGGCTAAAAAACAACAGAAATTTCTACTCTCACAGTTCTGGAGGCAAAAAGTCCCAAATCAAGGTGTCTTCAGGGCCATCCTCCCTCTGAAACCTGAAGGGGAATCCTTCCTTGCCTATTCCCAGCTTCTGGTGGTTTCCAAGTAATATTTGGTATCCCTGGGCTTGCAGCTACATAGTTCCAATCTCTGCCTTCGTCATCTCATGTCATTCTCTCTGTGTGTGTCTGTCTTTGTAAGATAAATCATTTTTGTTCTTTTTAAGCCACTAAGTTTGTGGCATTCTGTTACAACAGCAATGAGAAACAAATACAAAGTATTAAGGTAGCTAGTCCCATGCCACTCAATATGTGCAATTACCTTTCTAATTCTGTTCTTTAGTACTTGTTTCTGATGCTGGGTTTTTGTTCTGTTTTGGTTTTGCCACAATATAATTTAAAAGTTGTACTCAACGGTGATACTCAAAAAAAAGCTCTTCAAGTAACTTTATGGTTTTGTATTTTGTATGCAAAACATTGATCTACCTGGATTTATTTTGGTGATGCTATTAAGGTGGTAATATAACATTATTGTTTTTCCAAATGATTAGCCAGTTGCCTATTTATTCAACAATCCCTTTGTTTCCTACTGATTTGAGACACAATCTTTACTACATTCTAATTCCCACGTGTTTTGATGTTTATAGCATAGCTCTGTACTATATTTCGTTACCAGGTCAGCCAATACCTTCTCCAGTAACAAACTGTTTTTCTCAATATAATTTTATAATACATTTTAATAGCTTGTAGTTCTATTCTACTCCTGTTACATTTCTTTCTCAAAATGTTGCTTATTCTCTTCCCATGTTTTTTTTTCATGAGAACTTCTATATAATTTTAAATTATATTGCCATCAACACCCCTATCACCAAAACAGGAACTACAGAAACAAAACAAATAACCACAACAGCAAAACTATCTGATGATATTTTGGGGGAGTTAATATTAACTTTGTCAATCAGTTTAGACAGGAAATGACATATTAATAATATTAAAGAAAAATAAACTTGGAGAAAGCATACTGTCTGATTTTAAGATTTACTTTAAAATTGCAATAAGATAATTGAGGCAATGTGGTATGGGCAAAGTGATGGACACATAGATCATTAGAACAGAAGAGAGAATCCAGAAGTAAAAACATAAAAAATATGGCCAATTTTTGGCAAAGGTGCAAAAATGGGGGCAGGGGGAAGGGGGCACGAACCTGACCTACTGAGAGTACAGACTTACAATTATAAGGTGAATAAGTTCTCAGGAATCTAATGCACAGCATGGTGATTATAATTAACAATACTGTATTACATACTTGAAAGTTGCTGAGAGAAAAGATCTTAAATGTTCTTACCACAAAAAATGGTAATAACCATTGCAAATGGCAACAACCTAAATGGAAAAAGAATTTGAAAAAGAATAGATACATGTATATGTATAACTGAATCACTTTGCTATACACCTGAAACTAACACAACATTGCTAATCAACTATACTCCAATATACAATAAAAACTTAAAAACAAACAAAAAAAAACAAGAAAAGAAATGGCAATTATGTGACATAATAGAGCTATGAGCTAATGCTACAGTGGTAATCATATTTCAACATATAAGTGTATCAAGTCAACACACTGTACACCTTAAACTTATACAATGTTATTTTTCTATTATATCTCCATAAAACTGATGAGGGGGAACAACCTGACCTAAACTTTACAACTTATGTGATATTAACTCAAAACAGAGCATAGGTCTAAATGTAAAACAAACTATAAAAATTTTAGAAGAAAATATAGGTGAAATTTGAGGGTAGGCAAAGAATTCTTAGACATGACAAGAAAAGCATGATCCATAATTTATATAGAGAGATATTTATGTATGTGTGTATCTATATATACATATATAGCATAAATTACTCAGCCATAAAAAAGAATGAAATATTGCCATTTGCAGCAAAATGGATAAACCTAGAGAATATCATATTAAGTGAAGTAAGTCAGACAGAAAGACAAATATCATATGATACCCTTAGAAGTGGAATCTAAAAATACAAGTGAATTTATTTATGAAACAGAAACAGACTCATAGACATAGAAAACAAACTTATGGTTACCAAAGGGGAAAGGGGGGAGGGATAAATTAAGAGTATGGGATTAACAGATACACAGTACTATATATAAAATAGATAAACAACAAGGATTTACTGTATAGCACAGGGAACTATATTCAATATCTTATAATAACCTATAATGAAAAAAATATATGTATATAACTGAATCACTTTGCTGTACATATGAAACTAACACAATATTGTAAATCAACTATACTTCTCTAAAAAAATTAATGATAAATTGGACTTCATTAAAATTAAAACTTTTGCTCTGCCAAACACACTGCTAATGGGGTGAAAAGACAGACTATAGACGGGAGAAAACATATGCAATCTACATGTCTTACAAAAGACTTGTATCCAGAATATATACATATATATATGTATATTTTAAAATTCTCAAGCCTCAACGATGAAAAAGCAAACAGTCCAAGTAAAAAACAGGCAAAAGATTTGAACAGATATTTTAAAAAAGAGAATATGTGGATCAAAAATACATGCATGAAAATATGTTCATCATTATTAATCATTAGGAAAATTCAAATCAGAACCATGAAGAGATACCACTACATACTTATTAGGCACATACTTATTAGGATGGAAAAATTAAAATTAAAAATGGCTAAAATTCTTATAATGCTAATTCCTGGCAAGAACACAGAACAACTGCAACTCTCACATGCTAGTGGTGGAAATGTAAAATGGTACAGTCACTCTCAAAAAGTTTTCCATTTTGTTATTTGCTATTTACACTTTTAGCCTAACAGGGTCTCCCTAAAGAGATCCCAAGTTCCTAAGTGTAGAAGATATGTTTTACAACTCTAATTACTCCAGAAGTCTATTTCTTAAATCCAAGATTTATTCTTAAATTCCAAAAATTATTCCTTTAGAAGTTAATGGTGAATTTTTTATTTGTGATTTAGATTGATGGCAACTATGATTTTGACTAATTTCTCCTGAACCTGAATAAATACACAGCAGCACAAGGGAGATGTGAAAATATGTACAGAAACCACATTGACTCAACCTTCCCTAATCCCTCATTTTTTGATGTTTAGAAAAAGAGCGTAAATTGAAAGAATTTGTCCCTGTATTTAATGTATGAAACAATTAGTTTCATGACTCTACAGGGCTTTAAATATTTTATAAATAAAAGTTTATTTTAAGAATATTTTCATGTCTCCATAATTCAAGCAATCCAACTGAATCATTTTCATGATTAGAATTTGAAATCCTCTTAGGTCACAAGCATTAGTCTTAGAGAAAGAAAAAATAAAAACAGAATTTAGTTTATGGCAGTGGCACCTTAGATATTCAGGAAAAAAACTGGAATTCTGGATAAAATAGAGCAAAATTCCTTTTAAATACATTATTAACCTTGTATTGAATTAGGGAAATCTCCAGGGATTGAAAAAAAAAGTTGCTTAAAATCAGAATGGTTTTTAACTATACCAAATGAATTTGTCAACCTTGGTCATAATGAAGCTTCAATATTGACAATTATTAACTGTTAATTAATAATACAGGGATAGGGACTTCCCTGGCAATCCAGTGGTTAAGACTCCGAACTCCCAGTGCGGGGACCACGGGTTCCATCTTTGGTTGGGGAACTAAGATTCCACATACTGCACAGCACTGCCAAGTAAGTAAATATAAAACAAAAGTAAACCAGCCAACCCACTTGTAGCAATTTGTCTTAGGAAAATAGGAAGCAATGAAGCACATGGCATCCAAAGTATCTTCATGGCTGCTTTGCTTGGAAGAGCTAAATAAATAAATAAATAAATAAATAAATAATACAGGGACAGCAGTAAACACCTTGGGCAGCATGAACTGGAAAGCTGGATCTGAACTAACTGCTTATAGTTGGTATCCTCAAAAAATGAGAGACTAGATTAGGAAAAAAATCATAAACAAAGATGAGATAAGAAGGTTTTTTTTTTTCCACCTCAAACTGAGCTCTGACTAGGAAAAAAAATAATATCTCTTAAAAAATCATAACCACTGGCTTGCTGTCTCACACAATTGGGTGACTAAATTGATACTATTTATGTTATTAGGGAAACTTCAAGCTGGTAAATGAAAATAAAAACTGAATCTCTTATAGTAACTTTCCTGTGCTATCTGGCAGAAATAAGATTAAATCTTACATTGAGAAACTAACCTTCAATTAATGCATTATGATACTGTGGCATATGAAGGTCCACTAAGCTTTAGTGAGCAATTCAAAATTACAAAGATATATGAGGAAATATTATGGGGATTGTCAGCATAAATTAAAGAAAGCAACAAAGGACAAGACACTTAGAAAATAAAATAAATGAAGCATCAGATTTAAAAAGCATACAAAATCCCAAGCTTGATTCTAACATATGAATTACACCACATTGCAGAGATCCTGCAGAACACTGAAGACAAAGCAAAGATCTTAAAAGAAACCAGAAAAGGAAAAAAAAAAAAAAAGGAGAATGCCATGACAAAGAGTGTTCTTAGACTGAGGACAGAGTTTTAACAAACCAGAAATATTCTAAAAGAGCTAAGAAAAATAACTGAAAATGCATGATTTTCTGTCAAAGTAAAATATTATTCAAGGAAGATGTAGAAATATAGACATTTTCAGATAATCAAAATTCAGAGAGATTATTGCTAACATTATCAGACTGAAGGACTTTCCATAGATATCTCTGAAGAAGGAGGACACTTTAAGTAACATATAATATTGGTAAGTGGAAATCAGGATAAATTACTAGAAGACTGGAGACATTCTGTATCATTTCCAAATCAGAAAGAGAAAAAAGAAAACAAAAAACCCTCTACCAATCTAAAGCAATACACAAAATGTGAAAAAGGACAACTAAAAAAGTTCAGAGTAAGTAGAAATCACAAATATAAGTTGTAGAAACAAATCCAAACATATGGTGCTTGCAATAAAGTTAAATAAAGTCACCTGTTAAATGATAGAGGTTGTCAGAATGTATTTGTGAAAAAGAAGATCTTCCACGAATGTGTTGTTTATAGATACACACATAAAATGCAATGGTAAATACAAGTTGAAAGTATGGAAAAAATTATATACTAGGTATACAATAACCAAAATAAAACTTGTATAATTCTATTAATATCAGACACAAAGTTCAGCAACATGGATGGACCTAGAGATTGTCATACTGAGTGAAGTCAGACAGAGAAAGACAAACATCATATGATATCACTTATATGTGGAATCTAAAGAAGGGTACAAATGAAGTTATTTACAAAACAAAAATAGAGTCATAAAGGTAGAAAACAAACTTATGGTTACCAGAGGGGAAAGCGGGGTGAGGGGAGAGGAGGGATAAATTAGGTGATTGGGACTGACATATACACACTACTAATATAAAATAGATAACTAATAAGGACCTACTGTATAGCACAGGGAACTTTCCTCAATACTCTGCAGTGACCTATATAGGAAAATAATTTTAAAAAGAGTGGATATATGTATGTGTATAACTGATTCACTATGCTGTACAGCAGAAACTAACACAACATTGTAAATCAACTATACTCTAATAAAAATTTTAAAAAAAACAAATTTTACTCACCTTAAATATTAATAAACAAACAAGGACAGACAAGGACAATTAAAGCATAGAATATCCACACAATGGAATGCTATATAGCAGTGGAAATAGCTAGAAGATGAATAACAATATAAGTTGCTAAAGAATATACATGTTGTGACATTATTTACATATATGTGCATGTGTATAAAACATTAAATTTAATATGGTACAATGGGAGGCATAGTTATTTTAATAATTTATTTACCTGGATGATGAGTACCCAGGTAATCATTACACTCTTCTCTATGTCTTTTTTTTTTTTTGGCTGCGTTGTGTCTTCTTTGCTGCACGCGGTCTTTCTCTAGTTGCAGCGAGTGGGGGTTACTCTTCGTTGCGGTGCGCAGGCTTCTCATTGCAGTGGCTTCTTTTGTTGCGGAGTAAGGGCTCTAGGCACGTGGGCTTCAGTAGTTGCAGTACACAGGCACAGCAGTTGAGGCACGTGGGCCCTAGAGCACATGGGCTTCAGTAGTTGTGGCTCGCAGGCTCTAGAGCGCAGGTGCAGTAGTTGCGGCGCACGGGCTTAGTTGCTCTGTGGCATGTGGGATTTTCCCGGACCAGGGCTCAAACCCTTGTCCCCTGCATTGTCAGGCAGATTCTTAACCACTGTGCCCCCAAGGAAGTCCTCTATGTCTTTTTTATATCTACAGCAGATCAGAACAACTAAATAATAAAAAAGAAAAAGAAAAACATAGATTCTACAGTACTAGGTGTTTCTCAGGCTTGTATGAGTCTTTTTCTGGGAATGATAATGTTATCTGGCTTTCTTTGTATAGTGAAAGAATAAATCATTAGAGTCATTATAAGACTGATTTGGCCACAGCATTTTTTTTCAACTCCAACTGGCTGAATCTTGTCTAATCGGTAAATCCCAGGATGTGCTGCTATCTTTTTGAAGAAGTCGCATTATTTATTTTCTACAGACATTAATTTTTTTTTTTATAATTTTTTTTTTATGTTGGGGGTAGGAGTTTAGTAATTTATTTATTTTTGCTGTGTTGGGTCTTCGTTTCTGTGCGAGGGCTTTCTCTAGTTGTGGCAAGCGGGGGCCACTCTTCATCGCGGTGCGCGGGCCTCTCACTATCGCGGCCTCTCCTGTTGCGGAGCACAGGCTCCAGACACGCAGGCTCAGTAGCTGTGGCTCACGGGCCTAGTTGCTCCGTGGCATGTGGGATCTTCCCAGACCAGGGCTCGAACCCGTGTCCCCTGCATTAGCAGGCAGATTCTCAACCACTGCGCCCCCAGGGAAGCCCTCTACAGACATTAATTTTATGTCATTTTCCTCTAGGTAATTATTTTCAAGTACAGTCCATTATTCATTTGGGGGTTTATAAATCCTCTGTAGCTTGAAATGCTTTTCTAGATTTGAACCTACTTTCAAGGGTCTTTCTTCTTCCTTCCACCACAACTCTCAGAATGTATAGCTGAAAGAGAGCATAAATCTTTCTCTCTCATACTGCAAGTTCCAATAGTATTTGCACAGCCATAAGCAGAGTGTTTCTGATAATACAGGAAATATAAAAGTAGTGCATATTATATAGTTATATATACATATATAACAATATTGTTATATATTTTTGATATTACATGTTTATGTAAATATATATATGTTTGCTTATATATGTATACAAATATATGTTGTATTATATATGCATATATATGTTATATGTAAGTATGTATGTATATATATATATAACTATATATATATAGAACAATCTTGACTAGGTTTAGTTCAGTTTTGCTTCATTTTAGTTTTTATTTAACTATGGTAGGATAATATTATAGGCTAGGTTTGAAGTACCCCCCAAATATATCTTTTTTCTCGCTAACCTTCCTGCCTCAGCTACCACCCCTCGTAGATTTTTTTTTTTTTTTTTTTGCGGTACGCGGGCCTCTCACTGTTGTGGCCTCTCCCGTTGCGCAGCACAGGCTCAGTGGCCATGGCTCACGGGCCCAACCGCTCCACAGCATGTGGGATCTTCCCGGACCGGGGCACGAACCCGTATCCGCTGCATCGGCAGGCGGACTCTCAATCACTGCGCCACCAGGGAAGCCCCCTCGTAGATTTTTATCTCAATATCACAACGATTGATGGATATCGTTACACATCTGTGCGTGTTCTTGTTCTTGTTTTTCTTTGATTTGATTTGATTCTTTCCTATGGTAAATCCACTGTGATGTCAATTTGCCAGGCCTATCTCCAGGTCCTTGGCTGCAAATGCAGGTATATGATCCCTGATGAATGAATAAAAGGACCTTACAATCCTCACCGATTATTTCAATGAAGATATATGAACCAAGATAGTTCAATCAGAGTCTTCACTGTTTTAGGTGTTTATTAACTTGACCGGGACCTTCCATTTTTAGGCAATAGCTCTCTATAGAAAAGTCTTCTCTGGGTGATTAATATCAAAGCCACAGCAGAGACCCAGCATGCTTAGTGATCAGTCTTCATTCTATTCATGGCTCTACTTGCTGTTGATATCAGTTCACTAAAAAGATGACCAGTAAAGTAATAGGCCCTTTGAGCAATTAATACAATCTGTAGTCCTTGGTATATTATTTGGAAAGAAGTCAGAAAAATCAGTATTCCATACATTAAATCAGCCTTGTATTTATTGGGTTAATAGTCAAGTTCAAATTCTTTAAGTGTTTACTCTCACCTAAGCTTTTATTCTCATTTCAAATTTCAAGGTGTGTTGATAAATGCAGCATATTTTTTAACGAAACAATTACCTATTTCACTTATGTCATCAGTAAGAAGTAGATCAGCTGTTAAATGCTGGAACCTATGTTTACTTCCATGCTTTGCTGCTATCCTTGGTGGAGATACCACTGCATGTTAGGGATGCTGTGCTTTCATTTTCTAGTATACCCAGCAAGATTCTTAGAGTATGGAATCTAGCTGCCCCTTCCCAAAGGTACTGTACCATTGAGGAGAGTCAGTGGAATTTTTGGTACCTTGGAATCCACGTTCTGTGCAGGTCACTCTGCCATCCCATTCTCTTCTTTGACGCCCACTGCACGTTCTGCCTCCAACCAAGGTGGTTACTTGAGTCTCTAACTCTGATCCTCTGCAGACCCCATGATGCTCTTTTGTTACATATTGCAGAACATGATTGTTTGTTTATGCTTGTATGCTTATTTTGCCTACATACAGTCCTTAATGGTACTTAACTGTCCTTAATTGGAGTGTATTAAGTACTTAAAGACTCAAGTAATATTTCGCCCACACACTTGAGTGTAAAGAAATACAATTTTCATGTGAGGGTTAAACTATAAAATCTGCTTATAATCAAAACTGCCAGAATTCAGTTATGATAAAAAGGTTGGCAACTGACTAGCCCCCAAACCAGCAAATTTAATCATAATACTTTTGAATTATTCATTAATTTATTCAGCCACTCAATTTCATTTATTCAATCAGCAAACCTTATTAAGCAACTTCTATGTGTTCAGCACTATTCAGAGCAATGAAGGTACGAAAGTGAAAATGATATAAAAGTCCTTGCCTTTATGGGGCCCACAGACAATTGCCAGTGTAAGATGTCTACGAATAGAATGAACTTGGCATGTTTATGGAGCATAATGAAAGGTAGTATAATGAGAATATAGTGAAAGTGACAATTTGGGAAAATGGTAGTAATGAGGACTGTGACAGAGACAGGATTCAGTTTTTCCTGGGCCCTATGGGTATAGTGTTATGGACTGCATGTTTGTGTTCCCCTCAAGTTCATATGCTGAAACCCTAATCCTAAATGTGACAGTATTTGGAGATGGGCCTTTGGGAGGTAATTAGTTCATGAGGGTGGAGCCCTTATGATTGTATTAGTGTGCTTATAGAAGAGGCCAGAAAGAGCTGGCTTGTCTCTCAGCTCTCCATCCTGTGAGGACACAGCCAGAAGGTGGCTATCTACAAGCCAGGAAGTCATTTTCCCCAGAGGTCCTCCGTGCTGGGGCCCTGATCTCAGACTTCCAGACTCTAGAAATGTGAGAAATGAATATTTGTTGTTTAAGCCATACAGTCTGTCTTATTTTGTTACAGAAGCCTGAACATACTAAAAAACATAGTAAGTATTTTGAACTGAATTTATAGCATGATGATAAAGCTATTAATTTGAAAAGATTCATGCACCTCAGTGTTCATGGCAGCACTATTTACAATAGCCCAAGACATGGAAGCAACATAAATGTCCATCTACAGATGAATGGATAAAGAAGATGTGGTATATATATATACAATGGAATATTACTCAGCCATAAAAAGGAATGAAATAATGCCATTTGCAGCAACATGGATGGACCTAGAGATTATCATACTAAGTGAAGTAAGCCAAAGACAAATATCATATGATATCACTTATATGTGGATCATAAAAAAAAGATACAAATGAACGTATTTACAAAACAGAAATAGACTCATAAACGTAGATAACAAACTTATGGCTACCAAAGGGGAAAGGGGTGGGGAGGGATAAATTAGGAGGTTGGGATTAACATATACACACTACTATATGTAAAACAGATAACCAACCAGGACCTACTATATAGCACAGGGAACTATACTCAATATTTTGTAATAACCTATAAGGGAAAAGAAGCTGATCTGAAAAAGAATTTATATATAAATATGTGTGTGTATATATATATATATATATATATATATATATGAATCACTGTGCTGTATACATGAAACTAACACATTGTAAATCAACTATACTTCAAAAAATATATGTAATATAAATTTTCCAAAAAAATGATAATAACCCAGGAAATAAATAAATAAATAAATGAATAAATAAACAAATAAATAAAGTATGATGAGAAACCTTTGGGGCAATCTGATCAGGGGAGTAGTGCATTGACCAAGCTGGCCTTAACGTTACCCTCAACTTGACCAAACTTTAGATAGAATTCTTCCTGCCTGTAGGTCTCTGGCCTCCCTTTTCTTAGAGTATTCACTTTGAAAATCTATAATTGTAATTTCTTTCTCTGCCCCTTTGAGATGTAAATCTGTTAAAAAGCCTTTTGCCCATTTTACACTCCAGGAATGTCTTTCTAATAGGTAACTAATTACAGGTGAGTGTGTGAGTGGCAGGGTGATTCCTACAGAATGTAAGTACCCTATGACAAGGGAGCGTGGCCACTGAATGAAAAGAAGTTCAGTGAGGCTAAAGGCCCGAGAGAAAGGAGGAGTGAAGTGTAACCTGAAATGGGAGTATCAACTAGGGACCAGCCCATGCAAAATGTTATAGGCTATGCTGAATATCTGTATGTATCCGAGAGCAAATGAAGCCATCCAAGTGTTTGGGCAAGCAGAAACATGGGAGATGACATGGTTTAATTTATCTTTGGGGAAAAGTAAAACACTCCAGTGACAGTGAGGGAACTGAGTAGAAAAGGATAGAGTATATGAGGGTTTAATTAGCAGGCCAGTGTGGTAATTTAGGTAAGACAGTAGCTTGATTTGGATGACTGTAGAGATGAAGAGGAGTGAATATACTTTAAGTATTTATGAGGCAAAAATAGACAACTTTGGGATAAATTAATGTAGGAGATGAGAGAGAAAGAGCAAAGCTGACTCTCAGGTTTGAAACTGAACATGAATAGACCTACCATTCACTGAGAAATAGAATGTGCAGCAGGACCAGTGTTGGGCCGAAGGAGGGGCTGAGTTGGGAGAAGTATATAGAAAGAAAGGATGCAGCAGTCTAGAAAGGGAGTCAGTGAATCTTGAAAGCACAAGAAAAGAATCAGAGAGGCATGTGTGGATAATGACTTTGCAATTACTATCCAGGGAAAGGAGTCATGTTCTCGTTCTCTGGTCATAACCTGATTGGTGGGGAAATCCGCATGGCAAAACAAAACAATCAAAAACAAATGGCAGGGGCTTCCCTGGTGGTGCAGTGGTTGGGGGTCCGCCTGCTGATGTGGGGGGCACGGGTTCGTGCCCTGGTCCAGGAGGATCCCGCATGCCGCGGAGCTGCTGGGCCCGTGGGCCGCGGCCGCTGGGCCTGCGCATCTGGGGCCTGTGCTCCGCAGCGGGAGGGGCTGCAGTGGTGGGGGGCCCTAGTACCGCCAAAAAAAAAAAAAAAAAAAAAAAGGCAGAACAAATATTATCTTAGTGTCTTTCATTCAACAAAAATGTTTATTAAGCATCAAGTGCTGGGAAGTTTAAATGTAGATTTTAGAGTAATCTAATGCTACCCGTTTCCTGATACCATGCTTATTCACTCTCTTTTTATTCATAATTTGGATTTTATGTAGCTTTCCTACTGGGAAAACATGGGCTATCCAAAGAACATGAGTTTGCAGGAGACATTTTGGCATTTAGATGTCCATTGCAACATAATTAATTTGCATTCTAGCTTTATGTATCAGTGTCCTCAGCTTAGAAAATGTGAATTTATCCCAGATATATGGGGCCACTTGGAGTAAGCTAACAGCCTACTGAGCTCTCTGAGTCTGAAAGAATGAGATTAGTGTACACTCAGGGTTTTTTATCACTCAAAAATTTATGGAAAATCCTTTCCATTGGCCAGATTCACAAAATGATCACATACACATTAAGTGTAATGTCTTGAATGGAAAGCCACCTCAAGTGAGAAATAAAACTGTAGTGTCTCTATAAATATGCTCGAGGCAGCATTTTTGAACCACTCCATACCTGTGTCATTTTTAAAGTGTTAGGTATAGTTCACTTATCCCATGAATAACATTTAACATTATTTGAATTAACACTCACCCTTTCGGATCTTACAGCTACTAGCATTTAACTACATTGTTGACTGGTTAATTCATCTTCCACTAATGAATGTTTCCAGCATGTAGACTTGACAGACTATTACCCAACTTGTAAATGAATTATTTGGTGTTTTAAAGTCAGAAGTGATTTAACATAACATGACCTATAACTAAATAAACAATTTAAAAGCCATATGCCAACTCACTGTGCTATTCTGTTGATTTTTAGTTAGTGCCTAGTGACATGTAAAAGGATTGTTTTAAAGTAGCCACTTTTACCACACCAAGGAATGATGTGGTGTGGATACTTAGAAAACATTTTAGAGTAAGGCAGACCATGAATTGAATCACTGCCAGCTCCTGTTTACCACTGTACATTTCCCTTATTTTCCTATACTGCACAATTATTCTGAGGCTTAGGCATCATGTTTATAAAATATATACACAGTAATTAGCAAAAAGAAAGGGCCTCAGTAAACAGTTAATGAGAAATAATAATAAAATTATGATTATGAATAATTATCATTGTCATTTTCAGCAACAGCAGCTTCTGAAATCTTTTTCAGAAGAAGCACCATTTATCTGGTATTTGGGGCAGATCCAGGTTTTATAGAACTTGAATCTTAAACAATTATGGGTTTTTCTTTTTCAAAAAACTAAAAATCACAAAAAACAAAATTAGGTGCTGGGCCTTAGAAGAAGCCATGCTAACTGAGGAGCCCTGAAGCTTAAGCTTTATTAACTTCACAGTAAATAAAACTCTAAGGAAAGCAGATGAGGGTTTATAATCTGGAAAATCTGTACCATAACAGTAATTAATAGCTTTCCCCCTCAGGAGTGAAACAGAACTGCAGTTCAACGACGCTCATCTCTCTAGCGATGTCCATTCTCTTTCCCATATGCCTTTATCTAAATTATGAAAATGCCATCAGAACAGAGCACGTGGACCACCTGAAGTCCCACTGATAGATATGAAGATATGCCTACATATACATTCTGGGACTTTAGTGACAAATATTCACCAATAAAGTTTGGAGAGAAATCAGAGGGGGAAAATAATGAGAATTACAAGATTGGACCTGGACTTGCATTTCAATGGCTGGAACAATTTCAAGTGTCAGAGGATAAACAAGACCAAAAGACAACCCTCAGAATGGGAGAAAATATTTGCAAATGAAGCAACTGACAAAGGATTAATCTCCAAAATTTATAAGCAGCTCATGCACCTCAATAGCAAGAAAACAAACAACCCAATCCAAAAATGGGCAGAAGACCTAAATAGACATTTCTCTAAAGAAGATATACAGACTGCCAACAAACACATGAAAGAATGCTCAACATCATTAATTATTAGAGAAATGCAAATCAAAACTACAATGAGATATCATCTCACACTAGTCAGAATGGCCATCATCAAAAAATCTAGAAACAATAAATGCTGGAGAGGGTGTGGAGAAAAGGGAACACGCTTGCACTGCTGGTGGGAAGGTGAATTGGTACAGCCACTATGGAGAACAGTATGGAGGTTCCTTAAAAAACTACAAATAGAACTACCATATGACCCAGCAATCCCACTACTGGGCATATACCCTGAGAAAACCATAATTCAAAAAGAGTCATGTACCAAAATGTTCACTGTAGCTCTATTTACAACAGTCCAGAGATGGAAACAACCTAAGTGTCCATCATCTGATGAATGGATAAAGAAGATGTGGCACATATATACAATGGAATATTACTCAGCCATAAAAAGAAACGAAATTGAGCTATTTGTAATGAGGTGGATAGACCTAGAGTCGGTCATACAGAGTGAAGTAAGTCAGAAAGAGAAAGACAAATACTGTATGCTAACACATATATATGGGATTTAGGGGGGAAAAAAAGTCATGAAGAACCTAGGGGTAAAACAGGAATAAAGACACAGATCTACTTGAGAATGGACTTGAGGATATGGGGAGAGGGAAGGGTAAGCTGTGACAAAGCGAGAGAGAGGCATGGACATATATACACAACCAAACGTAGGTTAGATAGCTAGTGGGAAGCAGCCGCGTGGCACGGGGAGATCAGCTAGGTGCTTTATGACTGACTGGAGGGGTGGGATAGGGAGGGCGGGAGGGATGGAGACGCAAGAGGGAAGGGATATGGGAACAGATGTGTATGTATAACTGATTCAATTTGTTATAAAGCAGAAACTAATTAAAAAATGTGTCAGTGGAACAATTTCAATTCAACTCAATTTAACAAACATTATTTACTTTGAACCAAATCAACCAAACCAATAAGATCTGAGAAAACTTCAGAGAGAAAGTAACAAGTTCGGCATCAAAAGATGATTTGAATCCATCTAATTACATTTCTCTTGCTATATCCATTACCAAAATAGGCTTTCCTCTCTTGAAAGGATCGGGATAGCAGCCCCCATGTTGTCTCTAAAATGCATCGTAATAGAAGATCCTTCTTTTTTCTCCATACTACTACCTACAGCTCAAAGTTGTGAGATACAGGCACCTTGAAATGACATTAAATCATTTAAAATATTTTTTTTTAAAAAAGGAAGCAATGTCATGATCTGTAGTGGCTATGCCTGTATACAAGATTAGGAAATTGAGGTTCAGATGCCATGCTTCTTCAACTCACATGTGGCAGAGACAGAAGTTAAATCCAAATTGCCGTGGATCTCTCTGTTTCCAGAGCACATGCTTTTTCCATCCTCCAATGCAGTTCTATGTCCTTCCTGATTATTTCTCTGCTTCTCTCTCACCTAATAAGGGTAAAGTGCTAGAAATTTTTAAACTGTTTATTGCACAGGTATTTAGAAAATTATTGTCTTTGTTAAGATTTTTTTAGAGATTTGTATCTCACTCATATTCAGGAAACTCATTGTCTAAAGTACATGTGATATATAACCTTGTTATTTAAAGTCATGTGATACAAATTAAAATCTATATATTGAAATCGTTCCATTTGCAAAGGACATAAATTACCTGCAAACTCTTGTGTGAGTTACCCTTCTATAGGGAAAAGCTGACTCACTAAAAAAGTTAAGAAAACTATTTGATCGATGTAATACACTTACATGTTTTCATATATGACTCTTGATGCATGTGACATCTTGATAGGAAATCCAGTTTACCAGTTAATATTTGAAGTTAAAACTAGAGTTCTAATCTAATTCAGTTTTTCATGAGGAAGTAAACCAAATTTCACTACTATGTTCTACTTAGATTCATGAAGTCCTTAGTTTTTACTTCAGCGACATCCTCTTCTCTTTTTTCCTTTCCTCCCCGTCATTGCTTTGGCTGATATTTTAATTCTGCAAAGGGGGAAGGTCTTAATCTTTACTTGATTTTGGGGAAAAAAAAATCTCTTACTAAAAGTAGGAAAAATTTTTCATATCTCTGAAAAAAATTTTTTCATATCTATTTCCCAGGGGGAATCTTTGAAAAAAAGAGATATGCAAATGAAGAGAAAAATCTGTTATCTGGAATATTTTATTAAAATTTTAAGATTCCAGGAGGAACTCAAAATGACCTTCAGTGCTGAGCATGCCCAATAACTACAAAGAAGAGACACTTTCTAATGTATCTGAAGTCTCTCTGAAGGAAAAAAACAAAAACAAACAAACAAAAACGTAGGGATCAGGCTGATAGGCAAGTGGAAAAAGAGAAGAGAGGTGACATGGTACTATCACCAAAGTAGATGCCATAAAGAATTTTCCTTGCACTGGTAACTATCTCAATGGAGATTCAACTGGAAACTTTACATTTTTTTTTTCCTCCACAAGGTGTTAGAGAAAAGAAAAATAGGTAATGGGGGAATAATAGGTAATAGATAATAAAGTGATATTACTAAATTTTGCAGTAGCTTTTTCTGAGAAAACATAAAATCCTCACAGAAAAGTGTCTAATGAACCCTCTGAGCATACTTATGGGCAAGGAGCTCACAAAATCAACACATACAGGTGAAGTGATTTAAGCAGACCCTGTGTCTTACTAAGAATTCAAACACCGTCAGGGATGTCTCAACTCACTAATCCAGCCACTAGAGTTCATTGGCAAATCCAATGCAAGAGTGATGCCCAGACAATGGAGACGGAAATGTTTTTTTAGCATGGCTCACTCAGCAGAATATCCAGAGCCTTACTATATTTATTAAATTATCTGCTTATTCTAGCAGTTAAGTAGCTTTTTATCCCGAGTCACAAATGTAATATAGTGAAAGCTCATTAACTTCTATTTCAACGGTTTATACTTTTTATAATTTTGAAAGAGGTTTTACAATATTTCCTTTAGAGTATCTATAAAGAAAAATTTAGAAAGCAAATTAACAGCAAACACAGGTTGCTTGAGGGCTTTCTTAAAATACTTTACAAATGGAACTTTTCATTCACCATCAAATAAGTTGTAATCACCCACTTTCTTGCAAAGGCAATCGTATGTTAGTCGGAAATTGTTCCTGTATCTTTATTTTAAAATGTTCTCCAAGACGTTCCCCGAAAGATTTGGTTTATCTGATTCCAGATACTTCGTTTACAATAAAGGCAAATATTTTAACACTCAGTTATTATCTATCTATCTATTTATTAATCCAATTAATTTCTCCTCAAAGATGCCATTTAAAACCTTTTTGTTTTTACCATAGTCAGTCTCCACTTAAAATTTTTATGTCTCATTTAGTCCTTGGCCTCTTTTTCCTGCTCTGCCCTCTTGATCTCTCTTATGTGTTCTGCATTGTCATATTGCTGACTTGTTGTTATTAGTCTCAGCTGGTGCCAGGATAGCACTTAATGAGACAACAGTTTTGCATCTCCATCCGTGGTCAAAACCAGTGACCCATTTCTTAAAACCAATCCTTTCTGTTGGGTGAACATGGGTAAGAGTAAAAATCCAAGTCCTCCTGATGTCTTAGCCTGACATTTACTTCACTTAAGCAACCAGATCTATTAAGTCAGTTAAAAAGCATATTCTTTCAGAACTTTTAGAGTGATCGTATTAGGATACTTGAAAACCTTGAAGCTCACGGTTTTGGTTAGGTAAACCTTGAAATCACCACCAAATTACCATGGATATGACTGTTTTGCTAGACATAGATGCTTTCTGAAAATGGGGATACTACTTTCACTAATCCTTCCAACAATTATTCCTTCTAGCACTCATTTTGTTTGTCTTGTCAGGCCTTTTCCACTTGTGAAGGTTTTAAGAAATAGAGCACTACATGGAGTCAGGCAGAAATGTGTTATTTTCTTTCAAATTCAGGCCACACTATAACTTCAGTATTGCAATTAACAGATTTTATAAGCTGATAAGAAAATACTCGGCATATTTTCAAAGTCATTTTCAAGCTGAAAATTTTAGAAATGTAAATCCGCCAGTGTCTTTACAATCTCTCTTAAGTGTTCTTTCATCTGTAAAATGCAGGTAATGCATTTTATTTCACAGAATTGTTCTAAACACACCTGCTGTGCTTGGAATAGGTGCACTGCTCAATGTTTTGGTGGTTCTATTCTCTTCTTGCCCCTTATCTCTCTCTCTCTCTCTCTCTCTCCCACACACACACACACACACACACACACACACACACACACACACAAAGTGAAAAACTATATACACTTGAATTTACTTGAAGATGTTTGTTTAATGTAAATAGTGTTTTTTATTATATTATTTCACTTATACTAATGACAGCTATACCACGCTTCCTTCCTACTCTGTGAGAAAGAGTGTATAGGCTTCATTGCTATTTTTGCTTATATATTCTTAATATCAAAAAAGGTCCTCATCCTTTTAATTCATCTTAAAAAAGTGTTTTTGTTTATGTAACCACAAAGCCACAATGTATGTAGATATGAATGTGTGACTGTGTGAGAGCAGATATCATTCTCCCATATCCCCAAGACACCCCAGCTATGTTTCTCTGAGGCACTGAACACACTGATAAGGCCCATGAGGGTAGAAACATTGCCTGTGCACTCTGATTGGCTTAATTAATTTCATACTGTTAATTTTTTTTTAATAGCACCTAATAGATTCATATTGTAATTTTTATTTTAGAAATAGTACCTAATAGATTCATACTGTAATTTTTACTTTAGAAATGACACATAATAAAGGAAGAAAAGACCGAATACAGGACTGAATGAAGAAAGAAAAATGTCTTACATCTAATAGAACATATGTAACTTTTAAAAATAAGTCTTTCATTGGATGAATAAATAAAGAAGATGTGGCACATATATACAATGGAATATTACTCAGCCATAAAAAGAAATGAAATTGAGCTATTTGTAATGAGGTGGATGGATCTAGAGTCTGTCATACAGAGTGAAGTAAGTCAGAAAGAGAAAGACAAATACCATATGCTAACACATATATATGGAATTTAAAAAAAAGAAAAAAATGTCATGAAGAACCTAGGGGTCAGACAGGAATAAAGACACAGATCTACTAGAGAATGGACTTGAGGATATGGGGAGGGGGAAGGGTAAGCTGTGACAAAGTGAGAGAGTGGCATGGACATATATACACTACCAAACGTAAAATAGATAGCTAGTGGGAAGCAGCCGCATAGAACAGGGAGATCAGCTCGGTGCTTTGTGACCACCTAGAGGGGTGGGATAGGGAGGGTGGAAGGGAGGGAGACGCAAGAGGGAAGAGATATGGGAACATATGTATATATATAACTAATTCACTTTGTTATAAAGCAGAAACTAACACACCATTGTACAGCAATTATACTCCAATAAAGATGTAAAAAAAAAAAAGTCTTGACAATTAGCAGTACCTTGTCACTTAATGGCTCTTAACGTTTGAATTTTCCCCAGCCTGTTCTGCACTTACATACATGCATGTGCATGAACACATGGGTGTTCGTGCATACACACCCCTCCCCCCAGCTCACTGTCTTACTGATCTATTGTTGACCAGAGAGGATAGGTGTTTAGGATTCACTCTGATTCCATTCAGACTTGTTTACTTTTTGTATTGATTGCTACATCTCCTCCTTGCCATAAAGCTGACACTTGTGCAGCACTGGCAGAAACAGAGCCGATGAGTAGGCTTGACTTTAATTTTCTGGTGATTAACTTTCCTCTGTGCAATTTGAGTTGATGTAGACTTTGTTCACTGTTCAGAGAACTGCAGGATGTCAAAACTGCCACCTTTGTTTAGCTTTTATCTCACCTATCTTTTACTGTCAGCAATTCATGAACTAAGTTGCTAGTATCATTAATAATAGCATCAACATACAAAGGTTTATGGAAACCAAAGTACCCCAGACCTTGTGGCTGAGAATGAGGTCACACAAGTAGTTGGATCTGAAACTTAATATCTCATTATTTCCAAGGTCTGCAGGTCTTCTTTGAGGCCCCTCTAGTAGACCACTGAAAGTTTGGAAGTCTGCAATGGTATTTCAGATGAATTTTCCATCATAATTCCTGGCAACTCTGGACCTTTGCTGTTTGCATACTACATTTGAGTCCATCCCACCACATCTTGGGCCCTTCCTGGGCAAGCAATGCTCAGCCTCTGTAGCCGCCAACCACTACAGATTTCTTACACAGTACCCCAACCTCATGCCATCTTACCTCCTTCTCTCTTGTGCTTTCTCTTCTGTCCTTTGTTTTCTCCATCTTCCCGAAATGTTGGCTCCTTGCTAAGCAACACTGTTTGGCTACTGCCTTTTTCACTTTGGCTGCCAAACAACAAAGCCACCCTCTTCCGAATGATTTATCAAGATTTTCATTTAAAAAATGACAGTTCTTTTCCCATAAGACAAATGCTATGTTCAACTCCTAAAATATTAAATTTTGACCCTAAGTGTTTAAAAAGTATTTACCTCTAAAATGAAATACAAATGTGTAGGAAGTTTCACTTTGAGGAAAGATTTATATTTTTACCAGCAAAGGTCAATCTCTCATCCTCCATCATTGGGTATTGAATAAACTCAGAAATCACATATAGGAAAATATTTCATGTTCTCTCTCTCCATTTACATATATTTTCTCATATATTTCTAAGTCAGGATGATATTAAAATATGTTTAACAGAGTGTAGCATAGATACTGACTACTCAGAATGGAACCAACAACGAACCAGAATGGATACTGGGCACAAGCCAACTTTGGGAAACCTGTCTTGGTATGTGATGACTTAATATGTCTTCCTTTTAGTCAGCTTTTAAAGCTTTCTTCCAATTTGTTTCACACATCTTTTATAAATTAAAATGATCCCTAAATACCTTTCTGTTGCCATTTTCAATGAGGTGATTCCCTTTTATATTTTCCTACTTGATTATGTGGTGTGTGTGTGTGTGTGTATATGTGTTCATCCTATTGTAGAAGAAAAAGGAGAGCTGGGCAATAGAGCAGTAAAAACAGGTTTTTTTCAGGACTATTGCAATAGGGAAAAAGAGACAGTATAGAACTGGTCTCACATATGAACACAACATGGGCAAGTGGGAATTTAGAGCCAAGGAGCAGGATGTGGGTCAGTGGATGAAAATCTACTAACAGGAAACCTGAGCGGTAAGGAGGGATTCTGGCTAAACCTACCTACCAGTCCAGGATGATCAGACATCACCTGGGAGATGGTGCAAAATGAAGAATTTGATCAGATATTACCGGAATCAGGTATCCAGGGCGAGGGTTCTGGTTAAACTGACTTAGCAGGGATTGGATTTTACAAGGAAGTGCACAGATGGGCCTAGGGGAAGGTTCAGGAGCTTGATTACAGCTTGGTTCAAGCAAAGTATCTTTGTTACCATATTACTCTACAGATATCCTTAATCATTCACAATACTAATGGATTCTTTGGCTTTTTAAGATTTATTTATATGTTCAAGATTAAAAGTATTATCTCTACCTAAGCAACACATGGTTATTCTTGCTCTATTTAATTTTTACTTTTAATTATTTAATAGTTAATTGTTATTTTTATATTTTCTGTTAACATTGACACATGCATGCAGTAAAAAGAAAAAAAAAACAAAAACTCTAAGACTATAAATGTGCTTACAGTGCAAAGTAAGTTACCCTGAGGGCCATCGTCTAAAGAAGATGCAGCAATATATACTCCTACCCAGAAGGTATGAAAGTACCTCTTAACAGAACTTTTCCCAGTATATAATTAATGTTTGTAATCCTTATGAGAGTAATAGATAAAACAGGTGTGATTGATGTAATTTGCCTTTCTCAAGTATACATGACTTAGCATATATTACATATGATTAAAAACATGCATATTTCTATTTTTGTATACTATCTCTTTCTGTCCTTCATAGATAATATGTGAATAATTACTACTATAAAAATAAAATACTACAGATAAAGCATATATGCCCTCAGATCACCAACTTCAATCCTATTATTTTTATTACCTAACTTTTAATATATGCACATACACACACACATAAAATATAAGATTGTTTGGGGGACTTCCCTGGCAGTCCAGTGGTTAACACTCTGTGCTTCCAATGCAGGGGGCACAGGTTCGATCTCTGGTCGGGGAACAAAGATTCCACATGCCGTGTGGTGCAGCCAAAACAAAACAAAAACATAAGATTGTTTGTGTTTTTTATGTTTTTCAAAAAACATTTCAAAAACATATTATTCTTTATGAAATGTCCTTCAACCTGCTTTTTGTTTGTAGCAATATCTTGAAGTTTTATTTATGTAGATACATGCAGATCTACCTCTTGCTTTTAACTGCTGCATATTATTCCATTGTACAAAATACATTTTAGTTAGGCTTTTCTCTTCTGATAGTATCTTGGGTTGTTTAAAATTAGTATCCTGTACATGCTTCATTCGGTGTATATATGAGTGTTTCTCTGGTGTAGGAAAAATAAAAGGAATTGTTGTCATGCAATATGTATATTGAGAATGTTTAAATATTGCCAGGCTGCCCTTCAAAGTGACTGCATGAAGTTCCACAGCCACCAGCACTGTACGGCTGTATCCTTCTCTACATACTTACCTATAGTTTATATTCTTAAGCTTTTTGATTTTTGCCAGCATAATGGGTTAGAGATGACATTTCATAGATATTTTAATTTGCATGCTCAGGTCACCTAGTTGGATTGAGCAACTTTTTCATATGTATATTTGCAATTTTTATAGGCAACTTATTTGTTTTTATTCCTCAGCAATTTTTTATTTGTTTGCTTATCTTTAACTTAGCTATAAATAAATAAATTTTGGATTCAAGTTTGTTTTCTTCTAAGTCTATAGCTCGTCTTTTTACTTTGGTTATGGTGGTTTTTCATACACAGGATTTGTTTGAAATTTTGAGGTAGCTAGATTCTTAGAGCTTTGCTTTTTAAATCTTACTTTTTAAAAAATTCCCCTACCCTGTGTCTTATAGATATTATTTTATATTTTCCTCTAATACTTTATAGTGTTGCTCCTTGTATTTAGAACCTGAATCTACCTGGCAAATACATAGCAAAATGTCTCAATATAATTTACTGAATAGTCTGTTCTTTCTAAGCAGAACACTTCTAATGTAATACATTTCTATACATGCGTATATGATCTATTTATCTAATACACACAAATGCCATGGCATTTCAATTATTAAAGTTTCATATTACATTTGTTCTATGATTTTTCTGTTTCAAAAAGGTTTGCTATTTTTGCATACACTTTTCTATATGAATTTTATCTTCCCTTTGTTACCATCCTTAAATTAAAACTTAGGGTTTGACAGGGAAACACTGAACACGGAGATTAATTTGGGGATAATTACTTATAACATTAAGTATCCCCATTCATGAACATGCTATATTTCTACATTTATTTGGGTCTTATACACGCTTATATTTTTGTATTTTTTTCCCATTACAGTGCTGAATGTTTACTCTTTACTTCATAACTATGTACTATATATTTTTGTTGCTACTATGAGACTTTAAATTATATTTTCTATTGATTATGTTTGGTGAGTAGGAAGCTTTAGAGATCTGATGTTCTTCTTGAATTCAGCAACTTTCTCACAATTGGTTAAATGATTATCTTTTTTCTCTGGGTAGATTATCACCTGTTCTTTTTTTTTTTAATAAATAAATTTATTTATTTATTTTTGGCTGCATTGGGTCTTCGTTTCTGTGCGAGGGTTTTCTCTAGTTGCGGCGAGCGGGGTCCACTCTTCATGGCGGTGCGTGGGCCTCTCACTGTCACGGCCTTCTCTTGTTGCGGAGCACAGGCTCCAAACGCGCAGGCTCAGTAGTTGTGGCGCACGGGCTTACCTGCTCCGCGGCATGTGGAATCTTCCCAGACCAGGGCTCGAACTCGTGTCCCCTGCACTGGCAGGCAGATTCTCAACCACTGCACCACCAGGGAAGCCTGATCACCTGTTCTTTACATCATTTATTTTCTTATTTTTCACACCATTTATTTCTACATTATGTTTTACTGCAATAATAGAGGGATTTTATTGATTTTTAAAGTTTTAAATTATTTTAAAATTTATGTAGTAAGAAATTTTATATATTTTAAGGAAATTATACCTGCACCTGCCCCATATATTTTTACTGACTGCCATCTTTCCTTTTTTTTCTATTTTTTGAAATTTTATTTTATTGAATTGACAGAAGCAACTTTATTAAGTGACCTGTTCAGAATTGCTATCCTTGCCCTCCAAAAAGAGAATAATATAATCTTTTAGAAGGTGGCAGTGTATTAATTGGAAGTAAGGAAAAAATCTAGATGAAAGTTTTTTTTTCAATAAATAATTTAGTACTTATTGTTAATAAAACACTGCCATTGTTTTCACAGGGTTTTACTTTCCCTTAACTTTAAACATATTATGAGTTTTTATGCAGTGTGTAAACTACTCAATTAAGCCAAATAATGGTGGGTCGATACAACCAAAGTGATATAGCCAAATGGCACTTCCTTTTGGCCATAAATATGGTTATTATGATGTCCATAATAGAACAGATAAATGACTTAATAGAACAGGTGAATTTGATAAGAATTTCTTTCTCTTTCCATAATAATTGAAAGATGACTTACTTTTTGGAGCACCATACCTTATATTCAAAATACTGTAGTTGTAATCTCTTTGTATTGTTGTTAAGGAGAAATCACAAGCCAAACGTTTTTGTGGTTCTTTTTTCTCTTGTAGATGACCTTTTTTTAAAAAAGAAAAAATATTTATTTTAGGATAAGTGTTGTATATTTTCCTAAGTTACAAATTCAAATATTCTCCTATGGTGACTGCTTTATTGTTTGTTTGCTTGTTTATTCATTATTTGACAACTCGGTGTATTTAAGTGACTGTTGCTCTTCTCTGGTTACCTCTAATGGTTTGTACTGTCCTGTATCAATTCTGGAATCACCGATTTTTTCAAAGGGCCCCGGTTCCTTTTAGAAACAGATCTGAGAATTTCTGTGCTCAATGCTACTGTGGTATTTTTGATTCTAGACTGATTAGAAGACAGAGCTAAAAGATATATACAACTATTCGTTATCTATCACCTATCTCTCTTAAAACCATAAACGGTGAGCTAATGTTGATCTCTCCAATTCCAATTTAACAACCCAAAGTTCATCCAGCACATCCTCTAACCATATTAATAACTCTCTTATCTGGTAGTGAGGAACCTGGATCCCACCAATCTCAATATATTTATCATTTATTTCCGCCAGCCATACACAAAATGTATTTTCAGAATTGCTAATCCATACCATTGAGGAAAAATACTCTAATTAGAGTTCAATGTATGTTTACATTGTTCGCCATCTTTAGATTGAGTATATGGACTCAAAACAGTGAGTTCAAAAGTTACTTGAGCTAGTACTCTTTTCTCTCTTTTTACTAAAGTTAAACTATCAATCTGGAATTTGTTTAGGTTCATATGTTTCTGTTTGCATTCTATTCTGGATTTTTTTTGGTTATTTCCTCATTTTGTTGTTTTGCTTGTAGTTTTTAAGTATGTAGAATGTACTGTGGTTCCCAACATCAAAACTACAAAATGTATGCTACAAAAAGAGCTACTCCACCCACCAACCAGTCCACATTCACACCACTTTTGACATTAACTCACTTCATTTTCCAGTTTATCTCTTGTATTTCTTTTTCACAATAGATGAGTAGATAGACGGACATTTTCTTATTTCCCCCTTTTATTTCTTACTCAAAAGTTAGCATGATATGAAATCAGTATTGCACTTAAAAAAATTAACAGTATAACCTGGAAATCTCTCTGCATCAGATCATAGAGATCTTTCTCATTCTTTAAAATAACTGCCTAGGACTCCATTGTACCTTAGGATATTCAGCCAATATCCCAAGTATGGGCTTTTAGGTCATTTCCAATATTCTTCCAATGTAAATAATGCTTCAATGAATTATCTTGTGCAACTGTATTTTCTTATGATAGGGCTGAATCTTTAGAGCAAATCCCTGTGAAAGAAATTGATGGATCAAGAGATATTTTCAAATTCTCCTCCATATAAGTTATACCATGTTACACTCCTACCAGCAATGTGTGACAGCCTCACCAGCAGAAGATATTTTCAAGTTTGTTTTTTTATTTTGTTTCTGTTTTCTATTAATCTTGGTGGGAAAGCATTGAAGTCTCAGTTTGGTTTTAATTTGTATTTCTCTTATTATGAGTGAAGGTGAATATATTTTCATATGTTTAAGGATGGCATTAATATCTTTTTCTTAAAATTATGGTAATTTCATTTGCTCATTCTTTCTATAGGATTTTTGTACCTTTCCCTTAAATTAAAAAAATGTGTATTGTGCATAGTATCCTATTCCTATGATATGCTGTAAATATTTTTTTGTGGCGTTATATAATACTTTTGCAAGTTTGTCTCTTAGTCTGTAATTATTTTTCTTTCAACTGCAAAGATATTTTTTATTATCTCAATTTAGTCAAATATTTGTTTGTTTGTCCATCTGGATTTTAGGTCATAGTTAGAAACCTTTCCCAGTGCCAAGTTATAGAAGAATTCACCTATATTTTCTTCAGGACCTGTATGGTTTCATTTGTTACATTTAGATCTGTGACTTATTTGGAGCATATTTTTGGATATGTTGTGATAGGGAATTTAATTTGCTCTCTTTTCCAAGTGGCTATTCTGTTGCCTCAGTACCACTTATTAAAACACTCATCTTTTCCCTTGTGATTTGAAATGGCTTCTTTATCATTTACTAAATTTGCATATATATATATATATGCATGTATGTATGTCATTCTATGGATTCCGTTTCACTGGCCTCTTTATTCATGTATCAGTACAATACTGTATTATTTACAGAGGTTTCAAATGCCTTAATATCTGGCAGGACTAGTCCTCCCCTGTCCCTCCGCATAGCTTTTTTTTTTTCCATTTTTTTCCCAGATATCCTTGTCTGTTTTTCTTTCTATATGAACTTTAGCATCAATTTGTCTATCTTCTTCAAAAAGTGTTATTTCTATTGAGATTGTATAAAATGTATAAGTTAAACTGGGTAGAACTGACCTCTTTATGATATAGATTCATCTTATCCAAGAATGAAGGGATATTTTTCCATTTGTTCAAGTCTACTTTTGTGCCTTTCATGAATGCCTAAAAATTTTCCTTTCACAGGAAAGGACTTATTAAAGTTGTTCCAAAATATTTCATCTTCTTTGGTTATTCTGTGATAGTTTTGCTATAATTATATATATATATATATATATATATATATATAGTTGTTATATATGTATATATGTTATACATATATAATATTCATATATATGTATACATATATAATATATAATATGTATATTATTGTTGCTGTTTGTTTCTGCATACTTAAATCTTGATTTCTGATGTATTGCATGAATGGATTTCCTATTAAAAACAAAACTTTGATTCCTGAAATAAATTTCACATTGTCATAGTGTATTGTTTTCTTGCTGTGATAGTATATATAATTTTTAAAATCAATATTTATAAATGATATTGGCCTATTAATTTCCGTGTGTGTGCTATCATAATCTCATTTTATTTTACTCATTAAAAAGAAAGAGTTTCTAAATTTCCCTTCATTTTCTATTCTCTGGAACAACTTGTGTAGCATTGCAATAATCAGAATTTCCTTTTGAATCTACTTGGGCCTGATGATATTTTTGTAGGTGGTTCATTAATAAAATTTTCTTCAGTGGGAGATGGTCTATTTGAACTTTCTATCTCTAGTGGGGTAGATTTTGACTAACAGCATATCTTCCTTTGAAATTATCCATTATATATACAATTTTCAATTTCACTTCAGACACATCTGCAAAGTAGTGTCTTATTTCTTATATTTTAAAAACTATACCAACCATGTGTATTTTTGACTTCTCACTTTTTGATTGATTAGGTTAGATAAATGGTTTGCCGACTTTGCAATTTTTTCTTAAAAATGAACAGGATTTTTAGTTATTTTTCATATTTATTCTTTTCTATTTCTGACCTTATGAATTTCTTTCTCCCAGAAAGATAAAATTTCTTTAAAAAACAAACAAAAAAACCCCGCCTACTCCCAACAAAACTCAAGGGCATTACCTCAATTGGGGTGAAATAGTTCTAAGCACTTCCTCTTCTTTCATATCCTGTGGTTTTCGGGAATTGGTGTCTCTGAAAGGTGATAATAGATTAAAGTGAGTTATTCTGTCATTTTGGCAAAAAGCATTCAGATATTGGCAATTTCATATGGTTCAAACCTTGGATGATAAAAATCTCTTTGGAACATGTGCTCTAGCTGCCCCCAGAATCAGTTTCCACACATTATTGAAAGAGTTCCCCTGTTTGGTTTGTTGTTAGATATCTTTGTTCTGTGAGTCAGAGGAGGAAGAAAGACAGAGGAGGAGGAACAGTGTTCACTTTGATTTTTTTCCCTGAAAATCTGGGTTTTTTTAAATGTGGAAATGGGTACAACAAGAAAAAAATTATGGTTGTATTTTGAAGATTATTTTCTTATTCCAGATCCATATGCCTTAATGCAAAGTCCTCCAATATTCAATACAATATCTATTCTTTTGTACTGGATTTTTTATGATATTTGTTTTATAGTATTTTAGCAAGTTGAGAGAGGCTATATCTAGTCTATATCTCCTTGCCCAAGAAAACTGAGACTGGTGTCACCTGAAAGAAAAAAAGAAGCCCGACAGTGCAGTCATTTTAGCAATTGTATATCTAGACCTGGCTGGTATTCACAGAATAAGAATCATATGGGATTTTATAGAAAAAGAAAAATTTCCCCCAAATAGCTCTGGGGACTGGCATGATAAAGCTGGCTGCCTACATTGTTCAAAGAAACTAGGAAGGCCTCTATCTTCCTTTGCTATATAATAACTTATTAGTATTCTTCATGCATTTTCATCCAGGAATTTGGTAGCAAACACCCTTGTATTTGAGGCTTGATCCATATTGAGGTCATTTGAGATTTTCAGAAATTCATTAGACAACTATCTCAGCACAAACTATTATTTTTATTTGTAAAGCACGTATCATTGTGTTAGGAGAAAGGTAGCCTTTTGTAGACATCCAGTAATGTGGCATTTACTTATTTCTTATACCACGTCATGTTTCCGAATTCTTAGTGTTAATACATATTGATATACAATTTATTGACATTAGAAATTAAGTTTGATTATATGCATTAAATTCAAACTAACAAACATCCTTCAAAGAAAAAATTGGCTGGGAGCATATAAAGAAGTCTATGAAATACAGAAGCAAATGTGTCTTGGGAATTTTATTTACCCGAAATTAGTATCAAACTAGAAATATGTTTTATAGTACATGCATATAATTATACTTTACAGCTATTTCATTTTCGGCCAGTGTTCGGGTAATGAAAATGGTTTTTGCTTTTTATGGGTCCAGAGACCCATTTTCAAAATGGAATCGACTATTTTAAATGAAGAGTTCTTTTAAAATGAAATAACAGAAAAGTGTAGAAATTCGGAACACAGGAAACAAACTCATAAAGTCCCATTTTATTTAGAAAGCTCTACATTTTATTTTCAATATCTTTTTCTTTCTTCTAAATAAAAGGAAACAATTTACAATACTCAATTTAATGTAGTGTTCTAAATGGCCAAATGTCACAGACAACACTCTACATCATAAACAAAAGTGCACAGTAATTGTCCTTGGAAGTTGGAAGTGAAATGCATCATAACAAAGCAAAATTCATTATTTTTTCCACAGGCTTGATAATGTTAATGTGTCTCAGTTGTGTTTAAACCATAAGTAAAGTACACTTCTGCTGGGTTAACTTCATTATGCTTGACTAAATGATTCAGGGAATAAAGCAGCTTAAATTTGCTTAAGCAATTTGTTTGAATCATTCAATGTAATGTAACTGTGATGATATATATATTTTTTAAATTTTAACTAGAAGTTCATTTTCACATGATAGAGAAACTACTCTTAGTATAAAACAAAAGTAAAATGAGCAAAATGAAAGCAAAAATAATAAAGGATGAAGGGAAAAAAGGATGATAATACCAGATACAGTATAAAATGTTTTCCAGATATCACACATACATTTCCCTTCTCAACTTTTTGAGGATGCACATTATTCCAATCTTTTTTATACAGCCAGAACTGCTACTAACACTATGTAATGTATCCTTTCTTTGTTTTGTTGTCTCAGATAATTTTCCATGGTTTCCAGTTTTCAAATTTAGTAAGTCTGCTATAAAGAAAAAATAAAAATAACTAAGGATAATATTACCACTACATATGGAAGAAAGTACTTGGAGGTTACTGCACCAAGGCATGGAACATGGCTAATTCCTCACTGTCCTGAAAGGATGAAGTCCTTGCCAAGAAACTTCAAATAATGTGAACAATGTCTGAGAAATTTGGCATTAAGGTTTTCTATAGACAGTATATGAAATCTCATCCACTCAGAGCCACTAGAGTGACAGTGCAAGAATGGGTAAAAATAACCAGCAATGAAACATATTATCATTATCACTAACTGTGCTTCAAATCACGGGCTTGATGATATATTGAAAAGACCTAAATCTAGTGGAAAGGTTTCATGAGGCCTCATTTTCCCATAATAATTTGGTACAGAGTTAAGGAGCTCATTCTAGTCCTCTGCCTTCAATTCCCTCTTTCTGTGCGTTTTTTCCTCTAGTGGAGAAGTAGACACTCCAACACAGGTCACAGGGACTGCAGAGGGAAACGTGTGTCTAATGATGGGAATTCCATTGATTTTAGAAATATAGCAATAATTAAAATGTGAAGGATAATTTCTCTTTAAATTTATATTGATATTTTTAAAACACATTTTCTTCTGAAGCCACTAGGAATCATATTACATTGTATTATAGGTGTTACTTTTTATAAAAATGTTAAGTTTTGCTTTAATTTTTGTGTTACATAGTAAATTGTGACAGACACTATTACTCACTGAGTATAACCAGCTCCCTCTGAAAGGGGCTCATTAGGTAAGTTAACACTCCATGTAACCCATAGAATGAGCTTTACAGGTATTCCTCTGTGAACCAATTATACCTTCTCTGTTATAAAATGTGTGACTAAGGAAGGTGATGACTGAGTTGAATTTATCATAAATTGTATTCCACATTCTGTTGGCCTCAGGCAAACTAGGTGACTTCAAATTCTGTTTTATTCCTCTTTTATACTAATGTGAGAATAATGGTACTTCATGTGGGTATTGTGAAGTTTAGTTAAAATCTATGTAGAGTATTATATCCAAGTCTATAAAGTTATGTATGGGAGTCTTGTTTGTTTATTATGCTGATATGTTGTCCAAATAGGTAAGGAGAATTAGAACATTATATTGGGTGGGCCAAAAAGTGCCTTCAGTTTTTTAAGTAAAAATTAAAAGACACATTTTTCATTTTCATCAAGAACTGTATTGAACAATGTAGTCACCCTTTTATTCCACTACCTTCTGCCTTTTTTCAGGTAACTTCATAATTCCATCTTCCCAAAACTTTTTATCTTTTTGAGCAAAGAACTGTTCCAGGTGCTTTTTACAGTCTTCCAGGGAATTGAAATTTTTTCCATTAAGAGAATTTTGTAAAGACCGTAATAAATGGAAATCCAAAGGTGCAATGTCTGATAAATACGGCGGATGAATCAGAACTTCCCAGCCAAGCTGTAACAGTTTTTGCCTGGTCATCAGAGAAACATGCGGTCTTGCGTTATCAGATTATGCGTTTTCCGTTGTCTAATTCCAGACGTTTTTCGTTAAGTGCCGCTTTCAGTTGGTCTAATTGGGAGCAGTACTTGTTGGAATTAATTGTTTGGTTTTCCAGAAGGAGCTCATAATAGAGGACTCCCTTCCAATCCCACCATATACACAACATCACCTTCTTTGGATGAAGACCGGCCTTTGGTGTGGTTGGTGGTGGTTCATTTCGCTTGCCCCATGATCTCTTCCATTACACATTATTGTACAGTATCCACTTTTCATCGCCCATCACAATTTGTTTTAAAATTGGAACGTTTTCATTACATTTCAGTAGAGAATTGCATGTGGAGATATGGTCAAGAAGGTTTTGTCTGCTTAACTTATGTGGAACCCAAACATCAAATCAATTCATATAACCAAGCTGGTGCAAATGATTTTCAACGCTTGATTTGGATATTTTGAGTATGTCAGCTATCTCCTGCGTGGTATAATGTTGATTGTTCTCAATTATTGTTTTGATTTAATTGCTGTCAACTTCAACTGGTCTACCCGACCACGGAGCATTGTCCAGTGAGAAATCTCCAGCATGGGAATTTCACAAACCACTTTTGACACATTTGATCAGTCACAGCACCTTCTCCATACACTGCACAAATCTTTTTGTGTGTTTCAGCTGCGTTTTTACCCTTCTTGAAATAATAAAGCATATGCCGAAAATGTTGCTTTTTTCCTTCCATCTTCAATATTAAAATGGCTTCACAAAAATTCACCAATTTTGATGTCCTTTTTTAAATGCAGTATGACAGCTGTCACATACAATCTAATAAAACTGTTTCGAATAAAGTTAAAGACAACTAAGTGCTACTAGAGCCGTCCTATGGAAAAAACCAAATGAACCTTTTGGCCCACCCAATATTTCACACAGGAAACTGTGGTTTTAGGGAAAATAATTTTGAACCTGAAATTGGATGTCCTGGAATTGAGTCCTTATGATTTTATGAGTTGAGCCATGGAAACTCCTTGGACAAATTTTGAAACTTATCTGGAACTTTGATTTTTCTTTTTTAAACCTGATAAAGTTGAACTGACTTCACATGGTTTCTGTAAATCACAAATGTTACAGCATTTGTAAAATAAATTATTTTGAGTGACTACTAAGATGTTGAAATACTGAGGGGCTCCCAGAGGTGAAGAATATTAAAGTCCAACCCAAGAGAGGATGGTGAGATGAGTTACCAGGGATGCATCTATATACCCTCAGGGGAATTTAGTCTATGGTCAGTAAAAAATTAATAAACAAAAACCATAATTAAATAAAGTCAGGAAATCAAAAGAGGGAGCTCTCATGTCCTGAGACAACATCAGAATGCAACAGGAAGAAGAAACACTCCTCTTGTTCCCTGGGAAGAACTCAGCCTATTAAAAGCCACGGCTTCTTTGTTTACTATATCCCTCCCAACTTCCTTTTCCCCTCTAAAAGCACTCTCCTTGCCTTGCTGTGCAAGGACTTGCACGTGGCTCATCATGGCAGTCGACCACACATTTCAATTCTCTAATGATATGAAATAAATCCATCTTTGCTAGAGAAATAACTGGCAGTCTATTTGTTTTAGATGAATTCAATAATCTGATTAATCAGAAAATGAAGAGGGTTAAGAATGTGGGCTAGTGTCAGAAACACAGAAATTGCCTAGATCCTTACAACACAAAGAGCAGTCCATGGACCAGCGGCATCAGCAATAATTGGCAGCTTGTTAGAAATGCGGAATCTTAGGCCCCATCCCAGACATACTGAATCAGAATCTGCAATTTAAAAAGATGCCCAAGTGATTCACACATATATTAAAGTTTAGAGGTATTGACCTTGACCTTGTGATATAGCCTAGGAATGCCTATTCTTGATACAACCCCTTGAAATGAATAGTAACCAAATACATGCAGGACGACTAGACCAATTAAGCCTGGTAGTATTTTAGAATTTTATTCTCCCTTCTCTGATCCTTAGATCCTCCTGGTCACAAATTTTCCCAAGCACAGACACATTTATTGTGGGTCTATAACTAGTAACGAGTATATCTAGACAAGTAAGTCACTTTAGGATTTAGGTCTTTATAAAAACAGAGATCTCAAATAAGACCTATTGCCTGTTTTGTTGTTGTTTGTTTTGCTTTGTTTTCTATTCTATACAGGAAGACTAGCCACCTTGGTTGCTTCCTTACAACTACTCAAAAAGTCATTTAAGAGTCTCAGAGGAAGCACTGGAGATCCCTGCAAGACCAGGGCATATTTTCAGGGCATAAGAAGCTTACAAAAATAAAGATTCCAATGCCCCAAAGGCTGATTTCTCCAGAAATCTGCATTTTAAAATGGGCTGTTCTTTGTTCTTTTACAGATAAATTCACTATACCTGGCTTTATTCAAACCCTGTGATTTTGCCTCTTTAGGAATTGACTGAATAGACTGGCCATGAACACCTTCTTTCATTCTCTGTTATCAGAAATTTACCTCACAGTGTGCATGCATTAGGGACTAATGTTCAGGGCAATGTTTTCCATTGAGGTCCATGAACCACCTAGTATTCCTGTCAAAATTTCAGGTACCTTGGCCATACCCAACAAATGAGGATCACTGGATGGAACTGGCATTGTTTCCCCATGAACATCTAATACGCAACCAAGTCTGGAAACCACTTCTCTAGGGCATTACTTCTTAACCCTAGTTGCACATTAGAATCACCTGAGGACATTTTCAAGTATACTCTACTGTACCCCAAGCCCAGTGCTCCTGATTTATTTGGTCTGGGGAGTGGGGATGGGCATCCATCAGTATTAAATGTCCTATAGTGTTTCTAACCAGTTTTCTGGCTAACATAGCCTGCAACTGGTGATCACAAAATGAGTCTCCCTACATGAAAATAATCAGGTCAACATTGGTGCTTTGCCATCCTGAGTAACAGCACTTTCTACACCTTAAACCTTTTTCTGATGTTCATCTAATAACTCCCTCTCTGCTCATCCAAAGCCAAATAGATTCTGTCATTGTAATTGCAGACCAGTGAAGAAATGTCCATCTTCAAAATTGAAAGAGAACAATTCCCAGCTATACTCTCACATATCTTGCTTTTGGATTCATTATCCTTAGCCACTGTTCCTTGCCTTCACAGGATTGTTACTGTATTTCATTTTGGAGAAATGGAGCATATTCCAAGTGGAGGAAATGGTGCAGTAAGTGTAGTCTTCAGGAAAATGTCATAAGTGACTTTTTTTTTTTTTTTTTTGTGCGGTACGCGGGCCTCTCACTGTTGTGGCCTCCCCCGTTGCGGAGCACAGGCTCCAGACGCGCAGGCTCAGTGGCCATGGCTCACGGGCCTAGCCACTCTGCGGCATGTGGGACCTTCCCAGACCGGGGCACAAACCCGTGTCCCCTGCATCAGCAGGCGGATTCTCAACCACTGCGCCACCAGGGAAGCCCCCCATAAGTGACTTCTTTTAATTCATGAAGCAGGTCATGAAAAATAGTAGGAAGACATGAGATTCTTATTCTATTTCTATGTCATTTTAGCAATCATACCATGTAGCTTCTTTGTCAAAAGAAAACAGGCAGAATTATCATTATAACAGGTGCAATAACAGGTGAAGTTTGATAGATGGTTATCATATTAAAAAGCTCTGTCTAAATCACAAAGATTATAAATAAAGTAGGGGCCCTACCAGAGGTAGATATAAGAAGGAACTCTGTAGTTTATGAATTAAAAAGGAAATTGGCTTCTATTTTTTTAAGTATATGTTTTAGGATAGGGTTTATAAAGAAAGATGTATTTTTATGCAGGCACAATAATTTTATATAACAGATTAGACAAAAGAGATCTTAGAAATTCTCTAGCACTTGTTTACTTGTTTATACGTGAGAAGAAGACAAAGACCATTGGAGATTCTATGACCATTTTTTACACTGTAGTTAGAAGCAGGTTCAAAACAAAAGGTCAAGTGTCCTGACTTCTAGCCAGTGTTCTCCCCCCCACCCCCAACATCTCCTTTGTCTTTGAAAGGATAAATGAAATTAAGTATAGGAATTTGACATTTAGATTCATACCATGAAATCAGGTTTTTTAAAGGTGGGATTGATTTTTAAGGTGCAAAAGATCACTAATGCATGAGCATTTAAATATCTAAATTAGATGTAATAATACATTTTACTGAAGATTTAAAATGTCCTGGGCTTTTAATGTTAATAGTTTTCAAACATCTCCTAATAGGTAGGCCAATTAATGTGGAATGAATACTTAGCACCATTATTTAAATAATGTGAAAGTTAAATGTGCTTCTTATCTCATTTTTTCCTTTATTCTGAGATACTGTCTAAGTGGTGGTTTGCATCTGTTAACTTTTCCTAGTCACATGTTGCTTTTGTAGTGCAGTTTGTAAATAAAGCAGGACTTGCAGCAGGTTCAACTTAAAAAATAAAGCCTGTGGCCAACAGTATCTTGAAAGGCTGGTTAGATGGTAAGTGGATAGAAAGAGGCTTGGCAAATTACCTACCCCCTCTTCTCCTAATTCCCTAATTTGTAAAATGGGACTTACAACTATTCCTTTTTCAAGAGATAATTTGTGTAAAGATTCAATATTTACATTTTAAAGATCCCATTCAAATTGTCAAGGGCAACTTTTGTAGCTAATTGTTTTTCTTTTTTTTTTTTTTTTTTTTTTGTGGTACATGGGCCTCTCACTGTTGTGGTGGCCTCTCCCATTGCGGAGCACAGGCTCCGGACGCGCAGGCTCAGTGGCCATGGCTCACGGGCCTAGCCGCTCCACGGCATGTGGGATCTTCCCGGACCAGGACATGAACCCGTGTCCCCTGCATCGGCAGGCGGACTCTCAACCATTGCACCACCAGGGAAGCCCCAGCTAATTGCTTCTGAGATGTTTTTTGAAGAAAAAAAAAGAAAGGCAGCATCTTTACTAGTCTGGGTAGAGTAGGATTAAAAAGTTCTTAATGCAAAATAATTATAAAAGAGTAAGTTTTTTGTATTCCATATAAAATTTTATCAACAATAATCATTTAAATAAGTAAAACCTTGTTTGAAATAAAGATAATCTGTTTAAGGGAAGTTGAAATGCTTTCTCAAGGAAGTCTGACATGTGTGATAAATTGAATAAGAGAATTGAAAGTTTGATTCAGAATACTTATAGCTGTGAAGGGTTGGGGAAAATTATAGATGTACGTTGACCAAATGTTTTCATAAATGTAGACCAAGACTCAAAAAGAAGGCAGTGCACTCAAATATAATAGCCTAGAGCCAATTCATTATCCAGTGAAAAGAAATAAAAATGATTACCTCACTGATCTTAGTATTAATTGCACATTTGCAGATTTAACATTTTCCCCAATAATTTGTGAGAGGCACATTTAGCTAGTGAGTAAACCTAGCTAGCTGCCTGCCCAGCAAGTGAAATGCCATGTGGCTTTTTTGTTCCATATGCATTATTTCATATGCCATAATGCTTAGGTTGTGATTTTAAAACAAAACAAATTTATAAATGCTTAATTTTTAAAAAAAGCACACTCAAAAGAAATAACTGGCATTGATGTAGAGAGTAAATACTACATAAACCCAAGAGTTCTAAGAAACTCATAGAGAGGAGCTAAATCAAGGGCTGGAGAGCCTCCTGGGGCAGGCAGTGCTGAGGGCGCGGTGGCACAGGTACAGGCAGTGCACCAAGGGCCAGTCAGACACTGACTGGTGTGTCTTCTTCTTGCATGTGGTCACAGTGTTGCCCAGGTGGATGGCAAGCTGGCGGGTGTAGACGAAGGCACACCGGTAGCCGACACTGGGGCCCAGGGCCAGCAGCTTGGTTAGGGTCTGCTGCACGAAGCTGAGGAGGGGCAGAGAGCTCCAGAGGTGAACTTGCAGTTCCTCAAGTACGTGATGTACGTTTGTTGAGGACTGGATGAGGAAGGCATCCTTCGTGTGGCGCAGACTCTTATGAGGACCAGGAAGGCCAGCACTCGCAGCCTCTCTTCACTCCTGCTGCACAGGACCACCGTCCTTGTGGGCAGCATGAGGCACCACGGCCACCAACTGCATGACTGAGCTCTGGTAAGCCTTGAGGTCCAGATGGAACTACCCTCCCTCACCCGATGGACTGCTGGATGGCTGCAGCACTCAACTGCTGTCCTTCAGGGCTTTTCCAAACAACAGCTTCTGGAGGCAGCCGAAGGAAGCTCTGATGGAGAAGGTGACCAGAGCACTGAACACAACACTGTCGATGACCTGGAATTTGCTGGCCTCAGTACCTTCCTGGTCTCCTTGGGTGGTGGCCAGGACAGCTTGGAACACTTGCATAACTTGGTGGCACAGCTCTGGAGTAAGGGGCTGCTTTGCCTGCTGCCTACTTCCATCTCTTGACCCTGGTGAGGGTCACTGGGGCAGCACCCCTCTTCACTCTGGGAACCTTGTCCTTATCCTCCTCCTCACTTGCTTCTTCCTACAGGTCTGGCAAGGAGTGGAACTGCTCCTCTTCACCCTTAGAGCTGTCCAAGTGGCTAAAGTTCAGCAGGCTCTGATCATTCTCCTGCAGGAACTGGTGGAACTCAGAATCTTTGTCCTTCAGCCAGGAGAGCTGTTCCTTGTGCTCAAAGGCATGGCCTTGATACTGGCTGGTTGGAGGGCTCCTGCCTGGCCAACCTACCTCTCTGTAGCTCTGTGCCTTTTCTGTCTCTAGTTCCATTATCTATTTGTTTGTTTACTTATCTATTGCTTATTTGCTTATTTATTAGTGATTAAACAATGAGGCTTGTAGTCAATTTGTTTTGTTTTTCTGTTGGCAGTAGTTGGTGTAAGGAGATGTTCAAAAATCAGAATTACAGACTTCAGTTTTACCTCAGTTTCCATATAGTTTTCATAGTAAATGAAACATAATCACATATATTTTAAAAATAGTTTTCATAGTTAATTGCATATGATCAGGTATATTGATAATTAAAGCTTAATACATAAATGCTATGTGGATTTTATTTAATTATTTATGTTTAACATCTTTAGCTATGTGGATTTTAAAATGTACCTACTCACAGTTATTTTATAATATTTTATTATTTCAGCAAAGGAATATGCTGTAATTCCATAGAAGAAGTATGCCAGCTGTTTTCACTGAAGGGTTTTCTGGAAGTTAAGGTGGAATGACTTTGTTTTTTCTACTATGTTATATCCCATTTCTAATAAATCAACTTTCCAAATTGTCAAAGGTGAGAGTTATGGACAGTATTTCTAGTCAGGTGATAACAGAAATTGAGAAAAATATAGAAAAAAATAAAAAGAATGAAAGACAAAGAAGAAAGATACATAAACAACCTTTTTTGATATCTTGCTGTAATTCTTTTCATTCTTTTTAAAAAAACATTATAATTAATCATTCTTTTTTGGACAAAATGATTGTGTCCACTTTCTAGCTTACCCTTTGAGCAGCAAATTCTCTTTTAATTTTCAAAACATATTTTGAAGGAAATCCTTCTAGATATACCATAAATCCCTTTATCTTCCTGAACAGAAAATAGAAAGTGTTGTTTTACCTTTTGTTCCTAAGTCTGTATCATCACCATGAATGAATTACTACCCTGCAGCAATGCCCTCAGTGGGTACTGAAATGTGTGGACTTGCTTACCTTTCACACAAGGAGGCAATCTGTTTCTTAGGATGTTTATGTGGATGTGTTTGAGTTTTAACACTGAAATATCATATTTATCTTTACATCAATTTCTCCTGAAATATATCATTGTGTTCACTCTAACATACATCAAAATAGTACTCATTTCTGGTCCTCTGGCTAATAGGGATCTGGGATCATTATCCATAAGTTGATATTCCCGACCTCTAAAATCTTTTTATATACAGTAAAAATAGAGTTTCTTATCTAGTACAGCTTTGCTTAATAAGTACATAATCGTTTGGCGGTTTCTGTCTAGGCACAAATATATCACTCACATCTTCAGAAAATTCAGGTCATTCTTCTTCTTGGTGCCAAACTTAATCAGATAACCTGAGCTTCGCTTTTTAAGAGGTGAAATATTACATTAGCTATAGGACATTAACAAGAAAAACAATGCAACTGTGGACTGAAATGCCTCTGATAACTCGATTTTTGAATGTATTATGCTAATACTGCCAAGCAGATGTTACAGCTCTGTGGGCATTTTACATGAGTGGCTGGAGGAAAGACTGAGGATTTTTTTCTTCTTTATTTCTGAGGATGCCTTTTAAATCAATAAAACATATGATACTAATCATGAGGAGAGAACATCCATTCTGGTAACTTTTAAGTGATATCCCCATTGGCAATGGCTGTTTGGGGGTGTCTGTTAGGGAGATTTTCTTACTTCTAAGTTAAACCAATTTCTTATCCAACAAGGAGCTGGATATGATTTGTAATCTTTGAAAAACTTCAGGGGCAGTGATATGAAGGTTTGAGCATTTCACAAATAATTGCACACATTTGGTAAAATCAATTCTCACTTAGTTTAGTGTCTAAGAGGGAAAGTATTGCTCTGGGCATATCTAATGACCTTCCCACCTTAGACAAGGATGACTATTCTGTGTGCAGGATATAATTGGATAAAAGGATTCAGGCTCTTGAATCCCTTGATTATGACCCATTTCACAGATCCCAAGTCTCTAGCTGATTCTTCAACAAAGTGTCAAGTTTTCTCAGGTGGCTGATGGTGTGAAATCACTCCATGCATAGACTGTTTTATTTTAGTTTGTTTTTTATTGCTATTGTTGCTTTTAAGTACTTTTGCCCTATGACTTCACAAAAGCCATTTAAAATTTTCCATATAACATTGATTTCATAGTAATGGTATTACTTACCTTCTTTAGGTTCTATACATTCCTCAAGTGGTTGCTACATGATTAGATGTATGATAATTGATGAAAGTGAAAAATTCAAGACAGTTTTCAACTTTCTTGCACTGTCATCTTGAAATGCTATTAAAAGTAAAAATATCAACCTAGGGAGAATGAAACATGAAGTCAGAAAATTACCATTTGGCAAGCAACACAATAAAAATTGTTTAGACAAGAGGTATCAATAGTTACTAAATTGAGAGGATTATAAGAAACAGAATATCCTCAGTACCTTCCCTAAAATACTTATTAATTACAAGTGCAATAACAGCATCTCTGCCTTGTAGAAACCTGGCAGGTACCACTGTAACCAGGTGATCACATCTAACTTTACCGGTAATGGGAGAAATAGGTACCATTTGCCTCCTGCTGAATGATTAACCAAAAGTACAACATCTCTTTTCTGGTGTTCCTGCCAAAAATGTATAACTTGAATTGAATTATGAAGATACTTCAGACAAACTTCTATAAATAAAGAGCTTGCACTCTTCAAAAATGTCAAGGACATGATAGAGAAGGAAAGACTAAAGAACTGTTCCAGATTAAAGAAGATGAGGGCTTCCCTGGTGGCGCAGTGGTTGAGAGTCCGCCTGCCAATGCAGGGGACACGGGTTCGTGCCCCGGTCCAGGAAGATCCCACATGCTGTGGAGCAGCTAGGCCTGTGAGCCATGGCCACTGAGCCTGTGTGTCTGGAGCCTGTGCTCCGCAATGGGAGAGGCCACAACAGTGAGAGGCCCGCGTACCAAAAAAAAAAAAAAAAAAAAGAAAAGACTAAAGAGGAATGACAACTAAATGCAACATGGGATCCTGGCTTGTATCCTGGACCAGACATTTGTTTCTTTTGCCATAAAGAACATTAGTGGGACAATTAGAATTTGAATAAGGAATGTAAATTAGATAACAGTGTTGTTTTAATGTCAATTTCTTGAATTCGATTATATACGAGACTTGTGATTCTTAGGAACTGTATGCTGAAGTGTTTAGTGGTAAAAGGGCATCATGTGTACAACTTACTGTTAAATGAGTCAGATACTATAAAGGATGCACGGACAGAGAAATAAGGGAAATGACAACGCAAGTGTCTACCTATCAGAAATGAAAACTTTCTGACACAGCTACTCAGCACTAGAGCACAGAGGAGGCACAGGCATAGGGACAACACACAGTCAGAGGGAGATTTCCATAGCGATCTTCTCTAACCTTCTACTCAAAGTATGCTCCATGGACAAGCAATATGGACACTAGCTTGACAATTGTTAGACATGCAGAACTTTTGCTCCTACCCAAGATTACTGCTTGAAAATCTGCATTTTAATAAGGTCATCAGGTGATTATGAACTTCTGAGAAGGACAGCTCTGTCACCTTCATGACAGGTATAGTATGGCTGGAGTAACAGTGAGGTAGGAAAAGCTGGAGTCTTGCTATGCTTAGATATGCCATCCTTGGAATATGTTTGGAATGCCAGGTCTTATTGTTATTGTTATCCAAGTATATAATATGTTAAAAATCAGAAGACCTAAAAATCATTTAGAGTCAGAATTTTTATGCTTTCCTTATCCTGCACTAGAATTTTCAAATGAAATCTACAATTAATGGGTTATAAAATCACTGTAGAAGGTTATGATCAGTATTATTTTAAATGAAATACCATGGAATGGAATAGAGAATATGAAAATTCATTACACGTCGTTAGGTAAGTGCTGTGGTCACTCTAAAGACGTGGAACAGCCCCTAAATTTGGTTCAGATGTGGTGACTGATGATGCCACACATGCAACAGGAAAGTATGAAAAAATATATTACACACATAACAGGCTTTCTGGGGAGAGTAGAGAAGCTCCAAGCAGGCTAAAAAATGACTTGAGAGAGTCACGAAAGGGGAGTGGCACAGGGTTTTTATAGTGGTTAAGGAGGAGAGATGTGGCAAAAATTCCCATAGGCAGACTGGGCCTTGGGTGATTTGAAATCCCGCACCTCTCTTAGCTCAAAAGGAGGGATGTGGGGGAAGAAAAAAAGGGAGAATGTTGGGGTATGAAGGCTGTCAGTGGCCACATATCAAAAGTTGAGTCACACTCTTTTATCACAGTAAGCGTCACTTCATGAAACCTTTTTTCAATAGTAGTGTGCTCATGCATATGGACTGGATTCTGAAAATATATATTATTTTGGTTTGTGGTCAAGAAAGTTTGAAAGTTTGAAAGCCAGAAACCTCAAAGTTATTGAGCAGGTTACATTAAATTATAGTTTGACTTAAAGAACATAGATTCAGAGGCTATTTTCCCCTGAGTTCATCACCAGATTAAGTGCAGAAATGAATTTTAATGGTCTCACTCAAGCTCTTACTGTCTCCCTTTTCTTTTATTCCAGGGAATTTAAGGACTGGGAAATTTAAAGTCCATTTATTAACACTGTTACTACCTGCCAAGCCATTTGGATGACCTGGACTATATCACTAAAGTTATTTCATCTAATTTAAGCTTGACAACTAGACCCTGTGCTCCAGTCCCAACATAGGTTCAGATTTCAGAACAATCTGATCACATAAATACTTGAATCTCTCATATATTAATCTTTCTCATAGCATCTTACTTGATACTTCATTCTGATCTATTGTTTTGCACAATTTGGGGTAGGTCTTTTGAACTTTTAGAATCCACAAAAGCAGAAATTCAAAATAACCTCTTTTTTCTATCCAGCAGATGTTCTTTCTATTATTTGGTTTACCCAGATAGAGGTAAAGTTTCTATAATATATTTTATTATCAAGCAGAATTTAATTAATACAAAAATATTTTATTTTGATCAGTCTATGAATATATTTAGCACTTGTTTTCCCTCATGACTCCTCCTGCTAACCCCTCTCCCAACCTGACCCTGATTATAGTACGTCATGATGTTTCTGTGCTTTAGGGTGTATCGGCTTTTATCTAATTATTTAATTTGTTCCTTTTTCCCAGAGTTATACCTATGAATTATGGTCACATGACTAGGATTTCCAGAGATATTCTAACTTTCTGACATAATAATAAGTATTTAATTACTTTTATTCTTGAGCTAAGTGTACTTTTGAAATGTGTATGATTTAGCCTTTTTTATGCTATTTAAGCAATTCAGTGAGATGATGCCAACCACACATACACATACATACACACACACACACACACACAGAGCTACATGCCTTTGATAGACAGATGGAAAATGTTGATTAAAATGATATCACTTTTCAATGTTAATTGGACTGTGATCTCACTGTAAAATAAGTTTCCATGTTCAAAAAGTCTGCAATGTGAGGTGTTTTTGGACAGTGCATTTTAGATCAGAACAAAATTGAATATATAGTCCGCTGCCTTAAAAAGCACAACTGCACAATTATCACTGTTTGAAAGAACAGCATAAGTCACTGGGTAATCTGACATGTGAGTGTCTCGTGATGTTGTTCATCTAGAAGCAATGTCTCAGGCCTGTGAGTTGGGAGCCGTATGAAGAGGAAGGGAGAGTAGAAACACACTTATGTTTTACTTGTTTTGACCTTGGTACTTCTAAAGATTTTTATCAATAAATTGAGCATTTTTCTTTTCATGCTTTTCTTGGCTATACTGCTGCCACTTCTGCTTTTTAAAATTATTTTTCTATTACTTTTGTCTTCTTCTTGCTTCTTTCTTTTCTATTTTAAGCTATTCTCTTAAATGCTATAAAATTCAAAGATATAGATGGGTTTGTGGAACAGTGTTGATTAGATAAGAGGAAATCAGGGTGGGACTTTTTTCTCTGCCTAACAATCTACTCAATATAGAGTTCTGTTACCTCAGTTTTCAAAAATGCCTAAGTTTTGCCTGAACTTATATTTGGAAAAGACTCGGAGGAAGTGCTTAGTCTTGCTCACAGCAGAGCAATAACGGTAACTTACCTAGCTTTGGTAGTGTAAATGTCATATGGTCTACAACTTATTAGAGTACAAACACCTTTGGAAAAAACCTTACTGACAAAAAAAGGAGAGGTATCATCTATTACTGTTGGGTTTTCCTCCACAGAACCTCTATCACATGGCATTCCAACGTACCATGTGCTCCAAATTCCAAGAGGAACACATTTCATTAAAATACCTTGGCTCATTTGCAAGGTCTCATTTTTATTAGCCTTGTTTGCTATATCACCACACATTTGGATTTGTTATTGTGTAATTGAGCTAAAAATTTGATTTCGAGAATGTTTGAGAAACACAGGCTATCTATTAATAGTATAGACTAATCAAATAATGTGTGTGAAACTAATTAGTCAACAGTTGCCATTTAAGGTAATTTGCTATTTTAAACAGTTAAGTTTCAAAGGTCAAGGACAAAACAACAAATGGTGAAAAATGAAGTTTGACTGGTAATTTAGTTATGCAGCAAGTTACACTTTACATAAAAATTAAAATATATTAATGTATTATCTGCACATTAGATACATTTTACCTAAATTATCAATTAAAATGATGAGTATTAAAGTATTCCATGGGTGACTTCCTTCTATACTGACATAATTAACATTTTTTGTAACATTATTATACGAAATATCTCATACTACTGCGTTTCAGCACATATGTTAAACCTAATCTGAAAATTGAGGGTACCAAAGAAATTGTGAAATGCTTTACTAATCTCATGATAAACATAACTGCTTTTATTGGCAATAAACTGTATTTAGATCCATATGTATGAACACATCTGTTTTTATTAATAATAGCCCACTCCTTGTCCTCATTTTTTTATTGCCTAAATATTAATCAAAATATGTTTGCTAATCCATGACAGCAAACCAAACAAGCAACTCTTACCATTTAGCTCTAGTTTCCAGAAGGCTCTTTTTAAAAAAAAAATCATGCTATTTACTAATCTTAATTCTGTTGACTATATTTCCGTTCACTGACATCTTTCAAAGACCATCCAAATCAGCACCGAGATTGCTTCAGCATGTCTCTTCATTACAGAACAGTAAATTGAAGGAGATTATATATCAATGTGGGGTCTCCCTGGGAGGGATATTTTCAAAATAAAATATCAAAACTGGGTTTTGCAAATCAAAAGCCATCATTCATGTTATTGAGATGAAGAAAGGGAGATTATTATAAAGAGGATTTCTTTGGAGACAGCAATTGAGACCTGTAGAGTAAGAGCGGAAATTGTTCAAGCCTGGTGAGGAGACTTTTCAACAAAACTTCTGAGAAAGTTTAATAACGTGACCTACAATGTTGAATGGTGGGTTTCTGTCTGGCTTCTATCTGAAAAATACAAGGGTTATATATATGATGTAGCCAGCAGCTGATAGATCAGTTGAACAAGAGGTGTATGCATTTCCAGAGTTCACTGGAGAAAAAAATACATGAATGCTTCTAAGAATGAGTGGTGGGCTACAAAGGGGTGAGAGTTGGCCTGTTAGTATTTTAATCTGAAGGGGTCTCTGTAGAGTACAGTGGACCAGCAGAAAACAAGATGAGGAGAGGAGTGAAAGCGAGAGGAAAATGCTTTGTGGGCAATGCAGTGGATATTCCCAGTGGGACCTCTGAAAAATCCATACAAAAGTGCCCTACAAGAGTAGGCTTTAAATACCAGCAATACCCAGAGACTATAAAGCCATCGAAAAACAGCAGCAGTCAAGTAAGAATTTTTCTGTTCCCTTTTACTCTCCTCTCTAAACTAAACCTGAGGGAGATAAAAATCCTCTTTGCAAATGGACAAATGAATAGGAAAAGAAAAATGAACCACAATACCACCCTACTCTATTTTCTGGCCTCTTGCCTACAGAATATCATACTAGGGAGGGGAAGATTTAAGTTTATAATATAAGAGTTTTATCATATAGGTCTTGCAATTAGAATTTTTGAATTGAGACATTATTTCCTGATTTAAAGCAGCCATATGATTTTTATTACCTATGAGTAGTCAGAAAAGTCAACGGACTTAGTTTTCATGTACACTCAAGGAAAAATTTTGACCACCGAATTAATTTTTTAAACTTTTTATTACAGAAAATTTCAAACATATAGAAAAGTAGAGATCATAGTACAATGAACTCACATGTGCCTATCACCAATTGGAACAGTCATCAACTTATGCTCAGCTTGTTTCATCTATACTGCCAGCTTTGGATTTACTGAAGCGAATCTCAGATATGGTATAACTCATTGAGTTAATTTTAAAAAGACAAAGGGGGACAAAATTACTTTAAGATTATACTTTAAGTGTCTTATAAGTGAAACAGTTGTAGAACAAAAGACATATGAGTGTTTCTGTGTGCCACGTCAGGGATGGGGCTGGCCTGGATTTTAAATCATGCTTAAAGACAGCTGGATTTATGAGATCCAAGAAAATGGAACTGATTTAAAGTGACTTGAAACTATTGTCTCCTAACCCACTTTGGGCTTCTGGGAAATAATTCATTCTCTCTCTTAGAATATAGTGTGAAACATTTCATTAATACATGGGAATGTTTTAATACCTTTATAAGGTATAGATAATAATATAATCCAAGTAATTGGATTATCAATACTAGGAAAACACTCTGTGTATTCCTCCCTGACCCTGGTCCATTACTCCTCTTCTCTGTGAAAACCATGATCCCCACTTTTGTATTTACCATACAACTTCTTTTTTAAAGAACTGCTTCACATGTATGTATCCTTAAAATATATATGATTTAGTTTTGCGTGTTTTTGAACTTCATGTGAAAAGTATGATTAGCGATGAACATTTGGATTGTTCCTAATTTTTTGGACATTACAAATAATGCTGCTATGAATATCCTTTTATATGACTCCTTGGGCATCTGGGGCAGAATTTCTCTAGGGTATATACCTAGGAATGAACTTGCTGGGCCATAAGACTCACATCATCAACTTCACTGGTTGAATTTAGATATATTTACAATGTTTCCCAATTTACATTCCTGCCAGCTCTGTGTGATAGTAGTTCTCAATGCACCACATCCAAAAATAACCCCTAAAACAGGCAAAATGTTTAAAGTTCTGTCAATCTGATTCATGTGAAATTGTAATTTAGCATTGTTTTGATTTGTATTTCCCACAAATTTTCCCATAAATTTCATCATGTTTTTGTATTGTTATATGTTATGTGTGCCTCTCTCATTTAAAATGCATGGCCTTGATTTTTGCCCAAGTTTTAATCTGGTTAATTTTCCCCCCTCATTTGTAAGAGTAAATGATTTATTCTGCTACCATGCCTTTACCAGTTTTATATGTTAAAAATTTGTGGCTTTTAATTTTAAAATGGTCTCTTTGATGAATGAAGGCTTTAAGTGTGTAAATTTTTTTTATCATGAGTTGTACTTTTTGTATCTTGTTTAATAAGTTCTTACCTTAATTTCGTGACATCGTCTCCTGTATTTACTTCTAAAAGCTTTAAAGTTCTGTTTTTCACATTTTCAGATTTTTGCTGTCTGGATTTGATTTTTGTGTATAGTCTAAAGTGGGATACAAACCGATCTTTTGCCAAATAGATACCCAGTTGTGCAACCATCCTTCACTGAACAGTCTATTCTTCCTCCAGCTGATCTTCAGAGGCAATTTAGATTGATAACAAGATCAGCAATACCGGGGAGTCTGCTTCTGGGATCTCAGTATCCTACCATTGGCTGTTTGACTACCCATATACCAATGCTACCCATATACCAATGCTACTGTTTGGTTATCATTATAATTTTATAATAATTTTGGTAGGGTCAAATAATGTCCTTTTATAGCCTAAGAAAAATATTTTCTTAAAACTTTACAGACTTTAGAATTACCTTATGTTAGGTTTTGATTGGAAAAGAAATGTGTATATAGATTAATATTGGGAGAAATGTCAGATTCGTAACATTGTGTCTTCTTCATGGATATATTAAGTTGAACCATATGAAATTGCTGATATCTGACCATTTTTGACTTGCCAAAACAGCAGTATCATATAGTTCAACTTAACAGTTTATCTCTCAATTTATTTGTAATCTCTTTAATGTCTTTCATTAAAATTCTATTATTTTCTTGACGAATTCACAAACATTATTGTTAAATTTAACTCTAGGCACACATTTTTATTTTAACCTATTATTGTGAAATAAATTCCTTTTTAAAATTATACTTCTATTTTGCTAGTATAATTTACTTAAACTCATCTTCTATTAACTGTATTTCCTTAACTAGATCCTTTAGTATGGTATTTATTTGAGCAGTGATTGGCAATGTCTTTCTCTCACTCAGTTCTTGATTTTAAAGGAAAGGCTTAAAAAATTTCACTATTGAAGTATAATGTTTGCTGGATGTACCTGATCAATAACCTTAATAGGTTTATGAATTATCCTTTTTAATCCTAGTTCACAAAAAGGCTTTATTTTATCATGGATGAAGGTTGAATTTTATCAACAGATTTTTCTGCGTTTATTGAAGGGACATGTGGATTTTCTCCATTTAACTAATAGCTTATAGTGCAGGATATTGATAGGCATTTGTGGAGAAATGTACATGTCTTTCCCAGTTGTTTCATTTTTTTATATTTAAAAAATGTGATAATATGCCTACATAAAAATGAGTAAATATGTAGGTATGGTGCAAAATAATATTTATAAAATGAACACCTATTTGCTTTATCCAGTACAAGAGAAAGAAAACTATCAATAGCCCAAAGGTTACCCAGAAATAAATATTAGCCAAGATTTTGTAAAAAAAAATAATAATAATTTACCTGTATTTTCTTCTGGACAGCAAACAATTCTGACCTCAGCCCTGGAGGGAGACACACTGTTTCTATCTTCCCAACTTGTGTGCTCTACAAACATCCATGACAGTTTGGAACAAAGGCTGAAACACAATGTGCAGCAACATGAAAAACTCATGGAGAACTGTCTCTCAACAATCCTGTACTTCCAACTGGTGTAGCAAGCAACCTACTGGGATTTGGAGTTGTCTGTTTTAAGGATGGCTAGATGACCTCTCTCTGCAAAGAAAGGAGTTACATATTTGGAGACCAGAAAGGCACATTGTAACGAAGACCACAAATGCTCGAATATATCCATTCTTTCTCTTCATCCGGGATTTACCACTAGACCTCATTTCTCAGGGCCCTTGTAACTATGTGGAGCTTTGTGATTAGTTCTCGTCAATGGACCATGGGCTGAAATTATGTGTTAACACTTACCAGAGTTATTAAGAGGGGATATACCTTCCACATGTTATGCATTTTTGCTTTTGTGTGACAGCTAACTACAAAGAATCCAAGACATCAGAAAATGACAAAGGTGTGCAATGAGTAGAGTCTAGGTTCCTGAATGACTGAACAGAGCAAAGCCTCCCTTCTGACTTTCATTAGACTGTAAAGTAAGAGATAAATATTTCTTTTCTTGTTAAACCTCTGAGATGTTTGTTACAGCAACTAGCCTTCCCTGACTCATACAGAGATCACAATAATTTATAGCTGTATTTTATTGGATACTTATCATATGATAGATAGCATATATTAGCAAATTTAATTCTTTCACAAGCCTATGATAAAGGTTTTATTAACCCCCTCTGAGAAATTAACTTTCCTCTTCAAAATTGTCACATGGCTGCTAAGTGGGGGAGTTAGTACTTCAAACTAGTTCTAACTGAACCCACAATGTGTGCTCTTAACCTGTTTTATATTATGCCTGTAATTAATTTCTTGGTGTACCAAACAAACAAAATTATATCCTTAGTCTTGGGTAAATCCATCAACCCAAACTGTGAAAATCTCAAACTGTAGCTCTCATTAATGTTTGGTTTGTAGAGTAATAGTTCATAATAAAACACAGCTGCAGCTCAATAGCAAAAAAACAAACAACCCAATCCAAAAATGGGCAGAAGACCTAAATAGACATTTCTCCACAGAAGATATACAGACTGCCAACAAACACATGAAAGAATGCTCAACATCATTAATCATTAGAGAAATGCAAATCAAAACTACAATGAGATATCATCTCACACCAGTCAGAATGGCCATCATCAAAAAATCTAGAAACAATAAATGCTGGAGAGGGTGTGGAGAAAAGGGAACACTCTTGCACTGCTGGTGGGAATGTGAATTGGTACAGCCACTATGGAGAACGGTATGGAGGTTCCTTAAAAAACTACAAATAGAACTACCATATGACCCAGCAATCCCACTACTGGGCATATACCCTGAGAAAACCATAATTCAAAAAGAGTCATGTACCAAAATGTTCATTGCAGCTCTATTTACAATAGCCCGGAGATGGAGACAACCTAAGTGTCCATCATCTGATGAATGGATAAAGAAGATGTGGCACATATATACAATGGAATATTACTCAGCCATAAAAAGAAACGAAATTGAGCTATTTGTAATGAGGTGGATAGACCTAGAGTCGGTCATACAGAGTGAAGTAAGTCAGAAAGAGAAAGACAAATACCGTATGCTAACACATATATATGGGATTTAGGGGGGAAAAAGTCATGAAGAACCTAGGGGTAAAACAGGAATAAAGACACAGACCTACTTGAGAATGGACTTGAGGATATGGGGAGAGGGAAGGGTAAGCTGTGACAAAGCGAGAGAGAGGCATGGACATATATACACTACCAAACGTAAGGTAGATAGCTAGTGGGAAGCAGCCGCATAGCATAGGGGGATCAGCTCGGTGCTTTGTGACCGACTGGAGGGGAGGGAGGGAGACACAAGAGGGAAGGGATATGGGAACAGATGTATATGTATAACTGATTCACTTTGTTATAAAGCAGAAACTAATACACCATTGTGAAGCAATTATACTCCAATAAAGTTGTAAAAAAAAACACAGCTGAAGGGAAATGTGGAGCATACTCATAAACTAAACAGTTAGTTTTATTTTAATGCATGTGGCATTGCTGGTTAACATTCATCATTGCGCTAAGTTTATAGAGAACTGAAGCTCTGACCATCTATGTGGAAAACTATTTCCATCATTTTAACTTCTAATGTTCCCACACATACATATATGAGGGTGTTTATATGTATATGACACTTTACTTATGCTATTAAGTATTTTTAAAATCATATTTTTTTTTATTTTTTATTTTTTTTGCAGTACACGGGCCTCTCACTGTTGTGGCCTCTCCTGTAGCGGAGCACAGGCTCCGGACGCGCAGGCTCAGCAGCCATGGCTCACGGGCCTAGCCGCTCCGCGGCATGTGGGATCTTCCCGGACCAGGACATGAACCCGTGTCCCCTGCATTGGCAGGCGGACTCTCAACCACTGCGCCACCAGGGAAGCTCTAAAATCATATTTTTAAAATTTTGAAACAATCTTTAGGTTATAAAAAATGAAATTTTTAAATGTTTTAAAATATTTTAAGTATTTTTTTAAAGTACAGTGTTGACCTTATACCCTATCACCTCCGAATTTCTTTATGTACTTTCTACCAAAAAGAATGTTCTTCCACACAAATGCAGTGTAACCATCTCTCTTTCTTTCTTTCCTCCACACACACACACACATACACTTATTTCTACACCTGTCTATAACTATATATTGAAAACCACAAGTTCATATCAATACTTTCAATCTAATCCAATACCAGTAGTTTATTCTGCTTTTATTCTGCTTTTATCCCTTTCCAAATTTGGTAATGCCTTCTCCTTCAGTGAGAAACCAGCTTTCACTATCCCTCACAGCTATACTTTCTGTTGTATCTAATTCCCTTACATGGATGCCATGCTCACCCTGCTCAGGCTCTAGCACCCTGAGCCAGGTTCCCTTCTCATGTCACTTGGACTCTGACACCTCACACATGACCACCCTGACCCAATACATATATGCTCTCCTTACCCTGCTCCAGCTCTAAAACCCTACCATCCTTATGCTGTCCAGGCTCTGACACCAAAGATGCCCTCCCTACCCTACTTGGCCACCAATATCCCACTCAGGGCATCTGAAATTCTCCCCATAGGATGTGTTTTAAACACAGAAATTATATCTGTGAAGGACAGTGAAAGCTGGTTTTTCACTGAAGGAAAACGGATTGAAAAATTTGGAAAGGGAAAAAGTAAAACAAACTATGTGGTATTGGATTAGAATTGAAGATATTGGAACAAACTTGTGGTTTTCAATATATAGATATTGAAATGCTTTCCTTTCTCTGCCTTACCTAATGATTTTGAGTCTAAATTGTTCAGGAATGGAGGAAAGATGAAGAAAAGACAATATTACGATTTTCAATGGCTGCATTCTTTTTTGTGTTTGTGCCACAGTTTTAAATTCATTCTTCTAGTCTTGGATGTCTTAAAAATCTTGAATTTTTCTCTTTAATACTGTAAAAATTTTTGGATCCTCAGCTTATTAGGGAAGATTGCTAAAATTGAAATTACTAGATTTCAGCGTGTAAAATTCTTAAACCTTTATATTATGACAAGAAAAAAAAGCCCTCTCTCATTGTTATAATCTCCTTTTTTTTTTAAATTGGCGCGGTGTCAGTTTCTGCTGTACAGCAAAGTGAATCAGCCATACATATACATATATGCCCTCTTTTTTTGGATTTCCTTCCCATTTAGGTCACCACAGAGCACTGAGTAGAGTTCCTTATGCTACACAGTCAGTTCTCATTAGTTATCTATTTTATATATAGTAGTGTATACATGTCAATCCCAATCTCCCAATTCATCCCACCCCCCTTCCCTTTCCCCCTTGGTATCCATACATTTGTTCTCTACGTCTGTGTCTCTATTTTTGCTTTGCAAAGAAGATCATCTATACCATTTTTCTAGATTCCACATATATGCATTAATATACGATATTTGTTCTTCTCTTTCTGACTTACTTCACTCTGTATGACAGTCTCTAGTTCCATCCACGTCTCTGCAAATGACACAATTTCATTCCTTTTTCCGTTTCTTTAATTACCAATAAAATGACATGCTTTTTCTTGTTTGTTTCCCATTTTTGTTGTGAATTATTATTTTTCATGTTAACTGACACTACTTTTTTTGAAGAAACAATTCACATCTGCTACTTTATTTCTGGAACTGGTCACAAAGCCACAGATGATATTTATAAATTCCCTTTTTCTATCACCCATTCTGTATTCCCTTTGCCTTCAGCCAGCTGGTCAGTGTGACACTACTTCTTACAGTGCTTTCTTAATGATTTTTAAAAAGCTGTTTATATTAAGTAAAGTCATATTTATTGCAAATATGCTTACTAGTTTTTCTTTTAGCTTTTATGATATATTTTTAATGTACCATAATTTAAAACAGTTTTGATATTATTGAATAACTTCTTTGGCATATTTAGAAAATTCTATCTCAATGGTAATTTAACTGTTTAAAGCTTTCTTCTAGAGTTTTACGGTTTCAACTTTCATTTTTAGCTCTTTAATATATCTATCAAAGATTTATTTTGTGTGGTTTCTGGTGAAGATTTAAATTATTTCTTTTTTAAATATAGCACATTTCCCCAACATTATTAGTCAAACATGTTTTCTTTATTTAAATATTAAGTTATTATATATATTAATATCTAGTTAACGGCAATTTCTTTTATTCTGTCCACTTTTCAAGTCTTATGCGAATACTGCAGTGTTTTAATCATTGTATGTTTAAATAGCCAATAGAATGAATAAATTCCTTTCATACCTCATTAAAAGAGTTCTGGAGCCAAGTCCAATGTGCACGTTGGGGGAGCAGGGGGAGGGTTTTCCCACACTAACAAGCAATTCTCAGACACCAATAGTGTGTCCAAGAATTTAACTCAATTCAACTCAATTCTCACACTCTCTATCTGGAGATAGCATCAGATTCCCCTGGTTAAGGGTTCAGTCTTACAAGACTGCCCCCACCCCCCACTTCAGATGTCAGTCAGAGGCCTAGGATGCTACCTGTGCTTCTGACTGTCTGGCTATATAGCAGAGGTTCCCACAACCCACTTCTTCCTTGGGTTCAATTAATTTGGCTCACAAACTATAATGGCTCACAGAACTCAGAGCAATACTTCACTTACTAAATGACCAGTTTATTATAAAAAGATGTAACTCAGGAACAGCCAGATAAAAGATGCATAAGGCAAGGTGTGGGAGAGAGAGTGAGGAGCTTCCATGCCCTCTCCAGCAGCAACACTCTCGCCAAACTCTATGTGTTCACCAAACCAGAAGTTCTCCAAACCCCATCATTTTGGGTTTTTATAGAAGCTTCATTACATAGTCATGATCAGTTAATTACTGGCCATTGGCATTTGATTCAAACTCCAGCCCCTTCCCCTCCCTGGAGGTCAGGGGGTGGGACTGAATGTTCCACTCTAATTTCATGGTTGGTTCTCCTGGCAACCAGCCCTATCTTTAGGTGGGGTCCAAAAGTCACTTCATTAACATAACAAGAGACACATTTGTCACTGTCAACACTTAGGAAATTCCAAGGGTTTTGAGAGCTGTACGCCAGGAACTGTGGATGAAGATGAAATACATATAAGAAATATATTTTGGTCATGTGAATGTATGTAGTTCTTATAAGTCACAATATTGCATTCATCATATTCAATAATGCCTGAGCTATGATGAGTGTTCTTCCAAATAGTTTTAGAATCACCTTTCCTGTTTTCCCAAAGAGACTTTAAAGTGTACTTAATCTATTATGGTTTATCACTCATCCAAATCTATGATATGTCTTTCCTTTTATTCAGCCTTTTTGTTTCTGGGTAAAGTTTTCATCTTTTCTTGTTACTCTGATTCCTAGTTGCTTTTTTTTTTTTAATTATATTTCATTGTCATTGTGAATGAATTCACATTTTTCTTATAATTTCTACTGTCTATTATACAGGAAAATGATTGATTTTTGTGCATTTATCTTATGTCAAGATATTTTACTGTAGTCCTTCGTACTACATTATTATATCATGTTTTTCTTGGTATTTTAGGAATAAAATGATATTGCCTGAAAATCTACCTTGTGCCTTCTCCCAAATAAACTACTACATTCAAATAAATTTATCAGTAGATTATGAGAGCTTATCTATCCCAACCACATTCTCCTCTGGGATGACAAATTTACTTTAGTGATATCTTGTTGGAAAACATACTGTCTAACTGGGTTTGGGGAAATTACAATGACAACAAAACCCATGTCCATAAGAGGAGATATAAATGGCTATTTAAATATATATATTTTTAGTAACACAAATAATACTGTAAAACAAAGAATATTGCTCACCATCTGGTTCTACAACGATTGAATCATAGCCACTGCAGTTGCTGACCAACAGGACACCCTGAAAGGAATTCAGGAAGAAAAACAGCATGAGGCACTCTGTGCTTTGGAAAAACAGGCCTCTAAGATAGATAAATCTCAGGAAGAACTTTAATGAACCCAGATTCTTGAATCTTCCTATACACATAAAAGCACTAAAATCATTAACTGAGATCGCTGTTCCTGGTAACTAGCAATAACCTTTTACAGAGATGTATGCTTGACTGCATGTATTCCCTCAGCAAAATTGTATATATACTGACTTCTCCCCCAACTTCTTGGAAGCAGTTCTCTCAGAGCTACTTTACTGAAAGGCTGTTTCCCAAGCTATAGTCCTCAGTAAGACCCTGAATAAAACTCAACTCACAGCTCTTACGCTGTGCATTTTTCTTTCAGTTGACAATACACAGCCACAATATCACATAAACATTTTATTTTATAGACAGTCTTAATATGTATTTTTCTAAATTTATATTTTTTCTCTGTGTTTGTATACAGACCATTCTTGAATCTGATTTCTAATAGTAGTGAACTGCATTTCAAAGTCATTCTGTATTATTTTGATACCCAACCATCATGAAATAGTAAATGCTTTAGGAAACCCCAATGCTTAACTTCAGGAAAAGTCCAGCATATATAACAGGAATCTCTAAAGTTCATTTTTAACAGAGAATTTTATAAAGATGTCTAAAGTCCAAAACTGGAAAAAAAAAGTAAAAATACTTTTTAGACATTAATTTGAAGATCAGTCAACATAGGTTGAAGCTCTATTTACAATTCAGTGAAGTTCAGTAAGGATATGACCTTCTCTCCTCTCTGTTCTGTTCTTAATTCTACTGACTTTAATCTGTGTTTGCCTCACTACCCTGTGCCAGGCCAATAATAGTAAGTGGTGAACTATTACCCAAGAATTACTGAGATTTTTATAATTTGAAGAAAACTCATCTTAAAATAACTTTTCTTTTTAAATAATGTCCTATCATAAGGGAGTGATTTTGTTTTGCTCTTGTCTAAATATTCCAAGCCTCATAACTTGGTAGGTCTCTTAATTCCATGAGAACTAACTATTAACTTATCCTTGGAAACTTAGTCTATGAGTATCTGAGTCTTTATGCCACCTCAGCACAGGAAATTATAATGGATCCACTGGCATTTTCTTGAAGATAAATGTCTATATCTATATACTTTGACTTTATCTATTCAGTAAACTTTTAATTAGTCCATATTTTGCTTCCTCAAATATGTAGAGAAACTAATTATCTTGGAAAACTAGGTTGGGTAGAAAACCTGGTGAAAACTTCTATGGGCAGTATCATTTTTCAACACGTTTCCAAGGATGTGGGATGGTCTTGGATTGTAATTTACCTGTTTAATAGCTACCTGGAGTAAGCTGATATGCAGGACTCATTCTGCAGATATTCTTCTCTTCACCTTCAGCAAGATATTAAATGCTTTTAAATAGCTACTCTGTACTGTTTTATTGTTGTTAACAGAACTATTATGGCTGTTACTGGCCATCTTTATAGCCCTTTGCTCCTTCACTTCCACAGCATGCAAGTCTGGCTACCAAAAATGTCATTGATCCTAGTTTTAAGCATCAACCTTAGATGATAAAAATGGTGATATCCTTGAATGACAGATTCAAAAGTATCATAAAAGGTCTTTCAAACAGATGGCAAATATACCACTGTTTACATATTTTAAATGAATGCTACAGATGGTAAGAAATTATTCCACCATGTTTAATAGGAAAATTCCACAGCATTTCTACAAAGGCACTTTTCTTTTTACTGCAAGGAAATATATTCAGTAATTTAGCTACCAATCACTCTTTTGCATTCCAAATTGTATACTGGAAGCATATGGGAAAGATGGCTTAAGAGCCGGTATTCATTTTTTCTTTCTGTATCCTTAAATTTATTGAATAGTCAAAATAAATAGGAATGAGAAAGGTGTATGGATGTGTTCATTTTTAGGAAAAAAATGATAATTCTTAAAGGCATTTTAAGAAAATTTACTCATTCAATTACAACACATTTCATGCTTAAAAATTTGGGGCTATAAAGAAAACATTAAAATGTCACATGTTAACAGTTTAAAAATATCATTTTTTAATGTATGAAGAATCCGTTTGTATTCTACACTAATTTTATGCTTATTTTATGAAATGATGGTATAACAAAATGTTTTGAGTGACAGGAATAATTCAGTAAATTAAGTAAAGATTTGAAAACAAGAATTTCAAATTTCTATTTGATTATAAATATGATTATAGTTATAGTAGCTGAGCATCGAAGATTACTGCACTTTATATGAGCACTTGTCCAATACCTTAAAATATTTCATTCTGTTCTCTCAATATTGTACACATATTCCTTGGATATTGGTGAGGAAATCAGTCTCTCCATAAGCAAACTTACTTGATGTCACAAATTCTGAAAAACAAAAAATTAATTCCAAAATCAGGATCCCTTCATAGAACTTCAATATCATTCTCACCTTCTTTTTTTGAACAATTACTATAACTGTCTTCTTTTCAAAATACATTTAGCTTTTAAAAATGTAAATTTGATGTACTGAAACATACACATTATCAGATTTTTCCCTTAAAATAGCTTTTTGAAATACTTCTCACTTGTGAGCATAAGGCTGTCCCTTTGTGAAGGACTGGTAGTAGAGGTAATCCCTGCTTCCATCACATATAAAAAATAACCTGTTACATTTATGTGTTAAGAGTTGAGGTACAGTCTTCCTTGCCTTCTGGCTACTGTGTGTTGCCATTATTTCTTCCTCACATAGACCTTTATAAAAAGCATTGTTAAAATTCAAAGTTTTTAATCTTTTTAAACAAGATAATATAGAAGCGGAAGACCTTCAAGATGGCGGAGGAGTAAGACATAGAGATCACCTTCCTCCCCACAAATAAATCAGAAATACATCTACATGTGGAACAGCTCCTACAGAACACCTACTGAACGCTGGCAGAAGACCTCAGACTTCCCAAAAGAAACTCCCCATGTACCTGGGTAGGGGAAAAGAAAAAAGAAAAAACACAGACAAAAGAATAGGGATGAGACCTGCACCTCTGGGATGGAGCTGTGAAGGAGGAAAAGTTTCCATACACTAGGAAGACCCCCTCACTGGCAGAGACGGGGGATGGCAGAGGGGGAAGCTTCGGAGTCATGGAGGACAGCACAGCAACAGGGGTGCAGAGGGCAAAGCAGAGAGATTCCCGCACAGAGGATCAGTGCCGACCAGCACTCACCAGCCTGAGAGGCTTGTCTGCTCACCCGCTGGGGTGGGTCATGGCTGGGAGCTGAAGCTCCAGCTTCAGAAGTCAGATCACACAGAGAGGACCGGGGTTGGCTGCATGAATACAGCCTGAAGGGGGCTAGTGCACCACAGCTAGCTGGGAGGGAGTCCGGGAAAAAGTCTGGACCTGCCTAAGAGACAAGAGACCATTGTTTCAGGGTGTGCAAGGAGAGAAGATTCAGAGCACCACCTAAACGAGCTCCAGAAACGGGTGCGAGCTGCGGCTATCAGCGTGGACTGCAGAGATGGGCATGAAATGCTAAGGCTGCTGCTGCAGCCACCAAGAAGCCTGTGTGCAAGCGCAAGTCACTATGCACATCTCCCTTCCCAGGAGCCTGTGCAGCCCGCCACTGCCAGGGTCCTGTGATCTAGGGACAACTTCCCTGGAAGAATACACTGTGTGCCCAGGCTGGTGCAACATCATGTTGGCCTCTACTGCACTTTAACCCCGTTCTGCCTGAGTAAAGAACAGACGTACTCAGGTGACCTAAACGCAGAGGCAGGGCCAAATCCAAAGCTGAACCCAAGGAGCTGTGCGAACAAAGAAAAGAAAGGGAAATTTCTCGCAGCAGCCTCAAGAGCAGCGGATTAAACCTCCACAATCAAGTTCATTTACCTTGCATCTCTGGAATATCTGAATAGACAACAAATCATCCCAAAATTGAGGTGGTGGACTTTGTGTGATTTTGTCTCTATAGCTTTGCTTTTACCATTTGTCTGACGGTTCTGCCTGTCAACTTTATTATTTTTAATTTAAGTACAGTTTTTAATGCTTGTTATCATTAGTGGATTTGTTTTTTGGTTTGGTTGCTCTCTTCCTTCTTTCTTTTTTTAATTACTTTTTAATTTTTTTGTTTTTAATAATTATTTTTATTTTAATAACTTCATTTTATTTTTTTCCTCCTTTCTTTCTTTTTTTCTCCCTTTTCTTCAGAGCCACGTGGCTGACAGGGTCTTGGTGATCCGGCTGGGTGTCCGGCCTATGCCTCTGAGGTGGGAGAGCGGAGTTCAGGACATTGGTCCACCAGAGACCTCCCGGGTCCACGTAATATCAAACGGCAAAAAATCTCCCAGAGATCTCCATCTCATCGCTAAGACCTAGATCCACTCAACGACCAGCAAGCTACAGTGCTGGAAACACTGCAGCAAACAACTAGCAAGACAGGAACACAACTGCATTCATTAGCAGCAAAGCTGCCTAAAATCATAAGGTCACAGACACCCCAAAACACACCACCAAATTCAGTCCTGCCCCCAGAAGGACAAGATACAGCCTCACCCACGAGAACACAGGCACCAGTACCCTCCACGAGGAAGCCTACACAACCCACTGAACCACCCTTAGCCACTGGGGCAGAAACCAAAAACAATGGGAACCACGAACCGGTAGCCTGCAAAGAGGAGACCACAAACACAGTAAGTGAAACAAAATGAGAAGACAGAAAAACATACAGCAGATGAAGGAGCAAGACAAAAAGCCACCAGAGCTAACAAATGAAGAGGAAATAGGCAGTCTACCTGAAAAAGAATTCAGACTAATGATAGTAAAGATGATCCCAAATCTTGGAAATAAAATGAAGAAAATACCAGAAATGTTTAACAAGGACCTAGAAGAACTAAACAGCAAACAAACAAGGATGAACACAATAAATGAAATTAAAAACTCTCTAGAAGGAATGAAAAACTGAGGCAGAAGAACAGATAAGTGACCTGTAAGATAAAATACTGGAAATAACTACCACAGAGCAGAATAAAGAAAAAAGAATGAAAAGAATTGAGGACAGTCTCAGAGAGCTCTGGGACAACATTAAAGGCACCAACATTTGAATTATAGGTGTCCCAGAAGAAAATGAGAAAAAGAAAGGGACTGAGAAAATATTGAAGAGATTATAGTTGAAAACTTCCCTAATATGGGAAAGGAAATAGTCCATCAAGTCCAGGAAGCACAGAGAGTCCCATAGAGGGTAAATCCAAGGAGAAACATGCCAAGACACATATTAATCAAACTATCAAAAGTTAAATACAAAGAACAAATATTAAAAGCAGCAAGGGAAAAACAACAAATAACATACAAGGGAATCCCTATAAGGTTAACAGCTGATCTTTCAGCAGAAACTCTGCAGGCCAGAAGGGAGTGGCAGGACATATTTAAAGTGATGAAAGGTAAAAACCTACAACCAATATTACTCTACCCAGAAAGAATCTCATTCAAATTTGATGAGGAAATCAAAACCTTTACAGACAAGCAAAAGCTAAGAGAATTGAGTACCACCAAACCAGTTTTACAACAAATGCTAAAGGAACTTCTCTAGGCAGGAAACACAACAGAAGGAAAAGACGTATAATAAAAAACCCCAAACAATTAAGAAAATGGTAATAGGAACATACATATCGATAATTACCTTAAATGTAAATGGATTAAATGCTCCAACCAAAAGACATAGACTAGCTGAATGTATACAAAAACAAGACCCATATGTATGCTGTCTACAAGAGACCCACTTCACACCTAGGGACACATATAGACTGAAAGTGAGGGGATGGAAAAAGATATTCCATGCAAATGGAAATCAAAACAAAGCTGGAGTAACAATACTCATATCAGACAAAATAGCCTTTAAAATAAAGACTCTTGCAAGAGACAATGAAAGATACTACATAATGATTAAGGGATCAATCCAAGAAGAAGATATAACACAAGAAGAAGATATAACAATTGTAAATATTTATGCACCCAACATAGGAGCACCTTAATACATAAGGTAAATGCTAACAGTCATCAAAGGGGAAATCGACAGTAACACAATCATAATAGGGGACTTTAACACCCCACTTTCACCAATGGACATATCATCCAAAATGAAAATAAATAAGAAAACATAAGCTTTAAATGATACATTTAAAAAGATGGACTTAATTGATATTTATAGGACATTCCATCCAGTAACAACAGAATACACTTTCTTCTCAAGTGCTCATGGAACATTCTTCAGGATAGATAATATCGTGCGTCACAAATCAAGCCTTGGTAAATTTAAGAAAACTGAAATTGTATCAAGTATCTTTTCCAACCACAACGTTATGGGACTAGATATCAATTACAGGAAAAAATCTGTACAAAATAAAAACACACGGAGGCTAAACAATACACTACAAAAAAAACATGTGATAACTGAAGAAAACAAAGAGGAAATCAAAAAATACCTAGAAACAAATGACAATGAAAACATGATGGCCCAAAACCTATGGGAGGCAGCAAAAGCAGTTCTAAGAGGGAAGTTTATAGCAATACAATCCTACCTCAAGAAACAAGAAATATCTCAAATAAACAACCTAACTTTACACCTAAAGCAATTAGAGAAAGAAGAACAAAAAACCCCAAAGTTAGCAGAAGAAATCATAAATATTAGATCAGAAATAAATAAATAAATAAAGGAAATGAGAGCAAAGATCAATAAAACAAAACCTGGTTCTTTGAGAAGATAAAAATAATTGATAAACGATAAGCCAGACTGATCAAGAAAAAAAGGGAGAAGACTCAAATCCATAGAATTACCAATGAAAAAGGAGAAGTAACAACTGACACTGCAGAAATCATGAGGACCAAAGGATCATGAGAGATTACTACAAGCAACTATACGCCGATAAAATGGACAACCTGGAAGAAATGGACAAATTCTTAAAGAAGCACAACCTTCTGAGACTGAACCAGGAAGAAACAGAAAGTATAAACAGACCAATCACAAGCACTGAAATTGAAACTGTGATTAAAAATCTTCCAACAAACAAAAGGCCAGGACCAGATGGCTTCACATGTGAATTCTATCAAACATTTAGAGAACAGCTAACACCTATCCTTCTCAAAATCTTCCAAAATATACCACAGGGAGGAACACTCCCAAACTCATTCTATGAGGCCACCATCACCCTGATACCAAAACCAGACAAAGACGTCACAAAGAAAGAAAACTACAGGCCAATATCACTGATGAACATAGATACAAAAATCCTCAACAAAATACTAGCAAACAGAATCCAACAGCACATTAAAAGGATCATACACCATGATCAAGTGGGGTTTATCCCAGGAATGCAAGGATTCTTCAATACGCACAAATCAATCAAGGTGATATGCCATATTAACAAACTGAAGGAGAAAAACCATATGATCATCTCAGTAGATGCAGAAAAATCTTTTAACAAAATTCCACACCCATTTATGATAAAAACCCTCCAGAAAGTAGGCATAGAGGGAAACTACCCCAACATGATAAAGGCCATGTATGACAAACCCACAGCCAACATTGTTCTCAATGGTGAAAAACTGAAACCATTTCCTCTAAGATCAGGAACAATACAAGGTTGTCCACTCTCACCACTATTATTCAACATAGTTTTGGAAGTTCTAGCCATGGCAATGAAAGAAGAAAAAGAAATAAAAGTAATGCAAATTGGAAAAGAAGAAGTAAGCTGTCACTGTTTGCAGATGACATGATACTATACATAGAGAATCCTAAAGATGCTACCAGAAAACTACTAGAGCTAATCAATGAATTTGGTAAAGTAGCAGGATACAAAATTAAGGCACAGAAATCTCTTGAATTCCTATACACTAATGATGAAAAATCTGAAAGAGAAATTAAGGAAACACTCCCATTTACCACTGCAACAAAAAGAATAAAATACCTAGGAATAAACCTACCTTAGGAGAAAAAAGACTTGTATTCAGAAAACTATAAGAAACTGATGAAAGAAATTAAAGATGATACAAACAGATGGAGAGACATATGATGTTCTTGGATTGGAAGAATCAACATTGTGAAAATGACTATACTACCCAAAGCAATCTACAGATTCAATGCAATCCCTATCAAACTACCAATGGCATTTTTCACAGAACTAGAACAAGAAATTTCACAATTTATGTGGAACACAAAAGACCCCGAAAGCCAAAGCAACCTTGAGAAAGAAAAATGGAGCTGGAGGTATCAGGCTCCCTGACTTCAGACGATACTACAAAGCTACAGTATTCAAGACAGTATGGTACTGGCATGAAAACAGAAATATAGATCATTGGACCAGGATAGAAAGCCCAGAGATAAACCCACGCACATATGGTCACCTTATTTTTTTTTTTTTTTTTTTTCCTTTTTTGTGGTATGCGGGCCTCTCACTGCTGTGGCCTCTCCCGCCGTGGAGCACAGGCTCCGGATGCGCAGGCCCAGCGGCCATGGCTCACGGGCCCAGCCGCTCCGCGGCACATGGGATCCTCCCAGACCGGGGCACGAACCCGTATCCCCTGCATCGGCAGGCGGACTCTCAACCACTGCGCCACCAGGGAGGCCCTGGTCACCTTATTTTTGATAAAGGAGGCAAGAATATACAATGGAGAAAAGACATTCCCTTCAATAAGTGGTGCCAGGAAAGCTGGACAGCTACATGTAAAAGAATGAAATTAGAACACTCCCTAACACCATACACAAAAATAAACTCAAAATGGATTAAAGACGTAAATGTAAGGCCAGAAAGTATCAAACTCTTATAGGAAAACATCGGCAGAACACTCTATGATATCAATCACAGCAAGATCCTTTTTGACCCACCTCCTAGAGAAATGGAAATAAAAACAAAAATAAACAAATGGGACCTAATGAAACTTAAAATCTTTTGCATAGCAAAGGAAACCATAAACAAGTTGAAAAGACAACCCTCAGCATGGGAGAAAATATTTGCAAATGAAGCAACTGACAAAGGATTAATCTCCAAAATTTACAAGCAGCTCATGCAGCTCAAAATCAAAAAAACAAACAACCCAATCCAAAAATGGGCAGAAGATCTAAACAAGACATTTCTCTGAAGAAGATATACAGATTGCCAACAAACTCATGAAAGGATGCTCAACATCAGTAATCATCAGAGAAATGCAAATCAAAACTACCATGAGGTATCACTTCACACCAGTCAGAATGGCCATCATCAATACATCTACAAACAATAAATGCCGGAAAGGCTGTGAAGAAAAGGGAACCCTCTTTCACTGTTCGTGGGAATGTAAATTGATACAGCCACTATGGAGAACAGTATGGAGGTTCCTTAAAAAACTAAAATCGAGCTACCATACGACCCAGCAATCCCACTACTGGGCATATACCCTGAGAAAACCATAATTCACAAAGAGTCATGTACCACAATGTTCATTGCAGCTCTATTTACAATAGCCAGGACATGGAGGCAACCTAAGTGTCCATCATCGGATGAATGGATAAAGAAGATGTGGCACATATATACAATGGAATATTACTCAGCCATAAAAAGAAATTGACTTGAGTTATTTGTAGTGAGGTGAATGGACCTAAAGTCTGTTCTACAGACTGAAGTAAGTCAGAAAGAGAAAAGCAAATACCGTATGCTAACACATATATATGGAATCCAAAAAAAAAAATTGGTTCTGAGGAACCGAGGCGCAGGACAGGAATAAAGACGCAGACGTAGAGAATGGATTTGAGGGGAGGGGGAAGGTTAAGCTGGAACAAAGTGAGATACTGGCATTGACATATATACACTACCAAATGTAGACTAGACAGCTAGTGGGAAGCAGCTGCATAACACAGGGAGATCAGCTGGGTGCTCTGTGACCACCTAGAGGGGTGGGATAGGGAGGGTAGGAGGGAGGGAGATGCAAGAGGGAAGAGATATGGGGATACATGTATATGTATAGCTGATTCACTTTGTTATAAAGCAGAAACTAACACACCATTGTAAAGCAATTATACTCCAATAAAGATTCTAAAAAAAAAAGATTATATACAAATTGAAATGCATGAGGTGGACATAGAAACTTACATTTATAGGTCAAAATTTTAACACTACATGGTACTTCTATTTTGTGACAAGATGGTGACCAATGTTCTTCCAGTGACAGGACATAAATATTGCCTCAGTGTACCAAAACCAAGGGCATCTAAGACATCCCTGTTAGGAATTGTTTTAAAGTTTTGATCTCTATTTTCTAAACAGTGGTTCTCAAATGTTATATTACATCAGAATCACTTGAAGACTGTTTAAAATAAAGATTGCTGGTTACCAGACCCAGAGTTTTGGATCCACCCAGTTTGTGGTGGAGCTATAAAATTTGCATTTCTAACAAGTTCCCAGTTGATTTCTATGCTGCTCATCCAGAGACCACATTTTGAAAACTACTACGTTAGCATTAAGACAAAGGGAAAAAGCACTGAACTGAGGTCAAGTTCTTAACTTAGTTTTAGCCATTAACTGTGTGATCTTGGATATGGCATTTACTATCGCAGGTTTACTGTTTTATCTTTTTCAAATGAGAGTGTTGGCCCAGGTGATTGCTTATTTCCTTGTGTTTTACCCCAAAATCTATGAATATAAATCAAGAGCCACGAAGGAGCATACAAGCCCTTTAATTAGGATGATTCAAAGGTCTGAAAATACTTTTTAAATTTCCCTTCATCCTGGCTTCCTCTGCAAAGGTGACTATACGTGAGCTCAAAATGTTTCTGCTTGAGCTATACAAACAAACAAGCAAACAGAACTAAACATATACTTTAATGGGTATGTGATTCTAAATTCAGTTTATTCTTTATCATATTATAAAATTATTGCTGAGGCCCTCACAACGTTGTCGGAGATTTCTTCACCTCAGGCTGCTCTTTGGACTTAAACCTAGTTCCTTACCACTCTATGTTGATTTAAAACCTGAGGGTTTTTAGAGCCTCTTGCCAAGCCACCTATGTGATAGGTTATTCAATAAATACTATCTTCTGTTAATTATAATGGTGGCTCTTTCCATCTCTGTATTTCAGAGACTTTAAATTCTCTGAGCTAGAGAGAATTGGAGAGAATAGTCAAACACACAAATGTTCTCTCCGTAGCTGATCTGACTAGGTTCTACTTAGGTTAGACTTACTTCGGTCCACCTGACCTCTCTTGAATTATATTATTCCATTTCAATTACAGTTGAGACAATTTCAGCCACTGATGAAAACAGACTGGAAAGATGACTGACTATTCAGAATCAATAAAGAGTGTGAGAGGTTTTATGTTCTGTGGGAGCAATGGAGTGTTAGGAAAATGGTTTTCTAATTTGTACCCTTGGCAGCTCCTAAAGTTTTAACAAAAGGGCTATTAAAGTATCAATATTAATAGTTTAAAAGAAGTCAGATATCATATTCTTAAATTTTATTTGTAGTCTGTTATAAATTGATCAGCCTGAAAAGTTGTCTGCCCTGCAGGTTCTCCTTTCCCTTCCCCCTTTAACAACGATCCTTTAAAAAAAAATCAATCTCAAAACTCCCTTCAGTGCTTGGCCTGATGTGGAAAAATCTCCAGAATGGCAAGTAAAGGAACATTTCCACAATTGTTTCAAGCAAGTAATTCACAATCATCTCATAAAATATTTTTTCAAATGAATTTTACTTTATAAAAATAGTATTTATTGGAATTCATAATGTATTTTGTTGTTTTAAATAAATTAAGTACAAATAATAACTGCAATAAAAAGTCACTCTAAAAGATATATAGAGCTTTATAGCTACAGGAAATTAAAATTTAAAAATAAGTATCTATAGAAAAGTATGATAAGATGTTCAGTAGAAAACCTTCAAGTTTAAAATCATACACTGGGATAAATTAGTGTTGCAGAATTAGAATGGGAGTAAAAATTCAAGGAGACAAAATCAATGGTATAAAATTTCCTACCATTAAATAATAACTTGTTTCTGTGTTTTTAAATGAATGATGATGATATCAATTTATTATAGTATTTATGTTCCACTGCGGTCAATACTTAAATAATATCATAATTTCAACTATCTATGCTAAGATAAAATGTTTAGATGTCACTTTAAAATTCATGCATAGAATGGTTTTTAGCAATTCATTTTGGAGTAACAATAATACCTGAACAGCTGTGTTCCATTATTGAATAAAGTATAGAATTGACAACTCTAATAATAATAGTAATAATTAAAATAATGACAACTTAATAACCTAGTTTTAAAAACACTTCTGAAATATATTGAATTAAAATGTTCATATAATAAAGTAGGCATTATTATCTCCTATTTGTAGATGTGGAAACTGGCCATTGGGTAATATAGGCAAGTCACTAGCTTGAATTGAAAATAATATGAAAGGTGAAGGCAGTACAAAATTTGATCCCAGTGATTCCTATGTTTGCTTTTTCTACCTACTTCTACCGAAGTGTAAAAAGTGATTGACCATGACAATAACATACAAATTTCGTATACATCTGCAAGATCTATACATCTGCATTTCATACATCTACATTTTGTTCATATAGATGAACAAATGCAGATGTACATCTGCATTATACATTATACATACATATTTCACTGGGTCTGAAAAACTTGGTAGAAGATCTTTGTGCTGAGATTTCATCAAAATTTTCCCAGTTAATAATTCTTTAACAATTACTATATTGTAATATCATATGTTTCCTTCCTAGAACTGTAATACCTTTCTATTTTGAACTGTTCTTCTGTAATTAGTTTAGGTCACTCTTCCATCTTTTATTAAAATATTATTAGTGAAGCACCAGTGGATTCAGTATCATCAAATCCACTAAAGGTAAATTATCACTTGTGACTGATAATTCTCAGTAGCAAAATATCTCTGAATTCATCAGGGAGATTAACACTTATAATCACCTTTATAAAAAAATGAAGTCTAAATTAGTTCAACCAAGAAAAGTGATAAAATATTTTTTAATTTGACTAAAATGTTGCTATTGGCAATATAATGCAGAAGAAAATGAGTGTCTCAGCTGCCAAGAATATTTGCTACATTGCAACTGTCTTTCCCTCTATTAAAAGGTATTAGACTCAGCCTTTATTTTAATAACTAGGCAATCTCAAAGCTTAAATCAACATTTGCAACCAAAAACCATGTCAATCATTCTGACTTGAAAAGAAAATCTTGAGCATTGCAAGTGCCAACCACCATCCAACATTTGGCCTTCAAACATCTATTAAAGGTTATTATCAACTGTTCAACTAGTATTTTGGGGGAAAGAAATATAACCTACTCTGAATTCCACGAACTCGCTGACTTAATGTAATCTAACGCATTAGTTTCAATGCCTCAATATATATAGGTACTTTTCTGAGTACCTAAAAATGTCTGTGGGTCACAAGACGGTTATAGTTCAGCCCTTAAGAGGGAAAACAGTTCTTCAATTCACTTCCAGCCATTTCCAACACTTACATATATGGTACAAGATGCCATATAATGGGAAAATGTCTCAAGAAACTTTATTCTACCTTGTCATACCAGAAAGATATGCTGAAAACCTGCCATGTGTCTACTTGTCAGAGAATAGAATTTTAAAAACATCATTACTAATTTCCCCAATACTAGATAATTTTATCTATGATGAGCAACCCTCACTCACACCTGAAGAACAGCATCATAATGAGGCTTAAGTGTAAATGATATGTCATCTACATTTAAAATCACAGTGATGGAAGCTTGTGTTTCTGAAGGATGCATTTTTTATCTGGCTCCTCTTTTAAACAGAACACTGTACTGGTTGTCGATACCGAAGAATATTTTTAAAAGTTATACATATGTTATTAAGCCAGTTACCTGTTATCCTTAAAAGGTCTGGATGATGGTAATGATAGCACATGTTTATAAAAAAAAAAAGGATAAGAACTGAAGAAGGAACACAGGTAAGAGCTTGCCCTTTCTTAGTGAAGCTGTGACACACATGGATTACAAGATTGAGAGAGGATCGGACTTCTCTGGTGGTGCAATGGTTAAGAATCTGCCTGCCAATGAAGGGGACACAGGTTCGAGCCCTGGTCCGGGAAGATCCTACATGCCGCAGAGCAACTAAGTCTCTGCACCACAACTACTGAGCCTGCACTCTAGAGCCTGCGCGTCACAATCACTGAGCCCTCGTGCCACAGCTACTGAAGCCTGCATGCCTAGAGCTTGTGCTCCGCAACAAGAGAAGCCACCGCAATGAGAAGCCCGTGCACTGCAACTAGAGAGAGCCCGGGCACAGCAGTGAAGAACCAACACAGCCAAAAATAAATAAATAAAATAAATAAATTTATATAAGACAAAACAGTTTAAAAAAAAAAGATCGAGTGAGGAGAAAAGTATTCTTCAGAATGAGTATAGGGGATTTTCCTCTACTTATTAATCAGAGTAATGCTCATGACATTTCTAAGCTTTAGAGGAATAAGAATGCATAATAGATCCAATCACACCTTTACATAATTATGCAGTCACACGGTGCCAAAATGAAGGCATTTTTAAAAGTTCAGAATGAAGTAAAATTCACTTTCTAAATATTAGATAACTCTATTAGAATATTAAAAAAATCCTTTCCAAGTTATCAGAATAAAGGCATTTCTTCAACGAACTTTACTTGATAAAACGTGTTTATAAGAAGGAGGTTCGAATATTTATATACAAATACAATTCATCTAAAGCTCACTGCATTGCTAGTGAATTCAATTACTCTTTTCTTGGTCACACATTATTTGACAGGAAGTCTATTGTTGTGGCATCATTTAGGTTTTACAAGCAGGCCTATTTTATAGGAAGCTGTGGTAGTATTTTTTAAAGAGAAGCTATATAATGCATTTTAGAGCCTCTGAAGTGAAAATTTATTGTATTCAATGGTGCCAAGAATAGATAGCATGGGCTGGCAATATACAAACATGTCCATAGTCATGATACAGTAGTCCAGCACTGGCATACAAAATGTCTACGATTTCACCCCCTGATGTCTCAATGCGGATTGGCAGCTCAATCTCATACTAACTTGTCCAAACATGAGGCAGAGTTTGCAAATAAAAACTCTAAATGTATTTACTAATATGTGACTTTTCCATATAAATTGCCTAATATTTTGAGTTTAAATATGTAAATAGAACTTATTCTCATAATAATTTTAATTCTCAGACTTTTCTTAAACCAACTAGTTACCATGTGTAAAATATTTACTTAAGTAGCATTTTATAATCATCTTAGAATTTATCTAAATTAAATTTGATCAGTCTATTGAAAAACTGAGCTTTAATGAGTAACTCACCTTTCTTAATACATTTTATTTATTTATTTATTTATTTATTTATTTTATTTTTGGCTGCATTGGGTCTCCATTGCTGCACATGGACATACTCTAGTTGAGGCAAGCGGGGGCTACTCTTTGTTGTGGTGCATGGGCTGCTCATTGCAGTGGCTTCTCTTTGTTGCAGAGAATGGCCTCTACATGCGCAGGCTTCAGTAGCTGTGGCTCGCAGGTTCAGTAGTTGTGGCGCATGGGCTTAGTTGCTCCACAGCATGCGGGATCTTTCCATACCAGGGCTCTAACCCATGTCCCCTGCATTGGCAAGTGGATTCTTAACCACTGCACCACCAGGGAAGCCTGAGTAACTCTCCTTTATTGTCAGAGGTACTTTGCTCAAAGGGCAAAACATGGTAACTTTTCTGACAGAAATATTAACGTTTGTGGTGAACATGCATTTGAGAATCATGAAGAGTAATTTTATATATTTCAATAAGAAATTTGTTTGCTTCTTAGTAATCTGACATATTATGCCAGAGAAGATTGACTGTTTCTTACTGCCTTTGCTTAAATTAATGTAATTATATGCAATTTTAACAAAGTTTTTAGTTTAGGAGAAAAGTATATCATTTCCACCATGAAGATATTAAGTTATGCATTTGAGCATAACTGATATTATAAATTACTTGTCATATTAATGATCCCACTAATCAAAGAAAATATAGTGAAAGTATGGAAGGAAGAATACCCCATGAGTCTTTAACAAACAGACTCAATAGCAAAGGATCCTATAAAAACTAGAATATTTATGCCAGGATATCTTCCATTATTCTGCCTGACTGAGGTATGCTACTTTTATAGAAGGAATACAGGATAAATGAATGAATGAATGAGTGAATGAGTAAAGAATCAGACTAGCAAACAGATAAGTTTACAGCTTGATTAAATTACAACATTTTGAACTTCTGCTTATTTTTACAGTTTTCATGTTTACTGTAATTACCCTTGGACACAGTGATTCCTACCAAGCATAGATTCAAATCACCCTCACCAAAAAATGGTGTTACTTTACATAGCAAATGCCTGTCATCCAATTTCAAATGAAAGTTTGCCTTAAATCAGTAAACTTTTGAGTTAACAACATGCTGACACATTAGGTGCTGAGTTATGCATTTTGAGGTTCATTTTAAATGCAGCTTTTATTGATTCACTAATATTAGGTTTTAAAATTGTGAACTAGATTGACCAAAAAACAATGAAATGTGAAGTGGTATGTTAGGTTTTACTATTTCCAAGGAACAAAAACAAATAACTATGTTATTAACCCTAGAAATCTGTCATTTTTAATGTCTAATTTTCTCCCTCAATCATCACTGATGTTTAGTCTCTTATTAAATATATAGCACAGACACAACATAGTCACCTTCATTGGCAATATTTTTCTTATCTCAGAAAAGGAGCATATGCAATTAAGTATCACCTTATGTCATATTTGGTTACTTAGAGTAGTGTTATATACAAGGCATACACCTGCCAACATTATGTCAGATTTATTTAGTGCTATATGACAAATCTTTCAAAGCCTTACCAGCTCTGGATACTGTTAAGAAAGTGTAGTATTATTTCTAGATGAACCATATGAAAGGAAATGACACATGTTGGAAGGCAATTTTTTAAGTGAAAATGCATATAAACCACATTAGGAGTGAAGAAAATGGTTTACATTCTAATTTTAAAATGATATATAGCTGTCCAGTTTTCCCAGCACCACTTATTGAAGAGGCTGTCTTTTCTCTATCGTATGTTCTTGCCTCCTTTGTCATAAATTAGGTGACATTTCTGTGCATGGGTTTATCTCTGGGCTTTCTATCCTGTTCCATTGATCTATATTTCTGTTTTTGTGCCAGTACCATACTGTCTTGATTACTGTAGCTTTATAGTATAGTTTGAACTTGGGAAGCCTGATTTCTCCAGCTCCATTTTTCTTTCTCCAGATTGCTTTGGCTATTTTGGGTCTTTTGTGTTTCCATACAACTTGTAAAATTTTTTGTTCTAATTCTGTGAAGAATGCCATTGGTAGTCTGATAGGGATTGCATTGAATCTATAGATCGCTTTGGGTAGTATAGTCATTTTCACAATATTGATTCTTCCAATCCAAGAACATGGTGTATTTCTCCATCTGTGACATCTTTGATTTCTTTCATCAGTGTTCTATAGTTTTATGAGTACAAGTCTTTCGCCTCCTTAGGTAGTTTTATTCCTAGGTATTTTATTCTTTTTTTTGTGTGATGGTAAATGGGATTGTTTAATTTCTCTTTCTGATTTTTCATTGTTAGTGTATAGGAATGCAAGAGCTTTCTGTGCATTAATTTTGTATCCTGCAACCTTACCAAATTCATTGATTAATTCTAGTAGTTTTCTGGTGGCATCTTTAGGATTTTCTATGTATAGTATCATGTCATCTGAAAACAGTGACAGTTTTACTTCTTCTTTTCCAATTTGTATTCCTTTTATTTCTTCTTGTTCTCTGATTTCTGTGGCTAGGACTTCCAAAACTATGTTGAATAAGACTGGTGAGAGTGACATCCTTGTCTTGTTCCTGATCTTAGTGATAATGCTTTCAGTTTTTCATCATTGAGTATGATGTTTGCTGTGGGTTTCTCATATATGGCCTTTATTATGTTGAGGTAGGTTCCCTCTATGCCCATTTTCTGGAGAGTTTTTATCATAAATGGGTGTTGAATTTTGTCAAAAGCTTTTTCTGCATCTATTGAGATGATCATAAGGTTTTTATTCCTTAATTTGTTAATATGGTATATCACATTGATTGAGTATATTGAAGAATCCTTGTATTCTTGGGATAAATCCTACTTGATCATGGTGTATGATCCTTTTAATATGTTGTTGGATTCTGTTTGCTAGTAATGTTGTTCAGGATCTTTGCATCTATGTTCATCAGTGATACTGGTCTATAATTTTCTTTTTTTGTGGTATCTTTTTTTCTGGTTTTGGTATCAGGGTGATGGTGGCTTCATAGAACAAATATGGGAGTGTTCCTCCCTCTGCAGTTTTTTGGAAGAGCTTGAGAAGGACTGGTGTTAGCTCTTCTCTAAATGTTTGATACAATTCGCCTGTGAAGCCATCTGGTCCTGGACTTTTGTTTGTTGCAAGATTTTTAATTGCAGTTTCAATTTCATTACTTGTGATAGGTCTGTTTATATTTTCTAATTCTTAAGAGAAAAACAAATACCGTATGCTAACGCATATATATGGAATCTTAAAAAAAAATGGTACTGATGAACCACTTGCAGGGCAGGAATAAAGATGTAGACATAGAGAATGGATCTGAGGACATAAGGCACGAGGGGGAAGCTGGGGCGAAGTGAGAGTAGCATCAACATATATACACTACTGAATGTAAAATAGATAGCTAGTGGGAAACAGCAGCATAGCACAGGGAGATCAGCTCGGGGCTATATAATGACCTAGAGAGGTGGGATAAGGAGGGTAGGAGGAAAGTTCAAGAGGGAGGGGATATGGGGATATATGTATGCATATGGCTGATTCACATTGTTGTACAATAGAAACTAATACAGCATTGTGAAGAAATTATATTCCAATAAAGATGTATAAAAAATTTAAAATAAACAAAAATGATAGATACCTGATTATTTTTATACTTTTATGTTAACCAAATGAAACTGATAGCTTAAAGGAGATGAAGACTTTTAAAAAGTCTTTAAAATTTCAGAGTGAATGTAATGAGCAATATTTTATAGAACATTAAATTTTAATAAGAGGAATTTTAATGAGAAAATGTGGGAACAGAGGTACTTGACAAAATATCTCAAGGCAATTAAGGAAGACCGTTAGCATAAGGAAAATAGTGTAAAACTACTTGCATGGAATCATATTAAAAACAAAAAAGGCAAGAGAAAAAGCAAATTATTTGGAATTAAGAATCAATTTTGAGCAAAAAGAGAGTCAAGCAAAGTATATAAAAGGCTCAGGAGAATACCCTTGATTATAAAATTGAGGTATATTGACAGTAAAAAGTAAAAGAGGCAGATTTCAAATAGAACCAAATAAACCAAATAGAGCATAAAGAGTGAAATATATTCATATATGTATATAATTGTAATAGTAACTCAATGGATAGATTTTCTCAGCATGTTAAACTCAAGAGAAGAAAGTATAAATTTATTCAAAGATAGATATGAATAACTGATCCATCTTGAAGCCAGTCATGGAACACATAAAAATCACTCATACACAGAAAGAGAAGTTTCAACATAGATGTGACTGGAGTTTCAGAAAGACTTGATTTTCATATATTGGATTTCACATGCTGCTGGTGCATGTGCAGATTGGTAACCATATTGGAGACAATTCGGCATTCATGTGTATCACTGGTGTCCCGCAATCCAACTCCTACCTATGAAATGATCCTAGAGGAATTATTTCAAATGCATCAGGGGAGCTACAGGAGCATATTCATTACAAAAACAATAGCAAAAACAACCCCAATCTTCATCAGTATTAAAATAATCAGTGACAATGTACACAATCAATAGAATATTATATAGTGTTGGAAATGAATGACTACAGCTACATGAGATAAAAAGAATTTCAAAAATAAGTTAAGCAAAAAGGAAAACCTCAGAAAAATACACACACTATTATTCCATTAATAGAAATTAGGTATAAGCAACATTGATTTTTGCTTATGTCTACATATTTATATAACAAATCTATAGAAATCAAGGAAATTATTACCATAAAATTTCAGGTAGGGGTTATCTTTGAGAAGAAAAGAGACGTGATAGGTTGGAGGGAGAATGCAATAGCTTGGAATTAGATGATGTGGTATCTAAGGAACAAGCAAGTTCTGTTCCTTAATCAGCAGGATTACAGCAGTGTTCACATTAGTATCTTTCTTTAAATACTACATATAGTCTTCATACAATATTTCTGTATATTTCATTTTTAAAACGTTTTAAAATAAGAAATATCTGTGGAGGGCTTCCCTGGTGGCGCAGTGGTTGAGAGTCCGCCTGCCGATGCAGGGGACCTGGGTTCGTGCCCCGGTTCGAGAAGATCCCACATGCCGCGGAGTGGCTGGGCCCGTGAGCCATGGCCGCTGAGCCTGCGCGTCCAGAGCCTGTGTTCCGCAACGGGAGAGGCCACAGGACCGCAAAAAAATAAATAAATAAATAAAAATAAAAATTATTCTCTGGGACTTCCTCTTTTGGCCATAAAGATTAACTATGGGAACTAAACTAGCCCTCTCTCATAAACAAATAGAAAACTGAGCAAAATAAATGAAAAATAAATCCTGTTTTCCAGCACTGGACAAAGGCAACATAGGACTATGAGCCCTCAGAGTAGAGAATAAATGAAGTAAGCCCTGCAACTAACTTTTTGATAGTAGGGTTTTACCAAAGCACAGATTGGAAGGGGAACTCATGCAGAACATTGTGGTCTTGCTAAACTGAAGAGATAGAGATTAGCGTTTAGGGGAATTAAAGCAGCAAAGCATTTGTCAAGGGGAAGAAGACACACTGAAAAGTAACTACCCAATCTGCATAGGTGTTCCTTTGAATTGTTGCAAAATCCTGATGTGGGCATTTGAAGGCAAGACTCTGTGTGGTCAGGAAAAGAAAAACGACCAGGGAAGAAAACAATGACCAATAATTTATGAATGGAACATTTCCTATAGCTTGCACAGGATTGGGAGGTGTCAATAAAACAAAGTGAAGCAGTTTTATAAATAATTTGATAAAGATGCCTACTTTGGAAGAATTTTGAAATATAATGATTTATCTTGATGTTTAGTGATGAAAATGATCTATTAACAGCATAACGGATAGATGCATATATGATCTTTGAAGATATTCATACAGGTAACATTCTCATATTAGATCAAACCATATGAAATTGGCATTTTTTAAAAACCAGTTGGATATTAACAATTTCATATAGTACCACCTAAATACTGTGCAGGATTTATCTTTTTATCATTGTGTAGTTAGATACACTGTTTTAAGTTTATGATACCTTTTTTGTTTTTACTTGAAGTTACTTTTTTCTGTAGCAACGGGTATTAATATTAATTAATTAATTTAATATAATTATATTAAAATGATCATGTTTGTTGCTTTAGGGAATCATGTTGTTGAAGCATAAGTCATCTTGAATGACTGAAATTTTTCTATTCTTGGCTCTGTTGACTATTTTTTGTTGGTCTCTCATACAATACAGGAGTTACAGCATGTTCCAAAAAAAGTTCTGGCTGACCAGAACCTGCAGAAGCTCCGAACTGGTCTTGCAGATATAAATGGTGGTAAATTGTGAGACAGCACTGAGATAGGCATGCCAGTGTAATGTGCCACTTTTTAAGGAGTTTTCAGGAAGGCTCATTTTCAGGAAGACTGGTTCTCAGGAGAGTCAAATCCCATGCAAAGATACCGCCCTTTTTGCTCACAAACTCATTACTACGCCTCTTACACTGCTTGAAGAGGAGCTGACACTCAACTTGATATTCAGCTTTGTTTTCCTTTATCCCTTTGAAGCTTAACAGATACCCAGGAGGGGGAAAGGAAACAACACAGAACATATGACTGAGTGACAGACAACAGTTAGGACAGACATACAAACAAGCCTGTGTGACTTCAATTCCGGAGGGGTCCTACCAACAAAATACACATAACATGTTGCATTTGCTTTCACCAATGAGTAGTTTTCAAGGAGGTGAGAGGGTGAATATCACTTTCACAAATATTTTTAAGAAAAATTTTCTTTTCCAACTTAATATTTTTTTCCCCTAGTATCAGTTTAAAATATTTACCTTTGTTTGTCCTTGATATTCTCCTGTGAAGGTATATAGAAAAGAACCATTTTTAAAAAATCATTTATTGAAATGTTTATTAGTATCAGTCTTTACCCTTGTGTGACAAGCCCTGTCAAAATGACATACAGTGGACATACTGATGTGCCTGTGCTGTAGCCACTGATGATTGGAGGCTTATCTTGTCATTTGATCCTTATACCTAATGGGTCCCTGCTGAACCCGAAGGAGTGACTGAAAATGACAGAAAGAGCAGGTCAATGCCTCGCATCTCAATGGAAGGTTGTAGGGCACCTTGGGTCAAGGAGTCTTTGTGTTGGTGTGAATCCCGATGCAGTGTTGGCACGAGCCTGCCATAACATGTGCTTGCCTTTCTTTGATATGGTTTTCAAATTCCTGATTTATAGCTCTGACATTTGATAGATCAAAGGAAAAAATCAGAAGCAAAATTCAGTGACAGCTAACAACTTTCTCTTCTCTCAAATATTTTGTAGCTTCGCCTGAGGAGAGGTGAATCTCAACTATTTGATTGTTAATTAGAACTGCTGTATGAACACAACAAAATCAAATTAAATATAATCTGGTTTGTGTCATCTTATGTTAGCAATATGGGGCAAAATCATCAGTTTACTGCAATTCATGAATAACTGCCTCAAAGACTGTGGGAGTGATTTGCCTCAAAGAAGATTTTCAATGCATTCTAATTTCAGAATTTTTAATATCATACTACAGAATAGTAATAAATTTAAATACAAACATGTGCAGATACATAAAACTCAGGCTGTCCTTAGCCCTTCTTAACTAAAATTGGTTTAGACTGAATGCCATTTATACTGAAAGTCAAGCATGGAAATTGTATTTGGTGTTTGGTTTGCTGACATTAGATAAATACTTGAGTTTTTTGGATAAGTTAATATGAAGAACTTGACTCTTTTTAAAAATATTTTCTTAGCTCTTTTATTGAAGAACAGATCACTATGGAAATGACATTAATGTCTAAATTCACATTTTTAACCCAGACGACCACCACTGGCAATGCCATATGAGAAACCTCACAAATATTACTGGATATGATTAACTTATACAGGAAGACAGTTTAAAAAGATGCTGTGTCACGCTACTAGAGATTGCCAAACTTCTTAAAATTTTTCAATGATTATGTCATTTTACCTAGCCCATAGTTTAGGAGTAGATGCATACAGTTTTCTTTGTCAATGGTTCATAAAAGAGTAAATGTAATTTTAAAAAACATATCTGCCTTTTTTCCTGTTTTACTAATTATGTATTTTTTTGTTTTTCATTTCTTTACTATGTTAGTTTCAAATGTATGGTCAGGCATAAACATGTTACCTTTTTAGTCATTCATTTATTAGCACTGATCACTTACTGTGTATAAGGAGGCACTGGGAGGTCCTATTTTTCTGCATGTATTGTTTGTTAGTCTCTCTGATTTATCCATTTTCATTCATTCACTTTATAATCCCTCAATATTTTAGTTTAATTTATACTGTGATTTTTTTCAATATGTGTCCATTTTGTTTTGAACTATCTTTAGCCCTTTTTTCAGCTTCTCTAATAATAATAGTCATCATTTTTTACTGAGATACTCTGTTAAATAGTCTGTACCCCAAATTTCCTTTTATTCTTCTAATAGTCCTGAGAGGTAGATGCCATTATTATCTCTGTTTCATGGATTAGGCACAGAGAGGTTACCTGTCCAAGTTCACATAGCTAGAAGTGATAAAATCAGAATTTTGAATGAAAGTCATTAGGTTCTTCAACAACTACACTGCTTTGTTTCCCAGAGCATACTGCTTTGCAGTGGTCTAGGCCTTACCAATTAACTGCCTAACTCAACAGGCTTATCTCCAAGAAGGGTATCAGAGCTAGGATCTGTTTTACCTGCCTTCTCCTCTAAATATATGTCATATGCCACATTCCCTCCAATTTTTTTTCAAAATTCTCTATTAACTAACACAAAATTGTTCATCATGACTTACAAATTAAAGAGGTAAGACATCTGCATACACAAGAGCCTCTTGAAAGTAATTACTTAGTCTAAATGGATGACTAATGAAAATCAGGTGGGTCCTTGAAAAAAAAATAGTGTACGTGGAAACCTTTGAGAAAATATAGTATTATTGTGGCAACTACTTACCTCAGTTTTATACTACAAACATACAAAATTCATCTCTCTCTCTTTCTTTTCCCCCACTCCCTGATTTAACCAAGATATTAACAGGAAAGAACTATTCTTTCTTCATATATTAGTGAAAAACAAAAATTTTGAGATTCAAAAGGTCAATTTATGCTTCTCATAGGTTATTTGAAAAAAAATGAAATATGTGTATGTAATATGAAAAGGAAACACATGCTAAATGAAGATTATGTATTTTTCTGTTTTCTGTTCCCCTTACTCTATCTACCTATTAAATATCATTGTTTCTTTTATTTCTCACTGTATATGCCATAACTCTAATATCTAAGGCCTTATATAATAATCCTCATATTAGTATCTCATCTTTTCTCTTGAGCTATACACATTTATTGCTACAGTCTCCAGATTAATATATTCAAATAGATTCCCACTCCTCCCAATCATTCCCTCTTCTATTCCATTCTCACTTACTCTTCTCTATCCTTGTCTATTATCATTCATCTTAATTCTATCAATATCCTCCTATTGACTTCTTGTTTACAGCCACTCAGACTATCAATCAATGATTAATCACACTGGCTACAAATTACCTTTCCAAACACAAAGATGTTATCATGTCACTCATCTTCTCAGAATCAAGTCCAAACTCCTTAGCAATGAATAAGAGTTATTCTAGCTAGTCCTTTCTTTAATTCTTTCATACTTATTGAGATTATACCAAAGTATGCTACCAGTTTGGTAGCACTGAATTAATATATTTTTCCTTAACAGTCATATAGTATATATACATATATCTTTTTTCCTTCTCAAGACAAGTCTTTGCAAATATTTAGTTGTAGAATGCCTTAAATAGTTTCCTTATTTACCTTCACTATTTTTTGTGTCACACCATAGATTTTTATGAAAATTAGTTTTCTTTCCAAACGTGGAACATGCTCACAATAGAAATTAAAGTGCGAAAGGAAGAGTACATCTCAAAATCAGAATGGCAGAGGTAAGATTCATGAAATATATCAGATAGAATTTTTAGCAACCCCTACAAATAACACAAAAATAGAGCCAAGGGGCCAGTAGGTAGATTAAAATGAACACTAAAAATGAAGTAACCTAAGAGAGGGAAGAGAAGGGGATACAAGTACTCAAAAGTAGTAGGGATAAATAGAAAACAAATAATAAAATAGTAGGCCTAAATCAAAGCATAGTAGGAATTACATTATGTACTAATTGATTAAACACTATAATTAAAATACAGAGAATGAAAGATTACATAAAAAAGCAAGACCCAACTATAGGCTGCTTGCTAAAAACAATAGATAGATTGAAATGAAATGGGGAGAAACATATACACTACTCAAATAAATAACAAGCATAGGAAGGTTGGAATGGCTATATTAATAACAAAAAAGTAGACTTTAAGACAAAGATTATTATTAGCAAAAAACAGGTGATTTCATAATAATGGAAAAGTACACTTCATCAGGAAGATACAGCAATTATAAATTTGTATGTGTCTGATAACAAAGCTTCAAAATGAATGAAGCAAACATTGGTAGAATTGAACAGTAAAACAGAAAATTCATAATCATGGTAGAAAATTTGAACATCTTTCTCTCAGAATGATAGAGCTAGATAAAAAATTAGTAAAGATAAAGAAGTTCTGAATGTTAACAACCTCCTAGTTCTAAATGACATTTATAGAACTCCATCTAACAACTAAAGGACACACATTCTTTTAAAGAGCACATAGCATATTTCCCCAGATCGACCACATGATGGACCTTAAAATAAGTCTCAATAAGTTTAAAAGATTAAAATCCTACAGATTGTATTCTCTGACAACAAAGTAATTAAACTAATAATCAGGAGCAATAAGACATGTAAGAAAATCTCAAATTTCTGTAATTTGAATAATGTCCTCCTGAATAATTTATAGGTCAATGAGGAAATTAAAAAGGAAATTAAAAATTATTTTGAACTGAATGACAAGGAAAATGCATCACTTCACACCAGTTTACCAAAGGAGTGCATAACAGCAAAATGGCAACTACAATATTTGTTAATAGTATATTTTAAATGCGTAAAGAAAGACGGACATTTTAGAGAAATCTGATGTCAATGGAAAAAAATTTTTTTTGGTATAAATAATTGTGCCTACTTATGCGTTTGGATTTTTGTGTATATGTATGTGTGTTTACACACACATATATCTGTATATAAGAATATATACAAGAAGCTTCTCTGTATTTGATAATGGCTTATAAGAAATCTCCACACAAACATTTATGTGAATAATTGAAGAAACTAACTCCCATTTAATAGAATCTGAACAAAGATCCTTCACAGTTGATTTTATTAATATCCAAAATAATTATCATAATTAGCTATAAAGAAAAAAAAAGATAGGCACACTAATATGGTTGAAAGACAGTAAGAATCTGGGAGGAGGTAAAACTTACTATGGAATTCGTTTAAATTCAATTTTTTAATTGTTACTATTAAGATGACATTCTTAAAGATTCCACACTTTACCATAACAGAAAGGATAAAAATTACCCTCTCAAGTTCAACTCTTTACTTCTTGACTATTCATTGTACATTATCTTTATGTGCTAGTTACCAAACCCTTTAGCAGGATCCTGAGCCTCAGCATCTTGCCTGTTATATACCATATTTGGTGCAGCATTGTGGGGAAGCTGCATTTTTATATGTTCAGGACTGAAGCAACTACAGTGGTAATTTTTAAGTATCAGTATGTTGCCACAGATAAAAATGATAATCAGTCATGATCAATCTGTTGTAGACATGCATTTCTTTTCTTTTACATAGAGAAATAATTGACTCCACCAGTCTATGGAAACGTAAAGAAAAAATTTCTAGGAAAAACAAGGGTCATAATTAGTTCTTAAGGAATTTGATGTTAGAAAAGTTTTAGTTATGTGTTAACATAGTTTCTTGAAATGATTGTTTTGTATTCACGGAAAAGTTGGGATCATTTTAGCAGTATTATACATTAAAATAGATTTTTAAATTTCTGCTGTTCATGTATTTATTGCCAACATTTACAGAATAATTTATTGTTTCATGTTAAAAGATCTTTGATTTTAATTGTTTTATATTTCAGCTTCTGAACCTTCCTTAGTCCTAAAATATCCCTGATCTAATGAAACCACATCAAGGTGATCTTTGTCCGTTCAGTGCTGGGATCAGTCCACACCTTTTTGTAGAGGTGCACCCTATCATTAAGCAAACTAGATACATGAAATTTTTCATGTAATCAAAAGGTTATTTATCCTCTGTATAGAATTACTTTGCATTTTGGAAATTAATTTGCATAATTTCTTTGCATAGTCTGCTACTCCATTGAATTTATTATTTTATTGCAAAGCATTTTTTTTCACAATTTTTCAGGAAATTATCCACTGTAAATCCAACAAATGGTTTATCTAAAAGTAGATAATCACTCTTTCATTCATACGTAATTATACTGATGAAGCTCCAAGGATGTAATTTTGCAAAGTTGGTGGGTGCCCTGATATTTACATTTAATTTACTAAAGACAGTAAAAAATTTGATTCTGAACTCTTTGACCACACTAAAATTCAGTATTACATTATATACAAGAACATAGCAATGATGTTCTAAAAATTATTTTTGGCATTTTTGCAGTCAGTGAGAGGAAAGCCATTTGCATCACTCTGAGGCTTGTTAATGGACTCATTCTCTTTATTCATTCAACTCTTTTTTTCTTTTTCTCTATCTTGTCAGTCTTTATATTATAATGTATAATTATCGGCAATCAATTCAAAAGATGTTTATTGTGTACCAACTATGCAGTATGCATTAATCTAGGGACTGGATTTATAAAGATAAGCCTGTATTCAGGAATTATATAGTTGGGCAGATATGGAAGTAAAAGGTAATTTTAATACAGTGTGATGAAAGCAATAATTACTATGAATGGAATGATATGGGAAGACAAAAAAGAGGGACTGAGTAATTACTCTGGCTAGAGCTGTTTCAAAAAGCTTTATGGAGAAGATGATGTTGAATATGTTCTTGGCATATAAACAACAGATTGTTACTCCTGTTTTTTGTTTGTTTGTTTTTAAATTTTTTATTCTGGTAAAATACACATAACATTAAATTTACCACTTTAACCATTTTTCAGTGTACTGTTCAATGATATTAAATACATTCATAACGCTATGCAATGATCACCACCACTGATCACCATAACTCTGCATCTTGTAAAACTGAAACATTATACCCATTAAACAATAATTCTTCATTCTATTCTCCCCCCAGCTCCTGACAATCACCATTCTACTGTCTGTCTCTATGTTTTTGACTATATTAAGTACCTCATATAAGTGGGATCATACAGTATTTATCTTTTTGTGACTGGTTTGTTTCACTTAGTATAATGTCCTCAAGATTTCTCCAGGTTGTAGCATATGTCAAAATTTTCTTTCTTTTTAAGGCTGAATGATATTTCTTTGTATGTATATACCACATTTTGCTTATCCATTCATCCATCTATGGACAACTGGGTTGCTTCCACACTTGAGCTATCATAAAATAATACTGCTGTGAACATGGGTATACCAATATCTCCTCAAAACCTTGTTTTTAATTCTATTGAGTATATATCCAGAAGTAAAATTGCTGGATCACATATATGGTAATTCTATGTTTAATTTTTTAAGGAACTGCCATAATGTTTTCTACAGCAGTTGTACCATTTTACATTCCCACCGAGTGCACAATGGTTCCAATTTTTCCATATCCTTGCCAACACTTGTTATTTTCTGTTTTTATTTATTTATTTTTTTGATAGTAGCCATCCTAATGGGTATTAGCGGGTATCTCACTGTAGTTTTGATTTGTGTTCATTTTAGTTTTTTATTTGGTTTGTTTTTTTGGCTAATTTTCCTTAGATCAGTATTTTTCAAAGTGTGTTCCAAGGACCACATGACCAAAATTACATTGTCAATAAACTAGAATGTTTATTAAAAATGTAATTTCTTATGCTACCAAACTTTTATTCAATAGTTATGGTATTGTTGAAGAATATACATTTTTAGAACGCCTCAGGTGATTTTTTTAGCAGAATAAACTTCACCACAGAAACAAATAAAAATTATTTCCTTTTGCATCAACATTACTATCATATTCAGAATCATATTGTCTATTACCATCAACTCTAAGTTGTGTTAACAAGAGTACTTATTTAGATTTCACTAATGTATTGCATAACTCCCCCAAAGCCTGGTTTTCTTAGAGATAAATTAGATTCAATGAGCCAAAAATCTTGGGATTGGTGGACACTTTAGAGGTCCAAGTAGTTTAAGGCACCATTTAATCCTCAGGCCCTCTCTGCAATGCCTTACTAAGTCACCTCGCCTGTGCCATGTCTTTGAACCTACAGGTTCCCTTTTTCTGGAATACATTTGAACCCTCACTCACTGTAGGATATTTGCTCATGTTTCACATCTAGCCCAAGTGCCTCTCCACAAAGCCATCCATAAATGACTCCAGCCATGCAGAGCTGATGTTTCCATCTATTGTACGATCACCGGACATACCTTCGCTCTTATACTTACACTATCTTGCAAATTTTGTTGGAAAGGCTGCCCTGAACTCCATGAGGATAGAAACTATTCTAATTATTATTATTATAATTTTGTCTTAGGCAGTGCCTTATACCTGGTATATAAAAGTATGTTCTTTATTTGAAATGGAATCTTAGCAAAACTTTAAAAACTATGTTAACCAAGCAGTCCTTGATATATTGATACTGACAATTTTACTCACACAAAGGGCGGAGGAATAAGAGTTACAAAGATCTTTTAAGCTAAAAATTATTAGAACTTGAATTTTGTCATAAAGTTGTATATAGTGATATAGAAAAAAATGAAATATCAAGAGTCTATGTAAGAAAAATGTATATTTTTAAGGTTTTTTGCAGTGATAAACAGGAAATTTTTTTAATAGGTAGAAAATAAGAATATAAGAATATGTTTAACATTTCCCTTTGACGTGACATGCTGAATTTTAGTTTCCAAATCAAACAAGGATAATTAAGTGTTGGAAAATATTCTGTATATAAGGTATTAATACAGATAACTTGTAGTGTACAATTTCAAGACAAATGAGTAATTTATGAGGTTTTTTTTTTTTTGTGGTACGCGGGCCTCTCACTGTTGTGGCCTCTCCCGTTGCGGAGCACAGGCTCCGGACGCGCAGGCCCAGCGGCCATGGCTCATGGGCCCAGCCGCTCCGCGGCATGTGGGATCCTCCCAGACCGGGGCACGAACCCACGTCCCCTGCATCGGTAGGCGGACTCTCAACCACTGCGCCACCAGGGAAGCCCTATGAGGTTTTTTAATAGTGAAAAGTTTTCAGTTTTAAAATATTGATGGACTTTGTCTTTGAGATACATTTTGGGATCATTTTCTAAGCAGTAAAACAGGAAAAATAATTATGGGATACAGCTTTCCTTGGGAAACTGTATGGCTGATCTCATTGGTGGCTGTTTCCTTGAGAGAAGGATCCAATCTTGGAGCCACTTATTCTCTCACAGTTGATACACACTAATACCACAGACAACCCAGAATTGCTTTACAATTTATTCCCTCTTGGTCTCTCAGATAATTAGTTGTAGGTAAAATCAATAGTTGTTTCCCCAAGGGTATGTCATTACAGTGACAATAAAATAACCCTTTTCATTATATTTACCAAGCTATTCTTTCAATTTGGTGCATTAGTGCAAGGACTAGACATCCTGAAGAACATGTTTATAAAATAGCATCTACAACAAAGAAACGTACAATCTGTAGGGCCCATTAAATGGTGAAAATGCATGTCTATAGATAATGAACAATACTTTACTGAGCCAGTATTAACATTCACAATATCAGTTGTGTGTTCTAAAGACTTGTGACAATCTGATGGCAGGCAAATGATTGCAATAAGATAACAACTGAGCAGGTGCTTCAAAATAATGACTCAAGCCTTTTCCAGAAAGCCTATGGGAACCAGAGGTCAAACCTGCCCAGAGATACTAATAATGAGGAAGTGAAATGTCTATGATGGCAGTAAGCTAATCATCATCTGATTCATTATCCAGGTACAAAAATGCTGTGAGAAGCCCCATTAAAAATCAATGCAGGGCCTCCCTGGTGGCGCAAGTGGTTGAGAGTCCGCCTGCCGATGCAGGGGATACGGGTTCGTGCCCCGGTCTGGGAGGATCCCATATGCCGCGGAGCGGCTGGGCCCGTGAGCCATGGCCGCTGAGCCTGCGCGTCCGGAGCCTGCGCGTCCGGAGCCTGTGCTCCGCAACGGGGGAGGCCACAACAGTGAGAGGCCCGCATACCGCAAAAAAAAAAAAAAAAAAAAAAAAAAAAAATCAATGCATATTGGCCTTTTAGCCAAAAAGGTGCCTCCTGAGAAACATCTGAGGGTCTTTCAGTTTGCGATTATAAACAAGAAAAGTAAAAGGAAAAAAAAATTTAAGTAAAATAAAGTTATCACAGAGTTTCTACCTAAAGTTTTAGGACTGCTTTGGGCCATCCCAGAAATGTTTACATTGCTGACACTCAGAATGTAAATGTAGCGCTCATGAGTGCACTGACATACTCTCCTTTATCCTGTTCTCTTTCTCACTGGAATCATTCCTGAACCACCACCTACTGGCTTCTGGAAATGTTCCCCAATTTTTATTTCTGACAGCAAGTGAAACTCAAAATTTTTATCTTAGTAGAGTGATATACAGAAAAAGAGAAAGAAAATAAAATTACTCAAAGTTGCCAATGTATTAAAAGGTGATGGTTTAAAACTATTTGTCAGATCAATCTGTAGACTTCAAATGTCAAATTGGCAGGCTAGCAGTTCTAAAGCCACACTTCACTGATTATTTTGTCTGGGAAAGTGCCTGGAAACTGTGTTCTCTGGGGTTAATCCTCTGTCAGAGAGCACTTGCACCCCCCTTTAATCAGGCAAAGTTGTATTGAATGTTCTTTCTTCGTAGCCAGCAAGTAACTGGGGGATGATTGTCAGTTTTGATCTATTAAACATTTTGATTGTCCTCCCCTCAGTGACATCATTTTTCTGGCCAAGACTGTGCAGCCATTCTCAGCATTCAGAGGTGACTTTTTTTTTTGTAATGCTCATTTTATTGCCAACTCTGGGTCAGTGTGGAGTGGTGGTCAGCTCCCTGGTCTCTCTCTCTGATGTCCCATCCCCTCAAGAGGCGACTTCTTTTGACAGACAGACTGGCAGGGACTGAAGGTAGCTTGACAGCACCTGAGATTCTATTGTGTGTCAGCATCAACCTCTAGATTGGCACCAGATGAAGGCAAATGTGGAAGACATTACCCGCTAGAGTGAGAGTGTCCTTACACACGCTGCTCTTTTGGTTCATTTGTTTCACTCCCGCTTTGATGATTTTCATTTTTATATTTTCTGACTAGAATTCAGGAAGGAGCCCCATCTTTGATGTCCTGGAATCTTACAGGAACTGAGCATGTGGGTCTGTGGAAAGCCAGCCACACAGGCATTCAGGAGACTCAGACACGTGTAGCTCAGTTTACAGAGTGTATCTATTGGAGAATTTTTCACTTTGCTAAATTCCTTTAGAAACTAGAAGACCCACTGATTGATAACCAAACACACTATGCTTAAAATAAGGATAATGTGTCTTGCCATGACTATGGTAATTTAGTTATATAATTATAAAAACTAAATAAAATCTGCTGGTTCTAAATCTGTGTGAAGGAGGCTGGACGTTCAGATTACACAGGCACAGTGCAGACGTGCTCTGCTCCCACATCTGTGCTAAGCCTCCAGTGTTCACGAGTTGCTGCCTAGAAAGAACTTCATTATAAATTCAGGGCATCATGTAAAGTTTCTGTCATGTTTTCAGGTCTGAAAAAACACAGTCTTACCTACCTAGGCTGGAAATCACACAGAGAAGAGCAGTGGTGGCACAGGTCCCCCATCTCTCAGTGTCCTGCGGGGAGGTGCACTTGCATCAGGGCAGGGCTAGATGTACTGCACTTCAGTACGACTTTCTACAGGGCGTGACAGTAAACACTGATGGTACTCCATCCAGATCTCCTCAAACATGTTTTACCATTTCAGCACTTCCCTTCTACAGCTTCGGTGTGCTTTTGCCTCTAACAGCTAGTACCTGAGGCCCCTCCAAAAGCAAAGAGCAAAAAGTACCTGGGAGTTTACATCCCACCACACTATCTCCATCCCCAGTCAAGCTGCCCTTAGTCAATGACTAACAGCTGCGAGCACATGAAGGCCCACCTCTCTTGCCTTCATGCAGGACAAATCTGAGGAGTAACATACTCCAGAGTTCCTCTGTGGGACCAGGCTAAAGCTACTCCTCTCCAGACTTTGCCTGGAATCACATCTTGGCTTGTCTTCTGCCCTAACTAGCTTTCCCCAATTCTTTTTTTTTTTTTTTTTTTTGGCTTTACGCGGGCCTCCTACTGTTGTAGCCTCTCATGGGCCCAGCCGCTTCGCGGCATGCGGGATCCTCCCAGACCAGGGCACGAACCCGCGTCCCCCGCATCGGCAGGCGGACTCCCAACCACTGCACCACCAGGGAAGCCCTCCCCAATTCTTTACATGCTTCCTCAGGAGAGCTTCTTTAGTATATCACTTGCACAGGATAATCCTTAACCCATGTCAGAATCTGCTACTAGACAACTTCACCTAAGCACAGGGCAAGTGTAAAAGCTGCCTTATACTGACAGATTTACTGGACACCAGGCTAACTGAACATAGTGCCAGCAGTTGCCAGTTGTGAGACAGGAGTTGCTGAGCACTTGGAGACCTGAGGAACACAGGAGCTTAGGTGGGTGTATTAGTTATCTATTGCTAGATAACAAATTCCCCCAAAGCTTAACAGTTTAAATAATACACATTTGTAATCTCACAGTTCCTGTGTGCCAGCAATCCTGGCACAACTAAGCTGGGTCTTCTTCTTCAGGAGCCCGCACAGCCTGTAACCAACATATCAGGCAGGGCTGTAGTCATCTCCAGTTTTAACTAGGGTGGGAGCCACTTCCATGCTCCCTTAGCGGTTGATGGTAGGATTCAGTCATCTGTGGGCTGTTGGGTTTATTTCCTCACTAGCTGTTGGGCAGCAGCCCCTCTGAGGTCTTCATCTCATGAGCTTCTTCAACATGGCAGCTTGCTTCAGCAAAGCAAAAAAAAAAAAAAAAAAAAAAAAGTCCAGAAAGCAAGAGGGATCAAGAGCTAGAAGGACAAGAGTCACAGTCTTTTGTAACCTAATCTTGGAAGTGATACCTCATTACTTGTGCCATTATTCTCTTGATTAGAAGCAAGTCACTAGGTGCAGCCCATGCTCAGAGGAAGGAGACTGCAGAAGAACCAGCATCCAAGGAAGTGGGAAGTGGACTTTCCTTCTACAGCCTGAATCCTTCAAGGCAATCTGACATACGAATCTGGGGTCATTTTTGTAGATTCTTGCTTGTCACTCCTGTTTCCTTCCATTAAAACTTTAATTTATACTTCAATGATCATATTCAAAAGTAAATTCTGTGGCGTTTATTATTCCACATAAAGAAGTGAAGCACATATTTACACATAAATATCATTTAAATGTCAGCATAAGGAAGAAATACTTGTTATAGTTCCATCCTTGGAATAAGTTATAAAAAATAAAATGGTTAAAATTCCATTATGACAAATCATGCAGTTTAGAAACTCAAAAATCTCTGCTGCCACTCATTAGGCATTTCTTTTGACACGTTCTGAAATGATGGTCAGATAATTTGCTTCTTTTCTCAATCTGGCTTGACAACTGGAAGGTATTTTATGCTGGTCTTCTATGAAAAGCCCTGTGTCCACTTCAGTGGCTCCAAAATGAATCAGTTCAACTCCCGGATATGAATGATTCATTGGATCTTATCCCCCTCATGCTGGCTGCCTTGGCGCTCTATTCACTAATATAATGATTTCTAAATACTGAGTCCAGATGTTCCCCTGGGATAAGCAGGGCAGAGAGAAAACAGGTGTGTGAAAGGATGAAGTATGTTTTATTTTGAATTTTTAATTTGAAATAACTGTAGTTATGGCTTACAGTTAGACCATGCTTAAATCTTTTTTTTTTTTTTTTTTTTTTTTTGCGGTACGCAGGCCTCTCACTGTCGTGGCCTCTCCCGTTGTGGAGCACAGGCTCCAGACGCGCAGGCTCAGCGGCCACGGCTCACGGGCCCAGCCGCTCCGCGGCATGTGGGATCTTCCCGGACGGGGGCATGAACCTGTGTCCCCTGCATCGGCAGGCGGACTGTCAACCACTGCGCCACCAGGGAAGCCCAATGCTTAAAGCTTTTAATGCACTGGTTTAGGCAACCCTTTTCTCTCCACCTGCGTGGTTATATATAAATATATATATAGATATAGATACACATTTGTGCCTCTGTGTTATATAATAAATGAGGTCTAATCAACAGAGTTGCCAAGATAGCCATTATTTTGAAGTTGGCCTTATACCTGTCTGAAATTTCAGAAAAGACTGAGAAGTTCCTGCCTCCACCAGTTAATAAGAAAACCAAGTGGCATCAAATAAAAAGTAGCGATCCAATGCTAGATCAAGTGGTCTTTTACGTTCATTGACTCTGGAGTGAGCTGTAACTACTGACAGGGACCAGTGACCTTGTTTTAATATCAACTTGGTTTTCAGAAATTCTTATCCAGAATGTTTAAAAAGCACTAAAATCCCAGGGTACCATCAGCCAGACAGCCCCTCAGATAACTGAACAAAACAACAGAGATGTGCAATTCATATAAATACACACAAATGTGACAGTGAAATCCATTATTTTTCTTGCAGTATACATTGTCTCAACAGTAATAAAATTTATACAATTGTTAAATCAAACAGATGTAGCTTACATTGTCTAAAGGTCACCAAATCTGGATTCTGGAAGAATTAGATAAGAGAGAAAGCTCTTGTGTCAAAACTGTAAGCCCTGTACTAGCTTCACAGCCCTTTATGCTGCTATTAAGGGATAAATAGAAGGTGAAGTCAGATCTCGATCTACAGTTTAAACTTTCCCAAATGAAACAACTCATTTGTTGAGCAAGAAGCATATAACACCTCTTACCCCAGTTAAGAAACTCTTAGGGCTGCGTGCAGGAGACAGAAATTCTGGTGGTTGGGACACTAAGATATGAGGTGAGCAGACCAAAGCCTTTCAGAAAACCTGGACTATTTTCTAAAAATCTAACAAAATCTGATCCAACAAAATATGTCGATCTTATTTTTCTTAAATATTATAAATCCAGTATTTAAAACAGAGTTGAGTTTTAAAAATTGTCAACCATCATTTTATTTAACATAGAGAACCACATACATTTTCATTCATAAAACACATGTGTGTATATATACACACACATATATATACACACACACTAAATCCTTTTGAAAAACAAAATCACAGTACATATCATTTGCAAACTACTTTTTTAACTTTAAAATATATCATGAATACCTTGCAGGTTATGGTAGAAATTGTTAGTTACCTACAACCTAGTTACCTAATATTTATCCCTTTTTTCTGCTGAAAAGGACATAGCATGAAGCAGCAGTGTATCTGTGAAATTCAAGAGGCTGGATGAGAATTGGTGCAAACCACACACAGAGATCCTTTTACCAGATTTTCCAGCTTCCTTAGCATCTGGGGTGAGCACATGCTCCAGTTCAGACTAATAAGGTTTGAGAGAAGGGGGTTGAGGGGTTCCAGGAAACTTTTGATTTTCTGATTAAATAAGATAGATGCAACTGGCTCGCTTCTTTTCCTTCCCCTCCCTTACCTTCTTCTGACTTGCATATAGATGTGAAGGCTGATGCTATAGTAGCCATCCTGGGAGAATAAGAGAAAGGCAAAGAGGATCACAGAGGTATCATCCTTGAACCTAAGCCAGCACTGCCTACCTCTAGGTTCCTTTATTTATTTTATGTTTATTAAGAGAAAAATAAATATAAATTATTAAAGCCATTGTGATTGAGTTTTCTGTTACTTGAAGTCAAATACATGCCTTCTATTTTTAATCTACCTCAGATTTTCCTTAAAAATAGGATACATATTGCTGACACTATAATTACAAAATTGAATTTCAAGCTGTTTAGGACAAGGCACTAAATAATATTAAATCATATAGCAAAACTTTATGCCACTTTCTATTTTAATTATTCTGATCATTCAGATGATATAAAGAAGAGGGTCTTAGTCTGACTTAAATAATTATCTAATTTTTGCTAATCACCCTTTTTAAAAATGCCTTAACAGGCTTATTAGCTCAAAATTAATAATTTTGTTTTGATTATTTTTTATCATTACTCTTCATTCATATTAAGCAATATTGATTTCTACTTTTGATAAGATAGTAGATTTAGGAAGATATATTAAGAAAATATTAATTCAGTTGGCACACGCATATGGCAAAAATCTTGAATGTGGAATAGCAAATAACTAAAGTTGGGAAACACCATTCTCTACTATATCACTTTTAAAGGTTGTATACTATATTCTCAGAAGGTTATTTTCGGGGGTAATATTTAGAACATTTAACAACTGGTATGTTGTAGTTGCCAAGCATCAACAAATGACCATAAAGCAAATAACAGAAACAGATGCCAACATAAACAACTGGTATTGTTGCTGAGTACCAGCTGCATATCTGTCCTAGCTGTTTCAACAGTGCATTTAATCAATTAATCTCTTAGCAAATAAATATTTGCTAAGTTGTGACACACTAATGCCTAAATCTTTGCTTAATGTATTTGCCATATAAATGTTTGATTATTTCCTCAGGATAAATGACTAGAAGTTAAATTTCTGGGAAACAAGCATAAATATTTTTAAGCATTTCATATGTATCTGCCTAATTAGCCACAGAATGCTTGTACCAATTACATTCTCACAAATATAAAAGACTGCATTTTTTCTGAATCTTTCTATCATGCTTTTTGTACCACTCGAAAAAGCAGAGGAATAAAATAATAATAATAAATTAAAATTAACATACACTAGTGTTCTCTCTCTTTCTCTCTCTCTCTCTCTCACACACACACTTTCTTTCGGTTTTGTTTTTGAAATGAGCCTATTTGTTCACAATACATTATTATATTCACTTGGTTTAATTTATAAAATATTATGTCATAGCAATCTTCCAATTTAATGTAATTGATCTAATTATTTCAGTCCATTTTAAATTATAAAAGTCATATATGCACTTTCTAACAAGCCAAACAGTGTTGAGATGACAAAAATAAATTGGTAATGATCTCCCTTCCCTCTTCAGATATAACTACCTTGAATTTATCTTTATTAATATAGGTATCCCATATCTTTCTCCATGTTTAAACGCAAGTGTGCCAACATATACAGGCATATATAGGCACTTTACCTACTGCTATCTTAGAAAAATAGGATTTTAAATATACAGTGCACCATTATTTTTTTTTTAGTATATCATTTATGTCCCTTACACATCAACAGTGAGAGATATAACTCAGTTTAGTAGCTAGGTAATATTTTACAATGTTAATCCTCCATAATTAATTCAAACATTATGCTACTGGTATATATGCATTCTGTTTCCAAATCTTTTACTCCTGTTTTACAAATGTCCATGTAGACATCCCCTTTTCTACTTGTGTTTGTCTGTTTGGTTTTCCTCTAGGCTAGAGATGTCCCCACCTCCACCTCACACACACCAAAACAGGATTATTAAGTCAGAGTATCTACATTTTTAACTATAGAATAAGTGAGGGGATCACATTTCCCCACAAAATGTCCCAGTATACACATCTCTCCATTTAATACTGGTGTTATTAGTCTTTTAAAACTTTGCTGATCTAATATGCTTTAAAAAATGGCATTTCACTATGATTTATCTACCATGAAGTTAAGAATGTTTTTCCTTTCTTTCTTTTCTTCTTTTTTTGTAATTTTCAGGGCACTTTTGAATTCTCTCTGCTTTTGACCATTTATAGAGCTTCTTGTATATATGTGTTAGTGATATTAACTTTCATTTTCAATAATTGCTGCAGGTTCTTTCCTGGTCTATTAAATAACAGACTAAAGAAATTTAGCTTTCTTAGTGTGTATTTACCTTTTTGGTTACCAAGTTTTACTTTTTTCAGGTAATAAAATATGAATATTTTACATGTGGATTCTTAAACAATGGAGATTTTATTTTTGTGCAAAGTGTGCTAGACATTTAACTGTATTTTCTCTAAGTTGGATAGGCAATTATTCCAGCTCCATTTACTGAGCAAATTATCATTTCCAACTGACCTTTGCTAGTGGTGTGCTGCAAACACCAATTGTTTAATTTTTAGGAGAATCTGACTGTCATCACATTTGGTACGTTAATATTGACCAAGGTAGGAATATATATATATATCATAGAAACTAGAAATCACTACATCAGGCTCCCCCCACCTCATTTTATCCCCAGAGAGCTGGTGGTTAAACATTCACTGTCCATCACTTTTTGGTCATATGCGGTTTCCTCATATCCTTGGGCCTATCCTTGGACTCAATATTTTTATTCATTCATCTGTTTGTTTAATGATATACAAATATTATACATTTTATGTACAGTAGATTTGTCTTCGAATGTGTTATGGCAAAAAGGCTCCTCTCTATTCTTTTGCAAAAATCTTTTGCCATTTCTCAAGTATATACTTTGAATTGAAAAATAATTTGACAAGTTAAATTTGACAATTTTGACAATAATTTTGACAAGTTAATTTTGACAATTTTCACTCTCAAATTGACCGAACTGAACAAAAAATGTTATTCTTACCAACATGTATTAAATTAATATATTCATTTGGGAATAATAGATTTTTATGATATTAAACTCTTCCATTCAGGAAATTTGTTTCTCCTTTACTTAGGGCATCAGCATTTTAGAGAAATCTATTCTTGACCTCTTTAGGCTCACTGTAATAAGTCTAGTTGTCTGAGTGAGCTAATTTAAATTGTGAAACTGAAATTAAAATAGTTCATTCCCATTTTCAAATTGCAAAATGCGTAAAAACCTAAAGGATATGGTGTCCTTTTTTATGTCACTTCTCTAATGTAATCTATTAATCTGGAGGCAATTGCCAAGTAGTCTATCTATCTATCTATCTATCATCTATCTAAGTTCTATAATTAATATGGCAAATAATTGAACAAAATAGTTGCCAACTTAGTAACTTAACTGTGTTGGTCCAAGCTACTAGCCCTTCTGGCAGTTCTCAGAGCTGATCCTCTCTGCTTCCTAAGTGACACTGCTCATATCACTATATGTTATCAATGCATGAGATCAAAACTTCAATATTTTTTCACCTACATTCATGACAGTGTGTGCAGAGAAGAGGAACCAATTTGGAGGAAACAGGGGCATTTTTTCTCATGGTTTTTGAAAAGTTTCAGGGATGGAGTTATACCTCTAAGTTGTCCGTGACAAACAGAAATTAAAGCCCTGTGCCTCAGTTTTGCTGTGAATACATATGAAAAGAAAACGACGGATGAATCCGAGAGGGAGGAGCGAAGTGTGTAGGGAAATGCTTTTGACTTCTTTGGCATTAACTTTCTGATAAAATATTGCACTGAGAGATAAACAAAGTTCTGAATAAGTCTGAATCATTAAACTTTTAAGGAGAGGAAAGAAAGAAAAGTGGAAATTGGCTAAAGATATATATGTAACGAGTAAAGTAAAAACTTCACAAACACCTTTGTTCTTTAAATAGGAGACATGGCCAAGGGCTAATAACACCTGGGAAAAGCTGACAGTGGGATGGATCTGTTTTCACAAGTGAGGTTTTGGTTATTACGCGGAACCCCCGCTTTTCGAAATTTCGCTTTATGTCACTTCACTTTTACAAAAGACCTACATTAGTACATGTTTTCACTAACCAAAAGAAATCTGAAGAGGATTTTTGCTTTTACAAAAAGAGGCAAAAAGTGATGAGAGTGTTCAGTGTTTGTTTTGTAGCAGGTGTTATAAGAGGCAGTGAGACTGGCATCGCTAAGCTCCCTCCTCCAAAACTACACTCAGCATCTCAGCATTAAGCCTCCTTAACTTTGAACTGTGTTTGTGAGCCTACGTGCTTGATCTCAATTTATTTTGTGCAGCCATTAGCAAGATGTGTCCTAAGGTAATTGCTTTTTTGCTTCACACAATTTCAGCTTAGAAAAGGTTTCATAGGCATGCTCTACTTTCAGAGAGCGGGAAACTTATACCTGGATTTAGTCATTTTCATCTGCTATCCTCTGTGAATTGGAGAAAAGAGCACAACTGACAACTGGAATCAGTGGATACAAGTAATACAAATAGTTTTAGTTGGTAATATGAACTTGAATCCTTTCCAAGTTTTTTGTTTGTCTTTTAATAAAGATAACAAGGAGGATTTGTGTGTATGTAAATGTGGGTGTGTGTCTCCCTAATAAAACTGAAATCAAAACCTTTTGTTAATCTTAGCCTTAGAGCTTATTTGAACTTCACTTATTATGAGATCATCACCTTGTCTAAGAGATACTGGGTCCTTTCTTGGTGAGGCCTACCCCTGGGTGGCCAAATACTTATACCTAATGAATATATAACAACAATCACTCCATCTTCCCTAGCCTATTACCTTACAATTTGTGGGTGAATTTGTGAGGGTTTATGTGCCTTTGTTGTAGAGAATTAATAGCCATTTCCCTCATAAGAAACTGAGTCATGGGAATGTAAGGTACAGCATAGGGATATAGTCAATAATATTGTAATAACTCTGTATGGTGACAGACGGTAACTAGACTTACTGTGGTGATCATTCCATAATATATAAAAATATTGAATCACTATGTCAAACACCTGAAACTAATATAATACTGTATATCAATTATAATTCAACAAAAAAGAAACTTATGAGATGATTATTATCATTATTTCTATTACCTGTAGTAGCAGTAATAGCAGTAGTAGTAGTAATAGCCAATTATAAATTTGTATAATCTTATCTAAATAGTATCTTGTTTTCTTTTTTCAAAAATTCTTCATTGGCTCCTCACGAAGACCAGGCTGATGGTCTAAGAGAATCTATACTGAAAACTTAAATTCTATCACGGACTGATGTGTCCCTCAGGGCCAAACTGGTAGTTCTGTTGACGTATAAATTCACAGCAAAGGAAACCATCAGCAAACGAAAGGACAACCTATAGAATGAGAGAAAGTATTGCAAATGATGCAACTGACAAGGAGTTAATATCCAAAATATACAAACAGCTCATATAGCTTAATATCAAAAAAGAAAACCACCCAATCAAAATATGGGCAGAAGATCTAAATAGCTATTTCCCGAAAGAAGACATACAGATGGCCAATAGGCACATGAAAAGATGCTCAACATTACTAATCATTAAAGAAATGCAAATCAAAACTACAATGAGGTATCACCTCACACTGGTCAGAATGACCATCATCAAAAAGTCCACAAATAATAAATGCTGAAGAGGGTGTGTATATATAATGGAATACTACTCAGCCATAAAAAAGAATGAAATAATGCCATTTGTAGCAACAGAAATTATCACACTAAGTGAAGAAAGCCAGACAGAAAAAGATGAATATTGTATGATATTGCTCGTATGTAAAATCTAAAAAAAAATGATACAAATGAACTTATATACAAAACAGAAATAGACCCACATAGACATAGAAAACAAATTTACAGATATCAAAGGGGAAAAGGAGGGGAGTAGGGATAAATAAGGAGTATAGGATTAACAGATACAATCTCCTATATGTAAAATAGATAAGCAACAAGGATGTGCTGTATAGCACAGGAAACTATATTCAATATCTTGTAATAACTTATAATGGAAAATAATCTGAAAAAATATATAACTGAATCACTTTGCTGTATATCTGAAACTAACACAATATTGTAAATCAACTACAATGAAAAAAATTGCAGACTCTGCAAAGAGTTCAGAAGGTCCAAATTTCTACAATTGTTTTGCAGAATATAAGGCACCCATTTTTAAGCTGAGAGTTAATACCAGGTAGAGTATAAATATGGGGACTATAGAGCCTAACTGGCTGAGCTCAAATGCAAATTCCCCACTATCTTCTCTGGCTTCCCCCTCTGCTTCTCTCTGACATGATCCCCTACCTCCCTCTGGGGCTCACTGCACTTCAGCCATGCTGGCCTTCTCTTGATACGTTTTCCATTATGTACTGTCCCTCTTTAGCCCTAGTAATTTTCCTTTTTCTGAAGACTACTTACTCTGATATTAATATAGTCTTCACGCTTTCTTTGGATTTGTGTTATCATGATCTAGACATGAATCTCATTTGGGATTTGCTTAGCTTCTTGAATCTGCAAATTCACATCTTTTACCTTTGTCAAAATGTTACTATATACGTTTGGATTTTATTTTGTTCCACTGTTCTTTGATCTATTCTTGTGCCAATGCCAATTTATTTTAATCACTTAATAAGATTTGATATCTGGTAGTATACATTCTGTAAATCTGTTCTTTTTAAAGATAAAGCTATTCTTGGCTTTTCATATATGTATATATGTATATATATATATATACACACACACACATGTATACATATATACATGTGTGTATATATAATTCTATATATATACAAATATATATTATACATAAATATAACCCTATGTCAATTCACAGACAGTAATGCACAAAATTTGCTGAGATAATTAGCTTTTTTCCCCCCTTTATCATGTGGTATTGGTTTGACAGTTAAATGTTGAAAATAAGTTGTGATAGAAGAGCAAAAGTTTTTAATGTTGATCAAATCTGGTTTTTCATATTTTCTCTTATTGTTCATACTAATTAGTTCCTATCTAAAGAGTTTCTGTCTACCTCTATTATGAAGATATTCTCCTAAATATTTATCTAAGATTTTATGGTTTGGATTTTATGTTAACATATAAATCCTTCCCAAAATAATTTTTGTGTATGGCAATGGTTTTCAGTGGGAATGATTTTGCCCCCTAGGGGTGTTTGGCCAGGTCTGTAGACATTTCGGCTGTGACGCCTGGGGACAGTTTGTTACAGGTATCTAGCTGATAGAGGCCAGGCAAACATTTTAAAATACCCAGGAAAAAATCCTACAGCAAAGAATTATCTGATCTTAAATAACAAGTGACAAGACTGGTAAACCCTTGTGTAAGGTATGAGGTAAAGTTTGATGTTCACTTTTTTTATATACAAATATCCATATATTCATGGGTCCTTTCTGAACTCACTTATTCTGTTCCACTGATCTAAATTCCTCTTTCACTGTTTTGAATACTATATCTGTGTCAATTCTTGAAATCAGGAAGTGTAAGCACTTCAATTTTGTTACTGCTTTTGTTTTAATAACCTTGGCTATTCTAGGTTGTTTGAAATTTTATATGCACTTAGAAGGGGCTTGCCAATTTCTCCAAAATAGTATGTTAGAATTTTTATTTTGATTTTATCGAATCTAGACATTTCTCTCTTTGGAGAAAACTGACATCTTAACAATACTGAGTCTTCCCATTCATAAACATTTATTTATGTATTTTTTAATTTATCTAATCAGTATCCTGTGGTTTCAGAGTAGAACTATTATTTGTCATTGGTTATATTTATTTCTAAGTATTTTATGTTTTCAACACTTTCGTAAATGTTTTATTTTAAAAGTGTTTGCCTCTAGTAAATACTTTTTGTAATTTAATAGTGTAATTATTCACCTTGCTAAATTTCACTTATTAGTTTTTGTAATCATTTTGTATATTCTTTCGGATTTCCTATGTGAACATTCATATATGCTGAAAATAGAAGCAGTTTTATGTCCTCAGTTCTCATGTGTATGGCTTTTCTTCTTTTTTTTTTCCATATTGTAATAGCTATGCCCTCCCCACTCCCTCCCCCACATAATAGTGAAAGGGAGTGATGAGAACAAGCATCCTTACCTCATTGTCAAAATTATGAAGACAAACATTCAATATTTGGCTGTTAAAAGTGAGACTACCTGCAGGACTTTTGCCAATTACCTTTATTAGCTATTATCTTGAATAAGTGTTGAATTTTGTCAAATGGTTTTCTAAAATATCTAACTTCTCCCAATGGGGCATGGAAGAAGATTTAAGTCCCAGGACCCCAATAGCTCTCCGTAATCATTTTTTAATAGCCACTTCCTCTCCCTCACTCTGTAACCAATTTTGGATTAACAGCTAAGAGTTACAAAACTAGTTTTTAACAAATTGTTTTGGTGGCCACTCCTTTTTGTACTATTAGCAGTTGGAACTATTATCTTGTGAATTGTACAAAAACTGAGACAGCCAAACTCCCATTTGGGCATCTTACCAAACCCAACTTGGTCTCAAACTCTCTTAGGGTATATATTTATATATTTATGTATAATGTGCATAATATTTGATAGTCTTAATAGTAATTGCCTTGATCTGTGCCTTTGATACATGCTAACCTATTCAAACATCTCATTACCAGCCTCTGTTAATAGTAAGTTTCAGATGACAGCCTTTATGAGGAAAAAATCCTTGGTCATTCTTCCTTCATTCCCACTTTGCTCCATTCCAAAGTTTGCTTGACTTCTGACTTCTAATTCCTACTGCTATTTTCAGCCCTATCCTCAACCTTTGGCCTAATGAAAGATATGGCATTTTTTCTTTTACCATTTTTTGACATTTCTTGCAAAACATGATTTTCCACCAATCCTCTGTCTCTACTGGCTTCAGATATATTTGAGTAATTGCCCTGTTATTTCTGCATTTACATGCTAGGATTCTAATACCAATTTTGGCTTTGCTTTGGTATTCCAAGATGTGCCCGAGGCTCATGGCAAACTGCAGATAAAATTGGCTGAGTCATCTAAAACATGGCACAACCAAAGAAAATGTATTCATTGACCTGAAACCACAGTGAGCAGTTTTATAGTTGATAAAGATGGACCCAGAGAAAAGGCTTTCAATTAGGTTATAAATTTTGATAGCATAAGAATGAGAGGATACAGTCTACTTTGGTAGAAGTAAACATAGAAATAATTGTGGAGATGATATCTCAAGGACAAAAAAAGCAGATTAAAAATGATACATCTGTGCATCCATATTTCTGAGTGTACAATTATATTTACTATGCTTGAAAAGAGAGGCAAATTCCTAATACAATCTTCAAGATCTAATGAACATGTATCAGGCATTTAGCATATATTGGCAAATTGTGTAAATTGTCTATAGTATATAAAAACAATACATATTTGCCCATACTACTGAGTTCTCAAACCTGTTACCTGATTTTAATTACCAAATAACTTGATGGCTCATCTATAAAAGTAAAATATCCATGGCCAAATATTCATAGTCCTTTAAGGCAATAAGTTTAAATTATATATGCTATATCCAAATAACACCCAAAATGATTTCGATCATACAAAATTCTGTACGACTAACTTTGTTGACTTTTTTTCTCTTTTTTAGTTTTTCACATGTCATGTAGCCAGAGAGCAATTAGGTATATTGTTGGTCAAAGTGCACTGAAAACGACAGAAGACATTTAAGCACTTCTCAGTATGCAACATCAAAATTTTACAAGTATCTCACTCTCTAATATATTTAGCAGAATAAGGAGAATTCATCAAATAATTTTTTCTTCACAAATTAACATTGGAATTTGCTGCAACAGGCCCCTCTATTATCATATATTAGTCTTATAATCAGTTTGTCGAATGCTAGACAGCATGTTGCCCCGCTCTCTCAATGGTACTTAAGACTCCACCATAAACTAGTGAACTTAATGGCTACTGTTTATCTACACATTGCAGAGAAGTTGCAAAAATCATCTCACTTTTTCTAGTTCATTTATTTTCTAGCAACAAACCACACAATGTAATGCTTAATTTCAGAGAATTTTAGATTGTCAACTGTTCAGAATTCATCTTATCAACTAGACTGCTTGAAGTAGGACCCACAACCATTGTTATGCATGCATAACATACTAGAATGATATTAAATAGATGATTGATAAATATAGATGCATACTAGAATGATGACTATGATAGATGATTGATAAATATCTATTAGTTTAACTGGTACTACAGTGTTCATTGTAGACTTGGCCAAAGGGACAAATGATATCAATGACTTTCCTCAAAATACAATTATTGTCCTATTTTTCAAGCATCTACAACTTTCTTTTCCAATGAAAATCATCCTAATATTTACATTATATGCATACATAATTGATGATAAAACTTAGAAACAAATAGTCATAGTTTTTACTCAATATATAAGGTGATAATAAGCATAACCAACTACAGAAATAAATTATGTGATGAGAGTAATAAAGGTGTCTTTTGTTATGTTAAAAAATAAATTATGAATCGCTTTGATTTAATAGGGTGATATAATTGGACTGTGGATATGATGTTGATTAATATAGATGATTTCTGGTAAAATCTTTATTAATTAAAAACAAAGTAAACTGAACTCTTAAATGGAATATTTCAGGCCCTCATTTAGCCATATTTGGAGACAGAAACGGAAGACATAAGTTCCTAAACAAACCAGAAATAGAAAGTTTGGATTAAAAGTACTTTTAAGAAACTTACAGCATTTTCCCTTACCCTGTGCTAATTTTCACTATGGTCATTTCTAAAATAAGGAGACTTAGATAGAAAAAGGCAATATTCAAATAACAAAACTAATGTTTATTGAGTACTTATTATGTTCCAGGCAAAGAGTTAAACACTTTCTAAGCATTATCTAATAGATTAAAGGAACGAAGCTATAAAATACATAGGAAAATTAAGCAAAATTTCCAAGCCTGACAGTGGAAAATTTTGGAGTGAACTAGCATTGACTACTGCTGAACCTGCATTCTTTTTTTTTAAAGAAGACCTTTACAAAATAATTTTATAAAGGCCCCCAATCTATAAATAGATAGTAACTGCCAAGCATTCTTAGATAATAGAACATTATTTAAATGTACTTTCAAACATTTTATTCTCTTTCTTTCCCTCTTTCTCTTTTTTTTTAAATCTGTTTCACATTTTGTTTTATATTAGAATTCTTTAGATCAGCTTTAGTTCACCAAAAAATTGAGTGGAATGTATATACCCCCATGCCCCCACAGACTTACAGTTTCCCCTATTTTTAATATCTTGCATTAGTATGACACTATTGTTAAAATTGATGAGCCAATATTGATACACTATTATTAACTGAAGTCCATAATTTATATTAGGTTTCACTCTTAGTGTTGTATATTCTATTGGTTTTGACAAACACATGACAAGTATCCACAACAGAGAATAGTTTTACTGTCCTAAACTTTCCCTGAGCTCCACTTAATCATCCCTCTCTGCCTCTCCCCAAAACTCTGGGAATCACTGATATTTTTCCTTTCTAATTTTGCCTTTACCAGAATACCATATAGTTGGAATCATACAGTGTGTAGCCTTTTCAGATTTACTTCTTTCTCTTAAAATATACATTTAAGATTTCTTCATGTCTTTTCATGACTTAATAGCTCATTTCCTTTTATCACTGAATAATATTCCATTGTCTAGCTGTACCACAGTTTATCCATTCATTTACTGAAAGACATCTTGGTTGCTTCCAAGTATTGGCAATATGAATAAAGCTACCGTAAACACTTATGTGCAAGTTTTAGTGTGTACAAATGATTTCAGCTCATTAGAGTAAAAACCAAGGAGTGCAACTGCTGGATCATATGGTTAAGAATATGTAGTGCTGGGCCTCCCTGGTGGCGCAGTGGTTGAGAGTCCGCCTGCCGATGCAGGGGATACGGGTTCGTGCCCCGGTCTGGGAGGATCCCATATGCCGCGGAGCGGCTGGGCCCGTGAGCCATGGCCGCTGGGCCTGCGCATCCGGAGCCTGCGCTCCGCAACGGGAGGGGCCACAGCAGTGAGAGGCCCGCATACCGCAAAAAAAAAAAAAAAAAAAAAAAAAAAAAAAGAATATGTAGTGCTTTGCAAAGTGGCTGCACCATTTTGCACTCCTACTAGCAATGTATGAAAGTTCCTGTTGCTCCACATCCTGGCCTCTACTTAAGGTTGTTGGTGTTAGGGATTTTGGCCTTTCCAAAAGGTATGTAGTAGTATCTCATTGTTCTTATTTGAATTTCCCTGATGACATATCATATGGAGTGTCTTTTGAAATGTTTATTTGCCACCTGTATATCATTTTTCAATGAGGTTTCTGTTCAGGTCTTATGCCCAATTTTTTTAACCATTTTTTAATTGAAGTATAGTTAATGTTTTATTAGATTCAGGTGTACAGAAAAGTGATTCAGTTATACATATAAATATATATATTCTTTTTCAGATTCTTTTCCATTATAGGTTATCATAAGACATTGAATATAGCTCCCTGTGCTATACAGTAGGTCCTTGTTGTTTATCTATTTTATACGTAGTAGTGAGTACATGTTAATCCCAAATTCCTGATTTATCTCCCCTGCCACCAGTCCCCCACCACTATCCCCTCAGGTAATCGAAAGTTTGTTTTCTATCTGTGAGTCTAATTCTGTTGTGTAAATAAGTTCATTTATATCATTTTTGCAGAGTCCACATATAAGTGATATCATATATTTCTCTTACTCTGTCTTATTTCACTTAATATGATAATCTCTAAGTCCATCCCTGTTGCTTCAAATAGCATTATTTCATTCTTTTTAATGGCTGAGTAATATTCCATTGTGTATATATACCACTTCTTTTTTATTTAATTTTATTTTTTTTTATTTATTTATTTATTTTGGTCATGCTGCACAGTTTGCGGGATCTCAGTTCCCAAACAGGGATTGAATCTGGGCCCCTGGAAGTGAAAGCATCAAGTCCTAACCACTGGACTACCAGGAAATTCCCTACCACATCTTTTTCACCCATTCTTCTGTTGACAGTCACTTAGGTTGCTTCCATGTCTTGCCTATTGTAAATAGTGCTGCTACGAACACAGGGGTGGATGGATCTTTTCAAATTAGTGTTTTCTCCAGATATATGCTGAGGAGTGGGATTGCTGGATCATATGGTAATTCTATTTTTAGGTTTTTAAGTAACCTCCATATTGTTCTCTATAGTGGCTGCACAAATTTACATTCCCACCAACAGTATAGAAGGGTTCCTTTTTCTCCACACCTTCTCCAGCATTTATTATTTGTACACATTTTTGATGATGGTCATTCTGACCAGTGTGAGGTGATACCTCATTGTAGTTTTCATTTGCATTTCTCTAAATTGGCAATATTGAGCATCTTTTCATGTGCTTTTCAGCCATATGTATATCTTCTTTGGAGAAATGTTTATCTAGATCTTCTGCCCAATTTTTTTTTTTGCCCACTTTTTGATTGGGCTGTTTGTATTTTTGATATTGAATTGCATGAGCTGTTTGTATAGAGATTAATCCCTTGGAGGTTAATCCCTTGTTGGTTGCTTTGTTTGAAAATAGTTTCTCCCATTCAGTAGGTTGTCTTTTTACTTTGTTTATGGTTTCCTTTGCTGTGCAAAAACTTATAAGTTTGATTAGGTCCCATATTTTTATTTTTTTCTTTTATTTCTATTCAGTTGGGAGACAGAACTTCAGGTATATTGCTTTTTTTTTATTAAACTTAATTTTTTTTGAATTTTTGAATTTTATTTGTTATTTTTTTATACAGCAGGTTCTTATTAGTTATCCATTTTATACATATTAGTGTAAATATGTAAATACCAATCTCCCAATTCATCACACCAACACCCAAACCTCCTCTGCTTCCCCCCTTGGTGTCCATACATTTGTTCTCTACATCTGTGTCTCAATTTCTGCCATGCAAACCAGTTTATCTGTACCATTTCTCTAAGTTCCACAAATATGCATTAAATACGATATTTGTTTTTCTCTTTCTGACATACTTCACTCTGTATGACAGTCTTTAGATTCACCCATGTACCTACAAATGACCCAATTTCATTTCTTTCCATAGATGAGTAATATTCCATTGTATATATGTACAACCTCTGCTTTATCCATTCATCTGTTGATAGGCATTTAGGTTGCTCCCATGACCCGTCTACTGTAAATAGTACTGCAATGAACACTGGGGTGCATGTGTCTTTTTGAATTATGGTTATCTTTGTGTATATGACCAGTAGTGTAATTGCTGTGTCATATGGTAATTCTATTTTTAGCTTTTTAAGGAAACTCCATACAGTTCTCCATAGCGGCTACATCAATTTACATTCCCACCAACAGTGCAAGAGGGTTCCCTTTTCTCCACACCCTCTCCAGCATTTGTTCTTTGTAGATTTTCTGATGATGCCCATTCTAACTGGTGTGAGGTGATACCTCATTGTAGTTTTGATTTGCATTCCTCTAATAATTAGTGATGTTGAGCAGCTTTTCATGTGCTTCTTGGTCATCTGTATGTCTTCTTTGGAGAAATGTCTATTTAGGTCTTCTGCCCATTTTTGGATTGAGTTGTTTGTTTTTCAATATTGAACTGCATGAGCTGTTCATATATTTTGGAGATTAATCCTTTGTCCGTTCTTTCATTTGCAAATATTTTCTGCCATTCTGAGTGTTTTCTATTCATCTTGTTTGTAGTTTCCTTTGCTTAGTAAAAGCTTTTAAGTTTCATTAGGTCCCATTCTTTATTTTTGATTTTATTTCCATTATTCTAGGAGGTGGATCAAAAAAGATCTTGCTGTGATTTATGTCAGAGAGTGCTCTTCCTATGTTTTCCTCTAAGAGTTTTATAGTGTCCGGTCTTACATTTAGGTCTCCAATCCATTTTGAATTTATTTTTGTGTATGGTGTTAGGGAGTGTCCTAATTTCATTCTTTTACATGTAGCTGTCCAGGTTTCCCAGCACCACTTACTGAAGAGACTGTCTTTTCTCCATTGTATATCCTTGCCTCCTTTGTCATAGATTAGTTGACTATACGTGTGTGGGTTTATCTCTGGGCTTTCTATCCTGTTTCATTGATCTGTATGTCTGTTTTTGTGCCAGTACCATATTGTTTTGATTACTGTAGCTTTATATTATAGTCTGAAGTCAGGGAGTCTGATTCCCCCAGCTCCATTTTTTTCCCTCAAGACTGCTTTGGCTATTCGGGGTCTGTTGTGTCTCCATACAAATTTTAAGATTTTTTGTTCTAGTTCTGTAAAAAATGCCATTAGTAATTTGATGGGGATTGAATTGAATCTGTAGATTGCTTTGTGTAGTATAGTCATTTTCACAATATTGATTCTTCCAATCCAAGGACATGCTATATCTCTCCATCTGTTGGTTACATCTTTAATTTCTTTCTTCAGTGTCTTATAGTTTTCTGCATACAGATCTTTTGGCTCCATAGGTAGGCTTATTCCTATATATTTTATTCTTTCTTTTGCAGTAGTAAATGGGAGTTTTTCCTTAATTTCTCTTGCAGATGTTTCATCATTAGTGTATAGGAATGCAAGAGAAGTCTGTGCATTAATTATGTATCCTTCAACTTTACCAAATTCATTGATTAGCTCGAGTAGTTTTCTAGAGGCATCTTTAGGATTCTCTATGAATAGTATCATGTCATCTGCAGTGACAGTTTTACTTCTTCTATTCCAATTTGTATCCCTTTTATTTCTTTTTCTTCTCTGATTGCCTTGACTAGGACTTCCAAAACTAAGTTGAATAATAGTGGTGAGAGTGGACATCCTTGTCTTGTTCCTGATCTTCAGAGGAAATGCTTTCAGTTTTTCACCATTGAGAATGATATCTGCTGTGCATTTGTCATATATGGCCTTTATTATATTGATGTAGGTTCCCTCTGAGCCCATTTTCTGGAGAGTTGTTATAATAAAAGGGTTTTGAGTTTTGTCAAAAGCTTTTTCTGCATCTATTGAGGTGATCATATTTTCTTTCTTCTTCAGTTTGTTAATATGGTGTATCACAGTGATTGATTTGTGTATATTGAAGAATCCTTGCATCCCTGGGATAAATCCCACTTGATCGTAGTATATGATTCTTTCAATGTGTTGTTGGATTCTGTTTGCTAGTATTTTGTTGAGGATTTTTGCATCTATGCTCATCAGTGATATTGGCCTGTAGTTTTCTTTGTGGCATCTTTGTCTGGTTTTGGTATCAGGGTGATGGTGGCTTCATAGAATGAGTTTGGGAGTGTTCCTTCCTCTGCAATTTTTTGGATGAGTTTGAGAAGGATGGTGTTAACTCTTCTCTAAGTGTTTGATAGAATTCACCTGTGAAGTCATCTAGTCCTGAACTTTTGTTTGTTGGAAGATTTTTAATCACAGTTTCAATTTCATTACTTGTGATTGGTCTGTTCATATTTTCTATTTCTTCCTGGTACAGTATTGGAAGGTTATATATACCTTTCTAAGAATTTGTCCATTTCTTCCAGGTTGTCCATTTTATTGGAATACAGTTGCTTGTAGTAATCTCTTAGGATGCTTTGCATTTCTGCAAAGTCTGTTGTAACTTCTACTTTTTCATTTCTAATTTTATTGATTTGAGTCCTCTTCCTCTTTTTCTTGATGAGTCTGGCTAATGGTTTATCAATTTTGTTTATCTTCTCAAAGAACCAGCTTTTAGTTTTCTTGATCTTTGCTATTGTTTTCTTTGTTTCTATTTCATTTATTTCTGCTCCGATCTTTATGATTTCTTTCCTTCTGCTAACTTTGGGTTTTGTTTGTTCTTCTTTCTCTAGTTCCTTTAGGTGTAAGGTTAGATTGTTTATTTGAGATTTTTCTTGTTTCTTGAGGTAGGCTTGCATAGCTATAAACTTCCCTCTTAGAACTGCTTTTGCTGCATCCCGTATGTTTTGGATTGTTGTGTTTTTATTGTCATTTGTCTCTAGGCATGTTTTGATTTCCTCTTTGATATCTTCAGTGATCTCTTGGTTATTTAGTAACATATTGTTTAGCCTCCATGTGTTTGTGTTCTTTCTGTTTTTTCCCTTGTAACTGATTTGTAATCTCATAGTGTTGTGGTCAGAAAAGATGCTTGATATGATTTCAATTTTCTTAAATTTACTGAGGCTTGATATGTGACCCAAGATGTGGTCTATCCTGGAGAATGTTCCGTGAGCACTTGAGAAGAAAGTGTAATCTGCTGTTTCTGGATGGAATGTCTTATAAATATCAGTTAAATCTATCTGGACTATTATGTCATTTAAAGCTTCTGTTTCTTTATTAATTTTTTGTTTGGATGATCTGTCCATTGGTGTAAGTGAGATGTTAACGTCTCCCACTATTATGGTGTTGCTGTTGATTTCCTCATTTATAGCTGTTAGCAGTTGCCTTATGTATTGAGGTGCTCCTATGTTGGGTACATATATATTTATAATTGTTATATCTTCTTCTTGGATTGATCTTTTGATCATTATGTAGTGTCCTTCCTTGCCTCTTGTAACTTTCTTTATTTTAAAGTCTATTTTATCTGATATGAGTATTGCCACTCTAGCTTTCTTTTGATTTCCATTTGCATGGGATATCGTTTTCCATCCCCTCACTTTCAGTCTGTGTTCCTAGGTCTGAAGTGGGTCTCTTGTAGGCAGCATAAATATATGGGTTTTGTTTTTGTATCCATTCAGCAAGCCTGTGTGTTTTGTTTGGAGCATTTAATCCGTTCACGATTAAGGTAATTATTGACATGTATGTTCCTATGACCATTTTCTTAATAGTTTTGGGTTTGTTTTTGTAGGTCCTTTTCTTCTCTTGTGTTTCCCACTTAGAGAAGTTCCTTTAGCATTTGTTGTAGTGCTGGTTGGTGGTGCTGAATTCTCTTAGCTTTTGCTTGTCTGTAAAGCTTTTGATTTCTCCATCGAATCTGAATGAGATCCTTGCCAGGTAATCTTGGTTGTAGGTTCTTCCCTTTCATCACTCTAAATATGTCATGCCACTCCCTTCTGGCTTGAAGAGTTTCTGCTGAGAAATCAGCTGTTAACCTTTGGGAGTTTCCTTGTATGTTATTTGTCATCTTTCCCTTGCTGCTTTCAATTATTTTTCTTTGTCTTTATTTTTTTCCAAATTGATTACTATGTGTCTCAGCATGTTTCTCCTTGGGTTTATCCTGTATGGGACTTTCTTGCTTCCTGAACTTGGGTGGCTATTTCCTTTCCCATGTTAGGGAAGTTTTCGACTATAATTTCTTCAAATATTTTCTCGGGTCCTTTCTCTCTCTCTTCTCTTTCTGGGACCCCTATAATGTGAATGTTTTATAGGGGTTTAAATGCAAATGTTTTTGTGTTTAATGTTATCCCAGAGGTCTCTTAGGCTGTCTTCATTTCTTTGCATTCTTTTTTCTTTATTCTCTTCCGCAGCAGTGAATTCCACCATTCTGTCTTCCAGGTCACTTACCCGTTCTACTGCCTCAGTTATTGTGCTACTGATTCCTTCTAGTGTATTTTTCATTTCAGTTATTGTATTGTTCATCTCTGTTTGTTTGTTCTTTAATTCTACTAGGTCTTTTTTAAACATTTCTTGCATTTTCTCAATCTTTGCCTCCATCCATTTTCTGAGTTCATGCATCATCTTCACTATCATTACTCTGAATTCTTTTTCTGGAAGGTTGCCTATCTCCACTTCATATGGTTGTTTTTCTGGGGTCTTATCTTGTTCCTTCATCTGGTACATAGCCCTCTGCCTTTTCATTTCGTCTGTCTTTCTGTGAATGTGGTTTTTATTCCACAGCCTGCAGGGCTGTAGTTCTTCTTGCTTCTGCTGTCTGCCCTCTAGGTATATTCTTAACCAGGGATAATTTTAATGCCTCGTAAGCAATTAAACTAACAAATTTTTGCAAAAATATCATGGTTAAATGTGCATTCTTATTTACCATTGTCTTTTATTTTCAAAAGCAATCCCACTAATGGTGCTGGTAACTACGAGTATCATTGTGACTAAAGATTCCAGTTAATGGCAGTATCCTCCTGGAATCCTTTCTTAGAGGTTTTTATTCACAGCAACAATTTACTGAACTTTGAACGTAAGTGTCTAACAGTGAAAAAGCAGGGAGCAAAAGCAAATGATAGACATAACCAAAACAAAGCCCACCTATCATCCCTGGGTAAATGACACTTAATGTTGTGTCTAAGACCTATAACATCGAGAAATTATTGGGCTGAAAACAAAGAATATTATCAGTCTTTAATTACTGAAAGCTTTTTAATGAAATTCAATTATTTTAGGCCATCACGTTCTAGAAACAAAAGTTCTTCATAGAAAAAAAAATCTTTATTTTCTATATAAAAAAAACTTTTAGAAATTTATTTGAGACTTCTGGTGCAGAAAAGCTAATATAAATCTGTTTCCCTGTTCTCTGCTAAGAACAACTGTAAATCTTGGAAATGGTGTAGGGACAATGAAAGGAAAACTATGAAATGTGGTAAGAAGAAGGTGAGTTGGTTTGGTACCCCAGGACTGGAAGAACAGTACAGTAGCAGGTTGTCTTGCATATGACCACCCGATAGAGCAAGGCCATCCACAACTGACACTTTCTGACCTCTATCTGATCAACATAAGTCATGTGAGTTAGGCTGATTCCTCCCACAGACCAAAAGAGTCCCTCTGACAACATCAAGAGAGCACAGCACCACTATTAATAGGGATTGATTAGAAGTCCCACCAAAAATAAGCATCCAAGGGAAGTGTTTTCAATCCCTACCAGGACTGAGACTTCTCTTTTCCACTGAGACAGGCAGGCAGAAGCAACAAGAGAGACTCAACCATAGCAACTGTCCCAGGCCAGACACTTCTTTCTCCGTAAGTCTCTCCCACCCTGCAGTAGACAGTGGGTCAGGGGTGGGAGGGAATGGAACTGGCTAAAAGGAAACTGGGGAAACAGAGATTTGAAAATGGAGGCAGAGATCAGAGTGATATGCCTACAAGCCATCAAGCCACCAGCAATTAGGAGAGAGACATGTAGTAAATTCCCGTCACAGCCTTCAAAAGGAACCAACTCGGCCAACACCTTGAACTTGGAGTTTTAACCTCCAAGATTGCAAAACAATAAATTCCTATTGTTTAAGTCACCCACTTTATGGTAACTTGCTACAGCTGCCTTAGCAAATTAATACATCTGATACTCAAGACAATGATATTTTAACACTGGGAATATAAAAAAGATTTAAGTGAAAGTGAGTTTTCCACACTTCACTCAAAGAGGTAAATACTAAGTCAAAAATGTATATTGTAATACCCAGGACAATCGCTAAAATTACTAATAAAAAGAGATACATTCAAAAATACTATATATAAATCAAGATGGAGTCCTATGAAATGTTTAAGTAGCCCCCAAGTAGATAAGAGAAAAAGAGCAACAAGAATAAAAGAAAACAAATAGAAAACAAACAATAAAATGCAATATTTAATTGCAAACATACCAGTACTTATTAACCTTAATATTAATGGTCTAAATGCATCAACCAAAGACAAAGATTGGCCATGGCAGTGGAAGTGCCAATTCCTAACCACTGGACTCCCAGGGAATTCCCTTGCAACATCTTTTCAAATGCTTCAATTTTTTAATTGCAAAATTAATGTAAAACACGTTGAGATAAAGGCTTAGAGCTTTCAGATATATGTAATCTTCAAAAACTTCAAATAGACAAGTTAAATATGAATGTCTACTTTACATTTTTGCAGCATGTAATTATATAAAAAATTATGAAGCAAAAGAAGATACACTGTAGAAAAATATAAAATGTGGCTGACATTTTTGACATTTTTAGTTAGCTTATAAGCGGTATGATATTAAGTTAGTGCTAACATAGTAAGTAGTGATTTTTCCTCCCTATGTATACCACACTCATTAATCCATTTGCTGGTTGAGTATAATTTTTAAATGTCATGGTTGATTTGTAAATCAAAGTACACTGTAATAGTTAGATGCTGAATTCTACCATGAAAATACTCATTTTATACAATTCTTTCAGTACAGGTGTAGCTTTAACTTCTTAATATGACTCTGTAGGAATCATCATTATTTTAATGATCTTCAGAATGTGACAATTTACTCTATGCTACATGTATTATTATCATTCCCACTAAACTATCTGCCACATGATTGTCATTTAATGGAAGGAAGGCAGAGGATGCCTGGGGTTTCAATAAAAAAAGCCACCTGAATTGAAGATACTGCCTACTGTGGTAAAACATTGAAAACCATATCTTTAAAGATAGAGGAATGAGAATACCCAAAGTGAAGAGGACTGAAAATGAATATAACTTATTATATTATATTCTCTTACTATATTCTTTTCAGTTTCTACCTGGACTTATTTAAGAATCCTTGTAACTTCTTATTTTTTTAAATTTTGTTTTTCATCTTTACCAGGATGTTTCTATTTGTAAACTCCTTTAAATAACTGTGCATAATTTAGACTCTGTGTGTGTGCACGTATCTACACACACACACACATATATGTGTATATATAAATATATATATATTCCTAACAAGAATTAAAAATACATACTATGGACTATGGTAAATGCAGCTTGCCCATTACAGCAGTGGATAAATGACTAGACGGCATTGATAACTCAGTTGCCAAGCTGTATTGCTCCCTGAGAAGACTAACTGCTCAGAACAGCGAAACACATCACATAATTCTCAAGTAGTTCATTCTTCCTCTTCTGATAGTGGCTACTTCCAGATGTCAACCTAAACCTCAGGAATTCATGAGGATTAACAATGGAGCTGTGTCACAAGCCTCACAGATAGCCTCAACCACCAGAGGGCAGACAGCAGAAGCAAGATGAACTACAATCCTGCAACCTGTGGAACAAAAACCACATTCACAGAAAGATAGACAAGATGAAAAGGCAGAGGGCTATGTACCAAATGAAGGAACAAGATAAAATCCCAGAAAAACAACTAAATGAAGTGGAGATAGGCAACCTTCCAGAAAAATAATTGAGAATAATGATAGTGAAGATGATGCAGGACCACGGAAAAAGAATGGAAGCAAAGACAGAGAAGATGCAAGAAATGTTTAAAAAAGACCTAGAAGAATTAAAGAACAAACAAACAGAGATGAACAATACAATAACTGAAAAGAAAACTGCACTAGAAGGAATCAATAGCAGGATAACTGAGGCAGAAGAACGGATAAGTGACCCGGAAGACAGAATGGTGGAATTCACTGCTGCGGAACAGAATAAAGAAAAAAGGATGAAAATAAATGAAGACAGCTTAAGAGACCTCTGGGATAACATTAAATGCAACAACATTTGCAATATAGGGGTCCCAGAAGGAGGAGAGAGAGAGAAAGGCCCAGAGAAAATATTTGAAGAGATTATAGTGGAAAACTTCCCTAACATGGGAAAGGAAATAGCCACCTAAGTCCAGGAAGCGCAGAGAGTCCCACACAGGATAAACCCCAGGAGAAACATGCTGAGACACATAGTAAACAAATTGGCAAAAATTAAAGACAAAGAAAAATAACTAAAAGCAGCAAGGGAAAAACAACAAATAACATACAAGGGAACTCCCAAAGGTTAACAGCTGATTTCTCAGCAGAAACTCTACAAGCCAGAAGGGAGTGGCATGATACACTTAAAGTGATGAAGGTGAAGAACCTACAACCAAGATTACTCTACCTGGCAAGGATCTCATTCATATTCGAGGGAGAAATCAACAGCTTTACAGACAAGCAAAAGCTAAGAGAATTCGGCACCACCAAACCAGCTCTACAACAAATGCTAAAGGAACTTCTCTAAGTGGGAAACACAAGAGAAGAAAAGGACCTACAAAAACAAACCCAGAACCATTAAGAAAATGGTCACAGGAACATACATATTGATAATTACCTTAAATGTGAATGGATTAAATGCTCCAACCAAAAGGCACAGGCTTGCTGAATGGGTACAAAAACAAGAACAATATATATGCTGTCTACAAGAGACCCACTTCATACCTAGGGACACATACAGACTGAAAGTGAGGGGATAGAAAAAGATATTCCATGGAAATGGAAATCAAAAGAAAGCTGGAGTAGCAATACTCATATCAGATAAAATAGACTTTAAAATAAAGACTGTTACAAGAGCAGGGAAGGACACTACATAATGACCAAATGATCAATCCAAGAAGAAGATATAACAATTATAAATATATATGCACCCAACATAGGAGCACCTCAATACATAAGGCAACTGTTAACAGCTATAAGAGAGAAAATCAATAGCAACACAATAATAGTGGGGGACGTTAACATCTCACTTACACCAGAGGACAGATCATCCAAAATGAAAATTAATAAGGAAACAGAAGCTTTAAATGACACAATAGACCAGATAGATTTAATTGATATTTATAGGACATTCCATCCAAAACCAGCAGATTACACTTTATTCTCAAGTGTGCACAGAACATTCTCCAGGATTGATCACAACTTGGGTCACAAATCAAGCCTCAGTAAATTTAAGAAAATTGAAATCATATCAAGCATCTTTTCTGACCACAACACTATGAGATTACAAATCAATTACAAGGGAAAAATCATAAAGAACACAAACACATGGAGGCTAAACAATACGTTACTAAATAACCAAGAGATCACTGAAGAAATGAAAGAGGAAATCAAAACATACCTAGAGACAAATGACAATGACACGACAATCCAAAACATATGGGATGCAGCAAAAGCAGTTCTAAGAGGAAAGTTTATAGCTATACAAGCCTACCTCAGAAACAAGAAAAATCTCAAATAAACAATCTAACCTTACACCTAAAGGAACTAGAGAAAGAAGAACAAACAAAACCCAAAGTTAGCAGAAGGAATGTATCATAAAGATGAGAGCAGAAATAAATGAAATATAAACAAAGAAAATAATAGCAAAGATCAATAAAACTAAAAGCTGGTTCTTTGAGAAGATAAACAAAATTGATACACCATTAGCCATAGTCATCAAGAAAAAGCAGGAGTGGACTCAAATCAGTAACATTAGAAATGAAAAAGGAGAACATACAACAGACCCGCAGAAATACAAAGCATCCTAAGAGACTACTACAGGCACCACTATGCCAATAAAATGGACAACCTGGAAGAAATGGACAAATTCTTAGAATGGTATAACCTTCCAAGATTGAACCAGGAAGAAATAGAAAATATGTACAGACGAATGAAAAGTAATGAAATTAAACCTGTGATTAAAAATCTCCCAACAAACAAAAGTCTAGGACCAGATGCCTTCACAGGTGAATTCTATCAAACATTTAGAGAAGATATAACCCTCATCCTTCTCAAACTCCTCCAAAAAATTGCAGAGGAAGAAACACTCCGAAACTCATTCTATGAGGCCACCATCACCTGATACCAAAACCAGACAAAGATGTCACAAAGAAAGAAAACTACAGGCCAATATCACTGATGAAAATAGATACAAAAATCCTCAACAAAATACTAGCAAACAGAATCCAACAACACATTAAAAGGATCATACACCACGATCAAGTGGGATTTATCCCAGGCATGCAAGGATTCTTCAATATACGCAAATCAATCAACGTGATATACCATATTAAGAAACTGAAGGAGAAAAAACATATGATCATCTCAATAGATGCAGAAAAAGCTTTTGACAAAATTCAACACCAATTTATGATAAGAAACTCTCCAGAAATTGGGCATAGAGGGAACCTACCTCAACATAATAAAGGCCATATACAACAAACCCACAGCAAATATCATTCTCAATGGTGAAAAACTGAAATCATTTCTCTAAGATCAGGAACAAGAAAAGGATATCAACTCTCACCACTATTATTCAACATAGTTTTGGAAGTCCTAGCCACGGCAGTCAGAGAAGAAAAATAAAAGTAATCCAAATTGGAAAAGAAAAAGTAATAGTGTCACTGTTTGCAGATGACATGATACTATACATAGAGAATCGTAAACATGCCACCAGAAAACTGCAAGAGCTAATCAATGAATTTGGTAAAGTTGAAGGATACATAATTAACATACAGACATCTCTTGAATTCATATACACTAATGATGAAAAACCTGAAATAGAAATTAAGGAAACACTCCCATTTACCATTGCAACAACAACAACAAAATACCTAGGAATAAACCTACCTAGGGAGCCAAAAGATCTGTATGCAGAAAACTATAAGACACTGAAGAAAGAAATTAAAGATGTAACCAACAGATGGAGAGATATAGCATGTCCTTGGATTGGAAGAATCAATATTGTGAAAATGACTATGCTACACAAAGCAATCTACAGATTCAATTCAATCCCCATCAAATAACCAATGGCATTTTTTACAGAACTAGAACAAAAAATCTTAAAATTTGTATGGAGACACAACAGACCCCGAATAGCCAAAGCAGTCTTGAGGGAAAAAAATGGAGCTGGGGGAATCAGACTCCCTGACTTCAGACTATAATATAAAGCTACAGTAATCAAAACAATATGGTACTGGCACAAAAACAGACATACAGATCAATGGAACAGGATAGAAAGCCCAGAGATAAACCCACACACGTATAGTCAACTAATCTATGACAAAGGAGGCAAGGATATACAATGGAGAAAAGACAGTCTCTTCAATAAGTGGTGCCAGGAAACCTGGACAGCTACATGTAAAAGAATGAAATTAGGACACTCCCTAACACCATACACAAAAATAAACTCAAAATGGATTAGAGAACTAAATGTAAGACTGGACACTGTAAAACTCTTAGAGGAAAACATAGGAAGAGCACTCTCTGACATAAATCACAGCAAGATCTTTTTTGATCCACCTCCTAGAATAATGGAAATAAAATCAAAAATAAAAAATGGGACCTAATGAAACTTAAAAGCTTTTGCAAAGCAAAGGAAACTACAAACAAGATGAATAGAAAACACTCAGAATGGCAGAAAATATTTGCAAATGAAAGAACGGACAAAGGATTAATCTCCAAAATATATGAACAGCTCATGCAGCTCAATATTGAAAAACAAACAACTCAATCCAAAAATGGGCAGAAGACCTAAATAGACATTTCTCCAAAGAAGACATACAGATGACCAAGAAGCACATGAAAAGCTGCTCAACATCACTAATTATTAGAGAAATGCAAATCAAAACTACAATGAGGTATCACCTCACACCAGTTAGAATGGGCATCATCAGAAAATCTACAAAGAACAAATGCTGGAGAGGGTGTGGAGAAAAGGGAACCCTCTTGCATTGTTGGTGGGAATGTAAATTGATGTAGCCGCTATGGAGAACAGTATGGAGGTTCCTTAAAAAATAAAAATAGAATTTCCATATGATCCAGGAATCCCACTCCTGGGCATATACCCAGAGAAAACCATAATTCAAAAAGACACATGCACCCCAATGTTCACTGCAGCACTATTTACAATAGCCCAGTCATGGAAGCAACCTAATTGCCCATCGACAGACCAATGGATAAAGCAGAGGTGGTACATATATACAATGGAATATTACTCAGCCATAAAAAGGAAAGAAATTGGGTCATTTGTTAAGACGTGGATGGATCTAGAGACTGTCATACAGAGTGAAGTCAGTCAGAAAGAGGAAAACAAATATCGTATATTAATGCATATACGTGGAACCTAGAAAAATGGTACAGATGAACCATTTTGCAGGGCAGAAATTGAGACACAGATGTAGAGAACAAATGTATGGACACCAAGGGGGGGAAGTGGAGGGGTGGTGGTGGTGGTGTGATGAATTGGGCGATTGGGATTGACATGTATACACTGATGTGTATAAAATTGATGACTAATAAGAAACTGCTGTATAAAAAATAAATAAAATAAAATTCAGGAAAAAAAAAGAATGGAGCTGTGGCCTTCTAACTCTTCTCAGAGTTATGTCATTTCTGTTTGATGGCAAAATATATTTTTTCTTTTAAAAACAAACATTTCCATTGTTTCAGCGTAAAACTTCTTACCCATTATCCAGTTTTTCCCCAGTTCTCTCTCTTTCCAATAGCATCCCCCACAACCACCAATCTATAGTCTGTCTCTATGGACTTGTCTCTTTTGGATATTTTTTATAGACAGAATTTTACAATATGTGAGCTTTTGTGTCTGGGTTCTTTCACTTAGCATAGTGTTTTTGAGGTTCATTCATACTGCAGCATGTACCACAAATTCATTTTTATGGATGAATAATATTCATATTTATATAATCACAATGTGTTTATCCATTCATCTGTTGCTGGACATTTGAGCTGTTTCTACCTTTTGGCTATTGTGAATAGTGCTGCTGTAAACATATACGTATGTATACTTATTTGCCTATCCAGTTATAATTACTTTGGATATATATCTAAATCTAAAATGGGATTGTGGGGTCATATTGTAGTTATGCTTAACTTTTTGAGGAACCTATAAATGCTTTTTCACCACAACTGAATCTTTTTACATTCTCATCAGTAATGTACATGTGTTTTAATTTCTCTACATCCTTGCCAACACATTTCCTTTTTGTTGTTGTTGTAGTGGGTATAAAGTAATACCTGATAATGATAAATGAAATAGAGAACAGAAAATAGGGAGAATCAATGAAACCGAAAATAGTTTCTTTGAAAAAGTCAACACAATTTGCAGACCTTTGGCTAAACTGACAAAGAAAAAAAGAAATAAAACATTATTAATATCCTAGCTTATACGTGTATAGGTGACAGAGATAGAGGAATAAATATAGGGGAAAAAACTCATCCTAATTTGTTATTTATTCTATCATTCTAGTTTGTCATTCTATCTCTATCTCAAGGTTTAATCATTAACAATGTATTTTAAAAGCTTTAAAGTGCTTCTGTAATTTTAATGAAAGTATTTTCCTTTAGGGAGGAAGTAATTTTCCTTTTTCACATTATCTCTGTATATAAAAGAAAAGGTAAATATAGCACAAAAGCTTAGGCAAGTTACCATCAGGTCATTTTGATTATGTGCACATTTTCTGGTTTCTTTCTTCTGTAAATAGAGAATAAATTTGTATAAAAGAGTTTACAAAGCACATTTTAATTTATTCTGATTCAGTTGTTTTCCTTTTTTGTTATATATGCTATATATGTGCAAAATTAAGGCAAGAGAGCATTTACCTAGTAATAAGGAATCAGGAGGCTTGGGACAATTACTTCTTTAAGAGTCACTCATAAATGTTTACATTCCTTTTGTTTGGGGGATGGTGACAGCAACCGACAAAGCTCACCAATTAAAAGTAGCTCAAGAAGAAATGGAAAGGCAATGTAGATTATTTCCTATGGTAATTTACTTAGTTTATTTCCTATTCAAAGTGTTTTATACACAGTCTAAAATAATTCAAAGTATATATTCAGAGAAAAATTAAACTGATTTTCTTATATTAAGGCAAAGTTTGACAAACATGATAGTGTTTTTGAATAGTTTTCTTTGATTTGGATTCTACAATAATATGAGAAATAAATCCCCTTGTGCTCAATATCTAAAAGACCAATTATAAAATTTATCAAATGTTGATTTGATATTCTTCATTTAACTATGAACAGTGTTTTCATTATAGAAGAGTCAATATTATACTTTAACTTTCTCAAAGTATTTTCAATGTTTGTTGAGCAATGATGTTCTTAAAAGTATCTGTATAATGGTTATGGCTCATATTCCCTTTTTTTTGAAAATAATACATTATAAATTTTTCTTGACTTAGAAATAGAGAGTAAGCCCTATGTGTATTACCAGTGTTATCAAGAGACATATGTTTCAATGTGGGAATCTGCCTTCCATGTTTTAAATCTCAAAATAGGAATTTTAACTAAACAACTCCAATAACTCTAAATATAATAGAATTCTATTATTTACAAAATCTTGTTGAATTAATTCCTTTTTGTACCTAAATAGTTTCTCAGAGTAATAAATTCAAATTATGGTGTGTAAAGTACGACTTCTTTTATCTGCCTTAAAAGAAATCTCCACTCAGACAGTTACAATATGTTTGAAAATGATCAATTTTAGTTTGAGTTATGAGATCTCCCAAGATCCTGCTTCCTTAAATCTACAAAGAGAATACTATACAATGTCTTTCAGTATTGTTGGAGAAAGAATATAAGATAAAGAATATTAAAGTGCTTTGTGTGCTATAAAGCACTCTGCCCACAAACATCATGCTTAAGGGAGATTCTGAAATTTGGTGAACATGTCCAGCTCTTTGTGATTTTATAGAAGTAAATCACATTATTTTAGCCCTCATATTTTCAAACTGAAAAACTCTACTTTTGTTCAATTGTCCTTTTAGAAATGTCAGTCAAACCAAGACTTATTTGTGCCCACTATCCACTGAGCAGTTCACTGGCTATTTATAATGCATAGATGAACATAGCAGGATTCATCTCTATACTTCCTTTCTAACCTCCTTGTCACTTATTCAGTGCTTCTAAAATTATTCAGCTGAAATTCGCTCTTGGCTGAGTATTGTGAATATGGACCTGGGGGAGAAACACTGGGAGCAGGTGTGCCCAAGTTTGAGGAGAAAATAAATAGTCCATCTCTCATTGTCCTTCAGAAGAGCAATGAATAGAACTGTCCACAGTATTTTGAGTGTGACTGTCCATTGTAAGAAAAAGATCTATTTCTAAATATTTTATCCAATACTGAAGTACAATGAACAAATCTCTGCTCAAATAAATTAGCTTTCCAATTTTGACTTGTACCCTAGTCAAGTTAATAAGTGAATATACTAATGTGAAACCATGGGGAACAAAAATAACACACTTGAAGGTGGTTATAAGTAAATTACTAGTCTATCTCTTAACAAAAAGCTTGGATGATATGAGAATTTCTCTAGTGGTCCGAAAAGACGATCTAAATCACCTGGAAATCCACATTAGTGGTTAACTCCTTTCTCTTAGTTTATGACAGTCACTAAGAAGATACTATGTCTAAAAACACTGACAAGAAGGGTCCACAGTTTGCAGTTCTTGACTTTCTGAAGTTACTTTAGCTCTACTGAGGAAGAGCTGACTCATTGTAACATGGCTCTGCCACTTTGCTTCTCCCATGGTTTCTTCCATCCCTCATTTTTAACTATATTCTCTTATAGTTTAGTAGGAATGAGCATAGAAACAGAGAAATGAATGCACATATTAAATTTAATCTCTATACCCATGACTAGATAAATAAATTTGTCCAAAAATGAGTTGTCTAATAATTTTATTGTCTCAACACCTATATTTGCTTATTAAAATTTTTTACAGCTCTCAAAGGTTTGAAAAAGATAACGTTAAAAAAAATACAACTCCATGGGATGGAAGCTCACATCTTTTGGTCCCGTCATTTATTTACTATTGTTGCCTTTGACACCCAACTTCAAATTGCTGAAACCATTCTTTTGTAGGCCAAATCATTTTTAAAAGGAAAAGGCAGTACTATAAAAATCATTGAGTAATTCTAAATTGAATAAGTAGTTTGACAGTGTAAGTCAAGATTGCTAACATAAAATGCACCATTTGAAATAGAAATTTAGGTCATGTCATTCCTTTCTTCTCCCATTTCCAGGAATAGGTCACGAACCTCTGAACCTCTGCAAAGAGTTTCCTCATTTACTTTACTCAAACAAAATAATAATAATAATAATAATAATAATAATAAAGGATTTAGCTGCAAGTAGATATGAAATAAAGAACACACACATTTTGATATAAATCAACTTAAAAGTTACCAGAAACATGCCCTTAAAAAAATGTAATGTGATAAAAAGCATCTTCATGTTATTAGAAAATTTGTTTAGATCAGACAAACTCAGCATATTGAATACTCATTCACAAACCCTGACATTTTCTTTGTTGGGCATTTTTATTCAAATCTCTCCCACATGCCTAATCACCAGGTGGCAGTGTAGTAGCGCTCATCCATATCTGTCTTTGAAAAGCCTCAGTAAAAGTGGCATTGCAATGATACTTTCACATAGAATAGGTAGAATTGTTTGGGTTTAAATTTTTTTTAAGTGTTACTCTCTTTTAGTATTAAAATAGCCCTGCACACATTTTCACAAATTGCCTTGTGCTTTGAGTACTATGTATATAGATAGTTCCTTTCTCTAATTTTCTAAACTAGAAAAACTGAATATATATCACTTAACTGTTCTTTGTTGTCTTACAGTTTTAAATAGGAACATTTTCTACATCATAGTTGGAAGTGAATTACGTACTTTTTTTAACCAGCACTTTTCAACAATTGGATTAAGTCATGGCTTCCCACAGCTTCAACAAAAGCATATGCCAGCAGACTACAAAACTTTTAAGACAAGAATTCTGACATTTCATTTTTCCTTATCTAAACTTCTCCAGCTGTTGTTATGCTATCTGAGACAAGTTTTCAGTCTACAGTACTATTCCACTCTATCAATTCCTTTGTATTTGCACAATGTCTATTCAGCAGTTTAACCAAGACAAAAGAACCAATTTCACCTTTTGGTTTCAGATACCTAGGACTTATTATGTGTTTAAAGTATGTCTGAATTCTTCTTTTTTGCAGTTGGAAATTCAGAGATCCAGGTTATGTCATCTGATCCAATGTCAACTAGTAAGTATAGTTCAAAAGCTACAACTTAAAACATTTATGTTTTCTCTCTGAGTATAGTGTCATATCATCCCAAAGTACTCTTGGTAGACTGGAAAGAAGGTGTTTGGGAATATCTCCCAAACACTGTATATAATCTTTTCCTATATTTAGAGTCAGTGGAAGAGGAGATTGTCTTCATCTTTGGAGGAACTATGCAGATACTATTTGGGAGGCAGAGGAAAGCATCTTTTTCTGTAGCAACTGGGGTTAAACTGCAGGTGCAGTTCTTTAAAAGTTGACTACACAAAGCCTTTGGAAAACAAAAAGAAAGGGAGTTACTATATGATCTGAAGAATTACTGGAGGTTTTAGAAGACAGAACTGAAAAAATATTTAGACTTTGATTTGAGAAACCTTTCCTCTACTTCCATATGCTTGAGGCAATTGACATTTTTTTTACCCTAAATAAAATGATCCAACCCCACAGCTAATCTAGAAAATGATACAATTATAATCCACATCTGGCTGATTAGCAACTATATTTCACTAATGTATAATTTTCTTAAATTTATTTTAGAACATTTTGCAAAGCATGTTAAAAAACATTAAAAGGGACAAGACCCAAAATTAAGATACTAAGATTTCATATTTCAACTTAGTCTCAGTCTTAGACTTGAGGAGCTCTTTGGTTGCACTAAAATTCCAAATATGTTTGGGACAAGGCTCAACTATACATCATTGTAGCCAAAGTTTATGTAGCTCTCTATTTGAATAAAATTGGATTGATGGATGGGTCAAAATTTTCAAAAGATACCTCTACTGAATTATAAAGCATTTCAATTTCTTGGTTTTCAGAATGCCACTTCTGGAATTCTTCAAATATAAGCATATATAATGTCATAAAATAATTACATTAAAACTCATTTAATCTATGCAATACATGCTAAAATGGAAATCTCCCTGTCAAGCTACGAAGTGAAAACTGTGGTGAATAATATTTTTAAGATGTTAAATCTTAAATGTTTCAATTATTTTTGTAACTAGTAAAATCTCATATAGATTCTTTTTTTTTTTTTTTTTTTTTTTCGGTACGCGGGCCTCTCACTGTTGTGGCATCTCCCGTTGAGGAACACAGGCTCCGGACGCACAGGCTCAGTGGCCATGGCTCACGGGCCCAGCCACTCCGTGGCATGTGGGATCTTCCCGGACCAGGGCACAAACCCGTGTCCCCTGCATTGGCAGGCGGACTCTCAACCACTGCGCCACCAGGGAAGCCCCATAGAGATTCATTTTTATATATTTCCATCACAGCCAAGTCATATTCTTTTTTAAGAAAAATTTTGTAAAAATTATTTTAAAATAAATGTTAAATTAGATAATAAGCAAAGACATTACATCAGTTTTTTTCTCAGTCTTAATATAAATTAACCAATAAATATTTCTAGAGATCTTATAATTTGAGAGCTAGAAAGGTCTTTGGAAATATCCCAGAAAATCATATTTCTTTTATAAATGTGGGATTTAGACCCAGTGAAGATAAGTGACTTATCTGAATGGTACAAATAATCAGTGGTGAAATTAGGGTTAGAATTCAAATCTTCTGTGTCAACTGCCTGCTTTAACATTTTCCAACTTTTTTATAGAAATAACTGAACTATTTAATTACACTCACATTTCATATTTTATAGGTACAATTCCTAGTGGATTCCTAAAGCTTATCATGTAAAATTTAAGGCAAATTTTTTCTTATTGTTTTTTATTAGGAAAAGTTACTATTTTTGACCATTCTTGAGATCAAATTAATTGGCTAAGAGTAACAAATATATAGACGAGTAGGCCTGAATTCAAATCCTATGCATGTCTATAAGTAATTTTGAACAAATCACTTAACTTCTCTGAGTTTTAATTTCCTCATTTATATAATAAAAATAAGTATGTGCCTTCCTCCAGGCTTATGGAAAGGAATAAATAAAATGCATCTTTATGTTTGCATTTAGTTATAACAATAATAATAACAACAGCAATTATTATAATGTGAATGTGGTAAGGTTTCTGCTGACCTATATTAGGATAAAATGACTATATCTTTCTAGGTTTTTAAAATACAAATTCCAAACTAAATACAGTGATCAGTTGGTTCTAACTCTCAGTTGACTTGTAAGCGGTGTATAGGCATAAATATTTTTTAATTGAAAATGTATGAAGTATATGTACCACATAAATTGGAGGATAACCAGGTTCAATTCCTGAGGGTAACAGAAGTTGAAAGATGCTAAGAGCCACATAGCAAATCAGTGGTCAAGTTTAGTCAAGAACTTGAATCTCTTTATTTCCAGCTGATGTTCTTCTCTCTACTATTAGTGGCTTTCAAACTGTACTTAAAGGACCCTAGGGATTCTTCTGAGGTATTTCAAGGCCAACAAATGGACACCAGAAAGCTGCCAAAGGGTATGGCTGACATGAAAAGGCTCCAAGTGTCCTCCCTCCTTGTCAAATAGATCAGCTTTATTTTAATTAATCATATGTATTTAGATTTTGCATAATGTAGGTGGATTCTTCTATTTACAAAAGTTTACAGTGCATGTGTCCCTGTAGAGTTTAAGTTTGAATCATAAGCATAGAACATTTAATTATTTAAACAATCACTGGAAGAAAAGTTGGTAAGATCAAGGAAAAAAAGTTTAACTCTATTTAGACCTCTTGCACCAACTACTGAGGAAATATATTAAATTTATGATTAAAATAAATCGATTTTTTCCTAATGACCTAGTGACCCTAGCATAAAACAGATAATATGAATTAAGCAGTCATATGTGTTAGATGATTCCAGCAGAAAAGAGAAAGCAATTCCTTACTATCAAGTGATACTTGGCTGATATTAAAATCTCTATTGAAAAGAATATAGGAGTTTAGGCATCAGTAAAAAAAAAAATCTAACTTAATGATAAGTCCTTGTAAATCACTCAGGGAACACTATGTATTACAGAAGTTTTCCCAAGGGAAATAAAAGAGAAAAATAATAAGATGTTCAATTGAGAGCATAAATGTGCTAACTTCAAACAGATAAATAAATAGACAGATAGATAAAATATTCAAATAATAATAGTATACCCTTTAATACATGGCTCATTCATAGGACTAAAATTTCTAAATTAATCATGCTGTGGCCAACTTAATGATATGATATAGACATAACCAAAATGAAAGTAAGTAAACTTAGGTTTATGCATGTAAAACTATGATGACAGAAAGTGATGTGGAATACGGTAAATTATCTGGGTATCAGGTAAATTGTGTCTCCAGTCTAACTTCATGGCTGAATTAAACTCTTTAAGAAATTATTTCATCATAACTTAATTTTATAGACATAATTTTAGTTACATAAAAGAAAACCAGTTGTAAAAACAAAATATGAAAAAATATCTCTAAAAATATATTTTGTTTAAAAAAGAGGCAATGAATATTGTAATATACATTTGTGGCCTATGCTATTCTATCCCTGTTTGTTTTGCCATCTGCAAAAGTAGAGAAGAAATCAGTGGAAATTATTCTTGCATCTAGATTAGACCCTGTGTTCTAAAGTCTCATAAATAATTAAGACTTTCAGATTTAAAAGGATTCAAAATCATGGAATACTCAAAATATTTAGTTAGAGTTGCCATGCCTCAGTTAAGAGTTCTCAAGTTGAACTGAAACTTCACAGCAGCTGCTGTAGGATACTTGCATACTTTACTTGCATTCTCTGCTCTATCTGGCCAAGGAGCTCACTGGGCAGTTCTGCCACATTTGGGTCCTAGCCATTAAGCCATAATGGCCATGGAGCCATTTCTATTGCCCTGCCCAGGAAGGGAAACAAACTTGCAGCCCTGTCCAACTGCTGAATATAACGTACAGTCCCAGCTGGCTAGAAAGCCTGATCAAAGCATCCAGGCAACCACAGAGCTCACTATACAGCAACACTTGGGTAAGGAATCAAACCAGCATTCCTATACAACTGTTCCCAGCCAGGAGCACTGCTCTTGACCTCAGAACATGAGCAGCAGCCCATCCAAATAGAGACACTGATAGCAAGCCTCACCTGCCCAAGGATGCTACCAGCTGACTTATCCAGAACTCTAGGCTGAGCTGACTGGTGAAGGACTATTGTCTCTGCTGAAGTGAACCTATAAAGTCTGGAAGAGGAGATGACTTACTCAAACGTGGAGATACCAATAGAAGGAGTCAAGGTTCATGAAGAACCAAGTGAACATGATGCCCAACAAAGGAAACTAATAGAGCTCTTTTGGTAACCAAAAGAAATCAAAGGTAGCTATACTTATATCAGACAAAACAAACTTAAAGAGAAAAATGGTCAAGAGACATGGTCATTAAATAACAATAAAGAAGTCAATCCATCAAAAAGATATAACAAGGCATCAAACTTTCTAATTCCAAACTATATTATAAAGCTTTAGTAATCAAAATAGTATAGTAGTGGCATAAAAGCAGACACATAGATCAATGGAAAGGAAGAGAGAGCCCAGAAATAAACCCATGCATGTGGTCAATTAACTTATGACAAAGGAGCCAAGAATATACAGTGGGGAAAGGACAGTTTCTTCAATAAATGGTACTGGGAAAACTGAACAGTCATACGCAGAAGAATAAAAACAGACCCCTATCTTACACCATTCACAAAAATTAAATCAAAATGGATTAAAGACTTATATGTAAGACATGAAACAATTAAACTCCTAAAAGAAAACATAGCTGGAAAAGCTCCTTTATTTAAGTCTTGGCAGTGGCTTTTTGGAGGTGCCATCTAAAGCACAAGCAACAAGTGTGAAAATAAACAAATGGGATTCCATTAAACTAAAAAGCTTTTACACAACAAAATGAACAACCAACAAAATGAAAAAGCAACCTATGGAATGGGAAAAAATATTTGCTAACTGCATATCTGATAAGAGGTTAATATCCAAATATATAAGGAGTTCATATAACTCAATAACAACAAACATAATCTAATTTAAAAATTGGCAAAAGACCTGAATAGACATTTTCCCAAAGAAGACAGTGAAATGGCCAACGAGTACATGAAAAGATCCTAAATATCACTAATCATCAGACAAATGCAAATCAAAACCGCAATTAGATATTACCTCACACCATTAGGATGATATTATAAAAAAGACAAGAGGTTAAGTGTTGGTGAGAATGTTGAGAAAAGGGAACTCTAGTGCACTGTTGGTGGGAATGTAAATTGATACAGCCATATGTGGAAAACAGTATGGAGGTTCCTCAAATATTCAAAAATAGATCGAATGATCTATTTTCTATCTATCATATCCATCAATTCCATTGGGTATATATACAAAGGAAATGAAATCACTGTCTCAAAGAGATATTTGTCCCTTTACATTCAAATTCAGCTTTATTTACAATAGCCAACACATAGGAATAACCTAAATGTCCATGGACAAATGAATGGATAAAGAAAATGCAGTATATATAACAACGGAATATTATTCAGTCATAAAAGAAGGAAATCCTGCCATTTGTAACAACCTGGATGTTCCTTGAGGGCATTATGCTAAGTGAAATGAGTTAGACAGAAAAAGAGAAATACTGTATAATTTCACTTGTATGTATAATCTAAAAAAAACTAACTCATAGATACAAAGAACAGACTGGTTGCAAGAAACAAGGAATCTAATGTACAGCATGGTGTAGTAAACAATACTGTATTATACATTTGAAAGTTGCTAGGAGAGTAGATCTTAAAAGTACTCATCACAAGAAAAAATTGTAACTGTGTGAAATGATGAATGTTAATTAAACTACTGCAGTAAATTTTTGCAATGTGTACATGTATCAAATCATTGTGTGGTACACATTAAACTTATACAACATTACATGTCAATTTTATCTCAATAAAGCTGGGGAAAACAAACCAAAAAACAAAAAAGGCATTGTGTAGAGGGCATTCTTCGTAAATTAGATGAGGTAGGGAGGGAAGTCCTGTAAGGTAATTTCAATTGAGCTATGACCAAAATACTGAGGAGGTACTCAAAAGTTTGGAAAAGAGTGTTCCAGGAAAAGGAAAACATAAATTCCAAAACCCCAACTTGGAGGAAATTAAATAATAAGGTTTAATAATAATCAAGACTCTTACAGGGCAGAATTATTAATAAAACAAAGGACATATCCACCACAGACAAATAGATCTAGGATGAATTTCCACTTCCATCCACTACCTACAATACAATGTTGAACAAGTTCATTAAACTCTGAACCTCAGTTTCTTCATTAGCAAACTACAGATATTAACTGCCTAGCAAAGTTTTTTGAGTAGTAATTGAAGTTATACATGCAAGGCTCATAATAGGGACTCAGTAACATTTTATTCTGTACTTTATTGGAAGCACTTAACCAAATGTTGACATATTACTGCTTTAATTAATTCCAAAGTTTTTTTTTAAAGATTTGTTTCCTTATGGAGAGGAATTAGACTATTTAGTATAATCTAATGGGAGAAGGTAAAAATTTTACATTCCAGAAGAAAGAAAATACTGAACTTTGTGTTTTAATTTTTTTCTGTTTATTAATGAATATACGAGTAGAGATATTTAAAATTTTCATGAGTCACCTGTACCATTTTTCTAGATTCCACATATAAATGATATTACATGATATTTGTTTTTCTCTTTCTGACTTATTTCACTCTGTACGACAGTCTCTAGGTCTACCCACATCTCTGCAAATGGTCCTATTTCGTTCCTTTTTATGGTTGAGTAATATTACATTGTATATATATCACATCTTTTTTATCCATTCCTCTGTTGATGCACATTTAGGTTGCATCCATGCCCTGGCTATTGTAAATAGTGTTGCAATGAACACTGGGGTGCATGTATCTTTTTGAATTATGGTTTTCTCTGGGTATATGCCCAGTAGTGGGATTGCTGGGTCACATGGTAGTTCTATTTCCAGTTTTTCGAGGAAACTCCATACTGTTCTCCATAGTGGCTGTACCAATTTACATTCCCACCAACAGTGTAGGAGGGTTCCCTTTTCTCCACATCCTCTCGAGCATTTATTATTTGTAGATATTTTTGATGATGGCCATTCTAACTAGTGGGAGGTGATACCTCATTGTAGTTTTGATTTGCATTTCTCTAATAATTAGTGATGTTGAGCATCTTTTCATGTGTTTGTTGGCCATTGGTATGTCTTTGGAGAAATGTCTATTTAGGTTTTCCACTCATTTTTTATTGGGTTGTTTTTTTTTTTTTATATTGAGCTGCATGAGCTGTTTGTATATTTTGGAGATTGATCCCTTGTTGGTTGTTTTATTTGAAATAGTTTCTCTCATTCTGAGGGTTGTCTTTTTGTTTTGTTTATGGTTTCCTTTGCTGTGCAAAGGTTTTAAGTTTAATTAGGTCCCATTTGTTTATTTTTGTTTTTATTTTCATTATTTGCAAAGTAGAAATAGAGATACAGATGCAGAGAACAAACTTATGGATAAAAATGGGAGAAGGAGGGGGTGGGATGAATTGGGAGATTGGGATTGACATATATACACTACTATGTATAAAAGAGATAACTAATGAGAAGAACCTACTGTATAGCACAGGGAACTCTACTCAATGCTCTGTGGTGACCTAAATGGGAAGGAAATCTAAAAAAGAGGGGATAAATGTATATGTATAATTGATTCACTTTGCTGTACAGCAGAAACTAACACAGCATTGTAAAGCAACTATACACCAACAAAAATTAATTTAAAAATAAAAATTACGTATGAGACCATCTGTTACTCCTGCAATCTATTTCTTTATGTATTAGACGACTCATGTTCTGATACTTACTTCAGTCACATTTTGAAGAAAATTTTTAGATTCAGAAGAATCATTTACTTAATTAATGAATATCTATATATAAGAATGATTGGAACCTGAACATTGTATAGAGTACGAGGAAGGCACAAGAGAGATCGAGGGAGGGAAAAAAATACGGAGGATGCTAGGGAATGAAAATGAGGGTATGTGTTGCCTTCATAAATATATTTTAACTGGGGTCAGAAAAAAAGCACTAATCAAATGCTAATTTGATTTAGTACCAAAAAGAAGTAATTGTAGTGTGACTATGTGTTTCAGGGAGGAAGATGTAGTTCTCTAAAATTATTCCTGGTTAAACAAGAGTCCTCATGAATAGAATAAAACAAAATTACCAAAAGGAAAGAAAAATTATGTTGCATACAGGAAACTGCATTTTTTCTTCAGGGGAAAAATAATTTTAAATATAATATAAAAATAATAATTTAAAAGATTGTAACTGATTTCCAAAATGCTCAAATGACTTTTTGGGTACATTGGTCAGCTCAATTTTCTCTGGTGTAACTTCTTTTAGATCAGTCTAATATATGTACATGTCAATTATTTATTTCAGCACATCAACATTTTTCTGTCAGATTGATTTCTATTTCACTTCTTCTAGGATTAATTGGTAGGTAGTATAAGTTGTCAGGGAATTTTCTCATGCTAATAGGTTGAAGTGGTGGGTGGTGGGTTAGTACCTGCAGAACACTGATTTTATTTGTGTGGTCTTGTTTTAGAGAAAAAGAGAAGCTGTAATTTATTTTTAGATGCAATATACACCAAAGAAAAAGTAAATGAGAAATAAATGATGTAGTAAGTGTATATGGGTAGAAAGACTGAGAAAGAGGCAATAAGAAATAAACAAAGAAATAAAAGAAAAGAGGTTTCAGACATTATTCACTTGAATTTCATATTAACCAACTGATAGCATGTCAATACAAGAGATGGCCTGAGGTTTCCACTTTCATTCTGCTCAATCCTATTTGTCCCAGTTCAAATTTCCTCAGAATACTCTATTTGATTTCTTATAACTAAAATAGAAAAAAAAAGTTCTCCCCTCTGAAAGCCTTTCTATTCACAATCATAAACTTAGCCCTGAGACTCTCAACTTTCATGCCTTTCTTTCATTTTTTAAATACTATCATATGATAATTGTAATGAAAATACTCAAAGTATCTGTGTGCTTGTCACATCATTTTTCGATATTTGTGACAACAAATTACTTTGGAAAGGGAGACATTATTAAACTGATAAAGTGGCTATTTTAGTGGAAAAATTGTTCCATCATCTATTCTCCACACAGAAATGTTATTAAAAGTGGGAAAACAAATTAACTGACTATGGCAGTATAATGAAACTAAACTGATTTAAGCATATATACTTTGTGTGTTGTGTGTTCTTATTATCTGAAACATGAATTTTTTCAACCAACACACTCTTGTCAGTTAGGGGCAAAGATTCATGCATTTGAGGAAGTGTGATCATGTTAAAACGTCTTACTAATTTTACACCCCTCCTCATTTTCACTATAATCTAATATCTAACATAAAGATAATAAATGGTGGGGTAGAAAAAACAAATACATTTAGAAAATCTGTAATAGATTTGAATGAGGGGCATATGTGAAGCAATAAAATTCAGAAATAAGAATTGTTACTGAAGACATATTACTTTCTCAGTAAATACTAATTACAATTATCTATTGCTTTATTCATTTAATTAAGCATTATCTAACACTCCCAATATAAGTTCCATGTATGGGCTTTGATTTTGCCGCACCCCTGTATTCCCTGCATATACAATATCTACAATAAATAATTTATTGAATAAATGCGTACATGTCTACTCTTCAGGAAAAAAATGGCAAAAAAAACACTAGCTTCTTGGATTTGAGGGTACTTATACATACATATTGATTGGCGTATACGTTAAAAAATACAGTTTTATCTGTCTTGGGCACCTATTGGTTTCTGAAATCAGAAAGCTAAACTTTGCTGATTGGAGAAGTTCACTGAGCTACAATGGACTTAATCTTTACTTACAAAAAGAAAACTGAACTAGAAAATTGAAGCAATCATAAGATATATCATGACTGTATTTTGAACAGAAGTGCTCTTCTTGCTTCAAATCTCCAGATAATTACTTAAACTTTCAAATTTATTTTGTATCAGTAGGAAAAGTTGAAAGATGCCATCCCCCACCCATGTGCTAAAACCCAGAACTCGAGAGTCCTACACATCTTTCTTTACCATACTCTCAGTCAGATCAACCACTCCACCTTCAAATGTGTTGAATCTGCCCAATTCTTTCCATCTCCATGGCTAGTCCAAACCATTACTTTTCTCCTGGATAACTACAATAACCTTCCTGTTTCTGCTCTTGCCCTCCCCTCAATCCTTTTCTAAATGGCAGCAGGAAAGATCATTTTTCAGAGCCAATCCAATTATGCTATCCCCGTGTTTCAGACTCTAGTGACTCCCAGTTCCAACTAGAATAAAATCTAAATCCCTTACATGGCTTATGAAACTTGATATAATCTGCACCTCTCTTAGCTCATAACCACAAACTATAGCACACTATATTCTAGCAACATTGGTCTTTTCTGTCCTTCAAAACACTGATTTTTTTTTTTCCCAACCCAAGGCCTTTGCATATGATGCACCCCTTGCTCACATACTTCAACTCCTGGATATTCACATGCCTGGCCACTTAGCATTCACACTCACATCCTCTGAAAGGTCTCCTCGACAGTCCTTTGAAGAAGCCCCTCACCTCCACTTATTCTCTATTCCAGGGATTGGCAAACTGTAGCTCCCAGTTTAGCTGCCTGTTTTAGTAAATATAGTTTAATTAAAACAGAGCTATGCTATTTGTTTATGTATGACTGCTTTTACACCACAAAATCAGGATATAATATTTGCAGCAGAGAGCAAAGGGTCCACAAAACCTAAAATATTTACTATTGGGCCCTTTAAGAAAGTATTTGTCAACCAGTGTTTTATGCCATGACTCGGAGTACAATCTGACAGTATGTTATATTCACATATGCTTCTCTGTTGACTATCTGTGAGCTCTATAAGAGCAGAGATGTATCTGTATTACCCAAGTCTTAACCTTCAGCACTGTACACATTTCCAAGAACATAGCAGGTTTTAAATAAATATTGTTTCAATCTTGAATGAAAAATATTACAAAAGGTTTAGATTTTCAGAGGGTTGGTAGATTATAATATCATTCAAAATATTGGTTGCTTCTTTCTAGGGGAAGATAGTTCCCCACTTCATTAAAATCATGCCTGGTGTTGTGACTTGTGATACAATCTTCTGGAGGAAGACTAGACCCCCCTCCCTATTGCTATGACCGTTGAACTCAGAATGGCTGTTTGTCTAGATCTGGTAAATGAAAGTGGATAGAAATACTAAATGCCAATTTTAAGCAGAAACTACAAAAGCCAGCTCTTGGTTCACCCACTCATTCTATTCTCTTTACCGTAAGACCAGTAATGTCCAGAAAGGGCACTGCTTCACCAACTCAGATCCTGAAGTAAAGACCTGACTGAAGTGACTTATTTTGCATATAAGAAGAAGAAATAAACTTTTTACTACAAATCACTCAGATTTGGAGGTTGTATCTTATCACAGCCCAACGTACCCAAAATAAATTGATAGAAGGAGTATGCAGGATATACTTTTGATAAAAATAGAATGGTTTTTAGGTCAATGAAGTAAGTCTTCTTCAAACTACATAGACATATTTTCTTGTTACAGCCTGGGGTGTTTAATGTATCTTTACTAACTGTTCTCTTACATCTCTTGTGATTGGGAACAGATGGCTGCAATGATTTTCAGATGATGTTCTGATGATCTGGGAAACATTGAGCAATCTTTAATCATCTTGAAATTCTTAAGCAATAATTTGTTATGTATTGAAAAAAATGAGCTGCAAGATATTTTTTCTTCAAGAATGACTTAGCATAGAAAATACCCATGATTATGGACCTAGAGTCTGTCATACAGAGTGAAGTAAGTCAGAAAGAGAAAAACAAATACCGTACGCTAATGCATATATATGGAATCTAGAAAAATGGTACTGATGAACCTAGTGGTGGGGCAAGAACAAAGATGCAGACATTGAGAACGGACTTGAGGACACAGGTGGGGAAGGGGAGGCTGGGACATAGTGAGAGAGTAGCACTGATATATATACACTACCAAATGTAAACTAGATAGCTAGTGGGAAGCTGCTGCATAGCACAGGGAGATCAGCTCAGCGCTTTGTGATGACCTAGAGGGGTAGGATAGGGAAGGTGGGAGGGAGGCTCAAGAGGGAGGGGATATATGTATGCATATAGCTGTTTACTTTGTTGTACAGCAGAAACGAACACAACATTGTAAAGCAATTAGACTCCAATAAAGATGTATATATATAAAAAAAGAAAATACCTATGATTAAGGCAAGTATCAAGACTAAGTACTATTCAAGTATTCTAACTGATTTCAACTGCATTTTCTTTCCTATGAATGTATAAAGATCAGTGTTGTGCAAAACTATACATTCTGAATATTAAGCAGTTACTGAAAAGCAGATCAGAAACAAAAACAGTAGAATGTTATGACATTCAAATAGATATATGTAAAGTTGAAACTGTACATTGAGGTAAAAATATTTAGTAAAAATCATTAAAGCTTTACACACTAATATCTTTATGGTTACTCTTTTGCTAGAAATATATATCTAGTATGGTAAAAAAATAAGAGTATCTTTTTTATTTAATATGATTTTTTAATTATATAAATAATAATGGAGATCATTTAAGTATAAAGAAAAAAGAACTATGAACGTCACCATTCAGAAGTTATTAATCACAGTCAATATTTGGGGCTGGTTTTTATAATTTGTCTATATTATATCTATGGCTATATCCATCTAAGGTTTTACAAAATTTAGATCACACATTATATTCAGCTTCATATCCTGGAATTTTTGTCATTATGAGTGATTTCTATTTCTTAGATATTTTTAGAAAATATATTTTATTAATATCATAATAATTGCTAACAAACAGAGATTTACTGAAACATTACCCTATTTTAGACATTTTTTGTTTAGAAATTTTGCTATTAAAAGTTCTATTAAAAGAAATTCTTCCCTTTTTCAAGTTATGGAAATGCTATTCATATTGTAAACATAATTGAATGACTAGACCACTGATGCATATTTACTGTTTTCTATTAGTTTGTACCAATTTTCTACCCACATTAAATATTCATGGAAGTGCAATCTTCATATATACTCACTAGAAATATTATTTTTGTTTTTGTTTTGTATTTTGTTGGCTTATAAAGTAAGTTTAAAAAGTTGTCTCAATTGTTTTAATGCATATTCTTTCAAATACTTCTATTTATTTGTTACACTGCATTCAAATATTTAAGTATTTGAATATTAAACATTTACATCTTCTTTGTAATAAAGTCTAACTCTGGGTTTTCTCTTCTGTCTTATTGATCCATACTATACAACAATAATTTATATTATGGATCTTCTCTTCTTAGATATTTGGATTATTTCTACAATAATGGTAGGTAGATGACAGTAGTCATTGATGTTTCTTGAGTTCTTAGTATGTGTTAGCTACATTGCTAAGCATATAAATCTAATTTTATTAGGTACATAAATCAGCGTGTGTGTGTATGCACGTGCATGCACGCACCTGTGTGTTTTGCCTCAAGGAATGAACCTATTATTATCTAATGACCTGTTCTTCCTAAAATTGTTTTATGTCTTAAATTTTTCTCATATAGCATAGTTAACCAATTGCTTTTTTTCTTGGTGAATATTTGCCCAGTTGTTTTCCATCTTTTTACTTTCAATTGCTATTTCTCTTTAAATATGTACCTTGAAATCAACATATAGGTAGATTTTTAAAAACATCCAATTTGACAGTCTCTTAACTGAAGAGTTTAGTCTATTTATGAGTGTTTTTATTATTAATACTTGTAGAACTTTTACACAATACTATTCTTTTGAAATTTAGTATCTCCCTTTTTTGCCTTTGAATCAGCTCGGTGCTTTGTGACCACCTAGAGGGGTGAGATAGGGAGGGTGGGAGGGAGGGAAACGCAAGAGGGAAGAGATATGGGGATATATGTATATGTATAACTGATTCACTTTGTTATAAAGCAGAAACTAACACACCATTGTAAAGCAATTATACTCCAATAAAGGTATTGAAAAAAAATTAGTTTTAAAATTCACTTTATATTCTTCCAATTTTTTTATTTTACTCTTTACTGGTTAGGAATATATATATTATTTATTTTAATTAACATTCAACTTTGATAGTTTTCCTTATTATATAATATAAATATGTCCATACACGTACATGTAATATCTTAAATCTTCACAAATAAATATTTTTCATTATATTTCTTCTGACATGTGTTATCCTTTCATATGTATGTTCACATTCTCACTTCTTAGATTGTTCTCAGATAATTTTTCTACTTCCTGAAGTACACCAACAAGGAAAGGTCCCATTGATATCTCATTATGTAAAATGCTGATTTTTATGCACCTATTAATTTCTTTATTTCATGTTCTTGGAAAATAGACTAAAATATAATTTTCAGTCAACAATTATTTCCTTTTAAATACTTGAGGATATTACTCCATGATTTTCTAGCTTCCATTGTTGCCTGTAAGAATTCTGTTCTCATTCTACATGTTTCTATATAGGTGATTTACTTGCTCTTAAGATTTTTTTCTTGGTTCTATGTCAGTTTACTATAGTATGTCTAGGTAATTTTAAAAATTTATTTTGCTTTGAGTATGTTATGCTTCCTGATTTGTGAATCCATACTGGTGGAACTGGTGAAAACCAGTTCTGGAAAACTGACAGCCATTATGTCTTCACATATATTCTTTCACTAATCTGCTTTCTCTTTGTGGGACTCAAATAGATTTCAAGCATCTCATTCAATCCTGTTAGTACCTTAACTTCTCTCTTATAGAATCAGATTTCTTTATCTTTCTGCTGCTTTCTATTAATGTCCTTAGATAAAACTCTCTGTCCACTAATTCTCTACTCAGCTGTGTCTAATCCATTATTTGACACTTCTATTTGTTTTACAGCTATATTTTTCTTTTCTGTAGGTTTTGTTTTTCAGTTTTTGCTATTTATACCTTACAACATTTTCTTTGCCCATTTGAATAATTATGTCCTTATTTACACACACTCTTCATACATAGTTATTATATATTCTATCTTTGACAATTAGTATTTGTTGCATTGCAGTCTCTTTGGGGATCTAAATCCTTTTTTGGGGGGAGGGGCAATTCCCAGTCACTGTTTAGCTTTTACTGTGATAATGCATTGTGAAAAATAACCTCAAAACTCTCAGTGGCTTTAAAGCAACAACTGTTTATATCTCTTTTGCAGGACTTATCAGTGGCTGTGGCTGTGTGCTGAGGCATTGCTATAGGATGTTACCTTTCAGTCTTCTCACTGTGGGAGTCAGAGGATATGGCTATCTGAAATGTGATTGCCCTGTGATGGAAAGCAGCAGAGGGGCCAAGATGGCAGAGTAGGAAGACCCTGAGATCACCTCATCCTCTGGGCACACCAAAATTACAACTACTTTACTAACTATCGATGAGAATGACCTGAAGACTAGCAGAAAAAAAAACTCTACAACCAAAGATATAAAGAAAGAACCACAACAAGGGTAGGAGGGGCAGAGGTACTGTACAGTTAAGATCTATACACCCAGAGTAGGTGACCCACAAATGGAAGAATAATTGCAATTGCAGAGGTTTTCCTCAGGGAGCAAAGGGTCTGAGCCCCACCCCTTGCTACTTGAGGAGAACCTCTGCAATGGGTTTCTGAGCCTGGAGGTCCTGCACTGAGAAGGTGAGCCCCCAGAACATTTGGCACTGTAGGTCAGTGGGGCACACACAAAATCTCACGCACTTTGAGACCCAGGGTAGAAGCAGTAATTCGAAAAGAATCTAGGTCAGACCCACTTACTGATCTTACAGAGCCCGCCAGAGAGGTAGGAGGCAATTGGGACTCACCTTTGGGGACAGAGATGCTGGCAGCAGCCATTTTGGGGACCTCAACCAACCACTAGGACACTGATGCTGGAAAATGCCATTTTGGAATCCTCCCTCTAGCTTATTGCTGGGACCCAGCCCTGCCCACTGCTAGTTGTCACTAGTCCTGAGATGCCCCAGGCCAATCAGCTAGCTGGGTGGGGATGCAGTCCCAACTACCAGCAGGCTGGCTGCCTTAGGACCCCCTGAGCCCCCAGTGGCCCAAGGACCCAGCCCCTCCCACCAGAGGGCCCACAACTTGAACCAGGACTGGCTGACACCAGCCCTGGGAACCCCTGGGCTCCTGCACCACCCACTAGCAGGCCTACACCAGCTCCCAGGGCCCTGCAGAGACCTTAAAATGCAGCTTTGCCCACCAGTGAGTGGGTACCAGCACCAGGACACCCTGGGCCCCAGGCCCACTCATCAATGAGCTGACACCAACTCTGGGACCCCCACAGCCCTTAAGTCAGAGACCTAGGAATTGACTTGGCCCACCAGTGAGCTGGCACTATCCCTAGTATCCTGTAGGGCCCAATCCCACCAGAGCTAGTAGAAAGGTTAAAAGACAAAATATTAAAATGACCTCTACCCACAGTAAGTAGTCAAGGGACATACACACAAGAAAGATGTAAAATATGATGTCAAAACAGTAAATGTGTGGTGGGATGAAGAGGTAAAAATGTAGGGTTGTTAAAATGCTTTTGAAATTGAAGAGATAAGCAACTTAAAATAATCATGTATATACACAGATTACTATATATAAATTTCATGGTAACCACAAACCAAATATCTATAATAGATGCATACACACAGAAGATAAAGGAATCCAAACATAAAACTAAAGAGAGTCATCAAATCACAAGGCAAAAGAGCAAAAGAAGAGGAAAGGAATGAAAAAGAACTACAAAAACATTTAACAAAATGGCAAATAAGTGTATACATACCTATTAATAATTACTTTAAACGTAAATGGACTAACTGTTCCAATCAAATCACATAAAGTAGCTAAATGGAATCACAAACAAGACCTATATATATGCTGCCTGCAGGAGACTCACTTAAGATGTAAAGGCACACACAAACCTAAAATGTGGAAATGAAAAATAGTAATCTATGCAAATGGAAATAAAAAGAAATCAATAATTATATCAGAAAAAAACAGACTTAAAAAAATACTGTAACAATATACAAAAAAGAACATCCCATAATGATAAAGGGATCAATCTGAGAAGAAGATATAGCAATTATAAATATGTATGTACCCAAAATAAGAGCACCTAAATACACAGAGCAAATATTTACAGACATAAAGGAAGAAATTGACATTAACACAATAATACTAGGGGACTTTAATAACCACCCCACTTATATCAATGGACAAATCATCCAGACAGAAAATCAGTAAGAAAAGAGTGGTCTTAAGTGACACACTTGACCAGGTAGACTTAATAGATATAAATAGAACATTTCATCTAAAAGCAGCAGATTACATATTCTTCAAATGTACATGGAACAGTCTCCAGGATAGGCCACAACACAAGTCTCAGTGAATTTAAGAAGACTGAAATCATATCAAACATCTTTTCTGACCACAACACTATGAGACTAGAAATCATCTACAAGAAAAAAACCAAAAAAAACACAAACATGTGGAGGCTAAACAATATGCTACTAAACAATCAATGAACCACTGAAGAAATCAGAGAAGAACTAAAAAATACTTGGAAACAAATGAAAATGAAAAGCCAGTGATCCAAAATCCATGGGATGCAGCAAAAACAGTTCTAAAAGGGAAGTTTTTTTTTTTTTTTTTTTTTTTTTCTTTTTGCGGTATGTGGGCCTCTCACTGTTGTGGCCTCTCCCGTTGCGGAGCACAGGCTCCGGATGCGCAGGCCCAGCGGCCATGGCTCACGGGCCCAGCCGCTCCGCAGCATATGGGATCCTCCCAGACCAGGGCACGAACCCGTATCCCCTGCATCGGCAGGCGGACTCTTAACCACTGCGCCACCAGGGAGGCCCTAAAAGGGAAGTTTATAGTGAGACAAGCCTCAGGAAAACAAGAAACATTTAAAATAAATAACCTAACCTTATTCCTAAAGGAACTAGTTAAGGAAGAACAAGCAAAACCCAAAGTTAGTAGAAGGAAAAGTCATAAATATCAGAACAGAAATAAATAAAATGTAGACTAAAAAAATGGAAAAAATCATTAAAACAAGAGCTGGGGTTTTTTAAAAGGTAAACAAAATTGATAAACTTTTAGTAAGACTCATCAAGAAAAAAAAGGAAAAAGGGCCCAAATCAATAAATCAGAAATGAAAAACTGACACCAAAGAAAACAACTGACACCAAGAAATACAAACGATTGTAAGAGATTACAATACATCAATAATACATCAATAAAATGGAAAACTTAGAAGAAATGGACAAATTCCTGGAAATGTACAATCTCCCAAGATTGAATCAGGAATAAACAGAAAATATAAACAGACCAATTACCAGTAAAGACATTTAATCAGTAATTTTAAAAATTCCCAACCAACAAAAGTCCAGGACCAGATGGCTTCAAAGTTGAATTCTATCAAACATTTAGAGAAGAGTTAACACCTATTCATTGCAAACTATTCCAAAGAACTGCAGAAAGGGAACTCTTCCAAATTCATTCTATAAATCCATCATCACTCTGATAGCAAAACTAGACAAAGAAATCACAAAAAAGAAAATCAGGGCTTCCCTGGTGGCGCAGTGGTTGAGAGTCCTCCTGCTGATGCAGGGGACACGGGTTCGTGCCCCGGTCCGGGAGGATCCCACATGCCACGGAGCGGCTGGGCCCGTAAGCCATGGCCACTGAGCCTGCGCATCCAGAACCTGTGCTCCGCAACGGGAGAGGCCACAACAGTGAGAAGCCCACATACAGCAAAAAAAAAAAAAAAAAAAAAAGAAAATCATAGGCCAATATCACTGATGAACACAGATGAAAAAATCCTCAACAAAATATTAGCAAAGTGAATTCAACAATACATTAAAAGGATCATACACCATGATCAAGTTGGATTTATCCCAGGGATGCAAGGACGGTTCAATAACTGCAAATCAATCAGTGTGATACAACAAATTAACCAATTGAAGAATAAAAATCATGATTATCTCAATGGATACAGAAAAAGCATTTGACAAAATTCAACATCCATTTATGATAAAAACTCTCAACAAAGTGGGTATAAAGGGAACATACCTGAACATAATAAAGGCCATATATGACAAGCCAACAGCTAACATCATACTCAACAGTGAAAAGCTGAAAGCATTTCTTCTAAAATCAGGAACAAGACAAGAATGTTCACTCTTGGCACCACTTTTATTCAACATAGAATGGGAAATCCTAACCCCAGCAATCGGACAAGAAAAAGAAATAAAATGAATCCAAATTAGAAATGAAGAAGTTAAACTGTCACTATTTGCAGATGACATAATACACATAGAAAATCCTAAAGATACCACCAAAAAACTTCGAGAACCCATCAATGAATTCAGTAAAGTTGCAGGATACTAAATTAATATACAGAAATCTGCTGTACTTCTATACATTAATAACAATCAAAAAGTGAAATTAAGAAAACAATCCCATTTACAGTCACATAAAAAGGAATAAAATACTTGGGAATAAATCTAAATAAGGAGGTAAAAGACCTGCACTCAGAAAACTATGAGACACTGAGAAAGAAATTAAGATAACATAAATAAATGGGAAGATAATTCATGATCATGAATTGGAATAACTAATATTGCCAAAATGACCCTACTACTCAAGGCAATCTACAGATTCAATGCAATTCCTCTCAAAATACCAATGGCATTTTTCATAGAACTCGAACAAATAATTCTAAAGTTTGTGTGGAAACACAAAAGACCGTGAATAACCAACAATCTTAAAGTAGAACAAAGCTGGAGGTAACACGCTGCCTAATTTCAAGCTATACTGCAAGGCTATATGAATCAAAACAGATGGGACTGTCACAAGAACAGACACATAGATCAATGGAACAGAGTAGAGAGTACAGAAATGAACCCACAATTTTATGGGCAATTAATCTATGACAAAGGAGGCAAGAATATACAATGGGGGAAAGACAGCCTCTTCAATAAATGGTGTTGGGAAAACTAGACAGTTACATGAAAAAGAATCACACTGGACTACTTTCTCACATCATATACAAAATAAACTCAAAATGGATTAAAGACTTGAATGTAAGACCTGAAACCTTAAAAATTCTAGAAGAAAATACAGGCAGTACACTCTTTGACATCAGTCTTAGCAGTATTTTGGGGGGATATGTCTCCTCAGGCAAGGGCAACAAAAGCAAAAACAAACAAAACGGGACTACATCAGACTAAATTTATTTCTTAGAATTCATGAAATTCCATTTCAGTTAACACTATCCTTATTATATCTCCATACTTAAATAAATTGAGATTTATCATAAAAATGGTCCATTTATTTTTGACATTCATCCATTCATTATTCAGTATCCATTTACATACTAATTCTGTGATGAGCATTAGGCTAAGCTTTGGAAATGTATATATATGTTTCTTACTCTCTGGGAATTTATCTTTTAATTGAGAAGGACCTATAAATAGATAACAGCTATAGAACTTATTAAGTTACAGTAGCAGTATATCATCATGGTTGTAACTACGGGTTCCAAAGAGAAGCTTGGCTCAAATGTTGGCTCTGCACTTACTAGTTTTTTCACTGGTGAAGTTTATTAACTTGTTTATGCCTTGATTTCCTCATCTATAAATTGGGATAATAACTGTAGCTACCTTACAAGATTAAATGTTTTCTGCACTTAAGGTTCATAGCAATAACAGGCACATAGTAAGCTAATCAGTGTTAGTTTTCAGGTTTGTGATTTTCAACAATCTCATCCCATTTTCACCATCGTTATTATTAGAGACAACAACAACGAGCACAGTGGTTGAGCATCAAACTGCCTGATGGATAAGGGATCTCTTATCCAGATGAAACTTATGTTAGGTCTTAAGGATAAGCCATTGTTTCCCAAGTGAAGAAGAAGTTGAAGGCATTCTAATCAAAGGGAAAGCACATAACATAAAAAGTGAACAACGTCTTGATATTAACTGGTATGCTCTAGCAACAGTGCAAAGTTTAGTGTCACTGAGGAAGAGGGCGAAAAATTATCATCTAAAGGTCACTCATTTAAACTATATTCACATGTTTTCTTGGTTCTAGATCCTTGGAATATTTAGCTTATTTCTGTAAATAATCATCACAAAGTTGACTCAATCAAAACAACAATTTGGTTAGGATATTTCATATAAGTTTTCATCCTGCCATACAAGCTAAGAATACAATTTTATTTTAAAAAGAATATAATGGAATTTTGTTTTCAGGTAGTGAAATTTTCTAGGTTCCTACTTTCTGAAGTTTTTTTCTTTCTCAGAATTTTGAAATTCCATGGAGATACACAGGAGGGCGAATAGGTTGGTTCCAGTGTCCAAGCCTCCCTGCCATAAGGGCAATTCGGTTTACAACCAGCTTTATATTCTACCAAAGACTTGCTTTGCGATAAAAATGATGATGATTCTAAAGGACAGAATATCATTGTGCTAGATACTTTTTGACCTACAAGACAGAAATGGGGGCACAACTGTGGCCTGCTTTCACACTCCATGAACTGTTGCTGAGAGCTAAGATGAATGAAGTCAACCTCAACTGAACACTAAAATACTTGTAGTGTTTCAGGGGCATTGTCATGAATAAGCGACAGGCAATGTGCTGCCTCAGACATGCTCCAGTCTTCGAAACAGCTCTCACATGTTCCACCAAGACAGACATTTAGATGACTTTGTAATTCCCTTAGGAATCTGCATTAGGTTTAGGGACTGCGTTAGGCAGCAGCTGCTGGCTACAGCTGAATGATTATCTATTCAAATGCAACAGATTCTAGGGAGGGTATGAAGGGAGGTTTTTCCCTCACAGTGACTCTGCAAGGTAGAGTCTTAAGCCATGTGAAGCCAGCAGGAGAGAGTAAGCCAACAAGGTTTTACAGTGTTGCTTAGCTTTTCTAAAATCCTTCTGAGGAGACAGATGCAAACAAAAAAAAAATGTAGCAATGAAAAGACACTGAAAAGAAATCCCTCCAACATCTGGAAATAATGTAAGGATGATAAAAGCTTCATTTTTTTCCAGCCTGGTTTGCTCTCCTACATAACTTTTGTGCTAATGAATAAATTTCCTTATCCTGTAAACTAGATAAGGAGCAAGTGAATACATGAGCACACCACTCATCACAGTGGACCTGATCTATAGAAAATATTCAAGTGGGTGTTATGTGATTTTTCTAAGAAGACTTTTTAGAAATGATTTAATTAAAATGAATGATTGCACAGCTGTTGCATACAGCAGCATTTTGAAAAGTGCCCCCTTCTGCCTGATTAGCAAGTAAATATAGATGAAGGGAAATGCCACTTTCCTCCTGCTGATCATATATTCACAGATACCTTTTAAATTGAATAATGGTAGAGATATCTGTGTTCCTATCACCTGGTTCAAATATTACCATCATGACAACAGTAAACACAATTTTTGAAATATCCTAACTTATAAATTATATGTATGTTAAAAATATATATCACAAATCCTTATATGTAATTCTTCTAGCTAAAAAATAATTTTTCGTATTATTTCACATAAAAAGTACTCTATAAATCAAGTAGTTTTGGAGAATGCTAAATTAAATAGTTAAATTGGTTTCTATTCAGAGACTATAGTTGTAAACATCTGAGAGAATATGGTAGGAAATTTCTCCTCTGCTGATTACAGAATTATATGTGTGTGTGTGTGTGTGTGTGTGTGTGTGTGTGTGTGTGTGTGTGTGTGTGTGGAGTTGTGTATATGATATGTAAAATATCTTGAGGAACACAGTGTTTCATAAAACATAATTTGGGAAATAGTCTAGAGTGTTCTGTGGATACTTGTTGCTTACTAACAATACTGTGCGTATAGACCTATAAAATAGAATTGCTTAATTAAATAGTCTATACATACCCCCTTGTCTTCAGTTGTGATAACCACAGACAAGCATATTGATCATATTTTAAATCATTTAGCATGCAGTCTTCAGGTGTTAAGATCCGAAAGTAACTCTGATAATCAGTTTAACATCACTGACTTTTCCCCAGAAACACATACAACTTCAGGGATTTCCAGACCCCCTGAAACTTCTCAGAGTACAGAGAGGGAAAGGGATTCCATTCACAAAAATTCTTTGGGGAAAACATCTGTGGGCTATAAAATAAAAACCTATAAAATAAAACAATATATGTAAGTGGAAGAAGACCCTTAACATGCTACTGGTGCCAGTAAAAACTATCTCATGTCAGTCTGTCTGACTCTGCCCCCAGTGAGGGAAGATGTGTCCTCTGCATGCAAAGAATGCAGTTTCCATGAGATGCTATAAAAGACAATTTTGTGAATAGATTGTACCATTAGCAAGAAACATCAAAAGACATTGGAGGTTAAATCGTTTTGTATGGCCTGAACGCATTATTATCATTTATAAAATTATTTCTATGAGGAAAACTACTCCTATTATAAACTTTGTAAGAACTTTGTTATAACAACCTATGTATAAATGAGAACACCTTGCAAAATTTATGCAGTAAAATTCATATTAAAATAGAGAATGTTTTGAATGTTTGAGTAGGCATGTGTTCTACTGAAGAGGGCAAAAGGGAAAATAAAACGTGTAGGGGAAAGACTTTGATTCTAGGACCATGGCCTTTTGAGGGGGAATAATGCTAGGAAGTCTCGTAACAATTCAGAAACTTCTAGTCTTTAGACAAGCTGGGACCTGGGACCTGGGACCCTTTGCTGCAGTGCTTGCACCTAGACAAACACTTCCTCAAGCAGCAAGATACAAAGAAACTAAGTGGGACTAAAAATAATTATGAGCATGTGCAGTGCGGGACAAGATACAAAAAGACCAAAAACCCAACTGCCACTCCTGAAGAGCCAGGAGCAAAAGCAGGGTACCGCGCATGCCCACGCATTCAACATCACCAAAGGGGTGGGCAGACCATCTAGGCCAGCCCTCCAGCTGACCCCTGGACACACCCTTACCCTCACCCCATATAAGGAAGCAGTCCCCTCACCCCAGGGGGAGTGAGCAAGGGAACCTGTTACTTGTTTTTGCAGCAGGGGCCCCAATATAACCTTGCCTGAATTTCTTGTCTGGCCTCTTAGCAATTTCTATTGATTAAGGAAGGCCAAGAACCCTGGTCGGTAACAGTCTTAGATATTTTAAGCCATAGTATATTCTTTTGTCCTTTGCTTTTCCAGTGATTAATGTGCTAACTTGCAGATTCAGTCCAAGTTAGGTAGGAAGTAAAAACTGGCCAGTGTGTCATCTGAAACTGGATGTGACTGTAAAAGATATGCAAAAGATAAAGGCTTTTCCCTAGGCTTCATAATTTCAGCATTTCTCCAAAAGAATTTCATTACACATAAACAAACACATAAAATATTTTTATTTTCAAGGATTTTTTTCTTTTTGGCTCATGTGGCTAGCAATATTTGTTTTTGTACAAGGGAGACAAATATTACTTTTTAACTCCAACATCTAGGAATCATATTGTGGGTGGTGACTTTCATCTCAGACTGTCTGGGGTCATATACTTGTGCTGTCATTTACCATCTGTGTGGCCTTGGTCAAATTCCCTGACAATTCTGGGTTGCTTCATCAGTTTAATAGGGATAACAATAGCTTCTTACTTTATAGAACTGATATGAGTGTTCAGTAAGAATACACATTTTAAGCACTTAGAATATAGCCTGGAAAATAATAAGAACTGAGGGATAAATTTTGACTATCATAATAATGGTTACCAGATTGTATATCAGCTGAGTCCAAAGTGTTTGTTATTCTTTCTTCGTAGGGTTTCTTTCCCCCTTATGAGTCTAGCCTTATTTTCACTGAGAAAAGATTCCTTGCCCCTGTATGAAGACATCTAATAGATGTGATTCCCATAAATGATCAGTGAACTGTTAACACAGCATTTTTGGACTCCCATAGTATTACTTTCATTTACCAAAGTTGTTGCTCTCTGGTTTGCAATCATTATTGTGCAGCTTAGTGTGGAAAAAGTGTTTAGCTTCAGTAAAGCGCAGATATCGATTACACGCAAAACTAAGGTGCCACCTATATCTAGGAACATCCCTACACATTTCTATTAGTGAGTTGATATGCCAGGATGACAGGTCATTCCTATAATTTAGATGTGAAATGTGGTCCATGGAGAGGCTTCACAGATGTGGTTTATAGTAGGGAACTCTGAAATCTGTAATTTGACTAGAGAACCAATAGATTCAAACTTTGCCTTATTATCGAATAACTCAACACAGATGCACAATTCAATACATTAGGAAGCAGAAAGGAGAAAACCTGTCCTTAGAGAGCCTCCCTTAACAACTGTCAGGCCTGAGATTGAGACAGTAATTTACATAAACAGAATCAGTTCTTGTAAAAGATCCACAAAGCAGAGCTTTCCTGAGTGTATCACACTCCAGCAATTGTCAAAAGGGTATTAGCACAATGAAAATGTCTTGGTTGCTCTTAAGATTGATGAGAGTGTTTTATTCAATTACCAAATTCTTATATAGTTAGTGAAATAACCAGAAGCAAACATCTTTAACTACTTCTAGCTGACTTCCAGTGTTGGGAAACAGAGGTAAATGAGTAGATCCTGCCTCAACAGGAAAGATCAGTTAATTAAGCAGTAAGGGTTGGTGGAATACCTACATCATGTCCGATGCCAAGGAGAGTGTGGTATTACTGTGTTGACTAAGGAAGTACTAGGCTTGGACTAACAAAGAGCTAATTTTAGGGACATCAGTTAGGAATGATAGTTATCCATTCCCTCTCCAATTCCGTGTCAGAAAGATGATAATCTCCAAATAGAAATTTAGTATTTTAAAGCAGATGAACCTTAAAAGAAAGTGAGTTAATATTAAATGTTCTCATACTATAATTGAGGAAAATAAAATCTCCAAAGTGTGAGTTATTTGCCTAAGAAAAAACCAAATATTTAATGGAATTGACTGAAGTAGATTCTAGGTACCCTGTTTCCAGGCCAGGGATGAAAACTTTATTGCTTCCTACTTCCTTGCTCCTTCGATTGCCTTATTTACTTTTTTCCTTTCTTAATGCATAATTCAAAGAAGCTGCATTTGCTGGGCCTCAACATCTGTAAGAAATTGAATATCAGGGATTTTTTCTACTATCCATCCTAGATCCCAGCATTTGTGACTATTCTTGTTGCTACTATCACATGTTCAACAGGGAAAAAAAAATTCCCTGGGTTTGCTAGATAAGAAGCAATAACCTAACCAGAGTACTTATAGTCCTGAGTGATACACAGTTAACTTTTGATAATTGTCTCCTTCTCTCTGCCCATTGCTGGCATTGCTAGAAATGGCTCTGACTGCTCCTTCAGCTGAAGCTTTCCCACTTTTATCACAGGTAACACCTAGAAACCATCCATGTATTTAAAGTTATTTATTGTCATTCAGGAAAAAGACCTAAGGAGATGCTGAAGGTTTGTCTATTTTCCCTCTAAAGTATATTTCTAATCTCTTCTTAAATATTGTCTGGCTGGGCCATTGGGGCTAATTTCCTACTCTTAGCCTGATTCTCTAAGAATTAAAATCCAATTTAGTTCATGACTACTCTTCTTTAATTTTTTAAAAATTATATTATTAAATTTTTGAATGTATTCCAAGCAAAAAAATCTTTTAAGTATCTGAATACCCATCTAAATTTATCAAATTTTATTTTGCAATATTTGCTTCATAATTTTTGATGAAGTAAAAACACTACATAGAGGTTGTAGCCCCTTAGGTGCCCTCCACCAGCCATTATTTTCCTTCTATGTGCAGATAAAATCTGACTATGGTGTTTTATGAGTTCTATATGTGCACATATATATGTGCATATATTAATAAAACATATTATTATTTGCATGTTTAAACTATGAAATATTATTTTGTATTGGACATTCTGGTGTACTTGTTAAATATTTTGCAATTCATCAATATCAATAGATGAAACTTTAGTTCACTAGCTACTACACAATGTTTCATTATATAAGCAAACCACTATTTTTCTTCTAGTTATTGATGCTTAAGGTGGCTTATAATTTACTCCTATTAAAAATAATGTTTTAAGAAAATGTTTTGATAAAAAATTTTTGTTGATATCTCATAATGTACTTGCGTGAGAGTTTCTTGAAGGTACTTAGACAGAAAGTGAGCCCTCTCATTAGGTAACTGCTTACAGGGTAATTTCTACTATTTTACCAGATCTTGTCACATTGTTCTTCAAAATGACTGCAACAAATCACATACCCTTTCCTGAGAACTTTTTTGCTAGACACTCAGCAACATTTGTTATTATCAACATTTTTTTTGTTTTTACCAATCTGATGGTTGTAAAATAATGCCTTGTTGTTTTAATTTGCATTTTATGGATTGCTATTAAAATGAACATCTGTTCACATGTTTATTAGCCATTTGAGCTTTCACTTCTGTGAAATGTTTGCTAATGTCCTTTATCTCTTTTAATTGAAATGTTTGCCTTATTCTTATTGCTTTTCAGTGGTTCTTTATATATTCTGGTTACCTATTCTTTGCTTATTATATGTATGGCAAATATTCATTCCAAATCTATGATTTATATTTTCATTTTGTTAATGGTGTATTTTGATGTCCTGAGAATTTTATTTTTTATATTCAAATGGATCAATATTTTCCATCAGCTTGTTCACTGATTTTTTATTATAAGCAGTTAACCCAATGTCCGGTACATATATTGTCTTCAATAAGTATTTGTGGAATGAATATCTTTAGGTGTGGGTATAGTTTCCCTCACCTACTTTATCTACAAAATTTGCCAAACTATGTTTGTTTCTCCATATAAGGTTCTGTTCAACAATTCAACTTCTGTGAAAAATATTATTGGTAATTTTATGGGAAATGCATTGGATTATAGAACATTTGAAGATATCTTTCTTTTTCATGTTACTTCATATCCCCCTCCATGAATGAGGACTCTCTATTTGGATCTTTTCATTATGACTTCCATTTAAGGTTTATACTTTTTCTCCAGGAAGATCTTTCACACTTTTGTTTCATATGTATTTTACTAATTTGTTAAATGCTATTGAAAGAATATATTTTTTGAATTTTATGGAATATGTACAGGGTCAAATTAGTTTTCTGCAGCAAACTAACTACATTTGTTATAAGCTAGTAATGCTAATTAGTATCAAGTGTTTGAAGATTCTCCTGGATTTCTATGTAGACAATCATATGTAAGGCAAAAATGACGTGTGTGCTTTTCTTTTCATTTACTTTTATTCCCATTTTATTATGTAGATTAACACATGCAGTACAATGTTGAATAGACTCTAAAGGGAATGGCTATAAATTTCAACATTATGATGTAATCTTTTGCTATATACCTTTTATCTAACTTCTTGACTTGGATAGTTAACGTTTCAGACTTTCTTCTTTTGTAATGTAAACACTAAAGGTTATGCTTTTTCTTCTAACTACTACTTTACTTATATTCCATAAGTTTTTACACATAGTTTTCAGTATTAATACTACGTTGTTTCTAATTATTATGTATTTTGAATTTTTAAATTATAAGTTACTTAGAATATTGTTGTTGTTGTATTCTCAAATAGATGGAGGTTCTTTTGCTTTAACTTTGGGTAAGAGGAATAAAAAGTTACAGTTAGAAGTCCATGAACAGAGGCATGAACTTCATAGGGATATGGCGTTCAAATTTATACAGACTATGCTGAGTCTTAAAAATTTCTGCACTTCCCTATGGTAGTGAACACAAGTTCTTCCCTAGTGCAACATTTTACTGAGAATGTCTCCCTTTAAAGTCCCAGCCACATGCTTCTGTGTGAATATTTGATTAGTCCAAACTAAAATTTTTGACTCCTTTCTGTATGGATCTTATCTGAATGACCTAGATATCTCCGAAAGATAACCCAAAACCATGTAGCAACACCCAATGCAACCATGGTGTAAGCCCAAGAGCACACTGCTTTGGTCATTAGCTCTCTTTTCCTCACTGAATCCTTGAGATAGACCTTATAGCATAAGCTATGCATTTGAGACAGTGTTTATTGCATGTTAATTTTCATTTTTATGTATCTGTTGCAATAGAGTTTCAAGTTCTTCCTATTACTTTATAGCTGGGATCAAATGTCTGCTCTTCTGTGTTTTATTTGCTTTTTATTAATTATAGAACTTTCAAACCCAGTGCTCTCTGAACAGCACAGCTCACAGCACTTTTCTAACTCTAGCTATGCTAAATAAGCCATTGCTCAATTCCAAAGTAGGCTGTATTACATCCCTTTACCTCATAGCTTCTGCCCCAATCTCTTCTCCTTTTTATCTAGTACCTAGTCTCACATGTATTATTCAGTCCTTTTATTGCATATTATATTCTAGGTATTGCACTAGATGCCCTAAAACCCACTACCTTAATAACTTAGAAATGACCCGAAAGCTAAATATCATGATTCTTGCCAAAGAGATAAAACTGAGTCCCCCAAATTTATAATCTCACTTTACTTTGCTATAACAATGATACTTTGTAACCACTTTATATAGGAACAATGATATAATTTATAGTTATTTCATAAGAGGTAACATCTTCTCATAGGAAATCATTTTTTTAAAAACACTGTTCCCTAAACCATAGTAATAAAACATAATAATTTCACATATGCATATTATTTTTAGTAAACACCATTGGCCTATCACAATACAACCTTTCTCTGAGCAGTTTTCAGTAAACTGCTAGTGTATTTCCTATTCATTAAGACAATTAATGATCATATAATTATGATCATATAATTTTGTTAATGTGGATTGGAGGCAGTTTTGCTTTTTCTATGACATGGTAATAAGCTATTTCAAAAATAGAATTAGTGTATCAGTCAGAGTCCATTCAGGAGACAGAAAACATACCCACAAGTTGAATAAGAAAATTTAATGTAAAAATTGTTAACTACTAAAAACTCGTTAACTATTAAAAGGGTTAAAGTGGACTCCAAAAAGCCAAGAATTATCAGGTGAAAAAAAACAAAAGCAGCGATTGTCATTAGGTTGGGGAAGAGTGAGCAACAAAAGAACAAAGGACCTAGAAGAAGTTCTTCCCCAAGGATGAGTTCAGATCTCTTCAAAGTGGGCATAGCTACAAGAGAACACCCAGGGTGCCTGTACAAACCTGTCAGAGGGTGCAGGATGGAGTTGCTACATATAACTGGCTTACCAATTGAGGAGACAGCTGCCTGAGAATATGGCTGGAACTATGTGACAGAAATGGTCTCCCAACCTGAGAGTAGGGCTACAACTGGTGTGTGCAGACCACTGGGCCACCATGATGAATAATAAAGAAAGAAGATCAGAGCCTAGAAATGGAGTGCCTTTCTGGGCTAGTGTGCTGAAATGTCTCTCCAGCAGCCTCAATTAACAAAGTCTAACATTTGCACCATCTGACAAAGGAGAAATGTCTAAAGGGTGTGGCTCCAGTATCACAAGTTTGTTGAAAAACTCAAAATTACCAAATAAACTTGAAAATATGTGTAATATGTTGATAACACATCAAGAATGTTTTCATATGAATCTTTCACCAGTATGATCCTTCTACATTTGAATGATCATAATACGGTTTTGCAAGATTTGCCAGTGAAAGAAATTCTAAATTAGGAAAATCTCTTCAAAGAACAGTAACAATTACATTTTTTGAGGCATGAGTAATTTTAACGAGATAGATTCAAAATTTCAAGCCTTTAATTTGAAGATACTTAACATGTTATATCCTTGTATTAAAAAATAATAATGGGTGTATCTGTCTCTATAAGTTTAGTTTTAACCCAACTAAATTAGTTTTCTAGGAGGAGCATGTATTCTAAAACTGAGGGGAATATGCATGTATTGACTGTCCCATTTTTTTAATGATTTCTGCACAACAGATTGAGAACTGGAATGTAGCTTTTGATTGATGAATGGATTATCATTTCTAAGTAAAAGAAGTGATATGTTCTTTTATTGAACAACTTTGGAATCTATACTTTTTCTTAAGAATATTCTGGGGCCCCTTTTCAAGAGAACAAATCTAGAAACTGGTACTCTTTGATCATACAGGATGAGCAAGGATATGTGCTTAATACCCTGCCCCCTAAACATAAGGAAATAGTTAAAAACCACTAAACTTCCAGCAATCTCATCTGACCTTGCCAACCTCAAGAATTATCTGCCTAAAAATGAAATGTTGTAATGCATACCTACAATGGCTGATTTCCAGAGGAATCCATCTACTGTCTTGTTATTGGTCATTAAAAGACTACTATCTAAGCATTATTCATTTAGTTCATGGATTTGAACCCTTTAAAAATGTAGACATATTGGGAATAGAAACACCATGAAAGTCAACTTTTATTTTCATTTTTTTGTATAAGTGTTGATCAAATATTTTCCTAATAGGGATAACAATGTGAAAAGATGAGCACAGTGGCACCAATAAAGGGCTGGCAAAGAAGTACTGCACAAAGGGTAAATGGTTTAAAAACCAGGGGAAGAAGGGGCCAAGAGACCACCAACAACTTGACAAGTTTATCATCTACACTCGGGGTTCCACTCCAAATTCCAATACCTTGCTGGTAATAGAAGTGTGAAAATAATAATGATAAATAACATGTATATCACCTCTAAAAATATGTTTAAAAATTTGGAAATGAACACTTGAAAATTAATTTTTTTTTCCTAAGATTACTTAACACCTAAAGAGTGCAAAGGATATCTGAGGCAATGGACGTACACGTGCTTACTTTGTTCAATGTCTGTTATAATGCTCCCATTTCTGTGAAGGCCTATGCTTCTACTTTAAATAGCTAGAAATGCTTTGAATGAATATTTTCATAGTTTTTTGGGAGAAATATGCAATTTTTTTCTGTTCAATTATTCTGTCAAATTAAATATTCTCTGTGCTTTTGTTTTATTTTATTTTAATTTAACCATTTTGGGGAAACACAAGGGAGAAGGTTAGAAGCAATGGGTTAGACAATAAAGATAAGATACAGATGGGAAAGGGAAGTATAAATGTAACGTGATACTGACTCAGCCAGCTGGTTCTGCCATGTTCTTTACAGTTCAGCCACTTTTATCCACATTCGACCTCTTATATCTGCCAACATCTAGGCCAATTCACTCATTGGTACCCTGGGCCACTGCCTGACTGCCAAACCCTGCATTCCCCACGCTAGCATTTACCTATTCATTTTTTTATTCCTTCAGAGTCCCAAGGCAACAACCGGAAAGTTGATTATTGGGCTTTATCTCTTTTCCTGGTCCCAGGTCTGTATATTTTATGTAGGCTCTGGAATCGATATTTAGTACTTGTTTTGATTTTTTAAAAGACTTTGGGCAGAGGTAGGAGAGGTGTTAGAAACACATGAGGTTGGACATAGCTCTCTGGGGTCAAGCAGAGGCTACCCACTGCTTCTATGTTCAGACTGTCTTAGCATCTTAAAATGTTTAAATGCCTGGGGAAAATATCCTGGGTGATTTAAACAAGGTAACTTATTCTCCAGAGTCATAATTATAAAACTCTGAGAACATATTTTGAAAGATTTTTTTTAAAGTCAGATTGCAGTTTTTCTTGGGATGGATATTTAATGCATTTGTTGTTAGCTCTAGGAAACTAGCTAACCTCAGGGGAAAAAATCCTTAAAATAGCCAAGAGTTTTGGAAGCTACATAGAGAAGAAAGCAGACTTGATTGCTCAGTATAAAACTAAGTAAAAAAGGATGTTATCAGCAATTAACTACTAAAGCTTGATTCTAAAGAAAAAAAAAAGAATCAAAGTGGAAACATTTTTAAAGAGATGAAAACACTACTGGGAGCTCCACGGGGTATGGAATTTCTAAGAAGCCAGAATCAATTCATATTTTCTTGTTTCTAGGCAGTATTCAGCTTTCAGTTATTTTTTGAACACTTGGGGGATACAACTGCTGAGAACATATTTAAAAATTAGAATAAGCCAGAATGACCCTGGAGCTTTCATCTCTCTCTTTTCCCCCCCTTTTTCCCTCATGGTGCTTTGCAAATAATTTATCACCATAAGCCAAAATGGAACTGAAACATCACTTCATTAAAAATCAAACAAAATCCAATCACTTGCAGTAGTCATGACAAGACTGATTAACTGCTAAGTCACTCAAAAGAGGGATGAACTAAAGAGAAATCAATGTTCTGGGTGATAATCCAGGGAAAGAAAATGCCAGGTAAGTAAACAAGCAGAGTCTTTTTGCATTTGAGTTAGAGATGCTGCAAAGAAAATATTGCTTGTATTAAAAAGAAACCACTTTTCTTATAAAAACTGAGAACGTCTGCTATTTAACATAATTTCTATGAGGTCTTCTACTGATGCATTTCTGCATAACCTCAGAGTTAGGGAAGCCAGTGACAGTCAAACATATGCCCAGTTACCTAGTGGGGCCAGGCACGTATCAGAGAAAACTACACAGAAAGAGGAAGATTTGTATCTGGCACCAGGAAGAAGGAAAAATATCTATTTCTCCTTAGAAACAAGAATGGATGTCCTTAGACACATCATAGCTTCAGGGTAGAATTTGGGGCATATGTCCGCAATGACTCTTTCAGGCTAATTTATTATGATGCAAGTGTAAGAGTCCTAGACTTTCTCTCATGTCCTGGTGCCTAATCAGATTTCTCAGGCTGTCAATGTGAAAACATAGTTCTAAAAGCATAAAGCATAATTCTGGTTAAGAGATCCAGAAAAATGTGGAAATTCAGTGGCATATACCATAAATAATAGTTGTGCTTGTTGTCAAAATGGTAACAGAAAATCATTACACTTACTAACCTCTTAACAAACAGAAACAGCAGAAGACAATTTTTTCCAGTTCATTCTATTCTAGTTTCCCATCTTTACTCTTCCCTTAAAATCCAGAAATTAGCCACACTTTAGTGCTTAAAACTTAGGGGTGAGACCGTGTACTCTTCCTCTTCCATTCTGGTGAATGTTAAAGTGTTCCACCCCCTTTCAATGAAATTGAAGGGACTTTTTTTTCAGGATAGAAGCCATTCTATCTCTCGGACTGGCACAGAGACACTAAAGAAGATGATTTCAGCTGTCAAATATTGTGGCTCTGAAATTACAGAGTAGAAAAAAATTAGGCACTGTCTTTGCATCGCTATTCATTAATGCTGTTGAACATGCAATGCCTGGCAGATTTACAGGTGGCAGAAATAAAAGATTAATTGTTTTACTTTATTTATGCCTGGAATGTAACTGAGGACTAAGTAATTTGATTCCCATCAGTAATCTGTTTCCTTTTGTCATTTCCCAACACCTGTCATTCTGTTAATTCATCCTTCTGCTTATAAATGTTTGGCAATTGAAGGAAAAGCACATTTTTTTTTCATTCACTTATGTTGAACTAGTAACTTGGGAAACTTTCCTCTTTGCATTGTTTCCCCCTTAGTAGGAAACAAAAGACACATTCTAAAAAACTGCAGACTACTATAGAAATTGTGTTTTTCTCTCCTTAAATTACATAAAGTAAAGAGATCGGTATGGTTTAAAAAAACACAGAAATTAAGAAAAAAATCAAACAAACAACTACTACAAAAACCTCACCCTTTTCACCATTTCCATAGTCTTAAAATTGTTTAAAATCTAGTACAAGAATTGTTTAGATGTGAAAGTATACTTGTATCCTTTTTTGTTCTTTTTCTTATTCCAAAGGATGCAATTTCTCTGATTTTCTCTTTTTTTCCCTGTCTTTGACCTGTAGCTTTGAAACATTAAAATTATTGCAGAGTATGCCGATCATTATATCTGTCAAACATTTCCAAACTAATCCTGTACCATGTTCATAAAGAACATGCTCTTCTGTAGCCCTGTAAGGGGCAGCCCTATATGTGACATGACCCAGCTGAGTTGGTCACTGCCATGTAGCTGAGAAGTGTTGTCCCTGTTCACATAATAACCTTGGTATTACCTACAGACACAGCTTTTCATCAAAGGAGGAATATCATAAATGTCAGGATTGGACATACCTTCCTAGTCTGAATTCAAGGACCTACTACCTCCACAAGCTACTTACCTTTCTCCAATAGCAAAACTACCTCTACTAGTCTCCTACTCAGATCTCCTTCTAGGTGAATGAAATGTTTGAACAAAAAGAGTTAGAACTTCCTCCTGGAGACTACAGGCTATCCCAGGTTCTATATCAACTTAAGAGTTTTCTTCATTTTCTTTTTCCTCTTTTTTTTTTTCCTTCTGAACGTATCATTTAGTTACACTTCTCTTTTATCTCTAAGTGAGCTTGATCATAAATAGTAGATCATGGAATGAGATGAGTTGGGGGAAGTGGAGAGAGATGAAACTAGCCAGACGATCAGAGATCACATCAGAAAAGGCCTGGTGTGATATAAAAAAGTTTGAATATTATCCTAAAGTCAACAGGGAGCAAACAGTAAGTGACTTTTTAAAACATTAAATGATCAAATTTGTGATGTGGATAACTTTGACAGCAGGGACAAGGATAGTTTGGGAGGGACTAAGCCCATTAGCAAGAAGAACACAAGAAAATGCTGTTACAGCAATCCAGGTAATAAATATGGAGAGATTACATTAAGGAAGAAATAATGTAAACAGAGGGGAAGGGGTAGATTCTAACAGTACTGAAACCATTGATTGAATTAAAGTAGGTAACTATTGACATATGGGTTAAGGAAGAGTAATAAATCAGGAATAACTAAGAAGTGTCTAACTTGTATTCTTGGAAGGTAACCAAGATGAGAAGTTTAATAACAAGTTTCACTGGGGAGGGTTGACTTCAGTGTTTGGATATACAAGTGAAGTAGGAAGTTGTATAGATGGGTATAGATATTAAAAGACATGAGCTCAAGGTATATATTTGCAAGTCATTACCATTTATGTAGCAATTGAAACCACATTTATTGGATGAAATCACTCAGAGACTGTAATGGTCATTAGAACTATTCTCTTCTATTTTGGTTTACACTTTTTGTGAACATTATAGGATTATACTGATCTGCCCCCTTTGAAGTTAGTCTTGACTATATTACTCACTTTGCCAACAAAATTGAGAGGAAGGAATTTATGCCTCTTTGGAGCAGAAGCAGGTTCTAAGTTGGTGCTCACTTCTAAGTTGGTGGTTCTCTTCCCCCTGCCACTATGACCAAGAATATCCCTGGTGACGGAGGATCTGTTGACCTGTGTACCTGAATGAAGACAATGTGATGGGTACCCCCAGTTCAACTGTGATAAACATGTAATATGAGCAAGAAATAAATGCTGATTGTTTTAAGCCACTGAGATTGTAAGGGTTGTTACTTGTAATTTAGCTTATCCTGTCTTGATAGAGTGACAGAGAGATAAGGAATATTCAGGGACAGAATCTTAGAAAACAGTAGCTTGTAAGCAAGAGGTACTGAAAGGAGATTCTACTGAAAAGACTGAGGATAAAAACCAAAAGAGGTAGAAAGAGGAATAAGATGAAAGAGAAAAAAATATACCTGAAGCCTAGGGAGGATGAAAGTTCCCAGTAGGAAGGAAGAGTAGATATCTTGGGTATTAATTGGTAATCTTGTCAAGAGTCATTTAGACAGAGTGTGATGTGGGCAGAACCCCAACTGTAATGTGCGAAGGAATGAAGGAAGGTGAAGAAGAGATCTAAATTGTATATTGTACTTTTGAGTACTGTGGCTCTCTTTGAAAGGAAAGAGAAAAATATTGTAACGGTACAGGGAAGAAAACACTTGGAAAATAATTTGGTTTTTTTGTTGTTTACAGATAGGCAGTACTCAAGCATTTTTATAAGCTAAAAGGGAAGAGTAGAGAGGGAGAGGTTGAAGAGAAAGGTGAGAGAAGGTAATGAATGACCTTTTACATGTTAGAAAGGACTAAAACACTGGCTCACTTGAAGTGAAGAAAAAACTGCCTCTAGAAAATAATAAAGGGAGAGGGTTTGCATGTCTACACTCATGAAACACAGTGCTTAAGGGGACTTAGCTACTATGAATCCATTCACTAAACTCTCCTCCATTGAGTTTACTCTGTAGCTTAGACTCTCAATAGAACTAAATATACAAGAATGCCATCTACATTAAAAAGAAGGGATGCAAAGCCCTGGCCTTTTTAAAATAGTGGATATCCCATATGTATCCTATAATAGTACAGAGTTAAAGTAGGTTTATTTTGAGATTAACTGCATTATGCTGTATTTTTTTCTTCACAGGTTTAGTGGTAGTGGTGATGTTGAGGTGCAGTGGTATTTTGTTTGATTGTGCATTAAGTAGGCATTTTAAGTCCTTGCTGATATAAAACATCAGTGCCTCACTGATCCTAAGGGAATGTATGGATGCAACGTTAAGTTTGTCTTTAGAAGATTATCATATTATGAATCTCTGATTAGACTCAGTTCTTGTCCTCCGTAACTTGTGCTGTTCCCTACAGAAGTTATTTACTATGTATATTTGTTCTTGGGAGCAATGTACTGCATAAATAGTAAGAGTATCTGAAAATAATGTATTTTGTACATGTTTATTTACATTTAGTGTTTTAATGATTATTATGCTGATCCAGTGTTTATAATTCTTTTAGATAAGAATTAATGAGTCTTGGGCAAAGGCTTGAAACTGTCAAAATTCATTTCAAGTGTTCTTTTATGTTGGTATTTATGATCTGAAAATAAAGATTCTCATGCTTTCTTAACACTATAATTTTGATATATAGTCAGAAACTGTATAATTCTTTGTCATTAGATTAACTTTTCACATCATCTCAATACATTTTTTAAAAATTCTTTTTATGTTTCAGAAATTCTTTGGACTTGACTTTGTATGCATTACAAAACAAACCAAAGTGATCCATAGTTCCTTTTCTTATTTATTATTTATCAGTTGACTCCCTTATACCTTACCCTTCTAACAACTGAGAGATAATGCTAGTTTTTGACATATAAGACATTATTCACCCAGAAATACTGATTTTTATCCTATAAGTACAAAAATTACACAGTAAAAAATTGTACAATGGCATAGCTAGCCTAGAAATTTGAAATTCAGAAATAAATAGGAAATGTTGCAGAGTACCTTATGTGAGAAAACTTGTGTGATAGTTTACCATTTGTAGCCAACTGTTCCCATTTACTTCATTGCCATAGCTAACATTCTTTTCAGCACACTTTCATAGTCTGTAGTGACTATCTTGTAGGGAGATGCCGTTGGAAGGATTCTAGTTTTAGCTACAAAGCTTGATAAACTGATTCCAAGATTCTGTCCAATACCAGGCTTCGATGACTCCAGAAATTCTAATAATTTCCATCATCCTCAATTCTTAACTATCTGACCCTCTAGCAGATTACTCCAGATTATTTCAGATTTGAGGACTCTCCCTTCACTATCTCCCTGACCAATGACCTTGCCAACTGAATTACTCAATGTTTACCTAAATTACTAAATTTATATTTGACTCTGGTTACTTATACAAAGTAAGCTATTCAAGTTCTTTTTTGAAACCAACAGCATAGAACAAAATATAGGATTGATAAACTGCTATTCTACCTTAAAATTTTTAAAATGCTGGGAAAGTTCTTCTAAAGTGGCCAAATAAGTCCCAATCTCTTGGCAGATAAAAACTAAAAACTTTGAACAAAATATAATACACAACTACTTGAAGCCTCTAGATTCAATAGTAGCAGGATCAGCAGATTCTAGAAGGGACTCTAAAACTTGAAGAAGAGCTTCACATGAATGTGAGTTTCCAATTTTTCTCAGCTTTCACTCTGAAGGATTTCACGGCATGCCACAGTCACTGGAATGTGAAGAAATCCAGGATACAAAACAACAGATGGAAACACCTCAAAATTGTGTGTATTCTCTACCCAAGTCTCTACCAAATCTAAACCACACATGCAAGGAGCATACTTAGAACTGTCAGCTAAGGGGAGAAAAAGTATATGATGTGAGAGCACTTGTACTTTAGCCAGTTACAGCTTCCACCTGTAATATTCTTTTTACTATAGAAATCATGCAATCACTTTGTATGTCATCAATACCCTGAGCCTAAAGGTTGCCCCCAACCACTTAAACAATGGTAATGTGTCTTTCAAGGGATTAGCCAAATACTTTTCACCAATCCTATAAAGAAAGGAAACAAGAGAAGAGACTAATGGAGCTGAAAAATAAAAAACGTGGTTCAATTTTTTATTGGAATGTCAAGAAACTAAACCCTGACAATGGTGAAAATGGGCTGTGTAAAATGAAGTGTGCCTTACCCCTGTAAAAGTATACAAATCAATCATTCCTGGAACTGCATAAATCAGCCACTGTCAAAATATATATTGTCTAACTTGTTCCAAGTCTACTACCCAAAACAACAGGTAAAATCCATCAAAAAATCTGAAGATCATGTAACCAGCTTGTGCAAGATGGCAACAGTTTCTGTCCAATATGTTTTTCTTTCAAGTAAATCCCAAGAAACAGGGACAAAGGAAACTGAACATGCAGCTGGCTTCTCCAAAGCCTCAAGGGTCAGTTCTTATGTCAAAGGTGCAGTCCCTGGTTATTTGTGTTATCTTCAACTTTTTGTTAAAATGAAACCAAATTTTTGTTTTTCTTCCATGTAGGAAGAATAAGGATATTTGAAAGTCCTTTCTGCCCAAGGAAGAAGAAAAAATAATAAGATCCATGTGTTATAATGAGGTAAAGAATCAGACATAAAATATTCAGGTATAATTGGATTTCTGTCTTTAAGTCAGCATACAATTTCAGTGCCCGAATATATGATAACAGAAGCTTAGCACTGATTGATAGTCAAGAGAATTGTCAAGTTACTGAAAGTGATACACGCACTGCAGCTCTGGTGCAGTGAGGTGAAGCCCATGTCTATTAAACAGTGAACAATAGCTAACTATCAAGTCAAACAAACCTATGCTCAGCTTTCAGATGGGTTGGAGGAGGATAAAATGATAGCAGTGTCCTTGTCCTCAAGGAAGGTTGGTTTTACAATAGACAAACAGATACGTTTCCAAATAAATGATAAATGATATAAGAAAAGTAAACACAAAGTGTTTTGATGCTACAATGCTGTGAATGATTAATTTTGCATGCAGCTAAAGTTGAAGACTTGTTCTTTTTGATAAATGCTAAAATGTCATTTTAGTTATATCTATATTCTCCTATAGAATGAGTTTTTAGGGAGCTCATTTGTTCTTACTAATCTGATTATAATTCTACCATTGATCTGCTTCACAGTCAACGTAGTTTGATTAAGAAATTCATGAAATAAGACACTTACGTTTAGTTTATGCATTAATTTGTGAAGCATTTATGGAGTGCTTACTATATGCTGATCTCTGCGCTTTTCTGGTACCAGCATCTGATAAGTGATCATCTAGTCTTTGTTTTTACAGCTACAGTCCTAGGAAGTGACACTTCTAAGTGATAAAAAATATTTTCATTGCACTTGAACGAAACATGCCTCCTACTGTGTTCACTCATTCATCAAACATATATTTGAGCAACTAGTGTGGAAAGGCATTATATAGGACAAAGAGGATGGAAATTAATTTAATTCCTGTTTCTGCTCCCAGGAGACTAACAGTACATGGACTTACTGATTAAGCCTGATTTTATCATGAATCACATAAACTGGTGTTCCCAACCTTGGTTGTCTAATTAGAATTACCTGGATAATTTTTTCATTTTAATACAGATTCCTAAGGGCCACTCTTAACACTTCTTATTTATTAGTTCTTGGAAGGAGCCCTAAAAATCTCCATTTTATAAAATTTTGTTAAGTGATACCTAAGCACAATCAAGTTATTTATCTAGTAAAATAAATAGTATCTCCCTAATCTTATAACCATTCAGACATGTGAAAACAGATATTCTCTACTCCCAATTTTCCCTACCTTTTCTGTGATTCATGTGATCAAGTCTCATAATTAATAACTACGTAATTTTGAGCCTAATATCTCAAAATCATGAACTCAACCAACAATTTGAGAATTTTGATTTTTTTTCTTAAAATATATCTAGCCATATCAAACCTATAAGAGGCTACTATATGTTTTTTTTCCTACTAGCATTTTAGTTGTTCCGTCCTAATACCATATTAATAGTACCATAAAAGGGAATTAACTTGGCATCTATTTGACTAGTATTTGTGGTCACTGAAAAAGACTGTAGGTTGAAGTTTACCAAGAGTTATTTTTATAAGTATATTAAATAATACTTGCAGGAATATAACTGTTTTCAGGCATCTTAAAAGTACCAGCTTATAAATATTATTTATGCTAGTTTAAAACTAACAATTTATTTATTAATTTTTACCAAAAAAATTCACACAAAACTTTTATTTTATTTTTTAGTTTCTTTAACTAGAATAGAAAGAAAAAGGATTTTTAAAAATAGTCCTGACTATGCAATGATTTTAATCATGCAGTACTCTTTTTTCTTTTAAGTAAAAAATTGAATTAATAAAAACAGCTGGGTATCAACAGAACCTCTGTAAGCTAGGAAACACTATTTGCTTTAAAACAACAAAAATGCACTGTGATGTAAGAGTAAAACGTAGAGGACTATGCACTCCAGACTACCAGTAGTGTTTATAACTTTCCACTTGGTAAAATTACAATTTTTCCTTTCTTATTTACAGTTGGTATACCACAGCAACCTAGGAGTGTTGCTTCTGCATCGTGCATGCTGATCAGACACCCTTGTATTCATTAGAAGAACTGACTCATGATTCCACAGCTAATCCAGCCATGCTACCTGACAAAGTTTTACCTTAGACCACCACTGCCTGCCTGGGTCGGTTCACTGCTGCTTGAGGGATCCATAAAAAAACATGTCAGAGATTAGTCTCTCTGTGTGGGTGTGATATTAAGATAAACTAAAAAAAGTAGAGCTTCTCTGAGATGATACAAGTAAAACCTTATTTTAATGCTGAACGCTACAGTCACAAATACCTTAAAAGATGAAAAGTTATCCATGTGTAACCGAAATCTTCACTGAAGAGAGATATAGGCCTTAAAGTCTGGCACACATGAAGACATGGTGAGGGGAACCATTTCATCTAAAATTAATTCATCTAGAACTTTCTCCTTTAACATGTTATTCCACACTCATGGAAAATACGCATTTGTAATTACCAATAACAACTATTCTAAACTTTGGGGTAAATAATACACATTTTTAAACAGTGCTTCTTTAGGAACTACAACTTTTGAATTATATTGCAGATTTTTGGAAACAAGTATTTTCATTCAAGGAAAAAACTGAAATTTCAGAAATACTTCTTTACCTCTCTGCTTAATATAGCCTTTGTTAAAATATATACAATTTTTCATTAAAGAAAGAATATGCTTCCAGAATTATTAATAAAAATATATTAAAATAGTAAACATCCTATATAGTGCCAGTTCTTAAATATAGTGCCCTGATTTTGGGGGGGAAATCCAATGTTATTTCCTCATTTATTTTAATGCAATGCAAGCTCTTTTCTTTCACTTCACTTTAATAATTTAGTTTCATTATAATCATTTTATGTCCCTCATCATTGCCATTTTAACATTGTTGTCCATAAGGGATAGCCACTTTCTGCCTTGATCTTTCTCATCTGTCCTTTCCTTTTTTTTTTTTTTTTTTTTTTTGCGGTACGCGGGCCTCTCACTGCTGTGGCCTCTCCCGTTGCGGAGCACAGGCTCCGGACGCGCAGGCTCAGCGGCCATGGCTCACAGGCCTAGCCACTCCGCGGCATGTGGGATCTTCCCAGACCGGGGCACGAACTCGTCCCCTGCATTGGCAGGCGGATTCTCAACCACTGCGCCACCAGGGAAGCCCTGTCCTTTCCTTTTTGACATAGACTTACTTTTAATTTTAAAAGATCCCTGCTCTACTGTATCATTGTTAACATTCTTTTCAGAACACAAAAAAGGCTGGGACAAGACGCTGCCTAAATTCCAATAGTTTTAAGGGCTAGAAAAGAGCAAGGACCTCTGAAGTAAGGAAGCTTAAATAACCATCCAAAGAGCTCTTGGTAATGAATGAATGACAAATAGCTCCACCAGCTCCTGGGTTCTAAGAGTCAAGAACAGGGTCATCACATTATGACTGAAATGCTCTGCTTTCCAATGTTAGCTAGTCATGTGTAACCAAACAGCTTTGCACCTCTGGTCATGTGTAAACAAACAGCTTTACACCTCTGCTTTAAAACCCATCATGCTAATTACAGAGTCAGAATTCTGAGGTGTCTCTTAGCCTGAGCTTCATATTGTTCCCAGCAGATGAATGTGCCTAAATGAACAACTCCTAGCCACATTCATGCAGCTCCATGGATCAGGCTCCATCAACCTCATCCTCCCAACTCTATTATTAGGTGAAAGGCCGTTATTTCCTTAGAATGGATAGTGCTTTATAGACACACTCACATTTGACTAGCATTACAATCATGAGCAGGAAGAACTGAGATGACTAATTTCACTACATCAAACACAAATTCAAGTTCTGACCAATGTGTTTATCTTATTATTTGACGTAACTCTACACAAAGTTAACCCCAGTCAAAATAGTGAATTAGGCAAAATTTTTACTTTGCTTATTGGTATCCACCATGATATATGTTTTTATTATCCTTCCTGACTTTGCCCCATTTCTTCCTTATGCTCTTTCCCTGATTTTTCCCTCCTTCTTTACTTAGTGTTTCAGGCATCCTCAGAAATTATGTATAGCAAAATAGTTCACCCTGAAAATAAGCATTTACCTTTTTATGAAGAAAAATTACCTACACAACTATATTTTATTTAATCCTCAAAAAAATTTGTAAATAATCTCCATATGCCATTTCTTTGACACAAGTAAGTTTTTCAAAGTCACATATATCAAGAGTCCCTAAAGACTCCTTAAGTCTATACTCTGCAAGCTAGACTTCCTATTGTATATGCATTGAGGAAGAAGATATCTGGGGAGCATAATATTTAATAAAAATGAGTGAAAGCTTAAAGAGTGGGACCTTATGCTCCAGAGATGTTTACTGTTATTGTTATTATTACTTAGAGCAACATCTGTCATGCCTCAAGCTGTACCACGTACATAAGCCCCCACTTCAAGCAACTTCGATCTCATGCTGCTTCGCTGTTTGTGGTACATTAAATATTCAAGTAATTGACAGATACTGGATGGTCAATAAAGTAAAATAACTCAAGACATATGCAGATTGACTAAAGGTGGTACAGACTGAATAATTATGGCTGGCGATAACTACAATTAAAGGGAAAAGAGAATTAAACCATGTCTCTCTCCTTTTTAGTGATTTTGGTACTAGTAAAGGAATATATTATGGTAAATGGAAGGAAGGTAAGAGGCTCATTATAGCTTCCTTATCTTGGTAAATTTTAATTTGTAAAGAATTGTCCTTGGTTGAATTATATCAAAGCAAAGCTGGAAACAAAGCAGAGGTACGGGATGTAATAGGATGCACGTTTATGTTAAACATAATCCAAACTTTTCAAGTGAGAATAACATTAAATGGAAGAGAACAACCCACTGTTTGAAACAGAAGAAACTATGGCAGTGTTCTTTCTCATCAGTTTAGCTCACTGATACCTGCACTAGAATTCAATTCCCAGGCCAGAGCCCAGGACTTTTAGGGTGAAATCTTTAGGAGTGTTACTCAGGCTTCTTAACATTTTTAGCACAGATAATTCATATACACACCATAGATTAAGACTTTCGAACTACTGGTGTGAGGAATACTCCCAGAAGTAATTATGAGAAAACTAGAGGTTTGTTAAATGACTTATGAAATATCAGAGCATATAGTTACATTTGTACAATTTGCTTTTAATTACTTACTGTTTCTACTAAACTTGTAATTAATCAATTTCAGAAATGATCTAAGCTACTCTGAGCCATAATTTGTCTAACATATCTATTGAAACCTATTGACTCACTATCAGGACACAGAATGTCAATGCTTTCTCATATTTGTGACTATCATATATATTATCCCTTCCCCTTCCATCTGGCAGGTAAAAAGGTCTTGAACATCTTATTTCCTAAAATATCCTGTTGGCTAAAAATTTTTTCAAGTGCTCAACTGCCCAATTTTTACATAGATACAATGTGAATTGAATGACAAAATGGAAGGGTCTGAAATACAAAATGTGAACTCAGGAAACAAGAACATTGCACGTCAAGGACAGATTAGAGAATGCTGGATTCAGTAAGAACAGACCATACACCATTTCTAAAGGGATACTTTTTTATCCATAGTAAAATTTAAATTAGAGCAATCTCTTTTCAGAAAGTCTGGAGATCACAAAATTGACAGAGGGTAGATATAAAAGTAGTGCTTCTCTGACATAGGATGATGCCACTTTAGATTTTAATCAGAATAATTTCTTCTTCTCCTTTGATAGGAAAAAGGATAAGGAAAGGTCTCTGAAATTTATTAACAGTAATTAATATAAAGAACTTTACTAAAAATTAGAGATAGGAACAATTTATTTATAAAAATAATCTTTAAATAAAAATTCAAATAGAAATATTTCCTAACTTTAAATATATCTAAATCAATCTAATATATCCAAAATGATATATTGACAGTGTTTGTCAATTATCTATGCCCAGGTTCCAACAGAATGACACTGAAATTAATTTTTAATCAAACAGAAAATGAATAAATCCAAAAAATAGTAGTAGAGGACTTCCCTGGAGAAAGACTTTTATTTATCTCTGGAGGTCAGATGCAGAGATGTGTATTAACTTAGCAGTAGCAGAACACAGGTAGTTCAACCCAGGCTCAACTCCATTTGTAGGGAGACAGTGGAGATAATAATGAGAAACTAACCAACCTGAGAAAAGATTCATATATGTGAATGGTGTGGTGAAGCACAATCTGAAAATAGATATGTTGAAAGTAAGTACTGTAAAAGGAGTCGCTAGATCCCCAGATCCCCTGTATGCTTTCTATAATGCTATCTTCTGTGGCATGCTTGAGCTGTTATACTTTTATGTAAAAGCTTGAAATTTGTGATTAAAAGGACAAATCAAGACTATCTTCTGAGAAAGTTAAAAGATTTACTATTCAAATGGCTCCTTTCAGAGTGTTGCTGGGTCTATCAAAACCTTAAATTATAGGTAAAAGCAGCTTCTGTTTCCCTGAAATACTAAGAGACAAAATGAAACTCAGTGACTTGACTAACAAGATTGAAGGTGGTACGGACTAGGGACTCAGGACTAGTTTCCTATCTAGTCTCTTCAAAGTGGATGTGTTAGCCAATCATTTCTTAACTGAACAGATGCTTGTGGGTCTGATTGAGTAGCAGCTTTGGAAAGTAGATTTTGTTAAGCAACTGGAACTCTTTCATTTCCCGATTTTTCACTTTAATGTCTTCCCCTCCTTCCACATGATCTCCGGAGCATCTACTGCTGTCATCCAGTGGAATAAATGATAAAAAGCAGAATTTCAGCCAACAAAAGGAGAAGTTTGGGGTCAGGAACCAAATTGCGCTTTTCAAGGTACACCACTTAAGCATTCATTACCATCACCATGGGAAAGGTAAATCCTAATGGAGAACTGCATGTGTACATTATCACAAGGGAAAATAAGGGAAATGTTTCCAGTGAATGAAATTTTGTTTTGAAGGAAGTTTTAGACAAAAATAGACAATAACAGCAGTCAAATAACTTGCCAAGAAAGTATATGAAAGAATGCAGGCTTCTAACTCTCATATTCTGACATGAATTCCATGTTCTTTTCTGCTAAGTAGTTAATTGGTGTTTTTATCATTATTAATCCCTTCCTTATATTTCTCTTCTGTTTATTATTTTGGGGGTTTGAGTTCACTGTTTCCTTTGTTTTCATTATCTTTTTATTTAAGTACTTATGATTATAAAATTTCCTCTGAGCACAACTTTAACTGTATTCCATGTGTTCTATTACAAAGTGTTTTCATTACAAATGTGCTCAGTCACCCTGGAGTTCTGATTTCTATTCTTCTTTTACTAACAAATTATACGAGTGAGTTTTCTTTTTAATTTCTCAATAGAATAAATTTCTGTGTTTATCATTCATTTCTAGTTTTATTGTATTGTGATCCTTTGTGAAAATTTTGACTTTGGGGATTCTAATATGTCTTTTTATTTTCTTTGTGATGGCTCCCCAGGCACTTAAGAATAAATTATACACTCCATTTTCAGGGAACAATGTGCATGTGTTTGGCAACCTGTGTCTGTTCTATGCCTTCTATAGCCTTATTTATTTTTGTCAACTTGATATTTTAATGCACTAACAAAGATGCATTAAAGTCGTCTTCTATGTTTTCCTATTGACTTCTCCTTTTATCTCTTATAATTTCTGCTTTCTGAATGTTGTTATTATGGCACTCCATGCATAGATATTCAAAACTATTATAAATGTGTGGAGAATAGAAATATTTTAGAATGCTCTTTCTTATTCAATACTTTCTGGCCTGATTATTAATATTTATATAGGTGACCACTCTGTTTTGGTTTATATTTGATTGTTATATTTATGTATGCTCTTTTAAAAAATTTTTTGTTAAAGACTATTTTTTAGAACACTTTTAGGTTTACAAAATTTCAAGGAAGGTATATAGATTTCCCACATACTCCCCACTCCCACATGCTTTGCCTCCCCCATTATCAATATCATTCACCAGAATGGTGTATTTTTTTTACCGAGGATAAACCTACATTGACACATCCCAGTCACCCAAAGTCCACAGTTTACCTTAGCGCTCACTTTTGATGTTATACTTTCTATGTGTATGAACCATACTGTTTATTTTTAAGCTTTATGAATCACTTTAATTTAGATTTATTTCTTCTATTCTAAAGAGAACGGTGTCTTATTTGGCAATATAATTGAAAAATATTTTTTCCATAAGTGCATTTACCATACTGATGTGACAGATAGGACTGATCTTAATTCTGTCAATACTCCTTTTCTGTTTTCCAATTTTTTAAAAAAAGTTAAATGAGAATTGGAATTTGCAGTATGATTTCATTGCTCTGGAATGTGTGTGGGTATGTAAAACATTTTTATATTTTCAGAAGCTTCATAGTTCCATTTTTCATCTTTATTTTATTTAACAAATATTTACATCCTGTGTACTATGTGATAGACATTGTTCTGAGTGCTTCAGAAATACTATCATAATTCTTATAATAACCTTGAAGTAAATACTATTATTATCTGTTACATAAAACAAAATTGAGATATAAGGAGGTTAATTGATTTGCCCAGTATCATATAGCTATTAGTTGCTGGAACTGATTTAAACCCAGTCAGTCTTGTATCAAAATCCATACTCTTAACAACTTCTCTAAGCAACCTCTCAAATTGATAATACTTTATATAGCTCTTAATCCTGTATTTGTTTTAGGCAGTATTTTTGAATATTTATAATAACAGGAGTTTGGGGTTGAGAGAAGGATGAAAATGTGGAGCACAAAGGATTTTTGCAGCAGTGAAACTACTTTTATGAAACTATAATGGTGCATACCTGTCATTATACATTTGTCTAAACCCATAGAATGTACACCAAGAGTGAACCCTAATGTAAACTATGGACTTCTGGTGATTATGATTTGTCAATGTGGTTTATCAGTTGTAATAAAGGTACTAATCCAGAGAGGGATGTTGATAATGAGAGAGGCTATGCAGGGGCAGGGGCTATAGAGAAATCTGTATCTTCTGCTCAGTTTTGCTGTGCACCTAAGTATAGTAGGAGAGACTGTGTGAATGCAAGGGATATATAGGAAATCTCTGTACCTACCTCTTAATTTTTCTATGGACCTAAAACTACTCTAAAAAGTAACATCTGTTTAAAACATCAAATATAATCAATATTTTCTGATTGAAAATACTAAAGAAAAAACCTAGAAAATATCATGTGGAATGCATAATATTTTAATTACAGTATACTTCAGAGTTTAGCTGCTTTTCACACCCACACATGTAACTTTTCTACTTATTCATATGGAATGACACATTTATTTTTTAATATTTTTTCTTATCATGAGCAAAAATCATATGATTATAAAAATTGGAAAATACAGAAAATTATAAAAAAGAACACAGTCATATTTCTTTCACCCAGAAATATCTACCATTAACATTTGGTTAAATTTTTCCCAATCTCCTTTCAGTGTGGTGTGTGGTGTATGTGTATATAAATAGAAAAGAGAGACAGAGAGAGACAGAGAGATACTGGCAGATTTTATTTTTGATGTACACTTTTTTATTTAGCACTATATTTTGAGTATATCTGGGTATATCAAATTTATTTAAGTCATATTTGAAAGTATGAAGTTATTGCCTGAAAAATATTCCAATTATTCTATGAGTAATTATTAGTCTATTCAATACCCTATGAGTTACCATAACTTATTTATTTGAGAGTAAAGGTGGTTTCCAAATGTTTGCTATTATGAATAATATCCTTACACTTATATCTTGGTCCACAGTTCTAATTAGGTCTTTACAGTAGATTCTAAAAGACAGAATTAGTACATTACAGAGTATGGACATCTTTAAGGCTCTATATACATGCTAGCAAACTGGTTTCTAGAAAATCTGAAATAACTTATATTTTGTCAATACTGAATACAGCCACCTATCTTCCAGCAATGATTTTTGTTTGTTTGTTTAATTTCTGCCAAATCATCAGGACAAAAATTTTTCTTATCCTTTAGTTTATTATGACTGCCATAACAAATTACCATAAACTTAGAGGCATAAACAATATCTATTTATGATCTCAGAATTCTGTAGTTCAGATGTCTAGGTGCACTGTGCCTCAGCTGGTTCTCTGCTCCTGGTGTCACAAGGCTGAAATCAAGGTGTTAGAGCTTTCTTTCTCTCTGGAGCCTCTAGGAATGAATACATTTCAAGTTCGTTCAGGTTGTTGGAAGCATTCAGTTCCATGTGGTTGTAGGACTGAAGTTCTGGATAACTTTCTGGCTGTTGGCTCTCAGCTTTTAGAGGCCACTCAAATATTTTTGGCTGGGGCCTCTTTCCCATCTTCAAAAAGCTAACAAAGGCAGGTAGAGTCCTTCTCATGCCTCTAATCTCTAAATTCTCTTTGCGTTGCATCTCCCCTCTCTCTTCTTCCACCCCATCTCTCTAACTTATCTTTCTGCCTTTTTCTGCTGCTTTTAAAGGCTCTTGTGACTGTACTAAACCCATCAGGTTAATAATATTTTCTTATTTTAGTTTTCACTTATGTGTATAGAAGAGAAATACTTTTTTGTAGTTTTATTAGTTGTATATATCATTTCTACTTTTTTGTGAGCAGGAAGTTTTGCTACTTTCTAATTTTCATTTTGAACTATAAAATTTTATTTTATTTTAAAATATTTATGTAAAATACATAATTTATATAATATTTGTATATATTTAAATATTTTTATATTAAGAATATTTAATCTTGTTTTTATAATCTAATGCTTTATAATGAATATTTTATTATCTCCTGGTTTTATTTTCATGTTTTTTGTGAGGTAAGGGTCAAGAATAATTGTTTTCAAACATCCAATTTTCCAAAAATCTTTTGTGGACTAATTCATCCTCTGTTTAACATCATATTTTATCATATATTTTAATGTCCTCTTTAAGAGCTACCTATTCTGCTCCAATCTGTTTATTTCTCTTTGCAATTATATCATTATATGTGAAATACTCTAGTACTATCTGGAATAAAAAGCTGAGGTGTCCCATTGACAGAGGAATGGATAAAGAAGATGTGGTATGTGTGTGTGTGTATACACACACACACACACACACACACACAATGGAATATTACTCAACTATTAAAAAGAATGAAATAATGCCATTTGCAGCAACATGGTTGGACCTACAGATTGTCATACTTAGTGAAGTAAGTCAGTCAGAGAAATATCATGATATCTCTTATATGCAGAATCTAAAAAGAAATGGTACAAATGAACTCAACTACAGAACAGAAACAGACTCACAGACTAAGAGAACAAATTTATTGTTACCAGGAGGGAAGGATGAGGGGAAGGGATAGTCAGGGAATTTGGGATTGACATGTTCACACTGCTACATTTAAAATGGATAACCAACAAAGACTTGTGTATAGCACAGGGAACTCTGCTCAATGTTATGTGGCAGCCTGGGTGGTGGGGGCGAGTTTGGGGGAGAATGGATACATATATGTATGGCTGAGTCCCTTTGCTGTGTACCTGAAACTATCACAACACTGTTAATCGGCTATACTCCAATATAAAATAAAAAGTTAAATATATATATATTAATATATATTAAAGTTTAATATATATTAAAAATCTGAGTTGTTTGCTCGTCACTTTTGTTTCAAATTCACTACAATTTTTCTTTGATTTTAATTCTAGAATTGTTCTCTTGTAAATAAACCCATTAGAACTTGAATGGAGGCTTCATTAATCATGTAAGTGAATTTAAGATAAACTTTCCTCCTCACAATATGTTCTCTTGTTTAAATGATCCTTTTAACACTGTACAAATGGGTGTAATTCTCTCTCTCTTTCTCACTTTTTATATATAGTTCTCACACATTTCCTTTATGTTTATATTGAGGAACTGTGTTCATACTATTGTTAATGGGATTTCTCGCTTTTTTAAAAGCCAGCTTGTGTATTTGGCTCTTGACCTCTTGGCCATTTTGTAAATGTTTAAATTTCAAAATCATTCTACTAATTTTGTGATATCCTATGTATATATTTATATTATTTATAGAAGATATTGTTATTTTGAATATGTTGGCTCTTGCTTGCTAATGACTGTATTTGATTATATTGATCCCTGCTTTCTGATGGTTATAACTTTCATTTATTTTTCTTTCTTGCTTACTGCAAGAATATTATCTTTCAGAATGGTAAAAAATTAATCTTTTGAAACCTTATTAATTATATTGTGAAATCATCTGCCATCATTTACTCTGCCTACTTATTGTCAGAAAGCTAATAGAGTCTTGTTAAATAAATACGCAATTATGTTTCTATCACTGTCTTCTAACATTTTTAATATTTGCTTTGCTTTTTAATGCTCTTGTTATTTAAACCACAATGCTTCCTCAATATTACATTTTCTTTGTACATTGCACCTTTTATGAATATATAATTACCTTCTTTCTCATTTAGCATTTTTGATGCATATTTTATTTGCATAAAATTAATAATGATACTCATTTCCATTTGATTTGAATTTGTGTGGTAAAACTATACTATTGTTTTTATTTTTGACATTTCTCAAAATTTTTATTTTAGTTTTGGCTCATGTAAGTAGTATAGATTTATATTTGACTATTTTATAACAGGAGAGAAAAAATGTTGTGATTATTACCATAATAGATAATGCTTGCTTGTACTTCCCTTGGGTCTCATTCTTTCTAATTTCCATGCTTCCTTGTTATGTTTTTTCAAACATTTTTAACTTTTGTTTTGTTGACTAGTATTTTGTCTTTTATTTCTTCAGTGATTTTAATGTTATCAAGGTTTACTAGAATTATTGTTTTATAAATACTTCCCATTAAAGTCTCCAAATATCTTTTTAACATTTATTTTTCTATTTAACTATAGGATAAAAAATAAAGTATTTGCTACATTTTTACTTTCCACCCACTCCAGTATATACAGGTTTTTTAATAAACAGGTCCTCTTTAAGTGATTTATATTTAAACATATTTCCACAAAAATAAAGTTTTCTAATTTTGTGTCCCTATTTTGATTAAACTTCTAGTTGACTGAATTATTTTCCAATCATTATTTTCAAGAAATATTCATGGTCAATGTTTGAGATCTTGAAGTTTTGGGGAATGTTTTACTCTTTCCTTGAAATATCAATACCAATTAGGCTATTATAGAATTTTGGGGTCACCAAACTCTTGTCTCTCAAAACAACTCCATAGACACTATTATCTCATTCATAATTTATGGCAAACAGAAAACCAAGAACAGCTTGATTTTGTCCCTTTGTAGGCAATTTGAGTGAATGTATAGAATTATTTTCATTAACTTTTTATAGAAAGTTTAACAGGGTTTTTCTTTGGGTCTCTTTCTCATTAATTTGATCTAATGTTTAATAATCTCTTTTTGCATGCTCATGATTTTTTTAAGCCTCGGGAGAGATTCTTTTAAATTATTTTTCTTTGATTATTGATTCTGTTCCAGTTTTTGCTCTTTCATATTCAGAAACATCTTTAATTCTTAGTTTGACTTCTGTTCTCTGTAATTCTTATCCTTTTGTAGACAACAAGTTTGTTTGTTTGTTTGTTTAATTTTCTTCTGGTCTATATAGTAAATAACTTCCAGAAACCTACCATTAATTTCTTAAAATCTTCAGCACAGTGATATATTTCTCTTTTTCTTCAAGAATATTCTTTGTAGAATCTATTTTTGTTTTTGTTTTTTCTTTTCTTTTCTTAGCATTATTGTAATTCAATGAAGTGATTTTAATGTAGATCTCTGCTATCCAATACAGCACCCAATAATCACATGTGGCTACTTACATTTAAATTAGTTAAGTAAAATTAAGTTAAGAGTTATATTTCTCATGATGGTGGTTAGATGAATCTGCACATGTGTTAAAATTGCAAAGAACTTTGGGACAACTGAATATCCACCTGAAAAAGAAGGAAGTTGGAGGTCTGCCTCATACCATATGCAAAAACTACAGTATATATTATTAAATATATAAAATTTATAAATGTTGTGATGTTATCTTAGAGGTGGTCATAAGAGACGTTCAAGTCTTTAAAAAAAAACCCAAAACCTGTAGGCTATTAGGCCTCAGAAGACTGAGGAGATCTCTCAAAACTACGGCTGTCCTTGGTTATTCAAGGTAGATTTCTGGAAGGATAACCGATTCTTTATTTATTTGACATTTCTTTGCATTGAAATATTTTTTTTTTTTTTTTTTTTTTTTTTTTTTTTTTTTGTGGTATGCGGGCCTCTCACTGTTGTGGCCTCCCCCGTTGCGGAGCGCAGGCTCCGGACGCGCAGGCTCAGCGGCCATGGCTCACGGGCCCAGCCGCTCCGCGGCATATGGGATCCTCCCAGACCGGGGCACGAACCCGTATCCCCTGCATCGGCAGGCGGACTCTCAACCACTTGCGCCACCAGGGAGGCCCTGCATTGAAATATTAACGCAGAAACAAGTAGAAAGCCACCCAGCTTTCTAAAGTAGACTCTAATAATGTATAGATTTTATTCAGCTGGTTGGTCTGGGGCCTAGGAGGACATAGTTGAGGTCAGTATCATAGACTGGCTTCATTCTGCTGCTTGGAGTCTGTTGATAGTATCCTTAACCAAATACCAATGAGACAAATAGAATGCGTTTGGTCCTAGTCTCTACTGGTCACATAATGCAGTGGCAGATAGGATGCCTTACTTACAGGAAAATTCTCTTGAAGCCAAGGCACTGTAAAAAAATGAAGGATGGATGTTGTTGGGAGACAATCTTCTGTGGGTCTCATGCATTTTTGTATGGGCCACATGCCCTTTAGAGGTTGCAGGAGAGACTCTGTTCTTTGCCTCTTCCAGCTGTTGGTAACTGTTGGCATTATTTGACTTGTGGCCACTTCCCTCCAATCTCTATCTGCATGAGCACATTGCCTTCTCCTTCTCCTCCTCTATATGAATGCTCCCTTTGCCTCTATCTTATAAACCATGTGTTACTTACACATGTAAACAATATATAAATAATATGAATAATAAATAACAGAATTAACATTTATTTGTTATTGTAGTTATGGTCCACCAGAATAATCCAGAGTAATGTCCACATTGCAAGATTTTTAACTTAATCACATCTGTGAATACATACACTTTTGTCCAAATAAGGTAATATTTACAAGTTCCAGAGGTTAGAACTTGTCTTCAGTGACCATTATTTAACCTCCTATAGTGGATATTGTAGTTATTGTAGTTATATTGTAGTTTCACTTAAAGATCAACTCAGATGATATAGGTGAAACTTGGCCAACTCTTAAATATTCTAGAAATATAAGGTGTATTTTAAATTGCCTATCCATTGCTAACATGTACTATTTTCATGGCTAATTCAATCTTCATTTTATGCGATTTCACATACAAAGTCCATGATAAATTAGTAAATTATACATCTGCATTAGGAGATTATTATAATTAGTATATATCTATCATCTCCACCTCATTCAGAACCTTTTGTCAGATCTGAAATACACTGGTTAGATAACTATAATTCTGGAGTTTGGAACTCACAGATATTGGAAGATAAGATTAATCAAACTCAAGATGCACTCCACGTAGTATTACTCTCCAGGTACTAGGTTACCAACCATTACAATTCAATCTAAGCAATGTCCCCAAATATATCCACTACTGAGTGTGACTTGGATTAAATTAGGTTTCAGTAGTATTTTATCCTAAGCATAGTTATCTTTGTCTCTAGTTCATATTAAAGAGGGGAGGATATGACCAATCATTTTAAAGTTCACCTTGCAATTAAACTGCTTCTCAGTTCATGCTTCTATTACTAAGAAAAAACATGATGCTTTCATTGCATTCTTAGATGCCACAAGGTTTTGTAGAACTTAGTATCTATTTTTTGTATTTGGGAATGGATGTTTACTCCCTAAACTTTCTTCCCAGTTAAAGAGAGAAGAAAGTTCTCAATGCTGAGACTTTGGAATCTTTAGCAATACAGCCATGTTAAAGCATACTTTAAAATATCTTGCCACTCTCTTTATAGGAATACTGTGTAGGAAAGGAGATAATGCCTTAACTATTTTACATGGTTTCTTTATTATTAAATGATAAAGAGAATAATACAAGCAATAACAGACACATTAATTCAAGCCTTTTAGAATAAAATCCCATGAATTCAACACCATTGGCACCAAATTACAAGAGACGTAAGAAATTTGTTGGGCCAAACAGTTGAAGATTGATAAACTTAACTCTTGTGTAACTAACTGCTTTTTCTGAATTCTTCCTCTTGATGTTAAATAAAAATAGCAATAACCTTAGTGCAGTGGTTCTCAACTACCCGTTCAGTCAGAATGAGTTGAGATTTTTTAAAACCACAACATAGTTGAATTCAACAGCACCATCAATTAACTAGATATATTAACAACTATAGACTGCTCCATCCACCAACAGCAGAATACACATTCTTCTCAAATTCACATGGAACATTCACCAAGATAGACCACACTCTGGGCCATTAAACACATATTAATGAATTTAAAGGAATAAAAATCGTACAACATCGGTTCACAGTACACAATGGAATAAAACTAGAAATCAATAATAGAAAGATAACTGGAAAAATCTCAAAATATATAGAGACTAAACAACACACTTCTAAATAACAATTGGTCAAAGAAGAAATATCAAGAAAATTTAATGAGAACTAAACTAACATAAAACACATAAAAATTAGTGGGCTGCCGTGAAAGCAGTGCTCAGGGGAAAATTTATAGCTTTGAGTGCATATAGTCAAAAAGAAGTTAGAGGGCCTCCCTGGTGGCGCAGTGGTTAAGAGTCCGCCTGCCGATGCAGGGGATACGGGTTCGTGCCCCGGTCTGGGAGGATCCCATATGCCGCGGAGCGGCTGGGCCCGTGAGCCATGGCCGCTGGGCCTGTGCATCCGGAGCCTGTGCTCCGCAACGGGAGAGGCCACAACAGTGAGAGGCCCGCATACCGCAAAAAGAAAAAAAAAAAAAAAAAGAAGTTAGATATAAAATCAATAATCTAAGTTTCCACCTTCAGAAACTAGAATAACTAAGAAAAAATAGAGAGAGGACACAAATCACTAATATCATAAGTGAAGAAGGAACATCACTTCAGACCCAATAGACTTTAAAAGGATAACAAAAAACTACTATGAACAACTCTGTGCTCACAAATTTGACAATCCAGACAAAATGGATAAATTCCTTGAAAGATTCAATGCAAAAACTCATACGAGAAGAAACAGATGATCTGAATAGGTCTGTATCTATTAAAGAAGTGAATTAATAATTAATAACCTTCCAAAACAGAAAGCATAAGGCCCACATGGGTTCACTGCTGAATTCTACCAAACAGTTAAAGAAGAAATTATACCAGTGCTCTACCATAACTTTCAGAGGATAAAAGAGAGAATACTTACTTCCTAACTCATTCTTTAAGACCTGTATCACCCTAATACTAAAACCAGTCCATGTTATTACAATGAAAGAAAACTACAAACCAGTATCTCTCATGAACACAGATGCAAAAATCCTCAACAAGATATAACAAATAGAAGCTAATAATGTATAAAAATTATTTTACACAAGAACAATTGGGATTTATTCCAGTATACAAGGCTGGTTCAACATTCAAAAAGCAGTTAATGTAGCCTTCAGATGTCATAATGTGTCATAGATAGTTTTGGGGTGTATATGGCCCTACATTAATCATGAAGATCGTGAATAGGGGTTAAGAAGTTATTTTCTGTGTGAATCGGAATTTTATTGATTCTACGCCATCAAAACAAGAGGCAGAATTAAATGCTGCTGTTGGTCAGTTTGCAGCTGCTATCTCTAACCCCAGATTTCTGATGTGTGTCTCAAAGCACCTAGTTCTGAATAACATTTTAATAGGTTACAAAATCATAGATGTGAACTTACAAAATAAAGAAATGTGAATAAAAAACATCACATCAATAGGCTAAAAAAGAAAAATCACATCATCATATCAATAGATGAAGAAAAAACATTTGACAAAATCCAACATCCATTCATGATAAAAACTCTCAGGAAACTAGAAATACATGGAAAATAACATAAGAGAAAACATATATGACCTTAGTCACAGTGATAACTTTTAGATACAACATCAAAAGTGCGATCCATGAGAGAAATAATTGATAAGCTGGACTTTGTTAAAACTAAAAATATCTTCTCTGTGAAAGATACTCAAGAAAATGAAATGACAAGCCACAGACCGGGAGAAAAATCTTTGCAAAAGACATATCTGGTAAATGACTATTATCCAAAATATACAAATATCTCTTAAAACTCAACAATAAGAAAACAAACAACCTGATTAAAAAATGCATCAAAGGTCTTAGCAGATAGCTCAACAAAGAAGATATACAGATGGCAAATAAGCATATGAAAAACTGTTCCCATTATGTGTTGTCAGGAAAATACAAATTAAAACAAAAATGAAATACCACTACACATCTATTAGAATGGCCAAAATCCAGAACACTGAGAACATCAAATGCTAGTAAGTATGTGAAGCAACAGGAACTCTCATTATTGCTGGTAGGGATGCAAAATGGCACAGTTACTTTGGAAGACAGATTGGTGGTTTCTTACTAAGTTAACATATAATTACCACATGATCCAGCAATCATGCTCCTTATTACTTACCTAAATGAGTTGAAAACTTATGTCTACACCAAAACTTACAGACAGATGACTACAGCAGTTTTATTTATAATTGCCAAAAGTTGGAAGCAACCAAGATGTCCTTTAGTAGGTAAACGGATAAAAAAAATTTTTATATCTATTAAATGGAATATGATTTATCACTAAAAAGAAATGTACTAGCAAGCCATGAAAGACATGGAGGGACTTTAAATATATATTACTAAGTGAAAGTAGCCAATTTGAAAAGGCTACACACTGTATCATTTCAACTATATAACATTCTGAAAAAGGCAAAACTATGGGGACAGTAGTTGGAGGGAAAGAAGGATGAATAGGTGAAGTACAGGGGATTTTTTTAGAGGTATAAATACAGATAAATAAATAAATATAATAATTTCTAAAAATTAGTCTATTAATGTAAAGAAAAGGAAGAAGAAGAGGAGGAGGAGGAAGAAAGAGGAGAAGAAGGAAGATAAAGAAAAAAAAGAGATTTAAATCATGTAAGAAGAACTCAACACACTGTTGCTGGTTCTGTAGATGAAAGGAACAAGGGGCCTAAAATTATAAAATCCTACAATTGTCAAGAACTGAGTTTTGTCAACAACCTGAATGAGCTTGGAAGTGGATTCTTAACCAGAGCCTCTAGCAGTTGCCTAGGTCAGCTGACACCTTGATTTTGCCCTTGTAAGGCCCTAACCCGTTGAGCCATGCTGTGCCCAGACTTCTGACCTACAGAACTGTGAGATAACAGATGGCCACTGAGTTTGTGGTAATTTGTTACACAGCAATAGAATTCTAATCAGAATTCTATTTCTAATAGAATTCTATTCTAATAGAATTCTAATTCTAATTCTAAGCAGGTGCCATTATAACCATTTCATAACTGAGGGGACTGAGGCCCAGGAAAGTTATAATCAAATCCATATAGAAGCTGAATACTAGAATGAGTATGTTCCATCATTCTAAGCTACCAAGGGGTCAAATTGGATATCTATTTAGTTTTCTACCAAAAGATTTTGCCTAGGGAATATTAGAGCTAAAACATTTCTAGTGAAAAATTAGTTTGAACCCTGTCGATTCAGACTATATGGTGAGTTAGACATTTTTTGTATGTTTCTCATTGTACATAAAGTTTAAAATCAAGGAAGCAACCTGGAAATTTATTGGGTGGGCCAAAAAGTGCCTTCAATTTTTTAAATAAAAATAAAAGACACATTTTTCATTTTCACCAAGAACTTTATTGAACAATGCAGTCACCCTTTTGTTCCACTACCTTCTGCCATTTTTCAAGCAACTTCATAATTCCATCTTCCCAAAACTTTTTATCTTTTGAGCAAAGAACTGTTCCAGGTGCCTTTTACAGTCTTCCAGGGAATTGAATTTTTTTCCATTAAGAGAATTTTGTAAAGACTGAAATAAATGAATATCCTAAGTTGCAATGTCTGGTGAATACGGTGGATGAATCAGAACTTCCCAGCCAAGCTGTAACAACAGTTTTTGCCTGGTCATCAAAGAAACATGTCGTCTTGTGTTATCCTGATAGAAGATTATGCATTTTCTGTTGACTAATTCTGGACACTTTTTGTCGAGTTCCGCTTTCAGTTGGTCTAATTGGGAGCAGTACTTGTTGGAATTAATTGTTTGGTCTTCCAGAAGGAGCTTATAACAGAGGACTCCCTTCCAATCCCACCATATACACAACATCACCTTCTTTGGATGAAGACTGGCCTTTGGTGTGGTTGGTGGTGGTTCATTTCGCTTGCCCCACAGTCTCTTCCATTCCACATTGCTGTACAGTATCCACTTTTCATCACCCTTCACAATTTGCTTTAAAAAAGGAACCTTTTCGTTACAATGAGATATCTCCAGCACGAAACTTTGCAAATCACTTTTGACATGTTCGATCAGTCACAGCACCTTCTCCATACACCGCACAAATCTTTTGTGCATTTCAGTTGCGTTTTTACCTTTCCTGAAATAATAAAGAATAATATGCCAAAAATGTTGCTTTTTTCTTCCATCTTCAATATTAAAATGGCTACACAAAAATTCACCAATTTTGATGTCTTTTTTTAAATGCACGCTGATATGACAGCTGTTACATACAGTCTAACAGAATTGTTTCGAATGAAGTTAAAGACAACTAAGTGCTACTAGAGCCATCTTACAGAAAAAAATGTACAAACCTTTTGGCTCACCCAATAATATTACGAGACTTTAATTCTACAGTGTTAGCTACTTGAACAATTTTTTTATTAACTCAGTTCATTTTACTAACACTAATTTATATTTTAGTTGTTGAAACTAGTAAGCCAGAAAGTCAAAAACTTTCTTCTAAAATATCTTATAATTTAAATTCATCCAGCGTTCTTCTTTTTCTTTTGCTCTTTATTTAGAATCAAGTATTATTATGTGGAATTTAAATTAGATCTTTTTTGTGCATTTAATATTTCTAAGTAAACAAGTTCTTAGAAAGGAAGATTTTTAAAGAGTTGAGATAATCAGTTTAGCATCATAAGAAGGCTGGGTAAAGGACACTGATTTAAAATTAAGGACAAAATAAAAGACAATTTTAGTGATTCAGGGGAAATTTACTTGCGTGTTCCAGGTTAAACACAATTTGGCTCACATAATCAGGATAGTTGTCTCTATTTTTCATGTAATATGACAGTGTATTTCTCTAGAGAACTTTTATTATACCCTTTGAGAACTGCGTCATTTGTTTTTGTCCTTTTACTATACAGGAAAATTGACCTACTTAATCTTTAAAATGTATTCCAATCTGGTCATTTTAACGACTAAATAAATATCAGGAAATTATCTTATATAAACAGATAATCCAATTGACTTAATCATGACATCTGATTAATCTTTATACATTCCAAACCATTGCGTTTTGTGTACAATCCTCATGAAGCCATTGAGGATTCATTAAATCATAAAGAAACATAAAATAATCTGAAATAAGCACAGATAAGTGTTTTCAAAACTGTGGTCCATAGGTTACTCATCTTGGGAGACACTTAGGTAAAAGAATTGATAATGGCTCATTATCAAATAAATTTAGAAAATGCATTAAAACACTAAATATTCTGAGATGTTTCTAGGGATAGATAACTATTTAATTTTAACTCAGTATTTCCCAAACTTAATTTTACCTTGGGAAGCTTTTACCCAAATACCTGTATTAACTAAAGTTTCATGGAAAGGTATTTTTGAAACATTGGCATACAGTAATTCCTGGAACATAAAACGTGTTTTAGAAGATAGAGTGATATAGAGGACAAAAGCAGATTCTATTGCCAACACAATGGCTCTGAAACTAGGCTCCAACACACACTACCTATATGAAATTATTTACAGATTTGGAGGTCCACAGTTTCCTTACTGGTTAAATGGAGACAATAAAGAAAAGCATGGTATGTTAAGATTAGAGGATCTAGAGCTGGAACATCTGGGTTTGGATTCTTATTTCTCCACACACTAGTTGTGTGTTCTCAGCCAAGGTATTTAAAACTCATGGATAATCCTAGTACCTACCTTAGAAGAACACTGGGTTAAATTTTTAAATACATGTGGAGGACTTAAACAAATACTTGGGAAAAATAAGTGCTCAGTAATAATACCTAGTATCATAATAGTTTACATGGCTCTTATGATGCTTAAATGAGACTATTTAGGAAATGCTTAGAAGAATGCCTGACATGGTTTCAACTCCAGATATCTTTGCTCCTCTCCTCTTCCTCTTCACTGGTATTGATTCTTCCTTCTTTTCTAAGGTAAGTTTTGATCCACTTTGGAGTTTCTGAAGTATAATTATTCTTTTGGATGATGCCTTGTTTCCAAAGAATTTGGAGAAACCAAACATGTGGAAATCAGGTCAAAGTAAAACTGAGGGTGTGAAAGCAAAATTAAATCAGGAACTATTAGAATATACAAGTAATCCATCCCATAGGTTGCTGGAAATAGGTAAGTAATTTTCTCTTAGTTTCTTAGAAACCAAAGTAAAAAGGTGAACAAGCTTAGTTATCTGTTAAAGTAATATTTTTTTTCTAGTACTGAGACCTAAAAAATCTTTTCTATGTGTTTGAAAAAGGACACTTCTGTGTAAAACGCGACAGCATTTTCTTAAATGCAAGGTGATAACACAGTCACACAATTCAGCCAAAGAAATTTTCCACAGCCTTCCTGATGGTTCAGGAAAACTAAAACAACGAATTAAATAATTAAACAATTATAAGATGACCTAGTGAAATGAGTGGACACCCTCACTGATAACGACTTCAAACATTCAGAGTCAGAGGTTCTATTTTGTGCTAAAGCCTGGAGTGCAACTAAATTCTGCTGCCAACAGAGAGCAAAACCATATTCTGTGAGTAAAGAAAACAGTGACACCCTTGTATATGCATAATGTGATCTGATATCTGATGAAATAGTCTACACAGTCTCTACACTAAGCCTCAGACATGTTTGAGGTTTTCTTCAGAAAATGGTCAAATCCATTACAATACAGATAAAATGGCCAAAGTATTTGCCCGTAGATCAATCTCAATTATTTTTGTCTAGTAAAATGTCAAAGTAAATATTACCAATTGACAAATTAACATTTAAAAACTCTCAGTAAAGCACCCCACCAGTATCTACTATTCATTAATATGGATTCTTGGATCATACTTTCATTTAGATTAATTACAAATGACCTCTGTAAAACGAAGTTGGAAATAAGCTGGTTAGATATTATTGTTGTATGCACAACATGATTTAATTTTAGAATAATTTTTTTTTTTTAGTTTTAACACCTTTATTAAATCTAACAACTTTCATAAAGAGCCTGGCACACCTTAGGGGATCGTGAGCTTATTAAATATTAGCTAACCTCATTCTATGACCAAATCTCTCTTTTCCTGTTGCATTAATATTTATTTTATCAATTGTTATTATCTTTTCTTAACATCTTTATTGGAGTATGATTGCTTTACAATGGTGTGTTAGTTTCTGCTTTATAACAAAGTGATTCAGCTGTACATATACATATATCGTCATATCTCCTCCCTCTTGCATCTCCCTCCCTCCCACCCTCCCCATCCCATCCCTCTAGGTGGACACAAAGCACTGAGCTGATCTCCCTGTGCTATGCAGCTGCTTCCCACTAGCTATCTGTTTTACATTTGGTAGTGCATATATGTACATGGCACTCACTCACTTCGTCCCAGCTTACCCTTCCCCCTCCCCATGTCCTCAAGTCCATTCTCTACGTCTGCGTCTTTATAGAATAATTTCTTTTAACCATTGTTCTGACAATATTTTGTGGCTAGACACTTTGAAGTTGTATCTATTAAAAGACAATTAAGTCATATCATTAGTATGAAAAAAATATATAGCAGTCTCTATTCAAAGCAGGAGCACATGGATCCAAATCTTTCAGGAGCAGTTATGAGCCATTAAGGTACAAGTTTAAGAGAAATGGGTTATGACTTATCTTTGTTTTGTACCACTGGAAATTGTTAACTTATCACCAAGTGACCATTTCTATACACTTTGATCTCACTGTATTAAGATGCAGGCTCAGTTTGAGCAAGAAGAATCAGGGGAATATTTCTTTTATAATATTTCTATTCCAATTGAAAACAGTAAAATTCAAAAATGTTTAAGAACACATTAAATATTATCATGAAAACTTATAATTTTGATAGATTGGAACATTTGCAAATTTATTAGGGAGGTTCTTAAGTGTCATAATGATAGTAAAAACAGTAATAACAGTGATGTTAATATAATAAGAGCACATTTTAATATTCAGTGTTTGTTATAAGGTCTTTCAGTATACCACAGAAAGTAATGTTACCAAACTTGGATTCCTTTTCTCTATAAAACACAAGCTGTTCATTTTAACATACAGTTTAATTTCCATTCTGAGTAAATGAAATTCTTAACCAGGAAATATTGCAATCATTAATCTAGCATAATTAAAAAATGATTTCCTTTAAAAGCTATAGTGTGGATAGACGGCATATAATTTGAAATTAATTTTAAAGGGAGTATAACAGATACACCAAATCACGGTGGGTTTAATATGGATGGGAAATTGATAGTTAGATATTAGATGTGCATTCATTTGCAATCCCCAAAATATACTATAGGTCATTGGTATCAGGGAGCAAAACTCAGCTTTACACAGTCATTGAAAGGGTGAGAACAGAGATAGACTTAGCTATCTCCTTATATCTTATTCTTTTGAGCATCTCCAAGTGGATAGCAGTCAGAGGTGCCACACTTAAATTTATGGTCAAGCATCTGACATCCTTGTCAACAAAGGAAAGAACATACTCTGCATTAGTAGGAAGAAAATAATAATGACACATAACAAATGGATAAATGCTGAAGAGGAGACTGATGTTGAAGAGGAAATTCTGGCTACGTCTCCATAGAATGTCATTAGGTTCACTGAATTACTACTTTGTAGTTATACTTGATTTGACTACCTAGATTGTTTTATTAATCAGGGCACCTAATTAAAAAATACATCAATTGTGTTTGAACATAGCCCTTTACTGAATAGAAAGATCACTATCTTTTTACTTGAGGCTATTCATTATAGTACTATCATTGCTAAATGTTTTTAAAGTAAACATGTCATGATATCATTTACTTTTCTTGTTTGTTTTTAAGTCAACAGGTAATCATCAAAATCTAACTGTGATGAGAATAAAGGCAGAGAAACATTAAAGCCTTCTAGAAGAAAACAATCTCATTTTGCAGACATGACATAAACCTATGAGACAATCATAATCTGCCTTGTGTCAATACTTAATGAAGTGCTAAAACAAAGTCTACAGACAGTAAAAGCCAAAAAACATTCCAGTGGGAGAGATCACTGAAGGATGGAATAAAGAAGAAAGCCTAATGGAGGTGAGACTGGGTGTTAAGTTACGGTTGGCATTTGGATAGGCTAAGGAAAGGGCAAAATGTTTTAGGAAAGATAAAGCCCTGAGATCAAGACTGTGTGAAAGCACAAACTGAGATCTGTGTCTAGCTGGAACCTACAGTGTGTACCAAGAGAGGAACAGAAGAGATGTTTCGATAGATAGGAACAAGTCAGACTGGGGGAGGGAGGATGAGATTCAACAATGAGATGGAAAGCTAGAGCATCGTTCTACCTGCAAAAGAGAAATAGTGATAAGAAAAATAACGTGTTATTTCAATTAACGTCCAAGGTCACTTCCACTATTCACTCATCTAAAATTAGTTCTCTATCAGAACTTTCTAGAAGAAATTGTTGGGGCACAGAGATGTTACCCCTCAGGGCAGTTGGGTGAGGTTGATGGAGGCTGAGCAGGCCTAATTTGACTGAGCTGACTTAATCCACAGAGTCACTCAAATATTAGCATTTTCTGTGAGTGTCATAATATGAGAAAAAAGGTGAGAAACACTGCTTTATATAATAGGAGCATTACTGAATCGATAGTATATTTTTGATCCATTCATTCAAGAAATGTTCCCTTTAAGAACATTTGAGGCACTGAGTCCTTATAAACATGTGGTTCCTGATGATCAAGAAGGCTTTGAAACATTCCCCTTGGCTTCACTAACTTTTAGACAGGTTTCTTCCTGACTCTAGGCCCCTGACCTCCCTTTCGAGCACTTACTTTAGAAAACTTGTAATTATAAATCCTTCTCTGTTCCTTTAGGAGGTAAATCTTTTTAACACCTCTTGTCAGTTGTACAGACCAGGAATGTCTTTCTCAAGAACCTGGGAACCATCTATTCGAAATGTAATCAGTAAGGAAGATAGTACCCCTATTTCTCAGTGTGTGGGACAGTAGGAACCTAACTTCTGCAGGGCTTCTTGCTTCAAGTGATTAAATTATTTTGTGTCATAAAGACAGAAGAAAGTTTACTTTTCCTTTGGATAAACTCAGTTGGCAAACATAATTGGTCTATGATCTTCCCCTCATCCAAACACTTAAAAACCCTATAGCCTTCTGTCTCAGTGGAGTTGAGTTCAGACTGAGTTTTGCTCTCACTCCCCCATGGCAACAGCCTTAAATAAAGTCTTCCTTGCCTGTTTAACATTGTCCAGTGCAATTTTTGCTTTGACATTGAATTACTATTCTGCTTTGCATTATGGACCCTGACATGTCACTTTCTTTTAATTATGTGTTAAGAGGAGCTACTTGAGAGGAACCTCATGTATTACACTATTTGTATCTGGCTTATTACAATGACCATTTTAGAGAAAACAGTTTTATACAGGTATATATCATTTTACTGTGCTTCAGAGATACTGTTTTTTGGGTTTTTTTTTTTTTTGCAAATTGAAGGTTTGGGGCAACCCTCACTGAGTAAGCCTATCAATGCCATTTTTCCAACAGCATTTGCTCACTTCCTGTTTCTCTGTCACATTTTGGTATTTCTTCCAATAGTTCAAGCTGTTTCATTATTATTATATTTGTTATGGTGATCTGTGATTGGTGATCTTTGATGTTACTACTATGACTCATTGAAGGCTCTGATGACGGTTAACATTTTTTAGCAATAAAATATTTTTAAATTGAGGTATGTACTTTTTTTAGACAAAATGCTACTGCACACTTAACAGACTACAGTATAGTGTAAACATAATTTTTATATTCACTGGGAAACCAAAAAATTCACGTGGCTCACTTTACTGTGATATTTGCTTTATTGTAATGGTCTGGAACCAAACCTACAATATCTCTGAAATATGCCTCTATGCTTTATTTTTTATTTCTACTTTATCATATAATCATAGTTTAATGTCTTAAAGCATATTCATGTGACAGTACAGTACATACAAAATAGTGTAAAACAGCTATCGCTGGATATATATTCTTATATGTGTCTTTGATGATAATCTTATCATCCTTAATATAGTTTATCAATAGCTTTCTCTACATCCTATAAAAATGATAGTTTTAACAAAATAGTTCCCTTGGCCCTCATAAGAAACATTTATTATACAGACTATGCCCTATCATAATACAGCCAGAACATAAAAAGGATGAAAATATATGATTTGACACCTTGCCTTTTAAATTTAAATTTCATATTATCTGTTTTTTAAAAGGAATCAATTTTCTATATTTTTGGCATGACTTTTATCAGTAACATCTACATTCGGTTGTACTATTCATTTTCCAGCCTTTTTACTCATTTTCTCTAAGACAGAGGTTTTATATCCAGAATGAGGAAAAACACTTTAATTTGTAGATGAATGTTACATTCCATAATGACTCAATTACTTGCCAAACATATGTTTTCTTTAAATGTCACTATACCATTTTAACAAATATACTGTATTAATTTATGGAGAAATGCACAAATCATCAAAATACCCTACAATGATATCATAATATGCTTCTGAAATGCTGTTTATCCATTTCACTGCTTTATTTATATGAAGCAGCAGTGACATTTACAAACCAGCAGAAATGGTACTAAATATACCACACAGTAAGCCTCAGTTTACACATGGCACACAATTCTTTGTGAAAGAGAAGAAAATACAATTAGTTGAAACGCACTTAATTACCAGAAACCTATCTCATACTCTCGTCTTCTATCATAAAATGAATGTCTATAAGCCTATCTTTTTATTTTGTTATTATTACTTTTTAAAATTCAGACAGGCGCTCAGTAAAAGGAGCTCAGATGTAATTGAAGACTAAAGAAATATGCTTTTTTCTCCCTTTAAACCCCCATAACATAAAACAGGCAAACCAATTTAAACTAGATTTGGAAAATAAAAAGTTGCTATCTGCCTAGTTTAATCCCAATGAATTTTATATCAGAACAATAAATCCCTGAAAATGCAGGCTTCCAATGGAAACCTGTTAAATATTTAATCATAGGCATAGGCCCATAACCATAAGCTGTGTTCCTCATTCTTATTTATTTCAACAGTAACTTTTATTCTTTTTATGGAAGAGATCAAATGATGAGGGATAACCACTCATGTGAATATATGTGTGCTTACCAATACCATCATGGCAGTATTGCTGCATATAGATTTAGTTGCGTAAGGTTGAAATTATAATAATGACTACTTCGGCAACAGAAACGGAAGGAAATCTCTCCCCTAAACATTTGCTAGATACATGAGATTAGGGTGAAAGCACGTACCTTTTAGGTTGTTTTATTTTTATATTAAAAACTAAAAATGCCATTTTGAGCTATCAGAAGGCATCAATTTAATGCCCAAATATATATAGCATCAATACAGGAATAGTGCACACTTTAAAGTCAATTTTTACTTATCCTTCAGAGCTTAGCTTAAATGTCACTTCCTTAAGCCTTCTTTGACCAACCTCCAAAAGAGGTCTATTCTTCTGATCTACATGCTGTAGTGACCTCTATTTTCCTTTCATGGCCTGAATCTCAATGGTGAAGGCTCTCAAATTAGATTCTAGTCTCCATGAAGGCTGAAACCATGCCTATCCTATTAAATTCTCTATTCCAGTGGCTAACACTGCCTTCACATACTAAGCACTCAACAAATAGTGGGCCTAGGATTGCATTTATGAGTACAAACTTGATAATTCCATTGAATCATCAATAATTGATTATTATTATTAATAATAATAATTGAAAAGCTGAAAACCCAGACTCAGGATAAAGTTTAAAAAGGCCTTTGAACACCCAAATCTCTCTGGACAGGAAGAGGCAGGGCAAACTACCTAACTGCAAATACAGGCCATCTCCTATGTAAAAGGAAAGACAACGCACATCTAAAATCCAACAGGCAGACTAGTAGCCAGAAGTAGGGCAGGGAGCAGGACTGGACCTTAATCAAGGAACTGGCGAGAGGAATTCTGTCAAATTTTAGAATTAATGATAAGTGACTGCTGTGTGCCTCCCATTTCTCCTCTTTTTAAACTGCAATGTCAATTATGTTATCCTATACCTGACTATTATTGAATACTGGGTGATTGTGAAGCAGGTAACTGATCTCTTTAGACAATACGTCTTCAAATCAAGAGGAATCATACCAAGGATCCAAAGCCAAGGATTCTCATTCACACCTAGACCTGATTTAGATAAAAAATCTGAATATTGACCCTGGTTCTCTAACACGATGAGATTTTGAAAAAGTTCTTTGAAGGGGTGACTATATTTTGCATAGTGGAAGAATGTAAATAATTTATGGCCACTATCAGTCTGTGGAAATTTTAAAACATTGCTGCAAATTCTTGAGTATTCATCTCATTGAGAGACAGGCATATATGCATTCTCCCCTTGAGCTTGTGACTATTTAAACTATAGAATATGATTTAAAAAATTATGCTATGTCACTGCAAAGGCTAAGTCATAAAAAGCCATTCAGCTTCTGCCTTACCTACTGTGACATTCACTAACATACCATTTAAGGTGTCCAGCTACCCTGAAGCCATCATGCTATAAGGAAACCCAGCTATATGGAGAAGCCAACTGAAGACATTCAGCTGAGCCAGTCTTCAGATCATCGAATAGTATACATGAAGATCAATGCTTCACAAAGTTTAGTCCATGGACCTGTAAGAGCTACTGAAATTCTTTCAAAGAGTCCATGAAGTCAAAACTATTTTCTAAATAATGCTAACACATTATTTGCCTTTTGCCCTGTGTTGATATTTGAAGTGGTGCAAAGAAACTGCAGAGGCCTTAGCATAAATCAGGGCAGATACACCATGCTGTACTAACATTCTTCAAATTCTTTACCACCATACACTTGCAGACAAAAGAAGTCATAAAATGTCACTTTCACTTAAGAATATTCTTAGTGATGCAGAAAAATATTAATTTTATCAAATCAAAATTCTTTAGTACTCATCTTTTTAATATCCTATGTATCAAGATGGGAAATACGTATGAAGTGCATTGCTGCATATGAAAGTATGATCCTTGTCTTAAGAAATAGCACTTGTGCAATTGATTTGTGGGCTGAACTACGTGCTTCTTTTATGGAACACCATTTTTACATGAAAGAATGACTGAAAAACTATAGTAATTCATCATTAGGTATTTGGAAAATATTTTCTTCGAAAAGAAGAAAGTGTTTCAAAGAAAAAAGTTGACAGTATTGACTGTCAATAATAAATTTTAAGTTTTTATCTGCTACTATCAGCTTAATAGCTTCCCAAGACTTTTCCAGTAAGATGGGTGATGACTTTAATAAATGTCATTCTTTTATTTTTATAATGAAAGGTATCAACATTTGCAAGATCTGCAGAGTGAAACAATATTTTCCTAATGGATCTGTGCACATTATAAAAATCATTCATGGGTAAAAGATCCACTCAAAGTGCAAGATATAAGGATGGATTTTAATGTTACAGAGTGCAAAAAGTTCACTAGTACAGTTTCAGATTCCCTGTTGAAACTGAACTTTAAGAAAATACCTCTTGTCAAGTTTTTGTACAGTATTGAAGGAAAATATTCACAATTATCTCTAGAGGCTATTAAAATATTCCTCCTTTTTCCCAACTTTACGTTTGTATAAGGTCAGATTTTCTTCATACACTTCAATCAAAACAACATACTGTAGCACTGGACACAGAAACATGAAAAACTGCATGTTTTCTAGTAAGTCCGAAATTAAGGGGTTTTGCAAAAACAAAACAAAAAAACAACAAAGAAAACAATGCCACTCTTTTTACAATTTTTTTTTGTTTTGGAAAATATAGCTTTTTATTTTAAAAATTATATATGATATATATTAAAGGGGTTATGATAACTATTTTAAATAAATTAAAATAAATATTTTAAAAATCTCTTTTAATTTTTAATATGGTAAATATCAGTGGATATAGTCCACTTAAATAAAGACCCTTTGAGGTCCTGAATAATTTTTAAACATGTGAAAGTATTCTGAGATAAAAAAGATTGCTCCAGACAACTGCAGGCACCAGTTGTTCCAATCATCCCAGCCATTCAGATCTTTCCAGTTGAGGCCACAGACATCATGGAACAGACACAGGCCATTCATGATGTGCTCTTTCTGAATTCTTCACCCACAAAATCCATGACCATAAAAGAACGGTGGTTGTCTTCTGCCACTTAACGAAAATGGGTTTATTCTACAATGACAGATAACTAAAACACTAACTTCTTGTCTCTTGGCTTTTCTACCTAATTGAAATTCTTCCTACATTCCCTGTTACGGCCAAGCATCCAGTCACATATGTTGGAAGCCTGGGAGTTTCTTAGATTTCTCCAACCCTCTCACCCCAGTTTCCTGGATTTACCAGGTTTGACAGATTTTACCTACTAGGTAGATCATGAAATCCTTCCATCTCCATAGCCAGAAATTTAACTCAGGCAGTTAGATCTCTCATCCAAGAGATGGCAATAGCCTTCTAACTGATTTTCCTAGCTCCAGTTGAACTTTTAGTCAGACTAGTACTTTGTGTCGGGGACTTTTTTTTTTTTTTTTTTTTTTTTTAAGGATAAATTTGGCATTATTAGCTTCCTGCTGAAAAGCCTTCAGCAGCTAGTCATTACCTTCAGGATAAACAGTAAACTCGTTAAGGGGACAACTAAAACTCAAGGAATCTGATTTTTACTGTCTATATGGTCACATCTCCATCATAAATGTCAATATTCTGCTGTACTAACAGTACCTTCTAGACTAAACCATTATCTCTAGAATCTCTACACTTGTGTATTCACCTTTCCCTCTGCTATATCCTGCCAGAATTTCAAGATCCATGTTAATAATAGTCTCTTTTTGGAAGCAACATATGATTACAGAAGAATGAATTAGATTTTCTGCCTCATGTATTTATATTAGACCAGTTTTCACCTGCATTTTAACATTTATTGGAATACATAACTTACAATGTACTGAGTGCTCACTGAGAGACAGAATTATATTCCATCTCTGTATTTTTGAAATCTGTTATCTATCATGGTGATGAACAAATATCTGTGGAATGAATAATGGAATTGCTTTTTATACAGTAGACATTTACACAAATATTTGAAAATAATTTAGTCACCTCTAGTAAGAATGCTATATTAAACAAAGATTCAAAATGAAAGGGTTATAAATAGTCTTTAAACAAGTCAATAAAAAAAGAAGGACAGGTCATTACAGTCAAGGTAAATGTTATTAAGAAGAAGACATCACAGCTTCTATTAGTTTTAATCTAAGAACTGTACTCTGTCATTTTTACTATTTAATATCTGCTTAATCTAGCATTCCAGAGCTGATTAATACTTTCAAGCTTTCAAACATATAAAACTACATAGTAACAGTCTGCAACATAATTCTATGCTCAAATGTGCTTTTCAGTGTGATATTCATGCTTCAAATATTTGTACAATATTTTAGCTTAGCATAGCACAATTATTCTCTGTGTATTGCCAAATGAAAACTTATCTCCTTCCTTAACAAACTTGGTTTCAATTTATGATACAGGAAAAAGCATTAAGCGGAGTAAGGGAAATAGGGAGGGTTTTGACCAGAGAAATAATAAGATCTGGCTTAGATTTTTAAAAGATCATTTTGGCTACTGTTTCGAGAATAGCCTTTCAAAGCAGTATAGTGAACATCTTTCATCTGCAACTCCAAATTTATTCTCCATCTTTCTCCACCCTACCCTGTGTCCCAGGAGGTCACTCCGTATGAATGTCAACTGACTTCCTTTCTTCCAGCTTCTAATTGGATATGGCCAATAGAGGTGCATCATATACCTTCTGAGTCCAGATTTACATTTTCCTTTTCAGCTGCAGCTCAACACTCACCTACTGGCTTTGACTCACTTATCTGTAATGCCCCTGGACTAACCTTCAAACAATATGGAATGAGACAAAATGGAAAATGCTTTCCTCTGTTAATTTTTAGTTGACACATCTAAAAGTATTCTGTATGTTTCTGAGAAGGTCCAAGAAGGATCAAACTTCAGCTGTCTCGGGAGGGAATCAAACTCAGTAATATATACTTGTACTGACTTTTCTGTCTTGTCTTATTTCATTATTTCCTATTCCTCTCTCACATTCCCTGTATAACCTTCTGAATGATCTACCTGCATATGAGTAATTGTTTCAGTCTTTGCTTTTAGGAAAGCCCAGGATAAGATACTGGTAGGGAGGCACTGATAGGAGATCTAGAAGTTGTGAGGAGAGTGAGGTCAAGATATCTATTTCTTTGACTTATCTGCCAAGTCACTGTGCGTGTACTCAATCCTCCTACCGTAAGGGCAAATGCAAAAATAAAAACAAGAGGCTTAATTCTCCCCAGTGAAAATAAGGAAAGAGACTTCCCTTCCTTCCCTTTTCCTATTTACTTTAGAAACTTGTAATTGTAACTTCTTTTTCTGTCTCTGAAATGTATGTAAATCTTTTAAGAGCTAAATAAGCCTCTTGCCGGCTTTACAACCCAAGCATGTCTTTCTCAAGGACCTTCGAGCCTTCTCGTTGAAATGTAATCAAGGAAGATAATGTTCCTATCTCCTGGTTTCTGTGGGAGAGTAGGAGCCTAACTTCAGAGGGCTCTGTGTTCAAGTCGCAAAATTACCTCCTGTTATAAAGATGTAAAAAGTTCACTTTTTCTCTGGATAAAGCCAATTAATTAGCACAGATGATAACCTTAATTATCAGGTGAATTTAGGATGAACTATTTGTGACAAATGGTGCTGTCAAGTCCTTTTACTTGAGGACTAGTTACTGTTTATCTTGTACCTTAAGAACATGCACATAATTGATTGTTTCTGTTTGGCTATAAAAGGGTGAGATTCATCTCTGTCTTTGCAGTCTCTTAGCAGATTGCCTGTGATACACATCATATTCTAGTTTAATGCTTATTTAATAATAAAACTGTTTTCTTCCTTTCCTACATTTGTGGTGAGGTTTTCTGGGTTGGCAGGGGATTTTGTTTTTAATTATATTTCCCCAACATTCCCAAAAGCTGTAGACCTTGTTATAGCCCTCTCCTGATTCTGGTAACTGCTCCCTCTCCTGGATCCTCTAAGCCAAAGTGTGGTAATAGCTACTGGCTATTACTAGCCCCCAACCACTGCAGCTTTTTCTGTTGCTTTTCTCAAACCATACCAGTAAGTTTGTAAACAGTTCTCTTGTTAAATTCTCTTAAAATTCCAAATTTGAGTGTGACATTAATTTCCTTTCAGGACCTTGACTAACAAAATAGAAGGGGTTGAAAGCAGGGAAATCATGCAATATATTATATATATCACACCTTCTTTATCCATTCTTCTATCAATGGGCACTTAGGTTGCTTCTGTATCTTGGCTATTGTAAATAATATTGCAATGAACATAGGGTTCATATATCTTTTTGAATTAGTGTTTTTGTTTTCTTTGGATAAATACCCAGAAGTGGGATTGCTGAATTGTGTAGTAGTTCTATGTTTAATTTTGTGAGGAAACTCCATATTCTTTTTGTAGTGGCTGCACCAATTTGCATTCCCACCAACTGAGTATAAGAATTCCCTTTACTGTACATCCTTGCCAAAACTTGTCATTTGTTGTTTTTTTGATAATAGCCAATTCTGATAGGTGTGAGGTGATATATCATTGTGGTTTTAATTTGTATTTCCCGGATGATTAGTGACGTTAAGCATCCTTTCATGTACCTGTTGGCCATCTGTATGTCTTCTTTGGAAAAATGTCTATTCAGGTCCTCTGCCCATTTTTTAATTGGGTTGTTTGGTTTTTTGATGTTGAGTTGTATGGGAATCATTTTTGACTCTTTTTCTGTCATAAACTCCAACTTAATACTTCTGAAAATTCTAATATTTCACTTTCAGAATGTATATAGAACTAACAATTTCTCAACTCTTTTATCATCTAACCAAGCATCATCACCTTCATTCTTGATTATTAAAATAGCTTTTTTAGTATTCTGTTTCCACTCTTAGGACCCTTGGGTTATCGTCAATACAGAGGACAGAGTCATTTTTTTAACTGTAGGCAACATACCATTATTGTTTTTTAAAAAACCTTTTATTGAGGCATTAGTGATGTACAAAAGTCTGCACATATTTGATGTACCTAACTTGATGAGTTTGGAGATAAGTATATATCCATGAAACCATTACCACAATTTATGCCATAAACACAGCCATATTCATCACCTCCAAATGTTTCCTCCTGCCCTCTTTATTTATTGTTGTTACTTTTTTGTGATAAGAACACAGTATAAGATCTACTCTCTTAGCAAAATTTTAGGTATACAATATAGTATAATTAAGTATAGACAATGGGCTGTACAGTAGATCTCTAGGAACTATTCATTTTATATAACTGACACTTTGTACCCTTCAACTAATACCTTCCTGTTTCCTCCTCCTCTCAGCTTCTGGCAACTACCACTCTATTCTCTGCTTTTATGAGTTTGAATATTTTAGATTTCTCATATAATTGGTATAATGTAGTATTTTCCTCTGTATCTGACATATTTCACTTAGCATGGTTTCCAGGTTTATTCCTGTTGTTGCAAATGGCAGGATTTTCTTTTCTTTTTTTTTAAAGGCTGAATTGTATTCTTTTGTATGAATATCACATTTTCTTTATCAATTAATGGACATTTAGGTTGCCTACACATCTTGGCCATTATAAGTAATGCTGCAATAAACATGGCAGTACAGATATCACGTCAATATTTCAATTCCTTTGACTATATAAGCAGAGGTGTGATTGCTGAATCATATGGTAGTTCTATTTTTAATTTTTTGAGGGGCCTCTGTACTGTTTTCCATAGTGGCTGAGTCAATTTACAGTCCCACCAACAGTGCACAAGGGTTCCCTTTTCTTTACATCTTCATCAATAATGGTTATATACGTTTTTAAAAATAATGGCTATCTTAAATGGTGTGAGATGATATCTCATGGGGGTTTTAATTTATATTTCCTTGATGATTAGTGATGTTGAGCACCTTTTCCATATACCTGTTAGCCATTTGTATGTTTTCTTGGGAGAAATGTCTATTGAGTTTCTTTCCCCATTCTTTAATTGAGTTATTATTTTTGGCTATTGAAGGAGTTCCCTATACATTTTAGATATCAGCCCTTTATCAGAGATATATGGCTTGCAAATATTTTCTCCCATTCCATAGGCTGCCTTTTCATTTTGTTGATTGTTTCCTTTGCTGTGCAAAAGCTTTTTAGTTTCATGTAGTTCTGCTTGTCTACTTTTGCCTTTGTTGTCTGTGCTTTTCATGTCATATCCAAGAAGTCATTGCCAAGACCAATGTCAAGAAACTTTTACCCCGTGTTTCTTGTAGGAGTTTTATGGTTTTAAGCCACTCTTCTGTCCTTACACTCCAATGACTCCACTTCACTCAGAGTGAAAACCAAGGGTCCTATAATTCTCCCAAGATTTATTATGATCTGGCTTCTCATTCTTTCTCCAACTTCTCCTGCTTCCACTTGCTCACTCTGGTCCAGCCTTACCTGCCTCAGCATCATTTACTGAGTGAAACCTACTTTGACCACTCTGTTTTACATTCCCTCTACTCCTACCCTCAGCACACCCAATTACCTTACTCTCCCTTATTATTTTTCATACACTTGTATCTTCTAAAGTACAATTTCATTATGACGGTCTTTCTCTTCCCACTAGAATATAAACTTGATGACAGCAGAAATTCCCAGCACAAAGAACATTGCTTGACACAAAGTAGTTGTCCAGTAACTATGTGCTGAATGAATAAATGAATTAGGGGTTTGAAGATTGAGGATTTTTGTTTTAAAATGTTCTCTTAATAATTCATGCAGTTGCAGTGGTCCTTAATACAAGTGAAATGAGGGACAGTCCCACTTCAGCAGCCCTAAGACCTTATATGAATAATAATTTGTGAAAATGCAATTCAATGGTAGTTTCAACTACACCAAAACAAATAGTTACTGTATGTAAGTTCATCTCTTCTTTCTATCACAAATAGTTCTTGAGATACTACAAGCAGAGCTTATCTTCACGAAAATCCAACACCACACACCTTTCTATTTTCTTGGGCATCGCAAGTTCCTTCTTTAAAGTGTCTTTCAAGAGTAGGTGCTACAGTTTCTATAAAGAACCTATTTGGTGGCCAGAAAAGAATGCCTGGCTTGAAACCTGTCAAAATTTTTACCACACATTCTAAGGCCATTTCCTTTATGTTCGCAGACTTCCTGTCCAAAAAAAGTAACAAGAGTGCTTTTTGGCTTTCCAGATCTTATAGAAGATGTGGGATCCTCATTGACATATCTGTGTATTCATCCTGTCTGCTCTGGTCCAAGTCACTCTGATTACCCAAAACTTTATTTTTTAATGCATAGTAATTATTTTAAGTGGCAAAAAATTTACTTAAAATCTCTTTGTATTTGTGCATATGAATATGTTGATCCGATTTAAAGAGAAAACCACTTAAATATTGCAAAGACTAATACAATAGTCTAGATAGAAAGGAAGTGCATCTCAGTGGGTTAACAGAGTGGACTCTGAGGCCAGGCTATTTGAGTTCACATCTCAGCTCCAATACTCAGTAGCTGTGTGCCATCTTATACTACTTATTTAACCTCTCTGTGCCTCATTTTCTCATCACAGAAATATTAGTAACTAATTTCATAAAAGTATTGTTAAAATTAAATGAATTAATTACTGTAAAGAGATCTGTATAACGTGTGGTACACAGAAAGTACTAAATAAGGGCTAGCTATTATATTATGTTGTTGTTGTTGTATTGTAAGTGTATCCCTAAAATTAATTTTGTGATTAATATCTTTGACACTTTACATTATTAAAATTATATTGAGACAGAAGGATTTAGAAAGTGGAGAAAACAGGAAGATGATGGAAAATACTTCTGGTTCAACTTAGACGTACATTTAATTTTAAAACTGAAAGAATCCATGTAACTTGGTGAAAGTTTGATTCTTTTTGCAATCCCTTCTATGGCCATCTCCAATCCTTTGTTTCCTGCCTGTTTTTATCAAGTTTAATTCCTTTGCTGAAATAAATCTTTATCTTGTGTGTGTGGTGACTATTAAATACAACAATTGATTGCTGCTGTATGTTCTACTAATGAGCCATAAGAAATTCTCTCTCCTGTCCCTTTTACACAGCTGACTTCATGCACACTGCATAAATGAACACCTAAAAACATATCAGTGTCACTTTTTATTAATATGCAGCAGTTTTCAGATTGCAGTTATCAAAACCAGAAAATGAATTTGTTGGTGAAAAGTGAAGATTACAACATGATGAATTTTTGAGAACTGTATTTCAATTGTACCTTTCAGTGAAGTAAATGTTGGAAATAGGATGGTAAAGTGGAAAGAACATAGGATGAGGCAGCAGAGTTGAATGTGACACCCAGATCCTTCCCACTACTGGTCATGTGAATTTGATGGAGTAGTTAACCTCCTTGAGCCTCAAATTTTCTGTATATAAATATAATTCCTTTCTCACTAAATCCAGACTATCCAGGGTAGTTTTTTTTAAAACCCATTTTTGATACAGCAAGAGGCAAAAATAGTTTGCTGAGCATAGAAATCAGGGTGTTAAATTCCCAAATCCTTGAGGGGTAAAGTACATATAGAGGGGAGAAATGTATGGCTTATAAGAGCTCATTACATTGAAAAATGAGGTCCTTGGGCCTCTAAGTTGCTTTTATGTATTCACTAGCTGGCTATTCCCCATGTCCAAAGTGATGTCTCTTGGCTGCTGTGTCCCTGTACTCCTTACCTGCCTCTTGTGCTGTCATTTGCCTTATACTATGTTCTTGGGGGGAGCATCGGTCATCCCCCTTTGAAGAATTAGGTTCCCCTTGACAAGGGGAATCAGATATCTGAGGGTTGGTATAGCCTCTGCCTGGCTCTGCTAAAATTGTCTACTTCCATCTCTGTTTTAAAATCACTTAGCTCTATACAGCAGGGCCCCTGACAGACCCACGGGCTCTCAATTCAGAACCCACATCTCAAGGGAACTGAGGGCAATTCAGATGCTCCAGATAGGGCCTGGCGATCGTGCTCTACCCTCTTGACCAGTATACATTACCCCATTTTGTAGTGGGGCCTCTGCTCGGAGTCTCCTCTGAGAATAAGGTGAGCGCTCTGTGCTTTCTGTAATCCCTTAATTCTATTAAACACATATCCAAAGATGGCCCCCAGTGAACTACACCTCAGAGTATTCAGTTTGGGTTGGCCATATGACTCACTTATCAGTGGCAGAAGTGATACTGCAAGTCTCCTGAGTCTAAGCCAGAAGAAGCACCACAGCTTCCACCCTAGTCCTTTAGAATGCTTTCTCAGAATGCAAGCCACCATGTGAGAAATCTGAATACCCTGAAAATGCCCAGTGAGGAAGCCCAAGCTGGCCATGTTGAGTGACACATGGAAAAAAATACTCAACCAGCTCTAGCTCTTCCAGCCATTGGAAATCAAGTACCCAAACACGTAGTGGAAGAGGCCTTTCTAATACTTTAGTCTCAGCCTTCATTTGATTGCAACCACAAGGGAGAACCATCAACCTGAGCTGCAACCCAAACAAGATCATTTTTACTCATTGTTGTAAGCCAATAGGCTTTGGGGGGATATGCTCTACAGCAATAGATAAGCAGAATACTTTCTTTTATTTGAAAGCCAAAGAGGAAAAATTGGGACACAGGTCAGCTTTTTTCACACTACTATGTACCTCTCTTCTTTTCTTTCCACATCTCTAGGGGCTATAAATATGACTGTGCAGTTATGGTCAAGGTGGTGCTGATGATTAACGCTAGAGGGTTTTTGTTGGTGGTGCCTTTTGCTTTATTTTGTTTTACTATTCTTCTTGCTCTATCTCAGGCTTAATAGTTAACTGGTTTCTCTCCTCTGCCCCAATAGTCTCTAAATTTTTTGATCTAATACTCTCCCAAGTAAAAATCATGTCGAGAATTCACATGCAAATGAGTTATTAAGGAAATGTACTCAAGGGGAAAAAGTGATTACAGAATGGGTGAAGCAGAACAGAAAAGAGAAAGGGGCCAACCAGAAGTGCAACTTCAGGCAGTCTTAGGCATACAGGTTTAGTCTGAGTCTTAAGAGAAACCCTAAGTGTAAATTATGCCTCAAGAGTTTGTCCTAGCTTAAGAGAGAGAAGCTGAGTTTTCCTATTCCTGCCTTGATTAGTCATTGGCTAAGGGCTCCTTGGGGAATGGGGCGGTGGGAAGATAAACTCCCAAGACTTCTAGCTCTGAGTGCCAGCAGGGAAAGAAGCTCCAGCTGCAGCCATCCAAAGAGAACCACAGGTGTGCACCATTGAAAGAAAATATAGACAGAAGCTGGGGAATCTAAAAATAATGAAAGGAATCCAAGGGGATTTCATTGGCACCAACAGAATCCACTACATCCCACAATATATGTTATGGTTGGAAAACAAGAAAAGACATAAAAAAGATTTGGATTTGGAGTATACTTTACACACAAAAAGTTTAAGATTTATTATTGGCATTTATGAAATTCATGGAGCTTTGAAAAACTGCTTTTTGAGGTAGAGGAGGGGTAATGAAAAAAGCAAATTCTCATTCTCAGTTCACCATACTGCTTTAAAAACAATCAGACAAAACTGTATAGAAATCAGCCCAAAAGGATTTTTTTTTTTCAGGTACTTCCCAAAAGTCATCTAACATATCAAAAACTGATAAAAGGCAACTAAGACAATTGGGCAGTCAGAAACGAACCTTTTAAAGCTAGGCTGGCATACAAGTAATAAAATATAACATTCCAACAAATCATATAATGTGAGTTCAGAAAAACCTAATAGTTGGCTACTCTCTATATTACAATTATGCCTCATAGGCTTACTTTAGACCCTTCTTAATATTTGTTAGAAAAGGGAGTATCTACAGTAGTACCACTAGAATATATAGTTGTATGCTCACCAACTACTTACCACTATGAAATGGCCATTGTCCATTCCAGGATAATGTCTATTTTACTTTTTAGAAATTATGTTAGTAAGTATAGTAGTTAAAAGGTAACTTTTAAATATATAAAGTGACTCAAAAATAGATAATAATAAATCAGATAAATATAAAATGAATTGACTTTTTAAAAATACTTTGTCGATCATAACAGCACCATGATATCAATAACTATTATTTCAAAGCACAAGAAACCTAAAGATCAGGTCAGTTGTTAGGGACTGAAAATGATATCAATTTTTAAGACAGTCATTTTTTCCAACTTTTTGTCAGATTGCCACTTCTTTATTTCATAATATGTTCAAGTGTGCCTTCATACAAGAAACAGAAATATCTATGCCATCAATTTCTTGTCTGTTTGCTGGTCTACATGTGGGTATTACCTTCAATGCACAGCTTCATTGCATAAATTATTCAAGCAACTTATCCATTTTGTAAGGATTGCATTTGATTGAGATGAGATGGTATAATCTGAAAATCCATTTATCAGATACATATTACTGCAGTATGTCACAATATGTTAAGATAAGCCAACTGGTAAGGACATCATCACTTATTATTATGGAGCCCCTACGAGGTCCTCTGAGTAGCTCATGAAACAGGTGACAACTGACCCTCTATCATAAGGGACAGAATTAGGGCACCTTTTAAAATCTGTATGTTAAGTATTAGTAAACTATAGTATTCTAATTTTTTTAGATAAATATTAAATTTAAATATAGGATCTAGTATTTTCTTCCCACACACAAATCAGATTATTTTGTGTAACTTCTGGGGTGTATATATCCCACCTTTTTTTTTTACTTCCCCTCTTTCTTCCCAGTTTCAGTTGGATTATACTAGTGGGCAAGGTTTCTATCAGAATCTCCACCATACAGAGTAACTTTATGGGCTGAGTTCTTCAAGTTTGGCACTTGATATACTAAAGAGATAAAATAATTTAGCAAACCCCCTCTCTCCATAGTTCTTCCCTATCAAGCCTTTTTTTTTCTTTTTTTGGCTGAAAATCTTTTTTTGGCTAAATATATTCATCCTCATTTGTATTTACTTAAATACCCCTTAAGATTAAAAGCCTGTAATACAACATGATTTAAGGAGTGCTTTTCATCCTTTCCTGCATAATGGAATTACCTGGAGAAATTTTAAAGATCCTGATACCTGGGCTCTACTCTAGAGATTCTGATGTCATTGGTTTGTGGTACAACATGTACATCAGGATTTATTCAAAACACTCAAGGTGATTCCATTTATGCAACCAAAGTCGAAAACCACTGGCTTAAAGGCCAAAATTAAAATACTTAAGTTTAATATGTGCAAAACTATTATACCTGTTACAACAAGTTATTACCACAAACCACAATACATGATAACATGGTCATTTATTGCTACAGTTTACTCTTCCTCCCCCAAATATTCAGTTTGTGGAAAAGGGGCCTGGTCTCATCAATTTTTCAAAACTTTGAAAGAGGGGAAGTACTTAGATTCAAAGTGGAACCCCTACTACTTCCCCTATTTCAAAGAGAGAAAGCGAGTTTTCCCTAATGTCTACTATTTGCCCTGTTAATCTCCTTCAGCTACTCTTACTCCAAAGATTGTTGTAATAGATAATATGTCACAGATAAAGCACCCAACAGGCCTTACAACTCTTATAATCCCCAGGTGCCATATTAGTGTGTGATTTTTTAAAATTTATGTGTGTGTGTAATAAAATTTGCCACTTTAACCATTTTTAAGTGTACACTTCAAGTGGCATTAATGATATCCACAATGTTGTGCAACCATTACCATTATCTATTTCCAGGGATTTTTCATAACCCCAAACAAAAACTATAACCATTAAGCAAAAGCTACCCATTACCCCTTTCCTTAGCCTCTGGTAATCTTTAACCTTTTCTGTCTCTGTGAATTTGCCCATTCTAGATATTTCATATAAGAGGAACCATACAATATTTGTTCTTTTATTTGAATGTTTCTTAGCTCTGCACTAGCTGGAATTTTTATTTTTCTGGAGTGATACTTTTTGTTTGCCTGATTGACACAAGCCTCATGAGCCCCTTTTGTTCTTGTTCTCAACAAATGTTCTTTTTCCATGTAATTTTGAATTCAACATTCCATAGTATTATATAAAGTATTACATACTATAAAAATATCATATGCATGCATGTATAAGTAGAATTCTTCCACAATCTATTTAAAAATATTGCTATATTATCCTATTCATTACGTAGTGAATTAACTAAGAAAAAAAAGTTTCTTGCTTACAATATTAATTAAGGAAATAGCACATTTTGCTTAATTTCCATATCTTACTGGTAGCTGAAACATTCCAATTGAGCAATTATCTTAATTAATAGTTGTTCAGTGAAGTACAGTGCTGAATTTCATAAAGAATTAAGACAGGCCACTGACTGTTTCTTTATAGTCTTGACGCATTACAAATCATACTAAACCACATTAAGATAATTACAAAGTTGTGCACACACACCCACACACACACATAAATCTGTTTATTTAAAACAGAAAAGTAGATCAGGTCTCAGGTTTTCAGTGAGTCTGGAACAAAAAGAAAACTTTTTCAAAAACTAAAAAAAGTTTATATTTTTTTAAGTGGCAAACAAAATTTATTCTTTCCTTTCTAGCAGTTTTACTGCAAAATTCAGTCCATCAACTTATTTGTCTATTCTAGAAAATACTAAACAACTTCTTTGCTAAATGAAAGGTAAAAATGAAGTGACTGCCTATTTTTCTTAGAAAATTTGACTATAAACTAGAAAACCAAAACAGGGCTTGGTATTCAGAATACAAAAAATATCTACTTTTCCTGAAGATCTTAGAATCTCCATCATCAAAGAAACAGAGAACACACAATTTCTCATGAGTGGTGTGAGTGCGGAGATTATGAGTCATCAGGAACTTGTGTATTTATTGTCTTGCCAACTTGCTGCTCCTGTCTATAACATGGTGATAGAATTCTGTGTGGCTTTGAGAGAGTAGCATAACTCAGAGTTTGCCCAGTATATTCTGTTCACTCAAATATAATAGTTAATGTTTACAGTGCCAGGAAATGTACTAAATCTTTTTTGTTTTGTTTTGGTTTTTTTGTTTGTTTTTGTGGTATGCGGGCCTCTCACTGTTGTGGCCTCTCCCGTTGCGGAGCACAGGCTCAGCGACCATGGCTCACGGGCCCAGCCGCTCCACGGCATGTGGGATCTTCCCAGACTGGGGCACGAACCCATGTCCCCTGCATCAGCAGGCGGACTCTCAACCACTGCGCCACCAGGGAAGCCCTGTACTAAATCTTTTTCATGAATTATCTCAATTAATCCTAATAACCTTGTGGGTAGGTACCATTATAATCAAAGTTATCTTCTTTTTAAGATGAAGAAGCTGAGCCTCAGAGACATTAAGTGACTTATCCAAGATCACACGTATGATTTCAAGAAAGTCATTCAACTGGAGGACAGGTGGTTTCTTCCAGACATCAGGATATGCTGGTGCCAATGGTTATTAAAATGATGGGGCTAACGGTCATTAACATTTCTGCCATAACTTTTCCACTTCAAAAGATAGTGTACTTTTGTGCAACAAAGATCTGTTTAAATACATAAATGGAGTGGCAAACTTTTGTTGTTGTTGTTCTCTAAGAGTGAAAGCAAGCTCTGAAAATAGGTTATGCTACATTCTTAAAAATCAATATTAACAATTGCATTATATTAAAAAAGATTCTCAATTAGTTTAACATATTAATCTCTGACAGGATATATCCTAATCTTCACACTCAAAAATACATTTTTTAAACCTCTGAATTATGTAGTATAGAAAATTGCCCTTCAAAATATTTCTATATTACATAATATTTTCACATAAAAATATATAATATCAGGTTTTCTTCCCCATTGCACCTCTCCTCTCCAAGTAAAACTTAAATGTATTTTCTTTGTGGCTATGCTAACCCAGTCTTAGCTCCATCTGTAAAGTTCTGATTTTCATTCACTAAATAGGTTGACCTTTTGTTTATTTTTGTTTTTTTATTAGTTAACTCCTCTCTAAAGTTGCCCTGATTATGAATGCCAGACTCCTGGCAAACCTTATCTCCCTTATCCCAGCAATGACTCCTAATATACTCTAACAGCAGTCAATTAGGAAGACCTTAGGGAGATGATGATGGGGATGAGGGAATCTGATCAGGGCCGGAGTCAGTGGTGAGACAGAGAAGAGACTGCCCAGAGTGTATCTAAGATCTCAAAACATCACTGTGGGAAAATGCATTTACCAGAATTCTTTGCAATACAATACCATGTGTGCTTGGAAGGAGTACTTTTAAAAGCTGTCTGGGTCTTAGGGTGGAGGGTGGGGGCAGAGAAGAGACACTTTCAAAAAGTTTGCTCTTAAGTGAATTCTTAGGAGAAAAATGTTATGTAAATAGGCTAACGATGGTCCCTGTTTAATAGTCTCAAATGGCCCCTGTTTTGTTTACGTCTTCACAGCAAGCTAGAAACATTAACCCAAAGTCCACTGGTGCCAAACTCAAATTCTTACCAGACAATTGCTTCAAACATAGTCCAAATAAACAAAATTCAGCCATTTAGAGCCTACCTAGTTCACCCAGCCTGTGAAACTGCTCCCAAATCTGCTACCCATAACTAAGACAGACACTGTAACTGTAAAAGACCCCAAACCGCTGCTTCCCTTGGGGGCTATCTGCCCAGAAGCTGACCACCTTGCCTTACTATCTCTGCAAGGTCTCCTCTAGGAGGAGGGACTTGCACTCTCTTTTAATCCTGTCTAAATACTGTCCAATAAAGCTTGTATATTTTATCACCTCTTATGCTCCTATCTCTTTTTCTTTTTTTTCTTTATTTTCTTTTTTTTATTGTGGTACGCGGGCCTCTCACTGTTGCGGCCTCTCCCGTTGCGGAGCACAGGCTCCGGACGTGCAGGCTCAGCCGCCATGGCTCACGGGCCTAGCTGCTCCACGGCATGTGGGATCTTCCCGGACCAGGGCACGAACCCGCGTCCCCTGCATCGGCAGGTGGACTCTCAACCACTGCGCCACCAGGGAAGCCCTACTCCTATCTCTTTTTTGATCAACTCTGAAATCCTCAAAATTACCACAGATGACTCCTATAGCCTGAAGTGCTTTTGGGTTCTTTAGTGGGGATAAAAAATGGGATCAGATCTACATTCCTTGGGTACATAACGAAAAGAACCAAACTCCACTAATAAGAGATACTCATTTTCTCTACCTCTCCTCCATGTGTCTTTTAGCCCCTTCACCAAATAAACACTGAACAAAGATTTAAACTACAATATATTGCTTGAGGCAGTATCAAAGTATTAGCAATTTAATAGCTTGAAGTGCTACTGCTGATAGAGGACACCACAGTACATCTTCCTGGACAGTGAACAGAAAATAAGAGGGCAATGGGTACATTGGGGTATTAACAAGAGACTGTAGAGATACAGTAGCCACCCTAACACTTTGAGTAGAGCTTTATCTGTGGTATATTGGTTCAGTGACTAAACTCAAAAAGGACTTTTTTGTTGTTGTCTTATGCTTTAGTTTATTTGAGATTATCCTAGTATATCTACTGTTACCATGTTTCTTCTGCATGTTATTGGTTATGTCAGCTGTACCAGGTATTATGGTGAAAATTCCACAGTGTACACCTCTAATTTTGTCTGCGTAGATGAATTATGTGCTGTTATTTGCAACAAGAAATAAGGGCAGGTAGGCTATTCTTTCTCTGACATGAATGAAGCTATTTTTCCTAAACACTCTTGAACCAAGATTTAAAAACCATCTTTTCAAAGGGTGAGGTCTATTTATTTTTGGATTAAAGACTTCAGGTTAAAAGAGGAAATAAATAGTTTTATTTAGAGTAAAGCATAACACCTCATATGATAAAAGGAAATGATGTGATGGAAGACACTTTTGAGAACTTCTCAGAAAAGTTTGGCAGGAAATTAAATGCTTCATCCAAGCTCATTTATCATGCATTCACCTTTAGCTCATGACACATTCTCAGTAATGGTGACATTTGCAAACTAATTTAATTGCATATTCTTTATTTAGGAGTGATACTATAGGACATATTTTCTAAATAACTATAATATCATGTTGGTCACTAAATTTACTTTTTTATCCAACTTTAAAATATATATAATTATGGTTGATATCACATGAAAGATAACTAATTGGTCAACATTTAAAAGTGAGTTTTAAAATTAAAGGGGAAAAAAAGATTTAAAGGTGTCTTAAAAACGGCTGAATGAGGGCACAGGAACTGACTTCCAGAGCCTAAGCAGAGCAGGTGAGATAGAAAAAAAAAAAAATTGCTTTCCACACCAAGAGTTGAGATGCTCAAACTTTTCCCTGGGGCACTACTTGCACTTCTCCATAGCTCTAGATGCCATGTTGTGCCATAGTTGCAGGGACTATAGCAGTGAAATGCTGCCTGCAAGGAACTTGTTTGGACAGAGGATCCAGAACTTCCAGTGGTGGCTAGAATAGAGGAGGGACACTACTGCTCACTTGGGATAAGATACACAAAGCAACCCTAAAAATAAACTGCATCCAGGGGAAACCCATCCTCCTGGCTGAAGAACTGGGTAAAGAAGCCCCCGTGAGCTGGAAAGTGTGGTAGAAATTCTTGTTGTTTCTGACAGTCTGTCTGTATGTCTCTCTCTCTCATGCTCTCTTCTCTCTACTGTTTCTACCTCAAGGCCATGAATCTGCATGATTTCAGTGATGGCTTTGGCACCTAAAACTCAAGAGAAAAATCATTTCTCTGCAGAGAGGAAATGTGAAAAAAGCCGTTTTGGTGCAAATACTACTGGAAGAAATATTTGTTTGTTTAGTTTTTTTCTCCTTTTCTTTCAACACTTAGCCAAGGATGAGTTCATTCAGCAGGTGGAACTATGCAATAGTGTGAGAGATAAAAATGCTAAAAGGACATGTACTCGCCAGAGAAACTGGGGAAAAGACTACTGGGAGCCTACAAGTGTAAAGAAAATGCTTGAGAGGCAAGGAATAGAGAAGGGGGCCCCCTAATTCTGGGTATGAACCCATATGTCCCAGGCCCACCTCCAAACTGTGTACACATTTAATGCACCCGAGAAGTATAATGAAGGCTTTGAGAACTGAACTACAATACAAATCACCACCTAAGTCACACACTAACACCTGAGAGGAGCATACCAGCCACAGAACCAAACAGCATAACAAAAGTTTTAAAATATAACTACTACTGTAACCTAAAGAAGATTTAAGAGAACTTGTAGTCTAAACCAAAAAGATTTATTGCCTGCTAAAACAACAACAATAAACCTCACAGGACCAAGAACTAAAGAGCATGCGCAATTAGAATTTTCATACACTACCAATGGGGATACATTCTTAAAAACATTTCAACAGTTAATTAAAAGTTTAAACATATTCTCACCATATAATCCAGCAATCCCATTCCTAAAGATTTACCCATATAAAATGTAAATCTTCATTCACATAGAATCCTGCATGCTAATATTTCAGGAGCTTTATTCAAAATCACCAAAAACTGAAAACAAGCTAAATGTTCCTCAAATAGAGGATGGAGAAACAGATGGTGGTATGGTCATGCAATGGAATATTACTTAGCAATGAAAAGGAACAATTTATACATAGATGGATACATCTCAAATCTCTATGCTACATGAAAGAAACTAGACTCAAAATTCTACATATTGTATGAGCCCATATATATGACTGCTTGGAAAAAACAACACTTAGAAATGGAGACTATACTAGTATTTACTAAGCATTAAAGGTAAAGGAAACAGAGGGCCCAGAGAAGTCTGGCTACCTTGGATGCCCCCTCCTCGAGGGCTCTACAGACATGACTGGGGCTGGAGGAAATGGGTACGTGTGGGCCAAAGGGTCTACTGCAGGTTGTTTTCGAACACCTGGGGCCTTCCTGGTGACTTATGGGCACCATGGATTCTCCTCCAGAATGTGACTTTGTACCAGGCACTTTGCACCTGGGATGCTCTTAGCCAAGGGTGTTGTGGGCCCTCTGGCTTTCGTCACCTGGTCCAGGGGGACCCAGAGCCAACTTACACCACCCCACCTTCATGGAAGATCCACTTCTGCTCAGGCTGTCCTCCCATCCTCTCCTCACAAGAAAAGACTGGTCAGGGCTGGTGGGTCGGCCTTGATATCACACACAAACACACACACAAACACACACACACACACACACACACACGGCCTGTGCTAGATCTGGCCCTGTCAAGGGGGCTGGTGGTCTCATCATTCCTTCCTAGTTCTTCCGTTTATGCCACTAAAATAAACAGGACTTGATCACAAAAAAGGGGGGGCGTAGGATGACCCCCTTTTGCATAAAAGAATTTTTTGAAGGTGATCTAAGAGTTCTTTCTTGTGGTGCTGATTACATGACTATATATTTTTGAAAACTAGTAGAAATGTACACCAAAAACAGTGAATTTTACTTCATGTAAATAAAAAGTAAATTTAAAAATTGCTTAATATAGGTTAAACCTAGTACATTGTATTTTAAAAAAAAATTTTTTTAGACAAGCTGAAGTGCTCAAATACTATCTCTAAATGCCAAAGTAAATTGACTGTTTAGGGCCAAGTTGATTTGCCTACCAAGCTAGAAACTCTAATTTACTGGCTAATACAGTGAGGTCATTAAGAGAAATTAAACAAGGCACATCTTGTTATTTAAGTTAGTAAGACGATTATAGCTTCAAACCATTGTTGGCTTTACATTAGTACTTAAGGCTGTGTAGATAGTACCATTGCTTTACTATGCAAAAAGTACTGATATTTGAGAATCTAAATAATTTGTTCTAAATTAGGTTTTCTGGAAAGTAATATCATATCTTCATTTCACTTTATACATTTCACTCTTACAAATGACCAAACAAATAAACTAAAGAACACCAGAATTGGTTAGAATCTTTTCTTGATGACATTCCCCAGAACAGTTTTTTGGAACCCTAGGCAGTGAATGTTATGTGACACAGCTCACACTGACTCCACGCTTAACCTCCCTGAACTGGAGCACTAATTCCCCAGCTGCAGGAAGTCTGGGCAGCCTCTTAGCTTGGGATTTCCCTGTGTTGAAGACAGCTGCCTTGTCTAAGGTCAGGACCACTCCTCAAGGGCAGGCCACATCCAATGAATGGTCAGTGAAGACCCCTGCTCATATTGGAACAATTGTGGGAGGCTCGCTGAGCTCTAGACCTTGGCATGGTATCAGCTGACACTTCTGCTGCAATTGCATCACAGTTGAACTTCCTCCTTTCACTACTTTTCTGTCTCTTTCAATGTTCCTAGATGTTGATTTCAAAAGTAGTCACTAACACCTTTCCTGCATGCAAATCTCCACATCAGTTTCTCTTTCCCCAGGAAGCTGACCTATAAACTTGGTGCCAAAAAGGGTTAAAGGAAAACAGGTACTGAAAGGAGATACTGGAGCTGAATGGCCCTCCGACTGGCTGGCAGTGAGGAACCATTACTGATGGTATGTGGAGCACTAATAGTCCCTGGTATGCTGTGGTGGTGTGATTGTTAAAATGTTCACAGGTGGGAGGAAATTCACTGGCAGGTGCAGTGTTTCAGGCTGAGGTAGTAATTTCAAGGATTATAGAATTAAATGGGTTATTCAATGTGCTGGAGAAAAACAATGCAGGATTGAGGTTGATTAATCACCAATTAAACATTAAGCGTGAAAACCTTGGCAGCGTATAAAGAGACTCTCATCTCCCACAGCTGAAGCACTGATGAAGCTGAGGGTGAGGTCATATCTTAACACTTAAAAAGGCTTGATAGCAGGTTGGATTCTCAATTCTGAAAGATCTTCTATGTCAAGGAGACAGCCTTGATTAGGACGGAGTGAAATCCTGGGACTTGGAATAGAGATATCTGTGTTAATGCATCTGAAAACTTAGATTCAAATGCACTTTTTGACCTTCAGAAATATCTCACTTCCCAAATATGATGCAAACAAGTTTTCCGTGTAAGAAAATACAGACTTCATCAAAATGTATTGCCACCTGCTCTTCTGGTCACCAATATGTCCCAATATAACCTGTCCAGGAAAGTGCCGGGTCTATTAAAGCAGAAAGAAACCAGCCTCAAAGAAGCTACAGAAGTTAACCAGTATGTACGAGTAGGATTCTGTAGAAGATGCATGACACTGAATCCTAAGAGTGCAGAATCAAGGAGAGATGAAAACATTAAGTTTGGATTAAAAAAAAAGTTTATATTGGGGTACTCTTCTATTATTCAGAATTTCACACCCTAGTTCGACCCAGAAAACAATGATCACATACTACTAGGATGGTTCTTAGAAGCTTCAGAAAGTGATGGCTCGTATTATGTGAAACAGAAGTGCTAGAACTCTTGTAAAAGATAGTGAAAGGGGGAATAAAAAGTTCAGGGATGCGGGCATGCTGGCGGGATATGCTATGAAGGCGGCAGATGACTATGTTACATGTGAGATACCAGAGGACACTCACTTGACCAGTGATATGGTATACACTGGTGAGAAGGGCAGCAACGTCACTGAGAAGCTCAGTGGTGGCTACCTTTGGTACGACAGGATGAATGGTTGAAATGTTCTTATAAAACTGGGTTCCTTGACAGCAATAGGGATTATAGGATCCCAAGAGACGAAGTGTCAGTGGTTAGCTATTAGAAGGAATGTGTGCACAACTATTATAATAAACAGCACAATCGGAGTGGCAGCCAGGGGATCCTAACCTGCAGAAAGCTATGGAGTTCTTAGGGGCAAGATAAATGCGCAGACAACAAAGGTCATTTATCATCTGTAATAACAAAATAAATTTAAAAAATCAGGAATGGATGATTTGGAATATAAGAGCAGCCATCTCAATAAAATGTCACAGTATATTGTTCAGTTTCAGGATCTGAGCCAAATCTCAGATCTGGAAACCAGTGGCCTAAAGAGAAGCCAGGTCCTGAAGAGGAAGGACCCCACAACACTGCAGCAAGTGGCTGTGTAATAACTTCCCCAAATTTTCCCAAAAATGACCTATGGGCAGGGCAAGCTTCATGGGCCTGTGATCTTCCTCATCACTCAGGAGGGCCCTGTCCTTGGTTCAGTGCTCTGCTGTTACCATCTTGAAATTCTTAATAATTCTGTCATTGAACTTGTGATTTGCAAGTGAAGTCTGATGTAACAAAAGAGCCTGTATGTGAGCAGATTGGATATGCACAATCTGTGTGCCCTCCTTGTCTTGCTATTCCATTTGCATAGTGTTGTAATGCCCCATGACAAGAGAATTCTGGCAGACCCATGAAGCTTGAGAATTCAGTGAGACTCAGAGTGAGTACTATAGTGTTACACTTATGACTAGGTAAGCAGAGTCCCTGAAGGGCCACACTTTCCAACTTAACCAGAACTTGCTCAGAAAGAACTGAACTCAGAAAGAAGGCAGTTACATTCCAAGAAACACAAATGACCCGGGAATCCTATCACATCCTTTCTTACTCTTGTTACTTGCCTGTATTAGCCAACCACTAATGCTGAAAATGACTTAGAAAGAGCAACCTACGTTCCTTTTCCTTCAGTCCTTCCTTACTCATCAGTAACTTGAAGATAGAGTGTTGGTAGAATGTGTGCATATCAAGAAGTGAAATAAAAATAGTTGAATTAGTTTTATGGAGCATTTCTGCTATGCTGGTAAGAATAAAATGTATATGCGTGTATGAGTTATAAAATGCTAATTATGTCATTTTGATGATTCTGCATATGAGTAAATGCCCTTACATTCACTTCTAAAACCAGCATTACATGATATAAAGATGAAAAGCAAAATGTATAGTAACAATTTTAAATCAATTTTTTACTTTAGAATATTAAATAACAAATTAAAAATGTTATGCCAAATTCAAAGGAAACCTCCCACCATTATGAAAGGACAATACTTGCTAAGTCTCTTCAGATACTAGAGGCAGCATATTTCTCATTTGGGAATGCTTCTCCAACCTATACTACAAATAATAAGAAAGGCTTCCAGCTTTACAGGACCTAGAGCAGGAAAGGTCTCTGCAGCAGGTCTAACGTGTGAAACATAGAGCCAGAAAGGATAGAGTTTTGAGTTTATGGCAAACTCCCATAAAAGAATCACAACATAAACCCATAGGGTTCAGGATATAGGGTCTCTCACAGTGGAGAATGACAAACTTTTTGAAAAACAGCTTCTTGGGAGCTACTGGGTCTTGAAAAAAATGAAGCACTTAACCATGGGATATCAAGTGACCATGAAGCCCAAATTGCTCATCAAGTGTTGTATTCTGTCAGAAACATCAAGTTACAAGTTCAAGGGAAACAACAGATCAGACATGAACAGGGTCACCAAGAGGTGCAGGCATAAGTAAGTAGGGTGATTAAGTGGTCCAGATCCCCGTGAGCCTCCACTCTTGAAGCAGTACCTTTCCTTCAGCTCATGCCTATGACCATATGGGGATACCTAATGCAGTTGATGGAGGAAGAAGAAGACAACATTTAATTCAGGGATGAGATTTGGTTCAGATACATTTTCTCAATGGAAGAAGTTTGGGTGGTGCTCCGAACAATCTACTCTTTGTGGAAAGAGAAGTAGCCTGTGGTAGAATTGTTATGTATCCTAGAGGAGTGGATAATGATCTGGTGCTTTAGTCAAGTGCTTAGAAGAAGTATTGGTAGATCAGGCATAAGAAGGTCCAAGGAAGAATCATATGGACAAATCCCTGGGAACAATTGTGAAGATCTTTGATGGAGTCAGCTAGTTGATGTCAGACAGACTATAATTTGGCCATGAATGGAGCAATGGATAGATAAACAGAACAGTATGGTGACAGGGACAAAGGCTCTGCCTGGGTCTACTATACTAGTCTGGGGACCACAGAAGTTTATTCAAGCTAATGCTGCTACCAGATGTTCAACTTTCAACAACAGAGACTTAAGCTCAGCTCTGCAAATGGCAACATCTTTTGAGGAGTCCAACCAGCAGTTTGATGGCAGTTTGATTCCACTAGGCCCCTTCAACCTGTACAGGGCAGTTATTCACCTTAACTAAAATTAACACACACATATTCAAAGTAAGGGTTTGCCTATTATGCTCATAGGACCTCAGCTGGTATCACTATTCAAGGATTTACACAGTATTTTATCCACTGACACAGGATCCCATACAATATTGCATAAGAGCAATCTATAGCAAAAGACGTGTGGTGGTAGCCACTGACCATAGAATCCAATGATTCCATCACATAGTACATCAACCAGAAGTTGCTGGCCTGGTAGAACAATGAAACATTCTACGGAAAGTACAGTTGAAACACCACCTTGGAGATGATATCCTAAAAGCATAGAGTACATAGTTCTAAAATGTGGTAAACACACTAAATCAATGACCTATAACGTGGTGTTGTGTCCCTTTAAGGTAGAATACATGGGTCCAGAAACAAAGAAATAAAAATACAAATGGCTCCATTTACCAACACTTCTAGGGATCCACTTGAGTTATTTTTGCTTATCATCCCTGAAACTCAGTTCTGTGGGTTGCTTAGGGGTCCAGGTTTACAGAGAGTGAACACTTCCACAAAAGGACACTGAGTTTCCCATTATATTTTAAGCTATGGCTGCAACATGTTTTTCTCAAGATCTTCATGCCAAAAGGCCACCAGGCAAGGAAAGGAGTCACCATTTAGAAAGGTTTATTGATGCTGACCGTCAGCAGGAGGCAGGGCAAAGAAAAATATGTTTGGCGTCTAAGGGATCCCTTGCAATGATGCTTGCCCAACTTTGTCAATAAGTAGTCAAATGCAGCAGCCATGGCTTAAGCAGATCATAGTGATCAGTGGCTCAGATCCCATAAATGTAAAATTCTGTGTCATCTCACTAGTTAAGACATGTAGATCAGCAGAGATGGCAGAAAGAGTGAGGGGAATCTATAACGGGTGATAGAGGAGGGAGACAAAGACTATCATTTGCAGCTTCAGAACAAACTGCAGTGGGGTGCAGCTAGACGGCCTGCAGTTTATCTGATCACTTTTCCTTTTGTGTGCTTCCCAGGAAAAGTGCCACACCAAAATCCTGAAGGAACTCTCCAAGAACTTACATGATGCACATGGAGCTGCAAAGCACAAGGAATAGATGGTAGCAGATGCTCTGGTGAGCCATGCAGATTATTTGCCCCAGTCCCAGGACTGAAACATTCATTCTCCCAGCTACTGGGAGTATTAGAAGCTGAGAGTTCTCACCTGAGTTCAGCCACAGCCGAAGAGAACACTTCACCCAGGGTAAATTTCTCTTCCTGGGGCAGCCTGAACCTTAATGACTGGCCACTGTAGGGCATAAAAGCTTTCCTCCTTTCCTTAATTTCAGATAACTCAGAAGAGACATCCCAGCAAATGAGCTCTCCGTGCTATCAGCTGAGCAGTGAGGCACACTCAACCCCTGCTCAACAGTGCTTCTTTTAATCCCCTATTCTGGACAATAAACTTCCTGCAAATCTCTGCCTCAGAGTCTGTTTCCTAAGAAATCTAACTTGTGACCCCCTGCAACAGGCAACACCACTGTTGCGAGAAAAATGAGGCAAATGATGGGAGAACCATTCTGCAGATGTGCAGATAGCTGTAGCATCCTCCAACCATAGACAGCTACAGCTTTGATATAAAATATTTCTTAACACATGTAAAAATCCCAAACAATATGTATCTAAACTAAATTACCAGAAAAATAAATTTCTTTCCTCATCATTGACTTAATAGGATAAATAATATGGGAGCTAAGGAAAGTTCCATTTATATACAATGCAAATGAAACTGAATAAAGAATTTCATTCATTTCTTTATGAGATGTCAAATTAAAAAGCTGATAGGAGAGCTAAATGAACTGAAACAGGATGAACAAAAAAAATCCCACATTATTTTTTGATTGCTGGTCACAAACATTAAAGGGATTATCAGAACTAGGATTTAACAAGCTAATCAAAAAGAAGCAGAAACAGATGAGCATTAATTGCATTTGTATTTGAAACCAAATACAGAGAAAATATTTTAAGAAAATGGGGCAATACCAGTGATAATGTTAGAGGAGCTAAAAACCATTTCCCTAAACACATCTTTCCTAGATATCCAGATTGTTTATATGGCCACGATACCACTGGAGTTTCTCTCCCATAAGAATCTTTAGCTTTGTTACATCTGAATGTTCTCCTAGAGTAGCTTCTTCTCGGACATGATTCTAATTGAATTATTAGATTAGGCATAAATTGTGTCAGGTATAAATACAATCTAATCTAATCATAATTCTTATACCTAAATATTTACCTTTGCTGGGATCTCATAAGCATGCTATCTCAGGGTCATTTATGATCCAGTGTTTTTACCTTTAACTAGAAAACTTTCTTTTAAATACAGCTCTTCTAATATCCTATCAATAAGGTTTTGCCATCTCTTGGGCATACAGAGGAAGTCAGTACTGGTATTACACTGGAAGAAATTAGAAGGGGAACTCATTTTGTATTTTCATTGCAAATTCTATCACTTTAATGTTCAAAGTTATTCCAAAATCAAACTACATAAAATACTGTACAACTATACTAAACATATCTAGTCTAGGGTTCTTTTCTAGCTCTACCTTGAGTGAATTACTTACACTTGTCTTAGTCTCCTCCTCTATAATAAAAATATCACAATTGTACTTGGTCCACCTTAAAGACTTACTAAGAGACATTAATTAACATGAATGCAAAGGTTTAAGTGTTAAATTCATGTCCTCAATAAAAAACAAAATAAAACAAACAACCCAAAAAAACAGCTAGGTTGACAATTTTAAGCACAATAGAAGAAGACAATAAATTTTCAAATGCATGACCTTTATAGTGAAAGTATCTTTCTTCTTTGGGATCAGAGACTTGACTTTGGCTATTCTCTTCAGTGTCAAGAGGCAGTGAAGATTTCCTGAGGCCCTCCAGTTTTTCTTTCCCTCATAATAGAAAGAAAATCAAGCCTTATAATACAATCAAGAGCTCAGTCTTCTTAAAAAGCTTCAGCTCAGTGATTGATTATACATCTGGTTTGGTGACAGAAATGTTTTCTTGAAATATACATTGAAATTGCTTATTTTGAGAGCTTATTTTCCCATTTTGTTCACTATTCAGAGGTTCTGTTTGTTTTCCCCATTGGCATAGGATCATTTATTTATTTCATTAGATCATTGAGTTGCTATTGTATTATCTCTATTTTCAGTTCAATCCAACCAAGGGGAAAATTCTAATCAATGGTCCAAAGATCATTGCATCCTGACACCATAGCCATGTAGCATTAATGATTAGAGAAGTCGTCAGTTCACCCATCAGTCTTAGGCCTCCAGCCAGAATCTTTCACGCCCCATTACCTTGGGAATATTGCTAAATGCTATTTTCTCCTTTTTCTTTTATTTAATGTTTCTCTGAACAGTGTGTTTCAGGTAGTATATTTTAAATACAGTGGCTTAGGAAAGCAACAAAATGCACCAAATCATCATTTGGACATACTTAGTCTCTCCATCCAAACAGCATGCTGTTACTTCTACTCTGCAGCAGCAAGCTTATTCTTTGAAGAAACTGAACCACAGACTCTAGTATCTGTTATAAAAGATATCAGCCATAGCTGATGAGTTTCCATTCTAAAAATAGGAATTAAGTGACAGTTTACAGGTTGAATGGGGAGCCCATCTTACCCTAGTTGTTATCAGGATGCTAGCAGCCAGGCTTATAACCCCGAAAGGGAGATTAACGGATTCTTTCAGAAGAAACTAACCCGAGAAAAAAGATCTTCAGAGGCTGATATTTTTTGTCTCCAAGAAAATGGCTGCCAAGAGTATTTGGATGGTGAAAGACTCTATAAATGAACAGAGAAGCCAACCAGTTGACAAAGTCACCTAACATTGAGGGTGTCCTTAATACTTCACTCTTAAACATAAAGAGAGCTGAGGGTCACCAAATATTTGATGGAGGCTCCAATATGAAAGACAGAGACCAAAAGAAACTGAAAAAGAAAATGAACTCAAGGGAAATAGCCATACAGAAAGAAGAGCAACCTCAAAAAGGAAAAAACAAAAACAAACTACAATTGATATTATTAAAGAGATGAGAAGATCCTGTGCACATAAGAAGGGAAGGTTTAAAAACGGAATCATAAAAAAGGTAAGATCTTGGTACTTAAACATAAAATTACTTAATTTTTTAATATCAGTAGATGTTTGGAAGATACATTTGATGACATGATCCAGAAAAAAAGATTAAACAGACAAAGAAAATAGGAAAGAAAAACTAGGAATATCACAGGATAAACTAATATCACGAGATCAACTATTCTAATAAAATTTCCAAGAAAAGAGAACTTGAAAGAAAAATTACCAAGGAAAAACTACCAATAATAAAAGCCATCCACCAATACAAACTATCCCGTAATTTTAAGTCTCAGCTATAAAAAGAGGACCCTAATAGTTTTCAGAGAGAAAAAATATATATCATACACAGAGGAATAAGAACTAGAACACATCAGATATCTTAAGACCAACAGTGATAGTCAAACAATGTCTTAAAAATTCTGAATGAAAATCTTGAATTCAATACTTCATATTCTCATCATGCATTAATTGTGTGAATTTTTAAAAGCATTTTCAGAACTGCAAGTTCTCCAAAAGTATGTCTCCATTGCCCTCTTTTGACAAAGTTACTGGTGAATATGTTCCACTAAAACAAGAAGGTAAACTGAGAAAGCAAGACAACATGGGATCAAGAAAACATAAGTCTCAATCCCAGAAGAGAGGTGGAAGGGATTCCCAGGGTGACGGCAAAAGAAAACATAGATGAGACTTGTTAAGAACAAGTCTAGATTGAAGCATAAAGGACGTTAAGGAGAGAACTCCCCAATAGTACAAATGGAAATAATAGAGTAAATAACATATTTGGCCATTAAACATTAAACAGGAACGCTTTCAGTTTTTCTGCATAGCTTAGTGTGGGAATGAACTAGTGATAGTTAATTAAAAAGCAAGCAAATTATAAAAATAAAGCAATTATAAACTGATGCTTCCTATGCTGTTCAGGGTGGTAAGGTATTTTTATGTTATATACTAAAAATAACAGCCACAGTTTTTCAGAATCTTCTATGTCAAACATACTTTGTCTCTCATCTCTGAACCCTTGAAAGTAAGAATTATTATTTTACAGATGAGAAAATCAACACTCAGAGAAGCTAAAAGACTTGCCCTAAGTCACACAGTTAGCAGGAAGTGAACTGGGATTCAAATCTATATTCTAACGTCTATGTTTTTTCTAATAAAGCATGCTTAACTGGCATGCGGATACATACATATTCATATTGCACACATTAAATGCAGTGTTACAAACCATGCTAATATATAGTATTGCTTTTGTCTTTACTTGTGCTATGTATGTATGTGTGTGTGTATTTAGGTAGATAGGTATGAGTAGGTACGTATATGTAATTTTCTCAACTAGATTATTAGTAGAGAGGAATTATATATTCAATACTCAAAGTTACTGTTTTTGTGGGTCATCTATAACTTAGCAGAGAATCTTACACACAACAAGCTTTCAGATGCTGTTCATCTGCTGATCATTTTCTGAGCTCTAAAGAAAATCTTTTCAACATAAAAAATATGTATAGCATGAATAAGTGAAATAGTCATATTCTTACATCTATTTCCTTAGGACATTACTCTCAAAGTATTTTTAATTTAAAAATGAAATACTACGTGTGGTAGGTAACAGTTTTTACATTTGTCTGTGCTAGGAAGAATACAATTATACAGTAGACTTTCAATACCAACTTGACCTTGGATATCATTAGATGAAGTGCTATAGTAAGATTTAATTATGAGTGCCAGATTTCAGAAATTTGTACATCTAGGGAATGTCCAGAAAAGTAAGAGATAGAGTGTCCACAAAAAAGTTTGGTTTTATAGAAGCTAAGAGAGGGTTTCTAGAAAGAAGAGTTAATCAACCATTGAACACTACTGCAATGATTCCAACAGATTCTACAACATGAATGCTGTGTTGCAGAATCTGTCTTGCAGAGAGAGGTAGATGAGGTGGAAGCCACACTGGAGTGTTTATTTTACGACTCCCCACTAAAATGTAAGCTCCATAAGAAGAAGGAGGGTTTTTTTTTTTCCCCTTCCTTGTGCTATATACAATGCTGGAGAGAGGAGGCACTCCACAATACTTTAACTTATTGAATTTTAAGCAAAAGTATATTCCAGTTCCTGTGCTAAGTTGCTAAGTGCTGGGATTTAAAAAGAGAAAAACATATTTTTCCCCAGGTGGTAATGAGTTCTATAGAGAAAAAGTAAGAAAAGAGGAAAGAGGACAGGGACCGTAGGAGACAAGAGGGGTAGATCACAATTGCCAATGAGCAAATCGGGAGGCCGCTTTAAGACAGTTATGTTTGCACAAAACATGAATTGGCTGAGGAGGGAAGACCTAACAAAATCTGTGAGAAGTGCATTCCAGATAGAGGGAAAAGTTAACCCTTGATGTTCTGATGTGAGACTATGCCTAGAATATTTGAGAAACAACAAGAAACAAAGAATTGATTATTATAATTGTTATTAAAATTTGCCCAAACACCCTATGAGGTAATTCCTAGCTTCATCTTGCAAATAATGAAATGGAGATTCAGAAGAGTCACCCTGTAAGTAACAGGTTTCCTTCCACAAAGTAATGCTTGCTGTGGGCCACCATTTCTCAATAGTGGCACTCTTGATATTTTGGGCTGGATAATCCTTTGTTGTCAGGAGTGGTCCTGTGCATCACAGGCTTCTATCCACTATATGCCTCTACCCACTATATGCCTCTACCCACTATATGCCACTACATGCCAATAGCACCCCTCTCCCCACAAATCCCACGTGACAAAATTTCTCCCGACATTTTAAAATGACCACTGGGGGCAGGGAGAGTGAAATCATCCCTGGTTCAGAACCACTGTCACAGAGTAGTAAAGATAACAGGCAAGGCATCATTCTAAATGACTGACAGTTAACTTAGGCCCTATTTTTAAGAAATGACCAAATTAGTTGCAGCACAGTGATGATATTTAATCCTATTAATGGTCATTTTATGCATAATTGATTGACTCAGCTATGAGGCATTTGAATCAGCTGGAGAGACAGCCCCAAATACTAAATTGACTAGAGTGAGCTTATGCTTTGCATTAATCAACAATGCCCTATGTGCATGTAAAACTGAAAGCACACCATGGAAATTCTGAGCAATTTTACCATGAGAATATTTATGTGCACATTTTATTAGCTTAATTCATTTTATTAAAGAGCATAAAATATATTTTATATTCAAAGTTTTAGGACAAAGCTATCATTAGATTTTATTAATTTTCCAAACAAATCAATCTCAGTGTAATTAACTCTTAATGAATATACCCTCACTTCACAAATCTTGAACTCTCCAACTACAATTTATATACCCCACAACTATTATAACAGAGTTAGTATGTTTTAAAATACTGTCTATGCCAATTTATTGAGGGTGTGGCTTGGGGATATATTCATTCAAGTTTGCCTTATACTCCTTAGTAAAGAAATACATCATTGTGAATTAAGGAGGCTCAATTTTCATCATTTAAGTAAACATACATAACTTTTCCCTGCCTCATAAAGATAGATAACTATATAACCATTAGGCCCATCCTTGTCTTAATGATAAATGAATGGCATCATGGAACTGTTTAAGCACTGCACTGGGTAAAGCAGCCCTGAGTGCATTCAAACATGAACTGAGGAAAGGCAGTTCAGAAGCTTTCGACAGGCCTTAACCTTACAGAATGTGTACCGTCCCTGGCCACCTGAACAGAGCCTGCGGCTGCTGGGCCAGTGGAAGAAGCTTACACACAGCTTTGTTTCCCACCTGGCACTGAAAGCTTTCCCACCAGACTGAAGACATACAAGTATGTTAAGAGAAGGGACTGTGCACTGGAGCTGTTGTTTACAACATGATTTGGGCTAATTAAAAATTATAATACATAAAAACTAGGGAGAGCTTAGCAAAGAAAGTGAAGTTAAATCCTAATGCTGTTTAATCAAGCACGAAGTCATGAGATCTAAAAAATATTTTGAGCCTCTGAAAATATTCATATTAGAACATTTACTACAAACCTATTATATTCCTAGACACAGAAAGAGATCATGAAGTATATCATTTTTTACTTTCAAGTTGTTTTTAAAAGCTCAACACAATTGAGACACCTTTCTTATAACTAAACTGATTTATACTGCAAAAGTTATGAAGTCAGAATCATATAGAGCAAATACATTCCTTATGTCTCTCAAAATTTGGGCTACCATCCTAATGTTATGTATGCAAGTAATGTTTTCATTTTCCCCTTATAGGATACTTATTATTTAATTTGAGGCCATCTAGTAATATTACCCTATGGTTATTTCCAGAAAACATAATAAAATTCTAATATTTGAGTTAACACAACATATTCTCATCATTATTTTCACCAAGCAAAATTTTTAATTTTAACTGCTGTTTGCTCCTTCTCTCTCTCTCCCCCCCTCCCATTTCATTTCATTTTATTTTTTTGGTCCACTGACATCTCCTAAAAAAGAATGGTGCTGAAAAGAAGGAACTCTGTATCAATAGTTGGGGACTTGGTTTATTGAATATTACTTTCTTAATATGCCAAAAGCTGATATTTTAAGTAAAACCATTTCTCTATTTTCATTATAGATCTATGGATTAATATAATAAATACAGAGAGGAATTTTATGCAAGTTGTGAAAAGAAAATAGGACTTTGAGCAAGGGGGGGCATTTTTAGTTGTGATAGTTTTATGAGATACTATGCATTCCAATGACTCTCATAAATCCAGGAATTCAAGCATAGCACAGTGAGTTCAGATAAGATCCACAAGTGAATGACTAATTTTTTAAGCAAGTGCAACTTGTATTACTATTGCAATAAACATAGTTATTACCAGCAGAGTGAGGCAATTTTGCAGCCTTTTTAGTAAACTCTCTTCCCATTTCCTTACCTTTTAAAATCCATGTAAACAAGTGAAAGATATTTCAGGACAGATTGCACGCATCCCCCTTTATTTTTTTAATACAGTCTTTTGTTCATTCTAGAAGAAAGGGTTTAATCTAGAGTGCTGTTGGCAATTAATGAGACTCATTCTTGATAATAGTGCTTAGCAGAATGTTTCTTTTAAGATGCTTAATTGCAAATTATTCTTCAACACTAAAAGAATATGCTAAATCAAAGCGCTTGTTTCTGTGTTTTTATTTTTCCTTTTCACCAGCACTGCAGAAATAATTTAAGCATATTTTACCAAAACTTTAAACAGGGAAAAAGTTTACTTTTCTCTCAGAGTATTGTTTAAGTGAAATGTGAAGGAATGTTCCTGTGTGTGAGAGAGAGAGAGAGAGAAAGTTTCCAAAGTTCTCTGAAAAATATCAAGATCTGATAAAAACATTTAAATGAGATAGTAGTAGCAATCCAAAAAAGTAATTCACCACATGCTTTATGGCATAAGTGCTATTTCTAAGAGGAGAGGAAAGAATAGTCCTCAAATGTCAGCATGAATGTAAGCTGTCAAAACAGCAAATGCATCTAGAGGAAAGACTGCCTTCAAAAAGCTGGGCATAAAGGCGAGATAAAGTAATGAGGTGTGACTGACATTTCATACTGAGATTCATCATGTTGTCACTACAACAATCAAAAGTTGACTCCCTTGGGGTATGATGCCAGGTGTGCAATATCGAGTTGATTGATCTCTACTATTATCTTAAAGTAAACAAGAGGGGATAAGGAGGTTTTCTGCCCAACTCCACTTTTACTTGATTTACAACCCTGACTAACCTTATTAGACATAGGTAAAGCATCACTAATTGCAGGCATCAACTTGGAAGTTGAATGACCAAGAATAATGTGTTTGACCAATTAATTGAATATCACATTTTTAACTTATCCATAGACGCAATAAAAGCAACATCTTCCCCATTTTAACCTACTCGCTTCTTCTGTAACATAGTCACAGTTATTCATGAAAAAGAAAAAGAGAACTACTTAGTATAGTTTCAAGATGATTCAAATATTAACTAGGAGTCTGATCAAGAGTTTCTTAATTAAGGTTGCTGTTGCCTTAGAATAAGCCTGTCTACAATACTTACAGTACAGCTAATATACCTTAATGAATAAGCATGATATAGTTTAAAGAATACTGTCAAAGGAAAATCACATACAATATTCAAAGGGACTGAACCATCTTTCTCCTTACTGCATATTAACCTTGCATATAAATTCAATTGAACTTAAAAGTATAATTTGCTTTTGTCCTAATATTAAGTACTCAGAAATGTTTTCTCTTTATTCTGATTGCAAATTAGATTAGTATGCTCGCAATTGATTTCCTTTCAGATAGTATAAGGCTTTTCTCTTCATTTTCAAACAAAGATGGAAAATCAGTGTAATTATAGCTCAGTGACACTGTTGTAATGGGAAGAGATGTAGATGATACCTTAGTTAATACCTGAAAAAAATCAATTATCTATTCCATTAAAGAGGTTTCTCAATAATTTCCAAATGTAGAAACCATTTTTCTGTAAGCTTTACCTTTCAATTTCTGGCTCTATTTTGTGGCATCCACCACATGAATGGAAAAGCCAATTTAAAAAAAGAATACTCAAATATGTACTGAGCTTCTATCATGTGCCATGCCCTGTACTAGGTATTCTGAAAATAAAAGAAACATGAGATAATTATGCAAGCTATTCAAGGCAAAAGCAGTTATAATAAAATATTTTTGATAAAGAGATTTCTAATGAATTATACAAGCATTTTACTCTATTCTCTTTATTTGGTAGATGTCTTTATAAACACAAGTCAGTATGAAAATGCATCTCCTATTGCCATAACATAGTCACTATGATTCATGAAAAAAAAATTGAAACAATCCTTATTACACCTTTTTCCCTAACTTTCATTATATACCAAATTATTCCAAAACATAGTGGCTTGAAACAACCCATTATATTCACAGACCCTGTGGCTCAGGAACTCAAATAGGGAATAGTAGAAGTATATATTTTTTGCTCTATGGTAGATGAGATCTCAACCAGAGAGACTCTAAAACTGTGAGAAACTTAATGAGTGGGCCTAGAACCATTTGCAGCTCATTCATTTCCTTATCTGGCATTAGCCTGGGCTAACAGGAACACTAGGATCGCTGTTCAGAAGATATGCATGTAGTATTTTTGTGGCTTGGCTTCCTCACAGCATGGCAGTTTCAGAATAGTAAGACTTCTAATATAGTAATTCAGGGTTTCAATTGTGAATATTCCAGGGATCAATATAGAAGATACAATTGTGACTGTATAAATAGAAAAATGAATAGCACAGCACCTTCAGCCATTTAAAAATATCAAACTGCTTCCTGAATACATTTAATTCCATTTATACCTATAATTTGCTCACTGCATCAGTTTGTACAATTTAAATCTTGGTTTGATTTCCGCCCTACATGGAAGTGGCCTTTGGTATTCCTTGGTTCTCAAGTGAAACACATTTATCATGATGAATTAATAAGCTAGAATTCTAATTATAATTGATCACAAGTTAGTGTCACTGACCTCAGTCAAACCTTCAGTTTGCAATCACTTTGGGTGAGCAGAGTAATTAGACCCTGGGTTCTGAGGTGATACCACCAAACTACTAACATCTTGCCTAAAGCAATGCTTTCCCTTGCTTTTTCACCTCTCTATATCAATACTCTAACTGTTATAACAAATCAGAAGCATGTTTTCTGGGGATACATAGCCCACCTTTGGAAATATTTTTATACCTAGACACTTCCTCATATATTTACTCATTCTTATATTCTTTTTTTTTTAGTAACACCCCCACCTTGTTACTTCTTATCACACGAAGAATAAAATCCAGTCTCTGTTCTTACAGCCTAAAAAGTCATGTGTGTTTTTTTGTTTTGTTTTGGTTTGTTTGTTAATATTTGAAAGTCGTTTTACCATTTGTCTCCTTTGATTGACTATAATCTCCACAAGAACTGGGACATTCACTATCCTATACCTAGTCCTACATTAGTACTTGTTTCATAGAAATAATTAAATATGTATAGTTTACACTGAATTAATCAATGTTTAGTCCAATTCAAGGCAAGACTAAAACTCTACTATCTTTAGGGATTTAGGGTCATCTTTCAGAAGGAACAACATTTATTTATTTATTTAGTAGAAAAATGGAAAAAGACCATTTTAGAAGGCAAATAAATCTCATCGGTAACTTAAAAGACACTGGGTCAGATTTTCAAAAGGAAATAAGTACAAGGATGTATGTGTTCAGGCAAATTAAAAACGTGGTCAAGCATTATGGCTGTAAGATCAACTTTGTACTAATGTTCCCAAGTTTTAAACAGCAACTATTTAAGGATGTTTTTATTTGCCAGCATATGATAATAGATTGAACTCTGATGACAGCATTTGCACTAAATTCATTTAGGCAATCAATGATAACATGAGAAAGAATGCTATCCTGCATAAAGATGGGGCTAAGCTGAGAGCTATCATAGAGAAAGAATTAGCTAGTTCTGGTTCATGAGATTGAGATGTCAGAAAAAAGGAAAAATTAATTCTACTTCCAGAGTCTGAGAGACTGTATCTCACAATGGTTGTGTTGGCAGAATGGGAAACCACTTTAAAAAAAAAGAAAGAGCCAATTTTACATGAAAGATAATTAGTTTGCCTTTTGAGAGAATACTCAAATGGAAATATTCTATTAAAAACTGAAAATATTTGAGTGTTGAGCTAAAGATGTATGTAGCTGCTTTGATCAGATTTCTAAAGATGCCCTCCACCCAAAGATTCCTGGGTATTTAATGAAATAGTAATCTAGGTACTGTGGTGAAGAGATTTTGTAGATGGAATTAAAATTACTATCAATTCAGTTTAAGATAAGAAAAATATCCTGGATTACTCAGGTGGGCCCAGTTTTATCACATGAGTCAGAAGAGTCAGTCACAGAAAGATGCAACTTAAGAGACAGGCAAAGGAGAGATGAGGCAAAGTTAAAGTCAGAGAGATTTGAAGCATGAGAATGACTCAACCCATTGTCGCTGACTTTGCATATAGAGAATGGAGGCCATGTTCCAAGGAATGGAAGATGTCTCTAAAAGCTGAAAATGATCCCTGGTTAACAGCTAGCAGGGAAATGGGAACCTCAGTACTACAACTGCTTGGAACTGAATTCTGATGATATGTTACGTCAGCTTGGAAAAAGGTTGAACACAGAGCTTCCAGGAAAAAATGCAGTCCTGTTGACACAGTGATTTCATGAAGCCAAGAACAAAGAACCAGCTTAACTACTTTGTGCCTAGACTTCTGACCTACAGAACACTTAGATAATAATGTGTGTTGCTTTAAGCACCTAAACCTATAGTAATTTATTACGACAGCAATAGAGTTTCTACACAGCAGTGACTCAATGAATACCACTTAAGTGACAACATAACTGAAGCACACAGAAAAGAGAGAAGAGTTTCTGGTTTAAGATAAAGCTTTGGGAGTCCTACTTAAAATGAGTAGATGACTGGAGAGAGTGGGGTCAGTGAAGTCACACCAAACAATGTGGAGGGAATGCATGAATGGTCAGTGATCAAAAGCACATTTGACAATTATAGAACTATTCAGGGTCATGCAAATAAAGGCAGCTAAAAACAGGAGTGGATGACCAATAAGTTAATGTTACAGTAAAGTCAAGCAGGGCAAGGATGAAGAAAAGGTCACTATTTGAGGAAATCACTGGAGCTGGAAATGAAATTTGAGGAATACGAAAGGAGTGGCAAAGAAATAGTTTGTGACAAGTATAGATTGCTTGCTTTAGGAGTTTAGATATATGAATGCATATAACAGTGAGTCTGCAGGAGAAAAGGCAAGGAGTAACTGAAATAAAAGTGACTTCAGTACACAAGATGACCCTGTTTTACCAAAGAACTGTCAGTATTAATTATCACGTTTACATTATGTTTTCATTAGGTGAAAGCGAAACCTTCTACTAATTCTTAAAGTGCTCACAAATGCACAGAGGGAGGCATGGTGGAAAGAAGAAATGCTGGGGCAAACTTCGATCTAAAAACCTGAGCAAGTCCTTAACATTCCCAAGTTTCAGCTTCCTCAGCAAACATGCAGGGCTAATAATACATGCTCATTAACTTATCATTACGTGAGAAAACATGTGCAAATCACCTAGCATAGATTCAACAATCTGAACCAGCCCCAAAGGTTCCAAATTGTATACCATTCTTATGGTAAGGGCAACCTTAATGCCTGTCCCAGAGGTTTGAGAATTGAGAACCCAAATGGGTCTACAGCTGGACAGAAAGCCAATTTTTGGTCTGGATAGTTTCTTTACGCTTCCAATGGTTCCTAATAAATAAACTATATCACCAGCCTTCCTGAGTCTCCAGCTGGCAGATTGCAGATCATGGGACTTGTCAGCCTCCATAATTTCATGAGCCAATACTTTAAAACAAATCTCTTTACAATGCCTTATAATAAACAAACCAGTATCTTATATATATAATTCTCATATTCTCTCTCTCTCATATGAAAGATATAGATATAGATGTAGATGTAGATTTATAGATATATCCTATTAGTTCTGTTTCTCTGGAGAACTCTGACTAATGCATTTAATGTCACTGAAATTTTGGGGAAAAAATGCATGATAGGTTGTAAAATGGATCATATAAATGAAAAGAGAATTACTGAATTATTCTCTTCTAATACTTACTAGGTTGAAAAAATTGCATGGGGTTCTTTCTACCTTCTCTAAGTCCAATCCTATAAAAAAAATAAAACTAGAGGGAATTTGATATCCTAAATTTAACGTAAAAACACCTGAGAAAACAAAAGGCAGATGTGATGTGCCCATGTGGAGAAATGTAATAGTATAAATGATAACTGTCATATCAGTGAAAACATATTGTAAAATGAAAAATATAAAAGCCTATTTACTAGAAAAAAAGGAACAGTAATTCAAGAAGATACCAAATCATAAATACATATGCAACCAACATTACAGCCTTGTACTATTTAAACACATTAACAGAAATAGAAAAATAGACAGATCTATAATTTTAGTTGGATATTTCACATGCACCTGAAAACCTGCTGGTCAAATGAAAAGAAACGCAAGCAAAGTGATACAAATAAGCAAGGAAATAAGGAATAAGTAGAGATTTAGAAAGCAAATACCATGAGAAATGAAAAATATACACCCATATATATCTTTTATGGAGATTATATATGATGCATATATAATATATACATATATATGCAACATATATTATATATGTCATATATATGCAACATATATACTACACATAAATATAGATATCATATATGTTGCAGAGAAGAAAGGCCACATTTGAGAACACATGAAATATTCACAGAAGTCAGCTATGTATAAAGGCCATCAGAGGAGCCATAATAACTAGAATGAATCAACATTATGCAGTCTAATAAAATTTAAAACAAACAATAAAAATATAACAAAAGAAAGTTTAAAAAATCCTGGAAGCTAAAGGACATAACACAAATAAATCTATTTTACACATAAAATAATATAAAAAATAAAAAATATTTTAAATTAAGTGACAATAAAATAACTAGCAACCAAATTTGTGAGTCAAAGCAGTGCATAACAGAAACTTCATACTCTTAAATACATTTATCAAAAAATAAGAATGAAAACAAAAGAACTTAGTGTGCAATTTTATAATCCAAAATGAGAGCAACAAAAGCAAAAGCAGAAGAATATGGAAGGGGAGGGGGAGAAAAAAGAGGATGCAGAGGAGGCGAAAGAGGCGGCAAAGGAAAAAAGAAGAAAGATATGGCAACTCCTGGAGAGATAAACATAAAACTTTAAACTAAAAGCCTATTTATTTCAGTTCCTTTTTCCCAGTACATCATGTCCAGATTTCATTTAAAAAAAAAAAATACTAGGCATACTAAAAGACAAAAAACACAGTTTGAAGAAACAGAAATGGCAATTATTTTGTAATTATCAGACCAGAAAAGGAGGAATGTTAGAGAAGAAACAAATAAAGGTAAGATAAAATATATTATTTTTCTTATTTTCTTAACTGATCTACTAGAGAACAATTTACTTACACTTAAAATAGCCACAATGTATTCTGTGATTACAGCTAATGGATAAGTGAAATGAATGAGAGCGATGTCAAATGGTGTTATTTAAAAGAGGACTTGGGTTAGTTGTAAATGTATATTGCAAAGTTGAGGGCAATGATTAAAACAAGTTTAAAAAGAAGATAATTGATATGTAAGACAGCAAATAAAATGGAATCATAAAAAATGTTTGTTAAATGCAGAGAAGACAGAAAAAGAATAGGAAAAAAAAGGAACAGGGCCTCCCTGGTGGCGCAGTGGTTGAGAGTCCGCCTGCCGATGCAGGGGATACGGGTTTGTGCCCCGGTCTGGGAGGATCCCATATGCCACGGAGCGGCTGGGCCCGTGAGCCATGGCCGCTGAGCCTGCGCGTCCGGAGCCTGTGCTCCGCAACGGGAGAGGCCACAACAGTGAGAGGCCCGCGTACAGCAAAAAAAAAAAAAAAAGGAACAAAAGGCAACTAAACAGAAAACAGTAACAAGTATGACAGATATTAATCCAACTATATCAATGATTACTTTAAACATCAATGGTCTAAATACACTAAAAAAAGAAAGACTATCCATCAGAAACCCAGTTAAAATATAAACACACAGATAGATTAAAAGCCAAGGGATGGAAAAAGATACACCATGCTAACACTAAACAAACAAAAGCCAGAGTAGCTATATTCATCTCAGACAAAGCAGACTTCAGAGCAAGGAAAATTATCAGGAATAAAGAGGAGCATACTGACCACTGATGTTGAAGGATCACACTCAAAGCTAGAAAGAGACAGACAGACAGACACAGATTACGTACAATGAAACATCAAATTGAAAGCACAATCATATTAGCAAGAAGAGTCCAAAGACAACTGAATAACTTTTAAAAGACTGAGGAATAATAATAGCCAACCTAAACATTCTACAACTATAAAAATTATCAGTTAAGATTAAGGATTAATTAATAATATTTTTCAGCGATACAAAGAATGAGTTAACTACTCAGAATTTTTTGTTGCTAAAAAATTAAAGAATATGTTTCAGGAAAAATAACTTGAATTAGTAAAATTAAATAAGGATTACCTATGACTAAATTTGAGGGAGAGAGTTGTTATAAAACAAGTTGTTATAAACCAAAACCCCTGAAAAATGTTGACGTAAAAAAACAAAAAAAAACTAGAGTGGAGATACCAGAGTTCAAATAGTCTAAGATAAAGAAAGAAATTGATTACACTTATATTTTGTTGTGTCAAGGAAGCATACTAAAAATTTAAGTGGAATTACTAAAAAACCAGAAATAAAATGTAAATCCCAAAGTAATATAGACTATGAACAGGAATAAAGATCATCATTGATCAAACAGAAAAAAAAACAAAAAGAAAAGGAATTTTAAAGAACACAAGAATAAGAGACCAATAATAAATCTAAATATATCAATAAACATAATAAGCATGGCAGATTACATTATTGTTCAAAATATTTGCTTCCCCTTCTCACAAGCTTGGCCATATGGTTTGTTGAGTAACACAAAGAACTGAATTGTGAAATCAAACTCAAGTGAGTCAGACACTGTACCCAGTATCAAACTGTATAATAATTTCAAGGATACAAATAATCAAGTGACTCAGATAAAGCAGAGAGAGTTCTGGGACATGCTGAGCAGCTCCCAGGTCCTTCCTTCCCACATTGAACATGCACTCTTGGCCAAGAATAGATAAGATGTCTAAGTGAGGTACAAACATTATTACCCCAAACATCAGTGAACATTTTGTTTATGAATTATCTCCAATTTACCACCAGCTCATGTGATATTTTCCAAGAAGCCATACCTCATAAATCCATAGATTTTATTTTTATTTACTATAAGCCATCTTTAGCCAGCGGCACCCCATTAAGGACTTTCCCTAGTTAATGACTCCCATCCTAGCAAATATCATTAGTGTATTTACCCAGAGATTCAGTTATCATGTTGTCAAGAAGATATGACTAGAAACTTCCCCTTGTTAAACAGAATGATTAAATCACAAGCTAGATTTTTGAATATGTTCTTCCATACTTACAATACTGATTTTGGGGGAGAATTATATTTCCCTATGTCACTGAATTCAGGACTGTCCACGTACTTTGCTTTGGTAAATAAAATGTGTGTGAAAGTGAAGTGTGTCACTTCTGAGTAAAGTTTTAATACCAGCCTGTGGTTTGCCATTTATCTCTTTTACTCTGCCAAGAGAACATAAGTGTCCCAGATAAAGGTTACACTGTTATCCTTGGTTCCAACTGAAAATGACGTGATAGACATGTAGAGTGAGAAAGAATTAAACTCTTTGCTTTAAGTCACTGAACAGGTTGCTTTATTACTGCATCTGATTAGAGAGAATGAGCCAGAGCAAAATTTTAGCATGCTGGAACCTAAAGAGAAAGACTGAGAGAAAGTCCCTGTGGCCATGGAAGGCTAAGAATATTATTTTATCTCATTCAATACTATATTTTTCCTGAATGACACCATATTCCATCTTGGTTATACCCAGAATATCAGTAAATTATTGTATTGATAGTATCATAACAAACAACAGAATAGCCTGGGAGTGACTTATTGATCAAGCGGTATTCATTGTAAAACCACTGTTAGGATCAGTCCTATGTATTTAAGATCTTGCATCTGAATCTACAAAAATCTACTCCTTATTGTATATGCAAGAAATTCTCACAATGTAAACTCTGAATGAAGAATAGAAATTTCTCAGTACATAATAAAACTGCAAAAATTTCCAGTAACATAAAGGGAAGTCTCTTGAATTTTCAGCCTTTTTTCCTTAGCGTTGTAGAAATCTAAGAAGAGTGAACAAATATTTTTTTCATACTGAAGTTCTTTGGTTTTCCATGGAAAATGTTCTGATGTACCTATTCATGTTGTAAGAAGGTCTTTATGATTTTTTTTTTTTTTTTGTGGTATGCAGGCCTCTCACTGCTGTGGCCTCCCCCCGTTGCGGAGCACAGGCTCCAGATGTGCAGGCCCAGCGGCCATGGCTCACGGGCCCAGCTGCTCCGCGGCATGTGGGATCCTCCCGGACCAGGGCATGAACCCGCGTCCCCTGCATCAGCTGGCAGACTCTCAACCACTGCGCCACCAGGAAAGCCCAGTCTTTATGGTTTTTTAGATGAAATCTTTCATCTATATGACCACTCACATAAAAGGTATAGTCCTTGACATAAGCATATATTTCAGATATAATTTGGTCATTTGTAAAATCTAACTCTACCCTTTAAGGCAAGTTAATATCAACATTCCAAGAACACAACTATGTGTAGAAAATAATTTTAAAATGAGTTGCTCTTAAGATTAAGTTTGACTTAATTTTAGTGAGAGGAAACACCAAAATAATATTGACTAAAAATAAACGCTTTCTTTACTCATGTATAAATGAAAGCAGAAACTGTTAGTGTGAACTCCATGATTATAAATAAGAGAGATATACACTCTTTTTCTTAATGATCTGCCATCTTTGAATCATGGTTTCCATCTCATAGCCCAAGATAGCTAGTTTAGCTCAAACTATCACATCTGCCTTCCAGCCAGAAGGAAGGAGAAAAAAGATAGGAGAAGGACATTTCTCCCCTCTTTAAGTATATTTCCTGGAAGTTAAACACTATTTTTTTTTTTTTTTTTTTGCGGTACGCGGGCCTCTCATTCTTGTGGCCTCTTCCATTGCGGAGCACAGGCTCCAGATGCACAGGCTCAGCGGCCATGGCTCAAGGGCCCAGAAGCTCCGTGGCGTGAGGGATCTTCCCGGACCGGGGCACGAACCCATGTCCCCTGCACTGGCAGGCAGACTCTCAACCACTGCACCACCAGGGAAGCCCAAACACTTTTTTTTCTACACTGATCCCACTGAGCAGAACAAAAAGAAAATCTAGCTACAAAGAAGGCCTAGAAATATAGGTCCTATGCTGCACAACCATACATACAGCTATCATTTGGGAGATCAACTGTTGAAGAAAATGAAAATAATATGTAAGGAGGAAAAACTATCTGCCTTAGGAATTTATTTGACTCCGAGAATTTGGATCATTTTCTTCTTTGGATAATTCCCCAGAAAAAAAATCACTAAAAAGATTTTGAACATTAAAAGAGATTTCTGAAATACTTGATAAAAGTAATACTAAAATTTCTTAGTATATTTCCAAACTAGATGGTAGCGCTGAATAGGTGAGCTACGTTTTCCCCTTATTTTGCTGACATTTCCTAACAACCTGACACGTGTAGAAAAAAGATTCTGAAGATCACTTTGGATGGTTTCTTAAATCAAAAGGGTATAAGTTTGTTCAGGAATTAATTATAAGCATCTAATAACATTAGAGAAGGCAGTTAATTTCTTTGTCTTATTCAACGACATACACATGATTCTCAGCACTGCTAAACAACAAACAAAAAAGGCAAATAGCCTATATTGAATAGATTATATTTTGTTCTTAATCTAAGCACATCAGATGGAATATCTCACTTACTACTGACTGATCATAAATAACTGCATTCTTCCCAGTGAGGTACATATTTTCGGGTACTTAATTTTATAGCTTGAATATATTTTTTATTTCTATGAAATTTATTTTTACATTTATTTATTTATTTATTATTATTTATTTACTTATTTTTGGCTGCGTTGGGTCTTCGTTGCTGCACATGGACTTTCTCTAGTTGCGATGAGCAGGGACTACTCTTCATTGCCATGCGCGGGCTTCTCATTGCAGTGGCTTCTCTTGTTGCGGAGCATGGGCTCTAGGCATGCAGGCTTCCGTAGTTGTGGCACACGGGCTCAGTAGTTGTGGCTCGTGGGCTCTAGAGCAGAGGCTCAGTAGTTGTGGTGCACGGGCTTAGTTGCTCCACGGCATGTGGGATCTTCCCGGACCAGGGCTTGAACCTGTGTCCCCTGCATTGGCAGGTGGATTCTTAACTACTCTGCCAACAGGGAAGTCCTACATTTATTTTAAATAAAGTAACAGTGTTTTATATTTATCATGTTTTTTTTTTTTTTTTTTTTTTTTTGCGGTATGCGGGCCTCTCACTGTTGTGGCCTCTCCCATTGCAGAGCACAGGCTCCAGACGCGCAGGCTCAGTGGCCATGGCTCACGGGCCCAGCCACTCCGCGGAATGTGGGATCTTCCCAGACCGGGGCATGAACCCGTGTCCCCTGCATCGGCAGGCGGACTCTCAACCACTGCGCCACCAGGGAAGCCCTATCATGTTCATTTTTATGTTACTTTTTATCTGGTAAATTAATTCCATTATCCATTTTCAGTGGTGACATAAATTCCCTTTTAAAATACATTCATATAAATAAACTGAGCCATGCTGAATAAGTATATTAGGCATGAGTGGTAGTTGGATATGGCAAAAATGTGAATGTGTAAACAAATGACTGACATTTAGACAACATGGAGAAGTACTCATCCTTGAAACAACCTCTCATACATAGTATTTAAACCGATTAAACTTTTGGTGGTCACTGATATGTAGTAAGTTTGAGATGATATTTTTTGAAGTGCACTTTTTCAATATTCCATGTTAAAGGCAGAAACATGCATTAATAGTCAATGAATTGTGAAGAAATTTATATAGAAAAATGAAACACCTAGTATCAATAGAAGACTATCCACTTTCACAAAGAGCTGATACAAAAAGTGCCACAGCGCCATATAATTTTTTTTCCAAATATTACTTAGTCCTTGATATAACACAGAGAAGAATGGGTGACTAAGGGCAGAATTCTATCCCTGAATTGCCTCAATTATTTTAGCTTGGAAACATATATGTTAAAGCAATATTGATAGGTAATTATGAATCATGACTCATGAATTATAATAAAACACCCATTTATTGTCTAACTTTTAGCAAAATAACTTCTTTGAGTCACTAGAAAATATACTGCTTGCAAGAGGTATGTCCTGGTTATTAAGTGTGTACTTTTGATAGTCTAAGCCTGCTACTGGCCATCATTCTACAACTAATTTGTAATGAATATACCTTAGTAACATTTCTGTGTCTGTTGGAAAAATCAATAGTAATAAAATTTTTAAAAATAATTCTGCTTTACTTACCATATACTCAACAATAATAAAATATATTTTAAATTCTTCATATTCATAAAAAAATTTACAACTTGATATATCAGCACAACACATACACACATTCCCCACCGTAGCCTGTATTTCTCAAACTGTTTTTGTTTTTGTTTGTTTATCAGTGCACTTTAGTATATTATAGTTCTGGTGACAAACTTAAAGCAATAAAGGGATTAAAACCACACAAAAATGTCAGGAATAACTAAAATACTGTCCTTACTACAGTACAACAATAACTCCTGGTGTCTATAAAAGCATCTCCAGTTGCCTGTTAAGCTTGATTATCTTTCACTGTAACAGAGTTTAAGTTAAAATCTTTATTTCACTGACCAAATTACAGCCTATGCTCATGGGGCAGAGGGATCATACATTCTAATAAACACATTTTCAAGTATCTGGCTTCTATGCCTCATCACTCACATTTTAGCTCATCAGATATTGTCATATAACAGAATATATACTCAACTTTAGCAATAGTAAGCTTCACATATTCATCAAAAATGGTGCACACTATGAAGCCTTGGTAGGACATCAAAGAGCCACAGAAAACTTTCTGACAACCACTAGCTCCAAAAACAGCATAGTTTGCTTCCACTGTGAATGGTCTATAATCTAATCTACATTCTTCTGACTAAATTAATATATTAGTACTCTATAAACATATTTGGTTTCCAATATGAATGTATTTTTAATTGTTCTTGGTTTTTTACTTGAATACTATCTACCTTCATATTTAAGAAGTAAAGCTGTTTCCCACTAGTTATCCTTGCTATAAAGCAGAAAGTAACACACCATTGTAAAGCAATTATACTCCAATAAAGATGTTAAAAAAAAAAAGAAGTAAAGCTGTTAGTATGTCTACAGGTATTTCAACATCACTTTATAAGATGTGTGGCATACCCAGCATGATACTCTATAAGTGTAGGAGACACTGTCAGATTCCTGACTAAATTGTTTAAATGCAGCCATTTCAGTATGTTCCAGAGGGCTTCCAAATCCCACTATCTGCATCTCTTCTCCTGAGGGCTTTTTCCCTGAAACTATGGAGGACTATTATATCCAAGCATACTGCAGGCCACACGTCCTGGGGAATTAACATCCCCTGGAAACAGCCCTCAACCAGTGATTGATGGGAACTGTGTATATGTAAATGTCTTAGTGTCCTTGCTCTTTTGCTGGAATAATTTTGAGGCATGCATTCTATACCATCCCCCAGAGTTTCCCCGTGGGAACAAACTCCAGTCACCCACTTAGATAGCTGGCGTAGTTGCACACTCAGTATTGGCTGCCATCCTTTCCCTGATCACTTTCCCCCTTCTCCAGCAACTCTCTAAAATGGCCACTTGCATTTGTAATTTTTACTCATATGTTTCCTCCTTGATTTGGGGAAACCAAACTAATACAGTATGATAAATGTATCTCTGAATTATCCTTTTCCTATAATTTTCTCTTCTTTTGTCTTAGTATCTTACTCTCACTTGCCTGAACTTTCACAGTAACCACTTTTCTGATCTCTTTGGTTCTGACTCACACTGTCACCAGTTTTCTTACTAAAACCTAGAGCTGGACTTGACTCAAACCTGCTCATAAATTTTCAGTGCCTTTTCTGTAATGGTCTAATAGGCAAAATCATCCAAAATCTTACCTGGATGTTTTCTTTCAATCTTACCTTTCACTTTTATCACCCAACTTTACTCCAGTCAGTCCCGGGAAGTGGCTGCCTCCAAACAAAGCCCCTACATGCTGTCAATCTTCAGTGCTTCTACTCAAGCTGGTTTCTCTGCCACAACTTGTATTGTTCAATATGACAGCCGTTAAATCTAAATTAATAAAAATTACATAAATTTAAAATTTCAGTTAAAAAACATCAAGTTCTCAATAGCCATATGTAGCTGGTGGCTACCATAACAGACAGTATAGATATATAACATTTCTATGATCACAGAAAGTTCTGCTGGACAGAGCTGGTTTGGAGCATTCTTTCATAGTTTTTGAACAGTTTTGAAATACTGGTTTTTTTCCTTTAAGTTCCATCTCAGAGCTAACTTTCTGTGGAAAATTCTCCCAAAGTAGAATTAATTTTGTCATGTGCCTCTATTCATTTTTTCTTTTAACTTTAGTTCATTCAATCAATTACAAGACAGGTGCTATGTATTTTACTTATGAATATCCCTGCATATAATCCATTCACACATAGGTATATCCCTTCAAGACAGGATCAGTGCATTCTCCTCTCGGTATTTCTTAAGACACTTAGCACAGTGCTTTACTTATCAACAAATATTGGTTTAATTCTTATGAACTAATCAAACTGACCTAAACCTTTCCAGATATTGCTCATAAAAGCTTTTTGAACCACTTCTTTCCTAATTCTGTATTTTTGCTGTCATTATTTAGAATGTATAATCATGTCTATTAAATTTTAAAGGCTTACTGAAATTATTTTGAATCTTAATTTTATCATCTATCTCAATTAAAAATGGCATTTTAATATTATATACAAATTTGATACACAGTTTATTTTATTTCTCAGGGCACTGATTTTTTAAATTTCTCTCCTGGCATCCAAATACACTGATGTAAGCTTCCAGTTCCTTTTTAGAGTTTTAAGATTCTAAAGAATAGATACCATCTCAGTGTAATTGAATGTGCCTATTTCCTTGCATAAATTTTGCTGAATGTCTCCTTTATTTTGATGATTGTTGTCATTTGCAGAGCCTATTCATAGAGAGAATTCATGCATACAAGTAGAGCTGGGGTGCTTACACTGTTCTTCAACATAGGAACTGGGTCCTTGTTTAATTTCTTTTCCGTTTATTTAGCTAAACATTAATAGATGTTTTGAATAGAGTTGGACAAAAATAACTCTAGAGCTTTCCACTAGTGGTTGCAATCTTCCTAGATGTGCTTCACAGACACTCTTTATGTATTGCTGTTTAACCTGTTGTATACCTCAAATAACAGTACTATCATCTTTCTCAATCTTTATGATCTTCTCCATACAGATTTTAAGGAAGATTCAAACAAACTTAATTTTCATTTTCATAGGGATAGTATATAGACTCTCCAAATGATCACTAAATTATTTTCAAAATCCTGGCAAACTACTGACAGGATCTGAGCTTAAATGAATCCAAGATAATCTTTAAAAAACACCTATTTATTAACACAGGCTACACATATTTAGTGCATTTTGGCTTTGAGGCATCAAATGATAAATTATTTTTCTTTGAAAAAGCTCCTAAAACCACCGTCAAATCTATGGTGAAATCCCATTTCAAAAGTAAGTGCTTGCTGAACTATATGATACTAAAGAGTATACTTGACTTTCACAGTTGGGATAAATAACAAAATTTGAATATAAACAGCCTCCAAATACTAATTCTTATCTATTACATGTCTCAAATTTAAAACAAAAGTATGTCAAGAATTAAATTTCAAGAGCCAGTTATCTAATCTGCAAAATCATATGATTACATATGTTGTGTTTTTCATGTCTAGTAACTTTAGATTTTTAAGTTTTAAAATAGAAAATGTAATTTTACTTTCTTTAAGCTTTAATTAAGGATGGAATATTCAGAGGTGTCTAACACCTGCTTTATAATAAGTAGAGTATTATTTCGATGCCAGATGGACCAATTAAAATATTCTTTTAGATGATGCAAAATCTTGTGATGTAGGTAATTTTTTTAAATCCAAATTTAAATTTGCACTATAAGAATGTAAAATTAACTAAGTACATATTAATGAAATACCTTCATTTTTACCCTTGAGAGAGTGCAAAGGATAGTCTTTTTTTTTTTCTTTTCCAACATGCCCTCCTTCTTGACCTCCAATTCCACTGTTTTAACATCCATTCTCTTGGTTCCCCATGACTATTGCTGCTAAGAAGCAGCTCATATTTTATAAAGAAATGAGTCCCCCAGAACAAAGTGAAAATTACAGGCTTTTAGCCTGCAAGTGAGTGAAAATTAAAATTGATAAAAGATAAATGGTATAGAGAAATACAGACCTGATATCATATGTAAAAATACTTTACAAAGACTATATCCTCAGCTGGCTCCTGTTCTTACACAACCTGTTTTGACACAGTTTATTCAATTCACACAGTAGGAACCCCATTTGTAGCTTCTACCTGAATCATCCATCAGCACGTATTTCCAACACTCTCAGGGCACAAGCTTCACGAAAAGTCCCTCAAAAAGCTTTGTGCACAGTCACTAACAACCACCTTTCTTACAACCACAATTGTAAATAGCTGATTTTGCATAAAGTGACTGGGTTTCCCATCTCTAGTCAGAAAATAATTTCACAACCTCATTACAGTCAGGCAAAGACGGTGGTTTTATCTTCTGTTTCCTTTTGGCACTCTGTTCATATCTAGTTGGTAGCATTTAGCACTTTGCTTTTAATTTTCCTATTCCATATCATTCTTCCCCAGTAAACTCCAAGGTCCTCTGGAACCAAGGCCTGGTGTCACTGACCTTTATATCTCTGATGCCTGGAACATCAAAGGTTTCTGTGCACTTGGCTGTAGGTTACGGCATATGTGGTTCTTAGTCTCAACACTATGTACGGCTCAATCTTTTTCTTAATCTTTTTAAAAAATTTTTATATTGGAGTATAATTGATTAACAATGTTGTGTTAGTTTCAGGTGTACAGCAAACTCATTCAGATTTGAAAAATGTACGGCTCAGTCTTTTCATACTGACAAATACAATCACTAGTATCTCCACCAGAGGCCACCTCAGGATGGAGCTACCAGACAGAGCTACTGCCTAAATCCACAGCTTGGAGAAACTCCCCTGCTTGTCAGCAGTAACTGAGAGAGGCCAAGTATCAGTTGATTCATATTCAAACAAAGCCTTTTATCACCTGTGTACAATGAAAGTAGCCTGTCGGATGAGCTTTCACCATTTCAACATAGCACCGTTTTGACACCTTGTTCTGTCCCTTCTTCCCACATTAGACTTTTCATTGAGGGTCCTGAAACACAGACTACTTGTCTGTATTTGGTTTGACTATATCTATATATTCAACCTATGATCATAACCTGATGGCTATAAAAATCATGTTTTCAGACCCATAAGAATCTAACTCCCTCTTGAAAGAACCAGGTCTTTATAAAGTCCTTTAAAGCCTAGAGAGTTTAAAGGACTATTGTTTAACAATTGTCCTCATCTGTAGCCTTCATGACATTAGAAACACAATGGTTGAATTCTATGTCTAACAGCATAAGGCTATAAACAAACAAGATGCTTAATGACATCCTGCCGAGCTACAGAGAAAATATTCTGCCAGTGAGATGGGAGTTAAAGAGAAGATCAGTTTTTAACTTTGAACTTAATCAGGAGGTTAGCTTGCTTCACCAAAGATTCAACACAGAATAGAGAATGCATAATGCAGTCTACAGACCATAACACAGAGCTCTAAGATAAGAGAAAGCCAAAACTCTTGGCTTCTCCTAAATATAGAGAAAAATCAACATAGAGTAATATTAAGCCAAGCAGAGAGCCAGAAGTAAGGAAGTAAGGAAGCACTATGTGCAAAAAATTGATAAAATTTCGGAATTCAGAATGAACACTGAGCAAGTGCATAAACAAAAAACAAGAATTGTCTGCAAAAAACAAAGTTATTTTATGTGTGTCTGCGTATGCCATGCGTGTGAGAGACAAAGAAACAAAGAAAGAGCAAGAGAGAGAGAATGCCAGAATATACCATGGTATGCACTTGTCCCTACAGAAACAAAAAGAGAAATATGAACTAAAGACTAGTTCTTTAAGACATTTCAAAAGTTCATTAGTGTGGAGGCGTTAGATGTTTATCTCTCCCACTACGTATATACGTAGCTTTTATATATATAAAATTTGGTTCTTGTTATCAAAATTTTGTTTTGCTCTTTAGTTACAATTCTCAATTTAAAAAGCTCTCCTCAGAAAAGCTACAACAACAAATGCTGGAGAGGGTGTGGAGAAAAGGAAACCCTCTAGCACTGTTGGTGGGAATGTAAATTGATACAGCCACTATGGAGAACAGTATGGAGGTTCCTTAAAAAACTAAAAACTGAACTACCCTATGACCCAGCAATCCCACTACTGGGCACACACCCTGTGAAAACCATAATTCAGAGTCATGGACTTCCGGGGAAGATGACAGAAGAGTAAGACGCGGAGGTCACCTTCCTCCCCACAGATACACCAGAAATACAGCTACACGTGGAACGACTCCTACAGAATACCTACTGAACGCTGGCAGAGGACCTCAGACCTCCCAAAAGGCAAGAAACTCCCCCACGTACCTGGGTAGGGCAAAGCGGAGAGATTCCCGCACAGAGGATCAGTGCCAATCGGCACTCACCAGCCCGAGAGGCTTGTCTGCTCGCCCGCAGGGGCAGGCGGAGCTGGGAGCTGAGGATCCGGCTTCAGTCAGAGCGCAGGGAGAGGACTGGGGCTGGCGGCGTGAACACAGCCTGAAGGGGCTAATGCGCCGCAGCTAGCCGGGAGGGAGTCGGGGAAAAAGTCCGGACCTGCCTAAGAGGCAGGAGACTTTTTCTTCCCTCTTTGTTTCCTGGTGCGCGAGGAGAGGGGATTAAGAGCACTGCTTAAAGGAGCTCGAGAGACGGGCGCGAGTCACGGCTAAAAGCGCGGATCCCAGAAACGGGCGTGGGACGCTGGGGCTGCTGCTGCCGCCGCCAAGAGGCCTGTGTGCGAGCACAGGTCACTGTCCAGGCCCCCTTTCCGGGGAGCCTGTGCAGCCCACCACTGCCGGGGTCCGGGGATGCAGGGACGGCTTCCTCAGGAGAACGCACGGCGCGCCTCGGGCCTCGGGCTGGTGCAACGTCACGCCGCCCTCTGCCGCGCAGGCTCGCCCCGCCCTCCGTGCCCCTGCCTCTCCGCGGCCTGAGTGAGCCAGAGTCCCGGAAGCGGCTGCTCCTTTAACTCCGTACTGTCTGAGCGAAGATCAGGCGCCCTCCGGCAACCTACACTCAGAGGCGGGGCCAAATCCAAAGCTGAGCCCCGGGAGCTGTGAGAACAAAGAAGAGAAAGGGAAACCTCTCCCAGCAGCCTCAGAAGCAGCGGATTAAAGCTCCACAATCAACTTGATGTACCCTGCATCTGTGGAATACATGAATAAACAACCAATCAACCCAAATTGACGAGCCCTGTGGATGAAAGGTTCTTGGTGCTGCAGCCAGGAGTCAGTGCTGTGCCCCTGAAGTGGGAGAGCCAACTTCAGGACAATGGTCCACAAGAGACCTCCCAGCTCCACATAATATCAAACGGTGAAAATCTTCCAGAGATCTCCATCTCAACACCAGCATCCAGCTTCATTCAATGACCAGCAAGCTACAGTGCTGGACACCCTATGCCAAACAACTAGCAAGACAGGAACACAACACCACCCATTAGTAGAGAGGCTGCCTAAAATCAGAAAAAGTCCACAGACACCCCAAAATACACCTCCAGAAAGACAAGATCCAGCCTCATCCACCAGAACACAGGCACTAGTCCCCTCCACCAGGAAGCCTACACAACCCACTGAACCAACCTTAGCCACTGGGGACAGACACCAAAAACAATGGGAACTACGAACCTGCAGCCTGAAAAAAGGAGACCCCAAACACAGTAAGATAAGCAAAATGAGAAGACAGAAGAACACACAGCAGGTGAAGGAGCAAGATAAAAACCTACCAGACCTAACAAATGAAGAGGTAATAGGCAGTCTACCTGAAAAAGAATTCAGAATAATGATAGTAAAGATGATCCAAAATCTTGGAAATAGAATAGGCAAAATGCAAGAAACATTTAACAAGGACATAAAAGAACTACAGATGAAACAAGCAACAATGAACAACACAACAAATGAAATTAAAAATACTCTAGAAGGGATCAATAGCAGAATAACTGAGGCAGAAGAATGGATACGTGACCTGGAAGATCAAATAGTGGAAATAACTACTGCAGAGCAGAAGAAAGAAAAAAAGAATGAAAAGAACTGAGGACAGTCTCAGAGACCTCTGGGACAACATTATACACACCAACATTTGAATTATAGGGGTTCCAGAAGAAGAAGAGAAAAAGAAAGGGACTGAGAAAATCTTTGAAGAGATTATAGTTGAAAACTTCCCTAATATGGGAAAGGAAATAGTTAATCAAGTCCAGGAGGCACAGAGAGTCCCATACACAATAAATCCAAGGAGAAATACGCCAAGACACATATTAATCAAACTGTCAAAAATTAAACACAAAGAAAACATATTAAAAGCAGCAAGGAAAAAACAACAAATAACACACAAGGGAATCCCCATCAGGTTAACAGCTGATCTCTCAGCAGAAACTCTACAAGCCAGAAGGGAGTGGCAGGACATAATTAAAGTGATGAAGGAGAAAAACCTGCAACCAAGATTACTCTACCCAGCAAGGATCTTATTCAAATTTGCTGGAGAAATGAAAATGTTTACAGACAAGCAAAAGCTGAGAGAGTTCAGCACCACCAAACCAGCTTTACAACAAATGCTAAAGGAACTTCTCTAGGCAAGAAACACAAGAGAAGGAAAAGACCTACAATAACAAACCCAAAACAATTAAGAAAATGGGAATAGGAACATACATATCAATAATTACCTTAAATGTAAATGGATTAAATGCTCCCACCAAAAGACACAGATTGGCTGAATGGATACAAAATCAAGACCCATATATATGCTGTCTACAAGAGACACACTTCAGACCTAGAGACACATACAGACTGAAAGTAAGGGGATGGAAAAAGATATTCCATACAAATGGAAACCAAAAGAAAGCTGGAGTAGCAATTCTCATATCAGACAAAATAGACTTTAAAATAAAGACTGCTAGAAGAGACAAAGAAGGACACTACATAATGATCTAGGGATTGATCCAAGAAGAAGATATAATAATTGTAAATATTTATGCACCCAACATAGGAGCACCTCAATACATAAGGCAAATACTAACAGCCATAAAAGGGGAAATAGACAGTAACACACTCATAGTAGGGGACTTTAACACCCCACTTTCACCAATGGACAGATCATCCAAAATGAAAATAAATAAGGAAACACAAGCTTTAAATGATACATTAAAAAAGATGGACTTAATTGATATTTATAGGACATTCCATCCAAAAACAACAGAATACACATTTTTCTCAAATGCTCATGGAACATTCTCCAGGATAGATCATATCTTGGGGCACAAATCAAGCCTTGGTAAATTACAGAAAACTGAAATTGTATCAAGTATCTTTTCCGTCCACAATGCTATGAGACTAGATATCAGTTACAGGAAAAGATCTGTAAAAAATAAAAACACATGGAGGATAAACAATACACTACTTAATAATGAAGTGATCACTGAAGAAATCGAAGAGGAAATAAAAAAATACCTAGAAACAAATGACAATGGAGACACGATGACCCAAAACCTATGGGATGCAGCAAAAGCAGTTCTAAGGGGGAAGTTTATAGCAATACAATCCCACCTTAAGAAACAGGAAACATCTCGAGTAAACAACCTGACCCTGCAACTAAAGCAATTAGAGAAAGAACAAAAAAACCCCAAAGTTAGCAGAAGTAAAGAAATCATAAAGATCAGATCAGAAATAAATGAAAAAGAAATGAAGGAAATGATAGCAAAGATCAGTACAACTAAAAGCTGGTTCTTTGAGAAGATAAACAAAATTGATAAACCGTTAGCCAGACTCATCAAGAAAAAAAGGGAGAAGACTCAAATCAATAGAATTAGAAATGAAAAAGGAGAAGTAACAACTTACACTGCAGAAATACAAAAGATCATGAGAGATTACTACAAGCAACTCTATGCCAATAAAATGGACAACCTGGAAGAAATGGACAAATTCTTAGAAAGGCACAACCTGCCAAGACTGAATCAGGAAGAAATAGAAAATATGAATAGACCAATCACAAGCACTGAAATTGAAACTGTGATTTAAAATCTTCCAACAAACAAAAGCCCAGGACCAGATGGCTTCACAGGCGAATTCTATCAAACATTTAGAGTAGAGCTAACACCTATCCTTCTCAAACTCTTCCAAAATATAGCAGAGGAATGAACACTCCCAAACTCTTTCTACGAGGCCACCATCACCTTGATACCAAAACCAGACAAGGATGTCACAAAGAAAGAAAACTACAGGCCAATATCACTGATGAATATAGATGCAAAAATCCTCAACAAAATACTAGCAAACAGAATCCAACAGCACATTAAAAGGATCATACACCATGATCAAGTGGGGTTTATTCCAGGAATGCAAGGATTCTTCAATATACGCAAATCAATCAATGTGATACACCATATTAACAAATTGAAGGAGAAAAACCATATGATCATCTCAAAAGATGCAGAGAAAGCTTTCGACAAAATTCAACACCGATTTATGGTAAAAACCCTGCAGAAAGTAGGCATAGAGGGAACTTTCCTCAACATAATAAAGGCCATATATGACAAACCCACAGCCAACATCGTCCTCAATGGTGAAAAACTGAAACCATTTCCACTAAGATCAGGAACAAGACAAGGCTGCCCACTTTCACCACTCTTATTCAACATAATTTTGGAAGTTTTAGCCACAGCAATCAGAGAAGAAAAGGAAATAAAAGGAATCCAAATCGGAAAAGAAGAAGTAGAGCTGTCACCGTTTGCAGGTGACATGATACTATACATAGAGAATCCTAAAGATGATACCAGAAAACTACTAGAGCTAATCAATGAATTTGGTAAAGTAGCACGATACAAAATTAATGCACAGAAATCTCTGGCATTCCTATATACTAATGATGAAAAATCTGAAAGTGAAATCAAGAAAACACTTCCATTTACCACTGCAACAAAAAGAATAAAACGTCTAGGAATAAACCTACCTAAGGAGACAAAAGACCTGTATGCAGAAAATTATAAGACACTGATGAAAGAAATTAAAGATGATACAAATAGATGGAGAGATGTACCATGTTCTTGGATTGGAAGAATCAACATTGTGAAAATGACTCTACCATCCAAAGCAATCTACAGATTCAATGCAATCCCTATCAAACTACCACTGGCATTTTTCACGGAACTAGAACAAAAAATTTCACAATTTGTATGGAAACACAGAAGACCCCGAATAGCCAAAGCAATCTTGAGAACGAAAAACGGAGCTGGAGGAATCAGGCTCCCTGACTTCACACTAACTACAAAGCTACAGTAATCAAGACAGTATGGTACTGGCACAAAAACAGAAAGATAGATCAATGGAACAGGATAGAAAGCCCAGAGATAAACCCAGGGACATATGGTCACCTTATCTTTGATAAAGGAGGCAGGAATTACAGTGGAGAAAGGACAGCCTGTTCAATAAGTGGTGCTGGGAAAACTGGACAGGGACATGTAAAAGTATGAGATTAGATCACTCCTTAACACCGTACACAAAAATAAGCTCAAAATGGATTAAAGACCTAAATGTAAGGCCAGAAACTCTCAAACTCTTAGAGGAAAACATAGGCAGAACACTCTATGACATAAATCACAGCAAGATCCTTTTGGACCCACCTCCTAGAGAAATGGAAATAAAAACAAAAAATAAACAAATGGGACCTAATGAAACTTCAAAGCTTTTGCACAGCAAAGGAAACCATAAACAAGACCAAAAGACAGCCCTCAGAATGGGAGAAAATATTTGCAAATGAAGCAGCTGACAAAGGATTAATCTCCAAAATTTATAAGCAGCTCATGCAGCTCAATAACAAAAAAACAAACAACCCAATCCAAAAATGGGCAGAAGACCTAAATAGACATTTCTCCACAGAAGATATACAGACTGCCAACAAACACATGAAAGAATGCTCAACATCATTAATCATTAGAGAAATGCAAATCAAAACTACAATGAGGGGCTTCCCTCGTGGCGCAGTGGTTGAGAGTCTGCCTGCCGAGGCAGGGGACGCGGGTTCATGCCCCGGTCCGGGAGGATCCCACATGCCGCGGAGCGGCTGGGCCCGTGGGCCGTGGCCACTGAGCCTGCGCGTCCAGAGCCTGTGCTCCGCAGCGGGAGAGGCCACAGCAGTGAGAGGCCCGCGTACAGCAAAAAAAAAAAAAAAAAAAAAAAAAAACTACAATGAGATATCATCTCATACCAGTCAGAATGGCCATCATCAAAAAATCTAGAAACAATAAATGCTGGAGAGGGTGTGGGAAAAAGGGAACACTCTTGCACTGCTGGTGGGAATGTGAATTGGTACAGCCACTATGGAGAACGGTATGGAGGTTCCTTAAAAAACTACAAATAGAACTACCATATGACCCAGCAATCCCACTACTGGGCATATACCCTGAGAAAACCATAATTCAAAAAGAGTCATGTACCAAAATGTTCATAGCAGCCCTATTTACAATAGCCCGGAGATGGAAACAACCTAAGTGTCCATCATCTGATGAATGGATAAAGAAGATGTGGCACATATATACAATGGAATATTACTCAGCCATAAAAAGAAACGAAATTGAGCTATTTGTAATGAGGTGGATAGACCTAGAGTCTGTCATACAGAGTGAAGTAAGTCAGAAAGAGAAAGACAAATACCATATGCTAAAACATATACATGGAACTTAAGAAGAAAAAAAATGTCATGAAGAACATAGGGGTAAGACAGGAATAAAGACACAGACCTACTAGAGAATGGACTTGAGGATATGGGGAGGGGGAAGGGTAAGCTGTGACAAAGCGAAAGAGAGGCATGGACATATATACACTACCAAACGTAAGGTAGATAGCTAGTGGGAAGCAGCCGCATAGCACAGGGAGATCAGCTCGGTGCTTTGTGACTGCCTGAAGGGGTGGGATAGGGAGGGTGGGAGGGAGACGCAAGAGGGAGGGGATATGGGAACATATGTATAACTGATTCATTTTGTTATAAAGCAGAAACTAAGACACCATTGTTAAGCAATTATACTTCAATAAAGATGTAAAAAAAAAAAAGCGTCGTTTACCACAATGTTCATTTCAGCACTGTTCACAATAGCCAGGACATGGAAGCAACCTAAATGCCCATCGACAGACGAATGGATAAAGAAGATGTGGTACATATATACAATGGAATATTACTTAGCCATAAAAAGAAACGAAATTGGGTCATTTGTAGAGACGTGGATGGATCTAGAGACTCATACAGAGTGAAGTCAGAAAGAGAAAAACAAATATCGTATATTAATGCATATATGTAGAACCTAGAAAAATGGTACAGATGAACAGGTTTGCAGGGCAGAAACAGAGACACAGATGTAGAGAACAAACGTATGGACACCAAGGGGGGAAGTAGCGGTGTGGTGGGGGGTGGTGGGATGAACTGGGAGATTGGGATTGATATATATACACTAATATGTATAAAATATATAACTTATAAGAACCTGCCATATAAAAAATAAATAAAATTAAATTCAAAGAAAAAACAAAAAAGCCCTCCATGTAGGGGCAAAAGTGGACACAACTAGATGCAACACTCTTGAGAATCTTGCCTTAATAGGACATAATTAATGGGAGTACTCTACATTATACCTTATGCCATGAAGTGAGAAGTCTTAAAAATATGGATCACCTTATTTCTATAGGTATCAGTGTGCACAGACGCACCTAGAAAAGTGAAATTCAAATGCATACTCTCTTTATTCACTGATGATTTGACAGATGTTTACTCCAGCAAATCCACTCAAGCCTCAAAAAGTTTTGTTAAAACATAACCCAGGGCTTCCCTGGTGGCGCAGTGGTTGAGAGTCCACCTGCTGATGCAGGGGACACGGGTTCGTGCCCCGGTCCGGGAAGATCCCATGTGCCGTGGAGCAGCTGGGCCCGTGAGCCATGTTCACTGAGCCTGTGCGTCCGGAGCCTGTGCTCCGCAGCGGGAGAGGCCACAGCAGTGAGAGGCCCGCGTACCGCAAAAAAAAAAAAAAAAAAAAAAAAACATAACCCAATAAGCAAATAGAATTCAATTTTCCACTGAAGGGAGTGTATTTATATCCCTCAGTGTTATATATATTGGACTACATGAGCTGTGTGGTCCTTTCCAATTCTAAATTTTTGAACTAAATGCACATTATAGGTATGTGTATGTACATTAGAGTTTCCAAATTACTCTGGAGACAGGAGTTCAAGCAATAATGGCAATTGTCTTTTTGAGATTATCAAAGAGGTCACTCTAAGGACTTGTGCTGACAATGATAACAAGAATCATCAGCACCGTATTTAAGTCAGTTTTTTTATAGCTAGAATCAATGCATGAAAAAAATCACCTTAATTTTTTTTTCAAACACACATGAAGGAAGTCAGGAACTTTTCCCCTCTAGAATTAGTCAATATAAAACACCAACAACTAAGCTTTCTGCTATAGAACTATTTTCTATAAGATTAGAATTTATATTGATATGAATTCAAGGTAATTTTTTTCTTATATGTTCTTGCATTATCTAAAGAGCCATTCAGTAAATCATTTTTCTTTCAATTTTATCAACTATACCATCTAATGGTCTAGCTTCATTTTTATACATTTTAAAGCATTTATTCATTAGTAGTAATACACTGAACATCAACTGTATGCAACGCTATTCTAATGAACAGGAGAGCTATGCAGAAATTTGAAATACAGTACTTTCTTCAAGGAGCTTAAACTGATTTGTGAAGTTATCTTATATATAAATTATATATAAACAATATAATATGTGCAATGTATATATGACTAATGTGTTAATACATATACATGTATGACACTAAAATCACAAACATAAAAAAACATTTTAAGGACCAAATAAGTGGATTAGTCACTAGTGCAATAAGTATGTCAGATTATGCATTTTTCACCATGGAATGAAATGGTTAGGATAAGCTTAACAAACAATATCGGAATTAGATTATGCCTTAAAAGTGAACAGACTTCAAATACAATCAGAACTTCACTAGATCTGGAAAACAAATGGGTTAAAATATAGTGTGTCCACAGGGAGATCAGCTCGGTGCTTTGTGACCACCTAGAGGGGTGGGACAGGGAGGGTGGGAGGGAGGGAGATGCAAGAGGGAAGAGATATGGGGACATATTTATATGTATAACTGATTCACTTTGTTATAAAGCAGAAACTGACACACCATTGTAAAGCAATTATACTATAATAAAGATGTTAAAAAATTAAAAAATTTTAAAAATTAAAAATAAAAATGGTAAAAAAAAAATATATATATAGTGTGTCCAAAACATTTTGAAGTGACAAGAATAGACTGGACTTGTCAGGAAAAAGGGAAGAATTGAAAGATTCACTTGGAGTGCAAATTAAATTCAGATTCTGGAGAGTTTTGTGTTCCTAGTTCAGGCATCTTTGGTTGCATTATTTTATATGAAATGAGAAACCATGGCATGTTTTTTCCAAAATAAATTATTCTGGAGAAAATTTTATGAAGATCAGTCATACAAGAATTAGTATTAGGAAAATAGAAACTAGAGATAAAAAAAAAGGCTCAGGGACTATTTCAAACTCTGTACCTGATGTGATTAGAACCTAAACTATATGTCATTATTAAGTGGAAGAAATGAAAAGGAAAGAATGAATACTTTCAACGGATGTTTTTTGAAGAATTGGCAAGTTTTGGTAAAGGATTTAGCAATGGTGGGGATAAAACAGAATAATTCAGGTTTTAATCGTGGGTGACTGAAAAGTGCTTCTATTATTAATAAAGAAAATGTTTGTTTTGAGAGGTAAGAACATCTACATTACAAAAGTTGAGTTTTGGGTCATAATGGATCATCCAAAGGGACACAACAATGAAAAATGATGAAGATACAGAATGGGAGATCAGAACCATAGATACATATGGATAATGATGCCTGAATAAAAGGAAGGGGATTTACTAATAAGATCATTTGTGATGACCAACACTGCAGGCTCCATGGAGGGGTAAAAGACAAAACAGATTTGGGGCAACAAGGAAAGGGAGAAGGGGTATATAGATCATTTGTATTTAAATGACTTAGCCATGAAGACAAGAAATAACAGGAAACACAGTAAGCAGAGATAAGCTTTTAAAATTTTTAACGCACTATATTCATCCAGCACTTACTCATGAGTGAAGATAAAAATCATTCTTATATATGCACGGTCTTAGAATATCTACCACATAGATACTCTGCTGAATATATCGTTTGAAATTTCAGAACAGGTGAAGATTAACTGAAATCCAGGATTTAAGGATAGCAAAATACCAGGAAAAATAACTTACAAATATTGAAACTCTTTAACATATAGGCACATGTCTAAAAATTATACATGTGTGTATGTGTATATACATATATGTGTGAATGTATATCCACATATGTTTATGTATATGTTGTGTCTATGTTTCCAGAGCTTTTAAGAGTCATGAAAAATTAATAAAAAATAGAACTGAATCTAGTACCAAATGAGTCTAAGAAGAATAAAAATAACATATCAGAATTTTTTAAAGATGCTCCTGAGGTATAGAGTTGTGACTGTTTGTACATAAAAAGCCCATTTTACATGGTGGTCCAGGACTCCCCAGGTTAACCTGCCTACCCTTAAGCTCTCTTGTGAAGAAGTGTGTGGCCATCAGGACTTCAGCTGAGGAACCAATTCCTTTGATATAATGTCCTGTTATAGCAAATTAAAAGAATAAAGGCAAAAACAAGCAATCTGAGAGTTTGGACTACAGTTTACTCAACTTAGGTATCCACCGTAACCCTAAAACATAGTAGAGTCTTAGTTAATAACTTTTAAGTGGAATTAAAGAACTGGGCCCTATGCTAGCACGATTTAACATTAGAGTGTTTCTGCAAATGTACCATGAAATTAGAGTCTCTTTTTTTTTAAATAGTCCTTTCTTTTCTATAATTAATTAAAACTTTAGAATTCTCTTTGTACGAGTTTTATTAGGTGATGTGGCTACACCAAAGGGAATATTTATTTGGGGAATTTAATGACATGAAATTAATTTCCATTGATATGATTCTGATTTAAAATTCAAGGACATCTGAACAGTAGGTTTGTGAAATGGTGTTAAAGACCTTCTGGCTGTTTCTTTCATCAACTTTTTTTTTTTTCCTTTTACCATCCTACTTCATATCTAGCAGGCATGCCATACATGACCAGGAGTTTGAAAAATAAATGACTGCAGCTGTCAGTGCCTACTGCTTGAATTCTTGAACTCCTTTATGAATATTTGGGCTGCACTGTGTTTTCCAGTAGCAAGCCATTTCGAAAGCAGGCATGATGGTTCTTTCATGTAAATTAATTTCTACAGCGGTAACTTTCACACTTAGCCTGGGGCTCTTCTTTGTGACTTTTGCATTTATTTTAAACATTGGATTTTGAAAATTAAAATGTATTTTATTGAGTTTAACTTTTATTGGAGACATCTTGAAATTATTACTTGATCTGCATTTTATTTACTTTTATTTTTTTTCAAAGAAAACATTGCTTTATTAACTGTGTTTGCCAACACACGCGGAGTGCAGAGGGGTCCTGAAGACACAGGCCCTGGTGGGGTCTGGACTCTGGAAACCCCCAGGAGTGAGCAGGACAGGATGGGACTGGGAGCTACCAGGCAGCAGCAACACAGAATCATGAGGGCACCCGGGCAGCGGATCTGCATTTTAAAAGCAACTAGTAAACAGGTCCCTCTTAAATAATTGCTTGTTGGTTATTTCACCACTGTGGCATTCTTTATCTGCATAGACTGCTTCCAGCACCACTCTCATGTTCACCTCTGCCCTGTCACACTTCATTCCCTTTGCTGTTATTTTTTTCCATTAACCTAAGGAAACTTTTATTTGCATCCATGATCCAGCCCAAATTAAAATGTTCCCTTTTGAGTTGTTTGGAAATTCAGGTTTTTCAAAACTGCGGTGCTCACCCAAGATACTTTATTCTGGTAAACCAAATGTACTACATAATTAAAACATTCTTTCTGGCTTTTATCTAGTTAATCTCAAAATTTTGTCAGTGCTAGGGACCTTAAAAATGTACTCTGGTTTTACTAAAAATAGAAATTGCCATAGTCATTTTATCCTGTTTATTTTCTGTTTATAGTCTTGAAAACTTCCTAAGGACATGAAATCTAGTTTTATTATTGATTCTCTGATTTCTATTTGGAAGAAATATATTTTCATATAGTCAGATAATAGATATCCTTGAGAAATCTCTCTTTAGAGTTAAGATTCATCAACACACTGTAGAAATGTCTATTTCAGACAGTGATGATGCTTTTAACTCAGGATTGGCAAATATTTTTTGACAGCAAACATATGACCAAAACTTTACTGGTAACAGAAAGAAATAGATTTGTATAGGTGTACAGTATTTTAAAAAGAAATATATTCCACTTATGGAAGTTTGTTTCATACAAAAAGCATAACTTGGTATCCAGGAGTCAGGTGGAGGAGGGTTCAAATCCTGAGACTGCCACTTAGCTGTGTGACACATGGGGCAAGTTCCCAATCTTTCTCAACTTCATATTTTTCATAGGTAAAATAGGATCTAAAACAGTCCCTATCTTAAAAAGTTTATAGGGAAGATTAAATGAAAAAGTATCTACAAAGTGCCTGGGTAACACCTAGCAGAGTTACATGCTCACCAAGAATAGAAGCTATAAAGAGTTGTAGAGTTACTATCTACACTGATTTGTCAGGCGTGTACTCAAATGTATGTAAACATGCACTAGATGTGCTTACCCAATGATTTTCTATTGAAATATTTTGTCAATTTATATCTCTATGTAGAAATTTATTAATGGTAAATAAATATGATGTCTGACTTCTAGAAAATTCAACTCTGCGGGAATAAATCTTTGAAACAATAACAAGTAAAAGCAACTGGTGTTAGGAGTATTATTTACATTTAGTGCTTGGATAGGTATAATTGATATCTCAGGGTCGCTTTAACTGGAAAATCCCTAATTACCAGTAAGTTAGAGTGTCTCTGTTTATATTTGCTGACCATTTGGATGTGTTATTCCATATAGTATCTAGTTATGTCCTTTCTGTCCTATTATGCTACTCGCTTCCCCTCACCATTTTTGTTTCACAATTTGTACAAACTCTTTGTATTACACAGATAGTAACCCTCTCTCTGTCCTTTGTTTTGTGAGCTATTTCCCCAAAAGCTACTGTTAGTCTATAGACTTTGTTGATGATTTATTTTGCTACAGAAGTTCCTAGCTGTGTGATCTATACCTTAATGTCCTCATCTGTAAAACAGAAATGATAATAACTACCTCATATAGCTGCTAAAAGAATTAAGTTATATCAGGAAATTGCTCAGACTGGTGTTGAGATGGTAAATGCTAGTGTGACTTCCTAAAGAAGATGTAATCAAATACGTATCTCTTTTCCTACATAGATTCTAAATTTCCACTTTAATTTTTAAACACCTCTTATTTTTTCTACACATTCTTGCAGTTTTTTAAAATTTTATATTTTACAGAGCTTTATTTCCAGATGCCTGGACAGTTGTGCTAATACTATTGATGATATAATCTCTTTTTATCCCACTGAGTTGAAATGCCACCCATGTCATTTAATAAATTTGTATATCATGGAATCTGTTGCTGAATTCTTTTCTGTACCGCTAATCCTAAGTCAACACTGTCTTGATTTGATTATAGTGGCTTTATAGTTTTTTGTGTTAGTTATCTGTTAAATTATACCAACTTTTCTTAGTTATTTTTTTAAATTTGTAATTAACATAAATTGTAACAAAAATTGTAAATTACTTGCTCAGTTTTCTCACAAAATCTAGTTTGCATTCCAATCTGAAATGGAATAACATACATATATTTATTTTTGAAGTGACTACTGTAGTTCCTAATAAATACTTGAAGAGTGGGTGGAAACATCATTTCTCTTTTTTTATTGTTATTTATTTTCCTCTTTAGTCTCAAATATATCCCATTCTTAATTTTGCTTTATTACGCTTGACTGAAGGAACTTACTTCCTAGTTAATTCTCCATATGATGTTTTCTTCACCTCATTTTTGTTACCAAAATTTTATTTATTTGACCTGTTTAACTTCATAAGTTGCTTTAAAACTTTTAGGGAAAACAAAGTTTGATGCAAGAAATGCCTGCATATATCCTCACATACATGAAAAGATATGAGAACTTGATAGAGAATTCAATTAGATTTGCCATACATCCTTTAATGGAAAATATATTTAATGGAAGATGGAAACTTTAATTGAAAATGGAATATATGAATCAAGAATATACTAAAAAGTTTGTTATCAGGGAAGGGTACAAATGCCAAACCTAGATTTTAGAAGATAACCTAATAACTGGAACAAAATATAATAAAATGTGGGTTGTTAAATAATGAAATCAATTGGGTAAGTGTAAATGAATTTAGTCTATTTCTGTTTTCCTTTATATGCAGTTTTAAATTATATTTTAAAAGCATAAATAAAACCGTATATTCTAAGAAACCCTCTATTGTTTATTAAATGATATGCATGATCACCGATTTCTGTGGTTTTAAATCTCTCTCTACACACACACACACACATACAAACACGCACACACGTATAGCTAAAGAGACAGCTTAAATTTTCCAATAAAATTTCTACTTTAGCCTTGAAAATTGCTGTCTCATTTAAAGAAAGAAAATTTGTGTGAGAAGAGGCAAATTCCCTAGACCCTTCTGCAGAGAGATGAATTCAGGAGGTCTGGTGTTGCAGCACAGGAATCTGAATTTTAAGAACTTGTGGTAATTTAAATGATGATTGAGTGTAACCACACCTTGATAAGTAACACACTGTTTCAATTCCTTGGTGAGGTCAGTTTTGTTTTTTTTCTATCACCAGGTCTTTGTTTTTAACTGTGTAGTAGGGATGATAAAAGTATAAGTTTTCTCATTCCTGTGAAAGTTAAACAAGAAATAATGTGCATAATTAGCATAGCAGCAAGCATATAGTATGTGCTCACTAAGGATTAGCTTCTGTTTTAATTAGTCATTTACCATTATGGCAATGTTAACATTACAGTATGATCTATTTATGCATTTATTCCCCTTTGTATTATAATTTCCTGAGGGAAGAAAATATTTCTTTTCTGTATTTGTACCTCTAGAAACTGGCTTAATGTCTGACGTGTCATACATGCTCAGTACATTTGTGTTGAATGAATTAATGAACTTAAGTGTACACACAGAAAATTATCAAAGTTAGCAGGAAGGATATAGAGTAAAGTAGAAGGCAAGTGGGATATAAAAGAACCAAGTGACAATTTGAGATAACAAAATGAGAGGATGGATGCCCTGAGGCAATCCTGCTCTCATCTCCACTCATATTCTGGTTCAGTCCCTATCTGTTCCCTCTGGTCTAGGTCAGCATCCTCATCTGCTCATACAAGTGGACCCCATTCAACTTTGCAGCTTCATTCTGCTTCTGTTATCTCTCCTTTACCACCCTTACTCCCTATATTTGCTGTAATATGGATTTTGTTCCCTTCTACTAAAATAATTATGTCTTATTAGACCAAACATACTACCATTGTTCTTTAAACCAAGTGCCTATTAAAAGCACATTAATGGAAAATTTCTGTAATATAATAATGTTACTAGAAATGTTTCTGTAATTTTATTTCTTATTTAGTTTTTTTTTTTTTTTCCTTCCAAGAGTATCCTCTATGATACTTTCTTAGGGCACAAGTACAATTAAAACATTTATTAAAATGCATAAAAATAATGAGTATCTATTTACACAACACTAAATTTCCTCAGCTATAGGGAAATATTAAAAGTATTTCATCCATAAGCCCTGTTTTAAAATAAAATACATCTTAATTTTAAATATTGCCCCCAAGCAACCTTAAATATTTTGTTCAAAATTCAAAGAAAATCTATAGATTAATACATGCATCTTAAAATAATTAAGGCGTTTACATCATTTGGGTATTTTTTTGGTTTTAACTTTTTGGCTGTGCGGCATATGGGATCTTAATTCCCTGACCAGGGATCGAACCTGTCCCTGCCTTGGAAGCACAGAGTCTTAACCATCGGACCACCTGGGAAGTCCAAGGTGTTTACATCATTTGGAATGACAATGAAATTTTTACTAAGAATTAGACTTTGCTTCTAAAAACATTACCAGTAATAAAATATCTGATAATTTGAGTATATAAAATAAGCTACCACTTAATAAATTATTTTTTATTGCACAAAATGATGAATTGAAAGAATTCTTGGAAATTTCCAAAGTACTCTCAAGTGTATATTATAGGCTAGATATATAAATTTAATACTTAATAAAAATGATTTATTGAAATTCTCATCTCCCCCTCCATGATGACAGCTGCTGGAAGGAGGTAAACTTGAAATGTAGCAACTGTTCAATCTCTCTCACAAAAATATTTTTCAGCTTTCTCTATGTATATTTTTGTTGTCATGTTTATCACTGTAACTAGTTTATTTCAAAGGAGACTACTTGATATTAATATTTAGTCAGCAAGAATTTTCTCAATGTATATTTTTAGAGGATATGATAAAATAAGGCACTGAACATATGCACGTCATATGCATGTCATATGGCAGATTCAACTTCTAAACCAGCTCCCAGATATTAACACAAACAGAGCTGAGTGGGCAATCATATTGGTGACACTGTGATATGATGTGGTGGCACATTAGTTAGGCTGTGAAACTGCATAACAGATGCAAAGCAAGATAAGCACCTCAGAACAGTAAGCTAAATATTACCTCTAGATCATCTGAGGATGATTTAAATTATGAACAGAACAAAGTTATGTTTAGAGTAGGATTCATTCGTTTAATACATATTTATTGAACAACTACTATGTGTAAGGTGCAACTCTGGGTGCTCATCAATCAAACCTAAAATTTCATCATCTCTGTTCTCAACAGAGCTGTTTAGTGACTAACTACCAACATATCAATAGTTTTTTCCTCTCTTTAACTAGGCATAGGATGACCAACTCATGCCAGTTTTAAAAGTGACCTCCAAGCTAACAGAGTCCAAAATTGTAAGAAGAATAATCAACAATTCTACAGGTAATTTTCTAGGTCCTCCTAGATCTTGATTCTCAGACCTGTGCATTCTAGTTCTGTGAGAAACAGCATCATATATTGGCTGCTAGTTCAAACTACGTACAGCATCCTTTAGGAGAACATTCTGAATTTTATAGAGAATAATGTTACAGAGTGAAAAATAAAAGAATTTGTTCAATTACTACACAGCCCTACAATTGATGTAATGGTTTCAATTCTCAATAGCCAAAAATAATTAATTGTTTTGAAGACACTTACATGAAACCCTTAAACAGTTGGCTTGGCTTTCTTAGATACTTAATATACACAGCTGCACTGCCACAAGATTATTCCTGTGTTCACATACAGTGCAAAGAAGAATCTGGACAACTTTTCTCCCCAGCCCTTGTAGAACAGAAGTACAGGCCAGACAATATGGGCTTAGAATCCAGGGGGGTACTAAGGTCTTTGGAAAACTTCCCATCCACAGTGAATGTACCACTATCTTGTTAGTTTTCACCCTTTTTTTTTTAATCCTCTGCTGCTGTAACATCTCTCCATTTCTTTCTTCTTTAAAAAAAAATTATCTTTATCCTCTCATCTGTGGCTTCTTTTTAGGCCTGCCAGTAGCAGTCAATGATACTCATAGGCTTTGTGAATCTTTTCACAAAGGTTTATATTAAAGAGTATTAACTGAGTATGATTGCTCAATTTCATGTTGATTATCATAAGCTTTCCATATATATCCAAGTGTATTTTATGGCCTATTTCCTCAGCTTTACTGACAGCAGGAAATTTTTGGTGAAATTATGCTAACTTGGAATATAATATGTAAGCATGTATATAATGTTATATGTTTGCTGTCCACTTCAGCTAACTAATGATACATTGCATTAGTCTAGTGGCCTATCAGACTGCCCAGGAAGCTGTTAGATAAAGCAGGCCTTTGTTAAATCCACACTGTAAAAGACAACTTTCTATCATTGTCCATCTAATCCACAATCATGCAACAGAAACCTGTGGGCAAATTATAGATTACTTTAATACATTCTAAAGCTTTAGTTTTACCATTTCTTCACTATTATCATTAATTTATATAAAACACTCAGTCTTTACAAATTGTTGTTTGTATTTTCTTAAGAATGAATGTTTCTTTTAAGTATTTTTTTTCCAAATCCCACAAATGTAAATGTAAATCTTAGTTCTGATGAATCTTATACACAGCCCATAGGCAAGCGATTTTAACCTTCCCAACCCTCAATTTATTTGTTGATTAAAAGAAGAATAACTATAATAGCTAAACGACAAGCAATGATGGTAGATTTCCATATTATGCACCACCACCAAAGCAAGGATGTTGGAATCTTCTCTAACCCACACACCATCACGGCTTCTCTGCACATCAAAGAGTTCAATCTTGGTTCGGGAAGAGGCACAGAGTTTATATGAACACTGGACAACTCAGTCTTTAATACAACAGAGTCCTGAAACATTGACAGAAATGATCCACTGATGGCTCTAGAAGTTCCTAGCCTGCAAATGAGGAGGAGAGCAAACCAGACTCAAAGAGCAGAGGTTGGTATATAGCCAGATGATTGGCTTCCAAGCATTCCCTGGAGGGCTCTTAGAGTTGATTCCTTCTTTTCCACTTAGCAACACCACCAGGTCTTTAGATCCCCTTCCCAACACATCCTATTCTCCAAAGTTAAACTCTTTTCCTTTCCCTCTCTTGTTGAGCAAATGGGGCACAGACAGAAATCTTTATAGTCATGTTGAGTAAATGTAAAATATAATTTATTAAGAAAATATGTACAATCAGAAAAGCAACCTTGTGTTAACCATCACTCCAGTTCTCATTTTCAAACATAGCAGCAGTCATCGGTGAGGCTTCCTTGTAATGGACATACCATGGAAAGGGTTCCTGGGGTGGGACTATTTTGATGCTGCACAGACTTGTAGGGACAGGCAACAAGGAACACCTGCAAGATTATAAATGTTCCTAGTTGAGGAACTGGCCTTGTTTGAAACGTGGAGCATCTGAGATCAGCAACTGGAATCTGTCATTGTTTCCTTGAACTAACTCAATCTGTTTCTGCTGAAACAGATTTTTACTCAGGTTCTGAAAGGGAGAGGAAATGAGCCTCTACTGATATCCATACTTGTTTTTCCTCACTATTATAGTTCATCTACCTCATTTTCTATCTGTTGAGGAAAGAAATGGGAAAAGGAGTATCATCAGTATATTCTTTCTGAGATTTTATTTTCAATCTTCTTTATCAATGTCCTTTGATTCTCAAGAGCCTAATTAGATTTTTTTAAACATGACCAACAGTAGTTTCTTTTTAATTGCATTCCTCTCTAGACAATGTTTAAAGGGGCTAGAAGTTCCAGAAACAAGGAAAGCATGAAGATAAATACGTCAAGATTTTATCTTGCTATTTCTATTTCACAAAGTTTTTCTTGAGAATTAAATGAGATAAAGTATGTAAGGCATTTATCCTAATGCTTGTTAAGCACAAAGTAAGGGCTTGATTTATTGAAGCTTCATTTCTGTAGCTATTAGTTACAAGTCAAGTTTGTCACGAAATGTCCCTTACATACAGAAATTTAAAATGAATACAATAGCACGTTTCAGGCTCATTTTAATATAGCAGTTTGGTAATAACAACTTCTTTAAATTCAGCCACTTTAAGATGATTTGTTGATTTGAGGTGCATCTGTTAATTATCAAATAAAACTGGCTTTGTCATTCAGCCTCTAATACTGCTATTTAATGTCACTGAACTGTATGGAATATATGGGATGCAACACAGAAAAATTAATAAACAACTTAAAACTGTGTATTGGCAATAAACAAGAGTGATATGCAAAGTAAATCAAAATCTAATTTAGTAATAATACTTGTAGTAATAATCTATGGGTTTTTAAGGATTATAAATAAGATATATTTAATACCCTTAAAAAGATCCTAAATATTAGGAACATTTAGTCTCATTTCTTGGGAAAGGAAAGTAAGGGTAGGAGAAAATAAATAAATGGCCCAAATGCCACATAAGTAATAAGTGAGAGGGGCAAGACTCGAGTCTTGATCTACCTCATTCTCTAACTTAATCTCTCACTATTAGACCAAACTGCCTGACCTACACTTCGTATTTCCCCAGAACTAGTAGCTTAGAGAAACATTCACTGGCTGTGTTTACAGTGTATTTATTTTCTGATAGTTATTTATTGTGAAATTCCTTATCCTTGTAGTTTTTCTAATGGAAAAAATACACTGGGATGAAAATACCATGGGAATTCTGAGGGGTATTTATCTTAATTATTTCTTAGCTCTTTTGGCAATAAATAAGCAAGATCTTTCCCACCTGAAATAAGTATTAAGCATCAGGTTAAGATTAATAATAAAATGATGCCTGAATTCTATGCACATACATGCTTTTTTCACCCATGCTCACTATTTCCACATGAGAGTTGAAGGTATCCAAAATATACACACTATATTAGTCAAGGTTCTCCAGAGAAAGAGAACCAATAGGCTAGATGGATGAATAGATAGATAGATAGATAGATCTAATAAGCGATTCTATTATAATATATTGGCTCATGCAATTGTGGAGGCTAAGAAGTCCCATAATCTGCCATCTGCAAGCTGGAGACCCAGGAAATCTGGTAGTGTAGTTTGAAGGTCTGAGAACCAGAGAGCTGATGATTCCAGTCCAAGTCTGAAGGCCTGAGAACCAGGAGCACAGAGCACAGTAGAGAATCAATGTTCTGGTTCAGCCAGTTAGGCAGAGAGGAAATTCAACAGTCTTCCACTTTTTTGTTCTATTGGGGCCTTCAATGATTGGATGATGCCCATCTCCTTTGCTAAGTTCACCCATTCAGATGCTAATCTCTTCTGCAAACACCCTCACAAACACACCCAGAATTGTTTAACCAGATATCTGGGCATCCTGTGTCCCAGTAAAGTTGACATAGAAAATTCACACACCAAACCTTAGTTCCTCTATTAGTAAAATAAAGATGATAATAATAGCTATGTAATACGTGACAAAGGTGAGTGTACCCACTGTTTGGGACCACCAAAGTACTTGTGAACTACTTTAACTGTTATATTAACTTCATGGATGTTTGAAACTGGGAAAGTACATGTAAAAAATGTTTCAGGGGCAGATCAATGGAGAAAAGTTATTTCAGTAGGAATGTTGGATTTTTGTTCTACCAATTTGAAGGGGAAATATAAGTAGGCATATGTACCTAGTTTATCATTATGATAGATACTATTTTTTCTTTAAGAACATCAATTCCTAAAACTTGCAGAGTTATACTTAGATAAAATGACATAATTATTGGTTTCATACAGAAAATAAAAATGTCATGTTATTTAAAGGTGGCTGTAGGCTATTCTGAGTCATTACATCCAACTCTGAATGACACCATGAATAGGAAATTCTGGGCATTCTGTGGTGACCACAGCAACTTGTTATGGGATGTAGCTATGTGCACAATGCCAACAGGACCTATTTTTGACCCCTTGTGAACATTACCAACTGTCCTTTCACTCAGACCTTTCACTTCTAGATGAGGAGACAGAGAATACATACCCCAAACCCTCACCATTATAGAATTTGGGGCTTTGTTTAAAGATTGATTCTCATTCTTGGCATGTTCTGCACTTACTATTGCACTAAAAGGGATCCTGCAGTCTTAGCATTAATAGTAGTGTTAGTGTCTTGTGATTGCTCTCATCCTTCCCCAAACAGTGGCCCATAAAACAAAAACAAAGAAGAAGAAATTATATAAGCAATAATAGATTAATATGAACCAATTATTCAATGAGAAGGTCCTCTCTTTTAAAATAGGTGCTTGCAGGAAGCAGCCGCATAGCACAGGGAGATCAGCTCGGTGCTTTGTGACCGCCTGGAGGCGTGGGATAGGGAGGGTGGGAGGGAGACGCAAAAGGGAGGGGATATGGGAACATATGTACATGTATAACTGATTAAATTTGTTATAAAGCAAAAAAAATTAAAAATAAAAAATAAAATAAAATAAAATAAATAATAATAAATAAAAAATAAATAAAATAAAATAGGTGCTTGCAGAGGTGACTCTAAAGTGAAATTCTGCACTCTAGGCCTCCCTACATACTGCCTGGAGAAGACTTTCCAGTGTCTCTCTCCTAAATCACATTTGATTGATGAGATCCCATAGTGGAGTTAGAATGCTGTGATGAAATGTTTATGTGAGGTTTTGAGAAGGCTAGGCCTAGAAGAAGAGAAGGTTTGTATTTTTAATTATACAATGTGAGTATAATCTGAGCACTACAGTGATCAAAACTGGGAACTTTCAGAAACTCAATGGGTTCAAAAGTGGGGTGAGGAATAAGAAAAGTAAGAAAGCAAGCTTCTCATGAAGCTGTTCACTGAAAACAGAGCTGAGAATAAATTCAGGCTAGACCCAAGGAAAGAAGTGAATCGACTAAAGAAAAGCCAGAGTCAAGGGCTTGTCAGGATCCTGGACAGCACCAGAAACAGAAGGCTCTGGCAGGAAACCATGGAAGATTATTGGCCTATTCAAAGCTAGTTGAGGAACATGAGCTGTGAACCTATAACCTATAAGCAATTCCTGCTTGGAATGTTGTCTGTGCCCCAAGAAGACTTTATTTTGAGACATGTAAAAGCATGCTGGGTATCAAGAGGAGTTTCTAGGGGGTGGATTTAACCTACAAGTTTTTTTAAGCCCTTTAAATAGGCCTGCAGTTGTAGCCCACAGACAGAACTATGTGTCAAGAAAACAGATCCTAGCCCTAGATCTGTTACCATCTGCCTAAGCACTTGTGATTGTTATTAAAACTTTCTGTACTACTTTTCTTATCTCAAAATTAGGAAATTCTTTATTGTTCTAAAATGTCATAATTCAACATCAAGTCCAACTATTGTATGAGTATAAGGGGGCGGTAATTCATTTATGCATATATGACAACTTCCTCTTCAATTTCCACTTTCATTCCCACACCTGTGAACCAGTAGGGGGTATTTATATGGTTTAATGCAATGCAGATTCCACTGCTGGTCTTTTTACAGTTGTTAGAGTTGTCTAAAGAAAATTTCAAATGATAAATTACAAATTGATCCTTAGAAAGCAATCTCATAAATCAAGTGTCAATAGCATTAAAGACCTTAACAAGGAAAATAAGATGAAAATTGTCTTCTTGATTTAAAATAGGTTAAAAGAAAAGGTATCTAATTTCAAATTGGTGCTGAAGAAACATATTTCCTCTCTATATTTCATATATTCATTCATTTATGCCTTCATCTAACAAATATTTATTGAGCACCTACAATATGTCTAGGACTCTACTAGGTTTTGGTGATAGAACAGGGAACAAAACAGACAGAGATCTCTGCACTACTGCAGCTCACATTCCAGTGGAGGGTCGGGTCAGAAGATAATCATAGAATGTGGAGGGTGACACACATTACAGAGAAAATTAATACAGACAAAGAGGATAGGGAGTGGATGATGAGGAGTGGGAGATGCCTCCTTTTACACAGAGCCATCAGGAGATGGGATTTTAAGAAAGGAAGGTAACCTGGGAGTCTGACTTCTTGAGATGACTGAAGTATCCCAGAGTAAATGACATAATTGACATAATCACTTTAGTTCTGATGATCTCACAGTGGTCATTCTGGTGAAGCTGTGAAAGTTGGGGTGAGGGAGCAAGACTCAGGGCCATGCCGGAAGTGTGCAGAAGTCCAAGTACCTCCCTATCCTGCCAGAGTTGATGTGAAGGCTCTTAGGGAGGTACAGGCACTTCTGAATGGTTTGAAAACACTCAATAATCAAATACTTGAATGGATAGGGAGAAGGTAAAAAAAAATTATACTGAAAGTTATTTAAATCAGTTTAATATTGAGGAATAAAGAAGGACATTTACAAATGTAACTATTGAGAGGCTGACAGGAGGACAATGATTCTTAAAACTTTCACTTTAAATGATGTATATACTTTGAATTTAAGTCAGAACTAATGTAAGAAATTAGTAGGCAGGCTTTAAGGTATTAGAAGCTAAACTCTTTCTGCAGGAATGCAAGTTTAGTGAGCATGCAAATTTTTATTAAAAAATAGAGTAAGCATGAATATCTGTTAGGATTTTTAGCAAGGTCTAAGAAACTTTGACACAACATAAAATGTACACTTAAAAGAGCAAATGAGGATCCAAATCTCAAATCTACATGTCCTTTCTATCCACAGAGGGAAAAAGCACATTAAACAAGGCTCCTACTTCTCCCCAGTACTACTATTTATTAACACTACATGTGGACTAATTTCTTGTAACCTGAAGGAAGTAATCATGGGATCCATATTTAATATTTATACTGATTTTCAGCTACCATTGAGAGAGGTTTTGAAGATTTCAGAAGGATCGGAGTGACAACATGCAATTTCCTGATTAAAAACAGGGAAGTAAAAATGTTTCAATTCTCCTACTTCACTGTTAACATTATTCACAAGAGGAAATATTTTGGGGCAATTCAAGAAATAAACTGATCAACTAAACCAAGCAACAGATTTATTGAGAAGCCCGTACACAAAGGAACAAGAAAACAACAAAACAAACAGGCAAACAAATAAACAGAAATACATATACATGCACACACTCACACAACATAAAAATTGCCCCTCTTTTTTTCATGCTTTCATGCTTAGGTATTTGATATCCTCTGCATAACACTCTTCCAAGTTCTAATTAATGCTTTGGTCCTTTGTGAAATTTCGATTTTATGATATGATTTGGTATAAAAGGAAAGGAAACTATGTTTTAAAAGTTAAAGAAGTATACTAATATATATTTCAAATCTTCCAAGATAAAATTGGCTTTTATTTTACCTCTCCACTCACATGTCACAAAGTTGTTTTTAAAATGATGAATTACAGCTCCATAGAAAATATGTTAGATTTTCACACAGAGATCATTCCACTAATGTGATTCAGTCAAGAGATATTTCATCTGTTGTAGTCAAAAAAGAAATGACAGATTGCTAAAGGAGGATGAAATTTTGATTAACAGGAATGCACACATGGCTACATAAAAATGATTTGTTGAGAAATCTAAATAAAACTAATAGCAAAAATATTAAAAGACACAAGAAAACTCAAGTTTTAAGAATCAGTCTGCACTTGATATTCAGGATATTAACTGCAATTTCTATTTTTTAACTATTTTAAACCTTTAATAATTGTGACTGTTTAAAGAATAGTGATAAAGAATAATGATAAAAGTAAAAAAAGTATTAAAACACCCATTTCTTTCCTCATGATTGCATTCTCCTTTTTAAATTTTGCATAAATTATTATCTTGCTTCTCCATATAATTTTACCATATCTGTAAGTGCTAAACAATGTATCATTTAGTTTGCCTGATTTTGAAGATGGAATCATAGAGTATGTACTATTCTGTTACTTTTATTTCAATCAACATTACATTTTTGAGATCCATCCACATTGTTGTATGCAGTTTGTTCATTTTCAGTGTCATAGCATTCAATTATATGAATATACAATAATTTATTTGTTAGTTCTGTCAATAAACATTTTGATTATCTGAAGTTGCTTTTTTCATTTTTACTTATAATTCTGCTGTTAACATGTATATACCTTCTGGTACCATGAACAAGAGTTCCTCTGTGGAATTTATCTATGATGGAATTTTAGGGTTGTAGGGTACATGCGTATTTAACTTTATTAAGTAATATCAATTTATTTTCCAAAGCATTGCTAACAAACTATATCCTATACCTACAATGTATGGATCTTCCTCTTTCTTCACATCCTCACCAACACTTAATAATGAGGAAAGCTAAATGCTGACAATCTTACAAGGTTAAATCACACCTTTTCATTATTAATTAGCACCATTAATATTAATAACCCTAAGCATATTTTCCCTTGTTTATTAGACTTTAGTGTTTCATTCATGAATTGTCTATTTGTACTTCTTGTCAATTTTTTATTGAGTCATTTTCCTTTTTATTTCATACATTATGTATTCTGGGTACACTTTGTCAGTCATTAGCATTACAAGTGTCTTTTCAAAGATTCAGCTCTGCCTAGTAACTTTCTTTATAGTGTATTTTGATGAGCAGTTGTTCTTAATATTAAGGTATTTTAAATTAAGATTCATATGTTGAGATAACTTTAGATTAATATGTAGGTGTAAGAAATAAATAGAACAAATAGAATAAATCCAAAGAAACACATATCAGAACACATAAATAGTCAAAGCTTTGAAAATGAAAGTCTTGAAACCATGAGAAAGGACACCTATCTACAAGTCAAAAACAATTCAAATGACAGCAGATTTCTCATCAGAAACCACGGAGTGCAGAAGACAGTGGTACAACATTTTTTAAGCACTCACACACTGAAAGAAAAAAAAAACTGTCAATCTAGAATTCTGTAGCCAGTGAAGTATCATTCAGGAAAAAATCAGCAATCAGTAAATTTTCAAATAAAGGAAAGCAGAAAACAAAGAATAAAATGGCAGACTTAAGGCCTAGCATGTCATTACATTAAATTGTAAATAGTCTAAATATGCCAATGAAAAGACAGAGATTAGAAGAATGAATTAAAGAGCATAATTCAACTATATTATTTCTATATAAAACCCACTTCAGGTATAATGACACAAGCAGGTTAAAAGTAAAATGAGGAAAAAATATAGCAAGAAAACATTATTCAAAAAAAAGTAGGAGGGCCTCCCTGGTGGCGCAAGTGGTTGAGAGTCCGCCTGCCGATGCAGGGGATACGGGTTCGTGCCCCGGTCTGGGAGGATCCCATATGCCGCGGAGCGGCTGGGCCCGTGAGCCATGGCCGCTGAGCCTGCGCGTCCGGAGCCTGCGCGTCCGGAGCCTGTGCTCCGCAACGGGGGAGGCCACAACAGTGAGAGGCCCGCATACCGCAAAAAAAAATAAATAAATAAAAATAAAAAAATAAAATAAAAAAAGTAGGAGTAACTATATTAATATCAGATAAAGTAGACTTCAGAACAAAGATAACCAGAGACAGGGAAGGGCATTATATATATATATATATATATATATATATATATATATAAAAGGGCTCAATATACCAAGAAGAAATGACAATTTTGAACAACAGATTTGCAAATTATGGGAAGCAAAAATTGATAGAACTGAAAGGAGAAATAGAAAAGTCCACAATTATAGTTAGAGACTCCAATACCCTACTCTCAACAATACATAGAACAACTAGACAATCAACTAAGTTTCATATTTTATACAAAAACTAACTCAATGGAGAAGGTGTGGAGAAAAGGGAACCCTCTTGCACTGTTGGTGAATGTAAATTGATACAGCCACTATGGAGAACAGTATGGAGGTCCCTAAAGAAACTAAAAATAGAACCACCATACCACCCAGCAATCCGCTCAGTGCTTTGTGACACCTAGCGGGGTGGGATAGGAAGGGTAGGAGGGAGATGCAAGAGGGAGGAGATATGGGGATATATGTATATGTATAGCTGATTCACTTTGTTATAAAGCAGAAACTAACACACCATTGTAAAGCAATTATATGCCAATAAAGATTAAAAAAAAAAAAACTAACTCCAAATGGAATCACAAACCTAAATGTAAATGTGTAAATTTATATGTAAAATATACAAAATTTTTATTTAAAACCATAGGAGAAAATCATTGGTATCTAAGGCTAGTCAAAGAGTTCTTAGACTTGATTCCAAAAGGATGACCTATAAAAGGAAAAATTGATATATTGGATTTCATCAATTTTTTTAAATTTGCTAAGTAAAAGGCTCTGTTAAGAGCATGAAAAGACAAGCTACAGAGTTAGAGAAATATTTTTAGAACACATATCCGACAAAGAACTGGTATCTAGAATACATAATGACCAAAAAAACTGAACAGGAAGAAAAATATGCAATTAGATAATGGACAAAAGATATGAAAAGACATTTCACTGAAGAAGCAATATAGATGGCAAATAAGAAAATTAAATGATGCTAAATGTCATTAGCCACTAGGCAAGTGCAAATTAAAACCATAATGAGATAATCACTACTTACCTATCAAAGTGGCTAAAATAAAAAATAGTAGAATACCAAATGCTGGTGAGGGTATGGAGAAACTAGATTACTTATACATTATTTGAGATTGTAAAATGTTATAGCTACTCTGGAAAATATTTTGGCAGTTTCTTCAAACATTCAAGTGATATACAACCCAAAAATTTCACCGCTAACCATTTATATCAGAGAGATAAAAACTATGCACACACAAAAACTTGTACAGAAATGTTTACTGTAATTCCACTTATAATAGTGAAAAATCAGAAACAACACAGATATCCTTCAACACACAGATTCAGAAAAAGGAATGTTGTACTGTTTCACACACCAGCCTAGATATCTCTAGAGAACTAAGCTAACTGAGAAAAAGCAACCCCCAAAAGTTATATATTGTTTGATTTTATTTATAAAACATTCTTGAAATGGAAAAAATACAGAGAGCTTGAGAGCATAAATTAGTAGTTGCCAGGGATTACGGGTTGGGAGGAGAAGTTAAGTGTTGTTATAAAAGGGAACATGAGGAATCCTTGTGTTGTTGGAACTGTGGGGTTTTTTGTTGGTTTTTATTTGAAGTGCAGTTGATTTACAATGTTGTGTTAGTCTCAGGTGTATAGCAAAGTGATTCAGATATATATATATTTTTTCAGATTCTTTTCCATTATAGGTTATTATAAGATATTGAATATAGTTCCCTGTGCTATACAGTAAGATCTTATTTATCTATTTTCTATGTAGTATAATATATAAAACTGCCAAACTCCTAATTTATCCCTCCCCCCTCCTTTCCCCTTTGGTAACCATAAGAACAATAATAAATTTTATCCTCGATATCTTTTGATTATGTTTATAGTAAGTGACATTTTTAATTGCATATTCTAAATTTACTTTCCTTATTGAAAAGCAATTAACTTGTGTGTGGATCTTATATTGAGATAGCCTGCTAAACTCACAAATTAGAAGTATATATATAGCTATATATATTACTATATACATATATATCACAGAATTCTGAGTGAATCCTTATAGGATAGCATTATGCTATTTTCCAGGTCTTTCCATCTTTCTCTTATAATTTATATCTCTTAGTCTCTCTATTCTGGATAATTTTTTTCATAAATAGATATATTAAAATTCAATAACTTTTCTTTTGCTTATATTTAATCATTGTTTAATCCAACCATTAAACTGAATTAAATTTTGAATTTTGAATTTCTAGAAGTACTGTTTAGTTCCTGTTCAAATCTAATTGAATTTGAATATATATTGGAATTTTCTGGTTCTTATATTATTATATTTTTATTATTTTAATCATATCAAACATACTTATTTTATATTCTGCATCTGATTTGTCCTATATCCACAGTTTTTGTGGGATTGGTTCTGAAGGCTTTTGGTATTGTTACTCTCAGTCATGGTGGCTTTTCCCTCACATATTTAGTGCTCTTTGATTGTGATTTCATCTTTTTTGAATTTTACCTGTGCCATATTTTTTTCTTTAGTACTAGGTTTAAAGTGTTAATTTGCCTCTATCTGATGGGTAGGAAAAATGTTGGTATAGGATCTCTTCATAATTTTTGTTTAAGGTTTTCAGACAACACAGCCCATGGGATTATTTCCCCAAAAGTGCATAAGTGTAGGCTAGTAGTTAGGAATTTTCAAAGGATTCTTTTTCTTTTGCTGCCTTCAACTAGACTCAGTGTCAAATTAGGCAGACATTGCACTAGATGTATCTGCAGGACATGGGCCTCATGTTTATAGTTGTATAGATGATGGGTGCAGCCTCCTCTCACTTGCAAAAGTTGACAATGATCCAACCACACATAAATTTAATGCTTATCTATATTCGCGCAGTTTATTCAGCCACTTGGTTATCTATAAAAGTTCAAATTTTTCAACAATGTCCATTTATCTTACAATGATGATGTTTGACTTTATCTGTTCTATTTAACTTTTTTTTTTTTTTTTTTTTTTTTTCGGTACACAGGCCTCTCACTGTTGCGGCCTCTCCCGTTGTGGAGCACAGGCTCCGGACGCGCAGGCCCAGCAGCCACGGCTCACGGGCCCAGCCGCTCCGCGGCATGTGGGATCCTCCCGGACCGGGGCACGAACCCGTGTCCCCTGCATCGGCAGGCGGACTCTCAACCACTGCGCCACCAGGGAAGCCCCTGTTCTATTTAACTTTGAATTTGATTTTCTTATTAGTGGTTTGTACTAAACTTAATGGGTCAAAATTTTAAAGTCAGAAATGATTTTAAACTCATCTCTTTACATATACTCTAAATTACAAGATTAAGTGATGTTTCCTAAATGTCAGCCTCATACTCACCTTTCACTCCAGCCTCTTCCCTCAACCTAAAATACTGTCCTAACCTCACACTCCACACAGTCCCACTTGGTAAAAATCTAATACCACCTCAAAGCCCAAGCGAAACATGAAGTTCAGTAAGCACTCCCTTACTGTCTGCTCCCACAGTCACACCACGCTGCCAAGGTTATTTATTTTATTCATATATTTTAAACATTAATAAAATTTATTCATCCTCATTTCAGTGTCAAATCCATAATTAAATACCTGATTAGAGAAATCTTGACCTTTCTTGTTATATTGTAAAGTAACATGGTATAATCTGTTTCCTCAGATGAGAAAGTTAAGATGTAAAATATTATATATAAAGCAAACAGAATCTTTATTTCAAAGCAATGAAAAATGACTAATGGCACAAAAAGGAAGTTGATGAAGAATGACTTGAAGTAGTAACTATGTAACTTAAAATCTCAGGGCATACATTTGGGGAGTAGTTTTTTTTTATAATGCAGTTTTGAAATGACAAATAAATGAGACTTGGATACAATTCTTTTCAACTATGGCTCTGAGATGTACACTCAGAGTAAAAAAGTAAAAAAGTTATGTTTTAGAAATAGATTAGAAAAACATGAATTAACAGATCTGATAAAATTACACCAGAGGTGTTAATATCAAGGAGTAAAAACCTATAAAACACCCTTCAAAGGGGTACAAAACAGATCCCTCCCAGATGTTATTTGGAAAATGAATTATGCACCAAACAAGTAAACACCTGAAGGAGAAATATAAACTGGGTGCAATTTAATTGATTATACCAATCTCACTGTGACAAATATAGCAATGGTTTTTCATTAAAACTTACAAAAGAACTACAAAGGTTACAAACAGTTCATAGCTTTAATGTTCCTTCATTATCCACTTTTTTCACCTTCTTCTTGTACTTCTTTTATATTTTAAACCATATTCATTTAGCATTCGGCCAAAAGAAACAGCAAGGCTCTCTTGAACCTGCCACCAATGATTTATTAAGCTCATTTTCTATTCATTTGTTTATAGATCAAATGTAGAAAGAAAGGCTCAACATTATTGAACATATTTAATAAAAAGCACACACACCAAGTATTTAAACTTTGCATTGTGCTACATTAGACATTTTGGAAGAAAGACAATAATTACACATAAGTAATTGCTTTGATGTAACCTCTCAAATCAATACAGCTACTTAGTACAAGGTAGGCATTTATGTATGTTTAGCATTGGCACTCTTTCCAGAGTATGATATTTCAGGTAAATGTGCTTTATTGCAGACATAAGAAAGCAGATAAATGAACTTCTTATTGACAGCCTCTTTCTCACTTGCTAGCCTTTATAAGTGGGATGTCATTAATCTCCCACTTGCTACAACAGAAGTCTCCACATTGTTGACCATGCAGCCCATTAGTAAAAAGTTTTTGTTTTGGCTACTCTACTTTATAATTTACAAATAATAAAATGATCTTATGTAGATTACAAAAAATAAAAAGTTTTCCAAAGTAGAAATTTTAAATGAATGTGATAAACACTAGCAAAAGAAAGACCTAATATTTTCTTTCTGTAACTTTTTGGATCATCTTGCTTACTCCCTGAGGTATGCATGCACCATTCTAGAGACCATCATTCTAGAAAACCTATGTGTCTCTGTTAGACACCACATGTAGTATATCTACAGAATGTAGGAAACTACAATAAGTGCTTTTCTGGTACTTTCCCATAGAATCAGAAGGTTTTTATTAAGTAATCTTCACGCTTAAGTAAAATGAATCTTTAACAGCATTGCCACATAATACTTTTTTGCCCAGTCATAAAAGCTAAAGTCTCACCAATAGCTGGTGAAAGGATTAATCTTAGGTCCAGCATAGTTATGGGATACTCTACACAGTCCAGCCTATTTTTCATTGTATCATTATTTTTTATATAATGATTGATTTTTCCATTCTAAAAATAAGCACAGGATATATGATCAAGCTAGACTCCCAGGTTCTGGTATATTTAATATTCACGTGTGGGAAATGAGTAACTAAATTTTGTCATTTACATGGTTTTACTGTTGGTTTCAGTGGTCCAATATGCAAAATATTATGAGGAGCAGTGGTCAGCTGTACCTGTTTCCATTTAACAATGACAAAAGTGATTCTATAAGTTGAATTACTAAAGAAGTACACCTGCTTAGAAGTAAGTTTTAAAATACAAGTTATCAAAATCTATATTATCAGAATAAGGGGCTTTTAGGGGTAGCTGCATTTCCACTAAAACCTCCCAAAGCTGTGCATTCCTAACAAGTGGTGGAATGATAAAAGCGGGTGTTGGGGCTTCCCTGGTGGCGCAGTGGTTGAGAGTCCGCCTGCCGATGCAGGGGACACGGGTTTGTGTCCCAGTCCAGGAAGATCCCACATGCCGCAGAGCGGCTGGGCCCGTGAGCCATGGCCACTGGGTCTGCACGTCCAGGGCCTGTGCTCCGCAACGGGAGAGGCCACAACAGTGAGAGGCCCGCGTACCGCCGAAAAAAAAAAAAAAAAAAAGCGGGTGTCATGTAGACTATTCCTGCATCTTAAACCCAGTGTCCTGTGTCAGGGTTTCATGTTACTAATGCTGCTTTTTCATGATAAAAGTAGATCAATGACTCTGTGCAGGTCATACGTCTTACAGAGACCAAGATCTCTCTGATGAGTCCTTGATGTACTATTATATAACATCGATGTGATTACTAAAATATACAGTTTAACCAGAGAAAATGAGGTATTTTAGCAAAAGAGAAATACTGATTTCTAACTGCATTTTGACATCAACCATGCAAAGGTAACCAGAAAAAAGAAGGAGCTTATTGTGTTTTATGACAATATATCACTGTATTCCGAAATCCAATTGTGACCATGGGATGCCCCTTTCATACAAGTCCCTTGCATGAAAGTTTTGAGGCACCCACATAAGCAAATGATGCATTGCATTAGACACAGATGTGAGAGTTAATTGTAAACTTGTGGAGGCAACATAAAATCAAGGAAACAATGATTTTAGGATGCAAACAACAAGATGTTAGTATGATATTATGTGGTCTATTAAATTTTTTAGGAAGCACCTAGAACCCTAGAATCTTAGAATTTAAAAGTCAGTTTGTGCATCAATTTAATTCAATCTTCTTTTGTTTTTATAGATGAGGAAACTGAGGGCAGAGAGGTGTAATATCTTACTCAAGGTCACAAAGTGAGATAGCACAGAACCTAGACCAAACCCCTGGCATCCTAGTCCTTAGTCTAAAATATTCTATTACCCTACCTACAGCACATTTCTTAGACTATTAAATGATATTATTTTATAACATAAAAGTAAATTTTTTTTATTTTAACAATGAAAAGCCACTTGAAGTCCATCTTGGCAAACAATGTTGATTATTTTAAAAATTGCTCTAACTATAAAATAATGAGAATAATTTCTTTCTTATTATCTTATTTTGAGAGGAGTTTCAAAACAGAAGGAATCAACAGAAGGAATATATATTAATATAAAATCAAATATATAAAATAAAAATATATGTTAATAAAGTAAATATAAATAAATGTATATATAAATATATATGATTATATACAATACATATATATACCTATACATGTACATATATACACATATGCACACAAACGTATACTACATTCATGAATATCACATTCATTTGAGTGATTATAGTTCTATATTTTCAAGAATCAGGTTTTATTGTTTTATAATCAGTCTATAAAATAATAAATGATGAGTCTGTGACATATTGAAACACAGAAAAATATATGGTGAGGCAAATTAGGTTATTATTTACAAAGGAGAATTTACCAGAGAAAAAAATGAGGAAAACTGATAAAATAGAAGATTCTCCTCCTGATTAGCAATATAAGAATCTCAAAACTTTTCAAATGAAGCAATTCTTAGAGGTCTTCACTATACTACAAATTATATTTCTAAAATTTCATAACTATGATTGGTGGGAGCCTTCTTGCCAAAAATGAGGCAAAATCAGGCATCTTTAGCAAACTGATAGATCTCTTACACGCACAGCAATTTTGAGGAAACATGAATATAACATTTCTGCAGTTTGCTTCACTATATTATTTTGATACATTTTATTTTAATGTCAGCTCTGATTCCTTCTTTATATTCCAGTGAGATTCATGGCTGCCTTGCTGGAGAATCATAAGCTTTGTTATTGTCCTGCCTTTGAAAATTAAAGAAAAATTTGTTTCAACTGGAAACTCTTAACAGAAAAGAGTATGAAAAAAATATTGCATACATGTATTGTGTGCCACAGAGATTGTATCAGAAAAAAAAATTTCTTTGTAAAGAAATCTAGGTTGTTCAGGTGGGGAAATACTATCTTAATCTAAAGAAAACATTTCCAACAGGTGAGTGAAAATCATAAGTTAACCTTTACAGTTTTGTGTTCCAAAATTATATAAAGCTGACAAAATAATATTCAGATAGCATTATCACAAAAGTAATGTATCCCTCCATGAAAAATGAACATAACAGGCGAGTACTGTAAGACAAGTGAGCAGCTGCCAAATCCTCCAGTGACACTGCTTGTTGACATTCTCCTCAATCCATTTTGCATGGTCTCTCGGCACTTAATGTGCAGAACATTCACATTTGCTGGCCCGATGCTTTTCAATTACATCCCTTTGCTTGGCCTGATACTAAACATGCCACCGGGTGACAGGCAGAGCAAGATGAAAAAGACTCCTATTCCGTCTCACTTTTCCTGACCTGCCATGCCTCATGCTCATCCCCCTTTTTGACCCTATTTTATGCTAGAAAGATCACAATCCTTGTGGTGTATTACCCTGAAATTTCTTCAAAAATGTCCCAGTCCCTAAATTGGTCTCCATTCAAGAAAGATATATATCCCTATCCCCTAAGTGACTAACAGATCTTTAGACCTCTTATCTATAATTTCCATAGAATATGACCAGTACCAGGAAAATGGTATACTGCCAAATGATTGGAGCACTGCATATAACATCAGTAGTAAAAGCAATACACTGAATTCAGAGGATCCAGATTTTCAAGAGAGACTAAATGAATTATGTATGTCAGTTAGTCATACTGTTCATTGATTTTTATTTTTAAAAATTTAGTAGGTACTTTCACATTTGACCTTTAAATCAATGGACATAACCTCTGGTCATGGATTTCTTTCCCTTGGGAAAAGAAAAATTATGGTACATAAAAATAATCATCAAGAATATTATAGTTATTATCAACTGCTCTACCAATGTAATCAAGTATTCATCTATTTATTTTTATGTGAGAAATTAAAGCACACATGTTGCTATCCATGTAGCCCATATTAACTAGAAAATAAGAAGACTAAACTGAGATTTATCTCACCTTCAGTACTGGCCCTAATATCAACACATGGATAAATGTTATGCTTTACAAAGCTTTGTTCTTTTTCTTGAACATAGCAATACAAGCTTAGTTTATGAAATAGAATTCTAAAGTTACTTTCTTTCTTGTAAGCTATTCAGAGTTCAGTCTTAAGGCATGATATTTGTTCTTATTTCTCTGGGGGTCTGCAATGATCCCATCTAATTAATTAGAATTCATTATATTAGAAATTAGAGGATAGTTCTTCCTTTCTGAACAAGATCACATAAATTCCAGACTCCCTGTTCTATAGGGATATTATACAGGGGGACTCTATAGCAAACAATGGCTAGGATTTTTAGGTTATAGAATATTCTTGCTTTTTACTCATCTTTATGTCTCTGTGGGGAATCGTAAATATTTTAATTTTTATTTTTGGTTAATTCTTTTTTTTTTTTTTTGGCTGCATTGGGTCTTTGTTGCTGCACGCGAGCTTTCTCTAGTTGCGGTGAACGGGGTCTACTCTTCATTGCGGTGCGCGGGCTTCTCATTGCGGTGGCTTGTCTTGTTGCGGACCACAGGTTCTAGGCGCATGGGCTTCAGTAGTTGTGGCGCCAGGACTCAGTAGTTGTGGCTCGCGGGCTCTAGAGCACAGGCTCAGTAGTTGCAGCACACGGGTTTAGTTGCTCCGTGGCATGTGGGATCTTCCCAGAGCAGGGCTCAAACCTCTGTTCCCTGCATTTTCAGGTGGATTCTTAACCACTGTGCCACCAGGGAAGACCTTAATTTTTATTTTTAATCAAAAAATGTTCTCTGACCCTCAGTGAGAGCTGGGAGTCCCTATAATCAACACATGATTTGGGAGGTCCTGACAGAGCTTTTGGAAGAGTGAAGAAAGGTGATAGAGAAAACACTCCAGGCATTTAAAAATTTTTTTCTGTATTGAAATGCATAATTGCTTTGTGAAGTTTCTGATGTGTTTTGCTTTGCAAACATACTATAATATGTCTTTCTTAGGAGTCACTTTTAGTCTCTGTGAGGCTCAACTTTAAATTAATTTCTAGAATCTAATAAATTGTGTTTTTGTTTTATATAACAGTCTAATTTCAGATGATTTATAAAGTTGTATTACCAGAACATTTTGTAGTTATTTATTCAGAATTTTGAAAAACTGGGATAATTTAGAACAATGTATGCAGAATAATCAAATTAAACACAAAAATACATTGGAAATTTAAATTCCATAACTATCAATTAAAATAGTTATTCAATACCATTCTGCTTAACAAATTGACAAAATTAAGTAAAAAGTTAATTCACAATGTTACATCAATGGTAATTTTTATACATTGAATGTGAACTGAACAATACTAGAAGTAAAGAAACCAGAATGCCATTATAGTGACTGAGAGGTGGAATTATGGGACTTTTAATCTTTCTGCTTTTCTTTGCTTTACAAATGTTCAAAAAACATGAATTAGGGGCTTCCCTGGTGGCGCAGTGGTTGAGAGTCCGCCTGCCGATGCAGGGGACACGGGTTCGTGTCCCGGTCTGGGAAGATCCTAGGCCCGTGAACCATGGGCGCTGAGCCTGCGCATCCGGAGCCTGTGCTCCGCAACGGGAGAGGCCACAACAGTGAGAGGCCCGCATACTGCAATAAAAACCCAAAACAAAACATGAATTAATAAGTTTATTAAATTTTATTTTAAATATAATACAGCTGTTATCTAGGGTAATTCCTTGATTACAGAGTCTTTTAGAAATGATCATTCTTTGGGTAGGAATAACCAATTTCTGAAAGTCATCCCAAGTCAGCATAGTTATGGTTCATCCCCCTGTGTGCTCTTCCCACTCTTTCTGGTCCTTGATGTCCTTCTGCTCCCAGAAGCCGCCTACTCTTGTAATGAGGATAAATTGGACATGTTGGTAACCAAGTGAGCATTTTTCACTATAAATTAGTTCCAATCTAGGTTCTATCTCAAACTAATATTAGGCCTTAAATCAATAAAGACTTTCACATTTAGTTTTCTAATTCCTCATTGTGAAATTTAAAAAAAGCTTTCTCACTGAAGGATTTAATAATGAGCTCTGCTACCAAAAACAAATGCATAAGGTAGTGTTTCTACCTCAAGAAATTCATGCTCTAGCTAGAAAATTAGATACACTAAACAAATAATTACAAAATGGTGTGAAAAACATCAAAACAGATGTCTATTTAGAAGTGCTAAGTGAGCACAACAAAACAAACTATTTTACTTAGGGAGTTTGTGTAAGAAGATGACATTTGGGAAAAAGGAAGTACAAAGAGGAGTGAAATAAAGGAATCTACGCAGCAGGAACAATCCAGGCAGAGGCACAGAGGCTCAAATTCATGAACCATGTTCTAGGGAACAACAAAATTTGTATCGACGAGGTTGGTGGAAGAGGAAGCTAAAATTTACTTTTAGTTTGCTTCTGATGAATTGGTACAGCATGCTAGCAAGCTGACTTTTGTGCTATAGATAAAAGAACAAATATACATTTTGGAGGTAATCACGGAACAAGGTCCTTTAAAATCTCAATACACATTACTAAATGAAGTTTGCCTATTGAATTGAAGTCTTTTAGGCGTCAATGAAAGGGAACAGGTCCACGGTGAAGACTAGCCACAGTTCCCCAATGCCTATCACTGTGTTCTTCTGTGTAGCAGTAGACACATTTATTCACAGAATCCTTGCTCTCCTATGTTGAATGAACTGGGACTAGGCAGATCATTGCAACTGTGGCAGAAACTGAAACCTTCTCAGTCCTGGGGCACATGTGGCTGATCAGTCCATTGCTTTTTGATTCCTATCTCGTGGGAGTTGTTGTCGATATTTTATCTCATGACAACCACATGATTCATGTTTTAATAATTTTGTTCCTTGTTTTGGTTAGTATTAAGTATCATTTTGGTTAAATAATTCCAGTCAAGAGAATATTCATAGCTCTGTAAGAATTGCAGTATTAATTTAAAGATATCATAGAGAAGCTCACCCAACTTTCTTTTTAACTGTACCATTAGTTTAGATAAAGTAAGTTTCAAGGTTCTGTTTACTTCTATTCTTTGATTATGGGTATTAATGGGGAGATATATATATAGATAGATATATAAACATATACACACACATTACATATCAGCATAAAATTGAAGTGACTGAATAAAATCACCTTCTTACCCTCCTACCCAGTGTTACTAATTCATTCATTCAAAAAATATTTATCAAGCATTATTCTAGGCCAGGTAATTTTTCACCCTGGAGGAATATCAGTGAACAGAATGAAATCTCTGTCCATGTGCAGCTCTAATGAAGGAGACAGAAAACAAACAAATACATAAACATATAGCTCAACTCATAGTAGTGGTAAGTATTATGAAAAAAATAAAATCAGAATTCGGGAATCAACCATGCATGGGAGGGAGGGCTACCTCAGATTGAGTGGTCAGGTTAAGACCTCTCTGATGAGCTAACACTTCAACTGTGTCATAAATGGCCTGGTTTGCAATTTTTTCAAATAATACTGAGAGTGGAAGAAGAGAAAAAGGCATTAAGAGCATTACAGAGAGCAATTATAATGCTGAACTATAGAATAAATGATGGCAAAGAAGGAAATCTAGGAGCTCTTGCAGAGGTCTGGTGATTGACAATGAAAAAGTAGTGGGGAAAATAGATGGGAGGTCTGAGAATTGCTGGAGCCATAATAAGTTGGCTAGAAAAATGGGAGGTGCTAGACAGCACAGACTGGTTGAATTCAAGGTTTCAGAGATAGTACTGTTTTTTTTTTAATTTTCAAAGGCTTCATGTTTATTTATTGAACATGTAAGAAACACTTTCACCACTCCAGAGTTAAATTACATATGGCCTAATTAGAATATCCATAAACAGAGGTAGTAGTCTTATTGGTGATTGTGTTAGTCAGGATTCTCCAGAAAAATGGAACCAATAGATGACTGATAGATAGATAGATAGATAGAGATAGAGGTACAGTCATTTCTTGATATCCACAGGGGATTGGTTCCAGGACCTACCACAGATACCAAAATCTGTGGATACTTAAGTTCCTTATATAAAATGGTGTAGTATTTCCATATAATCTACACACATCCTTCTCTATATTTTAAATCATCTCTAGATTACTTACAATAACTAATACAGTATAAATACTATGTAAATAGTTTCTGGAGCACAGCAAATTCAAGTTTTGTTTTTTGGAACTTTCTGGATTTTTTTTTTTTTTTTTTTTTTTGCGGTATGGGGGCCTCTCACTGTTGTGGCCTCTCCCGTTGCGGAGCACAGGCTCCGGAAGCGCAGGCTCATCAGCCATGGCTCATGGTCCCAGCCGCTCCGCGGCATGTGGGATCTTCCCGGACCGGGGCACGAACCTGTGTCCCCTGCATTGGCAGGCGGACTCTCAACCACTGTGCCACCAGGGAAGCTCTGGAATTTTTTAGAAGATATTTTTGATCTGCAGTTTGTTTGCAGAACCCTCAGATAGGATAGCTGACTTTAAAGATTTAGATATAGATAGATATATAGATATATATATAAAGACATAGATAAAGAGATTTATTCTAGGAATTGGCTCACACAGTTGTGGAGACTGAGAAGTCCCACAGTCTACTGTCTGCAAGCTGGAGAACCAGGAAAGGTTGTGGTATAATTCAGTTTGAGTCTGTAGGTGTGAGAACCAGGGGAACCATGGGTTAAGTTCTGAAGTCTGGACCTCCAATGTCCTAGAGTAGAAGAAGATGGCTGTCCCAGCTCAAGAAAAGAGAAAGGATTTGCCCTACATTCATCTTTTGCTCTGTTTGGGCCCTCAATGGATTAGATGATGCCCACTCATATCAGTGAGGGCAGATCTTTTTTACTTGGTCTACCAAATTAAATGCTAATCTATTCCAGAAAAACCCTCTCAGACACACCCAAAATAATGTTTTACAGTAAGTCCCCTACATATGAATGAGTTCCGTTCCGAGAGCACGTTCGTAAGTCCAATTTGTTCGTAAGTCCAACAAAGTTAGCCTAGGTACCCAACTAACACAATCGGCTATAGAGTACTATACTGTAATAGGTTTATAATACTTTTTACACAAATGATACATAAAAAACAAATAAAAAATAAAAAACCATTTTTAATCTTACACTACAGTACCTTGCAAAGTACAGTAGTAAGTACAACAGCTGGCATACGGGGGCTGGCATCGAGTGAACAGGCAAGAAGAATTACTGACTGGAGGAGAGAAAGGAGGTAGGAGATGGTAGAGCTGAAGGATTGTCAGCAATAGGAGATGGAGGGCAAACTGCAATTTCACTCACACCTTAAGTGATTGGGCATGAGAAGGCATGTTCACATCTTTGAAAGTTTGCAACTTGAAGGTTCGTATATAGGGGACTTACTGTACTAGCTATTTGGGCATCCTTAGCCCAGTCAAGTTGACACATAAAGTTAACCACCACAGCAAAGCAGTAGGGACTACCCACAGTTCCCCCAAATCTATTGTCTCCTTCTTTCCTGTAGCAGTAGATTCACCCCAGTTTCACCTAGGCACATAGATACCAAACTACAGTCTATACTTCCCAGCCCTCTCTGAAGCTATCTGTGGCTACAGAATTGATGAGTGCTACCTCTAGATCACCTCTGTAAAAGAAAACTACCTTCCTGGACTCTACCCTGTCCATCTCAAAAAATAAACTCTTGTAGTCTATAATGCAGACATGTGAAATTCAGCTTCCATCTTGAGGATCAGGACACCCCTACAGAGAATGGTATAATGGCATCATGGAAAAACCTGGGTCCCTGAGTGACCTAATGGGCACAGCTGTCCCTCCAAACTAGATCATCTATCTCTTAATTGTTATGTGACAAAAAAACAAAAACTTCTTTTAAACACTGGCAGTTGTGGTTCTTTTATCAAGTCAACTGCTAGTAGTTACCCAGACACCATGCTTCTCAAACTATGGAGTAGCAGCATTGGTGCCGCCTAAGATCTTGTTAGAACTACACACTGTAAGACCCCACTCCAAACTTACTAAATTGGGCTACATTTTAATCAGGTTCTAAGGTGATGCTTATACACATTAAAGTTTGAGGAGCATTGCCCTAACGCTTAAGATTTTGAACATAGAAGTCTAATCCTTAGGATTTAGGTATGAACGTGTCCACAAAGTGTTAAAGTGGGATGGATAGAAAATTATTGTAATTAAGGAGATTAAGTAAATGAGAATCTAGAATGCTAACAATATATCTATGGGGTGGTTGAATAATCACCTAGACTGATCACAAAGAATGATGAGAGGAAATGTTAGAAAAAGGGCGATCCAGATCTAAAATTTTTAGTTAGGAGAGTATGATCCTTAATTCTATGTGGCAACTTGACTGGGCCACAGGGTGCCCAGAAATTTGGTCAAATATTTTTCTACATGTGTCTGTGAGAGCATTCTAGATAAGATTAACATTTGAACTGGTAGACTGAGTAAAGAAGACTGTCCTCCCTATTGTGGGTGGGACTTACCTAATCAATTGAATGGGATAGGAAAAAAAAAAAATTTAAGGCTAAGATGAAACTCCTCTTGTTTGACTACTTGAGATGGAACATCAGTATTTTCCTTTCTTTGGACTCAAATAGAAAAATCAATTCTCCTTGGTTCCCAAACACGCCAGCTTTCAGACTGGAACTTACCCCATCAGTTCTCCTGGATCTCCAGCTTGCCTACTGCAGATCTTGAGGACTTCTCAGCCTTTAGAATCACAGAAGCCAATTGCTTATAATAAATCTTCATTGGTTCTGTTTCTCTAGAGAACCCCAACACAGGAAGGAAGTCACCAGGAAGACATCATAAATGATGACAAGGAAGGATCATTAAAAAAATCTGAATATATACTTTTTGGAAGAGTTGGGATTTTTGAAGTATTGAGGAAAAATTACTCAAAAGCAATAATGAAGAACAAAGATTTTTACTACCACTAAATTGTTTTGGAATAATTGTGCTATGAGTGAAAAAAAGCAAATACCCCTTGAAATAATTGCAGTGGAGCAATATCTTTGGGATATAGTAATATTTTAACTAGAGCACACTGGTGAAGGGACTATTAATAGAACAGTTTAGGAAATAGGGCTGGTTGGTGATGAGAAATCGTGGGTTCCAAAGATGACCATGGAAGTATTTGAGGGTGAGGGAAGAGAGGTAGGTGGAAGAAGAGTCTGGGTTAGGGGCTATACAACTCAGTATAGTAATAAATGTTCATATCATGATGAGTAATAAAAGAGAGACTTCTGATAGTAGTTGAAGAGAACTTAGAGAGTAAGAATGATACACCTCCAAGAAAACTCATAGAGGAAATAAGAGATCAATTCAAACACAGATGTTTTAATTGGAGAAGAGGGATGATTATTTATTCCAGTAGTTCAAAGAGATTAAGTACACCTAGAGAAGGCAAGCTCTCTTAAGAGGCTTCTCAAAGTACTATGTCAGCTTAGGAATGAGACCTAGTAACCAATATGACCCGCTGCAGGAGTCACTGAAGCTACGGGGAGTTATCAGTGATCAAAGTCTTGTGGTGACCCAGAAGCACTAGGAGAGTTGAAAACTTAAGGGAGGCTAAGAATTCTAATGTTGTTGGCAACTGGACTAACATATGCCAAATACCTGGAAACCACTGCTCTAAAACACTATATAAGTGTATTTGTGTTATCTATAAAGTATGTCAATCCAGAGTGATTTATTCCTGAATAATTCCTGAGAGTTGTTTTGCTCTATAATACATCTATAGGCACATCTTCCTATAATCACTCAGCAAGTAAGTTTTCAGAATGTACTGTTACTTAAGGAACTTCATGAATTTATGAATGGATGCAGAAACATGTAAACACCCCAAATCACATTTTTATTTTGCCAATTATTTGAATTATGGATAGGTAGTTTGGCAAGGATTTTCTTATACCATAAAAGATATATTTTAATTGGAAGCTAAAAGCTATCACTCAACCTTGGCAAGTGGAAGATGCCAGATAATTTACTATTCAGTTAAACTAACTACTTTGAGATATTTATAATAATTGTGCCAAAGTACTGACAGAATAATTTTGCTCAAAACTTTCAGCCTTTATTTGTGATTAATCTCATACAGGATTTCTGCAGCAGATGGATTTTTTAAATCATTATTATTCATTTCCCAATCTTCCTTAATATTTATGTGCCAACAGAAACATATTTCTGACTAAGGAAACTAAAAGCTTCATACTTAAGTTATAAGATTAGATGAATCTTTTCACTATCATAACTTACATACCTCTAGTCTTCTGAACCTCACCTACGCCTTGTCTTCATAATTTAAAATACACAGCTTAATGACTAGTTGACAACACAAAACACTGAACAGTTTTCAATTCATTTAAAAAAATTATCACAAGGTTATTGAATTAATTGCATGGTTTGAATTTGTAAAATACCACTCAAGGCAACAAAAAATGAGTAATGATTCTAGTTTGTAATAAAATTTATTTTCAAATATTCTCTGTTTGTTTATGAAAAATGAAGCACTGAGGTATTCCCTCAAGTCTTCACTCTGAGTTTAATTGTACTGGCTCTCAATTTAGAAAATCCTTTGATCTTCCCCTTGACATCACCAAACACACCTTTATTTCAGTAAAAGATGTCTTCATAGTGAAATTTTCTATTTATTTAACTCTTTCCACTTCTCTTGCTACACACACAAGCACACACATGCACATAAACACAAACAGGTACTCAAAAACAGAGAAAACATAATTTCTGTCTGAAATAAGAAGAAAATTAAAATGAGGCTTGGGTTTATTTTCTCTGCCTTAAGGCCTTATTGCCCTTCCCAGTGTAAGTGTTGTTTGGCCAAACAAAACAAAAACATGGTCTTAAAAGTCTGATAGAGTTGGGTTCAACTTTTGGCTGTATTAATGACATACAGTTGGATAAGTTTTAAAACTACTTAGAATCTCAGTGTTCTCCTATGTAAAATGAGAATATATATGACTTCTATTGATACTTGTGACAATAAATTGTTTTGAGATTCTCAACTTTTCCACTATGGTCCTCCCAAAGGTAAAAGAGAGTAAATGCAGACAGACCTCTGAAAGTAAAGCTAAAATAAATTCAAAATTTATTTGAAGTTTACATCAATATGGAAGGATACAACATTAATATATGGGAATTCTTAGCTTTCTTTCCCTTTTCCCACTGCATGATTATCTCATCCTCTGCTCTATAATCAATAGAAGATCAGAAGCTATGAGGAGCGTTATACTTAAAAATCAATCAGAACAAAGACTACTATGTCATACCTTCACTTGGAGAGTTGCACGATAAAGTATAAAAATATTATAGGAAGCATATTGTGCATAACTCTGAATGGCAAGAAAGAGAGAGTTGATAGAAGCTTAGATTTGGGGGAACATAATGGCATGAACAAGAAGGTTCTTTGGGGCTTCCCTGGTGGCGCAGTGGTTGAGAGTCCGCCTGCCGATGCAGGGGACACGGGTTCGTGCCCCGGTCCGGGAAGATCCCACGTGCCGCGGAGCGGCTGGGCCTGTGAGCCATGGCCGCTGAGCCTGCGCATCCAGAGCCTGTGCTCCGCAACGGGAGAGGCCGCAACAGTGAGGGGCCCAGGTACCGGGGGGAAAAAAAAAAAAAAAAAAAAAAAGGAAGGTTCTTTGCTTTCGTAACTCCCTGGAGTTTTAAGATTTAAGACGCCAAGGAATAGGAAAGGAGCAAAGGTATTAAGAGTAGCAGTAAGAGTTGCATTAATGTTGTAGTGTTGTATTAAGAGTTGTAATGTTTGAAACATTACTGAACTACAGGTCTCCTACTTTCTAAGAATGCTAAGATGATTATGTATATTGCAAAGTGCTCTATTATATATTCACTTTTATTTTAATATGAAGTTACTCATAAAAGTCTTTGTAGAAAATTGATATCACAGGAAGGTTATGATTTCAAAGGCCAGCATCTTTGTTAGTAAAAAATTTTAATGAATATCTTACCTGCTTAGCATACTGCTTGCCACACTATAGTGGATTATAAATATTAGCTCCTATTCTGAGTCTATATTTGTGATGATTAATGGTATGTGTCAACTTGGTTAGACAATTGTGTCCAGATAACTAATTAAACATTATTCTGGATGTTTCTGTGAGGGTGTTTTTGCATGAGATTAACATTTCAATCAGTGGACTTGGAGTAAAGTAGATTGGCCTTTATAATATGAATGAGCCTCATTCAGTCAGTTGAAGGTCAAATAGACTGACCTCCTCAAAGCAAGAAGGAATTCTGCAGCAGATGGCCTTTGGACTTGAACTGCAACACTGGCTCTTCCTGGGTCTCCAGTCTGCTGGCCTAATTTACATATTTTGGACTTGCCAGTCTCCATAAACACCTGAGTCAATTCCTTAAAATATATTTATTTAATTATAATATATTTTAAATAACAAATATAAATAAATATACGTATTTATTTATATTTTAATAGATATATGAATACATATTCATATTTATGGATTTTAATATATTTATATACATATTTTTAAATAAATAAATGCATATATATATATACACACAACCTATTGATTCTATTTCTCTGAACAAACCTAATATAATAGTCAATGTCAAAATCATTTACAACCTATTAGAAGACATTGATCCAGTAATCTCATGTAATTTTCAGACTCCTGAACACATTTGAATTAAAATTGGGACCTTTTATGGACTGAATTATGTCTCTCCAAAATTCATATGTTGAAATCCTAATCCCTAGTACCTCAGAATGTGACTATATTTGTAGATAGGACCTTTAAAGAGGTAATTAAGATAAAATGAAGTCATATGTGAGGGACTTAATCCAATATGACTGGTGTCCTTACAAGAAGAGAAGATTAGAACATCAACACACACAGAGGGAAGACCATGTAAAGACACGAGGAGAAGTCAGCCATCTAGGAGGCAAAGAGTGGCCTTAGAATCCAACCTTGCTAATACTTTGATCCCAGACCTTCAGAACAGTGACAAAACAAATTTCTGTTGTTTAATCCACCCTCTCTGTGGTCTTTTGTTATGACAACTCTAGCAAACTAGTACAGGTCCCAAAATCATTTTGGGTAACAGGACAATTATTCCCTGACCCATATCACAGAGCTCCATACCAAATTTAATCAGCAAAATATGTAGGTATTGAGTAGATCTGAGGCAGGAGACAGATGGGCCCCAAGGGCAAATGGTTTGAGTTGGTTCCTTGTGGACAGATACTCTGAGACAGAAATAACAGGACAATTGAGAGAGGAGGCTGGGCTCTGCCCAGACAGAAGATAAGAGACCACACATTCCTCATTCTTGAAGTCAGGAGACCTCCCCGACTACCCATGCACAGAAAGGCACCTTGGAGGTCAAAAGGGGAGTGATATCAAGTGATGGCAACTAATGCTCACTACCCATAGGCCTCTTCAGTAGAATCCATCTTGGCTAAGAGATGCGTGTGCACACGTGGGAAAATCCTGAGCTATACCAAATACGGACTTTGAACCAGGCAAATCAAAATGATTGGCCAGAGGAAACCTGAAAGAAATGCCCCATAAAAGTTATTCCAACTGCCATGAGGGTGCGATTCTCTCTCTGAGCCCACCTGTGTGTCTATCCACACGTACTGTTCTCTTTTTTCTCCTAATAAATACTTTACTTGTTTCACTACTTTCTGTCTTTGTGGGAATTCTTTTTCTGCAAAGCCACAGGGCCAGGGCCTTGTCACTGACCACTTGTCTAGTGGCTAGGATTCGGTGCTTTCACCGCCACGACCCAACCTCAATCACTGGCCAGGAACTGAAACCCTGCTTCAAGCCGCTGCAGGCCGAGGCCACCTGAGATCAGATCCAGCAGTAAATAGTAGATTCTGAGGCTGTTTAAATATGCCATTTTTTAAGACATAATATATTTTAAAGCATAGTTTTTAAGTTAAAGCCTTAGGTAACACTCCAAAAATATTAATGATAACCTCTGTAAGTACAAATTGCATGCAGATTTCATTGCCGTCTGCTTCAGAACGTGGTCTTGCAGTTGGACTGAGGTAGGCAGGCAAGGCTACTGAGAAAACGATAAAGGATGACCTGATCTTTATGATCTGCTATTTAAGGAATTGCTACTTATCATTTCTGAAGCAGCCAGTCCTTTTCCCTTTAAGATGAAACAGTAAACATTGAATTGCTCTCTTGACAGCCCTCCTAATATCAAAATATCTTTTATTTCCCCTGGTTACCAGTCCTACTAAGGTTTATAAAATGTTTGAAGCATTTAAAGGTCTCACGTGGAGCATACAAGTCGCTGTTTGTTGAATGTGCCTAAGAAGACAAGTGATATATCACTGCAAAAATTTTATAGGAAGATTATTTATTTAATGAAATGGCCCTGAGTGTAAAAGTATCTCTCTCTCTCTCTCTCACACACACACACACAGAAATCTCAGTATCACAAGCTGTAGTCCTAAATCAAATGATCTAAAATATATTTAGTGACAACTTTTTTTTTCATGAGCTTTGAGCTTTCATTTTACTTTACTATTGAGCATAACTTCAATCTTAGGAAATGTTTATCATTTAACTAGTAGCATTTTCAAATAAACCATACATAAAATACAGAATTGAACCTGACTTCTTCCAATAATCTTTCAATAAGAACTTTTCTGTACTTCAATTTTGCAGGAAATCAAACTAGTTTGCAAATACTCACATAAATAGCATTATGGAGTATATCCCATCAAAAAAATTTAAGATACCTTTGTGTATCAGAAAATGTACTATTTAACATCATAAAACTTTACCGTTTTACTAAACATTTTCATTTTAATTACCCTCTTCTGATTTTTCTAAAATTAAACTTTTCCTCAAAAAGTTTACTGCTTTTCAATATTTCTTTACCCTAAAACTATGTCTCCCACTACATTCTAGTCTATTAAGAATGTTAGTTTGCAACTCCCTCTTAGGGGTTTTTAAGGAAAAAAAATGAAATACTTATTTTTGTTTAGATTTTGCATTTAAGTTAAAGACATTTTATATTGTTACAATAAATTTGAAACCTACAGTTCTTAATAGGCAGTCTGAAGTAGATTTAGAAGTCATAACGTTTATAGTCTGGTATTTATTTGAGTGTACCCAAACCACTAGACTAGCTTATTCAAATCCTGTATGTAATCAGCAGTTTTAAATGTAGGGCAGGAAATGACTAGCTTTACAATTTACTGTACTGTCCAGGTTATTATATTATACAGCATTTCTCTCACTTTTTTTGTGACACTTGCAGATATTAATGACTAATTATTAGTTTTAAAAAATTAGATCCAATACTCAACATCTATGATATTTGCTCTTCTGTGAACTTACTGAATCATTTCGATTACATCACTTAACTTCTCTGTGCATTTCATCTTACTTCCATAAGAAAACTCCTTAAATAGTTTAAATAAATGTGGGTTCACCTGTTTGAAGACTGCCGAATAAAATGTACCAACTTATTCTATATAGAGTTTATAACTAAATTTAAGGTAATTTAATCATGTCTTGTATCAGTTCAAAGAAAATCCTATGAGCAAAAATCTATTATGGTTTTTAGTTTTTCAAAAGTTAAAAAAAATTACATTAAAGATTTATTTATGTAAGTGCTTTTTTCAATTCCTATTGACTTTATAGAATCCAAACATTTAGTATCACTAGTTTTGAAAGTTGTTTCAAATCTGTTATGTAAATTAATTCTGCAAAATGCATACTAATAATGCAGACATTATAATCTTTGTTAAATAAATGATTAATAAATGAACTGACAGCTCAATAAAGAAGAGGAAGAAAAAGTAAAACCACTATAGAAATGAAAGTTAAATTGAAAGGAGAATTAAGGAGAACAAACATTGCTGAAAACTGAAGTAAGGTAAACAGTGGATAGAAATGAAAGAAAAAGGAATAAAAAGTTAAATTCACATGACTGATTTGGAATAATTTGAAAGATAAATATGATACATAAAAGACATCAAGGAAAGAAAAGCCAATGTACTCATAATTGTTATTATGAGACAATCATATTGATGATGAAAAATATTTACAGTTATAATCAAAGAAAATATCCCAGAAATGAAAGAAAACGTGAATCTATAGACTAAAAAAGAATATTCCATGTAACAGGAAAATCTGACCATAGGCCAGTCAGCGAGAAGCTACTAACAGGTTGAGAAAATAAGAGAAATAGTATGGCTTGTATGGTGCTGGGAGATGCTGAGACTTCAGTTTGGGAATGAGAAAGTTCTTTTTCTTGATCATAAAACATTGCAGTAGAGAAAGAAAGATGACTCAATGAAATCCCCTTACAAATACGCTAATAATATTATTGCCTGGGAAACACTGAGTAGAAAAGTCCTTATCTATAGAATGTATTTAGCAGAACATACTTCAAATGAACTAGGATAGTTCATAAAATTTAACCCTGAAATCTATGGATTTATGGAAAATGACTTCTTGGGATAATGTTATTTAAGGTTTGTTAATTATCAGTGAATAAAATGGGGATGTTTTATGACCAAATTAGTTCTCCTTTGTTCTTCATGTGTAATTTAGAGTCCTCATATATTAAATCTGTGCCAGAATGCATCAAGAAAGACTCTAAAGAACAGCATTGGTGGTCCTGGATATCTCTACCCTGTTTTTTCAAGTACCTGTATCCTTGAAATGATTAGAGTTTAACACTGGATAAGATCTCTGATCCATGTGACTATGATTCGACAATCCAGTCTTCATATTAACTCCAGCTGGCACTGGAAGCAGAATTTTCTTTCAGTCCCAGGAATCATAATGGCTAGGCATTTTTGATAAAGAAAAATAAAGGATTTAAAAAAATGAGGATTTGATACGAAGATGGCTGTCTAGCTAATCTTTATTTAAAGTAGAAAAATTCTTTGTTTAAAGCAGCAAAATCTTTGTTTAAAGAGGCAGAATATGGGGACAAGTCTTTCCAATGGGATTTTGAGGAAACTGACCTAGAAACATGAGACCAGCTTACTGGATAGTTAGAGTGTGTTAGGCAGAAGGAAAATTAGTGAAAATTTCTATTACCTGTCTTTTGCTAGCAGCCCTGATAAAACCTAAACCAAAGGAGTAGGAAGCTGAAGCAGTGGCAAAAATAACAGTAAAGGCAGTTTTTTCTTATTTCTGGAAAGTCTTTTCATGCTTCAGTGGATAGCTAGGCAGATGTGATTTTCACTCACAAAGTAACTCAAGACCCTTGATTAATTAAAAAAAAAAAGCAATACCAAAAAACTATACAGTTTGTGGTAGCCCCAGCCAAATACCCATGGAATCCTGAGAGTATACTGATAAATGTTAACATTTATGTTAACAGATCAACAGAAACTTGATTAATCATTATTGGTACAAGTTCTGAGAATTAATGATTAAAGAGACCATCACAAACTTTAGAAACTGATAAACGACAACAAACTTTTGTGAGCAGATGCTTCTGATGATATGACAACAAACTTGCTAAAATGAGCGAAATAAGGAGTTTGGCAGACTTAACCTGAGAGAGTTAAGTCCCACCTATTGTCAACTCTAATGGAATATTCCTTCCTAAGCAGCAAGAATACCATGAACACAGTAGACCCTACCCTACACTCTGACCAGATGCATGGATATACCTAATTTAGTGCCCCTGATGCTATGATACATACTGTAATAGTCACATCTCTAGAGCTACCTTAGCTACCTGAGTTCATGAAATAAGCAAGCATGTGAGTGCTTTAGTTTATGCACTAATGGGAAAAGAGTGGGAACAACTAATGTGACAAAGAACTTTCCCAGTGTCAATGGAAAAATAATTGCTTGAAAATGGCCATGGGACGAATCTACCATGGTCAAGGGAACTGGCATATCTGTCAAGTGAATTTTGTTGGCCCTCTATTGCTAGGTTCAAATGACTGCAAAGTGTTAGCTAGGATTAACACTCTAATCTAGGCTTTCCTTACCGTGTGTAACAGAAGCAATCTCAGAGAATATTGTCTAACTGCAGATATCACTTTTGATGACAATACATAGTTAACTATTATCAATTTATATAAATGGGCAAGGAAATACATTACACAAACCTACCATTCATTATCAGAGCAGTGGTCTCACTGAAAATTGGAATGGGCAACTTTAAAACTAGTTATTAAAACTGGTGATAAAAAAGATCTGAAGGTTTGGCTTCATTGTTTAAAAAACTGTCATTAGGTTGAATATGAAGAGAAGTAAGATAGAGACTCCACTAATATGATTTCTAAAAGTAAGTAGTAGAAATAAAGGGACTAGGAAGGAGGAAATTGCATACCTTTATTCTTAAGATTCACAAAATCTTTGGCTTTGTTACGGTATACCCAAGGAAGGTGATATAAATGGTTAAGATACAATATTCATATCATAAAATTTGATATCAAATAATCATAATGTATTTTAGGATGTGCCAAAATGTTACTCTTTTCACCAAATTAGGACAAATGCTGAATTTATTCCATCAGCAAGCAGTGAGAAATCATCTTGTGAATTTTCCCCTGTCAGATTTAATATCAGCCCAGTGGTGAGGCCAAGGAGAAATGATAGTGAGTCTGCTATAATTGTAAACCCTATTGTTAAGTATTATGTTAAGCTATGCAACCTGACCCAAAGAGAACTTTGTGGCTCAATTGAAAATATGCTGATATTATAGAAAACAGAAGAGGCGCTTATAAGTGGATCATATTTCCTGGGCAAAATGAACTCACACTATTTCTATGAGAATGTTCCAGAGCAAGAGAACAATACTTTTTGCTATATCTCAGATCTGGTACTGATTATTGGCTAAGCTGGGAAAAACAAACAACCTCTCCCCCCGAAGATACCTGTTTTCCTCAGAAAGGTACTGGACTCATACTAATTCATATATTTGCCCCAAAAATCACATAGAGTACTGGAGAAAAGTAATAACTTAATGATTTCAATAACACTTAATAACTCAATTTACTGATAGCCAAATACAGTAATCATTGGACAAATATTTTATAGGCTATACTTATTATTATGAATATTTTGCCAGATGACCCAAGAGAAATTACCAGTGAATCATATAAGATGGTGGATGTTGAACAGCAGAGTTTCTGAACTTTATCAAGTCATAATTTATGATGATATGTTGCTAAGACGGTAGTGTTCGGAAATGAATTGCTGCTGCATGGTCAATATATCAGAGCTTGACTTGCTCCTTTTCATATACCAAATGTACGTAAGGATGGAATGCATTTAAGGAAGGTATAAATATCACCATGGCATTCCTAGAAAAATTACACATACAGTTAAATATCTACATCCACACACACTAAAAAGTTTGAATAACTACAGATGATGAAAGCAAAAGAATAATTAAGTTGGAATTCTTACTCCACAATAGGAGTAAGTTGGATAGTTTAAATACTAGTGTTCAATGGAAAGTTTGTAAGATTATTATTTTGCACAAAATGTTTCAGAAAAATGGTGTAAAAATTATTAAAATAAACCTGAGAAGTATGTAGCAAGGAGATATTGGCCATATCTTATCTAAAGATAAGAGTTTAGACTGGGAAAAATAAGAACAAGACTGCAATTTATTCTTTCCCTTCATTGGAAGACACCTGGGTAAGAAAGAAAGACAACTCAGACAGATCCCTGGTAAACACACTAATAACAGAAACCTCCTGGAAGACACGCTAATTGTATGGACTAGCAGAAGTGCCCTTATCTATGGAATACTTAAAGCGAAATGCACCTGAGTCCTGGCTTTTGGTAAATGTCACATAAAATACATAACTATAAAAAGAAGATTATTTAGTGACTGAAAGTGCTCCCTTTTAGATAAGTGATGTCCCACATAATAAATTATGGAGAGACCTCATATGTTAAATCCAGGCCAGAGCAATTCTAATGTAGGAAAATGGATCCAAGAAACTCTGTTATGATCCCAGATATCTCCGTGTTTTATCTATGTCTCACACTAGCAAATTGTGATACTTTGTGAGACCTCTTTTCTTGCGAGTCTGATTTGACCCTCTGATCATTAGTGTTGTGTAATGGGCCAACCCTGTTCACATACCATGCATTCAACTGAGACAAGAAAGGCCATGCCTTGGATATAAAGATCATGCCCTTGGGGAAGGACTACTCTAGAGTCATTCTTCCAAAATGCCTACAAAACTTAGTTAAAAGGAGTCATTCGTTAGTTAGAAGAATTTAAAAGATTCTTGCTTTATAGGCAGAGCCAGCTACATGATTTGCTGGCCTCAGTGCAAAATGAAAATGTGGGGCCCCTTATTCAAAAAGCAGGAAAAATGCCATTAAATGTAATAAAACATGAAACTTAAAAAAAAAAGAATTTAAAAGATTCTTGTTATTACAAAATCAGGTATTAATAAGAGCCTTTTTATGCTACATGTTTTGCATCCTATTCAGGTGTTATGGCTAAATGACATAGAAAAAAATAATTCAGTTTCCATGTGTGTGTTTTATTTCTAAGTATTTAATAAAATTGTATTGAGAGGGGCTTCCCTCGTGGCGCAGTGGTTGAGAGTCTGCATGCCGATGCAGATGACACGGGTTCGTGCCCCGGTCCGGGAAGATCCCACATGCCGTGCAGCCGCTGGGCCCGTGAGCCATGGCCGCTGAGCCTGTGCTCCACAACGGGAGAGGCCACAACAGTGAGAGGCCCGCGTATCGCAAAAAAAAAAGAAAAAAAAAACTGTATTGAGAAATAATGACAGCACTATCAGTTTTTTTTTTTTTTTTTTTTTTTCGGTACGCGGGCCTCTCACTGTTGTGGCCTCTCCCGTTGAGGAGCACAGGCTCCGGACGCGCAGGCTCAGCGGCCATGGCTCACAGGCCCAGCTGCTCCGCAGCATGTGGGATCTTCCCGGAGCAGGGCACGAACACGTGTCCCCTGCATCGGCAGGCAGACTCTCAACCACTGCGCCATCAGAGAAGCCCTTCCACTATCATTTTAACTGAAAATCTGCTAAAGATATTTTATAGCATCTTTCTTTCTTCTAGACTTGCTCAGCATAAAACATTACATTTTTAAGCACCTTAAGGCTTTCAACAGCTCTACATCCTTTAGGAGGAAGAAGTGGCCCATTTAGCCTAATTCTGTTGATTCACTGAAACCAAGAGAGCAGTGAATCTTGACTTACTTTATGCCATGGTATATATCCCTGCATTACGTTGCCACCCTTCTGCCAGAGACATAATCCCTCCAACCCCCTGGCTCCTAGACAAAAAGTTCTACAAACACTTTTAACTACGTAGCAGCTGCTCCCCATTTGAGGTTGCGGACCTCTGGAGTTTATATATGCTGCCACACTTCTTCCTGCAGCATAACAAACAGAACTGAAGTGCCTCAAAAGGCTCTCAGAACAAGGCAGAATACACCTGTTTAGAAACAAAGGGATAATAACTGCTGCTTTGAATGGGGCAATTAATGATCTTCCACTGTTATGTAAATATTAATAAGCCCACTTGCCTAAATAAGTGTTAATTTAAAAACTACAGACCACACCTCTTTTATTATCTGTCCCCATGCTTCCTATAACTCGGAACGCATGTCCTTCTACTTGTTATGGAGTATTCTCCACTTTAAGTGGCTTACTCTTGGTTTTAACATTTATGAAGTTCCTTTATACATACACAAAACAACCATAAGGAAATGCAATAGCAACAATTACACTGGGTATGGTGCTCTCTAGGTTTTGATCCCGAGTGATCCACTTTATTCATCTGGTATCTGAATACTCCCCTCCTTTTTTCCAGAAATTTACTCAATTAGGACTCAAATCTTAGTCTTTAGTTTAGTGTGTCTTGTGTTAACAGACACAAGTTAACTCTCCTCTGCACACCAATTTGGCTAACAAATTACTGAAAAACCAAGTCATTGAATTATGGTTGACTTTTTTTCACAAGTACTTCCATATTACCAAAAAAACTTAGCTGGGGATTTTTCAAACCAGCTTGATTCGACTTTAATTTTACACGTATTTTACACTTTAGACTCTAAACCTTTCTCAGATATTTAATGCTTTTCATCATGTGAATGGATGGGGTTTCCCTTGGAAGCATGTTACCATTTTCTCTATTTTTATATACTGTATCTGAATCTGAATCCTCCTCTCTGGAGGCAAAATCATGATTAACCATCTTCAACCTGAGTGTAGTTCTTTGTCTACAATTTTTTCTGCTTGTTATTGGGACATTGGTGAACTGATCATTGAACAGATATATTTCGGAAAATTAACCTACAGCAAGACATTTGATGATATTGCCAAGGGCATATATTATAGTATTAGATTCCATTGTCAAAGAGGGCAGAAAGAACATTCATATATATACACACAAACACATATATACACACACACACACATATATATAGCTATTTCTGAAAGACAGAAGTCTTTATCACTAGAAAAAAATGTACTGGGGCATAATACACATACCATAAAATTCACCATTTTAAAGTGTACAATTCACTGTTTTTTAATACATTCACAAGATGAAACATCTCCACCATCCAATTTCTGAACATTTTCATTACTCTAGAAAGGAACCCTGTACCCATTAGTAGTCACTTCCCATTCCTCTGCTACTAACCCCTGACAACCACTGACCTAATTTCTATCTCTATGGATTTGCTATTCTGTACATTTCATGTAAATAGAATCATATGATACATGGCCCTTTATGACTGGCTTCTTTCATCCAGCATAATATTTATAAGGTTCATTCGTGTTTTACCATGTATGAATGCTTCATTCCTTTTTATGGCTGAATAATATTTCATTGTACAGATGTATCACATTTGTTTATCTATTAATCAGCTGATGGACATTTGGATTAGATTGTTTCCACTTTTTGGTAATTATGAATAATGCTGCTATAAATATTTGTAATTTATTTATTTATTTTTGCTGTGTTGGGTCTTCGTTTCTGTGCGAGGGCTTTCTCTAGTTGTGGCAAGCGGGGGCCGCTCTTCATCGTGGTGCGCGGGCCTCTCACTATCGCGGCCTCTCTTGTTGCGGAGCACAGGCTCCAGATGCGCAGGCTCAGTAGTTGTGGCTCACGGGCCTAGTTGCTCTGCAGCATGTGGGATCCTCCCAGACCAGGGCTCGAACCCGTGTCCCCTGCATTAGCAGGTAGATTCTCAACCACTGTGCCACCAGGGAAGCCCTGCTATAAATATCTGCATATAAGTTTTTGTTTGAACATCTGTTTCTAATTTGTTTGGATATATACTTAAGAGTGGAGTTGCTGTGTCATATGGTAATGCTAACCTTTTGAGGAATTTCCAAACTATTTTCCACAGTTTGCACCATTGTACATTCCACCAGCAATAATGAGGGCTCCAATTTCTCCACTTTCTCACCAACATTTTTTATTTTACTTTTAAAAAAATTTATAGCCATACTGGTGGGTATGAAGTGGTATCTCATTGTTGTTTTGATTTCGATTTCCCTAGTGACTACTGATGTTGAGTGTCTTCTCATGTGCTTATTGGACATTTGTATATCTTCTTTGGAGAAATGTTTATTCAAATCCTTTGCCCATTTTATACTTGGGTTATTTGTCTTTTTCTTAAGTTGTAAGAGGTCTTTATATAACTGGCTATTAAACCCTTATCAGATATATGATTTGCAAATACTTTCTCCCATTCTTTGGATTGTCTTTTCACTTTCTTGATAATGTCTTTTAACATGCAAAACTATTATTTGTTATTAAAGTCTAATTTACCTATAGTTTATTTGGTTGCTTGTGTTATTGCTGTCAAATCTAAGAAAGCTTTGGCTAATTCAGGATCATAAAGTTTACCGCTATATTTACCTTTAATAGATTTATAATTATAGCTTTTACAGTTAAGTCTTTGGTCCATTTTGAATTAATTTTTGCATATAATGTGAAACAGTAGTTCAAATTCATTCCTGTGCATGTGGATATCCTAGTACCATTGGCTGAAATACTATTCTCTCCTCATTGAATGGTATTAACACCCATGCCAAAAATCAATTAGGCACTGATGAGTTTACTTCTGGAGTCTCAATTATATTCCATTGATCTATATGTCTATTCCATTACTATCATGGAACCATAGTAACTATGACAGTCATGGTAACTATAACTTTGTAGTAGGCTTTAAAATTGACAAGTGTGAGTCTTCCAACTTTGTTCTTCATTTTCCAGATTGTTTTGGCTATCCTGGGACCCTGTTTATGGATCAGACTTTCTTATTTCTTTTCATGTCTCATAATCTTGTTGAAAACTGGACATTTTAAATAGTATAATGTGGCAGCTCAGGAAATCAGATTATCCCTAGCCCAAGGTTGGTTTGTGTTGCTACTTGTTGTAATTGTTGTTGTTTGTTTAGTGGCATTTCTGAACCAATCCTGCAAAGACTGTATATTTGTCAAGTGTGCCACTAACATCTGTACTCAGCTTGCTTAGTAGTCAGTTAATAATTGGACAGAGATTTCCTTACATACCTAGAACCAATGAGTTTCTGAGTCTTTTGCCAAGGGGCTCTGGGTGGATGTTGGGATATGCTTTCCACACTCAACCAGGTAATTAACAATTCTTTCTTAGCCTCTACTTCCTACTTATAAAGAGCACTTAGGTTGGTCAAAAGTAAGAGCTTAGAACCTTCTTAGATCTTTACTGAACATGTGTACAAACCTATCTATACATGGACATGGCCTTCTAGATTCCCAAGAATTTTGAAGCTTTCCAAGGCACCTATGAACAGCCCATCCTCAGCTTAACCTTTTTGGTTAGTGTACTGTTTGCCCCGCTGCCTTGAAGGGCTTAATGTCAAAACATTCAACAAACGTCGCAGTAGGAGAAGATTTTAACACAAGGGTGAATCTGATACAGTCAAATAAAGTCAGTTCTTTCATGTGGAAACTTTCAGGGAACTACAGAACAGGGCAAATCATGACTCCTTCCTCAGAACAGGCTTTGAGAGAGCTCCAGCTGTGCTCTGCTCCCTCCAGGACTGAGAATGTGAGCTGTTATTTTTCAAGGCTGCTGCAGAGCTGAGGAGTGGGACATTGAACTAAGGCAAGTTAAAACACCACAAAGCTCTCTGTTTAAACCAAAATTCAGCCAGTTTTTTTTTATTAAATGGTCCCCAGGTTGCCGCAAGCCTTTCATTAATTTCTAGAGTTCTCTAAAAGTTGATTCTGATCACTTTTGCCAGGTTTATTTTGTTGTTGCATAAAGGAGTGAACTTTCTGGGGTCTTTACTTTGCCATTTTCACTGATGCCACCACCTATAACTTTTTATTCCTTAAAATAATGTATATATTATAATCTTTGAAGTCAAATATTCAACTCTTGGTTAAAGACCAACTCAAAAGATGTCAAAGTCTTTTTGAGGGTAGAGTATGCATAATTAAAAATAAATGTTTTTAGGAAATTTTATTCAGAATAAATTTAAAAACTAAAGATTTCTATTAGAATTGTCACCTGAAAAGATAATCTATATTCAGACTGAATTTGGATGATATAGTCAGTGACTCTCAGTACGAGTCTGCATAAGATGTTTATTTAGTAATAAATATGTCATCAAAGCCAGGCATAGAATTTTTAAAAGAGTTGCAGTAGAGCTACATGATTTCCATAGGGGACTCAGAACCTTTTAAGGGTAATTTTGTCTGACATTTTCTCTGTCAAGTTATTATGTATGCCAGATAACTGAAATATTTTACATCCATATGGCCCTCGGATTTTTTTTACAAGTTCTGAGTTACTACATGCTGAGTAAATCATCCTTTATGTTAAAGCCAATCATACAAAAAGCATAAAAACCACATGTAGAACCTAGGGATTTTCATGCTTAAAACTGACACATTACAATATTTACTAAGAATCTTGAAAAAAATCCAGCTCCAATTTTTTGTCTCTTCTTCTAAATTTAGGCACTATGTTCTACGCTGAGTAAGTAAAGATGATTGATATAGTTGGTACTTTCTGAGAGCTTCTAGATGGAAAGACAAAAAATCATGTCATTTAAATATAAATAATTTATTATAGGCATTCACTATATCCTAGGTGATCCCAGAAAAAGGAGTACGTGTCATGAAATCAGGAAAGGTTACACAAAGGAGAAGACATTTAAGCTAAATTTTGCAAAATGAATAGAAATGTGTCATCAGAAATCAAGCCAAGAGTATTCCAAAAACAGGGTAAGGTATACATATATAAAATATTATTGTTTTCTTATGCTGCATCCATTTATTTCTTTCCCTCCTGAAAAACCTGATTTTGTTTTCAGATACTTACGCCACTTCCATATTGTCTCATGGGAATCTGAACTAACATGTACCTGGAGAAGTGGGCCTGACTGATCTAAGTTTAATGAAATGGAAAATGTGGCCCAAGTCTGACCAAAGAGATGCAAAAGAAAGTTTAATGAGGGGCTTCTCAAAAAAGTTTTGTAGTTCCTAAGTGAAAATCAAGGGAATAATGATCATTTTTATTCCTCTAGAAATTGTCATATCTGAATATAATGTTTAGAATTTATGCAGCATCTTGCCATGCATCTAAAACTATAGCCAACACTGAAATTGATGAAACTGAGAACAGAAAAAATACTAGATCCTCAATGATATCTTTGAAGCCTGAATCAATCAACACTGAAGGAAACCTATCTCTGGACCTCTGTATCTACTACTTGATATCCTCCTAACTCATATATGCTCTGAAATACACACACACAAGGATATATATACACACATAAATAGGGATATATATGCATATATTTAGGGATATATTATGTATAGCCCTAAAGAGGTATGTCCACTGGTATGCTAAATGAGGCAAAAGTTAATTATAATATTTTTTACAAAGATAATCTGATTTCACATTGAGCAGAAGTCATAATTAATTTCAATATCCAATGACAATATCCTATTTCTTTCTGAATCAGTATTGGAAAACCTCATCTGATAACCATCCCCTCTGTCACCTGCTTCCAGCATCATACTTTGACATATCACATGACATATCAGAAAATTGAAGATTTTGACCATCATGTGAGTGACTGAAAGAAGGAAATGCATTATGTAGGTTCTGCATGAGTAATTATTTGATAGAAAATCAAAGATATATTAAACCCTTTGACTCATACCTCCAAATATCCTAAAATTTCCTTCTCAAAAATTTTAAATAACCAGGTAGAGACTAGCACAGGAAGTGAGAGGCATTTCCAAATCTGTCTGACTTCAGCATTATTTTTCAGAGATATGGTGATAAAATACATGCAGATAATGGCTCATGTGTTACAACTTCACAAAATGTCACGTTACTCATCAGCCTAATTGATTAATTAAATACTTTCTGTGCTTCTACCAGATATGTGGCATTTTTGCTAAGCATTGGTAATAGAGGTTTCAATAAAATAGTAAAATTCCTGTGATTATGGATTCTAAGATCTAATAAGTAAGATAACCATTAAACAGATAATCACAATTTTTTAATTATGATAGTCATAAGTGGCAAAAAATACTTTCAGAGCTTGCTTGTGGTCTTGTAACTAGAAAGGTAAACTAGTTGAAGAAGAAGAGAAAGAGAAGACACCTTCTACTCCCCAGAGTCCTTCAGAATTACACAGCATGAAGCATAGTGTAAAGAGAGAGAGCTACAACATCTTCAGTCACTTGAGGATACTTCTGTTAAGCTATTTTTAATATTTTCCTAGCTTACGAATTGTTTATGGAGGAATAGATGAAAGTATTCTCCTGGACTCAGGAGGTATCGTAAGTCTTATTAAAATTATCATTTATAAAAGTGAAAAATGATTTATTATACTCTTGGAGATAAGTAGCAAAAAATTACCACCTGGCATCCTTCTGGTTTTCCAACTAAGTAGCAAAATTAAATAAAATGAGACTCTCCATTAGTAATTTTAAATAAATCACTGCTCACTGCAGTCCAAGTATACTATACTATTTACAAGACAACTCGGCTAAAGAACTGATTAAAATTTACAAAGGAAATGAATGAGAAAACAAAGTGTTGTTTTGTTTCTTTCTCTGTTTTTGTTCAACAATGAAGATTTTTCAGAAAATGTACCTGATACCAAAATTTTAATCAGATCTTTTTGAAGTAGGATTAATGAACTGAAATGAGAGTCTACACACACACACACACACACACACACAAACACACAAACATATGGACACACAAATCCATGGTGTTAATTCTTCTGTGTTCTAAGAGGTAATTAACATAACCATTATTCTATCTTTTAGTGTTATCATCAAGGCTACCCTAAAGTCAGAGATAAATAAAGGCAAGTAGAGACTGTAAAAGATCTCCTAGTAGATCTTTCTTGCTTCAAAAGGTCCTATGACATTTCTCTTTTATTCTTTAGTGAAACTACCAAATTACTTAAGACAAAATATTTTGCACTTTTAAGGCTTTTCAATGTCTCCTCCAAGAAATCAGGGTAAAAAATGTTTAGCCATTTCAAATGGGCAGAGTGTAAAGCCATATACTACTACTCTTGTATGCTTTTACTGTTACCTCCAAATTCCTCTTTCCATCTGATAACTAGATGTGGTGGTTTAAGTAGCCTTCAATAGAATAAATAATTATGCCATTAGGTCATACCATCTAGAATGATTATCACCACTTCTCAAGTGAATACCAAATCCTAGGCATTATTCCACGAATTTTTATAAAATATCTTTAATGCTCCAAATTACACTAGAAAACAAATAATATTTTTCTTCTTTATGAAAATGACAAATTCAAATATTCAAAAAAGCTAACTTACTCATGGCAACACAGTACAGACCAGAGAAGGAAGAGCCATACTTCAAATGCAGGACTCCCCAAGCAAACTCTCCAAAAGTGAAAAGAGGTAACAGTTTCATGGGAAAAAAATTAAGGATGGATTTCTATTTTTAAAAAAGCACATATGTCTCTAACTCTTTAATCACATTTTTGATATAATGGAACTTTTAAAATGTATCAGAAGTGATTACCCAAGAAAGAATATAGACAATTTTTCAAAAAGTCTCTGAAGTAATAAATAATGGAGAACGTAATATTTAGGATTAAAATGAGGCTAAAAGGTGAAGGAGAAAGTTTTGTTTGATTTGATTTAGAATGAGGATAGTGGCAATTTAGAATGAGACTGGGAAAGCTGGAGGAAACATTTTAGGTATTTGGATGAAATTGAGAATAGTTATTAAAGAATGTGGAGAAAACTAAAACGTAGTTTTTAATAATTAGAAATATAAACCAGTTATATTTTGGATAGAGGGACAACAGCAACAATACTTTGTGTGGTAAGAAATAGATATATAGTGCCGAATGAGAGAATTCCAAGAGCAAGGGAAAGAGACTAGTGAATAGCTAACATATGACAGAAGCTAGAGTAGCCAACTTTATTGATACACTAGAATGTAGTCATGTATACTTCTGAAGCTTCATCAGGTAAAAAAGGGCAGAAACTTGTAAGCAAATAGAATGTTTAAATTCAAAGGCTGACTACTGTCCAGGCAGAACTTGTAAATCCACTACTAATTCTCTCAGTCCCATGTAAACTAGTTATAATACGACTATAAATTGCTGCTAAATATTCCCCCTAAAATTCATAATGAGCCTCTAGGTACCTTGACAAAAGGGCCATCACAGCACACAGCAATACACAAAGCTGTTGAATACTTACATGACAGGGAAAATAGGAGTGATGACTATTCTGAAATCTTATATCCATCAAGATTTAGACAGAGCTCTGTAAACTATACTGCCATTTCAAGAGCAATGTGACACTGAAAACCCTCAAATTAAAATGCTAGGCATTTAGCAGCAATTATCTAATGGATTTTCACTTCCATGGATTTATTCCAAATTTCTTATTTCTAAATGAGAATTGTGTAGCCTGATTTTTCTTTGGGAACTTGTGTGAAGCAGGGGCCCTGCTGTTCTGCTTCTCTGAGCAGAGCTTAGAGGAAAGCATTTCACAGGATGATACAGAAGAGAAGGTGGAAGTGTGCGTGACTATCACTTGTTGTCATCCAAGTTGTATTTTATGTATTAGCTGTGCTGAATAATACATGATTGGAATAATACACACTAAAATTCTTATAAAAGGCCCTCACTCTGCATATGTACTGGCTGCATTTCAAGATAAATTAACTGCCCCTCTTTTTTTATTCCCAAGTAGAACGCCTACAAATTGAAATTTGTATTAATGTGGTATATAAACCATACTTAAATTCCATGGAGATTTTTTTCCTTATTAATACTAGAAGCCTTCTCAGATGACTAAATAATTTGGTTTTCTATTTTTAAGAGAAATAGAAAGTAGAAAAATCATAAACTCTTATTAGTCCTGTCTCTTGGTAAGAAAAAGATGAAGCTTTAAATTTAAAAATTTCTTAGTTTGGATTCCAGGGAAAACAGAGCTGGAATGGAGAACAGATCACTGACACTTTATTTGGAAAGTGTAAAGCCAGGGCAGCAAGAGTGTGGAAATGGGGAAATGAGGTAAGGGAAGATATGAAGCAATGTGTAGTTATGTGCTACCATGCTGGCTACTGCTTAGCAGGTCACCCAGCAGAGATATACACTTGGCCTCAAGAGTCATCTATGAAAAGAGAAAAGAAATGCATTGTATCTGCCCCTCCCATTCTCCTGTTTCCCACTGGCTGAAGTTGCACCATTGGGAAGTAATTCCCCTACACTTCCATGTTACATCATTGGGCCCTTTCAGCTGCTATTTCAGATGTCAGATATCATGTTCTACATGTGTTTTTTCATCCAAATCCAAAAAAAGTGGAAGGTGATAGAATCTCAGGGCATGTGGCTGGCCACTGTGCTACATGGAAGCAGCTAAGAAGAACAGCCAAGCACCCCTAGGGGAATGAGTGGTCAGCACCACATGGTACAAACTTTTGGGTTCAAAGGAGTTGGTTAGGCACTTGAAGCAGAGCAAATAACTGAGGAGATGCCAAGGAATCACAGAAGATGCATAAAATTTGAGTCTGATACAAGGACTAATAAATTACAACACACAAAAATTCATTGATAATAATGAGGATTTATATTTGGCGAATAATAAGTAAAACAGAGCCCAGTATTGCTACTTTTTAAGGATTTGTTGAATAAATGACCAGAGTCAGCAGACACAAGAAAAATTGCTTCCTGAATCATCAATGAAAATAGGAGGTGATTTGATAACTCTTGTTTTGATTTGGAGGAGTGACTGGTTTGGGGTGTTATATTTGTTTTATCTTTTGGAGTACAGTAGTTTGATTGAAATGTTTACTGTAAGGAATCATAAGAAAGGATGGAAGGTAACTGTCACTTTATGGAAAATAATAGTTATAAGTAATGCAACTACAGCACAACTGGATTATACTTGATAGCAGATAGTGAAAATAAAAAGTGGAAAGTCACCAGAGGAAACCTCTGTTATAAAAATTCTTTCAATTTCATCATTCAGCAAAACTGTTTTGAAATAAAAAACCTGCCAGGTTAAATACCTCACGAAAATTGTTTTAAGTTTTGGCACTGTGTTGGGATTTTACTTCCACATATAAGTTAGTTTTGTTTTCTCTAGTTGGATATTTCTCCAGAGATAAAGTTAGAGACAGAAAATTTTATAAAGGCCCTCACTTGACTGGCTGCTATGTTGAGCGAAAATATTAAGCATTTTCAAAACATGTATTTGTAATTCTATTAGAATATTTTGGAGGTAGGCAAAATAACTCTCAGAAAGTAGATAATATATCATTAGAAGTTCTGCCTAATATACACTAGAGCCTTATTATTCAGACTCCATATTTGTGAATTCACCAGCTCACTAAAATGTATTTATAACTCCAGAAGCAATACTCAGAGCAGCTTCATGGACATTCATGGACATAACACATAGTGGCAAAAAATTTGAATTGCCCGGTGTGTACTCTCCCAGATGAGGTCAGCCCAGGCAACATTCTGCCTTCTTGTTCCAGCTCATTCTGTAAACAAGTGTCCTTCTCACAATCTATTTAGTGTCACATTTTCCACATTTTTGTGCATTTTGTTGATGATTTCATTGTTTTAAACAGCCCTGAAGCATACTGCTGACCTACCACCTAGTGCTACTAAGCACAAGAATGCTGTGACGTGCCTACTGGAGAAAATGTGCGTGTTAGATAAGCTTCGTCCAGGCATGACTATAGTGCTATTGGCCTTGAGCTTAACCTTAATAAATCAGCAGCATATATTAAATAAGGTGCCTTTAAACAGAAACACACATAAAATAAAGTTATGTACTGATCAGTTGAAGAACATGTTGCAACCAGAGGCTCACAGGAACTTAACTCTGAATTTCCTCTAGGAGCAAAGATTCAGTATTTGATGATTCAGTGTTCTTGGTGATGTAATAGAAAAAAACTCCCACGAATAATGAAAACTGACTGTATCTGGAAAAGAGGAACAATTGAAAATCTATTAAGATTATTCCAAACTCTATTTGAAGACTTGATTTGGGGTGAGATCTGACAGTGACAGGTTGCAGAACAGTAGAGAGCAAACTTTCAGTCAATTCCACTCTTCCTTGTTCTCTTCCTTACAAGAGTTCATAAGTTAATCAGTAGAAAATACATAGGATAATGATAGGGTAGAGAAAGTCCAGTAAATGGCATTCTTCTCAAGTTCAAAACTAATTTTGAGACGTAAACACAGACATCAGATAAACAGAATTCAAAATGTGAGCTTTATTTCTGACAAAACTTATATGAAAGGACACACATTAGATGTTCAGCTAAATGGCTTTCTAATTCTGAACTCCCAGATTTAGATGCACACGTACATCTAGGCACAGGCAGTGCTAACAAATTTCAGGGAACCCTTAAACAGGGTCAGAGTCTCTTCTGCAAATGTATAGGCTGAAAGAGAAGACACGAGAAACGTTCCTCTAAAATAAAATGAGAGAAGAGTAAAAGTCAGAGGAAGGCTAAGCTAATACTGCACTCATCAAACAGATAATTCACCCCTTCTGCCCTGGGGAAGAATAACTGCTGCAAGGTTCTAGGAATGTCTTCCTCCACATGGAATCAGGAAATGAGGGAGAGGAGGGCTCTTACCACATCAGAAGCCATTTCGCTGCATTGTAAGAACAAGTCACTTAACAAAATTCTGACTGCATGAGGGTACCATACAGGTCTACTCACCTCTACAGAAAAAGCTGGAAATGGTCATGAAAAGAATGATCATTTAGAACTTTAAGTGTCTTAAAATGCCAAGTCACAAATCCATCTAGATAAATCAGATTTACAGGCTTGCTTTAATTATTACAGGATGAAGAATTCCTCCATATTATAAAAATTAATATTACTGTAGTCTAAATATGCACTATGCACCATGAGAATGCACGGTGCAACATCAGTAACTATCATCTAAACTAGATGAGGTTTTGTCCATTCAAACTGACTGGAAATGCATCCTAGAAGGAATTTATTCTGTCCCAATTACTGAATTTTTTTAAGGTCACAACATTAGAAAATATAGTTGGGCACTCATGGTTTTTAAACCACAGTTATAATTACTACCCCCAATACTTTAAAGCTAAATTTTAACTAATACTTCATAAATGTAATTAATTAAGTAAGTAAGTAAGTAATAGAATATGGCTTTACTAATGAGTCAGATAGATAAGTACCTTTTGTACAAGAGTGTAATTGCACTCCTACTTTTTTTTAACTGCCTCAGCCATGTCCTGATTTAGGACTTCCTAAACCCATCCACAAGCGAGTTGCTGATTTATATAACTATATCTAAATTAGATGTTCCATAGAGGTATTTTTTAGAGTTCTGTTTGCAATATCTCATATTAAATTAAATATTAAGTATGTTTTGGTTTACAATGGAATATGCTGTGAAAGAGATAATTCTATAACAATAATCCAGAATTCATTAGAAGAATATTTTTATTTAGTAACTTACCTTTCAGAGTACAATGAAGTGATTGAGCCATAGTATTAATTAAGCTCCTACTCCTTTAACTCTATGTAAAAATAATAATAAGGCCATAAAACATAAGCCTTCTCCTCGTGATATAACAGAGTTGAGAAAAGAGGACCACAATATAGTTGGAGAACAAAAGGAGCAGTGTACTCTAGACACAGACTGGAGCTGCTGGATTTCAACTGACTTCCACCACGTTTATATGATATTCATGAGACATACAGCTCACCTCTATCTTTAATCTGGCAGCCAACATCACAGAGACTATATGATAATATAGTCCTCTGGATCCAGGGGTTGAAGAATCGGGAAATAGTAGTAATTGTTACTTTCTCTTTATTCACATTATCTCCATATAAAATGTTGTCTTCCTTTCTTAAGTGTCATGTGCATTAAAACAAAACAAACAGATAGAAATACAAAAAAAAATCCTCAATTCCATTTGAAATATGTAACAGGTCCAGAAAGGAGTTGGATACTTTAGCCCAGAAACCATTTGTGATGCTCATTCTTTGATGTAGAGTTTAGTACAGATTGGAGCAACTTCTTAAATGAAGAAAATGATTGTATTGATCAGAAAGAAATCTATCCAACTATTATTCCTTTTGATTCAGATGGGAACTATGATGTTAGGAGAATCTCAGAAGACCATTAAAATTTATAAAGAAATCTCAGTTTAGTAAATCTATTAAAATATTATTAATAAGAATGAGTTAAATTATATATTTTAAGTTTTATACATATTCAATGGAAAAATCTATTTTTATATTATTCTGAGATTTTTTGCAAAATTTAATTGAAATATTGAATTGAGTGCAGACATAATTTCCTCACTGCGCTGTAGTGAGGACTTTTTGTCATAAGGCAAGTGATCTTAAAGTGTGGAATTATTTCTGTATTATCCATTCAGTTCCACTGGTATATTTGCTTATACTTACACCATGCAGTTTTAATCTTTACATCTGAGTATGTAAGAATTCTAATTTTGTTCTACTTTATCAAGATGGTCATTTTGGCACCTACCATTTGCATACTAATTTTAAAATTGACTTTTCAATATAAGCAATGTATAAGTAATCTGAAAACTTGACTAAAATTGTTTGAAATTTATATTTTATTTTTGTAAGATTTGACACATTTAAACTATTGAGTGTTCTTATCTATGAAAATGATATATTCTGATATTTTTGATAATATAAATGATGTTTCTAAGTTTTCATTTTCTATATATTTGTTGCAGTGTAGAGGATACATTTGATTTTTTACACTGATCTTATATCCATAAATCTTGTAAAATTCACTTTTTGATCTATAAACTCTTTCTGTAGCTTCTTTTAGTTTTCTTTATACAATCATATTTTCTGCAAAGAATAAGTATATTAATTCTTTCTAATCTTAATGTCTTATAATGCAATGACTAGAACATACAATATAATTCTGAATAAAAGTAACAATAGTGGACATTCCCATCAAATTTATATCTTAGGAAAAACTTTTACTATCTCACTGTTATGTTGGAAATCTGCTATAAAATTTGTACAACGGGGACTTCCCTGATGGCACAGTGGTTAAGAATCCGCCTGCCAGTGCATGGGACATGGTTTCGATTCCTGGTCCAGGAAGATCTCACAGCAGGTGGAGCAACTAAGCCCCTGTGCCACAACTACTGAGCCTGTGCTCTAGAGCCCGCAAGCCACAACTACTGAGCCCACATGCCACAACTACTGAAGCACACGCGCATCGAGCCCATGCTCCAAAACAAAGAGAAGCCACCACAATGAGAAGCCCACGCACGGCAACGAAGAGTAGCCCCCGCTCGCCGCAACTAGAGAAAGCCCATGCACAGCAACAAAGACCCAAAGCAGCCAATAAATGAATGAATGAATGAATGAATGAATAAATAAATAAATAAATAATTGTATGACAAACAAGTTAGAAGAGCTCTTTTGTGATTCATTTTTCTCCACATTCCCTGGAGGGTAGGTAATGCAGGATAAACAATGTTACAATAAGTAAAGATAAAGATTAAAATATCCTGTCAAGACAAGACATCCCTGGTTCCATACTGTTTATGGCAAACTAAACTATTATTTGTAGACTTCTGAGTCATGGTTTCTGTATAATATCATGTAAGCTCTAGATCTCTGGGCTATAATAGACATGTATTATAATCTAAATGATCCCTTCTCTGAGGAGTGCCCCATTAAAATTACTTAGTATATGAAAATACTAATATACTGGGCCAGAGAACACTTGTCCAAGAGGAACACTGCTCGATGTCCCACATCTCTCTCTCTGTCTGTCTGTCTCTCTCTGCTTCATCTGAACCTCCTCATTGCCTGTATCCTTGAAATTTTTAGTAAAGTTGGTACCGTATAACATTTCTGATTCATCTGAGTATGATTTGAAAATCTGATCCTGCTTAATGTTAAAATGGCCAGAAAGAAGGAAAATGGCTGTCATAATCTGATGCATTTTACCATAAATTACTTTTTCTACCTCTTTTGGGATAATCATGTGGGTTTCCTACTGTATTCTGTTAATGAGGTGATTTACACTAAATCGTTTTCAGATGTTAAACTGACCTTACATTCCTGGGATAAGCCACATCAGTTGTAATATGTGTGTGTTTGTCTGTTTCACTGCAATTTGATCACTCTGTGTCTCAACTGACATAGTTAATCTGTTAACATTTAATGTAATAACTGATATATTTGGATATATATTGGGATTTAAATTTATCATCTCATCATTTGTTTTCTATGTCTATATTTTCTGTTATTTATTTATTTTGGACTATTCAAGTTATTATCATTGTTATCATTACTATTATTATTTCATTTTGTCTCCCCTTTACCTTCTTAGTTTTACAAACTTTCATTATTCCTTTGGTGATTGCTGTAGATATTTTAGAACACAACCTTTAACTTATTACAGTTTACCTTAAATTAATAATTTTAAACTTCTCAAATAATGCAAAAGTATTACAGCATTTAACTCCATTTACATGATTTCTGCCTTATTGCTATTGTCACCATATATTTTAATTAAATGTGTATTTTAAAATCAGAAAAGACCTTATATTGTCATTGTTTTAAATAACAATACCCATTTTGAGTTAACCCCATATTTAATTTTCCTGTTTCTCTTTATTACATTTCTGTTTCTCTTACTACATTTTTGTGTTTCCTGCAAGGCTCATTTTCTTGATTGAAAAAAAAATCCCTTTAATATTTAATACAAACAGCTTTTCTGATTACATATTCTCTTAGTGTTTCTTTGTGTGAAAACAGAATTAAGGTTTGGATGTTATTTAAGTGCTTTATAAATATGTGATTTCATTGTCTTCCAGCTTTTGTTGTTTATGTTAAATAGTCTTTCATTAGTCTTATTTTACTTCTTTGAAAGTAATATGTCAGTTTTTCTCTGACTGCTTTAAAATTTTTCTCATGGTATTTGGTGGTCAGAAAATAAATTTTGGATGCCTAAGTATGGTTTTCTCCATATATATCCTGCTTAGAGTTTAGACCATACCATATCTATGGATTTGCTTGTTAGTATTAAAAGCTTATCTTTCAGTGCTTATTAAATATTAATTCTGTCAAATTCTGTCTCTTCTGCTTCTAGGCTCTCAAATATACATACATCGGAAATATTCACCATGTCCCATATGTGTCATATGTTAAGTTTTATTCCTCCACATTTTTTTTCTTGCTTTCCTTCAACCTGGATATTCTTTACTGACTGAACTTCCTCTTCTCTATTCTCTTCTGTCACATCTAATATTCTTTGAAGCACTTCTGTAAAATGCTTAATTACATTTATTGTATATTTTAGTATTGAATTTCCATCTGATTCATTTTTTTAGGAGATTATAGATCTTTGAGAAAATATTCCCTATTTTTTATGCCAGATTTTATCATAGTTTTATTTTCTGTGAAATAACTTCAATATCTAGATTTCTTATAGATTTTTTTTCTTTTTTTTCTCTTGGTTTTGTGTCCTTTGGTCTTGTTTATTGTTAAGGTTGGTAATTTTATTGAATTGACAGTATTTTGCAGGAAAAATATTATAGAGACTTGATGATATTATATTCCTTTAGATAGTATTAAATTTACTTTTAGCAGAAGATTAAAAAAAATAGGCAGATCACTTTGATCTAGCTGTGTTGGATTTTAGCCTTTCATTGGGCTACACTATTTCCACTTTGCACTATTCTCAATGCTTACTCTTACTCCTAAAACATGGTAGTTACTCTGTGAGCAAAATTCTCTGTGGTCTAAGCTAAAAGCTTGAAGTATTTAGCAAGACCCCTGTATTTCTGAAGGGTTCTTAAACTCAACCTACATATTACCAACATTGTGAGATTATTTATATACATGATCATATCTCTAAGCATGTACCTGGTGATTTCTACTTGTTTTCATACAGTGTTCTTTGCACCTGCAGTGTTCCTTGCATAGACAAGAAACAACAAATGTGCCAGGGAAAATTGTGAACAGTATTTTGAGCTCATTTCTATATGGTTTCCTTCTCTTTGAGATCTCAGCCCCTGAAAATCCTGAATGCCTTGACTGCCTGGAAATGCATGCTGTGTCTCCTCTGGTAAGAATGCTTCAGATCCTAAGCAACATGCTTTTGGATTGACCTTTAGGCCATGCATTAAGAATTATCATTTTCCTGAGGGAAAAGAATATGTGAACGAGAGAATCTGTGAGAAATACATCAGTGTATTTCTCATCTCTAGCAGAAAAGAAACCAAACCCCGCCCCCTTCAAGTTCTGTGTGCCTTAGTTAATCTCTTATGCTTTGAAACATTTCTTTTATATTTTGTTTCCTACTGTTCTGTTTTACATTCATGAAAGACCTAATCAGATACAAACTGTTCTGTCACGGCTAGATGCAGAAGCTATCATTATGACATTTTTATTGTCAGATTTCTCCTAAATAATAATACAACCAATGACCTCAGATTTGTTAAGTAAATTAAATAACACAGTAGATTCATTTACCCAAAGGGAAAGCTATAAAAGTTAAAAGTCAATTTTTATTTTTATTTTCATTATTTTTATACTTTCTGATTTCCCAGATATCTATAAACTGATGCCTCTGATTTTTGTGAGGGATGTAGAAATAAAAGAGACCTAATTTTCACCAATCTAATATCATGTCTATTTTTTAAAAAAAGGTCATATGTTGTATGATTCCATTTGCTTGAAATATTCAGAATAGGTAAATACATAAAGACGGAATGCAGACTAGTTGTTGTCAGGGACTGAGGGAAGGGTGAAGTGAAGAGTAAGTGCTTAATGGATATGAAGTTTTATTTAGGAATGATAGAAATGTTTTGAACTAGATAGATGTGATGGTTGCATAACACTGTAAATGTACTTAATGCTACTGAACTGCTCACTTTAAAATGGTTAATTGTAGCCAGGTCATGGAAGCAACCTAAATGCCCATTGACAGATGAATGGATAAAGAAGATGTGGTACATATATACAATGGAATATTACTCAGCCATAAAAAGGAATGAAATTGGGTCATTTGTAGAGACGTGGATGAATCTAGAGACTGTCATACAGAGTGAAGTAAGTCAGAAAGAGAAAAACAAATATCGTATATTAACACATGTGTGGAACCTAGAAAAATGGTACAAATGAACCAGTTTGCAGGGCAGAAATTTAGACACAGATGTACAGAACAAACATATGGACACCAAGGGGGGAAAGCAGTGGGGGTGTGGGGTGGTGGTGGTGGTGTGATGAATTGGGAGATTGGGATTGACACATATACACTAATATGTATAAAATGGATAACTAATAAGAACCTACTGTATAAAAAATAAATAAAATAAAATTCAACAATTCAATAAAATAAAATGGTTAATTGCATGTTATGTGAATTTTATCTCAAACACATTTTATATATGGACATATATTAAAGCTGTTATTATTTTCAAAAAATAAATAAAAGTGAGTTCTTTTAGAAGCAATACTAATCAATAAATTACCAAAATCTGAAAAGCTACAGTAATCCTAGAACCATAAAGAAAATATAGAGAAAAAATTTTTTTATGCATTTTGTTTGAGGAAAAAGGCAAAGACCATCAATGGCAAAGTACATAAGGAAAGACTTCTTGTGAAGAAAATAACAAAAGGAATATTAGCTTGCAGTAGGACCTTGGATTGCTATTGGGGGAAACAAAGAAAAATATCAGTGTTTAATATCAATCTGAGCCTTCTTATCAGTACTAATAACTTATTATAATAGGACAGTTAAGCTTTCTTATGATCCCCTGGTTAATACACAAAATTTCCAGAGAGAAAGGACATGGCATGTATGACTTTACCCATATGTAAAATGTCTTAGTACAAAATGACTATAGAAAAAAAGCCATGATTGAAAATATTCAATCAACAACTTCCACCACTTCCATTTTCCATTATCTATCCCCAAATTATCCTCAGAAACTCACCATTTAGGCTTTCCAAATAACCTACATTTTATGAATACTAACATGATTTTTATATGTATTGTGCATACCTGATCACACAGACACAATCAGAAAGCGGCAACATTCATTCCTATTTAAGAACCTTCTTAGCATTATACAAATTGCTTACTTCACTACTTTTATCCAAGAAAAATTATTAAGTCAAACTAGAAATTGGCACAGATGCAGATATAACAGTCAATCCAGAGACAATATATGAGAAGACTTAGGTTAACTCCCTAGAGAGTTTAATAAGCAAGATAAGTTACAGGCTTCCACAGAATGCATTAGAGATATGTCATCCATTGGCAGATGCTTTTAAAACGAAAACCTTGCTCAAAATGAGGGATCTGTGTGATACTAAAAGGATGCCAAGTAACACCAGAATGTCCTGGAATTGCAGAAACTACTTTTATCTCAACGGTGGGAGCATCTGACTTCTTGGAAGAGCAGTGGTTCTATCAAAAACATTGTTTGAAAATTATGGAAAAAAAAGAGAACAGTACAACATATTAAGGCTCACCATATGACAAACCATATGCCATCTATATTCCTCAAGCCATATTTCCAAAGAACACTGATAGAACTAATGTAGAATATTGCAGCATATTTTATTTAGGAAAACTCATAGAACCAAATTTTTAGGTTAGTTGTCACTATGGTTAGGATATTCCAGCAAGGCAGAGCAATTTGTCTGGTATAATCTATATACTAAGCATCTAAATATTTTTCATCACAAAAACCAGACCTTATCATGAATTTTAAGGTATAGAAGTGAGGTTTAAAACTAAAGGAAAAGATCACCAGGAATCAAGTCATCTTCCTCAAGTCCTCATTTATTTCAGATTCTCACAGAAGTAATTAAAGAAATAAAAATATCAGGGAAAAGTCTGTATGGGCATTCTAAGCTTAAAAAGGGAATCATCCACTTTTCAAACACAGTATTGTATTAGTTTTCCACTGCTGTGTAACAACTTACCACCAACTTAGTGGCTTAAAATAGCACCCATTTGGTATCATAGTATCTACAGTCCAAGCCAGGCTTAATGGGAGTCTCTGCTTTGAATCTTGCAAAGCTAAAAATAAGGTGTCAGCCTGTCTTAATTCCTTTCTGGAGCTTGTGTTTTTGTTTTCCCAAGCTTATTCAGCTTACACCCTTCCTTTTCTATATACTTGACCTTCTCTGTAGGAAGTTCAAAAAAGTTCTCAACATAGCTGCCCCTTTCTTCTAGGTTAGCAGGAAAGTGCCTCTCTCATGCTTCAACTTCTTTTAAAGGGCTTGCCTGATTTGTCAGTCTCACCCAGGTTAATCTCACTTTTGATTAACTCAGACTCAACTGACCAGTAATGTTGTAATAGGAGTGATATCCCATCATATACATAGGTCTTGCCCACTTTAAAGGGGAGACCATTTTATAGGGTGTGTTCTCCAAAGTATGGGAATCCTGGAAGCCATCTTAGAATTCTACCTACCATAAGATCTTAATGAAGAGTGCCCGGCAAGTAAGACAACATTTAGGGAGGAAGTAACTAGTCTTGGATCCACTGTATTTGAAATAAGTAGAAAGAATAAGTAGTGGCACCCATTATGAAATTTAGTTTGGTATGTAAAGGGACCACATATGAGAATGTTTAAGGGGGCCACTAAAAAGTACACCATGTGATAGAGCTCAGAGCTTGAATACAGAGAGAGACAGGATCTCCCAGTACAGGTCACAGTTTTTCCAAGACACTGGGATTCCATAAAGAGGACAGGACTGATGAAGCTGGATTACTTTAACACATTCTTCTTCCTTTGCTTAAGAACTGGTCACCATCACCTTTCCCATGATAATTCTAAGAACCCTAGAATTTTATGGCTTAACTTTATCACCAATTTCCTTGCTTTAACTTGTGCAATTATTCTTGCAGAGGGATGGTTAAAAGTGATTTTCCATCTATTACTCATATATTCACTGGTATATTATGCTGAGACTCAATAGGTGAATGAGGATGATTGCTTGTTAAGATTAACTCTAAAATTCCCTTATTTAACATCTCTAAATGTTTTATGACTTTAAATTTAGAAAGATTCATTTTCATTCTAAGGCTTTCAAATTTGCCTGGCCCTTGAACAAGCTAAGATCAAATTTGCTATTTTAACTATCTAAATAAATAAGGAGAATATTGGATCCCAATATATAAATGTATTATTGGGATTTAATTTGAGAGATAATTAAGATTTATAGGTAAATCTTTTAAAAATTAAAACCCTTTCATCATTTCCGCTGGAGAGAAAAGAAGAATTATTTTTTCTATCATCTTAAAAAATCCCCTTTTAGACAGCAAATATTTGAATTGCTAATCGCTTCATTTTTGTTTACAAATACTTCTGTACAAAAGTTAAAATAATAGAAGGATGATAGAATAATCTATTGTTTACATCATCACATTACAGAAACAGAACTACAGTTTAGAATTATTAAAAATAAGCTACTTCACATTTCTTATTTGCTATCAGAAAATTGAACATTCAAATAATAATAAGCTCTTCAAGTGAAGGCACTGAGACAAGACCAGTGCACATATGTAGAAATTATCCACATCTAACTTGTCTAAAGAAAGGATCCTCAGGTACAACAAATTACTTAAAATCAATAAAATATCTTGAAAAATGTTGATTCCATCTTATCCTACAAGATTTACGATTTTCTAATTCCATTTGGATCTGGTTTTCAGAAAACCAGAAATCTTGCCCAGTGGAATGTTCAGATGAGTCAAGAGCAACCTAGCTTTCTGTTAAGTCTCTACCAGTTTGGTCTTAGCATTTAAGAGCTCTGATGAGCACAAAGAAAATAAGAATAACTAGAAACATTAAAAATCAGCATAATTCCAGCCTCTAAGTAGTGGCAGAAGTGTATACTCTAGGCCAACAAGCAAAATTTTGCCAAAGCTCCCCACCCTCTGGCTCCAGTTAATCCTGCTAATACCATGGGGAAAAGAGGGGTAGGGGTGGGGGTAGGCTGGGTCCTCAAATACTCTGGACTTTGATGAAGGAGTTGGGCTATGAATGGTCCTCTCATGAAATAATTTTTCGTGTAGTAATTTGATTGTACTTTGTAGAATGACAATTCTGTAAGACAGAGATAGGATCTCAGGCAATAATTCCTTTAATCCTCAAAGGTTATCTGATGTCCTTCAGAGATGCCACTGAAAGATCATCAGTAGTAATCAAGCTGGAAAGATTACTCTTGACTTTATAGGATGAACTTCATTTTCATTTCATTTTCTAAATAAGAATCTATAGGACTTAGAAAAAGTCAACTCTTCTGAAGGATTAGATTCTTTTCGTGTTGACTTAGAAAAAGTCAACTCTTCTGAAGGATTAGATTCTTTTCGTGCTTCTTTATTGACCTCATTTTCAAAAGGCTGTTTGATTTCTAAGCCACAGTTTCTGTATGGTTGTTTTTACATGCAATGATTCATCAACTGCCATGTGCCCCTCAGATAAATTTAACAACTGTTCACCATAACAGGCAGAGCCTTATTTTTAACGGAAATAATTGAAAAGGCACCAGGGGCTTCTTGAGAGCTCTGACTAAGCCATTGCAAGAACACCATTTCCTGAATCAAGTCAATAATACAGCAGCATGAGAAATAGGTTCTGAGCAACATAATTTTTTAGGGGAACAAGAGATACCAGGTAATATTTGGAGTGTACTTTGTGATCTTCAAAAAAAGGGGAAGTATATAAAATGTCCTTCCCAACCAAGTACAGTTGTTTACCACCAACATTTCAGGGCTCCATCTGCTTGTTCATGATTCCAATTATTGTAGGAAAATAACTCATGCCCTGCTCATTTAAATTCCTTGTTTTATTATATAGTGACAGTATTATTTATTCTGACCAATCTACTATTAACCCATACTGATCTGTGGGGCAATGATAATTACCACGGTATGAGAGCTAGGTTTTAAAAGGCTTTGCTATTACTTTAAAATACATGCATGTGCTTTTTGTGACTCCTTTATTTCAGCTATTCAAGCAGGCAAGCATATACTCTAAATATGGTAAGGGGAATGAGTTTATTTGAATGAAAATGTAATATTCTGTAACAAACAAAGCAAAAGAATAAGTTTGTTCTTGCACATTTAGTTATTTATGTGAAGAAAAATGCACTCCTGAGAAAACTGGTAATGGGGACAGGCACAAGCAAAACATAATTCCAAAGCTGCAGTTTGAATAGCAGTTATTTTTATTGACTCTTGTGCATAAAAATACGTAGCTCTTGATTTGTTGAAGACTGTGCCTTGAACAACTTGTTTTGTCACTTCAGTTCGTCATTTCTCTTGCTTTGCTTATACCTTCCTTTTCTCCTTTTTTTTTTTTGTTTTTTTTTCCTACCTAATTCACTGTAAAGACTTATTACTGGGAGAGAAGATTGTAAAATGAAAAGTGGTGTTGGTGAGAATAGGATTATTTTTCCTTCCTAAGGCTGAATTGTGACTTCAGAGTGGCATAGTAGAAAAACGTAGGAATACCCTGTTCTAGTTTTCTAAGAAAATTGCTTTGGAACATTTTCTAAGATCAATTCATTAATAGTAGAGCTTATTAAGAAACACTTTGCTACCCTTAGCCCATATTCTTTTAAAAATACAAATGAAATGGCCTGTCAGACTTTTCAGTCTGTTTTCTGACCAGATAAAACTGTTAAATTATAAAGTTTCTTTTCATGGTTAACCTGTTTTTGCATGAACAACCTCAGTAAAATGGTTTACTAAGGATATCATAGTTATAACATGTCCATGGGGGTTGTGAAAATAAAAATACCCCAACTATCTCACGGTAGTCACCTCTGAAATTATACTATTTTATCCTGTTAAAACTGTTGCAAATGGGACAAATACACATTTTATTGTAAATAGTATTTTGCATTTTATTTTAAATAGCATTTTGCATTTTATTTTGCTTTTTTTAATCAATAATTGATAAATTTTGAGTGTTTATTTAATTCCTTATAATGATGCCATGGACACGCTATCATTCCTAAATTGTTACTGCATGTTTATATAGAAACAAGAAATAAAATGGATGACGTGAAGCATATTGAAAAAACTGCAAGTGACTTCTTGGATATGTAAATAGATAGCTGAATTAATTTCTGACCATCACAATGATAAATTATGTTCTTATTTCAAAGGCTTATGTCAAGTAAACAAAATTCTGTTTGCTCCCTTTCTTCTTACACTTTGGCTTCTTTCTCATAAGTTCTATGTCCTATTATTAGAAGAAAAATTAAATAATTCCCTTGAATCTAAATTAGCCAAGTAATAAATTGTATTTTGTCATGAGTTTTCCAGGACTCCTAAATAGATCTAAAAGTAAGTATATTTTACATGTCCATTTCATCAGTTATATATATACGTATTAACTTTTTGTTAGTAGTTCTCTTTACTATAGCAACAACAGAATCCCTCCTCTTTTTCTTACCAAGTTAAATGTCTGCCTATGCTATTTTTCTAAAAACTTGTGCTTAAGCTCAAGTTCTTAATAATTTGTTACTAGTTAAAACAACACAATAAAACAATCAATATATGAATATTTCATGTAGTATATAGGCACACCTTGTCTTACTGCACTTTGCTTAACTGTGCTTCACAGATATTGAATTTTTTACAAATTGAAGGTTTCTGGCAAGCCTGCATTGAGCAAGTCTGTCTGCATCATTTTTCCAACAGCATTTGCTCACTTCATGTCTTTGTGTCACATTTTGGTAATTCTCATAATATTTCAAAATTTTTTGTTATTGTTATATTTGTTATGGTGATCTGTGACCACTGATCCTTGATGGTACTATTGTAATTGTTCTAGGGCACCATAAACTGTGCCCATAATAAGACAGCAAACTTAATCGATAAATGTTTGTGTTCTGACTGCTCTACCAACTGGCCGTTCCCCCATCTCTCTCCCTCTGCTCAGGCTTTCCTATTCCCTGAGACACAACAATACTGAAATTAGGCCAATTAATAAACATACAATGTCCTCTAAGTAGTCAAGTGGGAGGATGAGCTGCATGACTCTCACTTTAAATCAAAGCTAAAAATGATTAAGCCTAGTGAGGAAGGTATGTCAAAAGCTCAGATAGGCTGAAAGCTAGGACTCTCTCATGCCAAAAAGTTAGCCAAGTTGTGACTGCAAAAGAAACATTCTTGAAGGCAATTAAAAGTGCTACTTCAGTGAATGCACAAATGATAAAAAAGCAAAACAGCCTCATTGCTGATAGAAGAAAGTTTTAGTAGTCTGTATAGAAGATCAAACCAGCCACAACATTCTCTTAAGCTGAACCATGATCCAGAGCGAGGCCCTAACTCCTCTTCAGTTCTATCAAGGCTGCAAAAGGTAAGGAAGCTGCAGAAGAAAAGTCTGAAGCTAGCAAAGTTTGGTTTATGAGCTTGAAGGAAAGAAGCTGTTTTTGTAACGTTAAAGTGCAAGGTGAAGCAGCAAGTGTTTATACAGAAGCTGCACCAAGTTATTCAGAAGATCTAACTAAGATAATGAATGAAGGTGGCTAGACTAAGCAACAGCCTTACATTGGAAGAAGATGCTATCTAGGACTTCCATAGCTAGAGAGTAGAAGTCAAAGCCTGGCTTTGAAGCTGACTCTCCTGTTAGGGGCTAATGCAGTTGGTAACTTTAAATTGAAGCCTATGCTCATTCACCATTCCTGAAAATCCTAGGGTCCTTAAGAATTATGCTAAATCTACTCTGCCTGTGCTCTATAAATGGAACAACAAAGCCTGAATGACAGCACATCTGTTTAAAACATGGTTTCCTGAATATTTTAGGCCCACTGTTTACTGCTCAGGAAAAAAAATCCTTTCAAAACATTACTGCTCACTGACAATGCACCTGGTCACCCAAGAGCTCTGATGGAGATGTACAATGAGCCTTATGTTGTTTTCATGCCTGCTAACACATCATCCATTCTGCAGCCCACGGATCAAGAAGTCATTTCTACTTTCAAGTCTTATTACTTAATAAATACATTTCATAAGGCTACAGCTGCCATAGATAGTGATTCCTCTGATGGATCTGGCAAAATAAATTGAAAACCTTCTGGAAAGGATTCACCATTCTAGATGCCATTAAGAACACTTGTGATTCATTGGACGAGTTCAAAATATCAACATTAACAGGAACATGGAAGAAGTTGAAACCAATGCACATGGATGACTTTGAAGGGTTCAAGACTTCAGTGGAGGAAGTAACTGCAGATGTGGTGGGAAAAGCAAGAGAATTAGAATTAGATGTGGAGCCTGAAGGTGTGACTGAATTGATACAATCTTAGGATAAAACTAACAGATGAGGAGGTACTTTTTATGGATGAGCAAACTAAGTGGTTTCTTGAAATGGAATCTACTTCTGGTGAAGCTGCTGTAAATATTGCTGAAATGACAATAAAGGATGAAGAATATTATATAAACTTAGTTGATAAAGTGGAAGCAGGGTCTGAAATGATTGACTCCAATTTTAAAAGAAGTTCTATTGTGGGTAAAATGCTACCAAATAGCATTACATGCTACAGAGAGATCCTTCGTGAAAGGGAGAGTCAACTGATGCCACAAATCTCATTGCTGTCTTGTTTTAAGAAGTAGCCACAGCCACCTCCGCCACCTTCAGCAACCACCGCCCTGACCAGTCAGCAGCCAGCAAAAAGATTATGACCCCCTGAAGATTCAGATGACAGCACTTTTTAGCACTAAGGTATTTTTTAATTAAGGTAGGTACATTGGTTTTTTTAGACGTAACGCTATTGCACACGCTAGACTACAGTACAGTGTAAACATAACTTTTACATGCACTGGAAAACCAAAAATTTGTGTGACTGGCTTTATTTTGATATTCCCTTTATGACATATACCTATAAACCTCTCATTTGAACCTCATAACAACCACAAAAGTACATATTATTATTAAACCATATGATAGATAAGAAAAGTGAGGTTATAAGAGGTAAATGTTATTTTTCTTAATGTCACTTAGCTGACAAATATCAGAAGACGAACACAAATGCAGGTATTCAGACTCAAAATTTCAGTATGCACTAGTCTCTGATAGGATTTGCAAATATAAAGATGAATGAAATATGTCCTGTCCTTCAGGAGCTCACAATTTGTTGGCTTATAATTATGCTTAGTGTTCTATGGGTGGGGGAAATGGTGGAAGCTTTTAATTCAGTTTGACCTAGTCTGAAAGAATTACTGAAAACTGTCATCCTGAACTGAGCCTTTAAGACTGAATAGGAGTTTGCCAGATAAAGTCTATTGGAATGGGATAGGGATATTCTTTCCCAAATGACAAAACAACATGAGGCAGGAAGGAGAGTAGACTCAATTTCAGAAAGATAGAAGAGGAATGAAATAGCAAGTGTCAGTAGATGAGCTGGAGAGTTAAGGTAACTGAGGAATTTGAATGAAAGGGTTTTTATCTGGTATGTTATAAGTAACTATTAAAGGGCTTTAAGAAAGTAAGGATGACATTGCATTTTTTCAATAGATTTCTGGTAAGTGTGAATATATTTGAGGAAATGAGCCTAGGGGCAGGAGGTCCAGTCAGTTGTCTACAAAAATTACCCAGTAAGAGTTGTTAAAGGCCTGGACTAGGATAACAGGAGTAGGATTGGACAGGAAAAGATATTTGAACAAGATTAGGTGGGTAGGAGTGTACAAATGATTGGATTTGGGAATGAGTGATTCTAGGTTGATAGAGTGAATGGAAGATAATGGGATGCCCAACTGAATAAAAGAGCACATGAAAAGCCAGTTTTAGAAAAGAAAAAGTGTTTAATTTGGGACAGAATTAATGATGTTAAGCATGTTCTTATGAATTTAGACCTGCAGAACAGCAGGTGAAAAACGTGGTACTACATAAATCTGGAAGTCACCTAAATATCTGTGAACATTAAAAATGAGAGTAAATTATATCTTTCAACAATTGTCACGTGAGAAGGGCAATAAGCAGAAAAAATAAATCTGAAGAACACTAAGAATTAAGTATCAGAGCAAAAAAAAAACCCGGAAAATATGAGGAATAAATGGCACGGTATCAGTAGAGTTCCAAGAAGAAAGGGATGGTCAACAACTTCAAATATAGAAAGTTTCAGTAACTGAAGGTGATATTTGGATTTGGCAAAGGTTAGAACATTTTTGGTAAAAAATCATCTTCAGAGGTTTGTTCTTCCTTTGAATCCTCTAGGGAAATTCTTCTTTTCCCTAGTACTACAGAATTGTGATTGTTTTTCTTGCTTTATTAATTCTGCAATGAGGTGCAGAGAATAACATCAGTAAGATAAGGATTCCCTGGCCCCCTCACTGTCCACTTCCGTCTTGGCAGTTTCCACTCTCAGTTTGAATCCCTGAATGGAAATATAATGCTCAGTAAACAACTTCTGACTGTGGAATACTTAAACCAAGCTAGTAAGTCAGATGCAGTCTGTAATTCAGTTCTGTATGAATGGAGGACAACGTATCCCAAGACACTGCTGCATGTAATCCACACACTCCTCTTGACTCTTTGCTTGTCGACAATGTTCTCTCTGCGTAGACTCTTCCTCCTAGGAGGTACTGCCATTATATTAACACCTATTTCTGTTCCTGGTGGTTAGTGCAGTGAATATACACTATTTTTTTTTTATTGCCTGGCACCTAAAGCCCCTCTTTAAAGTGGAAAATTCATCACCTTTTGAATCCTGGTGAGAGGAAGAGTTCAGAACTTCTACTGAAGTTGACAGTTTCATCTACTTGCTCTCCCAGTGTTCAGATGACTTGTGCCCGATTTCTCTCAGATCCATTCCTTCCTTTCTCTGCTCAGCTAGCTCTGTATCACAAGAAACTACAACAAACTTCTGGAGAGGTTAGGCCAATGGAAGGCATTGATGGATGTTTGGAACTTGGAAGGCATGCAGAAGCTAGGCAGGGTAATTGTGTCTCTATTATTCTGTCTCAGGCAGCATCTCTGTCACATCTCGTCCATAGCTCAGTCTCCTGGGACAATTTATCCCTCAGGGTCTCAACTTTCTCCAGGCATTCCCTAATTTATTTTTAGTTCCAATCAAATCTCCTTCTCTTCTGAGCTCTGGTAACACCCATTTTTCCTCTAGTTCCAGGAGTGTTACTAGCTTCCTTTTGTTCCTTAATTTCTGGATGGGCTCACTGTCTTCCGTTTGGCTACTCAGCTCTTCCAACCCTGCATTACAGATCCAATATATTTGTAAGACTAAATGGTTTCTAAATGGTCTTATAACTAGACTAGACCCTGACTACCTCACTCAGCCTCCTTTGTAGCTGGGGTGCAGGTCTGTGTCTCAGAACCCATCAATCATATGCATTTACTCTGGACTTTGGAAAGGTTGCTGTCGCCATGATAAAGAGACAACGAGACAGAGAACCCTCTCTGGCTGTTATATGAGTTTCAATGTTGGCTGCAGTGTTAGTGATGCTAGTGATGGTGTCCATTGCCCCATTCCATTATTTTCAGGGGTACAAGCTGCAATGTCCTGTGGCTTGGAGCATTGTTACCTCCTTACCGAGTTTCTCAGCCTTCTAGGAAATTCTATACACTACACTTCTAATAAATTCTTTGCCTAAGACAAGAGAATTGGTTTCTCTTGCTTGCCACTAAGAACACTGACTGATACATATTGAATCTTAGGAGTTACAGTCTTAAAACCAATATAGAATAAGAAAATGTAGGCAATTCCCTGGTGGTCCAGTGGTTAGTGCTCTGCACTTTCACTGCAAGGGGCCGGGGTTTGCTGGGGAACTAAGAGCCCGCAAGCCCACGGTGTGTCTAAAAACAAAAATGTGAGAGAAATAGTTTTAAGAAATGAGCCTGATTCTGGCCAGCTCTGACAGTTCCAGTGCAATCCTACCTGACAACATCCTTGAGTCCCAGATTTAGGTACAGCAATTTGGGATGTTCTGGGTCAGAAGGCAGAGCAGGTATAATACAGAGGTATCTGTAAATCTCTCCAGACACCAACTTAGCTCTTCTCTTTAGTTGGTAGCATTGTTGCCCAGATTTGTGTATCTACATTCAGGGCTATTTCAATGGAAGTTTAGGAGATGACTTGGCATTGCTCATTAGCCAAAATGTCACCACAGTGCCCAGTCCCTGTAAGTCATGCTGCAATTGATTGTTTATTTGGCTGTCTCTCTAATGGGACAATGAGATCCTTAGCAACAAACATTGTGTCACTTTGCTCCACATTCTAAGACCTAGCAGAGAACAGGAAAGATATTCAGCAAATATTTACTGAACAAATGAATGGATTCTGGAAAACCAGACTGAGAAAATAAAACTTTGTTCTGTATTGTTTCTGAAAATACAGTCACTGAATTTAGAACATTGTGTTTGGAAAGAGTACACAATGCTTTTTAGTTCAGCTATTCTCAGACTCCTCCAGGCTTCCTCCCTCATATTTCTTTACAATATCCCTCTTGTGATTGTTCAATAAAATGTCATCTCCATGAAAATCTCCTTGTAAAGTGTCAGTTATTCCTTCCTTTATGGTACAATATCACTTTGTACTTATGCTAATTATAAGAATTGTTGTATCACACTGTGTAATTCGTCTAATTGTCTGTATCCTCTATTAGACTTGGAATATTTCAACGACCAGAACCATGGTGCAGAACCTGCATCAATCCTTTGCACAATCTCAGGCATATTTTAGGACCAAGGTTCTTCATAGATTACTTGCAGGGATTCAATGAGACTGATTTTCTTCTTAATGCATATGTAAAATTTCATGCAGACACATGCTCTTTTTTGAAGAAAAGGTCCGTTTAGTGTTTTTAAATGTTTGTTGTATTTAAGTTAATCAATCTATGTATCAAATATGTTTTTGTTTTTATTATATTTTAATTTTTTCAATACAAACTGCAATACATTACAACATTAAATCTGATACAGTGTTGTTTTCATGGGCATTCTTTCCATAGTAAAATGTAAAATGTTGGGATAAAGGAAGAGAAAGAAAAACAAGGAGGAAGTAATCTGTTCTCTAGATCATTGTTCTACAGATTATTATTTTTATTATAATGTTCTACCCCATCTCCTTTCTCTCCACTAGGCAAGAGATTTCTCCACACTGTGCTAAGATGTTACCTATTATGAAATGAGATGGAAAGAAAAGCACCGAAGTAATAGTTCTGACTTGACTCCATTGAGGCATTAAAGTCATTTCAACTAAATACTCAATTTAAAAATATATTGCTGATTTTTCTCGCCAGAGTTTTTCAGTCCACAGTTCTTTATTTGAACTTCTTGAGGTCAGATGGGTTTTCAAATACTGTATTTTTTCTAAATACTAAAAAGGTAATAAAATGCATTTACTTCCTATTAAGCAGCACCCTAGCAGAATCTGGGACAGCATCCCAAGATCCAACACACTAAAAATGCTATAGAAAACTGTATGGATATTCAGACTGAGAAAGATAAGTAAGGACTATACATAAACCAATGTCATTCTTTGAAGTCAAATTTTGAAGCCAAATTAGGTCAGGTTTTGCAGACAAAAAAAAATTAGTTTTCAGAGTTATTTGGATCTTGGAAATCAAGGCTTGTATTCAACTTGCACTACTGGGCTCCTTATTATGAATTTTTCAATTGAATTATTTTTCTTAAACTATATCAACTTCAAACTCATAGTGGAGCTTATGGAATGCTATCACTGCCAAAATAAGAGTAGATGAAAAATAATGAGTTATAGGGAGTGCGGAGAGAAGAAACCTCAGCATCTTAAAATGTTAACTACTACAAAAATAATTCAGAGTTTTAGAATTTACGTATGTCACATACATAAATACACAAACATGCACACACACACCCGATAAGCAACAGCAAACATAGAGCACTAAATGCCATACAGGCATGGTCAAGGTTACTTTGGATGCTGTAAGTTAGAGGTTGAATGAGAAAGTATGGGGGAAAAAATGGGATATGCAACAAGGAGATTGTCATGGTCCCTATAAACTTACCATAAGGATATCAGACTCACCAAGCAGTTTAAAAAAAAGAAAGGGCCAAAACCTTCTGAACATTCACAAATGTTCAGCCACAAACTTCTGTTCATTGTGGACTTAGTGGTTAAACAGTCTTTAGCAGAAAGTTAAGGTGCAGTTTCTGGGTCAGTCATTCTAGTTAAAGTATCTCTTTTCCCTTGATTTTCATAGAAGGACCCACTCTGAATGATGTTTTTAAAAACTACTGGGAAAAATTTCACTGAGAAAGTAAGAGATAAGCAATATAGGCATCCTATTAAAAAGTAATTTCAGATGACTAGAAGCAAAATATACAAAGACGGGGATGTGAAAAACGAAAGAGCGTTCTTTCATGCCTATCATGAACATTTTAAGTTAAATGCTTATTTAAAAAAAATTTAATTGTACTGTCAACAATAAGGACCTTCTCAAGAGCATATTAACCAAAACATGGGGACCTAGTTCACTCATTAAAATGTTTCATTATTCAGACTATGTGTGTCACCTATTGATTATTATCAGTTACAATTCCTAACACAAATAAAACTTAGTCACATTTAAAAATCAGGTTTAGCAAAGTCATTTTTGGTAATAATGTCCTTATAAAAGTATTTCAAAATCATAAATTTTATACATATATATATATATATCCCTTCAATGGTATTATTTGTTCTTCTTTTTTTTTTTTTTTTTTTTTTTTTTTGCGGTACGCGGGCCTCTCACTGTTGTGGCCTCTCCCGTTGTGGAGCACAGGCTCCGGACGCGCAGGCTCAGCAGCCATGGCTCACGGGCCCAGCCACTCCACAGCATGTGGGATCTTCCCGGACCGGGGCACGAACCTGTGTCCCCTGCATCAGCAGGCGGACTCTCAACCACTGCGCCACCAGGGAAGCCCCAATGGTATTATTTGACTGAACTCAAATTATCAGGTGGATGTAACCAAACTAGCATGGGACATAACCAAATTCTACTTGCTCCTTACAGAGAGGTGAATCATACCGCTGGGATCTGGGATGCTGGAGACCATATTCTCCACTGATACAATTTTCCCCCAAATATCCATTCTTTTCCTCGGAATATCCCGCCATATTCTTTCATCATGAGTTATTAAAAGAAACCCCTCTGAGGAAACAGCAGTACCTATCAGATCACTGATGTGACGGCTTGAGCAGAGTGACAGATGGCACATGTGCTTTACACATTCTCAGAGTAACATAATTATAATCGATGATTGTCCTATCTTCCACATTTCCCCCAGGGAATACTTCTTTCCTTGTTTGACTTCTTTTCTGGTTTGCTCAGCCTCTCTCTGGAATTTTTACTTTTTCAATTCCCTGACTTCATATTGTTCCTTAATTCCATACCCCTTGTTCTTCTGCCTCCTTAGGAGTCCAGTCTAAAGCAAGCATATTAGAATGGGGAATTTAAATACAATGGCATTAGAAGATAAATAAATAAATGAATATAGCCTTTTTAAATGACAGGATTCTTGACTGAGAAACATTCTAAGATAAAATGCAGCTTACTAATTACCATAATTATGTTGTTTATATACATTAATACATGTATACAATGCGTGAAAGACTTTACTTGAACTAGCGTTCACCGTAAGCAAATATTAGTCAACACTTATTTAAAAAAGAGCTATATTAAAATTAAAAATGAAAATTAATACAAAACAGAAATAGAGACTCAGAAAAGGAAGAGAAAGAATGTGGATGGCATTTATAGAGAAAACAGTATCACTGAAATGGTTACTATATTGTATCATTTTGAAATCATAGTAGAAGATGCTGCTGATGACTCCACCCCCACAAGTCTGGGAAACAGAAATATTACAGATGTTTTTCAAGTAAATTGATGAAACACTGAAGCTTCTGAAAATTTCTGGATAGTAATGGTTTGTGGAAGTGGTTGCTCTCACCCTTTCCCCACCACTCTCAACACACACATCCACACACATATATACAACATGAAGTGTCATCACACCATATTACAGCATATCAAGAAGCCACTCTATGTTTGTTAGCTTAAACAAATGTATCATTGAACTCATCATTTTTATTATAAAATAATTCATCTCTCTTCATAGTTTCCACAGACTTCCATGAAATTTCTATGGCAAGAATTCAAGAATTTAATAGGCAACTCACTGATTAAAAAAAATGAAAAGAGAAGATAAACTTTTTTTGAGAAGCATATAAAAGTACTAGTCTAAATTAATAGAGAAATTTCTACCTGCTGTGATCAGATTCATCTATTTAAATATTACTTAAGAATTCACTTTTAAATTTCTATTATCAGGATTAGTTTCATTATGTAAACACATAGTTCTTCTCCTAAGAAAAGGTTTAACATTAGTGTATACAGTTCACAAAAGTGTTTGCTAATGATTCAGAATTTGTATGTAAATATGCATAGCGTTATAAAGCTTGGGGAAAGGAAAAAGTGAAAATAAGAATACAGCTACCAGGGACTCCCCTGGTGGCACAGTGGTTAAGAATCCGCCTGCCAGTGTAGGGGACACAGGTTCGAACCCTGGTCCAGGAAGATCCCAAATGCCGTGGAGCAACTAAGACCGTTCACCACAACTACTGCACCTGTGCTCTAGAGCCCACAAGACACAACTACTGAGCCCGCATGCCACAACTACTAAAGCCCACACACCTAGAGCCCATGCTCTGCAACAAAGAGAAGCCACCGCAATGAAAAGCCCGCACACCACAAGGAAGAGTAGCCCCCGCTCACCACAACTAAAGAAAGCACACGTGCAGCAATGAAAACCCAACGCACCCAAAATTAATTAATCAATCAATTAATTAAAAATAATACAACTACATATATTCTACTTGATATAAATCTCTGTAGATTCAACATTGTCTTATCAACTGATAGATGATAATGCCTTTGAACATTTGACAAGGTCTATAGGCAATTGAGGGGGGCACACTGCAGAAAGTTAAAAATTGGTCTAATCCTAATTATTTTGATAGTTCAGTTGTAACCAATGCTATGTAGATTCCAGTCAAGCACATGAAAATGAAGTGATGTGGAATATGTAGATAAATTGTCATGAATATGTAGAAAAATTGTCATTTTTTTCCCATTAGGGGAAAAAAAATAGATTACAGTCTCACCAAACACTGGCCCAAAAGGAGGGAATTTAAAAGAAGCTATAAACCTCCAAGTATTTAGACAAGTTATAAGTAAAAGTTTATGGTATGTTGGGTGAGTATCAAATAGGGATCACCACAGTAAGCAAGTTGTCCATTTAGCACAGAACTTTGAAGTCATGAAAAATGGATATTATGTACTATCATTCCTGGTTGAAATTATTCCTGATAATCTGGAAGGTGAAATGAGTTTTTTTCAATTAGAATTTGTTGAAGCACATTAGATTGTGACAGATAAACTAGTATCTTTTCTTTTAATCTCTCAGCTGAACTCAAATTCATCCACTTGACAATTATCTTCCACTAAAAATCTATGCCTCTTCCTCCATCTTTCTATCCACCTCTAATGTTCTCCACGTACGATTACAGCACTACCTTCAGACAAGTCACTGTAACCCCACACCACTCTCTTTTAACAAGCTCTGCTCTGTCTTATCTATCTATACCAAATATTTGAGGTTTTTCTGTAGGTTTATATTCTAGTAATTAGAGAAGAATATTAAAGATTGAGCATCTAAAAAAGTTATACAGTTGCTAAAAATAATAAAGTTCATAAATGAAGTTAGCTCATTATTTCCTTCCTTCTCCAACAGCATCTTAATTTACTTTGGAGCTACTCCTACACAGCACGTTTCTCTGTCTTCACTCACAGATGTTGCATAGTTTTCCCTACATTCCTAGGTTCTCACCCACTTCTCATATTCTCTCTCTTTCAGAACCAGTACACACTGAGGTTTATTAATAATTGTCATAGATATAAAGTATAAAAGGCCTCAAATGAATTTCAGCAACACCTTTTTGCAAGAAGGACAGACATCTGAGGTCATTCCAGCAGAGATCTTAATTTACTTCATAAAGAAGGGTAGAACAACTGTCCTCTGGCATAATATTGTAATCTAATCACTGGAAATTCTGTTTTCCTCAGTTTCATCAGAAAGACCATTTAACAAACCTGAGCTTAGCTCACTTTTTTAAAATATGGAAAGGAACAAATATAAAGTTGGAAGCATTGTTAACTTATAAACTTCAAATGAAAAAAAGAATGTAAAAATATTTCAGATTCTGAAATGTTTCACATTCAAAAAGCAATATATATTTCTATAATTAATATTTTTATTGTTGAAATTTTTAGACTTTAAAAAATCAGATATTCCATTATAGTTTGTCATTGTTTTTGCTTATAACTAGATATTAATCACTATAAAGTCTTTAAATTTTTCCATTTAGTGGTATCATTTTAGATTACTAAGTTAAAGTTGCTCTTTTACATGAAATCCTTAAGAGAGGAGATTATTAAAATATGGGTTAACTCATGTTCTGCATAAGTCTAAGAAGCAAGCAGAAAGAAGAGCAGGATGAAGTACACTTACAACATGAAAGAGCTGGAAATTATGAAGTGATTTGTAAGCGATTTTAAATCATACTATAAAAAGGGACCCTTGAGTTAAGAAAAAAATTCAAATTAGTTATCTGGTTAGAGATACAGTACAGGAAAAAATTGCAGATAGGGCAAATACTTTATTCATAACATGCTAACTAAAATTTTAAAAGCTGAAGTAATATCTTATACGTATGTCTCAAAGATAAATATTAATGAATACAAGAAATTTCCATACTGGTGAATGGGAAAAAATCTATAGTAGCAAATCAGCCTATGTTTTTTTGTTTGTTTGTTTCCTTTTCTTTTGTCTGCTATGTGATTTCAATAAAATTAAAACTCTTTGAGCATTTTTCCTATGCTCATATTTTATGACAATGTCTAAGTGAAGTGCAGCTGGCATGCTCCAAGTTCGCAGCCACCGCTGATCACACCAGTGTATCTAAACAGTCTTTCCTCTTCTCACACATGAGTAGAATCTCACTCTTTAGTGGACCAATACAACAACTGATTAACACATTTCTAATGAAATTTATATACCATTTTTATGTATTTATCTCATATCCTATCCCTGTGTATTCCCTACTGCCAAGAACAATAAGTTTAATTTAGTAACACTAAACTCAAGTAAATCAGTATGTCTAACTGACTCTAAGTTCTGATTTATAAAAAAAGTCTCTTCACTAACTGAATGTGTTTGTGTGTAGAACTTTTTGGGACCTCACGCAAACTAAAGTCACAATGATATTTCCTATTACATATTGCTGAAAGGAAGCAACCTCAGTAATAAGAACAGAAGGGTCTATAAAGAATAATTCATAATGCTTGAGCAATGCAAATGAAAAAAAGTCAGTGTCACAATCCCTAAGTATTTATAATTTTGTGTGGAAATTATATTACTATTAAGAAAACATTTTAAAATACATTGCCTGGTATCAAAGTTGTTTGATTAAAAGTGTTCATATTTTAGACTCAGAATGATGGATTCAAAAAGCATTTTATGAAGCACAATATTTTTTTTATTTAAAAGAATAAGTAAAACATAAAAGTTTAAGATATATGTTTGTTACCACATTGCTGCTTTTTATAGGGGATGAGTCATGCTATTTGGATTAAGCCATGGAATGAATTAAAATTTAAAATGTCATTTTCAACCAATATCTTATTTATCTTTACAATCCTTCTTGCCCAGTACATAGCATAGTGTGGGGTTTTTTCGTTTTTTGTTTTTGCCATAATCGGTACCTCTAAATATTTTTAAATTAAAATCTGTTTAGGGAGTAAGAAAAGTTCATTTACTATAAATGATTAGAGATGGAGAAGTTTTAAAGATAGCCTCTGTATCTATGTGACTGGGAAATAGAATCACCTGAAAAAAATAAACAAAAAAGTTTCTGGTGGACTGATTATTGACTGAAAGGCAGCTTTTATGTACTCTGTCTGCTCTGTGACTCCAGGGTTGAGAATTTGCAAACTATATTTCCCAAATTCTCTGAAAATAGGAACCACTAGAAGGTATGTTGACTTTCTCGCCATGGTTTAAGATGCTCAACAAAACTGTTTATATTCCATCCCACTTAGAGAAAAAAACTTCCTTTTAAGGATGTCATAAATATTTTGCCTATTTTTGAACTTTATATAAATGTTTTATGGTTTGCTTCTTTAGCTCAACATTAGGTTTGAATGATTCATCTATCTTGTTTTACACATAGCACTAGATTATTACTTTTCACATTTTTAAAAGATGTCATTATATAAATACATCACTAGTTATTTATTCAATGTAATGTTGATAGTCATTTGGGTTGTCACCAGTATTAAAGTATTCCAAACATTACGTTTATGAACATTTGTGTTCACTGTTTAGCAGACTCTTCTATAAAGTGATTGTACAAATTTGCACACCAATTCAGCAGCATATGAAAATTCTAATAGCTCTATATCCTCTAAAAGACTTTTTAAATGTTGGTCAAATTTGTAAGTGTGTAGAGCTATCATATTATAGTTTTAATCTGCATTTCCAAAAATATAAATAAGATTGAGAACTTTTTAATCATCTATAAGAAGTAAGTTGCAAGTTCAACGGGACTAAATATATTAAACATGTTTAAGATTCTTGAGCTACCCAGGAAGAGATAAAAGTACTAACTCACATATGAAAATTCAAGAATGCATACTGTAATTTGTGCATATAGTGAAAGCACATACAATTATTTTGGCTGCTAGAAGAAAACTAGAATAATAAAAATAATTCAAAGTAAGTTAAGAAAGGTGAGAAAAAGGAACACAGCACAGGTGGGAAAAATTCATAAAATTGTACAATGGCAAATTTAGATATTAAATACCAATTATTCTGCTACATATAAAATTCTATATATTCTAATTAAAATGCAAACATGTTAATAAAAAATTATTAACAATGAAAAAATAGTTTCCACAAGACATATAAAATTCATGGATTTAAAATTTGGGAATAAAAAGATAGAAAAACATATACCATGTATAAACTAACCAAATGAAAGCTGAAATAGCTATATTAGTATCAGTGAGCAGTGTACTAATATAAAGTCCTAAAAATAAATTTTATTAATATAAAAATTTAATTCACCAAATATAGGTAATATCCATAAATTTGTATGCAACTAATAGCAACGCCTCAAAGCATATAAAGTAACAAAATAGGACTTTAAAAAATGGCATAAATAATTCCATAATTACACAAGATATTTTTAACCCATGTTTCTCAATAATTGAAAAGATAACCAGACGAACAGTAGTAAACATATAAAAGATTTGAAAAGTACTATTAACAAACTTCATCTAATCAACATAATATAGAACACTACTGGTAACAACTACAGAACAAAATTTTTTGCAGAACAGAAATTCTTGCCAAACAAAATTCTCAAATGAACATTAAATATTGATCAGATCTGAGCACATGCCTCACCAAAACCAAGTATCAATAAAAACTAAAGTACTGAAATCATCTTGAATATGTTCTCTGGCCAAGTGCAAAGTTAGATAACTTTTAATTCCTCGTAAGTTTGGATATTAAGAAATGCACTTCTAAATTAATCAACTGGGTCAAAGAAAACATGACAAGAAAGATTTAGGAAATAATTTAAATCACATTTTACCATTTTCCAATGTATGCAGGCGTGTGAAAAAAGATAGGGTATTAGAGTAAAAAAATTAAAACAACCATAATAAATATGTTTGGACCCTTAGGGAATTAAAAAAATAATATTATATTCAACAATACTATTACATAAATAAATTTTTAAAATTATTTCATAGATATGATGATGTTTCAGTTAAATAGGAAAATATTCTTATTATTAGAGGAACATAGCTTTAATTTTTTTCAGAGAGTACTGTCATAAAATTTTAAATTATTTTCAGGGGCTTCCCTGGTGGCGCAGTGGTTGAGAGTCTGCCTGAGGATACAGGGGCGCAGGTTCGTGCCCCGGTCCAGGAGGATCCCACATGCCGCAGAGCGGCTGGGCCCGTGGGCCATGGCTGCTGGGCCTGCGCGTCCGGAGCCTGTGCTCCGCGGCGGGAGAGGCCACAGCAGTGAGAGGCCCGTGTACCGCCAAAAAAAAAAAAAAATTATTTTCAAGTAGTTCAGAAAATAACAGACCTACCTACTGATGAGAAAGAGAGGACAAATAAGACAAAAAGTTAACAATTTGTAAAAGGATACCTCTACTTCTTATATTATTCTTTTAGTTTGTCTTCATCTTCATAACTTTTCTTTTTTTTAAAAAGATTTTCTTTTTGATGTGGACCATTTTTTAAGTCTTTATTGAAGTTGTTACAATATTGCTTCTGTTTTATGTTTTGGTTTTTTGACCTTGAAGCATGTGGGATCTTAGCTTCCCAACCAGAGATCAAACCTGCACCCCCTGCATTGGAAGCCAAAGTCTTAACCACTGGACTGCCAGGGAAGTCCCCACAATTTTTCAAGTAAAATTTGAGTGAAATTTTTGAGGGATAAAGCTCAGGCTGTGGTCAGAGGCAAATTTATAACCTTCAAATAGAACTAGAGATGAAGAATAAAATGTAAAAATCTCAAGAATCTAACCAAGAAGTTAGAGAAAGAAAAGCAAATTATACATAAGACACAAGCAGAGATGAGTAACTTAGAAAACAAATATCCAAGAGAGGGTATAAACAAAGTCAAAATATGATTCTCTGAAAAGATTAATAAAACTGAAAAACCTCTGACAATATAAATAATATAAATGTAAAATGTAAATGTAAAACATAAAAGCCACTTTAGGAATAAAAAAGGTATAACTGTACATTCTACAAAACTAATTATTAAGGATAATTACAGATATTAATTCTACAGATATTAAAAAGTAATACTGTTATGGATTGAACTGTGTCCCCCAAACTTCATATGTTGAAGTCCTCTTTGCAGGTATAGTCAAGTTAAGATGAGGTTATTAGGGAGAGACCTAATAGAGTATGACTGGTGTCCTAATATAAAGGGGAAGTTTGGACATAGAGACAGACGTTCACAGAGGGAAAACAATGTGAAGAAACAGAGAGAATGCCACTTACAAGGAAAAACTGAGCTGCCAGAAGCTACTAGAGAGGCATGAAACAGATTTTTTCCTTACAGCCTTCAGGAGAAGCCAATCCTAATAATGCCTTGATTTCAGACTCCTAGCATCCAGAACTGAGACAATAAATTTCTAAGACACAAAGTTTGCAGTACTTTGTTATAGCATCCCTAGCAAACTAATACAGGTTGTATAAACATATTTTGCCAATAAATTTAAAATGTTGATAAAGTTGACAAATTCCAAGAAAGAAACAATAAAAATTAAAACAAAAATAAATATAAAATCCGAATAGTTTAATAATTTTAAGGAAGTGAAACCTAAAAATAAAACATTCCCACAGAGACATTTCAAGGCTTAATCAGTAGATGGATTCAGTAATAAATCCCAGGAAATATTTCTGGAAAAAAATTATACAAATTTTTGGTTTTCAAATGTGATATGCTTTTTGCTCTCTAATATGATGATATTGTGAATTACATCATTTGTTTTTCAAATGTATATCAGGCTTGAATTACCAGGATATATCCCTCTTTGTCATGATATATTATCCTTTTATATATTGTGGGATTTGATTTGCTAATATTGTGCAAAGGATTTTTTACATCTAAGTTTGTGAAGGACATTGTTGTATTAATCTTTCTTTGTAATGTCTTTGTTTGGTTTGGGTTTTGGCCTGATAAAAATGAATTGCAAAATGTTTTCTCTCTTCCTTTTCTTGGAAAAGTTAATGTAGAAACAGTAATATTTCCTTTTTGAATGTTAATTAGAATTTTCCAGTGAAGCCCTTTGGTCCTGGGGATTTATTTCTTGAAAAACTTTATTAATTTGGTTTCTTTAATAGACAGAATAATTCACATTATTTAATCTTGAGTAAGGTTGGTTAGTTGGTGTCTTTTAAGGAATTTGTCCATTTCACCTAAATTGTTAAATTTATGAGCATAAAGTTGACTGACTGTAAAGCAGACTGTTTTCTTATCTTTTTAACATCTGTAGGATCTATAATAATATCCTTTTTTCATTTCTCATTTAATAATTTGTGCCTTCTCTTTTTTTCATGGTTACTCTTTCTAGAATTTTATTAATTTTTAATATTTCAAAGAACCAGCTTTTGGGTTTTTTAAAACATCTCTTTTTTTTTCTGTCTTCAATTTCATTGATTTTTACTTTGTTATTTCTTTCCTTCAGCTTGCTTTAGGATTAATTTTTACCTTCATTCTCACTCTCCAAAATGGTGACCCCATCTTCCTTTCATGCACTACTGTAGGTAAGTCAAGACTCAAATAACATCTTCTAAGAACCTGCATTTTCTTATACATCAGGGTAGTTGCCTGCCTAAGACCTCAGTTTTCTGATGGGTTCTAAAGTAATGACTTTGTAGATTATCTGGAGTGATGATGCTCTTTCCAGCTTTCTACAACCTGGGAAAAAGTCAGAAACTCTTTTAAAAAGTATTGTTCTCACTCCTTTTCAAATTAGATAATTTCTATTCATCTATCTTCAGGTTCAGACACTTTTCTTTGTTACCTCTATTCTTCCGTTAAGTTCATCCAGGGAATTCTGAAAATTTTAAATATTATTATATTTTTAAATTCTAAAATGTCCATTTGTTTCTTCTTTATAATTTCTACTTTTCAGCTGAGATTTCCTATCCTTTAATTTTTCACAAGTACATGCCATATTAAGCAGTTAATTTATATTCTTTTATGATAATTCCACCATTTGGGATATTGCAGTTGATTTTCTTCTCCTTTGAGAATAATACTATTTTCCTGGTTCTTCTTATATTAATTAATTTGGAATTTTTCCTGGACATTGTGAAAACTGTGTGGTGGAGAATCTTGATATAGTTATATTCTTCTGACAAGCTTTGATCTATTTTTTAGCAAGCAATTACCTTGATTAGGCTCCTATTGCAATCTCTATCTCACTTGAAACAGGCAGCAACTCAATTTTAAGTATATATATATATATATATATATATTTTTTTTTTTTTTAACCTTTTAGCCAGGATGCCTGCATGTGCTATTTTTAGACCAGGTAGACACTTAGGTAGTGATTGTACATAGAACACAGGGTTCTCCTTCTATACGCTCTCCTTTCCAGGTCACTCTTCTCATTCTCCAGCACAGGCAATGCACTTTTATTACAAGTTCAGCTGTCTTTCTCTGTGCTGTGAACATGGCCCACCCTCAGGCCAAATCCACAAAAATGGACTAACCTATGTCAGGACTTTTCTTCAAGTCTCAACTTCCCTCCAAAATCTGCCTTTTTTTGTTCACTCTGGAGCCCTCAGAGTGGTTGGTTTTTTGTATTAGTCCAGAGTCGCTTCACATCATTTTGGAACAATTAGAATGTTAGAGGTTTACTCTGCCAAATGGTAAGAGAACTCCACAAATTCTCTTTTTAATGCAATCTTCTATTTAGCCCATTAATGCATTCTAAAATTTGATGATAATCTCTTTCATTTCCAAATCTTTTGTTGCTTTTTCTTGTTATTCTTGTTGTTCTTGTTATTCTTTTATGATTGGGCTGATAATTTTTGATGGTTTCTTATTCCTTTTTATGTTTATGATTTATGGTTTTTAAATCTATATTTTATTTCCTGAAGCAATTTTTTTAATTTTTTTTATTAGTTTCTGCTTTATAACAAAGTGAATCAGTCATACATATACATCTGTTCCTACATCCCTTCCCTCATGCATCTCCCTCCCTCCCACCCTCCCCATCCCACCCCTCCAGGCGGTCACAAAGCACCGAGTTGAAGCAATTTTAAAACAATTATTTTATATTTTGTATTAAGTAATTCCAATATCAAGAGTTCTTAGAAATATATGTATGCTGTTTTGTTAATTTTGTTCACTCTTACTCATAGGGGCTTTATTCCTTGTACATTTGGTTAACTTTATTATGTGCTCATATTAGACTTTTTAAAGGGAGATTATTTGCATTTGTTTCTGTCGCATGTCTTCCAGTTTTATAAACTCAGGGCCACTTCAGTTTTTCAGCTTAGGATTCTCTGGACCTTGAAATTAGAGTAAATTTAATTTACAATTAATGTGAGGAAGTCCTATGGTTACAAATTCTCAGAGTTTTTTATTTTCCCATTCTGAATCTGCCTAAAATAGACAAGTTATCTTGTCATTTTCCTTTGCTGGCAGGTTAGATTTTCTATCACACTTTCATTGGCATTATAGCCATTTGAGAGTTCTTGCTTTATATGTGGGTCTCGATTCCAACTCGTCATTTTGTAAGAGTCCCAGACATTGTATTAATTTCACCAAAGAGTCTATAAAAATCAAGTCTAGTTCTTAGCAAAAGTAAATGTCCAAAGCAGCCACAGATTCTGTGTCCTTACTATTTTGGTTATGTTTCTCAACTCTTTAATCTCAGCTATCAATTTTATAGCCTATTTGCATTAATTTTTCTGCACCTAAATGTTTTATGATGAGAGTGTCTTTCAGAATATCTAGTCACCCACCATATTGGTAGTAAAAGAAATTCTATACTTGGCTGCCGGTACTGGAGCCGGCTTGGCTTGCGAGCTCCTTTGAGGAGAGGGAGGTTGGGCCGCAGTTACAGCCTCATCGGCTCCCGGTGCCTGACCCTTCGGCAGCACGGCGCGCGGGGCGATGTGGAAGCGGCCCATGGAGTTCGAGGCGGCGCTGCTGAGCCCCGGCTCCCCGAAGCGGCGGCGCTGCGTCCCTCTGCCGGCCGCACTCCGGGCCTCAGGCCCCCGGACGCCGAGCTGCCAATGCTGCTTCAGGAGCAGACCCCACCGCTGACTCTGCAGCAGCCCGCCCCGCCGTACCCAGCAGCGAGCGGCGCCTTCCAACTGTGGGGCAAATTTTTCAGAACATAAAACAAGAATATAGTCTTTATCAGCGGTGGAGACGTTTAGAAGTTGTTCTTAATCAGAGTGACGCTTGTACTTCGGAAAGTCAGCCTCACTCAGCGCTCACAGCACCTAGTTCTCCAGGTTCCTCTTGGATGAAGGACCAGCCCACCTTTACCCTCTGACAAGTTGGAATAATATGTGAGCGTCTCTTAAAAGACTATGAAGATAAAATTCGGGAGGAGTATGAGCAAATCCTCAATACCAAATCAGCAGAACAATATGAATCTTTTGTGAAATTCACACATGATCAGATTATGCGATGATATGGGACAAGGCCAACAAGCTACGTGTCCTGAATCTTTCTTGCATATCTGGGTACCAGGTTTGACCTCAAGAGATGACTGCTGTACATTTTTTGCAACTAGTTTGATATCACATTTCAGCTCCAACTCTGCATCCTGAGAACACTTAAATGTTTCTGCAGGTCCATTTATACAACTTGAAAGACCTTAAAACTTTCCAGTTGCCACAGGCATATCTTTCTTTTCTGCTCATCCAAAAAACAGCTGTGCCCTGCTGTGATAGATTTTCCAAACAAAAATACCTGGAGCAGCAGTTTAGCAAAATATGTCCTCAGTGGCACTCAACAAATGGAGTTTCCCCAAGTACAGTTCTGTAAGAAGTGTGTGTGAGAGTGTGTGTATCTGTATTTTGTTATTATTTGTATTGTGCAAAGTCTTTTGACTTTGGGGATTCTGACTGTGAATTTGATGCATGACAATTATGGTTAAAAACATTGCTTTGGTCTACAGAAGATCATTAATGTTGTGTGACCATGTAAGTTGTAACAGTGGATTGTTTTATGTGTAGGTATTATTGTTAAATACAGGGACTATTTCCAGGCACAGAATATGAGTCATAAGTTAGGATGGACATTAGATGTGATTATGACGACATAGCAAAGGTCTGTGGTCCTAGGTCTACAAATGCGTGGTGAGGAATTAGAACAAACCCTAGACAGGCCATTTGACACACGACGCTGCCTAGCTGTGCTAGAACATTACTTTGACTCCAAGCCTTAAAATACCCACGTGGAGTCTGTGCTCACCTCTTTCACACAAGGAGCTCCCTGGACACTGAACCTCTAAGAAGGAAAAGAGTCTCCTCTGGAGCAGGGGCATCAGGCTTTGCTTGGGAGCATGACAAAGGTGAGCATGGGGCTGGGCCATGCCCCGGAGGCACTGCTACTTGGGAGGCGCCACTTCACCTTTGTATCAGTTATTAAAAATAGAATTTGGATCCTTTGGTCAGGTTCCCCCAGATTGTTTTAAGAGATGTACATGTTCAATTGCTTGAGCTTTGTTTGGGCAACCCCCTGCCCGAAGTTGCTTACAGACTGTTCTTCACCTTATTTCCAAGGCTGAGGAACAGAAAGTAGCCTCTGTTTTGAGCAGGTGGAAGTTAAGTACACATTTATTTTTTACTGTGACTTGTTCAAGACCATGTTTTACAAAATGCCTTGTTTCCTTTATTATTTTTTCTGGAAAGGAAAGTTCTATTAAAATTGTTCTAGTTTGAATATAGAATAGTTTTTTAAATTAAGGCTTATTTTGAAAAAAATGAGTTTAATTCAAATGTATGCCAGTACCTTCCAAAGTAAGGTAACATTCAGAGACAGTTGTCCTGATCAGATGGCTTAGAGAAGTTTCTGGAATATTCACATTCAAAGATTCCTTATTAATGAATATCTTTGACTTAAATCTAGCCAAAAACTGGAACATTATTCTTTGTACATTTTCATTATATAGTGTTAACAAGCTTAGTTGCAAACAAATAAAATACTTAAGCTATTAAAAAAAATTCTATACTTAAAAGAATTCATGATTCTCTGCCTACTCTTTCAATTTAGTATTTTCCTTATTCCCTTTAAATTAATAGAAAATATTGTGAAACTAGACAAATTGGTCTTACTACAAACTCTTGCTAACTCATCAATTATTTATTCATATCCACCTGATTGCCTTTTCTACTTTCCTTAAGTTCCCTATTCCTTTCAGCAAATACTCTAGTCTATTATTGTCTGAGGCCATTCAGTATTAATTGTTTATTCTTCCAATTTTCCTGCCTCAAAATATCTGTATTTTGACACATTCTCTTTTCTTTACCTTCACTCTACAAGATTGACACTTGTGCCCTACTTTCACCCTCCCTATCATCTTCATAACCATTATGCTTTAAAGAGTATTTTCACCATGCTTTTGAATATTCAATATTTCCAAGGTATCTCACTACACAGTATAATCTTCTTTTAAATTAATTAATTAATTTATTTATTTATTTACTTTTGGCTGTGTTGGGTCTTTGTTGCTGCGCGTGGGCTTTCTCTAGTTGTGGCGAGCAGGGGGGCTACTCTTCGTTGTGGTGCACGGGCTTCTCTTGTTGCTGAGCACAGGCTCTAGGCACGCGGGCTTCAGTAGTTGTGGCATGCAGGCTCAGTAGTTATGGTTTGCGGGCTCTAGAGCACAGGCTCAGTAGTTGTGGTGCACGGGCTTAGTTGCTCTGCGGCATGTGGGATCTTCCTGGACCAGGGCTCGAACCTGTGTCCTCTGCATTGTCAGGTAGATTCTTAACCACTGCGCCACCAGGGAAGTCCTACAATATAGTCTTGACTCTTCTAAATCTCTTCTTGAACTTACTACCCCTTCAAGCAATACATTCCCCTTTCTCTACTTCAAATGTTTTGAGAAAGTAGTCTTCCCTTCATAATCACCCACTTCATTTGAAATTGTATTGACACAACTTCACCAATGATTCACTCCATCCAAGTCCTTTGGCCTTTTTCTCATATCCTTAATCTTGCTGCAAATTATAAACCTCATATCACTAGCTCTTCTACATTTTAGAAATCTCCATACTAATCTAGTTTCTCATTCTTGACCTTATCTAAAGTGTAGACATTTCTCAAGGTTCCAGGTTTTTTTGTCAAGCCCCTATCCCCATAACTGTCTATACTACATCGCTTATTGATCTCTTATCATCCCATACTTCAAGATATTACCTCCATGAAATCAATTTCTAAATTTATAGCCTAAGGTGCCCCCTTTTCTGGTAGTCATTTAAGCAGAAACTGCCTAAGACATTCTTTATTTCTCCCTCTTTTAACATTGCCATCTGAGCAGTTGCCTCACTGAGACAATTCTTCTTACTCAAAACATTTTTCATTCCTACTGTCATCACTTTACACCACAATCACATCACCCAATCAGTCTCTCAATTTGTCTATTTCACTCTCTTCCCTCAATCCATTCTGCATATTAAAGCTGAGTTAACTTTTCAAGGATATAGTTCTGATGTCCCCATCATCATGCTCAGAAAAATTCTTTCATTGTTCCCAAAGTAGAAAAACTGATTGACATCAGGGAATTCTATAATATGAGCCCCATTTATCTCAAAAACAGTTTGTACTGATTCACTTTAGGCACTCTGGGCACCAATCAATCTAGACTCACCATTTGATCATAACATGTTTGTCAAGACTGATTTCAAGGAACAAAAACCCACTCAAGTAGTTCAAATAAAGGAGCGTCTATTGAAAGGGTATAGTGTCTTTAAATAGCACCAGAACAGAGTTAATTGCATGAAACCTGGAGATGAGACTTGGGAAACTACTCAGGATTGAGGCAACCTCTTGAAACTTTCTTTGCTTCTCAGCAGCAAATATACCAAACATGGCTTTCACTCTCCTGACCCCACGTGATATTTTTATGAACTCATCTCTATCATCCTACCGCAGTGCCTTGGTTTCTTAGTTTTAAGTTTTTAAGGACAGACTCCAGTTGGCAGTTGGCCAACCAGCAGTATAACTCTAGATAGGTACTATGTCCAGAGAAGGAGTCAAACTGTGCAGGCAATCAAAAATATGTTAATTCAAGAACATACACTGTGTTTCCTGTTCCTGAGCTATTTTTTATATATGCCTTCTACTTGTGACTCTATGTGCTCCCCCCAACCCCATCTTTCCAAATACCCCAAATTACTCATCCTCCCAAGACTTCACACAAATACTACATCCTCCTTGAAGTTTTTCCTGATTTCTCAACTGAAAGTAATTGCTCCCTCCTCTGAACTCCCAGAGCTTTCCTCTGACTCTGCTGTGGCAAGTCTCATCTCCCAAATTCAGCTGAAAGCAGAAGCTATAGTATTCCCCAACGATGCTTAGATCAATACAAGGAACACAGTAACCACTCGATAAGTGTTTGCTGAACAGCAAAGAGTATTCTAAAGGATAACTAAAGGCAGGAAGTACTTCTAAACCTTAAACTGAAGCGTTTTTCAGAAAGTAGGTCATGTACTGTCATAAATATTCTTACAAGGGAGGAAATATTGATGGACATTAGAACATATCCAAAACCAATTCAATCTCAGTTAAAAGAAGATGAGACTGCATTTATGTCCTAGGTGGGAGACCCAAATGATAGATTTACTTTTAAGAAGAAAAACAAGAACAAACAAACAAAAAACTATCCAATCATTGAATAAGAATTTGCTGTAGACTTAGAGCACATTACTTTTGGGTTGACACCTTACTTGTGGTAGTAACATTCTTTGTTTCCCAGAAACAAGCCTATCACTAGTTAACCATTCTATTACCTTCCCCTAAATAGAACAGTTGTTAAACTCTGTTGGATTGCTAATCAGTATATTATCTTCTTCAGAGAGGCAAACTGAAGTAACAAGAAATATATTTCAATTCTTTAGTTTCCACTAGTCTTTTAAACTCTGAAGTATACACTTACTACTCAAATTATCTAAGGAGAGAGATCCTGTGCTAGCTAGGGATTGCAATATATCATTAAGCAAAGGCTATGGAGCTACTAAAGCATCTCTGTACCAAAATGCTAAGATTCATTAAAATATTAAAGTATTAGCTATTATTGCACTTGAGAATGGGGACAGAAAACCTCTCTGCTTCAGAAGAGTTGCTCAGTTCCTCTATAGGCTAAGAGTTTGGTCGAGTATTCTGTTAGCTTTTAGGATTAATAGTTCAACATGACTTGATCTCTGCAAAGTTCACTCTGCTCATTCTGATATTTTTACTCAATATTTTGCCTCCTTATCCAGGTCCCTCTCTGGCTTATTAGAGCAGTTCATCTTTCTCACATATTTTGAATAATAATTTTGAACTGTACACAGTGAAATGTATTTCTGGTTTCTGTACTCAAGGGCTTTAACTGTGAGACATCTTCTCTATGATTCTTAGGTAAATAAAGATAAATAACCTCTCAGGGAATCCTTTATAAATTACAGTAGCCCTTCGGTTTCTAGGAATTCTCAAATAAATTGATATTGACGTCTATTCTTGCAATACTTCTGCCGCATATTTGTTTCCCTATCCAGACTAGAGCACTGTTTAGCATTATTATTTAAGGTGTTTGTATTTTGCCTAGCCAATATTTCATCATGGGATCCTTTTAATTGGATTTGTCCTAGGCTTATTGAATAAAATTCCAATGCATTTTTGATTTTTTTCCTGAAGTAAATGTTTTGATTATAGTCAATGATGTCACCAAAGAACGACTTTAACACCATAAACCTCCATCAGCCTCGCCAAAGTTCCCTCTCCCAAAATAAGCACACAATATAAGTATAAATGACAGTTTTACTATGCAGACACAGCTTCCAGAAACAACTCCTCAGGATGCGCCCTTTCCAACTAGATTATCCTTATCCCCTTCATACATATGCATCCTCTTCTAATACAGCTTTACACGCACTCTTTCTTTTGAAGAATATGAAGAGACAGCATTTTATCCAAGTTCATGCCTATCCTTTAGCATCACTCAGTGTCAAGCACATATACCAGATACTCAATAACTGTATGTTAAACAAAACTATATTTGGAGTTCATTTTTCCCCCCTGGGCTGAAAAACTTTGTATATGGAATGGTCCGTGTATATGTTGTCAATCTGACCACTGAATTGTACAATTAGATGTAATTACAATTTGATTCTGTTACAATTTGATGTAATTAAACATAGAACAAAATTTTAAACTTTTCCTTTAAAATAATGCTGAAATTAATTGTTTTCCCTAAGTGTAGCATACATAGGTCCTGGCCAGATGTAACATCTTTTCCACCATTAATATGTAAAGGTACTAGTGAATCTTTAAGAAATGTAAAAAAGCATATCTTGCTTCAGGATTAATTAAATTACATTGCTTCTAGTGACTTGGTGTTATTAGTCCTTTAATTTTTCAGGTTAGGTCATGATATAAACCTAAATGAATGCCAAACAGAACCTTAGGATCCTGAAAATTCCCCTCAAAAAATAAGAGTTCCATTGTCATTGGTTGACCCTCTTGTTACATGTATAATATGCTGTTTCTTCCTGCCTGCAGTGCTCTCTGCTTACCCTTTTCTTTGTGGGGAATAATTTAGCCATCCCATGCTTAAATAGTTTGAGACCCTGTTTAAAGAACACTTACCCTAATGAGCTTTTCTTAACTCATTATTTTCATCTTCCCTTGTCTTACCCTCACCAATTTGTGATAACACATATATTTTATTAAAGTTGTTTTAGATATCTGTCTCATTAAACCAGAAACTTATTGGGGTTAGTGACTTAGTTTTATTTTCTTTGTATTCCAAAAGCCTTGACTAATGGCTGGACAACAAAATGAACTCAATAAATCTATGTTGTAGGCATATCATTTTACATGTGTGAATATTTTAGAAGGTTGAGCTAATACTATGTCTATATTTAAAGCATATGAATATATTGTAACAGTGATCTTTTCAAATGTCATTTTAGAAGCACCATGACAATAAGTGTCAATGGTGAATTGCTAGTTCAGGAGTGATTTCTGATTTAAAAATAAGATCACTCATCCTTGTCATCATTGTAAAGTTAATTAATGTAAATTTCATTTGCATATTCTTGGCTCATTTCTTTTCACTCTTTCATCTTGTAATCACTCTGAATTACTTTTCAGAGTAATACTCTGAAAAGGTGACCTTAAGAAGCGATTAACATATTTGTTTAGAATAACAGAATAATTGTTTATTAGTGTAGAGTTTGAACAAATAAACAATAGATTAACTGAGGAAGAATGGTTCTCAAACTAGAAAATTGCTGGACAATGCTAATACATGTCATCTTTTTAAAGAACAGGTAATTAATTTATTAAAATACTAAAAGAATATAAGCTTTTGGTAGAAACTGACATTTAACGGTTAGACTTCAATACAGCATTTCTTTATCAACTTTTGTTTCTTTATATTTTTCCCTTCATTTTCTTCCTTGATATTTGTATCATTTATTTCTGAAAAATGATATTCAGAAATATCATTTATTTCTGAATTTCCCGTGACAGGCATTTTTCCCTACCCTACAGATCTTACCAAGAATCTATGTATATTTTTACATGACAAAAGCATGGTGCTTTCTGGAAAATCAAGTATACCAGGTATCATTTTAGTACAGGGACATTTATAGGATTAAACAAAATTTGTATAGGTTTTATATATAAAAAATATAAAAGGCTCAGGCCTGACACCTGGCCGGAGCACCAAGACCCTGTCAGCCACACGGCTCAGAAGAAAAGGGAGAAACAGAAAGAAATAAATAAAGTAAAATAAAATAAAGTTATTAAAATAAAAAATATATTATTAAAAATTAAAAAATTAAAAAGTACTAAAAAAAGAAATGAGAGCAACCAAACCAAAAAACAAATCCACCAATGATAACAAGTGCTACAACCTATACTAAAAAAAAAAAAAAAAAGGACAGATAGAACCCTAGGACAAATGGTAAAAGCAAAGCTACACAGACAAAATCACAGAAAGAAGCATACACATACATTTTTTTTAAAAAAGAGGAAGAGAGCAACCAAATCAATAATCAAATCTACCAGTGATAATAAGCTCTAAATACTAAACTAAGATAAACATAAAATCAGAAACAAATTAGATGCAGAAAGCAAACCCCAAGTCTACATTTGCTCCCAAAGTCCTCTGCCTCAATTTTGGGATGATTCGTTGTCTATTCAGGTATTCCACAGATGCAGGGTACATCAAGTTGATTGTGGAGATTTAATCTGCTGCTCCTGAGGCTGCTGGGAGAGATTTCCCTTTCTCTTCTTTGTTCGCAGAGCTCCTGGGGTTCAGCTTTGGATTTGGCCCTGCCTCTGTGTGTACGTCACCTGAGGGCGTCTGTTCCCCACCCTGACAGGACGGGGTTAAAGTAGCAGCTGATTAGGGGGCTCTGGCTCACTTAGGCCAGTGGGAGGGAGGGGTACGGAAGGCAGGGCGAGCCTGCGGCGGCAGAGGCTATCATGACATTGCAACAGCCTGAGGTACGACGTGTGTCCTCCCAGGGAAGTTGTCCCTGGATCACGGGACCCTGGCAGTGGTGGGCTGCACAGGCTCCTTGGAGGGGAGGTGTGGATAGTGACCTGTGCTTGCACACAGGTTTCTTGGTGGCTGCAGCAGCAGCCTTAGTATTTCATGCCCATCCGTCTCTGGTGTCTGTGCTGATAGCCGCGGCTCGCGCCTATCTCTGGAGCTCATTTAGGCGGTGCTCTGAATTCCCTCTCCTCACGCACCACGAAACATTTGTCTCTTGCCTCTTAGGCAGTTCCAGACTTTTCCCTGGACTCCCTCCTGGCTAGCTCTTGTGCACTCGTCCCCTTCAGGCTGTGTTCACTCAGCCAACCCCAGTCCTCTCCCTGGGATCTGAACTCTGAAGCCTGAGCCTCAGCTCCCAGCCCCCATCTGTCCTGGCGGGTGAGCAGACAAGCCTCTCAGGCTGGTGAGTGCTGGTTAGCAGCAATCCTCTGTGCGGGAATCTCTCCACTTTGCCCTCTGCACCCCTGTTGCTGTACTCTCCTCTGTGGCTCTGAAGCTTACCCCCCGCCCACCCACTGTCTCTGCCAATGAAGGAGCTTCCTAGTGTGTGGAAGCTTTTCCTCCTTCACAGCTCCTTCCCAGAGGTGCAGGTCCCATCCCTATTCTTTTGTCTCTGTTTTTTCTTTTTTTTTTTTGCCCTACCCAGGTGCGTGGGGAATTTCTTGCCTTTTGGGAGGTCTGAGGTCTTCTGCCAGTGTTCAGTAGGTGTTCTGTAGGAGCTGTTCCACATGTAGATGTTTTGATATATTTGTGGGGAGGAAAGTGATCTCCACATCTTACTCCTCCACCATCTTGAAGCTATCTTTAATGTTTTATTTTTTAATTTTTTTTTGGCCATGCTGCGCAGCATGCAAGATCTTAGTTCTCTTGACCAGAGTTCGAACGTGCACCCCCTGCAGTGGTAGTGTGGACTCTTAACCACTCTAGTGTGTTCATCTTTAATGAACATTTTCTATTTTCACAGTATATGTGTTTTAACAGAAAAAATGTAGATTATTCACATTTTGTATAATGATAGATTTAATTTTATCTCTTGATCTTACTTTATGTTTACTATTCATTTCCTTGGTTACGTTTTTTCTCTTCCTTTTTTTAATTTTGCCTAGTTTTATAGAATCATTACACAACCCCCTTTCCTCTTGTTACTCTGGAGATGTTTTTCCTGTAATGTTTATCTTCTTATTCTGAGGACTCATTAAGGAATACATGTCTCTACTCTTATATGAAAGAAAGATGAGAACTGTTTTTCCCCACTCAGGGCTCTATTCCCAATTTGCTTTTCCCACCTAACAAGATGAGGCTTGGGGTGTAAGTACTTCCCCCAACCCACTCCAACCCAGTGTCAGAAGAGACCTTTGCTCGCTCTTCTGTCTTTTCCTCTTCCTTCATCCCCAATCCTTGGTTTCACGGGATACAGTGAGAATAGTTTAGCACTTTTCACTGCAGACTCTTATTAGGTCTGCTTTGCATGATGCCTCCTCTACTTTCAGAATCATCATTTAGCCTCATTAATGCTTCTTCTCCTCCATGTCTTCTATTCTCCTAAGGCCACTGCTGTGATTCATTCATCATTTGGGTGGAATTCTTAGCAAGGATTTTCTTCAGATGGACTGTGTGGGTCTTATATACTCTGAGTCTTTACTTATAAACTAATATCTTTCTTTCTCCTTGATAGGTGAATTATATCTCATCCACATGTAGGATTCTCGAGTTGCAGTCCTTTTCTTTCACTAGTCAGCAGAAGTTATTAAACTGCTTTTAGCTTTCAATATTAAAGATAAGAAGTCCAATGAAAGCTTGACTTTTTTCTTTGTATGTAACTTTTTTTCTTCTATTTGGAGCCTTATAAGAATTTTCTCTTTATTTTCTGAATTGGAAACTTCACTGGGATATACCAAAATATGTCTTTTTATATGAATCCTGCCTGGAACCTATTAAGTCCTTTCAATTAACAAACTAAAAATCATTACTCAAACTAGGGAAAATTTCCTTTGTCATTTCTTTAATTACTATAATTCCTCCATGTATTCATTATTCTCCTTCTAAATTTCTATTATCCAACACTTTCCCAAGTCTCTAATCTTTTCCTTCCTGATTTCAACGTCTTTGTATTTCCTTTCAGAAATTTTTGTTATTTCTTCTATTTGATCTTCCAGGCCACTAAACTGGTTCTCAGTAGTGATCATCCTATTCTTTAAAATAATTTCTCAATGAAATATTCTGAAAATTTTCACACTTATACATAAGTTGAAAGAATACTATAATAACATACACACCTTTCCTTCCCACCTCCCATGTACCCACCACTTAGCTTCAACTACTACCAACACATGGCCAATTTTGCTTCATGGAAACCCATACCCACTACCTCCTAACCCAAATGGACTATTTTATAACAAATCTCAGACATCACATCCTTTCATCCCTAAATATATCAGGATCTAAGGTCATCTTTCAATGCCATCTTATGTCTTTATGTGTCCGATTATTTTCTGTTAAAGTTCTTATTGTCTCCTTCACAATTCCTATTTCAACAAGAGGCAACTGTTCTGGGTGCTCTATTTCCCTTTGTATACAAAAGGTTCTAGGCACCTGAAGTCAAGATGCTGCAATGCTTTACACTGTAGGGATTGTGTGTAATCAGCATTCTTATCTGCAGGCTCAGAAGACAAAAGTAACAGAATTTCATTATCTGCTTTCCTTCCTTTTTCCCCTTCTTTGACCTCTCAGTCTCTGCCTCTGTAAACTGGCAATCTGACAGCTGGTAAACTGTCACTCTCTTACAGTGGAAAGAGGAAGAAACCTCTATTCTATTCTCTCTTCAGCTGGAAATCTGTGGTCTGCATGCCCCAGGATAGTGATGGGTTAAAGCCATCAGTTTCTGTCTTCTGTAAATCCTTAAGGTCCAAAGAGACTAGCAAGTCTTCCTCCCATGACCACTCATGAAAGATAGTGTTGCCCTTCCTCTCAGGGGTTAGTGGATCTCCACTGGCCAGTTTTTTTCCGATAACCAGTCTTGACTCTTGCCTCAGAGCTCTCTACTACCATCCCAGAGCGTAGTCAGTTCTAAAGGAGAACCAAGCCCTAAGTCCCCAGTCCCATCTCCTTCTGAAAACTAGGGAGGCCATTTCTCTCATGAACTTGTCAGACTCCACCTGCCTGCTGGCCCTGGTATCTGTGCTTGTGGATGGACTGTAATTCACACTGGAGGATGATAACGCAGTGCAGATGAATGACCATCTCTACAGAACCACTCTTCTTAGCCCTCTGTTCATAATACATTTTTTCTCAAACCACATGTCATTTTAAGGAGTCTGAAGCATACCAAATGTCTTGTGCCTAAAAATCTGACCTTAAGCAAACATTACCAATATCAAGTCTCCATCCTATGCATCTTTCCTAAGCAGATATCGCCTCTTGCAGAAAAGAGGATAAAGTATAAAGGGAACAAAATTTATTGAGGTTGTTCTGGACTCTGTTTCTAAGAAAGCTCATAATGTCTAAATGGAGGCTTTTATATGGCTGATCACTAGTATATGGGCTCCACAGGAAGATGACTCGGTCCAACACAAGACTTGAGTCTTAGAAACCTATATAGTATAACGGAATTATGCAGTCTTAGTACTTGAAAGTATATAAAGATCATCTGCACGCAAGCACACACACACACACACACACACACACACACATACAAATTCGACCTCCTCTTCTATACTAAAGGAACCATGTGATTTTTCTCGAGGTGATTGATGCAAATTTCTCCAGGCCACCAATATGTGTTTTACAATGTACACAAGGAAATATCATTTTCTCTGAATACAGACTTGTCCAATTTGGTTGTCTGTTATATTTGGTTAAAAATGTGTGACAAAATAGCACCATAGGTGTCCAATCATACAAAAGAATCTATGAAAATTAAGTCTGGCAAAAATAAGCATAATACATAGACGAGGTAAATCTATGCTTTAAGAAAAACATTCTGTAGAAGTATTGTGGGCATTTTTTATAAGTATAGAGCAAAATTAGATGGATGACACTATCTACTTGCTAATATTTGAAATTGAAGTACCTAAATAAGCATAGAAAATCTGTGTCTACTCATCTGAATTGTTAAAATGCAACACCTCAGGGGATTTATATTAGAATTAGATTGACCTTTATACCAATCAGAATATAATACATATGGGGAGGCTATATTGAACCATACAATATTTCTTCTTTGGCTTTGCCAAAGAAATTAAGTCCATATTATTTTCAAATAATGGAAGTAATTGCATGTGAGACCATAATAAAATCATAAAGAGAAAAAAAGCAAGATACATATATTAAAGTGAAGTGAAATGCAGAGTTAGGAAGGCACAGAGGGTTCTTTTGGAAACAGAATGATGGCTGGAGACATCTGTGTGTGTGATTGGCAACTGACATCAGCCATTATTTGTCATATCTGTTTCATCAGTGAATGAGAAGTCTGATAATTTTTAATGAAATTGACCAGATGAATTCCCAGAGTTCACTATCAAAACTCTTATACAATATACTCGCTAAATTACAAGTCATCTCTTCAATACCTGTTTTACAATACAGTGTGGTGTACCTTTCAGGTGCTCTCAGTAAACTAATCTGATGACTATAAAGTTGAATTATGAAAAGGTAAAAACTATCTACAGCAGGACATACATTTATTTTTAAAGAAAACAGTCTTACATCAAAGATGTCCATTTTTTATGTTTGATAGGTAGAAGCTAACTATGGATACTACTTTAATAAATAATCTTAAATACAGAATAAGGCCTCATTTGTGTTAAACACATTTTTAGATTTCTAAGAATTCTTCAGTATTAATGAAATATTATAATCAAAAGATATAGATCAATAATTGAAATAATCCAGTTTTATTCTAATATCACAAATGGATGATATGTCCTAAAAACATCTGAAATTTAGCTTAAAAAAAACCACACAACCAAAAAATCCACATGTCATTCCTGCACACCTTATGGAGCACAGGGTTATTTTATCCCATAATCTAGTGCATCTGTACTAGTATTTAGGACCATGGCCCATCTAAGAGATAGTTAATTTTTTCTCACCCATCTGGGACAGGCAGGCAGAGAGGAGCAAAGAAAGAATCCTATTGATGATCAGTTTCAGAACCAGTGCCTCCAACTGCCCATAAAAGAGAGACATAAAAAACAAAAACTGTGGCTGCTAGGCATGATTTTTTTTTCACTATGGTATCAGGAGGTCATGGTATGAGCCAACTGCAAAATATAACAATGATTCTCATTTTAAAAAAATTGGGGTAAAGGACATAAACAGAAACTTAAAGAAATCTAAAGGGTAAAACACCACAAATTAAACATGTTTAAACTCATTTTAATAACCATAAATAAAAATAATAAAATATTATTGCTTCTTATCTTCCAGATTAGCAAATATAAAAAGACTGAAAATACCCAGCATTATAGAGGGCACAAAGAACTATCTATCCCATGTAGTGTCAAGTAGGAAATTAAAGTGCTTTTTATCCTGGAAATTCTATCACTAAGAATATATCTTCCGGAGATACATCAGTAAGAGTACAGAAGCAAGAATATTCACAGAAGCATTTTTTAACACCAGAAGTTTGGAAACAATCTAAATTTCTATCAGTTAGGAACTTAACTTTCCTGAGTTATCTAAGTTCCACTTAAGAATGACCATGAATATCAATGTTCATTTGAGCCTCTGCATTTACAGCTCCCCATATACCCATGTGCTCCTCTAATATATCCATGGATTCCCCACACTTCCCAACACCCTTTCAGTTAAGCCAGGGAATATGACTAATTATGGACAATGGTGGTAAGCAGAAGTCATCAATGACACGTCCATGTTAAAGCATTTACAGGCCAGTGTGTGAACATCCAACTCCCCCTGCTGCTGACTTAGAAACTACATATTCTAAACAGCATGTCTGCAAGGCAACTGTCTGAATCATTGAGTTACTACTTGGAAAACAGCTACTGGACCCACAACAGACTGTGAGAACAAGAAACAAATAGGTTGTTAGGGAAATCTGGGGATACATTAATTACCATCATAGAGACTAGACTAACCTGAGTAATAAAAACATTATGGCAAAAGTGAGATTCTGTTCTAAGAAGAAAAAAAAACGCTAAAATTTATGACACTGGCTTAGTTATCATGTGGAAGGTAGTGAGAAAACTATTTCCAGACAGCAGTGAGATACAGATTCATGCTGCACAGCAGCAAAATATTTAATAAAACTGAAGACTTGATAACTTGAAAGAGGCTATATAGCTAATGAACTTGTAGCTCTAGGCTGATGATCATGATGATTAAATAAACTTAATAGCATGTGTTAATTGCTAATTGATTGTGTATGGCAAGATATTACAAGAAAACAATGAGTTCAGGATAGAATTAGTAAATTTACAAGAAGAAATAAAAGATAACTTGGGGACTTGGAGACTTGGAAAAGACATTTCTTCTAGACACCAAGTATTTGGAAATGAAATTAAAGATGGCTTTGATTGGCACGATGACCTGGGTTGCACAGTAAGCTGAAAAGGAAGGTTGTGCCCCTGCAGCTCTGCCTTCATGGGTCTTTGCCAATTCTTAAGAACAGCAACAAATGAACAAATCATAGGGGTCAGTAACACTCAAGAATGTGATTATTTATTCCTGGACCCTACTCAAAGAACCTGGTCAGAGAGGTGATAATGGAGATCTAGAGGACCATTTTATCAGTGGATAAACATAAAACCAAACAGACATTTCAGTAGGAGCAAGGAGAAGCGCTCAAGGTAGTAGAGGGAGAATTTCCAAGTCAGAGCTACCCAGAAAAAGTCTGGAGAGTTAATGATTTGATGATAGCAAGATTCCAGAGAAAGCCACCTGATCATTCAATGTGTTCACCAAGCAAAATTTTGATATGTTCAGTAACAGCAAAGTGCTGATAGAGATACTCTATTTAAAAAGTATAAACACAGACATTTAATCTGAGTATAAGACCTCTTCCTTCAAAAAAAAAGTAGGCTGTGAATATGATTCCTGTAAAAAGGGAAGGAAATATAATTTAGAATAAATGCTTACAAAGAAAAAAAACTTTAAAAAAAAGTTCCAGTGAGATTAACTGACCTGGAAAATCAACACTTGATTCCAAAAGTGAGAAAATACATATTGGAACAAATCCCTATATATATACGGGTTTTCTCTGATTCTGGAGCTGGGACTCGGCAAACTACATTTATTTATCAGCTGGCTTTGTATTTGATTCCAGTAAATGGAGTAATCAAAGGAGTCGATAAGGTGAGAGAAATGAAAAGGATTTGCTTCTTTCTATGAGCTTACTGTTACTGGCAACATTGTCTCAGCAACTGGTGCCAGTCTCGAGTATCTTTCAGCTCTTTCAGAACAAGCTTCATTGCACCCTCTCAATGGTTACTAGCAGAATCCATCCAAACAACAACCGTCCCCAGAGTCTGAACTCCAGCTCCATAAATTGCCTCCTCCAAGTTCCTGGTGAAGTACTAACAGCAGCCAAGTTGTGTCGCCTTCTAAGAGATTAGAGCCTTAACTGTTGGGCCTCTTCTCTGGGCTTTCAGGTATGATAATGCCAACCAACTTTTCTGTTTGGTCCTCCTACCCTAGGAGTAGCAACAGCTCCTGCAGTTCCTACCTTTGTGTTTCTTTCCTTTTTTGCTGTTTAATGTTTTAATTGCTGAAACACCTGCTAGCCTATTCCCTATATTTAACTCTCTCTTTTGAGGTACTTAGTACGGTTTCTGTTATCCTGTCTGAACTCTGAATGATACAATGCATGGTATCAAAAGAGGTCCTACAAAGCAAGCCCTCAAAATAAAATTCTAGGACAATTAATTTTTACCTTGGCTGTGAAAACAGAGATGGGTTCCTTTTTTAATAGAATAGGATGCTGGTAATCCATGATGTTCCATGGTATTCACAATTAATTAAAAGATCACCTGTGACTGATTGTGAAGGTCTGTCAATTCACGTGCTTTGAGATACTAAGGGGTGCTGCATGTTTCTGTCATGTGACTAAAATTTAAAAACACTAGTGAGGAAGGGATAATTCTGCACTGCAAAGTTTGCAGAAAGAAATGGCAAGCTTGGGTTTTGAACATCCTGTCTTCAATGCAAAAGATGATTTTGCAGAATATTAGTGGACAAGTGGCAGTACTTCCACTGAGAAGGTAAGTGGCAATTCCTGAAATATGCCTCAAAAATGAAGTTGTGATGTGAATGTTTTGAACATGGATTTTGGGGGGTTTGTTTATTTACCAATGTGTAAAAATTGATCATGGTGTCTTTAGAAGTAAAATACATAGGCAGCCTACTAAATATTACTTGCTGTAGTCTGAATGTTTATATCTCCCCAAAATTCATATGTTGAAATACTAATGTCCAATGTGGTATTAGGAGGTGGGGGCTTCGGTGATTAGATCAGGAGGGTGGAACCCTCATGAATGATATTAATGCACTTATAAAAGAGGCCCAAGAAAGCCCCCTTGCCCTTTCCACCATATTAGGACACAATGAGAAGTTTATGAATTGGAAGAAGGCCTTCACAAGAACCCAGCCATGCTAGTACCCTGATCCTGCACTTCCAGCCTCTAGAACTGCGAGAATTAAATCTGTTGTTTATAAGCTACCCATCTATGGGTATACAGCCTGAACAGACTAAGCCATTACTTCATCTATATAACAGATAAAAAAACAAAAAATAGGTCTTGTGGCCAAAAACCAGACTTGAGTCAGCACAACTGATGTCATAGCTACTTACCTAGTTTACAGATCTAAGTTCACAGACCTAAAGTTTTTGACTGATGGGGAGGCTAGTTTCCCTTTAGGACTGACCCTGAATAACTGCCATACATATGTACTATAAATCTCTTAGTCTGCTCAAAGGTATTTACCACCATTTGCTTTGATGACTGGTACACAGGAAAAGTGAAGTCCCTAGACCTTTAAAAATTTATTAAATACAGGCTCAAAATTGGTGTTTATCCCTGGAGGCCCAAAATACCACAATATTTTCCAAGTCAAAACAGGGCATGTGGTGGTAATTTGATATACCGTGTTTTCATTCAAGTCACGACAACCTCAGTGGACCCAAGGACCCATATTATGTTTATATTCCTATTTCCTGGATAAGTGATTTAAATAGATATACTCAGTAAGTGGCAGAACCCACAGATTGGCTCTCTACCTCATGAAATGAAAGCAGGACAGGGCTTCCCTGGTGGCGCAGTGGTTAAGAATCCTCCTGCCAATGCAGGGGGACACGGGTTCGAGCCCTGGTCCGGGAAGATCCCACATGCCGCAGAGCAACTAAGCCCTGTGCCACAACTACTTAGCCTGCACTCTAGAGCCCACGAGCCACAACTACTGAGACCACGCAGCACAACTATTGAAGCCCACATGCCTAGAGCCTGTGCTCCGCAACAAGAGAGGCCACCGCAATGAGAAGCCCACGCACCACAATGAAGAGCAGCCCCTGCTTGCTGCAACTAGAGAAAGCCCGGGGGCAGCAATGAAGACCCAATGCCGCCAATAAATAAATTAATTAATTAACTAATTAATCTATTAAAAAATAATAAAGCAGGACAATGTGAAATCCCCTAGATTTTCCTCTACCATAATAGTAAAACATAGCTATAGCACACCTGGGAATTTGGAGAGATAGCCACCAGCAGTAAGCAGCTGGATCTCAGCAAATAACTATGCACTATCATAAACTTAATCAGGCGATTACACCAATTACAGCTTCTATTCTAGAAACAGTATGTTTATTTGAGAAGATTATCAAAGCCTCTGGTACCTGGTATGCAGCTGGTATAGGCGAATTTCTCTGCATTCTTCTTCCAGGCTGTGGGAGGTGGGGATGCAAGAAACCATTTAGGGCAGTAGAACAAGTGACACAAGGGAGGAGTTCCAAGCATGCGTGTGCTGATACCTGAGACACATTTACCAGCTTCCCTCTGGTGCCTTGGCTCCCTGCAGCCAGGCTGGGCATCTGAAGGCCCCAGGCTTCCCGTGTCAAAGGGAGACTCCTTGCTGGGAAGAACACTGAGGCCACACCACATCATATTCTGGCTCTCTCTCCAGCCAGGATTATATCAGTAACAGCAGTCCAGAATATATTTTGCCTAATGGCGTTCTGCATTTTTTTTCCTTTTTTTTTTTTTTTCATGACTAATAGTACGTTGATAGTTGATCGTGCGCTAGAAACTTGATGTACCTGGAATTCAGAATGAGTACAGACAACATTCTGCCAGAGGCTGCGTTGAAAGTCCAGGAGCGAGTGCTGGGAGGGTAGGCCGCCCAGGACTGTGCACTTCCTATCTGCGAATAAGGAAGGGCTGCCAGAGAAGCGATGTTGGTGTTCACTGCGTGCTGCCTCCATTGCCGTAACGGCTTTAGTGCTCTCATTTCCAAACGTGTCAACTTCATTATTTGTCTTCGTTTTTTTAAAATTCAATCCACTTATTTAAATGTATATTGTACATAAGTTACAAATCCTCACTTCTGCCACTCCGCTAGAACTTTCCACAAAAGCCTCCATTTCTTCCTTGATCTTGTTTCTCACAAGTAGCACAACGTTACTGTCTGTGATTTGAGGGTTACAGCTGACAAATGCCTGTTTGTTGGTCTTCCGGGCTAGGCGGTGGCAAGGCCAGCGGAGGTCGCGTGGGAAGTGTCTCGAGGAGAAAGAAGGCGACCACCGGAGAGTCCTGGCGGTACCTCGTGGCCAGTCGACTGTGCGCAGGCGCAGCTTGGCCCCGCCCACAGGAAGGGCTACTGCGTCAGCCGGGACGTGGACGCACTGACGCACTGACGCACTGACGTCGATCAGGGAGACGGCCAGGCGGACGGAGGTCTCCGTAAGCCGCCCTACAGGCTCGGCCCACAAGCGTCCAGAGCCTTCTCCCCGCCTCAGTTGCCCGTCATGGCCAGACCCGAGCAAGCGAGCGCTGAGAGGCCGAGCGCACCTCTGCTTAAGGTCAGGGCGCGGGGACCTGGTCCGCAGCTGTTGATGGACAATTGTTTTTTTTCCCTTACAGTAACTGTGAAGAAACCTGAAGTCGGCTTTTACGCACCAGGGTCGAAAGTAATTTAGAGGCAAATTAACTCTCCAGTTCTCTACCAAACTCTAGTCTGACTGGGTTTGGGTCTGAGTGAAATCCTACAGATTACATTTCTTCACTACACTGATGACATGAAAATTGGACCTGATGAGTAGGAAGCAGGAATTACCTCAGATGATTTAATGAGACACATGTTAACAGGAAGTGGGAGAGATAAATCGAACGAGATTTCATGGGTTAGTTACTTCATTGATGCTTCTGGGATCTAGTTATTGGGATAGTCCCTCCAAAGTAAAAGATAAATTACTGCATTTTCACTTTTTTGGTATTGAAAAAGAGGTACAATGGTTAGAAGTCATTTGGATTCTTGAGAGGAAGTATACCACTTTGGAATGTGGTATTCTCACCAATTTACAGAGTAACCCATAAGGTTAACCCTTTTGAGTGGGATCCAGAGGAAGAGAGGGGCCTGAGATTGGCCCAGGTTTTAATGCAAGCCCCTCGACTACTTGAGCCTATTGTCACAGTAGATTTAATGCTACTTACAATGTCTAAGAAAAGGATATTATGATATACACAGCTCTGGTAATTTTTCAGTAGGAGAAATGCAGTGCAGACGCATAGGGATTGGGAGTAAAACCACTACTCCCTGGTGCTCTTACGTAGAAAATCATTTATTTGACAACGACCTCTTCTGCCTTGTCCCTTCTTCCTCATCCTGGGACGTTCCAATAACAAGTTGTGTAAGCCATTCACCCTGTGCACAAGAGCTGACTGTAGGAAAAAGCTTGGTTGTACACAGTGGGGTGCCACACACCCTCACAAAATGCACCTCACAGGGCAGAACGATGCTGGATATGGGAAGAGTGGGGACGGTGGGCTGCAGGCCCAGAGGAATTGACTCATTCCAGTGATAAGGCCTCTGGATGCAAAATGTGAGCACTTGTGAACAGAGGAGAATTGAAATAGGAGGAAAACACTATAAACATTTGAAAGTGTGAATGTGTGCAACAGTAAATTGAAACTTCTATCAAAGAATTCATAGTGGGGAAAATCTTATCAAATGTGATAGTAGGGGGAAATAAAGCTTTTCCCTTAGGTATAATCTTGTGTTATAAACCATGTTTCAGATGTGATACCAAACATTTTCTAGAAAAGATTACAGAATTTTTTAGTAATAAGTTCAGTCACTGTAGAATATAAAGCTATTCAAAAAGCAATTGAATAATTTTAATAATCGGACCATGTACATTAGCATAAATACAAACTTTCCCTGGAAAAGAAAGGGTTTATATAACTGAAAATGTTGATTAGACCTTCTTATTAATCTAACATAACCATAACATTGAAATTAATACAGTAAATATTATCATAACTCATTATGGTAAAATATACAGTGGAAATAGCACATTTAGAAATTTAGCTATCATTCTACAAACCTTTTCTCCTATTATTTCTTGGCGATTATAAATAGCTCTGACACTTGTAACTGAATAGTTCTTTCAATAAAAAGCTATTATTTTGGTTAAGTTGCAAAAAAGGACTTTGTGTGAAACATAGTAAAACATATCAGCAGATTGAAAAGTTTCAGGTCTCAAATTAGGCTAAGGGCATTGTCAGGAAGTGAATATTTTCATGTTAAGGTTTTAGAAATGCATTTTGCTGAAACTTGAGTTAAGGGAAAGACTTGGAAGTTAATAGATAACTGAATAAACAATATACCTCAGGGAAGGTTTAAAGATTTGCCTCGCTAGAAGTCTGTGTTATCTATCAAAAGGGAATGAGGTCTGGGCCATAGAGATATTCTAGGGGCTGTAGACTGGAAGAGGCTTGCCTAATCCCACTCCCATGCCTCCAGATGTTTATTTACATTCTAGAGAGTAAGATCCAAGGGTATTGTGTTTACATGTTAAAGATTAGTGCCCCTCTCTCAGGAGGAGAAGAGGAACAGTTATCTTCCTGTATAAACTCTCAGCTTCATATTTTGAGGGTTCCTCATTTAGAAATCCAGGTACATCAAGGTCACCTTTATCTGACTTTCATCACGTCACCGAGAACATGGGGAAGAATTGAGGCAAAGAGAACCAATGTAGTTATTGCTAAAAGTAATAATTAATATGTCCCTGCCTCAGAAACCTTGTACCTATTTTTGGAATAATACATATAAATACACATATTAAAAACTTAATAGGTATGACCTTCTTCCTTCCTTTTCCAGTCTCACATTACACACTATTAAATTGAGAGAGAAAGACCTTTGAAGGCAAGAAAGAAAAGTAAAACAGATGGAAGGGCTATTATAGATTATTACAGATGAGGCTACTGGCACGTGGAATAGAGTAATCTGAAAGATAGGAAGTCTTTTAAGATTATGAGAGAGCTATAGTGCCAAAAAAATTATGAGTTTTGCCTTAAAAAGCCCATGATTGTTCAACACTTGAAACAGCCCTTGGCTCCACAGTTCTCCATCGTCAGGAACTAGACTAACAAAGGTATGCAATTACCAAAAAGAGCAAAACCCTAACACCCACTTCAAACGTGCCCAAGAAAGTTGAAAAGAAAAAAAACCTCATGATAAGTGGAGTCTGGGAGCCTCAGATTCAACAGCAGTTCCAGAAGCCTAGTCACTGGCCTCCCCACACTCCTAGGGTAAAAGATTTTCACAGTGTCTGCCCAGCAGAATTCTAGAACTGCTTTAGACCGGTGATACTTGGTGCCTAGAAGTGAGGCAGAAACATTTATTGATCACCAAACATCTCTGTGTTCCCCCACTTTCCACATTCCCTTTGCAGTTAAAAGAAGTTGTGTTCTGCCCAACAGTGAGCAGAAGTGACGTGAGTCACTTGGGCAGAAGCATTAAGGTCTAGTTCTCTCTTCCCTGCCATAGTCACCTGAAAGCCAGATGGTGTCTGTACAGGATGCACGCCACCTGGATCCTACAACTTAGAAAGAAGCTAACCTTGAGAACTGTTAGACTCTGAAGATTTTGCATGAGGGAGAAATAAGAACACTGTGTTCAACTCCGGAAATTTGGAGGGTTTTATTACCACAGCATTGCCTTTCCCAGTAGTTCTCAATCAGGGATCATTCTGCCCCAGCAGAGATATTTGGTCACATCTGCAGGCATTTTTGTTTGTCAGAACTGGGAAGAAAGGGCTACTGGTATCTAGTGAGTAGAGTCTAAACATCTTACAATGCACAGGACAGCCCCCCCCACCGCAACAAAGAATTATCTGGTCCCAAGTGTCAATAGTACCACTGGTGAGAAGCCCTGGCCGAGCCTAACCTAACCCATACAACATTGAAATGGTCCACGATGTATTGTTAAATGAGAAATAGCAGATTTATTCTCCTCACCTTATACTACATTTTGAGACTGTGTAAATCTCCTCGAGTCCACTTATGCCTATAGTTCATTCTTCCCACAGTCACTACAGTGATCTTTTTTAAACAATGTAAAGCAAATCACATCACTTCCCTGTTCAAAACCTTCAAGAGCTACACTCATACTTATAATAAAAACTCTACTCTGTACCTTGGCCTACGAGGCACCCACCCTCCTACCTCTCCAACATCATTGCTGTCCCTCTAGTCTGTCCTCAGAAGCCTTCACGCTGTCCTTCTAACCTGCCAAGCACATTCCTGCCTTGGAGCTGGAGGACACTATCTCTTCCTGATGTGTTTATCCTCTAGACATTTGATGGCTCTTCCCTCAGTGGAGGGCTCTGTTCCAGCGTCTCCTCCTCAGAGAGGCTTTCCATGATTACCCTACCTGGAATAAATCCCCCCTCCTATCATTCTTTATCCCCTGACCCTACTCTGTTTTCCCTCACAGAACTTATCGTACCTGAAATTTTGCTATGTATTTTTTTTGTTTGTTTACAATTGCCCTCACCAGAATCAGCTCCACAAAGTAAAGGTTTAATATTTTCCCTACAACATTTCTGAGTGTAGAATCATGACTAGATCAAAATAAGTACACAATGAGTACTTGTTGAATAAATGACTAAATGCATGGATGTCAATGCATTGAGAGGTATTAGGAACTATGTCAAAATGTTAATCACCTTTCAGTTGTACAATTTCAGAAGATTTTCATTTTCCTACAGTTTTATACATTACCTCATTTTCTACCTATGTTACCTTTATAAACCAAATTTTAATTTTACTTTCCAAAGAAAAAATACAAACATGAATGTATGACATGAAAATATGTTGTGCATAGTGAACAACAATTATGTTGTACCTAATGAACATGAGAATACGAACATGCAAGAAGATTGAGTTTTGGAGGCAATTTCTTTATTATATACATGAATAGAGAAATTATATAGCAAATCTACATGTTTGCCTATTATATTCTCTTGGAATCAAATGGAATAGCCAGATTCCTCTAATTTTATACTTTAATAAGAATTTTTCTTTTGGTTGATACTAAGTCCACCTGAGGAAATATAGGAGTAGGAGAAATTTCCCCTAATACCTCAAAGGATTTCAATTCAAATTACCAGGATGTCCCACAAATAACATGTGGTTATAAAATAATATGATTCCTACCCAATCTCAACCTTCAGAATAGCTCTTAGAAACTAAAAGCAGGGACTGCCCTGGTGGTGCAGTGGTTAAGAATCCACCTGCCAATACAGGGGACACGGGTTAGAGCCCTGGTCCGGGAAGATCCCACATGCTGCGGAGCAACTAAGCCCGTGCACCACAACTACTGAGCCTGCGCTCCAGAGCCCATGAGCCACAATTCCTGAAGCCCACGTGCCACAACTACTGAAGCCTGCGTGCCTAGAGCCCGTGCTCCGCAACAAGAGAAGCCACCACAAGGAGGAGCCTGCGCACCACAACGAAGAGTAGCCTCTGCTCACTGCAACTAGAGAAAGCCCGTGCGCAGCTACAAAGACCCAACACAACCAAAAATAAATAAATTAATTAATAACTTAATTAATTTACAACAAAAAAGAAACTAAAAGCAGTCGTATATTCATCACTAGTGGGCTCTGAATGAACTGCAAAGCAATGATAAAAGAAAAATCTGAATTTTCCTAATGAGAAACTCTGGGTACAAGCCACATTTGAGATAATTAAAAAATAATGGGCATTGAGTATTGAGAAAGGATGTTAATCTTCACTAATGAATGAGACTATATTATGATGTTATAATTAAAATGTCTGTAGTTTATATTTGAAATGACAAGCATAAACAAAATAAGGAAGCTGTGAGATGGGCTTATGAAAGTCCAATCTGAGTGAATCTCTAAAGAAAAATCTGTAGTGGATATGTGTAGTGAATAAAAAAGAATATGCTTTCTTCACATACTAGAATGAGAAATTTTCAGGGGGTAAAAACAAATAGTGTATGAAGGCATTTTATGTTTTCAGGTTATAAACAGTTTCAATAAAAACAATATCCTAAACAAATAATATAACACTGAAAAACGTTCAACTGGTGTTCTTTAAATATCTCTCAGTATGTTTGTTTTTGAACTATGTCCAATAGGAAAGGAAAATACAAATGGACAAGTGGAAAGTATTTCAAAAACTAAAACACTAGATACTAATGACAAAATTGATATAAAACTTTGAATAAGTAATATCCGTGTTAGCACTACTATTTGCTTTGTATCTTAAAGAACATGGCTGACCAAAATACTGAGTCATTTATAAAATCCATATCTCCCTTTAAGAGATAAAATGCCTGTTCATATAAATTGGTCATTCAATCAAGATAGCACAAAAAAATATTGAGATAATATATCCAAGTATCTGGAGAGTGGGTAATGAAATCAAGAGTAATAAGCCAGTAATGTGACAAAGTTACATTTAATAGATTTTCTTTTACTAATAGCTTTACTCAGTTGAAGAGTGTGACTATGAGCAGAATACAATAGATGTTTTATATTAAGGATTCATTAACAATTTTGACATGATGTCCCCTGACTTCGAAAATTAATATAAATTGGTTTGGATATGAACATAATCCTGTAGATAGGAAACAGATTTTTAGATTAAGTAAAAGTTAACCACAAATTAATATTAATGGGGCCTACTGGTTAAGGGTCCAATCAGCTCACATAGCAGTGAACTTATGCGTTGGAAGCCATTGGGTTTAATGGTAAACAAAGTATTTGAGTACTTACTAATGGGTAAAAAATGAGCTTTAATTACATCTGCTGATTATATTAAAATGGAAGAGTAGTAAAAAATGACAGAATGTGTTGTGCTGGGCTTGAGCAGGAAAGAAGTCAGGGTGTGGAGGACAGGTGATTTAGACAAGTATTGCTTGGGTTTCTGTCTCAGTGAGACGATATTTGGGCATTTTGTTTATGTGTTTTTCTCCTAAAGCAGTCACTTTCTTTGCCTGAAGAAAGCAGCAACCACAAAAGAGTGGGAAGATTTGGGGATTCATGGCTGTTTTCAATTATATATTTTGTAAATTCACAAAAATTATTTTAACCTGGCAGTTGTTTGCCAGAATTTAGCTATTATACTTGAGAAGGGTCAAAATGGATAACCATGAAAAAATGTGAAAATATAATTTGATAATTTTTCATTCTACACATATTTATTGTGCTCCTAATCTGTGCCATGCATTGTTTTAAGAGATTAGAGTATTTGTGAACAAAAGATTAATCTTTGCCCACTCCCCCATGTGAAATTTACACTATAGTAAAATTACTTCCTGCTGGATTTTTTTTTAACTCCTTCAATTATACTATAACAAAGTTTTACATGAGAGCATAATAACCATCCTGGGTGCTAGCAGAGAGAGTGGGAGAAAGGAATTGGCATTTATGCAGCACCTACTGGTTTTCTGTGTTGTGGCTTGGAGGATACAGAGATGAAAATCGTCTACAGCTGCTGGGGAAATATATGGGGCAAAAAAGGTTGGGGGGGATGGGGGTTACCTGAGACGATGAAATTTGTTGGACAGATGAGGGAGCAGCATGTGAAAAGACACTGAAGCAAGAGAAAGCATGACATTTTCTTTGAACTTAAAGATTGGTAAGAGATGAAGGTATGCAAAGGCCAGATCATAATGAGCCTTATGTATCATGCAGATAGGTTTAGAATGATATCATGGTGAAAGGGGACTCATTGAAGGATTCATAGTAGCAGGGAAATATGAACAAATTTGTATAAGGCTCATGCTGGCAAAGAAGAATATGAGCCTAAGTACAGGGACACTGATGAGTCTATTGCAATAGCCCTGGGGACAGATGAAAAACCAGTGCTATCTAATATGGGAGCTCCTAGTCACATGTGCTATAAAAATGTAAATTGAAATGAAGTAAAATTAAGAATTCAGTTCCTTAATCATACTAGCCATGCTTCAAATATTGTGTAGCACAGATGTAGAACATTTCCATCTTCCAAAAACGTTCAGTGGCACCATTGGATACCTAACTATGGACAATAGTCACCTCTTCTGGGGAAGAAAGTGAGATTAGACTGAAGGAGGAAAGGTGAGCATTTTAAGTGGAGAGAACTTTAGAATTTACTTAATATGTCTCTATGCTTTTTATTCTTTCACAACAAGAATGTTGTGGCATTCACTACTTGTAAAAATTGAAAAAAAAATCAAACACTAAATTTGGTTTGAGGGGATGAAAAAGAAGGAACAGGCAGAGAGGTAGACTAAATCTCTCTTGAAATTTTGTTGCCTATTTTTAATGCTCTCTACTTGATCTTGGCTAGAAAATCCAGAATTTAGAGTATAAACTCTGAATTTGTCAAATGCTTAGTATTAATAATAGAATATCTACATTTAACAAAAAAAATTGATGCTGCATGATATTGAACATTATCATTATTGTTGTTATTGTTATTTACTGGAAAAAATAACACTTAAAGGCATGAAATTACACTGACCATGAATTATACATGAAGAAGATTCAGAAGATTCAGAGAGAAGACACAGGACTATCTCTCCCTACTTACTACCTAGAGAGCGAGCAGAAAGACAGCCTGGCGGTGGAACAGCCCTTGGCCGAAGACAGATGTGTACTGGCACAGTGGACTGCCAGTGACTTCATCCTTCCAGGGCAAGTGTGCCAGGCTCATGGTGTATTTGGAAGATACCCAGAGAGCCCAACCAGAGTGGGGCACCACAGTCTTCTAGCTCTCTAGCTGCCAGATTCCTAGGCTGCCGAGTCAAAGAAGCCTTCACAACAATCTACCCAGGAAGTTTCAGCACTTGGATCTTGTCTAACCTGTCTGGTGCGGTGAATGTGATGTTGCTTCTTTAGCCAAAATAAAGCAAACCAAACTTAAGGATGAAAACAAAATTAATGCATACACTGGAAAAATCAACTGTTTTCAGAGCTAAATTACAAAATGGTGTCAAATGGTTTTCAATTTGCCACACTTCCATTCAAATTGTAGAAGTTATATTTTTAAAGACATTAATTTTTAAATCCCTGAATTGAAAATATGAGGCAGACGTTCACAGGAACAAATCTATATAAATTAGCCACTATTTATCAATGAACTGCAACAGTTTGTTTATCAATAAACTGGAAAGCTTAAACATTCCCTAACTCCTGTCAGCTGCAGAATTGCTTGGATTTAGATTGCTGCTATCAGGAGAGTTCTAATTTTTATTTTGCAATAGAAACAAGATAGGCTAGGAATGCAATACAGAGATTATATATTACATGGTTATCCTAGCTGAAATCTTCTGTGGCATGTTTTGTCAGAGTTATTTCAGAAGTGCTGAAAGTCTCTTCCACTCCCAAACTTGCTGGCAGCCCCAGACCTGCAATTAGCAAACGGGTGGGAGAGATCTGCACACTGCTCATTGCAGGAACCCAGCCCAAGGAAACTCTCATTGTTGGCCTTGGGACCTTTTGTCACAGGGAGCAATGCTGTCCCGATGGGAACTGTCTCTTTACCCCCTAGGCTTCCACTTCTTTTCTTTCTAACAACTTTACAAAGTCTCCAGAGAATATGAAGAGGAACTGGACCAAGAATTTGACCTGGAGACTGAAACTTTATTTGGAGGATTAAAGAAGAACCCAACCGACTTTGAATGGGGCTTCTGGATGAAGTAGGGGAAGCAGTGGCTGGTGTGGTTCTCCTTGGCCACGTGACTGGTCTCAAATGGCCAACGTGCATGCAAGGAAGATTCCTAGTCTAAAAAAAAAAAAAATGAATCTGTGCTTGGAAATTTACCCAGTAAAAACAAAACACAACCAAAAACTGACTTGGAAGTCAACCCAGGAAAAATATTTATTCTTAGAGGTTCACAGAGGTGAAGAAACTGAAGGGACAGAAGAAACAGGAGCCTCTTGGGGAGAGAGACCAGAACATGAGACTGAGAAAACAGGGTGCCATGTGGATAGAGATATGCAACGAACTTGGGCAATTTTTCAGCTCTTTCCTGCTACCTTCTGGGCCCGCTTCTCATCCTGGAATATAAGAAATCCCAATAGCATACTTTCTATGCTTTAAATATAATATTGATTACTTTTTTGTCCTCAAGAAATTTTCATCTTCTGTAGTGGCAAAAACTAAAATATTAAATGCTGTCAGGTCTAGATGTATTTAAAATTTTCATACAACTTCCCTTTTGTTCAGTTTTACTGACATCAGCACTGTAGAAGTGTAAGGTATACAGCATGATGATTTAACTTATATATATTGGGAAATGATTACCACAATGAGTTTAGTTAACATAATCATCTCATATAAACACACAAAAAAAAGAGAAAAAAGAATAAAATGTTTTTTCCTTACGATGAGATAAAGAAGTGCTAAAAGTCATTTATATCTACCACATACCAACATACTATATTTTATATATTTATACAATTATATATAATAATAGAAATTATATATCATATATCTGAAAGGACATGAACAATGTATTATTATGTATTATCTTATATCCACTACGTACCTATTTTTGCCTAAAAAACTGGAAATGGTATCTAAACATGTTAGAACTGTATATTGTCCTGGCACATCATAGCTTTTATTTCTAATTTAATAATTCTGTGAAAGCAAACTAAATATTACCACTGAAATATTTCTTATTCTATAGAAAAGGAAAGAGACAATATTACATGACTCAAAAGTGAATACCCCTCATGTGATGTGAGGAATAGAACCCAGTTCAGATTATCTTTTGATTGAGAGTAAACCTTTACAGAAAATAATCCCTTAAAAGTAAAATTGAAGATTGTTATTCTTTTTGTTCTAACACTGTAATTAGTACAGTGTTTTTCCCAGCTGTCTCAAACCAGGTCCTCTTCTGGCTTTTCCAAATAGTGTACCAGCCCATTTTCATTCTCCCAAGGTCTATTGGTGTTTCTGCACCTCCAGGGCCCATCTTTCATATCCAGAACCTGCTGTAATCAAAGACACACACCCCAGGCCAATTTGTATAACAGTGGTTTCCAGCAGTGTTAGCGGGCTTTTTGGCTAGTTCTATCTAGATTTCTGGGCCAGTGGCTCACACTTCCCCTGCAGCTCTGTCAGACAGAACTGAAGTTTGAGGAGTTCTGGAAGCCTATGCCTTAGGTTAATTATAATTTGCTGTGAATTCAAAGGAATTTCACATAAAAGACAAAATATGTTTTTTCACAGTGATATGAAAAAATGTGTGTGGAGATATATATGGCACACACACATATGTATTTGGTTCAATTCCATAAATATACATTGATGAACTCCTGTGTGCAAGTACTAGATTCATATGTGTTTATAAACTGTGACCGTTGATTTTTAGGAGCTTATAATCTAACTAGCAGATCAGCAATCTTGGGTTAAAAGGTTGCCTGAGGTCATTTTATTTTGTTCCTAAAATGGGATATAACTTAAGCATAATATTGTTGAAATACAGATGGATTTTCCTGCGTAAAGCTTCCTATCGTTTTTTGAAAACATCTAAATGATAAAATCCTGATTTCCCCAATTAATTCACAAGCATGAATAGCTTTTCTTATTTATGTACAAACCAAAGCTTTAAAGTGTTGTGCTGCCCATTAATTTTACATTTATCTAGACCTCTCACTTGTTGGGACATCTGTAAGATTAGTAATGAAGAAAATCTTTAAAAACTTAATTCACTATTTACCACTCTTGGTCTCACCAAGTCAAGAATGTGCTAACTCAGGGCTTCCCTGGTGGTGCAGTGGTTGAGAGTCCGCCTGCCGATGCAGGGGACACGGGTTCGTGCCCCGGTCTGGGAAGATCCCACATGCCGTGGAGCGGCTAGGCCTGTGAGCCATGGCCGCTGAGCCTGCGCGTCCGGAGCCTGTGCTCCGCAAGGGAAGAGGCCACAACAGTGAGAGGCCCGCCTACCGCAAAAAAAAAAAAAAAAAAAAAGAATGTGCTAACTCAAGTGAGTACTTGAGTACTTTTTATATTGTGCAGTTTCCAAATCACTTACCAATAAGAATAAGAAAACAAGAAAAAACTGAAATAAAACTGGAAATAAAAAAATATGCCATAAAGTAGGTTAATAAAAATAGATGATGAAAACTTAAGATTTAAAATTATATAACACTGTGACCACATTTGTTTGGTCATAAGAAATTTAATTACTAAGTAATATTGAGTGCTACCTTCCCTACCCAGTCGTCTCTCACTCTCTGTAAATCAACTTTCCTTGGCTTACTCATACTCAAAAACAGTGCATTAACTCTTTTCACCTTCCCCATACCATACTGAAGTGTTTGTACAGAAGGGTCTGCCAGTTGATCTTCTAGAGGGTGATACATTTTCTCTCTGCTCACAAGCATCATACACCCTCCTAACTCTATCCTCACTTCCTCCTTTGCATTTGTTTTCCAGTCTTTAGTAGCAAAATCTTCCCACTCAAGCACTATCTAATTACATCCATTACCCAGAACACCTCAGTCCATAGTGATTTCATTCCCCCTTGTCGTCACATTAAGTCTTGATCACATGTTCTATGACCCCACTCAGTCTTGTAGTGACTTATTTTTTCCAGCAGAAAAAGCCTTTCAAACCTGCTACACCGTGTATTTCCTGATTCCATATCTATACCAACTTTCACAGTTGTAACATGCTATAAGGATGTCTCCATTTAATGTCATAAAGTACAGTCAAAAATCCTTCATATTTCACCTGCTTGATAAGCCCATGTTCCTAACTATGTGAGCATATATACGGTATTCCTTACAATTTTGTGTGCCAGTACCCAGAGAATCAAACCACTTCCAAGCTAAAAGGAACTTATAGATTACTGGGCAGGTCCAATCATTCTTTTCTTCACATTAGGCTCATTAACCAATTTTCTCAAGTAACTTGCCTAAGGTCACACAGGTTTCAAGGGAGCTGGTTCCAAAATCCTAGCTTCCTAACTCTGATTTCACAATCTTCCTTCCCAAAAAGATGCACATCAGAATAGATTCCTGTGGTTCCTTTCTTGTGAATACCAACTGCACTGTGTTTTTCCACCCTTCCTCCCCCCAATTACTTCACCCTCCTCCAGCCCCTCACTTCTGTGTGTTTTTCCTTCTATTCATGCCCTCTATTAACTATTCCAAATTTGGAGTCACTCAGTTCTTGGTGGTATTTATTTCCTTTAAAATACCTATAGTCTTTCATCTATATTTCTCCTGTTGAATTTATCAAAATCTACCACACATGACAGTTATTTATATTCTTGTTGTATCTTGCTATGAGAAAGTAGGTTGCTTGACAGAGAACTCAGTGTCTTACAGATCCTTGTAACCCTTGTGGTTCTTAATAAATCAGTGTTCACCTGAATATAATTCCACCTATCATAGGATACAGCTGAATGAGATGCAAATTAGTTATCACTCAACATTTAATCTATCTGATTTGCCGTGGTTTAAAAATAGTTTTTTGAGTTCAGTATTTCTTTTTTGTTTGTTTGTTATTTGCAGGGCTACAATAATAAACTATAGCAAATAGAAATTGAACTTTTTCAGTCACAGTTCAATCAAGTTGTAGATCATATGCTCCCAGAAATAAAGCATCTCTTATTTTTCTTACTTCATACCACCTATAACAGAGCCACATTTGGAAAAGGACTGGGCAATATTTGGGCTCAAAAGTATCAGAATCCCCATTTCAGTATTCAGAATTCTGAATTATGATACAAAAGTTTTACTTTGTGATTGTCTTGATTGGCAGAAAATATTTTATATGACCCAAATTTTGTGATTTTCATGGTGTTGTTTTAACATTATGTGGTCATGTAATATACACTAAAAGTGACCACAATTTTAGGATATGAATAGCAGAGTTTAGTATAGAATTGATTCTCAATGAAAGCTATATGAATGAACTATTGACTAGTTTACACTAGCCTATCCCTGAACTTATTCTTTTGGTGTAATATTTGATGCTTATTTCCTCTATGAGAAGGGGAATTTAGAAACTCATATTCCATTTATTTTGTAGCAGGTGAAAGTAATGTAAATAATTTTCCTCAAGCACAAAAGCTTTCCTTTTAGAACATCATACATCTGAACTTCTTTCTTAACATTCCTGGATAAGCATCTTAACAGTTGGGTTTTCCATTGTTCTTAACACTGTGTGAACATAACAGCTGCTTCAGGATGTAAGCTACCACTTCCTCACTCATAGATGTCAGAGCCTCATCATCTCAAAAGTATGGGTAACCCTTATAAGAAAGAAACTGTTCTATAATCCTCATAAACCAAAGCACTACTTATATTCAGAGTCAGATTTTCTGGAAAAAAAATAACCTAAGAGGCATTGTGTTGTCCATAGCTCAAAAACCTCAGCTAATGAGGAGAAAATATGAAGTATGTTCAAACTGGTCTTTGATGACCTGCTGCTATGTGATGCTTACTAGCATAGACAAATGTATTTCAGCATCTGATTGCTATCTGATCAATCTCTTATTGCTATCCATTGGTCCACCTATCCCTACAGTAGTTTTTGTGGCTGACTCTGTACTTGGTGTACATTATCTTACTTTGTGCAAAGTAAAATTACATGGGTGTCACTTGGAGTAGAAAAGCCCCACAAGCACTCATTAATGACACACAATTTAGATACTTATAATCCCAATTATACTAGCAACCATGTTTGCAAATGACATTTCATGAAATAGCAAAAGAAACTCAGCGTGCACAGGCTATGACTATTCTATGTCTTGCCATTTCCATTCCATTCTATTCTACCTTTACACATATGTAGATATTAATTTCAAAAAGTATTTAATAGTGTACATACAAAATGAAAGGCATTGTGCCCTATATTGAAACATTTAATAGTATCTTGACGCTATATACTTAGATTACTCAGTTAAACAAAGCCCTTCTTTAAGATAAACTTCTCTTATAACAGAAATCCATTCAAATGTTATTAAGAAGTTACTGAACCAGGAGTGTCAGACTTTTATACTCATGAATCTGGCATATATGGAAGGAGTTATAAGAGTAGGAAATACCCAATGTCAAATGGTACATGAAAAGTACTTATTCCTCTTGGGGTGTTATAATGTATTTCTCCAAAAGTCATTTTTACTACACTGCCACTCTTCATACACATATAACCATAGAACTGACAAATAATTCCAACAAGTAGTCAATGGATTTTAGTAATTCACGGCTTAGAAAAGGCAAATTAGGTAGTTCATCCTAAACATCTCCCCTAAGGGTTAATTATGGGCAGTAATACCTGCATCCAAAGAGTCTGTGGAGACGCAAGGATGGGTTTGATTATGTCTAGAATAACTCTTTGAATTGCCTAGTGAATAAAGCTATAATAATTTACAGCAATATTGTGTTATCTATTGCCATGAGACTGTTAACTTGTGTTTATGTAATGTCTTTCTTAGATTAATTGGAAATGCTCCATTTGAAATCAGAACAGTCTCTAGAGAACACTGCTAAAATGTTTTATCCATTAAAAATAATTCAAAGCCAGTTAACTGGCCAATGAAAAAATTTAATGCTTTAGGAAGTCTCTCCTAAACAGTTACTTTGAGCCACCATGCATGTCTGTATTTGGCTTTTGAATTAAACCTCCATGTAGTATATTCCATGTTAGGAACACCAGCAGAAATGAATAGACTCTGTGTGATGCAAGGGATTATAATAATGATTGAAATGATCAATCAGCTCTTTTTCAGTGTGTGCAGGGAAACAACTTGCTAGAGATTGGCCTCAAAATGAACCACTCATTTTATATTTTATAGCATTTAATAATTGTTAAATAATGTGTATGTAGTTCCATAGGTGCCTCAGAAAAATTATATAATCCTCGTAATTATATGAATCCTAATAACTGCAATGTAGAAAGCATATGCTAGGCATACGCACAGGTCTGTTTTTTTAAGACAACTGTAGTGCACACTGTAGCATGCCACCCAGTCCCGCCTCTCAGGAACAAGGCATTCATTTGCCAGCTGCCAAAAGTGTTGGCTTTTAAGCTACTTCCTAGGAATTTCCTTTGGCCAAAGAGATCTCCCTCAAAATTACATACCTTTTTCTCAGGGCAACCTGCACCCAATGATTTGTTGATGAAACGTTACAGAGGCCTGAACCACTTACCTCAATTCAAGACACCTTAATTCAAGGGATATTCTATTTTAGAGCCCACCACAGGCTTGGCAGAGGCCTTTATTTCAAATGTGTAGAAGTTCAACTTCCCCTGCTTCCCTCACTTCTTCACAGATGCCATTCCTGAAAGCACCTCTCCCTGTCCAATATACCTCCCCCAGTTTAGTGTCTGTTTCCTCTCTAACATGACCTAAGACATGAATCTCAGTGTCGGGGATGAGGAAACTGAGGATCAGAATGAATGCAAGAAATAAGCCTCAAACCCACAGCTTTTTTATAGCTCAGTGTTGTCTGGCTAGGAAGAAGCTGATCCAAACTCTAAAACCTCCTATTTCCTAATGGAAAATTATTTTGCCTGTGGGAGTAGGCAGACCTATGTTCAATCCTGAAAAAATAAATTCTTTAAGAATCCTAGAAAAAGGAAAGGTTATTAAAGAGTTATTCACATCACCTTTTTAAAGTAATATGGTCTAAAAATTTTAACTTCCTACTCATTTTGTTTATGAAGGTAGCAAATTTTAGTTCATTCATGCACTATTCCATTTATTTAACATTTTTAAAGTTCTAATACAAAGAAATAGAAAGTAAGGAAATAAAATTTATGCTATTCTGGAATACATGAAGTGAAAAACATTCTATGAATGAGCAAGTTCCATCTCAAAGATCTATAGCTATTGATTGACCTAGTAGTTGTATAACATTGAAAGCTGATAACAGAACTTTGGTTAATATGTTTTTAACTTTTGCTTTCTGTCCACATGTTTATCTAGAGAGAACATTTGCTATTCTGTTGATATAAGTATGTTACTAGTAGAACAAACTAACAATATCCTTTTCCTACAAAGTTTACATTCAAGAGGCAAGGAATTAAAATATGCCTAGTACAAAAGGTACAAACTCCAGTTATAAGATAAAAAAGTACTAAGGATGTAATGTACAACATGATAAGTATATAATGAACACTGCTGTATGTTATATATGAAAGTTGCTAAGAGAGTAAATCCTGAGTTCTCATCACAAAGAAAAAAATATTTTTTTCTTTTTCTTTTATGTTGTATCCATCTGAGACAGTGGATGTTCGTTAAACTTATTGTGGAAATCATTACATGATGTACGTAAGTCAAATCATTATGCTGATACACCTTAAACTTACACCGTGCAGTATGTCAATTATACCTCAATAAAACTGAAAGGAAAAATAAAATAAAATACACCTAACATCTTATTTTGCATAGTAGTCATAGCCCTACATAAAGTAAAGCTGAAAGTTTTACATAGTTCCATTTCTGATAAGGTGTTTTTGTTTTTGTTTTTAATTCTAAAATTACAGCAGTAAAGGCCTTCCAAAGCAATGAGATACTGCAATATATAGGTCATTTGCATAATAAATTTGAAAACTAATACCCCATGTGTTTTCAGAAAAGATAATAATTTCCCCACATGTCCTTATAACAACATTCTAATGCTATACAACACTTCAGATTTCTTTTACTTATAAAGGTTCTATTACTTAAAAGGTCCATGTCCCTGTGAGAAATAAAAGCCTTCATATTCTAGATTATATTCTTTTGTTCCTTCTTTTTCTAATGCCTTAGACATTAGACCCCTGCACCTAACATTATAGGAATTAAAAATTAGGAAAAAGTATAACAGCAATGTGATTAGATAATTTGGCTAAAAGCTGTTTGATTTGTTTCCTATGATTTTCTGCATAAAATACAAAACTGTAGTCCATGGCAGAAAATAAAATAGAATTAGACAAGAAAAAGTCAAATATACCATAAATTCTTAAAAACACACAAAATTTGAAAGGTGCATTTTGCCAAACCACCCCCTTACCAATCCCAACTACGTATGAAATATCAGGGATTTAAAATATTTTAAACTGACCAATTTGTCATTTTAACCAAATTATCACCCAAACCAACTGCTGTAACACAAATCAAGAATCATGATGATAATGCAAGAGTCGTACATTAGCTCTGGGCACAAGAGCTACCCATGACTTGAATCTGGGCTAGTGAGACACTTGATATACACATTCTTTTTCACTAGTACTTGGTCAAACCAAGGAGCTTCTTAGAAGAAATATACTCATATATGCTTTATGGAATAAGTCTAAGACAGACTCAAACTCAGTAGTAAAAACTATTCCAGCTGATGAATATACCTGCTAATAAGTAGTCATTGGGAATGGTAAGTCATAACTTGTAGAAAAACCCAATGTTTTCCATGTAATAACTTTTGCTGGAAACTTTACTGAAAATCTTCTACTCTAGGAAGCTTAATGAATATAAGCAGAAGAATACTAGCACTTAGAGTGGAAATAGATGTAAAACCCATGCAACCACAATGATCAGACTGCTTGTCCTTTTTATAGAATCATTAAAATCACCACAATCTTAACAGCCACAAAATGAGCCTCTTAGCATTTGGAACTTTCTCACGTGCCTGAACTCTTGTGCTGACACCAATATTCAGAAGGTAATATCTGGTTGTATGAAAATAACAAGCACAGTGATTTAAACAAGAAAAGAGCATTTATTGCTACATATTAAAACACTACTATTTTTGGTTCCTATTAGCACCAGCAAGAAGACAAATTTTCTAATTAGCGGCTGGGCTATAAGAACTGTTGCTGGTAGATATGGAAACTTCTGGGTTGCATAATTGGAATACAAAGGTAAAGAATCTCTGAATTCTTGTAGCAAAGCTAGGGAATTGTTAGCAATAAGGAGACCAGAATTACCACCACATTTCCAGATACTGAAGACCATTTTAGGTTTGTGTGCATAGAACTGGCTCACTCAAGGTGAAATAACAAGAGACCTCTACAAGTCTCCCATCTGTGTGTTTTGAGTCTTTGATCTTTAAACATGACCTAAGTAGTTACAAACATTACAGAGAGGGGAGCACAGTGCCGCACTGTCCCTTTCTGGGATACTTTTCCTTCTCCTTTATGTCACTCCCTGCACCCTGAGATCTTAGAGCCTTTTCCTGTGTTACACAATAACTAGAGGATGAGGGCAGAAGCAGCACTGCCCTGTGGTTTTTGCTTGTTTTTATCAGGATACTTAAAGGAATATTCTTCCCAGTACACACATTTTCTGGGCAAGAAAATTACCTACATTCATTTCAGAGAGAAAGAAACAAAATTACAGAGCCAGGTAAGCACTGTCCTGAGGGAATTGTTGTTTGTCAACCTCCCAGTTGTTCCTCTGGACAGGCGAAAACTCAGAGAGACTCGCTCCACTTTCAATTGTGGGAAAAGCTTATCTATGGCAGCTTATAAATTATCAATGCTCTATACATACTTGATGTCATTTTTTTGTCTTTCCCTTCAAAAATCTATCAGGTCTGTCATGCTTCATGGCCACAGATTTAAGAGGAAAGCAGGAGAAGGAAAGAGGAATAAAATGATAATAGACCTGCAGCGACTTTATAGTCTATTCTCTTCTTCCATTCCCCTGCTGCCAGTCATGTAGGAATTATGTCATAAGAGTTCTAGAAAAATCAGTAATATCTGGTCCTACCTCTATGCAAGGTGCTTAGTACTTGAAAGATGACAAAGGAACCCTCAGATAGTTTTCAAATAGGCAATGGATAAAACAAGTTTGATATTAAAAAATCCTACTTAGTTTAAATATATATATTTAAATATATATACACACACACATCCATATATATATATATATATACATATATAAAATGTCATGACCTTAGGTAAGGTCAGTATTGAAAGCATCAGAAAAGGTTTGAGAGGAGCTGAGTTTTAAGAGAAGCTGTGTATAGGATAGGGCTTTAACAAGAACTATATGTAGTGAAGTTGGAGGTTTGGGCTCAATGGGAAAATGTAAGGAAATGAGGAGAGAAAATGCAGAATGGTTTCAAAGGAAATAGTCTGATGGAAAGACCATCAAAGCAATATGTGCAGTAAAATATTAAGCCAAAAGGAAATTATAACCTGGACCAGAGTGACAAAAAGGGAAATTTATACATAATACAGAAATTGAGACATCATTGGAGGAATTTTATCAGAACAAGATGATTGAATCTGAAACTTAAGACATGAACTGATTATAATATATAGCATGGGATTATAGAGCAGAGAGAAAGAACACAAAGAATCCAGTAGAGGCAAGACAGATCAACCAGGATGATGACATAATTAGAAAAAAAAAGAACGAAAGATGCATAGATCAAATGTATATGACCTTTGGAACTGGTTTAAATGTAGAAAGCAAAGGAGAGTGTGGAAACAAATCTGATCCCCAGGTTTTGAGCCTGGCTTACTGAAAGAATGTTAGTGGCAAGGGGAAGAGGAAATATGTGAAGTGAAAACAACAAGTTCAGTTTTTGATATCTTGATATTAAGAAGCTTTCCAAACAAACAGAAAGGTTGAACATGCTGGTTTGAGATTTAGAAACAAGGTCTAGACCAGTCTTAGAGTTATGGTAATGATATGCACAGAAGCAATAGGTAGTAGATGTAGAAATGGATGAAATTCCTATGAGACAGAGAATGCAGGACCATACATAAAGGAGACCAATAATAGAACCTGGGTCAGGCATACATCAGGAGCTGGGAAGAGAATAAAACAACAAAGAAGGAAAGGGTGGAATGTCCAAAGTATAAAAGGGGAAAAAAAAAGTTGAAGAGACTCCATAGTCTCATGTACATGGGACTCAGTATTGAGGACCTATTGATGGCTTTCTAATTTTAAGGAAATAAAAATAAACAGTAAACCAATGAAAAATATAAAAATAACTAATCCAGACCAGTGTTGCTAAACAACATATCCACACATGCAAAAGTAGCATGTGCCTATTTTCTTAAGTCTTGCATATTTTTGGATTTTGACCACTAACATTTTCAAAGACTATTAGGACAAGATTTTTATAAAATATTTGTTCCTCCTTTTCATTTGTCACCAACAATCCCCAGGGTACATGGCTGAAGGTAAGAAAAGGCATGGTAAAGAAAGTGCCTTGGAATAACCCAGTGTGTTCATTTTATTATTATTTTTTTCTTTAAGAGAAGGTAGTGAATAACAAGTAAAATGGATTAAAACATTAGAAAAGGGCCTCCCTGGTGGCGCAGTGGTTAAGAGTCCGCCTGCCGATGCAGGGGATACGGGTTCGTGCCCCGGTCTGGGAGGATCCCATATGCCGCGGAGCGGCTGGGCCCGTGAGCCATGGCCGCTGGGCCTGCGCATCCGGAGCCTGTGCTCCGCAACGGGAGAGGCCACAACAGTGAGAGGCCCGCATACAGCAAAAAAAGAAAAAAAAAAAAAGAAAAAAAAAAACATTAGAAAATAACAATAAAGAAAAAGAAATTTAACATCGTACTGGATAAAAAATAGGTGAAAAATCAATTGATGTGAATTTAAATTTTCTCCTTAAAACTACAAAGCTGCATCTCTAGGAAGGAGTTCTGATAGATAAGATTTCAAACATTGTCCTTCTCCACAAACTTGGAGGTGTCCTAGGAGCCAAACAAGCATTCAGCAGGACACACAATTCTTTTCACCACCAATGACTCATATTCAAAAACACAGGACAAAAGCAAAATTTTTAGAAGATGTAAACTTGATTTTAACCAATTACCTATATGCCCCTCTACAGTATCAGCCAACATTTGAGGTAAATTTTCTGCAAAGTTACAAACATCGGCAGTCTTTTGACTTTTTGGTAAGAGGGAAAGGCTTGTAATTAGCATTAAGAATCTTTTTGAAACACTTTCCTGTGATATTTTACCCTACCCTGCAGGACACCATTATGGTGGTATTGTCTCTAAAATATGATTTAAATCTACCTAAGAAGATTTACACAGAGCTTAAAGAAACTTTTAATTATTTACAACATGCAAAAAGCAAGCGTGTGCAGCTACCTGTGAAAATACATTAACACAAAACTGGGCAGTACCCTAGGATGGAAGCCTGCAATTTTATAGTCAAAAAAAGGTAATAGTCCATTTTACAGAAATGGAAGAAAACACTTATAAAAGTACCAAAACTGTGCAAAATGGTTCTATCCATGAAACCATTAAGAATAATAAAAATATAATTTAATTTTAGATTGAATTTTATAATTGCTCAAAGGTTGGAAGCTAATTAATTTGGGGTACTTGGCCACTAGTCTTAGCAAATATTTGCTAATACTATTTAGCTTCTTATAGCCATGGAAATAATAATAGTGGGTGTTAAAAACAAGAAAATAGACCCAAAATAGAGTCACTTTTGCTAAGCCCTATGTCACCAAATGAAGACTTGATTACAGTTTCAGCTCTCTCAGAAATGGAATCTTAAAACAGTCAATCAGGAATCACCTGATTAGTTAAGTGCCTGGTAGACCCCTGCCATCCCCTAAAGAACCCACTTCTTTACTTAGTAGATCTTGCTTGTTCCAGCTCCCTTATGGCTATGAGTCTTTCATTTTGTAGAGCTCCTTGGAGCGCCTTTCTATCTGCTAGGTTAGATGCTGCCTGATTAGAATCAATTTTTGCTGAAATAAACTCAAAGTTTTTAATATTCATCACTTTATCTTTTAACAGTTCTGATGTCAGAAGAGGGACCTGAAGGAGACTTCTTACAGCCCCCAAGAGCAAGATATAGTAGATACCCCTTGAGCTGGCTGCTTCTTTGCTGCCTCTGGAGGTGGTGAGTAAGTCCTTCTTGGATCCTAGGCCTGCAATTTTAGCATAATGAGCTTGCAGACTTTATTTGAGCATTTCTTCTTCTAGACTGGTCCTGAAACCAGCCAGAGTCAAACTAAGTTGGTCTTAAAAAAACTGGATTGGGTCTGACTTAGAAACTAGACTGGGTCCAGGGTGAGAGTGAATTTGACTTAAACTAGACTGGGTCCAGTGTGAGGACTCAGGTGAATAAAATTTTATTTTAAGCCTGAAAAAACATTAGCCTTACCAAAGATAATCTTGAATTACCACAGCCATGGTGGAGAACTTCCAACCATCTTAGATAAGCTTATCCATTTAGGAGATGCCCTAGAGTAAAAGGGGCTCAGCCAGGCATTCACTGCAAAGGGTAGAGGGGAAATTATTTTTTTTGCCTCTGTGGTTTCTGGTGACAAGGATGAGGCCTGCTGGAACACCCCCACTTGTTCCAGAACCTGCAGATGGCATCCTGAGAAAACTGCAGAAAGCCAGCAAAAGGTGAGAAGCCTCACCAAAGTCAGCTCCCCAACATCTCTGTGGTGCCTGGTCGAAAGAGGAAGCTAAAATTTCATGTTGTTCCTTCCTTTCCAAATTCAGATTGGCAGAAGATGCTTGTAAGCTGTTGTATTATGACTTGTGAATTTGCTTTCAGGTACCCATTGGTTATCGATCTTTTCTATCCCAGAAACAGCTATTGCCCTCTTTGTCTCATCTTGTGTCCTGAGAACCTGGCTTGGCAACCATCAAGTTGGGGCCCCCAAACTATGGCCAGACAGAAGTGTGGGTTGCACCCCATTTGTAGCCAGGACCAGATCACACCTAGAGTTGGATGTTAATGGCGATGCTCAGAGTTGTTGTCCACTGCCACTCCTGCTGGCTAATGCAAGCCTGTGCAAAGAGAGCCTCTAATCCATAAGGATGAAGAGATGGCCACGAGTTGTGTGCAGGAGATGAGGAACACTCTGCTCTGACAGTGATAGGCTGGTAAATAGTTAACAACAAGCTCTCCAGAAAAAAAAAAAAAATTCCTGATTTGTAGCATTTCCCCCCCACAGCATAAATACTGCTACCTGTGTAGATGTCATGCTGCCACACGTGAACTGGGATTTTTCCACAGGTCCTCCTAGACTAACAAGGCCTGCAAAGAATTAAAACAAAAAAAATTTTAACTATTAAAAATATAATTACAGGGCCTCCCTGGTGGCGCAGTGGTTGAGAGTCCGCCTGCCGATGCAGGGGATACGGGTTCGTGCCCCGGTCTGGGAGGATCCCATATGCCGTGGAGCGGCTGGGCCCGTGAGCCATGGCCGCTGGGCCTGCGCGTCCGGAGCCTGTGCTCCGCAACGGGAGAGGCCACAACAGTGAGAGGCCCGCATACCGCAAAAAAAGAAAAAAAAAAAATATATATATATATATATATAATTACAAACTTGCCAGACATTGCTCCGTGTTTGGTATAGAGTGAGCACCAAACCAGAAAAAAATAACTCCACCTTCTTAAAGGCAGAGTAAAAACTCATAGGCATCTTTATCACTGTGGGTGCATGAGGCTGAGGTGTGCTTCTGGGAATAAGCTAAATGGAACACCCAGCATCATGTCTCTGCCATCTCCTCAGTGTCATCAACTTTCCAAGAAAAGAGGGTAATCACTACAGATTCCTTCCTGAGCCTAATCCCATCACCAGAGCCTCTACTAAGAACTTCAGCCTATCATCTTCTCATGAAAGAAAACAAAAATTTTCTTTCTACTTAACAGCATACACATTTTTTTTCTAGTATCCTTGCCTTAATCTTGGGGAAGGAAAACTTTAATCTTCACCAAACTGATAAAGGAAAATAAAGGAAGGAGAGGAAGACATAATCTTTTTCTAGTTTGTGTATATCTACACAATACTCCTTGACTTTTCAAGAGACTCAGACTTCTTTTCTATGCTCCCAGAAAAAGCAGGTAGAAGCTGTTAACTACATGTGATTTTCACCATATTGGCGTAGGGAGTGAAGCAATATCTGGTGCTGTAGATGTGCAAAATTTACAATTGGCCCAGAAATAATTCATCCAATGAATAGAAAGAGTTTTTAATGAATGGGTGTTAGGTATATGATGAGCTTAATAATGAATGTGGGAGATCAAAATAAATACTTTGACTCAGAAATGTAAAAGGAAGAAAAATCTACCAATTATGAAATGTATTACCTATCAATCTTGATATCCATCTTGTATTACAACTATATCCAACCCGTTCTGAAATGCTAACAGTTGCAGCTGTGCCTTGGATTAACTTCCTCAGCATGGCCATGGAACTCTGCACATTCTAGCACTCTGGTCTTGGATAGATAAATTTTGCTCCCATCTTATCTTGATAAGTGTGTGTTTATCAACATTATCTGATTGAATAGATACCATAATATTGTCAATAGAAGTATTGCATAGAATATGTATGAGGTAAACTGGTGTCTGCCTGTATGTTTTCTTACTTAGTTTACAAATAATAATAAAGCCACTTGTAACCATTAACATACCTCTTAAGCTCCTTGAGGCCAAGGACTGTGTTGTGGCCTTTTCACAGACACATCTCCAACAACTAAAGACCTTAGAATAGAGAATGATTATTGAATAACAGAGAATACTGAATCTTTCATACAATCTCTACTGCTTGACACTTTTGGGGGGTGGGGGGGTGTTAACATATTATTTAAAATACTCATTCCTTGGAATAAACATATTTTATCTAGGATGGAACATTTATCATAATGTTTCCTGTATTGGTCTGAGCATGGGAGTCAACTAAGGGACACTTTTTTTTCCTTAATACAGAATTTCTGTCATACTGATTCAATATTTATACACATTGACCCTGGGAATCTGCATTTAACAAGTGCCCCAATGACTATTATGTTATAGTGAGCCTGGAAAATATTGCTTTATCAAGCTGACTCACTGTAACCAAGCCAAGTAAAGGACTCTGAGGAAAGAGGAAAAGTCTGAGCCAGAAGGGCTGCTCAGGCATGATAAATCTGGTTGAATCTTGACAACAGGACAGAAATCAATAGCCAGAAGAGAATTACTGGCCCACAAGAAGTAATAATGAATTATAGATCACTATTGCCCTGGACCAACTTGCCTGTATTCCTGTACATACTGTTATGCTGAAGGTTTAGGCATTTCTAATCCCAGAAATTTGATTCGCATCTACCCTAATTTGCCCACTTATGCTTATATCATCTGTGGTGTTCAGTATGTTGTTTTGTATAGTTTAGGTGCTCATAATGGTCAACTGTTGACCATTCAACCAATGATCAGAATCTGTTAAAGTGTCTGTAAATCTCTGAATACACACTACCTCAGAGCCATGGCATGACTCTAGAAGAATAACCAGTATCCCTTCTATTCTGGAAGCTTTATCTGTTTCTGCTTACGACTGCTCAGATCTGTCTAGACTTTAAAGTTTTGTCCAGATTCCTAATGATGGTCATATCCATCCAGACAGAAGCATAGCTGCTCTCTTCTCAATATTTATTTCACTTAAGATGTATTGTTTCTCTAATTGCAACTTAAAAGCAAGATTTCTTTGTAACAATTTTGCTTTGTACACAGTTTTCCAGAAAATGAAAAAGCAGTCCAGATTTGCATATGATAACTCTGAAGAGTTGCACATCTATACCCTTCCACAGCCAGCTTTAGGTATAAAAGCTTTTATAAGGATTCTGAAATAGCAAGAGAACACCAGCTATTGCTCTAATGAATAAAGGCAACCGCTTGACAAACTTCTATTGATATCTGTCACTGCTCCATATTCCTGTAATCTATAGGATGGGCATTCAGCATCTGAAGACAAACTTATCTGAGAAAGTCAAAGTAATACAGCAATAACTACATCAGCCTGATGCAGAATTTAGACATTCCAGGGCAGGTGGTTTCAGAGTGAAAAGTCTATTAAAGGAGGGAGGCAATTTGACCATGATCTAATTTTGCCTCCCTTATTTTCTTGTGAGTGGTTTTCTACCTTATTGTTCTTCATGCTAATAGGGTCGTGTTCCTCTCATTTGTCAGAATCACATCAAATGAAATGAGAAGATTTTTAACCCGTTTATTTGTTGATTGGTTATATCAACCTCTCTCACTAATAGGCTATCTCAAACTACAGCTGGCTGCATTTGATAATATAATCAGCAGTATGTTCCTGCCTTAAAATTGCAGAATAAACCAGATGACTTGCTATGGTCCCCTGTCTGGTATAAGAGCTTTGACAAATGTTAGGCTGCTTTATGTTTGCATTTAAAAACAAGGAAGGAAAATAGTGTTTATTGAAAAGAATCACTTAGGAGGAGTATAAATTTATGTTACTCTGGGATAAATTGAAGTGATTTTAAACAGTTGTGATTGCATAAGAAAAATGAAAAAATATGGAGAAAAGATTTTAAAGTTTTCTGATTTATCTTGAGATAAATAGATAATTCAGACAAGCTAATATTTAGTCATAAGCCACCACCAGTATTAAAACCAGCTTAAAAGCCATGGTCTTTATCCTTGAATCACATCAAACTGTTCATAGCTTCTTAAGAAATATTTACTTAAATCTACAATGAAGGAAAAAACATTTTAAATGTCTGAGAAGAAGCACAGGAAATATTAAGGATTTAATGCAAAATTTTTGAAAAACTCTTTAAAGATCATCAAATGTAGTTTACAGGGTAAGATTTAAAAGCCTTCACAGGGAGAAATGATTTTAGCACATTACTGTCAAGTTTCATTATCCCTAAGCAACGTCAAACAGCTAAGCAAACAGCTCAGACGATTCATTTATGGTCTTTCTGAATGATGGAAAAATTCCCACTGAGTCAGTTAAATTCTAGCCAAATTGTTTCTTGGGGAAGCAAGGAGAGCATTTCAATTCCAAACCACTATTCCCATACTGTAGGGACATTAAAATGAAAATTTGATCTGGGAAGATATGTATGTGAGGTATTATTTGGGAGGCTAGAAATAAATGCAGTGGTCTTTTTAGCAGAACCTATTCTTTGGTAAGTTGGGGTCCCACCAAAAATTTAGATGTAAGAAGGAAGATGGAAAAGGGTTAACTTTTATCTTCCATTCACTGGTCAGATCTAGATTTAAGTGTCTCCTTCAAATTTCTCTTTCTCTCTCTCATCTTTTTTTTTTTCTGTGACTGAAAAAGCAGCCTTAACAGAGTATCAGAAGCATGTACAAATCATTTGTCAAGGGGCTGCTGAAAGGTATTTCAAGTTATTAGTGAAAAATCTGGACAAAAGAGTAGTATTGTATTGATCTTCTACCTGCAACAGTGTACCCATGTATCCCAAGCATTAAAGGCATTAGAGCCTTATCCTTACACTTAATTTTGAAATATCAGAATTTGTTTATTTTTAAAATAACATTGAATTTATTATCATTTTTTTATTTATAATGGTCAAAGTAATACCTGTACAGTACATAGTTTATAAAGGAAAATAATGATAAAAGGCTTCACAGACTCATTATTATCTAAAATCTCAACCCTGGAGACTTACAGAATTTGAGGTGTTTGACCCTTATTCTGGCTAAGTAGCATTTTATTTAGGAATGTGCTTGGAATAGAAAGAAATATCCTGGAGAATCTGAAGGTAATGAATGAAAAATATATTTATGACTAAGTGCATTGCATTTTTTATGAGACTCTAATATTGAAGAGAAATTCCAGGCCCAGCATATGTTCTAACACATAACCACAGAGTCCTAAGTGCAGGATACACCTACAAGGTTGTCCTACAGGGTGAGAGTCATGTTTCCAGAGAGTCTGATGTGACCCTCACTTTCTCAGGCATTATTTTCATAATATATTCTTCTTAACTGAATCTTAAAAACCTAAAATCTGCAGCTGTGTCAACCTTCATAATCTTCTGAATCATTTAGAGAAGTAAATAAATGCATAACTTATGAGAGTGTTTATATCTGATCTCATCCTCCATCAGTTCTTATTAACCTTTGTCAAAATAGTGATTATGGAAACAAGCAGTCCTCCACTTCCCCCTTGTCTCCTTTCCTTTCTCCTATTGTTCTTGTTAATATGACCTTTTTATTCTTGTTGTTAAACCTGTATTTAATGTTTTCATCAATATGGCTATGTGTATATGGTTCATTGTTGGCCCAAATTTGTACACTATGATTATACTTCCTTTCTATGTAAGTTTTATATTTCTCGAAGAAAATAACTGTCCCTTTATTTTCCATCTGCTTATTCTTCTTCAGGTCCCTTACATAGCTCCTGACATCAAACTTCAGACAGACAGTCATTATCAGTTCCATTTTTTTCCTTCTGTCCTCATGTTCTTATATGGCCTAATTGCCTACTTTAGTTTGCTACTGAGACTAGGGTCCTTGGAATGCCTACTTCTCTTCCGTATGTTGGATTCCTTATCTCCTGAATCTTGTATTTTACTCTGTTTTTGTTTTCTTCCTTATTTTGATGGAACATATCCTCTAGTGACTTCTTAAGTAGGAGTGCAGAGAAGCTTAATATTTCTGAAAATGTGTTATCAATAAGATATCCCAATATTACCTTCATACTTGATTGATACTTAGGCTGGGTATAAAAATTTGGGTTAAAACCATTTTACTCAGAATATTGAAGACATTATTCCTTTGTCTTAGAGTTTCCAATACTACTTTTGAGAATTCTGAGGCCATTTTGATACCTAGTTCTTTGTACGTGATTTGTTTTTTCTTTCTGAAGTTTATGAGATCTTCTCTGTATCCCTGGTGTTTATCTCTAGTACCTTCAGATAGATCTTTGTGCTGAGGACTCAGACTTTTAGTATGTACAGGTATATTTTCAGTTCTAGGAAACTTTGCGGGAGGTGTTTTTGTATAATACCCCATTCATTTTCTTAGTTTTCTCTTTATAGACCTCCCATTAGATGGACTTTCAATCCCCTGAACATATACCATAAATATCATATTATTTCTCTTCTATTTTTTAATCTCTTTGGTTCTTTATTCCAAGTATTGATATTTTCAATTAGAAAAACTAGGAAAAACTAGAATGATAAACAAAAATATATTTTAAATTGTTACATATTGTTGGGATGGGAATAGGGAATAAGGAGTATGGGAAGACAAAACACATAGCATTGTGTGTGTCATGTATGTATCTTCTAATAGTTTGACATTTGAATGATATAAAAAATTATAGTTAAAAATAAAATAAACTTCAAACATAAAATACAATAACAAGCAATTCTTGCTACATAACAAATACTATATAAAAGTTACCTATTATTTTATCAGAGGTCCATCTGGAAAACAGAAACTCCACTAGATACTTTAAATAGGAATGTATTTAATTCAGAGAAATGGGTTCTTAATATTATGGAAAGGCTATGAGACATAGATTAGATAAAGCCACCCCTAACTTTCAGGAAATAAGGAAGATATACGAATTTCAGAAAACCATGATTGATGTATGCAGCACCAAAGCAATTTTCACAAGAGAATGCTTGAAAGTCACTGGCAAAACTGCACACCTGCTGCCTCTTAAAATCACATTCTTGCTTTCCAATCCTGAAGTAGCTGTAACAGCTTTAGTTGTTCTTCTGCCTTCTGAATCTGAATCATGAAAGTGCCTCTCATTGGCATTGAATCTGCTGGTAAAGATTTTGAGAAATGAGGTTTCCCAGCTTCCAGCTCCTATGTTACAGGAGAAAGTATAAAGGGAAAAAGGCAATGTGGCACTATTATGAATATGACTATATTTTTAATATTAATATTTTCTTTTGAAATATTATTCTGTCCCCTACATTGTCTCTTTTTTCTCTTTAATCATTTTTCTCTGTTTATAGCTCTTTTAGTGTTGCTGTTGTTGTTTATTTCCTCAAATCCTTGGTAACTCTTTCTTAGTGAAACACTAAAAGCCTCCATAAGCTCTGTGTACATGGATGGGACTTGTCTCCAGGTGAATGGAGATTATTTTTAGGTGGTCTGTCACTGTGAGTATATGGGCAGCCAGATAGATTTTATGCTGGGAACTACCAAATGCCAGTATCTTCCTCTATGTTCTAAATGTTCAGTTTCTCTGTTAGGTGGGTCCTCCAGACTTCTTAAGTGAGTGGATTACCTGAATGACAGTAAGGCTGTCATTAATGATGGTGGGATTGGTACCTCACCATTGAGTATATAGATACTAATGTAATTTCATTTTCAGTAACATACCTCACTCCTGCCCTCCTCTCTACTTAGTGTTTCTGAGTTTGGAGGCTCTCTGCAGAGCCAGCTTCATGGGTGCACCACCATATAGTTGCACTTAGAAGGACCCTGTACTTTAATTCTCTACTGTAGCCATGTTGAAATTCTTCATTTTTGAACAAGGGTCCCACATTTTTATTTGCACTGGGCCCCACAAGTCGTGTAGCTGTGCTTGGCTCTGTTTCAATTTCTGCCAAGTCTGCCTCCTGACTTGTGCAGAGACTAAAGATGGGTAGTTATACAGACTTTCACAAACAAACAAAAAAACAGACACAAAAAACCAGACCCGCAAGTGTCTGATAACTCCAAGTACAAGTCTTCCTGAGGCTTCACGGGTAACCTCCTTCACAGACGCTGTGTCGTACCTTATTCTGCTCGCTGAGTCACTCAGTAACTCCACTGGTTCTCACATCCTGTGGTTGGGGATACTGATGTCTCCTAGTTTTATTGAAGATCAACTTTATATTTCTTCTGTTTCTTTTTTGCTTACTCTATTATTTTGCGGGGTCATTTTAGAAAGCAGAAGGGAATAGAAATTTCTGCTTGCTGTCACCTTGAAACCAGAAGCCCACATAACATTTTTACAGTGGTATTTAGAAACAGAAAATTTAAGAGGCTGCCTCAACCTGACCACAAGACTGAAACACACAGTTTTGAAACATATAGCCAAAGGTGAGGTCAATTATCTTCTTCCGTTATTTCAGCTGAATATGTTGCTTGCTCAATGTGTTATAAATATTATTTTCTAGACATCCTTCCTTATTGAAGTGAAATAGATAACACATTGTTGCAGAAGGGAATCGCCCCCCATGCAAATCCAAGTGGTTTCTGCTAGTCTTTGCAGTGAATGATTTCCCGATTTCTAAGCTAAAGGCTTTAGCCATTTGTGGCATGTGTTTTCATTTTGTTACTTATAACCCACTTCATTAAAAACATAATTTAAAGTATTTATAGTACATAAAGCAGTTAAGTAATTTTTAAAAATATAAAATTACGTTCATGAAAAGAATGTGGAAGATTTTAGAACTATGAAAACAAAGATTTCCAATGATTGATCATGATGTTAAGATCTGCATTTCCTGAGAACCAGAGCAAAAAGAAAAACAGTTAGTTACATAGTTCTAATTAGCCTCTATGATGGCAGATGATTTGCTCTTTATGCAGCCAACTCCATTTCAGGATTTTTTCAGTAGATACCTCTCAAGTCCCCTAGTGGGAAAGACTAAATATTTGCCTCTGTATAAAACCATGGAGGGGCATATTCCTCAGTGGCCGTCTGCTATTCCACATTCCCTGACCCAGAGGTAAGCATCGTAGTGTGGGCTCTTTGTTTTTAGCAGACCTCAGTCTAAACTTTGAGTTCTTTCTCTTTCCTTCTATGTACACATGCATTTAATCAGTTTGGACTTCTAGTGTACCAGTAATCTTTGGGTTAGTAACACATCATTAATCCATGCATTTCTATCTATTTAGTTAGTTATTTGTAACACTGTAACAAGCACTCTTGAAGCCAGTATCCAAATAGAGTCTAGAACCTTAAGAATAAATTTCATCTTACCATAGAGTTCATGGAATGAACTCTACCTCATCTTCCGGCCTCCCCTGTAACCTGAATGCTGTATCAACCATATCCAAATAAAGGGCACATCCTGTATCCTTTATTTAACTTATTACAAATATATGTATTCCTAAAATGTGGAGCACAGGAGTCGGTGTCCATGTGTGTCTGTGTGTGTTCTTTGTTTTAATTTTTTGAAAAGTGATTATGCTATGCTCAATTCAGGGTACTTACTATTTCTCTTTAATATTATACAGCTAAGCTTAATTCATGTTATTGCATGTTTCATGCATTTTTACCACTATATAATATTATATTATACAAATATACTTATTTACCCTTTCATTCATTCATTCAGCCAATATTTATGGAGTGTAAACTCTCTTAAGCACTATACATGCAATGGTAAACAAAACAACTCTTTTCTATCATTTTGAATCCCAGCTATGAGGCCAATACTATCATGTCTCCCAATTTCTCTTCCTTTAAACTTATAGAGATTGTCTAGTAAATTCACCTACACTACCCTATTAGTACACTCATGAGCAATAGTCCAAAGCAGTGCAATGTCAATGGTGGAATTTCAGGTTGTGGCACCAGGCGAAAAAAGTGCTAGTGAGTGAAGGAGATGGTTCCATTGCCCTTCAGATCTCACATCTTAGGTAACCATCTATGCCACATTCTTTTAATCAACCCTACCCTGAGTAAAATGTTTCAGTTTATAAAAGAACACATAACCAAAACTAAATTGAGATTACATTTAAGAATTGAAAAAGCATGCAATCACTAAATAAATCCTCAAAACAAAAAAAGGACTTTGAATCTAGCATCCGATATACAGAGTAGAATGTAACAATTCCTGGTGAGTACATTTCAGCATTCACACAAAAAGAGAAGGAAGGAATAACAGCATGCTCCTTTGAAGCTAAATACATTTTTCCTTTTCTCAAACTATGTGAGCACCCTCTTCACCCTCCCTCATTCTAGACTAGTTTACTGAATAATGGTGCCTCTTCTAAAATGTAGCTTTAGAATAGTTCATTAAAGTGGCCCTTGTTTTTCTCCTCCTTCACTAGAATTGTCTCTACTTCTGACATCATCTTTCTATATTGTTTGCTTCCAGTGATTCTCCGATTCTCTTACACAATTTGTCACCTAGTATCTTCCCTCCCACTTGTGTCTCCACATACTGGCCTCCTCAGAGCAAAACCTACTCCATTCTGAAAATGTTTGCAGCAATACCTCAGCCCTGCCCTGGAGATTACAGAAAACTTTGGCTATTACAACACGTACATTTAAAACCTAGCCACAAAAATTTTTAGTTTTTCAGGCTGGCAACGATGTCAAGCTAAGTACATAACACATTCTTTCAGTCCTCACTATTGTTGAATTTCTTTTCTTCCCTGTTATTACTTTCCTGGCACCTTCTTAAATCCTGCTTCTAATCCTTTTGTGCAGGTTCTTTAGATTTTCTCCATTATCCCACTTTTATGTTCCCTTACTTTTTCTGGTTCTGATTTCTCTGTCCCTGAAAACCTCTTTCTTCAGGCTGTTTTCATTTTACTACATCAGAAGTGGTTTTTCCATTTTACATAATCTCGTTATATGAATGCTAAATTATTTTTTAAAGTTTTATTTTAAAAGCAAACATCTTGACAAGTAGTATATTCTTCTAAAGGAGCATATATAGACATGAAAATTTCAAAAACTGCTTGAGAAGTTTCTCAAAGCCATAGGTTGAATTTGTATCATCTCTTTTGGAGTTAATGTCAAAGTGATTCAAATCAAGATGTGTTTTTTTTCTTTTTTTTTTTTTTACAAATGTATTGCATATGTTTTATTAAAAGACGGAATTCCATTTTAAAAAATAGCATATGCAGTAATAATATTTTCTAATGAGAAAATAAAATAAGATTATAACTTAATCTTCACACTAGGTAACTGTGAATAAGATACATACTAAGTAAAGATTTAGAGTTACTTTATACATTGGTATGTATTGATTTAAATGCCTCTCTCCACCCGAGTATCCTCAAAGATCCAGGGAGATAAAACTGATATAAGAATATATTTAAATTGACATGTTCTTCCAAAATATTGTTGACATTTTGGATGACTGAAGATGTTGCTAGCCTAAAACAGAACACTTGTGTATCCATATTTTGTTTGTGATAAAATATTTTCATTTTTATGTGGCTGCATGTATTTACTGTTTTCTTTGAAAAATCTTTGAGCACTCTTTAAATCTAAATTATTTTATTATACCTGGACAAATAAATGTTCTAATAACATTTTATAACAATTAATAAGAATATTACAATTATTTTATTATTTTAAAATTTACTTTATCTCAGTGGGATCCAATTTAGCAATTTTTAAATGAATGGATTATTATTTGGTGTCAAGTCTATAAACTCTTCACCTTGCCTTGCATTCCAAGGATTTTTAGCATTTTTTTCTAACATTTTTCTATAGGTTTATATTTTACATTTAAATCCATAAACCATTTTCATTTAATTTTGTATAAAGTGTGAAGTTTATGCTGAAATATATATATATATATATATATATATATATATATATATATATATATATATATGTATATAACCTCTATGGATGTCTAATTGCTCCAGTTTCCTTTTGAAAAAGCTATCCTTCCCATACTGAGTTGGTTTTGTACCACTGTCAAGAATCTCTTGGGCTGGGGGTGGTGGTGTGATGAATTGGGAGATTGGGATTGACATATGTACACTAATATGTATAAAATGGATAACTAATAAGAACCTGCTGTATAAAAAAATAAGTAAAATAAAATAATAAATAATAAAAAAAGAATCTGTTGGGCATATCTGTGTGGGCCTGTTCTGATTACTCATTTCTGTTCCATTGATATATATCTATCACTTAGCTAATACCACACTGTCTTCATTACTACAGCTACACAATAAGCCATAACATTGGATAAAGTTATTCCTCCTACTTTATTCTTCTTTATCAAAATTGTGTTAGTATCATTCTGTTTTAAATGAGGGACAAGACAAGGATGTCAGCTATTTTAATTCCTACTCAATACTTTAATTTCTAGAGGTCCTAGTCAATACAAAAAGATTAGAAAACAAAATTAAAGACTTAAGAATTGTAAAGGAATATAAACTTTTCCTTATTTCCCGATGTTGAGGGTATTTATGTTGAAAATCCAAGTGAATCAGTGGCAAAATATATACAAATTGATAAGAAACTTAAGCAAGACCACTGGGTACAAAATCAACTACAAAAATGTAGAGCATTCCCACACCCAAGTAATTAATAAATACAGTAGAAATGAAATCATTCTCAGAATCAACAAAAATGCTAAAGTACTCAGGAATGAATCTAACAAAAACCACACAAGTCCTTTCATAGATATATTGTAAAGATCATCAAAGGACAGAAAAGGTGCTTGAAGAAATGGAGAAATGCAAGTAAAAGATTATAATCTCCCAAAGTAACCTGTAAATGTAACTGATATTCTAATCAAAATTCCAACAGTTATTTAAGGAATTTAGAAGTCAATACTTAAATAAGAATAGATGTGTAAAGGACAAAGAATTGTAAAAATAATCCTATGGGAACAGGATTCCATTGTTGGGACAACTATCCAATCAGGTATCAAGGCTTACTTACTATAAGTTATATTAGTTAAGAAAGTATGGTATTGGTGTAGGCAGAAACAAACACACTTCTGGAACACAGAGATAGGCTTGTGTGTGAAGAAGTGACAAAATGTGTGGCACAGGTGGCATTACAAATTATGTGGAAAAGATAAACCGGTTTCAATACATTGCAGTGGAACAACTGGTTATCTATATAAAAATAAATAGACCTATGTCCCAGCGTCACACTATGTGCAAAAAGAAATTCTAATGAATCAATAACTTAAATGTACCAAAGCAAAACTTTACAACTTGTAGAATAAAATATAAGAGCCTATTTTAATGATGCTTGGGTAGAAAAAACTTCTTAAACAGGATACAAAGATTATAAATTCTACAAGGGAAAAAGGTTAGTAGATTTAACTGCCTTAAAACTTAATCTTATATTCTAAAAATATACACACAAAAAATTTAAAGGGTCTTCCCTGGTGGTGCAGTGGTTAAGAATCCGCCTGCCAATGCAGGGGACGTGGGTTTGAGCCCCAGGAAGATCCCACATGCCGTGGAGCAACTAAGCTTGCACGCCACAACTACTGAGCCTGCACTCGAGAGCCTGTGAGCCACAGCTACTGAGCCCGTGTGCCACAGCTACTGAAGCCCGCACGCCTAGAGCCCATGCTCCACAACAAGAGAAGCCACAGCAATGAGAAGCCTGTGCACCGCAACTAGAGAAAACCCGCGTGCAACAACAAAGACCCAACGCAGCCAAAAATAAATTTAAAAAATAAAATAAAATAAAATAAAAAGACTGGATGCTAGCAGACAATAAAGCAATCCATCAAAAGTCTCAGGGAAAATTTTTTAAAAATTTAAAAGAGCTTTGTTCTTGGAGAAGATATCTATTAGTATACAACTGTCAAATGATTAGTATTCAGAATTTATAAAGAACTCCTAAAATTAATGAGAAAAAAGAAAAGCAGACCATTAGAAAAATTTGAAAAGCATAAGAGCAGGCCATTCACACAAAAAATCCAAAAAGAAAAAAACTAAACTTCACAAGGAATCAGGGATGTATAGTTTAAATATATATATACAATTTTTCAGGTCACAGATTAGCAAAAGTCTTTAAGTCTGACAAAACAAAGTTTTGGAGAAGCCATGGAGAAATGGAAATCCTCTGTAGTGCTTATGAGTTTGTAAATTGGGACAAATATACTATAGAGCATTTTGATAGCAACAAGCAAAGTAAATATGCATTAATGTGTGTATCCTTCAATCAAGCAGCTCTACTTCTGGGTACATAATGCAGATAATTTTTGCATGTCTGTGCCAGAAACCTATTACAAGAATTTTCATTGTCTTATTGTTTTTTAATAACAAAAAAAATGTTTTAAAATATCCATTAACAGAAGAATGGACAAATAAATAGTGGTGTGGTAATACTGAATACAACAATTAAAATAGTTACATAACTTAACATGGACAAATCTCAAAAACTGAAAGCTAAGTTTTTTTGTTTTTTGTTTTTGTGGTACGCGGGCCTCTCACTGCCGTGGCCTCTCCCGTTGTGGAGCACAGGCTCTGGACACGCAGGCTCAGCGGCCATGGCCCACGGGCCCAGCTGCTCTGTGGCATGTGGGATCCCCCCAGACCAGGGCACGAACCCATGTCCCCTGCATTGGCAGGCAGACTCTCAACCACTGCGCCACCAGGGAAGCCCCAAAAGCTAAGTTTAAAAAGTAAATGGCCTAGCAATGAATTCAGTAAACCTGCAAAACAAAGTCATATAACTGTCTATGGATATATTTCATTTTAGTATTGATATAAAACATGGATAGAATGATAAATACCAAATTCAAGAAAGCAACTACTGCTCAGGAGAAAGGAATTGGGATGAGAGAGACATGCATGAGGGGACTTTAGCACTACCTGTAATGCTTTAGTATGTACAAATATTCTGAGGCAAATAAATCAAGATATTAGGATTTGATAAAGCATCAAAAGGCAAAATGAAATGGGTATGACAAACCATCAAAACAAGAAGTCAGGTAGGGAGATAGAATCAGGATGTGTTTTAGCATGAAACCCAGAAAACATGAAGCAATTTCTGATGGAAAACGGGAAGTGAAACCAGGAAAAATTCTCTGAGGTGTGGAAACAGTACCACAGGCTTTTTGTGTAGGTTACATGTGACATCTGATAAGTGAAGGTTCCCTTTGCTCTCACACTCACAGAGATAAGGTGATAAGGTGCTAGAAGATCTTGCAATAGGTCTTGTAATTTTTAAGATCTTTGTAATTTTGCCAACTTCGGGGGAATTTCATGATCAGGGCATATTATGACACCTGGGAATGCCTGGGAAATGCTAGTATCAGACATTTGTGGTTGCTGCCTGCATGCAATCTATTGTTGATATGAAAAATGTCAAAGCCTCACCCACATAGCGACTAGGAAATTGGGAGAAACAACCCATTATTATTCCATCAAAACAACCATGGCAAGTAGGGAGGCCAATTGACCATGTGTCACTAAAATTGTCCAGGACCATTTCAGATTACTTGAATTCAGACAGAAAGAGTATACTTTAAGGAAATGTGTACACAATTCACGAAGCTCATTATCATACTCCTCTTTACAGCTGTGAGACATTGCACACAGCAAAGTGCCTCCATGAACTGTTCCACCTCTTATGGTATCAGCTTGAAGGCCTGAGTTATTTGTGTCATGTGAAAAAGGCCTAGGAAATATTGTATCCCAACTATCTCTTGCTTATCTCTTCTCCAAATAATCTCTTCCTGCAGTGCACATGGTGAAAGCCTCTCCCAGAGAGAGTAAAGAGATTGGGAGATGAGTTAAGTCATTTATTTTTCCATTCCATCATGAAAGAGTCCAACACGACTGCTTTCAACAAGCAGCCAATTGGTCATGTGACCACTAAGCAGTCCTCATTCTCTCTCAGCACATCTGAATTTATTCACGAAGGCAGAAAGCATCATCAAAAGCCTTGGATGAGGCTATGTGAAATTCAATAGGCCTGACGATGCTTCCGAAAATCCTTCGTATATGTGTAAGCTGCATATGCATTCTTCAGGATAACCTGTAATAGACAGGAAGTATTGACATTCATGAAGCAATGGTCCATTCTGCCTCCCCAAAAGGGCTGACTTCAAAGCCACGATCACCTACAGAGACCAGAAAGACCCAGAAAATGTGAAGTGGTATTACTGATGCTCTCACAATGCCTCCAACTCTGTATCTAAACATCTCTGATTCTCAGTAGATATAATTTAAAGTGGTTTTTCAGGGACTTTTCTGGTGGCGCAGCGGTTAAGAATCCACCTGCCAATGCAGGGGACACGGGTTCGATCCCTGGTCCAGGAAGATCCCACGTGCTGCGGAGCAACTAAGCCCATGTGCCACAACTACTGAGCCTGCGCTCTAGAGCCTGCGTGCCACAACTACTGAAGCCCACGTGCCTAGAGCCCATGCTCTGCAACAAGAGAAGCCACCGCAGTGAGAAGCCTGTGCACCGCAATGAAGAGTTGCCACTGCTCAGTGCAATTAGAGAATGCCTGTATGCAGGAACGAAGACCCAACGCAGCCAAAAATAAAAGAAATAAATTTATTTTTTAAAAATTGGTTTTTCAGATAATATTTCAGGAATTTTGGTATCTTCAGCACACTTTCTATCCTCCTCAGTATGCCACTCACCCATGAAATGTTGCTGCTTTCAAGGGTCAAATGTTCTTGAAGACTGAGCCTGCCTTCCAGATAAAAACTTTTTTTACATTTGTCCTACCTCATGTAATCTCTATTTCATAATCAGGCTGTGAAATCCCAGCTGCTTCCTTGAGTGACTTTTCAGCTGGTCCTAAAAGAAAATCTGTATTTCTGACAGTTGATTGCTTACTTGGCAATCTCTTGTCCTTATGTTTCATAGCAATGGGAAATACCACTAAAAAGATGGTCATTTTCCTCATGCAGAGGTGAAAATCCACATTTAGAATAAGAAAATCCCTAAGCATCCCCATGAATATGAATGCTTACCCATAATATATTCCCATCAAACATTCTGGGGCAAATATTATCTGATATGCTGTTTGTTTCTGTGACACTTTGGACCCGTTCAATAGCCATAGTTTCTGAGTTAGTAAGAATTGATAGAGTTGCTTTTAGATTTCGAAATAAGTTCTTAGACCTTAAAGTCTCCTTGCCCACAGCAAAGGCAGATGACAAACTCTATCTGGGAGGCAACAAAGCGAAGAGTCTACTGTAAATTAAATAAGATAAAGTATGCACCCCCAATTCTTAAATAGTATACAATTTTCTATTCTCTGTTTAAACTACAAGCTCAGGAACAAACCTATCCCTAAATTTCTTTGTTACCACCCAGGAGCACAGGAAATAAAAACGTATTGTCTGGGAGATAACCAGTCTAGTGTGGCAGTAAAATTCAGTATGGACAACTTTAAGCATAATGACTCTAGACAGAGTGAATAGTTAGCTATTAAAGAGTTTTTCTTTAAATTCTTGAGAAAGAAGATTGGTGGATATAAAAATAATCTGGGAAAATCTTGTTTATACTCAGTAAGAAAATCTGGTCTTTCCTCAACCAAATTTTAGGAGTTTACTTTGGATTCCCCAAATTTAAAATTTTACTTTATATTGATTATTGTGAACTGGTTATTGTTTTATGTGTAGACTGAATTATTACAGCCAGTTCTCTGTCTTATGCATAGAACAATAAAATGGAACCCTACCCCTGCCCTAGGAGGAAGTATCTCAGACATCACTTGGGGGATAGCTGAGTATCTATCTTTCTCATGTATGATCTCTTATTCACAGCAAGGTAGTATGAAAGCCAATGTCTGTAGAATTGTAGGTGTTAAATTGGGAGTATTTAATATGGATTTAAATTGTTATTTGTTAAGGAGTTTAAAGTAGAAATTGGCCCAGAACATATATTGTGATTCCCTTTTATGAGATTAGATTGATACATGTCTTAATTCACAACAGATGAAAAACTATTTGGAGTATATGCTAATGCTTCACATATGAATGCACATGCACACTCTGTGTATACAAATTCACCATTAGAACACAGCATCATATATACATACATAATCACCAAAACATTCAGTCAAGTCTATGTTGTCTTTTTTTTTTTTTTTTTTTTTTTTTTTTTTTTTCCCATTGCGGAGCACAGGCTCCGGATGCACAGGCCCAGTGGCCATGGCTCACGGGCCCAGCCTCTCCGCGGCATGTGGGATCTTCCCAGACCGGGGCACGAACCCGTATCCCCTGCATCGGCAGGCGGACTCTCAACCACTGCGCCACCAGGGAAGCCCTATGTTGTCTTTTTAAGTCAAAGATATAAGGACAAGCCATGACATAAGTATTATGATAAGAATTTAGAGACACCCATTTTCCAGTTCAAGACAGTAACTTAGAAAGATCCTGAATTCCATTGTAGTACTATTTACAATAGCCAGGTCATGGAAGCAACCTAAATGCCCATCGACAGACAAATGAAAAAAGAAGATGTAGTACATATATACAATGGAATATTACTCAGCCATAAAAAAGGAACGAAACTGAGTCATTTGTAGAGATGTGGATGGACCCAGAGACTGTTGTACAGAGTGAAGAAAGTCAGAAAGAGAAAAATAAATATCGTATATTAACGCATATATGTGGAATCTAGAAAAATGGTACAGATGAACCGGTTTGCAAGGCAGAAATAGAGACACAGTTGTAGAGAACAAGCATATGGACACCAAAGGGGGAAGGCCAGGGGGCAGGGTGGTGGTGGTCAGATGAATTGGGAGACTGCGATTGACATATATACACTAATATGTATAAAATAGATAACTAATAAGAACCTGCTGTATAAAATAAAATAAAATGAGTCTTAAAAAAAAAATAGAAAGATCCTGAACTCACCTTCTCCCATGAACACCCTGAATCTACAGCTACAATAAGGAACAACTTCCTTGAAAAAAAAAAAAAAAAAAAAAAAGCTAAAAGCTAGATGATCAACTCCTACACAATAGATAAGCAAGAAAAAAAAACAAACATTAAAGTATGTAGGACAGGCTGAGATATAATGTCACCATAAACCCCACCGCCAGTGCAGTGACACACAATTAGGAGGGAACTAAAAACCCAGAGCTTCTCCTGGAAAAGCAAAGGGTTTGAACTCCACACAGGGCACTCCCACTTTTAAGTCCTGCAACTGAGAGATGAGCCCCCAAAACATCAATATTTGAAAGCCAACAGGGCTCATATTCGGAGACTCTCAAGGCTATAGGCAACTGAGAAATGGCTCTTAAAGGGCTTGCATGCTCAGACTCACTCACCCCAAAACCAGTGCAGAGGCAACTGATTGAAAGGATCCCAGACTTTATGTGAAACAGGCTTATTTGCTTATCTTAAAGTGTCAGACTGAGGGACAGGCATCTAATTTAACAAACACACACGGGCCTGCTGGGGTATGCTCTGGGACAGAGGCTGGCAGGCATCATTTTACACGTTCTCTGTGTCTCTCTCCAACCTTGCTGGCGTCTCCCAGAAAGGAGTTTATACCCTCATCTGGCACCCTGATTTTTGCAGCAACTGCTAAGGGACACCTCTAGATGACCTGGTTTTAGTGGCAGGTGGGGCTTATGCTCACGGGTCCCACGGGCTGTAACCAACAGAGAAACAGTTTTCAACCAGTTACCACCCACAGGGCACAGCAAAAGACAACAGACCCGGGAGCCCAGTCTTTCTTGAAAGAGGTCTATGAGCTTGTCTTCATAGCTGTACTCAGATGGACAGGCTTCTAATTAAACAGAAGTCTAAGAGCTGACTGTAATCCTTTCCAGAGACCTCTGAGGGTAGGTGCTGTCTTCGTGCTTTTCCTCTGCTGTGCTCCAGAGCGCCAGTATCGCCTGTATGGGAGCTTACACGGGCATCTGGTTTCCCTTATTTATGCAACTGCCACCCAGGAGACACCCCTCGATCACCTGGCTCTGGTGACCAGGAGAGCTTGTGTTCCTGGGCCCCAAAGGACTGTAACTACCACAGAGACAGTTCTTAGATGGCTACCATCCCCAGGACACTGCCCAGACAGAAGACTATAACACACCACCAGTGTTTCTGTGAAAGGGGCTAATTTGCTTGTCCTGGAGCTTTGGCATGTGGGACAGGGATCTAGTTTGGCACACATCTAGGGATCCACCAATACACTCTCGTGATGGAGGCCAGTGGACACCATCTTTGCGTTCTCCCTCTGCCTTGCTCCAGAGTTCTGGCGTCTCCTGGGAAGGAGCTTGTACACTTCATAATTTTCAACTATTTCATTTTGGAAGTACTTTATCCGGCTCTTCTTTTTGCTTGCTCCTCAGACTTATGAAGAACATGAGGTAACCCATATTTTAATAATATCCTCTATTAAATAATTTTATTTATAATAGTGACTTTAAGTTAGTAACCTAAAATGATACCACCAAACGGAAAAATTCAGAGAATCTTTAGAGTGATTAATATTGGGTTATGAGTGAAAATAATGACACTTAAACTTTACTGTAATAGCTGATTTTTTGAGTCTAAAATCTGCAGTAATAAAAATATTAATTATTATGATAGAACAATATATTACTTTTTGAATGTGAAACATTTTTTACATCTTTTTTTCTCATTTGAAATTTATAAGTTAACAGTACCTATTTTCGTTGCTTCCAACTTTGCAATATTTGCCCCTTTCCGTAATTTTGCAAAAATTAGCTACACTCATGTTTGTTAAATGGTCTTTCTGATGACAATGTGGAAAATAGATTCCAATGATTAGACCATATTATACTAGAGGGCAGTTGTTCTACTCCTCTTTATGAAGTGAATTACAAGGTATTTGCTAGAATGACTTCAGATGTCTGTCCTTCTTGCAAAAAGATGACGCTGAACTCATACAACTCAATAGCAAACAAACAATCCACTTAAAAAATGGGCAGAGAACCTGAATAGACATTTTTCAAAGAAGCTGTACAGATGGTCAACAGGTACATGAAATGGTGCACAACATCACTCATCATCAGGGAAATGCAAATCAAAACCATACACCTCACACTTGTTAGAAAGGCTTTAATTTTAAAACACACAAACACACACACACAAGAAATGATGAGTATTGGTGAGGATATGGAGAAAAGGGAACACTTGCACGCTGCTGATGGGAATGTAATTTGATGGAGTCACTATGGAAAACAGTGTGGGGGCTCCTCAAAAAATTAAAAATATAGCTATCATATGATACAGCAATTCCACTTCTTCTGGGTATTTATCTGAAGAAAATAAAAACTCTAACTTGAAAATATATATGCAACCCTCTGTTCATTGCAGCATTATTTACAATAGCCAAGACACAAAAACAACCACCTAAGTGTTCATCGGTGGATGAATGGATAAAGAAAATGTATATTTATATAATGTAATATTATTAAACCATAAAATATAAGAAAATCTTGCCATCTGTGACAACATGGTTGGAACTTGAGGCCTTATGCTAGGTGAAATAAGTCAAACAGAGTAAGACAAAATACAGCAAAACAAAAATAAAACAAAACAAACAGACAAAAAATGAGCTCATAGATACAGAAAACAGATTGGTGGTTGCCAGAGGAGAGGTAGGGGAGAGTAAGAGAGTGAATGAATGGATGAAAAGTACAAACTTACAGTTATAAAATAAATAAGTGCTGGGGATGTAATGTGCAGCATGGTGACTATAGTTACTAATATTGTATCGCATATTTGAAAGTTGCCAAGAGAGAAAATCTTAAAAACTCTCATCACAAGAAAAAAAAATTTGTGTGGTGACAGTCATTTACTAGACTTACTATGGAGATTATTTCACAATATATGCAAATATGGAATACTTATGTTGTATACCTGAAACTAATATAATGTTATATGTCAATATTACATCAACTTAAAAAAAAAAGATTAGCACTTCAGTTTCTGCCTCCTTTTGGTCATTCTCCAATGATTTTAAGTAGTTTTGAAATATGTTGCCCAGAGTTATAATTGTTATCTGCAGGAGGGCTGGTCTGATACAGGATTCTATGATATTTCTAAAAAGAGAACAGAGCCCTAAGTATGATTTTCTTTTAATTTATTCTGCTTGCAGTTCATAGTGATTAAGTCTATGCTAGATGTCTCTCATCAGTTTTGGAAATTTTTCAGCCATTATCTCCTCAAATTTTCTTTGTATGTTATTCTATCTTTCCTCCTTTAAAAACAAACAAACAAACAAAAAACCTCTAAATATCAGGTCTTTGACTGTGTCCCATATGACTCCTTTATTTTTTTTCTGATTTTAATCCTTTTTCTCTCTCTCTGCTTCAGTCTGAATATTTTCTTCTGACCTATCTTCTGCTTCACTAATTCTTTCAGTGTCTAAATGGCTATTAAGTTATACATTAATCATCTAATTTCTATTATCATATTTTTCAGTCATAGAATTTCCTTTTGATTCTCTTTATAGTTCCCAGTTTCCTGTCATGTTCCTCATTTTATCATGTGTTTCTTAAAAACATTAATAATCATTATTTTAATTTTAAACTATATAATCACATCAATATTTGAATCTCTCATGTGTCTGTTTCTGCTGTCTATTTTTTATCTTGGATTTTGGTCAAGTCTTGCAATTTTGTGTACTTACATGTTTTTACTTCAGTCTGAAAATACATGTTTTAAAAATTTAAAGCTAATTTGAGGTCATTTATATATAATAATACAGATAATTTGATGAACATTAACATTTACTAAAGAAGATTTCTATTTCTGGACACACGCCCAGGATGTAGATCTTTTGGTCCCCAATCTGTACTGTTTACCAGGGCCCCTCCTCCTTTTTGAGCCTGCCAAAACATTTTCTTAGCTTCTAAGCCTCTCAGCTGCTGCATTCAGGTTGGCAAATGCCTCAAGGAAAAGAATGAGCCAAATGTCATAACACATCTCTTGGTTTCTTTTATGTTCAGACTCTTGACCCTGAAAGCCCTCGGTAATGCTCAGTAAAATAAATTGCTCAGATTTTTAGTCATAGTTGATAGGAAGTTTGGTGCAAAGAAGGTGCTGTGCTATTCCAAGATCTAAACTCAAGGGTTAGATATTCTGGCATAACATTTTAAAACCTCTTTCTGAAATTTTGCAATCCAGAAAAAAATTTTTGTAATCTTGCCTTTAATATATGTCACTGGTTTATGTCTTAGCTAATGCATATTACTTGGTTATAAAAACAATACAAATTTAGATGTAATGTGATGTTCAAATTAATCACTATATATATAAATATATAAATATATATCTTTATAGCTTCCCAGATAATCAAAGGAATCGTATTTGGCAAATATTCATCTTAATGCTGCATTTGATTCTATTCCGTATCTCTTTGGTTTCATGTGAAATCAGATCAAGTAGTCATTCATTTAAGATACATGTGAATGCTTATTATATACCAGAAACTCTACTAGATAATGGTTAGTTAAGACCACAGGGAGAAATGTCAGGAGGGATAAAGAGAGGCAGAAGCTGAAATTTAATATATTTAATTTGTGCAGCTAAATAATCCTTATAACACTATTCCTCCTTACCACAGTTCCTATTAAATTTAGAGCAACCATAGTAGAAACATTGTATTAAGGTATTTGAGTAATTGAATACTGTTTATTTATGTGTGACCATCATTTTTTTATGGTGCTTATTCCAATTCATCAATTATTTTCTAACAGTAAAGAGAGAATCAAAATACTCCTTACTACACAAAATTTTAGAATGTAGTTTTGTGGATTTGAGGGGTAGGAGGAAGGTGGAAATTAATGCTTTCATATTGCTTTCAATGGAAAATATAAATACTATATTAAATAATAGTTTATGCATTTTGAATTCCCTTTAACAGATATCAAATGATATTTTTTAATTTTAATTTTATTTTTAAATGATAAAAATTTATTGTTTTGTAAATTGAACATCAAAACCTCTTTTAAATTAAATTTAAATAAGTGAATCGAACACAAATGGAGAGAAATCACAGCAACTCTATTAACAGAAAGGGAATGAATTCTGGAATCTATTGATTTTTAGAAAAATAGTGCTGAGTAGTAGCTGGACAGCACTCTGGGCACTTTCATTTCAGCATCTTCCCAGAAGTCCTTGCAAAAGTCATTTATTTCAATGCATGCATGTTCACAAGAACTTCTAGAGATGAACTACTTTTCTCTTCCTGCTTGTATTACACAATGAACCATTGTACTTGTATCATCTTACCTTATCCACTCTCTTTTTCCGTTCCTCATTATTATTCACCAAGTCAGATTCCATTCCTTTTCAGAGACTGCCAAGTTATCCACTCCATTCTCACGTGTGTCAAGCAGTCTTCATGCCAATTTATAGTCTTCTCCTCTTTATTACAACTCTAAATTTCCATAGGGTGAAGTCTAAAGAAGATATGAGCTTTGTTTTTTGTATAGTTTTAATAGCATAAAATACTTTTATAACGTTCATGTCAGAGCCTACTCTAATACTTGCATTATAGTCTAATATACATAGCAACATATTATTCTTTATTTGTCTAGGAATATTATTTCAACGAAATTTCACTGAATAAAGAGTTTTTAATATGTTAGTTCTTCTACCATAAAAGTTAGAGACACTTTTCAGAGACTTACTAAGGGCTCTTGCTTAATAAATTAGTCTTCAATGAAGGTATATCGCAAAAATATCTCAAAGTGTCTGGCAGAAGTATGAATTAATAAAGCACATAAACTTAGTCTGGATTATATCATGACAGAATAAATTTGAAAGTCATTTATTCTTTGTATTTTGGAGTATTCAAACTTTATCTGATAAGCTATGCTTGCTCTCTTATCTTCAAATACTCACTACCAAGTTGCAGAACATGGATGCTTCCAAGTCTTCCATTTTAATTTTCCAGCTTAAAACACTGACAGACTGAGTTATGAGCATGTTTTCCCCTGATGTCATGATTACCATTATTATTCTGCAGTTTTCTCTTCTAAACCTCTGTTTAGTTTCTAATTGAATAAAAATTATACATTTTTTAATCTACTTGAAATTTACATTTTAGGGGATTATTCTGCATTATTAGCTGGATATTCAATACCCTTGTACTAATAATAAATGAAACAAATGACAAATTTTACTTTTTCCTTCAGAAAAGTTCTTCCTAGCTATTGTTTGATCACTCATGGATATCATCTTCACACAAATTGTTACTGAGTAATCATGTGGTTTTATGTATTAATCCTGTGTTTTGGCATTTAAAGATCTAAGTCCTTCATGTGCTGCTATCATTTGACTAATGTACTTTTGATGAGATTATAATTAAAGAAATAGATTTCCCTTAGCTCTCATTTAGTCTCTAAATTTAAGTCCCTGTATCATCCCAAAACCAAGATATTTTTTACATCTTCTCCATTTTCCTGTGGCAGCCACATATACTTTAAATCAAATTTGGAGACCTTTATAGCAAAACCTAATTTTTCTCATTAAGTCAGGTAGATATGAGTATACATTAATTTTTATTGAATTTAATTTTTAGATGATTTTTAAAGTAAGGTCATTAAATCTCCTAAATGGGATCAAATTGCTGAAATTATATGACGGTCTGACATATGTCTAGTGGATGAGATAATTTAAATATTTTCATTTTTTATATCTGAGGTTTTGGTTCCTCATTACTTCTAATTTTCCCTTTGAGAGAAAAAGTATTGAGGTTTGCTAAAGTGTTGCCTTCTCTCCTATGTAATTCTCTCATATTCATGTAATTCTCTCATATTCATGCAATCAGTGTGATCTTTTCTCCATAATTTTCTCCATGGTGGAGCACAATGAAGAAGAATTGGGCCCCTAATATCCACTTGTTTTCTCTGACACTATGGCACTATGGAGTGCTATTCCTTCCCAGGGAATAACTCCAGCCAATAAAATGATGATGATGACAAAAATGACAATGACTGCAACCACAATTTAGTGAATACCTTCCATGTATCAGACACTAAGTGATTTACATAAATTATATCATAAAATCTTCTCAACAATACTTACTTTAAAAGGTAGATTGCTATTCTTATTATACAGTTGAGAAGCCTGAGGCTCAGAGAAGTTAAATGATTTGCCCAGCGTCACATAGCTAGTAAGTGTAGGGCCAAGATTGGAACCCAGCATCCATCTGGCCCTAAAGCACATTGTCTCTCCTTTATTTTGGTGGTTTTCCAACTTGAACCATTGTCACAATCTGCTGGGGGTCACTTTTTTCAATGCAAATAATCATGCATTCTAATTTAACTGTGGGCTTTGCCTAGACAGATGGTTGAGGCAGGAGCAAGGAGTTCTCTTTTCCAGGGTTTTTAGGAGATGCTTTCTTTATTCTTGGGTTACCCCTGGGAAAACATTAAGATTTTTCCAGGAGGTGTGAGGCATAGGTAGCTTTAGGTGAATCATTTTCCATTCTAGATTTTCTAAAATTGCTCTGTTTGCCTTATTCCCTCTCACAGAAGAAAAGCATACTTTACCAATCCCCAATCTTAGTATGGTACTTTCCCACACACTATAAAATCTAAGACCAAAGAATTTTTTAAAATGGAATACGTTAGGTGTTGATAAAGTGAATGACTTTTATACCTAGGTTAAAAAAATTTTTACAAGTGTAGTCATCTCCAATTCTTTGATTTCAACAAAATTGAGTTGTCAGTTATTTTTAAATGATAGGTTATTGTGTCATTTTTTACCTATAACTTGCATGTTCAAAGAACTAAATTCCTTCTTGTAAAAAATCTTTCATTTCTATCTACTTATTTATGTGAGAAAAGTTTCTTAATCTCTACATATATGAAAATGAAAAATAGAAATTTAATTGGTGATAAACATGTCTCATTCTGCCAATATTATTTTTCCATAGATATATGAAAATAAAACTTATATAGCTCATTAAAGTATGTGTTTCCAAAAAAATTTAATTATGAAAATTTCTAAAATATTGTTTAGTTCAATCGTGAATAATAGGTATAATAAATAAACAGCCCAGAAAAAAATTGTTATAATCCACAGTCTACAGTTATAAGAAATTAAAAAATGATAATACAAGTCATCTTTTTAAATTGAAGTTAGTTGACAAAATATTGTTTTAGTCTCAGATGTACAGCAAAGTAATTCAGTTATACATACATATATGTATATATCTATATTCTTTTTTTGATTCTTTTCCATTATAATTTATTACAAGATATTGAATATAGTTCCCCGTGCTATATAGTAAATCCTTTTTGTTTATCTACTTTATATATGGTAGTGTGCATCAGTTAATCCCATACTCTTGATTTATCCCTCCCCCTCCTCTTCCCCTTTGGTAACCATAGATTTGTTTTCTAAGTCTGTGAGTCTGTTCCTATTTTGTAAATAAGTTCATTTGTACTATTTTTTAAGATTCCACATGTAAGTGATATCATATAATGTTTATCTTTCTCTGTCTGACTTATTTCACTTAGAATGATAATATCTAGGTTCATCCATGTTGCTGCAAATGGCATTATTTCATTACTTTTTATGGCTGAGTAATGTTCCATTGTGTGTGTGTGTGTGTATGTGTGTGTGTGTGTGTGTATCATATCTTTATCCATTCATCTGTTGATGAACACTTAGGTTGTTTCCATGTCTTGGCTATTATAAATAGTGCTGCTATGAACATTGGGGTGCGTGTATCCTTTTGAATTAGAGCTTTTGTCTTTTCTAGATATATGCCCAGGAGTGGGATTGCTGGATCATTTTTTTGTCTGTACAGTCATCCCTCAGTATTCACAGTTAATTTGTTCCAGGACCTGCCACAGATACCAAAATCTGCAGATGATTAAGTCCCATAGTCAGTCCTCCATATCCATGATTCTGTATCCATGAATTCAAACAAATAAGGATCATGTAGAACTGTAGTGTTTATTGAAAAAAGTCCATGTGTAAGTCAAGCACAGAATTCAAACCCATGTTGTTCAAGGGTCAGTTGTATTTGCTAAAGTTTAGTGATAGCACTAAATGAAGAAAAAATTCATGGAAACTTTAAGGTCTATGCTCCAGACACTTATACTTGTTTAGAAGAAAAGGCATTTAATTTTAAAATTAATCCAAGGACATGTCAGAAACTCAGTGAAGAGGGTATTGTGTACAATATAGCTACCATTTTTGGCACTGCTATGTTTTAATCATTTTAGCCTTAAAGTTGCCATGATCACAATCACTGACACTGGATCAACCACCACCACTTTTATGTACATGTTACCAAAAAGTACAAAGCCACTTAACAATTTGAGCAGTATTTACTTTTATCTGTCTGCTGTGTCATCAGGAGAAGAACAACTCTGCCTAAAATCTCCTAAATTACTCTGGTCATAGGCAATGATATTAATATTGAAAAACATATATTGACATTTTCAAATTGTACCAAACTATTTTCCAAAAAGGCTTTATTCCTCTTTACTCACTTCAAAAGCACATTGTGCTATTAAGAAAACAAAAACTCTACCAAAAGGACAGTCTTTATTCAAAACTAAGAAGTTAAAACTAAATGTAAAGGACTTGAGGACAAAGTTAGCTTTGCTGAAATTAAATGCTCTGTATCAGAAATAGCTGTTATTTCAAAGTATTTTCCTTTTATTATTAAAGATTGTGTCCAAATCATTGAAAATTTATGCCCTTAGTAAGACTAAGAATCAAGTAGTTTCTTGAAGAATAAAATATAGAAAACCTAGGTACTTCATTCTAATTCCTAAAACTTACTTTTTTTTTTTTTAAGATGTTGGGGGTAGGAGTTTTTATTAATTAATTTATTTATTTTTGCTGTGTTGCGTCTTCATTTCTGTGTGAGGGCTTTCTCTAGTTGTGGCAAGCGGGGGCCACTCTTCATCACGGTGCGTGGGCCTCTCACTATCGCGGCCTCTTGTTGCGGAGCACAGGCTCCAGACGCGCAGGCTCAGTAGTCGTGGCTCACGGGTCCAGTCGCTCCGCGGCATGTGGGATCCTCCCAGACCAGGGCTCGAACCCGTGTCCCCTGCATTAACAGGCAGATTCTCAACCACTGCGCCACCAGGGAAGCCCAAAACTTACTTTTTAAAATAATGTTCATATTTAGTAAGTGCTATTATATGGTTAAACTCACTTTGTTTATTTAATCATATTGTCACATCAGAGAAAAATTGTGACAGCGGAGTTAAACGTACAAGAAAGACTTTATTCAAGACTATTGCAATAGGAGTCAACACTACTGCAATAGGACAGAGAGACTAAATTCAACTTCTTTGAAACAAAGCACAGGAGCGTTTTCAAGCATTGGGGTGAGCTATGGAAAAATACAGGCAGAGGTTAACAGGGAGGCTGATCAACTGATTAGGCCATCTGTGTTTGAACATTGGTGTTTATAGAAGTTAGATTTTTACCCTTCTACAGAGACTGAGATGTAGGGACCTAGTCTTTCTTGATGATTACATTTCCAAAGGATGGCTCCCAAGTCCTTGAGAAAGACATTGCTGGGTTGTAAAACAGGCAAGAGGCTGGAAAAAGATTTACATCTCAGAGATAGAAAAAAGAATTTACAATTGCAAGTTTGCTAAAATAAATGCTCTAAGAAAAGGGCAGTTAGGGGCCTATAGTCAGGAAGAAATCTGTCTAAAGCTTAGTCAAACTGAGGGGAACAGTAATACTCTCTTGGTCAATCATCAAAAAGGTGATTTTGGCTGTTGAAAAAATCCAGCAATAAGATGGCTCTTCTTTATCTGTAACCATGCGTATGTCAATTGTCTTAGGACAGGGTGAACAAGGTGATTTATCTGGTGGAGCCTGGGAATTCTTGCCAGTTAAAATTGGTGATGTAGCTATAACATGCCTCTGTGACCAACTCACTGTAATAGATCTCACCATGAGTAAAAACAGGGACTCTTGTTACAGAGGTGCTTTATATGCTCTCAAGCATATGATGGTTACAGACCTGGAAGTAAAGCACATACTGGCAATCCAGGAATGTTGGCTTGCCAGGATGTGAAGACAAAGAAACCTGAACCTGAGATATCCAGACCCCTTTCTCAATGCACACCCTCCTGCTATTACTATGCTTTAATTTTTGCCTGTGATAAAGCTGTTTTGTGACTGTGAGCTGAGTCTAGTGAACTCTTTCAGCAATTGAACACTTAGGGTAATTACCATGTAATTCATACAGGTATTATATGCTTATACATTTTGATTCATATATAGAAACTGTCTCATGTAAATTAAAGAGAGATTACTCATTTTAATTAATAGAATTTATCTTTCAAAAGATTTTGATCATGGTAGTTAATAAATGGTTTGTCAAATTTGGACCGTCTATATATGGATTGATTTCTGCACATAGACTCCAAAATGTGTATGTATTAAGGCCTAAAAATTTGAGACTGAGTTTTATAAACTAGAGACCTCCAGGCCAAATTTAGAGATTTTACATATAAATCCTGATTGCCTCCTTCATTTGAAAAATTGGAAGATCTGTCCAAGTGAATATTGCCACCTAGCATATTGGCTTCCCTCTTTATACCAGGCATGGCATTTTCTGTCTACCATAGTCCACACTTAGCCTACTTCACACATTTATATTACCAGCCTAGCTTAGAACCATATGGCAACTGATATAATGCCATTCAAAGAATATCTGAAAGAGGTGGGGAATTTTAGACTAGAGAAAAGAAGCCACAGGAATGACATGATCACTTTCCTCAAATATTTCGAATACTTTTACATGGAAGATGTAATAAAAATATTTTTGTGTTACCCCATTAAAAATTCTGATACCTTAAATCTCTACAGAACCTTATCTCATTTATTCTTCATGTCTATAAGAAGTGCCAAAATACTTAAATCCATTTTATAGATGAGAAAACTCAAAAAGATTAAGGAGCTTGTCTATGATCACAAAACTGGGAAAGGTAGAGAGCTGGGAACTGGACCCAAGTCCTTTGATCTCAAGGCCAACTAGCAGACACAAATCCAAATGTTTAGGGACCAGACAAATAACACAAATATGTGAAGGAGCAGGGAGCGACAGTGGGGAATAGTGGGGCCTGTGGAACATTGGAGAATACCTGCATCAATTAAAATTTAACATAAAACAAAAACAATGATGGGCGAAAACATATTTGCCTTTGGATATGGACTGGAACCATGGGTCTTGAATTTCTGTCTTCTACTATATGCTGCCGAGAATGAATGGACTGGAACCATGAGTCCTGAACCTCTGTTTTCTACTGTATGCTGCCTAGATGTTACTCCATAGCAGAACAGTCTAAAATTGAGTTTACTGTTGCTATAGGTACTTAAACTACGTAGGGATGCTGTATGAGGTAACAGACTCACAATGAATTGAATTAGGAGACTTTTAAAACTTTCCTGACTCTAAAATCCTATGAGTAATTTTTTTTTTTTTTTAATATAATTTTTTTTTTATTAGTTTCTGCTTTATAACAAAGTGAATCAGTCATACATATACATCTGTTCCCACATCCCCTCCCTCATGCATCTCCCTCCCTCCCACCCTCCCTATCCCTCCCCTCCAGGCAGTCACAAAGCACCGAGCTGATCTCCCTGTGCTCTGCGGCTGCTTCCCACTATCTATCTAGCCTACGTTTGGTAGTGTATATATGTCCATGCCTCTCTTTCGCTTTGTCACAGCTTACCCTTCCCCCTCCCCATAACCTCAAGTCCATTCTCAAGTAGGTCTGTGTCTTTATTCCCGTTTTACCCCTAGGTTCTTCATGACATTTTTTTTTCTTATATTCCATATATATGTGTTAGCATACGGTATTTGTCTTTCTCTTTCTGACTTACTTCACTCTGTATGACAGACTCTAGGTCTATCCACCTCATTACAAAAAGCTCAGTTTCGTTTCTTTTTATGGCTGAGTAATATTCCATTGTATATATGTGCCACATCTTCTTTATCCATTCATCCGATGATGGACACTTAGGTTGTTTCCAGCTCCGGGCTATTGTGAATAGAGCTGCAATGAACATTTTGGTACATGTCTCTTTTTGAATTATGGTTTTCTCTGGGTATATGCCTAGTAGTGGGATTGCTGGATCATATGGTAGTTCTATTTTTAGTTTTTTAAGGAACCTCCATACTGTTCTCCATAGTGGCTGTACCAATTCACATTCCCACCAGCAGTGCAAGAGTGTTCCCTTTTCTCCACACCCTCTCCAGCATTTATTGTTTCTAGATTTCTTGATGATGGCCATTCTGACTGGTGTGAGATGATATCTCATTGTAGTTTTGATTTGCATTTCTCTAATGATTAATGATGTTGAGCATTCTTTCATGTGTTTGTTGGCAGTCTGTATATCTTCTTTGGAGAAATGCCTATTTAAGTCTTCTGCCCATTTTTGGATTGGGTTGTTTGTTTTTTTGTTATTGAGCTGCATGAGCTGTTTATAAATTTTGGAGATTAATCCTTTGTCAGTTGCTTCATTTGCAAATATTTTCTCCCATTCTGAGGGTTGTCTTTTGGTCTTGTTTATGGTTTCCTTTGCTGTGCAAAAGCTTTGAAGTTTCATTAGGTCCCATGTGTTTATCTTTGTTTTTATTTCCATTTCTCTAGGAGGTGGGTCCAAAAGGATCTTGCTGTGATTTATGTCATAGAGTGTTCTACCTATGTTTTCCTCTAAGAGTTTGATAGTTTCTGGCCTTACATTTAAGTCTTTAATCCATTTTGAGCTTATTTTTGTGTATGGTGTTAGGGAATGATCTAATCTCATACTTTTACATGTCCCTGTCCAGTTTTCCCAGCACCACTTATTGAAGAGGCTGTCCTTTCTCCACTGTACAGTCCTGCCTCCTTTATCAAAGATAAGTTGGCCATATGTGCGTGGGTTTATCTCTGGGCTTTCTATCCTGATCCACTGATCTATCTTTCTGTCTTTATGCCAGTACCACACTGTCTTAATTACTGTAGCTTTGTAGTATAGTCTGAAGTCAGGGAGCCTGATTCCTCCAGCTCCTTTTTTCGTTCTCAAGATTGCTTTGGCTATTCGGGGTCTTTTGTTTTTCCAAACAAATTTTGAAATTTTTTGTTCTAGTTCTGTGAAAAATGCCAGTAGTAGTTTGATAGGGATTGCATTGAATCTGTAGATTGCTTTGGGTAGTAGAGTCATTTTCACAATATTGATTCTTCCAATCCAGGAGCATGGTATATCTCTCCATCTGTTTGTATCATCTTTAATTTCTTTCATCAGTGTCTTATAATTTTCTGCATACAGGTCTTTTGTCTCCTTAGGTAGGTTTATTCCTAGATATTTTATTCTTTTTGTTGCGATGGTAAATGGGAGTGTTTTCTTGATTTCATTTTCAGATTTTTCATCATTAGTGTACAGGAATGCCAGAGATTTCTGTACATTAATTTTGTAACCTGCTACTTTACCAAATTCATTGATTAGCTCTAGTAGTTTTTCGGTAGCATCTTTAGGATTCTCTATGTATAGTATCATGTCATCTGCAAACAATGACAGCTTTACTTCTTCTTTTCCGATTTGGATTCCTTTTATTTCCTTTTCTTCTCTGATTGCTGTGGCTAAAACTTCCAAAACTAGGTTGAATAAGAGTGGTGAGAGTGGGCAACCTTGTCTTGTTCCTGATCTTAGTGGAAATGGTTTCAGTTTTTCACCATTGAGGACAATGTTGGCTGTGGGTTTGTCATATATGGCCTTTATTATGTTGAGGAAAGTTCCCTCTATGCCTACTTTCTGCAGGGTTTTTATCATAAATGGGTGTTGAATTTTGTCGAAAGCTTTCTCTGCATCTATTGAGATGATCATATGGTTTTTCTCCTTCAACTTGTTAATATGGTGTATCACATTGATTGATTTGCGTATATTGAAGAATCCTTGCATTCCTGGAATAAACCCCACTTGATCATGGTGTATGATCCTTTTAATGTGCTGTTGGATTCTGTTTGCTAGTATTTTGTTGAGGATTTTTGCATCTATGTTCATCAGTGATATTGGCCTGTAGTTTTCTTTCTTTGTGACATCCTTGCCTGGTTTTGGTATCAAGGTGATGGTGGCCTCGTAGAATGAGTTTGGGAGTGTTCCTTCCTCTGAAATTGTTTGGAAGAGTTTGAGAAGGATGGGTGTTAGCTCTTCTCTAAATGTTTGATAGAATTCGCCTGTGAAGCCATCTGGTCCTGGGCTTTTGTTTGATGGAAGATTTTTAATCACAGTTTCAATTTCAGTGCTTGTGATTGGTCTATTCATATTTTCTATTTCTTCCTGAGTCAGTCTTGGCAGGTTGTGCATTTCTAAGAATTTGTCCATTTCTTCCAGGTTGTCCATTTTATTGGCATAGAGTTGCTTGTAGTAATCTCTCATGATCTTTTGTATTTCTGCAGTGTCAGTTGTTACTTCTCCTTTTTCATTTCTAATTCTATTGATTTGAGTCTTCTCCCTTCTTTTCTTGATGAGTCTGGCTAATGGTTTGTCAATTTTGTTTATCTTCTCAAAGAACCAGCTTTTAGTTTGGTTGATCTTTGCTATCGTTTCCTTCATTTCTTTTTCATTTATTTCTGATCTGATCTTTATGATTTCTTTCCTTCTGCTAGCTTTGGGGGTTTTATGTTCTTCTTTCTCTAATTGCTTTAGGTGCAGGGTCAGGTTGTTTACTCGAAATGTTTCCTGTTTCTTAAGGTGGGATTGTATTGCTATAAACTTCCCCCTTAGAACTGCTTTTGCTGCATCCCATAGGTTTTGGGTTGTCGTGTCTCCATTGTCATTTGTTTCTAGGTATTTTTTAATTTCCTCTCTGATTTCTTCAGTGATCACTTCGTTATTGAGTAGTGTATTGTTTAGCCTCCATGTGTTTGTATTTTTTACAGATCTTTTCCTGTAATTGATGTCTAGTCTCATAGCATTGTGGTCGGAAAAGATACTTGATACAATTTCAATTTTCTTAAATTTACCAAGGCTTGATTTGTGACCCAAGATATGATCTATCCTGGAGAATGTTCCATGAGCACTTGAGAAAAATGTGTATTCTGTTGTTTTTGGATGAAATGTCCTATAAATATCAACTAAGTCCATCTTGTTTAATGTATCATTTAAAGCTTGTGTTTCCTTATTTATTTTCATTTTGGACGATCTGTCCATTGGTGAAAGTGGGGTGTTAAAGTCCCCTACTATGATTGTGTTACTGTCGATTTCCCCTTTTATGGCTGTTAGTATTTGCCTTATGTATTGAGGTGCTCCTATGTTGGGTGCATAAATATTTACAATTGTTATATCTTCTTCTTGGATCGATCCCTTGATCATTATGTAGTGTCCTTCTTTGTCTCTTCTAATAGTCTTTATTTTAAAGTCTATTTTGTCTGATATAAGAATTGCTACTCCAGCTTTCTTTTGATTTCCATTTGCATGGAATATCTTTTTCCATCCCCTTACTTTCAATCTGTATGTGTCTCTAGGTCTGAAGTGGGTCTCTTGTAGACAGCATATATATGGGTCTTGTTTTTGTATCCATTCAGCCACTCTGTGTCTTTTGGTGGGAGCATTTAGTCCATTTACATTTAAGGTAATTATTGATATGTATGTTCCTATTCCCATTTCCTTAATTGCTTTGGGTTCGTTATTGTAGGTATATTCCTTCTGTTGTGTTTCTTGCCTAGAGAAGTTCCTTTAGCATTTGTTGTAAAGCTGGTTTGGTGGTGCTGAACTCTCTCAGCTTTTGCTTGTCTGTAAAGGTTTTAATTTCTCCATCAAATCTGAATGAGATCCTTGCTGGGTAGAGTAATCTTGGCTGCAGGTTTCTCTCCTTCATCACTTTAATTATGTCCTGCCACTCCCTTCTGGCTTGTAGAGTTTCTGCTGAGAGATCAGCTGTTAACCTGATGGGGATTCCCTTGTGTGTTATTTGTTGTTTTTCCCTTGCTGCTTTTAATATGATTTCTTTGTGTTTAATTTTTGACAGTTTGATTAATATGTGTCTTGGTGTATTTCTCCTTGGATTTATTCTGTATGGGACTCTCTGTGCCTCCTGGACTTGATTAACTATTTCCTTTCCCATATTGGGGAAGTTTTCAACTATAATCTCTTCAAATATTTTCTCAGTCCCTTTCTTTTTCTCTTCTTCTTCTGGAACCCCTATAATTCGAATGTTGGTGTGTTTAATGTTGTCCCAGAGGTCTCTGAGACTGTCCTCTGTTCTTTTCATTCTTTTTTCTTTATTTTGCTCTGCATCAGTTATTTCCACTATTTTATCTTCCACCTCACTTATCCGTTCTTCTGCCTCAGTTATTCTGCTATTGATCCCATCTAGAGTATTTTTTATTTCATGTATTGTGTTTTTAATCGATGCCTGATTCATCTTTAGTTCTTCTAGGTCCTTGTTAACTGTTTCTTGCATTTTGTCTATTCTATTTCCAAGATTTTGGATCATCTTTACCATCATTATTCTGAATTCTTTTTCAGGTAGACTGCCTATTACCTCTTCATTTGTTAGGTCTGGTAGGTTTTTATCTTGCTCCTTCACCTGCTGTGTGTTTTTCTGTCTTCTCATTTTGTTTATGTTACTGTGTTTGGGGTCTCCTTTTTGCAGGCTGCAGATTCGTAGTTCCCGTTGTTTTTCGTGTCTGACCCCAGTGGCTAAGGTTGTTTCAGTAGGTTGTATAGGCTTCCTGGTGGGGGGGAGTAATGCCTGTGTTCTGGTGGTTGAGGCTCGATCTTGTCTTTCTGGTGGACAGGTCCACGTCTGGTGGTGTGTTTTGGGGTGCCTATGGCCTTATTATGTTTTTAGGTAGCTTCTCTGCTAATGGGTGGAGTTGTGTTCCTGCCTTGCTAGTTGCTTGGCATAGGGTGACCAGCACTGTAGCTTGCTGGTCGTTGACTGAAGCTGGGTGCTGGTGTTGGGATGGAGATCTCTGGGAGATTTTCGCTGCTTGATATTATGTGGAGCTGGGAGGTCTCTTGTGGACCCGTGTCCTGAAGTTGGCTCTCCCACTTCAGAGGCACAGCACTGGCTCCTGGCTGCAGCACCAAGAGCCTTTCATCCACCCAGCTCAGAATAACAGGGAGAAAAAGCAGAAAGAAAGAATTAGTAGAAGAAAGAAAGAGAGAGGGAAAGAAAGGAAGAAGGGAAGAAAGGAAGGAAGGAAGGAAGAAAGAAAGAAAGGAGGGAGGGAGTGAGGAAGGATGGAAAGAAAGAAGGAAAGAAAGGAGGGAGGGAGGGGGCAATGAAAGCAAAAGGAAGAGTGAATGGAAGAAGGGAGGAGGGAGGGAGGAAGGAAAGAAAGAAAGAAAGACAGGAGGGAGGGAGGGAGGAAGGAAAGAAAAAGAAAGTGGAAAGAAGAAGGGTGGGAGGGAGGGAGGAAAGAAAAAGAAAGAAGGAAAGGAAGAGCGGAGGGAGGGAGGGAGGAAGGGAAGGTAGGAACAAAAGAAAGAGCAGGTAAAGTAAAATAGAGTAAAGTATGAAATATAGTAGCGTTATTAAAATTAGAAAGTAATTATTGAAAAAAAAAAAAAAAAAAAAAAAAAAAAAAAAAAAAAAAAGACGGACCGATAGAACCCTGGGACATATGGTGGAAGCAAAGCTATACAGAGAGAATCTTACACAGAAGATTACACATACACATTCACAAAAAGAGAGCAGGGGGAAAAATCAAAAATCTTGCTCTCCAAGCCCACCTCCTCAATTTGGGATAATTCGTTGTAAAAAGAGGAAAAGGGCAAGAAGTCTGAAATCTTGCTCTCTAAGTCCACCTCCTTACTTTGGAATAATTCGTTGTAAAAAGAGGAAAAGGGGGGAAAGTCTTAAATCTTGTCCTCAAAGTCCACTTCCTCAATTTGGGATGATTCGCTGTCCATTCATGCACTCCACAGACGCAGGGCACATCAAATGGACCGTGGAGCTTTAATCCGCTGCCTCCGAGGCTGCACAGAGAGATTTCCCTGACTCTGCTCTCACAGCTCCCGGGTATCAGCCTTGGACCTGGCCCCGCCTCTGTGCGTAGGTCGCCGGAGGGCGTCCGTTCTTCGCTCAGACAGGACGGGTTTAAAGGAGCCGCTGATTCGGGGGCTCTGGCTCACTCATGCAGAGGGGAGGGAGGGGCGCGCAGTGTGGGGCGGGCCTGCGGCGGCAGAGGCCGGCGTGACGTTGCAGCAGCCCGTGGCGCTCCGTGCGCTTTCCCGGGAAAGCCGTCCACGGGTCTCGGGACCCCGGCAGTGGCGGGGTGCACAGGTCCCCCGGAAGGCGGGGCGGACAGTGACCCGCGCTCGCACACAGGCCCCGCGGCTGCGGCGGCAGCGGGCGGCGGCAGGCAGCGGCGGTGGCGGGCCGCGGGGGCGGCGGCGGCAGCGGGCCTCGGCGGCGGCGGCGGCGGGCGGCGGCAGGCGGGCCGCGGCGGCGGGCCGCGGCGGCGGCGGCGGCGGCGGCGGCGGCGGCGGCGGCGGCGGGCCGCGGCGGGCGGCGGCGGGCGGGCCGCCGCGGCGGCGGGCGGCGTCGGGCGGTGGGCGGCGGCGGGCCGCGGCGGCGGCGGGCGGCGGCGGCCCACGCCCGTCTCCGAGGTCCACGCCTTACCCGCGGCTCGCGCCTGTCTCCGGCGCTTCCCTAAGCAGCCCTTTTAATGCCCTCTCCTCGCACACCAGGAAACGAAAGTGAAAGTGAAAAAAGACTCTTGCCTCTTCAGCAACTCCAGACCCTTTCCCCGGACTCCCTCCGGGCTAGCCGTGGTGCTCTAACCCCTTCAGGCTCTCTTCCTGCCGCCAGCCCCAGTCCTCTCCCTGCGCTCCGACTGAAAGCCGATACCCAAGCCTCAGCTCCCAGCCCCGCCCGCCACGGCGGCCGAGCAGAGAAGCCTCTCGGGCTGGTGTGTGCCTGAGGGCACCGATCCTCTGTGCCGGAATCTCTCCGCTTTGCCCTCCACACCCCTGTTGCTGTGCTCTCCTCCGCTACTCCGAAGCTTTCCCCCTCCGCCACCTGCAGTCTCCGCCCGCGAAGGGGCTTGCAGTGTGTCGAAACCTTCCTATGAGTAATTTTTTAAAGAAATGTTTCTAGTAGTTATAAAATATAGGATGACCAAGGTGAAATGTGTATCCTATTTAGTTCCCAAAAGGATTGTGTTATATGCTACTGAACACAGAGGTAAAAGATGTTACACTGACATCTCATGTTTCCTAGCAGTTGTAACACCTTACTTATTCAGCCCCGGAGATGGGCACTGGGTAACTGTACTAATAAAGGTAACACTAGCTGTTATAACAGATAAATCTCAAAATACAGTAAGTCCCCTACATACAAATGAGTTCTGTTCTGAGAGCACGTTTGTAAGTCCAATTTGTTCGTTAAGTCCAACAAAGTTAGCCTAGGTACCCAGCTAACACAATTGGCTATATAGTACTGTACTGTAATAGGTTTATAATATTTTTCACACAAATAATACATAAGAAAACAAACAACAAGTAAAGAAAGTGTTTTTAGTTTTACAGTACAGTACCTTGAAAAAGTACAGTAGTACCATACAACAGCTGGCATACAGGGGCTGGCATCAAGTGAATAGGCAAGAAGAGTTACTGACTGAAGGAGGGAGAAGAGGTGGGAGATGGTACAGCTGGAGGATTGTCAGCAACAGGAGATGGAGGGCAAGCTGCAGTTTCACTCATGCCTGACGTGGATGGAACACATGTTCACATCTTTGAAAGTGTGCAACTTAAATGTTCGTATGTAGGGGACTTACTGTATTAGTTTTCAAACACAACAGAAGTTTATTTCTCCTTCAGATGACTTCCAAAATGGGAGGTCCTACATGGTGGTGGCCCTTGCCCTAGTAGTGATTCAAGGACTCAGTTTCCTTCCTTTCTTTCCTTGTCTGTGTGTAGTCCAAAGGTTGCCCTGGAGATCATCTCCTCTCCAACCACCAAAAGGTGAAAAGAATACAAAGAATATTGCACCTAGGAAGTTTTTATGTGCCATATCTGGAAGTAATGCTCAACACTCTTGCCCATATTCCACTGGCCAAAACTCACATGGCACACCTAATGCAAGAGAGGGTGGCAACTGTAGTCTGACTGTGTGCCTAAGAGGAAGAGGAAATGGGTTTGGTGAATAGCTAGTCAATTTCTGTCACAGCAATGCTCAGGCTTATTTTAGGCTAAGCATAGATTGCCAAACTTTTAAAATCTACACAATCAAAAGAGCTCACCTTTGCATAAAGTTATTTATACTTGTCAACATGGTTTTGCATTCAGTATTGCAGGTGATCCTCACAATCATCCTCTATGAGTGAACTAATCCTCTATTTGCCTCCTAATTTCTGAGCTATGATGGGAATTTAGGCACGTGACCTCTACAGTCAGAGATATTTGGTTTCAAATCCCACTTCAACCACTTACTAACAGTGGGTGAATTATATTACTTCTCTGAATCTATCATTTCCTCTGTAAAATGATTATAATAGAAATAATGTCTAATATTGAACAATTATCATGTGTCAGATACTGATTTTAATGATCTCATTTAATCCTAAACACAATTCAATGAGAAAGTTCTGTCATTATCCCCATTCTACAGATGAGGAAACCAAGGTACAGAAAGTTAAGTGACTTGGGGGTCACAGTAGCTAGGGATCAGTAGAGCCAGGATTTTAAGCTAAGCCTGTCAAACTCTCAATCTCTGAGGGCCAATGCTCTTAACCACTTTGATATTCTCTTTTTAGTAGAATACATATTTTGCAAGGTTGCAAAAGGATCAAATTTTTAAAATAAAGGAAAATATGAATGAATGAATGAATGAATGAATGAGTGAGTGAATGAATCCTCATTTGTCTTATAATGTGACCAAGTGGGACTAAACAAATAAAGATATTTGAGCCCCGTCACCTCATCAGAATCTTCATAATTCAAAAAGTAAATAGCCCTGATAGAGAAGTACAAAAATATTCATGTGTCTTTCTGACTTTTACTAGGTAGTTCTACTGTTAGCATAAGTGATTAATAACATAACTAGTGAAAGAAATTTGGTTAGCATTCTTTTTTCTGTCTATCTAACTCCTTTTTCAAGGTACATGGTGACATTTTGTGCTGGTCTTTAAGAAATATGTCAAATACACTAACATTAACTTGTATTTTTAAGAAGAAACACTTCTTAGCAACTTTATAAATTTGTTATAGAAACACCCATTCAGAGCAAAACATGACAGTCAGTGCTGCAGTAGCAGTGATGATTATAAATTATTTGCCTACAAAATGTGACTCTGCAACCTTGAAATGGTGCCACCAGGGTATATTATACATATGGCACTGATGCCCACAAAAAGATTTGTAATTACCAAGCACATGTTACAGGGTATAACTTCTTGCTGTGGGAGAAATAAAAAAATCTTGTGTCTCTTAGCTCAAGCATGGCTCATATCACTTTAATGTGTGACAAAGGTACCATATACTCAATTTTACATGTTACCTCTGAATGTCAAGCAATACCCTGGAAATGTCTGGTGGAATATGTGTGCAAACCCCAAACAGGAGGTATATCACTCAGGACAAATGTTTCTAGGTATCATTCCCAGAGAAAAGGCTGTTACATTTCCTTGGGGAATGAACTAAACTTTTTAGTTTCAAGAAGCAAAGCTAAAAATAAAAATGCTCCTGGAGAATAAGTCAGGAATAGGTAGCACTTAAGGACTTTGAGTATGTTTAAAGACAAGGCACTGTTTAACAAAAGATAATGAGATGTCCTTATTCTTGATAGTCTGAGGGCAAATGGAAAAGATATTCAGAAATCTTCATAATCTGGGGCCCTAGAACTCATATCTGTGGGGAATCATGTCACTGTGTTCTGATATCAATTGAATCTGTGACTAATTCCATAGTGCCTGCCTCATAAAGGTGCCCTGAAGGGATGAAAAAGTTAAGCTTCTCAAACACTTCCTTTACTCTTTCTGGAGAAGCCAAGATGGTTGCTAAACCTCCCAATTTAAGAGACGCTAACTTCCATCTTCAAATGGATCATTATGCACAAATAATCTTCCCTCTTCATCCTCAAATTTCCCCCTCAGTCCACTTCTACGTGGTCCTAGGTGTATGGAGTTCTCACCATCAATCTGAATTAAATAGATCAAAGACAGAACTGCACAGATTCTCTCACCTTTACCAGTTCCTCTCTTAAACTTGCATTTCTGAGTTGTCATTTTATAATGCAAGATAGGAAAGATAAAATGTTAACCTTAGAACATAAAATGAGAAAATGAATATAATAAAAAGTTTTCATTCCATCCATTCATGCCACAAATATTTATTATGTGCTTACCGTGGACCATGAGTACTGCTCTTGCTGCTGGGGATGTAGCTAAGAAATAGAGCGTGCCTCTGGCTTCATGCAGCTCTCAGTCTGCGGGGAGAGAGAGAACAAAATTACAATCTGATGTGCTAAGTGCTTTGAAAGTACAGGGAAAAGGGGCAGAGACGGATGCAATGGTGGGGGGAAGATCTCACTGAATAGGTGCATTTTGACATGAACCATCAAAAAGGAAAAGTACTTCAGGATGAGGGATGAACCAATATGAAGATTCTAAGTGTAAAGAGCTTGTCACGTTCAAGCAGCAAAAAAGAAAGTCAGTGTGACTGGAGCTGAGTGAGGTGGGGGGTCAGGGAGGGTGGTGAAAGATGAGTTGAGAGAGAGCAAAGATTAGATGGCAGAGCGAATATTAATTATCTTCTTCTATGAAGCTGGTCTTTAGTTTTCTCTGTCTCCTCTTTGTAGAGATCTCTGGTCTTTTTGTGACCACAACTACTGTTTGCTATGTGCTTTATACAACAGGGTAAAAATATCTCAGCCTGAAGAGAAAAGATAAAGCGCTAAAAAAAGACAGCCTGAAGCTATAAACCAGAACTATAGAACCATTACTACAGAGTGTCTACCAGAGAGCCAGCTAAGGAGTCTTATGGTAAAGAGAGTCATTTTGGGTTTACACTACACTGCTAAATATTTGGAAAATGAACTATTATTCTACTTCTGTATTTGGCACTCAAATATGTATGCTTTAAAATTACTTTAAGGGCTTCCCTGGTGGTGCAGTGGTTGAGAATCTGCCTGCTAATGCAGGGGACACAGGTTCGAGCCCTGGTGTGGGAGGATCCCACATGCCATGGAGCAACTAGGCCCATGTGCCACAATGACTGAGCCTGCGCGTCTGGAGCCTGTGCGTCTGGAGCCTGTGCTCCACAACAAGAGAGACCGCCATAGTGAGAGGCCCGCGCACCGCGATGAGGAGTGGCCCCGCTTGCCACAACTAGAGAAAACCCTCGCACAGAAACGAAAACCCAACACAGCTAAAATAAAATAAATAAATAATTTAAAATTACTTTAACCTTTCAAACAGAAATAGCCTAATGCCCTTCAAAAGAAATTATATTACCACAAATATGCATTTACAAAGTGTGTTTTCTTCCCACATTCTCTATCAGATTAAGTGAAGTCTTTAAAAGGTGACTCATGAAAATGTACATAGTGATGCTAAACCTTCTGCTGCCCTTTCTGATCAGAAAGACAATGCAGCCATATGCCAAACAGGATGGTCTCCAAATGATGGTGCCTCTAAATACATCCAACCCCTTTTCTAGGTGAAGATTAAAATCAGCACAGTGTAACTCTTTTGGTTTCTTATTTTGGAACATACACAGAACTAGTCCATAAATGTACCTCATTTTCATAACTGCATTACCTATAGAAGCATCATAAACATTTTGGGAAATGACATTTTTCCTCAAACCTTTAGACTTAATGGACATTTTAGAATAGAAGAAAATTGAAACTTCAAGTTGTGTCCTTACTAAAAACATCTCCCTTTAATGAAAAAGTACCCTATAAAGCTAATGTTTTTCTATTACCCTGTACAGTTCCTTTCTCAATTTTTTAAAACCTAAAACTTCTAGGTTATAAGATTGCTATATAGTAAAAAAAAGGCACCCAACTGGGAGCCTTGCTCTAATCTTGGTACTATCACTTACTGATGGTTAATCTTGGGCAAGACACTAACTGCATCCTATAAAACTGTGAAGATTTGTTCTGCCCTTTTCAAGAGTTGTTGTGAATATATGAATGAATGAATAAATGAATATTTTCCTCTCTGAGATATTTCTAAGAATCCTGGATGACTGGATATGGTTCATTCTTCCTGGTATCTGTTTGTGCTTGAACCATTCTCTTTATGCTTAGCTGTTCATACCCATTCCACTGCCCGAAACATGCTTGGCTGCAGCTCACTCTTCAGGTCAGCTATCCTGAACTGCAACACTTTTCTTTCTTTAATTCTTAACAGCAATTGGCACAGTCTATTATATAATAGTTGCTAATAAAGAAATGGAGTCCAAATATATCAATGATTCAATAATTCCACTTTACAGTATAACATTTGCTAATTAGAAGAAAGATGATGTATTTTTATAGATCTATTAGCTGAATTACCCTAACCACCTTTTCTCTTCATTCATCTATCTACTGCTGATGAATGGGACTGTCTGAAATGATAGAAATGTTCTATATCTGTGCTAATGCCGCAATCACTAGCTTCCTGTGGTTACTGAGCACCTAAAACTGGTGCTGGTGCAACTGAGGAACTAAATTTCTAATTTTATTTAATTTTAATTAATTAAAATTTAAGTAGCTACATGGCTAGTGATTCTTGTATTAAATAGTGCAGAGCTATACGAAAGTCACAAAAATATTTTTAGGGGCAAAGCAAAGTTTTCATGGCCCCTTGGATACTTAAAACCGTTTAGACATGGAACCTGCCTGCCTATGTACGTTGTGAAATTGGCTTCAGGTTAAACTCTTTATCTATAGCCATCAATTCCTTTTTTAAATAATCTACACAGAGCAGACTAACACACCTGCTTATTGGTTTCAAGTACTTTTCCATTGGGGGTTAGCAAAGAAAATGTACCAGGGATGAGATGTTTTTCTGTAGCTAAAGCTTCCATGTTCAGGGAAGACATTTTAAGCATCTTAATGATCACTGATTTTCAGATATGACTTCAAAAAATACTTTGAGATGAATTTTTAGACACAGCCACAAGTGAAAAGAAGTTAAATGATTTTCCAGTGATGCCACAGGGTCGTTGGTCTTCTGGAACTAAGGAAGAAATATTTGAGCCTGGTAGTCAAAGATTATTTTCAAGAGAATTCCATTTTTGTCTTCTTTGGGAGAAAGTCACACATGGAGAGCATTTGAATGTAGGTCTTTGTTACTACATCTTTTCCCCAAAAACAGAGTCAAAATTTAAAAGCTATGGTCTTTTTAGCAAAGCCTACTTCAGAATATAAAAACGCCATGAATGAAAAAAAAAAACAAAGATGGATTAAATACCCTGAGGTCCAGCAAGATACTTAAAAGATAGTAAGAAAACTTTGGTTTGACAAGAGCAAACACAATAAATTTGGGATCAGCTATATAAAGTGTGACCATATTAAAATTCTCCAAACCTAGACATTTTGACAATGAGAAGCGGCACTCTAAGTAATTACACTGGGAATATAGGTGGAAATTGGAACTATTTTGAGTAAACACAGATGTATGATCACCCTAACTTTTTGGAAGAATGTGTTCTAGATCGACATTAATTGTTTGACGGTAGTATGACAGTCCTGTTCTGTAGGACATGTCCTTGTTCCCTTAAAAAACTCATTACTTCATCTCACACCAGTCAGAATGGCCATCAAAAAAATCTACAAACAATAAATGCTGGAAAGGGTGTGGAGAAAAGGGAACCCTCTTGCACTGTTGGTGGGAATGTAAATTGGTACAGCCACTATGGAGAACAGTATGGAGGCTCCTTAAAAAACTAAAAATAGAACTACCATATGATCCAGCAATCCCATTACTGGGCATATACCCTGAGAAAACCATAATTCAAAAAGAGTCATGTACCAAAATGTTCATTGCAGCTCTATTTACAATAGCCAGGACATGGAAGCAATCTAAATGTCCATCAACAGATGAATGGGTAAAGAAGATGTGGCACATATATACAATGGAATATTACTCAGCCATAAAAAAGAAACGAAATTGAGTTATTTGTAGTGAGGTGGATGGACCTAGAGTCTGTCATACAGAGTGAAGTAAGTCAGAAAGAGAAAAACAAGTACCATATGCTAACACATATATATGGAATCTAAAGAAAAAAAATGGTCATGAAGAACCTAGGGGCAAGACAGGAATAAAGACGGAGACCTACTAGAGAATGGACTTGAGGATACGGGGAGGGGGAAGGGTAAGCTGGGACAAAGTGAGAGAATGGCATGGACATATATACACTACCAAATGTAAAATAGATAGCTAGTGGGAAGCAGCCACATAGCACAGGGAGATCAGCTCGGTGCTTTGTGAACACCTAGAGGGGTGGGATAGGGCGGGTGGGAGAGAGGGAGATGCAAGAGGGAAGAGATATGGGGACATATGTATGTGTATAACTGATTCACTTTGTTATAAAGCAGAAACTAACACACCATTGTAAAGCAATTATACTCCAATAAAGATGTTAAAAAATTTTTTTAAAAAAAGCTTATTACTTTCTGAACTACCAGGAATTGGGTTTTTAAGTCAGTAACAGTTTTGAAAGTTCCACTATGCAGCTGTCTTTTTTTTTTTTTTTTTTTGTGGTATGCGGGTCTCTCACTGTTGTGGCCTCTCCCATTGTGGAGCACAGGCTCTGGACACGCAGGCTCAGTGGCCATGGCTCACGGGCCTAGCCGCTCTGCTGCATGTGGGATCTTCCCAGACCGAGGCACGAACCCATGTCCCCTGCATCAGCAGACCAACTCTCAACCACTGCGCCACCAGGGAAGCCCTATGCAGCTGTCTTTTGAGGAATGTCCTTCATAACCCTAAATCTCTGTGTCCAAGTTAGTGATGGAGTCTTCTGATATTATAATACCTGAAACACATCCTCTAGGGCAGGCCAGGACTACATGGAATATTTAGATCAAAGGTTGGTAAACTTTTCTGTAGAGGGCCAGATAGTAAATATTTCACATTTGGTGGTATATGGTCTCTTGTGAAACTAACTAACTCTAGTTGTAATATGAAAGCAGCCATAGGCAACACATAAATGAATGGATGTGGCAGTGTTCCAATAAATACAGGTGGTGGGCTGATTGACCTAGATATACTTTAGCATAAGAGACATAAAAGTCAGTCCATATTAAGGTTCCCTATATTGCCATAGGGCTTTGCCTCACACACTATGCAAGTCCTTCCCTCCCTCTCTTCCTTCCTTCCTTCCTTCCTTCCTTCCTTCCTTTGCTTTTTTCTATCTTTCTCCCTCCCTTCTTTTTTTCTTTCCTTTCTCCTTTCCTTCTATCTTTCCTTTACTTCTTCTTCATTCATTAAGAAAACATTTAATGAGAACAAACTCCACACCAGGCATTAGGATTTAAGAGACAAATAAGATACGATTCTTACTAATTTTTTTTTGATAAATTTCTGACATGATGGGCAAAGGTATGTGATATGGCTTAGTGTTGGAGAAATTGCAGCCCAAGGTTATAGGACAGCTGAAACAGAGACAGCACTAGACCTCACTGATCTGACTCAGTTCACTGCACCATCCTTTACTGCTGCAGCCTGGCATATGCTTGGATGATCAAGAAAAACAGTAAATCAACATCAATCCATTTTTAGAAGCCTCTTTTATAATTTACATTCTATACATAGTAGCATTTCCTCAATCTCTCAAAGATGATTTTTGTTTTTAATAACACTAACATAAAATAAATAATAAATGTTTTATATGGTATTACATTTTTATCAGAAACCACCATAAGTATGTAAAACAATATAATGGCAAAGTAATTAGCACTTCCAACATTTTTATGAGATTCAATTAAATATTCTGTTCTAAGTATACTAATTAGTAAGAACATTTATGCAAGAGTGCTTTGTCTCTCTGCCATTCTATGTTTTTTTTCCTAAATGATATTTATCTTAGAGTTGCATATTTTCCTTAGATCTAATTCCTAAAAATAAAACAAATTATATTTCGATATAAAGTTGAGATTGATCTTTGTAGAAATGATTTAACTTCTGCTTTGCAGTGGTATTAACCATGCTCAGATCACCTTGTCCTCATCCTGTGATTTATCTCATTTAGCATATGAAATGTACTTAAAGTAGCTTCAACATGTTAAGACAGAGATAGAACATCTCCGGCTTACTTCATTTCATTAAACTTGAACATAATTTCTTAAAGAAATCTAATATAACGTCTAGGTCAGGGTACCTTCTTCTAAGTTTTCAAGGTATATTACATCACATACCTCAAAGAATATTACATCATTGTCCTGGCATTCATGGAAATACCTGTAATACAGGATAGAAAATATTTGTTCAACTTACCCTTACTACAAAATTAATTAGGGTATTATACAGAATAAAATGCCAGACTGCATTAATGTCTTCCATAATTCTCATTTGATCTTCATTAAAACCATGTGAATGAGTATGGGGAAATAAAACTTCCTTGGATTTCTCAGTGATCTTGTAAAAAAAAAACAAAAGCAAAACCAAAAAGCTAGCTTTCTGAGACTTCTTTCCATTTAAAAGCAGAGAAAAATTACTTTTCCTCATCCCTCACCTATGGAATGTCCAGCTACTCATGTAGGACAATGGACCTGACTCTTATTGCATTGCTCCAGAGTAAAGACTAGGGAAGGAAGGGATGATGCACTTGTTATTTACTGTGAAGTAATAAGAAATCTGTCTCTGACCCAGAATACCTCGTGTGTAAATTCAGCTCATCTAGTTCACGTCAGAATTTGGATTCAAAATATTTTTAAAGGGATGGAGAAAATAAACGTTCAAAGGGACGTATGTCTAACTCATCTAATATTCCATTAACAGAATGCAGAAAATAATGTATTTACAGGAAGCTATCACCCTGCCCTTACATTCGTTCAAACACATTTCTTTCTGTTTTTAGTTTCATGGACAAAAGGTGGCTATATAATTACCTACCCCGGGAAAACCACAGCCTTTCATTACAATCAAAGTCAATGGGGACTCAGCCAAAGGTTTAGCATATTCCAGGCCCTGTCAATGCTTAAAAAGAAACTGGATAATTCCCATAATTAATATAGAAACTAGAGTTGATTTTCTGCTTTGAAATTACATATTAAACTTAAAAAGTGAGACTGGCACAGTAATGAAAAATTAGATACGTAAGAGAAGTAAACAAATTATTATGTACAGTCAAGAAAATGCTGCTTAAACATTGCAGTCTAGCCAGTCATGATCTGAAGGGATAGTATAGAAACAAGGTTGTCATCGTTTCAAAAATTCATTGTTTAAGTTTCAAAATCAAGTGATCTAATACTTTTAGTTTCTCGTTATTAAAATGAAGCTCTAATTATAAATCTTTACTATGCCCTTGGGAGTTAATTCAGTAGTGACATCATGTATTCATTATATATACTATAATGCTTTATTGCATATTATATTCTGAAAAAATTAATTTTGCTTGTGGAAGGAGACCATGTTTCAAAGTAGTAGGTCAACTCTAGGTCTTTTGAACTGAGTCAACCATATTTCATGATTTTCATCAAGGTTGCCTCATATGTAGAGAAAATGAAGTTCCCAAAAGCAAATCCTATCTAGTCTGAACATATGAAATGTACATGATCCATATCACTAAACATTTAAGAGGTTGTTCCAGAATCAAGTATTTCTATTGCAAAATCTTCTCTCCTTCTTAGTTTAGTTGTGGAGATGAATTAGCTGGTTGTGTATAGGAACTGATCAAATGTATCTGTTCTGGATAATCGTATACATAGTCTTGCTGCTATATTTTCCTTTAAATGCATTCTTGTCACCTTTGACTATCAGAAAGATAAGGAAGGAAGAGAGGAGGGGACAGAAAGAAGGAGACAAAGAAAGAGAGAAAGAGACAACTATGCATGCATGTGCCCTTACTACTAACCCAAACCTTCTTCAGTCCATTCCGGCTGGCATCATTATTGATTTTGTCTGCAGCTGCTGCCTTAATTGAGCTCATCCTGACTAATCAGGACAGATAGGCAGTAGGTGGAGTTGGAACCACTATCTGAGTGATTGAGGTGAGCCCTGAGCATCTGAATGTTCACTGAAAGGGAGCCTGCTTTTACTCATGACCTGTCTTTCAGCCTAGTCTGCATAATTGTATAACCGTTCTTAAAAGGGGTGCTTAAAAAGGAACTGGGCAGTTTCCTTGCCCAGCTCTCTTCAGTTGAAGACTTGCAAAGGGCTGCTCCACTGATAAGCTTTGTGAACCCTCCACTCTGGACAAAGTAAGGGAGGAGCTATTCTTCTGGACAATACCCAACACCCTAGGCACTACCTCGAGGCCACCTTTCAAAGTTGCCACCCACCTGGCTCTACTTTATTCTCCAGGCCTTCTTTTCCAATCCCCTTTATTCCCTTCTTTTCTACCTTAAAAAATATATTAAGTACCTACTTTGTGTCAGTCATTGTGCTAGATACTGGAGAAATCAAGGGGAAAAACTGCCATTCTTGTCTCAAGCAAGTTTGAGATGAGTGAGGAAGACAGGCATTAACCCATCACCAAGCCAATTGCCCTTACCCTGGTCTACCCTGTGCAATGGGAGGCCAGAGAAGAGAGACCTGATTCTGCTTGTGCAGGTGGTGTTGTTAACAAACCAGGTTCTTTTTGCCTGATGCACAGCAAGCCAAAACACTGAGACAATGAGGTTTGCAGAAAAGTAAGGGTTTACTCACAAGGCAGCCAAGCAAGGACAGAGGAGAACTAGTCTCAGATCTGCCTCCCCAAAAGTAAGGGGCTCAGGGTACTTATGATATAAAGAATAAAGCAGCAGGGCAGGTGTGGAAAGCATGGGGAGCGTGGGGAAATGTGATTGGAAAAATGTGTGGTAATCATCATTCTGCACAAGTGTAACTAAGATACAGGCCTCTGCACATTCAAAATGGAGGTGTTTAGGAATATCTGAGGGTGGAGCTTTTGGCTCTCTGAGGTCAAAGGATCACCGAGTGGACCCTTGCTCATGCCTACTTGGAAGGTCAGTGGTCCTATCCAGTCTTAGCTAGCTCAGCTTGAACTAGACACAGCTGATTCCAAGTTCTTGGAAAACAACTCTGGCAAACATTTTATTGTTTAGGCTACACCACCTGGAGGACATGCAAGTCTTAAAACAACCTTGATTATGCCATGGAGCAACTAAGCCCCTGCGCCACAACTACTGAGCCTGCACTCTAGAGCCAGTGAGCCACAACTACTGAGCTCGTGTGCCACAACTACTGAAGCCCACGTGCCTAGAGCCCATGCTTCACAACAAAGACAAGCCACCGCTATGAGAAGCCCAAGCACTGCAACAAAGAGTAGCCCCCCCTCGCCACAACTAGAGAAAGCTGGTGCACAGCAACGAAGACCCAATGCAGCCAAAAATAAATAAATAAATAAATTTATATTAAAAACAAAGAAAAGAAAATGACTGCAGAGATATGAGCAGGGATCAGATTTTTAAAAAATAACTTGATTAGTGAAGACAGGTGACATGGATTTGGCTAATAATTACCCAGTGTTTCAGTGTATCAGGGGTGGATGGAGAGAGGGTAGATGAAGGGAATGTTAACTTCCTAAAATCCCTTTTCTGGCTTCCAGCGGAATGTGGTATATGATCTAAATCTGTTTGGTGACCCCTGAGGCTCCCCATGATCTTTCCTCATCTGGTGCATCCCTGCCTGGCCAACCTTTCCTTGGGTTCTCTAAGGCACTGGGCTCTTTCTCAGAGCTTTTGCACGTGTTTCTCCCTCTTCAAGGGAAACATTTGTGCCTACTTGTCCAGCTTAATGCCCAGCCATACTTTAGATTTCATCTTAAATGTTATTTTATCGAAGAGACTTTCTCAGTTTTTCCAATTTATATTAGCTTTCCTCACCTTTGCACTCTCTGGCCTTGATCTCCTGAGCACTTAGCACAGGTTATAATTATGTGTTTTTTTGTCAAGGGCTGTGTTGTTCAAGATGGTAGCCACTAGTCACATGAGGCTATCAAGCACCTGGACTATGGCTCGTCTGAATTGGGACATGCTGTATGTGTAAAATACACTTTGACAACTTAATACAAAAAGAGAACATAAAATATCTCATTAATAATATTTAATATTGGTTACAGATTGAAATGATTTTGATATATTGTGTTAAATAAAACATTATTAATTTTGCCTTTTTAAAAAAAATGTTGTTACTGGAAGATTTAACATTAATATGATCTTTCTTGTCCTTTCCACTTCTGCCTTGGGACTCCTCCCTCATCCTTTGGTTCTCAGCTTGAATCACTCCCTTCCTCAGGGAAGGTTTCCCTTTAGGACCACCCTGTCCCAGCTGCTTTTGTGCAGTATTCCTCCAGTATCCTGTTTTGTTTTCTTTCAAAGCATTCCCATTTGTGTGACTATTTGATTTATCTGTGGTGCCTCAGCTAGACTGTCAGCATCATGTATGTCTGTTTTCCTTACCACCTATCCTCTTGGCACATACTCAGTATATATACTTGGTGAAAGAAGTAAGCAGTTGAATAAATGAGTCTGGAGCTTGGGAGGCAGGTTGCAGCTGTTAAGTTCAGATTCACACTTGGATAGCACTTTCCTGGGTCAATCCTGAGTACTCTGTGTTCCCTTGCATCAAGAACTTGCATGGGGCTTCCCTGGTGGCGCAGAGGTTGAGAGTCCGCCTGCCGATTCAGGGGACACGGGTTCGTGCCCTGGTCCGGGAGGATCCCACATGCCGCGGAGCGGCTGGGCCCGTGAGCCATGGCCGCTGAGCCTGCGCGTCCGGAGCCTGTGCTCTGCAATGGGAGAGGCCACAACAGTGAGAGGCCTGCGTACCGCAAAAAAAAAAAAAAAAAAAAAAAAAAGAGCTTGCATGATTACCTGCACTTCCAAAACATCCCTTGAGGGGGGTAGGAATAACTATTCACTTCCCTTCCCTGAAGGCCCACCCAGGTACCTCCTGTTTCTTTCCAGCTTGATTTTCTAATGAGCCAAGCTGAATTTTGCAAGTCTTACATGCTGAGAATAAATAACAGGTGATTTGGCAGATTTAGTGAAGGATGAAATAGAATATTTTGGCAATTAATTATCTCAATTTTGAATTTTTTTTTACTTTTCTTTTACACGTAATTCATGAACTATGTCAATGAATTCAAAAATTATTGCAGAATCCAGCCACCCAGAAAGTTCACATTAGAAGACTCAGCATTAGAAATGCTAGAATATAGAAATATAATGAAAGTAGACCCTACATTTTATCATGAATAACTTACATGATTCTCCTATTAACTATTCAATGGATTTTCACTCCTCAAGCTCTTAGCCAGTGTGAGTTATATTCATTTCAAGCTCTGTGATGTTTAATTTGGTTAGTTTTGTCTTTAAATACTAAACAGCTGGTTTTGAAAGCTGAACTTGTTTAACACTCAACAACCAGTTTGAAGAGGGAACTACTGTTTGCTATGCATGGGGTATCTATATTCAATGATAAATCTTGGTTTAAACTTCAATGTGACACTTCAAAAATAAATAGGGAAAACTGCATAATTATCCCAAACACGTGTACTTGCCTGAGCAATAGTTTAACACATGCAAACTGGCTGCAATCTGTACAAAGAATATCTTTAAATGTTTAATGTGGCACTTCATGGATGGAAAAGTTACCATTATAATGTTGTTAAGATTGTAGTTTTTCCCTGTTGGTTGGAAAACAATTCTAATTAGGCCAATGATAATGTTGGGTGCAAATTATCTACAAAAAAGGAAAACGAAAAATCCTGTATTTCTTTTAGCTCACCTAAAAGCAGTGCTCTTTGAAAGTGGGAAAGAGTAACCTTGTGGATGACTCAAACCAATTCAGTATGGTTACCAAAAAAGAAAAAAAAAACTTATTACTAACATTAATGATTGTTCACTATTATCATAAGCAATAATATGTTAAGACTTTTTTTACACTGTCCAAGTCATCTTTGCTCTATGGAATATCTCTTGTTTGTATTTATCTAGATCTCTTCCTCTTCTACCGCAGAAATGAATGCCCTAGGTATTGTGGTGGGCATTGACCTTGAGGGAGTGGGGGTCTAACAGAATTTTTCACCTCTTGTCCATGTGACTGACCCAAGCAATGGGCAGGTGATCCAAGCTGGGACAATGCAATTCCTTTATGGGGACTTTTCAAGGTCAAGTTGCGAAAAGGGAGCCTTTTCCCTCTAGTCATAAGCTCTGGGAGCATGAGTCAGATAAACCCAGGGCTATGTTTTTTGTTGTTGTTGTTGTTTTTGCCACATGGAGAAGATAATCTGAGGGAAGGAAAATGATAGAAAGATTTGAGAGGGAGAACATCCAACTAAAGAGGTCTGAGTCTTTCGTTTCAGGTCCAGAGGTCAGGTCCACATCTGCCTTTTCAGCAGATGGGTTATATGAGCCAATAAATTTCCCATTGTCCATTTTAGCTGGTTCACTGGGTGATTCAGTCACTTGAAACAGGAAACATCATGACATACATCACATTAATAAGGCAGCAACTCAATAAAAAAAATGAAGAGGCCATTACCTTTAGTATCCTTAACTCCAAATACACAAATGTGGCTTTCACCATCATTCTGTTTCTTTCAAATAAGTTTACTTTCCTAAAAAAACAAAAGCTAAAACAAGGAAAAAAACCAAAAAGAAAAACAAAAAATCCTCCACAAGACTTCAATGAAGTAATTAATTGTTGCCATTCTTAATTATGAGAATTTTAATTTAAAAAAATTAAAAAACAGCATTTTATTCAACCTAATCTCTAAAAAGGACCTCCTAATAGGCAATCAGGACTGTCAAAGATAAATATTACATTGTTGATGTAAAGTGGAATTTACATCTGAATATTCTGCTGTGAGTTGTCAGAAGCATTTGTCATGATGTTTTTCAAATCCTATCACCTTGAAGCAGCAGTGTCATCTGTCTTTGCTTATAGCGATTTCCATGCAGTGACATTAAGAACAAACTTAATTGACAGTCAGTAGGAACCCAAGGGCAGCACACATGATCAATTATCTAAACATGCTTGCAGTTACCGGAGAGAATGGAGTTCATGAATCTCATATAGCAAGGTTTTTATGTAAAAAGAGTTTTGTTCTTTGGTGGCATAGAGCTATCACCTGAACCTGAGTTATTTTTATTTCAAATATATATTAAATGAAAGTTCAATAAGCTTTCCCCCTTTTGAAATCTGGGGAACTTTACTGGTGCAAACTAACCCTAAATAGAATTACCAATATTAAGAGTGATAGATAGTTTCTGTCAGCTCTTTTCTGAGTATTACTCTTTTGATAGAAGATTCTTGAAGGCTCCATCCTTTATTCTCACAGGTTCTGTCACTGTACTGTCACAATTACATTTCGGGAAAGGAAGAGTCTCTAGAGTGGAGATTGGATTCTGGCATCATTTTTCCTAGATTCCAAAGTTATTGGATATCAAGTTTTTGCTTTAAGAAGTCATTTGTAATAGAGATAATTAATTTGCTTTACCAAAGTGAGTTATTTTGAAACAAATGATTGATAAGTTGTCTGGGAAGAGCTTGCTTTTTACTTGAAGAATTCTGGATAGTAAGCAACATACTCCAGTCATGAAGGCAGGCTTTGGAGCTTGGAATCAGACAGACTTAGGTTTGAGGTTTGAACCTCAATGCTGCCTTTTACCAGCTGTGTAACCCTAGGCAAGTTTCTCAACTCCTTAATTTCTTCATGTGTAAACTAAGCAATGATAGTACCTCCCTCATAAGATTGTTCTGAGAATTAAATGAGATAATGTTTGAAAAGAGCTCAGCAAAGAACTGAGCACAGAGTAATCATTCAATACATTGTATTCCTTTAAGAATCATTGCATGTTTCTTTCCAAAATTAAGTCTAGATTGATATATGTATCCTGATGAGAACTGGTTCCAATTGTTTGAAGTGTTAAAAGTCCTTTTAAAAGTCCTTTTGGACATGCGTATCCTATAAAATTTGACAACAGTTTAGCAGGACTTAATTTGTGTATATCATAGTTAAGCTTCCTTTCTTCTTTTTATCATTGTTTGGCAGGGTCCCAGAGGTGGTGATAAACAATTTAGAATTTCTGACAGTCTGATAAAACTAGCGCTCATTACAAAATGTACATCTTTATTATAGTTTTGAAAAGTATATTTTATCCTAAATATTTTTATCTCTAAGTTTATATACTTTATGTTTTCATGTATCAATTATTATTACCTATTACCTGTTAGGCACTGTGGTAGGTAATATGGTATGGACCTTGTCCCCAAAGAACAGCCAATCTGGGAGAGGTTTTGATTCGGGCACATATCTAACCACAGTCGCAGTCAGTAAGAGAGAAATGAAAAGTGCTGTGGAAGTTCAGGAGCGGCAGAGATTTACTTTTAGCTGCGGACGTGAAAGAAGGAGCCACTGTTCAGAACAGTAGTCCTCAATCTTGGCTGAATATTAGAATCACCTGAAAAGGTCTAAAAAACAAAAAACAATGTCTGTGCCCTCCCCCAGATCAATTAAATCAGAAACTCTGGGAAAGGGTCCCAGGCAGGCATAAGTAATTTAAATAATCTCCCCACATGATTATAATATCTAACTACTTTTGAGAACAATTTTCCTAGAAGTAGAAGCAGTAGTTTAGCTGACTGATTGAAATAGGGGTTGGTGGAATTTCCAGGTGGAAACATTAATGCCCACAAAGTCAAGAACATGAGATGGAGCAGAGCACGTGGAGAACAGGGAGTGACATGGTCTGGTTGGAGTGTAAAGAGTGTTCATGTTTTAAGGCTGTGTTGGGACCAAATTATAGGGAAATATGAATTTAGTGTTACAAGCATTTAGCTGTTATTTTGTAAGACAAAAAGAACCATAATGACATGATCAGATTTGTATTTTAGGGAAACAATGTGAGTAATCTATGATATGTCATCCTGTTGATCACTGTTTGATTTGGCATCCTTACTGTCTTCTTCCTGATAGAAACATGACTTTGTTTAGGTATCCCAGACATTGCTCACATGACTTGAGGGAATATGACTCTCTCTGCCTTCCTCCTGGAATGGATTCTTGTTAGTTTAAGTAACTAATAAGTAATGAATAGTTTTCACCTGGCAACTCTTTAGACCCCAGAAGCAGGCTTGTGAGTGAAATTGGCTCAGTCAGATGGAAGGGAAGGATTTATTTTCAATGAGAACATGCTTTCTTCCTCCTGCTAGAACAAGGACTATTGTTTTAATTTTCACATTAAGAATCTTTGTCCACGAAGAAAATTAGACTTAGGATGAAACAATAGAGCACAGAGGTTGAAAGAGCCTAAGTCCTTGTTGATATCATTGGGCTGTGGATTAGGTTCTACTCTCCTCTCCCTCCCTTTCCTCCATACTGCCCCTGTACTTGCAGTTGCACAAGGTAATAATTTCCTTATTGTTTAAGACAGTTTGAGAAACAGTTTCTGTTAAACAACCAGAATCACCCTCATGGATCCAAGGGAGCTGGGTGGAAAGGGATAATAATGTATTCAAGGTTTCAAATTGATCAGGAGAATGATGGTACCATTAATAGAAATAGCAATGTGGGAAAGAGGAGCAAATAGTGGGTTTTTGTCATGTGTTTGAGGGGCTGCTGGGAAGTAGGTACAAACGTCCGGTAGACTTTTGAATATGCTGCTTTGAGATTCAGAAGACAGGATGAGACAAAAGAAACATATTTGAGAGACAACTGTATACATATCTGGAATTTTAAAAAGTAAGTGAGAATCCCAAGACAGAGATTGGAAAAGCTTGGCCTTACCTACCTGCGTCTACAAAATCAATTCACATTTGCATTTATGTTCTTGTTATGGTATCTTACCTCTTCCTCACCTGCCTAAGCAGGAACTTAGCTGTGGATCACTGTGGGAACGATTTCTGGGAGTCCCTAGAGGGAGAATCATACAGAATGCCAAGTCTTCTGACCCTAGAAGCTTAAGGGCTAGAGTGATCCTAGTCCTACAAGGTGAGTCGGCTCTTTATCAGACTTCTGTGGTTTGTCAGTTGAACCTCAATGCAATTTTGTACAGAGTTTCACAAAAACTCTAGGAATTCTTTCATATTCTAGGCCTTACCTTCTCTTGAAACTGCAGTTTTTCTTAAAAATGGATTCTTCAGGTTTTAGCCTGTGCCCCTTCAATCACAGTGCTTCACACTCAGTCCAAGGGTCTAAATCAACCAAAGAAGCCAAACTATTTCTTCCAGTTTTCCCTTCTTTTCCCCCAATCCCTTCTCCATCAAAAGAGTCTCCTTTTCTTAACAGTTATAGAACAAATATTCATTCATATAAGTCACTACAAATAGATACAGGGTGCTGGGGGTTAATTAGGGAGAAGAAAGTGTCTGATATTAACAGCTGATTGTACAGGAGTAATCAGCTTCCAAGGTGACCCCAAGTGATCCCTGCCTCTTGTAGTCCCTCCCACGTTATATCAGGGATGGACTGTGTGACCAGAGCATATGGCAGAAGTGGTAGTATGTCACTTCCAAGATCAGGTTATAAAAGACTGTGGCTTCCATCTTAGGTTTTAAAAGTTAGGAAATGATTGGGGAGTAGAGACATGGAAACAATATGTGCAGTTGTTTTTTGAATAGTTTGTTAGTTGTAATTTCAGGGAAATTAAATTTAGGGAAAACAGGGTAAAATTAAAAATATATATTATTTTCATTTAAAAGTTTAATTTTGTATTATTTTATTATATTTGTGTTGTGTTGGAATTGAACTACTTAAGCTATTCTATTTTGCATTTGAAAGCAGACACAAAGTAGTCCTACCCCAAAACATATATAGATATGAATTATGTATGTTTCATAGATATGAACATACTATATATGAATTAATGAGGTATAAATCAATAAGGCTGTAAGATATTAAGGGTATGTCTTTTAAAAAATTAATTAATTAATTATATTTATATATTTGGCTGCATTGGGTCTTCATTGCTGTGTGCAGGCTTTCTCTAGTTGCGCCAAGCAGGGGCTACTCTTCGTTGTTGTGCGCGGGTTTCTCATGGGTGGCTTCTCTTGTTGTGGAGCACAGGCTCTAGGCGCGCTGGCTTCAGTAGTTGTGGCGCATGGGCTTAGTTGCTCCACCGCACGTGGGATCTTCCTGGACCAGGGCTCAAACCCGTGTCCCCTGCATTGGCAAGTGGATTCTTAACCACTGCACCACCAGGGAAGTCCCAAGGTGTAGTATCTTTAATGCGTATTCCAATGTTCATTACAACGAAGACTTCATTACATAGTCTCACTGTTTTTAAGGAATAAAATGGTGGATATTACAAGAGTTACTAAAGGCTTTAGAGAAAATATCTTGAACATTCATCTGAAAGAGTACTGGTCAAGTATTTTGAAGAATGTCCTCTGATGTGGTTTTATATGGTGTTTTTCTCATGATTGGACTGGAGTTGTAGGTTTTGGGGAGGAAAACCACAGGTGAAAATTACCCTTCTCATCATACCATATCAAGAATATAGCTATTAACTACTGATGTTAATGTTGAACATTCATTTTTAGGGATTTCCATTTGTTCAGTCTTCAGGACTGTGTAATCAGAGACTCATATATTGATGGGGATGCTAGAGCCTAGAAAGTAGGAGATTTTGATTGGAGTTACACCCAGGCTGAGGGCTATCTGGAGGGTGCTGAATCATGGAGGAAAGAAGAAAATGTTTGACTAAATGTTACCACAGAGAAGATGCAGCTGCTGTGGGACCACCACCCACCCCTGAGGCAGAGCAAAGGACGGAGAAATACCTGGCTTCTCCCATTCTCTGAAGCTCCAGCCATTCACTATCTCCCACTGGCTGAGCCTATGTGGATGCCAGTTGACAAGAGAGGGAGGGAAATGTAATGGTCCTAGTAGGCAGGACAGAGCAGGAGAAGGACAGAGTATGGCTCTAAGCCTCAAACAGGGAAAAGACTGGTACTGCTTGTAAAGGGATGTGGTTTGTGCCATAAAATAAGGGTGAACAATTTATGATGGAGCCAAAGAAAAAGATTAATTTCCACTGGGGTGAGAGTGCAGCTGATAATGGCCTATAGAGAACAATGTGTTTACAAATGAATGAGAGCTGATTTGGGAACAAAAAGAGCAAATCAGATTATAAATACAGCTGCCACTAAATTTTAAGGAGCTTGATTATATCATTAGAAGGAGGTTTTAAGTCTGCAAATTTAATTTATGTGTAAGGAAAAGTATAGAAATTTTATATGGAATATAGTAATAAATTGGATGGAGATTTGTAAATATCCAGAAGAACAACCTTAGGAAGTGACCTCTATGTTCTGTCTCTGTGGCATTATGTTGAACTTGATTTCACCTTCAAGAGAAATTCCCACTAAATCTGAAACCATTGTTTCTTCATTTGGGAAATGGAGTTTATATAACTTTCATATAGCTCATTCACACTAATTACATTTTAAATAAGAAATAATGTGAGAACAAACTCACTACTAATGCCAGACTTCAGACTAGTATAGACCATGATTCCAGCTCTAAAATGATCATGTGGTCTTAGATACAAAACTGTATTTATCTCTATAAATAAATATGAACTCCATTCACCTTGAATTCAGCTGAGCTATCTTTGGCAACTAGCACCTAGGGAAGACTGTAGCTTTTCGGTTTAGGTATTTTTTTATTTTTTATTTTATTTTTTATATATTTTTATATATTTTATATATATTTATTTTTATTTTTTATTTTTTATTTTTTTATTTGATTTTAGTCATGGGACATATTATCTCTCTAAATATAGAAAGTAAGCACGGCAATAATCCTTTTTATGTGATTTACCTATATTTTTGTGATCACTGAGTAAGTCTGGCTTATACATGATTCTAATGAAGAGCTGCTTAAGATTCATTGTGTATTTTACATCTACAAAGAAGAAAATTGCTCATCTACTCATATTCTTAGATCCTATGGAAGAGGGGCACCTTGCCTCCCAAATACCAAACACTGCAGCCAATTCTACCAGAACTTCATTCTTTGGGTATAGAACAATTTTTTCTTTAAAAATACCTATAGGACCTATCACGCCTTAGATAATTGTTATCCTTCCTTACCTGAAACTTATGAATATCATTTAAATACTTTCTGAGGAAGATAATGAAAATTGAGAAATGTACATGGAATAGTAGGAGAGGGGGGAAATACAGCTGGTGGAAAGAAAGGGTCTTACTTCGTTAAAAAAAAAAAAAGGCAAAGAATTTCAAATCCTTCAATTTGGCTTAAGACCAGTCTTGCAAATGTTCTTTTGAAACATGATTTTCTGATTGTGAATTGCCTTCACATCATACAATAACAATTGGAATTTTAAAATAATTATTATCTTAATAGCTAATATCAGAATCCTCTTAGGAGGGAATTATCTTTACTAGAAAAATTCCTTGATCAATGCCTATGCTAGAAGAAAGGCCCACAGGCCTGGACATGGGTGGGTCTCAAGGCTTCTGAGCAGAGAGCTGAATTGTTCTGCTTAACCAAAGGAGTTTTTGTAGCTCCTAGAACTGTAGAACAAGGAAGAATTAGAAGATAGAACTAGTTGATAATGGCTTTATGGTCTGTAATGTGATCACTCTTGTTGACCTCCAATTCTCCAGTAAGATCTACTAAACTCATAATTATATATGTGTATTTAGTGAAAACAAGTGATGGGAGTTTCATGTCTGGGGTGATGTAGCATAAATAGAAACAGTGTCTCCACTTGTGGGGATCCAGAAGCCAGAAGAACCCATGAACAGGGATGCTGCAAGAGAATTTTCAGAAATCTTGAGGTGCACTCTGAACTTGTACCAGCTAGGGAAATGGTGAAGGAGTGTGTGTGTGTATGGAGGTAGGGGTGTTGAGTTAAACTAACTTGGCTCAGAATGGCACAGGGGACCCCAACTGCCATCTGGGTTTCACTGCTTGCAAGTTATGACTGTCCTGGCCACTCCTTCTACACACTCTAACTAGGAGAAAGACAAAAGAAAGAAGGTGAAAGAAAGTGCAGCATAGGTCTGAATCTGAAGGAGCTAAGGTGTCAAGGGCTAATGTGGGCAGTTGAGGACAGAAAATCAATAGCATGAGTCAAAGGTTGTGGCCACTGGCTCTCTTCAGAATTCGACTGTACTTGAACTTAATACTCTGCTTCTCATGCTTTTCACATTTTTCTGCATGCCTTTTCCCCCAAGTCACTGGTTTGTTGATTGTTCATGCAGGTTACTTGAAAATAATAATAACCATGTGAACAGTAATACTTTATTTTGTACAGATAGCTTCTTATAATTTGCTAAACATTTTACAATCATCTCCTTTGAACTTTACAGTAACTTTGAGGATACATAGGATTTTATTATTATTGTCATTTACAAATAAAGAAAGTAAATTTCAGACAGGTCAAGTACTTACTCTCAGTCGCACAATTAGCAAGGGTTGAAGTTTTTTTTAATAGCTTTAGTGAGGTATAATTGACATAAAATAAATTGCACATATTGAAAATGTGCAATTTGATTAACTTTGACATATGTATACACCAGTGAAACAATCACTTCAATTAACATAGTGAATATATCCATCACCCCCAGAAGTTTCTTAGTTTTACTTTATAATCTCTCCCTCCCGACCCTTCTGCATTACCCCAACTCCCATTTCCAGGCAACCACTGATCTGATTTCTGTCTCTATATATTAGTTTGCATTTCCCAGAATTTTATATAAATTAAATCATACAGTATATGTTCCTTTTTGTCTGTCTTCATCACTCAATATATATATTTTGAGATTCATCCAAATTGTATGAACATCGATAGTTCATTTCTTTAATTACTGAGTTGTATTCCATTGTATGAATACACACAAGTTGTATATCCACTCACATGTTGAAAGACATTTTGGTTGTTTCCAGCTTTTGGCTATTCCAAATAAATCTGCTATGGACATTCATGTACAAGTCTATGTATGAACGTATTCTTTCCTTTCTCTTAGGTAAATACCTAGGAGTGGAATGGGTGGATTATACGGTAGGCTTATGTTTAAATTTTAAGAAACTGTCAAAATGTTTTCTAAACTTGTTATTCAATTGTACATTCCCACTAGCAGTGTATGAGACTGCCAATTGCTTCATATTCCTGCCAAAACTTCTCATAGTCAATCTTTTTCATTTTATCCACTCTAGTCCATATACAGTTGTATCTCATTGTGGTTCTAATTTACATTTCCCTAATGATTAATGATGTTGAGCATTTTTTCGTGTGTTTATCTGCCATCCACATATCTCCTTTGTTGAAGTGTCGAAATCTTTTGCCTATATTTAAATTAGGTTTTTAGGCACGTTATTATTGAGTTCTTGATATATTCTATACACGAGTCCTTTAATTATATGTTTTGTAATTATTTTCTCCCAGTCTGTGGCTTGCATTTTCATTTTTCCTTTTCTTAAAAAATAAAGTTATTTGTTATTCATTTATTTTTGGCTGCGTTGCGTCGTCGTTGCTGCGTGCTGGCTTTCTCTAGTTGCGGCGAACTGGGGCTACTCTTCGTTGCAGTGTGCGGGCTTCTCATGGTGGTGGCTTCTCTTGTTGCAGAGCATGGGCTCCAGGCACGCAGGCTTCAGTAGCTGTGCTCACGGGCTCTAGAGCACAGGCTCAGCAGTTGTGGTTCACGGACTTAGTTGCTCCATGGCATGTAGGGATCTTCCCAGACTAGGGCTCAAACCCGTGTCCCCTGCATTGGCAGGCGGATTCTTAACCACTGTGCCACCAGGGAAGTCTGCATTTTCATTTTCTTAACAGTGATTTTTAAAACACAGAAATTTTAAATTTTGATTAAGTCCAATTTATCAATTTCTTTCTTTATGAATTATGCTTTTCATATTGTATCTAATAAAGTTTTCCCAAAGTTACAATGTTTTCTCCTGCAGGTTTTATAAGTTTTAGGTATTGCATTTTAGTTTATCATCTATTTTTGAGTTAATAATTTTATATATGGTGTGGAAAATGAATTGAAATTTTGCAGGGTTTTTTGTTGGTTTTTTGCATCGGATTTTCAATGGTTCTAGGACCATTTCTTGAAAAGACTATCCTTTCTCCACTAAATTCCCTTTGCAGCACTACCAGTTTAATCATTCTCAGGCCTAGAGTAGGAAATGAAAGCTTAAAGATCTATGATTTGAGACTCTTGGATTGAAGGATTTAGTGCTTTTAAATGATTTCCCCATTTTTTAAGAGTCTCTTTAGTCAAAGACCAGAGTTCTCCTGTCAAGATTTATTATAGTCATCAACTTTGGGGCAGAGTGTCCAAGGCACTTGTGAGTAACTGTGATAATTAAAGTGTCTGTTTCCCCCTAAGCACATGTCAAACTTTCATCTGTCAGTCAGACAGATCTAGGAGGCATTGTGACCTCAGCTGAGTAAGCCCTATTATTATATACAGAAAGGACTCATTGAGATCATCACTGTCAGAGAAGTCAAAGGACAATATATAAGTGGGAGAATGTAATGCTTGATCTGATCCAAACCAATTAATATAATTTTCTGTTTAAGTTAAATTTGCTGATATGACACTGGTGCAGGGTTTGATTCATAAGGATTTGGTTTAAATCCTAATAAAAGAAAGAAAATTAATCCAGAAAGAATAAGATCTAAAAATATATTATGATGGATTTCCTTATCATTATTATTATTAATATAACACAGTTAATTATATTCATAGTAATCATTAATATGCTGATACTACAATCATTATGTGTCAATTTTGATTTGAAAAGGAATCACTGAGACTTTGGTTATTGGTGATTTATTATTTCTCATTTGGAGTTGAGGAATGGCTCATTTTACCCTACATAGTCAAAAAACTTTGTTTCAGTGCTTACACAATGAACAAGAAGTAATGTGTTCTTAGTGTTTTATGTCACCATTGTTTCTATGTCTCTACGAGAAGAAAGACATTCTCTTTTTAAAACCAGAAATATATCCTGCCTGAAGTAACTTGAAAACTTCCTCATTGTGAAGTCTGCAGGGACATCAAGGATCACAGAGATTTCTGTTACTCAGATATATCTTCTCCTTCATCTCTTAGTGTATTTGTGGCTACACTTCCTACAGGGAGGGACAATTTTACAATCACGACCAAGGGTTGCTTCAAGATTTGTTGAACATATATTTCAACAATATTTCAACATATATTTCATTCATTTTGAATTAATTTTTATATATGGTATGAGATCCAAATTAATTCTTTTGCACATAGATATCCAGCTCTACAAGAACCATTAGTTCAAAAGACTAACCTTTCTCCATTTAATGGTCTTGGCACTCTTATTGAAAATCAATTGACCAAAGATGTATGTATTTAGTTCTGGATTCTCAAGTCTATTGAGAGTCCAGAAACAAATATATATCTACTTTATGCCAGTAGTACACTGTTTTTGATTACTGTAGCTTGGTAGTAAGTTTTAAAAATCTGGAAGTATGATTTCACTTTGTTCTTTTTTCAAGATTGTTTTGGATATTTGAAGTCCCTTGAAATTATATATGGATTTTATTATATATGGATTTCCATATAAATTATATATATGGAAATTATATATGAAATTATATATAGTTTTATAAAAAATATAAAAACATATTTTTTGTTTGCTATATATACTTTGACTTAATTCCTATCTTCAATATAATTCCCCCACCCTCATCTGTGCCAGAGATGCTCTATCTACTGTCCAGGAAATAAGTCTCCAGTCCTCTTCTGGGTAGGGGAATAGTAGTTGCTAGCTGCATGGAATCAGGAAGAGTCTCTAGGTGTCTGGCTGCTTCTACTTCTTTTTTAAAATATACATTTTAAGCTTTTATTAGAATAAAAATAAAAGGAAGAAAATGAATTCTGAGAAAACTTCTTGACCCACAGAGCTTGAGGTTTAGCCTCTGATTGCTTTCCTACTTTGCTTTGTCAATAAAAATTTTTTCCCTTACTACCTCTTAATCTAACTTTCAATCAATCTTTATATGTTTAGTACCTCCTTTAGGCTACTTTCATAAGTACCTGATGCCATCAATTTCTGAGTTTTTCATGAGTTCTGGAACAAAATGGAAATCGAGTTGCTTATTGGTTCTCTCCATTGTTGACTTAGGGCTCAGCTTTCTTGTATCTAGGTTAGTGACCCCATGTCTATCTGCTTTCCAGCATCTGAAATGTTGCTGTTATTGTTTCCTCTATTCCTGTCTTTGTGTCTGTGGGTTTTTTTTTCCTTTAAAAAGCCTCCTTACTGTCACTTTTAGGGTTCAGGAAGGAGTGAGTCTAAATGTATGTGTTCAATCTACCATTACCATCTTTTACTGGAAGTCTCCTTAGCAATGGTTTCTTTGTATAATATATTTATTATAATATCTTATATTATAATTATTTAATAGCTGCATTATATTCTATTGTGGGAATATATGATCATTTATTTAATAACTTTCTTTTGGGTCATTTCCAATTTTTTAGTTTTAGAAGCAATACTGTGATGAACATCTGTGTAGAAAATTTTGTACATGCCCATAAGTATTTCCCTAAAATAAATCCCTAGAACTGGTATTATTTAATCAAAAGGTACACACATATATTTAGAATTCTGATATTTATTGATAACCCAGAAGAGGGGTTTTATTGATTTCATGTCTACTAGCTGTTTATGAAAATGTTCTTTTCCCACACACTCATCAACATTAGGCATTATCATTTAAAAAATTCCCTTATACTCTTATTTTTTATTTTTTCAAGTTGGAAGTGAACTCAACACAATTGGTTTTGCTATAATGTAATTATTAGAGAGAATGGATTAAAATCCATTATTCTAAAACTGAATAAATTATATTTGGCAGAAGTCTCTAAATTGTAATCAATTTATATTAAAAAAATAAAACTCTCCCTAGAGCAGATCATTTGTTTTGGTTGTTTAGAAATATGTATTCCTACTAAGTATTTAGCAATTTCAATAGGGGACTTTCTTACTCAATTAGATATTCACTGAGGAAAAGTGAAACTTACTTCTTATGGAATTGGTGGAAATTTTATAAATCCTACTTAAATAATTGTGCTACTCACTGTAGAACAAAATGTTAAGGGACTTGATCAATCATTTGTTCATGTCTGGAGCAGAGCTGGGACTCTTTTTTTTCTGTATCTGTTAATTTAGGGGAAATATCCTGGCCTTGCTTGAAGGTATTCCTTTGGCCATAGCAGAAAAAAATGGAAAGATCATGTATTCAGGAATGAGTCATAGTTAGCTGCTCCAAAATTTCATCCAGTAACGTTAGCCTTATCTGCTGTTTATTTGGCCTTTAAAGAGTATGGAACTGTTCATAATAGCACTAGAGAATGCCTGTGAACAAAGCTGATTCCCTCCTGTTCACATTTATTAAAATCCTAGAGACAACAAGCAGTTACAAAAGATTGTTTGAATGACAAGCAGTTCATCTATCCCAAGTGAACTGTGACTTTCAAATACATTTTTAATCGCTGAACCCTTTCTTTACATGAAATTTTAAGTCTTACTTGCTTGACTTCCCCTCACTTCTGACAAGGTGAGCAATCTCCATCAGATGGAAATGCCAAGAACACTTTGCTAGCCCTCTGAAAGAGAGGCAGTTAACTGAGTGTCTCCTTCTTATGATTGTCAAAATGTTTGGAGAACACATTTTGTAACTGTATGTCTCCTTTCCAACTTTTCTTCTGGTGTAATCCACTTATTTACTTGTTCTATGGTGATGATGAGTTTATATTCATATTTTCTCTTTTATTAAATATATTTTGTCAGCTTCTAATCCACTGAAAAGCAGGTTAAAAAACAAAGGAAAAGGAAATTTTCTTTTTTACATCTTTATTGGAGTATAATTGCTTTACAATGGTGTGTTAGTTTCTGCTTTATAACAAAGTGAATCAGTTATACATATACATATGTTCCCATCTCTCTTCCCTCTTGCGTCTCCCTCCCTCCCACCCTCCCTATCCCACCCCTCTAGGTGGTCACAAAGCACCAAGCTGATCTTCCTGTGCTATGCGGCTGCTTCCCACTAGCTATCTACCTTACATTTGGTAGTGTATATATGTCCATGCCATTCTCTCACTTTGTCACAGTTTACCCTTCCCCCTCCCCATATCCTCAAGTCCATTCTCTAGTAGGCCTGTGTCTTTATTCCTGTCTTACCCCTAGGTTCTTCATGACATTTTTTTTCTTAAATTCCATATATATGTGTTAGCATATGGTATTTGTCTTTCTCTTTCTGACTTACTTCACTCTGTATGACAGACTCTAGGTCCATCCACCTCATTACAAATAACTCAATTTCGTTTCTTTTTATGGCTGAGTAATATTCCATTGTATATATGTGCCACATCTTCTTTATTCATTCATCCCATGGTGGACACTTAGGTTGTTTCCATCTCCGGGCTATTGTAAATAGAGCTGCAATGAACATTTTGGTATATGATTCTTTTTGAATTATGGTTTTCTCAGGCTACATGCCCAGTAGTGGGATTGCTGGGTCATATGGTAGTTCTATTTGTAATTTTTTAAGGAACCTCCATACTGTTCTCCGTAGTGGCTGTACCAATTCACATTCCCACCAGCAGTGCAAGAGTGTTCCCTAGGAAAAGGAAATTTTTAAAACATGGCACAAACTATGGGGACCCCTCAGAGATTCCTAAAAAGAATGATGAATTAATTATACTTTTAGTTTAGAAAGATATGAATAATACAGGTAGCTTGGTCAAGATAGATTAAAGAGGGGACTTCCCTGGCAGTCCAGTGGTTAAGACTTTGCCTTCCAATGCAGGGGGTACCAGTTCGATCCCTGGTCGGGGAGCTAAGATCCCACATGCCTCGGGGCCAAAAAACCCCCCAAAAAACATTAAACAGAAGCAATATTGTAACAAATTCAATAAAGACTTTAAAAAATAGATAGATTAAAGGGGAGTTCAGACTGGAAGCAGAATGACAGACTAAGGACATTGCTCTTGGCCTCCAGGGGTTCACAGCCAAGAAGAGGACTATAACCCTGTATATCAGACAGGTTACAGTCACAAAAACAGAAACCATTCTTGTTATTTCAAACAAAGGGATTTTAATGAAGAAACTTGGTTACAAATATGTTGGAAAAGTTGGGAAGCCAAACATGAAATTGTGAGGCAACCCAGAGTTTAGCAACAACAAGAAGCACTAGCACTACTCTGAAGGGAAAGAGAGGAAGGAGGTGATGTGACAAAGCCCCAGCTGCGGCAGTTTGACTGGAGCTGCACTCATGGTGAGGACTAGTCTGGAAGGTGCTAAGTCGTGGAGGAAGAAGATGTCTGATGAAGGTTACTACAGAGAAGATGCAGCTGCTGCAGTGGGGACAACCACCCACACCTGAGGAAGACAAGGGAGGGAGAAATACCCTGGCTTCTCCTTTCCTCCCATGCTCCAGTCCTTCACAATCTCCCACTGGCTGTGCCTATCTGGATGCCAGTTGACAAGAGAGGCAGGGAAATGTAGTGGTACTACTAGGCAGGACAGAACAGGGAGAGGACAGAGTATGGCTCTGAGCCTCAAACAGGCAAAAGACTCGTAATGCATGGAAAGGATGTGGTTTGTACAATAAAATAAGTATGAACAATTTATGATGGAGCCAGAGAGAAAGATCAATTTCTACTAAGGTGAGAGTGCAGCTGATAAAGACCCACAGAGAACAATGTTTTGCAGATGAATGAGGGCTGATTTGGAAACAAAGGGAAGAAATTCGATTATAAATATAGCTGCCACTAAATTTTAAGGGGGTTGGTTGTCTTACCAGAATTTTAAAGGAGTCTGAGAGCATAAATCCTTAGATTTTCAAAGACATTTTAAAGTCTACTGTCAATTTATGCATGTAGAAAAACACACAGAAGTTAATTTTTAAAAATGGATGAAGATTTGCTAAGATTCAAAAGAAAAATGGCTTATGGAATTGACTTTTAAGGGCTCCAAAGAGAGGGACCTTGAGATTTACTGTGTGACATTCAGCTTGATTTCAAGAGAGTTGACTTCTGCCACTGTACTGAGACTTTGGGCAGAGCCTTTGGCCTTCCTGTTGCTTGCAAAACCATTGGGCGCATTTTAAATGCCCAGAATTACCACAAAGAACACGAGACTAAACTCACTGTTAATGCCAGACCTCAGACTATATACCATAATTCCAGCTCTGAAATGATTATATGGTCCTAATATCATAGCCATATTTATTACCATACATAAATATCAACTTTCTTCCCTTTGAATTTGACCAAGCTGCCTTTGGCTGCTATTGTACGTTTCTTCAGCTTCTTTGTTTAGGTGTATTTTTCACTTGATTTTTAAATCCTGGGACATAGTTATCTCATTTTCTAAATACAAATAAACATGCACAAAATTATTATTTTTTCACTATTTATACTGAGTGAATCTATCATGTATGTGATTCTATTGAAGACCTAACTATAATTCTTTATGTGTTTCTATATCTATAAGGAGGATACTTGCCCTGACTTCTAGGGTCTTAATGTATGTACTATTCCCTTCATTTTCTCATATTTTGCCCTACATGACCTTAGTCTATTCAAGAGCTCAACATTTAATTTTGCAGACCAGATTTTCTAAAATGTTTAAGGATTCCATTTATCTCTGGGCTTTTTATATTAAATACTTAAACATTTATTTGTAAGATTTCTAAGCAATTAGTCTTGACAAAAATAACACCATCATTCTGATATTGAGTAAAATTCTAAAAGTTTTGTAACTGGTTAACACAAGGATGTTCCAGAAGACTCATTTGGTGAAGCCTATTCTAGCAGCACTTCAGGTTTCCATAGTAACTATGGAAAATCACTGGGGCCCTCAGTTAAATGCCATTATGTACAGAGTAGAGCCCTCGACCTTTTAGATCTGGAGGAAACCTTCTAACTGGTGAACTGTTTCTACCTTTACATGTGAGGGAAGAAAATAAGTTTCTTTTTCTGATATTTTATTATTGAGACATTTTCAACAATGCTTTAGAGTGTCATCCTCCTCTCTTGTTTTCTTGTCACAGTTTATATAGAAGGTCCTGGAATATAGTCTGGTTTGGTGCTTTTGCCACTCTAAGAATGACTACTCTTCTATATATCTAAAAATCACATTTGAAATGAAATTATAACATACTGAGGACTATTTAGTCTTTTATCTTGAAGCCAGAAGAAAGAAATTTTTATAGTATTTGGATTCTGAATATCGGCTGGTTTGAATTCTTAAGTCTTTAATTAGAAAGTTGATTAGTATGAAAAAAAAGTTGATTAGGATGAATTACAGGGGTGATGGTGAGATAGAGGGAATCTAATTTCATCGAGCTGCTTAAATCCCTATCCAGGTGGGTCTAATTCCCCACACAGAATTAAGATGAACAGAGCTAGCTGCTCAAGTTTTCCTAGTGGTCAACAATACTATGGAACTGTTCTTGAATGTATTCAGTGCTTTTGTGGACTCTACGTTCTCTTTTACTCTTTTCTCTCTCAAACTCTCTGCTTCCCTTCCTCCCTCTTTAATAGAAATCATATATAAATACAGGTTAAGATGGACTTTTAACAGGGATTTCATATTTCATAAACCTTATAAAAAGAAGTGTGACATGGTGATGCTATTCTTTGCTGGGTACAAGCAGACATCTTACAGTCCTGAAAGTGTTAATACAGCTTTCAAAACAGAGAATGGTGAAATCAGGCCCGAGGCAAGGTCACCCTGACCACTCTTCCCAGAAGAAACCCAACCTGGGATCTCAGGAGTTCTCTATGGGGAGTCCTGGATGAGAAACACCTGGGTGCCCTGGAATGGGAGGCCCCACCTCCCAGGCTAGTCTATAGTTTGGCTCAGTGCACGTGTGGAGCAAGCTCCACCCCTCGTGGAAGACGCGCTTCTCTCCCTGTTCAGAGGCACAGTGGAGCAGTGCCTTGCCCCAGAGGCCATCCAAGAGGCCAAAGGCTTACTTGCAGCAAAGTGGGCTTCTGGAGCTGAACCCGGGACCCCAATCTGACATCTGTCAAGGTATGAACACAAATGTTTTTTTCCTAGTATTTCACAAAACTTTGAGATGTGTTGTAGTTTGTGTGATACCATGGTAATGAATTTACCCTTCAGTCTTTTCATTAAGGATACCTTCTAAAAGAGCTGAGAAATATCCCTTCGTAAAGAGCATTATACTCCTCTTGCTTTTTTTGTGGGCTGGGGTCTCACAAGGTAAATTGTTTTATGCTTCAGGCTATAATTAGTTACCTTTAGGTCCCGTTTCTATCTCTTAAAAACTTGTAGGTATCTTCATCTGCCTAAGGCCCTTCTCTTATTGTCTTTGTTGATTTACACTGTTTTGTTTCAGTCATTTGACACAATTTGTTTCAATGTTTTTGTATCGCTTACACATAACGTAAAAATTACTATCTTAACCATTTTAAGTGTATAGTTTATGGGTATTAAATACATTCACATTGTTGTGCAACTATGGCCACCATCCATCCCCATATCCCTTTCATTTTGTAAAACTGAAACCCTATACCTATTAAAAAAAATTCCTCATTCTCCTCTCCCCTAAACCTGTGGCAACTATCATTACACTTTCTGTCTTAATGATTTTGACTAAGTGCCTCATATAGGTGGAACCAGACAGTTTTTTTGTTGTTGTTTTTGTAACTGGCTTATCTTACGTAGCATGAAGTCCTCAAGTTTCATCCATGTGGTAGTTTATTTAATCTCCTTTGTTTCTTGGGAGGACGTGTAGGGGGTCAACTGGTTCAAGGGCCAGAGTGGGGGACGCTAAAGGGCCACTCTCTCTTTGGTTAGGTTCTTAACCTTTAAAAAAAATTTTAGGGCTTGCCTGGTGGCGCAGTGGTTGAGAGTCCACCTGCCGATGCGGGAGACGCAGGTTCGTGCTCCCGGTTCGGGCGGGTCCTACGTGCCGCGGAGCAGCTGGGCCTGTGAGCCATGGCCGCTGAGCCTGCGCATCCGGAGCCTGTGCTCCGCGGCGGGAGAGGCCACAGTAGTGAGAGGCTCGCTTACCGCAAAAAAAAAAAAAAAAATTTTTTTTAAAGTCTATAACAGTTTCACTGTCACTCCCAACACCCACTCCCCCAGAAACCACATTGCAGGAGCCTGTTTTTATGGGAAGTTCTTAGAACTCCTAACCATCCCCTACTCTTCACTTTCCACCCCGTTTTTTCTCTGTAATGGTACTAGGGTATTTTGCACTTGATTACATATGCTTCACTCTCTTCTCTTCATCCCATCACCCCCTAAATAGGTCTTGGGAGAGAGGCTAGGGGACGGTGGGGGGAGGGGCAGAGGTGGAGGAAGAGTGGGAAAGAAGTTACCTCTTTTGTTATTGATATTTATATGAAAAAAAGTTTTGGTGGCAGCAATCTCCCTGTCCCCATCGCTGTTAGAGGCCTAATTTTATACCTATAAACATATTAAAAAGCAAGTGAGACTTGGATTATCATGCTAATATTGTCAAAGTTTAAATAACTATATATTCTCTATGACTGCACTGAAGGGCTTATGGGGGCGGGGGAACAAAGCTTGATTATCTTTCAGTCAAGATTTCTTTCAGCTGTACTTTCTAGAGCTGGACTTCTAGTATCTGACTCACTGTACTGGTAGCTGTGGTTTTAGCAGGTGAGTTGAGTTCAGAGGCTACTTTATAAAGATGCTCCTTGCCTGGGAACATTCTGAAGTGGATAGGGTATCTACATTAAAATAGAGAAGCTAAATTGCTCGTTTTGCGCCCAAGCCTTTAGCCTTACCACTAACCATGCCATGAAAGGACATTAAGGTAACCCAAGAGTGGAGAAAAAAGAGGGCTCTGAAAAAGTCCAAATTAATTTTTAAAATGCATTCTATGACTAAGAAACATTTTAGACTTGGACTCAGTACAAAATTTCAAAACTTAAGCTCAATGAGCCATAATAGGGCTAATCATAAAATTCTTAACTGTAACAGCATTTAATTACTGCAAGCTGTTAGTAATGCTAACAGCAGTTAGATGCTACACCACTATCTTTTCAAACAGAACTATCTCAAGTAACCTACAAAATAATTACACTTCAAATTGCTCCCTAGGCTTGAGACCAAAAGAGAAAAAAAAAAACGGAGAAAGTAAAATCAGGCAAAGACAGAAAGCTTTTATGTTCTGTAGTATTTTTTTAATCTCAATTTATTGACATGATATGATAATTATAATTGAAGTTTTGGCTGAATTCCATGAATTCAGATCTTGGGAGTGAAAATTCAGAGGCTTATTCATGTTAAAAACAGTAATTTGGGCTTCCCTGGTGGCGCAGTGGTTGAGAGTCTGCCCGCCGATGCAGGGGACACGGGTTCGTGCCCTGGTCCGGGAGGATTCCACATGCCGCGGAGCGGCTGGGCCCGTGAGCCGTGGCCGCTGAGCCTGCGCGTCCAAAGCCTGTGCTCCGCGGCGGGAGAGGCCACAGCAGTGAGAGGCTCGCGTACGGCAAAAAAAACAAAACAAAAAAACAGTAATTTGTTCAAAATATCCTGCTGAGAAGAAAATTGCCTTATGTCATAATAGTGGGTCATAAAAGTTTTCACAGTGTCTACAATAACCCCATTGTAGGACATAACAGATAATTGAAAACAAAAGCTGAATTTATTGTCTGTTGGTATCAAGGTTAAAGTAGTGGAATGAAGTATTCAGGTTAAGTGATGCTATTAATGCAATGCCTTCACATGTAGTACGTCTAGCACATTAATACTTAATATGGCACTTATGCTTTTCATATAAAACTTCCACTCTCGCTTGTAATTTGAATATTTTTTAGAAGATAGGGCATTTTTTCTACGTGAAAATTTTTTTCTAAAAGCCTTTTAACTGTAGGTTAAACAAGCAATTGTGTCATGATCAAAGAGAACAAAAACTAACCTGAGGGATAAATCATTACTACTGGCAAACACATGAGTTTATTGTCCTATCCAGTAAAATAAAAACATACCATTTTCAAACGTGTCAATATCGGTAATACATAGGCTCATGAAAGCAACCATATCAAACTCAAAAATTGTATTAAGGCTCTATTTTTTCAAAACCTTGAGAGAAAGAAATAGTTTGTTTTTCAGACATTTAGAAAAGAATACGTTCCCTCATTTTCCTCCATTTCCATCTTTTCCCTCTCCTTGCATTCCATGTTTGCCCACAGTAATTTTGTTTACTCTTTCCTATTGTCCCTCTTCTCTTTTCTCCCTCTCTCGTGCTCTTTTCACATTTTACTTCTGTAGCCTTCTTCTAAAGAAAAGACAGAAGCATCAAATTATGTAATGTTTATTCAAAGTGTTGATGAGATCTCAGGGTCTTCAGTATTATACAAACCAGAGCCAATGAGAAGGCACCAATCTTCAAATGTTCTCATTCCTATTCTGTATCTCCAGTGGTAGCCACAAATATTGTTGAATAAATTAACATTATTTGATCAGGCTTAGCCTCCTAAGTAGACTCTCACTCCAGTCTTTATTCCCTCCAGTCCGAACTGTATGCTGCTATGAAGAATTTTCAGGCACACAAATTAGGTATATCCTCAGAAATACTTAATGGGTAACCATCAACCACAATAGGGTCACCACCCTTGGCACATTAGGCTCATCACTGTAAGAGCTCTGTCTACAGGTCTAGTTCCTGCTTCCTCCCCTCGCCTTGTTCTAGCCTTCCCCTCTCTGACTTTGATTACTCCTTCTTTTCTCCCTGCTGTCTCATTCTTCCCCCAACTTATCTAACTCTTTAGCAGTCTTCACATTTCAATTCAAATTCTCCCTTCTCATGGTAAGCTTTCCTTAATACCTACCGCTTATGCAGACTAAAGCACAATTTTTTTTCTGCGATCCCACTTCATTTTGTAAGTACCCACATATTGACATGTGTTGTAATTCCACTGGCGTTTGCCTGCTTCTCTTTCACATAAGACACGGGATTCTAAACTCTTTGAGAGCAGAACAGGAATTTGGATTCAGGTCTTTTTGACTTGAAGGGTCACTATGTTTTGGGTCATACTGAATGTGAGAAATCAATAGCAAATGGAGAAATGGCAGGAACAACTGCAATTTCAAATTTAAGTGATTGGGCATATGGTGATAACTCAGATCAAGAGAGAATATGGAAGGAGTAGGTTATGGGTGGCAACATTAAACACCCATAGTGAAGGATCTGAATAAAGTGTGAAGAATGGCTTCCCTAAGAAATGCTAGCATTTAAGGCATGAGGACTGGAGCTCAGAAGAAGGGAAAGATGCAAGGTTAGAAGCCAAGGTGGGCAGATTTTTAAGAAGAAAAGAATTATCACTGGAAAATGCTTTAAAAGTCCATTAAATTTTGGGACTGAAAATAGACCAGTGATAAACAGAGAATCATTCCAAAGAAATCTCAATATCTAGGGTGGGGCAAATCAAATTATAAATTCTAGGGTGAGGTGAAGTTAAGTGTAGATGTAGTATATACGTTACTAAGCTTGGACCTGAAAGCGGGTTAGCAATGGGGGTTGTGTGGTTGGTGCAGGACATTGCCTTGAAGTGAGAAATAAGTGTATGTGAAAGTATTTCTAATGTACTTGTAGGTTGAAGGAGGGAGCTGGAAGGGATGAAGGGTTTGAATGTACAGAAAAGAGGAAATATAATTGAAGGAACTAGTGTGCAGAGGAAAAAGAAGGGGACAGGATGCAGAGCACAAATGGAGAGTTTGGTCTGGGGTTGATTTTTCTCTGGAAGGATAGATGGGATACTGGGTGAAGATAGTTATGTTTGAGAAGGAAGGGGAAAAGATTGGATAACTTTATGACTCATAATTCTGATTTTTCTCTTGTTAAGTGGAGTGAACCCTTTTAATTCGGATGATATCATAGGTGTCTATTTCTTTGTTTTGCCTTTTTGGATTTTGTGATGTCAGGGTGGGCACCACCTTGCCTTGGTTCAGCTTATGAATCTATCGGTGGCAATTCTTATAAGTCTCAGGAGAGCAATTATGTTCTGTGGCTCAATTTAAGAAAGCAAGTAAGGGGTACTAATATACCACACAAGCATTTACCTCCAGTTGTGATGTCTGAAAGTTTAAAAAAATTCTTATGCAGAAAAATAATTTTTTCTAGACTATTTAAGTAGTCATTAATTCAGTTAAAGCAAGCAAGCTTTTCACTGTGTCTCTGCTTACTTCGGGACTTATTGCACAGTGAGTTTGGAGATGTGCATATAATACCTGGCAAGTGTTGAAGAGCTCAGCAGCATCAGTCTTCATAGAAGTCAAGTGGCACACAATTATGACCAAAAACCCCAATGTAGCTCAGGGATCTACATGAGGAAGTCAGCATTTTTGTCCTCTTACCTCAAATCTTTGGGTAGTGTAACTTTCTGTAGGCCATATTTTAATTCATATTTTGAGGAATATATGCATTTAATTCTGCATGATTGCATAGGGCATAGATATCAATACTCCTTCATAATCTTCACTATGATTAATTCATGAAATCCTTGCCTTCATGAGCTCATATGCCTTCTACTTTTAAGTATAGTCTACTTTAAATATTTAATAGGTTAATGAAAAACCTTTTGAGTATTTAGTTTTATAAATGGATTTATTTGAACATGTATTAGAACTCAACATAAAGAGAGCCTTGGGATTAACTTTTTTGGCAAAATTATAATAGCTACTATATATAGAGTCCCTACCACATGCTAAAAGCTTTGCATTCATCATCTTATTTATTTGAACAGCCAGTGTCTAATCTCACTGTGATGTCAGTTTGAACTTCTGTATGTTGACTCTTCAATTCTTCTGTAATGAGAGAATTAGCATTTTTAAAAAATTCCTCCCAACCTAGCCCATGGTTAAGCCAGAAAGAGAAACTAAATAATTGCTATCCAAATAAAGCAACACATGAAATGAAGCAATACTTTCCTTCACAGGGACTGGTTTAGAAAGTGATTAATGCAAGGTTATTTAAAAGTGTTAAATAGACATTAATAAAATGTGAATGAATTAATTCAACATTGTGAATACTACAATTTTGATATTTTTTGTTTTATAAATTTATTTTATTTTTGGCTGCATTGGGTCTTTGTTGCTGCGCGCAGCCTTTCTCTAGTTGTGGCGAGCGGGGGCTACTCTTTGCAGTGCGCAGGCTTCTCATTGCAGTGGCTTCTCGTGTTGCAGAGCACGGGCTGTAGGCACCTGGGCTTCAGTAGTTGTGGCACGTGGGCTCAGTAGTTGTGGCTTGCGGCCCTAGAGCTCAGGGTCAGTAGTTGTGGTGCACGGGCTTATTACTCTGAGGCATGTGGGATCTTTCCGGACCAGGGCTCGAACCCGTGTCCTCTGTATTGGCAGGCAGACTCTCAACCGCTGTGCCACCAGGGAAGCCCTACACTTTGATTTTTAAATGTTGTACATAGCCTGGAATTACTTGGCTCCTTTTTCATACTGCTTGTGAGGTTCTGATTTTCTGGTGATGGTTGACAGAATAGTGTAAATTCATAGTTCTAATGGTTTCTTCTTTTAACAGAGCAATATACAATTCACACAGTATTTGATAAGCACCTCTGATATATCTGCAAGGTTCTGTGATAGGTCTCAGAAGGGAAGACGCTAGGGGTAAGGGTTAAGGATTGGGTAGGAAGGATACAAAAATCAATAAGATATATTTCCTGTCAGTGGTGTTGACACACTATTGTGGGGGGAGGAAGGGATAAAACAAATTACTATGGCACATTTAACAAATGCAGAGTAGTGACCAATGAAGGTACTGAAAACACTACCATTTTTATGATTCTATATTTAAAAGTTAAAATTGCATTTACAAAAATATTTTAAAGGATGCAACAAAGCATGAGAAAAAGTAGTTATATATTCTGCTTCATTTTCCTTCTTCCACTCTCTACCACCAAGAAGTGCTGTTTTCAAGGATGGAGTCACTCCAGGAAAGGCGTTTGTTAGCACTAGAACTCCTTTCCAAACTGACCCTCCTATTTTCTGTTACAGCTGGCATTTGCTAAGGGCTTTACAATCTAGATGATAAGCCAATTAGCAATTAGGCATTAATGACTCACTGCAGCAGCTCTTAGAGATAATATATTTACAAATTTATAGGAGCTTTCTTTAATCAAAAGATTGGCTGTGGTGGTAGTGTTTAGTGTCCACATGGCAAATCCATGGGGAAATATTTTGGAGATGAACTGGGTGTTGAGCGCTCTGTCAAGAACCATGAAGTTCTGAGATTTTGCCCTTGACAGCTAACAAGTTAGCCCACCACAATTAAACAGAAGCTGGCGGAAATTCTGAGACTCCTGGGGCAGACACAGGACAAGTTATGTGATAGGCCTCACAGCAGTAGTGGTAGCCAGTCTCACTGATTTCTCCTGCCATTTCCCGAGGCCCAATTCCCATAGGATGATGTAACAAGCTTCTAGTGATGCCTGCACACCTGATGGATCATGTGACAGGAGAGGAGAGGTACCCCAAGCCCAGGTAACCCAACTCTTTTATTACATGTTTTCTGGCGAGTAAACCTGCCAGAACTTTGCCCCAGAGGAGGACGTTCTCCTTATATGATACTGGATAGTAAGCAAACCTGCATTCTGCCCTGAAGAGAGAGACTGTCTTCCTCATCCAAGCTATTTACTGGATAAATGTCCTTGAAAGAGTCCAGAACAGAAGGGCAGTTAGTGCCTCTGCATTGAAAACATGCAGAAACGCACAGCACACTTGGAAAACTGTCTCTTGGCACTCTGTATCGAGTTGCTTTTCAACAAGTATCTCCTATTACATGGCAAGCAATGTTCTAGGTGCTTTAAAGAGTACTTACAAACATCCTCCTTTACTTTCCAAATGACCCTTTTGCATATTTTATATTCCTACTATATTTTCTATTCCTATTTCATAGATGAGGAGCCTGAGGCTTAGATCAGGTTACTTGCTTAGTTATAAACAATGAGTGCCGCTGATGAGATTTAACCCCAGGCTTCTCTGACTCCAGTACCCATGATTTTAATTACTGCACTCTCCCACTGAAAAAAATCAACCTACTTTAATTTTCTGTATGGATTTTGTTGACAACCTTAAGGACCCCACAGGAGCACGATCTAACTTGAAGGTCTTCATGCACAAGGTGATTATACATAGCAATTCATTAAACAAATAAATAATACCCCTCTTTATATACATACTCCATTAACTAAGTTCATTTTTTTAAAAAGGGAATTAGTGAAAAAAAGAAAAGAAAATATCAGGCTCAATTAAGTAAAGAACCTCTGACAAGCCTCTAGTTTGCTTCATGTTTTACTAGTTTAGTTGTTAGATTAGTTCTCTGGTACATATTTTATTTTCACTTGGTTCATTACTTTGTTTGGAATAGTTTATTGCTGTTAAGGAATTGGTAGAATGAGATAGTCTTGACTTACTAGCTACTAAAATATGATCTGTGTTTTTGACCACCCAGGAGTGTTGAAAGTCACTTATTAAAGGCCTCTAGGGTCCCACTTTTGTCCTACTATCTGTGTGCACATGTTTTATGCACCACTCCTAGGACGTGCTCTGGGTGGCAGTAACATTTAGGCTGCTCTCTCTGTCTCCAGTGCTCTCCTTCCACAGTATTCTATGATCTTCCAGCTTCATCCCATGAAGGTGTTTCTGATCTCTCCCACAGATTATAATCTTTCCTCTGATGAACTTAGATTTCATTTTTCCTTTTCACGGGTCATCTTGACTGTGTATCTGTTTTACCCACACAGTCATAATATAAACTTCTTTTGGCAGTAATGGGTGTCTTACTTATCTTTGTGTATTGTTACATGGTATAAATTATATTTGATGTAATGTAGCCTTGAGGAGGCCTGTTTACGCTGCAGAGAAACTGGCAAGGAGGACATAATGAATGCAATGTGAAGAGGGTGGACGTTTCCCTTTTGTGGCTGGGTCCCAGGTCCTTCTGCAGTGTGCAAAAAGGGGGGGGGGGGTATGTGCTCGCTTCCTGTCCTGGCACACCCATTTTGTTTGTCTTGTTTCCTGAATTAGATATTTCCTGTTGAGAGTTTGACGGGAGCTCCTTCATATGTTATTGGCTTACCTGAAACAGTCTGGATCTTGCTTTGCATCACTTGTTCCACAGTCTCCCTATGTGATATACTAAGCCAAAAAAAAAAAGAAGAAAACCAACCAAACAAAAAAAGCAAACCTCTGTTCTCTCTCAGTGTTGTCTCTGTTTAAAAATATATATATATTCTTTTAATAATTAGTACTAATTAGTGTTGTGAGCAAGCGGCTTTCCATTTTCTTCCTATTCAAAGTAGATGACAGGTTATACTTCAGTTCTTTGTATGCCATGCTCTCTGTGACATCAATCCGAAATAAGCAGAAAAATAAATGGAATGTGTGTGTTCACATAGATGTAAATATAAAGTTTTTCCATGACCTTTCCTTTTTCTAATATATGTATTCAGTGTATTTTTGTATATATAAATGTAGGTTTATGCATATCTGTGACACGATATTGATATATACACACATACACCTCAATTCTAAGATGCGTATTTTTTGCACATTAAAATGTTTTCTGGGGCTTCCCTGGTGGCGCAGTGGTGGAGAGTCTGCCTGCCGACGCAGGGGACACGGGTTTGTGCCCCGGTCCGGGAAGATCCCACATGACGCGGAGCGGCTGGGCCCGTGAGCCATGGCCGCTGAGCCTGCGCGTCCGAGCCTGTGCTCCGCAACGGGAGAGGTCACAGCAGTGAAAGGCTCGCGTACCCGAAAAAAAAAAAGTTTTCTGATGCTAGCATGCTTTTTATATTGACTCATATTTCATGTAGTGTTTCTTCCTCTGAAAAGCTATTATTAACTGACGGTGCCTTTCACAATTGATACCTCCTTAAGAACAACTAAATAAATCTCTTATATAAGGAAGAGGCCAGTTGAAAGGAAATTACCATAGTCTGTGATGGGAAATAAGCCTTTTGCCAGAGTTAAGCACCCAAATATGGCTGCTATCCCCTGAGGTTTCTGAGTAGGAGAGGTAGAGCCAGTGTTTCATGTCAATCTGGCGTTAGTACGTGATGGCAAGTATTCCTGGGGCTGCTGTAATTCCAACAACACAATCTTCTCCTGCCTAACATCACAGTACTTTGTTGGCATTAAAGCTATTTCATCTCTGGCAGAGTAACATTCAGTGGATGGATTAGGAGCCTTATCTTACTAAGACCAGCAACATAAGGAATCAATAGATGAGTGACTTGTGCAAATAGTACCTGAGGGAGGAACACACTTTTCCCCGAAGTTTCTAGGGATGATCCTAACACTGCAGAAGGCATAAATGGTGAGGTGGAAAAATTTGTTTTTCTGAGTATTTTTCAAGCTCAGATTAGGTCCTAGGGGGAATGAACAATTTATGTTCAGCTGTTTTTGTTTTTAAAGCAATAGGAGGAAAACAAACATTTTTGTTCCATTTTCAGGTACAGAAATTGATGTAGAATGTAAACTTTGCTGAAAACACCTAAATGAACACTGCCACACTGCTTGTAAAAATCCAATTTTAGTTTTCATAAAAGATTTTACTCACCTCTGATACAATGTGTATATTTCAATCATATAGGCAGAGAGAAAATTTTTTCTTCTGCAATAACATTCTTTTTAAAAACGGTTACTTAGTAAGGAAGCACTTTTCTAGTCTTCAGTTTCCCCATCTGAAAAATGGTGAAAATAATAGTTCCTACTTCAAAGTTCGTTACAGAGAGGGAGAGGCCGCAACAGTGAGAGGCCTGTGTACCAAAAAAAAAAAAAGAAAAAAAAGAAACAGGTCATTGACACCCCTATCGCAAATCCCTTTTCTTATCTGTCTCTATTTCTCTGAAGGGAAAGGGAAGACAACTCTACACTAGCAGTTACACTTTGGCCAAATACGGAGGCAAGCTTCCATCCAGTCTCCTGGGGTAGACACAGGGAGCTCATTCGAGTTAAAGAAAAATTCCTGGGACAGGTTTTCTTCCACACCATACATGCCACTGGCATGAATGGGAAAGGGTAGTCAGGGGCCTAACGTATTGACTGCCATTCATGTTCCAGGAGCTGTTAGATGTTTACATTCTTAAAAATAACCAATTTCAGGTGATTTTTTCAGACCCCTGAGGCAGCTGTGGGGTAATGCGTGGGAAACACTACCTGGGAAGTTAGGAGACCTTTACTAAAGCTGGGTCAGCCACCAAGGACCTGTGGGATATGGCACAGACCCTTCACCATGGTCACCAAAGTTCCTTTGCACAGTGAAATGGTTGGGTTTGTGAATTTTATTCTGAGGATAACAAAGTGGACACATGTTGGGACCCCTTTATGACCTGAATGTACTTACCAGCATGTCATTTTCATTCTCAATTATTTACAGAATGATTAGCCAGTTGATGAGGTTTGAGCTTTTTGATTATTTTCCTTTCCTCCTGCAGCTCACTTTTGGGTCATTTCAGCACTCACCAATTATAACACATACACACACACAGGCTGAGGAAATCATAAATATAAGAAGTTGAAGTCCATCTAACTCCTGTAATAACTCTGATCAAAGGGCTTCAGGGGAAAAAACTGAAACCCATGATTACAACAAGATTTGGAGATTAAGATTTTGACAAGGTTCAGAAACATACTTTTATGTGTTCTATTGCAATTGATAGGCAGGTAATGGCTATGACATAAAGGAGAGTTTAAGAGGCAGGAGACGCATAGTTCTTAAATACATTGAGAGACTTGTTATGCATAACCTTGATTTCCAAATTTATTTGATACAGGACTAAAAACTAATTATCATTCTTGAAGTGCCAGCAAAGCTTATGGCTTACGATAGATGGAGTATTTTATGTATCTATCAGGACAAGGCTTTTCCAGGAAGCTTAGACTAGTCCAAACTCTCCCAGTAATTAAAGAAACATTATCATTATTGTTATCCTAATTAGCCACATTGTATATTTATAGAGTACACAAACAAAAACCCCATTTTGGGGAAGGAAAAGACCTAACATAGTTACTTTGTGTCTGGCACTTTGCCCAGCTCATTATACATTTTATTTAATTCTCAAAAAAGCAGTAACATCTATAGTGCCCAAAACATATTGTCTTCCTTGAATGCCAGTGGGAAGGCCATTGTTCTTCACTACACTTTAGTTCTTCCATTCATTTCCCTGTACCTTTCTTTCCAAGTTCCTTTCTTTATTCTTCCCTGGACTCCTTGGTCCTAGTTGTTGACATTCAGTCCCATTCTTCTTTCCCCTTCCCTGTGCTTCTTCTCTGTAGTTCTGAGTCTGCCAAAGGCTCCTGTGGGTGTCCTTTAATTCCACTGGTAACTTTTATAGCTAAAACTGTTGCAGGCTGCTGGCATAAGTCAAATCACATTTGGTAAAATGTATGTTGTATATCTGGAAACAGGATTATACTCATTCTAGAGCAATTAACTAAATAATTGCACTGGCATAAAACAGCCTTGCACAATTCTTGTAATGAAATAGATAATTCTAACTAAATCTCCACCTAATACTTCCAGGGAGTGCTAAAAAAACAAAAACAAAATAAAACAAAAAAAACACTGGCCTATTCTTGCTTCAGGTCAATTAACTGTCTCCGAAGCTTTTTTATTTTCTCTTTTACAGGAATTGTGCTGGCCTTAATCACTGTTTTTGAACTGGGAGTCTTTGGTCTTTCATGAAATAAAAACCAAGTGCTCTTTGAGTTAAGCGAAGTGTACAATGGAGAAAGCAAAACCTTCACCACATTTTATTCCTCTAATTTTTTTTTCTTTTTTTTGCTAGGGCATTTTCCTGGCTTGTTCAGCACTTCAGATCAGTCAGTGCAAAAAGGTGAGTGCAAAAAGAACTAGAAAAGTCATCCAGTTCTAAGGTGTGACATTGGAAGGAATTTCGCAAAGGAGAGGAGGAGGGATGTTTCTGGTCTGGTATTGGTGTCATTTATATCACTGTGTCATCCTCCAGCTGATCTAACAGTTGGGTAGTTAGAGACCCAAACCTGTGTGCTCATCTGTGTGCTCTTCTACTGTTCTACAAATAGGGAAAATGATAGGTATATTGCCCCTAGGAGTTTATGGTATAGTTGGGGAGTTTAGAGGATCCCACACACATAATAAGAACAAGCTCTGTAGGAGAGCTGGGGGTAACTTATGTCGTTGTTGTTGTTCTTTAATGAATATTACAAGCTGATGGTGTTCAGAGAAAACAAAACAAGCTGAACAGCCAATGAAGGTTTCTTGGGGCTGGAGATGAGCCCTAAAGAATGTGGCAAGCGATTGAGAAAGAGTGTCTCTAGCAAGGAATCTTTTTCCTTTTTCCTCGTGTCTTCTCTCACCTCCTCCTTTGCTGTGAAACTGGGCAAACCAATTGGTAAGGTGGAGTGGAGATGCCTTTATCTGGTAGTGTTTTGTAATCTGAGAGCATTAGTTTGAATTGTTTGTTTCTACCTGGCTCTATGACCTTTACTGAAGTCTCCAGTCTGTCATCTATAAAAGGAGGATGGTAATAGCACTTATCTCTGAGGGGTCTCAGAGGATTCTTTGATGTTCTTCATTCACTGCATACATGTGTTTTCAGCACTGAATTCTAGGTCCTCTGCTTGGCCTGGGGAATACAGAGGTAAGCATATTGAGAATGTTTTTGTCCTCAAGGAGCTTAGAGTCCAGCAGAGAGATAGATGCAATTATATAAAATCCTCTGCACAGTTCCTGACTCATAGCAAGACTTCAGTGAGTACTGGGGCATATCAGTGGCTATTTTCAATAATCATAGTAACCCAGTGGAGAAATTTAAAATGGAAGAAATACCCTCAACTTTCTGCCAACACAATTGGACCAGCCAGTGGTATTATGTAAATTCAATATTTTATACTGTCATTAGACCTCCTTGAAAGCTTCCCAGTATTGAGTACCATAATATGCTGACTTTTTATATATGCAGTAATACATTAGGCTGGACTGCACCTCCTTCAACAGAAATTCGGCCTTTATATTTGTATGATCAGTGACAGGAAACTGTATAGCATAAAGGGGTTCCTCATCTTTGGAACTGAGATACCTGTTATTTTCTTGACCTTCACTGTGAATAAAGTGTACCCAGTCATCCAAGCCTTTGGCACTCAAAGATGTACTGCTATGCAGATGACACCTGGGGACATACCTCAATCCAGTATCTATTTAGTCTTATACAAGTTTTGTCTTTTCTACATGTCTTTTGTCTCCTCCCACAAGTCCCTGTCACAGATTCCTAAGAAGCAGGAATCTGAATCTGATTCAGAGATTAGTGTGCACAGAGTTTATTAGAGAGCGTGCAGAGATGGGAAGAGAGAAAGTAGAATTGGGCAGAGGGAAAACTTGGGCTGTGGTATGGTCTCACTGCAATCCTTAGCCAGCCCAGTGGGAGCTTTGAACCTGGAAGATTGCTTCAGAGTTGTCACAAGCTGGGGCAATGTTGCTGGGCCTTTATATACCCATGTTGATCAATCATTGGACGAGGGCTATCCCAGGAGTAAGGGCATGGCCTTGGGTAGGGTGGCTGTCTTCAGCCAAGGTAGCTCCCTACGAGGGCTGGCAGAGCAAGTCCCTTATTCCTGAAGAGGGGTCAGAATGGTGCATCACAGCATCTACTACATATATACTCTTCCCTAAAAGGCAAATTTAGGGTAGCAGCCCAAGTGATTTATCTGTAATTTTTATGTTCTACCATGAGATTGCCAATGCCTGCATAAAATGATTATGAAACTGGTATTCAGATACACTTAGGTCCTCCAAGAGCCTCCTTTACAACAGAAACTTGACACAATATTGAGACTTGGATTCTCTGAGATGTGTAGTTGTTGGGGTTAGAGAAGAGACTCGGTGTTATCCAGATAATCAACTCACTTCTACAACTAATCATTTTACCCGTATTTGGTTACATAGTTAGAGCTGAAACTTTGGCTCTTTTAGCAGCTCTTTCTTGGGTCCTGAGTCAGCATTCTCATGAAAATGTTATAGTCAAATTAGGCAGTTGCCTATCACTTACTATAGTCAAATTAGGCAGTTGCCTATCACTTACTGCCTTCCCTATTGTATGTATATTCCTCTTAATCTTATTTACATTAGCAATAAATAGCTCCTAGAGAGCATAATGATACTTTTATTTCCATCAAGCACTGATCACTGGTTCAGCCATATCACAATACATTGCTGTACTGAGCTAAGCTAATGAGTCCTCAAAACAGTATAACAAAGTCACAAGTGAGAGTTTATTCAGTTTGTGGGTTAAACCTCCCAGGAATATATAAAATATAGGCCTTCTGAGTTTATGATTATTTTCTAATTTGTTACCTTATATCTGATATATTTTAGTTCCAATTCAGAAATGGAGAAATCTTATTTTGTTTAAAAATTTGTTCTTTAATGCTTTTATGCTTTTTAAAAGTAAAAGAGCTATAAGGTAATACAGTGGAAGGGGGGAGTAAATTACATATAAAAAATCTATTTCCATGTTAATGAAGTGTGCTTTTGGAGAGAGAATAGATGATACTTAAATTTATTTCCTTCAAAAAAGGTGTTTGTTTAAAAATATAAATGTGAGATTTCTAGTTAGTTACATTTTTCTATTTATGTCTTAAAGGAATTGTTTTGTTTAAAATTACCAGGAAAAAAAATCTACAAACAAAACAAAACAGATTAATGACTGGTTACAGGTTTAAGACTCCACTTCTTATTTTAAACCTAGGACTGTTGTTTTCAAACTTTTTAAAGAATTGGAGTATTTTTACTCCATAACTGTAATACAAGTTGAAAACAAATTATTCATTTTATTTTAATAAGCAAGGATTCCTACTCCTCTCCCCCTCAACTATTATTCTTTTTATTGCTTCCTTTCTATACTTAAAACAAACTTTTGAAATTTTTCAAGTATATACAAATTATAAAGGATAAGATTATAAAACCTCTATGTATCCATCGCTCAGTTTCTCCAGTTATCAACTCATGTTTAACCTTGTTTTGCCTAAACTACCCACTCGCCCTACCCCTGTCCAGATTATTTTAATGTTATATAATTTCTCTGTATGTAAATATTTCAATATGTATCTTTATAAAGTAAGGACTCTTCAAAACACAGAACCACAGACCTATTATTACACTTAAAAATTAACAATTTTCTAGGAGTATTAGATAGTAAGTGTTCAAGTTCTTTGAGTATGTCAGAAATTGTTTCAAATCCTCAACATTCAAATAAGACTCACACATTACAACTGGTTGATATAACTCTGAAGTCTCTTTTGCTATGTAGGTTTCCCCTCCATCTCTAATTTTGTTTCTTATAATTTCTTTGAAGAAACCAGGTCATTTATTCTGTATGGATTTTGCTGATTGCATTCCAATGTGTCAATCAACTGTACCATCTATTTCCTGTAAATTGGTAGTAAAATCTTGAATTGATTAGATTTAGTTTTAAGTTTTGGACAAGAATACTTGAGAATGTGTCATACTTCTACTAGGAAGCATACAATATCCTGTTAACTTTTTTATGACATTAACAATAGCCATTAATGATTATTGCCTAGATCCATTATTTAATTATGGTGTTAAAATATTAAAATTCTATCACTCTCACTTCATTTATTAGCTGCGATATTTCTGTAAACAAATATTTCTCCTTATCGACTATTTAGGTATCTTAAGGTTCAGTTTGTATACAGATTCAGTTTGCATGATTCTTTATTTACTAGTTCAAAATAACAATTGGTTCCCAACATCCTCTAGGTATAACCAGTAAATTTTATTATCTACCACATACTATATATTTTTGATGTGTCAATCCATAGAAGCTGTTATACGTATTGATGTTTAATTGTCCTATCTTCAGCCAATGGAAGCCTCTTTAAGTTGGTTTGTACACCCTTTTGACTCTTCTGTAATACTCTCTAGCAGCTTCCTGATTTTCTGATATGACAGAAAGTGCCAGTTTCATTTTATACATTTTATATTACAAACCTAGAAATCTCCAGAATTCCAGGAAATGGTATTAAAAGTAACAATTTGCATGCTAGGGGTTATTTGCTTATTGTTAAAGTTATTGCTTTTGGTTTGGTCATTGTATCTAGGCTTATTAAGACAAAAAACGCTCTGTTCACTGAATAAATTACATCATGAGTTCTTACTGATACAGTCTACTTACTTAAGACTACAGAGTTTTTATTTAACTGCATCGATCTTAACATATATGTCTTCTTTGTCTCATGCTGAAAATCTCAGTTCTCAAAGAAATCAATAAAATCACTCATTTACTTTATCCCATGATACACACGCAATGAACTCATAAAATACAAACACTACCACAGGCAATGTGATTAAGATTTTTTTTCCAATTCCTTTTGTACTCAGGTTATGTCTCAACTGACATACATGGTAAAAGTTACTGTGTTTCAGAGTCACTTAAAATAGTCCTATTTTGCTACAAACTCAATACATAGTTGGGTTTATTTGCTTTGTTTTAGCTTTTTAGGATTTGCCTTTTAAAAAATTTTATGTACATATTCATCGTTCCAATGTAAAATCTATAAACAAGGTAAATTCAGAGAATAGATTCTATCTCTGTCTTCCTGACCTCATGCCTTACCTTCCATACAGGTAAACACTTTGAAAACATTTTAATTGATCCATCAAAACCTGCTTTTTGTTTTTTGGTACCTAGGAAGGTTTGCGGTTTTGTTCCAATGATTATACTAATACTTTTTCTTTTTTTTTTTTAAATAACAATTAACATTTATTTATTAAAAAAAATTTTTTTTATTTTTGGCTGCCTTGGGTCTTCGTTGCTGCACGTGGGCTTTCTCTAGTTGTGGCGAACAGTGGCTACTCTCCATTGCGGTGGGCAGGCCTCTCATTACGGTAGCTTCTCTTGTTGTGGAGCATGGGCTCTAGAGCGCAGGCTCGTAGTTGTGGCACTTGGGCTCTAGAGTGCAGGCTCAGTAGTTGTGGCACACGGGCTTATTTGCTCCGCGGCATGTGGGATCTTCCCGGACCAGGGCTCGAACCCTTGTCCCCTGCATTGGCAGGTGGATTCTTAACCACTGCACCACCAAGGAAATCCTACTAATACTTTTATATAATAACCACAGTCCCTTTCTTTCTAGATGTTGTCCTTTGGTTTCCTACTATGAGTGCTACTGAAAGTAGCTAATGACCTATTTCCGTCTCCCCATTCTCTCCCAGCATTATTCTTTCTCAGTTAATAAAAATAATCATTTCCTTATAATTATCTACTTTTCATGTACTTTCCCCATTATTCACCTCTTTCAATAGCTGTTTAAGGATATATAGCCATTACATACTATGCTTTCTCAACTATAAACACCATTTAGCTTTAATTTTTCAGGCATATATTCATTTAATGTTCATTGCTAATCCTAATGTTTTCACTCTAGTCATTTTGATTTTCAGAAGCCCATCCTTAGAAAATGCCTGAGGAAGGGTTTATAGGCATAATATTCTTAGAACTCTTGAATTTTCATAACATTTTGTCATGGCTTTTGTCATTGAAATTGTTTATGCTAAATATTAAATCATTGGCTCACATTTACTCCCTGTGTTTCTTTTTTACTAAATTGTCTTCTGTCATGAACTGTGGTTAGAGGCAATTTGATAATCTCATCTTTTTTAAAATTAGTAACTTAGTATTCTCCCTGGCTGTCCCATGGAGTCCATTTTTTTCTTTTTTCTTTAAGGTTCACCATATTATTAGTGTATTTTTCTATGTTGGCTGTTCTGGTTGTAATGCCAAGTTGCTGTTTATTTTAAAGTTTACCAAATTAAAATTTTTAGTGTTCTATTTCATTGCAGTTCTTTTCTTGCCTTTTAGTATATATTATATCTTTTGCTTCCTCTAATTCTATCACTATCTCTTGAATCTTATATCTTCATTTCTTAACTTTTAGAATTTTCTCCTCATATACTATTTCTCTTAGTATATTATCCCTAGTATTCACTCTTATGTTCTTCTAGTTATTTATTTCTGAAATAGTTTTCTTTAAGTCTTTTCTGTATTTTTCCAGCTATCCAAGTCTTTTCTCTAGTCACCTAAATTGAGTTTTGTACATCAGATATGTCATTACTTCATTATTTCCATAATTTCTCATAACTTATTTTGATGTGTTAAATTATAATTTTCACTTTTTCAGGAATATCTTTCTGATAGACATTCATTTGTTTATAAAACCATTATTCTGCACCTTATTTTTTATTGAAGTATAGTTGACTTACAATACTGTGTTAGTTTCAGTTGTATAGCATAGTGATCTGCACTTTATTCTTTAAACATATTTTGAATGGGGTTTTATCGTAAACCTTTTGCTTCTCATGTCTAAATGGGATCGTTTTTCCTCTATTCTTATTAGAAGATGGGCCAGGATAGCTCTCCTCACATTAGAGCTTAAGAATTACTTCTGTTATTTTCACAAAGTGTTCAAAAGTATGGCCTTGTACTTTCTGTGATATGGAAGCCCTCCTTCTCACTTCCACTCTTATGGGGACCTTTCTTTTGTCTTATTCCTCTCGTTCAATTTGGTTTCTATTTCCAATAGTTTCTTCTCAGTGAGACGTTTTGTCCTAGAAGAAACCTTCAGCTAGTTAGTTTCCAGAGTTTAAAAGACCCAGACCATTCCAGCACCACCTGACTTTATCGTGGTTCTATTCCTCTAACCTGCAAATTGCAGCCCATAAACCTCCCTGCCATCTTTGGCTGCTGCTTTCAGATTGGCCTGTTGAGTATCCTGGTTAGTACTGTTAATTTTCTGGGTCTTCGTGCCATTGGAAGTCTTTATTTTTCCCTTTTCCTCTTCTAAAATTGCAGATTCCACATGGGTCTTTTTGTTATTGGTGCCTTATCTCTCAGTTTGTATTTTCAGGTTTGGGAGACACCTTGCAGCTGCTTTTTTGCAGAAGTACTTTGAGACTTTGGTTTTAGTATTCTTGTTGCTCTGTCAGTTATCATGGAAGGGGATGGGATTCAGATAGATATTCAAAAACTTTTCTACCATCATCATTTTCCCAAGCCAGTATTTTAAGCCTAAGTTCTACTCAACATTTCTGAAAGAGAAAAACTGTATGGAAATTTCCATTAAAAACTGTCTACCTCAGTTTAATTAGGTAAAGTGATATATTTCTGTAGGGAAAAAAAAACTTCTGTGAGAATAGTGTTCTAGGAAAAAAGAATGTATAAAAATAAACCAGTCCTACATCTTAGCAAGAGGAAGAGGAGAACACAGACAATGTAGTTAGATTTGGATGTGACAGTCACCAGTATCACTGAGTAATTTTCTAGCCATTTCAGTGCTGAGCTCATTGTAGGCACCTGGTGAATTTCATAAATGAATAATTAAAATCATTTGAGTCTTGGTAGCTTCCTTGCTGAGTTACTCTGAGAGTAACAAAGAATATGTGTAAAGTGCTTCACACATCACTCTCCTGCCTTCATCACCTTAGGTTTCCTGATGACAAATGAGTGTGTTTATGTGTGAGGGCTCATGCAGGTATGGAGCATCCCCACTCCCCAGTACTGAAGATCTGTGTTCATCATGGCTTTATATGATAATATTCAAGTAAGTTGTAGGTTTTTTAAAAGTTAGAAATATGCCTTCATGAGTGACATATTTAATTTTGAAATTGCTGACAATCCCAGGCCTCTGTCATGGGGGATCCTGGCTAGTAAATTATCATTTGACCTCAAAAAAATCTCTCGGACATATCAGCAAGGCTTGGAAACAGCAAAGACACTTAACTGAGGCTTTTAGTGGAAGCTTAACTGGAGTAATGATAGGACTGGTGATTAGGAACAAGCAGAGGAAAAAAGTGCCAATTTTTTAGAAAAGATCAACACTCACAACAATTCAAAAAATGAAGGCTGACAGGGAATTGACTGCTTCACTCCACTTCCACTAACCATAAGGGCAATAAATCTAGATGGAGAAAAACAACTGATGAATGCTCAGGCTTTGCCTGAGAACAATCCACTTAATAGAAGCCAGGAATATCTTTTCTCTCTCTGTTTTAGTTTCTAGATTCACAGACTAGGTTCAGATCAAGCAGAAAGGTGAGACAACTGCTTTTTTTTTCTTCTACCTTTCAAAACTTATATATTATACTCCATTAATAGTTTTTATAAAATATTGGCTGTATTCCCTGTGATGTAAAATACATCCTTGTAGCTTACCTATTTTATACATAGCTGTTTGTACCTCTTAATCCCCAACCCCTATCTTGTCCCTCCCCACTTCCCTCTCCCCATTGGTCACCACTAGTTCTCTCTATCTGTGAGTTGTTTCTTGTTTTTTATGCTTATTTATTTTTTTTAGATTCCACATGTAAGTGATATCATACAGTATTTGTCTTTCTCTGTCTGAATTGTTTCACTAAATATGATACCCTCTGGGTCTATCCAAGTTGTTGGAAATGGCAAAATTTCTTTTGTTATGACTGAGCTGTGTGTGTGTGTGTGTGTGTGTGTGTGTGTGTGTAGTCATAGCTTCTTTATCTGTTTATCTTTTGATTGATACTTAGGTTGCTTCCATACCTTAGCTATTGTAAATAATGCTACTATGAACACTGGGGTGCATATATCTTTATGAAATAGTGTTTTCATTTTCTTCAGATATACACCCAGGAGTGGTATTGCTGGATCATAGGGTAGTTCTATTCTTAATTTTTTGAGGGGCCTTCCTTCTGTTTTCCACAGTAACTGTACCAATTTACATTCACACCAGCAGTGTACAAGGGTTCCCTTTTCTCCACATCCTCACCAACGTTTGTTATTTGTAGACTTTTTTGATGATAGCCATTCTGACAGATTTGAGGTAATATCTCATTATGGTTTTGCTTTCTGTTTCTCTGGCCGTATGCATGTCCTCTTTGGGGGAAAATGTCTATTTGGGTCTTCTGCCCATGGGCAAACTGCTGTTTATGGCAGAAATGGTGTTTTTTAAGGTAACAGGTCACTATCCTCAGTTCCATATCTCTATGCTTCTTACCTCCATTTGGAGTTTAATTTCAATAAATGAACAGGGTGGGAAGTAGGGGAGGTTGATGATGGTTTAAGCATTGACAGCTGTAAACACCTCAAATGTGGTGCTGTATATAGGGGCTGAAGTTACGCAGTACTTAAAAAAACAAGATTCTTATGAGTTCAAGACTTCAGAGGAACAGAAAAACAGGCATGGAGAAGATTTTCCTTAGCATAGTAGAAATATAAGGGTGAATGCTTGATAAACACTGGGAATTAAACAACAACCTGGGCCCATAAATTTGCCACTGGCTTTAAAGCAGAGAAAGGAACTACAAGCACCTGAGTGGGAACTGAGCATAATCATGGTAAGTTGTCTACACTATCTGCCAGCAAATGTTGCATCTGGATAGAGTTCTTTTCATACACAGATAAGTAAATAGAATAAAAAGCAAGGTGATTCTGTAAAAACAGCAAGGACAGTAATAGCAACAGCAGCGGCAACAACAAAGCTGCACAATAGGAAAATGGGATTATTACAACTAGTGAGAAGCAGAACATGCCACCGAAAATAGTCTATTTTCAGACTTCATGAAGGAACCAGAAATGCAACATCAAAATGTTGTTCTGCTTCTTCAAGAGTTTATTGGAAGGAGAAGAAGAGATTTTGGTGAAAAGTTAAAATAAGAAACAAAGGGAGATGGTAAAATGGTTGCAAAAAACCAAAAAATGCAATAGCAAAATCAAAAGCTACATTGGAGATATAGTATATACTAGAATGACATTGTGGGAAATAAAATCAATAAAGAACAAGCGTAAAGTTCTCCAAGAATACAAAGGAAAAGTACAAAGAGATTAATGTCATGATAGAGACAGTAATAACCAAACAGAACAAAGATTCAATCTAGAAATTAAAGGTACTTCTGAATTAGATATTAGAATAAAAACCATATTTAAAAATACAATTAAATACATTACTGAACTTTAGTTAAATTTTATTTTTAAAATATCTGAGAGTGTAGATTTAAAGACTTCCCATACTGATGTAAAAGTCAAAGGAAAGAGATTCATATCTAAACCCAAACCCATTCCACCAAAAGTTTTTAGGAAAGGTAAAGAAAATTGAGCACTCATGAGTCAGGGTAAATGATTATTGATTACAAAGTAACACAAATCAGGTGGACCTGAGACTGTTCCTCTGTAGCATAGAAAACATAACAAGTGGATCATGATATTTTGGGGGAAAAAAAATTGGGAGGGGTGCAGATTAACCAATAGTGACTGTCTTTCATATGTAAAGGCAAAAAGAATCTATAAAGTGTGCAAGGACTTCAAAGAGAAGATACATTATCTACATATTTTTCTTAATAAAGACTACTGAGCATAATTAGTCAAAATGAATAACTTCACTATGAGATTGTCAAGCTAAAGTGAATCTTTTCTTGTTTATTTTATATAAAATTATGATATCTAAATGTCATCAGGTAGCTTTTGTAACCTGGATCCAAACCTGAGGTCTATAATACGTTACTAAATCATTTCTTTTTTATAGATAATTTTTTAAATGGAAGTATAGTTGATTTACAATGTTGTGTTAGTTTCAGTTGTACAGCGAAGTGATTGTTATATACACTTTTTCAGATTCTTTTCCCTTATAAGTTATTACAAAATATTGAGTATAATTCCCTGTGCTATACAGTAGGTCCTTGTTGGTTATCTTTTTTTTTTTTTTTTTTTTTTTTTTTTGCTGTACGCGGGCCTCTCACTGCTGTGGCCTCTCCCGTTGCGGAGCACAGGCTCCGGACACACAGGCCCCGCGGCCATGGCTCGCGGGCCCAGCCGCTCCGCGGCACGTGGGATCCTCCGGGATCGGGGCACGAACCCGCGTCCCCTGCATCGGCAGGCGGACTCTCAACCACTGCGCCACCAGGGAGGCCCGGTTATCTATTTTATATAAATAATTTCTCTTGATTTCTGCACCTTTTCCTAAAGCAGAAAAATGTTTCTTATACCTTTAAGCAGCAAGTCATATCATTTATTCCACAGTTAAGATGTAATCTCTTGCTATCTTTGAAGACTACCTCAAATAATTTGGTTCCAGCTATAGATAAGTATGTATGCTTAAATATAAAAATTGGTAAGTGTATATAAACACAAATATATACATTAATATCTATACATTTAGATAGGTATAATTATAAACAGAACTGCTATATACAGTTGAATGGTTGTGCCCTATACAAATGTGACTGAATGGGCAGGAAGGGACTGAAGTCTGACCCCATGTCCTCTCATCAAGGAGCACCCTAGGAAAGGGCTGTGTCTACATAAAGAAAGACAAAGAGGTGACTTTTCCTGGTCAGCATTTCAAACCTTGTGCCCACAGGGCTGTACCCCTTCCTAATCCATTCTCTCGGGAAGGGTGGGATATTCTAGTTGTCATGAAGGCACCATGTAGACCACCAGTATGATACACTGTAGGGAGAATTCTTAAATAGCTTCTCTTCCTCATACAAAAGTTGTGAAGAACAACATAAAAGCCATTTTGACCACAAGAGAGCTTGAGTGATGACTTTTTACATCTTTAAATCCATATTGAATAACCTGGGTTATGCATTTTAATTAATAAAGAGTAGTAAACCACTGGCAGATTTTTACCTATGGCTAAGCTCTCATTTCATAGTCCAGTTAAATCCAGTAAGTGTCCCTGAGGTAACAGTACTTTAAAAATCACCACTACATGTACTAGTACATGTACTAAAAATACCCTCCAGCCTCACTTGACAGACCGAAAGAAGGGAAATTTAAAGAAATGAAGGGGAGGGGGAGACATTACACATAGAACTGAAAAAGCCATGCTGAACTAGGAAAAAAACAAAAACTATAAGGAAATAATAAAAGTGGTATCAGTTCTTCTGTCAGGTGATACTCTTGAAAATTTCTAGTTTTGTTCAAATTGTAAATAAAAATCTATACCGTCTTATACCAGTATAAAATCATATGTCATATGATTAGAACTCTGAAATATTTTCAGAACAAAAAGATTAGAAGTAATTAAATCCATGTGCTATTTTCGAAGGTGGCGAAACTAGGGATTTTATTTTCTGTACTTTGAGATAATCTATAATTTACCGAATCTTATTTCTTTAAAGCAAAATATACACAAGTGCACTTCATTTAATTTTTTTTTAAAAATGGGTAACTTGTGGCAAGACTGAAGAAATAAAGAAAATTCCATCTTATAGAACTGATTTCAATGCTCTAGGACCACTGCTGTTCTTCTATTGTTATTTATACAATACTTAGCTTATTCTTCATTTACACTCACAAAGGAATTCCTCATAATGAAGCTCTTGTACAAATAATGTCTTACAGAAGAATAGTTAAGGTTCTTTTTTTTTTCTGGTTTAATTTACTTTGGTCCTTAACAAGCTTGCTAATAATACTTTCATCTGAATTTATAGGAATCATACCTTGTACTTAAATGTTTTTTTCTACATCTGGAAATTGAAAGATTTTATAAGCATTGCCTATTCTCACAACATTTTTGTGAAGTAGAAAGCAATAGTTTTTATCACCATATTAGCTGAACCAACTGAGTTGAAAAGATTTGCCTCAGTCAGTGGAAATGCAGAAGAGGAATTTTCTAGGCTCTGGCCACTAGCCAGGTCACTAATGTGCCTGAAAAAATAATATGGGAAAGATATTTTTCCTTAACTTTGGTTTTCAAGCTCCCTAGGGACAGACTTGTTCTCCTGTAGCCATCACCAGTGAGAGTTCATTCCATATGCCTGCCTGAGAGTCCTCTTAGCTTGACTAAAATTTAACAGGTCCCCGACCTCCCTTTCTTAGAGTATTTACTTTAGAAAACTTGTAAATTACAATGTATAGTTTCTCTGCCTGAGATGTAAATATTCTCCCAGTCTCTTGCTAGTTCAACCCAGGAGCGTCTTTCTCAAGGACCTGCTATCCAACCTTTTGAAATGTAAATTGTTGAGAAGCGGAGGTAGTGCCCCTATTTGTCAGTCTCTGTGGGAAGATAGGAGCCTAACTTCAATGAGGGCCAATTAGGAAACAAAATGCCCCGATCCCATTGACCAAGCTGCCCTATAACTTTCTTCAGTACTTTTCCACTAACCTCTCCTGCTTTTCGTTTCAGTGGAGTTGAATTCAGTCTCTTTCGCCTATTTCAAGAGTCTTTAGAAAGTCTTCCTTGCCTGTTTTAATTATGTGGTACAGTTTTTTCTTTGACATGTCATGTAATGTATATTTTTTGAGTCTTAGATCTTTGCATCTGAAAGGACCAAATCTAGGATTCTGACTACTCTTTCTGAAATAATGTGTTAATGGAGCAATGAAAGACCATCTCCTTGAGGGGATCCAAGAGGGAATAACAAAGAGTTGATGTGACACCAGTATCTCTCATTTTTTCTTCAGTGTCAATGTAGTATTCCTGTTGAGAAAAGTTTCACAATATTAAAATGTAAACAGTTTAGTCAAACTCACATTTTTAATATGTCTGCTGAGTGTGCAGTATTGAAGAAAGTTTACCCCAAGACATTTAGAATTGTAGCCTTTCAACTTAAAAGTCATCTGACAGGGCTCATGTAGCATAGTTTCGGTAGTTTTCTATTTCAGCTTTTAGCTTCTTTTCTTTATTACAAGACTTTTTGGTGAGGGAGGGGTTTAATCTTTGGTGGGACTCAGCAGTGATAGGAGATCAAATGTGAACTCAGTACTCTATATTGAATGGAAACCTGAGCATTTTATTCAGATTCATCACTTTTGTTGCCTTGAATTTTGGCTTGTTGTCATTTCTTGTTTATGAGTGCTGCATAGTACAAAAAAGCTGTCCTCACAGGTTCTTGGATGTTTAAATATGTTTCTGTATTGGCTTTATACTTGAACAACTTGGCGATGTATTCAGTCTTTGGTTCTACTTTCCTAATAATTCGGTAAACTTTGTTCTACTCTCTTCGCATTGTTTTACTGTGGCAGAGTCTGAAGCCAGCCTGATTTTTTGTGTGTATATGTGCACCCTTCCCATATAATTTTTTGGTCTGCGTACCCATGTTTTTACGGCTTTAAGTTTAGTAACTTTCCTTAAGTTTCAGTCTCATGATTTTTCCTAAATGACTCTTGCTTTATCTTTTTTTAAAAAAATAAATTTATTTATTTATTTATGGCCGATTTGGGTCTTCATTGCAGTGCGCAGGCTTTCTCTAGTTGGGGTGAGTGGGGGCTACTCTTCGTTGCGGTGCGTGGGCTTCTCATTGCAGTAGCTTCTCTTGTTGTGGAGCACCGGCTCTAGGCGCATGGGCTCTAGAATGCAGGCTCAGTAGTTGTGGCGCACAGGACTAGTTGCTCCACGGCATGTGGTATCTTCCTGGACCAGGGCTCTAACCTGTGTCCCCTGCATTGGCAGGTGAACTCCTAACCACTGTGCCACTAGGTTAGCCCTCTTGCTTTATCTTTAAATGGAGATGCCTATTATCTGAACAATAGCAGTGGGCAGAGGGTAGGGAGGGAGATTAGCTAGAAGCTGTTTACAGTCTTTACTTGGGTTTATTGTCTCTTATACCTGTCACTCAATCTGTTTCTTTTGACTTAGGGTGCATTTCTTCCTAATTTTCCTTTGGGTCACAGCAGAGGCTTGTAAATCTAAATTGCATTTGGCGATCACTTAGAACCTGTTTCCTCTCCCTCTGTCACTTCTTCACTTCTCTTGTAGCCTCCCTCCATTAGAAGGCAGGATAAGAGATATAAACTTCTTTTTGATGTTTTTCATTCATCTTCTCCTGCTTGCTGTTCGACAGTGTCAAACTTGTTCTCCACAATGAAGTCCCCACCTCTAAAAGACCACTGTACATATCTTCTAGGACTGACACATACTTTTGAGGTTCAAGGAGGTATGTGCTGGTAATTAGCATGCCCTTTTATTTCTCTCCAGCTTTTGCTATGGCCAGTGTGTTCCACAAATTGCAGTTTAGGATTATGATAGTTTCTTTGTTCCATTTGAGAGAGATTCCCCTCTGTTTTTCATTCTGTTGTTTTTGATGAGGGTTGAGAGGGAAATAGATAATAAAATGCATTTTGTCTTTGTTACTGAAATTCATGATTGTAATTTTAATATTGAGTTGTGTAATTATATGAAATGCTTATCTCCCCTTCTAGACTCTAAGACTGATGAGGACAGGGACCATGTCTATTTTTTTTTTGTATATTTGACTCAGGCAATGCTTCCTCTAGCCTCCACGTTAGAGCAGTCATCCATCCTAGCCTCTGAGATTCTACTAGGTCCATTTTCTGTTAAGCCTTCTTTGCCCCTCTAAGGTCCTTCTGTGAGGTCTAAATTTGGTCCAAGAGAACCATGCACATTTGTTCCATGGGGGTTTAAGTCAGCACATTCTTAATACTGCTACAGATATGCCTCCCCTTCAGAGTCTACCATGATAAGAGTTAGATACCAGGGAATACATTACAATCTGTCTCAGTGGTTCTCCTAAAGCTCCTTCCTTTGGTTAAATGTGAGTGGAGAGAATCTGCCTTTGAAGTGGAGGGACCAGCCAACCGTACATTATTAGCATTCTTTAAAATATACTATACAGTTGACCCTTGAACAGTGAGGGGGTTAGGGGTGCCAACCCTCCAGGCAGTCGAAAATCACATATAACTTATAGTTGGCCCTTCGTATCAGTCGTTCCTCTGCATCCCCAGATTCATCCAACCACAGTCGTGAATTGATTGCTCTTGAAAAATATCTGCGTAGAAGTGGACCTGCCTTAGTTCAAGCCCATGTTGTTCAAGGGTCAACTGTATATGTTTATATATAGAAATCTATCTTTCTATATTTTTCTATTTATATTATATAAATCTCTTAATATATAATCTATCTCTCCATAATCTCTAAATATATATGTAAAATATCTTACTGTATATAATGTAGAATGTTTAGATTTATATATAATCTCTTCTATTATAGACTTTATATATACCAATGATATATATTTAATAGGTTTATGTACTATATGTTAGATATATCATATATAGGTATAAGATTATATAATCTTTATCAAATCACTTACCTGTCATCAATATTTTCATCTTGGTGAACCACCTGAGTGTAATTTACAGACATCATGACACTTTTTCCTAAATTTTTCACATACATTTCCTATCTATAAGGATGCTCTCCTAGATAACCACAAACAATTTTCACCCTCAAATTTAACATTGCTATAAAACTATTATGTAACATTGCCTAAATTTGCATTCCTTAATACCCAATAATGTTCTTCATAGTTTTGCTTTTTAAAAATGTAGAATATAATTTTAAAAATCACTTATTAAATTTAGCAGTCAGATCATTTTTGGTCTTCATTCTAGAATAGTTTTCTTTTCCTCCCTCCCCCCTGCTTGCCACCCCCCCTCTTTTTTTCTTTTAAGACATTGGCATTTTTGAAAAACAGTTGTCTGGTTTTGTCTTGTTTTCTCATGTTAAGCTTCAAGTAAACCTTTTTGAAATGAGCACTACATAGACACAACTGTGTGTACCTTCTGCAACATCACACTAGGAGAAACATAATGTCTGTTTGTCACATTATTAGGGATGATCTATTAGATTGTTTGTTAAGGGAGTACCCTAACAGATCCCTATTGTGCACTTTGCTTTTTGTAACTAATAGGTAATCTGGTAGCTTATACTTCAGACAGTGTGAATATCCTGATTCCAAATCAGCTTTCTCCTAAATATTTTAGCATTCACTAATCATTATTGCCTGAATTGATTATTAAAGTGGTGGTTGCAAAGTGAGGTCCATTCTTTTTCTGCCATCAGTAATTTAGCCTTTGGATTGTGGGCACTTTGGCACCTATATCTGGTTTTTAGCTTTTAGTGCATAGCCTAAACTGATACAGATAGAATTTCAGTATAGCATCCTGACATAAATTGTTGTTATTAATATATTTTTAGAGCAGAGACTTCTGCTACTTTTCATTATAAACATTCCAGGACCTAGCACAATTACTTCCAAATGAAATGTGCTCAAAAGACTGAATAAGTTTGACTAAATACTAAAAATATTATACATCTATGAATATATATCTTTACATTAGAATTTTACACTGGCCCTAATTGATAGAAAACCCTAAGTTAAAATAATACATGAGTTTGGAATTTCAAGAAGCTTTCTTGATTGTGCCTAAAATATTTGACAATTACTAGGTAGTATAGTCATGGGTAAATATAGGTTTAGACTTAGACATCTGTGTGACCTTGAGTATATTCCTTAAGTTCTCTATATCTCATTTCTGTAATATTTAAAATGGGACTAATAATACCCACCTCTCAGGAAAGTTTTAAGTTAAAATGACAATGTAGAAATTGTTTGGCATGATGCCTGACACAAGGCCATGCCTGAAACAGGGTACTTGATAAATGGTGGCTAATATTATTTTTGCTACTGAATAATAATAAATGTACTGCTCTGTCAAGTATACTAATTATGTATGCTATTGAGTGTATACAAATACTATATCCAATTAACAAGTGAAATATAAACTAAATGTCAAAAATTTGATATTATCTGCTGGCTCTTCCATGATACAGATATTTGTAAATATTCTTTATGAGCTTTGCTTATAGCAGATATTTACAAATTAAATCATATTGTAGGTTCCTAAAAATACAGCTTAGCCCCTCTCAAGTCATGACATGTAATTTTTTCAAAAGCCTTTCTAAAGAGACAAATGCAGGTTATTTGAAGCTTATTTTCCCAAACATGGTGTCCCTTGACTCTCCTTATTTATATCTTCTTACTAAGATGTCCAGATTCACTTTGTCTCTTTCCCAGGAACCCAGCACTCACAATTTTTTATAGCTCTTTTTCCTTCTATAGCAATTTCACCTTACCAAACTGTGTGCACTGCTCTCTGAAGAGTTAAAACAAAGTCCATCTGGTATCTCATAACAGCATGCCTGTAGTCCATCTTCATTTTATCATAAATTATCTTATCACGCTGCACAGAGTCCTTGCAGTGTTCAGCCAAATTGAAACAATCTTTCTGAAGCCCATCCCTGGTCATCTGTTCTTAATGGTTTTGCCTTCACTTTGAACAGGGCTAGTGCACCTTAGAGCAAAATCATCTTTGAAGCCGTGGAATTTTTAATGACTCCTAATGTAATAGAGTTCACTATGAAAGACTTGAATGGTAATATTTATACAAATCATATCTAAATTAAGCTGGCTCCTCAGGCTAGAAAAACCTTCAAGAATCATTCCCCCTCTCCCTGGATGAAAAAGTCTTCAGAGACTAGGGTAACCATGGACAGTGAGCACTGAATGATCTGTCTGGAAATCAAGTAGGTGGTGCTGGTAGAAAATTACATTTAATTTGCCTTGTCTGGCTTTTCTTTGTTTTTCTTTTGGGGAAATCATGATGTGAATACTTAAAAAAAACATTTTGGCAGGGGATATGCTGGTACATGTGCATGGTACATGTGTGAGCGCAGCAGGATATTAATACAGAGAACTCCAAACCCTAAGACATTTTCTATGAAATATATTTTTCTGTGATTCGTATATAGCTGAACTCAATTATATGTATTGCAGAACTTAAATTATCAAGTCTACATCTTTTTAAAACTTACCTTTGAGAGTAAACAAGGTTCTGACTTATCAGCACCACCTGATGCTGGCTATCTGCTCTGTACACCCAAAGTGAGGCTGCCTGTGGGTGGGCCAGTGAGTGGGTAATACTGGATTATGCTGGAGAGCTGGGTTCTAATGTACTAAAAATCTTTTAGTCTAGGGCAACAAATTCTGCTAGAGGAACCAATATGTGATTTGTGTATGTAAATACTTGGGAATTTGCATATATCTTTTTTTATTGTTATCTTTTTGATGTTGAGCTTTTCTTTCAGTCTCAGAGTTGGTTTGGGGGAAAAAAAAAAAAATCTGCCAGGTAGCTTACCACCTACTTCTGGCAGAAGTATGGTTGGCCATCCTGAGGCTGTGATATTGATTAAGGTCTCAGGCTTAAAATGCCTCCATGTGGATGGTGATCTGAGAACAGTCACATTATACGTAGAAGCACCTTAATGGGCAGATGGGGGCAGCCATTTTGCCTAGGCTTTTCACCTTCCTTGATTTGGACCCCATGGAAGGAGAAAGAAGAGAGAGGTACAGGCCAAAGTTATAGTGAGCTTGGGCCCAGAAAGGGAGTGGGGACATCAGATGGGCAGGACCTTGGTTGGGGTGTTCCTGTCTGTATACATATATTCAATACAGAAGGTACACAAAGATTCTGCTGTCCAGAATGGCTGGTATGAACCTAAGAAATTACTCATGTCTTCACTCTATCTAGTCTCTGGTTCAGATATCTGATTTGATTACTGCCTTCTTCTGTCCTGAGATGGTGCCCCTTTTTTTTCCTCTCCTCCCAACCAGTTTTTAGGTATGGCTTGCATTGTACTGACATTGTTAGTCTCTACAGCCTCAAGATTTCCTTCTCTTGCTCTCCATTCTGTAGATCTCAGTCTTGATCAACTTTAAGTCCTAGGTCAGAGCCTGGCTGGGTCATTCTCCATCATGGCAAAATAAGGATGTGTGATTTGGATGGTAAAAGTCAGGACAGATGTCCTTTCACTCGTATACCTTCTCCTCCTGTTCAGATAGGAATTGGCATTGCATACATTTACATTGCCAGAGCTATGAAGAACACTTAGATGCCATCTTCTCCTTTAACTTATGGAGAGGGAGGGGGAAGTAGATATTTCAGAAACTGTGGCAATCCCTGCCTGTCTTTACTGTAGTCGGGTCTCGAGTGAGTATTTATGCTGTTAGGTTAAAATTGACTTTGAAACTAAATAATTTATAGTATTGCCAAATCTAATGAACTCTTTGGTCCATTGCTTAGTTAACTTCCTTCCCTTCGTCTCTTCTTGAGATACTTTTTTCCTTGGCTTTTGTGATGATACTTCCATATTTTCACCTCTCTCATATCTTCTTCTTAGTATATTTGCTTTTTTTCCAAAACTAAAACTTTAACTATTGAAGGGCCCTTGGGCACTGTCCTAGGCTTTTTATATTCTCTCCTAATGTCATCTCCTCCTGTCCTATAGCTTTGCATTTTTTCTCTATGCTCATGGCTCACAAACTTATGTCTCCAGACCAGATTTCTCCCTTGAGTGGCTTATCCTAAACTTAGACCTACCAATTTATATCTTTACTTTCCCATCTATACCTATTCCATGAGCAAGTCTTGCCATTGCCCTGCATATTTCCCCCTCTGCTATCCCACTCTATCCTAAAACACCACCATCATTCCCCTAAACTCCTGCTACAAGTCTAACATGTTTTCTTTTTTATTCTTTATGACCTCTAGTAATCCAATATCCACAAAGAAATCAGATTGATTTAAAAAAAATTTATTTAGATTTATGGAACTCTCCTGCTTAAAGCATTTTACTGGCTTATTTTACCTAGAGTGAATAGGTTTATTGTACCTATTGTAACTAGTGGTCTATAAGGCCATGTCTGACCATGTCTGACCCCTGCTACCTCATTGGTTGTATCTTGTAAGACTGTCCCCTTAACTCACTACTGTCTAGGTGTACTTCCCTCCTTTCTGGCCTTTAAATTTACCAAACTCTTTCATACTTCAGTCTTCACACTTGTAATTCCTTCTTTTTGGAAGACTTGACTCCTGGTTGGCACCTTGTTTCTGTTTCATACTTGAGATCTATCCAGTTTATCTGAAATCTACTCCACACCCAGTTATTCTCTCCAATCTCTTTATGGCCTTTCTTACTTGTGCTCTATAATTACCTACTTGCTGTTTATTTTCCATTCATTCATCTCCACATCCCACCTCCTGAGAATGTAAACTCTGTGGACACGTAGTGCTTGGCTGCCTTGCTCACGGCAGTATCCCTTGTTCCAGCAGTTTCTGACACATATAAGGTGCTCAATATAATTTTGATGAATGAATTCATGGGAAGTTATATATGGCCACATCTGGCTTCTGAAGGATAACAGTCCATTCTTTCCTTTCAGTAAAACATTTTTCTTTAGAAGGGGGCAGTGCTGAGAGAGTATTAGCAAACAGAAGCGGGTAAGGGTCCATGGAGCTCTTTGTCATGCTGAAAAAGATTGTAGACTAAATATATCTGGAACCCTCTGTATAGGGGCTTTCTTGTTCAACTCCACTGCAGGTTTTAATGCATTTCCTCTGTTTTCTCAGACCACAAAAATGAAAATTCATGGCTTAGTACAACCTGAAATAAGGATTCAGCTGCAAGAAAATGATAATCAGAGTTAATGAGGGGTTAACAGTGCAAGCCATTTTTTTTTTTTTTTTTTTTTTTTTTTTTTTTTTGCGGTACGCTGGCCTCTCACTGTTGTGGTCTCTCCCGTTGCGGATCACAGGCTCCGGACGCTCAGGCTCAACTGTCATGGCTCACGGGCCCAGCCGCTCCGCGGCATGTGGGATCTTCCCAGACCAGGGCACGAACCCGTGTCCCCTGCATCGGCAGGCAGACTCCCAACCACTGTGCCACCAGGGAAGCCCCAAGCCAATTTTTGTGAAAGCCAAATATAAACACCAAGCCCAGGTTGTAAGTCCAAAATCCAAAACACTCTGTAAAGTGAACAGTTTTCTTGAAAGTTTTTGGCAAACTCTTTTTGCAACAAACCCTGATCTGAACTTATATGAGCCACTTTCAAGTTTTTATTTATCCAAAATCATATGTTTCCCTGGAGGAATGTTAAAGTTTTTAGTCAATATAAGATATTCATAGCTCATGTACATGAAGGTCCAGATCTCTAGGATGCTTTGAGGGGCTTTTGAAATGATAGTCCCATGCATTCTGAGCTGGACTCAGTGTGGGTTTTTTGTGGTGTCCCAGAACTACATTATATTGTTCAATTCAAAATATGTCCCACTTCCTTTCATCACTTGTTATTTAAGTAAGCACCTATTAAGGTGCATGAAAATGTTTTTGTCCAGGAAATTAAAACATACAAGCTTCTGACTATAATTTATTTGGAGAAGGAAAATAAGTTTCTTTTTAATAAGTGATATCCAACACAATTGAGGAAATTGCAACAGATAACTGGTAGCACATGGAATGAAACAAGATAGGTAGTAATAAGGCAGATCTTATAGTCTTAATGACTTTTCAAACAAATGACAGGTGGTGACAAGATTTTGAGTGTGATCCATGTTGAACTGGCCATCACTAATTACCAGGTATTTTGTTTGTACTTGGCTTTCATACTGATTGGCTTACAATATGCCAGATTCAATCAAATGCAAATTCAAGCTCAACATTTTCCAGCCCTGACAACTCTTCATTAACTCTGACCAGCATTTCACTGCAACTGAATCCTCATCTATCTGGAGGGGGGTACATGAGGAACCAGCCTTGTCTCAAGTTCTACTGCGGGATATTTATGTCCTCAGGTGCTGCCACTGCAATTAGTCAAGCCCATGTTTGCTACTTCTTATTTCTAAGGCTCAGGACTGCATGTTCGATAGCTGATAGATTGTTTGACATCGGGTACTATTGAAAGCAGTGTTAGTTCCAAGGAAAAAATAATAGACTGTCAGTGCATTTTATTTTCTTTCCTATACCTGGTGCTTTGTTCTTTTTCTGCTTCTTCAGTCTGTCTCTAATGGACCCTGGTGAACTTAGAAACCAGCAGTTAAAACTAGGAGCTTTCAAGGACAAAGAACAGAAATGACTCTAGGTTGGTAAATATTATCTGTCCTAAAGAAATGGGAATAAAGTGCTTGATACAGAACACGTAAATAGAATTTGTGAGTTCTAAGTGTGCATAGATGATGATCTCCTAGATGGGGGAAAAATGCTTTCTGTATGAAATACAAAGAACAGTTTACTATTTCCTACTCTTGCAAAATATACAAGAATAACAAAAAAATTCTGCCATAAATTTTAATAGTACTTTTTTGAGGTAAACACATTTCACTGTACATAGATTTTATCTTGAACACCTCAGTGAGTTTTGATAAACGTCTATACCCATGTAACCCACACCCCTATCGAGATGTAGAATATTTTCATCAACTCAGAAAATATCCCCTTTCTAATCTCCCACTCTCAAAAGGCAAATACTTTTCTGATTTCTATTACCATAGATAAATTTTTTTCTATTCTTCAACTTTATATAAGGAGACTTTATATAACTTTATACAATCATACAATGATTTGTATCTGACTTTCTTTTCTCAACATAGTGTTTTTTGAGATGCATCCATGCTGTTTTATGTATCTGTATTTGGTTGATTTTTATTGCTGAGTAGTATTTTACTGTGCTAGAATAACACAGGTTTATTTTTTAAAATCTGTTGATGGACTCGGGTTATTTCTAGGTTCAGCTATTATGGATAAAGCTGCTTGAACATTCTTGCACATTGTATAGCTATTGTATAGCTACGCTTTCATTTTGTCTGGATGAACACCTAGAAGTGTGATTGCTAGGTCATAGGATGAGTGTATGCTTCACTTTGTAAGAAACCATCAAAAAATGTTCCAAAGTGATTGTATCATTTTACCTTCCTATCAGTAGTGTATGAGGGTTGTAGTTGCTCCACAAACTCCTTACACTAGTAGAATTAGCCACTCTAGTTAGTGCTTTTGCATTCTGACAATTTTAATTTGCATTCTCAGATGACTGAGTCTGGGACATCTCTTATGCACCTTCTCTGACATGGGGTAGGGGAGGAAGGGGGGTGCAGTTTACAGAAATAGGTAATACAGGAGGGAAAAAGGGGAAGACATAATTTTGTTTTGGGTATATCAGACAGTTGGAAATATGGCACTGGATTTCAGAAGAGTTGGGAGACACAAGTTTAGGAATCCATGACATGTTAAATGTGAAAGCATTTGGGTCCTAGTAAAAGGACCCAAATCCAGTTTTATAATTCCACAAATTGTCGCAAAATAATTCTCTCTAGCCTTTCTCCTTTCCCTCTCTGCCCCATTAGAATGAGAAGCCATCTGGTCAGGGGAAGAGAAGGCTTTCATTGTGTTGAGGATACATATGGGTCTTTTTTCTGACTCCAAAATATGAGAGGCTCTGTGTCATTGATACCCCTAAAGGAGAAGAAAAGAAAGGATACAGGCACACCTCATTTTATTGTGTTTTACTTTATTGCACTTCACAAATATTGCATTTTTTTTAATAAATTGAAGGTTTGGAAGGAACAACCTGATGTTGTCAGATGATTGTTAGCATTTTTTAACAATAGAGTATTTTTAAAATATGTACTCTTTTTTAGACATAATGCTATTGCACACTTAATAGAATACAGTATAGCATAAACGTAATTTTGTTATGCGCTGGGAAACCAAAAAATTTGTGACTCACTTTATTGTGATATTTGCTTGACTGAGGTGGTCTGGAAGTGAAACCACAATATCTCCAAGGTATACCTATGTATGTTTTCCAAAGAACACGACCTTTCTAAGTTAAAGTCTGGGTGTTCAGAATTACTCCTTTCCAGGCCTCAGAATTCCCTGGGAAAGAAGACCTACCAAAAAGTATATGATGCTCTCTGGTCTGGGCTCTTTGAAAAGTCCCAGCCCTGGTCCCTTTCTACAAACTTAACCCTCTCCCACAAAGTTATTCTATCTGGAAGTGGGTAAGTGAGTGGTTCTCTAACTCTGCATATCAACAGATCCCAGATCTCTTTTTGAGATTCCAAAAGAAAAATGCACGGGCCTCCAGAGATCCTGATTTACTAGCCATGGGATGAGATCTGGGAATTTAAAGTCAAACACCACCGGTAATTCTGAGGCAGATGAGCTACAGACATATTTTAGGAAAAATTAGTGCTGATGAATAGAACTATTAGCTCTAGTTTCCTCTTGTTCATTCTTCTTATACTTTGAGTGTGAAAGTGAGTCTGTTAAGATTTCATATCCTGTTATCCTATTCATACACAGTTCTTCTCTGATTAAAATGGCATCTTCCTTTTAAACTTATAGTTAATAATAAATTAATACACAATCCATTTCATCTATTACAATGCTTATCTGAAGCCATTCTACTGAGGCTTAGGGACCACTTTTTTCAAATTTCTCCAGTGCTAAGCCACTAATCTGTGGCTTCAGAAAGGACCCACTCTTTTTTTTTTTTTAATTTTTATTTCATTGTGGTAAAAACATTTAACATGAGATGTACCCTTTTAACAACATTATAAATGTATGATACAATCCTGTTAACTGCAGGCACAATGTTTTACAGCAGATCTCTAGAACCTATTCATCTTGCAGAACTGAAACTTTACTCCTATTGATAAGCAACTCCCCATTTTCCCATATCCCTTGCCCCTGACAGCTACTGGTCTGCTCTCTGTTTCCATTAGATTAACTATTTTTGATACTCTGTATAAGTGACACAGGTTATATCTGTCCTTTTGTGACTTGGCTTGTTTTACTTAGCATAAAGTGCTCAGGGTTCATCGATGTTCTATATAGCAGGATTTTCTTCTTTTTAAAGGCTGAATTAGGTTAGATCCACTCTAGATAATCTTCCTTTGATAAACTCGGAGTCGACTGCTTTTAGGGCCTTACTTACATCTTCAAGGTCCCTTTCGCCTTGCCACGTAAAAAACCTAATAACGGAAGTAACCTCCTTATCCACAGTGCCAACTCCACTCTAGAGGGGAGGGGATTATACAGAAATAGTTAAACCAGGAGGCAAGGATCTTGGGGTCCATCCTAGAATTCTACCTACTACCCCTCCTCTTGCTGGCTGCTTGATGATGTTCTTTGTTTAACATACAGAACTTGCTGAGTGTTGCTGGGTGATAAGTACTCAAAAGACAGGTAAATACAACACACAACCTACAAATGACTTATTTTATAAACAATGGAAATTTAATGCTAGAAATATGAGGAGATATTTGGTGTCACTTTTTAGTATTTGCAGGGAACTATTTTTATGTAACCAAATCCTACTGCAATTCTTATTTGACTTCAGGTAGTTCAATCCCACAAGTTGTTCTCCTCACTGAAAAGACAGTCTCCTTTAGGACAGAAATCAGGAAATACCCTTAATTATGGATGCCTATTGAAAATTTTAAAGAAAACTAAATGCTTACATTGTTTGCCTAGGAGAAAATATTTCTGTAAGTATCTCTTAAGATTCCCGTTGAGTTCCTTAAGTAACTTAATATTGACTTTTCAAATATTCAAGCACCTTACAAATGCATATTACAGAGTAGTTATACAGAAGTGAACATCTTAAAGTCGAGGGGGGAGGGAAACAGAATAATCAGAGAGAAATAGATCTTTTATAATTCATTCTTAATTAGCATAATGTAATATATTAAAATAATTTGATTAAAATGATTTCTCTCAAATTTCACCTTTTTATTAAACAATTGAGTAGAGTGATTAAAATACTGATTTTGCAAGAACTTTGAGTAGCACTAATTTCTTGGTTTTATAGGCTTTACACTTGGCAGTGCCCAGCAGCAACTCTTAACTTCACTCTTCATGTGATTCACCTTATAAGGCAAAGCTTCAATTTAGGAGAAGGCAACAAAGATCAGCAACAAACATGTAAAATAAGTAACCCTTATAAAATTTTTAAAGTCTCGTACATAACACTTTAACAGGTTTAGGGAAGGATATAAAAGTGCCCAAAATAATATCCACTCTTTTGTCCCTCAGCCAGTGCAGCTCACATCACTCCTGTAACACAGGATAGTTGTAGAGATTCATTGACCTGCAGTGTGCGTGTATGAGGGTGAGGGGGAATCATTAAATATACGAACTGAGAACCAGTATTAGAAAGTGTGCTGCAGTGTTTGCTGGTGGCTTCTACTAACAGTAAAGATCATTTTATTTAGCATCTCTTCTTCTGGAAGAAGAAAAAATAAAAGAAGGAAAAGTTGGAACACTAAAGGAAAAGAAAGAAGAAGTTTTACTCCTTCCCTTTACTAATTTATGGGTATTCAGTGGGCTTCAGTAGTCATGGAGAATCAGAGGCCCAGGGCAGGCTGAAACTGGTAGGGATGAGTGTGCGTCTTGAGGCTGGAAACTGGCCATGCAAACCAAAAGCCCAGAGAGTGCTCAGAGCCAGGGCCCAGATGGGGTGGGACTTCTAGGAGTCTCAATGGGCCCCGGCAGAGTAATACCTCTGGCTGCTCTAAAGAGAAGCAGGGGACATGGAGCATCCAATTACTACTTGCAGAATTTCTTCTCGATATAATAGATACAGTCTGGTAGATGTAGTTCATACTTTTATTCATGTTTGCTGAGGAGTACAGATTGGATGGTGGGGGAGAAGTTTGATTTTCTTAATTTGCACAGGCTAAGAGGCATGTCTTCTCCTTGTAACTGGTGGCAGCATGATAAACTCATCTTGTGCTTTTTACTCCTTTACAACCAGTTACTATTTCAGTAACAAAACCCTGAAGTTGGTGTTCTTTGGGAGTTTAATTATTGAAGTGGGTCTAATTATAAAACACGCATTGTAATAGATTTAACATAAAATTTATCTTGTAGAAATTACAGATAGTGATGCAGTATGTGGCTAAACAGTCTCCAAAGTGCTTGTTCTATCTTGTTACTACCAAATGCAGTAGCTCAACCTGGAACAATTCCACTTGGAAGAAAAACTAGTCTTTTCATCAAATATTTATTGAACCCTTACTTAGGATACTGTTGGAGGAGCTTAGTATAAAAGGAAAACCCCATAGTTTTTGCCCTCAAAGTGTTTATAGTCTCATGAAAAAGCTATCCCCTATGTGTACTTATCCCATAATTAAAAAGAAAATTTAATATCTTCAGGGATTTATTTGTTTAAAACAGAACTATGAACACAAAGAGACAGCAAGTATGAGACAGCAAGTATGATCTCTAATCTCTATAGAAAGCATCCATATTCCACCTGCTGGTCTAGGTATACTTTGATAGTTATTTTATTTGATAGAATGACAAAATCTCAGGTGTACAAATGTAGGCATTTATTTAGCTCATACATTTGAGGGGCAGCTGGAGTTGGTTGATCTAGGCTGGTGCACCTGGACAAGTCTGCATCACATATCTCATCTTTCTCCTGGGTCCAGGGGCTACCCTAGATGCATTCCTTCCATGGCAATGGCAGAATATAAGAACACTGATGGGCACACCATCAAGTTTAACTAATTCTTTTGGCCAAAGCAGATCATATGACCTAACCCAAATCAAGAGGTAGAAAAGTAACTTACCCTTTTAGAGGAAGGAACTGAAAATCATCATATGACAAAGAGCATGAAGATAGGGAGAGCGGAAGGGTTAGGACCAGTAATACAACCTACTACAGGCATTAACTTAATCCTGGCAACAACCTAAATTTAAGAGCAGTGTAACGGAGAACATCTGAAGCCAGAATGTACTGAGTCCACTGCTGGCTCTGTCCCTTACTAGCTAAACGACTTTTGGCACTTACTTAACCCATTTGTGCCTCAGTTTCATCATATATAAAATGGAGAAAATAATTTTATTTACAGTATATGGTGTCGCGAAGAATAAATGAGTTTGTGTGCAAGATGTTGAGAATATAACATATAACATAATAGTGTTGATAGCTAACATTGCTGGAAAGTCTAACTGGTCACCAGAAGCATGTAACTTGGTGTCAACAATAATAATAATGGACAGAACAATTGATATCTTAAATCATATCTACTCCTGTTCTTGATCTTAAAATCTCTGGCTCTGTTCTCCACCTGCTATTTACAACTAGCTTTTTTTTGCCTTAAAGTTACTGTTACATGTTACAATAAAAAACAATATAGCCCTGTTAGTTCATTAATAAGTTACTGAAAATTTCCATTTACCATCAGAAGCAGTTTAAGGTATATCATTTAGTTCTTATGAAAAGCTCTATTTGCAGAAAATATGCTCTCCATCCAAATGTTAGATGTTTCTTTTTATCTCTAACTCAGATGGACCCAACATTCATAAGTACGTAACTTGGAATTTTCAAATTTGCAGAAAAGGTATAAAGATTTAATGTTCTAGAATCTTACATGCAGGGTTTTGTATTTGAGGAGAAGCTATTTGTTCTTGTGACAAAATACGGAAGAGGATATTTATTCAATCACCATATTATTTGTAGACCATCTACTCTCAGATAAAACTTGTAGTTAGGTACAGGGAACACAGATGATTTAAAACATTGTTCTTGTCTTCAACGAGTTAACCATCTAATGGAGAATTTTTTTAAATTAAATGATTATTATACAGTGTGATAGGTTCCAATAATTATCCACACAGTGTTCTGGGCACTTTATCTAAATGACAGGGAGGGAATTTGGCAAAGCGTAGGAATGAAGCAAGCAGAAAAGGAGTACGCAGAGTGGAAATGACAGGGACTTATGAGGCAAAGAGCAGTGGAGTGCAAGTTTAGGGGCTCTGGCAATAAAATCATTGGGATACATAGAGTACTGAGTTGTTGAAATGGGAGTAGTGAGATGACTAGAGAGAGGCATGGGTCTAATCTTTAAGGACCTTAGATATCATCCTGAGGATTGTGGACTTTATTTGAAAACTTCGGGCAGCCATTGAAGATTTTTAATACGATCTCATGTACATGTTCTCATGATGCTTTTAAGAGCTTTCTGGGAGATGGATTGGCAGAGAAAGCAAGACTAATTAGGAGGCTGTTGCCTCCAGATAAGTAAGAACTAATGGAATCAGATGCAAGACACTGACAATAAGAATGGGGAAAAGAGGAAGAATTCCAGAGATATTAAAGATCTGGGCATAGAGAAACAATTACTATGTACTAAAACACCTCTTTTTTGGATTTGTTATATTAAACAGGAGGGTAATGATATGTCATTTGAAACTTCACATACCTTCCAATTGTCATCTCTAGGTCTACGGAAAACATTTTAGGCATTTAGCAATAAGCACTTGCTACCATAAACCAAGGGTGGATGTTATACATAGGCTATTTGAATTGGATGAAAATCCAGATTTATCAGGTGATAAATAGTACCTTTACCTGAGGTAAAGTACCTTCACTTAACCAAACCTGGTCCATTAAAATTTTAGTATTTAAAGGTAACCACAGAAACCCATTGTGCAGATGAGAATAGTGAGGTCAAGAGACATTAAGGAGTTGTCAGTGATAAAGTGCTACTGAAATCCAAGTAGTTTAACTTAGTTTGCAATACCTTCTGTCACATCATACTACTATTTTATTTGCAAATTATTCTTGCTTGGATTAACTTGTTTTTCTTGTAATCCTTGAATGGGTCTTTAATGATCTGTTTTTATTTAGTTTCAACATTTTATCCCTACTCATTTTTTTCATTTTGTGTTTTTAGTTCCACTTGATGATTTTCCTTTAATGGAATAAAATTTTAGTTTTACCTTGTACTGTAAAAGAAATGGAGAGAAATAAAACTTTTTAAAAGAATAATTTTCACCTCAAATGAACCCCACAGTAACTTGATATTGGAGTACATTAAAATAAATTATAATTAATTAAGCATGCAAATACACTAACTAATTTAAGTACCCAATTAGCTACCTTAACTGAAACAACTCTCCTGAATAGCACATTTTTAAAAGGCATTTTCCAGGGTGTTACATTTTTCACACCAGAGACAAAGATTTATGTAATTACCCTTGGAAGAAAGAATATGGTAGCAGTTGATTGTTCAGGAATACAAATGTTGTAGCATGAATTACTAGCCTCTCTAGACCCCAGTGTCTTCATCTATTAAATAAACTGCCTGACCTAGAAATTTATAAAGGTTCTCCACTTACCTAAAGTCTTGCACTCATTCATTTATGAACTGTGATCTATAACTCATTTTTTCCACAGGATACTATATATTTCTCCCAAGGCTGATTTTTTTTTTTTAATATCAACATCTGCACCCATGCCCCTATTCCAGCCCTATTACATCTCATTTTCTGTGTTCCATGAAATGGCTAATCACTTGGAGATTCCACTTCATTAACATGAAAAAAATCACACAAATTCTGACTTGCAGACGTATCCTCAAGGGACCTGCATGGCCAATCTCTCTCTTTTTTTTTTTCGTTTAGTTTCTTGTTTTCATTTAAATAACCTTCTAATAAAAGCTTTCCAGATTATTAGGTTGATCCCTCGTAATTTGGTACTGCTGCATGATTTCTGTGCCTGTTACATTTTTAAAGTCACACCAAAGGAAGAATGAGGAGCACACTGTCCCTGTACCCTTAGGGCTTCCATTCTGCTTCCGTTCTTTTCATCTTACTTTAAATGTTTACTTTTTTACCTTGATACAGTCTAAAGTTAACCATTTTCCCTCTCCTCCAAAACAATGTAAATATATTGGAAAGCTTTAAATGTAATGAATGCTCTTTTTCTAACGTATAAGTTAGCACTGTTGTTCCATTTGTTTTAAAAATCAATCTCTGGGCTCTACATGAAATGAAATGCACACATGTCAAGAGTACATAGGGTGAGTTTTGAAAAATGTATACACCTTTCCATTCCAAAAATGGGCAGAAGACCTAAATAGACATTTCTCCAAAGAAGATATAAAGATTGCCAAAAAACACATGAAAGAATGCTCAACATCACTAATCATTAGAGAAAGCATCTCACACTGGTCAGAATGGCCATCATCAAAAAATCTACAAACAATAAATGCTGGAGAGGATGTGGAGAAAAGGGAACCCTCTTCCACTGTTGGTAGGAATGTAAATTGATACAGTCACTATGGAGAACAGTATGGAGGTTCCTTTAAAAAACTAAAAATAGAACGACCATGTGACCCAGCAATCCCACTACTGGGCATATACCCTGAGAAAACCATAATTAAAAAGAGTCATGTACCAAAATGTTCATTGCAGTTCTACTTACAATAGCCAGGACATGGAAGCAACCTACGTGTCCATCGACAGATGAATGGATAAGGAAGATGTAGCACATATATAACAATAGAATATTACTCAGCCATAGAAAGAAACAAAGTTGAGTTATTTGTAGTGAGGTGGATGGACCTAGAGTCTGTCATACAGAGTGAAGTAAGTCAGAAAGGGAAACAAATACTGTATGCTAACACATATATATGGAATCTAAAAAAAAAAAAAAAATCATGGGTTTTTTGGTTTTTTTTTTTTTAACATCCCTCAAGTTAGTCACTATTGTTAGGTCAAATCATATGTAATTACCAATAGGGTTTAACCTAATTTTTAATATACTTTAATATACTTGAATTCAGATTTGTTTGCAATGCTTTCAGCTCCTTTGCTCTTTATTGCTTCTTTCATTCTGTGTTCAATTTTATTTTTCAAGAAGTACAACCTTTGGTCTGCTGAGTATCCAACTCTAGTTTTGAGAGATACTTTTTTTCTGCTGTCCTTTTCCATTGTTGTTGTAAGCCAGCTGTCAGTCTAATTGTTACACTTTTTGAGTAATTTATCCTTTCTCTTTAGCTGCTTTTAGATCTCTTATAATTTCATATAATCATGTTGTTGTGAGTTTATTTTTATTTGTTCTGCTTGGTCTCTATTGAACTTCCTGAGTTGGAGGAGAGATTTTCCATCAACTCTGGGAAATTTTATGTTGTTTCTTCAAGTGATAGCCTCCATTTTCTCTATTTCCTCCTTCTATGTCTCCTTTTCGGCTAATATTCAGCCTTATTTTATCCTTTGTGTCTTTTAATCTTTATTTCAAGTATAACCTCTTTATTTCTTTATGTTGCATGCTGAGTGATATTCTCAGTTACATATTTATGTGTTTATTTTGTTATGTCAGATGTTTAACTTGCTCATGGAGATTTTTTTTTTTTTTTTTTTTTTTTCTTTTTGCGGTATGCGGGCCTCTCACTGTTGTGGCCTCTCCCGTTGCGGAGCACAGGCTCCGGATGCGCAGGCCCAGCGGCCATGGCTCACGGGCCCAGCCGCTCCGCGGCATGTGGGATCCTCCCAGACCGGGGCACGAACCCGTATCCCCTGCATCAGCAGGCGGACTCTTAACCACTGCGCCACCAGGGAGGCCCGCTCATGGAGATTTTAATCGGTGTATCTGTATTTCTCTTTATACAACTTCTGTTTTTTTATAATGTTTTATCTTATATCTTTGCCTTCTCTTATCTCTTTAGTTATTTTAAGCATACTTACTTTATATCTCTATATTAGTTTCCTAGGGCTGTTGTAATAAAGTACCACAAACTGGATGGTGGAAACTACAAAAATTTGTTGTCAGCAGTCTGGAGGCCAGAAGTCCAAAGCCAGTGTGTCAGCAGGATTGGTTCCTTCTGAGAGCTGTGAGGGGAGAGCTGTGTGTGTGTGTGTTTTTAAAATTAATTAATTTATTTTATATTTAGGCTCCACTGGGTCTTTGTTGCCGTGTACAGGCTTTCTCTAGTTGTGGCTCACGGGCTCAGTTGCTCCGCGGCATGTGGGATCTTCCTGGACCAGGGCTTGAACCTGTGTCCCCTGCATTGGCAGGTGGATTCTTAACCACTGTGCCACCAGGGAAGTCCCAGACCTCTTTCCTAGCTGCTCATGGTTTGCTGGCAAGTTTTGACATTTCTTGGCTCACACAAGCGTCACCTTGATCTCTGCGTTCATGTTCATATGGTTCACAGTCTTACCCCCGTGTGTATGTCTCTGTGTCCAAATTTCCCCTTTTTATGAGGAAACCAGTACTGCTGGCTTAGAGGCCCACCCTTTCCAGTAAGGCCTCATCTTAACTAGTTACATCTGCAATGACTTTCCAAATAAGGTCACATCCTGAGGTCCTGGGAGTTAGGACTTCAGTGTATGAATGTTAGAGGTGGACGTGGAGGGAACAAAATTCAACTCATCACAGACTCATTAAAATTATGGATCTAAAATTTGAGATCTTGGAGTGTTAATTATCTGGTTTTCATGTCTGATGATAGATTGCTTCCTTTAGGTTTTGAAATTTTTGAATGTGAATTTGAATTTTCAGTGAGGGAAGATTGATTTTTCTCTGGGGGGGTAAGACAAAGCCTGGGCGTTTGAAGGGTCGTTCACAGCAGTACTTCTGCTACAGGCAGGCTTTGGGGTAATACCACTTCAGGGCTATTTTGTCACTGTTATTAATTTCTGGCCTTGGGTTTTCCTGCACCACATGTCTCATATAAATTTGTCCTCCAAACTTGTGAGAAAAAGCTAGAGTTAAATTCTCTCTGAAGACATTTTTTTCCATTGAGAGCTGGGGTGTAGAGAGCAACTTCCTTGACTTCTCCCTGGGCTGTAGAGCCAAGATTATTTTAATTCCCCCTTAACTAGGATTGTGGCCTTCAGGAGGAGCAGGAATTATTCAAGATTTTCAGGCCCATGGCACCTCCTCAAGTCCCCAAGTTCTCATATGTCCCATGGGGATGAAAAATGACCAATCTCCAGCCATTCCTAACACTCCAGGGCTGCCACTTTGACTTTCAACTTTCTTTTCTCTCCTGCCATCTGAGAATTTTCTTTTTTCTCATTCTTTTAAACATCTCAAGCATCATTTGTAGGTTATATTTCACTCCACATTCATACATACCAGTGGAGGGAGGATTTCTTCTGTGGCCTTTTCTCATCTGCTGGAAGCAGAAGTCCTAATACCCTCTTACTGAAGAGTTGAAGATAAATGTCCAAAAAGGTTAAAGTACCTTAGCTAAGGTCACACATTATTTAGAATTCTAATCTTTCGACTTCTTATTTGGTGACCTTTTACGTCTCTTTTTGATTATTCTTTCTTACCCACCATTATCACATCCCTCAACAAAGCAACTCACAGGCCTTTTAGTTTGATATCATTTTCCCCCAGATTCTAGACTACCTGCAAAGTCTTCTGAATCCCAGGAACCCTAGTAGTAAGTGAAGAACTTGAACGTGGAGGCATTGAATAATTTTAATATCATCAGTGATTATTATAAAACAGTTTCTCCTCTTTTATTAAGGCTGACCAAATACTGAGTGACACTATGATCTAATTCTCCATGGAGTCCTCTAGACCTTTATTATTAAATAATTCCATGCTATTTTAAGGTATGAATTTGACATTTCTTTAACTCCATATGAGTGTTGTTTGAGCCCAAGACAGATTTAAGTGATTCCTTAATTGGAGCCTCACTTAACTGTCTTTGGGGATATCACCAAAGATTCAGCCACAGGGCTGGCTTCTACCATGAAACTAGCAAGAATGGGATTTTGTAGGGAAAACCTTCTAGAGACAAGTAAGATTGAGGATTGGATTTATTGGAGTTAGTATATTATTCTCCATGTGAAATAATACATGTTTAAATCCCATTTCCTGTCAGGCCAGACTGACTCTATATATCAAGACTCCTGTCAGTCTCTCAGATATACTTCACACTGAAGACTCAAAGTTCATGGATTCCCACATGACAATCAATTACAGATTGGAATTAGCATGTAAAATTAGTATTCAGACACTTTAACATGTTGTTTCCTTTATTTTTGGGCTTTATCTTCAAGAAATGGGATTTTAAGGTATTTTTAGGCTGAACCTAAACATAATTCTGCACTGTGAACAAGAAGGGATTTAAGGAAAGGGACAAACAGAGTGACAGGGAGCTAGACTCTTCATTAGGCAGACTAGGAATGTCTACCAAAACGTGAAATCTCACCAGAGTTTGCCATGAATGAGTTAGGGATCAAAGAATACCTGGAAGATTCTCTTGGTTATATTTTTGACAGTCGAGAGCTGTGAGTGAGCATGTGTGTGGGTGTGTGTGTCGTACATGTGCCAGGGCTTCAGTTCCTCTGATTGGCAAACACCTTAATTTACATCCTCTTGGATGTGAAAAGAATGTTACTGTGACATCTACCATATCAAGAAAAGCTAGCACTGATTCAGACGATCAACTGTGGTAAACTGTGCTCCCAATGTTTCATCATTGGTTGAAAAGGAAGTTTTTCCTTGTAAAAGGAACACTAATCATGTGACTTTCTTGAAGTTTTGTTATATCTCACAAACCTACTGGAAAAATGGAAGGAACATTTATTAAGATAAACTACTTTCCATTAAGTTGTGAAGCAATCAAAACCTTAGGGAAGAATTTATTCTTACATCTTAGTATATTCATAAAACACCATTGCTTTACTTATAAATAGCATAAGTATCAAATTATATTGTTGCTCAGATTTGTTTGCTACCATTTTGAAGAGAAAAAAAGATGGATATAAGATCCCATGAACAACCATACCTTGGTTAGCTAGAAGATCTAGGAAGCCTTTTTAGAATAGGTTGCTTTCATGAAGGCATCAAAAGACCATTAGTGATTAAAAATAAGGAAGAAATTCATGAGTGTGCACTGATTGTAAGTGAGACTCCTAGTAACCATTCTTTTTTTTTTTTTTTTTTTTAGTAACCATTCTTAAAGCTAATAAATAGAGACCTCCTATGTGCTATGAAAGTATTCTTCCTACTTATAGTACTTTAAAGCTTCGGCCATCTGGAATAATCCTAAGAAATGTTTACCACCTAGGTTCTACATTACATTAGAACTCAGTGTTTTAATGGACATCTTCCTATTATTAAACTTTATTTCATTATTGGATATTTGGATATCCAATTTTATCCATTATTGGATAAAAAAAGGCATTTTGCCTTTCCTAAATTATGGAGTCTTATCCAAATGCAAAGGAAATAAAAAGCTTGCTCATCAGACCAGGGAAAGAGAAGCACTGTTAACTCACTTGCATTATGGTTCCTGTTTTTTCCATCAAATTACCTTATGTTTCCAAATAGGGTATCTAAAAGATATTTTGTAAGGTATGTATCTCTTTGCTTTTTTATTCTGGTATTGTTTTCCTGTAGGAGCTAAAGGATGGAAATACTTTCAGATAACAATAGTGTTTTAGGATTTCTGTTAATTTGAAAGTCAAATATCAAAGGATGAAATTAACAAACTGATAATATTGCAACAAACTACATTATAACAGGAGAATATTCATCTCACATAGTTCACTTAGTGAAATATGTGGAAAATATCTCATCTTAAGAGTTGAGAAACCCATGAATCTCAACTCATTCATACTGAAATGAACATGATTTTTTTTTCCTACCTTTCTTTCCTTGTTTCACTTGTTGCACCAATTCAACATGCATTTATGATACTTTTGGCTAAAAACAAAGGCAAACAAAATTCCTGATACTTGCCTTCACAGGGCATAAATTTGGTAAGGGATACAGAGTAGTAAACATTATGCAGAATTCCATAATAAATACAATGCACTGGGGCTACTGATGTCCAAAGGGACAGTTAAAACACTTAGGTGTAGTCAACAAAATCTTTGTGAAGGAGAAAGAAAGCCCCTGAGTTGAGTTCTGAAAGACAAATAGAGTAAATGAGAAGTGATGAAAGAGCACTCTAGGTTGAGGAAGAGGTAGATATGAATTCAGAGGCATGAAACAATGGGATGTTTTTTTGAGAAGTCCAGATAACTCTGTATAGTTTAAACAAAGAATGTAGGTGGGGAAGAGAGTGACAGGAGATTTAATACTATTAAACTCATTACATTAAACTAGTGTAAATTAGCAAAAAGCAGATTATGAAAGGGTTAGTGTGCATTTTAGAATAACCACTCTGGTAGCAGCATAGGGAGGTTGTGAAGAAGAATTAGAAGGCCAACAGAGGAACTGAAAGCCAATGGAGGAACAGTGAAGACCTGAACTAAGCCTGAATTAGTGAGATGACAAGGAAGTAAGTTATTTAAGGGGTGTTAAGGAGGTAGATTGGGCAGGTCCATGTGACTGGCTAGATTGACCATGGGGTGAGTGAGCTGGTGGAGTCAGGACTGATTCCCTAATTCCAGCTGGGCCAGATGAGAAAATAGTGGAGCTGTTCACAAAGAGAGGTTAGAGGTATAAGTATAGAGGTTAGAGGTATTACAGTGAATTGGTCTTTAACCTGTAGGGTTTGATGTGTCTATAACATGTCTAAATAGATATACTCTGTAACTGTTGAATTCAGAGTTCTGGAGCTAAGCAGAGGTCTAGGCTATAGATGCAGTTCTGGGAGTCTTCAGAATATTCTATCTGCCCCAAGTATTCAACAGATGTGTTTTGAGAACAAGCAGAATGGTTTTGGAAAAAATACATTGCTTTTCATAATTGTATAGTAGCTACAATTTATTAGGTATATTGGGCTAAGTATTTTATCTGTTTTTGGCGGGGGTGGGGATGCGTTGGGTCTTCGTTGCTGCCTGTGGACTTTCTCTAGTTGTGGTGGGTGAGGGCTACTCTTCGCTGCGGTGTGCAGGCTTCTCATTTCTGTGGCTTCTCTTGTTGTGGAGCACGGGGTCTAGGCATGGGGGCTTCAGTAGTTGTGGCACGTGGGCCCTAGAGCGCAGGCTCAGTAATTGTGGCGCACGGGCTTAGTTGATCCCGGACCAGGGATGGAACCCGTGTCCCCTGCATTGGTAGGCAGATTCTTAACTACTGAGCCAACAGAGAAGTCCCTGGGCTAAGTACTTTAGACAAATCTTTGCTACAATCCTATGGGATAAGTATTTCCTAAGGCTTAAAGTCATTATGTAACTTGTCCAGTGTCACACCACTTATAAGTAAATGCTGGAGCAAGAACTTGTACCTGAGTCAGACTATAAGCCTGTACTGTGGGCCACTGCACTCTGTGACTTTTGATTTACTTCTCCAGATAGTATAAATTATTTCTACTAGGCAGCTTGATATCTATATTTGATGGAATTGGTCATTCAACAAGTGTTAAATACTAAGATGTTAGTAAATAATAGGCAAAGTTCCATGCAGTTCTTCATTCTGCCCAGACCAAAAAAATAGGTAAAGATCTCTTGGGAAGTAGAAATTAAAGAATTTTTTATAAAAAAAAACTGATGTCTGTAAGTCTAAATATAATAAAAATCCATTTGTACAGAATGGTTGACAAAAAGCGTGTCATTAATATTTTTATAGAACTCTGTTACAAAATGTTCTAATATATCACTTATGAGTCTCATGACGGGCCAGTGAAACAGATATTCCTATTAAATAGAGACTGAGGCACTTAGGTACATTAAATAGTTGCTTCTCCTTTTTGCATATTAATACAACCCTGACATTAAAAGTATAATGCTCTTACATTATATATTGGAACAGCTTATCAAAGAAACAATACCCAGTCAAATTGTTATGTAAGTTTTAATCTCCTAAAATCTCCCAGGTGATCAATTTTTCTTTATAAGAATAATGGTTTTCTTCTCACAGAGACTGAAAACTTAATTAAACTTTAGTTGTTTAGCCAAACTACAACACAATTCACTTATTAGAAATGAGGAATCATATTCATAACTTGACAGCATTAGGAAATGAAAATATATTATGCGATACTTTAGGAAAAGTAACTTTTATGAAGGGAAAGCAATCCTCCAAAGAAGGTTACAAAAAGAAATACTAAATGTAGCATTTACTTGTTTGACCATTTTTAAAAATTTACTAGCAAGTCAATATCATCCTAATAACCCATTTACAAGTGGCTGTTACTAATGAGAGAGCTTGGCCAAATGGCCCGTCAATCCATACAAATAGCTAGAGCCTGAAAGGGGGGCAACGTTTTGAACACTTGGTCTGAATTTACCGCAGTAGGTTTATGTAAAAGTGCCACCAGTGGAATGATGTGTGTTTGTTTTACAAGAACGAGGTCACCTATAGAATCGTATAGGAGTATCTTTAAGTTCCACATTTATATTAGGCAAAGCACTGCTCTAGTAAAATATGCACTGCACTGTTTGGAAAAATATTTTAACATTATATAAGAGAGAGATGAAAGGAATATTTTTGATACACTTTGCATACTTAATTCAGAATTATTTATAGAGATTATAAATGGCATTAAATTACAAAAAGACATAACTGAACTATATTCAGTAAATTCAGCAGGGGTTCTGTCTTACAACAAGAACACCACTAGTAAAAAAATAAAATAAAATCATGATGTCTTTTTTCATCAGAGTGAGAACAGCCTAAAAGATAAGCACTTTAAAAGTAGTTTCCCTTTGGTTTACTAATTGCATTGGACAGAAGCATGACAGGAAATGACAGAATGAGAGTTAAAGGTTATTTTGGGCTTTCTGTAAAAAGACCTCAGTGCTTTGGAATGAAAGTGCCAGTCCTTTACTCTGTGACTGGAGTAACTTCATTCACTAAGGAAGGGGCCTCCTTGAGATGAAAGAAATGCTGAAAACTAGTAGAATTAGAATTGAGATTTTTAAAAGAGATCAAATAATTTCTTTATTAAAAAAAAAAAAGCAAAAACAAAATCAGGAACCAGCCCCATTACCCATTTGCTTCAGAATCCTAGGACCCCAAAGATCTAGTTCAATTGAACTGACCCTTCATTGATTGTCTAGTATAAAATTCTAGGGGCTCTGGTACAAGTAGTATGGGCAGCAACCAGATAGGTCAGGGTCAGTCCATGTCCTCAAGGATTTTACTTTCTAGTTGAACAAAAGTAGGGCAGAAGTACAATAATATAAAGCACAAAATGAGACATTTCTCAAGAGTTAAAAGCATAATATTGCAGAGTCAGAGGAGGGAGAGATTTCACTTAACCTGGTGAAGGTAGTAAGAAGGAGGGAAGATTTTTTAGAAGTATGTGTGTGTGGGGGGGATCTGGGAATAGTGTAGGTTTTGTGTGTGTTTGTAGGCAGGGAGATTGGAGAAGACAGAGCTGAAGAAGATACAAGAGAAACATTTCCTTTGCAGAGACTCTGGGAGTGGAATTAAGACCCTAAGTAGAACTGTGAGATCCTGTGGCTGGTCCAGAATGACATCTCAGATTTTTAAGAACATTTTACTCAGTCTTATGCTAAAGGCTCCAACTATAACATGGCTGGGTGACTGAGTGATTCCACTGTTGAAGTAAGCATTTTGAGTAGTAAAACTATGGAGGAAACAGCTAAACTATGGAGGAAAATGTGTGCTGTCAAAACAGCAATGAGATTAGGATTCAGATAAACAGAGATTGAAACACTGTTTCTACCACTTACTAGCTCGCTGATCTTAAGCAAGTTTCTTAATCATTGGAAGCTTCAGTTTCCTCATAAAAGAAAGAATTTAAGAACCTGTTCTGTTTTCTGGAATAGACACATAGCATTTGCTAAATTTAGTGTGAGTCATAGTATATGTCATATATATACTCATATAATATTTATATTTTAATTAATATTATAATTGTACTATTATTACCCTGTTACTATATTTTTATCCTGATAAAGTTACTTTATCATCCACTGAAGTAATAGTTTAATACTTTTTAGGTGAACTGAGGAAACCACTGTACGATCTTAAAGGTAATTGATTGTCGTCCTTACTGTAATTAGGAATTAATTTAAGATATTGACTCAGCATTTCCTAATATGTATATTATACAATAAAATATGATTAATTCAAAGTAAAAAGAATCCTGTTTTCTCCTTAGTGAGGTCACGTAGTGTTTACTTTTTAATGTCCTACTATATCATCTTAGTTTTACATAAGTGCAGTAATGACGGCCTCATTGGAGCCCAGGTACCCCTCATAGGAGCATGATGGAGTGTGGTTTTTCCCTTATCCCGAATTAGACTCTTTTAAGGGGTTCCAGGAGATTTTTCAGACAGCCAGATAGTGTTCATATGTAGTATCAGGAGCATTTTTAAAATCCTTTTTCTTCTTGAATTAGAAAAGAACATTCAGTAGCCTACTTTGAATATCCACATCATGCTAGCCATTAAATGCCCATACTTTCTACTCTTCCCCAAAGCAATGTTCTCAAGCAAAATGCCTGCGTGGTAAAGTGGGTCATGATTTTATGGAAGGATCTGAGTTACGCACAATCTAAAAATAATAGATCCCTAAGATTGAGGGCATTTGACATTCTCTAGACAGGGCCATGTGAAGCTATAGTGGGGTGGTGAAAATAGATCTTATTTCCTGATACCTCTAAGGTTCTATATTGCTCCTCTCTGACTCATTCAAGGAAGTGGCATGTTATCCTATAGTAGATACTAAAGCTTTTCTAAGATCAGATTTAAAGAAAATGGATTTAGGGTTAATTAAATAGGATTTTCATGAGATTTTAATGAAGATCTTCCTAATATAAATCAGTGCTTTTTCTTCTCTTTGAATTATTATTATTTTTAACGGGCAGAATCTGTACTCTAAATGACAGCTTAACCCAAAAATGTAATACATAAATCTGACTGAGGTGGTAGTGCTCTGCTAAGGCTTGGGACCCCTTTGCTTGTTGTTTTACTCCATTAGTTCTGCTATAAGAAAATACCACAGATTAAGTAGCTTATAAACAACATAAATTCATTTCTCACAATTTTGGAGTCTGGAAGTCCATGAACAGGGTGCCAACAAGGTCAGGTGAGGGGCCTCTTCCAGGTGGCAGACTCCTTACTATATCTTCACATGGTAGAAGGGGCAAGCAAGCTCTCCGGGGCCTCTTTTTTTTTTTTTTTTTTTTTTTTTTTAATTTTTTTTTTTTTTTTTTTTGTGGTACGCGGGCCTCTCACTGCTGTGGCCTCTCCCGTTGCGGAGCACAGGCTCCGGACGCGCAGGCTCCGGACGCGCAGGCTCAGCGGCCATGGCTCACGGGCCCAGCCGCTCCGTGGCATGTGGGATCTTCCCAGACCAGGGCACGAACTCGTGTCCCCTGCATCGGCAGGCGGACTCTCAACCACTGCGCCACCAGGGAAGCCCCGGGGCCTCTTTTATAAGAGACTCGGATGTGTGTTTTTTTTTCAACATCACCAAGCAACTAACTCATTCTGACTGTACCCACAGACAGCATCAGATCCCACAGATTAGGGCCTTAGCCCCACAAGAGTGCCTTCACTTCAGTCACCAATCGAAAATCTAGGTTGCTACCTGTGCTTCTAATGGACTGGCTATAAACTGAAGGTTTCCATGACCCCTCACCCCCAAGTTTAATTTGCTGGAGAGGCTCATAGAGCTCAGACATTTACTTATATTTACCAATTTATTATAAAGGATATTATAATGGACACAGATGAACAACCAGGTGAAGAAGTACATAAGATGGGCTCCAGAAGGGTCCCAAGTGTGGGAGCTTCTGCCCCCATGGAATTAGGGTGTGTCACCCTCCCAGCACATCGATGGACGTATTCACCAACATGGAAGCTCATCAACTGTTGGTGTTTTTATAGAGTTTTTTATAGAGCTTAATCTGTAGCCCCTGTTCCCCTTCTCAGAGGTCAGTGGGTGTGGCTCAGTGTTCCAGCCTTCTAATCACTTGGTCTTTTTGGTGACCAGCCCCATCCTGGGCTCTCTAGGATCCCCACCTTAAGTCACCTCATTAGCATAAACTCGGGTGTTCTCAAAAGGGGCTCCTTATGAGTAACAAAAGACATTTCTCTCACTCAGATTTCAAGGGTTTTAGGAGCTTTGTGCAGGGAACTGGAGATGCAGACTAAGTACGCATCTTATAACACAGGTACTAATCCCATTCACAAAGGCTCACCCTCGTAACATAATTGCCTCCCAAAGGCTCCACATCCTGATACCATCACCTTGGTGGTTAGAATTTCAACTTACAAATTTTGGGAGGATACAAGTGCTCAGACCACGGCACCTGCTTTCTAGACTTTAAACTCTGAAGTTAAGGACAGTGCTTGGGAAGCCAGGAAAACTCAAGGTTTTTTTTCTACAATCTTTTTCACTATGTGAAGATCACATACCAGGATTAAGTAATCAGTGTTTTTATAAGTCGTAAGGAGGAAGAAGAGGTAACTAGAGTCTGCAGGTGTATGTGATAAACAAAGTGACAAGGGGGGAAGATTTGAGCAGGAAACATTGAGAAACTAGAGAGTAGTAGGAAGCTTTCTGGTTCTTGCAGATTGGGCTGAAGCAAGGAATAAGGAAGAAGGAATCATGATAACATTTACTGAAATTATACAGAGTGCCGAGAATACTAGTTATATTTAATCTCCACAATATTGCTCTGAGATAAACATCTCATCCATTCCTCAAACTGAGAAGTTAAGGCTCAGGGAGTTTAAATGACTTACCCATTATTGGTAAGGGGGACAGAGCTTAGATTTTAACCTAAATCTGTTTAACTCCTAGCCTAAGATATTTCCACTACATTGTGCTAAATCAGAGGAGAAGTAGGGCAAGGGGCAGAGAGTAGGAGGGGCTTGCTGGCATTGATGGTCACTATTTACATCTCAGTTTTGTTTGGGGCTGTCGCTAAAAGTTGTACCTCCTGGCAAGGGAATGCAAGTGTTACCCGGCTAGTATCAGGCTAATACAAAAAGGCTGCCGCCGCTTTGTTCCAGCTGTCAAGCCTGAGCTGGAGCTTCATCATCTCACTACCTGACCTTGCCCAGGCTCCAGGGAGAGGAGTGAAGGGCTCCCTGTGAAATTCTTAGTGCTCGTTTAACTGTCAACACATTCTATTCTTTCAATGCCCTCACCGTGACTCAGTACAAGCTGGGACTATAAGATAAACCTTTCACTTTTTAAAAAACACTTTTAAAAAATACTCTCCTACCTTATAAATACTCAGGTTCACAGGGTAGAATCTTAGAGTTGGGAGTACCTTCAGAGGTTCTCATCCCATCCTGGATTATAGCCCAGGATGCTGAGTTATCTGCTGCGGGCTAGGCAGTCTGGGGATGGAAGGGAGTTCTGATTTCATCCACCCTCTGGGGTGGTGCAGACAGCAAGGACACAGATCTAGCTGTAGTGTCCCCAGATACTGGGTTGCGATAAGGGTTTAGACCGAGGAAGAACCTAGCAACAGAAAGGTGGGACCAGGATGAGGACCTAAGATATTAGACAACTTACCAAGGGAATCAGGGATATAGGACAGGGATCTAGGTACCAATTCTAGAATATAGATGGGTCTAAGTTTTTTTTTGAAGGACAGGGGTCTGGTTAAGAGTATTGCAGACCAAGGCTGGGGAAACAGAGCAAATGTGGCTCAACACTGAGTGTTGGATTTGGTCCCTGAGTTCCTGGCTATTGATTTTCAACAACAAAGCAGAACAAGTAGTTGGTGGGCTCAGCTTCCTGTTTGCTGAGCCTGGCAGGGTCTAACATGTCTTCTTAGGGGGTGAATGAGCAGGGCCTTGATTCCAGGCAGAATGGCATTCACATCCTACCTCTACTATTTAATATTCACTTGGTGAGTTATTTAACATCACTATTCCTCAGTTTCCTTTATGTGTAGAAGAAGGATAACACATATTTCAGAGGGCTGTTGAGAAGATTAGATAAGAGGTGAAGTGCTTAGAACACATAGTCAGTGCTGTGTATTTATTAATACAGTTTATTGATGACACATTAATGTTAATTATTACCTAGATAGGCTGCTGGACTGAGGTAACTAATAATATTTGTGCTTGGTAGTAAAAGCAAATCTAATGAATAAATGGTGAATAAATAACACGTGCCTCCCTCCTGTGTCTTGGACAGAATTTGCTAAGAGATCATGGCATTCTTCCCTAACAAACCTGTAGCTTCAGAAATATTCTCCTTAAAGAGATGTAGGCAGTCCCTACCAATCAACTGGGGCTAGAAATCTATTTGATATCTCTGTCCTGATTTAATGTATGAATTCCCTCGCAGCCCCCTTGAAGATGAACATCTAGCTTTCTTTTATAAACCTTTTACTGTCAGTGAGCTTATTGCCTACTAAAGTCATCCATTTCATTGTTAGATACCCCTGAGTATTAAACAGTTTTGGTGGGGAATCAATATCTATGTATTAATGTATTGAACAAAAATTTTTAAAAACTGAATATTAATTTATCTCAATCTCAAGAAAGAGGTTTGCCTTTACTACCATATCATATGTACAGGTATATATTATTTCTTCTTCTTTTTTTTTTTTTTTGGCTGCATTGGGTCTTCGTTGCTGCACGCAGGCTTTCTCTAGTTGCGGCGAGCGGGGGCTACTCTTGTTGCGGAGCACAGACTCTAGGCTCTTGGGCTTCAGTAGTTGTGGCTTGCGGGCTCTAGAACACAGGCTCAGTAGTTGTGGCTTACAGGCTTAGTTGCTCTGCGGCATGTGGGATCTTCCCGGACCAGGGTTTGAACCTGTGTCCCTTGCACTGGCAGGCAGATTCTTAACCACTGCACCACCAGGAAAGTCCCAGATATATATTATTTCTTATATGAACATCCATCAATTTTTAGGTTCATACTTGCTAATATTCAAAGAAGTTGTCAGATATTACTTTATAGGTGTTAATTTGCATTCAGCAGCTGGCTTTCAATAAAAAGTTCGGTGTTCTTGCAGGTATGACTGACATTTATTCTTGGCAAGATAAATATTGTTGTAATGCTTTTTTTTTTTTTTTTTACAATATCACACTCACAAAAGTAGCAGCAGACAAAGAAATGAACTGGTTCAACTTTCTAAAATATTTTTGAACTGGTGTACTTGTGACTATAAAATATGAATTTCTGATTTAATTATGAGGTTCAGTTACTTCTAAAAAAAAGAAAAGAAAAGAAAAAAAAAAACCCTAAAACAGTGAAACTGAAAACCAAAGCCAACTTCAGAGCAATGAAAAGACAGCAACAGGCTTTTTGTTGCTGTTTTTTTCTCTCCTTTATACAGATACTAGGTCTGCTCTTCAAATATTTTAAGTAGACAATATGGGCAAAATGCCTTTTTAAAAAAAAAAGTTTTATGTTGTTGCTGTTACCTCTTCATGCCCAGTGTAAAACAGTTTCCAACATTCAGTCACCAGTCTAGTTCTGTTCCTCCTTTGACTATTCCCCAGACAGGTCCCTGTCTACATGACAGTAAAAAATAAATAAATAAATAAAAAAGCCAGCTGATTTGGCCTTTTCAGTAGAAATGTACATCAAATGTTTTTACTGACATTTAGGTAGAAATAATTTGGGATACTGTGTATAACATTTTTTCCAAACTAATGTGAGATGAAATGATTAATAACAATAATAAGCATTTATTAAACATCTATATGTCAGGTGATTAAATACTTATCTCTGTTTTAATCCATCTAAAAGGTAATGTGTATAATCTTCATTTTTACAGAAGAGGAAACTGAGGCTCAGAAGCCTGAAGCCACTTGCCCAATACCGCTCTATTAAGTGGTAGAGCTGGGATGGATTTGAACCCAGGTCTGCCTGGTACTGCTAAAACTCCTTCCCCTCACATTGAACCATCCTGACTCTTACCCAGATTGAAGGAGTGTTGATTGAATGTATGGGCCTGGAAGAGGAAAGGCAGATCAGGCCCTCAAAGGCTACATTTCATACAGGAATCACACATGCTGCATATCTGATGGCACATGCTGTATACCTGAGAAAAAAAATTCTTAGAAGGAAGAAAATACTCTAAAATGAAAGAATTTCATTCAAAACTATGAAAGTCCTGAGAGTCTTCATCTTCTCAGAGTCTAAGATCTAAAACAGAGCCATAAGTAACCTTATGACTCCTCAGGAGGGTTCTTCTTCTATTCATTTTACAGCTAGCTGTCTGTGGTTTTATTACAACTGTAACTGGCTAGAGCCTTTAATTATGGTTAGGTGAATCCATTTGTGTGAAATAACAAGCATGAACTTTCTTCCACTTTCAAAAGTGAACATTTGTGCAAATTCAGATTGTCTTTTTTTGATCTGGCCACTGTATTTTTCACTTTAGTCTCCGATTTCTATGTAATTTGTGTCTTTCAGACTTTATATTATTAGCTGTGGAATGTGACAGGTATAAAGAAGGCACAACGTAATTTCATTATTCTTTGAATCAGTTTCAGGCACATCACTTTCTTGGCTTTAAAAAAAAATAATCTATATGATAACTTGCAATTTAATCTTCTGTTTTAAATGTCTTCTTTCCTGATGACATTCCTTCAACTGCTTGTTTCAGCGTAAATGCTAAAGCAGATATCAAATTTCTCATTGTGTGTTCTACATTTTACTTTAAAAATGTAGATTAGAAAAATAAAACACCTACCTAATTCTGAAGGTGGCATCAATGGCAGCCTGATTTCTGGTTCTTCCTGAATTCCTACATAAAAATAGAGACGGGAAAGCCAAAGCAAAAATGCATGCTCAGCATTTACAGTGATACTAGTTATCACCACAACTCTAAGGACCTCAAGGTACAAGCAGGTGGGGACCAACCACGAAGAGCCACAAAAACCTGTGTGCCATTGGCATTTGTGCAGTGGAAATGGAAGAAAGCAGTGAGGCCAAACACATGCCCCCTGGGCCCCCCTTTAAGTTGCCCTGCTGGAGGAGAGTGGTTAGCTGTTAACTTTCTTCAGACCTACTTCACTTTTGAACTCACATCTTGTTGGGGGGTGATCCCAGCCAATGACTGAGCAAGACTGTGGTAAAGGGTCTAGCCTCTTTCATCAGAAACTAGCACCTCTAATGCAAAACGCAGACCACAGATCTGCATTATGGTTTGGTGCCTTTTCTTGCTGAATCTTGCTCTTCCTCTCTTTTCCTTTCAGAATGTTAGAGTTTAGCATTCCTAACCCATTCTCAGTGTCTGCTTCTAAGAGGACTTTACTGACACAGCAGGGCCACGATTGTTCTGAGAAAGCAGGCAGTGAGATGGGGTTGTATGTGGGATAGTCCCTGGCACCAGACGGTGGACCAGTTGCTAAAGTCTTCCCTGGTGGTGATGTGAGAGAATATCTTTGTGGCGGCAACTTGAAGGTGCAGTGATTCAGGCTTTGAAAGTGTGTAGGGAAAACAGTGTACACATAGACAGTGGAATTGGCTGGTTGTTATTGTTATATTGATTGCCTACAAAGGATTAATGAAAAGCTGAGAACAGTTAACAAACAATTTAAAACTAAGTATGTAGTCCAGAAGGCTTCTTTGGTAGATAGAAATCATAAAGAGCCCCCTATCTTCTATAATAGGAAAGCAGGAAACTGAGCCCATTCCGTTAGAGAAAGACACTCTGCCCCTCAGGGCTCTGAGAATCCCCCTCAGGATCTCCTCCTGCTTTTGCACTTCTGGCTGTCAGATCAATAACTAGGGTTAGTTTGCAGCTTAACCCAGCTAGGGACATGCTGGGGTCTGAAAAGGGAGAAAGAGAGCTATACCCCAAAGATGCCAGAATGTACCAGAGGAAGCTGATGGAATACTCATGGGACTGAATATTGAAGGTTCTACACCAAGGGAACCAGAATACAAGACTGAATAAGGGAGGTTTTATTGACCCGAAGGAAACTTCTTGGCACGTGAGATGTAATACCCTGCCAAGGACCTTAGAACCTGGTGCAGACTCACTCTGGGTAGGTCTCCTAGAACCCAGAGAAAGCGCTTGCCTGTGCTGAGAGAAATAAACAAGCCTGAATTTCTATGGCAGAGAGCAGAGCAGGGACTTAAAATGTTCATGAAAGGGGATATGCTGGAGTGGCTCTAAGTTGTGAGGCCAGGAGACCTCCTGCTAAAGGATTCACTGGGGTCATCAGGAAGGTAATGAGAAGGGGAACAGCTTCAACAAGAAACTCAGTGGTGGCTCTGCTCTGGAAAGCAGGGCTGGTAATAGAAGACAGTGTTTACAGAGGTGGCTCGTTGGTAGAAATGGGATAATGGGTCCCGGAAGTAATAGAGGCCCGGTGGTGGCACTTAACCTCCAGATGTCATAAAGGGGCAGCCAAGTGGGCTTAACCTGCAGACAATTGTAAAGATGGTTTGTACACATGGCAACATAGATGGACAGCCCACAAGGTTACTGTGGAATATACGTAATGGCAAAGAAATAGATGGGCAGGAGACTGAGAGCAATTTCTCCAATAAAAATATCATGATCTCTGTCTAGTTTCCAGGCCTGAACCATTTTTTAGACCTAGAATTCATTGACTGAAATGGAGGCTGGGTCGCCAAGAGGAAGGGCTCTGCAACACCATGACAAGTACATGCTGTGATGATTATCCCAGCCCTTCCCTACAGGACTGATGGGCCAGTGCATTCGGAGTCTTTAGAAATGAACTGGTGTTGGGGCAATTAAAAAACAAAAACAAAAAAACCCTCTTACCAATGTTTAAAAAACCATATGCCCCACGCAGATCAAATCTACACATATAGATATCTGTACATATCTTTTCATTTTGGCTTCAGAGTGGTTGGTTCTGTGACAAAAATGGCACGGTTCATTGATTGAATTGACTGTCATGTGATTCAGTTCTCTGATATTTTGAAAAACATAACCATTTTTAGTATGCTATTTTTTACAAAATAGATATAATTCTTACTGACTAGTGGCAGTTTGTCTGCTGCTTTTTCCTCTGCCTTTATCTTCATACTGAATCTACTGAAAGCTCCAGCAGCAGGTCCAGGCCCACCCAATTGTTACGGCAGTTTGGGATGGAGCAAAAAGATGTTGTAAGCCTTAGTCTCAAGACAATACCTGATGGACCAGGGATAGCCCTGAGGTCTGTGCATCTTCCAAGTCTCTCAGTATTTCCCATGTTTCTCGTTAGCCCAATTCTACAATTGAAATCCTTTTTAAAATCCCATTCTATATTTGCCCAGTAAGCCTGCTTAGTTTTCCCATCTCATGAGTTGGAGTCCTAATTTAGATTTGTTCCACTAATATAGTCTAGTTATTGCTGGCCACTCTTCATCCTCCTACTCAGTTTATGGGTGAGAGTGGATTATGTTTCTTGTGCCCAAACCTCTGTTTTACTCAGTGACAATATCCATTGCTTTGCCAGGAAGCATCTGCTCTCTACCCTCCTGATAATTTGGATTCCTCCAGCCCTCTTAACCCTGCACCAAACACTGTTCACCTGCTTGTTGCTTCAGCCTGGTACATCTTTAGGATACTATGCCTTGAATTTCCAACTAGCATTTTTGGATTCCAAACCAGGAACTGGTTATTTTCCTTACATTTTGGCTTGCCTCTAGTATGTTTCGGAAACAAAAGCTCACGATTTATCTGTATGAGCTTTGTTTATTAGTATTTGTATGAATAACAAGAGGTAACTTGTCTTTTCATTTTCATACTGTGGCAAAAGAAAATCTATGTTTTTGTATGGAACTTGTGGTGTTTCCCCATGTTAAGAACTGTGAAGTTTCTGAGATTTTACCCTACTTGCAAGCTAACATGTTTGCTTGCTGTAGTTTCATCTATACTAGCAGAAAACCTGAGACTCCTGGGTCAGAGACAGAGGACTCTGTTACAACAACAGCGAGTGGAACGAGCATCATGTTTGCATCAGCTCCCCTGGCTAACACAGATGGACCCAGGAGAATGCTGCACGCACACGGGCTGCATTATAAGTGAGGAATCCTGAGCTAGGATACCCGAATCTTTTACAATGGGCAGTAAGCCTGCCTTCCTCTGGGCCTGTCTTTTGACCCAGAGGAAGATATTATCTTGATTACATGAGACAGTAAAGAAACTTGCCCTTTACTCTGGAGAGAGATGCTTTCATTACCTTCAAGTTTGTTCTCTCTATAATTGTCCTTGTAAAGATAGTTTGGGACGAAGGCAGTCAACGCCTCTTCTCATAACACCAGATACCCATGAAGAATTGTCACCCGACAGCCCATACTTCAGTATGGAACACAGTGTACCAACTCAGTTACCTTGCCCAACTTCTCCAAAAACATTATCTTGAGAGTGCTACTGTTTAGTTGATAGGTTAATCCTATTATTATTCTTGAGATGCTTCCATGATTTTTCTGACTTCCTAATACAGGCCTTTTTTTTTTTTTTTTCTAGAATGGCCAAGAATAGAGGATATAAGAGGAAATCCTAAGAGCAGTAATGTGTCTTTTTAATCTTAGAGAGCGAGCTATTACCTTCTCTCTTAACTAAACAACACTGCCTTTCTTCCTTCTCCTGTCAAGTGCCTAAGTCTCTTGAAATGAGAACATGTACTGCAGTGTAGCTGAATTCATTGCTTTTGATCCCTCAGATTGACTGTGGGAGTATAGGAAGTACAGACTTCAGTGGCAGGAATCTGGTGACACAGTATTTTGTTTCACTTCCAATGGGCTATCTCTTTTATCTCATCACTCTGTCCCTGTTTTATCTGGAGTTGGGACTGCTGAGTGGAATGTCTGTACTGAGCTAGGTGCATGTTCTTATGAATTCAGGTATGTTATTTACCTAACTCTCTCACTAACCTGCTATATAATTTTAGGTAAGTCCCATTACATTTTTGAACTTCAGTTTCCAGATCTGAAAAATGAGAGACTTGGACAAGATCAGAAGTCAAGAACTCAAATGCCTGTGGTCAGGGCCCCTGGGTGAGCACAATTCCAGGGTATGATAATCCCATTGTCTATATTAATGGAAAACCTTGATGAACAGTGCCTTCTAGAGGTGTGCAGCTTGGGGTTCCTGTCTACAGGAGAGCCAGACAATAACACCATTGTGTTGATAGGGCCAGGATATAATAAAATAGTGTCACAGCCTGTGGCCAAGCCAGAAAGGTCATTTCTTTCTAGAGACATGCCAATCAAAACTTAAAGGGGTAAGAGTGTATACTGTGGTATAGATGGTCTTCAGAACTCCTACCCAGGTTCTACGTTTTATAATTTTGTTGGTTTGTTGCTTTTATGGGAGATCTTATTTCTCTCTGTTTCCCCTTTGAGGTGTAGTCCTTTCCCTGATGGGCACAGTTACCTAGAAAGTAAGATAGGTAAGAAAGTAATGAATGGATAAAAGCAGATGAAACACCATTCTGGCTCAGAGAGAAGCCATGGTTCTGTTTTCCAAAGACTGGATCCTAGACTAGCTGTATAAGAATCACCTGGTGAACTTAACTAAAAGTAATCAAAAAGCTTACTGAGTCCACACCTACTGAATCAGAGTCTCTTGGGTGAAGGCCAGGAGGTTTGTGTGTTTTCAAGACTCCCTTAAGTGATTCTAAATTGCAGCCTGGGTTGGGAACCAGTGACTGTGCAGAAGTGTCTGGGAGGAACGGAGACTTTCTCATGGATCGACTCTCCACCTCCACTATAAAGCTGCGCACTCTGAGCAGAGACTGGGTGCCATGGCATGGAGCACTTCAAGTTAAAGGCAGTGCTTCTTTCTCTAAACAGCTGGTGTAAGAAGCACAGACGCTCACATCAGCACAGGTTTGAATATGCTTGTCAAACTGTATTTCCGTTTCACTTTAATGGGTAACAGATCTTGGAAACTGAAGATTGGCTAAGGATTGGCAAAAGTGTTTTAAATGCCCAAGTAATAGTAATTGCTTCACTAGAATTCAATTAACTTCCTTTTGGCCCTCAGTTGTTTTACTTTTTGTAAGTTTCTAGTTGGTCTGTCTGACATTTGATGCTTACTAGGGTGTGTGCAGAATTGCACTGAAAAGAAAGTGTTCCTGGTCAGATTAAAAATCAGGCAAATTTATTCTTTAGTTTCTTATGTCTGGGTCTATAAAGTGCAACTGAATTGGGTGCAGGACCATAAAATTAGCTCCAGAAAGTTCTCTAGAAGATATCCTGGTGGCAGATAAACAGCAACCTATTCCTGCTCTTTAGCTCATGGCTTGACTATGTGATGACATGCGGTCATTCCATGGACCCAGTTTTGCCAGCTAGCCTGGGGATGGTATTCACATGGCATTTTTGTCACCACCAGCCTCCTTGGAGCCTGTGGCAGACACTGTATCAATCATGTCATCCTTTTGCACTGAGCCTTGATGTGGCCTTCTGGAGAGTGATGGAAGGCACCACTACCAATTGACCAGAACTACCTCACAGAATGATCTGTAGTGCGGTGGAGTAGGCAAAGTGGGGAGAAGAAGGGAAGAGACTCTGTTTCTGACCTTGAACAGACCACTTCCTCTCTCAGCATTTTGTGTTCCTCACATATGAAATGAGACAGCTGGTTCCTTTTCAGTTTTCTTCTTTTCCTTTACTTCTTGTTAGTGTATGGCTTTGTTGTAGTTAGAAGTATCAATTAATGACTACTGTTAGTCATTTTAAAATGGAAGCCAGCTTATTACCTACCTATTTTTACTTTTTCAGTTTAACATTAGATTATCTCTGAGACCTGTTTGTTTTAAAAGAGCAACATCTATGACCTTGTATATTAACTGCTGTTGTTATACTACAGCTTAGGCATCTGTAAATAAGTGTAATACTTCGTGATGGAGATGGGTAGAAATAAATTTACATGAAACTCAGAACTGGCTACTTAGAATAAGGTGTCCCTGAGGAAAGGAATTCATTTGCCCTGAACCTCTTTTTTTCACACCTTTTCAATTTTCTAAAATCTAAAATATCTAATGTCCTACATTATGATTGGGTTGGCACGTTTTCTGTTACAATCAGCTCTTAGATTGTTGACCAACTTCCAGACAGAAACCTCTAAAGCTGGAAGCTGACAAAGTAGAAAAAGAATGGAAAGCCAGAGGTAGTGCAACAACTTATCCAGGAGTTCCTCCTGCCTTAATTAGCTATTGACCCAGGGCACTCTTCTCTCTGCAGTGGAACTGATCACACCCTTTTAATGAAGCACTTTGGTTGGGGAGGTCTGTTTCATCATGGTGGGGAGGGGTTAGTTTCACTACCTACAGTTTGTTTGGTAGCATAGAGTAGACATAAAGCACTTACTGAGAGAACAGTGTCTTTTTTTTTTTTTTTTTTTTTGCGGTACGCGGTCCCCTCACTGTTGTGGCCTCTCCCCTTGCGGAGCACAGGCTCCGGACGCGCAGGCTCAGCGGCCATGGCTCCCGGGCCCAGCCGCTCTGCGGCATGTGGGACCTTCCCAGACCGGGGCACGAACCCGTGTCCCCTGCATCGGCAGGCGGACTCTCAACCACTGCGCCACCAGGGAAGCCTGAGAACAGTGTCTTTTGAAAAAAATTTTTTTATCCTAGAAAAGATCAGTTTAAAGGTAAAAACAAACCACTATACTAAATCTTACCCATCAGCTTCTACTATAGGTGATGACACTGATCTTAAACTGATAAAACCTTAAAGTTCTCTCTTTAAACCTAAAGGACCCATGAATAATCCTTTTTTAGAGATGTGGTGCATGAATAAAGTGCTGTGCTCTTTGAGGGTGTTATTCAAAATACAAAAGGTGTTATTCATAATATCTCTTTTACTGTAGAAAATACATGCATGCTAACTTGGGCTTCAGCTGTTCTTAAAAGAAAATCTGTAGATAGAGCAAAAGGGCAAAAGGGTGACATCTGGCATAACAGACTTTCTAAGACGGTTTCAGTGCAAAGCCTGCATTAAACAGCAGAAGCAGGAAAAAAATCTATTGAAATAAAAAGAAAAAATGAAGACAACGCAACAGTGATGTCTAAACTTTAGCAAACCTGTTTAAACCCAGCGCAACCGTTTTGTTGTTGTTGTGACTTGAAATGGGCCATCACCTCTAATATTGGCTCTGAAAGACAGGAGAATATGAATGTGATATTTTCTCAAGTGGAAAAGGCTGAGTCTTTTCATAAATTTCCAACCACTGTATACTTCACCTTTTCACCTGAGTGAGTAGTGCACAGAAATGTCCACATTATTACAGGATCTCCTCCACTTGACTTGTGTGGATACTTGCTAAACGTAATGCATCAAATGCTGCTTGAAGTGATAAAGAATATATATCATCTCCAAAACAACAGTGACATAGAAATTATGATCCCTGTAGCTTGAAAAGAAAATAACATACTGCTTGATACAAAGGACAAATTAGGATAAAGTTTCTAAATCATTTAATTACTCAAGACACTGAAAGATAAGAATCATTATAGAGAATTACCTTTGCAGAAAGAAGGTTTAAGACTAGCAATTTCATGGGCTTCCTTTTTGCTTAAACTATATTTTGCCTGTATCATCTCAGCTCAACACTGAGTGGGTAAGTGAGAGGGAGGCAGGAGTAGAGCTATCAATTCTGGATGATCAATAGCCAATTGCTTGACAGCTTTAAGGCAGTGATTCTGCTGGATTCTGAGTGACTGAGTCCTTTGGTTAGTTCTGATCTGAGCAGTCTCAAACAGTCTGTGTCTGTTGCTTTTGATATGCATGCACATCTGTGAGGTGATCAAGCCATGGCAACAATTCTGTAAAAATCAGCCTTTGTGTTTGGCTTTGGACCCCATTCAATTACACTGGAGCTTGAACTTTACTGATGTAAAGGACTTACGCTGTCACCCTAGTTTCTCACATGGAGATGAAAGTGAGAGTGTTATCTGTGGTAAGACCTTGATCTGCACATGACTAGATCTCAGTGGGAGTATGGCATGTGAATTGGAGACACAATATGGCCCTTGAAATCTGTTTATAAATAGAACCTGTGTTACCTTACATGATTTATAAAGCCATGATTCCAGAGATTGAGCAATATTTGTTGAGAGAGAGAGTAAACTAACAAATAACAGAATGCTACTTTAAGCAACAGGTATATAAAAACCTTTTTGGGGTAGAGTTTCTGGGCCCGGACATTGGGCCCATAGAATTTTTGTTTCTAATGTCCCATTAATTCTAATAGTAAAAATGTAGGCCCCACTATTTGATTATTTTAAGTTAAGGAGAATTACAAAAAAAGGAGACTGGGGAAAAAGTATGAAATGAAAGGAGGATGAGGTGCTGAGAACTTCATTTAGAGGGGATATATCTACAGCATCAATAAGAAATTTAATTCTTTTGAATGTCAGGTTGGCCTGATGATAACCATGGGTTTAAATGTTTTCTCTTGTTTATCTGTGAAAGTGGTTACTCCTTTAATGAGTTAGCTAGGGTTCCAGGGTCTTTATTCTATTAGACTGGGTTTGGATATTAAAAAAAGTAGATCCCAAATGGAAAAGAATCAGTCGGGCATGGATGAGTGTGAATATTTAGAATTAAGGAGGAAGTAGAGAGGAATGACTAATGGCATAGGCTCTGAGATAAGATTGTTTCTAATCCTAATTCTACCACTTACTATCTCCATGAATTATTATGCCCAAGTGTTCTTCTTTGCAGCCTGAGGATAATATGGATAGATGTAGTGGATGATGCTCAAAAATTATTCTACTTTCTGTCTAGTCTGCCTTCCTCTCTGCAGGGTAGAAAACTACAAACTGCATTTCTGTGAGTGTTTGCTTCTCCCTGTAAAGGATAAACTTTTACAGGAATTGTTCTTCTGCCATAAGCAACTAGAAAGATGGAGAAAATTTATAAAAACAAATGTTTTTTAAAATTGGACAACAAGCACTGCCAGACTGTGATCCCTGAGAGAAGGGGAACAAATGAAGTGTTCACTGCCCAAGAATATTTCCCAGGTCACAACATGGGGAAGGGACACCAAAGAAAGCCTGATATAGCCTTGCTAAATCGAGGTGGTGGAGACTAGAGTCAAGGGAAGCCAAGGTAGCTATAATTTGCAAGATCAAATGTTAGAAAGGAGAAAGCTGTAAAGAGAGAGAGCACCAAAGATTTTAGGGGGGTCTTGTTTAGTCTTTGAGTAGTACTGATTTATGTAAATATGAGGTGAAATATCATGAGGCTGGGGGAAATTAAAAAAGCATTGGAAGTCAGTTGCCAAATAATTCCAGAAACATATAAGGCTAGGAATGCATCACATTCCTTCCAGCCAGAGTGGCTAAATTTAATAATACACAAACCACTGGACAAAGTACTCAGAAAGGTCATGCTTTAGTAGTGAAGATAGATTATTCTAGAGGGAAGACTGCTCTGTGCATGCAGGGGAAAAAAGTTTAAAGCCACAGAAGGATCAAAGTGAACTAAGTCACTTTATAGCAGGTCATAACAAAGTTGGACATTTTAAAGAGAATACAATAAAATCTAGCATTCATTATCTTTAAATTTACAATGTCTGGCATCAATGAAAAAATTCCCTGGCATGCAAGGAAGTAGGAAAACATTACCCTTGACCAAGAGAAAAATCAATAGAAACAGATATAAACTGATAAAAACAATGGAATTGACAGAAAAGGATCCCAAACAGCTATTATGAATCTTATTAATTTGTTTAAGAATGTAAAAGAAAAAATTAAACATTAAGGAGACCCAAGTAGAATTTAAAGCAATGAAAACACAATATATGAAATGAAAAATGCACCAGAGAGGATTAATAACAAATTAGGGATGAAGAAATGATCAGTGAACTTGAAAACATAGCACTAGAGATGATTAAAAAGGAAGCATGAAGAGACAAAAAATATTGAACAAAATTTAAAAGAGCATCAGCTATCTGTGGGACAATATCAACATGTCTCACAAACGTTTAATTTGAGTCCTAGAAGGAAAGAAAGATGGTTGGGTAGCGAGAGGGCAGAGGACAGAAGTATTTGAAGAAAACATTGGCCAAAAGTTTTCCAAATTGGTGAAAACTTAAACCCTTGGATCAAAGAAGCTCAAAGAACCCCAAGCCAAATAAAAGTGCAGAAAGCTACGTCAGTGCACAATATAATCAAATTGTCCAAAAAATGTTATAATAAGAAAAAATCTTAAAAGCTGCCAAAGGCACAAAATGTCATTCAAGCATGAAGACAAAAGAAAAATATTTTTCAAACAATTGGAAGTGAAGATAATTGTTTTCCAGCAAACCTGTACTACAATGAATGTTAAAGGAATTTCTTTAGGCAGAGGAAAATTGGTAACAGAAAAAATATGTATAAAAATAACTGAAAGTGGCCAGAAATAGTAAGTATGTGAGTAAATACAAAACACATTTTTATCTCAATTAGAATCTCTCAAAAGATAAAAAATAATTGTTAAAAGCAAAATAATATATTGTGGGATTTATAACACATATAAAAGTAAACAGTATGAAAGCAGCACAAAGAATGAGAAGAAATGGACGTACACTGCTGTATTGATACAAACAATATTGAAATTATTATGTAAGGCAGATTGCAGTAACATAAAGGTGTGTTTTAAAGGTTGTTGTAGAGCAACCCCAAAAAAACCAAACAAATATATATGGAAAATAAGCCATTAGTGGAGATAAATAGAATCATAATCAAATACTCAATCCAAAAGAAACAGGAAGAGGAAAAAGGAATAGTGAAAAATCCAGGCAGTTAATGAGGAAGAAAAACAGCAAAATAACACATTGAAAATACTCATAATCACAATAATGGTATTGTCTAGCACTCTAAATGTAGACAAAAGACTCATATTGAGTGAAAAAGCAAGACACAATTGTATTGTATATAAAGGAACCCATTTGAAATGTAAAGAGAAAAATAGGTAAAAAAAAGTATGGGGAAAGATATACTGTGCAAACCATAATCAGAAGAAAGCCAGAGGCTATACTAATATCAAGACAGACTTAAGAACAAGTTTTTTTTTTTTTTACCAGGGGAAAAAAAGAGACATTTTATAGGTAAAAGGGGCCAGTTAAAGAAGGTATAACTGTACTAAATGTATACTTTTTCAAATAATAGTGCTTTCAAAATACATGACCCCAAAACTGATAAGACTGAAAGAACAGAAAGATCTATACCTAGAGCTGAAGATTTCGGTACTCCTCTCTCAGAAATTTATATGACAAGTAAACAAAAATAAGCTACGATATTTCTATGGACTGAATGTTTGTGTCTTCCCGAATTCAAATGTTAAAGCTCTAATCTCCAAGGTGATAGTATTTGGAGAATGGGGCCTTTGGGCGGTAATTAAGCTTAGATTAGATCATGAGGGCCCCTCATGATGGAACTCATGCCCTTATGAAAAGAGGACGAGACACAAGATCTCTCTCCACCGGCACCCACCAAGGAAATGCCACGTGAGCACATAGCAAGAGGGTGGCCACCTGCAAGTCAGGAAGAAGGTCCTCACCAAGAAACAAATCTGCTAACACTGTGATCTTGGACTTCCCAGCCTCCAAAACTGAGAAATAGATTGTTGTTTAGGCTGTCCAGTCTGGCATTTTGTTAAAGTAGCATAAGTCAACTAAGACAGTGACATTACATTTTCTGATTCATGACAATACATTTTCTGATTCTGATTCACCAGGCCTATTCAGGCTGGTATAGGCCTCCATTTTCTTTAGATATTCTTTATTTTTTTTCTTAACAAGGTGTTATCATTTTCAGTGAGAAGAGTATACAGAATTTTCACATATTTTGTTAAAATTTCCGTATTTCAAATTTTTGGATACCAATGTAAATGCTATATTTTAAATCATTCATTGCCAGGATGTTTATAAAAATACTATTGATTCTTTTTTTTTAGGAGCCATTTTATTTTATTTTAATGGAGTATAATTGCTTAACAATGTTGTTAGTTTCTGCTGTACAGCAAAGTGAATTGGCTATACATATACATATATCCTCTCCCTCTTGAGCCTGTCTCCCCTGCCCCGCCCGTCCCACCCCTCTAGGTCATCACAGAGCACTGAGCTGAGCTTCCTGTATTGATTCTTTTTTTTAAAATAGATCTTTATTGGAGTATAACTGCTTCACAATACCATGTTAGTTTCTGTTGTACAACAAAGCGAATCAGCCATATGCATACACATGTCCCCATATCCCCTCCCTCTTAAGCCTCCCTCCCATCCTCCCTATCCCACCCCTCTAGGTCATCGCAAAGCACTGAGACAATCTCCCTGTGCTATGCTGTTTCTTCCCACCAGCCAACTGTTTTACATTCGGTAGTGTGTATATGTCGACGCTACTCTCACTTCACCCCAGCTTCGCCCTCCCACCCCATGTCAACAACTCCATTCTCTATGTCTACCTCTTTATTCCTGCCCTGCAACTAGGTTCATCAGTACCTTTTTTTTTTTTTTTAGATTTCATATATATGCGTTAGCGTATGGTATTTGTTTTCCTCTTTCTGACTTACTTCACTCTATATGACAGACTAGGTCCATCCACATCGCTACAAATAACTCAATTTCATTTCATTTTTATGGCTGAGTAATACTCCATTGTATATATGTGCCACATCTTCTTTATCCATTCAGCTGTTGATGGACACTTAGGTTGTTTCCATGTCCTGACTATTGTAAATAGTGCTGCAATGAACATTGTGGTACATGTCTCTTTTTGAATTATGGTTTTCTCAGGGTATATGCCCAGTAGTAGGATTGCTGGGTCTATAGGTAGTTCTATTTTTAGTTTTTTAAGGAACCTCCACCTTTCCAGCATTTATTGTTTCTAGCTTTTCTGATAATGGCCATTCTGAATGGTGTAAGGTGATACCTCATTGTAGTTTTGATTTGCATTTCTCTAATAATTAGTGATGTTGAGCATCTTTTCATGTGCCTCTTGGCCATCTGTATGTCTTCCTTGGTAAAATGTCTATTTAGGTCTTCTGCCCATTTTTTCGCTGGATTGTTTGTTTTTTTGTTATTGAGCTCCATGAGCTGTTTGTATATTTTGGAGATTAATCCATTGTCATTTCATTTGCAAATATTTTCTCCCATTCTGAGGTTGTCTTTTTGTCTTGTTTATGGTTTCCTTTGCTATGCAAAAGATTTTAACTTTAATTAAATCCCATTTGTTTATTTTTGTTTTTATTTCTGTTACTCTAGGAGATGGGTCAAAAAAGATCTTGGCTGTGGTTTATGTCAAAGAGTGTTTTTCCTATGTTTTCCTCTAAAAGTTTTATAGTGTGTGATCTCACATTTAGGTCTCTAACCCATTTTGAGTTTATTTTTGTTTATGGTGTTAGGTAGTGTTCTAATTTCATTCTTTTACATGTAGCTATCCAGTTTTCTCAGCACCACTTATTGAAGAGCCTGTCTTTTCCCCATTGTATGTTCTTGCCTCCTTTGTCATAAATTAGGTGCCCATATGTGCGTGGGTTTATCTCTGGGCATTCTATCCCGTACCATTGATCTATATTTCTGTTTTTGTGCCAGTACCATATTGTATTGATTCTTGTATATTTATTTTATAACCTTCAATCTTACTAAACTCACTTATTAGTTTTAGTAGCTTTTTTGTAAATTCATTAGACTTCATTTTTACTCAATCATTTATCTTCTATTAAAATCAATTTTATTTCTTTCTCACCAATTTCTATGTCCCTTTTTTTCTTTTTCTTGGCTTATTGACCTCAGCAATAAAAAGAAACAAATCATTACTGATGTATGCAACAACATGTAAACTCAATAGCTTTAAACTAAGTGAAAAAGCCAAACACAGAAGAGAATGTAGTATTATTTCATTTATATGAAATTCTCAAAGGCAAAACTATAATGATAGAAAGTAGATCCATAGTTGCCTGGCACTGTTGTGGCAGGTGATGAGTGACTGGGGAGGAACACCAGTGAACATTTTAGGATGAAGGGAAGGTTGTATATCTTGGCTGTGGTAGTAGTTAAATAACTGTATAATTTCTCAAAACTCATTGAACTCTATTCTTATGGTGGGAGAATTTTATTTCATGTAAACTGCATCCCAATAAAGCCACTTCAAAAGCTGCATATTCCAGTCTCACTTGCAGCTAGGGCTGTGGGTGTGATAAAAGTTAAACAGTAAGATACATTTCTTGAAATTTAAAAGGCTGAAGTGAGGCAGATGATGTACTTCTGCTTTTTCTGCTGGCCAATATGTATTGGAAGCATTTCATTTGTTCTGTGGCAGCATTAAGCAGAGTTCACCAGTCATTTGCTTTATAGGTGCCAAGTGGCAGACATGGGACATCCATTCTGCTAGTGCAGATTGTAGCTAGCATGGAATGATTCCTAGGCTGACAGCTAGAACAGCTTCTAATTTATGGCAGTTCTCTGATTGTGGCAACCACCTGGTTGTTGTGGCTTCCTGACCAGTGTTAGTTTTGGGACCAATGATTTTCTGATCTTAGAAGAGGCAGCACTGATTTTGTGGTGTGGCTTTTGGAACTGTTCTCTTTTGATTCTATAAGCTATATAATACCCTGTAATAAAAACTCATTTAACTTAACTAGAGTGGAATTTGTTCTTTAACTAAATGCTAATATAGTACCCTGTAGACATATTGTGAGAAATAAATGAAACTAGGTATGTAAAAAAAACTTAATATTGTCCGGTGCTTAGTAAAGAACTCAATAAATATGTATTGTTATTGTGATCTGATGCTAAGTAAACACATGGTGGGCAAACCAACTTGAGAGTATAAAATAGTTGACTTTTTGCTCATTGTCTTAGTTTGGGCTGCTATAACAAATTATCATAGACTGAGTGGCTTTGAAAACAATTTCTGACAGCTCTGAAAGCTGGAAGTCCAAGATCAAGGTGCCAGCAGACCCACTGTCTGGTGAGGACCTCTTTCCTGGCTGATAAATTGCTGCCTTTTCATAGAATCCTCCAGTCACACAAAGCAGCAAGCTTTCTCGTAACTCTTACAAGGATGCTAATCCCATTCAAGAAGGTTCTGCCCTCATGATCTCATCCAAATCTAATAACCTCCCAAAGGCATTACCTCTTAATACAATCAATTTGGGGGTGAACATGAATTTTAGGGGAACACAAACATTCAGTCATTAAAATTCATCTATTCAGAAGTTTTTCAGTCTATGCTAATTTGCATTATATGATCTGGCCCTTTCCTACCTGCCCTAATCCCATAATCTACTGCTCTCCAGCTTGCTTATGGGACTCCAGATAAACAGGTCTAATGCCCTGTCTCAAATATGCTAAATTTATATCTGCCTGAGGGAATGAATGCACAATACTAACTTAATAGTCCTGGGGAATCTCATTTCTGAATCTTAAGTAAGTTCAAGAGGCAGATGTCTTATATCCAATAACCCTCAAAAAACCTGGAAATTTAAGTGTTGGTGTTTGATTATAAATCATAAAAAATAAGAGATGATCCAGAAGATGGAAGGTTGGCAAATGTCATTCTGATTTCTTTCAAAAATAGGGGAAAATTACATTGGAAAACTATGAAGTGACAGTCCTAATGTAAATACCTAGCAAAACTATTTAATGGATGTTTTAAATGAGTTTGAATGGTTGGGGGAAAAAATGTATTAGCAAGATATTAGTTTATAGAGAAAACCTTCAGCCAGGTGAAATGTGCTCTTTCTTTTTAAGGGATGGTTATATGACAGGTAGGTTAAGGGGATGCTATAGACATACTTCAGCAAGGAATGTGACCAAGTTATAATATCCTTAGGAATGAGATGGAGAAATGGAAGCTGGCTCTTAACACAATGCAATGATCTATCTGACCCAGTTCATCTAATGTGGGACCAATTAGTGAGTGCCCACTGGCAGGCTCAACCTCATCTAAGGCTCTGAGACCATTTCTGACCCAGGTCAAGATTTAGGTCAGTAATTTAGTGACTTAGCATGCAAGTCAGCATGATATCTTATTTTCCCAGACATCTTGCTTGAAACCTTGATTTGGGATCTTGGAGTCATTTTTGATATCCCTCTCACTTATGTTCATTGTCTGTTAAGTACTGATTAAATTTATCTCATCCAAATCTTCCCTACAGTCATTTGTCTTAGTGGCTATCTCATCTCCTTTCAACTGTTGCAACAGCCTTCTAACCAGTCTTTTTGCCACAGGGGCTCTGCTTCTCCCAACTGATCCTCCATCTTGTTGTCAGTTATCTTCCTAAAAGTCAAATCTGATCATGTTACACTCCTGATTAAATATCTCAAACAAAATAAAATGAAAACCCCTTCATAACCGACCTAGATCTGTATTTCTAGATTTACTTCCTGTGTCTGTTGGAGTACTCAAACTTTGCAGTTTTAAAACTTACTAAAAAGCTGCAGTAATCAATACAGTGTGGTCATGACATAAGGCGAGACATATAGAGAATGGAATATAATTGACAATCCAGAAATAAACCATACATTTATGTTCAACTGATTTGACCCAGGTGCCAAGACAGTTGAATGGGCAAAGGATAGTATTTTCAATAAAATTTTTCAAGCACAATTGAATAACAACATCCCTAAGATTGAATATGGACTCTTATCATATACAAAAATTGACTCAAAATTAATCAAAGACCCAAATGTAAGAGCTAAAGTATAAAACAGTTTGAAGAATACATAGGTGTAAATCTTTGTGACCTGAGATCAGAAACTGGTTTCTTAGATATGACAACAAAATCAAAAGTAATCAAAAAATAGATAATTGGCTTCACTAAAATTAAACATTTTCATGCTTTAAAGCACATTATCAAAGTGAAAATATAACCCACAGTATGGGAGAAAATACTGTATATCATGTATCTGAAAAGAGACTACTATCCAGAGTACATAAAAAGTTCCTATAACTCAACAATAAAAAATAAATTGAACCCATTAAAAACTTGCAAAGAATTAAATAGACCTTTCTCTGAAAAAGATATTTATATAGCCAATAAGCATGTTGATGCTCAACATTATTAGCCATCAGGAAAATGCAAACCAAAATCACATCCACTAGGATAGATACACTTCAAAAAGTCAGACAATAACAAGTGTTGGTGAAAGTGTATAAAAAATGGAACCCTTGTGCATACATTTCACTTTGCTAGTAGGAATGTAAATGTTGCAGCTGTTTTGGAAAACAGTTCGGCAGTTAAATGCATAGAATTTTCACATGACTCAGTAATTCCACTCCTAGGTACATATTCAAGAATAAGGAAAAGATCTGTCCAAAAATGTGTACCTAGTATTCATAGCAGTGTTATTCATAATAGTCAAAAAGTGGAAAAAATAACAAAGTATCCATGAAGTGATGCATCGATAAAATATGGTATATCCATGCAATGGAATATTTTTTGGCAATAAAAGTCAACAAGGCGTTTATACATCCTAAAACATGGACCAATCTCAAAAGCATTATCCTAAGTGAAGGAAGTTGGTTACAAAATGCCACATTTTGTTGATTTCATCTATGTAAAATATTCAGGATAGGCAAATCTATAGACATAAAGTAGATTGGTACCTAGAACTAGTCAGGGGGGTGCGATACTGCTAATGGGATCTGGGGTTTCTTATCCGGATTACGAAAATGTTCTAAAATTAGATTGTGATTATGGTTCCACGGCTCTGAATATAATAAAATACACTGAACTATAGACTTGAAATAAGTGGTGAATTTTATGCTGTTAGTTATAGCCTAATAAAGCTGTAATGAGAAAATAAGTTTTTACTAAAGTGGTTAAAAATTTGGAGAAAAGTGAGAGAAAAAAGATCTTAAAATTTCTTTCTCCTTACAATGTGTGAGAATGAGGAAATGCAATAAAGGCCATGAAAAACGTTTTATGTCAGCTTTCTACTAAGTAATTTTCCTGGCATCTCATTGAGGCAGAGAGATGAAAGCTATCTTCAGGAACAAATGAAAGAAAAAGAGCAAAAAACTTTAGCAAATCATCTAATTTCCTGAAGAGGCAGACTGCTTCCTACGCTGTCACAATAACATACAAAGGCAAGAGTACGCCCGTCATATAGGCAATAACCCAGTACTTCATGAAATATTTTAATTCCTAGACTTTACAGGATGTTTTTAAGTTTCAATTAGGTTAGAAATTGTCTTAGAGATCCATCCGAAGATGCTCTTATTGTATACACAAGGCTATTCGTGAAGCTCTATTGGCCAAGCAGAAATAATCCAAATACGTATCCATCAAAGGAGCTGGTTGAATAAACTATGTTACATACACACAGTTGAGTATTAAGCAGCTATAAAATAGATTGAGGAATATATGTACCATTGCAGAGCTATCTTCAGGGTATATTCTTAAGCTAAAAAGCTCAGTGGAAAATGGCGTGTACAGTGTGTTATCACTTATCTAAGAAAAGAGGAGTGGACAGAGGTAGTAGTTTGATAGTAGTTTTAAAATAAATCTTTCGTAGACTTGACTTTTGAATTGCCTAAATATTTTATCTGACTCTAAAACAAAGTTTAGAGACTACTCTTAGAGATTAAAAGTAAAATAAAATTAATGGACAAATCATTTAACTGTATTAAATTTATATTTTCTAAATTATCGAGGGAAAAACAAAACGCATTTTACTTCAAAGGATTCTAGTTACGTATTTTGGCATATGTCAACTAGCTTTTCATGGTTCAATGACCTAAAAAGATTTATTTAATGCTTTCATTAGAATTTTTTATCTTACAGAACACGTATTAAGTGGCTGCATAGTACTAATTTAAATTTATCTGATTTAAACCTCACAATGACACAGAAGTGTTATGATCTGCTTTTTCCAGCTGTGAATGAATACTAAGACTTTGAGACATTGAATGACCTGCCCAAGATCAGTTCGACTCACCCAAGGTAGACAGCTTGACTGTGTAATCTAATGCTCTTAACCAAGACCATACTGCTTGTTATTAAATTGATATTAATCTAAAGGCTATATAAGCATCATAATAGGAATTAATACTTAGACAATGCATGGTTCACTTTTATTATCTTTTCCATTAAGGGAAACTTTTTGCATTTTACACATCAGTTCAAGTAAGAGTTGATTCAACTAATTCTCCTACCATAAAACAGGTAGGTGTGAAATTTGAACATGTCTGTAACACTCAAAAGAATAACATTATTAAAAGAAATGATTAATCAATAAAAGTAGTGTAAATAGGACTCAAATCATTTAATTACTGTTTACTATTGTTTACTAATTGTTTTTTAATTACTATCAAAGGGGTAATTTTGGCCATTTTATAGATACATTTTGATTAAACTTCTTGGGAGCAGTGATGCCTAATGTATATTCTCATAACACTTATTACAGTGCTTTATATAAGTAACAAATGTTTGTTCAATTAATATATGAAAACTTGCTACAAATAAGAACAGAATCCAGATTCTATAAGAAACAATAATCAGCTTTTAAATGAGTAAAGTTGATAGCCAAACTCATCAATTTTCCTCCATTTTGATTTTCTTTTTGCATCACTTACTCATTCCTTTCACAAACATTTGTTGAGCAGAGTGCAGCAGGCTCTGTGCATTGGCTGTCCCCTGTAGAGCCCTCTGTATGCCTCTTTCACTAGGTGAGCGTTCTACCTCATCTGGAATCCTTTAAGGACATGTCTAAGAGACTGAGCCAAATGACAGGTGGGACTTTCTTTTGCTGACTCTTTTAGGCAGAAATTACTAACTCACACGCATACAGACACCTGTCAGATAAATCTCAGTAAGTGCAATGGGCCAGGTAAAGAGACCATAGGGAGTGTGGTGGGTTCCCAACAAACTGGGGACAGCAACACTGCAGATCTCTCTGTTGTCATCATTATAGATTGTGGGACCAAGGTTATAAGAACTTCCAAAAAAGATGGGAAACTGGATTTTTACTTGAAATATTATAATCCAGAAATTTTGACAGTGAAAAAAATAAAGCAAATTACAAAGTGGAGAGCAAAAATTTTTAAATAACATGTGAACTCCTACATAGTTCTGGCTGAATAGAACCTGTTTGCTGACTGAATTTGGCCTGTAGACCAGCACCACATGGACCTCTGCTTTACAATATGTTCTGAATTTCATACCCTTGTCTAGCATTCCATCTCTTCCCTAGGGGATGAATACTGGGCAAGTTTATATTGTTTAGAAAAGGCTTCAACTTGTAACCAGAGTCGTGACCTTATTCTATGATCTCACTAGGATAGTAGCTCAAAATACAATAAACCCAGCATCCATACAAAATCTACATGAGTTTTTATAAATTTTCTCTTCAAGACCCAGAAGCATAATTTTATAGCCTCTTCACCCATGTGTTAAAGTTGTTTTTTTCTTTAATATTCCCCAATACTTCAGACTTTTGTTTCAGTCATTTGTACTTTTTTGACTTTGTTCTTAGAAACTAAGCACACTCAAACTCAAACCAGAGTTTGATGAAAAAGAAATGGTTTTGGAACGCATTAACACTTTCAGGCCTATGGCCTGATTTCTGTTTCTTACCTGTTTCAAGCAAACACAGTATCGTTGTCTATTTGAACTGAGACTTTGCCTTAGTTTTTTTGTTCAAAAAGACTAAGTCTCTTTGAACTAAAGACTGTCAGTTTTTAGACATTAGGAACATTGTAGTTGGTCCTTTATGTTAAAAACTCTAGAGACTAGAGTCATAGGTAAAGAGACTAGAGTCATAGGTAAAATAGATTGAGGAATATATGTACCATTGCAGAGCTATCTTCAGGGTATATTCTTAAGCTAAGAAAAGGCTTCTTTTCTCATGCCATTTATTTGCATAAAATGAAAACTGTCTGGCTAGACTAAGAAATTTGAACTTAAGTTTCTTCTTCCCCACTTCAATTTGGAAGGAATATTAGAGCTCAAGCAATAGCCCATTAAGAATGAGGAGTGGTGACTGATGTCTGACAGCCAGTGGTCAGGGAAGTAGTATCTCTGGTGAAAGGAATCATCAACCTTAACTGCAAGAATATAGGTAGAACATTGTGGTAGATGTTGGCCCATTCAGTGTCCAATTTACTTTATTTCTAGTGTGTCTTCTGTACTTCAGAGTGTAGACAGTAAGATTTCCTTCAATACTAGGACTTGGGATGTAATGTGAGTTCTCTCAACTAGATGTACTTTCATGAGACTTGAATTTGGAACTGGGATTTGGAGAGGCTGGGATACATCTAGCAGAAAAAAATGTGGTTCTGGAGCCAGTTGGTTGTCATAGAAACACCCTAATTCCACAGTTTCTAGTTGAAGCAAGGACAGAATTTCCCTTGGTGGTCCTGTCCTGCACTGTAGTTTGGGAACCATTCCTAGACACTCAGACTCGAGTCTCTTTCTTCAACCCTCTTAATTCTATAAATCACCTAAAATCCTGTAATAAATCCCTTTCAATATAGTAAAGTTGGAGTAAAGTGTTAGTCACCTACTAAACTGTCCTGCAGCAAGGCTAAGCACGGAACCTCAAAAGAAACACCGTCACTACATTTCCGGGTAAGGTACTGTGTAAGAAGAGAAAGTTAATTTGAAAGTGAAGGCAAAAGTTCAAGGAGAAGGATTCCTTGACCAAGCCTCTTACTGCTAATTTCAGAGATTCTGTCTCCAATCATCCAATCATGTTGAAAGAACTTCTAATCTCCCATTACTAACCCCTGGTGGTGGGAGTGGGGAGAGTAGTATAATTGTGATTCCCTGGTGACTGGCCAGTCATGTACCACACAAGATCCCCTTGTGCTATAAATTTCAGGGGCTCCGGAGCTTTTCCCGTTTCAGAACACTGTAGGGATGGCTCTGACAGTCTGAGCAGAGACTCACATGTACCCATTTGGTAAGGGCTCAGATATTACCTGAAGCCTTAGTTTATATCACCACTAGGAAAATAGTATGCCCAAATCACGTATAAAAGCTTGAGACTAGGGAATCTCTAGGTTTGTTTTATATGCTTACCAATATGTCACCACTGAGCACCACGCAAAATGCAGGCCTTATCTCCCCAGGAACCTGCTTCAACAACTGTCTTCTTTCTCTGGATCACCAGTCTCTCCCCACTATGGGCTCTTCCTCCTCAATCTGTAAATATGCTTTGTTCTTTCCCACATTAAAAAGATTCAACCCATCCTCAATCCACACTATTTGCCAGTATCTTGCCTTTCACTGTCTAAAATTCTTAAAAATGCAGTTGGGGGTATCCTGGCTGAGACACTCGGCCCTAATCATTTTGAAAAACCTAAACCATAGACCCTAGAAACTTTGTCATTTCAAAATAGCAAGCAGATTTTTTAAGGGCAAAATAAAATGGTTTTTTGTTCTGGAAAAATATTTAATTAGACATCTTTGTTAGATAAATATAAAGCAAACATTTCCCTGTTGTTCTTGTGGAGAACAGAACACTATTAACCCAAATCTGATATTTTTTTGGACCTAGAAGTTAAGTATTATGTTGGTAGTACAAACTGTTCTGTATTTCTGGAGTAGATTAACATCTCTGAGACATTCTTTGCCTTTGTTTATGTGATGGGAGGAGATGAGAACTATTTTTGGTCCTGAATAAATTTAGAATGACCAGTATTGCAAAATGCTGCTTGGTCTTGGGGGAATTGTGGGCATTCTTATTCAAGAGGTTAAGGAAAGAGATAAGTAGTTAAAGAAGTTAGATGACTGCAGAAAGGACATGGACTTTTTACAAGGTGGATTACCTGCACCTGGCATTGAAGAGCAGTTGAAAGAGGGAACCGGACTGGTTCCAATACTCAACGTTATAAAAATCTGATTGATGCAGAAAGTACTGATATTGGATAAATTGTCCATAAGGAAAGGCTATGATCCTATGAATGGGAAGAATATTTTCTCTAAAGGTGGAAAAGATTTCTCTATCAATTATTCAACATTCTTGAATACACTTCATTCAAGTATTATATAACCTGGCACAGGAAATGGGGATTTAAGGTCCTGAGTGGCAGTACTCCAGTAAAAGTGGTGTCATGATCTGGCTTTTTTATACCATTCACTAAAATGAACCAGGGCTTGTTGGGAAAAGTCTGCTTCCAGGACTGGGACAGAGAAAGTACAAGATGAGCCTGGGAATTTTATTTTGCTAAAAAATAAGAATGTGCTAATAGAAGGGTGGGGACATGTCAAAGGGCATAGAATCCAGCTCCAAGTGGCCCCCGATGGTCAAATATGGCATAACTTGAGCATCAAAATAAAAAATGACAGTATTTATCATAACCAATTGAATAAAATAATAAGACATGAGTTCATACTGATATAAATAAGTGAATAAGTCAAACATTTGATTATGAGTAGGATATTCATATAATCTCAAAATACCTCCCCATAAAAAAACTGATTACAAAGAGATAGAGTAATTTCACAGCTACTATCCAGGCAGATATTAGTTTAATCAAGAGAATCAAAGCTAACACCACTAATGATGGGGAGAATGGTAATCATGTAGCAGCACATAATAGATGCAATAAGAACACTATATCACTTCTGTGACATTCCTGCTCAAGATGCAGAACCTGAACCTAATCATGAGGAAGCAGCAGATAAACTGAGGAACATTCTACAAAATAACTAGCCTGTAATCTTCAAAAGTATCAAGTCTTTGAAAACCAAGGAAAGACAAACAATTTCAAACTGAAGGAAACTAAAGAGAAATGACAAATGTGTGTGATCCTGGACTGGATGTCTTTTGCTGTAAAAGACATTAAGGACATATGTTAAAGCTTGAATGGACTTTGATCATGAGATGGGAAAACTTTATCAATGCATTTCCTGATTTTGATGGTTATGTAGGAATCGACAAATAAAACACAAAAGGTTAATGTCATCCCATTTTATTCTCAGTGGCCAGTAAGGCCTGGATATTTGTGTGAGAAAACAGTGATGTACACTCATTGCTTCTAGTTCTTTACCTCTCATTCATGCTTTAACATATCGTAAGTTTTCCTTCTTTTCTTTCTTCTCCATTTTTAACTGCTCACCAAGGACTGCAGTAAAACCTTGGCTAACCAAACTTGTCTCACATAGTGTCTGTGTGATCTTAGAAACTTTACTTCACTTGTGCATCAGTTCACTGTAATCTATTACATGGGAAAATAATATAATTGTGGTTGAGACTTAAATACATATAAAATGCCTAGAATCTCTAATGATTAGTGATGTTGAGCACCTTTTCATGTGTTTGTTGGCAATCTGTATATCTTCTTTGGAGAAATGTCTTTTTAGGTCTTCTGCCCATTTTTGGATTGGGTTGTTTGTTTTTTTGAGATTGAGCTGCATGAGCTGTTTGTATATTTTGGAGATTAATCCTTTGTCAGTTGCTTTGTTTGCAAATATCTTCTCCCATTCTGAGCATTGTCTTTTCATCTCGTTTATGGTTTCCTTTGCTGGGCAAAAGCTTTGAAGTTTCATTAGGTCCCATTTGTTTATTTTTGGTTTTATTTCCATTTCTCTAGGAGGTGGGTTAAAAAGGATCTTGCTATGATTTATGTCATAGAGTGTTCTGCCTATGTTTTCCTCTAAGAGTTTGATAGTGTCTGGCCTTACATTTAGGTCTTTAATCCATTTTGAGTTTATTTTTGTGTATGGTTTTAGGAAGTGTTCTAATTTCATTCTTTTACATGTAGCTGTCCAGTTTTCCCAGCACCACTTATTGAAGAGGCTGTCTTTTCTCCACTGTATATTCTTGCCTCCTTTATCAAAGATAAGGTGACCATACGTGCATGGGTTTATCTCTGGGCTTTCTAATGCAAATCAAAACTACAATGAGGTATCACCTCACATGGGTCAGAATGGACATCATCAAAAAATATACAAACAATAAATGCTGGAGAGTGTGGAGAAAAGGGAACCCTCTTACACTGTTGTTGGGAATGTAAATTGATACAGCCACTATGGAGAACAGTATGGAGGTTCCTTAAAAAACTAAAAATAGAACTATGTATAGACCCAGCAATCCCACTACTGGGCATATATCCTGAGAAAGCCATAATTCAAAAAGAGACATGTACCACAATGTTCATTGCAGCACTATTTATGATAGCCAGGACATGGAAGCAACCTAAGTGTCCATCGACAGATGAATGGATAAAGAAGATGTGGCATATATATACAATGGAATATTACTCAGCCATAAAAAGAAACGAAATTGAGTTCTTTGTAGTGAGGTGGATGGACCTAGAGTCTGTCATACAGAGTGAAGTTAGTCAGAAAGAGAAAAACAAATACTGTATGCTAACACATATATATGGAATCTAAAGAAAAAAAAAGGTTCTGATGAACTTAAGGGTAGGACAGGAATAAAGACACAGACATAGAGAATGGACTTGAGGACAATGGGGAGGGGGAAGGGTAAGCTAGGACAAAGTAAGAGAGTAGCATTGACATATATGCACTACCAAATGTAAAATAGATAGCTAGTGGGAAGCAGCCATAGCACAGGGAGATCAGCTCGGTTCTTTGTGACCACCTAGAGGGGTGGGATAGGGAGGATGGGAGAGAGACGCAAGAGGGAGGGGATATGGGGATATACGTATACATAGAGCGGATTCACTTTGTTATAAAGCAGAAACTAACACAACACTGTAAAGCAATTATACTCCAATAAAGATGTTAAGTAAATAAATAAATAAGTAAAAATAAAAATGCCTAGAATCATTCTTGGCACAGGTTAACTGCTCAAAAATGTTAGCTACTCATTATTATTAGAACTGTCTCCATCCCAGAATTCTTGCCTATAATCCAGACCTATATATTCAAGTGACCACTGGACATTTCCACCTGGATGTCCCACAGACACCTGGAACACAGAATGCCAACACCTGAGCTCTGCACACCAGCACTTGTTCCCATTCTTCCCACACCTGTTTTCCCTATCCTCATGAAAGCCTCTGCCAGAAACCTGCATACCACCTTTGACCCTTTCCTTTCCTTTTTTAAAAAAAAAAAACTTATCCTATTCAATGGATGACCAAACAACGTTAATTTTAATATCCGTTTATCTATTCCCCTCCTCCACCTTCCTGATTGTCACTTAGCTCATCATCTCATTACCTCTCCCATGTTTTTGTTCATTTGTTTCTTTGTTGGGTGTTTGGGGAGGGGGTTGTTATTCATTTATTTTCTGAATTAGATGGAAGAACTCTTAAAGTGGAGGTATTTGTACAAGGGGTCTGGCAGGATTGGAGGGTGTGGGTCTGTCCATGTGCCAAGACATCCAGAGAATCTGCAGTAGCCCAAACTCAGGTCTTTTTCAGAAATAGGCAGAGAGGAGTTCAGTTTTGAACATTGCAAAGCTAACTGATACCTCAGTCACCACGGAAGTTTCCTAGAATGAGCTGAGTTGCAGGAGGGAGTGTGCTGGTCCCGCCCACAGCTCCCCTGCCCTCTTCTCAGCCTGAGAGGTATCAGGAGGGTGGTCCCAGGACAAGTCTCCTGTCATCCATAAACGTCTCACCACTTCTACCACTATGCCTGAGATACCAACTCAGCTTTGGAGCCAGGGGTTAGGTCATGACTCAGGATGAAACCCCTCACTGTCTATCCTGTTAATGACTGCAGTCTACCTAGTTTTCCTGCTTATCCTTGACTCTCTCGCATCGTTTTTCTATCTTACCTCAAAAATAATCTTTCTAAAATGTAAATATGAACAAGTCCACCTTCCCCCCTTTAATGAAGTCACACTGTCTTTAACATAAAATACAACCCCTTAGTATGGCTTCCAAAGACCATTCTCTCCAGCTTTATGCTTTGCTCCTCTTCTTCCCCTTCTCTTGGCTTAATATAGAGTTCTGAACTAATCAGGGTATCCACAAGTGCCATCAACTCTCTTAGATCTTTGTGCAAATGTTGTTCTCTCTGGGCTGCTGTTGCCCATGTTTCTTGCTTAGTTAACTTTTGCTCTCATTTAAGACTGCTCTCATACATACTCACCTCCAGGAAGCTTTGTCTGAACCCTGCAGTGGGTTACATGCTCTCCCATCTTGTGCTTCTTTGGCAGCACTCATCACGTGGTTTCATAGCTGCCTACATATTCTCTATTCCTGCATTACACTGAAAAGAACCTGAAGGCAGGGACTCTGGATGTGTGTGGATGTATGAGTCTCTTCAGCTCTTACACTGTATTTCTAGTGCCTAGTACCTTGATAGAAACATAGAAAGTATTTTTTAAAAGATTTTTGAGTAAGTGAATAACACCAGCTGTATTAGTGAAGTTCTCCCTAATTCTACATCATTTTAGACTGCCATCTATTTATAGCAAATAGACAAATCATTCAATTACAATATATTGACAAGTCAGTTAATGTTTATTTTCTATTCCCAGTGTCTGGCTTTCAATAAGTACTCAATAAACATTTTAAAATATGCAGTTTTTAAGTAAGACATTGAATCGGATATTAAACTGTTCCTTAAAATTATTTCTTTAAAAATGTATACTTTGCCTATAAGATCTGGACCTTCTAGAGCCTTTAAGATGCCAGCTACTTTTTAATGGCTCACTCATTAAATATGAAAATGATTGTTTTTGTAATTTTCAGGGGTTCCTTTTCTACCATGTATGTCAGTGGCATTGGAGCAGTTCCCCCCTCCAGCTTAGATCAATGAGTTATTTTCTATATATTTCCTATAGCTTTATAATCGTCCAAACTTCACATGGTACCAAAAAGCAACTAGTGCATTTTATACCACAAGAGTTGAGTTCATAAAACAGAAAACATAAAAACAATCGATAAATCCTAAAAAGGAGTCTCTTAAAAGTATTTTATAAAAGCTCAGAGGAATATCTCCAGGAAAATGCAGACATAGCTTTTAAAAAGTTCTAGGGGGCCTCCCTGGTGGCGCAAGTGGTTGAGAGTCCGCCTGCCGATGCAGGGGATACGGGTTCGTGCCCCGGTCTGGGAGGATCCCATATGCCGCGGAGCGGCTGGGCCCGTGAGCCATGGCCGCTGAGCCTGCGCGTCCGGAGCCTGCGCGTCCGGAGCCTGCGCGTCCGGAGCCTGTGCTCCGCGACGGGGGAGGCCACAACAGTGAGAGGCCCGCATACCGCAAAAAAAAAAAAAAAAAAAAAAAAAAAAGTTCTAGGTTTCTAGCTTGGGTGTAAATTAAGCCTCAATGGCTTTAGTTCATGTGATTAAAAGAGATACGACTCAAAGATATTTGTTATTTGTTTTATATATTTTCAATGACCCTCGATTGGTATTATAAGTATTAATATCTAGCTTATAGGGTACAGTAAAATAAAGTACTAAGCATGGAATCACCAAGGACTTCAACAATGGACCTGTTTTGGGCATTTCTCCCCAATGATAGACAAATATTTGATGAAAGTACCTTTACATCTAGGATCTTTCACCGTTCTTAGGAAGTACTGACTCCACGGGTTAGCTCTGTGCTGCCACTATAGCAGAATCAGTCAGTTTGCATCCTCAGTTGAATGGTCTCCACTAAAAAATGACTGAGGTGTAGCAATAGAGGCATTCATTGAACTCCATGCTATGACTTTGATGCCTCTATCATCTCATATACATATTGAAGATTAATGTTTAGTTCAGGCCCTGGGTGACTAGAATGATAGAGGACATTTAAGACATCAGTAGGTTATTATGAAAACCAAGCTTGCAGAAGAAGAAAAGTAGATGCTATTGTATCTAATGATCTTTGCCAGCATGACAAGATCCCCCAAAGTTGGAAAGCTGACCCTGCTCCATAAGCAAAGGACATGGCCCATTGACTCTGGAAGGATCCTAGAGTCAGAGGTCACCGCACTGGAGCCTGTTTACATGGTCACTAGCCTGCAAATAGGCCTATAAGTCCTGGATGTTACCTCTAGAGAGAGACGTTTAAACTATCAGAATCATCAGGAGGTGAAGAAAGCCCACTGTTCTATCCCAGGATTCAGGGGAAAAAAATCTGTACATATCATCAATGGGTAGGTTAGCTCATCTCTAAAGTACCTTCCCAACTTGATGTTAGGGCAGCTCAAAGTGCCCATGGTGCCTTCCTAAGCATATCCACATTTGCGTAGAAAGCATTAGATAGGTTGAATTCTTTGTAACTTCAAGTCACTTACTCTGAGACTCAAAAGCAAAGTAGGATTTATCAGTAAGGTAAAGATGTTAATACAAATATCACAGTGTCTGATTATAGAAGCACCCAGTGGGTGGTATCCTTCATTATTACTTTATACTTACATTTGTATTTCTTGAAATACTTTGATAGTTCTCAAAGCCTCTTGAAAAACAGGGAGTATTATTATCTGCTTAATAAATACATTCTTGAGTAATCATTTCCACTAAGTTTCTTGCAAAGCTTTGCCATTTATTTCACACGTGAACCTGTTGACAAATGAATGACCAAAGTAACTACAGAAGGAACATCGTTTCCTACGTCTACCCAGAGTAAAATGACATGAAAATATAAAAGATGTAAAATAAAAATCCATGTGTTTATTTTAAACTATTTATTGAAATCTGCTTATAAAGTGCTGTCCTTAATGTCTGTAGGGCAAGAGAGGATGCTCCTCTATAAGTGTACAGTCCAGCGAGAAATATTAGATATTGCTGAGGTAAGGGGACTAGCATAAGACTTAGGAACACTATTTCTTCATGTCTGTTTTATGTCACAAACCCCCTTCTGAAATATGACTAAAGTCAATTATGGAACAAGCTATAGTTTGTTTTGTGTGTTTCACTGTTTAAAAAAATTTCTAGCAGAGGTGATAACTATAATTTTTTAAGAAAAATTATGGCAAATTTGGTAAAAAGTAATCACAGCAAAAGTCTGAATCATGTACTACAATCGGGATGCATGATTTTGTGGTTGGAAGGCCTTAGACAACTCACATTTATTATCTTTTGGTTTTCTCAATTGTAAAATATAAAAGATAGAACTGTGCCACTGTCCTTTGCATGAAGACATACAGGATTAAAGAGATATATAAAGTAAAAGAAGAGAGACAATACCTTGTAATGTAGATATTATTAACATATGAGGAAATGAAGTTTCAGGAAGACTAAATATCTTGTAAAAGGTTATACAAGGGACTGGCTGAGTTGTGTCAAGGTTCATAAACTCTTATTACCATTTTCATCGTAGAGATATACAGGAAAAGGTAATTCTTGCATTTCGCTCTCTTTACAGTTTTTATATAGCAGCTACCATTTAATTCCTGGGTATGGTATCTGTACAATGGTTCTGACTTTCTTTGTGCATAAAAATTATCTGGTAGGCTTGTTAAAAATGTGGATTGGGGATGCCCTTAACCTCCCACACTGATTCACTGTATCTGATGTGGGACTCAGGAATCTACATTTTTAACAGCCACTCCCAGGTGATTCCATCACAGGTGATCCATAGATCACCTTTTGAGAAACACCTATCTCCATCACATGGGGGATTTTAACAGAAAAGCTAGGTATCTTTCAGTTTTATTAGAACCTAACATACTGACAGTGTCTAGGTCCTAACAAAATACCTATGACACTAAATACACTTTCTGGAAAAATGTTTAGTTTTCTGACCACACAGAGGCTATATCTCAAGGATTCAAAACCTCTGATCCAGGTAGAAAAGCTCCTAGTCTGGCCTCTTCTTTTGCCTTTGAACTTAATATTCTTCTTACACATTCCCAGAATACCATAAATATTTTGCCATTGTGGCATTAAGAACAAACAGAAAAATTGCTAGTCCTTTGATGTTTATCCTGACAAGGATCGCAAGGAATTTCAGTAACCAGAAAAAAAAAGTCAATTACTCTGTCCATTGATTTATTACCAGTTCTGGACTAGACAAAGGACGATTAGACACCTTTAGGTACAAAGTTAATGGCTGTATGCTAAGCAGATCAAATTACAGCTGAAGTCAATTTAATGAGGAGACAGAGTAGAAGATTTACAAAAGCATAAATAGAGCACCTTCCTCTATGATTTCTAAAGAGTGGCCTAAGCAAAGATTTGTGGAAAGATTACCTCAAGGCCTCAAAATTCTTTGTTCTGCTTTGTTTCACAGAATTAAATTTACACACTTTTAAAAAACCTAATCCAGAGATATCAATTTAGTAGATCAAAAAGAAACAGTGATATAATACATTTCCTTTAAGAATGTTAGTATCAAACCTAGCTGAAAATTCAAGAATTATAATACTCTTTGATCAGTGATAGTTTCCTGCTTTCTTCTACCACAGAAAGCATCTACCTTGTATATATGCATATAATTATATGTATTAAATCTTGTGGGGGGCTCAGTTCAAATCCATCCAAATACGATCCATAGCATTTTTGTGCTATTAGTTTTATCTTCAGCTAGTCTTTTAAAGATCAACACACTTGTCATGTTTACAGATGAATGCCGAGACCAGCTGTGAATTAAGCAGAGACCGTGGATTATGTAGATTAGACAACATGGCTACTCATTTCTTATTCCAGGGAGTGATCCTGATTTGAGGGCAGTTGGGGATATTGAGAGAAGCTCTGGGTATGAGGTAATTTATATCACAATTGTAGGTCTGTCCCTTTACTTTGTAGGGGAACACTTTTATTGTGAAACTGAAAGTTTGGGTCAGACCGGCTCTTAGTTCCTTTCTACCTGGAAAATCTTAAGATTCTATGATTTTTGTGGATTCATGCAAATCTTTAATATCAGTAAGTCCCCATGGATACTATAAATTTATCTTCTTGTATAATATGTGCAACCTTTGTCAAGTACTCTTGGATGTAGATGAATCTGGCATAATTTTTAAGTATTCTACTTTACCAGCACCTCATTGTATTTGGGTAAGGCTGATCCCCCTAGATGAGAGGCAGAACCTCTTGTGGGTAGATCAGGATGATTTGTAAAAGTCCTCACCAGTTTCTTTCAGAATGCAGTATCAGTTGCTTTCTGTCCCTTATTTATTCTTATTCTTCCCTAAGAGATATGACTGCATACTTAGTGCCTAGTTCAGGGCAATGCTTCCATCCATGGACAATTTTAGAGGATAAATCTAGGTGCTTCTCTCTTTTCTACCTGCAGGGAACATTAGACTGGGAAGAACCTATTAAAGAAATCTCTTGGAGGAAGGCCAACCATTGTTTACACATTTATAGTAATAATATTCCTAGGTCTCTGTCACAGATTATTATGGTTGCTCTTAAATTTTCAGTATGCATCATTCTACATGGAAAAGGCACAAGCAAATACCAGAATAACAGTCCCTTTGTTATTTTTTTTTCTCTAACTTCCTTACTCCCCCTCAACCAACTATAATAGCCTGTCTCTACTGATTTTTTTTAACACTTCCTACTTTAGTATTAACAGTAAATTTAATTAACATGTTGTTTACCCACACTTCTATTTCCTTAATAAGCATCTCAAAGTATTGGACTCAAACTACCCTTGCAGCACCTGGTCATAACAATCCCCCAATGATGAGTCTTCATGTATCATTGTCTTTGATTTTTAGTCCTTGAGATATTTTTAAAAATCCTGCATAGCTGTGTTCTTAGTTAACATTTCTTGAGTATATTTTTGAAGTAAAATATTTTATGGGACTAATTTTTTGCATCCAGTTGTACTCATATAAAAATCAATTGTCATGATTTGCTAACAGTAAACTCAGCCTGCTGCACATTCCCCATTAATTTATGATACCCTAATTTCATAAATTTCTTTTTATTTCTGTTTTAATTTTTTTTTCAGTTGCTTTGCTCAGATTCAGCGATATTATTTACAGGAATGCTCTCTTAGGAAACTCTTATTTACAGATTGACAAGTGAATATTCAGAAAAATCATGCATTTTCTTTATATTCCTTTTTAGGTTGGTTTTAGTTATATCTGGCTCATTTTTAGTGATGTTACAGGGTGGGAGATGAAAGAAGGTTGTCAGTTCCTTGAGGACCAAAACTATGTCATTCATTCATATTCCTCACAGAGGTTTAAATAGCAGATATTTAGTTAGTGTTTGCTACAACACCCAGTAGACCGTAAGCTCTATTGGCATGGAGATCACTTTTACACAGGGGACCCACAATGCCTAGTAAATATTGGCTGGCTTTCTGTCTCTTTTGCTCTCAATCTGTGTATTATTCACACGATCATATATTTATTGAAATTTTTTTCACTGATGTATAATTCATTTTTAGTGAAATGCACAGATCTTAGATGTAGAGTTTGATAAATTCTGACAAATGCATACACACATGTAACCCACATCCTATCAAAACACAGAACATTTTCATTATCCTAGAAAATTTCCGCATGTCTCCTCCCAGTTAAAACCTCCCTGACAGAAGCACTCTTCTGATTTTTTTTTCTAGTATGTACTAATTTTTGCCTGTTATAGAACTTCAAACAGTATGAACTCTTTTGTGTTTAGCACATTTTACCAGTTTTTGATGTTTATCCTTGCAGCTCATCCGGCAGTATTTTCTTATTGTTAATGGGCATTAAATATATCAGAATTTTAAACCCATTCTCCTGTTGTTGGAGAATTACTATTAGTCTGAAACAACTAGCATTGTTTACAGTCTTTGGTTATCATGAATTAAGCTGCTATGAACATCCTATACAAGTCATCTGTGTATGTGCATGTGTACCTATGTTTATTTCTCTTAGACAAATACCTAGAAGTAGTGTTGCTAGGTCACAGAGGTAAGTATGTGTTTATGGGAAACTGTCAGGTTGATTCCCAAAAAGATTATACTATTTTATGCTCTCAGTAGCAGTGTGTGAGTTCCAGTTCCTCCAAATCCTTGCCCACAATTGGCATTGCCAGTCTTTTAAATTTTATCCTAATAGAAATATACAATGGCACAGCCACTTTGTAAAACAGTTTATCATTCATCAAAATGTTAAACATAGTGTTACCATATGATCCAACAATTCTGCTATGTACATAATAAGAAAAATGAAAACATATGTCTTCACAGAAACTTGTACAGGTACATTCATGGCAGCATTATTTTTTTTTATTGAATTATTATTGATTTACAATGTTTCAGGTGTACAGCAAAGTGATATTTTATATATATATTCTTGGGCCTCCCTGGTGGCGCAAGTGGTTGAGAGTCCGCCTGCCGATGCAGGGGATACGGGTTCGTGCCCCGGTCTGGGAGGATCCCATATGCCGCGGAGCGGCTGGGCCCGTGAGCCATGGCCGCTGAGCCTGCGCGTCCGGAGCCTGTGCTCCGCAACGGGGGAGGCCACAACAGTGAGAGGCCCGCATACCGCAAAAAAATAAATAAATAAATAAATAAAATAAAAAATATATATATTCTTTTGCAGATTCTTTTCCATTATAGATTATAAGATATTGATATAGTTCCCTCTGCTATATAGTAGGTCCTTGTTATTTATTTTATATATAGTAGCGTGTATCCGTTAATCCCAAATTCCTAATTTATCCCTCTCCTCCTTTCCCCTTTGGTAACCGTAAGTTTGTTTTCTATGTCTGTGAGTCTACTTCTGTTTTGTAAAGAAGTTGTTTGTATCACTTTTTAAGATTGTGGTATATATATACATACTTATGTATACACCACATCTTCTTTATTCATCTGTCAGTGGACATTAAAGTGGCTGTCATGTCTTGGCTATTGAAAATAGTGCTGTTATGAATATTGGGGTACATGTATCTTTTTGAATTTGAATTTTCATCTTTTCTGGCTATATGTGCAGGAGTGGGATTGCTGGATTACATGGTAACTCTATTTTTAGTTTTTTAAGTAACCGCCATACTGCTCTCCATAGTGGCTGCACCAATTTACATTCCCACCAACAGTGTAGGAGGGTTCCCTTTTCTCCACAACCTCTCCAGCATTTATTGTTTGTAGACTATTTGATGATGGACATTCTGACTAGTGTGAGGTGACACCTCATTGTAGTTTTGATAGCAGCATTATTCATAATAACCAAAAATTGAAAACAATTCAATGTTTATCAACTAATAAATGGATAGATTAAAAATGAGGTATATTCATACAATGGAATATTAGCAATAAAAAGTAATGAAGTATTAATGCATATTACAATATGGAGGAACCTTGCAATCATTATGCTGAGTAAAAGAAACCAGTCACAAGACTACATATTGTATGATTCCATTTATATAGAATGTCCAAAACAGGGAAATGTAGACAGAAAGTAGATTTACAGTTGTCTAGGTCTTGGGCAGGGAGGGGAATAAGGAGAAATGAGGAGTAAGACATGGCCATGGGATTTCTTTCAGAGGGGACAAAATGTTCTAAAATTGAAAGTATGATGGTTGCACAACCCTGTGAATACACTAAAAAACATTGAATTTGTACACTTTAGATTGGAGAATTGTATGTTCTGAGAATTATATCCCAATAAAGCTGTTTTTTTTTTTTTTCAAAAAGAAACTTATGCAGACGGGGTGTAAGTGCAAAGGCCCTGAGGCAGGAAATGCTTGGTGTGACTGAGGAGTAATAAGAAGTCCTGTGTAGCTGGAGCGGAGTGAGCACAGCAGAGAGAGTAGTGGGAGAGGAGGTTGGAGAGGTAGGCAGGGAGGGGCCAGGATATATAGGGCTGTGTAGTCCATGAAAAGGAGTTTAGAATTTATTATGAATGTTGTAGGAAGCCACAGGAGGGTTCTGGACAGAGAAGTAGCGTGATCTGATGGGTATAGTAAAAGATCACTCTACTGCCTGTATGGGGTGGGAGCTATGGAATGGGAACCGGGAGAGCAGTTAGGAGGCTCTGGCAGGAGTCTTAATGAGAAATGGTTGTGGACGGGACCAGAATGAACTCTGTGATGGTCATGAAAAGTGGTTGGACTTGGGATGTATTTTGAAGTCAGAACTTACTGGCACACTGGATGTTTGATGTAAGGGAAAGCAATCCATTAAGGAGGAACAGGTGTTGTATATCTGTGTGTATATTTGGATGTGCATTCTGCTTTGTAATAAAGAAAAAGCTGACTTCATTATTTTACTTTGTTCTAAAGACACAATAATTTATTTGGAAGAGAAAACAAAATGCTCACATTTCTGTCTCTGCAAACTCTTATTCGTTGGATGGGCATATTCACATAAACTCAGAGAATGTTCTTAATATTGTTGGTGTAAGAAATAAAGTACCTATAAAGTTCAAACATACAGTGTTTTACATAAATAGTAATGACCTAAGAGAGAGAGTGCTTTGTGGAATCTCATATTTCTCTGTGAAAATTTCATGTTGTAGTCCTGAACTGAATGTTTGCAATTGATCACATACTTATTTTATTTTTACTTAGTTTTTAGATAATTGTTTTTTCTGTTGAGTGTTTTTTGTAGCCATTTTTACCTTTTCACATGGCTTCTTACGTCTTCCATTATTTTTATATTAAAGCTGATTCTACATGTCTAAGTCCTATTTAAATTAAATCCTCATTCTCTTTATGTAATCATTTCATAGTTGGCCTCTTTATAGCACTGAATTTATTTTCTAAATAGCATTATTAAGTACAATTTACATGTGGAAAAAGCATCAGCAACATTCAGATTTTGTACTTTAAGTGACCATTTACATGTGTGTTGTACCTTGCATGTGTAGTTGTGAAACCAAGAGAAGATAAATAGCTAGCCACAAAATTCATCAAGTGCAGTGTTGACTGCAAAAATCACAATGAGCTATTAGCCAGTTCATTTGTGTTTCCATTAGGATGCACTGAATTGCATAATTATGCTATTGTTGTTGAGTGGTGACCTAACATAAAGGTGCCTGTGGTTATTGCTTAAGATTCTTATCAAGGTAAATAAAGGTCTTAAATATTCAAAATAAATTAGTCATCCTGAGACTCTTTTATTGTTGTAGGTTTGCAGGCATTTCAGAAAATTCCTTTCTTTTGAGGTAAACCCTACCTTCATCTTTCTCATTCCCTATGTCCCTAGTGTGTGGACAGGCAATCCTTCCAGTAAGGTCTCTTTTCTGGTTTTAATGATAGCAAAGAGTTTTCTAATTCCCGGAAGTGGCTGATATTATTGACTACAGTTCTCATCCACAAGACATTTTGGAAATACAATGATCTGTCCTTTATTCATTCAACATGGGTAGGGTATAACCTTTGCTATCAATCATGCAGTATGGCTGACATTAAATGCTGCCTGCCCGCAAGTCTCCTGGGGCTCCTTTCTCCAGCTCTATTTTGATTTCCACATCAGGAACGCTCTCCGAGGATGAAGAGAGTATGGTGGTGGCTTGTGACTCCCAGGGTGTTGAAGCGAGAGAGTTGCAAGTGCTCCTGCTCTTGTTGCATGGATAAACAAGGCTGAGGGCAGTTCCTGTTGCCCATAAAGAATTTAAGCTGGAGCTAGATGTCGGCAGGCTGAATCAATCAATCAGAGAAGGCAGGTGCTAGGGACTTGGAGGTGAATACTAAATAAAGGGAAGAGAAACCCCAGGGAAGGGAGAGAGCATAAAGGTAAATGGGGCAGTTGCTCTTTCCTGTACCAAGGAAACATTGTGCTATGCTTCCTGCACATAGCGGGGGGTGCAGGTCAACGATTAAAGACACAAGTAAAATGCTGGCAAGCTTCCTGACTTAAGCAATACTCCACAAATGTTCAACAATATGAACAGCATTTATTGTTGTTTTGTTATTCAGTCTGATTTTTCCTCATAATGAAGATAGCTTGCATTTCCTTAATTACATCCCATACTGACCAGTGGTCTACAATTGGAATCAGCAATCCAGGAAGTGACTGGTCAGTTTACCTCACTGAAAAGCACTTAGAAATAATCCACACAGGCATCTAGTCCTGCCCTAACTTGGGCTCCACTCATGCTTTGCTCACACAAGCTATAATCACTAAGTTATATGCTTATAGGTCATAACTATCATGAAAGTAAATCCTCATATAGGTACTGTAAATGCCTGTCAATCAAATGTGAATGTAAAAAAAAAAAGTTGTATATCTTCTCAGCAGCTCTTCTAACAAACTAAGTGGGAGAGATGGTCTTGTTAATGCTTCTCAATTTTTTTAACGTTATATGACATGCACAAATTAATCTGTCCAGCCATATCTACTTTTATAGATGTAGGAGTAGCAATGGTAATAGATCTCAAAGTATCTATTATCAATATTATTATTGTGATTCTCATTTTTGACCACTGAGTGAGCTGAGGGGTATAATTGAAAGTTGACTGTCTTCTTGACAGATAAGTCTAGAAGGCCACCCTCACTGTTTATAATGGATAAACCCTATTATCTCATGGCTTTCAGGCTTATTTCCCCATAATTACTTGAAGAGACTGGAAGATGGGATAGTAATGGGTTAGCTCAGCAGGTAGAATAAGCTGATGAAACTGTTAGCTTCCTTGCTCTTACTGTACTGAAGTAGATATTTTTGAAACAATAAACATGTTCTAGCTGGCTAGCTTTCACTTATGGTATACTTTAAATCAAACACACAAAAATAATGTAACAATGAAAAGTGTGCACCCTGGAATCAAACTTTCTGTAATAATTCCACATAAGTTACTTAAAGCTATACATTTCCTCATCTACAAAATGGGGTATTAATTGTAGTTGATTTGTATGGTTCCAATGAGGAAGATGTAATATATGACATTTGGTACTAGTTTAATATATATCTTTATCATTTTACCACTACACATATTTTAGTTTTCCAAGGCGGGGGAAACAACGTTTGTTATAAGAAAACTCTCTTACATAAATTAACATCTCCCCCCCCAATTCCCAATGTAATTACAAAAAACTTTTTAAGAAATAATCTGGTTATAAGGTTAGCTCTTATCACAGCCAGAGATCTAAAACAGGTGGAGTTGGCAAGACATAGGCAGTCATGGACTTATTTTTATTGATATATAATTCACATAACGTAAAATTCACAATTTCAAGTGTGCAATTCAGTGGCTTTTAGTATATTCACTATGTTGTGTAACTGTCACCACTATCTAATTTCAGAATATTTCCATCACCCCAATTAGAAAACCCATAACCCCAAACCTACTAGCAGTTACAATTCTCCTCTTTCCCCTACCAATCATTAATTTACTTTCTATCCCTGTGGATTTGCCTATCCTGGACACTTCATATAAATGGAATCTTAAAATACATTGCCTCTTGTATTGTATCTGCTTTCTCTCAGAATAATTTTTTCAAGTTTCATCCATGTTGTAGCATGTAACAATACTTCATTTCTTTTGTGATTAAATAATATAATAGTATGGACATGACAAATATTGATTATTCATTTACCAGTTGATAGACATTTGAATTCTTTGAATTTGGGGGTTATTATTGAATAATGCTTCTATGAATATTCATGTACAAGTTTTTGTGTCAACATATGTTTTCAATGCTCTTGAGTATATACCTAGGATTGGAATTGCTAATTCAATGTTATGGTAATTCTGTTTTACTTTTGAGAAACTGCCAAACTATTTTCCAAAGTGGCTACACCATTTTCACTAGCAGTATATGAGAATGTCAATTTCTCTTCATACTTGCTAACACTTTTTCCTGCTTTTTTTTTTTTTTTTTTTTGCGGTACACAGGCCACTGCTGTGGCCCCTCCCGCCGCGGAGCACAGGCTCTGGATGCGCAGGCTCAGCGGCCATGGCTCACGGGCCCAGCCGCTCCGTGGCATGTGGAATCTTCCCGGACCAGGGCACGAACCCGTGTCCCCTGCATCAGCAGGCGGACTCCCAACCACTGCGCCACCAGGGAAGCCCTATAGTGATCTTAATCGATACAAAGTGTGATCTCATTGTGGTTTTGATTTGCATTTCTCTAATAACTAATGATGTTGAGAATTTTCTCATGTGCTTATTGGCAATTTGTATATCTTCATTGGAGAAATGTCTCTTAATTGATGGACCCTTGAAAATTGGATTATATGTCCTTTTATTGTTGTGCTGTAAGAGTCCTTTATATATTCTGGGTACCAGACCCTATATAATTTACAAATATAAAATTCTAAAATTTATAAATTGCAAATATTTTCTCTCTTTCAATGGGTTGTCTTTTCACTTAATTGATAGTGTCTTTTGACACACAAGTTTTTTTTAATTTTAATAAAGTCCAATTAATTTTTTTCTTTGGTTACTTATGTTTTTGGCATTACATGGAAGAAACTGTTACCTAATCCAAGTTCATGCAAATTTACACCATTTTTCCCTTCTAAGAGTTTTATAGTTTTAGTTCTTATATTTAAGCCTTAGTTTCATTTTGAGTTAATTTTTATATATTATGTGAAGTAAGAGTCCAACTTATTTATTTTGCATATGGATGTCTAATGGTCTTGGTCATGAATTTTTTTATTTTTATTTTTTTTGTGGTACACGGGCCTCTTACTGCTGTGGCCTCTCCCGTTGCAGAGCACAGGCTCCGGATGTGCAGGCTCAGCAGCCATGGCTCACAGGCCTAGCCACTCCGCGGCATGTGGGATCTTCCTGGACCGGGGCATGAACCCGTGTCCCCTGCATCGGTAGGCAGACTCTCAACCACTGTGCCACCAGGGAAGCCTGGTCATGAATTTTTGAGAGAGCAAATCCTTAGTAGTTTGAATAACTCAGGTGACTCCTAGGCTGATTCTGTGTCTTATCAGTTGTGCTTAATAGTTTGAACCCTTCAAAACTGTAAATAAAAATAGTTTTTAAATCATTTCCAATTAAACAGATAATTTTTTTTTTTTTTTTTTTGGTGGTACACGGGCCTCTCACTGTCATGGCCTCTCCTGTTGCGGAGCGCAGGCTCTGGATGCGCAGGCCCAGTGGCCATGGCTCACGGGCCCAGCCTCTCTGCGGCATGCGGGATCCTCCCAGACCGGGACACGAACCCGTGTCCCCTGCATCGGCAGGCGGACTCTCAACCACTGCGCCACCAGGGAAGCCCTAAACAGATAATTTGAAGGACAGGAGAAATATAATGAAAAAATAAAACTCACTCATGCATCTAAAACTTAAGGCTAACCAGTTTAAATATTTTGCTATATGTATTTCTATCCTCTATCTATGCATTCATATCATAATGTGCATACTGTTTTGGAAATCCCTTTTTAATATAATATGAGCATTTTACTGTGGCAATATTTTTTTAATTTTATTTACTTACAGTATTAGATTATGACTGTACTATCAATTTCATTCCAATTACACTTTTTAAAAAAATGTCTCAAGTTAATCTTTTTTATTTATTTATTTATTTTTGGCTGTGTTGTGTCTTCGTTTCTGTGCAAGGGTTTTCTCTGGTTGCGGCAAGTGGGGGCCACTCTTCATTGCAGTGTGCAGGCCTCTCACTATCATGGCCTCTCGTTGCGGAGCACAGGCTCCAGACGCGCAGGCTCAGTAGTTGTGGCTCATGGGCCTAGTTGCTCTGCTGCATGTGGGATCCTCCCAGACCAGGGCTCGAACCCATGTCCCCTGCATTGGCAGGCAGATTCTCAACCACTGCACCACCAGGGAAGCCCCAATTGTTACACTTTTTAAAAAAAGAATTGAAGTGTTACTATGAGTATTCTTTTACTTTAATGTGTGCATGTGACTCTGATTATTTCCCTACATAAATTCATAGGATTTGAATTTCAGTATCAAAGGCTTTTGAGTGATACTGACAACTCTCTAGAACTATTCCAGATGATGGTGGTTTTTGTCTCTGGCATTTCTTTTTTATTCTTCCTTAGGATTTTTATCTCTCTGCTTACATTGCTCATCTGTTCTTGGATGCTATCTACTTTATCCATTAGAGCCTTTAGAATATTAATCATAGTTGTTTTAAATTCTAAGTCTGATAATCCAACATCTCTACCATGTCTGCTTCTTTTTTTATATACACGTTTATTTTTGGCTGCATTACGTCTTTGTTGCTGCGCATGGGCTTTGCTAGTTGTGGCAAGCAGGAGCTACTCTTTGTTGCGGTGCGTGTGCTTCTCATTGTGTTGGCTTCTCTTGTTGCGGAGCATGGGCTCTAGGCATGCAGGCTTCAGTAGTTGTGGCACTCGGGCTCAGCAGTTATGGCTCTCGGGCTCTAGAGCACAGGCTCAGTAGTTGTGGTGCACAGGCTTAGTTGCTCTGTGACACGTGGGATCTTCCCAGACCAGGGCTCGAACCCATGTCCCCTGCATTGGCAGGCAGATTCTTAACCACTGCACCACCAGGGAAGCCCTACCACGTCTGCATCTGATGCTTGTTCTGTCTCTTCAAATTGTGTTTTTGCCTATAGGTATGCCAATGTAATTTTTTTCTTTGTAGCTGAACATGGTACTGGGTAAACTGTTATGAATAGGACTGTAATAATCTGGTAGTGAGGGAGGGGAAATGTTCTATAGTCTATAATTAGGTCTCAGTCTTTCAGTGACCCTATGCCTCTGGACTGTGAACTTCCTGTGTTTCTCAGTTTTCTTTCTTTTTGCTCAGGTAGGACAGGAAGGCTCAGGGGGCTGGAGGTAGGTATTTTCCTTCCTCTGGGTTAGCTAAACTCTGATAATACCAGAGTTTAGGCTCTGATTAACTAGCTTACCCTGAAGGCAGGCCTTGTTAAGAAGAACAAAGTGCTTTGGTATATTTTCAGTGGTTCCTTTTCCCCTCCCCCAGGTGGAAGCACCAGGAAATTTTTCTCTGATATTTACTCTGGGAACCTGGTCAAACTCCTGCAGGTAAATCTCACAGTGTTGTGGAGGTCTCCTTATGACTAGGTCCTCCTAGAGTTTTTCACTCTCAGACTTGGCACACTGTGCCTCCAGCAATTCATCAATTACAGTTCAGGTTTCCCTACCCAATCCTGGTTCCCAAGGCTGTTTCAGCTCAGGAGTCTCTACTCTGGTAAGCCACTCCTCCTTATACTTGCCTGCCTGTCTTTCCAATCGTCAGGCCAGCCATTTGCTCAGTGTCTTCCCCTCTCCTGTGGTTCCACAAAAAGTTTTCAGTTTTTCAATGTGTTCAGCTTTTTACTTGTTATTAGGACATAGTTGCAACTTCCAAGGTCCTGATATTGCAGAACTGGAAACCAGAAATCAGTGATCAACTTTGAATTCTTTTACTATGAATGTAGGATTTACAAAAGATAGATAGGAAGAGAAGCCTAGCTATCCTTTACTTTAAATGGAAAGAAGTTTAAGGAAGATGGGTCAATTGAATTTTTACTTTCAAAGAGATAAGAAAATAAGTGTAGCCATTGAAAGAAATATTTAGAGGCATAAGATTCTCTAAATTGAGAGCTGAATGAGGCAGCATTTGTAAGTTTTCTGTGGTCAGGACCTAGATGTCATTTCTTTTGTAAACGCTTATAACATAGAGTAGTCAGTCAGAAAACACTGATTGGCAACCAGGAAGAAATGTATTTTCTTACAGCCATGGGCTAGTTACCTCAAAATATCTGAAAAGCATAGAGCCCCCTCTAAGGAGGAATTCAACCATAGTTTAAGGGGATGGGGCAGTATTGTGGGCCTAGGTTTTCTACAGTATGGCTTTTTCCCTGCCTCCTGCCATGGTTAATTAGACCAGTGGTGAGCAGCCAGTAGTAGGCTGCTCAGGATCCCATGATATGGCCTCATACAAATAGATGACTGGACCAGTTAGACTCTACCTCTTAGAAGATTGACCTGGGAAACTTTCTGAGACTAACGTCATGAAGAGGAAAGAGATGACGCTGAATGAGTATATTGCCGAGGACATAAGGTAGAACAGGAACATAAGGCATGATGACAAACCAAAAGCATGAGAGAGAAGAAGCCATTACTTAAGCAGAGACTATGAGAAGGTGAAAAAAGAGTACAGGGTGCAGATTTTCATGGTTAGAAGAAAAGATTGGAACAGATGTCAGAAGAAGAGTTTGGAACAGATAACAAAAGAAGAGATTATCATTTACATATTCCTACTGGTAGGATTTCTTAATTTGCTTTGGATCCAGAATGCTACTCTCATTAAGGTCCAGGTCTGCTTTAGCTCCTGTTTCATGAAATTCTACCTCATTTACTGTTCCATATGTATCCTTTAATAACCTACCCATCCAGCCCTTACTTAGTTACCTTATTGCAACAGAAGGGTCCAAACAAAACAATATATATGGACTTTTCTCCATTTTATCTATTTTTATGTAGATAAAGCTTGAAATATTTCAGTGTCTAAGACAAAAAAATGTTGGATAATTTTCCATAAACTCATTAAAAGGGAAATCTCCTTTAATTCAGAATACTTGAATAATATTTGACCTTCTTAAACTGATTTTATTACCTAGTTGTCCATTTAATTTATATTGCTTATGTTTAAGTTAAAACTTATGTGTTTTAGAAGAATGTATCTAATAAGAAAAAAAATAGTTTCTATTAACATACTTCAGACTATAAGCAGCTTACCAGTTGGGATTTAAGAGTTGTTCCCAAAGGCATTTATTTTTTAAATTAGTAGTTGGCTTATGAATTCCTTAGGCTTTCCTCAAGGACATCAATACAGGTCTGTTTAGAAATACAATAGTGGTTTGAAACTTATATTTTTAGCTTAAAACCACAATTATTGAATTCTTATAGAAACTAGTCTAAATTATGCACAGTAAATTTGCTTTATTTTTGTTTTTTCTCCTAAAAGATATAAAAATTAAACAAAAGTTAATTTATTTTTGTTTTTACAAAGAACTCAAGCCCCACAAATACAGTACCTTAATATTTTGATAAAGTGTCATTTGGTCAACTAGATCCCTTAAGCAGTGAACATCTATCCTTGACTAGAAGTCTTTAGTGATACTATACAAAGTTAATACTGTAAGAAGAGCAACAGAAAAAAAGTTCACAGATATTTTGACCTATCTTCCAGGCTCACTGCCAAAAAACACTTGAAAGCAAAGGAGATGCTCAGGTGGGTTGGTGACCTGACACAGTAAATAGAAAAATAGGAATCTTAATTGTTCATAACACAGATGATTTAGATGAGAGGAGAAGAGGGGGAAAAAGTAAAAGGCAAGCTGAAAGATGTGGAAACAATTGGAAAAAATGGAAAGAACCTTAGACAAAATCAGTACACTTGAGGAAAATTATATACTATGTCCATAAGCCTACTCTACAAAAAAAGAAGGGAACAGTATGATTCATAAAGCAGTATTCAATCTCTTACCCTATAATTTTCTTAGCACTTATTAATGCAAAGTAATGGAGAGGTGGAAATGTTCTAGTTCTAAAAGAGAATATAGTCATCTGTTTATATACAATTAAACAATGATAATAAGAAAATTTTCTTGGAACACTATAATAGTTCTTTTGTTAACATTGCATGAAGGAAAAGTTGGCCTTTTTTCCAGTATTATGGAAAAAATAGATATTCTAAGAACTGTTTGCCATATAAAACATCATGCTTCAGGAAAGTCAGTCATTTACTTTAAAATATGATAGATTAGAATAGTCCAGAGTGCCTATCATAAACAAAGCAAATTATTCTTATGATATATAACTTCAATGATGCCTTTCAATTTACTATAGATGTAATCAGCCAAATAAATAGCCTTAATAAAATATAGGAAAAAGCCACCCACTGTGAGAGAAAATCAGAAGAAAATTTCAATTGCAGAAATAGTGCTCAAAAAATATTAGATACTAAAATGATCATCAAAATATATTTTTAAAAATGAATATGATATTTAAAAAATAAAAGACAAAGTTAATAACGTGAAAAAGAGAATAAGGACTATTACAAGTAGTTAGGCAAATTTGAAAACACCTATAGCATTTAAAATAAAAACATAAATATTGACATTTAACACCAAAAAATAAAATAGTTAAATAATAGATTAAATACAGCTGAAGGGAAAATTCATGAGCTGAAGGGAAAATTCATGAACTGAAGACAGATCTGAAGAATTAGGCAGACTTCAATTTAGAGGCATGAAGAGATCAAATTTATATAAGAGAGGTTAAGAGTCAAGGAGAATAAAATAAGTTCTTTCGTTTGTCCCAGTGTATTTCTAGATACAATATATAGAATGAATCAGTCAACATTCAAAGTGATAATAGCTGAGACCTTTTCAGAATAGATGAGAGACATGAATATTCACAGTAGATTCCAAATAGGATAAGTAAAAACAAAGCCATATCTATGCTTGTAGTAAAATGCAGAAGTCAAAAACATAAAGAATTTAAAAGAAAAATGCAAAGAAAGATTCCTACAAAGTAATGACAGTAACCTGATAGGAAACTTCTCAATAGTAATAATGGGAGCAAGAAAATAATAAAAGATTTTCTTCAAAATATTGAGAGGAAAAATAAGTGCTAAAATAATATTGTGTACCTATAAACACTTATTTCAGAAGACAGCAAGATTAAGGCAGTTTAAAAAAATAAAAATGAAAGAATATACCAGCAACAGGATCTGTAAAAAGAAAATGATCCCAAGAGGAAGATGTGAATGCACAAAAGACTGAAATTCATGAAGATGTGGAATGAGATTAGTAAGCAGTGAAATTTGTTAGCAATGAAATGAGTATTATTAAATTATATATACTAAAAACTTTTATTGTTTCAAATAATAATTTTGGAATTTTAATAACAAGAAAGATGTTAAGTTTGGATTTTAAGTATGGAAATTAAAGTTTTAAGGATGCCCACGAAAAATAATAGATTAGAGCAGAGGTCAGCAAGCTTTCTCTGTAAAAACAGTAAGTATTTCAAACCTTGCAAGCATATATGGTCTTTGTAATAACAACTTAACTTTGCCACTGTGGTATGAAAACAGCCAGAGACAACATGTAAAGCAATGAGCATGGCTGTGTTCCAATAAAACTTTATTTATGACAATAAGCAGGGCAGGGTTGACCTGTGGGCTGTAGTTTGCTTATCCCTAGGTTAGATGGTATCAAACAAATAGAAAGATGAAGCAAAATAAAAAATAACAGATTTACCAAACTTTATCCGTCTAAATGTGGGAAAAAAATAGAAAAGAAACAAGATTGGAAAAATCAAATGGATTCATAATGACATAGATAAGTAGAATCAATAAATATAAACAAATTAAAGTACCTAATTGAGAGAGATTGCTAAAAAGGTACAAAGCAAAATCTGATTTTATACTCTTTACAAAAGAACAAAACTGAAAACTAAAATCTTAGGCCACAGAGGGTTGAAAGTAAATGTAGAGATAAACGAAGATATACCAAGAAAATACTAATCAATAGGAAGCTATTATATCTGCATAAATTTTAAAGGAAGTATACTTCAAGACAAATTTTTAAAAATCATTGTTATAAAGAAGATAGAACAGAATAACAAATTGTAAATTCATCAAGAATATATGAAACTACTAATAAATATAAGCAAAAAGTGATAGGATTACAAGGGAAAAAATAGACAAATGCATCACGATAATGGGAGCTTTTAATATATTTCACTCAGGAACTGATAAAACAATCAGAAAAATATCAGCAAAGATATAGAAAATTTAGCTATAGAAACAACATGTATCTAATGAATAACTTTAGAACTTATTTTCTGCCATGAGGAAAGACCAGTCCATAAAAGCAAGTCTCAATAAATTTTAAAGACTGTCTATCATTTTGACCACATTCGTCCACTTCAGGGCTGTTAAGAAACAACTTAATTGCATAGCCTTGATAACAAAACAATTGTTAATTATCTCCATAATAATTTATGTACTCAATATGTTGTCAGTAAAAGTCCTGCTAGTGGTTTTCTTGAAACATATAAAATCTGATTATAAAAATGTTTGTGGAAAAGTCTGACCAATAATGACAATTCTGAGGGAAAAAAAAAACTTACTCTACCAGAAATTGACTTATTATGAAGCTTTGGCAATCAAGACAAATTGACCAAACAGAACAGAGCAAAGAATCTAGAAATAAATCCATACATATATAGAAATGTAATATATGATGTAATATCATTGCAGATCACTGGTGAGAAATGAATTGTTCAAGAAACGGTGTTTGAGAAAAGCTCACTGTGTGAAAAAATAATATTGCATTCATACCTCACAGAAAACACATGTGCACATGCAAACATATACTCACATAATAATTTCAAGTGCATACATTATCTAAATGTGAAATCCATATCTTTAGATGTTTTAGAAAAAATATATAAAAAAAGAATTTTATGTTTGCAAGTCATAGAAATATTTTTGAACTTATATTTCTGTCCTCTAAACACTCAATAATACTTACATTTGCTAGAACTAAAGAAATAAAGTTGCTTTACTACTACATTTGGTAAATGCCTGAGGCACAAGCCTAAGATTATATTTATACGAATGCTTCACTGTGCAACACTTCATAGTACAATTGGGCAACTCCCCGCTATGGCATAAAGCCAATTGAAAAGACAGACGGTTTTTGCAAGCAAATATAAGACTGCACAGTGACAATTCTCTGAGTGGTAGCAATGGCATTTGAAAAATTATACAACATTCTTGGTATATACAGTGAATGAGTTTGATGAGTAACTCAGAACTGTGATTATTAAAAACACTTCTCCCCCAAATTATTTTACAGTGCTGATGGCCTGGTTCTTTTGTAGGCATCTGTCTTGTGTAAGTGTAAGTAAATTGCTGCCCAGAATTTAGCTGCATGAGTAAAAGTTCACCATTTTTACCTTTGCTAATTTTTCACGAGCCTATAATATAATTTTTGGGTAGGTAGGGAAAAACTTCCTACTTCAACTTTAGTTGTTGTCCCACATTTTGTTTGAATTTTTTGACATTCGAACAAAAAAGGGAAGAAACAGTGCAGGTGGTAGAGCAGCTTTTATTTGTAGATAGTTAAAAGATGAAAGAAGATTTGCTAGTCTCAAGCTTAAAGTACCAGAAGCTGAGCAGTAGAATTGGATGCTGAATAGGACTTCTCCTGGCCTCCAGAAGTAAATAATAGGTTATGTAAAAGGAGAATCAGACTGAAATCAAACTTCTAATCTGTACATTAGAAGTTGGAAGACCATGGAATAACAACTACGAGACTCTTGGGTGAGAAGGTCTGAACATGGGAATCCATTATTCTAGTTAAGATAGCATTCACTTGTTAAGGAGAAAGAAAGATACTTGTTAATATACAGTATTCAAAAATATATCAACCACATACTTTAAATGAGGAAAATACTTGGGTGAAGATTCTGACCAAGTTGAATCACTTTGCTGTACACCTGAAAATAACACATTGTAAACCAACTATATTTCAATAAAAAATTTAAAAAAAACAAATGAAAAAAAATTTAACCAAGTAACAAATCCCAAAGGGAGACATCAAGAGAGGAGATGATAAACAAGAAACAGTAATGAGCAATGAGCCTTCTACCCCATTGTGGATAAATAAATATATTAATAGATGGATAATGTTAAATAATGATGAGGCAAATGAAACATTTACAAATAATTTAGGACAGGAAGGACTAGAAGATTTGGTAAAATCTACAAGGTGAGGTGAGAGGGATAATGATGAAGTAAAAACCTTTTCTAAGGGCAATTTTAGAGTGGAAAAAGTAAAGATATTTTTTAATAAGTTTTATCTTTTGGGCATAAGAAAAGGCACTTGTTGGAAGAGGAATGGTGAGTGCCTTATTTTTATGTGACAGCTGAGAATAACTGCCAAATTATGTGTTTTATTTTTGGAATCTATTTTTTGCTTTGTTTTCACTTGAGATTTTTTTCCTGCTCATTTTTAAAATATTGAATATAGTTGATTTACAATATTAGTTTCAGGTGTACAACATAGTGATTCAACAATTTTATAGGTTGTATTCCATTTAAAAACTCTTGTACACTGTTGATAGGAATGTCAGTTGGTGCAGCCACTATGGAAAACATTATGGCGTTTCCTCAAAAAAAAAAAAAAAACCCACTAAAAATATAACTACCATATAACCCAGCAATTCTACTCCTGGGTATATAGCCAAAGGAAATTAAAACACTAATTCAAAAAGATACATGCACCCTAATGTCCATAGCAGTGTTATTTACAATAACTAAGAGATATGGAAGCAACCTAAGTGTTCATCAACAGATGAATAGATAAAGAAGATGTAGTATATATGAACAATGGACTATTACTCAGCCATAAAAAAGAATGAAATTCTGCCTTTTGCAACAATGTGCATGAACTTAGGAATCTATTTTCTTGGTAGAAAAAGTAAAGAACTTCAAAATTAACAAAGGGGATAAATGGGATGAATCATACCAGCTTGATCATACCAGCTAACATATAGATCAATAAAACAGGAAGGCATGAAGGATGATAGTGAACATAAATTAAAATGGAAGAAATACAGCCAAGTATATAAGATATTATATTACATGTGAATGGCTTTAAATCCCCTTAAGTCAGAGATTCAGTTTGGATTAGAACGCAAACCCCAGAAATATACACTTCACAGGAAGTGATAAAGGCAGGCTGAAATAAAAGAAATTGGGCAAAGAGACACAAGGCAACTGCAAATTCAAGTAGTCATAGCAATATTAATATTAGACAATGTGGTATTTAAATTAAGAACACTAAACAATATGAAGAGGATAGGAGGGAGCAGTAAAAACTACGATTCATGAAGAGGATGTAACAAACACAATCCTGTATGTCTAAATATTAGAGCTGATACAGAGAGTAAAACTAATTTGAATGAAAGGCCATGTTGCTAAATTATGATGAACGAGTTTAACATATTCATTTTATAGTTGGAAATACTTAACATATAAAATTAGTAAAGTCATGGAATAATTGAATGAAATAACATATCTATATATACATTACATAATACATCAAGATGCAAAGTTTATATACTTATATATGAAATGATGGTACATATTTGCATATATCCATGAACAATTACAAAACTAGATTCTTTACCTCAAAAAACAAAAATAATGCCACAGTTTCTTTTCAAAACATTATAAAGTTTAAAATAAATAATGAAATTAAGTAAATGGTGACAAAAATGTTAATATCCTAGAAATTAAGAAACACATTCCAGATAACCTTTGGTTTAGGGAATATAAAAAAATAAAATTACTTTCAAGTGAAAAAGGAATAAAAAGGAAAACATTTCACCACAAATTACAGGGCACAAAGAAAAACCTATAATCAAAAGAATTAATAAGCTTACATACCTTCATTAGACTAAAAGAATATTACTGTTTATCTCAAGCAATTGGGAATTGCATAATAAAATAAACATAAACAGGAGTTAATAAAATATAAATAACAAAGAAAAAATGATAGCATTATACCATGAAAGACTAAATCCCAAATTAGATCTTTGGGAAGAAAAAGTGTTAAATACCATACCAAAGGAAGAATTTTTTAAAAACAAGAGAATAAAAATATACTTGATAAGTAATGAGAAAACTCACAAATATTGAAGATAAATAGATCATAAGAAACTATTCAATTCTATGGCAAGAAATTTTAAAAACTAAAGGAGATGATCAAACATAACCCCCCAAAGAAAGAAAAACTTGACTAAATGATGAACATAAAAGAGATTATAATGATTAAAGATTACCATTAAAATGAAATAGGACAGGTGGATTCACATCCAATTTGTATATAAATTTTAAATATAAATTCCATGTTACTTAAACTATGTCAAACTATTGAAAATGATAAATAATTCTTAATTACTATATGAAGGCTATATAACTTTAATATAAAAGATAATATATGCAATGCCCCAATGAAAATGACAGGCAAAGCTATCTGATTAATAAGTTGTAAAAAAAATATTATCAAAGAAAACTCAATAATGCAAAAGTGGTTCAATAACAGGAAATTTGTCAACATAACCCAAAATATCACTCTTACTGTTGGGTAAAAATAACATGATTATACCAGTAGATTCCAGAAAATTCTTTGAAAATCAGCTGTGATGCCTACTAATAACTTTAAGATTAAAAAAATAGATTCAAATATAATAAAGGTTTTTTAAGAAAAATTTATATCATGAAAATATCATTCTTATCTGAATTAATGTGTAAATTTAATGATATGCATAGAACTTCATTTTGTAATGATTGAAATATATGATTTTAAAATTCAAATAAATGTAATTTCCTAAAGATAATTAAAAACTATAAATACTAATGGGAGCCTTGCCTTTCCAAAATACAGAACTATAAAGCTACTGTAATTAAATCAATTTGATACGGGGACAGAGCAGGGAAATTAAAAAGGACAACACCATAATAATATCCAGATATAGTTCACAGTATATATGATTTCTTTGTTATCATAGTAAAAGTGCTATTTAAATTCAATGTGGGAAAAAATGGCTTATTTAGTGAATGGTGCTGGCACAGCTGAATATATATTTAGAAGAACATAAAATTATTAACTTCTGTCTCACATCATACATTAAAAATTCAAGAAAAAAGTAATGACTTTTTTTTTAAGGCAACGATCTTAGGGACATATTCAGTAGCATGATGGAGTTTGGCTCATAACAGCCTGCATAAGACAATCATGCACATCTTTTCCCAACTCCGTATTCTGGGATATCATGTTCAAACTTGAAATTGACAGTGGTCGAAAATGTACATCACAGAAATCAGCAAACGCTACAAATCAGGGCTTCCACTTCTACCCCACCTGGAGCCAGTTGTTAAACAGTTATCAACATACTACTGTGTACATAAAATTGCCTAATACAAGGCTTGAAGGATATCTACATATATACTTCCCTATTCTAAATTTGGGAAACATTCTTAACAGGAAAACTACAACTGGAAAACAAACCCCAAAATACTTGTCTATTTCTCCTTTCAGTTCCATCAGCTGATGCCTCATATTTTTTAGTTGTGTACATGTTTAGGATTATTATGGTTTTTGGAGAATTTATTTGTTCATCATTATATCATGCCTCTATCTGTGCTAATCCACCCTTTTCTTTAGTCAGCTTGGACTGAAATTAATATAGTTATTCTAGCTTTCTTTTGATTAGTGTTAGCATGAGAAATCCACTGTAATTCTTACCTTTGTTTCTCTGTGGGTAAGAAAGGTGTCCCCTTCATGCCCCTGGGTTTTTTCAAGATTTTATTTTTGTCTTTGGTTTTCTGAAGTTAGAATATGAATATGAATATGGAATACATGTTTTTGTTTGGTATTTATCCTGCTCTGTGTTCTCTGAGTTTTCTGAATCTGCAGTTTGGTGTTTGTCATTAAGTTTACAAAGTTCTTAGCCATATAACTTCAAATGTTTATTTTGGTCTGTTTTCTCTTTTCCTCTGGTATTCCAACTATGTGTATGTTATATCTTTTGACTTCATCTCACTGTTCTTGGATGCTCTGTTCTCCCCCCTCCCCCATATTTTTTATTCTTTTGAATTTCAGTTTGGGAAGTATCTATTGCTCTATATTCAAGCTCATGAACTTTCCTCTTGATGTCTACTCTATCGATGGACCCATTGAAGGCATCCTTTATTTCTCTTGCAGTGGTTTTGGTTTTTAGCATTTCCTTTTACTTCTTTATTAGAGTTTTCATCTCTCTGCTTACATTACTTACTTGCTTTTGCATATTTTCTCCTAATTCCATTAGAGCCCTTAAAATATTAATAATAATATTTAAAATTTTTCTAATAATTCTGACATCTGTATTACATCTGAGTCTGGTTATGATGCTTACTTTGTCTCTTCAGACTATATTTCTTGCCTTTTGTCATGCCTTGTAATTTTTTGTTGAAAGCTGGACACATTGTAGAAGGTAATAGGAAATAAAGTAAATAGGCCTTTAGTACAAGAATTTATGAATTAACATATCATGTTAATTATTATAATTATTATAACATATTATTAATTACTAATATAGTAACATATTTTAATAGCTAGGAGTTGGACTAAAATAGGAGTTACAGGTTCCAGAGGCTTCAGATTTCGCTAGTGTCTTTGTTTTTATCTTCCCTTTTGACTTAAGACTTTCCTAAGTACTCCTCCTTAAAGAGTTTGCATGTTATAGATTTTTCAGATATAATCCACTGTTATTATACTGGAACCCTGTTGGTGTGCTGCTAAGGTATGGGGGAAGATGAGTGTTTTATAATCTTCTAATTAAATCTCAGTCCTTCAGTGGACTTATATTTCAGGACTGTGATACTCACAAACTGTACTCCAGTGGTACAGTTTTTTTTTTCTCCTTTGCCCCATTATTCCTGAATCTGTGACCCCTGATTGCTATATATCCCCTGCCCCCTAATTAGGTGAGACAGGAAGGCTGGAGGGAGCTGGGTGGGAGCAATTCCCTTACCCTAGCAAGAGCTTTTTAAGTTCTTTCCTCTGGAGTGTAGGCATTTGTTATGGGCAAGTTTCTGGGCTGGTTTTGCAATGGCTGCTCTTCCCCTCCCCCTGCCAGAGCCACTGGGGATCTTCCTAGAATCCTCAGCATAAGGACTTCATGGAATTCTGGGAGAAGAAGCCCCAAAAGCGTGGTTGCCCCTGGAGTTTCTCATTCTTCACTTGTTCATAATCAGCCTCCAGTAATTCATCAAAATTATATTTAAATGTTCCTATCACCACATTATTGCTCTAGCAACTTCTGCTCCAAGAAAGCAGATTTCAGTTGCTGTTTCTTCCTTGAGGCACCTGTCTCTCCAGATTTGGGGCTGATAGTTTATCTGCAACTCTGGTTCTCTGATGGTTTCAAAAAAATTGTTGATCTTCAATTTGTATAGCTTTTTCTTGTTGTAAGGATGGGAGTGATGCCTTTCAGGCTATTTGAATGTGGGAGCTGAAACTGGAAGCTGTATGATTGAAAAAGAATCTTTTGAGTATATAAAAATATAGAACTTTAGTATTGCAAAAAATAGCATAGGCAAAGTTAATTTGAAGAAGACATAGATTTTGGAAATATCTATTTGCAACCTACCTGACAGCCAAAGGGGGGACATTTCTTTTTTTTTTTTTTTTTTTTTTTTTTTTTGCGGTATGCGGGCCTCTCACTGTTGTGGCCTCCCCCGTTGCGGAGCACAGGCTCCGGACGCACAGGCTCCGGACGCGCAGGCTCAGCGGCCATGGCTCACGGGCCCAGCCGCTCCCGCGGCATATGGGATCCTCCCAGACCGGGGCACGAACCCGTATCCCCTGCATCGGCAGGCGGACTCTCAACCACTTGCGCCACCAGGGAGGCCCGGGACATTTCTATACAGTACAAAGAAGGCTTACCAATAGACGAGATAAAGATAGACAGACCAATAGGAATGTGGTCAGTTCACAAAAAGCAAACCGAATGGCCAGTGAACTTATGAAAAATTATTAAATTAATTAATAGTTGTGGGAATGCAAAGAAAAGTAACAAAACTTAAAAATTAATATAAAATAACTCAGGCAGTCATACATTCTGGTAGAAATATGAATTGCTGCAAACTTTTTGGCAAACAACCTGGCAGCAATCATTAGAAGTCCACAAACCTTTAGCCATAGATAACTCAGTGTTTCATAACTATCTTATATAAATAAAAGCAAATTAAGATATTCACATGGATGTTGATGGCACATAACTGTTAACAATGTGAATGCCTGGTGCTAGAAAAATGCTTACATAATAATGAAACAGCCAAACTATGGGATATTTTGCACTAATTTAAATGAACAAATGAATTACAGCTGTCTGTTGAGTTGGAGGGATTGCCATAAAGTATTTATGAACAAGAAAAGCAGAATGTAGAAAAATATGTTTAATATTAGAAAATAGCAAAAAGGCATACATACGTAGATCTACATAAAGGTTTTGCCAAAGTTGCAGATTCTTTTTACAGTATGATTTTATTATGGCAAAATAAGCAACTGAGCAAAGGGGATTTTTTAAATATCCCTTTATATGCATGAAGATGCTTGTATAAGTTTGAATAAGCAAGTTGAGATGTATGGAAAAATACACACAAGACATGGGTTTGCTCGTGATAGGAAGATGGGGTGGGAGAGGGGATATGGAGCAGATGACAAACTTTTAAAAAATTTATCTTTGTACTTCTTCACTACTTTCAAGCTTATATTAAAGTAGTAAATTGAAAAAAATCAAATATACAAGTTCTAAATTAAAAAAAAACATATACTACTATACAGATTTTACTGAGTATATCAGTCTGGATTTGCTGAAGATAACAGTCACAAGTATTAAAGGAACAAGGGATTTAATATAGGAATTAAGTGTTTCATAGCTGTGGGAGTAGCTGAAGGAAGGATGGTCTGTAAGGCTGTATCTAAAAGATCAGAGAAAATTACTAGCCACTTGAGCAAAGATACTGAGTCAGTTCCCTCATGATCTCCCTAGAAAAATGTTGTTTATTTCACTTCTGCTTTATCTTAACACTAAGTTCTTTCACTTATAAACTCCATTAGTCATAGTTCCAAGCTTAACCAAGATGACATGGCACAATCCAGCACAGTCTACCCTTTTGTCAACTTGGCACTCATACGATCCTTTTAAACTTTCAAATGAGAATAATAACCACATCATGCATCTGACTAATAATTATATCATACTATATATTATAACTGTATTATATATAATGTTATATATAAATAATGCAAATAGGTGTATGTGTGTATGTATATAGATGCAAGAAAATACATATCACTATAGTAGTCCTTATTTCTGCATTGTGGTCACACAGGCATAAGCTGGTATTACATCTTCCTTGTTTTAATCCTCGTACCATATCACCTTAATAACTGAATTTGTCATGGGCTGTTGGACTGAGGGCCTGAGGTCCTTACCGACTGTTGGCCAGAGGCTTCCATCAGTTCCTTGCCAAGCAAACATGGCAGCTTGCTTCCTGAAGCTATGCAAGCTAGAAAGACAGTAGAGTCTAACAAGATAGAAGTCATAATATTTTGTAACCCAATAATGAAATAGCAACACATTCCGTGAGAAACTAAATCCATTGCTGTACCCTACTGGTTAGAAGAATGTCACTACATTCATTTCACGCTCAAAAGGAGTGGATTGCACAATGGCATAAATATCAAATGGTGGGGATTGTTGGGGCCATCTTAGAAGTCTGCGTATCACATTGGGCATACTTCTTTCTGCCACCATTGTATATTAGCAACCCAACTGCACCAGTCACTAGAGTCACCACATTTTTGGCTGTAAATTCCATAGTACAAGGAACTTACAGTGACTAGGTGGTATTCTTAGCTTTTAGTTGAATGGAACCATTATTTTATCTCCTTGCAGAATCATTATTTTATTGGAAACTTAAATCTCTAAATCAGCAGAAAACTTTCGAGCAGGGAAGACAAATTCAAATCCAGCTTAAGTGTCTAATTCAATAACAGATCACTGCCCCTTTCCTGAAAGAAGTATAATTAACCTGCCGTCATATAGCTGTCTGCCCCCAAACCCCCTCAGTAGAATACTGTTATACCAGGGGCTCATGGTTTGTCTCTACTGTTGGTAGGTCAGGCTCTCAGCATTGATATAGCCAGATCAATCTTGTTAAGTGGACGCCCATGTTGCTGAGTGTATCTATTTCAGCTCTACATTTTAGTACAAGGAACATGACCACACGGTGTCTTGAGGGACCCTTGGTTAAACAGCATCAATCACCTGGCTCTCTTAAGCCCTCTTTCTGAAAAGTAGATCACTGTGCTATTTTGTTTCCCCAGGAATTTGTTAGCTCAAAACTAGTGTCCAGTAATCTCTAAGATGTTTATTTCTTTTCTAAAGCACAAATACCCCAGTAAATGGCTGCAGGTTCTTTTGGAAAGATCTAAATAGATAATGTACAATATACATTTTTGGCAGTGTAGCTTTATCCTCACTCAAGGGAATCAAGCCTCCTTTTCATTTAAGGTGCTCTGAGTCTGCAAACCACTCAAGTCTGGGAAGTGAATAAGGACCACGACTATTGTGATAATGGAAGTCAGGCCTCTACTCACCAGTCCCAAAAGTTTGTGCTTATACAAATCAAGTAGATTTAATGTAGTAGTCTGTTCATCTCCATTAGTCCTAGGAATATAATTATTTAGCCACAGACAAGGGTCTCTACATGTCTACATGTCCCTCCTACCCATTATGGTAACCATGCCTACCATGACCCTGGTAATTAAGTTCTAGAGGCAATTAAATTAATCACGTGGCTCCTCGCCACTTCAGAATCCCACCATCCTCATTGTTTTCTGGGAGTCTGCTCCACTGATAGCCTCTCTCTGTCATTCCTGACTTGCAAAGAATAGCCATTAAAGTCTTTCAAGGTTGCTTGTCTCCCCGTCATCACTCTATTTCTGAAAAACTTGGAGAAAGGGGTGGGTGTGCGCAGTAGAACAATAATTCCATTCCTATCTCCATAAGCCTTTGGATACTGCTGCCTTCAGTTCAGTTTGGCCACCACAGGGACCCATTTGTAGTCAACCAAACAAGGTGTTATAGTTATTCCCAAATGTTCAGGGTAGCACGGTGAATCCAAAATCACCTGTCAGTGATTCATATAAAAAAATCCAGCTGAATCATACAGTGTATTTCTTCTTCCCTGTTCTAACATCCTTAGTGTTCATTCCCAAAGATAATTTCCCCAGTTTCCACTGATGTAAATTGTCAAAATATTGCAATGTTTTTGGTATGTGTAGTATCACCTCCAGAGTAAGACTTTTTTTTTTTCAAGGCTTGAATCCATTTAAAGGTTTAGAATCAATGAGAGGTGATGGAGTGGGTTGTTATGAGAATCAGCATTTCTCCCATAAGGCTACAGGTTCTTTGGTAAGAGAAGCTGAATTTACTCAGACAAAAGAGGTTCCTACTAGGTGGAATTTGGTGGTTCAAGGTCCTCAGCTTCATTGGAATTTATCCCGATATCTCTGTCTCAATCTTTAGGGTTTCATTCCTTCCCAATCAGTGTCATAGACATACTATAAAAAACCCCAAGAAGTTATGAATTTGACTCACATTTTAATTCAGCCACTGGCAGTATTAGATTTTGGATTTGGTTTTCAAAAATTTCAAACTTGCAGCTAAAAGCAATAGGTAATCTTTCAGGGTAGTCATAGGTGTTTCTTGTTCCTTACTCAGGACTTGAGATGGGAATTTAAAACCTTGACCTCATCATTTACTTTTTTCCAACCTTTCCTGTGCAGTTAAAATAGCCAACCATCTCCCCCTGCCCCCACTCTGTCCTTATGTTTTATATTATGATTTTTTTTTTTTTTTGTAGGTAGGTAGGTACTTGGTCACCCAAAGTTGTAGGCACCTGACTCCAGGGGATAATTTAAGAAACTATTTTACAACTGTATATTGTGGTCTATATCATATTTACCACTGACATGAGGTTATTAGTGCCTTTAAATCTAATCATGTTATAGAACCAATTTTAGATTACCATCTTTAAGATTCTGTTCCCCTGGATCCACTTTTAGTACCAAAAGCGAAATAAGTCTGTCCTTGTCCAGGAAAACTGAGCCACTACAAGTATTACAGGAATAAATGGTTTAATATAGGAATTAAATTTATACAAATTTGTGTGTAGCTGGTAGAGATTTGTCTGCAAAGCTAAAGCTAGAAGATAAACTCTCTTTAATCACTTCATTCTGAAGCACTAGCATGAGTGAAAAATCTTGCAAGATGTTTGAGAAGTTAAACACATGAAACCTCAAATTGGGAGCTCACGAAGAGATTTGAAGAAGCACCACAGTGAATGAGGTCATCATGTTTGATTCCCATGGCCTCCTAAGAATAATGGCTTCTACCTCACTTCCGCTTTCCAAATAGTTTGTGAGATCCTCTCATTGGCAAATGTCAATGTGAAACCACACAGAGAAGGGCATTCTGTGAATAAATTTCCCAAACTTGAATGGAAGAAGTAGCAGTTGTGTCAGGCTGTCAACAGACAATCCAGAACAACCTAGTTCTTTTCTATCTCTGATACAGTTTTCTAAATGCCCAAAGTCTAAAAAATCCAGTCATCCTTAGAAACACTCTATATTAGAGTGTTGAATTCAACCACCATTTTTTGAGTGCTCTGTGTCGGATATTACACTTAAATATGGGGATACAAAGATGAACAAGTCAGATTTCTTCAAAATCTCATAGGTTAGCAGGGAAGAAAAATATGGCAACAAAAAAAATGGTTTTTATTGGAAGGATACTACTAATAATGACATAATTCAAGGTAGAGTGAAGAAAAATGGATTTTTGGCAGGTGAGCAAAGTGAAAGTCATTCTAAGCAAAGATGTCAAAGGACATATGTTCTGAAAGATGAAATATTTAGAGGAAATTCAAGGATATTTGTATGGATGGAAATTAAGAGTTCCAAGAGGCAATAGGGGAGATTAAGTTGGAAAGCAGGCAGAAGTCAGGAGAAACACATACAAGAGGTTTAACCATTTTCTGTGGGAAATTGAAACCAACAAAGAGATTTGAGCCCCAGAGATTTGTTTTGTATAAAAATCACTCTTACAGCAATAAAGTGGAGGAATTGGAGTGGGTCAAGGCCAGAGGCAGAAAGGTATTTTAGGAGGCAAATGCCATAGTCTAGGTGAAAATTATATAAATGCTGTGGTAGTTGAAGAGAGGAGAGTGGTTTCAAAAGAGGTCCACTTAATTTAGTGATTGACTGATGGGATCTGGAGATGTGCAGGGAGAGATGATTAGGCATAACCTTTCTAGTTCTGGCTTGGTTGACCAGATAAACAGGTAAAGGCCATTAGCTAAAGTGGGAGCTCAAACTAACATGTTCTTCTGTAAGAGCTAAACTGTGGAGAAATATCTTGATCCATTTTATTACTTTGAAATGGAGCTATTTTAAAATGATAAAATGTATAAAATGTTCCTATGTCTCCATGGTACATAAAAAGAACATACTTTAACAATGTCAAAATAAGAAATATAATGTATATGCAAATTTAGCTGCTCAACATGACCTTTCACATCTGTCAGTTAGAAACCCGTGTAAATAGTGTGCTGTGAATGTCAGAAAATGTAAGCAAAGGTGTAGGAAATTTATGGAATTTAATCTAAGCCATTCACTTTATATAAGTCAAGGCATATTTTTTTCTTCATTTCCTTTTTTTTTCCCTTTCTCTCTCTCTTTCTGCCTTTTGGTTTAATTTGTAAACTCTGAGTTCACAGTCTGCATCTTCATCTTATAGTTTTCTTGCCACAATGACTAACATAGTTCTGTTCATAAGCACACTTTCTGAATAAATAAATGAATCATTTAATAAATTAATCACACAGAAAGAATGACCCTATCACAGAGTACTGTTTATAGCATTAGATTAGAGTTGGAAGAACCTGGGTCCTCAGTTCTGTCACTTTAGCAGGTGACCTAATTCTCTTTGAGTCTCAGTTATTTTACCTGAAAGACTGATTACTTCATATTTTGAATTTATAAGACTATTTTCACGTATTTATTTTTAAGAATGCTCTGCTTGATAGGATAAGCAATGTATCCTAATTATTTTTGTATTCTCAACAATTAGTCTAGTACCAAGCATATGATAGATGCTTAATGAATAATAGTTGAAAGATTAGTTTATTAATTATCAGGAGTGTGAAGGAAGGTTAAGGTTTGGAAGGTGCGGTCAAAAACAATATCTTGAGAATCTGTAGTACTCAAGAGCAAGAAAAGATCAAAAACTGAGGTTTGAAAAAACAATAATAAATCAATGGTAAAAAGCCACGGGGTAAGTTTGGAATACCTCAACTCCAGCAGAGCAAGCCTGCCCTTGGGATCAAAAGGAAAAAGTAGGCTTAATCTTGAGCAGGAGTGATTTGCATCTGGCCTACTTTAGCTTTTTAACTAGTTGTGAGAATTTTTTAACCAGTTGTGCTAGGTTTTGAGAAGGTAATGTAAAAAATAATTAGCTGGAGATTCACTGGTTCTGGGTTGTTCCCATTTGTTTTGTGCTGGGGGGTGGTGTGGAGTGATGTGGTAGTGAGTGGAGGATAGTTAATGAATTGGAAAAGAATGTTTTTCTTTCAACTTTTATCTTAAATATATTTTTCAGAGTCAGAAACATTCTATGGTTAAAAATCTACCCAGGTTTCCACCAGTATCTGTTCAGATCATGTCCTCATAAGGGTGCCTGTCTGAGGCATAAGAATCTACCTCAAGCTCTGTTTGCCAAGTTATGACCCTGGGGAGAGGAAAGGGAGAAGGCAGACACAGGAAGAGCGGTGTTTTTAGTCGATCTGCCCAACAGGAACCTTTTCTCTAATTTGCATAAGGGTGCTTATGTCCTGGCCCTAAGGGTACCAAAAGCACACCCAAAAATCAATAACACTGGTAATAATAATCACCAGTGTAGATTCTGATGACATAAAGTACTGCAGGTTTCTCTATATAATATTCTTAATATTTATCACATGGAAGTTCCACAACTCTAATGCTGAGAATAATAAATCATTTCCAATAACTTTATGCATAGCAGCTACATTATATCTTGGTACTGACTGCGTTCTTCTGAAGGATCCACAGAGAAATAAACCCACATGTAAGCGTTGACCTGCTACTGTGAGATATTACCCCTTGATCTTTGTGAGAAACTTTTTCTAATGTCCATAGCTTAGAGACATGTTGATGAGTAAGTGACTGATTAAAAACATTTCTTATTGAATTTGTGCACTTTCTGAAAAATTAGCTAGGATAAAATTTTAGAAGCTATTGAATATGTGATGTTTTGGAGACTTTATAGGCGGGGTTGATTGGCAAACATTTTTCCCTTGGATTTTTTGTCTGTATCTAGTTTTCTCAGTCTTCATTTTGATTTTTTTTTTTTTTTAAAAAGGGCAACTTCAACCCAGGCAAATATATCCAAATATTCTCAAATATTTAAGCCAACTTATGACTTGGTGGTACGTAAGATGGCAAAGATGCTTTAAAATGAATTTATTGGATTCCTGTTTCTACTTAAGACAAGGAATATTTGAACTGGGAAAATCCTAATGGCCATAAACCTAACTTGCCACTTGATGAAGAGATCTCTTCTTTGTCCTCTGCTTGAATACTTTCTATGAATGAAGTGGGAAGAGGTGGAGTCACTTGTTTCCTATATGTCCTACGTACATTGTTGGACACCAGTAATTCCTCTTATTTTGAACTGAAATTCTGCCTTCCTGAGGATTTATCACTTTAGAGTTCTTCTCACCTCTCTTCTTCCAACCTGAGGTACTCAGCAATATTTTCAAAACAGCTAATATTTTACTAGGTCAAAACAGTTCTAACCTGAGTTTTTGTCTCTTCCAGACTGACTAGTTGCAAGTCTGCCACCCATTCTGTGTACCATCTAATTTCCTGTAAGTTCATACTCTTATTTCTCTTCCTCTTGCCAGTCTTTAGTTTTGCAAACAACCCCTTAAAAGACTGCTTATGTTTGAATTCCAGTTCCACTCTGTACTAGCTCCATGACTTTGGATGGTTATTTAACCTCTCTGTGCCTGTTTACTTATTCCGCATAAAACATTCATTTTACAAATATTTGTTGAGCACCTACCATATACCACGCAATCTTCTAGGTGGCTGAGAAATAGAAGTGACATAAACAGAATACCTCACTCTCGTTCTTACGATGGCTCCTGGCACATGGTAAATGATATTAATTATGTGTGCATGTATTTGCATGTATTTGTGTATGAAGATGGTGTTCAAAGTAGTCAGACTATGTCAGACATACTCTCACTAGTGCTGAATACATCAGGATTATTACCTTCTTAAAGTTGAATGAATATTACTTCTTTGAAAGTAGCATAAAATTGCTTTAGTAGCTGGGTTAATTATTGTTCTTGTTAAGGTTAAGGTTAACTGATACTTAGTTATTACTATTTTTTTTAAATAACACTGAGTGCTGTTATTGGTAAGTATAGAAACTCATCCGTGTGTGGGGTGCGAAGCTATGGAGAAGCCCAGAACCTATCCTATGTGTATTTGTACGTGGGACAAAGTTTCCTTGACCTCCTCTGCCTTCCTTACTGCCAGCTCTGCTTCACTTTGTTTGCCTTTGGCCCTCTCCACCAGCGCAGTGGTTTGCTGAAGCCAACTTGTACCTGCTGTTCAGCTGATTGTGGAAAATTCAGGAATTTTACAAGCTGGCTGAAAGCTACTATTGGTGGCTATGAAGAGAGTATTTACACCACAGAAATCAGCAAACCCTGCACATCAAAACTTTTTTTTTTTTTTGACTCAGCTCACCAGCACACAGCTCCAGCCCAACAATATGTGACCAGTGTTTCATTTTTGTGTTTTTAGTTGTCAGTTGAACTCTGCTTAAATGTTTACTAAGTGAGGTTTTTGGCTGATACATGTTAAACTGTACCTTCCATCTAGAATATTTTTATTTCAAGACAGGAAATTTTTTTAAGATGAAAAATCTTTCAAAGTATATAGGAAAAATTTTTGATGGTGGGAGTTCCTAATTACTTTCATGAGGACAGGAGTCTTTGTTTTTGTCACTGATGTATCTCAACCACCTAGAAGGTTATATAGTACATGGTAGATGTTCAATAAATATTTGTGAAACAAACTCATGCTTTACATGTAATAACTAAACTGAAGCACAAAGTTGTTAAATAACTGTGTGAGGTCATGCAGCCAGTACAAAGTGCAGCTGAAATTGAAATATAGGCAGTTTCTTAAGCTGCCTTTTCTCAAAATGAAAAGAGTTAAAAGAACTGGTCTGTGATTTATTCACCTTCCATCCAAGGGGGATACCCTGAGGGAAAGAATAGAAGGTAGGTGATCCCATCAAGTCTCCTTGTCACCTGGAAATTTGGATAAACAGAGCAATAATATTACCCAAAAGAAAGAGACTGTATTTAGTATTCCTAAAAGGATGATGCTTCTAGGGCACATAAAGCCCTGGGCAAATATTTTCCAATGATTTGGGGATGGGAACCCTGCCTATATAAATAATTTGATTACATAACGTGTAACAAAATTAATTAGTACTCATGATGTATAGTGATATACTGATGAAAATTTAGAGTAATGAACAGAGAAGTGGTACTTAAGTATTTGTTTATTTTCTAATCAGAGTACATGATTATTATTTTCTGATCAGAGTACATGATGATTCTTCATGGTGTCCAGACAGTACCTCTTTTTGTTCACATCTAGGAGCAATGTTCTTCATGTTCTTTCTCGTCAAATGTGCCCTTCCTGACAAATTTTCTATTTCCCACACAATAAAAAGGTAATGATACTGTTGTTACAATGTCATGGATCTTCAAACCTTATTTGTATTGAAAGAACATGGATCTTATTGGCTCTACAGTTCCCTAAAACCATATATTTATTAGTCTGGTTGCATCATTATGCAGGGTGCTATAGTATCCCTCATGCACCTATGAATATGGACCTCAAGGGCTCTCTTTAAGGTCGTAACTGGGCTTTGTTGTTGATACTCACAAACGTAAGACTTTCATTCATAGGGTGTGCAGGAAAATGTGAGCAATAATTTACTTCAAATATAGGCCACATATTCCAACCATGTGTTCTTTTGAACTCCTCAGGCCATAATCACTGCATTCCTATGATGAGACTTCGGTCACTGTTGACCACATCTCTTTTTTCTACTCACCAACACCAGGGAATAATAGGCAGGAGGTCATGGGTAGAGAAAAAAGAGAGATTCTATTTGTGTAAGGAATGCTTGTCATTTGTCCAGTTCAGCTTAAGACTAGCCTAGGAGAGCATGATATCACCACATCAATCAGATGCAAGTGAGGATATTAACTGCAATGGCCCATTAGTGTTGCAAAACAATGATTGAAAAATCCTTGGAAGAGATGGATGTGACTACCTGAGGGGACTGCCTTACATGTGGTATAGAACCTGCAGAAGCGGTAGAGTAACTGCATTGTGTGCCAGCACTAGGGAACACAAGGTTAAAGGATGCCTACCACCACCTCTACCACTCTTGGGTACTGAAGCCCATAGACAGCACCAAGGTCAGGACATAGACAGGTGAGAGCTGACACATGGGCCTAAACAAGCAGCCTCAATTCCAAGGATCAGAGGTGGACTCTCAGAAATTTATAGCCCTGTACTTGTCCAGTGTCCGACATGAGCGAGAGTCACACAGAATCAATGTATAAGCACAATTCTGGTAGCCAAGTTTCATGAGATGTAATGAAAGAAATATTCTGTCCAGTGGAAGCAATCTGTTTATAAGGTCACCCTCCTGGAACTGGGGCCCAGGCCTTGGACTGTGGAGCAACATCAAAATCCATAAATCTCGACTTCCGGGTAAGATGGCGGAAGAGTAAGACGCGGAGATCACCTTCCTCCCCACAGATACACCAGAAATACAGCTACACGTGCAACAACTCCTACAGAACAACTACTGAATGCTGGCAGAAGACCCCAGACCTCCCAAAAGGCAAGAAACTCCCCACATACCTGGGTAGGGCAAAGCAGAGAGATTCCCGCAGAGAGGAGCGGTGCCGAGCGGCACTCACCAGCCCGAGAGGCTTGTCTGCTCCCCCGCCAGGGCGGGCGGCGCTGGAGCTGAGGCTCGGGCTTCGGTCAGAGCGCAGGGAGAGGACTGGGACTGGCGGCGAGAACTCAGCCTGAAGGGGGCTAATGTGCCACAGCTAGCCGGGAGGGAGTCCGGGAAAACTCTGGAGCTGCCGAAGAGGCAGGAGACTTTTTCTTCCCTCTTGGTTTCCTGGTGCGCGAGGAGAGGGGATTAAGAGCGCCGCGTAAAGGAGCTCCGGAGACGGGCGCGAGTCGCGGCTGAAAGCGCGGAGCCCAGAGACGGGCGTGGGACGCTGGGGCTGCTGCTGCCGCCGCCAAGAAGCCTGTGTGCGAGCGCAGGACACTGTCCACGCCGCCCTTCCGGGAGCCTGTGCAGCCTGCCACTGCCGGGGTCCCGGGATCCAGGGGCGGCTTCCCTGGGAGAACGAACGGCGCGCCCCGGGCTGGTGCAACATCACGCCGACCTCTGCCGCTGCAGGCACGCCCCGCACTCCGTGCCCCTCCCTCCCGCCCGGCCTGAGTGAGCCAGATTCCCCGAAGAGGCTGCTCCTTTAACCCTGTCCTGTCTGAGCGAAGAACAGACGCCCTCCGGCGACCTACACGCAGAGGCGGGGCCAAATCCAAAGCTGAGACCCAGGAGCTGTGAGAACAAAGAAGAGAAAGGGAAACCTCTCCCAGCAGCCTCAGAAGCAGCGGATTAAAGCTCCACAATCAACTTGATGTACCCTGCATCTGTGGAATACATGAATAGACAACAAATCATCCCAAATTGAGGAGCCAGGAGTCAGTGCTGTGCCTCTGAGGTGGGAGAGCCAACTTCAGGACACTGGTCCACAAGAGACCTCCCAGCTCCACATAATATCAAACGGCGAAAATCTTCCAGAGATCTCCATCTCAACACCAGCACCCAGCTTCACTCAACGACCAGCAAGCTACAGTGCTGGACACCCTATGCCAAACAACTAGCAAGACAGGAACACAACACCACCCATTAGCAGAGAGGCTGCCTCAAATCATAAAAAGTCCGCAAACACCCCAAAACACACCACCAGACGTGGACCTGCCCACCAGAAAGACAAGATCCAGCCTCATCCACCAGAACACAGGCAGTAGTCCCCTTCACCAAGAAGCCTACACAACCCACTAAACCAACCTTAGCCACTGGGGACAGACACCAAAAACAACGGGAACTACGAACCTGCAGCCTGCAAAGAAGAGACCCCAAACACAGTAACATAAGCAAAATGAGAAGACAGAAAAACACACAGCAGGAGAAGGAGCAAGATAAAAACCCACCAGACCTAACAAATGAAGAGGTAATAGGCAGTCTATCTGAAAAAGAATTCAGAATAATGATGGTAAAGATGATCCAAAATCTTGGAAATAGAATAGACAAAATGCAAGAAACAGTTAACAAGGACCTAGAAGAACTAAAGACGAATCAAGCATCGATTAAAAACACAATAAATGAAATAAAAAATACTCTAGATGGGATCAATAGCAGAATAACTGAGGCAGAAGAACGGATAAGTGAGGTGGAAGATAAAATAGTGGAAATAACTGCTGCACAGCAAAATAAAGAAAAAAGAATGAAAAGAACAGAGGACAGTCTCAGAGACCTCTGGGACAACATTAAACGCACCAACATTCGAATTATAGGGGTTCCAGAAGAAGAAGAGAAAAAGAAAGGGACTGAGAAAATATTTGAAGAGATTATAGTTGAAAACTTCCCTAATATGGGAAAGGAAATAGTTAATCAAGTCCAGGAGGCACAGAGAGTCCCATACAGAATAAATCCAAGGAGAAATACACCAAGACACATATTAATCAAACTGTCAAAAATTAAACACAAAGAAATCATATTAAAAGCAGCAAGGCAAAAACAACAAATAACACACAAGGGAATCCCCATCAGGATAACAGCTGATCTCTCAGCAGAAACTCTACAAGCCAGAAGGGAGTGGCAGGACATACTTAAAGTGATGAAGGAGAAAAACCTGCAACCAAGATTACTCTACCCAGCAAGGATCTCATTCAGATTTGATGGAGAAATTAAAACCTTTACAGACAAGCAAAAGCTGAGAGAGTTCAGCACCACCAAACCAGCTTTACAACAAATGCTAAAGGAACTTCTCTAGGCAAGAAACACAACAGAAGGAAAAGAACTACAATAACGAACCCAAAACAATTAAGAAAATGGGAATAGGAACATACATATCAATAATTACCTTAAATGTAAATGGACTAAATGCTCCCACCAAAAGACACAGACTGGCTGAATGGATACAAAAACAAGACCCATATATATGCTGTCTACAAGAGACCCACTTCAGACCTAGAGATACATACAGACTGAAAGTAAGGGGATGGAAAAAGATATTCCATGCAAATGGAAACCAAAAGAAAGCTGGAGTAGCAATTCTCATATCAGACAAAATAGACTTTAAAATAAAGACTACTAGAAGAGACAAAGAAGGACACTACATAATGATCAAGGGATCAATCCAAGAAGAAGATATAACAATTGTAAATATTTATGCACCAAACATAGGAGCATCTCAATACATAAGGGAAATATTAACAGCCATAAAAGGAGAAATCGACAGTAACACAATCATACTAGGGGACTTTAACACCCCACTTTCACCAATGGACAGGTCATCCAAAATGAAAATAAATAAGGAAACACAAGCTTTAAATGATACATTAAACAAGATGGACTTAATTGATATTTATAGGACATTCCATCCAAAAACAACAGAATACACATTTTTCTCAAGTGCTCATGGAACATTCTCCAGGATAGATCATATCTTGGGTCACAAATCAAGCCTTGGTAAATTTAAGAAAATTGAAATTGTATCAAGTATCTTTTCCGACCACAATGCTATGAGACTAGATATCAATTACAGGAAAAAAGCTGTAAAACATACAAACACATGGAGGCTAAACAATACACTACTTAATAACGAAGTGATCACTGAAGAAATCAAAGAGGAAATTAAAAAATACCTAGAAACAAATGACAATGGAGACACGACGACCCAAAACCTATGGGATGCAGCAAAAGCAGTTCTAAGAGGGAAGTTTATGGCAATACAATCACACCTTAAGAAACAGGAAATATCTCGAATAAACAACCTAACCTTGCACCTAAAGCAATTAGAGAAAGAAGAACAAAAACATCCCAAAGTTAGCAGAAGGAAAGAAATCATAAAAATCAGATCAGAAATAAATGAAAAAGAAATGAAGGAAACGATAGCAAAGATCAATAAAACTAAAAGCTGCTTCTTTGAGAAGATAAACAAAATTGATAAACCATTAGCCAGACTCATCAAGAAAAAAAGGGAGAAGACTCAAATCAATAGAATTAGAAATGAAAAAGGAGAAGTAACAACTGACACTGCAGAAATACAAAAGATCATGAGAGATTACTATAAGCAACTCTATGCCAATAAAATGGACAACCTGGAAGAAATGGACAAATTCTTAGAAATGCACAACCTGCCAAGACTGACTCAGGAAGAAATAGAAAATATGAATAGACCAATCACAAGCACTGAAATTGAAACTGTGATTAAAAATCTTCCAACAAACAAAAGCCCAGGACCAGATGGCTTCACAGGCGAATTCTATCAAGCATTTAGAGAAGAGCTAACACCTATCCTTCTCAAACTCTTCCAAAATATAGCAGAGGGAGGAACACTCCCAAACTCATTCTACGAGGCCACCATCACCTTGATACCAAAACCAGACAAGGATGTCACAAAGAAAGAAAACTACAGGCCAATATCACTGATGAACATAGATGCAAAAATCCTCAACAAACTACTAGCAAACAGAATCCAACAGCACATTAAGAGGATCATACACCATGATCAAGTGGGGTTTATTCCAGGAATGCAAGGATTCTTCAATATACGCAAATCAATCAATGTGATACACCATATTAACAAGTTGAAGGAGAAAAACCATATGATCATCTCAATAGATGCAGAGAAAGCTTTTGACAAAATTCAACACCCATTTATGATAAAAACCCTGCAGAAAGTAGGCATAGAGGGAACTTTCCTCAACATAATAAAGGCCATATATGACAAACCCACAGCCAGCATCGTCCTCAATGGTGAAAAACTGAAACCATTTCCACTAAGATCAGGAACAAGACAAGGTTGCCCACTCTCACCACTCTTATTCAACATAGTTTTGGAAGTTTTAGCCACAGCAATCAGAGAAGAAAAGGAAATAAAAGGAATCCAAATGGGAAAAGAAGAAGTAAAGTTGTCACTGTTTGCAGATGACATGATACTATACATAGAGAATCCTAAAGATGCTACCAGAAAACTACTAGAGCTAATCAATGAATTTGGTAAAGTTGCAGGATACAAAATTAATGCACAGAAATCTCTGGCATTCCTATATACTAATGATGAAAAATCTGAAAGTGAAATCAAGGAAACACTCCCATTTACCATTGCAACAAAAAGAATAAAATATCTAGGAATAAACCTACCTAAGGAGACAAAAGACCTGTATGCAGAAAATTATAAGACACTGATGAAAGAAATTAAAGATGATACAAATAGATGGAGAGATGTACCATGTTCTTGGATTGGAAGAATCAACATTGTGAAAATGACTCTACTACCCAAAGCAATCTACAGATTCAATGCAATACCTATCAAACTACCAATGGCATTTTTCACAGAACTAGAACAAAAAATTTCACAATTTGTATGGAAACACAAAAGACCCCGAATAGCCAAAGCAATCTTGAGAACGAAAAATGGAGCTGGAGGAATCAGGCTCCCTGACTTCAGACTATACTACAAAGCTACAGTAATCAAGACAGTATGGTACTGGCACAAAAACAGAAAGATAGATCAATGGAACAGGATAGAAAGCCCAGAGATAAACCCACGGACATATGGTCACCTTATCTTTGATAAAGGAGGCAGGACTGTACAGTGGAGAAAGGACAGTCTCTTCAATAAGTGGTGCTGGGAAAACTGGACAGGGACATGTAAAAGTATGAGATTAGATCACTCCCTAACACCATACACAAAAATTAGCTCAAAATGGATTAAAGACCTAAATGTAAGGCCAGACACTATCAAACTCCTAGAGGAAAACATAGGCAGAACACTCTATGACATAAATCACAGCAAGATCCTTTTTGACCCATCTCCTAGAGAAATGGAAATAAAGACAAAAATAAACACATGGGACCTAATGAAACTTCAAAGCTTTTGCACAGCAAAGGAAACCATAAACAAGACCAAAAGACAACCCTCAGAATGGGAGAAAATATTTGCAAATGAAGCAACTGACAAAGGATTAATCTCCAAAATTTATAAGCAGCTCATGCAGCTCAATAGCAAAAAAAACAAACAACCCAATCCAAAAATGGGCAGAAGACTTAAATAGACATTTCTCCACAGAAGATATACAGACAGCCAACAAACACATGAAAGGATGCTCAACATCTTTACTCATTAGAGAAATGCAAATCAAAACTACAATGAGATATCATCTCACACCAGTCAGAATGGCCATCATCAAAAAATCTAGAAACAATAAATGCTGGAGAGGGTGTGGAAAAAAGGGAACACTCTTGCACTGCTGGTGGGAATGTGAATTGGTACAGCCACTATGGAGAACAGTATGGAGGTTCCTTAAAAAACTACAAATAGAACTACCATATGACCCAGCAATCCCACTACTGGGCATATACCCTGAGAAAACCATAATTCAAAAAGAGACATGTGCCAAAATGTTCATAGCAGCCCTATTTACAATAGCCCGGAGATGGAAACAACCTAAGTGTCCATCATCGGATGAATGGATAAAGAAGATGTGGCACATATATACAATGGAATATTACTCAGCCATAAAAAGAAATGAAATTGAGCTATTTGTAATGAGGTGGATGGACCTAGAGTCTGTCATACAGAGTGAAGTAAGTCAGAAAGAGAAAGACAAATACTGTATGCTGACACATATATATGGAATTTAAGAAAAAAATGTCATCAAGAACATAGGGGTAAGACAGGAATAAAGACACAGACCTACTAGAGCATGGACTTGAGGATATGGGGAGGGGGAAGGGTAAGCTGTGACAAAGTGAAAGAGCGGCATGGACATATATACACTACCAAATGTAAGGTAGAGAGCTAGTGGGAAGCAGCCGCATAGCACAGGGAGATCAGCTCGGTTCTTTGTGACCGCCTGGAGGGGTGGGATAGGGAGGGTGGGAGGGAGACGCAAAAGGGAGGGGATATGGGAACATATGTATATGTATAACTGATTAAATTTGTAAAATAAAAAAAAAAAAAAAATCCATAAATCTCAGAGCTTCTCAGGGCATCTGGTCCATTCCATGTGTAATATAAAGGTTCAGAGAGAGCTCCAAAGAGAAGAAATGGAAACCATGGCACATGTAGCTCCCTACCTGTAGGGAACTACTGGTTCCAGGCAGTCCCAGCCACTGGAGGGACTTAGAAACTTTTGTGGAAGACATTTCTAGCAAAGGGACCCAGATAGAATCTGGTCCTGACCAAGGGCATCTTGATGAGACAGTACTGCTGGTCTCAGGCAGTCCCAGCCATCAGAATGACACAGAAAATTTTGAGTTAGGTTCTCCTGGTGACCAGGATCCATGTAGGACCAGATTTGAGCTTAGGGCATCCTGCCTGGATGGACTACTTCATATAGTCCCAGACACTGAAGCGGAACTTAGAAAATTCTGATGAAGGGACTCTAGAGTCCTCCGAGGGACCTGTCCTGGGGCAGGGGCTCTACTTGGTAGGTCTGAGGGTAGAATTGTTCCCTGGCTAATGGATTATTTAATAAACTAGAATCTATGAGTCATGGCTTCCTGGAGAAGGCCATATAAGTGTTATAACTCTCTAGGATATTAAATGGAGATGTTTCACAATTAAAGCCCACTTCTACTATATGAAGTAACCCCGCAGACTTCACTTTTAGAGATTTCTTTTTCATCTATTATTCTGGGCCAAAGGTTAATGTTTCACATGGCAGGATAAGACTCGGGGAACTGCCCTGGATGTCCCAGGCATCTTTCTGCTCTGTGGAGTCTCTTGATTATCTGCATCCTTGAAATTACTAGTAAAACATAATGTCTGGTAAAATCTCTGATTTGTTTAAGTCTGATTTGCCAGTCAGATCTTGTATGTGACTCAGATGGTAAATAGGGTTGATGTTTGGGGGTACGAACGTTGTACTTGGTGGAACATTAGTTGCCTCCTCATCTGCTTCACTCAGAAGTTGACAGGTACCAAAGCAAAAACTTTGGTCTTTTCTTTCAGTGAGGGAAGAAGGGAAGAGTGAAGAAGAGCTGTCCAGTTTTTTTTTAATTCGATATTTATATATACTGAAAAAATTATGTATGTGTACATCACTATGTATGGTGATGGATGTTAACTAGACTTATTGTGGTCAATAACTCTAGTTAACACCCATCACCATTCATAGTTACAGTTTTTTTTCTTCTGATGAGTCTTTTAGCAACTTTCAAATAAACAATCCAGTAAAATTAACTATAGCCACAATGCTATACATTACATTCTGTCATGACTTATTTATTTATTTTATAACTGAAAATTTGTACCTTTCGCCCATTCCCTCATCCCCCGCCTCTGGCAACCACCAATCTGTTCTCAGTATCTATGAGTTCAGTGTTGTTTTTAGATCCCACATATAAGTGAGATCACATGGTCTTTTACTGTCTGACTTATTTCACTTAGCATAATGCCCTGAGGGTCCATTCAAGTTGTCACAAATGGCATGATTTAATTCTTTTTTATGACTGAATAATATTACATATATATCATATATATATTATTTATATATATAATATATATATATCACATTTTCTTTATCCATTTTTCCATTGTCATACACTTAGGTTGCTTCCATATCTTAGCTATTGTACATAATGCTACAATGAACATTGGAGTGCTATATCTTTTTGAGTTAGTGATTTTTTTTTTCTTCAGATAAATACCCAGAAGTGGAACTGCTGGATCATATGGTAGTTAGATTTTTAACTTTTTTGGGAACCTCCATACTGTTTCCCATAGTGGCTGCACAAATTTCATCCCCATCAACAGTGCACAAGGATTCCCTTTTCTCCACATCTTTACCAACACTTCTTACTTCTTATCTTTTTGATAATAGCCATTCTAACGGGTGTGATATCGCACTGTGGTTTTGACTCGCATTTTCCTGATGAAACCTTTCCATGTACCTGTTTGCCATGTATGTCTTCTTTGGAAAAATGTCTATTCAGATCCTCTGCTCATTTTTAAATTGGACTGTTTGGTTTTTTGCTATTGAGCTGTGTGAGTTCTTTATATATTTCGGATATCAACCCCTTAACAAATATGTGATTTATGTTTTATCATTCATTGGGTTGCCTTTTCATTTTATTGATGGTTTCCTTTGTAGTGCAGAAGCTTTTTAGTTTGATATAGTCCCATTTGTTTGTTTTTGGTGTCAAATCCAAAAAAAATATCACTGCCAAGAACAATTTCAACGAACACACATACCACCTATGTTTTCTTCTGGGGGTTTTATGGTTTCAGATCATATGTTCACGTTTTTAATCCATTTTGAGTTAACTTTTGTGTATGATGCAAGACTGTGGTGGTCTAGTTTCATTCTTTTGCATGTGGCTCTCTATTCTCTTCCATTGATCTAGGTGTCTGTTTCGATACCAGTGCAATACTGTTTTCATTACTATAGCTTTGTGATATAGTTCGGAATTAGGGAGCATGATACTTTCAGCTTTGTTCTTTCTCAAGATTGCTTTGGCTATTCGGGGTAAGACCTACCTAGCTTTTAAATTAAGTATTCCCAGAGAAATATGCTATTTCTATTTACATGGCTAGCTGGCAAATAAATTTAGAAACACCTTTCAATAGTCTATGTTAAGAATAGAGACATAGCACTCAAAATTCAAAGCATGCATCACTCTATCAAAATAAACTGTATACTTCTTCTACCCAACCCTTCCTCTGTAAAGGAGAATTATCACAGCAAAGCCCAACTTTTTCTAAATATTTTTGACTTTGAGGCTACACACTTTTAGGACAAGTTATCCAAACAGAGGTGTTGATTTGTATGAGTAAAACTCAGCCAAAATCTCTGAGTTTATATGACTTCACAGAAGTCAAGGTGATCCTTTCTGGACACTGCAAACTTAGCTTTTCAAATCCTCAAGAATAATTTATTAATTAGGCTTAATTGATATGTAATGTCCATTTTGAAGAAATGGCCCAAACCATAGTTATTAACCATTATAGTTTAATGGTGTTTACTGTAAATTTATTGAAACTTCACCATGTGTTAGGCGTTGCTCTAAGAACTTTATGTGAAATATCTCATTTTATCCTTCCAGAGACACTTGAAGTAAATACTTTTATCCCCACTTTACAGATGAGGAAGCTGAAGTAGGGGGTAATTAAATAGTTGGTACATAGTTGGTAATTGCTATGAGTGAAACAGTTCAGATTGATTTCAACCTGCAACCAAACTTCAAGCTCAGAATGGATGTAGCACCCCAGATGTAATAGCTGAGTAATTATAGATGATTCTTCTCTAGCTCTTTATATCTACATCCTAAGCTGAAGGAATGAATCCAGAAATTCAGAAGGACTAGAAGAATGCACTTAGGCCACTCTCCTTATCTGGTAAAATTTTAGGGACATGGAAATAAATATAAAACGTATGTTTTTACTTTCTGGCAAACTACCTCCTCCATTCCCAGGTTCACACTACATTCTGAGGAATGGCCTAGAAAAGAGATAGGATGGAGTGGTAAGAAGGTGGTGGTTTGCACTGAGTTGATGAGCTTTGTCCTCTTCTCTCATTTACTGGTCAATCACACTTATTAATAAATACCTATATTTTATAATGATAGGAAGGTTTTGATATTTGGTATAAAATATGATACCCTTCCAAACTTTATGCATTTAAAAATAAAGAGAAAAAGTTGAGTATAAGAGTGAAAAGTTACAGAATTCTTTTATTATTATTATATAAACCACTTTATTAAATTATGGTTGACATGTAAAAAGCTGTACATGTTTAGTGTATACAACTCAGTGAGTTTGGGGATAAATATATACCCATGAAACTATCACCACTATTAAGGCCATAGACATATCCATCACTTCCCAAAGTTTCCTCCAGAGTCTATTATTTGTCTGTGTGTATGTGATATGAGCATTTAATATAAGATTTACCCTCAGCAAATTTTAAGTATTTGCTAGCCATAGTTAGCTAGTATTTTTAGCTATAGGCACTGTGCTAATATATAGTAGATCTTCAGAATGTATCTAGCATACATTTGTACCCTTTGACTATCACCTCTCCATTTTCTCCTCCCCCCAGTTCCAGTAATCACCATTCTCTCAATTCTTTGGATAAATAACCACAAGTGGGACTGCTGGATCATATAATAGTTCTATTTTGTAATTTTTTGAGAAACCTCCGTGCTGTTTTCCATAATGGCTGTACCAATTTCTTTCCCACAAACAGTATACCAGGGCTCCCTTTTCTCCACATCCTTGACAACACTCGTTATCTCTTGTCTTTTTGATATAATAGCCATCCTAACAGGTGTGGGGTGATATCTCATTGTGGTTTTCATTTGCATTTGCCTGATGATCAGTGATAAAACCCACTTTAATGTATTTTCACATCTTAGTGAAAATACTCCCCTATGTGTAAGATGCATTTTTATATTACTTACAGTCCACATATTATAATTTACTCATATAAATATCACCTTACAAACTTATACTTTAGTTCTTAGTTTATAACTTACTTTAAATTATGTATATTTTTATACTTTTGTAATGGCAATAATGTTTTTGGTTTTTATCCCTTATAAATAATGTGCCTTTATTCAGAAGCAAAGGTAGTTTCCCATCAGTTTATAGTGGGTGGATGCTTTGCATTACATTTTAAATGTTGCTTTGGAAACAGGCAATTAGTTATAAACCAGGCCTGCCATCATCATTTATTGATGAAGAAACACTGATACTGAGTTCCTTCTTTTGTAAATTTGAGGTAAGCTGTCTTCCCAAAGACATCTTGATAAGAGGAATCAATGTAAATTGTCATTTTGACAGGGCATACTTTCCTGTTTGTTTACACATCCGCTCAAGGAGAAAAAACTATCAGATATTTTTGCTGACAATGATAAACAAGAGAGGGAGTCTTGGGTTGGCATCTGAGGACAGCCTGTCAGAGCCAAATGGAAATTCAATCCCTGTTCTAATGAATGCCATTGCCCTACAGGGGGAGCCATGATGACAGCTGATCTGTCCCCTGAAATTTGAAGTCCTTGCTAAGGACATGACTGTATTTCTCAGACCTGTCAACAAGGACCTGACATGCTTTTTCAGTCCAGTAGGGTACTGCGAGCTATTTTCATCTGTGTGTTTTCAGGACTATATACCTATTTTGAAGTGACTCTGTTCTGTCGGGGGTAGGAACACCAAGGACCCTTTAGTTCCTACCAAATGATTTGGAGAAAGAGCTAGTTCATGTTAGAAAGTGAGAAAAAAGTGACAATTTTTACTACAGATACCAAAAATCTTAACAACTCAGGGAACAATACTATAATAAATACCATTTAATTAACTATAAAAAACATATACAGAATGTCCTCTGCCTTCACAAGTACCTATCCAGCCCAGCTCATGGCCTTAGTCTTACAAAATAGCTTTGTTACCCCTGCCTCCTCTTCCTTTGTAGGAAGTCAACTAGCTCTGAGTTTGGCTGAAAAACATTACTCTCTTCTCTGTTTTCTCTCTTCTCCCCTCCTTGTGTCAGAAAATATCTAATATTTTCTATTCATCATTACATTAAAGAAATGCTGATGTATTTTCAGAGACTCAGTCTTCAGAACCAATGTATCAGAACCAAAGGAACTGGTAGTTTTATTCTTAAGTCAGATTTTTATTCTTAAAGATGATTTAAGATAAATAAAATTGATCAATTAAATCCAATTAAATTAACTCAATGAAAACCAATAAAAGATGTATAAATATAACCAAAAAATGATTTGAGAATTTTAGAATAAAGAATCAAAAAAAAACAGGGCTTCCCTGGTGGCACAGTGCTTAAGAATCTGCCTGCTGATGCAGGGGACACAGGTTTGAGCCCTGGTCGAGGAAGATCCCACATGCCACGGAGCAACTAAGCCTGTGCGCCACAGCTACTGAGCCTGTGCTCTAGAGCCCATGAGCCACAACTACTGAGCCCGCGTGCCACAACTACTGAAGCCCGCGCACCTGGAGCCCGTGCTCTGCAACAGGAGAAGCCACCACAATGAGAAGCCCAAACACCGCAACAAAGAGCAGCCCCTGCTCACTGCAACTAGAGAAAAACCTGTGTGCAGCAATGAAGACCCAATGCAGCCAAAAAAAAAAAAAAAAAAAAGTAAAACAAATAAATTTAAAAAAAAAGAATATAAAAATTAGTTGAGGGCTTCCCTGGTGGCGCAGTGGTTGAGGGTCCGCCTGCCGATGCAGGGGACACGGGTTCGTGCCCCGGTCTGGGAGGATCCCACGTGCCGCGGAGCGGCTGGGCCCGTGGGCCATGGCTGTTGAGCCTGCGCATCCGGAGCCTGTGCTCCGCAACGGGAGGGGCCACAACAGTGAGAGGCCCGCATACCGCAAAAAAAACAAACAAACAAACAAACAAACAAAAAAAAAATTAGTTGAACTTTTCCCCAGTAAAACAGAAATCATGGTGTGTTTAACTTGCAAAATAACCTAGATTTTCCACTTTAAAGCCTGAATGAAATATGTGATAAGATGAAGTAATAAGTGAAAGTGCCTTGCCCAGATTATAGAACTTAATAAGTACTAAATAAATGTTGATATATGAATGATGGCCTCTGACTTCTGCTGTTTTGACTAAAGATAAAATCCTAAAAATTTATTATGTGTGTGCTACTTGATTTTTCTTTTATTATTATTCTAATGGTATTACAGGACAAAAATTACAAGGATATTCAAAACCCAAGATTATTTTCATGGCTATTGTGGTTTTATAAATTAACGTGGACCACTGCATCATCAATAGAGCTATGGCATCCATACCAGTTGTGAATACTGACTGTAGATTGGGCTTGTCACAATCAGTTTTCTCATCCCATGGCCTGCCGGGCTGAGTTAGTGTAGACATGGCCCACGGAGTACAAAGTCTTTCAGAATCTGATGTAAAACTAAAGAAACCCATGACAAAGAGATCTACAGTGCAAGTATTCTGAAATTATTGTTTGTTTTTCTACATTATTCCCCTTCTCACTTGTATTCTGTTTAGGGGCAAAGTATGATATAAAAAGGTAGCTAAGAATTAGCTTTCATAGTCCTTTCAATTACTATACTAAAAGTGATTAATTTATTATTACTTTAACCAACAAACCCCATGGGATGGGTTTCAATAAGGATGTGCTTAGTACCAAAATTCGATCTTTTAACACTACACCTTTAGTAAAATATTAAAAAAAAAATCCTGACAAAGAATTACTCTGATCTTTTTCCTTTAGACTATTAATACAAATTGATTCTGGTTTCCTGAACGAGAATTTTACTTGGTTTTAATTCATTTTTGATAGCATAAGAAAGAAAACAGCTCTTTCTAAATTATTCACCATGTTGTTTAATGAGTGAGCACCGCACAATGTGATGGCTCCTGAAAATCCATTAGTCTATTGTGAAATATATAATTATAGACTATTATGAAAATCAGAAATTTTTATTACACATATGCATTTGACAACTTGCAGTTAGTTTTAGACTCTAACATGTTTTACTTAATGGTGAGTGATTATGCATTATCATTTAATTATGGATAATTTCAAATACTCACCTATTTTTGTGTGAATCTAGAAATAAAATTAAGCATTTGTCAAGAAGCAAAAGAGTAAGCTTTCTCTGTTTTTGTCCAGTACCAAGAATTATTATGAAATAAATAGTAATAAAGTAGCTTTCCTTTGAGTAAATTGCTGAATATTTTTTTACCATATATATCCTGCTGTTATATTTATGAATGGTGCTGTTCTTTTATATGAGTTATTCATGAGTAATTTTTCACATAAAGAGGAATCAATAGTACAAAGAACTGTAGAAGCTGTTATGAGCTGCATTAATTAAATACCACTTTTTTCCTGAGTAGTTATTCTAAACACTTAGATTTCATCAATCTACCCTAATTAGAAGAATGTATTTGTATAATCAGGTTACAGAACAAATTATACTTTTTAATGTAACAGTACCTGACCATCCTTGAATAGTTCTTTTGTTATTATATAATGTTTGATGAACTCCCAAAGTTTTTCTACTTGGTGGTTTTGCTATATCTCATAGATAAATTTTCTATGTTTAGAAAAATTATATATAAATAGGAAAAACATGAAACTTATGAATCCATTTCTTCCTCCATATAACAAATGAAATTGCCATCAAAATACACGGCCTTACGGGATTTCCCTGGTGGCACAGTGGGTAAGAATCCGCCTGCCAATTCACGGCACACGGGTTTGATCCCTGGTCCGGGAAGATCCCACATGCTGCAGAGCAACTAAGCCCGTGTGCCACAAGTACTGAGCCCGCATGCTGCAACTACTGAAGCCCATGTGTCTAGAGCCCGTGCTCTTTAGCAAGAGAAGACACCACAGTGAGAAGCCCGTGCACTGCAACGAAGAGTAGCCCCCGCTCAACGCAATTAGAGAAAGCTGGTGCACAGCAATGAAGACCCAACACAGCCAAAAAAAAAAAAAGGCCTGAGAAATGCTCTTGATTATTTTCTCATTCTATAAATCCAGAGTGAATGGGATTAATGAGTTAATATTTCTAAAATCAGAATATCTTTATTGAGATTTGTAAGCAAGGGAAAGAAATTTAATATTCCTTGTGACATCTATCTTGGTATTTATGGTTTAATTTGCATTTTTGACAGGATATATTGCTTTAAAAAAAGCAAATCCACACATTATAAAATGTGTGGATTATAAAATGTAAGTAGAGTGATTGTAATTAAGTTTGAGCTGTGTAAATGTTTGCTGAAAGTAACTAACACCCTAAAGCAGATTTTTTTTTTTTGTAAAAGAGAGCTAGAATTATCTGCTGTGGCTGTCTTTGAAATATAAGTGGCCTACATAACTGTATTGCTTCTCTGTTTGTTTTGATGTAACCTTAACTAGAATGCTAGATGAGTGGCACATACTGAGTAACTTATTGTTGTAGGCAGAGTAATGGCCCCAGAGATGTCCATAACCTAATTCCTGGAACCTATGAATATGCTACTTTACAGGCAACAGGAATTCTGCAGATGTGATTAAGTTAAGGTAGTTTGAGATGAGATTTTCCTGGATTTTCGTGGTGGGCTCAGTGAAATCACAGGAGTCTTTATAAATGGAAGAGGAAGAAGGAAGCAGAAAAAGAGAGTCAGAGGGAGATGTGACTAGTGAAGAATGGTCAAGAGATGCATGTGGTTAGCTTTGTGGCCACCTAGGAGCCAAGAAACGTGGGTGATTTCTGGATGCTGGAAAATTCAAGAAAACAGATTCACCCTCATCCTCCAGAAAGGAATGCAGCCCTACCAACACCTTAAATTTAGCCGCATGGGACCCATGTTAGATTTCTAACCTACTCACATCTCTTTTCCTACGTGGTAAGATAAAATCATAAGATAATAAGTTGGTGTTGTTTTAAGCCACCAAGTTTATGGTAATTTGTTATAGTAGCAATAGAAAACTAACATCCATTAACCACAACTACAATATTCTGACAGCAACCTTTAGTAATAATAAAATAGGTGGTATTTATTACCTCTTATCATGTGCCTGCCACATAAGAATTTTGCAAAAATTATTTAATTTAAATCTCACAAAAAACTTATGAGGTTGGTAGTATCATTAGGTCCATTTTAGAGATATGAAAATTGAGGCTTCAGTTAAAATGTAAGTAAACAAGTACTGTATAAGATTCCCAGAAGTCTGACTTCAGTCATTTCTCTCTGTCCTTCCTGTCAGTTAGTGATGGGATAAACAGAGTCTTCTTTCTCTTCAATTCTGGTTATTGAAAATCTTTCCAAAAGATTTTCTAAGTTTAACACTCATTTAAATTTAGTCAACTATAATGAACACAATTTAATATTTTATAAGTGAGCATCTTACAGTACCTTAAGATTATAATTAAAATCACCAATTCTTAGTGGGTAGAAATGTAGATAGACAAATGTCAGGCCTTGGTTGATTCTATACTTAACTGTATCTCAAACCTCAAACAAATCAACATTTTCTTGTCCCTGCTGAATAAAACAATGTGTCACTTAAGTTTTACATTATATAGATTTCCATCATCCAATACTGGATATTTTGATTAAGGTAAAGATTTCCTTTTTTCATTCTTTACCTGAATCCATCCTGTTTGTTTTTATCCCATTATTAATTTGAAAAAGCTAATGTGTAACATATTTATCTGAGAACTATAAAGCCATATTGTATTTAACATGTATCAAGTATCCTGTATTCCTAGTAAACTTGTCTGCTTCTTTTACTTAACTCCTCCTATATTTTTCTTTACATTTTTAATTCTTCCAGATTTGCATTTTTACCTATTTGTCATTTGCCTTCTGAATCTGATTAATCAAATCTACTTACTTTTCCTAATAGGTTTTTTTTTCTTCTTCTTGGTTTATATTGTGTACAGTGTGGACAGAAATTATTTTTCTTGGACTTGTTTCTCATTTTCTCCACACTTTTTAACATGTTAATGTCATTCAACTCCTATTTTTCACTTAGATAATATCTGATGATGACAGCTGTTGCAGTATAAATTGTACACAAGGTAGTTTAAAATGCATTTTGTTGATGGCTCCTTGTGAACGAGGCAGGGTGTTAAAGCTTGTCCGTCTTCACTCAAATCTTCCTCCACAGAGCTTAAGCAGGTTACAGATTCCAGCCTCCTGACACAAGAAAAAACAAACAAGTAGCAAAAGAGTAAAACAACCAATTGCAAATGTCATCTCTTACAAGCTATGAAATAGTGCTAATAATTATTATCATGATTACTAAGGGTGGAGCCACAAGACCCACACTGCTTATTTTTGGTCACGTGCCCAGGGCTGAAAGGTACACAGAGGTATTTGGAACTCTGACATAATTCTTCCTTCGGCTTCCTACAACCACTGCAGGTTTATAAGACAAAAGGGAATTACAAAGGAGAAGCTCAGGCCAAAACCAAAGAAAAACACTTAGAAATATCCAGGATTTGGACCCCAAATTTCTCTTCGGAATTTCAGGCCCCCATGAATTAGTTAATTAGTTGTCCTCAAAGTGTGATCCCAGTCCTAGTAACATTAAAATCACCTGGGAGCTTGCTAAATGCAAAACCTCCAGTTCTGTCTCAGACTTACTGAATCAGAAACTCTGGGGAAGAAGCCCAGGAATTTGTGTGTTTTGTTTTTTGTTTTTGTTTTTTCAGTACGTGCACCTCTTACTGTTGTGGCCTCTCCCGTTGTTGCGGAGCTCAGCGGCCATGGCTCACGGGCCCAGCCGCTCCGCAGCATGTGGTATCTTCCCTGACCGGGGCACGAACCCATGTCCCCTGCATCGGCAGGTGGACTCTCAACCACTGCGCCACAAGGGAAGCCCAGGAATTTGTGTTTTAACAGTCTCTCCAGGTGATTCCGGTACACGTCGATGTCTGAAAACCTGTGGTGTAGATCCTAGAGGAGCCGAGAGGTCCTTTCTCAAGGACTAGGCTTGTTTAAGCAATTTTGATGATGCTTCCTTTTTTGTTGACTGTACCCCAGCTCTCTGTTATCCTTCAGAGAGTGGAGTGACTTTCCAGGGCAGAGAAGCAGCCACAGTGCAAGCAAAAAACAAACAAACAAAAACAAATTAAAAAAAAAAACACTAATAAGACCTCATAGGCCTAAACACTTATAACTTCTTTTCACTCTTAGAATTCTGTTCCCCAACACACAATGGGCCAGAAGAGTTCTCAAAGCTTGGCCAGTTGGACATATGATGTTGCTGTTTTATGACATGCACTAAAACATCAGAGAAATAAGTTAGAAATGCTGTCAATAAATTCAGGTTTCCACAGATGACAGGTCCCACTCCTAACAAAGTTACTGCCTTTGAGTGAACAAACAAACAAGAAAACAGTCACCCTCATTGTTGCCAATTTATCTTTTAAGGAGTACTTTTGTGGCTTTCCATGCAGAATGTACTATACAACCACAGCACACCCACCAAATCCCAAGGCCAGCTACTTGATGGCTGCACACAGCTGAAAATTTGAAACTGAATAATCCATGAGGTGTGGTGTTTACTAGGAACAAGTACTCTATTTCATTAACTAATTTAAATACCTTTATTATGACCCTTAAGAAGTTCTCTGGTTTGGAAAATTGCAATTTGATGACAATTCAAATATTCTAAATGCTATGATATGTTCAGTGCATATGATAAATTCCTTATTTCAAATTTAAATTGAGTTGTACAGCTTTCATTAATAAAACACTTGTTTCTCACTGCTACCACTAAATATTAAACATATTCTAAAATACTAGTGAAAAGAGTCAGTTTTTAGCTTTTCAGGGTTACTCATATGTCCCCATTTGTCTATGTTTAGGATTTCTGTGAACATTCCTCTTCAAGGTGGAAGGAAAAGGAATCCTTTAGCAGCATTTAGGATGTAATCCTTGTCTGTAGCTAAAATAAAATATGTATCTTTACTTGGTAAAGTTCTGTGGAGGACTTTTTCAGATTTTTAAGGGTAATATTAGTTGAGAGGCACTCCCTTTTTGCTTAAAGTATTTCAGTAGCTTCCTACTTGATCGCCCTTTTCCCAGTTTTTTTTTTCCTTTTAATCCACCTTACTACTAAATAAATTTTTCTAAAACTTTTAAAAACTTACTTTCATTAAGCCCTTCATAGTTTTTCATTACCTGTGGGCTAAGTCATTTTTACTTCATCTCTTATTCTATTGTTACATCTAGATTTTGGAAAACTCATGAGCATGAGTATGCATGCTCATGACATATCTGGTCCTGTACCAGGAAGTATACAAAGCCACAGTATCACCATGGTGAATCTTCTCTTGGAGTGTCATTTTTACTCAATAATAAGTAGTTTAAATAATAATATTTAATTCATGTTCACTTAAAATAAATCGTGTATTTTATGCTTGTACAGTACTACTTTGAGCTCTGTTTTAATTCTTCTGTGAAAATGTTTGAGATGATTTGCACTGTACAAACTTTCCATTCCATCCAGCCATGCAGAAATTGGCATTATCTCCCCTTAAGGTTGTCTAGATTCTGGTTCTCTAGGTGGACTCCGCTCACCAGTGACAGTCTCTGATTCTCCTTTTCATCAGGAGGATTCACCATACAGTGCTACCCAAGAGTAGGTGATTTACCTAGAAACTTACAGATTCCTTCAACTCCTCTAAGTAGACAGATTTACTTAACTTGCTCAGATCACCTTGATTTGTCCATTTTGTACAAGCTATTGAGCAAATAGCTGACATTGTAAGGATGTCAGGTTATACTTCCTAATTACTAAGATTCCTCCTCTTGATCATTACTGGAATGGGTTCCTAAACAAAATAGAAGTTTTAGAAAATATATTTCGTAAAACATGTAAGATGATGTTGAATGTGACTTTTTTGTGGGGGGGAGAAAGTGGGAGACTCATAATTCTGAGTGAAGTCCCAAACTAATGACAAAGAGATAAGTATATCCATATTCTACAGAAAGCACAAGATTGCTGCCATGTATTTCTTCCAGGGCTGATTAAGGGGCAAACAAAACTTTCTGAGAACCTCACTCACCATGCCATTTGGCCTACAACAAGAAGACAAAACTAGAGAAACATTGGTTAAAGAAGAAGGATACGTTAGAGTAGTGAGTCCTTGATCTGGGAGGAGAGTGCTGGGGTGGTCTGATAGCCTCCCAACCCTAAGGTTTTTAAGAAGCTAAAAAATTCAACATTATGGAGGTAAATTTTACATGTATACAATAAAATGCACCACTTAAAATGTATACATAGTTTGATAAGTTTTGATAAATATAATTACTACCCATGTAATCACAACCACAATCAACATGTAGAACATTTCTATCACCAGGAAGTTCCTTTGTGCACTCCACTGTAGGTCCTAGGCAACCACTGATTTGCTTTCTGTCAATTTAGATTAGTTTTCTCTTTTCAAGAACTTCATATAAATGAAGTCAAATAGCATGTGCTTTTTTTGTTCTGTCTTCTTTTGCTCAGCATAATGTTTCTCAGCTTCATCAGTGTTGCCTGTATCAGTGTATTCATTCCTTTCCATTGCTGAGCAGTATTTCATTGTATAAATATGTTACAATTTAATTATTTACCTATTGGTGGATATTTACATTTCCAGTTTGGGGCTACTATGAATAAAGTTGTCATAGACATTCATATGAGTCTTTGTGTGAACAGTAATTTCATGGGTCTGTTTAAATGGACTAGAATAGCAACACTGTATGTTAGGTGTATGGGTAATTTTATAAGAAGCTGTCACAGTGTTTGCCAAAATGCCATTATATATTCCCACCAGCAGTATATGAAAGTTCCAGTTGTTCCACATTCTTAGCAACATTTGATGTCATTAATATATATTTTTTCATTTGTCTTTCTGTCTGCTGTTTTGATTGGGTGATTTCCATTATTCTATCCTCCAGATCACTTATTCATTTTCCTGCATTTATTTTCTGCTATTTATTGCATTTAGCTTCATTTTCATCTTGGCAATTGAGTTCTCTAACTTTGGTTGGCCCCTCATAGTTTGTAGTTCCTTGTCACAGTGATCTGCATTTCTATCAACAGCCTTCTGAATTCCTTCAGCATTGTTATTACCTGCTTTTCGAACATGCAGTAGACTGGAGAGGTTTATTTCATTGTTTTTTCTTTCAGGGAAATTCTCTTGTTCTTTTAATTGGGAGTGGTTCCCATGCTTCTTCATTTTACTTATATTTATGTGACTCTATGAATTTAGGAGAAACAGTTATCCATTGTGGTTTTTTTTTAAATAGTTATAGACATTGTGACATTTTATTCCTAAAGACTTCAGCATGTATCATCTAAAAACGAGCATTCTCTAATATAGATACAATAGAGTTATAACACTTGGGAAATTTTAAATTGATACAATTCCGTGATCTGATACTATATTTAATATTATTACCTAATATGAGTCCCTATTCAAATATCCCCAGTTATTTCAATAATGTCTTTCATTGTATTTTTAATCATCCAAGAGCCAATGAAGGATTACACATTGTATTTAACTACCTCTTTTGTGTCGTTTAATCAAGAGCAGTTCTCCAGTCATTTTCAGTCTTTCATGACATTGACATTTTTGAAGTCTTGGCCAGTTATTTAGTAGAACATTTTCAATTGAATTTATCTGATGTTTTCTCAAGATTAGACTCAGGTCATGCATTTTTTGGCAGGAATATCACAGAAATGAAGTTGAATCCTCCTTAGTGTGTCATATCAAGAGGTGCCTGAGGTTGGTTTGTCCCATTCCACTGTGGTTTTGATGGGCTGTTTTTATGTGGGAGCATCCCTGTGTGCTCTGCATGAGTCTAGTATTTTTGGTGCGAGGGCTGTTTTTGGTATGGATGGCTGCTACATCTTTCCTCAGGGTGTGCTGGCCATTATCCCCTTGATAGTGTGTGTAAGTGGTGTTGAGGTGACCAGAGCCTGCACTGGATGTTGAATGGGGCCTCCTCTTTGCTCTGGGGTTGTCACAGCCCTGTCTGGTGCAGGTCTTCCCCCACAGTTAATGTAGTAGAAGCCTCCAGATCTGGTTCTAAGCTGTGGTCATCAATCTTTTAAATTTCATTATCTCAGTGATTTTTAATTTGCATTTCCCTGGTGAGTAATGATGTTGAGTACTTTTTCAGGCTCTTATTGTTCTTTCGCATATTTTCATGTGAGCACCTGCTAAAATCTTTTGTCCATTTTTTTTTTTTTTTTTTTTTTGCGGTATGCGGGCCTCTCACTGTTGTGGCCTCCCCCGTTGCGGAGCACAGGCTCCGGACGCGCAGGCTCCGGACGCGCAGGCTCAGCGGCCATGGCTCATGGGCCCAGCCGCTCCGCGGCATATGGGATCCTCCCAGACCGGGGCACGAACCCGTATCCCCTGCATCGGCAGGCGGACTCTCAACCACTTGCGCCACCAGGGAGGCCCCATTTTTAAATTAGATAGTTCGTCTTATTATTTTGAATTGTAAGAGTTCTTTAAATATCTAGATACAAGTTCTTTGTCAGATATGTGTATATATATGGTGTGTGTGTGTGTGCGTATCAGCTTGTAAATTCCTATAGAACTGTTGGTATTTTAACTGGGAAAATTGACATCTTAACAATATTGAGTCTTAACTATACTGATACATTAAATTGGTATGTCTTTCCATTTATTTAGTCTTTTAAGATATCTCTCAGCAATGTTCTGTAGTTTTCAATACATAGGTTTTGGACATGTAGAAAATGATCTGTAAATACTTCATTTTTTGGATGCTATTGGAAGTTGTATCATTAAAAAATCTTATTTTCTAGTGTATAAAATAATAGTTGATTCTTATATTTTAGTCGTATATACTGAGACCTTAGTAAATGCACTTAGGTCAAGTACTTGTTTTGTAGGTTTTTTTTTTTCTGTATACACAGTCCTGGTTCCTGAGAATAGTGACAGTTTAATTTTTTTCCTTTCAATTCTATATGCTTTATTTTTTTCTCTTCTTGCATAATTATAGTTGCTAGAACCTTCAGTAGAATATTTATTAGAGTGCTGAGAGCAGACTTCCTTTCTCTCCAGCTTTATTGGCATATAACATTGGAACATTATATAATTTATATATATAACTGACATATAACATTGTAAGTTTAACACCCATTGATTTGATACACTTATATATTGCAAAATGATTACCACCATAGTATTAGCTAATACCTCTATCATGTCACGTAATTACCATTTCTTTTCTGTGGTGAAAACATATAAAATCTACTCTCAGCAACTTTCAACTTTCAAGTATACAGTATTATTAATTATAATTGCCCTGCCATACATTAGATCCCCAGAACTTATTCATCTTATGACTGGAAGTTTGTACCCTTTAGCCAAGCAGTTTCACTTGCCTTACTCCCAAACTTAGCAGGGGAAACAGTCTTTCACTATTAAATATGGCATGAACTGCAGATTTTTCATAGATGCCTTTGGTCAGATTGAATTTTCCTTCATTCTTAATTTGCTAATAAACTTATATAAGTGGTTGTCCAGTATAATCACATACATCTATTGAGATAATCATGTTTTCTCCCTTTATTCTGTTAAGATAGGGAATAACATTAGTTTTCAATTGTTAAAGCACCCTCAAATTCCTGGGATAAATGCCCCTTGGTCATAATATATATATTTTTTACATATATTGTGGGTTCAATGTGATACTTTGTTAAGGATTTTTGCATTTGTGTTCATGAGGGATAGTGACTTTGTAGGTTTCTTTTCTTGTAATGCTCTTATCTAGTTTTGGCACTGGAGTACTTCTGACTCAATGGGATGATTTGGGAAGTGTATCATCCTTCTCTATTTTCTAAAATAATTTGTGTAGGATTGGCTTTTTTTTTTGGTATAAATGTTTTATAGACTGCAACAATGAAATTATCCTGAAGTTTCCCTGTGGAGAGATTTTAATTAGCCTTTCAAATTCTTGATATATGGCTATTTATACTTACTATATCTTATTTCAATTTTGGTAATTTATATCTTTCAAGGACTTAATTTTGTTTAAACTGGCATAAAGATGTTCAGATTATCCTTTTAATTTCTGTAGGATCTGTATTGATATGCCCTCTTGTATTCCTGCTATACGTCATTTATGCTTTCTTTTTTCTTGATTAATCTAGGTAGAGGTTTATCAATTTAAATGGTTTTTCTAAAGAATCACCTTTCATTTCATTAATTTTTCCTTGTTTTTTCTTTTATTGATTTATTTGATTTATATTTCCTTAATTTGCTCTTCTTTTGCAAGCTTTTTAAGAATGATGCTTAGATAATTTATTTTAGATCTTTATTTGAATATAAATGTTTAAAGCTATAAACTTCCCTCTAAGTACTGCTTTATTTCTATCTCACAATTTTTTTTACATGTTTTCTTTCATCATCATTTGTTCAAAATATTTTCTAGTATCTTTTATGACTTCTTTGATCTGTGGGTAACCTAGGAGAGTGTTGTTAATATTCAAAATATTTGGCAATATTCTATGAAACTCAAAAACAAAATTAAGGTTTCTAACATAATTATGTTGTAGTTAGAGAATCTAATCTGTTTGAATGCAATCTTTCTATATTTACTGAGACTGCTTTTAGGGCCCAACAGATGATCTATCTATTTTGGTAAGTATTCCATTTGTACTTGAAATATAATTGGAAAGTGCTGTTCTATGAATGCCAATTAAATCAGGTTAGTTGATAGTGTGATTCAGTTCTTCTTTGTACTTAATTATTTTTTAAATTATGATTTCTAATAATTCCTGAGCAAAGAGTGTTGAAGTCACCATTCAAAAATGGATAAGCATATTTATATTAGTATGTCTTTTAATGAATTGCCCCTCTTATTACTAAGAAGTTTCCTTTTCTATTCCTGGTAAATTACTTGTCCTGAAATCTACTTTGTCTAATACTAATATAACCACTCCCAGCTTCCTTTGATTAGCATTTTTGTAGTTCTCTTTGTTCATCCTTTTACTTTTAGTCTATATATATCTTTATATTTAAAGAGCATTTCTATAGACTGATGTATATTTTGGTTTTGATTTTGATTCAGTCTAATACTTTCTACTTTGATTATTGTGTTTGGTTCATGTATATTTAATGTAAAATTTTATGTAGTTGAGTTTAAGTGCCAAATAATATTCATTTTCTATTTGTACCATTTTTGCTGTGGTTGTTCCTTTGTCCCTTGGTTCTTGCCTTCTCTTGGATTATTTTTTGTCTTTCATTTTATATGCATTACTGAAGTATATGTTATAGCTCTTTGTTTATTTTTTATTGGTGGTTGTAGAGTTAACAATAAGCTCCTTTATCCTGTCAGAGTCACCCTCAAAATAATATGATACCCCTTCAGAAATAGTATCAGGACCTTAGAAAGTTTGCCCCTAATTCCTCTTCCATCCTTTATGCTGTTGTTGTAATACATTTTATTTCTACCTATGTAATATTTCTGTAATGTTATTATTGCTTCATCATGTCATCTTTTAAAGAAATTTTAAAATGTGGATTTCATTTATATTTACACACATAATTACCATTTCAGAAGCTCTTGATGCTTCATGAAGATCGAAGTTGTCATTTGGTATCATTTTTCTTCTGCCTGAAGAACTTTCTGTATCATTTCTTGTAGTGCCTATTTGCTGGTAGCACATTTTATTTTCAGCTTTTTTTGGTCTGAAAAAGACATTTTTTATCTTCCTTTTTTTTCTGAGTATAAAATTCTACAGTAACATTGTTTTTAGCACTCTAAAGAAATTATATTTCTTATGGATAGCATTGTTTTTGAACAAGGCTCTGATCATTGTCTTTTTCATATATATTTAATTAAGTCCTTTTTTTCTATGATCACTTTTAAGATTTTCTTTTTTTGAATATGCATGCCTTTGTGTGGCTACTTCATACTTTACTTTCTTCTTGCTTTTGAGTCATTGACTTTCCCAGATCTATGGGTTTATAGTTTTCATCAAATATGGAAAATCTTTGGACATTATCTCTTTATATAATTTTTTCTGCTGATTCCACCTTTTGTCATTTAAATTACACATCTGTCAGACTACTTTAAATTGTCCCATAAGTCACTGTGGCTTTGTTCATTTTTTCTTTTAGTCACTTTCTCTCTGTGTTTCAGTTTGAATATTCTTTATTGCTATGTCTTCACAATTACTGATTTTTTCCATCAGTGTATAATCTCCTATTTTGGCTATCCAGTGAATTTTATATATATATCTAGTATATTCTTTACACCTAGTTTAGCCTTCCTTGTAAGGTGCAAATCTTCTGAAGTCTCTCTTATCTGCTCTGATGATTGGATCAAATCTCTCCATTATGGCTGATTGGTACTTGAATACCTTCTAGTCCAGTTTGATCTCTGGGAATTATTCATCTTAGAGCTCTCCATTAGCTCTTTGCTTGGTCTTTGGAATTTCATCCTATGCCTGATAGCTTAGTATTCAAAAACAGACTAGAAAAACCACCTTAGAGGTTTCTGGAGTTCTTTCTCTGTATTCTCACTCCTCTCTGTATTCTTCCTGAAAAACTGCAGCTGCCTCAGCAAACCCAAGCCCTGATTTCTGCCTGAGCTCAATGAAACCCCCAAACTGTGCCTAGGCTCCCCTTCCATGTGCTGCAGTCCACAATGTTCCTCCAGGCCAAAAGTCAGGGAGATTGAAGGATACCTCATTTGTGTTTATCCTCTTAGAGATCACGGTGTTCAACTCCTAAAAACTTTGATTTCATTTTTTTTTTTTTAACCAGAGTTCTGGTTGTTTACAAAGTTCAAGCAAGACCAAATTACTTAGTTTAATATGGTAGAAGTCTCAGAAAAGGACACACAGTAACAAGTCAAGAGGCTTCTTTTAAAGTTTCAAAGTGACAACATTGCTACATGAAGGGGGAGCTTTCAAAAGATGTTTGGCAAAAAAGAAAACTAGAAAAAAAGTCATTTTATATTTGCATCTCTCTAAGTTCAGACTGCTCAGTACACTAGGACTTTAGGTGAAAATGCTTTAAAGATTTGGGGGTGGGGGATGCATTTTCTAAACAAGGGAAAACAATTTGAGCTGAAATAAAAGTAGAAAGGACACATGTTTTTCAAGTTCAGGGGAGACTGACATGCAGAATCCTGGTTTGTATCAGAGGAATCAGCAACTTCATGTTCTGATTTAACTCCCTGATAAATTGGATGTGGTTTGTTTCAATATTTACATCACTTCTGTCAAGTTTCATAATATCAGCTTGGATATCTGATCACATTTTGATGCTCTTTTAACCTCTCTTTATACTTTGAAAAACACAAGAGTTACTATTTCTGGGGATTGGTGGTGGGATCAATAAAACCACTGAGAAATTTAGAATATTGCTTTTCTGTGGATCATTTCTACAGGGGCAAAAGATCAATCACAATCAAAAATTTTCTCACCACATTTCTCTATAAGCAGAATATGCTGAATTGGAATAAATCTTGTGATAATTTAACTTGGACATTCTCTGTTTCTGGCCTCTGAACTATTTTCTTTTTTTTTTTTTAACATCTTTATTGGAGTATAATTGCTTTACAATGGTGTGTTAGTTTCTCTTTTATAACAAAGTGAATCAGTTATATATATACATATATCCCATATCTCTTCCCTCTTGCGTCTCCCTCCCTCCCAGCCCCCCTATCCCACCCCTCTAGGTGGTCACAAAGCACTGAGCTGATCTCCGTGTGCTATGCGGCTGCTTCCCACTAGCTACCTATTTTACGTTTGGTAGTGTATATATGTCCATGCCACTATCTCACTTTGTCCCAGATTACCCTTCCCCCTCCCCATATCCTCAAGTCCATTCTCTAGTAGGTCTGCATCTTTATTCATATCTTGCCCCTAGGTTCTTCATGACTTTTTTTTTTTTTAGATTCCATATATATGTTAGCATACAGTATTTGTTTTTCTCTTTCTGACTTACTTCACTCTGTATGACAGACTCCAAGTCCATCCACCTCACTACAAATAACTCAGTTTCTTTTCTTTTTATGGCTGAGTAATATTCCATTGTATATATGTGCCACATCTTCCTTATCCATTCATCTGTTGATGGACACTTAGGTTGCTTCCATGTCCTGACTATTGTAAATAGAGCTACAATGAACATTGTGGTACATGACTTTTTTTTTGAATTATGGTTTCCTCAGGGTATATGCCCAGTAGTGGGATTGCTGGGCTGTATGGTAGTTCTATTTTTAGTTTTTTTAACGAACCTCCATACTGTTCTCCATAGTGGCTGTATCAATTTACATTCCCACCAACAGTGCAAGAGGGTCCCCTTTTCTCCACACCCTCTCCAACATTTATTTTTTGTACATTTTTTGATGATGGCCATTCTGAAAGGTGTGAGACGCTATCTCTTTGTAGTTTTGATTTGCATTTCTCTAATAATTAATGATGTTGAGCATTCTTTCATGTGTTTGTTGGCAATCTGGATATCTTCTTTGGAGAAATGTCTATTTAGATCTTTGGCCCATTTTTGGATTGTGTTGTTTGTATTTCTGATATTGAGCTGCATGAGCGGCTTGTAAATTTTTGAGATTAATCCTTTGTCAGTTGCTTCATCTGCAAATATTTTCTCCCCTTCTGAGGGTTGTCTTTTCATCTTATTTATGGTTTCCTTTGCTCGCAAAAGCTAAGTTTCATTAGGTCCCATTTGTTTATTTTTGTTTTTATTTCCATTTCTCTAGGAGGTGAGTCAAAAAGGATCTTGCTGTGATTTATGTCATAGAGTGTTCTGCCTGTGTTTTCCACTAAGAGTTTGATAGTGTCTGGCCTTAAATTTAGGCCTTTAATCCATTTAGAGTTTATTTTTGTGTATGGTGTTAGGGAGTGTTCTAATTTCATTCTTTTACATGTAGCTGTCCAGTTTTCCCAGCACCACTTATTGAAGAGGCTGTCTTTTCTCCATTGTATATTCTTGCCTCCTTTATCAAAGATAAGGTGACCATCTGTGCATGGGTTTATCTCTAGGCTTTCTATCCTGTTCCATTGATATATATTTCCATTTTTGTGACAGTACCATACTGTCCTGTTACTGTAGCTTTGTAGTATAGTCTGAAGTCAGTGAGCCTGATTCCTCCATCTCCTTCTCAATATTGCAATATTGCTCAATATTGTTTTTCCTTCTCAATATTGCTTTGGCTTTTTGGGGTCTTTTGTGTTTCCATACAAATTGTGAAATTTTTTGTTCTACTTCTGTGAAAAATGCTGCTGGTAGTTTGATAGGGATTGCATTGAATCTGTTGATTGCTTTGGGTAGTAGAGTCATTTTCACACTGTTGATTCTTCCAATCCAAGAACATGGTATACCTCTCCATCTATTTGTATCATCTTTAATATCTTTCATCAGTGTCTTATAATTTTCTGCATACAGGTCTTTTGTCTCCTTAGGTAGGTTTATTCCTAGGTATTTTATTCTTTTTGTTGCAGTGGTAAATGGGAGTGTTTTCTTAATTTCACTTTCAGATTTTTCTTTATTAGTGTATAGGAATGAAAGAGATTTCTGTGCATTAATTCTGTATTCTGCTACTCTACCAAATTCATTGATTAGCTCTAGTAGTTTTCTGGTAGCATCTTTAGGATTCTCTATGTATAGTATCATGTCATCTGCAAACAGTGACAGCTTTACTTCTTCCTTTCCAATTTGGATTCCTTTTTCTTCTCTGATTGCTGTGGCTAAAACTTCCAAAACTCTGTAGAATAATAGTGGTGAGAGTGGGCAACATTGTCTTTTTCCTGATCTTAGTGGAAATGGTTTCATTTTTTCACCATTGAGAATGATGTTAGCTGTGGGTGTGTCATATATGGCCTTTATTATGTTGAGGAAAGTTCCCTCTATGCCTACTTTCTGGAGGGTTTTTATCATAAACGGGTGCTGAATTCTGTCAAGCTTTCTCTGCATCTATTGAGATGATCCTATGGTTTTTCTCCTTCAGTTTGTTAATATGGTGTATCACATTGATTGATTTGCATATATTGAAGAATCCTTGCATTCCTGGGATAAACCCCACTTGATCATGGTGTATGATCCTTTTAATGTGCTGTTGGATTCTGTTTGCTAGTATTTTGTTGAGGATTTTTGCATCTATGTTCATCAGTGATATTGGCCTGTAGTTTCCTTTCTTTGTGACATCTTTGTCTGGTTTTGGTATAGGGTGATGGTGGCCTCGTAGAATGAGTTTGGGAGTGTTCCTCCCTTTGCTATATTTTGGAAGAGTTTGAGAAGGATAGGTGTTAGCTCTTCTCTAAATGTTTGATAGAATTCACCTGTGAAGGCATCTGGTCCTGGGCTTTTGTTTGTTGGAAGATTTTTAATCACAGTTTCAATTTCATTGCTTGTGATTGGTCTGTTCATATTTTCTATTTCTTCCTGGTTCAGTCTCAGAAGGTTGTGCTTTTCTAAGAATTTGTCCATTTCTTCGAGGTTGTCCATTTTATTGGCATATAGTTGCTTGCAGTAATCTCTCATGGTCCTTTGTATTTCTGCAGTGTCAGTTGTTACTTCTCCCTTTTCATTTCTAATTCTATTGATTTGAGTCTTCTCCCTTTTTTTCTTGATGAGTCTGGCTAATGGTTTATCAATTTTTTAAATCTTCTCAAAGAAACAGCTTTTAGCTTTATTGATCTTTGCTATCATTCCCTTCATTTCTTTTTCATTTATTTCTGATCTGATCTTTATGATTTCTTTCCTTCTGCTAACTTTGGGATGTTTTTGTTCTTCTTTCTCTAATTGCTTTAGGTGTAAGGTTAGGTTGTTTATTTCAGATGTTTCTTGTTTCTTAAGGTTGGTTTGTGTTGCTATAAACTTCCCTCTTAGAACTGCTTTTGCTGCATCCCATAGATTTTGGGTCATCGTGTGTTCATTGTCATTTGTTTCTAGGTATATTTTGATTTCCCCTTTCATTTCTTCAGTGATCTCTTGGTTATTAAGTAGTGTGTTGTTTAGCCTCCATGTGTTTGCATTTTTTCCAGATTTTTTCCTGTAATTGATATCTAGTCTCATAGTGTTGTGGTCAGAAAAGATACTTGATACGATTTCAATTTTCTTAAATTTACCAAGGCTTGATTTGTGACCCAAGATATGGTCTATCCTGGAGAATGTTCCATGAGCACTTGAGAAGAATGTGTATTCTCTTTTTTTGGGTGGAATATCATATAAATATCAATTAATCCATCTTGTTTAATGTATCACTGAAAGCTTGTGTTTCCTTATTTATTTTCATTTTGGATGATCTGTCCATTGGTGAAAGTGGGGTGCTAAAGTCCACTACTATGATTGTGTTAATGTCGATTTCCCCTTTTATGGCTGTTAGTATTTGCCTTATATATTGAGATGCTCCTATGTTGGGTGCATCAATATTTACAATTGTTATATCTTCTTCTTGGATTGCAACCTTGATTATTATGTAGTGTCCTTGTTTGTCTCTTGTAATAGTCTTTATTTTGAAGTCTATTTTGTCTGATATGAGAATTGGTACTCCATCTTTCTTTTGATTTTCATTTGCATGGAATATCTTTTTCCATCCCCTCACTTTCAGTCTGTATGTGTCCCTAGGTCTGAAGTGGGTCTGTTGTAGACAGCAAATATACGGGTCTTGTTTTTGTATCCATTCATCCAATCTATGTCTTTTGGTTGGAGTATTTAATGCATTTACATTTAAGGTAATTATCGATATGCATGTTCCTATTACCATTTTCTTAATTGTTTTGAGTTTGTTATTGTAGGTCTTTTCCTTCTCTTCTGTTTCCTGCCTAGAGAAGGTCCTTTAGCATTTGTTGTAAAGCTGGTTTGTTGGTGATGAATTCTCTTAGCTTTTGCTTGTCTGTAAAGATTTTAATTTCTCCATCAAATCTGAATGAGATCCTAGCTGGGTAGAGTAATCATGGTTGTATATTTTTCTCCTTCATCACTTTAAATATGTCCTGCCACTCCCTTCTGGCTTACAGAGTTTCTGCTGAAAGATCAGCTGTTAACCTTATGGGAATTCCTTTGTGTGTTTTTTGTTGTTTTTCCCTTGGTGCTTTTAATATTTTTCTTTGTATTTTATTTTTGATAATTTGATTAATATGTATCTTGGCATGTTTCTCCTTGGATTTATCCTGTATGGGAATCTCTGTGCTTCCTGGACTTGATTAACAATTTCCTTTCCGATATTGGGGAAGTTTTCAACTATAATTTCTTCAAATATTTTCTCAGTCCCTTTCTTTTTCTCTTCTTCTTCTGGGACCCCTATAATTCGAATATTGGTGCATTTAATGTTGTCCCAGAGGTCTCTTTGACTGTCCTCAATTCTTTTCTTTTTTTTTTCTCTTTATTCTTCTCTGCAGTAGTGATTTCCACTATTTTATCTTCCAGGTCACTTATCCGTTCTTCTGCCTCAGTTATTCTGCTATTGATCCCTTCTACAGAATTTTTAATTTCATTTATTGTGTTGTTCATCACTGTTTGTTTGCTCTTTAGTTCTTCTGTGTCCTTGTTAAACATTTCTTTTATTTTCTCCATTCTATTTCCAAGATTTTGGATCATCTCTACTATCATTCTGAATTCTTTTTCAGGTAGACTGCCTGTTTCCTCTTCATTTTTTAGGTCTGTTGGTTATTTGCCTTCCTCCTTCATCTGCTGTGTGTTTCTCTGTCTTCTCATTTTGCTTAACTTACTGTGTTTGGGGTCTCCTTTTTGCAGGCTGCAGGTTCGTAGTTCCCATTGTTTTTGGTGTCTGTCTCCTGTGGCTAAGGTTGGTTCAGTGGGTTGTGTAGGCTTCCTGGTGGAGGGGACTGGTGCCTGTGTTCTGTTGGATGAGGCTGGATATTGTCTTTTTGTTGGGCATGTCCACGTCTGGTGGTATGTGTTGGGGTGTCTGTGGCCTTATTATGATTTGAGGCAGCCTCTGTGCTAATGGATGGGGTTTTCTTCCTGTCTTGCTAGTTGTTTGGCATAGGGTGTCCAGCACTGTAGCTTGCTGATTGTTGAGTGGAGCTGGGTCTTTGCATTGAGATGGAGATCTGTGGGAGATTTTCATCGTCTGATATTACGTGGAGCTGGGAGGTCTCTTGTGGACCAGTGTCCTGAACTTGGCTCTCCCATCTCAGAGGTACAGCCCTGACACCTGGCTGGGGCACCAAGAGCCTGTCATCCACACAGCAGCCCTTAAAAGACCCACGGCAGGTGCATGCCCATGAGCATCTTCCCGCCTCTCTTGGCATCCACAGGAGCCGCATCCTCTGAACTCTTTTCTATGAGACCTTTCTCCTCCTCTTTACCTATGTTAATTACCATCTAGGGCACAGCTAAAGTTCTATTTCATCTACTAAGTCTTTCCTGACCACTTCGGTGCACATTGATCTCTCAGCCCTTGAATTCCTAAACCATTTTATGACTTGCATATAATTGATTAATTAACTGTTACATATAATTTAATTTATGCAGTGTTCTTTTTCATATCTTCACTTGAATGAAGGTAATTACTATTTACTTATTTTGCTCATTCATTCAAGTGTTTATTAGATATCTACTCTGGGTCTGGCATTTTGCCAGGAGATGATATTCATTTGTGAAATGAAAAGTTGATGGTCCCCACTCTGAAGCAGCTTGGAATGGCAGAAGAAATGTGCATCAAGCAAAATGTATGCAAGTATTAATAATAAATTGTGATAAACTCCCTGATAGAAAGGAACCGGGGATCTGTTAAAGAAGAATATTAGGTGAGACCTAATTAACTTTGAGTGGTTAGGGAAAGTCTCTCTATGGAAAGAATATTTTGGCTGAGATATGAGGAATGAAAAATAGTTATCTAGGCAAAGAATATGGGGAAGAACCTTGTAAGCTTTAGACATGACATGGTATAAACTCATTTTTTGGGGAAGAGCTTGACACAGTGAAGAAAGTGGAAGACAGATTGTGGCTAGAGCACAGCTGACCTTAGTAAGGGATGGGTTTGGAAAGGAAGGCAGAGTTCTGATCTGCAGGGCCTTGTAGCCACATTATGAGTTAATTGTATTCTCATATCTATGGAAGTTCCTTAATCATTATATTCTGAATGGAAATGAATGCAGGAGGCAGAACATTACTTAAAAAGGGGAATGATCTAAATCCTCAAGAGTATAAGGTAAAGGCAAATGTGTCTAGAAAAGTAGTGCTCAAACTTTAGTGTTAATCAGAATAATCTGTGCTTACTAAAAATGTAGATTTCTGGCCCTCAACTTCAGAGATTCTGAGTCAGGTTTTCTGTATTTTGTAAGTACCCAAGTGAATCTTTCTGGTATAAGTAGCTGTGACTCCATTCTGTGAAATATAGGTATAAGCAGTTAATCTTTTCTTTAAAAAAAATGTTATGGTAGGAATGAACACAAGTGACTCCTCAATGGAATAAAAGGTGTAGGGTAGGTCTTTACCTATAAGAATTTGTTGTGCAATGGAATGTGGATATTAAAATCCTGAAATATTGAAAGTGCAGCTATTAAACTCAAAGTTGCAAAAGTCCCAACTTAATTTCTCAATATCAAGGAATTTCTCAGTATCAAGGGATAGGTGGTAACATGTGTTCCTTTGAAGACAGTAACTATGCCTGATAGAACTTTTCATCCTGCACAGTATCTGCCTTAGTTTTGGTGATTTACAAACATTGAATGCATGAATGAATGAATTAATGAGTATTTTCCTGATACTTTTTGCTTGGGGAAGAGATAAGGTACTGATAGATCTAATAAATGATGTACTGCTACTTGGAATAATTTGAATAAAATAATGTCTGGAAGAGAGCAATGATTAACTGAAAGAAAATGACCTTCAGTCTATATCCTCATAACACTTCATAAATGTTTCCTTTATCTACATCTATAAAATAACCATAATATAGTATAATATATCTTATTTCTTCTACTTGGACTGTGAGCTCCTCCAGAGTAGGAGCTGTGCTTTATTTATCTTTATTACATATAGAGTTATCCATTGTGTCTTCTTTGGTTGGTGCTAAAAGGGTTTATCTTGAATTGAGTTATTAATGAAGATATTGCAAATATTTTGGCACCTGGATTGGGGTAATTTTTGAAATAAAAAACTTTCTTAATACTTCTTAATTCTTACATTTGCACTCTTTTTCCTCCTCCCAACCTACAGTGGGATCCAAGGGCACAGAAGTTGACTACACAAGCACCATTGATGGGGAACAGCAGTGCTCCCCAAATCTAGAGTTTGGGTTAGGCACAGATGCTAGGATGCCCCATTTGAGTGACCCTGAGACTCATTTAGTATTTCAGATGAACTCAAGTTAAATATATGTTGATTTCTTGACAACTTGGTGCCAGTAGCAATAGGATAAGCCATTATTAGATGGAGACAACCTTCTTAGTTTGTGGATTGAAGAGCTGGGGAAAACACATTAGTTGGTAAAGAATGATCTCAGAACCGAGAGCTGGGTGGTCCAAAGCAACAGTGTTTGGAGTGATTTGGGATTTGGCTCATCTGAACCCAGAGCTCTAATCTGGATGATGGCAATGGAAATATAGTGAGAGATACATGGTGGTGTCCAATTTGTAACCCCGGCAGGTGCCATTTGTCCAATAGAGATTGCTCCACATATGAATATTGGAGATTGAACCACATTGGAAGGCATGGGTAATAGAATCTTGCTCAAGTGAAAATGGTTTGTTAGGAGGGAGGCCATAAGATCTGGTTTGTTTGTGGAAAACCAGGAAACTAGGCAACTTGAGGTAGAAATTATGCCCAATCAGTGTCTAGCAAAAAACTTCTGGTTAATCTTGCTTCCCTGATGTATTGATATGAGGGTCACTTTGTGTATGTAGAACGCAACAGAATGTGCATAAACATTTCACTTCAACTGCACTCGTTTTGATCATATTATAAGGCTGACCTCACCCTTCTTTTTTTCCTTTTTTTTTTATAAATTATTTATTTGGGGCTGTGTTAGGTCTTTGTTGCTGTGCTTGAGCTTTCTTTAGCTGCGATGAGTGGGGGCTACTCTTTGTTGCAGTGCGTGGGTTTCTCATTGTGGTGGCTTCTCTTGTTGTGGAGCACGGGCTCTAGGTGCGTGGGCTTCAGTAGTTGTGGCATGTGGGCTCAGTAGTTGTGGCTCATGGGCTCTAGAGCTCAGTCAGGCTCAGTAGTTGTGGTGCAGGGGCTTAGTTGCTCCGTGGCATGTGGAATCTTCCCAGACCAGGGCTCAAACCCATGTCCCCTGAATTGGCAGGCAGATTCTTAACCACTGCACCACCAGGGAAGCCCTGACCTCACCCATTTTAAAGCAAGCAGTACACAAAAACATTATTAACTTGCTTGGTTAAGAAATGCATTGCCTTGACAGCCTTAGTATTATTTTACAGAAAAGCTTCTCTTTTTTTTTTTTTTTTGATGCCACTAAACCTTATTTATGAGGAGCATTTTCAGTTTCTCTTTAAGAACATCGTCAACGGATGATTTTATGTCAGCTGGTGCCTTGGCTCTTCAACAGCTTCTTTTTAAATTTAATTTTCCTGTTTCCTTTCCTTGCTCCACTGAGCCCTTCCTTAATTATCAGATTACAGTGTTCAGCATGATTCCTGGAATTGTTCGTTTTGTCAACCAGAAAGAAAACAGACCTTTGATATATGTAAGACTGTGCCTTCTCGTTTAATGATTCTCCAGTTAGTGTCCCAGTCAATCTCGGGGACTATGTCTGAAATAACCAGTGAGCAAGTTTTCCTTCTTTGCTGCTCTCTAATCTCTCTTCCACTACCAGCTTTATCCATAAATTATAAAGTGGGCTTTTGGTGAAATAGTCATTTAATGTCATGTGAATATCAGATCATGTGGTTAGCTCTTTTATTTAGCAAGTGCTAATCTCTCTTTGTGTAGAACTCAGTGTGTACATGTCCTGCTCTTTGCCCTGAAGCATGGTGAATTTTAATTTCATTAATTAGGTAAGCAGGTGTTATAGGCTGCTGAGTGCACTGGAGAGTACCTTGGCCAAAAAACCAAGGCAGTATGTCCGGCTGGATTCGTGGATGTACAACCTGTGTAGGCCTGTGATCAGAAGGGCCCTGTCTTTGATTTAATGCTTTGGTGGTGTTTTGAAATTCTTAACAGTTATCTCTTTCAACGTGTATTTTGTAAGTGAACTTTGATGGGTCAGTGGAGCATGTGTGTGAGCAGAGGAGATTAGCACAAAATGTGTGCCCACATTTCGGGTCACCTCATTTGCATATAGTGTTTGGGATGCTCCAGGAGCACAGAATTCTGGTGGACCCACAATGTATGAATGTTCAGCAATACAAAAAGTGAGTCTAAGGTAAGCATACTCTATCTACAACTGAGAAAGTGGGTGAACTGACAGCCTGGGGTGCTGTGCTTTCTGTTGGAACCAGAATTTGTTTCAAATGAAGAGGGAAGGCAATGGTGTTCTAAGAAAAATGAACAACTGTAAAATAATAGAAAATATCTAAGTTGGTCTCTACCTCCAGTTCCTAGCACAGAGCTCCTAAGTGATAAGAGTACTAAGAGCATTTTTTCTCATGTTTTGTCTTTGATCCCAGTTCTCACACAGAGCTCCTAAATCCCTTGCAGTTTCTTGGGTGATTGCAGTGTCTTTTGTACTAAGGAGTCCCTCTTGGTGGACTCCTGGAGAGCTTCAGGACAGGGGCTGGTCACTAGAAAGAGCCACTCCATCATTAGAAGCTTGGAATGTTCAGCTCTACCTCTCATCCTCCAGGAAGAGAAGAGGAGCTGGAGACTGAGTTAATGATCTATCATGCCTTTGTGATGAAGCTTCTGTAAAAATCCCAAGTGTAGGGTTTGGAGAGCTTCCAGGCTGGTGAACACATCCATGTGCTTGGAAGATAGCCCTCTCCTACTCCACAGGGGCGGAAGCTCCTTCCTTGGGACCGTTCAAGACCTTGACCTTTGCATCTCTTCCATCTGCATATTTATCTATATTGTTTATCATATCCTTTTATAATAAACTGGTAAACATAAGTAAGTGTTCCCCTGAGTTCTGTGAGCCATTCTAGGAAATTGTCAAACCCAAGAGGCGGTCATGGGAACCCAAATTTATAGCCAATCAGTCAGAAGCACAGGTGACAATCTGAAACTTATAATTGGCTTCTAAAGTGAAGGTTGGGGGCAGTTTTGTGGAATTGAGCCCTTGACCTGTGGGATCCAGGTAGATGGCATCAGAATTGAGTTACATTGTAGGACATCCAGCTGACGTTGGTGTGAGGAACCTCCCCCTCCAACATACACAGACACATTCAGAAGTGTCAGAGTGTTCTGTGTGAGTAGTACAGGAGAAACACTAAGAGTGCTTTTCCTACACAATCACCAAGGAATCATATTGTATCCTTTCTGACTCACGTTACTTCCCTGTATTAGCCAGCCACTTATGATGAAAATGATGACATAGAAGGAAAAGGAAATAGGAAAACCATAGTTCTTTTCCTTTCATTACTTCTAACTTGTCAGTTAGGCTTAAAGTAGCGTGTTGGTAGAATGTGTGCATATCGAGAAGTGAGATAAAAACAGTTGAGTTTTGTGCAGTATTGCTACTGTTTTAAGAACAACATACATATGCATGTACAAAGCTACAAAATATGAATTGTGTAATTTTGGTGATTCTGCAATTGAGCTAAATGCTCTTCTATTTGCATTTAAAACAGGCATTGCACAATATAAACAGGAATGGTAAAATTCATGCTAATAATCAAAAATTTAATTTCTTCTTTACTTAGAATGACATTTGATAGCAAATAAAAAAAACACTGTGGCAGGTCAGGAAAAGATGAGGAAGAAAGGCAAAAGCTTTATGTTTTAGCACCTTTAATGACACTTTGTTCCAGCTTTTCAGACAAGAAGCACCAGATTTTCATTTTACTCTGGGCCCTGCAAATCTTGTGGGCTGCCCTGTGGAATGTTCTCAGGATCACTTTTATTTCTGCTGTCTTTATCATAGATCTCCAAAAAGTGTTTATGGCTCCAGGAAGGGGCTGAGAGAGAGACTTCCCTGTGTAACCCCCCCCCCCACCGCCCCCGGTGTCAGGCTACATCATATAAGCTGACGACTCTCGTCCAGGGGGATGGTAGTCTTTGTAGAAAATCCACATCTTCCAGAGATGGAGACTCCATCATAGGAAAGGCCTTGCTCTGTGAGTCTTTTTACATTCCCTCTCTTACCTTTTTCTTTATTCACAATTGATGGTGGCCACACAGCTCCTTGGTTGCCAGAAGCGTTTGGAGTCAAAAATGAAGAGGACTTTTTGCTTGTTTGGAATGCTGCATCATTTCTAGGTTACCAGTAGCTACGAACACACAGTTGGACTTTTATAGTGATAGACTGGTACAGCACAGCTTTTAGATGTCAAGGCACTGAGCCTATAGCAGCATCACTGTGTGAGTGTGTGTGTGTGTGTGTATGTGTGTGAGGGGCAGGGGAAGGGAAGAGGGAGAGAAAGACAGGGAGAAAGGCAGAGAGAGGGAGACCATACATGTTTCAGTAGTGGCAGAAGACTATGGGAGATAAAATCCTTTTTCTTCCTTCCCACTTCTCTACAACTAGCCTTCCCAAACTATGAGAAATTTCTGAAGATTATTTTCTTCATTTGAAGGCCATAGAGTGTATATTTTAACTTTTAAAATATTGATTTATTCTCATTATAAAAGTACGCTACTTTGGAAAATGTATGAAGCTGAAAGGAAAAAATGCCTATAATTACATCATATATTTAACCAGTATTAACATTTCGGTGTGTTTTCGTTTTGTCTTTTTCTTGCTTCTTTCCTCTTATCCTCCTCTTTCCCTCCTACTTTCTAGTCCTTTCCTTCTTCTAGTCCATATGTGTGTGTGTGTGTATGTGTATATATATATATAACATAAAATATATATAATATATATAAAATATATATAATATATATTAATATAAAATTTATATATTTTATATATATATATATATAAAATCCCTCCCAAAAAAGTGGCTTTATATTCCTTATATAGCTTTGTCACCTGCCCTTTTTCTTAACATTGTGAGCATTTCCCATGTCATTAAGTTGTCTCTGAAAACATTATTTAAAAAGTTGCATCAGAACAGGCCTTATGGCCTTCCCTGGTGGCGCAGTGTTTGAGAGTCTGCCTGCCGATGCAGGGGACATGGGTTCGTGCCCCGCTCCGGGAAGATCCCACATGCCGCAGAGCGGCTGGGCCCGTGAGCCATGGCCGCTGAGCCTGCACGTCTGGAGCCTGTGCTCCGCAACAGTGAGAGGCCCGCATACCGCAAAAACAAACAAACAAACAAAAAAACCCAGTCCTTATATAGAAGTGCTATAATTTACATATCAGCCTCTTATAGTTGTACACGTAGGTAATTTACAAATTAGTCTTCTGTGGTTGTATATGTATGGATGTCTACATCTACTTTTTAAAAAAAATTTAGAAAATATCAGAGACTAGTTATGTCTACATTATCCATAAGCAATGACCAATCTGGTACTTTCTGCAGTTTTAAGATTTAGATTACAGTACAGTCAATGCAATCAATTGTGTGGTGAATGAGAATTTAGTGACCAAAAATAGGATAGATTCAGTCAATTTGATATCTGTGAATAGAACAGCTTCAGTCATCACAAGATTAATCAGTAAGGTGTTAACATAAACCAGTAAAGTAGAGAGACTTCAAATTAAGGACTTTCTATCATTTAAAGTCTCACCCCATTAGCCTTTCCATGCAAGTGCCCTCAGGCTTTCGAGGGCATAATTGCATGTGGTTTAAGAAGATTTAAGATGAGGGCGATCCACTCAGCAGAGAGCAAACTTGACCATTGCTATCTTACTTTAATTAATCTCTTCATTCTCTTTCAGTTCACTCAATACCTGAATCAAAAAAAGTAAAATCGTGTTCTTTTGAGTTGAGGAAACAATTGAGTTATAAAGTAATCTGATAAAGAGAGGATCAAGGACTGTAAAATTTAGAATTCCTAACAGATGGACCTGAATTGAAAGCCCTTTTACACCAGGTTTTTCATGCTTCAGTGGCAGACTTTTCTTCCAGGTTCCCTGGATCGTGCCCTTAACCCCTTGGGGTTTGTGAACATAAAGCTTCCTCCCTTTGACTTACAGCCTAGGCTAGCATTCTAAAAATGATTGGGTTCAAAAAGTTACTCCTTTTTTAACTCTGTAAGAATTTAAGGCTCCTTCAGAAACCAAATCCTCTCGAGATGCCTGAAAAGTGTTCTCTTTTTCCATAGCAACCCTTTTATTGCATGTTAGAAACTTAGTTAGATTATAAGTACTTTTGCACCTCCATTCATTCATTTACCTGAAGAGTATTTATTGACTAGTTGACTACCTACTAAGTACCCAGCTTCTATAGCCTCTTTCCTCTTGGAGCTTATTCTTTGGGGGAGAAACAGACATTAATCATATGACCAAAATGAAACAACAAATGTGAAAGATACTGGAAGGAGAGGTAGTTGGTGCTATAAATGCTTGTAATAGAGAGAGAATAGTCACACACAGAGTAGGGGGCTTCTATGAGATTGAAAGATGAGAAGGTGTATGCCATAGGAAGGGACGGGGGAGGAAAGAACATTTCAGAAAAGGGAGCTGCACTGACAAAGGCTGTGAGGAGAACCATGATAGCAAGGACATGAGAGCGTGTGACCTGATCAGATTCACATTTACAAAAGATTTACACAGGCTACAGTGAGCTGAATAGATGGGTCGCTAGGTCCTAAAGCTGTGATCTCTGGTTTGGTGGTGAAATAACTACTATAAACAAGCCACAAGATGACACAGATTAATCATATAAAAATATTGTTAAAGCCGTCCAGTAATACACTGTATTATTCACAATGCATTTTACTCAAAGATTGAAAATATAATGGAAAAAAAAAGAAAAGAAAATTGCACCACTAAAGACTTTATGGGACAAACCACATTTGACACACAAATAACTTATAAGGTCTAGTAAGAAAAGGCAAAGTAGCTTCAACAATGTTCCATTTAATAACACAATGTGTCAGACAAGGGTGGTGGTGGTGAAAAAGGTATGAGAGTGGCATTCTCCCTGTAAAGGTACAGGGCCACTGCCCTAAAGGAACTGAGAGTCTAGTAGTGCAGACACGTGATCAAGCCTCTACAGCACACTCAGACATGTTTTAAGACAAGTGAGCACGCAGGAGAGAGTGTCTGCCCTGATGGTATGGGCCATCAGCCAGGTTTCATGGAGGATAGGAAGCTGAATCTGAGTGCTGAAGAGGGAATATTCTCGAGGCAAATGTGAGATAGAAAAGCAAAAAGGACAAAAGAAACAGAATGAGTGAAGGCATTATGTTATGCTAAGGAAATTGCTCAGTACTACAGAGCAATGCTTTTCTCCAAAAGCTGGTTTAGGATTGCATTTTCATGCATCCGTAACAAAATGAGAAAAATGAGGATGATGAAGAAGACACACACGTTTTCAAAGACACACAGATTTCCCAGGTACTGGGAACACAACAGCAGACAAAATCTGCCTTTATGAAGCTTACATTCTACTAGAGAGACAACCAATAAATACATAAGTGAAAAGTGCTTTCAAATAGAAGTGCTTTGAAGAAAAGTAAAGCTGGATGAAAGAAAGTGGCTAGGGGAGATAGTTTAGATACTGTAGTAGGCGTTTCTGCTGAGGTGACAGTCAGATGGAGACAGGAATGAAGTGGGAAAGTGAGCCACGCCACTATCTGGACAAATATCTGTTCCCGATAGAGGGAACAGCAAGGGCAGAAGCTCAGAGGCAGAAACATGCTTGGCATGTTTAAAGAGGAGTACAAAGAACAGCTGATCTGGAGTAAAGAGACCGAGAAGGAGAGGGGTAAGATAGGAGTATGAAAAGATAGCTGGGGACCGGATTATATAGGTCACAACTCTGCCTCGCATTTTCTTATAGGAGATCAAGATAGGAAACTCGGATTTTATTCTATGTTGAGAGAGAATAAATCTAGTTCTGTGTTTCCCTGAGTATGTTCTGTGGAATACCCAAGGTAAGAAATGATCTTTTAAAAATGTATTTTACATTAAAGTAGATTATGAAGTCCAGCCTGCTGTGTCCCCCTGGGGCAGATTCAGTATGTGTCTTAGATGGTTCTTCTCAAAAGAAAACCTGGGGCAAGGACATAGTTTGCCAGTTGTTTTTTAAGAGAAGTGAGCCCAAGGAACACGAGTGAAGGACTGGGAAAGGGAAGAGGAATGCTGAGCCTAAGGTGCTTTATTGAGCTGATAGTCAAAAAACAGTATCTAGAACTATGAAAAACCCCATTTGGGGTATGACCAATGGAGAAAGTTATCTCTTTAGTGCTGGACATTATTCTTTCGTTAATAATTTGACTTAAAAGAACATTGTTTTTTGGAGTCATTCCACATTTTCAGTTTAGAGTCAATTAAAACTGCCCAGTCTTTGTCCTGTTGTAATGTGGCAGCTCAAGCATGTGAAGCTGGAGATGCTGAGTGGATGTCCTGGGAAGCTACCAGTAACTGAGTCACTTTGGTCAAGTCACTCTTGACTTGGAGCATCTCATTCCTATTTAAACTTAAAGGGCTTGGAATAACTCTGAGATTGTTTTTATTCATTTAGTATTTATATGAATTACTTTTAATGTATAGCTCCTCTTCTATATTTGTAAAGTATTTTTAAAAATACTTAAGTGAAGTACTTTTAACCTAATTAAGCTTTACCTTGTTGAAACTGGAATATTAATTGAGCACTTTGTTGTATTTTGTATCCTATTTCTGATTGTGTATGTCACTCAGCTTCATTATACATGAAAATCTCATCAAATGCCACGAATATTTCTATATAAGATATTGATAAACACAAGGCATGAAACTTCTTTCAGATTTTGGTACTGGGGCAGAAATCTAGATGACAGAGAATATTACATTTCACAGTCCTATGTACTATGATTGAGCAAATATGAAAGTAAAACAGGCAGACATTAATGTCTAATGGAGGAAACCAATGTACCTAAATACCAAAACAAGTAAAGCAAAGTTTTAAAAAAATCCTCAAAATAAGTGAGTAGTATAAAGTAAAATAGGAGAGCAATTAATTTTTCTGTGAATAACCATCTTTATGAGTAATAGTGGCAAACATTAAGACATCCAACAGTTTAAAATCTAAGAGAGTATCATTCAACATTTCCTATTAGATAGTGAGGTTTTTTTCAAGAAAGTTTACAGGGGTTTAATTATTCTCCAGAGCCTAATATCTGCCAAAGAGCTCACTACTCCTTTAAATTTGGTTAAACTCCCTATGGAGTAGTAATATGCCACTTTTGACCTCCATTTTAATGGAAGGAAGGATTTCATTAATACTTTTTCTTAACTACTGCTCTAATTAATATGTTCAAGTCAGAAGAGCTGATTTACACTACTTGATTTCATAAAGAAGAGGAACTAAGAAATCATGAAATAAAAGCTTTATCTAAATACACAGTAGGATGCTCAACAATGCATACTAAAAGTGAATTTCTCATCGGGCAGCATCCAGCCAGAATTCCAGTGCCAAGCAATTCCACTGGCAGAATGTAAAAGATGTGTTTTCTATCATCAAGAAGCTCTGCTGAAAAGGGAGCCCAACAAAATGAGAAGTGTTTGAATGAAGGCCAGGTGAAGAGAAATGCAACTTCTATTTTATAGGGACTGTCTTTAAACACTCCAACACCATTAAAGGCATTTCAGTCACTCTGGCTTTATTTTAGAGTCTTTGCCTCACAAATAAGCAATGGGAGAAAGATTGGTTACTCTTACATCTTTTATATCATCTCCTTAGGAATGGTATCCAAGGTAGACTCCTATTCTTTTCCCCCTGAAAGTCAGTTTGTGACAATACCAATCAAATAAACTTAAAAATTCTAAAAATTTCCAAATCTCACCTTCATTTTGTATTTTAGGATTGTAGCAGCATCTGCCAAAGAAAACCCTGAATATAAAGAAGAGAAAGAAATATGTGTTGGTGATCACTCAGTGGGGGTAGAATTGTACAGATTTTATTTTAGGGAATGTCCCTACAGTATTTACTGAAGAAGCTACTATATATAATTTCCCTTCATCTATATTCTGAGAACTAAGTTTGTAACAATTCCAAATTCCTCTTCTTTTAGTTCTGCCATCCTCATCTGGTAATCTGTGAAGGAGTCTTAAATTAGTTTTCTGTCTAAGATGATAATCTCCCATGGAATTTTCAGAAAAATCCACATGAAAAACTCCTTTGACTTAATCCAAAAATGTGTTATGCTAGTTGCTGGGGATGATTCATATGTGATGAAAACATGATTCCTCTTCTCATGGACTGTACAAGTAGGATCAGTAAGGGAGAAAAATAAGTAAGTTAAAGATAAACCAGAATGTGCTAAATGTTGATACACATGCACCTAGTAATTGGGAGGGAATTGTGAGGAGAAGGGGGTTTAATTCAGAGAATCTTCATGAAGGAAAGGACATTTGAGTGGGTTGGAAAAGGTTTGGATGGAGAGGGTCCAACTCAAGTGGAATGATCTGAGCAGAGGCAGAGAAATTGGAAAGTGTTGACTAGCTCTACACAATGGAGAAGAATCTAGATCGTCTGAGGTGTAGGATTTTGAGAGGAAGATTTGGGGAACAAAACTGGAGAAACTGGCTGGAGTTAGATCTCAGATGAGTGGAATGAGGCAATGGTGTTGTGACTACAGTGTTAGTACATGCAGATATTTCCTCAAAGAAATGACATGAGCAAAGATATGTTATAGGAAGATCAGTCTGAAGTGTGGAGTAGAGTGGATTAAGGAAAAGAAAAGACTATGGCAGGGAGAATAGTTGGATATAAATGCAATGGTTTCAGGTGACAGTGATAAGAACTTTAGGCTGGGGACAATGGCAATGTAAATAATCCGTTATGATTCCATTGAAGTTCTTGTAGCTCCACAGGCCTGACAACTCGATTCTAGAAAGGGATTGGTGAACCTTGCGAGATTCTGTTTTTTATCCTAGAGGATAAAAATTTCTAAAGATTAAAAAAATTGTAGATGCCATCCTCACTCTCCCTTTAGATAATTAAAAAAAAATTTTTCATTTTCTTCTAATAGGCTATTTATATGAGAAATACAGCCCAAATGTGTCTTTAAGTATTTAAAACATTAGGATCAGAGCTCCGATAAAATGTAGGCCTTTTACTGTTTTTATGGATTTTTGTATTTCAATGCAGAAAGCATGAAGTACTCTTATGATCACATTTTGTCTTTGTGAAGGAAGTCTCCTTTTTGTCTCTCCTAGGGCTGATCATAGTATTTGAGGTATATTTTACACAGTACCACTCAGTGAAAATCATATGCTATTGGGAGTCCAAGTGCAACAATTCCAGTGACATTGATTGATTTTGTACAGGTTCCTATGAAGAAAATACTTCACCCAACTCAATTTTTCTGCTAATATTAATTTAAATGCTGATATTTACAATGTTCACAATTTAAGCATAAGTGAAACATCCCAAGGTTTCTTTATATAACCCAATCAAAGAATTATAAAAGATGATTGATGCCATACGTTTCCATTTAAATAGTTGTATGTGGATAATCACTGAACTAAATCTATTCCTGCTGTTACAACGTGACACTGTCATCATTCCTCAGAAGTTCCTATTAAAAAACTGTAAATGAACCGTTAAGCTTTGGCTCAAGGGCACAATAACCCTCACATCAATATAAATCAACATAAGTTAATGGAAAATTAAATTTGATGTTCAATACATTGTAATTCCTGCCTTATACATCCCATGACTGTAGATTTCCTAAAATGGGTTAATTTTATATGATGAAATGTCATACTAGACATAAAAACTCTTTTGTATTCTTTTATAACTATTATTTAGGAGTAGGAATTATCTCATTTCTCCTCTAATTGGTGAATTTTTTTTTACTATGTTTGAAAGTAATTTTCTTGTATAATTTGTTTTCATAGATATACATAAAAATTAACAGTTGGAAATTGGAGAAATGGAATCAACCTGTACTTTGCAGTTTACACAATATTTCATTTACTTGTCATTATGACTCTACTGTACTGGATTGTATACTGTCCTCCCAAAATTCATGTCAACCTAGAACCTGTAAATGACACCCTATTTGGAAATAGGGACTTTGCAAATGTAATCAAGTTGAGTTTAGACTGAGTTAGGGTGAGGTCTAAATCCCGTATGACAGGTGTCTTTATAAGAAAAGGGAAATTTCAATACAGACACATAGGGATAATGCCTTATGATAACAGAGGCAGAGACTGGCATGCTGCATCTCCACAGGAAGGACTGCCAAGGATTGTCAGCAACCACCAGAAGCCAGGAAGGCGCCAAGGCGAATTCTCCCCTAGGACCTTTAGAGAGGGTGTGATCCTACCAACACCTAGATTTGGAACTTCTAGGGTTCAGAACTGGGAGGAAATAAACTTATGTTGTTTAAAGCCACCCAGTTTGTGGGAATGTGTGGTAGCAGGCCTAAGAAACTAATACATCTAGAAAGAATTTTACTCAAATTGATTGATAAAGCATCTGTGGAAGAAATGAGTATTTCTGACTGCCTAATTTGTGAGAGTGTTTTATATAATTTATTATGTAATAATAATCGGCAAGGCAGATATTAGTATTTACATTTTAAAAACTAAAGAGGCTCCAAAAAGTTAAGAACGTTTACCGTAGTCACTCACGTCTTTTCATTTCAAAGCCTTAAGTTTTTTCCCTTACTTCAAGCAGCCTTGTGAAGTAGTGCAAACTGTTAACAGGAGGAGTTCTAGCTCCATCTGGGTACCTCTCTGTAGGAGTTAGTGTACAAAGGATTTGTGTTAGGTGAGATGTCAAGTAAGCTAACTTCTAATTCTTTTCCAATTCTGAGGTCCTAGAAAAGATCCACTGGGTCACACAGAATTCTAGAATACTATTGGATTTTAGAGCCCCTATTAAAACCCAGGCCTCTGAACCAAAACACACAGACTGCATCCCTGTGGAACACATGAAGTGGAGAGGCAGCACTGCTGAGAACTTGTCATTCCGTTCATTTGATCCCTGATGACTTTGCTGTACTCTGTAAAGGCACAGCAAAGGGTTCTTGTTCTGTACATTGCCAACTGAGGTAATGACTTTTAAAAGTCATCAGTTTCTAAATGGAAATTCTCATATATCTAAATTCTTCTTTATTATGTATCTAACCAATATCAAAATTGTTACATCTGTGTAACATAAAAAGTACGACTGGACTATGAGTCAGAAGACCACAATTCTAATTTTGGATTTGCCATGAATTAGCAAATGATGCAGTCTCTTTACTTCCATAGCCATATCTATAAAATGAGACAGAGATCATTACTTGTTCAGCAGACATTCATTGAGCTTCAATATGGATCAGGCGCTGAGAACAGTCCCCTTAATGATAGAAGGCATAGAGTGGAGAAGGCAAATATGTTGATTGGTGTTGTGCCATCTGTATTTTTGTTAAATGTTTGTATCATTTCCTATCCTGACATTCTGTAATGTTTTGTATATATGGAAAAACATTTCCTAAACTATATTCTACTGTTGTATTATTTAACCAGAACCATTTCAAAAAGATCTTTCTCTCCATTTGTTTTTCATTCCCATAGATATTTGGATAAGAAGGATAGGGCAGACCATAACTCACTGACAAACACAAAACTGTTCAATATGGCAGAGTCAAAATTTAAAACCAACATTTGAGTAAATATTTATCAAGTATATTTAAGTATGTAGAATATCCCAAGTTAGAGTGGTAGCAAATGACACAATTTCCAGATCAAAATAAAAACAAAAAAGAATTTTTAACCACCTCTAGGCTCAGGCTAATTTACAAAATGAAAGGAGAACTTGTAAAATTTGAGTTAACACTTCAGGTCAAATTGGGCCAAACTGAAGGCTTACAAATAATGTTTTTTGTTTTTCTTCAATTTATTTATTTTATTTATTTATTTTTGGCTGTGTTGGGTCTTCGTTGTTGCTGCGCATGGGCTTTCTCTAACTGTGTCAGGCGAGGGCTACTCTTCATCTTCGTTGTGGTGCCCGGGCTTCTCATTGCAGTGACTTCTCTTGTTGCGGAGCACAGGCTCTAGGCACGTGGGCTTCAGTAGTTGCAGCACGTGGGCCCAGTAGTTGTGGCTCACAGGCTCTAGAGCACAAGCTCAGTCGTTGTGGCACACGGGCTTAGTTGCTCCGCGGCATGTGTGATCTTCCCAGACCAGGGCTCGAACCCATGTCCCCTGCATTGGCAGGCGGATTCGCAACCACTGTGCCACCAGGGAAGCCCCACAAATAATGTTTAGATGACATCTTTCCTCATAGTTCCAAGATTCCTGGTATATGAAGAGACTGAATTCTTGTTGCCTTCATGAAACTAAGAGTTAGAACAAGAAGGTACCTGAAGAAAAAATCATCTAGTTTAATTCCTCAGATAAAATGCCTGAAGTCTAGAGTGGGTTAGAGACTTGGTCAGCATTTACCTCATAAAAAAGCCAAGAATATTCACGAAGGACACTGTGCATTCCCATCTTTATTCAGGTTGAATATAATAATCTATTTTCTGTCCGTTAGTCTTGTAAGAGGAAGAAGTTTTTTTTTAAACTACTTTTTCCATATGTCTGTATTTATCTATTGAGAGTTATACATTTTAGTGTAAAATTCAGAGAACTCTTTCTATAACTCTTCCCAGTATAACAATGCCATTTTCTGATCCTTCAGTCAGAAGGATCAGAATTGAATTTGATTGAGTTGGGTTGAGTTAGATTAATTCAAGAGATTCTCCCTCCCTGTCTCCCCTTAGCTCTGTCTCTCTGTCTCTCTCTCTCTCTCTCTCTCTCTCTCTGTCTCCTTCTTCTTTCCCTTCCTCTGTCCCTCTCTTTGTCTCCTTTCTTTCTGCATAGATATAACTGTTGTGTATATTTCATAGCTACTTGTTGGTATCTTTCTTACTTTATATTCATTTTGGTCAGTTTACGCTTTTAACTACTTTAGATATGATGAAATACCATAAGAAAAAACTATTAAGATTTTTTCCTTGCCTTTTAATGAAAAAAATCAGAAATCATACAACAAAATCTTTTTAAGACAATTTGCCCTACATAATCATCCCGAAAGATTCAAATGGCTTAATAGCTGATCATACATTTTCAAATCTAAGGCAATCAATGAATAAATCCAGGCTGAGATCAGCTTGAACTTACTTCATAAGCCAACAGCCACATTTCACATACAGATAAAAATCTGATTATGAAAAATAGTATTCAGTGAAATGTATCACTTGAATATGCCCAAAGATTGTATTGACTAAATGTTTACATATGTATCCTGGTAAGATGGCATATTGCCAACAAAATGATTTGGCTATGTTTTCAATTTGTCTATCTTTGGAGTTTCCAAAATCAACTGACTGAAAGATTATTATCATAGCTAGTCATTTAATGACTGAAAGTTTTACTTAAATTCACATTTTAAAGATAAATCTGAATCCAGTCAAATCATTATAGATTCAGAACTGTGGACAAACTTCCCCAAGCTTAATGTGCTAGGAAATGAAGACTATTACTATTTTAATAAAGGTCTTCAAAATAAATGTTAAATAAGGAAAACATACATAGATTGCCCAAACCAGGTGGAAATCATTATCAAACTAGCCTTTAAATGATATATGAAATTATATATCTTTAAAAATAGTAGATTGTAGATTTTATGTCAGTAACATCTTTGCCATGTTAAGTTTTTCTAATTCAAAAGGAGAGTATAAAGTTGACCCTAATAACCTTGCTGATATATGGGATAGAATATAAAATTCATGGCCTACTGGAAGATGTCAAGATTTTATTATAATTCACATTCTAACCCTGTCACTCTGAGTATCAGGCAAATCCTTAAACTTTGTGTTGCTTCACTTTCCTCTTCTGCAGAAAAGATTTAATAATAATTCCCACCCACCTATTAGTGTTATTACAAGACTTATTGTGACACCTGGCACAACCTAGGTCCTTAAATGTCTGAGAAACACTGACGAACATGTTTAAGAGTTAAAGAGTAAAGCAGTATGTAAATAATGTGTCTATCTACCTAAATATTTATCTATTTTCTAAGTATTGAGGCAGACATATATGCTGCTTCAGGTTCTCTGAAGCCCTTTTGAGTACATTTTCTCTTAATTTCATATCTGAAGCAACAGCAGGAGATCCATGAAAGAGGCACTTGATGCCTGCATGCCAACCCAGCTCCAGGGAACACCTGGTTTCTTTCAGCTTTCACTTGGGACCATGCACTAAAGTGTAGAGTTCAGTGATTTGTAGATGAGGTTAATACACCTATGTTCTTAAGACAGGTAATTAATCCCTTGACTTTTACAACAGTAAACACACCTAGACATACATGTTATTTTACATGCTTAAATACGTGAAAACAGAGGTCAAGGGCTGTGAAGAGATTTTTACTGCATTTGAAAACAAAGGTAGTCTGCTCGAGTTCCATCGATATTGTGTTGAAATAAGACCTATGACTTCTGGGTCAGAAAACAAAATGTTATAACTCACAGCCCAGCAGGAACCATGAGCTTTATGTTCACATTGGTTCCCTTGTCCCCAAGTCCCACGGGAGTGATGCAGTGCAGGTCCAGGTGGATGCTGGGTGCACAATAGGTTTGTGTCACAGCTGAGGAGCATCAGACTTTTATAAGAGGACTTTAAATCTGCTTAACTTTTGTCCCAAAGGGAGACATTGTGTGTCTTTCAAGACTGTTCACTATACAAACATCCTTGAAAAGATAGTGCAGGAAAAAACCTTGTTAGTTCTCAGGCTCTCAAGATGTGCAAAAATGAAGGTCCCATTGAGAACTGTATTGTGAGAGGAGGTTACAGACATCCCTCATCCCTAAATACTTCAATGTATACCTCCTAAGATTGAGGACATTCTCCTTCATGGCTACATTGCCATTATCACTCCTAAGAAAATTAACATTAGTAATCAATTTTTTTAAATTCCTTGTTAAATTTCCTCTTTTGCTAGAATCTTTGGCACATGCAAGTATATATAATGTGACTAACTTACTAATTCATTAGTGTTATATTTAGAGTTCTCTAGTGAGAAGCGATCATTTGTAAATACATTTAAGATCCCTGCTGTATCTGATGGCATCATAAGAAAGGGTTGAATAGGCAAAACTTGTTTTTGCTAGGAAAGAAATAAAGTGTGATGTTGAAACGTGGTTGCAAATACAATAATAGCAACATCAATAATAATAGCTGGCATTTTATACAGCTCTTATTATGTACTGGGCACTATGCCAAGGTTTTACATCATTTACTTGGTTCATTCTTGTTAGCAGTCCCATGAAGTTTTCATAAGATGAAAAAATGAAAGTAACTTTCTCAAGGTCAGTGAGTAAACGGCAGAATCAGAACCTGGGCTCCAGTCTGGATAATTCTGCAGCCCTTGCTCTCAACCACTATGCCATATTATACTGTTCACCCTCTGCTGGCATGAGTTTGCCAGTGTGTGCTTGCTTGTATTCCATTAGCACAAATCACTTCCACAAAGATATCCACTCTTTGAAGGTGGGCCTATATATCTCTTGGCTTTGGTAGCTTCCCACATCTTCTAGAGGCATCACCATATTTAAGACTTTTACATCTTTACTGTGTTAAGTTTTTCTAATTCAAAAGGAGAGAATAAAGTTGACCCTCATAACCTTGCTGATTTATGGGTTAGAATATAAAATTCATGGCCTACTGAAAGATGTCAAGATTTTATTATAATTCATTCTAGCCCTGTCACTCTGAGTGTCAGGCAAATCCTTAAACTTCGTGTTGCTTCACTTTCCTCTTCTGCAGAAAAGATTTAATAATAATTCCCACCCACCTTTTAGTGATATTACAAGACTTATTGTGACACCTGGCACAACCTAGGTCAAGAGAGAGGCAATGTGGTATCAGAAAAGACTATTTCAAAGTCCTCAGAGACCTGAGGCCTGGAGTCAAACAAAACAAATTCAAATTCCAGCTTATCACTTACCTTGTGGGAGCTTGGCGGGTCAGCTAACTTCTGTATGATGACTCTTTTGCAAAACGTGGATGATAGTGCCCCTCTGTCCTGGAGCAAAGTCAAAGATAAAAGCATGTCATGGATGATTCTTCACTCAACACTTCTCTCTGGGGAGTGCCCGACCCCAACTTCCCCAGAGGGAGAGTCAGAACAGCAAGAACAACCAAACTTCAGGCATGGGTGTCGCTCAGTCTCAGGACAAATGAGTATGTACAAGGCCCCAGAAGACTGAGCGTCTCATTTAGCCTGTCCTTGGCTCCCTTCAGGCAGCTCTGATAACAAGCAAAATCCACAGATGTGAAACAGCATTGTTCATTGACTCTGGGGGTGAATCAATGGGTGTCCCGTGCTCAGAAGCACTCCTAAGAACACTGACTCAAACATTTCTCCTTCGTGACTATATTCTTTTTCTGTGTTAAATACTTTTTAATGAACTCCCCATCCTCTGATCTTGTGGAGTGGATGCAGCCACAACTGACTTTGCCTCTAATTACTGTTCACTTCTTTTGCCTCAGTCTTGCCTCTAATATGCCACAGACATAAGACTTGGGGGGAGGAGTGGGGACTCCCACTGCCAGTGAAACTGAGATTAGCATATGGGCAAAAGAACTCCAGTTTGAACCCCTGGTCTAACTCCAACCATGTTCTGGACTTTCCTTACCCTTATGGTTGATCAGTTCTGCCTACTTACAAGTGACTAACATTAGAAGAAGGTAAAAGTTTCCACATGATCCACTAGCTACTGCTAGTTTTTTTCTTTCCCCTCTTTGCTCTTAATATACAGGGATAGCTGTTTCTGAAGACTATTCCCTTGGGGATGATTTCAACCTCCTTAAACAAAAAAGGATCCTAGGAGATACCTCCTCAGAGAATAATCTCTAATAAGGTTTATTGTTCTCCATGATTGGTAAGAAAACTCACAATGCTTAACCCCAAACTTGGGGTGACTCATGCCTTCTCTCAGTCATGATGGCCCTTCAACACTCCTGAAAATCGGATGAGGAAATATTTCCCAAAGGACCACATGGGGAAATGTCATCGTGAGTTTGACATGTTGGATTATTCCACGATTTTCTTCCACAAGATTCTGGAACACATTACACAAATGAAGTACACCACAGGCACCAACACAGGTTTCCCACAGCAACTTCAGTTACATATGTGCTTGGCATACATTTGATGACTTGGATTCCAGGAATGGACTTTTAAGAGGAAAGTAGAAAGCAATGATATAAATTTGGAAGTGAAAGTGTGACCATCTAATCCAATAGTTTTAAACATTTTTTAAGCCATACCTTCCTTTGTTCAAATAAAATATTATGTGGAAGTTCAAGAGGAAAATAGATTGAGGAAGAAGCACTCCAGTGGAAATAGGGTGCCTGTGATTCTGGTGATGGAAGAGACCAGGACTCTTGTCCAGTCAGCACTCTCTTCTTGCAATTCAATCCCCCTCCCCACAGGTGGTAAGCTCTGAAGAATTCCTAGAGTTCCATGGAGGAGAGTTTGGAAATTGTTGATCTAATCAGCTCTCTGTTCCATTATAATTCACCAAATATTTGTTGAGCATCTCCTACATTGCTGATACTCCACTAAGTGCTTAGGATACAGAAGAGACTGTGGTTCCAACCTTCAAGGGGCTTACATTCCAGAGAGGATTTATTGCATAATTTAATTTAATGTGCTCAATATTCTGATTAAAATTTGCTTGGCATGTGGGACTGCAGAGACATGCAGTCTGGGAACTGTAAGGAAGGACTTTCTGTAGAAGTTGATCTGATGGTTAATTTGTTAGAATAAAACCACACTGGAAACATAAACAGGACCCAGAATTTAACTGATTGGTGTAGAGTTAAGAACCTTGGTTTTGGGGTCAGGCTGACTGGGCTTTACTTCCAGCCCACTGTTTACCAAGTGGGTCAACTTGGGCTAGAGTGACTTAACCTCAGTACTCAATCATAAAATGGTGATCACACTTGACTCAGGGTGTTCCAAATATTAAAGTAGATCATGTCTGCACAGTGCTGGATCTCACTCCCCGAGCATGGTAGCTATTGAAGACTCTTCTGTCTTCTATCCCTCTCCCACCTCAAGCCCATGATGTTGGGTGAAAGAAAAACTAGTTTCTATGCATAGTGCCACTAAAGAGGAAACTATCCTTTTTAAAAAATATTTTAAGATGCTGCTGTTTCAAAATTTGGCACTTCATGACCTTTTGGGTTGAAGAATAAATGTTTCAAAAAGTACAGCCTTCTGGAATTGCTACTGACACTGCAGAAAAGCTTTTGAGCATTTAGAATCTTTTACCTGCCCTCTAAGCTTGGTTGTTTGAGAATATGCCTGATGTCATGCGTCATTTCTGCAGTGTTTTCTCCTATAATTTAAGAGGCACATAAATTCAGGAGCAAAGGTGATCCACAATAAAATGAAGTGGTAATTGATACACACACACACACCCCTCATTACTGCTTAATGTGATTTAACTGTGAACATGTACATATCTTCCATAACAGGGCAATTTAAATTCTTTATATATTTTAATCACGTCTGGAAGAGATGAAATGGTTGAATTACTATCAACTTCTTTTTTAAAGAAACTGTTTAGAAGTAGGTAACAGGTGGATGTATTGGGCTGTGTTTCAGACTGGAACAGTTGCTGTTTTCAGTTATTCCAAATTTATTACCATGACTGGAAATAACACCCTATGAAGGGGACTTCCCCTTATCTCTGTGTATGGAGAAGATGAGTGATGTTTTCATGTTGCTACATTTCATGTTTCTTATGATTGACTGATGAGGATTTCATTTGCTGTTGTTTTTTTCTCCAGTTCCCATCAGTTTGAAATAGATGTTGAAAGATGCCTCTAGGTATATCTTGTTTCCTGTCGACCTCTTTTTTGCCTCCAGATTTCTATGCATGTCCTTATTAAATAAATGTTTGTAAAAGTAACCTTACCATTCTGATTTTCCACTGCAACTTTACTAGGTAGATTCTTCATCATTTATTATCCTCTACCGAACATGCCTCAAGCCTTTTATTTGAATCCCATGATGCTTGCCCAGGGGAAAAATAAATGAACCTACTACTAACAGAAGCTTTAAAGGGATTTGGCTTTACTTGGTGCATGCTTTCTTCTTTGTGTTTTTCAAGAGGAAGAAACAACCTGTTCTGGAGGGAATTACCAGCTAGATTTTAATTTGCACCTATTTCCAGAGTGCCTGAAATTCACACATCCTCATCCAAGTTTTCTTAGCTTTATTTAAAAAGCTTGGCTTAAAAAAATTCTTCACTTGCATTTTCTTTTCTCCATCTACTGTCTGACCTAAATGACACAGAACAATATCTTAAGTGGCTGACTCTAGGGTTCATTTCACAATGGAGTACACTTAGCATCCAGTCCAATGACATTTCAGAACTTCTTTCATATTGGTCTTCCATTTGGGATCATGCAGAAACAATACAGCTGGGTTCAGTCCAGCCTATTCCAGGAAATGTGGCTCCTAAGCATAAGTGGGCAGCAAAATACCTGTTTACAGTAAATGCATACTTTGCAAATATTTCATAAACACTCAAAGTAGAGAGAAAAACATTCTGATGAAAAAACATCTGTTCATCCCAGAGAATTCCCCTCACTCCTCTATAATTCCCACTGGGGATTGTTCTGAGAATTAGATTCATTTACTTCTTGATTGTCATACACTTTCTCGCAGCAAAATTGTGAGCCAGACTAAATTTTAGGTTTCAAGGGTTCACAAGTAAGTACCCTGCACTCAAAATAAAGAAGCAGTTTGTTAGCTCTTTCTCATGCAGCTTGCTCCACTATGTCTTATTGTTAGTGCTGTGCTTGTTGAAAACATAGGTAAAAGTCAATCAGGACATCCCTTTTAAAAAGCTATCTATATGTCTATTTGTTTGGCAGATCATTCAACAATGAGGCTGTTACAAACCTTGGAGGTGAGATGTTTTTCTATGATGTGGTGAACATTTTTAATGTTCTCGTACATCTGGAATTTGTTTTAATGTTTGTTAAAAACCTTGGAGGTGAGATGTTTTTCTATGATGTGGTGAACATTTTTAATGTTCTCATACATCTGGAATTTGTTTTAATGTTTTCTCTTTTATCCGCATACTAGAAACAAACGTTGGGATAAATAGCTATGACTCTCTTTATGACTTTATGCTATGTAATATGCTATGGTACTGAAAGGACACCACTGGGAAGGAGTATACATTAACATAATTAGGTCCATTCCTTCATGCAACAAATTATGTTATGTGCATACTATGTACTAGGCACTATATGAGATATTGAGAGACTAGGCGTGCACAAGAAAATTTTTTCTTCAGGGCTTTCTCAACAAAAGGGAGATCAAAAAGTGAGTCAACAGTGACCAAACGGAGTGAAGAATGTTTTGTTAGAGCTATGAATTGTTGATCTGGGAGCACTGCAGCAGCAACTAACTCAGCCTGGGAGTAGCATCTCGGGGAAAGGACAGATGACACTGATCATTGAAAGACAAAGAAGACTTTCAGGGACCACTGGGGATAACAAGCTTTGAGATAATGTAAACTAGAATGTAGAGTATGTGGTGAAAGAAATTGGAAATAGATGGGAGATAGAGTTGTGATAAAGGAGACTGTAGAGGGAGACAAGCCATTTCATGAAAGGACACCAATATGATTTAAAGACTTCAGGTATTAGTCTGAGAACTCTGGGGAAGCACTAGGGATTGTTTCTTTCCCGTTCTCTCCATTCCTCTCTCCCTTCCTCCCTCGCTCTGTTCTATTCTATTCTATTCTCCCTTCTCCTCCCCTTCTCCTCCCCTCCCCTCCCCTATATAAAAAAACCATACATCATTAAAAGGTACAATTTGAAAAAATTTTCAAGGATCTATATGCTCATAAAACCATCAATGCAATTAAAATAATGAACATATTCATCACCCCTAAAATCTCCTCCTGCCCCTTTGTAATCTGTTTCCTCACTGTAGGTTTGCATTTTCTAGAAGTATATATAAAAGAAATGATAGAGTATGTACATTTTAGGTCTAGACTTTCACTCAGCATAATTATTTTGGTATTCATCTATGTTGCATAATACTATATGAATATGGCACAATTTGTTTATCCATTTACCTACTGATGGGAATTTGTGTTGTTTTGGTTTGTTGCTATTATAAATAAAGCTGCTATAACCATTTTTGCACAAGTATTTGTGTGCAAATATGGTTTAATTTGCCTTGAGTAAATACCTACGAATGAAATAGACAATATGGCGCTTCCCTGGTGGCGCAGTGGTTGAGAGTCTGCCTGTTGATGCAGGGGACACGGGTTCATGCCCTGGTCTGGGAAGATCCCACATGCCGCGGAGCGGCGGGGCCCGTGAGCCATGGCTGCTGAGCCTGCACGTCTGGAGCCTGTGCTCCGCAATGGGAGAGGCCACAACAGTGAGAGGCCTGTGTACCACCAAAAAGAAAAGAAAAAAAAAAAAAAAAAGAAATAGACAATATGATAGGTGCTTTGTTTTTTAAGAAACTATCAATCTGTTTTCTAAAGTGTTTCCTTTTACGTTTTCTCCAGCAATGTGTGAGAGTTCTAGTTGATTCACATCTCCACCAACACTTGGTATAGTCAGGTTTTTAAATTTTAACTATTTTAGTGGATATGTAGTGGTATATCATTTTGGTTTTAAGTTGCATCCACTAATGCCTAATGATGTTGAACATCTTTTCCTTTGCATATTTGCCATTGACATATCTTTGGTTAAGTTTCCATTCAGATCTTTTGATCATTTGCTTTTCCTTATTATTGATTTTAGAGAGTTCTTTATATATTTTGGATACAGGTCCTGTATCATAAATGTGATTTGCAAATCTTTTCTCCCGATTTGTGACTTTTCATTTTCTTAGCAGCATCTATGAAAGAGCAGAATTTCTTAATTTTGAGTATAATTTTTTAATATTTTCTTTTATGGGCTATGCTCTTGGTATTCTATCTAAGAAGTCTTTGCCTAAACCAATGTCATGAAAATTTTTTGCTGTGTTTCTTTCCAAAGTTTTATATTTTTTTAGTTTAATGTTAAAGTATTGATTGATTTTTAGTTAGTTTTTATATTAGAGGCCTTTCATCAGGTTGAGGAAGTTCCCTTTTTTTTTTTTTTTTTCAAGTTGCCCAAGAGTTCTTATGAAGAACAGACATTAGATTTTGTCAAATGTTTTTTCTGCATCTATTGAGATAGTCCTTTGTGGTTTTTTATTTAGTTTGTTGATGTGGTGAAGTACATTGATTCTCAAATGTTAAACCACGCTTGTACTTTCAAGATGAACCCAACTTGAGCATGATGTAGTAGACTTTTTATATATTTTGAATTTGATCTGCTAAAATGTTAAATTTTGCATCTATGTTTATGAGAGATTTGGGGTTGTAATTTTCTTGTAACATCTTTGTCTAGTTTTGATATCAGGGTCATGTTGTTATCTTAGTATGAATTTGAAAATGTTTCCTCTTCTTCAGTTCTCTATTTGTATAAATTTGGTATTTTTTCTTCCTGAAAATTTAGTATCCATCACAACTGAGGCTATCTGGACCTGGATTTTCCTAGTGAGAACTTTTAAGCTGGAAGTTCAATTTACCTGCTATTTAGGGCTATTTGGATTATTTCATTCTTCTTGTGTAAGTTTTGGCAGTTTGTGTCTTTCAAGGAATTGGTTCATTTCATGCAGGTTACTGAATTTTTTGTGTACTTATGTTTATACTATTTCCTTATTATCTTTTTAACATCTGTAGAATCTGTAATGATGTCACCTCTTTAATTTGTGATGTGTTTATTCTTTTTCCTCATTATTCTGGTTAAAAGTTTACAATTTTTATTGATTTTTTTCAGAGAACTAGCTTTTAGTTTTATTGATTTATTTTCAATATAGTGATTTCTACTCTTTATTATTTCCTTTCTTCTGCTTACTATCTAGTTAATTTGGTCTTCTTTTTCTAGTTTCTTAGGGTGATGCTGAAGCTACTAATTCAAGATCTTCTTTCACTAGTGTAGGCATTTAATGCTATAAATTCCTCTCTATTGTTTTAGCTTCTTTTCACAAATTTTGTTATGTTGTGTTTTCATTTTAATTCAATTGAATAATTGTTAAAATTTCTCTTAATTTCTCCCTTGATCCCAGAGTTATTTTGAATGTGTTGTTTGGTTTTCAAATTTGGGGGATTTTTTTTTTTTCAGATATTTTTCTACTGTTGCTTTTTTTTTTTTTTTTTTTTTTCGGTATGCGGGCCTCTCACTGTTGTGGCCTCTCCCGTTGCGGAGCACAGGCTCCGGACGCGCAGGCCCAGCGGCCATGGCTCACGGGCCCAGCCGCTCCACGGCATGTGGGATCCTCCCGGACCGGGGCACGAACCCGTGTCCCCTGCATCAGCAGGCGGACTCTCAACCACTGCGCCACCAGGGAAGCCCTACTGTTGCTTTTTGATCTGATTACATTTCGGTTTGAAAATATATTTTGCTTGGTTTGAATAATTTTAAATTTATTAAGATTTGTTTTATGCCCTAGAATATGGTCTATCTTAGTACATTTTCTGTGAGTGCATCCAAGAATTTGCATTTTGCTATAGCATGGTGAAGATTTCTGTAAATGTCAGTTTGCTCAGGTTGGTTGATAGTGCTGTTTACTTATTTTATTCTTACTGGCTGTCTACTTGTCCTGTCAATTAATTGAGAGATGGATTTTGAAATGTGTGACTATAACTATGGATTTATTTCTCTTTGTAGTTGTGTTGGTTTATGCTTCATGCATTTTGAAGTTCTGTTATCAGTTTCAAATATTTAAGTTTCTAGGGGTCCTCTTAATGAATTGATTCCTTCATCCCTATGAAATAGTAACCTTTCTTTTTACTACACTGGTTATATTTTTTTACTGTAAAATTCATATTGTCTGATAATATTTTGATCATTCCAGCTTTCTTTTGAATTCTGTTAGCTTGACATATCTTTTCCTATTATTTTATTTTTAATTATATCTTAATATTAATATTATAAGTACATTTCTTGCAGATAGCCTATGGTTGAATCTTGTTTTATTATCCAATCTGATGATCTCTAACTTTTATTTAGGGTTTTACATAATGTATATTTAATGTGACTTCTGGTGTGGTTGGGTTTAATCTACCATTTTGCTATTATTTTCTCATTTTCCCATATGTCTTTGTTTCCTTTTCATTATTTTCTTCCTTCTTTTGGATTGAATAATTTATGATTCCATTAAATCTCCTTTATTTTCTTAAAAGATAAATCACCTTGTTTCTTTTCTTTCTTTTTTTTTTAGTTGTTGCTTTGGGTTTATTGTATACATCTTTAAAATAACATAGTCTAATTCTGACTAACTTTGAACATTATTCCATTCACATATAATGTAAGAATTTTATAATACTTTACTCCATTTCCTTCCTCCTGGTCTTTTTATTATTGTTACCATAAATTATGTCTACTATGTTTTAATCTCTTAATACTTTGTTATTTTCTCTTCTTGGGTCATTTATATTTCAAAGAATAGTGATTATCTTACATTTGCTCACATATCTACCATTTCTAGTGCTCTTCATTTCTTTATGTAGATCCAGATTTCCAGCCAGCATCATTTTCCTCCTGCTTGAGACATTTCTTTAACTTTTTTTTTTTAAGTGAGGGTTTGCTGGTAATGACTTACATGAAATTTGTATATCTAGAAAAATTTTTTATTTCATTTTAATTTCTGAGATACATTTTCAGTAGCTAAGGAATTCTAGATTGGTAGATTTTTTTCCTTTCTCTAATTTAGAGATGTTGTTAGTGCTCTTCTGGTTAGTATTATTTCTGATAAGAAATCTGTCATCTTCATTTCTCTGTACACAATTTGTTTTCTTCTCCCTCCCCCAAACTGGCCTTCTTGATTTTTTAATTTTTCACTGGTTTTAAACAATTTGTTCTTTTATATCCCAATGTTGTTTTCTTTATATTTCTTATGCTTGGGGTTCATTAAGCTTGTTGAATGTATTTGCATTTTCCTCAAATTTGGAAAAATTTTGACCATTATTTTTATCAATATTTTTCTGCATGCACCCCCCACTTCCTCTGGGGACTCCCATTACATCTATGTTAGACTGATTGATGTTACTCCATAGTTCAGAGATTCTCTGCTCATTTTTTATCACTCATTTTTCTCTGTGCTTTACTTTGAATAATTTCAATTGCTAAGTTTTAAGTTCACTAACCTTTTGTTGTCTTTAATCTGTTATTAATCCCATTTAGTATATTTTCATCTCAGACATTGTACTTTTTCTCTCTACAAATCAGGTTTGAGTCTTTTTCATATCATCTGTATTTTTGTTTAATATATTTACTATTTCCTTTACTGTCCTGAACACATGGAATATAGTTATAATAGCTGTTTTAATGTTCTTGCCTAAAATTTCTATCATCTGCATAATGCAGTTTTTCATTTATTGATTTTTCTCTTCAGTGTAGGTTATACTTTCCTGTTTATTTGTATGTTTGGTAATTTTTTATTAGATGACAGAAATTGTAATTTTATTTTATTGACTGTCGAGGAATTTTCATTCATAAAATGCATTCTTTTTTTTTTTTTTTTTTCTTTTTTTGCGGTATGTGGGCCTCTCACTGTTGTGGCCTCTCCCGTTGCGGAGCACAGGCTCCGGATGCGCAGGCCCAGCGGCCATGGCTCACGGGCCCAGCCGCTCCGCGGCATATGGGATCCTCCCAGACCGGGGCACGAACCCGTATCCCCTGCATCGGCAGGCGGACTCTTAACCACTGCGCCACCAGGGAGGCCCATAAAATGCATTCTTGAACTTTGTTCTGGATCATAGTTAAATTACATGGAAATCATTTAATCTTTTTGGAACTTGATTTAAATCTTTGTTGGGCAAGGCCAGATTAATGTTTCCTCAAACATTTTTTTTTCTTTTGCCCACTTATGAGGCAAAAATTCTTCTTCCCTACTTTTTTGTAAGATTTTGTAAGATTTTTAGGATTTTCTACAAAATTCTACTTTACCTGATACTCAGAATTATCAGTTATTCTATTCTGGCTCATGGGAACTGTATTTTTCCCAGCTCTGTTTGTGCTGCAAAGATGCTTTTTCCCTGTTATCTTTTCAGGCAGCTCTTTCCTTGGCCTCAGATAGTTTCTTTCCATGTGTATGCTGATCAGAACATTGATGAGTACTCAAGGGGTTCCCTCTACATATATCCAGAGTCTTCTCTCTTTGCAGCTCTCTTCTCTGTAGTACTCTATTCTGTAAACTCCAGTCACACTGACCTCCCTGAACTCTCAACTCCATCTACTCCATTCTGTAAGAGCTCCAGATTTTGCTTGGGTTTCCCTGTCTTGGGTCACAGCCTGGAAACTCTTCCCAAGCAATAAAGTCAGGCAATCATAGGGATTAACTCTTTGGTTTCCCTATCTCAGGCATAACTGTTCTGTGCTATATGATGTCCAATGTTTTTAAATGTGTTTTACATATTTTGTTGAGTGTTTTAATTTTTTCAAGCAGGAGAGTTCATTAGGTACCTTCCTTCTATCCTGATACAGAGGTCCCACAATAGATTTTTAAGAAAGGAAGTGAATCATTTTTGAATTTGAATGCTAACTATAGCTCAAAGTAGATTGTAGATTTTAGAGGAGACTGGTTAAAATAACCTTTATAATAATGCAGAAAAAATAATTATGTGCACCAGATTGCAGAGTATAACAGTTAGAACATTAGGTAATTAAGAATTTTGCCGGCGTTTAAAAATAGAGTTTAATATATATGGAATCTAAAAAAAAGAAAAGAAAAAATGGTTCTGGAATCCAAAAAATATAAAAGAAAAAGTGGTTCTGATGAACCTAGGGGCAGGACAGGAATAAAGATGCAGATATAGAGAATGGACTTGAGGACACGGGGATGGGGAAGGATAAGCTGGGATGAAATGAGAGTGTAGCACTGACATATATACACTACCAAATGTAAAATAGAGAGCTAGTGGGAAGCAGCTGCATTTCATGGGGAGAGCTTGGTGCTTTGTGACCACCTAGAGTGATGGGATAGGGAGGGTGGGAGGGAGACACAAGAGGGAGGAGATACAGGGATATATGTATATGTATAGCTGATTCACTTTGTTATAAAGCAGAAGCTAACACAGCATTGTAAAACAATTATACTCCAATAAAGATGTTAACAAAATAAAAAAATAAATAATAAAAATAGAGTTTACAAGGACCAAATGGCATAATTGAAAACATGTTATGATATAACATTAAATTTTTAAAAGCAGTGTACTGAATCATTTATATTACATATTACTAAGTGAAAAAAGAAACCTGCTATAAAACTCTATATTTAGGAAAGAAAAGGAGTAGTAGAAATATTACATAGCATTTTACCTATTACATAGTAAAATCACAAGTGATTATATTTCTTGCTGTTTTCCTGTACTTTCCGAATTTTATTTGATAGCATTATTTTTATTACAAGAAAACAAACTTTTAAAGTTTTTTACAACCTAGAATAAATAGTATTTGATATTAGTGAATAAATATGAAGCAGGGGATTAGGTTAACTCTTGGGACTGGGATGAATAACTAATCTAAAACGTACTGAGGGTAAAGCAGCTCTGTGAGAGAAAATATTGTGTTTATATATGAACGTTTTGAATTTGAAGTACTTGAGGGATACTTAGGTAGAAATGTCTAGCAGGGCATTGGTTTCAAGTTTCTGAAACTCAGAAACAAGCTGTTGGCCAAAAATACACATTTGGGAGTCACTAATTTTATTTGAAGTTACAGGTTTAGGTGAGGTTACCTAAATGTTGTAATTATTATGATTTTATCATAATATTTTAAATTTAACTCCCTAAATGGGCAAAGTACTCTATTAAAATAATAATTAAGCAAATGCCCTGCATATTTGCCTTATAATAAATTACAGAATAATTATGTATATTTTTTATAGTGTAAGTGCTTTCAGCATCATAGTGCTGTTGGTTAATTTGGTCATTTCCCAAGTATTAAAAAGACTCCAAATTTAGAAACTGAGAAAAAAATTGTAGAATGATAGTGCCTTATTAAGAAGTTTTATGTATATCATACCTTTGGATGCCCACTGTACTCTAAGCTTTTTGAAATCCAATCAATCAAATCAATATGTCTGAATTCTTCTAGCACAGAGTCTGGTACATAGTAGAAACTCAATAAATATCTGTTAAACGTGTGACAAAGACTGTGTAGCAGTTGAATGAGACTGGAGATTAAGTATATATAGAAAATAATATCTACCTGGCTGTTGTTTCCTGCCCACTTTTTCTCTTTTCTTCCTCATTACACACATTCTCTTTAACCATTTCATGTAAAGACTGAAAGAATGAAGCATGTTTTTTCCAACGTTTTACTACGTGTATTTTCAGACATGGGGTAAAGTTGAAAGAATTTTACAGTGACCATATATATATATATATCCACCATTAAATTGGTTTTTACTATTTTATCATTGTTTTAGTACATTTGCTTTATCATATATCTATCCATTTATCTCTCCCTCTATTAATCCTTAGTACATTTTATTTCTTGGTACACTTCAAGTAAATTGAAGATATCAGTTCAACTCCTGTTAAATACTTCAGCGTAAGTGTCTTTTAACTAGAATGTTTTTAGTGTAATAGCTTTTTAAGATAAAATCTACATGCAATGAAAAACACGTAAGTGTACACTTGCTGCTTTTTGACAAATATACAGCTCTGTAACCCAAACTCCTATTAAAATATAGAACACTACCATCAACCCAGAAAGTTCTCCCATGCTCCTTTTCAGTCAATCCCCTCTGCCACTGTTTCAGAGGAAACTGCTGTTCTGATTTGTTTCTACTACAGAGTAGTTTTATCTGTTCTAGACCTTTTAATAAACAGGAATGTACATATTCTTTTGTATAAGGATTCTTTCACTCAGCATATTTTGAGATTTACTTATGTTACATTATCAGTATTTCATCCTTTTTTATTGCCGAATAGTATTTCCTGATATGAATATTCCAGTTTGTTTATCCATTTTCCTATGGAAGAATTTGTGGCTGTTTTCAGTGCCAGGCTATTATGACTAAGCTGCTGTGAACATTCTTGTGCATGTTTCTTGGTCGGCATATATTTTAATGTCTCTTGGGTAAATACCTAGAAATGAAATTGCTGGATCATAGGGCATATATATGTTTACTTTTAAAAAAAAAGTAAAACTCCAGACCTCCCTTTTCTAAAGTAGTTATACCATTTTATATTCCCACTAGAAATATAGGAGAGATACAGTTGGTCTACATTCTTACCTGGCCTTGTCCAGGTAAGACAAGGCCTTACGGAAGTGTAGTCATACCTTGTTGTGTTACTAATTTGCATTTCCCTGATGATTAACAATGCCCAGCACCTTTTCAGGTGCTTATTACCTATTTGTATAATCTTTCGTGAAGTGTCTTGTCAAATATCTTACCTACTTTTTATGGAGCTTATTGAATTGTGGGAGTTCGAAACTAGAACAGATATTTGAAGGGAGAGCCAACATTTTATGTGTTGTATTTCTCCCTGAAACTAGTGTAGGGTGTTGCACATGAGTGCTCAAAATATTTGCTACTTAGTTTTAATTGGAAATAGACAATCCTAAAGATACACATAATCTGGCACTTTAAACTTTGAAAAATACTTCATATAAATATTGTGCCATTTACCATACTCCACTCTCGAAAAAGTAAAGAATTTAATTGGCTTACTCTGTCATTGTTTGACAGAATTTTTTGTTTTTGCTTTTATTTATCACTTTGTTGAAGAGAGCACTTTGTTGGAGAGAGAATCAGCTTTTTATGTCCTGGAGTAGACTGTGCCGGGGTTGTAATTTCAGTGCTATTAAAACCTTGGAAGGGAGAGATTTTTTTTTGCAGTACGCGGGGCGGGCCTCTTAGTGTTGTGGCCTCTCCCATTGCAGAGCACAGGCTCCAGACGCGCAGGCTCAGCAGCCATGGCTCACAGGCCCACGCGCTCTGCAGCATGTCGGATCTTCTCGGACCGGGCACAAACCCGTGTCCCCTGCATTGGCAGGCAGACTCTCAACCACTGCGCCACCAGGGAAGCCCAGGAAGGGAGAGATTTTTGCAGTCAGCCTCCTACAGCCTTCAGAGGACCGGTTGAGTTGTTAGAAATCTCAGAGAAGCCTGAGAGTTCTTTGTGATAAAAGTGTAGCAAGACAAAAAGGCTTTGTTTTAAATGAAATTTGTTAGTCTTGACTGAATGTTTAATTATAGCTGTCATAGCAGTGTTATAAGCAGGGCACACTTTAGGGGAGTGGTTGGACTATGGGAAACATGTAAGCCATTGATGCTCATTCAGTAGTGGCAGGCTTTCAATAGAGATGAGGTTTGCTAGTTGGTTTTTGCCTCTCAGAAGCCTGAAGGACCAAGTACGACATGATTCTGGTGACACTGAGCCTGAGGCAGCATAGCCTAGAGGATTTGGACTTAGTTACAGCATTGGATGCTAGCTCTGCCACTTACTTGCTCATTGGCCTTTGGGAAGTTACTGAATCTTTCTAAGCCTCAGTTTCTTGAAGATGGGGATGGTGATAGTGCTTATATCAGCAATGTGTGAGAACTACTGAGATGATAACAGTGAAGTAAGTCAGCCAGAGAAAGACAAATATCATATGAGATCGCTTATACATGGAATCTAAAAAAATGGTACAAATGAACCTATTTACAAAACAGAAATAGAGTCACAGATGTAGGAAACAAACTTATGGTTACCAAGGAGGAAGGGGTGGGGAGGGATAAATTGGGAGATTGGGAATATATTTATATATAAAATAGATAACCAACAAGGACCTACTGTATAGCACAGGGAACTCAACTCAGTACTCTATAATGACCTATATGGGACTAGACTCTAAAAAAGAGTGGATATATGTATAACTGATTAACTTTGCTGTACAGCAGAAACTAACATAACATTGTAAGTCAACTATACTCCAATAAAAATTAATTTTAAAAACTTGGTTATAGAAATCAACACTCTATAAATGTTACCCACCATTATTATTTTTGCTATTCATAGTAGTAGAAGTAGTAGCAGAGTGGCAGCATCAATACTAGTACTCCAACTTTAGGATGGATGTAAACACCAAGGCTTTCCCAGCAATGTAGTCATGGTGACAAAGCATTTTTATCTTTCTCTTTAATTTGCACTTATTTAGATAGAGATATTACTGACTCATCTTGAAGCCTCTCTTCCTCCTCAAGTATCCAAATCAGTTGCCATGGCCACGCTTTCTTCCTCACCACAATTTTAATTCCTAGATTTTCTCTGCCCGCCTTCCTTTAGAAAAATCAGCACTTGGAGAGTCAACACCTCTGGTCATTGACTTGCATTGTCAGCACTTCCCCACCCCTGAGGATCATAAAGCCAGAGGGAAATGAAAAACTGTACCTTATCAGAAAAATGCAGAGGCTCCTGTCACAATACTTCTTCAGGTTTGCAATTAAACCTGACTCGAGGGGAGAGGGATGTTTCACAGGAACCAGGGACATTCTCCCTCAACAGGACTGTGGTTTTCTGATGCTCATTTAAAGCAGAGACAAGAGAATTCAGAGCAGGTACTTTGAGTGACCAAGAGGCAATGAGAGGTTTCTGTTTCAGAGGCTTCCCTGCCTCTCTGCTTTCCAGGCTGGGGTTTTGAATTGTGACATTGTTGAGACTACTTCTGATGAACTGACCATGTAGGTATCTTTCCTTAACTCCTAAGGAAGTAAACTTGTTACCTGCAGCTCATGCTTGAGGTTTGGCTCAGCATGAAATGCAGCAGCCTGGACATCCACGTCAGAGATGAGCACGATTCTGTCAGAGTCCTGCCACCTTCAAGTGTATATTCAGAGAGTGGGAGAGAAAGAGGGGGTAAGTGGGCTTCTGCTAACTCGCTCTCCCCGGGCTGGGGTCAGTATGGGGCCGTGCCAAGAAAACTTTCCTTTCTGATTCCTCTTGATTGAAAATTTTAATACAAAGCAAAAACTCTTCTAATAATCCAACTGAAAATTGTTGTGGCCAATAGAGGAAGAAGTTAATTGAAGAGATTTCTTCCAGTCAGTAAAACTGCTAGTAAAATTGTGTTTTCTTTCTTTATATCTTTTAAAAATAATTATGAGACTTTTCTTTCCAGCATTTAATTATGTCCTGTCGAATTAGGAACAAGGAATCTGCTGTTTCCTTTCATAACCCAGAACTAGCTATTATAGAATAACTATGAGAAAGAGACCTTAGTATCCAATGAAGAAGAAAAGAGTAAATTACATGTTAATTTGGCCCTGTGCTTTCAATAGCTTTGCTTGAAGGATTTTTCAGCTTAAGATAAAACAATAATTCAGTCATTAATCTAGTTTCCTTCTCCAACCTTTTCCCCCTGCATGGTGGTATAAGATCTACTAAAAGTGGTAAAGTTGCTAAATTAAAATATTTGATAAAGAATAATCCACTGGAAATACAGTATCCCAGAAAATAACTGGGATTTTTTTTTGAAATATAATTAAGAAATTAGTGTCCTTGGAATTAAGATGATCAAAATTGTACTTGGCCTCACTGAATACTTTCTGGTCTACAATAGTAAGACTATCAAGGAAAGTCTTTTTGGTTATGGAAACAGAATGCACTTAGATATGAGGGAGTGATCAAATTCCATGACAACATTGCATTAATAACCTTCTTCCTGAAGAGGATACTAGAGGCTGCTGGCTGCCATGTGGATGGCATGAGTCATTTATTCATTTATTCAGCACTTGGTGTTCCCAAAATAAAGAAAGCTTTGAAGACAGTAGGAGTGAGACCAAAGTGAAAGGAGATAGGAAAGTGCAGTTGTGCCCAGAGGTAGTTGAAGCTCTGTTGAGCCTCAGGTCGCCCATCAGGTGGATTATTTTAGAGCTTAAAATACAGGTCTCGGGCTTCCCTGGTGACGCAGTGGTTGAGAGTCCGCCTGCCGATGCAGGGAACACGGGTTCCTATCCCGGTCCGGGAAGATCCCACATGCCGCGGAGCGGCTGGACCCGTGAGCCATGGCCGCTGAGCCTGCACGTCCAGAACCTGTGCTCCGCAAGGGGAGAGGCCACAACAGTGAGAGGCCTGCGTACAGCAAAAAAATAAATAAAAAAATAAATAAAAGATACAGGTCTCAAGGATGTAGAGGGCAAGGGTTGTAACCCTTTTATTTCTCTTCTTGGGGTTCTAATCAGGGGTATGGTTTTTCATTTTACCTTGGTGTTCAGAAAATATTAATTTCTAAGTGTACAGTGACAACTGGGATTACCATTGTTCTTTAACTTGAGAATTAAGTAGAAGACTAATTCATATGCAAGTAATATACCTTAAAAATAGTGACTGATGCACTCGTAACATTCTACTCATCTGTTCATTTGGAAAGAGTGGAGCTTTATTCTGACTTTTAAGTTTATTGTGGAATTTATGAAAGATTTGCAAATGCATTAAATAAAAATAATCACCCTTAATTTTATCAGCAAGAAATAATATCTGTTAATATATTGGTATATATACTTCTAGTCTTTTAAGTTTTATGCACATGTAGCCATTCTGTTAAGTAGCCCAAACTTAGTACAGCATGAATGTGAAAACTTTTATCTTTCTTCTATTATTACCTATCTTCTAGACTATGTGACTGACCCCCTTAACAAAAACTTGTGTAGATTCCAAAACTTTCTGATCATTTCCCATTATTAAAACAAATACACAACAAGAAGCAAACACACAAATAGACCACTGTCTTCTCTGGTTGAAGTCTCCCATCTCATTTCCCAGTTAAAGAACTTTAAGACATGTGTGAGATGGGGGGAGGGGAACATGTACTTCCTGCAGCTAGGAATTTGTATGGAAATGCCTTTTACCTCTGGGCCAGAAAGAGGGAAATGAAACAGCGGACTGACCTCACTGAGGGGATGAACGCTCCAAGTTACCCGTAAAGCCTACACTCCTGATGACTCTTTCAACTCCAACAATTAATTATTTCGCTCCCCCTTCCTTATTCTTCCCCTTTGATAGACTAGGTGTCAGGATGGTAGAGGAGGGGAGCTAGTGAAGTGGTTGGCGTAGTGGAGCTTCCTCAGCTATCTCAGTAATATCTGAGGGAGGTTTCTGACACTGCTCATTGGTGTCTGTCTTGGGAAAGTTTGGTATTTGGAGACACTGCCCACAGTTTTTGATCCTAGCAGGCAATCCTAGGATTACAGAAAAACTCCTACTTAATAACCGGTTACATGTGTATATGGGGAGTGAATGTAATGTGTTGACACATGTTAATATGCTTTTCTCGTTTGCCTGTGTTCACACATGCTCTTCTCCAGTCAGCTTAAAGCATCCTTCTGCCCATCTTGATGGTGGTGTGTGTATTTGCGGGGGGGTGTGGGGTGGGGGTGTGGAACAAAGTGTTGCAGCAAGCAGTCAACGAGAACCTTTTCAGCTTCTAACTTCCAAAATAGAATTTGACAACAAAACACCAAGCTTAAAGCCAGGCACTAATATAGAGAGAATATTCTAAATTCATTATATTAAGAATCAAGTTATAAGGACTCAGATTTATAGGGTGTCTTGCATAGTATAGTGATGATATTCCTTCTGCCTGTGATGGCCAGGGCATGAAATAGGCAGAGTAGGAAAACTAAGAGAAAATCTAGCCCTAGCAGGACCCAAAGGCTGCATCAAAGAGAATGGGGAGAAAAGCAAAAGAAGGGGTTAAAGTATGCGGCTCCCAATCCCTTTTCTTCACACTTTGACTTAGGGTGTCAGAGGAGTTTCTCTTGAGAAAAATGCCTGGAGTTTTTATCCCAATTTATGTTTAGAAGAAGATTGTCACAGATGGGGCCTCCAGAAGTAACCTGGGGGGTGACCACATCAAGTAAATTCAATAGTGCAGTCAAGTTAGGCAGGAGAAAGGCCAGACTTTCTGAGATGTTCTGAGATGTTCCCAGTTCTTACAGGCCAGGTATGGGATCCATACTTTCCCATAGTCCCCTAACAGTGACTGAGAGTAGCTGTACTGAGAGATGGTAGAGCTTCTTTGAAGCTGCCATGAATTAGAGGCAAGTTAGAGTAGCTTCTATGACGTACAGTATAGGACAGAGGAGACAGAGGGGGAAGTGTAGAGAACAGGAGGCCTCTACTCTTTTTCCAGGACCATGAAGCATTGATGTATGATCATCATTAAGATCAATCAAATTAAGGGGGACAATACCTTGAATTCTGCCATCAGGACACACAGTACAGACATGCCTATGGTGGGTAGTAGCACCAAAGGTCACTACACATACACAGACCCCCTCCCCGTAGCCCCCGGGGAGGACATAATAAGTTCCACAGATACCACACATCATCACGAGCAAGAGAAGGTAAGGGAAGGGTGATTTAAAATCCTAGACATTTGGCTAAAGACCTGAGCTAATTAAAGAGACAGTTGAAATTAGAGAGCACCAGACATAAAACCTAGTTTGTTTGTTTGTTTGTTTTTTCCAACTGCTCAATGTGTGTGTGTGTGTGTATAGGGAGGTTTGGACTGTAGACTTCAAAATTGTTTATAGTATTTCTTGTAAAAATGCTATAAGAAGAACATCAAAGTTATTCTAATTATTCACTATTACAAAAAAAGCTATGTTTAATAATGTCCTAAATATACATGTATGTACTCATAAGCAAGTATGTTGTGAAGATATATTTTCAGACATAGAATTCTGCAGCCAAAGCTTATATGTATTTTTGATTTTGGTGTACTTTGCCAATTCCGTATCATGAAGGCAACAGCACCAATTTTCACTGCTCACAATACTGTATGAGAAGGCCTACCTTCCCACTCCCTTAGTGTTTTTGGCAATAGCCAAAAAAGCTGAAAATGTTAATAACCCAGAACTCATGCTTAACTCTTTAGCTCTTTAACAGAGAAATTATTCCTTATGTTTACCAGAAGTCATACAAAGATATTCACTTCAGTTTTTTACAGGTAAAATATTTGTAATGTGAAAAATTGGATATAAACCAAGTATCCACCAATAGTAATGGATAAAGGGTAATACATTCAAACAATGGTATGCTGTATAAAAGTTAAGATGAATGTAGGACAACATAAATGGAGTTCAAAAACACAATAGGGAATACAAAAGCAGATTTCAGAAAGTAACACACTGTGTTATTTATGGATATGTATATTATTAAATTGTTTTTAAAAAGTACTGGAGATATATTCACCTGATTAATGGTAGCAGAGAAATAGCCTTAAGGTGGGAAGGGAAGTGTTGCAGGGTCATACAAGCAAGAATTCTACTTTATTATGTTTTGTTTCTTTTATTATTACATGTTATTGTTAATCTTTAACAAAATAACAATGTTAACCAATTCTGTGTAAGAGGTATATAAAGGCTGATTTCTTCTCATACATTTTTTTTGTGTTTTTCAAAAAGAGAAGAAATTCAGGTCCCTTAGTTCTTAGCATGTTAGGAGTACCTTAACCCAACAGCACCTAGGTTTCATGCCTATTACTTTATAAATGTTAAACATACAGAAGTAAAGTGTTTAAATCTGCTGAAGTCCTAAGGCTAATATTAACAGCCTTGTTCTCCTAAATTGCTCTATTTTCTTAGATTATTTTTCTTTGCCTAAGTGAAATTCAAAAGAATATTTTGAGAGTGGTTATTCATTTTCCATTATTAGTTAAATCATATGTTTATCTCCTTTGCATTCTGTAAGTGGTAATGAAGAATTGCTTCTTCACATAGTAGGTAGTCATATTCTGATTGATTAATGGATTGAGTGAAATTTTTAAGAGAAAAATTTGTAGGGCCTCCCTGGAGGCACAGTGGTTAAGAATCTGCCTGCCAATGCAGGGGACATGGGTTCGAGTCCTGGTCTGGGAAGATCCCACATGCCGCGGAGCAGCTAAGCCCGTGTGCCACAACTACTGAGCCTGCGCTCTAGGGCCCGTGAGCCACAACTACTGAACCTGCGTGCCACAACTACTGAAGCCCATGCACCTAGAGCCCATGCTCTGCAACAAGAGAAGCCACCGCTCGACACAAGTAAAGAAAGCCCATGTGCAGCAACGAAGACCCAACGCAGCCAAAAATAAGTAAATAAATTTATCTTAAAAAAAAGAAAAATTTGGGGCTTCCCTGGTGGCGCAGTGGTTGAGAGTCCGCCTGCCAATGCAGGGGACACGGGTTCGTGCCCTGGTCCGGGAAGATCCCACGTTGCGCAGAGCAGCTGGGCCCGTGAGCCATGGCCGCTGAGCCTGCATGTCCAGAGCCTGTGCTCCGCAACGGGAGAGGCCACAACAGTGAGAGGGCCACAGACCGCAAAATAAATAAATAAATAAATAAAATAAGAAAAATTTGTAGCCAACCAAACCAGTTCTGGACTGGAAACCAAAATATGGGACCTTTTGAAGTGGATGTGGACTCTGGCATTTGTGTTGCATGTGTGAAAAATTCTCTGTGGATTTACAGATAAATTGCCAGTTGTCTGTCCTTTTCTATTACATTTGACAAAACCACCTTGTTTTATGTACATTGTTGGGGCTGCTGACTGAAATGTCTAGAAATATGGACACTGAGAACCTAATTTAATTTTAAAATGTTGAAGAGGGAGCCCATAGACCGGAATATGGCTCAGCTGGTGCTCTTCGAAGGGCTCCTTACCTGCACCTACAAGATTTATTGAGCCCCCTGTGCGTATGGTATTAGGTTTGTAGGGTACACAGAAAGAAATGTGTTATATTTGTTTTGTAAAGGCAAGAGCATGGGTTTGTGAGGTATATAGGTAGCTATAACTAACCATCCACTGCAACAGACCCTAGCCCCCATCCTCAGCTCTGGTGGGTTGCTATGCAAAATAGTGGTTCAATTTGACACTCCTACCCCTGGAGTATGAGAGCTCCTGTTGGCTACCACTTCCTTAGCATTTGATATATTCAGACTTTTTAATTTTGGCAGTTCTTTACTGGTTTTGTTTGTTTGTTTGTTTGTTTTTGCATTTCCCTCATTACTAAGGGGGTGTAGCATCTTAGAAGTTTATTGGCCACTTGGTTTCCTCTTCTGTGAATTGTAGCTTCATATACTTTCTCCATTGATTTGACCTTTTCTTATTGATTTGTAGTTCATTGATATTCTAAGTGAAAATCTTTTAACTGTTATATATATCGCCAGCTGTTCTTGCAGTTTTTAACATGCCTTTTAAACTTGTTTATGGGTTCTCTTCTCATGCAGAATTTTAAAATTTTGGTATTCTCAAATTTATCAACATATTTCCTTCATTGATTATGCTGTTTGTGCCCTGTTTAAGAAATCCTTTTCTATGTCAAGGTCATAAGGATAGTCTTCTATAATTTCTTCTGATGGTTTCAAAGGCTTCTTATTCTTTGTAGGTTTTTTGTTTTGTGTTCATTAAGGTCTCCAAAATATCTGGATCTCATTTCAAAATATAGTTTTTGATAAGGATCTAATGTTTTCCATATGGAAATCCCATTTACTTATGCCATTTACGAAATATCTAACAGTTCCCCATGATATTTAGTTCCATTTCTATTATATATACCAGGTTTCTCTATATTTGGGGGTCTATTTTGATATTTGTTATTATTTTCTAAATATACAATTTTTCATAACTTTCATTATGATTTAGTCAACCCAGATACTACGTAGTAGTGTGACTTTTAGTTATGCATATATTTTTAAATAGTTCTGATATTAGCTATTTCTGATTTAATTGTTATGTGATAATACAGTATGGTCTTTACAAGAGCTATTTTGGGGGATTTGTTGAGACTTTCTTTATGGACTAGTGACTGGTAAGCTTTTGAACATTTTCATGTGCACTTGAAAATTAGTTGAATGTAGAGTTTAAAACATCTAGTAGATACAGCGTGTTAATGTGTGTTGTTAAAATCTTCTATAGCTATAGTAGCTTTACAAATGTTCAACCTATCAGTTTCTAAAAGTTGATTTAAAATATTCTGCTTGGATCATGGATTACTGAATTGCTCCCTGTAATTCCATCAGTTTTTGCCTTATATGTTTTACACAGTGTTGTCAGTTGCATAGAAATCAGGGTTCCTGTATCTTCTTTGTACATTACTATCTTCATTATTATACATTGTGTGCTTATCTTCAGTGAATTTTTGTTATTATTTTGTTGTCCTTTGCAAATTGTCTGGATGTGAAGTCAATCCTAGACAGTGGTTTTCCATTTCCCTCTATCTGGCCCCATGGGTTCCATGATTTCTGATCTGTTTTCATGTTAACTTCTTGGCTTTTGGTCTTGGTTAATTAGTGTGTAATTTCAGTTTCTTGTGGTTGATTCTTTTTTTTTTTTTAATCCATGGCCCTATGTGAATCATAAGGTGCTTAGTTTATTCTCAGAGTCAGTTGGTGGACTTTTTCAAATTCTGTATCAAGTCCCTCTTACTAGCCCTTTGTGTTTCTTTCTATCATGCTGCTAGAACTGCTGTAGCACTGGGAGCAATTTGGGCTGTTCAAATGTCCTTTTCCACAGCCCTCAACATTAGGGTTTGTATGCACCTGTAATAGCTGTAAACAATTTATCTGCAGCCTCTGATCACTACTCTGTGTATCTCTGCTATTTCCAGCTCCTGAGTTTTCAAGGAGCTCTTTTCAGTTTTAAGTTCAGCCATGTATTTTCAATTTTTAAAGGCAACTTTATTATATTTCATCTTGAATTTCTGTGTGACTGTCTTGTGTGTGCATGTGTGTGTGTGTGCATGGAGAGGAAGAGATGATAATTCCAAGCGACTTAATCCCTTATTAACTACATAAACACAAATACATAGGAGTATTTTTTGCATTTAATTTTAACAAAAAAGGCGTCATTCAACCATTAATGATTCTCCTGGTCCTAGATACAATCTAAAATATGTATTTTGAATAGTAGTGTAATAGTACATAGTAGAGATTAAAAAAAAAAACTTACATCTACCAGTCCCCTATTAATAGATAGAGTTTTACTTTATTGCTGCTACATACAATGCTATAGTAAAAATACCTTTCACTTATTACATATTTGCACTTTTAATCTACAGAGTAGATAACCAAAAATAGAATTTCTTGGTGTAAACACATATATTTTATTTTACTCTATCTTAGTAGAGATGTACATTTTCCAAAATTTTTTGTTTTTGTTTTCTCTGTGAAATTTACATCCTTCTCAACAATATTTGATTCTGTTAATTTCTCTGCATCTTTTCAATACAGGGTATTATTGCAGTTATCAATTTTTGTCAGTCTGATAAGTGGAATATGGGTTCAATTGGCATTTCTCTGACTACCTTTGAGATTGGGCATCATTTCATAGAAATCATTTGGATTTCTTTCTTTTTTTTTTTTTTTCTTTTTGCGGTATGCAGGCCTCTCACTGTTGTGGCCTCTCCCATTGCGGAGCACAGGCTCCGGATGCGCAGGCCCAGCGTCCATGGCTCACGGGCCCAGCCGCTCCGCGGCATATGGGATCCTCCCAGACCGGGGCACGGACCCGTATCCCCTGCATCGGCAGGCGAACTCTCAAACCACTGCGCCACCAGGGAGGCCCTGGATTTCTTTTTCTATGATTTTTCTGCTTGTATCCTTTGCCCCATGATCATTTTTAAAATAAATCAGTCACTCTTTGTAAAATGGTGCTGAGAATGTTCATGTGGTCGAATGTGTGCATTTTATTTGATTAAATCAGATTTCTTAGTAAAGAAGTTGCTTCCCACACTGTTTATTCAGATATAAATTTTTTATCATTTGATTCTTTTGAGTCTATATCTTGAAATATATATATTTAAGGGTCTTTTTGGTCAGACAGCCGATTATGATGGCATCATTTATTTCTTATGAATGAGAAAGCTGACTTTGACTAACAGTACTTGGTGCTATCAAAGTAAATCATTTTTTCTCCTGAATAGAGTTAAATTTTCATCCTTTTTCCTTCTCTTTCCCTCCTTCATCTTTTTTCCCATCATATAAGTCTGGAGTTACATCATACTATTCCCTAGTTTTAGGCTCTGGCCCAAGTCCCCAGGCCATTAAGGGTCCTCTAAATTACATAATCCACTTCATTAAGAACAGTGGTTCTCCAAGTAACATGCATCAGAATTATCCAAAACGCTTATTAAAACACATATTGCTGGGCTCCATACACAATTTCTGATTTAGCAGGTTTAGCATCATTGTTTTGGGTCAAATAATTTGCATCTCTAGTAAGTTCTCAAATGATGGTGATGCTGCTATTCCAGGGCCCACACTTTGAGAACCATTGGCTTAGAAAAATGGCCTTTAACTCCAGAGTCACCTAGAGAGCTGTTAAAAGATTCAGATGTCTAAGTCCTACCCCAGATTAGTTAAATTAGCTTCTAATTTAGATAATGCTTCCTTGGCTTTATCCTGAAGACAAAGTCCACATTCAGCTCTTTTAACATGTGGAGATGGGGAGGGCCTGATTGTCCAAGCTTTCTGGAAGATATTGATAGTTTTCTAATTAGTTATTCTGAACATCATTGTATTTTTTAAACTCCTGTTCTTTACACTTATTGCTTCTAAATGCAGAGTTTCTTACCATCCTCATTTGGAGGAACAGCTCACACCTTTGTCAATCCTCTCCTGTACATATATTAGAATGTGCAGTGCTTTGCTCTGGTTTCAGCATCAATCTGAGCCCATCTGGTATTTTAAAAGTAGGTTTATTTATATTTGAGACTTGGAGAAAAAAAAGATAATTAAAAATAACAAACAATAATAGCTGCAAACATAGGTGCTGTTATTATTAATCCTTTAGAGATAAGTAAACTGAGTCTCCAAGGATGCAAATAATATGTTCAGTTATGAGCAAGTGTAATTATGAGTCCCAGTTACATACCCGGGCAGTGTGACTCCAGGCATGTACATTGAATTGTCCTAGTAAACCTGGATTCACTGTTAATTAAACTGGCAGAATGAGCTATTTCTCACTCTTGTGTGAATTTATTTACTAGGTAGCAGACACATAAGCTGGAAAACCACTCCCTTGGATAAGGGAGGTCCTTCTTGGTGGGTTCACTGAATGGGGCCAGGAAAGAGACAGATGTACTCAACATGAACACAGGTTTAAGAGACACAGAAGCCCATCTATATCTTCTAGAAATTCATCAGCATTTCTGTCCTGCTGATGATATCCTCTCTAGAGTCCTAGCATAATTATAAAATTATGATTCTTATATGTCTTCCTTTACTTTGTGGTATGTTGGGAGGGGACCAAGTTAAATTTGTGCTCAGTTCACCATCCTGAAAGGAAGGAGACCTGAATTTCCAGCTTTAATTCTGCAACAAATAGTTCTATGACCTCGAGACAAATAACTTTATCTTACTGGGCCTGATATTTTTCTTCTGAAAAAACTTGAAATAGGTGATTTTTAAAGTTATTTCTAATTCTAACAGTACAAAATGGAATGATAAAGATCCAAGTATGACAAGTGAAATCTTGTAACAACACTGAACTGTTCCCATATCATTATTCTCAGATTACTTATGTGTCTCATTACAGTGATTCATTGTGATCATGCAGTAATTTCTCAGCCCCCCAAAGAACAATCTGTTTATCTGGTTTTTATAAAAACCTTAGAAAGAACAAAAATCACTCCCAAGCCAAAACCAAAACAAGAGATAGAGAATCTCTGATCTCAAGATGCTGTTAGTCAAACAAATGAGAAAAGAAATAATTCCAACTCACTGTATTTCAATTTTACTGGAATTCATTAATGCATATATAAAGTGTTTCATGGTGCATAGTTAAAATTGCTATCTCTATGTCATATATTATCAGGGTTACTGCTATTAGCAGAATACATTATATTATGAACGTCTTTTCTGTTTCCAGGGAGATGAACTGACAGTGGCATACAGATATCTCCAATGGCAGGCAATGTTTCTTTGTGTTTAAAATACTTTATGAAAGAATCCCCAGTCAAGAGAGCACTTCTAAGCATATTCACCTATGAATAGATACAACTTTATTTTTTTAATATATATAAAGCTCATTTCATTAATGGCTGAGTGTCTGAGGAACTTAGACAACAATTTCAAACATGACTGTCTTAATCTCCTTCCAAGATATATGTATGCTCAGGTAATTGTCATATACTTCTGACTTCTAAGGACATCTATCTTTTGAATTCTTCATGTGTGTTTTCTATAATTTGCAGAGTAGGGAATACATTTTGTACAGTGGCAAAGAGTTTTCTCTTGGAAGTTCGTCTTTCATTTTAAAAGCCTTTTCCATAAGGTAAATAATGGACTGAAGTAGTAAGCAATTTGGGGATTAGATCAGCATTAAAATTTAAAATAGTAGTAGTTAACATTCATTCCCTTTGGTGAGTATTTATTTTATTTAGGTGGCTGATACTTTGGCTGTATCCATGGCTTCAGTATTCAATTTCATTAAATAAAAGTTGTATAAATAGGGTCATGATGTCTTAATTTGGGTTCCAGGAAAATAGACTCTGAGCCTGAGATTTGCATGTAGTAAGTTTATTGGGCGAGTGCTCTCAGGAACAATACCTGTGAGGGAGTGAGAAAGGCAGGATATGCAGAGGAAGAAATTGAACCATGATGAGGCTACAGCATAGGCCACAGTCAAGTCCACAGAGAGCTCTGGAGCTGGCATGGCCCTTCAGAGTTGTGAGTCAAGGCAGAGCAGCCATGTCTTTGTACCCTGCATGGACCAGCCATTGGATATGGGCTACCCCGGAGAGGGAACGCAACCTTTCATCAGGGTGCTCACTTCTGCGAAAGGTGACTTCCAAATGAAGAGCTGCAAATATTTTGTCTAGGACTGAAAACTAATGCTCTGAGACAGGTACGGCATAGGAGAACCAGAGTTTTACAATGTTTTCCACAAATTACGGCAAGCACATTAGAAATATTAGAAAGACTACGAGTACTAATGACAATGGTGGATTTCCACTTAGTAATTACATTTAAGTATGAAAATGTATTCCAAAATTATGCATATATAAAATATGCTTTTCCAAAGGAGCTCAAAGTTTAAGTCATCAACTTTGGTTTATTCAAGATGTTTCTAGTAATGGGATAACTAAGAAGAAATACGCAACCTGAGTAGAGAATGTAAATAAGTACGGAGAATATACTGTATATGAATTTATATAGATATTTTTACTACATGTGTTTGCAGAGGACATGATATATTCTGTGTATTCTATGAATGTCTGAAAGGTTTTCTGATAGTTGTTTGCTTGACCTAGTTTTAACCAAGTATTAAGTTTGACTAAAGCATCCTATATGCATATATATCTAGAATCCAACCCTGCCTTGAAAGTCCACACCTTCAACAGTTAAAACCCGTCACCTCTTGACTGGGTTATTGCAGTAGCCTCTTTCCTACCTGGTCTTCCCATCCTTGCTTCTAATATAGTTTGGTTTCAGCACATCAGCCTATGTGATACTATTATAATGTGAGTAAGATGATGTAACTACTTTGCTTAAAAGCCTCTCCTGAGTTCCCATCTCACTCAGCATAAAAGCAGAAGTCCTTACAATGGCCTCTAGGACCCTATATGATCTGACCAATGACCTCTCCTCCTACTCTGCCATCATATGCTCTGGGCGCACTGGCATTTTTGCTTTTTCCTGAACATGCCATGTTTAGGGGATTTTGCACTTGCTATTTCGTCTGTCTGGAGTGCTCCTTCTCCAGATAATTCCATAGCTTGTTACCTTACTTCCTTTAGGCATTTACTCAGAAATTATCTTCTTAGCAATTCTTCCCAGATAGCCTACCAAAAATTTCTATAATCCTTTCCTACCCCAACACATCTGGCTTTTTTCTTTGACTCCCTAACACTTACCATTACTTAGCAAGGTACATATTTTATTTATCTTGCTTGATGTCAATCTCTGTTGCTGGAATAGAGAAGACTAGGATTTTTGTTTTTTTTATTTATTCCTCTAGCTGTAGCATTGAAGACTAATGCATAGCACATAATAGGCCCTCAGTACATTTTTAATGAATGAAAGTAGATTTAGATGAGAAATGTGAGTATATACTTAGTGCTTTTACACAATTGGTCCCCACTGTCAAGTTGCTGCCTGACACAGCTAACACTAGAAGGAAGAAGAAAAGACTTTCTATGGGATCTGCCTCTTCTGTTTTCTCCAGAGATTGAGGGTTTGGGGAATGGCAAGAGACCTTCTTTACGTAGTGTTAATTATGCTCTGGGCTTTCCCACATGAGCTGCCCAGAAAGCTTAAAGGAGAGGTGGCTCTCTAGAATCATGGAAGCTTGTTTGTACCCAACTGTGAATCCATGAGACAACAATCCCATGAGTGTCAAGAAGAAGAACCTTAGGGCTGATGAGAACAGTAAAAGTGTCATACTGCTTATTAAGAAACTAAATAATTTTTCTTTCCAAAATAACTGTTCCCTAATTCCTGTTTAAAACAGGACATGGAACTCCAAGATCAATTTTAAAAAGATTAGGTCAAACCCAGAGTCTGCTTTCTATGAACTACTCTCTGAAATCAATATCTAACAAATATTTCAGTGTCATTTGCAATATGAATGTAGCAGAGATTCTTAAGGATGTTGTAAGAGAGATGCCTTAGAATGTCAACTCATTTTCTTAAAGGATGCTAAACTTTGGTTTTCAGTCTGCATTAAAACTGACTTTTTTGTAACACCATTGGGTGTCAAATGCAAAGCATGCTTCTTACATGTGACATCTGTCAGTTTTATAAATCCCACAGGATCTGCTGCCAGATGTCAGCTCTTCCCCTAGCATGCTTCCAGGACCTACACAACATCAGAAAAATGATGTCTGACTACTGGTAGACTACCTTGAGGCATAGGGGGAAATTGACTGAGAACAAAGAGCTTGGCTGTTGACTATGTAAGGCGCCTATGAGTTCTGTCCTCTCCATGTGTTACCCGTGGCCATCATAGTTACCATCACCTCAGGACTGCTAACAGTGAGGAACTCTGAGACAACTTTCAAGAGCACTGCAGGTATTAACCAGTCTGTGGCCTCTTCTTTGAGGATCACTTTGGATGCCATTCTAAAGCAATCCAATCCAGTATGCTCCCCCTGCAAGTCTGTGCTGACAGCGAAGCATAAGAGATGGCTTACAGCGTGTTTCTTCTCAGTCCTGAATACTAAATATGGAGCCTGCTGCGCATCTTCTCTACTTTCAGTGAAGCCTCAGAAAAACCAGAAGAGCTTATGGCCCATTAGGATGCAGGTGGGATAGGATGCTAAGCATCTCATCAATGTGGCTAGGTACCCAGGAGCAAAATCATGATTTATACATTTTCCAGTCTTCTTTGGCTGCAGAATTTTGAAGTTTGGGGGCTCGGCAGAGATTGGATTTGGATAAGCAAGGACGCCGACACGGTATTTAGATGCCCCAGAAGTTCAGTTGCATGGTCTGTCTGGGCTATTCTCTCAGGAAGGGTACCTGAGAAGGCTACTAAGCAAGTTATTTTATTTTAAAGCAAAAAAGAGAAATCATCAAAAGGCAGTCTGGCTTTATTAAAAATGGAGTTACTTAAAAATGGGATTTCAGTGCCCAAGAGTGGCACCAAGATAGGGTGGTCCAATGTCTTTCTGGCTTGTCTGTGAGCACATCCTGGTCTGTGGACACTGTTGTGGCATCACACAGCCTGCCTGGGCTGAGGGCTTGTTAGGACCTGAAAGGGGAAATAGAGCCCACCATGTCTATGCACTGGCTGCTCGAGGCCTTCTAAGTCTAAAAGCATTGCAGGTAGACATTTGCCAGTCAGAAGCTGAAGCGGGGTGGGGAATGCTCTCTATTTGTCACTCTGCTCAGCCATCAGAGGAGTTTCTACCTCTGTATGGGCTGCCAGCATGTCCCAAAGGAAAGTAAGCATTTTACCCAATCTCATGGAATTTTGTCAACATAACTCCAAAATCCTAGAGGTTGAGATGATTTGTTTGCATTCTGCTCTGAATGTTTTGCCATCAAATGGACAAAGTCTAGTGTGGCAAAATGTGCCAGTGTTCCATTTGAATATTAAGCCAGAAGTGGCAGAATGACCTCTGCCTGTACCAGCTCATCTATTGCTTCTCCAGGAAGCCCAGATTGTATGAGCAGGACCCACTAAGCCTCGCTTCCTCTTTCTCTGTTAAGTTTCTGCATATCAAAATAGCACAGTTTATAGCGTTCCTTCTTTTCCCTTAGTCACAATATCTCAAGTGTGGGATGATTGGGTATCTTAGTGGTACAGGGCAGTGAGTATGGAATACCTGAGAACACAAACTGTACAGAGGGTTCTACACATTCTATGTGCTTTGGACCAAAAGTGAAGAATAACAACAGAACAGGGATGCTGTGAGGATTAGAAGGGATTAAAGCAAAGCCTGGCTGGAAGGGTCTGCTGGTCATGTGACTTTCTGAAGGTATTATGAGCATCTCAGATAAAAGGGTAAAGTGGTCACAGTATCTTTCTGAGAACACTGTTTTTCTCATAGGCCATTTAAATGTATTTCCCTGTTACAGACTGCATGGAAATGATGGGAGAATTTTCCTGCTGTTTGCAGAAAGAAACAAGGAGTCAGTTTTCTAATATGAAGAAATTAGCTTGTTGCAGCTCAGCTTCCCATGCCCTGCCCTTTTGTGCAGCAGGCTTGAGGTTTCTCATCCTTGCCTCTATGGAAGGGCTCAGATATAGTCTAACTTTTCTGTTGAACATCTCACTGTAGCTGCTGATAAAAGCCACAAAGGACAAAAAGACAATCTCATGAAAATGAAAAAAAATTATTCTGTGTACCATACACTGGGTAAAAGGCAGAGGCATATATATTACTTTGCCCTGTCTTTGAATTGCTAGCCTATCAAAAGTCCAAAGCTGAAAGTTGTATCTGTATTCATGGTAACTTGGGAATGTTCCTTGCACTGAGGCATCATTTGACAAGGAGATAACAACCTGCATTAAGAAAGTGAGAGCATCTCTTCGAAGACTGGCAGGAATGGTAATGGAGCAGTGTGCCGTGCAGATGAAAATCAACCCTTCAAAGCGAGAATGGTATCGAATTCTCTTTGGAGACAGGGTGAAAGTGTTGATAAATTGCAATTGCATTAGCTTTGCTTTTTGTCCAAAATCAAATGGGTAGAACAGAGTATCCAGTAGAAGGGACTAGACTCTTGTGGATTGCACTGAGGCAGGTCTACGCTCCTTCCTGGGCTCATGCCATGCTCATCTCCGGCTCCTGGTCTTTGCTGGTGCTATTCCTTTCGTAAAATTCTTTCCCAGCCCATCCTCTCATGCAGCTCCCATCCATCCTTCATACTTCAAGCCAATGGCAGTTACATATTATGTTCTGTGTCCCACCACTAAATTAAATTTGTATATATATGTATTATTCACGTTAATCCTGATCACAACTCTGTAAGGTAAATACTATTACTGTTCTCAATTTACAAATAATTAAATTGGTGCCATAGAAATCCAGTAACTTGTCCAAGGCCATTCAGTTTGTGAATGGAGAAATCCAAATTTGAATCTAGGCCCTCTAACTGCTTCTGCCCATACTTTTAACCATTACACCACACTGCTTCCCATGGTAGGCCAGATATCCTTACATGCTCATAAAGCCTTCACCATCAATTCCTGTCCATAGCCATATGCTTTCTTTTCATTCCAATTGCATTGTTTGCAACATTCATTCCAGTACTTGACCCTATGCTGTCATAGATGATTATCTAAGGTGTTTATTAAAGGAAACTTTTTCCCCATAAGGTTACACAGTGTTTAAGAGAACTATATATTTTTTCATATAACACTGTATTTTTGTACTATACTAGCCTGATAGTGTACTCAACACCTAGGAATTGAACTAAATAAGTCACTTAATATAGTTGCAATAAAATGGGTCTCATTCTGAGACCCATTTTGCTAAGCATTACTAAATCGTGGCCATGGAAACTTCCACCACATCTATATGATCACCCCTTTAACATGTCAGGCTGATCAGAACACTGTAGAAATTCAGCTCTATTGTGTAGGCAGGGCAAGAGAGTACATTTCTGAACAACAATTCAGTAGTGAATAGGTCAGAGGGCTGTCAAGTTAAGACACTAAAGTGATGTGCTGAAAACAAGCCAGAAGCAATGTAAAAATCAATAAAGACATCTGAGAAATAGCTAGAGTTGACCAGGCCTTCTGGGCAGGTCTGCCAGGCAGATGTGCTCTAGTTTATCCATAAACCAACCACTACTACAGAGACCAAACAGAAGTGATGTAAGCCTAACACCACTTAGGCTCCTTTTATTGAGGCTTAAGGGAGACATAACAAGATAATCACTTATGTATAATTGACGCTTCTGAGTGTGCTGGTCATCAGTAAGCCTGTAGGCTAATCCTGAGCCTCCTGGGGAGCACCCTTGGCATAGAACAAATAAGAGGACAGTTACCATTACAGAAGATGCTCCATAGTCTAGTGATTAAGAAAATTAAGTCTGTAATATGAGACTGCCTGCTTGACCATCACTAACAGATGTGAGAACATGCACAAGTTATCCAACCGCTCTGGGCCGAAGTCCTTACTGCAAATTAGCACATAGTGAAAAGAAGGCATATCGATCTGCTTTTTTAAATAAGTTGATGCATACACCTTTCTCAGCACAGTGCCTGGCTGTGTTAAGTATGTGCTCAGTAATGAAGAGAAGTGGGAGTGAAGGATGTATGTGGCAAATGTGGGCAGAATAGGGTATAAAACCATTCATTTATTCAGTGTTTATTGAGAATCTAGTCTGGTAGATGCTGGGTACAGAATCTAAACAAAATCAAACCAAGCCCTACTTATCTGGGGCTTAAACTCTAGTGAAGAAGATATACCATAAACAAGTAAACACATAACCGTATCATCCTCAATTATGAAGAAGTGATCTGAAGGAAAATTAGGAGACTAAGAGAGAGAAAGAGAAAGAGAGAGAATAATGGAGGAGGACTTATTTTAAATTGGATGGCAGAGACAACTTCCTTGAGGAATAACATCTAAGGTGAAATTTTAAAGACCAAGAGAATACAATGATGATAGCAGGGTGGAGTGGAGAAGCCATCCAGGCAGAAGAAGTCCCATAGCCTAAAGCCCTCAGGAAGGAAAAAAATCTTGACCTGATCTATTAGCTGAAAGAAGGTTAAAACGATGGAGCCAAGATGGAAAGGGAGAGTGACTCAAGAACAGATGGGAGGCAAGAGAACTGGCTGGTGTAAGTTTGTTCAGGGCTTTGTAGGCTATAGTGAGGAGTTTGGATTTAACAGGAAGGGTAATGGGAGGTTATTGAAAGGATCCAACTTAGGTTGTCTGCTTTATGGTGAATGGGTTGCTGGGGCAAGAATGAAAGCAGGAAGACCAATTGGGCAGCCTTTCTAGTAGTCCAAGCTAGAGATGATCATGGCTTGAGCATGGGTGGAAGCAGTGGGTAAGAGGAGAGGTAGACAGAATTGAAATGTATTTTGGAGGTAGCATCTATAGGGCACACACACAAAAGCCACATTTATATTTGATATAAAAAGGGATATAGGTTGATAATCCCAGTCAAATGCATGTCAGTTTTAAATAGTGTAATATAAAGATAGCTTAAGTCACTTTTGGTCTACAGCCAATTGTATTTAGAGGTTTTATCAATCCTAAAATACGCATTTAAAAAATCAATCTCTCTGAAATCAAGATTATTTATAATTGAAGACAGATTAAAGGAAATGCCATATCTGTCATTTTTTTTAATGGCATGAGAAATTCCCAGGTTTCAAATTGGTAACATTTTTTTCCATGTGTTACTTTAAATTTCTCCAATGAAAGTTTCTTTCAAAAACTCTTCAGGCTCAAGCTGAACGGAACCCTAGAGCTGTGAAATTCAGAGTTTCTGATATCAAAGCACACTATAGGGCACAACAAGAAATGTTGTATACCAAGCACTTCTGCTGTAAATTAATTCCCATCAGTTGAGAAAGCAGGATAGAGCTGACCAAGAAAAAAAATGTAGTGCAGCCCATAAACTCGAAGTTGTTTTTTTTATCTCCTGTTACAAAATTATGCAGTAAGGAGTAGGTTTTCAAGGCATTTATGGGGATTGGGCAGCTGAGTCCCCTTGGGATGTTCTAAAATTTCACCCACAAGAGTTTAACTACATTCATAATAACACTGTAATTATTTTCTGATTTCAATCCGTATTTTAATTTAGTAATATTGTATTTTGTACCATGATTAACAATTGCCTATGCACTAGTTATGGGGCAACTCACTTGTCCTGTTGATGTAAATCTTATCCCTTTGCTGTACCATCAGATGGCATAGCCTTTCTGAGTTCATGTGAGATTTCTGGAACTGTGGCCCAGGAGATTTCATCCATGCATCCTGACTAAGAACTGACTCTCCTACGCCAGCCGAGCTGTGGGTTGCTGCTGAGTCACTACAGCTGACTGACCCATCTGGATGGTAGCCATCACAGATACAGAATTCATTTTGAGCAAATGAGCTATGTGATACAGGTGACAATGAACTGAAGTGGCAATCCAGAGCCAGCCATACACATAGACTGAATAAGCAGCTATCTCTTTACTGGGATTTGAAATAACCTTAAAGAACACACTCCCCCGGCTTGGTTCTCTAGCATCTTTTCTCGCTTGATGCGACCATATTGGCTTACATGACAACATTACTCACTCCAAGTTACGTTATTAAAGACTCCACTAAAATGCATGTTTCTTAGAGAAAACTGTCTTTAGGTTAGTAGGCCCTACCTATACCACAGAACCAGCTCCATGGAAAAATATGTTTCCAGCATCCTTGGGTTATCCATAGGCACTTTTCTGAACTCTTATCTAGGTGACTTGCTCTTTGTTTCCACGCTTCTACTTTAATCTACTGATTTAAGTTTAGGTGTTACTTCTAGTTCTGAGGTTTACAAGAACATCTATAAAGAAGCCTTTAACATCTAGAAATAATTATAATAAGTTACTTTATCAGATAATAAATACTTTGGCCATAGCCTGGTCATGATGGGATAGGACAGTTTTCAGGTATAAACTGATGACTGTGGTAGAGGAAGGAAAGTTGCTAAAAATGAGATACTAGGGGGCTCAGAATCAGGGAATAGAGGACGTAAAGGATGAGGGTGGTGGGTTAGGACAGTTAGGAGTTGAAATGTAGGCACAGAGTGGTTGAGGAAGGCTTGTTTAACACAGGAAGTAGATAGAAGAGGTTCCAGAGGTGAGGTTTACTTTTATCAAGATTGGAGCTACAGAAATATTTATTAGAGTTCTACAAATAGATGGATAAAACCAAAGCATGTTTTCTAGTGTCTTCTAAAATCTGTTATTTGGAACATCAATTCCATGAGATGCTTTATGAAAATAAGGTCCAATGGATTAATAAAATTAGGAAATGCTGCACATTCAAACCTCCTGTCAGAAATTCACTTGACATGTCAGCATATGGGAGGTTTTGAGATGTTTCCATTAAAAAAAATGATTTGATTTGTTTAACTTCTTTTTTTCCCCAAATAAAAGATTAACTTAGAGGAACATAGTTTGACAAATTGTGCCTGTGCAATTTAAGGAAGCAAAAAAAAAAAAAGCTTTTATGAGTAGGTACTCAAGTAAAAATCAAGAATCTAAACCAAGGGTTTCCAAAATTTTGAGTTCTCAGCTCTTATAAAGCTATTATATTTATTTTTAGTTACATACATATTACTATGTTCTAATATATTATGTACATTATAGCACACATAAAATAGAAATCCAGAAGATGAGAAAAATGAGAACATTTTAAATGTCATGTTTATTTTATTTTTGACTGCTTGAAGACATTTTCCTCTTGCCAAAATATTTAAATAATGACACTTTTTACTGAAAAAAATGATTAAAGTTTTTAAATGTATATATATATATATTTTTTTCTATTTTATTTTATTTTTAACATCTTTATTAGAGTGTAATTGCTTTACAATTGTATGTTAGTTTCTGCTTTATAACAAAGTGAAACAGCTATAAATATAAATATATCCCCATATCTCCTCCCTCTTGCGTCTCCCTCCCACCCTCCCTACCCCATCCCTCTAGGTGGTCACAAAGTACCGAGTTGATCTCCCTGTGCTATGTGGCTGCTTCCCACTAGCTATCTATTTTACATTTGGTAGTGTATATATGTCCATGCTACTCTCTCACTTCTTCCCAGTTTACCCATCCCCCTCCCCGTGTCCTCGTGTCCATTCTCTACATCTGCATCTTTATTCCTGTCCTGCCCCTAGGTTCTTCAGAACCTTTTTTTTCTTTCGGTTCCATATATATGTGTTAGCATATGGTATTTGTTTTTCTCTTTCTGACTTACATCACTCTGTATGACAGACTCTAGGTCCATCCACCTCATTACAAATAGCTCAATTTCATTTCTTTTTATGGCTGAGTAATATTCCATTGTGTATATGTGCCACATCTTCTTTATCCATTCATCTGTCGGTGGACACTTAGGTTGCTTCCATGTCCTGGCTATTGTAAATAGAGCTTCAATGAACATTGTGGTAATGACTCTTTTTGAATTACAGTTTTCTCAGGGTATATGCCCAATAGTGGGAATGCTGGGTCATATGGTATTTCTATTTTTAGTTTTTTAAGGAACCTCCATACTGTTCTCTATAGTGGCTGTATCAATATACATTCCCACCAACAGTGCAAGAGTGTTCCCTTTTCTCCACACCCTCTCCAGCATTTATTGTTTGTAGATTTTTCATGATGGCCATTCTGACTGCTGTGAGGTGATACCTCATTGTAGTTTTGATTTGCATTTCTCTAGTGATGAGTGATGTTGAGCATTGTTCATGTGTTTGTTGGCAATCTGTATATCTTCTTTGGAGAAATGTCTATTTAGGTCTTCTGCCCATTTTTGGATTGTATTGTTTGTTTTTTTGATACTGAGCTGCATGAGCTGCTTGTATATTTTGGAGATTAATCCCTTGTCAGTTGCTTTGTTTGTAAATATTTTCTCCCATTCTGAGGGTTGTCTTTTGGTCTTGTTTATGGTTTCCTTTGCTGTGCAAAAGCTTTTAAGTTTCATTAGGTCCCATTTGTTTATTTGTGTTTTTATTTCCATTTCTCTAGGAGGTGGTTCAAAAAGGATCTTGCTGTGATTGATGTCATAGAGTGTTCTGCCTGTGTTCTCCTCTAACAGTTCTTTAGCGTCTGACCTTACATTTGGTCTTTAATCCATTTTGAGTTTATTTTTGTGTATGGTATTAGGGAGTGTTCTAATTTCATTCTTTTACATGTAGCTGTCCACTTTTCCCAGCACCACTTATTGCAGAGGCTGTCTTTCCTCCATTGTGTATTCTTGCCTCCTTTATCAAAAACAAGGTGACCATATGTGCGTGGCTTTATCTCTGGGCTTTGTATCTTGTTCCATTGATCTATATTTCTGTTTTTGTGCCAGTACCATACTGTCTTGATTACTGTAGCTTTGTGGTATAGTCTGAAGTCAGGGAGCCTGATTTCTCCAACTCCGTTTTGCTTTCTCAAGATTGCTTTGGCTATTCGGGGTCTTTTGTGTTTCGATACAAATTGTGAAATTTTTTGTTGTAGGTCTGTGAAAAATGCCATTGGTAGCTTGATAGGGATTGCATTGAATCTGTAGACTGCTCTGGGTAGTAGAGTCATTTTCACAATGTTGATTCTTCCAATCCACGAACATGGTATATCTCTCCATCTGTTGGTATCATCTTTAAGTTCTTTCATCAGTGTCTTATAGGTACCTGCATACAGCTCTTTAGTCTCCTTAGGTAGGTTTATTCCTAGATATTTTATTCTTTTTGTTGCAATGGGAAATGGGAGGGTTTCCTTAATTTCTCTTTCAGATTTTTCATCATTAGTGTATAGTAATGGAAGAGATTTCTGTGCGTTAATTTTGTATCATGCTACTTTACCAAATTCATTGATTAGCTCTAGAAGTTTTCTGGTAGCATCTTTACGGTTCTCTGTGTATAGTATCATGTCATCTGCAAACAGTGACAGGTTTACTTTTTCTCTTCAGATTTGGATTCCTTTTATTTCTTTTTCTCCTATGATTGCTGTGGCTAAAACTTCCAAAACTATGTTGAATAATAGTGGTGAGAGTGGAAAACCTTGTCTTGTTCCTGATCTTAGAGGAAATGGTTTCAGCTTTTCACCATTCAGAACAAGGTTGGCTGTGGGTTTTTCATAAATGGCCTTTATTACGTTGAGGTAGGTTCCCTCTTTGCCTACTTTCTGGAGGATTTTTATCATAAATGGGTGTTGAATTTTGTCAAATGCTTTTTCTGCATCTATTCAGATGATCATATGGTTTTTCTCCTTCAATTTGTTAATATGGTGTATCACATTGGTTTTCATATATTGAAGAATCCTTGCATTCCTGGGAGAAACCCCACTTGATCATGGTGTATGATCCTTTTAATGGATTCTGTTTGTTAGTATTTTGTTGAGGATTTTTGCATCTGTGTTCATCAGAGATATTCACCTGTAGGTTTCTTTCTTTGTGGCATCTTTGTCTGGTTTTGGTATCAGGGTGATGGTGGCCTCACAGAATGAGTTGGGGAGCATTCCTCCCTCTGCTATATTTTGGAAGAGTTTGAGAAGGATAGGTGCTAGCTATTCTCTAAATGTTTGATAGATTTTGTCTGTTAAGCCATCTGGTCCTGGGTGTGTGTTTGTTGGAAGATTTTTAATCACAGTCTCAATTTCAGTGCTTCTGATTGGTCTGTTTATATTTTCTATTTCTTCCTGGTTCAGTCTCGGAAGGTTGTGGTTTTCTAAGAATTTGTCCATTTCTTCCAGGTTGTCCATTTTATTGGCATATAGTTGCTTGTAGTAATCTCTCATGATCCTTCATATTTCTGTAGTGTCAGTTTTACTTTTCCTTTTTCATTTCTAATTCTATTGATTTGAGTCTTCTCCCTTTTTTCCTTGATGAGTCTGGCTAACGGTTTATCAATATTGTTTATCTTCTCAAAGAACCAGCTTTTAGTTTTATTGATCTTTGCTATTGTTTCCTTCATTTCTTTTTCATTTATTTCTGATCTGATCTTTATGATTTCTTTCCTTCTGCTAACTTTGGAGTTCTTTTGTTCTTCCCTTTCTGATTGCTTTAGTTGTAAGGTTAGGTTGTTTATTTGAGATGTTTCTTGTTTCTTGTTTCCTGAGGTAGGACTGTATTTCTATAAACTTCCCTCTTAGAACTGTTTTTGCTGCCTCCCACAGGTTTTGGGTCATCGTGTTTTCATTGTCATTTTTTCCGGTATTTTTTAATTTCATCTTTGATGTCTTCATTGATCTCTTGGTTATTTAGTAATGTATTGTTTAGCCTACATGTGTTTGTATTTTTTACAGATTTTTTTCCTGTAATTGATGTCTAGTCTCATAGCATTGTGGTTGGAAAAGATACTTGATATGATTCCAGTTTTCTTAAATTTACCAAGGCTTGATTTGTGACCCAAGATATGATCTATCCTGGAAAATGTTCCATGAACACTTGAGAAGAAAGTGTATTCTGGGTTTTTTTTGGATGGAATGTCCTATAAATATCAGTTAAGTCCATCTTGTTTAATGTATCATTTAAAGCTTGTGTTTCCTTATTTATTTTCATTTTGGATGATCTGTCCACTGGTGAAAGTGGGGTGTTAAAGTCCCCTATTATGATTGTGCTACTGTCGATTTCCACTTTTATGGCTCTTAGTATTTGCCTTAAGTATTGAGGTGCTCCTATATTGGGTGCATAAGTATTTACAATTGTTATATCTTCTTCTTGGATTGCAACCTTGATTATTATGTAGTGTCCTTGTTTGTCTCTTGTAATAGTCTTTATTTTATAGTCTATTTTGTCTGATATGAGAATTGCTACTCCAGGTTTCTTTTGATTTCCATTTGCATGGAATATCTTTTTCCATCCCCTCACTTTCAGTCTGTATGTTTCCCAATGTCTGAAGTGGGTCTCTTTTAGACAGCATATATATGGGTCTTGTTTTTGTATATATTCAGCCAGTCTATGTCCTTTGGTTGGAGAATTAATCCATTTACATTTAAGGTAGTTATCAATATGTATATTCCTATTACTATATTCTACATTGTTTTGGGTTTGTTACTGTAGGTCTTTTCCTTCTTTTGTGTTTCCTGCCTAGAGAAGTTCCTTTAGCATTTGTTGTAAAGCTGGTTTGATGGTGTCAAATTCTCTTAGCTTTTGCTTTTCTGTAAAGATTTTAATTTCTCTGTCGAATCTGCATGAGATCTTAGCTGTGTAGAGTATACTTAGTTTTAGGTTTTTCCTCACTTTAAATATGTCCTGCCACTCCCTTCTGGCTTGCAGAGTTTCTTCTGAAAGATCAGCTGTTAACCTTATGGGGATTCCCTTTTGTGTTATTTGTTGTTTTTCCCTTGCTGCTTTTAATATTTTTTCTTTGTATTTAATTTTTGATAGTTTGATTAATATATGTCTTCGCATGTTTCTCATTTGATTTATATTGTATGGGACTCTCTGAGCTCCCTGGACTAGATTAACTATTTCCTTTCCCATATTATGGAAGTTTTCAACTATAATCTCTTCAGATATTTTTTCAGTCCCTTTCTTTTTCTTTTCTTCTTCTGGGACCCCTATAATTCGAGTGTTGGTGTGTTTAATGTTGTCCCAGGGGTCTCTGAGACTGTGTCTCAATTCTGTTTTCATTCTTTTTTCTTTATTCTGCTCTGTGCTAGTTATTTCCACTATTTTATCTTCCAGGTCACTTATCTGTTCTTCTGCCTCAGTTATTCTGCTATGGATTCCTTCTAGAGAATTTTTAATTTCATTTATTGTGTTGTTCATCATTGTTTATTTCCTCTTTAGTTCTTCTAGGTCCTTGTTAAACCTTTCTTGTATTTTCTCCATTCTATTTCCAAGATTTTGGATATCTTTACTATCATTACTCTGAATTCTTTTTCAGGTAGATTGCTTATTTCCTCTTCATTTGTTTGGTCTGGTGGGTTTTTACCTTCCTCCTTCATCTGCTGTGTGTTTCTCTGTCTTCTCATTTTTCTTAACTCACTATATTTGGGGTCTCCTTTTCACAGGCTGCAGGTTCTTAGTTCCCATTGTTTTTGGTGTCTGCCCCCTGTGGCTAAGGTTGGTTTAGTGGGTTGTGTAGGCTTCCTGGTAGAGGGGACTGGTGCCTGTGTTCTGGTGGATGAGGCTGGATCTTGTCTTTCTGGTGGGCAGGACTGTGTCCTGTGGTATGTTTTGGGGTGTCTGTGACCTTATTATGATTTTAGGCAGCCTCTCTGCTAATGAGTGGGGTTGTATTCCTGTCTTGCTAGTTGTTTGGCATAGGGCGACCAGCGCTGTAGCTTGCTGGTCATTGAGTGGAGCTGGGTCTTAGCGATGAGATGGAGATCTCTGGGAGAGCTTTCACCATTTAATATCACATGGAACTGGGAGGTCTCTGGTGGACCAGTGTCCTGAACTCGGTTCTCTCACTTCAGAGGCACAGGCCTGACACCCAGCCGGAGCACCAAGACCCTGTCAGCCACATGGCTCAGAAGAAAAGGGAGGAAAAAAAGAAAGAAAGAAAATAAAATAAAGTTATTAAAATAAAAAATAAAAATAATTATTAAAAATAAAAAATTGAAAAGTAATTTTTAAAAAAAAGAAGAGAGCAACCAAACCAAAAAAAAAATCCACCAATGATAATAAGCACTAAAAAACTATACTAAAAAGAAAAAAAAAATCATGGACAGACAGAACCCTAGGGCAAATGGTAAAAGTAAAGCTATACAGACAAAATCACACAAAGTCCATCACCTCATTTCGGGAAGTTTCATTGTCTGTTCAGATATTCCAGATATACACAGTACATCAAGTTGATTGTGGAGATTTAATCTGCTGCTCCTGAGGCTCTGGGAGAAATTTCCTTTCTCTTCTTTGTTTGCACAGCTCCTGGGGTTCAGCTTTGGATTTGGACCTGCCTCTGCATGTAGGTCGCCTGAGGGTGTCTCTTGTTCACTGAGACAGGACGGGTTAAGTAGCAGCTGATTAGGGGGCTGTTGCTCACTCAGGCCAGGGTGCAGGAGGGGTACGGAATGCGAGGCAAGCCTGCAGTGGCAGAGGCCGGCATAACTGCAACAGCCTGAGGCATGCCGTGTGCTCTCCCGGGGACATTGTCCCTGGATCACAGGACCCTGGCGGTGGTGAGCTGCACAGGCCCCCAGGAGGGGAAGTGTGGATAGTGACCTGTGCTTGCACACAGGCTTCTTGGTAGCTGCAGTAGCAGCCTTAGCATTTCATGCCCGTCTCTGGTGTCCACACTGATAGTCGCAGCTCACGCCCATCTCTGGAGCTCATTTAGGTGGTGCTCTGAATCCCCTCTCCTCGCACATCCCGAAACAATTGTCTCTTGCCTCTTAGGCAGGTCCAGACTTTTTCCCGGACTCCCTCCCAGCTAGCTGTAGCGCACTAGCCCCCTTCAGGCTGTGTTCACGCAGCCAACCCCAGTCCTCTCCCTGGGATCTGAGTTCCGAAGCCGGAGCCTCAGCTCCCGGTCCCCACCTGCCCTGGAGGGTGAGCAGACAAGCCTCTCAGGCTGGTGAGTGCTGGTCGGCACTGATCCTCTGTGCAGGAATCTCTCCGCTTTGCCCTCTGCACCCCTGTTGCTGCGCTCTCCTCCATGGCTCCAAAGCTTCCCCACCCCAGCCCCCGTCTCTGCCAGTGAAGGGGCTTCCATAGTGTGTGGAAACTTTTATTCCTTCACAGCTCCCTCCCAGAGGTGCAGGTCCCATCCCTATTCCTTTGTCTATGTTTTTTCTTTTTTGTTTTGCCCTACCCACATACGTGAGGAGTTTTTTGCCTTTTGGCAAGTCTGAGGTCTTCTGCCAGCATTCAGTAGGTGTTCTGTAGGAGCTGTTCCACATGTAGATGTATTTCTGATGTTTTTGTGGGGAGGAAGGTGATCTCCATGTCTACTCCTCTGCCATCTTGAAGGTCTCTCCTTCCAGTCTTTTAGATAAAAGTCTCAGCCTCATCTGGCTAGACCAGAATGACATAGATTGCGTCATGAACTGGAATTCTGACATCCCAAGAACTCAATATCCCAGGTCACAAATGATGAAGAAGACTGTACAGGCATTCGCTTTTTTGTGATCCCTTTTCTGATGGCTGCAAACAAACCAAAGGAGCTCCAAGGCAACCCTGCCAAGTCTTCCAAGTCTAAATATATTTTTGTTTATTGAAACTCTTGGTTTAAATCCTGGTTTAAAATGTATGCTCTAATGAGTCAGAGGAGGGGTTCTAAGTTGAGTTTATTTCCGTATAAGTTTTAAATAACCATATGAATAAAGGTAGCCTGATATATATAAAATATAATACAAATGGAAGATGGCATTAAATTACATTAACTAGTGCCTATAGGTGCAATATGTATTATACATAGGATTAAGAACAGCATTAGCAATGGTGGACATGGATCCATATTTTAAGTAAGATTCTAGATTATTTACATAGATTGGTCTTTTTGTCTGATCTGGTAATATCACAATATCCTTTTTCTATGGTATTTAGAGAGCTGTACCCAACAGTAGAGGTGTCTTATACATTGTTCTTTAGTGGTACTCTTTTAAGACTTCCCAGACATTTCAACAGGGTTGGTATAGTTAGAATTACACAATATAATTACGTCTTCTTAACTCAATATAATAAACTGCAAAGCATTACAATATGCTAAAAGCAAGTGAAAGATAGAGGTATCAATTGTCAATCGCCCTTACCTTTCCTTCAGGATGCTCCAGATATACAGATAACCTAGGACTATTGAACATGTAGGGTAACAAAGACTAGGGCCCATCTGAATATTAAATATTAGCAAAATATAATTATTATATTTTTATATTGAAAAACACACATTTTAGTATTTTCTTCTTCCATCCTCCAGTGGATTGTCTTGCTAACCTTTTGGGCTACATGCAGCTCATTTTGGACTCCCTCCCTCTTGTCCATATTTCTAAGAATTTCAACTTCATTTCTAACCTATGTCAGGCCTGTTCCATTTCTCAGGGAGTATTGTTTCTTAGCACATGGGCAAATGAAGCCAAAAATCAAACTTCCTTCAGCCACCAGGACTCCTTCAGGTGTGTTTTAAAATCCCTTAGATATCGAGTATTCTGAGTTCATTTTTCAACAGAATTTAGCAGAGAAAGGTTTCTGGAAGAAGTAATTTTGGATCTTGATATGCAACCAGATAAAATGATGGGGTTTTCAAAAAGGAATGGAATGATATTCCAGGAAAGAAGGACCATCAGAGCCATTTTCTTTTACATGACAATGACCTTATGGGACATTATTACTTTAAAGTAAATGTGTGTGTGTATGTATGTGTGTATACATACACCCAGTGTTTTACCAGAGTGAGGCATGTGCAGAACTTGGAAATTAAATATGTAGTCGATTTGCCCAGACTTCTAGTTTTAGGATAGTAAACAATTCTATTGTTAAATCAATCACATTAAAACTTGTTTCTTTCATTGCAGTAGTCCCAGTATTCTTTAAAGTAGTTCTGGAATATAGACATCTTCCCATTTCATGCACTTCTCTGTATCCTGGAGTGGCACAAGAATAGCTTATGCCCATGCATTTGTGTTGTTTAACATGCATTGAGTTCCCATACAATGACATCTTTCCTCTTCACTTGGACATCTCTTTCCCCTGAGCTTGATCCTGCTCATTTCAAATGCCAGTGGTAACAACTCAGGGGGAAGAGCCATGATTCTTTTGCCTATTTTAGCAGTGTTGTCTGTAATATCATGTGCAGTTAGAAGATCTGGATTTTTCTCTAAATTCTTAAAAGTATCTGTGGACATGACATACACACCCTAAGTTAACCCCCAATGATACATACCACTTGTAAACCCCTGCTCTTGAGTGTGTGTGTGGCAGGGGAAATCTGTGTCTTGCTTCTAACCAAGTCAATAAAGCAAAGGTGATGATGGGATTTTACTCCTGTGATTATGTTTCATTATCTGAGACTATTTTAGCTGACTGGAGAGACTTTTCTCCCTTGCTGGACTGAAGTCAACCACCATGTTGTGAGAAGGCTATATGGCAAGGAATGATGTGCAACCTCCAGGAGCTAAGAACAACTCCTGGCTAAGAGCCAGCAAGAAAATGGGGGCATCAGTCCTATAACCATGAGGATATGAAATTTACAAGCAATCTGAAGAAACTTAGAAACATATCTTTCCCCAGTCAAGCCTCCATATGAGAATCAAGCCCTGGCTGACACCTTGATGGTAGCCTTGCAGAGAACCCAGCTAAGCTGTACCCAGACTTCTGACCTACAGAAACTGTGAGAAAGTAAATGTGAAATGTTTCAAGCTGTTACACTGTGGTAATCTATTACATAATAAAAGCTAGTAGAGTGGAAAAGTAGCCAGTTTTTAATTTTTTTAAGCATCTACAAACCTCAGTTTTTCATCGGTAAACTGAGGAGTATGAAACATGACGTTCTTTCTTAATCTTTGCTTTAAACCCTTGCTTCCATTTGATAAAATTGTACACTGCTCTGGAGATCACTTCCTCCACTTCTGTAAAGAAGTAACACCTTCTATTTTGTGGAATCGCCAATAAAAAGAATATACGATTTATCTTTGGGCTTACTCCACCAACCTTGTAGTTCTAGACAGTTTTACTTTCTAAGCTTGAATGATGGCTAAGAACTTATGACCTTAAATGAGCTTTTTCTAGACTACATGTGGATTCATCCTACCTTGATATGTGTACTTTTTTTTTTTTTTTTTTTTTGTGGTACGCGGGCCTCTCACTGTTGTGGCCTCTCCCATTGCGGAACACAGGCTCCGGACGCACAGGCCCAGCAGCCATGGCTCACGGGCCCAGACGCTCCGCGGCATGTGGGATCCTCCCGGACCGGGGCACGAACCCGTGTCCCCTGCATCGGCAGGCGGACTCTCAACCACTGCGCCACCGGGGAAGCCTACCTTGATATGGACACATGCTCATTACGAATCACTGGATTAGTGGAACCGTAAGGTCCTTTCCAACACTAACACTGTGACTTTGTGGTTTAAATTTATTCTAACCCATGTGATACCAAAACAAACAGTGTCTAGGATACTCAGCTTCCCAGTCACACTACCTGTTTTCATACCATGTGCTCTCCAGAAAGGATCTGATGTTTTATATTTTTGACTAGGTGATTTTGATCAGTCAATGAACCACACCTGTCAGTGGCTATTGAAGTTTAAGCCTAAACTCTACTTGTGGAATGAAGGCATCATCTCCTTTACTGAAGTATCCTGAAGAAAGGAAAACTGGATTTGTGGCCTCTCTGAAATCATAGCTTGAAAGCGGTGAACAGTTCCACCAACACATAGAACTGACTCTAAGGATTTTCCTAGGATTGTCTGACTATTTACTTGCTATTCAGAGCATCATCTGACCTCTACTTACTTCAAGAACCTGCACCCATAAACTGATCATATAAATATGCAGTGACAACTCTAAGTTTTCCTATATAGCTGTTGCCAGGTGGTACACAAATCATGTCTGTCCTACCTTGGGTGGTATAGTTAGGATTAGAGTTTGCCTCCTTTAATTATGCATTTTATTTGGAGATTAAAGTACGCCATTTATGCATAAATTGGTACATAGTGATTCAGGATTGGTGAAGAACTAGAAATTGAAATCAACTGAGAACTCATGTGCTTAGTAAATTTCCTGGAGGTTTCAGATCCATATTTTAAAACAAACAAAAATATGTTGGTAAATTTGGAGGTAGCCTGTCATATCATCCTAGATTTGATTCCTGGAGCAGACACTTACCAGTTAAGTAGCCTAGAGAAGACAATTTTATATCTCTGCACCTTAGTTTACTTATGGTTAAATTACAGATTTATGACTGTAAAAAAATGAAGAATTTTAATTTTCTTAGTAGCTAGTGCAAAGAGATTTTTAGATTACTGTCGCATAGAAGAAAGTCCAACAATGGGGGCCTAGGTTGCCAGTGGAAAAAAGACGCTACATTACATAATCGGGATATTGAGAAAGGAGGGTTGGAAGTGAACATACAGGATGAGACAAATCAGTAGAGGTGAGTCAAATGAGGCTGCATGTGAAGGAGCCAAACTCTACTCTGTCTTATCAGTGACACCTTTGCTAAAATCTCTATTGCTCAATAATTCTTTCAGTATAAGTGGATTTGTTTTCCTGGAAAATTTAAAGCAATAATGTTCTGCAATAATGTTTGTGAGGAAAGAAAACAGAGATGCAGAAGAAACAAACCTCTGATTTACATAGCATCAACATCTTAATGGTATTGTGAGAGCAAATCCTGATAGGGTAAGTAAAGTACTTAGCGCAGTGCTGGGCATACCTGCCTTCAATAAATCGTAGCTACCAGGCCTGCTAATCACCACCTTGTGTTCAGAAAGATCACAACCCCTGTACAATGATAATTAAAATTTCCTTTTAAACACACAGTGATGCAAAAGTTATATCAATATATAATAACAATTAAATTAAAATTGCAAGCAAAAATAATATATTCAGCAACACTATTTAAGTGAGAAGTACAGTAGCCCTTTGGGAATGAAAGCTTAATAGAAAATTAGAGGATAGGAATCTTTAATAAAAGAAAGATCAAGCAATCCCCAAGAATATGTAAGAAGGGGCAAAAATCTCTTATTAATCAAGTAGGACATGGTGGATTGTCAGTGAATAAATTCTTAATTTGCATCATAATAAGTAATGTTGAGTTATTGGTTTCTAAGTTTCTCCTAGCTACTGAATGATTTACTATGTCTCACATCAATACTTTTAAAAGAAAATTTCCCAACGTTAAAATATGTCACAGCTGGTTAAAAAATATTCCCATCTGGCATCATAGTTGGAGTTTATTTTTGTGTTAAGCCATGGACATGATAAAGAAGAGTTTGCCAAATTGCCTGAAAATGATAAAGTGGTGGTTAAAAGAAAAGAGAATAGCCACCAGGAAGGCAAAATTTTAAAACTCTCATATAGCGCTGCTAGGAGTAAAATTTGTTCAAGTGCTTTAGAAAAACTTTTGGAGAGTATCTTCTAAAGTTCACTGTATGTCGATCCCAAGAGACTTGTATGAGAATATTCTTAGAGTAATTATTATCAATAAAAAACTGGAAACAATATGAAAGTCCATTGACAGTAGAATAGATAAGTAAATTGTGATATTTTTTACAATAAAATACTATATAGCCGTGAAAATATATGAATTATAGCTATTTGCTACAATCTGAATGATCTTATAAACACAGTATGGGATGAAAGAATAGATATTGTAATTCCATTTGTATGAACTTCCAAAACTTCAAAAGTGATCTATGGTTTGAAATCAGGATAGTTGTTGGGAGCAAGAAGGGTTTATAATGATTAGGGAGACATATTTGTAGTTCATGACCTAAGGTGAGGTTCTATGGGTGGACTTACCTTTTTTTTTTTTTTTGTCTATTTTATTTTTTAAATTGAAGTATAGTTACTTTACAATAGTATATTAGTTTCAGGAGTTAATTTACAATAGTATATTCATTTCAGGAATACAGCATAGTGATTTGGTATTTTTACAGATTATACTCCATTAAAAGTTATTACAAGATAATGGTTATAATTCCCAGTGCTATACAATATTTCTTCACAGTTTATCAATTTTATACATAGTAGTTTGTATTTCTTAATCCCATACCCCTAATTTGTCCCTCCCCTCGTCCCTCTCCCTTTGGTAACCACTAGTTTGTTTTCTATGTCTGTGAGTCTGTTTCTGTTTTGCATATGCATTCATTTGTATTATTTCTTAGATTCCACATTTAAGTGATACCATATATTATTTGTCTTTCTTACATTTAGAGATAGCAGGGACAGTATATGTATATTTTTTTATCCTTGAAAAAAGAAGAAAGAAAACATCCCGATGCTTAGATTTTGTCTAGAGTTCTAGATTTTTAGGTTTTTAGACATTCAATTTTTTAGGTATTCTAGAGTTCTAGGTTTTTAGGAAATCAATTGTACTGGACTATGATGTCAACTCAGCATCACTGCCAGTGATTCTGGAATTCACTTGCTCAGAATCCCCTTCCCCATATAATTTTGGATAATAGAATACCAATGAGAAGCACTTGCTTTGGGAGGCAGAAGGAAAGGAGAAGCCAGGGGCTGCTGGCAGCAGTAGTAGAATCAACCACTTTGGTGCCTTATTAGGTTGCTTGGGCTGCCATAACAAAATACAGAGTGGGTGGCTTAAACAACAATTTTTTTCTCACAGTTCTGGAGGCTGGCAAGTCTAAGACCTGCAGTGTGGGCTCACAGGTTGGAGATACAGGAGAGCCAATGGTGCACATGAAGTCTGAAGGCAGTCAGCTGACAAGCTCCTTCTTACTCAGGGAAGACAATTTTTTAGTTCTATATAGGCATTCAACTGATTGAATGAGGCCCACCCACATTATGAAGGGCAATCTGCTCCACTCAGAGTTCATTGATTTAAATGTTAATCTCATCTAAAAATACCTTCCAAATTAATATATGAAATTAACCATCATGACATCCTACACTTAAATGTAAATAATCTAAGGTATGTTTGGGCATTAACTTCTAATTCCTACTCACAGAACAACTGGCTCTATACTTGGACAGGTCTGAGTAAAAAGATGTGCTTGTCTTATTCCTAGTTTTTTCATCCTAGTTTTGCTTCATCTTTCTACATCTTTTGTTAACAGTAATAAAATTTCACTCCCTTATATGCTGTATTATACTAATTTCAAGGAATATGTCTGTAATTATGAGGTTTACACATTATTTATAGTCTTCATCAACTATTTATTTTTAAACTTCCTGGGCAATCCCTGCTACTGTAATTATGGCACTGCCCTATGACAAGCTAGAGGTTAAGGAAGTGCTCAAACAATATGTGATAATGCCTTCTGCAGTTTCCTGTCTGGGGTACGCCTTTACTTTCTGCCTCTGTGATGTGATCATAAGAAGGATTAGCTATTTTAGCCTGTCTTGCCTCTAACTGAAAGGAGAACAGATTCTCTAGGTTGGCCTGTGACTACACAGCCACCCTTTTCTCTTTGCTTTCTTTCTCCCCAGGGCACCAGGGACTTTGCTCTAGTGTGGAGAACTCAACTGTTGTTCTAATGAGAGCAGTCATGTCAACCTGAACTTATTTCCCTTATGGGATGGATTTACTAACTTAGCCAATTAGGGACATGTACATGTACACACATCTCATGTGTTTCTCATGAGATCCTTGTGAACAAGAGAAGTAAATGAGGACTGGGTGTGAGCATAAATATAAGAAATTACAGTTGATTGAAAAACCATGATCAAAGAGTATTGATTAAGGAATTGATGTCATCCCAAAATGCATGCTGTATGTATGGCTTGTCATAAAGTCAGTCTTCTCCAGTTCTGTGATTGCTCTGCCCGTGAATGGAGGAGAACTGTTTAAGATGCTGTATCCTGTTTGGAGTCTAGTGGGAGATACTACATTACAAAAGATAATAATTTAATAATGTTGTGGGTACAGTAATAAAGACACATATGCGGGGGTACTATGGTGGCCCTGAGGGAGGTACCTCCTCCACATAAGCAGAGTTGGGTGGAGAGAAGTGAGGGTCAGTCACAGCTTACTTCAGTAGGTCAATCCCAAACTGACCCTTAGTTTCTATATTTCAGCCACTAGATATATCCAAGTCCTAATACCAAATACCTATCCGTATGACCTTATTTGGAAGTAGGACCTTTACATTAAGGACTGCAGACCCTAAATCCAATGACTGATATCCTTATAAGAAGGGGAGAGGCCACAGACACACAGGGAAGTTCTTGTGAAGATGGGGGTGGGGGGGGTCATGCAGTTCCAAGCCAAGGAACCACTCAAGACACCAGAGGCTGGAAGAGGCAAAGGAGGACTTACCTCTAGAGCATTTGGAGGTAGTGTGGCCCTATCAACACCTTGATTTTGGAATTCTGGCTCTAAAAACTGTGAGAGATTCCATTTCTGTTGTTTTAAGCCACAAGACTGTGTTAATTTGTTAGAAGAGTCCAAGGGAACTAATAGAGGCTTTGGTACGAGGAAGTAGGCTGCTGCTGTAAAAAACATCTAAAAATATGCGAGTTGCTTTGGAATTGGATAATGGGTACAGGCTGGACGAACTTTGATGTGTATGATATAAAAAGCCCAGACTGCATCGAAGATCTGATTAGTGAAAATAATGACATTAAAGGCTATTTTGATGAGGGATCAGAAGGAAGTGAAGAGTACAGTAGAGAAAGTGTCTTGTCTTAAAGGATACGTATATTGTCGTGAACAGAATGCTGATAGAAATATAAATGTTAAAGTTATTTCTGGTAACGATTCAGTAGGAAATGAGGAACATGTTATTGGAAGAAAGGTGATTCTCATTATACAGTGGCAGAGAACGTGGCTGAATTGTATTCTGCTGTTGGATGGAAAACAAGTAAAATGCAAAAGCAAAGAGAAGAATTGAAGAAGGAACTGCTAAGCAAAAAGGAAGCAGCACTTGATGATTTGGGAGGTTCTCAGGGTACCCAGGTTGCAAAGGATGCTAAAATGAGGAAATTCATTGTTGGGAAAGCACGCTCTGAACTGAAGCCTGAGGGTATGGCTCGGAAACCTTTTGCTGAAGAGACTAGGTATGTGACTCAGGTGTCTGATTGACCAACTCAGCAGGCACAATAATAGAGATGGGGTTATCCAGGAAAGATAACCCACAGGTCCTCTGTGGAGGACCTCCTGTCTAATGGTGTGGATCCCATGACATACATGGTAGGCCTACAAGGTTTTTGAGAATGTTGAAACACTGCTAGCTTGGACTGAAGGGGACTGAGACAGAGATACAGAGCAGAAGGCTCTGTGAAGACAGAGGCAGAGACTGGGGTCAGGCTACCACAAGCCAAGGATCACCAGGGGCCATCTCAAGCTGGAAGGAGCCAGGAAAGATCCTCCCCTAGAGCCTTGAGCAGGAACATGGCCATGCTGACACCTTGATTTCAGACTTCTGGCCTCCAGAACTGTGAGAGAATAAATTTATGTTGTTTTAGGCCACGAAGCTTGTGGTGATTTGTTATGGCAGCTCTAGGAAATTAATTTATTATCTATTACTCTTTTTCTGGTTCTGCCAATGCAAATGAGGGGATCTTTCACCTAAGCTCTAGCTCTGAGTACCTCTAACCCAGTCCCAGGCATATTTATTCTACCCTTGGATATTCCCAAGGAATAAACTCCCCACCTCTCTCCTGTTAACTGTTTCTGTGAACAACGTACAAAGCATTACAAATTGTAACAAAGCCTCATAGGCATCAAAACCTTATCATCTTGGCAACAATTAGAGGTCATTTTAAGTGGTTTGAAAGACTTTTAAAAATGTACAGTCATGATGATAAATAAAAAACTACAGCTTCTTGTACATACCCTATTGGTATAGGGTAGGGAGAAAAGAGCAGAAGGGCTGGGCATATTGGAGAAAGGTAGTGAATCTTTGCAGTAAATTTTATGGATGTTATATTCACACTCTGATTACAACAATATATTATAAATGTATGCATGGATAAATCTTTTAACTATTAGAGTAAAGTTTATGGAACAACAAAGTACTTAATGATAGTTCACTTTCTGGATTCCATCATGTGTCTTATGCACATAATAGTTGCAGCAACAATAATGATTCCCACTCATTTAACTTCACAGTTTGTGAAAGGTTTGTTAATAAATTATGTATCTAGGTGTCTACAAAAATGGATTCTTACAACAACTCTGTGTGGTACACAGGGGAAGTGTTGTTATCTCATCTTACAAATAAGGAAACTGAGGCACGGGCTTCCCAAGTTCATAGAGCAAGTATCAGAACATTGACCAGAACCCAGGCCCCCTGATTCCAGCCAGTGATCTTTTGGTTTCTTTCTGCTGACTTTGGAAAAGGTGACCAAATTAAATGAATCTAATAAAGTTACAGGTTTATATATTTTTACCTATTCTTATTATATGATTTGGAATTTTAAACCTAAGAAAAACAAAGTGCAAATCCCTTTGTTTAATGGCTTGCTTCTCTGAACATATGCTTTGATATTTTCTGTCTTGATAATGAAATGAAGCAAAGGATGCAGATAAGGTGCATTTAAATTTATTTTTTTGTGAAAATACAGCTTACTACCACTAGTGGATGTGGTTTAGGGAGAAAATGCTCATGTTGTGTTGGACATAGGTTAGTGATTTTTTTTTTTTTAACAATCTGAGAGGATTAAAGAGATTGTATTTTTTAATGTTATCTAGGACATATGGATGGAATGAGGTTGACCCAGAAGGGCAATCTATTATTGCTAGAAGGCCAAGGAAACTTCCAGGAAATAATTTTAAAATATTTATACACTGAGTTCCCCTAAATCGTTAAGGAAGGAAAATGGTTCATGGTTCGATGCAATGAAAGACCAATGTGTTTTACGCTAGTGATTTGGCAGTTTTACAAAGATAACAATGAATATGGACACATTTTGAGGCAACATTCAAAAAAGTCCTTTAAAATTAATTATTCAGTTTTTTAAAAGAACCATTAAGGAACTAAGAGTTTAGCTGATTTAATACCTGGAAAATAATCTCCATCTAATAGAAATTTGCTTCAAATGCAGAGTGCTTCTCAGAAAATTGCTAAAAATATGATAAATTAAGCATACCGAAGTCACATCTATTTTCTCCTCGCCACTGCTGATGCTGGTGCAATCACATATTTCCAGAATAACCGCTGTTCAGGATACTTGCAACATCAGGGAGCTGAAAATACTTGTCTTTGGAAAATGTATACTCATGAACCTGAAGGAAGCGGTTAGTCATGCCTGTGATGTATTTTTATATACATATGTAAATGCACATAACAAGATGAAAACACCAGCAGCATTTGGATGTTTAAATTGACAATATAGACTTGAGAGTCAAGAAACACAAATGTTAATATTGTTTTATCAACCTTGACACACACGATGTTGCATAAGGAGCTTTTATGAGATGACTGTCACTAAACACAGACCTCTCGAGTGGGAGGTGAGAGTACACACTGATGACTTCAGAAGGGCTTACTTTGTGAATGTCGTTGGGCCTGCTAGTGTAGGAGGTACTCTACGAATGCCTGGAGACCTCAAAGATGTGAAATGATCATCTTGCTTTTCCTTACTCCTAATCTGGGCTTTCTGTCCTATCTATGATGAATGGCTAGTTAACATTTTCTCATCGAATTGGTTTGCTCTGTAAAGTAAGTCAAAATTCAGGTAATGTCAGTTTATCTGATTAAGGCCTTGATAGTAGGAAAAAAGAGGGTCACACCGTTTGTGTTCACATGTTCAGTTGTTTTTAAAGACCACATGTGGCCACCCAAGTTTTGGTTTTGGTAGTCAATGTGTAGTTTTGCATTGCAAAAGGATTCAAAGTTTCAAAATCAAAGCCATTAGTGACCACTAGTTTTTGTAGTTCCTATATGAATATGCCAGTAGAAAAGATAAAAGCCCTATTTAAACTATCTAAACTAGAGGAATCCAAAAGAGATTTAGAAATTCCTATCTCTAAATTGTCTGCTATCCTCACCACTAACAACTGAGGCACACAGTCTGGTGTCATTGTCCTGACATTGTTTATTTTTCTTCTGACTTCTACTAGTCCACTTATCTTATTTTGGGCACTACGATATTGCTTAGAGTCTGTCCTCTTCTTTCTGTTTCTGTTTATAGAGCCAAAAACTTCTCTCCAGGGCAGAGCCTTTCTTTTTCCCTTTGTCCAAGTTTGATGAGCTCACCTTGTACACATAACTCTCCAGGAAGCTTTGCACAGTGGGTGAGGGGGAAAATAGGTGGGAATGTGTTTGGTAGAAAAAGATAGTAGCTGCCCAGTCCAAATCACTCTAATGAGATTTGGAGTTTGCTGTCACAAGGCTAAAGCTCATGATAGGAAGAGAATACCAAAAATACTCATAGAGGCCCATGAGCTCCTAGGGAAGACTGACCGTCTTCTAGCCCATCATCCTGAAGGAGCTGACAGGGAACATTCAGAAGATCCTCATGTGCTCCTGGTGCTCCTCTTTGACTTCAATGTGGGTTTTTTTGGGTTTTTTTTTTTCAATTTTATTTATTTTTTTATACAGCAGGTTCTTATCAGTCATCCATTTTATGCGCATCGGTGTATACATGTCAATCCCAATCGCCCAATTCATCATATCACCACACACACACACCCCCGGCGCTTTCCCCCCTTGGTGTCCATACATTTGTTCTCTACATCTGTGTCTCTATTTCTGCTCTGCAAACTGGTTCATCTGTACCACTTTCCTAGGTTCCACATATATGTGTTAATATATGATATTTCTTTTTCTCTTTCTGACTTACTTCACTCTGTATGAGAGACTCTAGATCCATCCATGTCTCAACAAATGAAACAATTTCATTCCTTTTTATGGCAGAGTAATATTCCATTGTATATATGAACCACAACTTCTTTATCCATTAATCTGTCTATGGGCATTTAGGTTGCTTCCATGACCTGGCTATTGTAAATAGTGCTGCAATGAACATTGGGGTGCATGTACCTTTTTGAATTATGGTTTTCTCTGGGTATATGCCCAGTACTGGGATTGTTGGATCATATGGTAATTCTATTTTTAGTTTTCTAAGAAACCTGCATACTGTTCTCCATAGTGGCTGTATCAATTTACATTCCCACCAACAGTGCAAGAGGGTTCTCTTTTCTCCACACCCTCTCCAGCATTTTTTTTTTAGTGTTTGCCTTATAGTTTTGGGGTTTTTTTTACAACTTTATTGGAATATAATTGCTTCACAATGGTGTGTTAGTTTCTGCTTTATAACAAACTGAATCAGTTATACCTATACATCTGTTCCCATATCCCTTCCCTCTTGCATCTCCCTCCCTCCCACCCTCTCTATCCCACCCCTCCAGGCAGTCACAAAGCACCTATCTGATCTCCCTGTGCTATGCAGCTGCTTCCCACTAGCTATCTAACTTAAGTTTGGTAGTGTCCATGCCTCTCTCTCACTTTTTCACAGCTTACCCTTCCCCCTCCCCATATCCTCAAGTCCATTCTCAAGTAGGTCTGTGTCTTTATTCCTGTTTCACCCCTAGGTTCTTCATGACATTTTTTTTTCTTAAATTCCATATATATGTGCTAGCTTACGGTATTTGTCTTTTTCTTTCTGACTTACTTCGCTCTGTATGACAGACTCTAGGTCTATCCACCTCATTACAAATAGCTCAATTTCGTTTCTTTTTATGGCTGAGTAATATTCCATTGTATATATGTGCCACATCTTCTTTATCCATTCATCCGATGATGGACACTTAGGTTGTTTCCATCTCTGGGCTATTTTAAATAGAGCTGCAATGAACATTTTGGTACATGACTCTTTTTGAATTATAGTTTTCTCAGGGTATATGCCCAGTAGTGGGATTGCTGGGTCATATGGTAGTTCTATTTGTAGTTTTGTAAGGAACCTCCATACTGTTCTCCATAGTGGCTGTACCAATTCACATTCCCACCAGCAGTGCAAGAGTGTTCCCTTTTCTCCACACCCTCTCCAGCATTTATTGTTTCTAGATTTTTTGATGATTTGTTGTTTGTTGATTTTCTGATGATGCCCATTCTAACTGGTGTGAGATGATATCTCATTGTAGTTTTGATTTGCATTTCTCTAATAATTAGTGATGTTGAGAAGTTTTTCATGTGCTTCTTGGCCATCTGTTTGTCTTCTTTGGAGAAATGTCTATTAGGTCTTCTGCCCATTTTTAAATTGGGTTGTTTGTTTCTTTAATATTGAGCTGCATGAGCCGTTTATATATTTTGGAGATTAATCCTTTGTCCATTGTTTCATTTGCAAATATTTTCTCCCATTCTGAGGGTTGTCTTTTCATCTTGTTTATGGTTTCCTTTGCTGTGCAAAGCTTTGGAATTTCATTAGGTCCCATTTGTTTATTTTTCTTTTTTATTTCCATTACTCTAGGAGGTGGATCAAAAAAGATCTTGCTGTGATTTATGTCAAAAAGTGTTCTGCCTATGTTTTCCTCTTAGAGCTTTATAGTGTCCGTTCTTACATTTAGGTCTCTAACCCATTTTGAGTTTATTTTTGTGTACGGTGTTAGGGAGTGTTCTAATTTCATTCTTTTACATGTAGCTGTCCAGTTTCCCCAGCAACATTTATTGAAGAGGCTGTCTTTTCTCCATTGTATATCCTTGCCTCCTTTGTCATAGAATAGTTGACCATAGGTGCATGGGTTTACCTCTGGGCTTTCTATCTTGTTCCATTGATCTGTGTTTCTGTTTTTGTGCCAGTATGATATTGTCTTGATTACTGTAGCCTTTTAGTATAGTCTGAAGTCAGGGAGTCTGATTCCTCCAGCTCTGTTTTTTTCCCTCAAGACTGCTTTGGCTATTCGGGGTCTTTTGTGTCTCCATACACATTTTAAGATTTCTTGTTCTAGTTCTGTAAAAAATGCCATTGGTAATTTGATAGGGATTGCATTGAATCTGTAGATTGCTTTGGGTAGTATATTCATTTTCACAATATTGATTCTTCCAATCAAAAAACATGGTATATCTCTCCATCTGTTGGTATCATCTTTAATTTCTTTCATCAGTGTCTTATAGTTTTCTGCATACAGGTCTTTTGTCTCCCTAGGTAGGTTTATTCCTAGGTATTTTATTCTTTTTGTTGCAATGGTAAATGGGAGTGTTTCCTTAATTTCTCTTTCAGATTTTTCATCATTAGTGTATAGGAATGCAAGAGATTTCTGTGCATTAATTTTGTATCCTGCAACTTTACCAAATTCATTGATTAGCTCTAGTCATTTTCTGGTGGCATCTTTAGGATTCTCTATGTATAGTATCATGTCATCAGCAAACAGTGACAGTTTTACTTTTTCTTTTCCAATTTATATTCTTTTATTTTTTCTCTGATTGCCATGGCTAGGACTTGCAAAATTATGTTGAATAACAGTGGTGAGAGTGGACATCCTTATCTTATTCCTGATCTTAGAGGAAATGCTTTCAGTTTTTCACCATTTAGAATGATGTTTGCTGTGGGTTTGTTGTATATAGCATTTATTATGTTGAGGTAGTTTCCCTCTGTGCCCACTTTCTGAAGAGTTTTTATCATAAATGGGTGTTGAATTTTGTCAAAAGCTTTTTCTGCTTCTATTGAGATGATCATATTATTTTTCTTCTTCAATTTGTTAATATGGTGTATCACATTGATTGATTTGTGTATATTTAAGAATCCTTGCATCCCTGGGATAAATCCCACCTGATCATGGTGTATGATCCTTTTATTGTGTTGTTTGATTTTGTTTGCTAGTATTTTGTTGAGGATTTTTGTGTCTATATTCATCAGTGTTATTGGTCTGTAATTTTCTTTTTTTGTAGTATCTTTGTCTGCTTTTGGTATCAGGGTGATGGTGACTTCATAGAATAAGTTTGGGAGTGTTCCTTGCTCTGCAATTTTTTGGAAGAGTTTGAGAAGGATGGGTGTTGGCTCTTTTCTAAATGTTTGATAGAATTCGCCTGTGAAGCCATCTGGTCCTGGACTTTTGTTTGTTGGAAGATTTTTAATCACAGTTTCAATTTTAGTGCTTGTGATTTGTCTGTTCATATTTTCTGTTTCTTCCTGGTTCAGTCTTGGCAGGTTATACCTTTCTAAAAATTTGTCCATTTCTTCCAGGTTGTACATTTTATTGGCATAGAGTTGCTTGTAGTAGTCTCTTAGGATGCTTTGTATTTTTGCGGTGTCTATTGTCACTTCACCTTTTTCATTTTTAATTTTATTGAGTTGAGTCTTCTCCCTTTTTTTCTTGATGAGTGTGGCTAATGGTTTATCAATTTTGTTTATCTTCTCAAAGAACCAGCTTTTAGTTTTCTTGATCTTTGCTATTGTTTTCTTTGTTTCTATTTCATTTATTTCTGCTCTGATCTTTATGATTTCTTTCCTTCTGCTAACTTTGGGTTTTGTTTGTTCTTCTTTCTCTAGTTCCTTTAGGTGTAAGGTTAGATTGTTTACTTGAGATTTTTCTTGTTTCTTGAGGTAGGCTTTTATTCCTATAAACTTCCCTCTTAGAACTGCTTTTGCTGCATCCCAAAGGTTTTGGATCATTGTGTTTTCATTGTCATTTGTCTCTAGGTATTTTTTGATTTCCTCTTTGACTTCTTCAGTGATCTCTTGGGTATTTAGTAATGTATTGTTTAACTTCCATGTGTTTGTGTTTTTTAAGTTTTCCCCCTGTAATTCATTTCTAATCTCATAATGCTGTGGTCAGAAAAGATGCTTGATATGATTTCAATGTTCTTAAATTTACTGAGGCTTGACTTGTGACCCAAGATGTGATCTATCCTGGAAAATGTTCTTTGCACACTTGAGAAGAGAGCGTAATCTGCTGTTTATGGATGGAATGTCCTGTAAATATCAATTAAATCTATCTGGTCTATTCTGTCATAAAAACTTGTGTTTCCCGGGCCTCCCTGGTGGCGCAAGTGGTTGAGAGTCCGCCTGCCGATGCAGGGGATACGGGTTCGTGCCCCGGTCTGGGAGGATCCCATATGCCGCGGAGCAGCTGGGCCCGTGAGCCATGGCCGCTGAGCCTGCGCGTCCGGAGCCTGCGCGTCCGGAGCCTGTGCTCCGCAACGGGGGAGGCCACAACAGTGAGAGGCCCGCATACCGCAAAAAAAAAAAAAAAAAAAAACTTGTGTTTCCTTATTTATTTTCATTTTGGGTGATCTGTCCATTGGTGTAAGTGAGGTGTTAAAGTCCCCCACTATTATTGTGTTACTGTCGATTTCCTCTTTTAGACCTGTTAGCAGTTGCCTTATGTATTGAGGTGCTCATATGTTGGGTGCATATATATTTATAATTGTTTTATCTTCTTCTTGGATTGATCCCTTGATCATTATGTAGTGTCCTTCTTTGTCTCTTGTAACATTCTTTATTTTAAAGTCTATTTTATCTGATATGAGTATTGCTACTCCAGCTTTCTTCTGATTTCCATTTGCATGGAATATCTTTTTCCATCCCCTCACTTTCAGTCTGTATGTGTCCCTAGGTCTGAAGTGGGTGTCTTGTAGACAGCATATATATGGGTCTTGTTTTTTTATCCATTCAGCAAGCCTGTGTCTTTTGGTTGAACCATTTAATCCATTCACGTTTAAGGTCATTATTGATATGTATTTTCCTATGACCATTTTCTTAATTGTTTTGGGTTTGTTTTTGTAGGTCCTTTTCTTCTCTTGAGTTTCCCACTTAGAAAAGTTCCTTTAGCATTTGTTGTAGAGCTGGTTTGGTGGTGCTGAATTCTCTTAGCTTTTGCTTGTCTGTAAAGCTTTTGATTTCTCCTTCGAATCTGAATGAGATCCTTGCTGGGTAGAGTAATCTTGGTTGTATGCTCTTCCCTTTCATCATTTTATGTATATCATGCCACTCCCTTCTGGCTTGTAGAGTTTGTGCTGAGAAATCAGCTGTTAACCTTATGGGAGTTCCCTTGTATGTTATTTGTCATTTTTACTTTGCTGCTTTCAATAATTTTTCTTTGTCTTTAATTTTTGCAAATTTGATTACTGTGTGTCTCGGTGTGTTTCTCTTTGGGTTTACCCTGTATGGGACTCTGTGCTTCCTGGACTTGAGTGTCTGTTTCCTTTCCCATGTTAGGGAAATTTTTGACTATAATCTCTTCATATATTTTCTCTGGTCCTTTCTCTCTCTCTTCTCCTTCTGGGACCCCTATAATGCGAATGTTGTTGCGTTTAATGTTGTCCCAGAGGTCTCTTAGGCTGTCTTAATTTCTTTTCATTCTTTTTTCTTAGTTTGTTCCACAGCAGTGAATTCCACCATTCGGTCTTCTGGGTCCCTTATCCGTTTTTCTGCCTCAGTTATTCTGCTATTGATTCCTTCTAGTGGAGTTTTCATTTCAGTTATTGTGTTGTTCATTTCTGTTTGTTTGTTCTTTAATTCTTCTAGGTCTTTGTTAAACATTTCTTGCATCTTCCCGATTGTTGCCTCCATTCTTCTTCCAAGGTCCTGGATCATCTTCACTATCATTATTCTGAATTCTTTTTCTGGAAGGTTGCCTATCTCCACTTCATTTAGTTGTTTTTCTGGGGTTTTATCTTGTTCCTTCATCTGGTACATAGCTCTCTGCCTTTTCATCTTGTCTATCCTTCTGTGAATGTGGTTTTTGTTCCACAGGCTGCAGGATTGCAGTTCTTCTTGCTTCTGCTGTCTGCCCTCTGGTGGATGAGGCTACCTAAGAGGTTTGTGCAAGTTTCCTAATGGGACGGACTGGCAGTGGGTAGAGCTGACTGTTGCTCTGTTGGGCAGAGCTCAGTAAAACTTTAATCCACTTGACTACTGATGGGTGGGGCTGGGTTCCCTCCCTGTTGGTTGTTTGGCCTGAGGCAACTCAACACTGAAGACTACCTGGGCTCTTTGGTGGGGCTAGTGGCAGACTCTGGGAGGGCTCATGCCAAGGAGTACTTCCCAGAACTTCTGCTGCCAGTGTCCTTGTCCCCACAGTGAACCACAGCCACCCCCACCTCTGTAGGAGACCCTCCAACACGAGCAGGTAGGTCTCGTTCAGTCTCCCCTGGGGTCACTGATCCTTCCCCTGGGTCCCGATGCATACACTGCTTTTTGTGTGCCCTCCAAAAGTGGAGTCTCTGTTTCCCCCAGTCCTGTCTAAGTCCTGCAGTTAAATCCCACTAGCCTTCAAAGTCTGATTCTCTAGGAATTCCTCTTCCCGTTGCTGGACCCCCAGGTTGGGAGACCTGACATGGGGCTCAGAACCTTCACTCCAGTGGGTGGACTTCTGTGGTATAAGTGTTCTCCAGTCTGTGAGTCACCCACCCAGCAGTTATGGGATTTGATTTTACTGCGATCACGCCCCTCCTACTGTCTCATTGTGACTTCTCCTTTGTCTTTGGATGTGGGGTATCTTTTTTGGTGAGTTCCAGTGTCTTCCTGTCGATGATTGTCCAGCAGCTAGTTGTGATTCTGGTGTTCTCGCAAGAGGGAGTGAGAGCCTGTCCTTCTACTCCACCATCTTGGTTCAGGGCCCCTAGCAATGCCCGACCTCAATGTATTTTGATGCAACTGAAGAAGTGACACGCTTAGTTACATGTGCTCCTCTCCAGATGGCTTCCTCCCCACACAGCACCAAAGACATCACTACCCTCTTAGAAAATTCCAGCATTAAGCTCACCATGCCCAATATCTGGATTTCTGTCAGTCACACAAGAAACCCAAGATACTCAAGTCATCTCATCACATGGATGCTCATTCTTGGAATATCCTTTAACTAGCCCACATCTCCCACCTTCCTAAATCCCAAACCCTTCTTCTTCGCCCTCTGGAATATACAGTCAGTCATCAGAGACGTACCCTTTATACTTCACCTCTTCTCAGAATATTGCCTTCATCCTCTTTCTCCAGCTAAAATCTGGCTCTCCCTAGAGATGGCTTAAAGAGTTGTCTTTTCAAGTAGTGTTGGTTTTCTCTCTCATGCCCTTCGTACTACTGGGTCTGGAGTTTAGATAATGTTATTTCCTGATTCCTCTTGTTTCTTTAAGACCTTTTTTCCTTCTTCTCTCCTCCTCCAAAACCCCTTATTTCTTTTGAAGTTGTTACCAAGAGATTGCTCACTACCCAGACTTGTTGTATCTAACAAACCCCCAGATCACTTTTCTTCATTTCTTGAAGATTTTACCACATGATTCACTCCATTAGTACTTTGTCACAATTTTTGGTGATTCTGTATTCATGCAGATGATCCTGTTAACCTCCTGACTTTTTAGTTCCTCTTTCTCCTTTTTGACTAGAATCTCATTCCCTACTTTATATCAGCTGCTCACTCTCATGGGGTAACCCTAGACTTTGTCATTACTAGTAATAGCTCTCCCTGCATAATCTCAGTTTGACGCACTCCACTCTCCAATCCATTCTTCATATCTTTCTAACACATTCCTACTATTTCCTTCCCCACACAATTCATCCACTTGTCTGAGATCTTCAGTCTGTTGGTCACATGGCTTTTTCATGCCAAACATTTTCTCAACTCCTTAAAATTCTCATATTCCTTCATCCAAACTTAGATTCTGTAGTTCATATTTACACCTGCCTCTTGCTTACATCTTCAGTTCTTTGGTCCCTTTCATCACATCTTCTTATATGCCTGAAAAACCCAACTCCAGTCATATTCAATTTTTAGCCTCTTCTGCATCTACTCATGTCTGGAAAAAAAGTATACACCAATATTCCCTGATCTTATCTTAAATAAATGAGCATTATCCTCAAGTTGGATCCTAGTTCTGTACAGCAACCCTTTACATTTCCTTCATAAATTGTCTCTTACTCTCCTAGATGACTATTTTACTTCTTCTTCTTTGTCAAACATCCATTTCTACCATTCTCTTCTTTTTTTTTTTTTTCTTTTTGCGGTATGTGGGCCTCTCACTGTTGTGGCCTCTCCCGTTGTGGAGCACAGGCTCCGGATGCGCAGGCCCAGCGGCCATGGCTCACGGGCCCAGCCGCTCCGCGGCATATGGGATCCTCCCAGACCGGGGCACGAACCCGTATCCCCTGCATCGGCAGGCGGACTCTCAACCACTGCGCCACCAGGGAGGCCCCATTCTCTTCTTTTTGAGCTAACAAACTTGCATGCTATTTGAACATAGAAACGATCAGAAGGGAACAGTCACACAAGAACATCTCCAAATCTACCCATCTACATGTGTAGTGATGATGGAGGAACTCTCAGTGACGCTATCTAAGGGTAGGGCCTTGATAAAGGCACTGGGTTCCACCCTTTCTGCCTACCATGGACATGGCTCCTGTAAGAGACCCTTCTCTCCTGCAGCACCCTTTTTTCCTTCTTATCTTGTTATTCCCATTGGTAGATAAAGAAGCTGTAATATCTCTCATCTTAAAAAAAACCTCCAATTTCCTTTTTTGCCCTTAACATTACCAATTACTTAAGAGATGTTCTCGGCTCCTCTCTATCCCTTTGCTAAGTCCAATCAATCAGTTATACCTCTTTCATCTATTGTTTCCTGCTGCCACTTAGTTCAGTCCCTTAGTAACATCTCACTGAACAATTCAAATAGAGTAACCCCTGTTACCTTTGCCTCTCTCAGTTCTCTAGCCCAGGAAAGAGCATTGGGTTAAATCGACAAATGATGAATTATGCAGATTTCAAGAATTGAACCTTTTAGGAATTTTTTGTTAGGTTTAGTATCTTAAGAAACAAATACTGTTATATCATATTTTTCAAAAGCTTTATAAGGCTACTTACTGCTTATTGAAGAAAATCGGGACTTCTTACTCCAGTAAAAAAAAAGTCCACAGTGATAATTTCTGATTTATATATCTTGATGACCTTGCTGAATTAGTGACCATTTCTTCAATATGTCCTGTGGACTTTCTCCATTCTGTTTCTGTATCACTATGGAAATTCCATCAATCCTTTAAAAAAATAAAAGAGTAAAATAATTAGTAATATAATAAGCATCCATATTCTTGCCACTCATAGTGAAAAACAGTTAATTTATCATCTTTTATTGCAAAATTTTTACTTGTCAAAAGGAAAAGAAATCATTGTGGAGAGAGTAAAAGGGTCCTTAACCACCACTTCTGGCTGCGTTCTTCCATATCATCCCCCTCCATAGTTCACACTGTTGTCAGTGTTTGTGTATATTTTCCATGCTACTTTTGTTTCACATCTGTAAAACATATATATGGTTGAGTGTGTTCTCCACTTTTTTCTTTTCTGGAGCATAATCAAGGGATGGGGAGTACTGGGGCAGATTTCTGCATGAACTTAACTGTCATATGGACAAAGAATTATCTATCCATCCTTTAAGGCCCAGAGTTACCTATCCCTTAAGATCCATTATCCTTCTTGTCATGTAGAACTCCCATGCCAATGTATTTGGAAACCTTTTTATGCCATGTACCATGTAAGTTATATATATATATATATATATATATATATGTATATGTGTGTGTGTGTGTGTGTGTGCGTGCGTGCATGCGTGCATAAATATGCTTCTTGATATTGGCATTACCTTTTATCATCCCTGAGACTATCTTTACATCTGCACCTGCAAATTGCATAGCAGAATATACACCTACACCCACACTTAGAGCCCCATGCATGCATTTATATGTGTGTGTGTATATATACTTATATATATCCCTCTGTTCACTTCTTTTACTCCAAATATAAAAAAATAAAGGAATTAACAATAGAATGGTTGACTAAGGAACATCTAATGCTTCACATTTCACTAGGTGCTCGTTATCTAAGTGATGTGCCATACTGCTAATTCTTCATCCCTTTATTACACATGGCACTAGTAAAAAGTAATAAAGGGCTCTTAGCTACTTGAAGTGTTCCCATAACCTATAGGAGCATCATTTGTCTTGGTGGCAGCTAGGAAAGGAGCAAAGAACAATTTGTCTTTTTTTGACTCATATTTCCACTTAAGTGTAGAGAGATAAAAAGCAAGAGACAGCTTGTACTAATTAGGAGGAGAAAATTTAAGAGAATATTGCTCTTGGCAGTGTTCAAAATACCAAGGTCAGACATGTACAGTCTGTAACTCTTTGCCTTTCAAGAGAATAGTGTATTGAGTGAGAGGATTGCATGATGGCATCTTTTTGGATTTTACAACAATGGCCTAGCAGCACAGAGTCAGGAGGTTAAATGTCAATTTCTTAAACGGTCACTGGGAAACCATAAGATCCTGTTTATTCTTTAAACATAGTTCTTAAGAACATTAATTCTAAGCCTGAAAGATTAATACATCTGTGTCTACTGCTCCCTTGGGGTGCCATTTATTTGCTCTGTCACTTAAAAATGGCTTAGACAATGAAGTTCAAGGACTACTTCTCCTTCCACTCCCACCCCCTTATACATCATATAATTCAGCAATGTCATAACTTTTTGACTGACTTGTGGTTCATTTGTATGGAATAACCAGTTACTGATTATGCAGTTTCTTGCCTCCACCAAAACCCACACCTCCTAGAAAAATCAATCTGTTCAGTGTTCTCTTTCACTTATTGGCAGATTAAGAAATAAAATAGATGTTTGGCAAAGACTAATATTTCTTATTTTGTTAATCTTAAAACCCAGGCATTCCCATTAAATTGCTCATCAATGCCATTAATTTCCTAGGAAAGAATTAAATAGCCAATTTTGTGAAATGTTCTACAAGATTAATAACACAGTACTACTAAAATGACCTTAAATAATTGAAACTAAATCACACCTGTCAAAATAAATAAAATGTGTTTTGGAAGGCAATTTATTTAATTTCTACTGTACATATTCATTGAATTTCTAATATTGATCTCTTAGGGTGTCCCTTTTAATTGTCAGGTGGAGATCATTAAACTCTAAGCAGAATTAAACACAAGTTTTATCTCCATTTGAAACTGTTAATAAAATCTATTATTCCTCTTTGTTCAAAGGAGGCTTTCATACAATTCCCTTCTTGTTTTTTCTATTTGACATTGCAAAATAATTGCAATATGCTTAGGGTAATTACACACTGTCAGGACAAGGTCCTTTTATTGTTAATATAGTCAGGTAAGCATCTCAACATGTAAAGCACAAAGAGGGAGAAATCCCATAAGAGGTGTCTACTGCTATGTTTCTTAAGAATTACATTTTATTCTACAGAGTGTAAGCTCCATGAGGGTAGTAGTTCTTTTTAGCTTGTTCATGACTGTATACCATTGCCTTGCCCAGTGCTTGATATAATAAGCGCTCAATAAACATTAGCAAATAAGTCATGCTGCTGCCCTTGTTTATGCAAACTAAATTATCTAAATTCTAACATAAATTTTGTAAGTATCTGGCCTTTAGTGGTGTATGCAAATAACAATATCCCCATTTTAAGTAATGTTTTATGAGTATTTTACTTCTTTTATAAAGCTAATCGAAAGCAATTGACCTTAATCTTCTACATAAAGCATCACTTAAAACTATGTTTTAGATTCTCTCATAATTCATCCACATAAACCCCATATGTGAGAGATTGGATTTTTTGATATAAATCAGGAATAAAAGAACATCATGCCAAGTGGATACCATTCCTTCCTCTCTCTTCAGTTGGAAAACTAACGTAAATCCTATTTCAGTGGGCCAACAAGAAAAAGAGATTAGCTCATAACAGAGAGCTATTGCTTTTCTTCACCTCTATAATTATACTTGGATTCTTCCATTTGAGATACAATGGAATTTTCCCATTTTTTTAAGGCTTTTATTCAGGTCTCAAATCTCTTTGTCTGGTGTGTTTTCTAACAGACTGTCATTTAGCTTTTCTTTAGGGAAGCAACTTTTGAGAATGCCACAGACTCTAGCTTTTCATGCTATATTTAGAAGATAATTTGCTGCACATTCTTGGATTGATTTTGCCATCTCAGTTACTTTGTGAGAGATAATTGGCATTCTTTTGCTATGACAACTATATGTGATGGATTAGTTCTAGTGGTTGACACTGGTTAGCTTCATATCAGTGACAGAAATTCATGAGCAACCAGGTTCAAATCCTATGCAAGACACAAGAGTTTTCCAGGAATATAGCCAGACTGAACTTAAGCAAAAGAGCAAACACATTCTCTCTTTAAAGAAATCTTCAATTTTCCAAAGTCATGAAAAAGATGAAAACTCAGTAGACTATTAGTAAAACAGTATCCAATGATCAGCATGTATTATAACTGAAAATTTTCAGGGTATAAGTACAGCTAAATATTGTGGTACTTTTATATCAAAGCATTAGAACCTTAAAAGATATAGCTAAAATCACTTTTAGAAATTAATTGAGTAGCCTATGAAAAATTAAAAATTATTTCAAAAGGATTCATAAGAAACATTTATGTTTAAAGGAGTGCATGATGGGGACATATTCTGCAGAAAATTTCCTCTTGTAATCTTCAAGATTAATGAAATACTGATAGAAATAATGTCTACTAAAACATTGAATGGTAGAAGGCATATCATAGAGTTAATACATTTTGAGGGACCTTAAGACTTTTATGAGTTGTATTTTCTTTTGTAATGATTTATCTAGGTGTTTATCTCCTTACATTTTATACTCTCAAAGCTTATGTTTCTTTAGTATTCCACGTTTAGATATAATTTAAAGACATAGTCTCTGTATTGTTCAAAATAAATGTTATTCATTATCTTTCACTTAAGTGGTTTAATATCTTGTACCTCCTCTACACTGATCTGATATTGCTTTATTTATTTCTCTGACTGATAAGTGAGAGGGCTTAGTAATGTATCTACACATTAATGACTGGAGAGAAATGACTTGAGCCTGAACTATCCAATTGCAAATTACAATTTATGTTTCCAAAGTGTTCAAACAATATAGAGAATAATTTACTAATACACAGACCCATTATTTAAAATGGATCAGTGCTACTTAATTCACTGGTCAAATTTTTACTGTGCTTCTGTTTTACTTCCAAGTTGGCCAGATGATCCATCTTCACAAAACTTCAGAACCATCTCTCCATACTTTTTTTCTGAAAAGCTATTTCAACTCAGACTTCATGGGTCTTGATTCCTCTGAGTGTATCTTTGGACACCAACCATATTGCTCCTTGTTGAATCTTATCTGTCTAACTGAACCAAATCACCATAAAAGATTTTTCTTACTTTCAAGTATTTTCTTATAGTAGTTTTCAATTTAACTTTCCTGTTTCTCTTAAATTATATTTTATTCACTCCCTCCCTTCTCTCTATCCCTCTCCCTCTCTTATTTTCCCCTCCCTCCCTATCTTCTTCCTTCCTTCCTTCCTTCCATTTCTTCCTTTCCTCCTTTCCTGTCTCTTTCTTCCTCTCCTGTCTTTCTCTCTCTCCCTCCCTACCTCCCTTTTTTTCCATTAGCTCTTCCTTAATCAGTTCATTCATCCTAGGTTAGGGCCTTTTTGTACCAAGATGTTTTCCACAAAACTAAATTCTCATTTGCAACATTCCCAAAACTATATACATGGAGTATCTTTTCTGTGTTCCAGTAAACTCGAGATAGCAACATAATTTACTCAAAATTATAGGTTATGTAATTTAGCCCATGGTAGCTAAATGATGCTAAACACTGATAGGGTTCATTTGCTGAAAATTCCTTCCTTGGTAAACTATTGATTTGCTTAATTTTATACAATAGTCACTATGGTGAATTTCCCCATTTTCAGAGGCATATCTATTTTCATCATCTCAGTTTTTATTAATAGAGGAACTATTGCTATAGGAGTCTAAATATGGATTGTATAAAGATGTTTTATAACTGATAGCAATTAACTAGGGAAGACTTTGGTAAGAGGGTACATAATTCAGATATAACATGAATATGTTTTGCAGACCTAATGTACAACATGGTGGCTATAGTTAATAACACAGTATTGTATGCTTAAAGTTTGTTAAGAGAGTAGATCTTTACTGTTCTCACCACACACACCCACAACTATGTGAGATATGAATGTGCCAATTAGCTTGGTTGTGGTAATCATTTCACAGTGTAAAGGTATACCAAATCATCATGTTGTACATCATAAGTGCATATAATTTTTATTTGTCAATTATACTTGACATCATGTTGTACATCATCATGTTGTATCTGATGTTGTACATCATGTTGTACATCATATGTACATCATCATGTTGTACATCATCATGTTGTACATCATAAGTGCATATCATTTTTATTTGTCAATTATACTTCAGTAAAGCTGGGGGGGAATTAGTAAACATTAAAGAAGCAGATATTGTGGATGCGTATGGAGAAGTGTGCTCAAAGAAGTGACTAGGTATACTCTGGAATAGAAAGGAGTAAGTCTGAATTAAGAGACCATTGTTGAGGGTGGGTATTGTTTATTCAAGAGCAAGGGCTGGAGAAAATATTCAAGTAATTTGACCTGGGGGACCTAGAGTATAGATAGCTACACACACACACACCTTACACTCATGTACACACACACTCTGTGTGTACATCAGGAAAGCACAGAGGAGAAACGGTGAGTCGTCAGTTGTTGAGAATAGTTTCAGCCTAAGTCTGTACTAAAGAGTCAGAATAGACTGGGTTTCCTTAAGAATTAGAGATTCATGTAAACAGAATTAACTCAGGTGACCTAGCTGTGGTCACTACCATGAGAATTTAGATTTCTCTCTCTAATTGGCCTGCCCCCAGATTCCTCACCTGGAAAAGCAGGTAAATTTCTACACGCTGAATATGAGGTGAAACCGCCAGTTTACTCTAGAGGTGAGCGAAATTCAGACTTCTTATTCTGTCTTGCCTGCCCCAGGATTTCTTACCTGGAAAATAAAGCAGATTTCTGTATGCGATATACAAACTGAATTTGGGGTGAAACCAGCAAATTCAAAGGAGAGGAGAAAGTGCTGGGGTTCTAAGGCTTCAGTGATGATGGTGACTACATATATATTTCTTTAATTACTGGGGTGATGATATGAGAGAAACTCACCAACAGCTATGGTGGGCCTCGATGGAGGGCTTACATTGGACATGCTTGTGATGGTTCATTAGAGAAACATAATTGGCAGATAACATAAAGCCATTTATGCACTATTTTTTTGAATAGGACCTAGATTTTCTGGATTTGTTCAATAACCTCAGTTTCAGTTTTGGACTACTCTAGATTGTTGCTTAATGTTATTCAAGGTCAGTTTACAAATAAAGATTAAACATGTATAGAAGTGCATTCAATTTTAGTTCCAGAATTTTTCTTTCACTAATGTATTTTTATGTGAAAACAACTAGCACAAGAAATCATTTTAAGCTGGCATGGGATGAGCAAAATTTGTTTTTATTAGGACTTTTGAACTGTTGCATTACCATAAGTAGAACGATTTTATTTTCTTGAAATTTGCAAGTTCCTTAATTTAACATGACCAAAGTAGCCACATTTGTTACTGTGGTTTAAATCCAAGGCCAGTAGAAAAAGATATTTGAAATTTTTATTTTATTTTTTAACATTTTATTTTATATTCAAGTATAGCTGATTAACAATGTTGTGATAGTTTCAGGTATACAGCAAAGTGATTCAGTTATACATATACATGTATCTATTCTTTTACAAATTCTTTTCCCATTTAGGTTGTTATATAATATCGAGCAGAGTATTCTGTGCTATACAGTAGGTCCTTGGTGGTTATCCATTTTAAATATAGCAGTGTGTACATGTCAATCCCAAACTCCCTAACTATCCCTTTCCCCCACCCTCTCCCCCATAACCATAAGTTCATTGTCTAAGTGTATGAGTATGTTTCTGTTTTGTAAATAAGTTCATTTGTATCTTTTCTTTTTTAGATTCTGCATGTAAGCAATATCATATGATATTTCTCTTTCTCTGTTTGACTTACTTCACTCTGTTGGACTTACTTCACCTAGAGTATGGCAATCTCTAGGTCTATCCATGTTGCTGCAAATGGCATGATTTCATTCTCTTTAATGGATGAGTAATATTCCATTGTATATATGTATCCCATCTTCTTTATCCATTCCTCTGTCGATAGACTGAAAATTATAAAAACCCAGAAATATATATATGCTCAATTCCAGAGATCCTATATATATTAATATTTCTATTCCTTTGTCTATCTTCTGTTCATCCTGGAAATGAACTTATAATATATTTGTGTGTAAAAATGATGAGGCAATAAATGAATTTTACTGGATGTTCCTTGTTTACTCAGTGTTTGTGTTGGATTTGGAACTTCCCAGCACAGCAACTCTGCCTGTGCCATAAAGTACCCAAAGTGACTTGATGACTTTTGTTGTTATTTGCTTTTACTGATTATGTAGACATCATTCTCTCAGACATTCATCACTGTAATGTAAATAAGCATCTTTTTTTAAATTTAAAGCTCCAGTACTTTCATTTGATCAGAAATCCCTTAGTAGCAACTTAACCTGGGTTGTGGAAGTTGACTCAGCATGAAAACCTGTTTCTGCCATTCAGCCCCTGTGACCTGTCTATGTTCTAAAAGGAACATTCAATTACTAGTACCTTTCCTATTTTCTAACCTTTTGCCCATTGTGAGTCAATGTGAAAAAAGGTCCAGTGTTCCAAAGAGGAAATAATCAGTCTGAAATGTATCCATCAAGTGTAATGTAGCTGCCTGACCAGCTATAGGCATAGAAAAGAACAACTCCCTGCTGTGCACTCTTATCTGAGAAAAGAGTTGCTGACATCTTTTAGTCTTTTCTCCATGGGAGCTTATTTCCTTTTTCTCCATCTATAGCATTTCTAAGATCCACATCCAAAGACAAAGGAAAGGAGTAGAAAAAAGACAAATGTGAAATGCAATTATAAGCCACATCTTGAAATCTATGCTTTACTAGCAAGAGTCTAACAAGGCAGAGGTTCTATGGACTCCTATCAAGGTTCAGTTTCAAAAGGTGACCGGATATACCTTAGACTTTTGCTGTAACCATTAAGATCCTACCCATCAATTTCAAGCATCAAAACTGTAGCCCTCACTTCATCCCAAAGTGGCATGGACATATATACACTACCAAATGTAAAATAGATAGCTAGTGGGAAGCAGCGGCATAGCACAGGGAGATCAGCTTGGTGATTTGTGACCACCTAGAGGGGTGGGATATGGAGGGTGGAGGGAGATGCAAGAGGGTAGGGGATATGGGGATATACGTATATGTATAGCTGATTCACTTTGTTACACAGCAGAAACTAACACACCATTGTAAAGCAATTATACTCCAATAAAGAAGTTAAAAAAACCAACTGTAGCCTTTTCTCTGATCTCAATAACAGATGACCGGGAGGTAGCTTATAAAATATAATTGACAGCCTGAGCTAAAGTTGAACACAGTAGTTTGCAAACCTGTGTAACCCTGAAGTTTATGAGTGGTTGCCTACCTGTGCTGGGGAGCAAGAGGACACGGGTCATGGTTAAATGCCCTGAACAGGACAAGTGGGCCTCACAACTTTTTCCAAACATTACTCTTCTTCCAGTATTACTCCTAACAGTGAATGGAGGCCCAAGAGTAACCTGGAAACCAACTGTAACTCTTCCCTCTCCCCCGTTTTCTCACATCCAAATTCCAAATCTTATTATAATTAACTCATCCATTTACTTCTCTACATCCCATTTTTGAACTCATGCCATGAACGTATCTTGCCTGGATTCCTAAAACTGTCCTTAGTTTTTAGGAAATAAAATTCTTGGCTTCAGTTTTGGTCCCTTCTGATGTATACTTCACTGCAAGTCAGAATGATCTTTCTGAACAGCAGAAATCCTTGTACTTTTCAATGTCGCTATTGTCCTCAGAAGCCCAGACTCCCTAACATCCTTATCTCTCATTAGTCCCCCTTTCTCTGTACTGAATTAAATGCCCCCTGACTCTCCCGTCCTCTACCCTTATGTTTGGACATATGGTCCCCTTTCCTTGTAACATATTCTTGCCTGACTGGCTTGCTCCCACTTATCTTTTAAGTTTCAGTCTTCCTTGATTAGTCTCTTCTACTACTGCCCCTTTAGTTCCTCTCTCATAATCTTCATTTTACTTTCTCGTGATAACTGTAAGTATATCTTCACCATGAGAATGGATGTTCCATGATGGCTCTGAGGGCAGAGGAGGTAGCACAGCTTTTGTTTACTATCATATGCCCATGCCTCCATAATGTTTGCTGGATGAAAGGATGAATTAACTTTTCCACACCCTCTGAGATCCAGGGCCATGAATGGTCAGCTGAGAAGTGGGTTTTCTTCTCCTAGCCTACCTGGAAATTGAGGGAGTGGTTGACAGGACGAAACACAACGAGGGAATGTCTTTGTGTATCCCTCAAAGAGAAAAAATAGATGGGACTGCTTGTCCACAGAGAAGATTGAGCTCCTTTGGGGAACATTACCCCCTTCCAGGCTTTGCTCTCAAAGCTTCAGATTGGGGAAAGAGGTGAACATGGGATAGGAACTTTAATTACAGCCTGATGTAAGCAGAGAACTCTGTACAATTAGGATGTATAAGTAGCTCAAAAATACCAGAAAAAAGTCCCAAGCTTTCAGGAAGCCTAAGAGAATACAGGGTTGGCAGAATTGAAAACATAAACTTCTTTCACATTTCCTCTTCCATGCTCAGTCTTTTTAATATCCCTAATTCTGACTGGTTGGCTGACCTGCTGACCAGCCTTTCTTCCTTGCTTCCTTCCTTCCCTCCCTCCCTCCCTCCCTCCCTGACCACACAGTTATCGTGAGCCTACAGCATGCCAGGTATACTTCTAGGTGTTGAGGATACAATGTCAACAGACTCATGGAGCTCATATTTCAATGGAGACAGTAATAAGTAAATAAATGTATAATACAATGTCAGGTAGTGATAAGTCCTCCTAAGAAAAATAAAGCAGAGTGAGGCATAAAGAGTGACTAGATTTAGGTGTGGGGAGGATGGTGAGAATAGGTTATTCTAGACGTAGGGATCAGAGCAGAATCTCTGAGAAGATGTCAAAGAAAAATTGCACTGGACAGAATTAAACAGGCAAGAGAGACTTTATTCAAGACTATTGCAGTGGGGTCAGGACTATTGCAATAGAGGAAACAGAGTGAATTCTGCTGACCCAAAAGGCAGTAGAATTTTTAAGCACTGGGGTGAGCTAGTGGAAAGTACTGGAGGATATTATGGGTAGGTGGTCAAGTGATTTGGCCATCTGTGTTTGCTAATTTTCCCTTATAAAAATTAGGCTCCTGTCCACCCACAAAGACTGGAAGATAGTGACGATAGTGGTGCCACCTTCCATGATGATTGTGTATCAAAGGGGTGGCTCCCAGGTCCTTGAGAAACACATTCCTCAGTTGTAAGACTGGCTAGAGGTTGGAAGATTTACACCTCAAATGGGACTGAGAAAGAATTTAACGTTGGAAGTTTTCTAAAGTAAATGCTCAAAGAAAAGGGAGGTCAGGGGTCTATAGCCAGGAAGAAACCCATGTAAAGTTTAATCAAGCTAAGGGGAATATTAAAGCCATCTTGGTCAAAGGTAACATTTGGGCAGAGACCTAGAGGGAAGTGAGAGGGAGAGTCCCGAACGGACCTGAGCACAAGCACTGAGGCTGAGGCAAGAGCAAGTGCAAAGGCCACCACATAACATCAAGCTTGAAGTCAGAGGAGCAATTAAAACAGGCCTATAGGGCTCTAGTGGAGTGAGGAAGGAGGGAAATGGGCTGGAGCTGAGGCCAGAGAGCTGGGCCGAGACCAGACCATGGAATTTTTTCAGGGAAGAAGTTTGGAATTTATTGTGAGGACCCTGGGAAACCACTGGAGAATTTAAAGAAGAGAGTTTCATAATCTACATGTAAGAGGACCTCTCAGGTTGTTGTATGTGAAATGAGTTTAGGAGCTGGAGGGCAGAAGCAGGGAGACTAGTTAGGAGGCCACTGCAATAATGTGAGCATGAATCTTGGACTAGGGTGGTAACAGCATCCTTAGGGAGGCTTGACATACATGAAGATGTATATTCTTTGCTTAAGAAATGGATACAGATAAGAACAGGATGAAGGGAGGCTCAAAATTTTTGACCTGAGTGACTAGGTGAATATGGTTGCTACCGGGGGATGGAGATGCCTGGATAGAGAGCAGGTTTGGAGGCTGGTGGGGGATATGAAAGGAAGATTTCAATGCTGGAGAAGTTAAAACTGAGGAGCCAAGAAAGTATGTCGCCTCGGCCATTGCATATATTACCTCGTAGCTCAAGAGTAGTGTCAGAGATAGAAGGTATTATTTGGAAGGAATTATTTGGGAATCATTGGAGTGTAGCTAGTACTTAGAGCCAGGCCAGATTTCCTTCAGGGTATGACAGCGAGAAGAAAGAGAGGACATTTATTTTTCAAATTTACTCTTATCTGGCAAGATTCTGTTTAGTGACTCCTCCCAGCATTAAAAAAAAAAATCCATTTGGATTAATAGCTACTCACTTTTTCTTTCAGTAAACGTTTCTTCTGCTGCATCTAGGGTTGAATTGTAGACTAAGCTAGTGCTTGAAGGCAATAGCAAAGCAAGTGTCTTAGTCTGTTCAGGCTGCTATAACAAAGTACCATAGACTGAGTGGCTTAATAACAACAAAAATTTATTTCTTATAGTTCTGGAGGCTAGAAGTCTGAGATCAGAGTGCTGGCATGGTCAAGTTCTGCTGAGACCCCATTTCCTGATTGCAGACTGCTGACCTCTTATTATATCCTCACATTGTGGAGAACAAAGAGAGGAAGCAAGCTCTCTTGTGACTTGTCTAAGGGCCCTAATCCCTTTCATGAGGTCTCAACCCTCATGACCTCTTCTAATCCTAATTACCTCCCAAAGGCCCCACCTCCTAATACCACCACATCAGAGGGTGGGGTTACAACCTATGAATTTTGGGGGGAAACAAATAGTCTGTCCATAACAGCAAAGGTGCTGAATATGTTTTAAAGAATGCATTGATGTTTCAAAAATATATATGAAATAGGAATAATTGGACAAAGTAGCATTGTGTTTGGCTTTTACAACCTCATTTTACGATTTAGTGTTTTTTAGAATATGCATATACTTGAGGTAGAAGACACGATAATTTTCAGCCTTAATACTGCCTTGGCCAGGCTCTGAACTTGGTACTGGCCTCTAAGAAACAAATGTCAGCTCACTCTGTTCATTTTTTCAAATGTGTTTTTTTTTTTTTTTTTTTTTTTTTGCTGTACGCGGGCCTCTCACTGCTGTGGCCTCTCCCGTTGCGGAGCACAGGCTCCGGACACACAGGCTCCGCGGCCATGGCTCGCGGGCCCAGCCGCTCCGCAGCATGTGGGATCCTCCGGGATCGGGGCACGAACCCGTGTCCCCTGCATCGGCAGGCGGACTCTCAACCACTGCGCCACCAGGGAGGCCCTCAAATGTGTTTTTGAATCCTCTTCTTAGCATTAAATAAAGAAAAGGTGACTATGCACAAATGAATAATGACATGCTGCATTAACTGGCAGTGCTTTTACTTCTTTATTAACTTTAATCAATGGTAGATGAAACTCAAGGGATTTTAAAAGTCGAGTAAACCCAGATGAGCTTCACAAAGAGAAAATCTCCAGACAATACTCTATTGTTTTGTCCTCAAATATTTGTTTTTTATGTTTTTTCTACACACTTACTGAGAAGTTGTTAAATACAAGGTCAGACAGAGATACTGAGTGCCCACTATGTGCCTGGCCTGGTTCTGAGTGCCAGGGTTATAGCTGTTGATAAAGTAGATAAAAGTGTTTGCTTTTATCGGAAAAAAACACAATAAATAAAAGGAAAAGTGAAATGTGTATGCTAGATGTAGTAAACACTATGGATAAACATAAAACAAGGTTGATGGAATAGAGTGCTGGGTTGTGGGTGGGTTTGCAGTTGTCCATAGGATGATCAGGGAAGGCTTCATGGAAGGGATATTTGAGCAAAGGTGTAAAGGATGTAAGGGAACAGGTCATGTAGACATCCAAAAAAAGAGCATTGCAAGTTGAGGGAACAGTGATAGCAGGGATTTCAGGACTGAATCATGGATGGAATGTTTGAGGGACAGCAGGAGCCAAGTAAGGGAGAGGGAGAGCCATAGGTAATGAGGTCAGAAATAGTGGGGACCAGACCATGTAGAGCTTTTAAGTCATTGTGGTGATTTGGCACTAAATTGATGGAAAACCACTGGAGGCTTTTAAGCAGAGGAGTAGCATGAGCTGACTCACACTTTGAAAGGATCATTCTGGCTGCCATGTAAATAACCGATATTGGGGGCAGGGGGCAAGAGTTGAAGCAAGAAAAATTCTGGGAGGTTATTCCAATTATACAGGTGAAGTAATGATTAGCAATGACAGTAGACCATGGGGTTAGCAGTGGAGGTAGTGAGGCTTGACCAGAAATATTTTAGAAGTACAGCTGGTAGGACTTGCTGAAGGATTATATGTGGATCGTGAGAGAAAGGAGTCAAGGATGACCTCAAGGTTTTCAGCCTATAGAATTGGAAAAATGGTGTTACCATCTACTGAATGGCTGTAGGAAGAACAGGTTTGAAGATGAAGATCAGGAATTTGTTTCAGGATATTTTAAGTTTGATATGCCTACTAGAGGTCCAGGTGGAGTTGTCAAGAAGGCAGTTAGATATGTGAGTCTGGAATTCAGGGTTGAGGTCTAGGGATATCTGTTTAGGATTCATCTACCTCTACTTGGTATGTAAATGAATGAGTGTAAGCAAACAAATTGTCTAAGGACCGAAGCCAGGGGTGCTTCCTCCATGTTTAGAAGTTGGAAAGATGAGGAGAAACCAACCAAGGAGAGTGGAAAGCAGTGATATAAGGAAGAAATTCAGCAGAGTGGTGTCCTGGAAACCAAGTGAAGGAAGCATTTGAAGGAGTAATCAACTGTGTCCAATGATGCTCACAGGTCTGGAAATAAGGACTGAGCATACACATTGTATTTAGCAACATGGAGGCCATTGGTGACCTTGACCAAGCAGTTTCAGAGGAATTGTGGGCAGAAGTCTAGGTTTAAGAAGGAATTGGAGGAGAGGATGTGTTGGCATCATGAATGTAGAGAACTCCTTTGAAGAATTTTGTTATAAAGGAGAGCAGACAAAGAGGTCTTGACTAGAAGAATTGAAGTCAGTAGAGTTTTGTTTGTTACTTTTTTTAGATTAGAGAAATGCATGTAATGGCTACGAACTGGTGGTCAATGAAAGACAGAAATCTTGGTGCTACAGGAGAGAGAGGGGAGAAGGGAGAATTGCTAGAGCCATGTTCTTGAGTAATGGATTAGGCCTGGGATTATGCTCAAGCAGAGAAGATGCCCTTAGCTAGGACATGATACTGAGGGTCTCTCTCCCCCGTCTTCCCCTTTTTCTTCCTCTGAGCTTCATCTCTATCTCTCCTTCCCTCCCTCCTTCTCTATATTCCATACCCACCCCCCCAACACACACATCTTTTGTCAAAAAATAATTTAAGAAGTCCTATTGGCAATTTTAATCAATTAATTAATTAAGATATGAAAAAATGGGAGCAAAAAATACCCTATCATGAGCTTGGCTTCTTCAGGAGTAAATAAGAGTGAGGAACTTAGTATCTAATATCCCTCAAAGTATTAAAATCCTATCAACTTGTAATATATTACTTTAACAACTTTATTAATAATGGAGTTAACTACTAATTCAAAGATGACCAATTTTTTGTAAGTTTGACTCAAGTATGTGAAGCTTAATCCATGAATTTTTTTATGTAGAACATGCTATTCATTTTCAAAATGTTTAGGGTAAATATTTCTGTTATACCATCATGGTATGGCTTACATGTGATTTTTAAGAATGTTTAATAAGGAATAGCTTTACATGGGATTTAAAACTTTTTCTTCTCAACTCATTAATTTTTATAAATAAAATGAAATATACAAGATAGTGATAACTACAAAACTGAACTATGCATAAAAAGTAACTACACATGGAACTTTTAAATAATCTCTTAAACATTTTTATTCCATTATCTTCTTTAACTCTCCAGGACAATGAAGCTAATGTGAATAATACTGGAATCGAAGTTCCCTTGCAAACGAGAGTGAAGGTATGAATTGTTCATTATATGCTAAAATCTAAAATAGATGAATTTTTATCATCCTTTGACTGTTCTAAGTGGTCCCTCTGGAGAGCTTTCTCTCTGTCTCTCTCTCTGGTCCATAATGAGCTGTGAATCCTATTATGTCTCTTAAAAACTTTCACTTTCTATGAATTTTCTGAATTTTCTTACAAACTTAAGACTTCCTTAATTTACTATAATTACCAGCAAAAAACTCAATTTCAGATTTTATTTGTAGTAATTCAGCATTACCCCCACAGATTCTCAGACACACCTGATGTATGTGTGACCCTGATGGGCTCTCTACAGAATGACTGGACAGTCAGCAAACCTTTGACTCTGCTAAGTACTCACAACACCCAGTACAATGAGACATATTGTTTCTTTCAAGCCTAAAGCCTAAAATACTTCAGCTATTTTTGTCAGCCCAACATATAAATGCCAAATAGTGTGGTCATTCCAAGACTGGACTAGATACTGGGATTGGTTCTTTAAATGTGTTCTGTGTCATTTAATTATGTTGCGTGATCTCCCATTAAAATCAAATCAAACCAAACAAAACCAAAAAAAACTGTCAAAATTATGTTTTGAGTCCAGCTGTCACTCTCTTTTTCCCCTTCAAAGCCAAACTCTCTCCCTGCATGCTCTGCTGAAACTGCTTTCCTCACCACTGTTCTCTGAATTGCCAAATCCAGGGAGGACTCTCTTATCCTTTTCTCTCTTTCAACCTGGGCATTTAATTCTGTTGTTCCAAGCACATCTAACCAAACTCTTCTTCCCTTTGCTCTCATGACATTGTACTCTTAGTTTTATTCCCATGTTTACTCCTCCTTTATTTTCAGGGTCCCCTAATACTGCCTTTCCTTTAATAGTGATATTTCTCAGAATTCTTCCTGACTGGTCAGAAGAGTGACCTTAGAAGTGCTGACTGCAGGTCAAAGACATGAGAGCTAAAACTTCACTTGACTGGCATTTTAATATACCTAGAACTTTGGTTATAATAGGACAAACATAAAAATAATTGAGAAGGTAATAAAGCAATAACTAGATCAGAGGAAGCTCAGCATGTGGTGTGGACAGAGTGTGGGTTACAGGCCCTCACATGATGTAAAAATAATAAAATACTTGACAGTCAGTGATTTGGACCATTGGATCCTCATCCCCTTAAATTCTGGAATTCATGATATAACAGCTATTAAATATTGTCCAAAGTATGTCCTCAGCTTGGTGAGTTGAGATGATAAATGTCTCTCTAATAGCAAGTCTTTTTCAACCCAAGAAATATATAGAATTAAGAATAGGAATGTTTCAGAAGTTCAAAAGCAATATATAATTGTTTTATGTTAGAGAGTCTGTAATATTTAGTATTTTATATTACTTATACTATTTTTAAAATTTTTTCGTAGATAATTTTAGGCCAGTCTTGAAATTGCTATTCAAAATGGATAAATAGTTATTTTGACTTGTGATTTTAAGTTGAAATCTATGGCACAAATTGGGTTTGGGTCATTCACTACTCATTCTAAATATATTCTACAGTATAAAAAATAGAAAGCTAAAACCTACATTTTCCAAACTCCCTTGCAGCTGAAGTTCTATGTATAAATTAGATGCACATGAATAAGACTTGGATTCATAAATGAATAATCTGGGGTTAAGGGGCATCCACTTTGGGGGCAGGGAGCAGATTGTAGCAGAAGCAGCATGGTTCTGGAGCCAGTAGCTGTAGAGGTAGCTTCCTGATTCAGCAGGTGGTAGCGTCCTAATCTGGCATCTTCCTAATGGTGTGGCTTCTTTCGAGTCAACACTGGGCAACACCTTCCTGATTCTTCACCAACCACCTTCACCTGAAGCAGCAGCAACCTGTTTTTGCATTCTCCTGTGTCTTTGAGCATGCTGTCCTCTGCATCTAGAAGGCTTTTTCTTTCTCTGCCTGAATCACATAAACTTGGCTTTCCAGACTCAGTCAGTGTATCAGCTTATCATGGAATATTTTCTTAACATCCCCCACCCTCACACCCTGCTGTCCTGGCTGTTAGGTTACCCATCCACATATTCTCTTTTATACCTTATTTATCTCCAACTTAGTGCCACACTCCATTATACTTCTGGTTTATTTGTCTAGTTCTTCACCATATAGTAAGAGCCTCGTGGACAGAAACTCTGTTTTCACTTTTGTTTTAGCTATGAAACCCTAGCCCCAAGTATGGTATCTGGCACATAGTAGGCACTCAATGTATTAATGAATGAAATAATGAGTAACTGGACGTCTGAGTGCCAGTGAGGGGCTTCAAATGACAATTTGGTCTTTCCATTAAAATAACTATTTCTAAACACATATGTGAAAATATTTCCAAAAGGAGAAGTCTAATTACTCTGTAATTCAAATGAAGTAGCAATCCAATCCACTCTCTTTCCAATCCACAGAACTTTCATGAATATCAGGCCCATGAAGAACCATTGAATTCCCTAATTCTTTCTTTTCTGATAAGAGCCCATTAGCTTAACTGAAAAGGGGCCTTGCTGCCAGGCTGTGTTTTGGGATGAGGTGAACACTTTACTACCAGATGTTTGAAAATGGCATAGGTAAGGTAAAACGATGAAGAAAGCTTGTTTCTTTAGTAGCTTTTACAAAGTAGGATTTACAAATCCTGTCTTGTTTGTTCAATTAGGACCAAAGGTGAAACAGAACATGGGCTCAGGTGGTTGGAAGAGTTTCTTAAAATGTTAGATTCAGATTATAGACATTTTAGAATTGCAGCACACTGATAAAAGGATTTTTCATTCCTAGAACTTCTACAGGTGATTTAGGTAATGATTGTAGTTTTTTATACCAACACTGTTGTCACAGGGGAAAGAGAAAAATGTAATACAAAGGAAAATTTGGTAGTTGTATCTGCTGATGACAATACCTGGTAAATTGAGTATAATGGGATTTTAGTATATGAATTAATTAAGCTTGTTTATGTCTTCCAAACATTTAACTGAACAGGTATAACTGGTAACCTTCTATTTTTCTGATGAAATAGAATGCTTGTATGTGTCAAATGACAGAACATTCATGAAAAAAGCATGAAAGGGTTAAGATAGTTTCATCCTGCTATCCCATCTATAAAGCCAGGTCAAGGAAACTTTTAACCTAATATAGTTCCTATGGTACAAGGAAAATCTCATTTGCAATTTAAAAAATCCTTTTCATTTTCTATGTTTCTCAACTGGCTATTATTGGATATACATTTCCCATCAACAAAATAAGGGACCACAGCTTCTCATTCAGCATCCTCTAGTTATAGCTGTGAATCCTCTAACAGTGCTCTCATTCTGACTGGTGTACATTGCTCCTAATATTGCTTTGGGCACCATTCATTCATTCAATAAATACATATTTTAGTGCCTATTCTGTACCTAGCCACTATCGCAGGTACCGAGGAGTCAGTGGTAGAAAACCACAGACATAATACTCACCTTTTTTGACTTATAGTTGGCAGCTGGAAAAGGGATACGTAATGCTAAAGAAAAGATAGTAATAAGTGTTATGGCAGAAATTAGCAGGGTAATGTAAGGAAGATTAACAGTAGACATGGTCCTTCATGAGCTCCCAGGTCACCACATTCTTGCACACTGATGGGCCTCTCCAGGCTGCCCCACAAATTCCCTGTGATGTTGACAGTGTCCCCTTACCTCATGCTGGGCAGGCTTTTCTGGGAAGGTGAGCTCCTGGCCATCTTGCACCCTGCTTTCCAACACCTCATGTCCTTCGAGTTCCATCCCCTCTTAGAGGGCTTTACAATTATTGAAAGAATACTTAATACCCTAGTCAGAAGTATTTGCATTTGTATGACTTGAATTGTCTGGGCTTTCCTGAGAACACATGTGAATATTTACCTAACTATTATGAGACTGAAAGAGTCACTATAGCAGTGTCAGTGTCGCTTAGGTAGAGAAAGTAGCTCTGCCCCCAAACAGTGAATATGCCACTCGTTTGATGTGGACAAAAATAAAGAACTAGGCAGATAATTTAGATTTGGGATGATTTACAGAACCCCATTAGCAACATTATATGGCCATTTAACTAAGTAACAGAATCATGGCAGTGTTCCAGGTTTATGTCAGGAAAATGGGTTCAAGTCTAGGTGCTGCTATTTACCATACATCCTGTATGACACTGTGCAAATTACGTTTCTGACATCTAGGTTCATCCCTGATCAACCCACATAGAAACAGACGCTCTGCCTGACTCCAAATAGACTTCGAGGTTAAAATGGAAGTGTGCCTTAGAATTATACGTTGATATTGTTTTTCCTTAAATATAGAATAAAATAATATTTGTGAGGGTCAACTCTATGTCAGGAATTACCCAGCGTAGGCAAAGCTGTCTTTATGTTGCTGATGAGACAATGAACAGTAAGTAAAAGATTTACCCACAGTCACATTGGTAATAAGTTTTACTGGAATGAAAAATGAAGTCATTTGATACAGTGTCCTATTTACAGTGTGAGTTGTACTATATATTTTTAGAAGATTGGTGTTCAAATACCTGTAGTCAGTGTCCTGTAAGAAGTGGAGGAGAACCTCAGAATAGTTTGGTTCCTGCTCTTATCCCAAGATGGGTCTATTTTCTCCTGAAGTACACACTGTCCTCTTAAAATTTCTTTTCAATCAAGAGTTCTTAGGTTAACATGAATGAGTGAATGAATGAATGCCCCTCATTTAGAGAGTCATAAGTTGGCAAAATTATTTGCAAGCTAGTCAATGTTTTGCTCTCAGAAAGAAGGCTGTGTAGACTCCTATGATAATTTTCCAAAACATTTGAAAAATACTCAAAGACTTAGGAATGTTAGTTGGTTTATTCAGTATTGTCTCCAAGAAAACTCTCTCTCTCTCTCTCTCTCTCTCTTTTTTGTAGCCTGAGAATGACTGTGTAGGAGGGATTCTGTGAAAGGACCTGTTAAATTTTGTTAAATATTCATTTGCTCATTTTAGCATCTGGATAAAGACTTTTTACATTTTGGAAGATACCTTCCAAAAGAAACTTTAATTGACTTGGTGAACTATCTTTCTCCCAACAAGAGGGATTAGTAAACTGGGGCCATATATTTTCTTGTATTGCAAAAACATAAAAAATACCATAAAGGGAAATCAAAATAGTAAAGGATCGGTAGAACTGCTGAGATAGTTGTAATATTTTTTCAAACACTTTAGCATAGCAATATTGATTTTCTATACATATGTATGCAGAAATATACAGGTGTTTACAATCTCGGTATAGTTTGTAATGAATTTTAAAGGTGTTGCAAACAACAGCAGCAAACCATGAATGATTAGCATTCAAATACAAGGTGGATAGAAGGTATGATGAAACAGCAAATTATACTTTTTAATAAGTGCATTGTTCTGCTGAAAGAGATTATTATATTCACTGACAGCCAATTCTGTAGTGATGAATTATTTTTTAGAACCTTTCCCTGTGATATTTTTGGTAAGCAGTTAACAAATAACTACTCAGCTAATTTTTATGTATGCAATTATAAATCTTTGCTTTAGTTATATTTCACACCAAGTAAACTGATACATGTTTTTGATTGTATATGTACCTTCCCTACCTTTTCTTTCATTTGAATTTTCCAAAATAGCATAATTTTCCCAACATGAAAGTCGAGGATAATTTGAAGAAATGGCAAGGTTGGGAGCAAAATCTTAGGTTTATACCTGATGTCCTTTTTAACAAGCACTAATCAACATTTAGAATTCCATTGCTACCTTTTCTTCAAATAGTAGAGCATTTGCCATCGTCCCTCAAACTGTGAGTAATTCAAGGGGAAATTTTATTTGGTACCTCTTTCAATCTTCAGGTCTTTAAAAATCAAGGAAAATTCTTTTATTTCCTATATATTTCTTCCCCAAAGTAGATTAAGCATAAGAGAAAACTAGCTTGTTTATTTTCAGAATGGAATCAATTAAAAGTTTACATGGTATTGAAGTTTTATGTTTTAAAATTTGTTACTTTCATTTTAATTGTTATAACCATCTCAGGGTTCCAGAGTATATTATCAATAATCATTATGGTTTTCTGATTAATCAATAGTTTTAGGGTTAATCACTCTTGTAAGCTGTTTAATTTTGTATAAAACACCTAATGACAAATGGGTGAAGTCAGAGATGATCTAGTTATGGAAATTTAAGGTACACAGGAAGGGTGCCCGCCAAATAAATCAGTCTCCTTCAAAGACCGGAAAGAGAAACTTTGGATATTTTATTTTTTGCTTTTGAGAGTTCTACAGTCAATAAGAAGTACCAAATGAAGTGTAGATATCCAGCTAGTGGGGTCAGGGCTGCGACTTTCCCAGATGCAGCAGGAGGAGAGAAGAGGCTCAGTAGAAAGGGTGGAAGGTTAGATGAAGGCTAAATGGTTTTACCTTAAAATTTTTCCTCCAGCTGCATGGAAATTTTAAATATAACTCCATATTCTTTTTTTTTTTTTTTTTTTTTTTTTGCGGTATGCGGGCATCTCACTGTTGTGGCCTCTCCCGTTGCGGAGCACAGGCTCCGGATGCGCAGGCTCAGCGGCCATGGCTCACGGGCCCAGCCGCTCCGCGGCATATGGGATCCTCCCGGACCGGGGCACGAACCCGTGTCCCCTGCAAAGGCAGGCGGACTCTCAACCACTGCGCCACCAGGGAGGCCCTAACTCCATATTCTTGACTGAATCATGCTGTCCTCTCACTCATATCAAGTTGTTTTGGCTTAATTTTTCAGAATACTTTTCTTGTAATGAATTTCCATTATTCACCGTTGGGTGATTTCTATCTTGAGTTAATAAGAGGACAACAGTAGTTCTGTTTTAATGAGACCTTTTTTTCTCATGTAGTTTTAAAAAATAATGGCTAACGTAAAGCATGGATACTTGGAATAGTTGACAACTTCTGTCCTCATGTATTTTACCAGTACCTTTACGTTCATATATATTCACAACTTCCCTCTACCTGCAGAGGCAGTTCCTAGAACAAGGGCTATTCTGTAGCTTTAGTAAATCCATAGTCTACTGAGGAATAAGAAAAAATGAAAGGCAGAAGTGTCTTTTGTTATCTGAACAACCTGTCCAATTTTCTCTTGATATTCTTTTATCCATTTTACTCATTATATGTCAGTAAATTATCACCCACAGAAAAAGCAATGAGAAAGTACAAAAAGGGTTTTGCTTCAAAATATATTTAGTTCTGTATAATTGTGCTTACCTTTGAAGATTCAGGTCTTATGTGAAGATTATTTATTTCTTGGGTAGTAAGGATTTATTTTTTTTGGCCCTGCAGGAGGTAGTTCAAACTCATTATTCTGTGGATTGTTATTCACTGGAAATATGTTGGACTAAAGTAGAAAATTAGAGTCTCTGGTGTAGTGAGTTCCTCTCTTTTCTGGTCTGTGCACTCAGGAAGAGAGCTGCTTCCCTTGCTTCCCTTTCTCCCCTGTGGAGCCCTTACTGGGATCTGGAACTGGAATGGAGATTCCACCTTCCTTCTTTCAATTGAATTAAGCCTTTCACTTTGGAGGAGGCTGTATAAGGTTGGTCTTTTTAAACAAGCTTTTACTGACAAGAGAATGCCTGAGGCCAGCTCATTACTAGACAATAGTAATGACTGCCCTTCAGATAACGATTTTTTTGGTCTGTTTGGGACCATATCTTTCACAATGTCAATGCAAAAATTTCACTGGACAAAGTTAAACAAGCAAGGAAGATTATTCTGGCTCTTGGAATTGGGCATAGAAGCTGAACTCAACTCCCCTGAAACAAATGATGTGAGAGTCTTTAAGCGCTGGAGGACAGGAAGGAGGGGGATTGATCCATGGGATGTGTCCTGCACATTGAATACGCAAATGGTTTCCTTTATGATTAGATCATCGGTGTTAACTAATTGGTGCCCATCTAAATTAGGCTTCTATCCTCCCACAGAAACTGGGAAATAAGGGCACTATATTCTAGATGATTACATTTCAAAGAGTTGGCCCCAAGATCTTAGGAAAGTCATTCCTGGGTTATAGCAAGAAGATTTTTTAAAGAGGCAGAGAAAGAATTGACAATGACAAGTCTTCTAAAGTAAATGCTCTAAGAACAGGATCGCCAGGGGCCTAGAGTTAGGAAGAAGCTTATTTAAGTTTCATTAGTCTGAGGGCCTTCTTGGTCAATAATAAACATAATTTCTGCTCATATTGCACCAGCCATGAAGTCTCATCAGTTCTCAAACAACCAATTTAAATATCTGTACTCTTTCGGTGGAAGCTTGAACTGATATGTATCTCTATGGTCGGTCTATAAAATACTCTAAATAAGTGAATAGTGTAAGCTAAATGTTTTCAGAACATTTTAAAATTTATTGAAAACATTTTAAAGTATACTTTAAGTTCTTAAATTACACTCAATTTCATGTCAGCATTTGTTTAGAAATTACAACTCTTTCCTATCCATTAAAACAAATCCCCTAACACCTCTACTACATTTTTTACCACCTTCGTTCATCAAAGAACTAATGATTTTTAAGAGTAATTCTATAATCTCTAATTTTTACTATTTTGGTTCCTCTAAATTAAAAATATACTATTGAGCCTGTGATTGTAATATAGCTGTAATATATCATATATATAACTCAGATATTTTAAACTTAAAATATTAAGTATTTATAATTTGAAGAAGAGAGCAAGCGAGCAACTAGTCTGTTAGAAAATTTAAGTTTGTGTGTGGACAGAGGACAGAATAAGTATTGTTATTTTAACTATTATATTAATATTCTACTAGCAAATGTGTCATTATTCATCAACACTTAGGACAAATATTACCCAGCAATACCTGAGTTTGGTGTTACTCTTTGAGTGGAACAAAGATTTTAGTATATTTAACCTTCCTTTCACACTCTCTTTTAGTCCTTGGAAGCAGCTCTCAGTATGATACTCTGTCTATAGTGGCATTTTCAGTATATATAGTGGCATTATATATACTGCCAATATAGTGGCATTTTCAGTACCTTGCCATAAAGAAAAGTTATTTGCATGTTTCATTTCAACAGAGTGAAATTCAGGTCCCTGTAGTCTCTTTTTCCCTAGTTATTTAAATATATCTTATTGCTCTTGGGGTTACTTAATACCTATAGTTGACCCTTGAACAACGTAGGGGTTAGGAACGTTGACCCTCTGTGCAGTAGAAAATCCTCATAAAACTTACAGCCAGCCCTTGGTATCCTAGTTTCCTCTATGTCCACAGTTTCACATCCACAGATTCAACCAACCACAGATCATGTTATACTGTAGTATTTACAATTGAAAAACATTTACTATTGAATCCATGCAGTTCAAATCCATGTTGTTCAAGGGTCAACCATATTTTTTTCCAATTTTCTTTTAGTGTGGTAAAATACATATAAAATTTACCATCTTAACCATTTTTAGGTGTACACTTCAGTGATAATAAATACATTAATAATGTGCTACCGTCACCACTATCCATCTTCAGAACACATTTTATCCTGAAAAACTGAAACTCTATGCCTAGTAAATAATAACTCCCCATTGCCCTCTCCATCCAGCCCCTGGAAACCACCATTCTACTTTCTGTCGCTATGATTTTAATCACTCTAAGCGCCTCATAATAATGGAATCAAAAAATACTTGTCTTTTTGTGGCTGGCTTATTTCACTTGGCAAAACGTTCACAAGATTCATCCATCCTGTAGCATACATCAGAAGTTTCTTCCTTCTTGAAGTTGAATAATATTCCATTGCATATATATATATACCATATTTCACTTACCCATCATCTGTAGGTGAACACTTGGTTTGCTTCCACATTTTGGCTATTATGAATATTGCTGCTATGAACATGGGTATACAAATATCTCTTTGAGACCCAGATTTTAGTTCTTTTGGGCATATACCCAGAAGTGGGATTGCTAATATATTGTCTTTCTTTCTTTTTTTTTTTTTTTAGTTCATTAGTTCATGTCTTTTATTAACCAATATACAATCACTTGTCTTCTGGTTTGTTGAAACAATAGGTCAGACAACATTTGCCACAATAATGTCTGTCAAAGTGGCTGGCCATAAAAACTCCAGCACCACATTCATCTGAAGGGCACTCCCGACAAAGGCGACTGATTTTGCCATTCTCATCCACCTTATAGTATTTCAGGACAGCCAGTTTAACCTTCTTTCTCTTATGCTTGTTCTTCTTGGGAGTGGTGTAAGACTTCTTCCTTTTCTTAGCGCCACCACGAAGTCTCAACACAAGATGAAGAGTGGACTCCTTTTGAATGTTGTAGTCAGACAAAGTACATCCATCTTCCAGTTGCTTGCCAGCAAAGATCAGTCTTTGCTGGTCAGGAGGAATTCCTTCCTTGTCCTGGAGCTTGGTCTTTACATTTTCTGTTGTATCCGGGGGTTCGACCTCGAGAGTGACGGTCTTCCCCATCAGGGTCTTCACGAAAGTCTGCATATTGGCGGTGCTGCCACCACAGATGGTGGATCTGAAAAGCTGTATTTCTATTTTTAATCATTGAGGAACAATCATGTTATTTTTCCACCGTGGCTATACTATTTTACATTTCCACCAACAGTGCACAGGGTTTCTAATTTCACCACATCCTTGCCCACATGTGTTATTTTCTGTTTGTTCATATAGTATATAGTAGCCATCCTAATGGGTTTGAGACGGTATTTCATTGCAGCTTTGATATTTCATTTCTCTAATGAGTAGTGATGTTGAGCATCTTTTCATGTGTTTATTGGACATTTGTATATCTTCACTGGAGAAATGTTTCTTCAAGTTTTTTATCCATTTTTGAATTGGGTTTTTTTTTTGTTATTGAGCTTTAGGAGTTCTCTCTATATATGATAAGGGATATTAATCCCTTACCATGTATATGATTTGCAAATATTTTCTTCCATTCTGCATGTTGCCTGGCACTCTGTTGATAGTGCCATTTGATGCATAAAATTTTAACATTTTTGTTGTCCAATTTGTCTATTTTTTCTTCTGTTGCCTATCTCTTTAGTGTCATATCCAATAAATCACTGCCAAATCCAATGTTGCAAAGATTTTGTCCTATGTTTTCTTCAAAGAGTTTTATCATTTTAACTCTTACATTTAAGTCTTTGATCCATTTTAAGTTAATCTTTGTATATGGTGTTAAGTAAGGGTCTAACTCATTCTTTTGTATGTGGATATCGACTTTTCCCAGCACCATTTATTGAAAAGGCTTTCCTTTCCCCATAGAATGGTCTTGGTCCCTTGAGATTACATATGAATTTTAGGATGAGTTTTTCTGCACAAAATGTTATGGGAATTTTGATAGGGATTGCATTGAATCTGTAGATTACTTTGCGTAGTATTGACATCACTTTGGGAAGTATTAATATTAAATCTTCCTATCCGTGAACATGGAATTTCTTTCCATTTATTTATGTCTTCTTTAATTACTTTCAGCAGTGTTTTGTAATTTTCATTGTAAAAGTCTTACTTGGTTAATTTCTAAATATTTAATTCTTTTCGAGGCCATTGTCAATGGAATTTCCTTTTCAATTTTTCATTGTTAGTATATAGAAATGCAGCTGGTTTCTGTGTGTTGTATTTGTATCCTTCTACTTCGATGAATTCATTTATTAGTTTTAACATTTTTTCTGCTGAATATTTAGAGTTTTCTACATTTATGATAATGTCATCTGTGAATACAGGTAATTTTATTTCTTCCTTTCTGATTTGAATGACTTTTTTTTTCTTGTCTCTCTGGCTGGAACTTCCAGAACTTTTTTGAATAGAAATGACAAAAGCGAGCATCCTCGCCTTATTCCTAATCTTAGGGCAAAAGCTATCAGTCTTTCATCATTGAATATGATGATTGTTGCATGGTTTTCATATGTGATTTTTATTATGATGTGGTCATTTCTTTCTATTCCTAATTTGTTGGGGTTTTTTTTATCATGAAAGGATGTTGAATTTTGTCAAATTCTTTGTATCAGTTGAGATGATCTTGTGGTTTTTTTCCCTTCATTCTGTTAATATGGTGTATTGCATTGACTGAGTTTTGTAAATTGAATCATCCTTTCATTCCAGGAATAAATCCCACTTGGTGTATCATTCTTTTAATATGCTGCTGATTTCAGTTTGCTAGTACTTTGTTGAGGATTTTTATATAAAATTTCAAAAGGAATATTGGTCTATAATTTTCTTTTCTACTAGTATCTTTGTCTGGTTTTGGTATTAGGGTAATGCTGGCCTCAAAGAACGAGTTAAAAAACTATTTCTTCCTCTTCAATTTTTTGGAAAAGTATGAGAAGTACTGGTATTAATTCTGCTTTAAATTTTTGGTAGAATTCACCAATGAAACCATCAGGTCCAGGGCTTTTCTTTGTTGGGAAATGTATGATAACTGATTCAATCTCCTTATTAGTTGTAGATCTATTCAGATATTCTATTTCTTTGTGATTCAGTCTAAATAGATTCTGTTTCTAGGAATTTGTTTAGTGTAAGTTATCCAATTTGCTGGCATAAAATTGTTCACAGTACTTGCTTAAAATCCTTTTTCTTTCTGTATAATTGGTAGTAATGTCTCCACTTTCATTTCTGATTTTAGTGATTTGAGTCTTCTCTCTGTTTTTTCTGAGTTCATTTAGCTAAAGTTCTGTCAGTTTTGTTTATCCAGGTCCCAGTAGTTCTTATAAGCAATTCCCAGCTTGAGCACATTCAAATTTTGAGTGTGTACTATGTGCCAAGCAATATATTAGATGTTGGGTTTATATTTTTTAAAAATATTAAAAAATGTATAAACATATAAAATATTTTTAAAGTGTATATCACTTTTTTGCTTTCAAAATGACCCAGTGGGGAACAGTCTTTTTATTTCCACTATATGGATGAGGAAACTAAGATACAGAGAAGGTTGCCCAAGTTCACAAAGCTTGTGAGTGGCAGAATCAGTATTCAAATCCAGGCAACCACACTCCAGAGCAACATACTTAACCACTATGCCAAACAAATAAGTACAAAAAATAAATTAATAGTTTTCAATATTTGATAAATGCTATCAAGGAAAAAAACTGAATGTTATAAGACAGGAAAACATATGAGTCTCCTTTAGAATGGGTAGTCATAGAAGGCCATTCTGAGTGAGGATGTACATTTTAGTTGAGGCCTAAAGCTTGAATAAGAGCCATTAGCTGAATGCCTAGGGCACTAGCAGTCCCTTATAGTAACTAATCAGTCCAGCCAAACCCCTCCAGCCACCCACACTTGCCTTGCTCATTCCTGCTTTCATGCCTTTGCCTGCACCCTACTGCTCTTTCCTGTGTTGTCATTTTTTCCACCTAAGAATATTTTTTGACTGAATATATTGCTTATTGATTAATAAGCAATATATTCCTATTGCTCTAAACTCTTATGACATATAACAATTCATGTACAAGTTGCCTGATAGTTCCTTGTCTTGTTTTATTGGTGGTTATGTTTATATTCAGTAAGCCACAAAAACCACTGGCCAGTTACATGGCTTCTCCCTTATTCTGAGGGGTTCATTAAGTCAGTTCATTAAGTTCATATAAGTCAGAGCATGTGATACAGGATACATATCATGTGATCCATGACATGAACTTCACCATGAGGGCTACAGGTGCTATGACCAGGGCTGGACCCCTGAGCTGAGAGTGGTCAGTATTGAGCCTGGCATATGAGGTAGTAACGTGAGGAATCTCCCTCATTAGGGCATGCTTTCCTGATTGCTCACTATTTGAACCAAGCTGGTTCTTTCTTTGGGGGAGTTTAAACAGAAAACATAGAAATAAAGGAAGTCATAAGTATTTGCCTAAAGACTCTAAGGAAAGGCAGGATAAATCTTTCTGAAAACATATCTCTTCATCAGAGTTAGGAGACACAGCTCAGGAAAAGACCAGACCTGAGGGAGGACAAAGAAGACTTTCCATTTGATGTCACTGATCATTTATCCTATGTGACAATCATTTATCCTATGGAAGGAGTAAGTCATGGAAAGAGTTAAGAGGACAGAAGGAAGAGTCCTTGTGCCCAGAATAATCACAACATTATGGCTAGGGGCCTGAGAAAGGAGGAGAACCTAAGGAAAGACAAACGTGGTCTCTTGCTGAAATGACATTTGAGGAACTGAGGCTTTGGAACTAGAGAATAGAAGGAAAGAGGTTTGCGTGTTGTACAGATCACTGCTTTGAAGGAAATAGAGATTAAATATCTAAGAAAGAATATGAGAAAGTTTTTGTCTGGTCTGTATAAATCCCAAATGACAGTAAGGCTATTTGAGAGATGAAAGAACTGTAACATACAGAGTTTAGGTACTCATCACCAAGCCAGACCAAGCTCTCTCCACCAAATTCAATGTCTTTCTAACTTAGATGGCTAGAAAACATTTCAATTCAAGCTTAAGCTCTATAACTTAAATATTTTTGTCTCTCACTATTTATGAGAAAGATCTGGGTTCTTGAGGTAGTCTTCATAGAATTTGAATGCTACTCTTAAAAAAAAATCTTACAAAAATTATAAACTCAAGAGGTCCAAGAGAGAAGTGATTTTTCTTTCACTGAATATTTTCAAGCAGAATCTGTTTCTTGAAGGGATGCTATAGAGGTTTTTCATTAAGCATGAGATAAAAGTTGGATTAATTGACCTCTTAAATTCTTCCTATTGTTTAACTATGTTTCTTTGAAAAAAAAATTAAAACAGAAAGGAAGTAAATCATTTTATCCTATATCAAAACTCTAACATATTAAAAATGGTTAGATTAAGACCCAGCCTTGTCCTGATACTTTATTTACAAATGATTAGAGAAAATATAACTGTACATTTTGTCCTGCTTTATTTCTCAAAATTAGTGAATTTTATTCCTTTGGAAAATTTTCCAAGTTGATTAAATTAAATACATTTGTAAAACAATAATTTGGGGGCTTACTGAAAACGTTGGGTTTTTTGAAAGTGTTACTTCACAACCTCCTCAGAAGCTTCCAGGTATGATCTGAAAATGGCCCCTGGACACAGAGGGCAGGGAGAGACCAAAGAGGGAGACAGACCACTCCAGATTGGTGGCTGGCAGGTTTAACAAGCAAGGGAACTTATGAGGCTGCAAGACAAATAGATCTCCACGCCAGCCCATGACAGTCTTAAAAGTTCATGTTGAGGCCTTAACCAGGTTCAGTCACATACCCAGTCCAGAGAGTTTCATCACCACATCACTAGCTCAAGGCTGTATCCTGGGGGCAGCTCCTGGGAGCAGTAGGCAAGCAGAACATACATTCCAAAAACAGAGGAGGGGCTGAGGAGCTTCCAATTGCCGAGGTCCAGCTCACATCTGGGTCAAACCAACAGTCACATCCTCTCGATGACCTCCAATAGGAAGTCAAAAATTATTTAAGAATTATTTGCTAGATTAAGTGTGCTATAAAAATTACAGAAAATAAAATGTATAACTTACAAAGCTCTTTTTTTTTGCTTTAATGTTTGTGTTTTAATGTTTTATAGGAGCATTTGCATAGGATATGTACCCTCTTTTGTAAGAGAAAGCATGACACTGATACCTATTCTATAATTAAGTCATACTTTTAGAAAGTCTGTGAATCTACCTAATCTCTTTCATCTCTGTATTCTTAATAAGTGAAAAAAATCATTGGCAAGACTTAATTAAAATATTCAAGCAGCATATAAGCTGGAAAAAAATTAAAACTAAAAAACATTGTTCATGAAATACAAAAATGCAATGTGTAACACATTGATATATTAGAACTTCCACTGAATAAAAATGACTAGTGTAATTATGGGTAACACTTAAAGATAGTTAATTTTTGTTGGGGTAAAGAAAGGGATCAATAGTGAAACTAGAAAGATATTCATCTTGGTAGTTAAGATATTAAAATCATGTGTAAATATAATGCAAAGCTATTGAACATTATATGGGTTAGAGTTAAATACAGAGTTTAGAAATTGCTTTCTCTTATTCTCATTTTTTCTTAGTCTCATTCTCTCCCTCACTGTTTTATATACATGCATATAAAACACACACCACAAACACACATAGACAAACACATATACTTTGTGTGTACACACACACACACACATAAATGAAGAACACAAATGTGTTTGTGTGTGTGTGTATGATAGTTAGCTATACACTTTCTACATTTTCCCAATTTTGGCAGAAGAGATTGAAGTGGCAATCTAGAAAACGTATAATGCTTTGGAATTATGTAAAGGGCATTTATAGCCCAGGTAATAGAAGTGCTAGATTGCCTAGGGCCCAATATGTGAACTCACACTGAAGGAGAAGCAGTTGTTTGATGTGAAAGAGACAAGACATATGATGGAGAAGCTGCAACCTGAATTTGGGATTCTAGCAGGAATATGCATATCTTGTGTCCTGTGACTCTAGAACAGTTAAAATAATGTATTTTCCACTATTTTAGCAGGGTAACCAAGTTTAGTGCCTTAAGGGAAAGCCTTCTGTTCACCCATAAAGATGCAAAACTATTCTGTCAGCAATAAAAGTTTGTAAATTTGATACATATCTATGATATATTCAAAATTAAGGTAGAAGTATCCTTAAATCTACCTACATAAGGTTGGTTTTAAAATACCTAAAATGATTAACAGAAGTCCAGAATTGGGTTTTTTTGTTTGTTTGTTTTTGTAGAGTAGATTTATTAAATGAATCAAATTTGAGAGGCAAAATAGCTAGGACAACTTCCCACTTCTCTAGAGGGAGGAATAGAATTGAAAACCAAAAGAGATTCTGAAATTTCTCTACCTGTAAATCTTTTAGGAAATCACATTGCCAATCCCTTTAGAGAAAGTCTTAACTATAAGGCGGGAGGAGAGAAATTCAGGTCAGGGATTGATATTCATCCTTATAAAGCCTGTGGCTAACAGGAATTACTTTCTTTCCCCTTCCCACTCCCAGCTTTAGGGAGATATAATTGACAAAATAAAAAATGTATATATGAGTTTTACAATTTGATGCTTTGATTTACATATATATTGTAAAATAACCACAATTAAGCTAATTAACATATCCATCACCCAACGTAGGTTCCAATTTCTTCCTTCTTTCTCCCTTCCCTCCATCCCTCCCTCCCTCCCTTCCTTCTTTTTTTGTGGTGATAAGAACACTTAAGATCTACCCTCTTAGCAAATTTCAATGATACAGTACTGTATTGTTAACTATAGTCACATTGCTGTATATTAGATCTCCAGACTTTTTCATCTTGCATAACTGAAACTTTGTCGAAAGGCCAGGATTTGGAATGCCTAAAGGTAGCAGGATTTCAGCTAACCGATTTTAGTGAGACTTGAGGTATTATAATCTCACTGGCACAGTGTCCTCCCAATCCACGTGGGCATTGGCACGAGATAGTCTTTGTGAGGATTAGATCAGAGAATGCAAATTAAACTCTTAAGTGCAATGAATGTCAGGCTCATAGTGAATTCCAAAATAAATATTTGCTATGGACGGGGTGGTGACAGTGATGATAAAGATAATAGTGATGCTGTCACACACAAGGGGAGGTTCTACCAACCAAGGGACTAAGGTGCTAATGAATTGCATTGCTGTCCTCTACTTTATCAGGACAGAATTCCCATGTGGACCAAACTGTTGTATAATTTTTGTGTGGCCTAAATGACAACTGCCCACCTTCACGTGAGTAAGTTATTGTCAAATGCCCTGGAAGATCAAGATCAAATGTATTTGGGAGAAATGGGATGAAATTATCTGTTGGGTAATAACCCTCCTAAGTTTGCCAGCTTTGACCTTTCCACACTTCAAGCATTATGCCCATTACAACATTTTTTATCTCTCATTTTAAGATAGTCCTTTAAACACCTAATCAAATCCCCTTTTCTCAGTTTTTAAGTCACTTTTTTATTCGCTTTGCAGAATCCCTGAGAATTGCTAGACAACCTACTTGATCAAATAGTATTTCTAATACTTGTAGTTGCTCATGAGGTGACCCCTTGGTAATCTATTCAGGATAAATAACTTGTTTCCCTCTAATGTCTCTGAACAGATTTTTATTTCATAAAAAATAATCCTTTTGATCAATTTTTGTGGTTTTTCTCCTTGGTCACTAAATACTTTTCTTAAAAATGGTCTTCCCATTAGGTCTTTTATCTATAGCATCCACACAATGCCATGCACGTAGTGATGCTCCATAGATGACAGTTGAAGGAAAGTAGGGAGAAAAGAATAAAGGAGGGAAGGAAGAAAGGCGACAGCAGGGTATAAGTGTTTGCTTGCGTTGTGTAGCTTAAAGGATTTTGAGAAGAACCACTTTTAAAATACATCTTCTTTAAAATATCTGAAATTTCGTCACTAAAATTTGTTTCTGAATATTGTATATTGGTCTTTTCACATACACCTAGAATGAGTCCTTAACACCTTAGTGAGAATTAGTTCAGGGGGATATTTTGTTTTTCCTCTTATAGGAAAGACTATAATAGTGTCAGAATACCTGTTTGTAGGATGACTATGATCTTGATGTCATTTATAAACATGGGAATTATGTCAACATAAAAGTGAAGTTAGGTTGGTTCATGTGTGACCAATTCTAGGCAAAGAGCAGGTGTAGCAATAATTAGAAACTTCTGCAGGAAAAGAAAAATCCATTAGCTTGGATATTACACAGATAGGAGTCCTTTTGGCTATATTTTAAGACAATGGAAAATGAGCTCTTACACTGGGGATTCCACTCCAGAAAGCTGAACCCATACTTTAACCAGCTTTCCCCTTTGGGTAGTTTGTTCATCCTCCTGTCCAGAGCACCACTTCCATTTGCATTGTCTCTGCACCTGTAAGCCAGCATTTCTACTTCATTGTTTTGTGTGAATTTTTAATGTCCTTGAAGCAGCCTCCAAACATGCTCAGTGCCTGCCTAGCTGTCCAAGTTATCTCTGGAAGTACCAATTATGATTTTGGTTAGAGCCTCTGGTTACCATGTAGATTAAAATTTGAATGATCTCCCAACACTATTTTTCCTACCAACCCTGTTACTTTAGTATGATTTTGAAAATTATGCATTTTGGGGGAAATACATATATTGGACTATAGTAGAAATTGTATTAAACATTGCCAAGGTGTTAGTAGGGGACTCTGGGATGTTGTTTGGAGGAGAATAAAGGTAAGGAAAAGGCACTGAAGTTAGAGACACACATAAAGCAGGCCTTCTCAAATTTTAAATGCATTGGAATCAGCCCAGGATCTTGTTAAAATGCAGATTCTGATTCACTATGCCTGAGTAGGATCCTAGATCTTGCCTTTCTAACAAGCTCCAGGTGATTCTTGCTGCTGGTCTGGGGATGACAATTTAAGTAGCAAGAGTCTGAAGGACAGGTAGCAATTTGAAGAGGCACCATATAGCACCGGGCCAGTATGGAGTATATATATTTTTTCAGGTTATGATGTGTTTTCCTGACTCACAGACAAACCAGGATCATTACTAAAAGCTTCAGTTTGAAACTAATCAAGAGTAAAAAAAAAAAAAAAAAAAGTTCGACCAACATCCATGTTCCTTTTATTTTTCTCAAACATGCACTTAGAAAGCTAAGTTTATCAACTGGTTTTTAAAATATTAATACTCAGAAAGAGGTTCTTTCTTTTATCTTGTTTTAGAAACAGCTTAAGTTACAACCTCCAACTGTCTCCTGGGCTAATGAAAGAGGCAGGAAAGATAACCAGGTCCAATCACTTTTATTGACTAAACAAAGTGAGTTCCCTGCATTACTTTTTGTGACATTTCACTTTTACTTGTCTGGATTCACAATAACTGTGATGTGATTTCAATGACCTTCAGTACTACTAAAGGATGCCAGGGTATATTATAAGTTTGGGCTAGCTTTTCAAAAATAAATAGGGCCTATAGAAACTTAAAAATAAATTTTTTCTGGGCTTTCCTGGTGGCACAGTGGTTGAGAGTCCGCCTGCCGATGCAGGGGACGTGGGTTCGTGCCCGGTCCGGGAAGATCCCACATGCCACGGAGCGGCTGGGCCCGTGAGCCATGGCCGCTGAGCCCGCGCGTCCAGAGCCTGTGCTCCGCAACGGGAGAGGCCACAACAGTGAGAGGCCCACGTACCGCAAAAATAAATAAATAAATAAATACATTTCTTCTGTAAATTAACAATTTTGAAACCATATAAAATGTAGATAGATAATGCTTAGATATACGATTGCAGTGAAAAAGATCTACTCAGCACCAGGCTGATCTCCCTGTTCTATGTGGCTGCTTCCCACTAGCTATCTATTTTACATTTGGTAGTGTACATATGTGCATGACACTTTCTCACTTCATCCCAGCTTACCCTTCCACGTCCGTGTGTCCTCAAGTCCATTCTCTACATCTGCATATTTATTCCTGTCCTGCCCCTAGGTTCTTCAGAACCATTTCTTTTTTTTTTAGATTCATATATATGTGTTAGCATACGGTATTTGTTTTCCTATTTCTGACTTATTTTGCTTTGTATGACAGATTCTGGGTCCATCCACCTCACTACAAATAACTCAATTTCATTTCTTTTTATGGCTGAATAATATTCCACTGTATATATGTGCCACATCTTCTTTATCAATTCACCTGACGATGGACACTAGGCTTGCTTCCATGTCCTGGCTATTGTAAATAGAGCTGCAATACACATTGTGGTACATGACTCTTTTTGAATTACAGTTCTGTCAGGGTATATGCCCAGTAGTGGGATTGCTGGGTTGTATGGTAGTTCTATTTTTAGTTTTTTAACGAACCTCCATACTGTTCTCCATAGTGGCTGTATCAATTTACATTCCCACGAACAGTGCAAGAGTGTTCCCTTTTCTCCACACCCTCTCCAGCATTTATTGTTTGTAGATTTCTTGACGATGGCCATTCTGACTGGGGTGAAGTGATACCTCATGTAGTTTTGATTTGCATTTCTCTAATGATTAGTGATGTTGAACATACTTTCATGTATTTGCTGGCAATCTGTATATCTTCTTTGGAGAAATGTCTATTTAGGTCTTCTGCCCATTTTTGGATTGGGTTGTTTGTTCTTTTGATATTGAGCTGCATGAGCTGCTTGTAAATTTTTGAGATTAATCCTTTGACAGTTGCTTCATTTGTAAATATTTTCTCCCATTCTGAGAGTTGTCTTTTGGTCTTGTTTATGGTTTCCTTACTGTGCAAAAGCTTTGAAATTTCATTAGGTCCCATTTGTTTATTTTTGTTTTTATTTCCATTTCTCTATGAGGTGGGTCAAAAAGGATCTTGCTGTGATCTTTGTCATAGAATATTCTGCCTATGTTTTCCTCTAAGAGTTTTATAGTGTCTGGCCTTACATTTAGGTCTTTAATCCATTTTGTGTTTATTTTTGTGTATGGTGTTAGGGAGTGCTCTAATATCATTCTTTTACATGTAGCTGTCCAGTTTTCCCAGCACCACTTATTGAAGAGGTTATCTTTTCTCCATTGTATATTCTTGCCTCCTTTGTCAAAGGTAAGGTGACCATATGTGTGTGGGTTTATCTCTGGGCTTTCTATCCTGTTCCATTGATCTATATTTCTGTTTTTGTGCCAGTACAATACTGTCTTGATTACTGTAGCTTTGTAGTATAGTCTGAAGTCAGGGAGCCTGATTCCTCCAGCTCCGTTTTTCTTTCTCAAGATGGCTTTGGCTATTCAGGGTCTTCTGTATTCCATACAAATTGTGAATTTTTTTGTTGTAGTTCTGTGAAAAATGCCATTGGTAGTTTGATAGGGGTTGCATTGAATCTGTAGATTGCTTTGGGTAGTATAGTTATTTTCACAATGTTGATTCTTCCAATCCAAGAACATGGTATATCTCTCCATCTGTTTGTATCACCTTTAATTTCTTTCATCAGTGTCTTATAGTTTTCTGCATACAGGCCTTTGGTCTCCTTAGGTAGGTTTATTCCTAGGTATTTTATTCTTTTTGTTGCAATGGTAAATGGGAGTGTTTCCTTAATTTCTCTTTCAGATATTTCAATATCAGTGTATAGGAATGCAAGAGATTTCTGTGCATTAATTTTGTATCCTGCTACTCTACCAAATTCATTGATTAGCTCTAGTAGTTTTCTGGTAGCATCTTTAGGATTCTCTATGTATAGTATCATGTCATCTGCAAACAGTGACAGCTTTACTTCTTCTTTTCCAATTTGTTTTCCTTTTATTTCTTTTCCTTCTCTGATTGCTGTGGCTAGAACTTCCAAAATGATGTTGAATAATAGTGGCGAGAGTGGACATCCTTGTCTTGTTTCTGATCTTAGAGGAAATGTTTTCACATTTTCACCATTGAGAATGAGGTTGGCTGTGGGTTTGTCATATATGGCCTTTATTATGTCGAGGTAAGTGCCCTCTATGCCTACTTTCTGGAGGGTTTTTATCATAAATGAGTGTTGAATTTTGTCAAAAGCTTTTTCTGTATCTGTTGAGATGATCATATGGTTATTCACCTTCAGTTTGTTAATATGGTGTGTCACATTGATTGATTTGCATATATTGAAGAATCCTTGCATTCCTGGAATAAATCCCACTTGATCATGGTGTATGATCCTTTTAATGTGCTGCTGGATTCTGTTTGCTAGTATTTGGTTGAGGATTTTTGCATCTATATTCATCAGTGATATTGGCCTGTAGTTCTCTTTCTTTGTGACATCTTTGTCTGGTTTTGGTATCAGGGTGATGGTGGCCATGCAGAATGAGTTTGGGAATATTCCTCCCACTGCTTTATTTTGTAAGAGTTTGAGAAGGATTGGTGTTAGCTCTTCTCTAAATGTTTGATAGAATTCACCTGTGAAGGCATCTGGTCCTGGGCTTTACTTTGTTGGAAGATTTTAAATCACAGTTGCAATTTCAGTGCTTCTGATTGGTCTGTTTATATTTTCTATTTCTTCCTGGTTCAGTCTCGGAAGGTTGTGCATTTCTAAGAGTTTGTCCATTTCTTCCAGGTTGTCCATTTTATTGGCATATACTTGCTTATAGTAATCTCTCATGATCCTTTGTATCTCTGTAGTGTCAGTTGTTACTTCTCCGTTTTCATTTCTAATTCTATTGATTTGTCTTCTCCCTTTTTTTCTTGATGAATCTGCCTAATGCTTTATCAATTTTGTTTATCTTCTCAAAGAACCAGCTTTTAGTTTTATTGATATTTGCTATTGTTTCCTTCATTTCTTTTTCATTTGCTTTTGATCTGATCTTTATGATTTCTTTCCTTCTGTTAACTTTGAGGTTTTCTTGTTCTTCTTTCTCTAATTGATTTAGGTGTAAGGTTAGGTTGTTTATTTGAGATTTTTCTTCTTTCTTGAGGTAGGATTTTATTGCTATAAACTTCCTTCTTAGAACTGTTTTTGCTGCATCCCATAGGTTTTGGGTCGTTGTGTTTTCATTGTCATTTGTTTCTAGGTATTTTTTGATCTCCTCTTTGATTTCTTCAGTGATCTCTTTGTTATTTCATAGTGTATTGTTTAGCCTCCATGTGTTCGTATTTTTTGCAAATTTTTTCCTGTAATTGATATCTAGTCTCATAGTGTTGTGGTCGGAAAAGATACTTGATATGATTTCAGTATTTTTAAATATACCAAAGTTTGGTTTGTGACCCAAGATGTGATTTATCGTGGAGAATGTTCTATGAGCACTTGAGGAGAAAGTGTATTCTGTTGTTTTTGGAATGAATGTCCTATAAATATCAGTTAAGTCCATCTTGTTTAATGTATCATTTAAAGCTTGTGTTTCCTCATTTATTTTCATTTTGGATGATCTGTCCATTGGTGAAAGTGGGGTGTTAATGTCCCCAACTATTATTGTGTTAATGTCCATTTCCCCTTTTATGCTTGTTAGCATTTGCTTTGTGTATTGAGGTGCTCCTATGTTGGGTGCATAAATACTTACAATTGTTATATCATCTTCTTGGATTGATCCCTTGATCATTATGTCATGTACTTCTTTGTCTGTTGTAATAGGCTTTATTTTAAAGTCAATTTTGTCTGATATGAAAATTGCTACTCTAGGTTTCTTTTGATTTCCATTTGCATGGAGTATTTTTTCCATCCCCTCACTTTCAGTCCGTATGTGTCCCTAGGTCTTAAGTGGGTCTCCTGTAGTTAGCATATATATTGGTCTTGTTTTTGTATCCATTCAGCCTTTCTGTGTCTTTTGGTTGGAGCATTTAATCCATTTTCATTTAAGGAAATTATCAAAATGTATGTTCCTATTACCATTTTCTTAATTGTTTTGGGTTTGTTATTGTAGGTCTTTTCCTTCTCTTGTGTTTCCTGCCTAGAGAACTTCCTTTAGCATTTGTTGTAAAGCTGGTTTGGTGGTGATGAATTCTCTTAGTTTTTGCTTGTCTGTAAAGGTTTTAATTTCTCTGTCAAATCTGAATGAGATGCTTGCTGTGTAGGGTAATCTTGGTTGTAGGTTTTTCCGTTTCTTCACTTTAAATATGTCCTGCCACTGCCTTCTGGCTTTAAGAGTTTCTGCTTAAAGATCAGCTGTTAACTTTATGGGGATTCCCTTGTATGTTATTTGTTGTTTTTCCCTTGCTGCTTTTAATGTTTTTTCTTTGTATTTAATTTTTGGTAGTTTGATTAATGTGTCTTGCCATGTTTCTCCTTGGATTTATTGTGTATGAGACTCTCTGTGCTTCCTGGACTTGATTGACTGTTTCCTTTCCCATATTAAGGATGTTTTCAACTATAATCTCTTGAAATATTTTCTCAGTCCTTTTCTATTTCCCTTCTTCTTCTGGGATCCCTATAATTCGAATGCTGGTGCATTTAATGTTGTCCCAGAGGTTTCTGAGTCTGTCCTCAATTCTTTTCATTCTTTTATCTTTATTCTGCTCTGCAGTTCTTACTTCCACTATTTTATCTTCCAGGTCACTTATCCATTCTTCTGCCTCACTTATTCTGCTACTGATTCCTTCTAGAGAATTTTAAATTTCATTTATTGTGTTCATCATTGTTTGTTTGCTCTGTAGTTCTTCTAGGTCCTTTTTAAATGTTTCTTGTATTTTCTCCATTCTAGTTCCAAGATTTTGGATCATCTTTACTATCATTACTCTGAATTTTTTTTCAGGTAGATTGCCTATTTCCTCTTCATTTGTTTGGTCTGGTGGGTTTTTACATTGATACTTCATCTGCTGTGTGTTTCTCTGTCTTCTCATTTTGCTTAACTTACTGTGTTTGGGGTCTCCTTTTCACAGGCTGCAGGTTCGTAGTTCCCATTGTTTTGGTGTCTGCCGCCAGTGGCTAATGTTGGTTCAGTGGGTTGTGTAGGCTTCCTGGTGGAGGGGCCTGGTGCCTGTGTTCTGGTGGATGAGGCTGAATCTTGTCTTTCTGGTGGGTAGGACCGAGTCCAGTCGTATGTTTTGGGGTGTCTGTGATCTTATTATGATTTTAGGCAGCCTCTCTGCTAATGAGTGGGTTTGTGTTCCTTTCTTGCTAGTTTTTTGGCATAGCGTGTTCAGCACTGTAACTTGCTGGTCATTGAGTAGCGCTGGGTCTTAGCCTTGAGATGGAGATCTCTGAGAGAGCTTTCCCCGTTTGATATTACGTGGAGCTGGCAGGTCTCTGGTGCACCAATGTCCTTAACTTGGCTTTCCCACCTCAGAGGCACAAGCCTCTCCGCAACGGGAGAGGCCACAACAGTGAGAGGCCCGCGTACCGCAAAAAAAAAAAAAAAAAAAAAAAAGCCAAGCTATACAGACAAAAATCACACAAAGTCCACCACCTCAATTTTGGGATGATTCATTGTCTATTCAGGTGTTCCATAGATGCAGGGTACATCAAGTTGATTGTGGAGATTTAATCTGCTGCCCCTGAGGCTGATGGGAGAAATTTCCCTTTCTCTTCTTTGTTCGCACAGCTCCTGGGGTTCAGCTTTGGATTTGGCCCCGCCTCTGCGTTTAGGTCCCCTGAGGGTGTCTGTTCTTTGCTCAGACAGGACAGGGTTAAAGGAGCAACTGATTAGGGGGCTCTGGCTCACTCAGGCCGGGGGCGGGGGTGTGGATATGGAATGCAGGGCGAGCCTGCTGCAGCAGAGGCCAGCATGACGTTGCAACAGCCTGAGGTGCACCATGTGTTCTCCCAGGGAAGTTGTCCCTGGATCACGGGACCCTGGCAGTGGCAGGCTGCACAGGCGCCTGGGAGGGGAGGTGTGGATAGTGACCCGTGCTTGCACACAGGCTTCTTGGTGGCTGCAGTAGCAGCCTTAGCATTTCATGCTCGTCTCTGGGGTCTGCGCTGATAGCCGCGGCTCGCGCCCGTCTCTGGAGCTCGTTTACGTGGTGCTCTGAATCCCCTCTCCTGGCTCACCTGAAACAGTATTCTCTTGCCTCTTAGCCAGGTCCAGACTTTTTCCCGGACTCGCTCCCGGCTAGCTGTGGCGCACTAGACCCCTTCAGGCTGTGTTCACGCCGCCAACCCCAGTCCTCTCCTTGGGATCCGACCTCTGAAGCCTGAGCCTCAGCTCCCAGCCCCTGCCTGCCCCGGCGGGTGAGCAGAGAAGCCTCTTGGGCTGGTGAGTGCCGGTTGGCACCCATCCTCTGTGCGGGAATCTCTCCGCTTTGCCCTCCGCACCCCTGTTGCTGTGCTCTCCTCTGTGGCTCCGAAGCTTCCCCCCTGCCACCCGCAGTCTCCGCCGCGAAGTGACTTCCTAGTGTGTGGAAACCTTTCCTCCTTTACAGCTCGCTCCCAGAGGTACAGGTCCCGTCACTGTTCTTTTGTCTCTGTTTTTCTTTTTTTCTTTTTCCCTACCCAGGTACGTGGGGAGTTTCTTGCCTTTGGGGAAGTGTGAGATCTTCTGCCAGTGTTCAGTAGGTGTTCTGTAGGAGTTGTTCCACATGTAGATGTATTTCTGATGTATTTGTGGGGAGGAAGGTGATCTCTACATCTTACTCCTCCACCATCTTGAAGGTCTCTTAAGTGCTTGAAATTTGTTGTGTACATGATCTACTGCCACTTTTCTATGCAGCAATCAATGGCTTAAGCATTTGTTTGAACATCTTGTGGGTTAAGCCTTGGAAAAATACTTTAAAGGATGACTTTGTAACATGGGACATATAGTATTAATAAACTAACCTTTTACAAAGAACATTCCTGACACCATTACTTTTGACATCAAATTAAAATACTTACATTTAATAATGGATTACTACAGATGGCATTAATAAGACTAAATATATGTATGGTTATATTACCTATATATGTATGTATATATTTGTGTATAAATGTATGTGTGTGTGTGTATATATATACATATAGTAAAAAGGCAGATCCACATAAGAAGGGATCTGCGTAAGAAAAAAATGTTTTAAAAATTAGAGTTGTTCATGAATGGATTGGACAGCCTTGTAAGGTAATGAGCTCCCTGTCAGTGGAAATGTTCTAATGGAGATTGGATAAATCTCAATCAGAAACATCACAGCAGTGGCACCTACAGTGTGTGGGATATGGGATGAGATAAACAGATAGTTATTTTCCAAAATAATAATAGGTATTATTTCTTGAATATTAACTACATGTTAGGCCCTGCACTAAATTTTTACACCCACTTTCTACCTAAGGAATAGATATTTTTATCCTCAGTAAATAGATGAGGAAAATGAAGCCTAGAGAGGTTAAGTAACTAGCCCAAAGTGATAAGTATCAGTGCCAGCATTTGAATTCATGTCAGTAGAACTTCAGTTATGCTGTGCTGCTTCCCAAGTTAATAATCAGTGCCTTAATAGGGCACTGATTCTACATGCCCTGTGTAATTAAGACCAGTTTTTGAGGTGAGATATGAGCGTTTTATATTTGTTCATCTGTTATAAGAAATTTTAAATAGTTGACACAGTATGGTTAACATTAACTTGCTTTATTTCAAAAGATGCAAAGAATAAGAAAAATTCAACAACTAAGGACAATATAAAGGAAACTAGACAGAGGCATCAAAATTCCTCATAGCAGAATTGAGAATAAATATTGCTGAGTGAATGAGTGACTTTGATATTTTGTCCTAGCTCTTTAAAAATATCCCCAAATAATTCTTATGGTTTCATATTCCAAACAAATTCAAAGTGGCCTATAAGTTTTGCTCAGATCTCCATCCCTTGCTATGCCACTATCTTGTCCTTCACTTTGGTTTCTGACCTTGACACACATTATGAAGGTTTTTAGATTCCTACATTCTTATATATAATAACTGACCTTCTTTCATTCTTAGACTCTGCTCTTGATCCTGTATGTTACTTAAAGTTTACCTTTTCATCTCTGGTACTGTGTTGTGGACACTTTGTGACACACAAGGACTCTGTTAACCTCAGGTAAAAATATTGAACTATAAGATTAGCTTTGAATAAAAAGTGATCATCAATGTCAAGTTTATTGCCCAAGGACTATAACTGATTTTATTACAGTTTGTTCAAAGAATGTGAAGTGTATAAACAATCCAGGAACTTCTTAGGGAATGTAAATATTGTGTCACATATATGTCAATTTTGATGATGAACATCAATATTTATGATAAAAAAGGAACTAAGTAGAATTGCAATTTTTCCTAGAATATCTAAATTGAGCACACGGATTAATCAAATTTACTGCATTATTTAGTGTGAAGCAGTTATATTACTTATTCATATTAACAAAAATGGAAAAGATAAATTTGTAATTGATACGTTTAAGTGAATAGCCTTCACATTCAGGATTCTGAGATTTTCACCCATAATAATTCAAAAAACCTGCCTAGGATATTAAAACTATGTGAACATAATGGTGCTCATCAAATATATCACCTGTATTCTCCAGCCTCCTTATGCTTAGATGAGACCAAGTATATCTGGTTCTGGTCAATGCTCTTGGAAAGGAAGTGATTTTGTCACTTCTGGGCTGAGGCAATAAAATGCCTATGTTAGGTTTTGCATCTCTCTTCCCCTGGCATAAGGATCCAATCATGTCTTCTGGTCCCACTCTTCTCAAACTTTAATGTGCATACAGATCACTTGGGCATCTTGTCAAAAGGCAGATTATCACTTGGGTCCAAGGTAGAGGCTAAGACTCTGCATTTCTAATAAAGTTCCTAATGATATCAGTGATACAGGTCTGCAGAGCACAATTTGAGCAGCAAGACTGTACATAAAACACCTTCAAGATAATAGAGCCTTCCCCAGCCAGGGTCCCTGAATGACTGTGTGGAGTAGAGCCTTACACTAGGCATGTAGCGTGAGTGTGATATAAATGTTGTATCTGCCACATAGAATATCAAAGACAGTTTCTTTCTGCAGAAACTGACTTCTGTGAGTCAGTAGAGGTATAGAAGCCAAGCATAGACATGTAAATGAAAAAATAAGTAATTCCAGTTCATGGGTTCATAAATTGTAACAAATGTATCACGCTAATGCAAGATGTTAATAATAGGGGAAACTGTGTGTGTGGCAGGGTGAGAGATTATATGGAAAATCTCTGTACTTTCCACTCAATTTTTCTGTAACCCTAAAACTGCTCTAAAAAATAGTCCACTTATTAAATTTTTAAATTAAAACTCATTTTTCCATCTCTCCCCCACTCCAAAAAATTAAAAAAATTAATAAAAGTCAAATGCTAATCAGATAATGGAAGTGAAGAGGAAGAGACAAGTTCAAAGAATGTGGTTTTCTTAGGAAGGCAATAAATTCAGACAATTTAAAGAGCAACATTCAAATTTTGCTGTAGATTAGAATTATTATTCTTAGCTTAATATCTACTTAATATCTTGTTTTATATATAAAACAAGAAGAGATTTGTGTAACTGTCCTTTTCTAAGACTACCTTCCCTCAAAACATTATGAAAATTTAGACAAATAAAAGAAATAAAATTTCCGTTAAAGTTAGAAAGGAGATTACTTTGTTGTGTAAAAGCATATGTAGAAAACATGACTATGGGAAAAATTTGGAAATACTTTCATATTTCTGAAAATGCATATTCTAAAAGTTAAGAGCTTCATACTTACAGCAGTAAGTATGCATTCAGGGTATTATGAATTATGAGAGTAATTTATTTTTGAAAATTATTATTATAACAGTGACAGATGTACTTGGAAAAAAGTTATAAAAATGTAGAAAGTATACTTTGAAAACTAAAAGCCTCCTCTACCTTCACATTAATTCCTATTCCCAATTTTATTCTCCAGTTTTTGAAGGTTACACTCCTCTAACACTAAATAATATATTTGTATCCCCATTGATTATTTATCAAAACTAAGGATGAGGAATTTATTATATTTACATTACCTCTCCTTCCCTTCTTCCAAATTTTGTCATTTTTTATATTACTATTTTATTCCTGATTGAATATTTGGAATTTCATATGGTTCAATTTAACCATGAGGGTTGAGGACTCATTTCTATATGAATATATAATTCATATATGTTATCTTTTTTAACTTTAAATTGAATATGGACCATAAACTATTTAAGTTACAGTCTAAACTTTACAATGTATGTTGGTTCCCTATATGTAAAATTAGGAGATTCACACCCCTCATATGTTTCACCTCTTCTTTTTATCCTATACCTCATTGTTTTTTTAGCCATGATAATATTTTAACATTGTCCGGATAGATGACATTACCAATCTATTTTATGACTATAACAAAATCTATGCTATAACTAAATATATTCTGTAGTTTAATTCTAGAACTTAAAATCAAATTAATAGATTTTTTAAATAGAGAAATGCTACCTTTACTCTACAGCATTGTTATCCCCATAAACTATATTATAGCTTGTTTCAAGCATCAATATAGTTATTATCTTAATTTAGAAATGTAGAAGTTGAAATTTAGAAATGTTAAATAACTTTCTGGTGTTATATAGGTAAGTGGTGGAACAGAATAAAAACCAAAGCCTATCTCCCTCTAAATTGTATGCTCTTAACTACTCCATGCACTTAACTATTTACTTCAAGAACATGCCTTCTGACACTTTGGTTTGCTTCACTGCTCAACCAGCACAGTACTAAAGTACTGATGATCTCTGAATCCTCTTTCAGTTCTAACAGTGTGTAGCTCTGATTCACTACTTACTGTGGTTAAGAAATAGTTACTGTTTAAATATTGCTGTAGATTAAGCTTCATCCTATGGGACTGAATAGCCCCTTGAAAAGCACAACATCACCACAGTAGGATTTCTTTTTCCTGATGAAACACATGATACATAGTCAAAATGCATCACGCTTTTTATAGGCTGTATTTATTGCATGAATATAGCTATAAAGTAATTTTTCTTGTTTCTACTTAACTTCCAAATATAAAATGATTTATATTTTCCCCAAAGATGAAGGGTCAGCAATATACTATATATTGAATATTAAACTTTATAAAAAGGGACACATTAAATCAATGGTCAAACTTTGGACATAATGGACATTTTTGATAATTTTCTATCTTTTAAAAATATCTCCCCTTGATACTTTTTCCATATCATTGAAATTTCAGTGTATATTTCCATTTCGAGATGGAAAACTGAGTAAAATGGCAGTAATAATAAATGAAATACAATTTTGGTCATAGAGATGGGGGCATGGCATGAGCCAGTTGGGGACTTTATCCAATTCCTGAAAGAGTAACGGAAGATAAGACTCTGCCAAATTGTCCATCTTAAAATATATATTTGAATTCTGTGTTCTCTTTATAACATAGCTATGACTGTTTCCATATAAATACACACTTTAAATTACTTTCCATCAAATAGAATTAACAGTCCAAAAGTATGTCATATTATGCTGTGTTTTTTATCCCAGATCACTCTAGGTACGTTCCAGTTTGAGAAATATATAAATAGAACTAGCGTCAAGAACAATTGTTTCACATGCTTATTATTGGTTTACTAAATAATTTTTTAAAGAGTCTATTTCTTAGGACTACATAGCCTGGCTTTCCTTTCCCTTTCACGTTCCTCAGGGATTCTTTGACAATAGCCTACTCTTTTCCCATGGGCTTCATCAAAGTTGCATTTATAATTTAATTGCCTGCCATCCCATTTTCCAGGGTCTGTTTCCTTTAATATATTTGGTGGAGGAATTTTTTTTTGTCATACATCTGCCCCTTCTTTTTTCTGCCACAGCTAGTGTTTCTGTTCTTGTCTAGTCTCTATTAGTAACTCTGAACTTCACTGCTTTGTTGCTAATTAGCCCCTGGAACTCTAGGCTAGCCGTCTATCATCTTGTAGCATCATGATGCCCTTGGCGGATGCTGTCTAGATTGCTCTCTCATTTACTGCAGTATCCCCACAGTACAACTAACACAGAGGTATAGAGAGTGTAACAGATTATGATGAAAATGTAGAACTCCTGGGAGAAATTACCATGTAGTTAAAAGAGCACTCTATATTGGATACTAACTATAACTTTTCATCTGGCTAAAATAAATTAAATCCATGAAAGGTTTCCCTCAGCAGAGCCCTTGTGTTTCTCCCTCCCCATTTATAACTAGCTCCCTACCTACCTAGCTCTCTGTGCCAAAACAAGAAAAAAATTGTGAGAGAGTAGCATTATTTTACATTTTCTCAAATATTTTCTCTTGTCTGCTTTAATAGAAGACAGCTAGATTCTCATATCTACTTCTGCTTTCAATCTGTTGCAATATCATACAACATGTGGCCTCTGGAAAACTCCACTGAACACTCACGAGAGAATAAAGACTGAAAACACCAAATAATATGTTACTATTATTATGGAAATAGATTGGAACTTGCAGATTCCTAAAAGGGTCTTGGGGATACATGAAGGTTCCCTTGAACACAGTTTGAGAACTACTGATAGAGAGCATTTAAAACAGTGCCTGTCACAGAGTGAATCTAATTGTCAGAATTAGCTATTATTATTAACTTTATTTCTAAAGCTAATAAAAGTACCTTATCTTCTATCAGTTCACATTTTCAGTGCCCCTTGCCTGTATCAATTCTATTTCCTTTGCCTCCCTGGTTTCTCTACTTTAGCCTCTTTCTTTGGCTCTCCTTCTCAGTCTAGCTTTTCAAAATTGGAGACTTTCTTTTTAGCTATTCTTTGTTGGACTTTGGTTGCCCTTTGAATGTTACATCTGTTATATACTCACTCTGGTAAATATGTGTATGAGGCACCTGGCCTTGCACTCCATTATCCTACCCCTGGGTATTCAGACAGGCCTACCTTTCACCTGGTCTTCCACTTAAGGGAGGAAACCCTGACCAAGAAGTAGGTCTAGATATGTCACCTAAATGAAAACTCTGAAGCACAGATTAGGAGCTATAGTGGACCCAAATGAAGACAAGTACTTTGCCCAGGGTTGATATACTGCCTCTATAGTCTGCTACAAGGGCTGAGATAGGACCAGGTGGTTAAGAAATGGAGGAGGGAAAGGGAAAATAGGCAAGAAGAAATTGAAATGCTCAATATATTATGGAATAAGAGGAAATGAATAATAAAAATTAATTATTCATGACCTAGGATTAGGCAAAGATTTCTCTGACATGACACCAAATGCATGATCCATGAAATTAAAAGAATAAATTGAACTCCATAGAAATTAAAAAAAAAAAAGATTGGTCTGCAAAAGATCCTGTTAAGAATGTGAAAAGGCAAAGAGGATGAAAAGTTCATCAGCAACTGGGGAAAAATAATCCTGCAAATCACCTATCAGGAAAATTGCTTGCATATGGAATATATAATGAGGTCTACAAGCTCAATAGTAAGAAGACAATTCAATTAGAAAATGGATGATGTAACTGAACAGACACTTCATCAAAGAAGATATATGGATGGCAGATAAACACATGAAAAGATGTTCAACATTGCTTGCCTTTAGGGAAACGAAAATTAGAATCACTGTGAGCTATCACTACACACCTGTAAGAACGGGTAAAATAAAAAATACTGATAGTGCCAAATGCTGGCAAAGGCACAGAAAAACTGTATCTCTCATACATTGCTGGTGAAAACAAAAAATAGTACAGCTGCTCTGGAAAAGAGTAAGGTAGTTTCCTAAAAACTTACCATATGACCTAGCACTTTCCTCCCTCCTTCTCCCCTTCCCACTTCCTACCTCTTTTCTTTCCCTCCCTCCCTCCTTTCCTTCCCCATCCTCCCTTTCTTCCCTCTCCTCTACTCTCTTCTCCCTTCCTTTCTAATCAAGATTCATCCATCAGTCTTGGTTACTCTGTCTTGGGCAGATAGTTATTAAGTAACTCTAATACACACTTAAGTTCTTTTAAATAGGCATATATTCAGTATGTATCAAAAAGAGGTTGGCTTCAAGTAACAGAATTATTTACTCATGTAAACATAAGTCTAAATGGCAGACAACTATTAGTATCAGCAAAAATTCAATGGCTTTAGCTCTATTTCTCTGTGGTCCTTTGGTTGTCCATTAGGTTTCCCTATGGCTTTATCACCATACCCCATGGTGCTGAGAGGAGGAAACAGAGTTGCTTAGATAAACTCTCTTAAGAGTGAGAAAGTACCCTTTCTAGAGGAACCCAGGAAACCTAGCCTTGGGTCCTAATGTTCTAGAACGAGTCACATATCCGTTTCTCAATGAGTGCCTTTGCACAGGAAATTTCCAAGTCTGTACATCCTTAAACCAAACACTTTATCAAGGCCTATGAGATTATCCTGACTGCCTTCGGTGAATGGGAGTTTACCTCTGGACCTGGGAGTCAATCCCTCAAGCTGCATATTTACTAATGGTGGGCAAATTTGATAAAGATGTAGATTAGAAAACCACAGTGTCAGTTGTACAACATGTAAATCTTTTCTTGTGCACATTTTTAGAGGAAGCCAAGCCATTATATCAATCATGTAAGCTATATTTTAGAAGATGACAAAAATATTTAACCTTGCCCTACAAGCTGATATTCTATTAAAATACTACATTTGCTTATATCAAGCCAAGAAAAGTCTCGTCAGAGAACAAATGTGAAACATTCACCCATTTGTGAATTTTGTAATATCTGTGCTATCCACCAGGTAGCACTTAATGTTTTTGACAATTGAGATGTCATCTTTATGGTAATACGTATAATATCATATTTTTGCAGTAAGTGCAATTTTCTGGCTGAGCTATCCATCTAGAGTCGTTATTGACTGATGATAAAAAAATATTGCTTTGTAATAATAAGGCTCATTGCCTTATTGGTTTCTCTCTTCTTCAAGTCATAATAAATGTGCTTAAAGACATGGGGCCAAATTTTGTGTAGATTTCAGTTCTGGCATAAAGTTTGACTAAAGACTTTTTCCTTTCACTAACTAGCCTTATTTAGTGACCCAGGCCATCCTTGCTTTGTGATTCAATGTCAAGACACAGATTTCCCAATGGGTAAGATAACAAATCAAACAAAAGTAGACTTGAGACAGCAAGCTGGGTGAACAAACCTGTCTTGACTAGTGGTACCTTCCAGAAGATTAACTACCTGCCTTATCTTTTCAGTCTGTCTACTTTCCCCTGGATTTGGGCCAGTTTGAGTCTTTTAATATTCTCTCTGTCGCGGTGCCTGAGGACTAGTGACAAAAGCCCTGCTCTCTAAAGATCCTTGCAGTAACTGGGCATACGTATATACACAATACATTTTGAGTGAGATAATAATATATTTAGAGCAGAAATCTTGGAGTTGTTCCAAGGGAATCATGGAAATGAAAATGGAATCTTTCTCCTTGTGACTGTCAACATTTTCAGCATAGTCACCTCCCTCCCGTGTTAGCATCTGTTTTCACCTTACCTCCTGCTTGTCTCATTTTCCACTCTGTCATTACTTCTTCAGTCAGCCTCTCAACTCTGAAAAGAAAGACCATAAATCTAAATGAATAACATTTTTTTCCACAAATTCCAGTATTCTATATTAGTGATTCATTCTATCAGTATTTATTGAGCACTTCTATATGCAAGGCTGGGGAAGGTGTTTTAGAAGATACAAAAACGAGACATAAAATTTCAAAAAGCTTAGCTAGGTATGGCTTATTTCAGGCTTAAAAATAAATGCCATGTGAAAGGAATAGATAAAGCACTATGGCTGCTTAGATGAGTGAGAGTGAACACCTACATGGGGAGATAATGGTATAGAAATAGATCCTATATGATGTAGGGCTGAGTTGGGGAAACAGCTTCTTGCCCCTAAATACTTTTTCCATCTACTGTTTGATGCTTAATGTGTATTGTGCCACACAATTATCACTCTTTAATTATAGGTTTGATTTTGACTCAACTACTCATTAACACTTAAATCATTCTACCTCAGGGCAAACAACTGGGTGAGTATTACTTAAGCCCACTGTTTTATTCCTTCTCTCTGGCTCTCAGCAAATAAACTCTTGAAACTGCTGCTCCAGTGTTACCCTCTCTGCTTTAGAAATATCTTTAATGGAGTAGTTTCTTCTTCCTTTATGTTCTTATAGCATCCTACATATTTCTCTATTACAGAATATAAAGTATTTTACTATAGTTACCTATTTATACATTTCTCTTCCTTATTAGATGGTGAGTCCTTCAGGCCAGGGACTAGATACTAAACTAGATACTAAAAATTACTATGTACACTATAAAATATAATAGTAATTACTCACAATTGTAAATATCAGAAAAAAATTTAAATTTATTCTTTATACTATGTATTGCTAACATATGATTATAACTAATGGATTTTTATGCCAAAAGATGTTGAAAATATAGAAAGAAAAACGAAGTTAATAAAAAACCACCATAAATTGTATAACAGAGATGACATTATTTACATACAGATACATATCTACCCAAATTTACATGTGAGGACTCTCACATAGACTCCTGTCATCATGCTGTGTATGTGATGTAGTACGTGCACTTTTTCTGCTAAAAGCTTTACTGTGATCTTTTTCCAAAGCCACTGAATTTTTTTTTTTTTTTTTTTTTTTTTTTTTTTTTTTTTTTTTTTTTGCGGTACGCGGGCCTCTCACTGCCGTGGCCTCTCACGTTGCGGAGCACAGGCTCCGGACGCGCAGGCCCAACGGCCATGGCTCACGGGCCCAGCCGCTCCGCGGCATGTGGGATCTTCCCAGACCGAGGCACGAACCCGTGTCCCCTGCATCGGCAGGCGGACTCTCAACCACTGCGCCACCAGGGAAGCCCGCCACTGAATATTTTTAAAAGATAAAAAGAATCCTAATGAATGCACACTGGTGTACCTCATAGATGTGCCATAGTTTATTTAGACATTTAAGAAGTTTCCAATTTTTCACAGTATTCAAAAATACTTTGATGATCATTTATTAATTAAAATGTGCTAGACATACTGTTAGCTAAGTACTCTTCTAGACACTGAAATTTATGTGCACAGAACTTTGTATACATTTTGATTATTTTTGTAGCATAAATTAACAGAATTAATGTTATAGGCTGAAGGTCATGCTGACATTTTAGGGGGTTGATACTCCTCTAGAAATGTAATAGTTTGTGCTTCCATAGTGATATATAAGCAGCTCCTCCCCTTACTTGGGCAATTTTAAGTTAAAATATAATGTTAGACTCATACTCATTATTTGTGATGGAGATAGCAATAAGGATAAGGATTGGGAAAGAATAAAGTAATTTAAGAGTTGGGAAAATAAGACTGTTGTGAAGGGTTTTATTTCAAGTTGCAGTTTTATTTGGTTAACCAAAAGTATGAGCACTTTTCTCGAGTTATTTTTGTTTCTTTTTGTCAGATGTTTTTTCTTACTTGTTTTTAAAAATGACCAAGATAGAGTTATGTGTCATAATCTCATACTCACGGTTATGTCCCTTTCTCATTAAGTTTTTTCTCATTACAAAATATACTATTAAGCATCATGTATAATCCTGATATTATTTAGAGGGAATTTTAAAATTCAGTTAGAAAACTTGCTTCTTCATCTATTTCTCCAAGGTGTTTCTAAGTTCCACCCGTAGTATGGTTCAATAATCAGAAATAGAATCCCCTTCCAAATGAGGTAAAAGATTTAGGTAATTTGCTGCTTAAAAATACAAGGACAAATTTGGCATTGAACCAAATTGAGTTAGGGACTATACCTTCTTTTCCTCATTTTTTTTCTCTCAGTACTGGAAGAGAAACTTGGGAAGCTATACTTAGGGACTAAAAGTTACATGAAAACCTCTCCTTCAGGGAAGGCTTGAAAGAAACATCCCTTGAAATTTTTCTCTCTCCTTCTTCCTGTATTTTTAATTACTTCAGGGCTCTGAACCGGGACCAAGGCCTGGGGATTCAATCATGACTGTGATCACGTTTGTCAGAGGTCTGTCTTGTGTCAATCTCTTCAAAGAACTAGTGTTATTTATAATAGTGTTATTTATAATAACTAGTGTTATTTATCCATTGTATTGCTTTTTTACTTGTCAGTGCATTAATTTAAGCCTATACCTTTATTTTACTTTACTTCTTGTTTTGAATTAAATTCTTAGTAAATTTCCTCCATACCTTTTATTTTAAATAATATAAACAGAATTTTAAAAATTTTTCTCTAAGCACACCCTGGCCATATTCATTAATTTTTATGTATTATATATTATTTTATTTTAATTATATTCTAAATTGTCTGTATTTGCCACCAACAGACAACCCAAGAGTTCACCAACCCAAGTTTAGTTCACTAACCCAAGAGTCTAGGGATTTTTTTTTTCTTTAAGGTTAGATTTTTAGGTTTCCAATTTGCCTGATGTGTATGTGTGTATGTGCAATTCTGTTAATTGCCTGATGTATTAAATTATTGTCAGAAAATGTGATTGTCATAATTTCCAATGAGGGAATTTGTCGATGTTTTCTTTGTAATCTGTGGTGTGACTAACTTTTAAAAATACTTCTTGGACATTTGAAAATAACTTTTGTTCTTCACTGGTAAGGATCAGTGTTTGGCCTATGATTTGCATATTTAAAAATATTTTTTTATTTTTATGTATTTCAGTATTCCATTTCTTGGCAATTGAAGATGTAGACTATTAGGTGTCCATTAGGGCATGCCTTCTATTAATATAAAACAGCTATAAATCGTTTAATATTTTGGAATCCTGACTTGTACCTTGTATAAAGATGATGATCTGGGAGGTTTTGGCATTAATTAAGTGGAGTAATTGCTGTGCACACAATGTTCCTGAGAGCTGGCAGAAGAGGCAGGTAGGGCAAAGACCACGGAGAGTCCCACAGAAGTATTGCTTTGCTAGGTTGACTCTTTAGTATATTCCAAAAGTGACAGGCCTCATGAGGTAATAAAAGGAATTAGGCCAAAAGTCTGCTCTTGAGGTATCTTCTGATGGAATTTTAATGGAGAATCTTAAAAAAAATCATATTTTGTCAAATTTTTGAAGCAAGAAAAGAATTAACATTTTCTATCACAGTTCTCTCCTCACATTATTTCAAGTTTTCTTCACTATTAGGACTATATATATTTTTAGAAACTCCCAATTTTCTTCCCTATAATTTCCCCATTTTTTTTTGTATCTCACAACTACTCAAATGCCTTTCTTTCTAGAACCCCAAACCTTCTCATCTCCTACAATTATAATATCCTCTTCCATGTGTTCAGTGCCAGTTTCTCAAAAGACCCCCAGAAAAACCTGATTACACAAAGATGTACTGCAGTAAGGGAAACTATCACTTTGTCACAATTTTGGTAATAATGTCTGAAAATGGGGAAATTAGGAAAAGGTATCTGTTGGCATTCAGCACCTGGGATGTGTCCGTGTAAGATGGATCTGACAAGGAGGGAGACTTCTCTGGACTAGACAAAGTGTATGATATAATAGCTTTGGATTGGTGGACAAAATGAGAGTCTCAAAATTAGTCTTGGTGAAAAAGCTGTCTGGTTGGGTCACAGTCTGAACTTCCAGAACAGTGTTTCATATAGGTTACTTTGCTTAGTCTCAGTACTATTTAACACAGGAATGGAAAAGTATGCCTCCAGCCCTAGTATTGTTTAACCCAGAAATAGGGTATTATGCTGGTTTTAGTTCCCACCACTCCCTATTTAAAATGCCACCACCGGGAATTCCCTGGAGGTCTAGTGGTTAGAAGTTAGTGCTTTCACTGCTGTGGCCTGGGTTCAATCCCTGGTTGGGGAACTAAGATCCTGCAAGTGTGGCATGGCCAAAAAAATAAATTAAAAAATAAATAATAAAATAAAATAAAAAGCTACCACCAACTTTCTTTCTATTACCATCATCTCCTTTTTTTCTCTAAGAACCTCTCATCTTCCTTTGCTCTCAAGATCTTTTCAACTCCTCTTTCTCTACACCACCTTTAATGTCCCCTTGCCCTTAGGAACACTAAAACAGTTTAGGACAGAAAGAGGTCTTATGAGTGAGGGCACTATTTCTAGTCTCAGAAATTGCAAAAACAGTCCCACAAATTGCCAAAATCATTCACTTTCCTTCTGACTACACTTCTTAATCTGTTACTCTTCTCCCACGTTCTTATTTTTTTTTCCCCCTGCTTCTACTCACTACTGTATTCTTTGGATGTGAATTCCAACACCCCACCTGCCCCAAACCACCCACAGACAAATGATTGGCAACCAGGCAAGGGGAGAAAGTAAAATATTGATTCCAAGTAGAGTCATGAATAGTAAGCATCCTGGAAGCTTTTTTAAAAAACTTTTTTTTTTTTTCCATGATGAATAGCCATTTCCCTGTTTTATCTTTTGGTTTTCCTTGGAGGTGATATATGAAAGTCCTTGGAAAGACTTCTTGTTATAAAAGGAGAAGAAAAGGCCAAAATATAAACTAATCCCTGAAAGAACAGCACTGAGGTTGTACTGAAACAGATTACAATATTATTGTCCTGGTTTTATTTATGCATTTTTCCAGGGAGGTGTAGAGGGAAAGCAGTAAAGTGGAGAGCCATTGCTTTATCCTTACTATTCTTACATCCTTCTCTCATTTATTTTTTATTTTTAAATTTAATTTAATTAAAAAAGTATAATTGACATATAATACTATTAGTTTCAGGTGCACAACCTAATGATACAATATTTGTATATATTGTGAAATGATCACCGCAATAAATCTACTTAACGTTCATCACTGTACATAGTTACAAAATTTTTTTTCTTCTAATGAGAACTTTTAAGCTCTATTCTTTAGCAAATTTCAAATATATAATACAGCATTATTAACTATAGTCACCATGCTGCACATTACATCACCAGGACTTATTTATTTTATAACTGTCAGTTTGTCCCTTTTGACCACCTTCACCCATATCACCCACCCTTCACGCCTTGCATCTGGCAACTACAAATTTGTTTTCTGTATCTATGAGTTTGTTTGTTAGATTCCACATAAGGGAGGTCATTTTTTCTTAATGTAGACATTTATCGCTATAAACTTCCCTCGTAGCACTGCTTATGCTTCACCTCATAAGTTTTGATATGTTGTGTTTTCATTTTCACTTGTTTCAAGATATTTTTGAATTTACAATTGATTTCATCTTTGACCCATTGGTTTCCAGGAGTGTGTTAATTTCCACATATATGACCGTTGTCGTTGGAAAAGGTACTTCATATGATTTCAGTCTTTTAAAAAAATTTTTTTTTTCTCGGTATGCGGGCCTCTCACTGTTGTGGCCTCTCCGGTTGCGGAACACAGACTCCGGACGCGCAGGCTTAGTGGCCATGGCTCACGGGCCCAGCCGCTCCGCGGCATGTGGGATCCTCCCGGACTGGGGCATGAATCCATGTCCCATGCACCGGCAGGCAGACTCTCAACCATTGCACCACCAGGGAAGCTCCAGTCTTTTAAAATTTGCTTATACTTGTTTTGAACCTAATATCTGATCTATCCTGGAGAATGTTCCATATGTGCTTGAGAAGAATGTATATTCTGCTGCCCTTGGTTGAAATGTTCTGTATATATCTGTTAGGTACATTGGATGTAAAGTATAGTTTAAGTGCAATGTTTCCTCATTGGTTTTCTTTGTGGATGATCTATCCATTGATGAAAGTGGATACTGTAGTATTGTTTATTAGTCCCTTCAGATCTGTTAGTTTGTTTAATATATTTATGTGCTCTGATGTTAGGTGCATATTTATTTACAATTATTATATCCTTCTGATGAATTGACCACTTTATCACTATTAATGATCTTCTTTGTCTCTTGTTATAGTTTCCTACTTAATTGGCTTAGTCGATTTTGTCTAAGTATAGATAACCTCTGCTCTCTCTTTTGATTTTCATTTGCATGGAATGGCTTTTTTCCATACCTTCATTATGAGAGTGAATGTCATGGACGCAGCATGTAGTTGGGTATTTTTTTGTTTCTCTTTCTTTTTTTTTTTTTTTTACCATCCTATAATTTTATTTTTTATTTTTTTAACATCTTTATTGGAGTATAATTGCTTTACAATGGTGTGTTAGTTTCTGCTTTATAACAAAGTGAATCAGTTATACATATACATATGTTCCCATCTCTTCCCTCTTGCATATCCCTCCCTCCCACCCTCCCTATCCCACCCCTCTAGGTTGTCACAAAGCACCTAGCTGATCTCCCTGTGCTATGCGGCTGCTTCCCACTAGCTATCTATTTTACGTTTGGTAGTGTATATATATGTCCATGCCACTTTCTCACTTTGTCCCAGATTACCCTTCCCCCTCCCCATATCCTCAAGACCATTCTCTAGTAGGTCTGCATCTTTATTCCCGAATTGCCCCTAGGATCTTCATGACCATTTTTTTTTCAGATTCCATATATATGTGTTAGCATACAGTATTTGTTTTCCTCTTTATGACTCACTTCACTCTGTGTGACAGTCTCTAGGTCCATCCACCTCACTACAAATAACTCAGTTTCGTTCCTTTTTCTGGCTGAGTAATATTCCATTGTATATATGTGCCACATCTTCTTTATCCATTCATCTGTTGATGGACACTATGGTTGCTTCCATGTCCTGGCTGTTGTAAATAGAGCTGCAATGAACATTTAGGTACATGACCCTTTTTGAATTACAGTTTTCTCAGGGTATATGCCCAGTAGTGGGATTGCTGGGTCATAAGGTAGTTCTATTTTTAATTTTTTAAGGAACCTCCATACTGTTCTTCATAATGGCTGTATCACTTTACATTCCCACAAACAGTGCAACAGGGTTCCCTTTTCTCCACACTCTCTCCAGCATTTATTGTTTGTAGATTTTTTGATGATGGCCATTCTGACCCATGTCAGATGATATCTCATTGTAGTTTTGATTTGCATTTCTCTAATGATTAATCATGTTGAGCATTCTTTCATGTGTCTGTTGGCAAGCTGTATATCTTCTTTGGAGAAACGTCTATTTAGGTCTTCTGCCCATTTTTGGATTGGGTTGTTTGTTTTTTTAATGTTGAGCTGCAAGAGCTGCTTGTAAATTTTGGAGATTAATCCTTTGTCAGTTGTTTCATTTGCAAATATTTTCTCCCATTCTGAAGGTGGTCTTTTTTTCTTGTTTATGGTTTCCTTTGCTGTGCAAAAGCTTCTAAGTTTCATTAGGTCCCATTTGTTTATTTTTGTGTTTATTTCCATTTCTCTAGGACCTGGGTCAAAAAGGATCTTGCTGTGATCTTTGCATAGAGTGTTCTGCCTATGTTTTCCTCTAACTGTTAGATGGTGTCTGGCCTTACATTTAGGTCTTTAATCCATTTTGAGTTTATTTTTGTGAATGGTGTTAGAGAGTGTTCTAATTTCATTCTTTTACATGTAGCTGTCCAGTTTTCCCAGCACCACTTATTGAAGAGGCTATCTTTTCTCCATTGTATATTCTTGCCTCCTTTGTCAAAGATAAGGTGACCATATGTGCATGGGTTTCTCTCTGTGCTTTCTATCCTGTTCCATTGATCTATATTTCTGTTTCTGTGCCAGTACCATACTGTCTTGATTACTGTAGCTTTGTAGTATAGTCTCAATTCAGGGAGCCTGATTCCTCCAGCTCCATTTTTCTTTCTCAAGATTGCTTTGGCTTTTCGGGGTCTTTTGTATTTCCATACAAATTGTGAATTTTTTTGTTCTAGTTCTGTGAAAAATGCCATTGGTAGTTTGATAGGGATTGCATTGAATCTGTAGATTGCTTAGGGTAGTAGAGTCATTTCCACAATGTTGATTCTTCCAATCCAAGAACATGGTATATGTCTCCATCTATTTGTACCATCTTTAATTTTTTTCATCAGTGTCTTATAATTTTCTGCATACAGGTCTTTTGTCCCCTTAGGTAGGTTTATTCCTGAATAATTTATTCTTTTTGTTGCAATGGTAAATGAGAGTGTTTTCTTAATTTCTCCTTCAGATTTTTAATCATTAGTGTATAGGAATGCAAGAGATTTCTGTGCATTAATTTTGTATCCTGCTACTCTACCAAATTAATTGATTAGCTCTAGTCATTTTCTGGTAGCATCTTTAGGATTCTCTATGTATAGTGTCATGTCATTTGCAAACAGTGACAGCTTTACTTCTTTTCCGATTTGAATTCCTTTTATATCTTTTTCTTCTCTGATTGCTGTGGCTAAAACTTCCAAAACGATGTTGAATAATAGTGGTGAGAGTGGGCAATCTTGTCTTGTTTCTGATCTTAGTGGAAATGGTTTCAGTTTTTCACCATTGAGGATGATGCTGGCTGTGGGTTTGTCATATATGGCCTTTATTATGTTGAGGAAAGTTCCCTCTATGCCTAATTTCTAGAAGGTTATTATCACAAATGGGTGTTGAATTTTGTCGAAAGCTTTCTCTGCACCTATTGAGATGAACCTATGTTTTTCTCCTTCAATTTGTTAATATGGTGTATCACGTTGATTGATTTGCATATATTGAAGAATCCTTGCATTCCTGGGATAAACCCCACTTGATCATGGTGTATGATCCTTTTAATGTGCTGTTGGATTCTGTTTGCTAGTATTTTGTTGAGGATTTTTGCATCTATGTTCATCAGTGATATTGGCCTGTAGTTTCCTTTCATTGTGACATCTTTGTCTGGTTTTGGTATCAGAGTGATGGTGGCCTAGTAGAATGAGTTGCAGAGTGTTCCTCCCTCTGCTATATTTTGGAAGAGTTTGAGAAGGATACATGTTAGCTCTTCTCTAAATGTTTGATAGAATTCGCTTGTGAAACCGTATGGTCCTGGGCTTTTGTTTGTTGGAAGATTTTTAATCACAGTTTCAATTTCAGTGCTTGTGATTGGTCTGTTCATATTTTATATTTTTCCTGGTTCAGTCTCAGAAGGTTGTGCATTTCTAAGAATTTGTCCATTTTTTCCAGGTTGTCCATTTTATTGGCATACAGATGGTTGTAGTAATCTCTCATGATCCTTTGTATTTCTGCAGTGTCAGCTGTTACTTCTCCTTTCTAATTTCTAATTCTATTCATTTGAGCCTTCTCCCTATTTTTTTGATAAGTCTGGCTAATGGTTTATCAATTTTGTTTATCTTCTCAAAGAACCAGCTTTTAGTTTTATTGATCTTTGCTATCGTTTCCTTCATTTCTTTTTCATTTATTTGTGATCTGTTTTGATATCTTTCTTTCTGCTAACTTTGTGGGTTTTTGTTCTTTCTCTAATTGATTTAGGTGTAAGGTTAGGTTGTTTATTTGAGATGGTTCTTGTTTCTAAAGTTAGGATTGTATTGCTATATACTTCCCTCTTAGACTGCTTTTGCTGCATCCCATAGGTTTTGGGTCATGGTGTTTTCATTGTCATTTGTTTCTAGCTATTTTTTGATTTCCTCTTTGATTTCTTCAGTGATCTCTTGGTTATTAAGTATTGTGTTGTTTAGCCTCCATATGTTTATATTTCTTACAGATTTTTTTCTGTAATTGATATCTAGTCTCATAGCATTGTGGTTGGAAAATATACTTGATACGATTTCAGTTTTCTTAAATTTACCAAGGCTTGATTTGTGACCCAAGATATGATCTATCCTGGAGAATGTCCCATGAGCACTTGAGAAGAATATATATTCTGTTGTTTTTGGATGGAATGACCTATAACTGTCAATTAAGTCCATTTTGTTTAATGTATCATTTAAAGCTTGTGTTTCCTTATTTATTTTCATTTTGGATGATCTGTCCATTGGTGAAAGTGGGGTGTTAAAGTCCCCTACTATGATTGTGTTACTGTCCATTTCCCCTTTATGGCTGTTAGTATTTGCCTTATATATTGAGGTGCTCCTATGTTGGGTGCATAGATATTTATAATTTTTGTATCTTCTTCTTGGATTGATCTCTAGATCATTATATACTGTCCTTCTTTGTCTCTCATAATAGTCTTTATTTTAAAGTCTATTTTGTCTGATATGAGAATTGCTACTCCAGCTTTCTTTTGATTTCCATTTGCATGGAATATTTTTTCCATCCCCTCACTTTCTGTCTGTATGTGTCCCTTGGTCTGAACTGGGTCTCTTGTAGACAGTATATATACGGGTCTTGTTTTTGGATCCATTCAGCCAATCTCTGTCTTTTGGTTGGAGCATTTAATCCATTTACATTTAGGTAATTATCGATATGCATGTTCCTATTACCATTTTTTAAATTGTTTTGGGTGTAGTATTGCATGTCTTTTCCTTCTCTTGTGTTTCCTGCCTAGAGAAGTTCCTTTAGCATTTGTTGTAAAGCTGGTTTGGTGGTGCTGAACTCTCTTAGCTCTTGCTTTTCTGTGAAGATTTAATTTCTCTGTCAAATCTGAATGAGATCCTTGCTGGGTAGAGTAATCTTGGTTGTAGGTTTTTCTCCTTCATCACTTTAAATATGTCCTGCCACTCCCTTCTGGCTTGCAGAGTTTCTGTTGAAAGATAAGCTCTTAACCTTATGGGGATTCTCTTGTGTGTTATCTGTTGTTTTTCCCTTGCTGCTTTTAATATTTTTTCTTTGTATTTAATTTTTGATAGTTTGTTTAATATGTGTCTTGGCGTGTTTCTCCTTGGATTCATCCTGTATGGGACTCTGTGCTTCCTGGACTTGATGAACTATTTCCTTTCCCATATTAGGGAAGTTTTCAACTATAATCTCTTCAAATACTTTCTCAATCCCTTTCATTTTCTCTTCTTCTTCTGGGACCCCTATAATTCGAATGTTGGTGTGTTTAATGTTGTCCCAGAGGTCTCTGAGACTGTCCTCAATTCTTTTCATTCTTTTTTCTTTATTCTGCTCTGCAGTAGTGATTTCCACTATTTTATCTTCCAGGTCACTTATCCATTCTTCTACTTCAGTTATTCTGCTATTGATCCCTTCTAGATAATTTTTATTTCATTTATTGTGTTGTTCATCTCTGTTTGTTTGCTCTTTAGTTCTTCTAGGTACTTGTTACACATTTCTTGTATTTTCTCCATGCTATTTCCAAGGTTTTGGATCATCTTTACTATCATTATTCTGAATTCTTTTTCAGACTAGTAGGTAGACTGCCTATTTCTTCTTCTTCTTCTTTACTATCATTATTCTGAATTCTTTTTCAGACTAGGCCAGTAGACTGCCTATTTCTTCTTCATCTGTTAGGGCTGGTGGGTTTTTGCCTTGCTCCTTCATCTACTGTGTGTTTCTCTGTCTTCTCATTTTGCATAACTTATTGTGTTTGGGGTCTCCTTTTTGCAGCCTTCAGGTTCGTAGTTCCCATTGTTTTTGGTGTCTGTTCCCAGTGGCTAAAGTTGGTTCAGTGGGTTGTGTAGGCTTCCTGGTGGAGGGGACCAATGCCCGTGTTCTGGTAGATGAGGTTGGATCTTGTCTTTCTGTTGGGCAGGTCCACGTCTCGTAGTGTGTGTTGGGGTGTCTGCGGCCTTATTATGATTTTAGGGAGCCTCTTTGCTAATGGATGGTTTTTTTTTTCCTGTCTTGCTAGTTGTTTGGCATAGGGTGTCCAGCACTTTATCTTGCTGGTTTTTGAGTAGAGCTGGTTCTTGGCATTGAGATGGAGAACTGTGGGAGATTTTCGTCATTTGATATTACATGGAGCTGGGAGGTCTCTTGTGGACAAGTATCCTAAACTTGGCTCTCCGACATCAGTGGCACAGCCCTGACGCCTGGCTGGAGCACCAAGAGCCTGTCCTACACATGGCTCAGAATAAAAGGGAGGAAAAAAAGAAAGAAAGAAGAAGATAAAATAAAATAAAGTTGTTAAAATGAAAAATAATTATTAAGAAAAAAATGTTTTTAAGTAATTAAAAAAAAACATACAGACAGAACCCTAGGACATATGGTAAAAGCAAAGCTATGCAGACAAAATCACACAGAGAAGCATACACATACACACTCACAAAAAGAGAAAAAGAGGAAATATATATATATACGTATATATATATATATATATATATATATATATATATATATACGTATATATATATATATCATTGCTCCCAAAGTCCACCTCCTCAATTTGGGATGATTCGTTGTCAATTCAGGTATTCCACAGATGCAGGGTACATCAAGTTGATTATGGAGATTTAATCTGCTGCTCCTGAGGCTGCTGGGAGTGATTTCCCTTTCTTTTCTTTGTCTGCACAGCTCCTGGGGTTCAGCTTTGGATTTGGCCCCGCCTCTGCGTGTAGATCGCCTGAGGGTGTCTGTTCTTCGCTCAGAAAGGACGGGGTTAAAGGAGCAGCTGCTTTGGGGTTCTGGCTCACTCAGGCCGGGGGGAGGGAGGGGTACGAATGCGGGTTGAGCCTGTGGTGGCAGAGGACGGCATGACGTTGCACCAGCCTGAGGCACGCCATGCGTTCTCTTGGGGAAGTTGTCCCTGGATCGCAGGACCCTGGCAGTGGCGGGCTGCACAGGTTCCTGGGAGGGGAAGTGTGGATAGTGACCTGTGCTTGCACACAGGCTTCTTGGTGGCATCAGCAGCAGCCTTAGCATCTCATGCCTGTCTCGGGGGTTTGCGCTGATAGCCGCGGCTCGCGCCTGTCTCTGAAGCTCCTTTAAGTGGCGCTTTTAATCGCCTCTCCTTGAGCACCAGGAAACAAAGAGGCAAGAAAAAGTCTCTTGCCTCTTCAGCAGCTCCAGACTTTTTCCCCCGACTCCCTCCCGGCTAGCTGTGGCTCACTAGCCCCCTTCAGGCTGTGTTCATGCAGCCAACCCCAGTCCTCTCCCTGGGATCTAAGCTCCGAAGCAGGAGCCTCAGCTCCCAGCCCCCACCCGTCCCTGCAGGTGAGCAGGGAAGCCTCTAGGGCTGGTGAGTGCTGGTCGGCACTGATCCTCTGTGTGGAAATCTCTCTGCCTTGCCCTCCGCACCCGTGTTGCTTCGCTCTCCTCCGTGGCTCTGAAGCTTTCCCCCTCCGCCTCCCCAGCAGTCTCCACCCGTGAATGGGCTTCCTAATGTGTAGAAACCTTTCCTCCTTCAGAGCTCCCTCCCCGAGGTGCAAGTCCCGCCCCTGTTCTTTTGTCTCTGTTTTTTCTTTTTTCTTTTGCCCTACCCAGGTACGTGGGTAGTTTCTTGCCTTTTGGGAAGCCTTAGGTCTTCTGCCAGCGTTCAGTAGGTGTTCTGTAGAAGTGTTCCACATGTAGACGTATTTCTGATGTATTTGTGGGGAGGAAGGTGATCTCTGCATCTTACTCTTCTGCCATCTTGTAGCTCTCCCCATTTCTTTTTTTAACATCTTTATTGCAGTATAATTGTTTTACAGAGTTGTGTTAGTTTCTGCTGTATAACAAAGTGAATCAGCTATATGCATATGTATATCCCCAAATCCCCTCTCTCGTGCATATACCTCCCACCCTCCTTATCCCACCCCTCTACATGGTCACAAAGCACTGAGCTGATCTCCCTGTGCCTTGCAGCTGCTTCCCAATAGCTATCTGTTTTACATTTGGTAGTGTATATATGTCAGTGCTACTCTCTCACTTCATCTCAACTTACCCTTCCCCCTCCCCATGTCCTCAAGTCCATTCTCTATGTCTGTGTCTTTATTCCTGTCCTGGCCCTAGGTTCATCACAAATATATATATATTTTTAGATTACATACATATCTGTTAGCATAGGGTACTTGTTTTCCTCTTGCTGACTTACTTCACTCTGTATGACAGACTCTAGGTCCATCCACCTCACTACAAATAACTCAATTTCATTTCTTTTTATGGCTGAATAATATTCCATTGTATATATGTGCCACATCTTCTTTATCCATTCATTTGTTGATGGACACAGGCTACTTCCATGTCCTGGCTATTATATATAGTGCTGCAATGAACATTGTGGTACATGACTCCTTTTGAATTATGGTTTTCTCAGGGAATATGCCCTGTAGTGGGATTGCTGGGTCATATGGTAGTTCTATTTTTAGTTTTTTAAGGAATCTCCATACTGTTCTCCATAGTGGCTGTATCTATTTATATTCCCACCAACAGTGCAAGAGGGTTCCCTTTCTCCACACCCTCTCCAGCATTTATTGTTTGTAGATTTTTTGATGATGGCCATTCTGACCAGTGTGAGGTGATATCTCATTGTAGATTTGATTTGAATTTCTCTAATCATCAGTGATGTTGAGCATCTTTTCATGTGTTTGTTGGCAATGTGTATATCTTCTTTGGACAAAGGTCTATTTAGATCTTCTGCCCATTTTTGGATTGAGTTGTTTGTTTTTTTGATATTGAGCTGCATGAGTTGCTTGTATATTTTAGAGATTAATCCTTGTCTGTTCGTTCATTTGCAAGTCTTTTCTCCCATTCTGAAGGTTGTCTTTTCGTCTTGTTTATGGTTTCCTTTGCTATGCAAAGTCCTTGAAGTTTCATTAGGTCCCATTTGTTTATTTTTGTTTTTATTTCCATTTCTCTAGGAGGTGGGTCAAAAAAGATCTTGCTGTGATTTATGTCATAGAGTGTTCTGCCTTTGTTTTCCTCTAAGAGTTTTATAGTGTCTGGCCTTACATTTAGGTCTTTAATCCATTTTGAGTTTATTTTTGTGTATGGTGTTAGGGAGTGTCCTAATTTCATTCTTTTACATGTAGCTGTCCAGTTTTCCCAGCACCACTTATTGAAGAGGCTGTGTTTTCTCCATTGTATATTTTTGCCTCCTTTATCAAAGATAAGACAACCGTATGTGCGTGGGTTTATATGAGGGGTTTCTATCCTGTTCCATTGATCTATATTTCTGTTTTTGTGCCAGTACTATACTGTCTTGATTACTGTAGACTTTTGGTATAGTCTGAAGTCAGGGAGCATGATTCCTCCAGCTCCGTTTTTCTTTCTCAAGATTGCTTTGGCTATTCGGGTCTTTTGTTTTTCCATACAAATTTTGAATTTTTTTGTTGTAATTCTGTGAAAAATGCCATTGGTAGTTTGATAGGGATCGCACTGAATCTGTAAATTGCTTTGGGTAGTATAGTCATTTTCACAATGTTGATTCTTCCAATCCAAGAACATGGTATATCTCTCCATCTGTTGGTATCATCTTTAATTTCATTCATCAGTGTCTTATGGTTTTCTGCATACAGGTGTTTTGTCTCCTTAGGTAGGTTTATTCCCAGGTATATTATTCTCTTTGTTGCAATGGGAAATGGGAGTGTTTCCTTAATTTCCCTTTCAGATTTTTCATCATCAGTGTATAGGAATGCAAGAGATTTCTGGGCATTAATTATGTATCTCGCTACTCTACCTAATTCATTGATTAGCCCTCATGGTTTTCTGGTGGCATCTTTAGAATTCTGTATGTATAGCATCATGTCATCTGCAAACAGTGACACTTTTACTTCTACTTTTCCAATTTGGATTCCTTTTATTTCTTTTTCTTCTCTGATTGCTGTGGCTAAAACTTCCAAAATTATGTTGGATAATAGTTGTAAGTGGACAACCTTGTCTTATTCCTGAACTTAGAGGAAATGGTTTCAGATTTTCACCATTGAGAATGATGTTGGCTGTGGGTTTGTCATATATGGCCTTTATTATGTTGAGATAAGTTCCCTCTATGCCTACTTTCTGGAGAGTTTTTATCATAAATGGGCGTTGAATTTTGTCAAAACATTTTTCTGCATCTATTGAGATGATCATATGGTTTTTCTCCTTCAAGTTGTTAATATGTTTTATCACATTGATTGATTTGCATATATTGAAGAATTCTTGCATTCTTGGGATGAACCCGACTTGATCATGGTGTATGATCCTTTTAATGTGCTGTTGGATTCTGTTTGCTAGTATTTTGTTGAGGATATTTGCATCTATGTTCATCAGAGATATTGGCCTGTAGTTTTCTTTTTTTGTGACATCTCTTTCTGATTTTGGTATCCGGGTGATGGTGGCCTCACAGAATGAGTTGTGGAGTGTTCCTCTCTCTGCTATATTTTGTAAGAGTTTGAGAAGGATAGGTGTTAGCTCTTCCCTAAATGTTTGATAGAATTCGCCTGTGAAGCCATCTGGTCCTGGGCTTTTGTTTGTTGGAAGATTTTTAATCACAGTCTCAATTTCAGTGCTGTGATTGATCTGTTTATATTTTCTATTTCTTACTGGTTCAGTGTCAGAAAGTTGTGCTTTTCTAAGAATTTGTCCCTTTCTTCCAGGTTGTCCATTTTATTGGCATATAGTTGCTTGTAGTAACCTCTCATGATCCTTTGTACTTCTGCACTGTCAGTTGTTACTTCTCGTCTTTCATTTCTAATTCTGTTGATTTGAGTCTTTTCCCTTTTTTTCTTGATGAGTCTGGCTAATGGTTTATCAATTTTTTAAATCTTCTCAAAGAACCAGCTTTTAGTTTTATTGATCTTTGCTATCATTTCCTTCATTTCTTTTTCATTTATTTCTGATCTGATTTTTATGATTTCTTTCCTTCTGCTAACTTTGGGGTTTTCTTTTTCTTCTTTCTCTAATTGCTTTAGGTGTAAGGTTAGGTTGTTTATTTGAGATGTTTCTTGTTTCTTGAGGTAGGATTGTATTGCTATAAACTTCCCTCTTAGACTGCTTTTGCTACATCCCATAGATTTTGGGTCATCATGTTTTCATTGTCATTTGTTTCTAGGTAATTTTGATTTCCTCTTTGATTTCTTCAGTGACCTCTTAGTTATTTATTAAGGTATTGTTTAGCCTCCATGTGTTTGTATTTTTTACAGTTTTTTTCCTGTAATTGATATCTAGTCTCATAGCATTGTAGTTGGAAAAGTTACCTTATACGATTTCAATTTTCTTAAATTTACCAAGGCTTGAATTGTGATCCAAGGTATGATCTATCCTGGAGAATGTTCCATGAGCACTTGACTAGAATGTGTATTCTGTTGTTTTTGGATGGAGTGTCCTATAAATATCAATTAAGTCTATCCTGTTTAATGTGTCATTTAAACCTTGTGTTTCCTTATTTTCATTTTGGATGATCTGTCCATTGGTGACAGTGGGTGTTAAAATCCGCTACTCTTATTATTGTATTTGCTTTCGATTTCCCCTTTTATGGATGTTAGCACTTGTCTTCTGTATTGCAGTGCTCCTACGTTGGGTGCATAAATATTTACAATTCTTATATCTTCTTCTTGGATTGATCTCTAGATCATTATATACTGTCCTTCTTTGTCTCTCATAATAGTCTTTATTTTAAAGTCTATTTTGTTTGATATGAGAATTGCTACTCCAGCTTTCTTTTGATTTCCATTTGCATGGAATATCTTTATCCATCCCCTCACTTTCAGTCTGTATGTGTCCCTAGGTCTGAAGTGGGTCTCTTGTAGATAGCCTATAGATGGGTCTTGTTTTTGTATCCATTCAGCCAGTCTGTGTCTTTTGTTTGGAACATTTAATCCATTTACATTTAAGGTTTTTATTGATATGTATGTTCCTATTACCTTTTTCTTAATTGTTCTGGGTTTGTTTTTGTAGGTCTTTTCCTTCTCTTATGTTTCCTGCCTAGAGAAGTTCATTTAGCATTTGCTGTAAAGCTGGTTTGATAGTGCTGACTTCTCTTAAGTTTTGCTTATCTGTAAAGGTTTTAATTTCTCCATCAAATCTGTATGAGATCCTTGCTGGGTAGGGTAATCTTTGTTGTCGGTTTTTCCCTTTCATCACTTTATATATGTCCTGCCACTCCCTTCTGGCTTGCAGAGTTTCTGCTGAAAAATCAGCTGTTCACCTCATGGGGATTTCCTTATATGTTATTTATTGTTCTTCCCTTGCTGCTTTTAATATTTTTTCTTTGTATTTAATTTTTCATAGTTTGATTAATATGTGTCTCAGTGTGTTTCTCTTTGGGTTTATCCTTTATGGTACTCTCTGTGCTTCCTGGACTGGATTGACTATATCCTTTCCCATGTTAGGGAAGTTTTCAACTATAATGTCTTCAAATATTTTCTCAGACCCTTTCTTTTTCTGTTCTTCTTCTGGGACCCCTATAATTCGAATGTTGGTGTGTTTAATGTAGTCCTAGTGGTATCTGAGACTGTCCTTAATTCTTTTCATTCTTTTTTCTTTATTCTGCTCTGTGGTAGTTATTTCCACTATTTTATCTTCCAGGTCACTTATCTGTTCTTCTGCCTCAGTTATTCTTCTATTGATTCCTTCTAGAATCTTTTTAATTCAGTAATTTTGTTGTTCATCAAAAAAAAAAAAACATTGGCTATGGGTGCGGAGTTTAGGTGGGGGTGGAACTTAGGCAGGGGTGGGGTTTATGGTGGGGTGGGTCCTAGGCGGGTGGGGTGGTGACATTTGAGCATGGGTTGGGGCCTTTTCTTAGGACCTGCACAGAATGGGAGAGGCAGCACTTCGAAAGGAGCGCCCCTGCAGTGTGGGGTTCCAGAGTTTGGAGGTAGGGCCATGAGTGAGGGTGTGTGGGTGGGGTTTAGGCCCAGCGCATTGGAGGGGGTCTCCGAATGTAGAGGTAGGGTCCTGGGTGGGGATGTAGGGGAGGTGCTTGGGCTCTGCGCTGCAGGAGGGAGGCTCTGAGGGCAGAGGATTAGGCCCGGGAGCCCAACAGGCTTCCTTGTGCCTAAGTGGATAGGGAAAGCACTGGCCCTGTTCCCTTCTGTTCCTTTGTGCCCCTCCTCCACTGTCTCCCCCAGGGTCTTCCCCATCGCCACTGGACCCCTAACCGTGGGTGGGTCCCTCTGAGTGTGGGAACTCCTTCCCTCCCGCAGTCATTCCTCAGGGGTCCTGGTCCCAGAGCTCCGGCCTTTACATTTGCTCCCCCTTCCCTCCCTCCCACTCCCTCAGGACCCGAGTGGGTGGAGGGGGCCTAGATGGGAAGAGGATCAGGCCTGGGATCTCTACAGCTTCCTGGGAGTCCAAGTGGGCATGGGACAACTGGCCATGGTCCCTTTTGATCTTCTGTCCTCCCAATGGCTCCCCACTCTCCCCCTCGGGCGTGGGGTCCCTTCCCTTCCCCCAGCTGCCCCTCAGGGATGCCAGTCCCATCCCACCTCCACTTCTCCTCCCCCTTCACTCCCCCCATGCCCCTCGTCCTACCCCATCGCTGGGGGTTCCTCCTGTCCCCTTAGGTGTCCGTGGTCCCCCACAGGTGCCTGGTAGGATTCCACGTCCTCCTAGTATGCCATCTTGACTCAGCCTTTTCTTCTTTCATTTTTAAAATGTTGAAAACTTTCAAACCTGTAGAAAAATTGGAAGAACAATGCAATGGGTCTGTATATGCCCCTCATTTATATTCAAGGATTTAAACATTTTTGTAGAATACTTTAACCTGATATACTTCCACATATATTTCCTAAAAATAATTACATCCTCCTACATAGCCAGAATATGTCTATCACCATTGTCATTATATTGATGGTTGTGGGAGTGGGTGTAGAATTAGTCTCATTTTTCTATTCTACAAAAAAGATACCTCACTAAAGAAATAAGTGGTGCTTGGTGCTTTACATTTAATTAAAATAAAAACTATAATAGGAAATTCAGGTTTCTTCACTCAATGAATACTTTGGAGTGATCTTTTCTCTGGACATAAGATTTGAGAAGATTGTTCCAGGTGATTTTGATACTCATATTTAGTTTTGAAAAGTGATAACTGTATTTTCCTCCTCATTTTTTTACAGCTTCATTAAGGTATGATTGACAAATAAAAACTGTATATATTTAAGGTGCACAATGTGATGATTTGATATACATTGTGAAATGATTACCATAATTAAGCTAAACACATGTAGGACTACATCAAACTAAAAAGTTTCTGCAGAGCAAAGGAAGCAATCAACAAAATGAAAAAGTAATCAATGGAATGGGAGAAAATACTTGCAATGCAGTATTTTTCTAGTTGTGATTCTCAGATGGCTCCAGGGCTCAGAGCAGCCTGGGCAGAAAGCTTCCTCTCTCCAACGCTCAGGGATTGTCAATAGAATGATCATAGACAGAAGAGGTTGAAAGATCCCTGGAGGATGTTAATAGTTAGAAGTTGACAAGGTGAGAAGGAACCTACCAAGGCTACTGAGTAGGAATTGTTAGTGAACTATAGGGATACCAAGAGATAGTCAATCCCCAGGAGGCAAGTGAATAAAATATATAAGGGAGGGAGTGGAAAGCAATATCAAATGTTGTTGAAAGGTCAAGTTAAATGAAGGCTGGGCATTGACTTTGGCATATTGGAGGTCTCTGGTGACCTTAACACAAAAAGTTCTAGTTGAGTGGTAGGGGTCAAAGCTTGAATGGATTTGGTTTCAAAGGGAATCAAAAAGGAAGAAATAGAGACAGAGAGTGTGGGCGACTCTTTTGAGGAGTTGCTTTATAAAAGGAGAAGGGATTGAAGAGAGTGAGTAGAGTACAAGGGGGCATGTGTCAAGGGAAAGAGTTGTCAGGTGGGAGAAATTACAGCATATTTATATGCTGATGGGAATGATGCAGAGAAAGGAAAAATTGGTAATGTAGAGAGGGGGGTCAATTACTAGAGTAGTTTCCTTGACTAGGTAAAAGGGCTTGGATCTAATAAAAAGTGGACATAAGAGAATTCTTATATATACATTTTTAAAGTAATTTGTACTGCAGTCTGGATATATATATATATATATATATATATATATATATATTATGATAGTCTATTTTATTTGACAGATTTGTTCAGACTGTTTTGTTCTATAGTTGGTTTGCAGTGAATTACCATGTTTTAGTCAGAAGTTGCCTTTCTGAGTGCTGACAGAATCCATTGCCTTTAAGTTGTTTTTTGTTTTTTGTGGTATGCGGGCCTCTCACTGTTGTGGCCTCTCCCATTGCGGAGCACAGGCTCCGGATGCGCAGGCTCAGCAGCCATGGCTCACGGGCCCAGCTGCTCCGTGGCATGTGGGATCTTCCTGGACCGGGGCACGAACCCGTGTCCCCTGCATCGGCAGGCGGACTCTCAACCACTGTGCCACCAGGGAAGCCCAGTCTGGATATATTTTCAGATTTATCTTCCTAGTCATAGATTCAATTTTCTGAAATGGAAAGGTGCATTTTAATTAGTTTATCTATCAGACATTCAGGAAGCAGAATAAATGGATACAGGTACACATAGGCTATTAGACATGGTTATGGCAGACCGATGAAGTCCTCTTCTTATTCCTTATATATTTTCATTAAATTGGAAGCAAAATCATTAGTTCAGGGAGAGCATTAGGAGAAGGTTTAAAAGTGGAGAGGGTATGAATTAATCTTCGAAGAAGGTGAATAGATGAATTAGATAAATATACTGGGAGAGGGATAGAGACATGTTGTGGTTTTGAGTCTGGGTAGTGTTTTTATCTGTGACATCACCCAGAGAGAGTAAAGCTCTGTATAAAGACCACAGAAACTGCAACAATATGAGAAAATTGGTGAGAAGTATTTTGTTCTTTCAAAAAGGAGGAGTGGGGTTAGGATGATCTGAGGGGAAAATATGTATGCTTAGGGCTCCCATTCTCCTTGAAGAAGTAATGTTTCACCCAAAATAGAGGATATATGTTTTGTGAGAAGACTGAAAAGAGTAGAACTAGAGGCCTGCTTTGGAGAAGGTCAGTGGGACCTCACTTCTTGTCAGCCCTTGGATGCTATGTTTGGATATGAAACCTCTTATTAGAGTCCTCAGGTTCTTTGTATGTACTCCCATCTCTCTAGTGGGTGGATCTGGACTCTTTGCAGCTAAGGATTGGATACCACCCTGTTAGTAGGACTGATTAAAGACTTGCTAATCTTGTGATTTAAAGTATATAAAGTAATGAAAAAATTAATGTAGCTTCAACTTAAATGTCAATAAGATCAAACTAATGTAAAAGCCCAAATTGAATCTCTGTCATCATGTAAACTAACATAACAAATTCCTCCTGAATTTGATATATTTTCCCAGGTGAATTTGATACCCTTCCCATTTTGCTGTGCCAGGTGAAAGTTTCCATTCTATAGTCTTTCCAACTGTCAGTATACTAGAATGGTTCATAATGTTGTCTTTCCTATTTGAAGATCAAAAATTAAGTAATCAGGGCTTCCCTGGTGGCGCAGTGGTTGAGAGTCCACCTGCCGATGCAGGGGACGTGGGTTTGTGCCCCGGTCCAGGAAGATCCCACGTGCTGCGGAGCGGCTGGGCCCATGAGCCATGGCCGCTGAGCCTGCGCATCCGGATCCTGTGCTCCGCAATGGGAGAGGCCACAACAGTGAGAGGCCCGCATAATGCAAAAAAAAAAAAAAAAAGTAATCAGCTGATTTTGAGACTGAAATGCATATGAAATTTGTTATCTAATTTTGGAGATAGAGACCTTAACCTTTGAAAGAGAGGCATGATAGTCTTGACTCAAAGAAGAGCTAACTCAGAGACAGTCCTTTAAGCTATACTAGGAATCCTTCACTGTAGGAATCTCTATTAATTAACCTATGTTAGTTAAGGGAGACTTGGTTGTGTTAACAGACTTCAACATCTCAATGACTTTACAGAATAGAAATGTGTTTCTTGCTCACTTAATAGTCCAGGGAAAATGTTTCAGTTGTGTTGGCCTTTTTTCAGATAGTCACTCAGGGACCCACACATTTTCCATCATGTGCTTCTGTTACCCTTAAGGTCTTATAATCATAAGCCTCCCACCAGAAGACATGGGAAGAGGCTGGAGGAGCCCATGAAAGGTTTTATGTGTCAGGTACATTAATCATTTTTAATCATAATCTGAGTTGGCAAGAACTCAGAAACATGGTCATAACTAACTGCAGGGGAACCTGGAGAACATAACTTAATGGTATTTCTAGGAGAAAGAGGTAAATGATTTTGGTGAACTGCTTAAAGCCTCTGCCATACTAGTGAAGGAAAGAGTGACTGTGGCAAAATAAGAACATTGCTGAGGATTTTGTTTATTGGAAGTTGGTTGTAAGAGAGATGCTCGAGAGATTTCTGACTTTTAAAATATAAATTTTTAAGAGCTTTATTCTCATGTGTTTAAGAAGGAAAACTGGTAGTGTAGGAAGGCAGCTCTTGGTGAGAAATTTATAGTTTGGATCACTTTCACTTCTTAAATTTAGCAGGAGAGGAGAGAATTTAAAAGATACCAAGAAATCAAAATCCAATTTGGAGAAATGGGTGTCTCCAAAATTTTTTTAATTGAGGTATAAGTGACATATAGCATTATATTGGTTTCAAGTATGCAACATGATGACTCAATATTTCCATGTATTATGAAATGATCACCACAATAAGTTAACATCCACCACCATACATAGCTATAGTTTTTTTCTTGTGATAAGAACTTTTAAGATCTATTCTCTGAAACAACTTTCATATATGCCATACAGTATCATTAGCTGTAGTCACCATGCTGTACATTGCATCCCCATGACTTATAACTGAAAGTTTGTACTTTTGACACCCTGTATCCATTTCACACTTCACCACTGCCTGCCTGCCCCCACCTCTGGCAACTGCCAATCTGTTCTCTGTATCTATGAGCTTGTTTTTTTTTTTTGGTTTTCACATATAAGTGAAATCATACAATATTTGTCTTTTTCTGTCTGAATTATTTCACTTAGTATAATGTCCTCAAGGTTTATGTTGCCATAAATGACAAGATTTCCTTTTTTTAAATGGTTGAATAATATTCCATTGGATATATATACCACGTTTTCTCTATTCATCTGTCAGTGGATAATTAGGTTGTATCCAAGTCTTGGCTATTGTAATAATACCACAATAAAAATAGGGGTGCCTATATCTTTTTGAGTTAGTTATTTTTGTTTCCTTCAGATTAAATACCCAGAAGCAGAATTGCTGGATCATATGGTAGTTCTAATTTTCTGAGGAATGTACATATTGTTTTCCATAGTGGCTGCACCAATTTACATTCCCACCAACAGTGCATAAGAGTTCCCTTTTTTCTGCATCCTTGCCAACATTTATTTCTTTTCTTTTTGGTAGACATTTTAACTGATGGTAGGTGATATCTCATTGTGGTTTTGATTTTCATTTCCCTGATGATTGTGATGTTGAGCCCCTTTATATGTGCTTGTACCTGTTGTTCACCCATTTGTCTTCTTTGGAAAAATGTCTATTCAGAGCCTTTGCCCATTTTTTAATTGGATTTTTTTGTTTTTTGCTGTTGAGTTTTATGAGTTTTTAAAAAAATATATTCTGGATATTAAGCCCTTATCAGATATATGATTTGCAAATATTTTCTCCCATTCGGTAGGCTGACTTTCTCTTTTGTTGATGGTTTCCTTTGCTGTGCAGAGCTTTTAGTCTGATGTAGTCCTACTTGTTTATTTTTGCTTTGGTTGCCTTTGCTTTTGGTGTCAAATCCAAAAAATCATCACCAAGACCAATGTCAAGGAACTTACCACCTATGTTTCCTTTTAATGGTTTCAGATATTACATTTAAATTTTTAATCCATGTTGAGGCAATTTTTGTTTATAGTGTAAGATGGTGGTCCAGTTTCATTCTATTGTGTGTGGCTGTCCAGTTTTCCCAACACCATTTATTGAAAAACTGTCCTGGAAACTATTGTATATTCTTAGTTCCTTTAGTCATAAACTAATTGACCATATATGTATGGGTTTATTTTGGGGCTGTCTATTCTGTTCCATTGATCTATGTGTCTTTTTTATGCTAGTACCATAGTTTTGATTACTATAGCTTTGATATATAGTTTGAAGTCAAGAAGGATCATGGCTCAAGCTTTGTACTTTCTCAAGATTGTTTTTGAATATTCAGGGTCTTTTGTGGTTCTTTATAAATTTTAGGATTTTTTGATCTATTTCTGTGAAAAATGCCATTGAAAGTTTGATAGGAGAAATGTTCTGATCTCATTTTTTCACATGTACCTGTCCAGTTTTTCCAGTACCACCTATTGAAGAGACTGTCTTTTCTCCATTGATTAATTGACCGTAAGTGAATAGGTTTCTGGGATTTCTATTATGTTCCACTGATCTATGTGTCTCTTTTTGTGCCAGTACTGTACTGTTTTGATGACTGTAGTTTTGAGTATAATGTGAAGTCAGGAAGTGTGAAACTTCCAACTTTGTTCTTTTTTCTCAAGGTTGCTTTGGCAATTCAGGCTCTTTCATGGTTCCATATGAATTTTGGGAGTATTTGTTCTATTTCTGTGAAAAATGCCATGCATCTTTTGATAGGGATTGCATTAAATCTATAGATTGCTTTGGGTAGTATAGACATTTTAACAATATTAATATTTCCAATCCATAAACACTGGATATCTTTCCATTTATTTGTGTCTTCATCAATTTTTCCCATCAGTGTCTTATAATTTTCAGTGTGTCTTACGTCTCAAGTTAGTATCTTGTAGGAAGCCTATAGATGGGTCTTTTTTTTTAATCCATTCAGCCACTATATGGACTGAATTCTCCAATCAAAAGACACTTACATTTAAAATAATTATTGATAGGTTTGTACTTATTCCCATTTTGTTGTTTTCTGGATGTTTCATAGTTCCTCTGTTTCTTTCTTCTTCTCTTGCTCTCTTCCTTTGTGACTTGATGATTTTCTGTAGTGGTGTGCTTAGTTTCTTTTCTATTTTCCTTTTATGTATCTAGGTTTTTGCTTGGTGGTTATCATGAGCTTTACGTAAAACAATTTATAACAATTTAAGTTTGAATGCAATCTACAGCTTTTTATATTTTTACTCCCCCCCATGTTTTATAGTTTTGATGTCACATTTTACATCTTTTTATCTTGTGTATTCTTTAACTAATTGTTGTAGCTATAGTTATTTTTATTACCATTGTCTTTTAACCTTCATACTAGCTTTATAAGTGATTCAGCCACCACCTTTACATTATTCTGAATTTTACTATATATTTAACTTCTCCCATGATATTTATACTTTCATATGTTTTCCTGTTACTAATTAGCACCATTTCATTTCAGCTTAAGGAAGTCTCCTTAACTTTTCTTGTAAGGCTGGTTTAGTGACAATGAACTCCTTTATCTTTTGCTTGTCTGGAAAACTCTTTACCTCTCTTTCAACAACTTTGCCAAGTGGAGTATTCTTGATTGGAAGTTGTTTTTTGTTGTTGTTGTTGTTGTTGTTGTTTTCTTCCAGCATTTTGAGTATACTGTGTCACTCCCTTCTAGCCTACAAAGTTTCTGCTGAAAAATCTGCTGATGATCTTATGGGGGTTGCCTTGTGCATAACATAACAAGTTATTTGTCTCTTGCTGCTTGGATTCTCTTCTTGTCTTTAACTTTTGACAGTTTAATTATAATGTGTCTTGGTGTGGGTCTATTTGAGTTCATCTTTTTTGGAACTTTCTGGCTTTTCTAGATCTGGATATCTGTTTCCTTCCCCAGGTTAGGAAAGTTTTCAGGCATTATTCAAATGAGTTTTCTCCTCTCTCTTCTCCTTCTGGGACCTTTATAATGAAAATGTTGGTCTTCTTGATGTTGTCCCATAAGCCCCTTCAACTATCTCTACTTTTTTTCATTCTTTATCCTTTTTGCTGCTCATATTGTGTGAGTTCCACCACCCTGTCTTCAATTCCATTGATCCTTTCTTTTGTTTCATCTAGTCTGCTGTTGAATCCCTCTAGTGTATTTTTCAGTTCAGTTATTATATTCTTCAGCTCTGTGACTTCTCTTTGGCACTTTTGTATATTTTCTGTCTCTTTGTTGAAGTTCTCACTGTGTTCATTCATTCTTCTCCCAAGTTTGGTGACCATCTTTATTACCACTATTTTGAAATTTTTTTCAGGTAAATCACTTACCTCTGTTTCATTATTGACTTTTTCTGAGGTTTTATCTTGTTCTTTCATTTGGAATATATTCCTATTTCTTCATTTTCCTCGACTCTCTGTGTCGGTTTCTATGCACTAAATAAAACAACCATCTCTCCCAGTCTTAAAGGAGCGGCCTTGTGTAGGAGATGGATCTTATTGTTCTACTCTGCCTTAGCTCTTGGTTGTCTGTCAATCCTTTGTGATTGTTCATGCAGCCTGTTTTATTTTTAGTGGCTCCTTGTAGTTGAGGGTGTGCCAAGACCTGTCAGTGGAGGGGAGGATCTCAGTCAGTACCTAGATTCAAGTGGTTTGGAGGCTAGGCCCTCAGGCAGCAGCTTTTAAAGTATGTAAATACATGTAGTCCACAAGCATAAATCTCACTGGCCACCAGAGCCAGGAAATCTAGAGGAGTCTTCTGGTGGCAGTTACAAAAATCAGGGTGCCAGAAAAGCTGTCTTCTGGGACATGCTGGTAACCTGAAATGAGGCAGAGGGAGAGCACAAATATGGCATCCACCCACCTCTGTCCGTGCTGTTCTTACCTCAGTAGGCCCCTAGATGTGTGCTAAACCAGATCCCTGCCCTCAGAATAAAGTTCCAGGTCAAGCAAATAGGCCTCTGTCACAGAAAGACTGGGTGCAGGTTTCAGTCTCCTGACTGTGCAGTGCCCTGGGGATGGTGGCCAGCCAAGAAGTGACTCTCCAATTATTATAGTCCCATGGGATACATGAATGCCAGCCCTGCTGGCCACCACAGCCAGTGATCAAAGGATGTCCCATGGGTGGCAGTCACAAAAACCAGGGCACCGGACATGCATAAAGCTCTTCTCTGAGAGATACTTGTGCTCTGCAACATAACAGAGGGAGAGTGTAAAGATAGTGCCTGCCCTCTGAGGTCTCTGGAAAGGATTACAGTCAGCCCTTATATGTGTGTTTCATTAGAATCCTGTCCCTCAGGTCATAACTATGAATATAAGCTAACAGGCCTTTTACACAGAAAGACTGGGCTCCTGGGTCTGTTGCCTCTTGCTGGCCCTGGGAGTGTTGACAATTAAGAACTCTTTCTTGGTTGGTTAATAGAGTGATTGATGCACTCATGAAAGTACATACTAGGTAACACAGTTGTAAACTCTACCTGGAGTTTCATCTTTGAGGAGGTAGCTTATGAGCTGAGTTGTTCAAAAAGCATCAAGAATTAACTCTGCTGGTGATATGCTACATGGCTTGAGAATACAAAATTAAATAGAAGGAGCATTTGTCTCCTGTCTGAAGATTTACCATCTTGAATTAATAGTTTGAATAGGAAGACACAAATAGTCAATAAGGTAGTAAGGCTGATAGCCAATTTGCTGAACTGTTAAAATACCAAATTCTTCCATACCAGGGTAAGTAGTAGCTAATCCAGGTACCCCTTTATTTGTTCTCTACTCTGTCCTGCCTCATTATCACCCACAATCCTGTCTTCCATAGTCCCCGAACTTTCCTGTGTTCTAGTAACTAAAGGTTTAATACTCTTATGCATGCAATATTTTACATATAATCCCAGGGGATGCACTTCACCAAGGGGTAAAAAACTTTCAAGCCTTGAAATAGCAATGAGAATTTGGTGATCTGCAGTTTAAGACCAAAGTGTGAAGTTCAAGTTGGGGAAGAGAGGGAAATGGAAATGAGGAACTCATAAGGATAATATAGATCCACGGAGAGATATTAAGCAGATTTTTTTAAAATGATGATTTTGACCAACCTTAGTATATAAGTACTCATTGATGTGTGTTGAACTAGCTATTATGATGCTAATGAATTATTATTAGTAACATATACTCTTAATTTGCATATGTTTTTTGCTGTTGCTCTTTCTGTTCCTGCCAGCTAATGAGTTTGTATCCACATTTGCAAGATAGCTAATCCTTGTTTGGGATCTTATCTGCAGATGAAACAAAAGAAAATGAGACGAGGCACACAGATGCTAGAGATGTAGTTTCCATAAGCACGAACCTCCAACCAATGGGAGGAAAAAAAGAAAAGCTTCATACATATAAACTTGCATGCAGGGAATTTACCTCCTTAGCTATACAATTATAAAATCTATTATGCCAATGTTACTCCACTTTTCAATAGGTGATTTCAGATTTACAGACATGAGCACTGAAAAATCATTGGGAGGGGAAAAAAATCAAACTTGGTTGATCTGGAGTGATTTTTCCATTTCACTCAGAACATTTTACCATTTCACTCAGAACAGTACCTGAGCAAATCAGTGTTTTATTTTTACATCATAGTTTACTGTCCTTCCTAACTGACAGTCACTGCATTGTAGATACTGTCAATTATAATTCCTAACACTATGTGTATAATGTTTCTTCATCTTCCATCTTAAGAGTAACTGGGTAATGTTATTTACTTCCATCACATATTAATCTTCATATTCTTCCAGCAGCAAGCTCCAAAATCAAAACCTATCAATAAAATATGTATGCATTAAAAAACCCAAAATTTATCCACTTTGAGACATATGGGAATAAAATTTTCATATTCCCAAAGGTCTGCATTTTTTGGCATTGAACAGGGTATTACAATTTAACACAAAGTCAGGTGACATTTAGTACTGTTTAATATTTTAAAACTCTCTACTAATACAGATCATCTTAATGTGATAGAAATGTTTCTTGCACAGCATCATCTTGGGGGAAGCTTTGCCCCTATGGTGTTCCTCTTCTCCATCCCTCTTCCTGGGGTTGGTGGTGGTGCCTCCCCATCGCAGCAGCTCAGGGAGATCCATGCAGGCAGTCCTCTTCACTCTGAATGGGCAAGCGCTCTGGAGGAAGAACAGATTCCAATTTCTGCCAGCGCTCTGGAGGCCACAGGATGTGAGTAGCATGACCATGCAGGAGTCCCAGAGAAACCTGAACTCATGAGAGACACAAAGTGAGAAAGATGTTCTTTTATATAGGATCATCATTAATATCTTGAAAACAGAATTTGATCCAGGCCTGATGTTCCATGGAAAGATAATTATGATGATTAGAAGAGTAAACCCTTAGTGGCATTTTTTCTAGGTGCTTTATATATGTAAATTCCTTTAATACAACCATTTGAGGTAGGTACTGACATCCCCTTTTTGCATAAGAGAAAACTATGCTCAGGGAGGTTAAAGCACTAGCCAGAGGTCACATAGCTCTCAAGCCACAGAGGCTGGCTTCAAGGCTGAGTAGTCCAACTTCAGGGGCTGCTCCCTTAACCTCTATCTTCAGTAGACTTGTTGCATAACCCCCGGAGGCATGAATCTGGTTTACATTCTCAGAATTTCCTCCAGCGTTCCCAGTATCTCCGAGAGACTTTTTCTTTTTTCTTTTTTTGGTGGAAAATCAGAGATCCCTTAAAAATATCTATATTTTGTAAAAAAAAAAATACTGTCCCACATACTGCATGAGCAGCAGAAGTTAGGTGTGAGACTGTGTAGGGTGCCTCCACCGAAAGTACACTGAGCAATTCGGATCTACTGCTCATGAACAGAGGTGGGAAACCAAGGGAAAAAAATCCAGTATATGGTCTTCTACTGATGATGGTTCGACTTATGACTTTTGACTTTATGATGGTGTGAAAGCAAGACGCACTCACTAGAAACCATACTTCCAATTTTGATCTTTTCCCAGGCTAGCAATATACGGTACGATACTGATACTTTCTTGTGATGCTGGGCCGTGTCTTTGAGCTGCACAATTACAAGGGTAAACAATTGATACACTTACAACCATTTTGTTTTTCACTTTCAGTAGAGTATTCAATAACTTACATGAGATATTCAGTACTTTATTATAAAATAGGCTTTGTGTTAGATAATTTTGCCCAACTGTAGGCTAATGTTAAATGTTCTGAGCACGTTTAAGGTAGGCTAGATGAAGCCATGATGCTTGGTAAGTTTATTAAATGCATTTTTTTACTTAAGATATTTTCAACCTTCAGTGGGTTTATCAGGATGTAACCCTATCATAAGTGGAGGAAAATCTATATGAAAATCACTGCAGATGGTAAAAGACATACCATGATGAAAGAGGAGGGAAGGGAATTTTTCCTGGAGGATATAAGACTGAGTCCTGAGAGGGAGGGAGCCCTTAAAGACATGTCAGGGCTCCCTAGGGACATGAACTGCAGTGCTCAAAAGAATGTAGCAAACCGGTTTAAAATGCAGATCAAGGCCCTATACTCAGAGATTTCCAGGCCCTCCCTCAGACCTGTGAAGGGTAATCTGTGCCTTTTGTTGTCTGTGCTATCAGGTAATATTTTAATGGTGTGTAGAAGCTTACAAAACACACTCATATTGAGTGCCATCTATAAACCAGATACTGTGTGTCCATTTTTATTTTCAAATGTTTTTCCTATAAATTGGAGCTCCATAGTGATTAACATATGACACTGCTTTCATTAAAGTTCTTCTATTTATATGCATTTGAAAAATCACACTGCCCAGAGCCTCAGAGCTGGATGTCAAGGGAGACACTTGCAAATAGATAACCAGAAACATTAAAAAAAAAAAAAGTAAACATTCACAACAACTTGAAATACAAACAAGATAAGCCCAAAGGGTACCAAGAAGCCCATGGGCCCAATAAAGGAATTTTTCAACTTGTTACTGTAAAAATCAAACCTACAGAAAATTTGAAAATGTTGTATAAAAAACAGCTCTATTCACCAAAATTCACCAGTTATTTACATTTTGCTGCATTCATTCCCCTTTCATATGTGTATATATGTATTTCTACTTTTTCCTGAAACATTTGAAAGTTGTCATCATGCTGAATTTATCCCCAAATACTTCAGCGTGTATCACCTAAGACACTTTCCTACATGAACACAATACATTATATGCAAGACATTTAATATTGATACAATATTACTTAATATACAGCCCACATACAAATGCTTTCAATTGTCCAAATGTGTTTCAGAGCTATTTTATTTTTTTAATTTTCAACTGAGGATCACAAATTGCATCGATTGTCACTATGATGCTTCAGTTTACATTTGGCTTAATCTAGAGGTTCTACATCTGTAATTACCCGATTTTTTTTCCCCTCCTGATTAGAGTCAAGTGTTCCTGGCAAGAATACCATATAGTTATTATAGTCTTACCATTTTATCACATCAGGAGGCACAAAATATCAGTTCATCCCATGTCATGTGAAGTTTGATCATTCGATTAAGGTGATGTTGACCAGGTTTCTCTTGTAAACCAATCATTTTCCTTTTGTAATAAGTAATCAGGGGGAGGATATTTTGAAATGTAAATATCCTGTATGTCAACAACATATCATCTCACTGCTCTCTGAAGGAAGCTGGTTTCTAAAGCATCTAAAATAATTTTAACAACTACTGATTATCCTGCCTGAAACAGGACAATCAATTATCCTTTCTAAATTTGTTATTTCTTTTACATTTATTAGCTTCCCTTCTCTTAAGAAGTGCTGTCCCCTCCAACCTCAAATGCCTCTCTCTCTCTCTCTCTCTCTCTCTCTCTATATATATATACACATGCACATACACACACACACATATATATATATATATATATATATATATATATATATATATATATATATTTTCTTTTTAGTTGTGGCACATAGGATCTTTTAGTTGCAGCTTGTGGGGGCTAGGTCCCTGAACAGGGATCAAACCCAGGCCCCCTGCATTGGTAGCACAGAGTCTTAGCCTCTGAACCACCAGGGAAGTCCCCAAATGCCTATATTTTAACATAAAAGATTCCTTTTTAAATTCAAAATCTTAGTATCATTTGGTTTGTTTGATACTCAGATGTCCTACATTGGGCCAGTGGGAGTCCTCTGTTCATTTTTGGATATGTTTCCATGAATCTTTGAGCACTTCCTAACTTTTTGGTACCACTAGGTGTTGTGGGCTTACCTTGTACTTTATACCTGTTCCCTCTGAAATTAGACTTCTTTTATCAAGGAATCCTATTTAGAAATCAAGATCTGGTACTAGATGTGCTCATTGCTCCTGGGGGTGTCAATCTTCTATGCCATTTCAGGGGATAAACATAAAAAGCCCCAAACCACAGGATTCTCTCTTACCTTCCCCCATTCCCTATTTCTATCTCCCTTCTTCCAGAGTGAGCACTCTGTCTCCCCATAACAACACATTTACACTATCCTAAAATATACAAACAATAGTTTTGAGATCACTATACTATAAATACTACCAACAACAAATTTCCTGAGTAAAAAATCGAGATTTCTTTGCAATTATTTTGTTCCTTAAAATAGATCTCATTTTAAGGGTGTATTGGCAGAGTACTGTATTCAAAACTTAGTTGAATTCAGTCTTTTTTTCTTCCCAATATACAGTTATATTTCTGTTCGATATATAGTTAGGCCTATTTGTTTCTATTTGTATTCAGTTTTAGAGTTCGCTTTTGTTATCCTTTTTGATTCAATTTAACTTGAATAAATATTTAAATGGTTTAAGAGTAAAATTATTCTTAAAAGGTATGGCATGCAGAATAATGTCCCCACACAAACTCCAAAGATGCATATCCTGATCCCCAGAAGGTGTGAATATGTAATGTTCCAGGGAAAAATGGGAATAAAGATAAGGAGACTATCCTGTAGGGGATCCCATGGACACAAATGTAATCACAAGGGTCTTAAATGTAGACCTACTAGGCAGAAGGGTCAGATTCAGAGAGATATTTGAAGATGCTGATGCAGAACAGGGCCATGAACCAAGGAATGCAGGTGGACTCTGAAAGCTGGCAAGGAAACAAATTAGCTCCTAGAGCTTCCAGAATAAAGGCAGCCCTGTGATACCTTAATTTTAGCCTAGTGCCCATTTTGGACTTTTGGCCTCCAGAACTGTAAAATTATAAACTTACGTTGTCTTAAGCCACTAAACTTGTGGTGATTTATTACAGCAGCAATAGGAAATAATAAACTAATAAAAAATACACACAGAGAAGTTCCACTCCCATCTGCTACCTTACCTCTTTAATAGGCTAACTATATTAAGTAGTTTCTGGTTTATCCACTTTTTTCCAAAAAAGAAACCCAAATACATATTTTTATCAGTTTTTAACTATTACATTCTTATTTCCCTTTTTTCTCATACTGAAGGTATATATTCCCTTTTGCTTGGTACTTTTATTCTTAACAGCATATCCTGGAAACCACTTCCTATCACTTCATAAAGATGGAGCCTGTGGCTTTTACAAAAGCCCTATCGCACATCCAAGCGATTCTGATTAACCCCACTAGAAATCTAGATCTGGACTTTCCACTTGGCTTCACACCAAGAAAAGGTAAACCTAACCAACTTTAAAAACTCTCTTGAATATATCTGGAACTCCTAAGTAACCATTCTAACCATATTAACTGCAGAAGCCTAGATCTAAATGGTCTGTCATGCTGCCGTTTTTTTAATCTATTTTTGTTCTTGTCTGGGCTCAGCTGAGCTAGAGAACAGCTGGTCTCCATCCCCTCCACAATAACCCTTTTTAGGTTTGATAGCTGCTACTCAGTTGTTCCTCAAGCCTTTATTTGCTTTTCCAAGTTGTTTAACTTTTTTCATAAGGTTGATCTGCCAATCTTTTAACTGGGCTGAACTCTTGCCAATATTTTTGCCTGATTTCCTAGTTTCGGAGCTCAGTTTTAATAGAGTGATTCAATTTTTTAAAATCAACATTCGGTTTACCAAAACCTATTATAATTTTATTCCAAACATTTATTAGAGATGCTACTCTAACTTTCTGAAAAAAATGATTCATCTTCATAATTATAAATAATGGTGAAAATTCCCACAGATGGATAATGTCAGTATCATTTTAAAACATGGTATGGGAATGCAAAATATAACTGTTTTTTAAAGACTGAGATTAAGATAGAGAGTGCCTAGTCACTCTCTTAGCTATCTTGTCACGGATCTTTTTTTTTTTTTTGATTGGTATGTACATAGACATGCAAAGAACACAGTGAATTTAAAAGGGCACAAAAATCCAGAAATATATTAAACTTTAAACAAATTAGAAGTTCTCTTCAGGTACAGCATTGGTGTCCACACATACTGCATTAGGCATGGTCTTCCAGAGAAACAGAACCAATAAGATGTGTGTATATATAGGAAGAGATTTATTTTAAGGAATTAGCTCACACAATTATGGAGACTTGGTGAGTCCAAAAATCTGATGCAGAGGGCCAGTAGGCTAGAGACTCAGGAAAGAGCTGTAGTTTAAGTTCAAAGGCAATCTGCTGGTAAATTCCTCCCTGGTTGGGGGAATGTCAGCCTTTTGTTCTTTTCAGGCCTTCAACTGACAGATCTGCAGTATGTGAGTGTGACTTATCCAACCTGCTTTCAAAGTCCACCCATCTAAATGTAAATCTCATCCAAAACCACTCTCGCTGAATGATGTTTGACCAAATATCTAGGCACCTTGGACCAGCCAAGTTGACACACAAAATTAACCATCATACCTACAAATATAATCACCTCTGACAAACATATTTCCTCTGTGCTTACTCAATGTCACACACAGTTTTCACTATATTTGGGGTGATGTTCCAAATGACTTACTTATACACACTGACTCATTTAATTCTCACAATAACCCTGACACAGGTACTATTATTGTCTCTACTTCATAGTTGAGGAAACTCAGGTATAACAATACATTTTTTGAGCTGAGGCTTTAAAACATGCCCTCTGGCTCTCGAATATCTATATCAGGATCATCACCATATAATTTATCATACAAATGAGACACTTCTGACAGTCAATGGGGGTACTTTTTAAATTAAGTCAGAATAATAATCTGTCCAAGACTGTCCTGGACAATTTAATCATACTACTTCTTGATATTCCTAGGTCCCACATACTTTCCTGAAACAAGTAGATTTATCAAAATGAAATGCACATTATGGGCAGAATTGTGTTCTCCCCAAATTCATATACTGAAGCCCTAACCCCTAGTACCTCAGAATGTGACTGTGTTTGGAGATAGATAGGGCCTTTAAAGAAGGGACTAAGATAAAATGAGGTCATTAGGGTAGGCCCTAACCCAATCTGGTGGTATGCTTGTAAGAAGAGGAGATTAAGGCACACAAAGAGGTAACAGGGTTGCATGTAGACAGGTGAAAGACCATGTAGGGACACAGCAAAAGGACAAGTCACTTGCACGCCAATGAGAGCGGCCTTGGAGGAAACCAAGCTCACCAACACAGTGATCTTGGACTTCTAGGCTCCAGAACTGTGAGAAAATTTGTTGTTTAAGCCATGCAGTCTGTAGTATTTTGTTATGGCAGCCCTAGTAAACCACTACAGACATAAATAAAAAGGAACACTGTGCTGGAAACCAGTTCCTGAGATGTCCCAATATTCACACAAAATAAGGGAACAAAGGAAGAGGATGAGGAAAAAAAAAGGAAAAAAATCTGTTATTAAAGAGCAAGAGAGAAAGAGAGATGCTTACACATGTATGAAATACAATTCTTTTCAATAGCTTAAATACTTTGACCAACCAACCTAATATTTTATTGGGACTCAACGCTCCCCTCTCTTTGCTCGCTTGTGTCCCCTGTGTAGATGTGTCTCCTCCAATGGATTCACAGTATTTTTAGGCTTGAGGAATTCACTTTTACAGTAAATTTTAAAACACAACACCAAAAACACATTAAACATTATAAACCCTTAGCAGGTCATTGTACTTTTAGTATCTACTGAATGAGAAAATAGGTCCATTTACATGTATTAATGAGCCTCTTACAATAACTCTTTTGCCCAAAGATGGGGAATCAAGGATCTAGAATATTTGTCACCAAATTATTTTGATTGTGTACCCCACTAGCAAAAATACTTGAGAATTCACCTTTGTATTTATATATTTAAAATTGTATATATAAATATAAAATTATAATATATAATTATATAAAAGTATATTAAAATTATATATACATATGTATTAACACTCTCTAAAAAACCAAATGTTAGTAAAGCTCAAATTCTTATTTTTCAGATCCAAAGTTCTAACTATTTATTTATTTTGCATCCAAGGGATCACTATAAACACCCCTATATATTCCTGCTCCCTCTTTAGAAATCCCTTCTCTGGCAAACACCAAAATTACTGTCTGGAAAATGATCAGTGCTATCAGTCAACTGGTTTGTTTTGTCCACATGATGCCAAGGAACCACATGGACTAAATTTACAGTGAACTACCTGTCTTTGATTGAATTGGCTCTACTAAGAAGTTATTTTGGCATCTGGCAGACACAGCCTTCATGGGCCCAGCCTTTGCTTCAGGTGCCAGGGGCACAGGTGAGTGTTAGTCTGGTTCCCTCCACCCATTTCCACAGGGCTACAGTCTACAGAACACTCTTCTTATTGTTGGCTTCAGGGCACCCTCTGTTGAAGGAAGAGCTGGCAAGGACAGTCTGTGAGTACTGTGGTAAAATAATAAAAATAAAACCAGTTACTTTGTACTGGTCATTGCTGAGCAAGGACAAACATAAGCACATGAGTCTAGAGACAGGACAGAGGGGAAAACACAGAAAAGAAGTTAAGGAAGAAAGAAGATGACTGTTAATGGCAGCAAACTCCTTTTTAAGAAGCTGTTCAGAACTAGAGCCAGGGTCAGAAGAGGACCAATATGAGAAATCAGATGAAGCATAAAACTTCCAAGTTTATGTGATTAAAATGTTTTCTGAAAAGGACAATCTTTTATCCAAGATTAGGAATTACTTTTCAGCAACAAATATTTGTTGAATGAGTGAATGTTCATTAAGGAGGAAAGCTAAAATCTGGAAATGCTATATTTTCTGATCTGGGCATCAAGGAAATTCCCTAACTTATCTTAAGAGAAACATCCATAGTTTGCTGGAAAACAATATTAAGTGACATAAGAACTTTACAAATGATGTGCCACCGTGGATTGACCACAAACTAGTGCTACCAAAAAACTGTGATACAGTTCTTTGGTCCAGTCTCAAAAGAATTTTTTAAAGTTACAGTGTGGAATTTAAAACATATACATGAAATACATAGATTTAAAATTTTTATATTTACTGCCTCTTAAGAATTTTTAAATATGTTACACAGGCAAAGACAATTGGTTTGGATTGCCTCTGGTGACCACCATTTACCTCCAAAACCAATGAACAATATGAGGGAGGAGAGAAATGTATGACTGGTCCTCAGTCTCCTGGGATGAGTACCATTGGTTTTTGAGTAACAGACCAAAATCCTGGCTACTTGTCCTCTTCCACACATTAAACTTTTCCTGAATACAACATCCACATCAGTCTGCTCACAGCGGCAGCCAGGGAACACTGCTCCCTGCTGTATTGACAAATTCTTTCTGGACTGGAGTACCACAAAAGAGGATGTTGTCTTGATAACTACTGATAAGACCAGAGATGGGAGTGGTACCTGGAGAGCAGGACACTGGAGAGAAACATGGGACTTCACTCAGGGCCCGTGCTTTGGTACTGTGCATTCAATATGATGTTGCAAGTGGAGAGTGCAGGGCAGGATCTGTGCACTGGTGATCAATCCCGAGGGAGGAGAGCACTGTACACCAGTTACGAATCCCGTGGAGGAACTCCAACTAAATGGAGGACAGCACAGATCATCACAATGCCAGCCACAAGGAACAGACGTCTAACATCTCACCCGCTGCATCTGGGTGTCAGTCCCCAAGGAAGACACAACGCCATCAAGCACTGGACGGAACAGTGCATCGCTCTCACAGAGAAGAGACAGAGCAACACTGGCTTCCACTGTGGGTGTTGCTGGTACCCTGCTCCACAGAGAAGGACGTCCTGATAGTGCAGAGATTTGCCTTCCTGGCCCTGCCTCTGTGGTCACCATTTTCTGGGAATGTCAGTGTTACACAACAACAACACTCAAGGCAGTTACTTAAAAACAACCTAAAAGACTAAGAGAGAGGTTGAGGAGAACAAAATAATTCCTTTATCAGAGAGCATAAAAGTGAGCTCTCTTGAAAATATGAACAAAAGCAGATGTGTGGTCTAAGTGAATCAAAAAGAATTAATTAGAAATAAAGACAGGCATAAACATACCATGTGGAAAAATAAGCAACGGCACTGTTTTAAAATATTATGAAAAGGATATTCTTTATAAGTCTGAAGGATAGCAATGATAGCACCTGCTTTATTTTTACACATGGGTTAACATATACAAATTTGAGGCTTTCATTAACATTGTTTGATACAGTAGACAAGGGTCAGAAAGAGGATAGTAGTGGCCTGTCAACCAGCACACATTCCCAAGATGCTTATCTACACAGTGTTGAGCAGATAAACATAGTCCTCTAAACAAAAAAACATGTAGGGAGACTGCTTGCAGTCTAAGCAAGCACTGACTGGCATCTACTCAAACACAAACTAGTAATGGCAAAGCTTTGGTTGTAGAGGTGAATGAGAGGCATTGCTAAAGAATTATGCAGAAGACAAACAAGGAAAGTATCAACACTCCTAAGACCTAAGCTGGTGAGCAAAAGAATATATAGGAATAAAGGAGGGGAGAGGAAAGCTCTAGAAAAATGGAGAAATAAGTTAGAACAGAGGGGAAGCAGCAGCAGGTAAGGTAAAAGGCACAGAGGCAGTGGTGGCACGTTGAGAAAGCTTTATTTGTGGGGAATGGACCACTTCCACTGCCCCCCTTCCACAGCGACCCTAGTAGCAGCACCAGTTATGAGAACACGTCACCACCCAGAAAATCCCAGCGCTGTTCTCTTTCTCCTCCGTGAAGTGACAAGAGTAAGAGTCCTTGTACCTGGGAATATTTCCCTTGGATGAGAACGCTTTCCTTCCTAAAGATGTATAATACAGGTTCACAATACCTTATCTACAATTCCAAAATCCAAAGAGCTCCAAAAGTTCAATTGTTTTGTAACTCTCTGGTAGCAAAACCAGACATGACCTAAACTGTTAGAAAATCATACCCTTTATTTTTCCCCTGCAGTGTGCCTATTCATAATTTTTGCTGAAGTATTAATGTGCTTGATTATAGAAGTGGCCCCAGACGCTGCTGGGAGCGTTATGTTACACGGTATAGATATTGTTTAGATGCTGTGTATAGACACTGATACCACCTTTCCAACATCCAAACAGTCTGATTTCTGAAACACATTTGCCCTCCAAGTTTTAGATATAGTATTACTATCTTTAAATATCTGCAAAGATGAATATTTACCAAAGAAGATAAATGTAACCAGAGTTTTGGGCTCAGTCCTAGGTGGGATGGGACCCCATCTAGGATCTCACCAACTGTCAGGAAAGACAGATGTTTAAACACAGCATCAAAATACAATCCAATACGACAGATATATAAAGGAGCCAAGTGCCCTGGGAGCAGAGACTGCGGTCAGGCCTTGGGAAGGTTCCACTGAGCTGATGCATCTAAGCTGGCTCCCAGGAATGATGGAGACTTCCCTCTCCTGAGGGTAGACCTTTACCCAATGACATCCCCTGCCAGATTTCTGGCTAGAACATTCTCCTAATCCTCCTTGCCCCCCACTGAGTTGCAAAATTGAGACAATGTGATAGGTTGATACAACCCAGTACTTTGCCATCGAAAAGGAAAGCCATATGCTTTACAAAAGATTCAAAATGAGATTCTCTCTTCTAAAGACCTCATTCTAGGACAAGTGTTTTCCTTCATTATCAACAATTTTAACTTTAATCATTTCAAAGCAATTTTCCTGTTCAAGACTGAGCTTTAATCAGAATGCATCTTCAGGTCACTTCATGGCCTCTTCAGGATTCTCTCTAGATAACTACAGAATCATGCATAATCATTCCCATCCCCCCCAACCCCAGCACCTTCAGTAAGTAGTTAGTTCAACGTGTTATGCAGAAATAGATACAAAACAGGCCTCTAGGGGTATCTCCAGCTAATTTTCATGAATTAATTTCTCAGGATTAATGTTTATGCACCAGTCTCTTCACCACATAATCAAATCACTGGAGTTGAAGAGGTCTAACTCCTTATTTTGCAGCTTGATTAAGCAGGTGATGAAATACTTGAATATAATTTGGATAGTTAGAAACTCACAGTATCAACAATTAACCACAGTAGAGGATGACATTACTGATGATGTCTCATTGCTTACTTGTGTTCTCTCTAGTAGCTCGTGTCCCACAAGCTATTTTTATGTAGGAGATAAAACAGTTCATATAAATACATGAGGGGAGAGGCGTAAAAGTCTTTATTGTTGTTGACATTGTTTTAAACCATATTTAGGCCACTGGGCAGACAGCTGCTGAGACAAACCAGACTGCCATTGGTAGGAGAGGATTTGGGACAAGGTATCCAGTAGCCGTTGCCAGACCTGCTGCTATGGTGGATGCAGCCACATCCCTACCATGGTTACCTCTGTTCATTTGGGTGGTTATCTGGCATCCAGTCTCTATCTTACCATCTCTCCCTACTTCCCATCCCTCTTTTATTCTTTTTTCAAAAAAAAAAAGAAATCGAGGAGGCTTACAATACAACCAACCAGGAACAAAAGAAGATAAATAAAAGTGACAACTACAAGAGCCAAGATAATTGCTGTGGAGAGCACACTTGGTACGTAGCATGTTTTCTTCTTCATGGTGGCTCTCAGCTAGCTTACACAGCTTGCATAGGAGAGGGGGAAGTGTCCCAATTTTTAAGGGAAGCTAAGTTTTTAATCTGTTTAAATTTCTGCAAGCTATTTCTCACATGGGCTCTGTCACAGGATACTCGAAGCATCAAAATGGACAATGTCCATGGAAGTAGGTTCCCCCTAAAAGACAGTAGGACAGTTCAGCTTACTGGCAATTAGCTGTTCTGCCAAATGATTAAGGCGATGTCGTCTTGTATGGGATCTAGAGACCTAACTTATTCCAATGATAAGTACTTAGATTACCTGGCAGCACAGATAGATAGAATGCCCTTTAAATGATCTTTTCTAAATATTTCTTTCACCTGTGTTTTTGATATACAAGATCTGGTCTGTGTTGTTTGTGGCTGGAGATAATTCCTGATCCAAAAATCTGGCTGTGTATCTACAAATGAAGGATGAGTTGGAATTGATGATCTACTGCACTCAGCCCTTCTCCTCATCCCAGAACAATATCTTAGTGGTCAGAGCTATAACTACTGTTCTTAAACTTAAGCTTACCAAAATCCAAAGAATTGTGTTGATAAGGAAAAAAGAAATTATGCAGTATAATAAAAGGTATTTGAAAGAATGGTCTAAACCCTAGCAAAACTGGCTTCTCTAGAAGAAATATCCACCAGGTATTTGAAGTGATAAAGGTACACATGGTGAAGCAGGATCTTAAGGATTACTGAGATCATTAGAGGTATGGGTGTGGCGTGCGTGGGTACCGCCCATCTCAACCACCTTTTTGTGTCTGTACAAGTCTTGGTGAGAAGAAATGCCTTCATCCACTGCCTACACCCCAAGCTGGATGATCCAGATATTCCTTCTCTCCACTGCCAATAGCTGAGGGTAGGCACATGACCAGGGCTCAACCAATTAGATACTCACATCCAGGGCTATGAATGTAGAGGGAGCAATGCAAAGACACAGGAATAGTCAGAGATTACTGGCAGAGATGAGAGTGCCAGGAAGTGTGCAGTGACACCAATTGCCAAACCCGTCATCCTGCTCCTATGTGTGACATAAGGGTGTCCTATGTTGCTAACTGTCTAATTCCCAAGCCTTGTTTTCACCCCATCCATTCAGTGATATCCAATATCGATATCCTTCCAATGACATCTTTTCTACTTAAATTAGGATGAGTTCGTGTTATTTGCAACCAAGATACCTGATGAATACACTGCCATGGAAATCCTTACACATGAATAATGTTTATAAGGATATTTAGAAATTAGGTCTAATCCCCAGTCCCACAGGCGAGGAAATCGAGGCTCAGAAACGCTGCCCAGTCAGTTAGGGCTGGGACTCAGCACTGGCTCCTAGTTCAAAGTCGTTTTCACCATACCTGTTAGCGATACAAAGTGTAGAGCCCTGGAAATTGTAATGTTTGGCATGGGGCCCTGCATTGATGCTTTCTAAACCTGCTTTCTCCCCAGGGGAAAGTGAGGCCTTTCATTCTCTGCAGGAAAAAAACCAAACATTGCACATGAAGGTTTGTACACATCCATGCCACTTTGGGAACTGTTGCTGATTTGTAGCAGCAGAACACGTTACAAGTCACTGGGCTTTAAGGAATGCTTGCTGGCGGTGACAAGAAAGGCAGTGCTTACTACAGCAATGCGGTTATGTGCATGTGCATAAAAGAGCCTGGAAAACGAAGTGGGGAAAGACTCTAAAAGACACTCCCTTTACTCAACACCATAGATACATAAAAGCCTACAAAAAAAAAGAAAACTTAATCATAACTATTATTCTTAATATATTTACTCTTCAAATTAATAAAGGACTTAAATATTTTTTTAAAAGCCTACTATGCGCAGGGCATGATGTTCTAAATGTACCAAGATGTATGAGCCATAGACTCTGGCCTTGAGGAGCTTACAACTCAGATGGGAAGATGGTTGTCACAAGCTTGATCCATAGGATGTGTCTGGAAGAAGGAGATGAGAGTGATCTGATGAGCAACACAGGCCACTGAAGGATTAGGAGGAGATATATGTCCAACCCTGTAACAGGGGACACCACCTCTGCCCACAGTCGAAGGAAAGAAAAGGCAAGGCAAGACAGTGGAGAGCAAGAGAACAGTCAGGAGATTTTTTGCAATGGTGCTGCCAAGAGATATGATTGTGTATAAGAGAAAAGAAAAGAAAAGGAGCCTTCGGGAATGGAATCCACATTTCCTAGCACGGTATGTCTGGTCCTTCATTAATGGACCTCCGCTTTATGTCTCAGCGCTCCTCAACTTGTACCAGAATCACTCTCACACCTCTGCCCATTTGCACATATTGCTTTCTCTGCCTCCCGAAAGGCTTTCTTTCACTGTTTACCTGGATAACTCCCCTTCATCCTTCCAGACATAGCTTACATGGTACTTCCTCCTGGAAGCCCTCCAAGCCCTCTTGCCATTCTCTGCAGTCTGGGCTTACTTACAATAACTAGTAATGACCACCCTGTACAGTGAGGGTCTATTTAGTTCTTTGTATCTTACTAAGTATGAGCTTCTTGAAGCAGGCACTGTCATATTCTAAATCAAGGGAATGAAAGTAGAAAGAAGCTGAAAAAATGTTGACTGATTATATTAATGAAACAGGAGATGATGTGGATTTAGACTAGATACAATTTAGCAACTGATTGGACCTGGGAGCTGAGAAAAGAACAAGGTGTAGAGATGGCTCATTTCTCACCAGCCTGGGAAGATGGTAATGCTATTAATAATAGAGGGATCACAGTAGAAGGAGCAGATGTGGGAAATGATGAGTTCAGTTTTGGATTATCAATCTGAGGATCCTGTTGAATGTCACAGGAAGACATCCCGAATGCAACTGAGAATTCTGTGCAAGAGTCCAGGCAATGGTGGCAAGTAGAACTTAGACATTCAGGAATCACCCAATTGTACCCATGGGAATTAATGTGCTCACCTAGAGAAGAAGAAAGTAAGAGTGCTAAGGACACAGACCTGGGGGGACATTGCAGTTCAAAGGTAATGCTAGGAAGCTGTCAGCTACATACAAGAATCAATACATTTTGCTGAGCAGTAACACACCCACCTCCAAGGCTTGTGAGACTTTTGCACAAGTAGAGACATACTGCTCTCAGCTTGTAAAAAGGTGAGCATTGACAATAGAGCAGAGATTAGGGGAGGAAATAGTTGTAAGTCACCTTTAAAACTGTAGTTGCTTTTGACTGTGCTTAGAGAACATGTAAAGATCCAGAAAAAACCTATTAAAATTCTGAAAATGATGTTCACCTAGTGTGGTTATACATTTGTATATATGTATGTAACTCATGGACTAAATATATAATATAAAAACAAATCAGCAGATTGATCAACATATCTCCTCTAATGGAAATAAATGTTTTGTTACTTTTAAACATTTTTTCTTTCAGAAGGGTAAGTAAAATGCTTTCTAAGATTTTGAGCTGAGTTTTAAATTAATTTCACACTCTTAATACCACTTTGGTCAGAAATAAATTGTGTGACCCAAAAATGCTACTTAAATGGCTGTATTATTTATGAGGAATAATACTATTTATGGAGGGTAATTATAAATCTTTTAAATATTATGATCTATTTATTTTTAATCAGGTTCACTACTAAGTAAATAAAAACAAAAGAAATGTAAACTATTGAATAGATTTTTGCTACTTTTATTAGTTGTAAAGGATCTTGTTGCCTTCTTGAGAAGTCATCTTGTTAGTATAGTTTGAAGCAACAAAGAAATAATGATACTGTGATCGTGTTAAAAGCACACACACAAAGAAAAAGTTAACTATGTGAGGTGATGGGTGTGTTAATTATCTGGATCTTGGTAATCATCCCACAGTGTACATGCGTATCAAACCATCCCTTTCTACATTTTAAACATATACAATTATATCTGTCAGTTATCCCTCAATAAAGTTGGGAGGGGGAAGCATATTGCCCAATGTCAATTCTAATATTGATATTAAGTTCCTGAATTGCCTCTATGGTTTTTTTGGTTAGATTTTGAGCTCCTGCAAATAATAGTTGTCTTGCTTTTGTACTTTGATTACAGTAGATAATTCAGAGAAATCTCTCGAGGGTTATTTGACATTCAATCAATAAACATGCTAGCACAATGCCAGGAGCTGGGATGCTCTGTATGAGATAGCAATTGCAGTATATTGAAATTAGGGTAAATTTAGTCTTTTGACTTTGAATATGCAGTTATTGTCTGAAAGTTAATTATAGATGATGTTTAAAGTTCAAGTTTATGTAATGATAGATGATCCATGTCAAAGATGACATAGCAACAATAAGAAAAATACTGTTCGGATTACTAAGAAACAAAAAGAATTCCTGAGAGCTAACTATGGACAGTGTGTGGCTTATTTACAGAAAATTTCTATATTCCAAACTATCTGCTCAATTAGATTGAATGATTTGAAGTCGTATCTCTTCTCTCTCTATTGGCCGTATACACACACACACGCACACACCTTGGAAAAGGTTGATAAGTTCAGTAGTAGCCTAAGGAAAATATAACAAGGGCAAATTTATTTTTCCAGCGCAAAGTTACAAATTATCTTTGATCTGACACTATGGATTATACATGACTTTACTCCACTGACTCAGGTAACTGAATGCTGGCTCTAATTTATAAATTCTAAGTGTTGTACCAAACAATTAGGTTGTTTTACATATAGGTTAATGTTGAGAGTACAATAGGCTGATACGAACTGTTAAAACTCTTGGTGCTTTATAAATTCAGAGATAATGTTAAATTGTCAGGACTTCAGCCCAAAGAGAGACTGGGCTTAGCCTTGTGGCCCCACTGCTGGAGATACTCACTGCCCTGGGGAGAGGAACAGAGACTTGGCTGATGATGAAGGTTTCCACATATCTGGTGCTCTGTCTTCATCTCTGTGCCAGCTTCCCAGTATTAAGAAAGTGTCATCAATCATTTTCCTTACCAGAGTGGGCGTGGAGTGCACAAAGCACCAGGAGTAGAACCTGCCCTGCCTTTGGATGAAGCCTTTTCATGAGGATTCCTGGCCATATTTAGCCCACTGTAGCCAGTACTAACAGCATTTGAAGCAACAGTTCCAATTAGCTTTCCCTTTCCTTTTAGCACTTCCCCCCCACCCCGCCTCGGCTGGCTTTTCCATGAAAAGACAACTGCTTCATTACTTAAAAAAAATTTTTTTAACACAAGAAGTTGGAGGGGATATCTCAATGCAAACAAATTTGTTAAAGACAGACTCCAAAGAGATCCTCTCTAATCATCAAAAATCCTGATGATTCAGTATCAGTAGCACACTGTCCCTGTTCCTGAAATAACATGATACACAGATGGTCCAAGGGAGAGGTGTAGAGTAAGTAAGCATCAGTAGCAGAGTGCCAAGAGAGCATAAGCTTTGGAGTCAAGAAATCACAGTGGGATCCAGACTGGAAAAATGAAGAGCTGCGCCACCTTTGGTTAAGTTACTCCACTTCTTTCAGCCTTACTTTTCTCAGTGTCGAAATGGGAACAAAAATATCAACTTTGCAAGGTTGCCATAAGAATGAAAGGGTGCAAAGTGCACAGCTCTAGGGCAGAGCCTCGATACATACTAATTACTATGCTACCCCACAGTAAATCAGGTGCAGAGGAAGCCTGAAGTATAATAAAATAACACCAAAAGAGAAGAAAATGAGGTGTTGAAAATAGCTACATTATATTGTATCCCATTGTTAACCGTGAATAGTGTCCAATTAGGGGTTATGCCTTTGAGAAAAAATGTTTTTGGTTAGCTTATGATGTCAGTTTATAAGTACAAAAATGATTGCAAGAATTCTTGTTCCAATAAAGTTCCTTCTTAGGAGCTCTATCAACAATAGCAATAAAACATGGGTGCTGTTATGTTTCATTTTTTGATACAAGGCTAAACTTTGAAGGAGCTTTTCTATATACTGAGATGAGCTCAATAAAAACAAAATCCTCTGGATTAAGGTAACATCCCTAAGAAGCATCTAGCTCTGGTAAAGGCATTTGCAGTAATGAAAAACAGAGAACCAGAGGACTCCATTGTTGCTTTAAATTACATGTGTGACAGATCACAAAGAATTGCTTTTAGGTAAATGAGCAATATTTTCTTGATTTTCTCCCACTCTTTAACAGCAGTTAAAAGGTCCCCAAGAAGTATGAATTTTCTTAACAAAATAACACTGCACTATAAATGGTGCCAGTTCCTGACCACTGACTCATTCCTTAACGTTTCCTGACTTCTGTTTACACGATTCTGTTAAATAGTGACCTTAAACATCAGTGGCCTGCCTTCAGTCTCCATCTTCCTCTGTAATTTTCAACTCTGCTGATCATTCCCTGCTAGAAAGTCACCCCTGGTGATTACTCTACTTCTCTTCCTAGTGCTCTAAAGGTACTCCAGTTTTGCTGGCTTATCATCATCCCATTTCCTGAATCTAGGTATTCCCTGTGGTTATATTTTTTCTCTTTATATGCACTCCCTTGGTAAGCTCATCCACTGCCGTATCTTGAACTCCCACCACTTTACCAATAACCCTCAAATCCCTATTTCCAGCCTTACCCTTTTTCCTGACATCCACACTTCATTCTCAGTGGCCTCTTGGACACTCCCAACAGGGAGTCCTCCTCATTATGCAAATATGATGTACACGACACACCAGCTCATCAGCACTTCCCCACCAGTGAGCGTCTTACCCTGGTTTTGTGATTTGGGGGGCTCCTTGTTGCCCAGTCTTAACTGCAGTCTTAGAGCCATAATTAGACTTCTGGCTTTGCTTCACCACCATCTTATTAAAATTAGTTGCCAGATTCTTCCTTGCTTGAATCCGTCTGCTCCTTCCCATTCTCACTGCCATCATCCAGGGACAGGTTCTGATTTCCTCTTCCCTGAATGAACACAGTAACCTCTATTCCAAACTCCCCAGTTCCAACCTTGTTTTGCCCCAGCTGCTATACATACTGGTACCAGATTAATTTTCTAAAGCTTGGCTTCAATCAGATAATTCCCAGGATTATCACACTTCAGTGGTTCTTCACTGCCTACTCGTGTAAGTAAAAGAGGAACGGCCTAGCATGCAAGACAGTAAGAGGCCCACTTACCTACCTTTCCGTTCTTTTCTCTCACTGTTCCCTTATCATGTACCCTACACAAGCTCCGTACAGGTTCTCCAGGGTGACTTCAGTGTCCATCAAAGCTGGAGAACTAATGCCCTAAACTACCTAAACCACCAAAGTGAAATGGTCACAACGATTTCCTGGCTCCTCTGCACCTACGGCTTTACTCTTGCCACTCCTCTAAGCATCCTTCATCACCACCTCCACATCCTCATTCTACCCCTCCCTTGACTTCCAGCAACATTTTCTTTCTTTTTTTAAAAAATTTAATTTAATTTATTTATCTATCTTTGGCAGCGTTGGGCCTTCATTGCTGCGCAAGCGCTTTTCTCTAGTTGCGGCAAGCGGGGGCTACTCTTCGTTGCAGTGCAAGGGCTTCTCATTGCGGTGGCTTCTCTTGGTGCAGAGCACAGGCCCTAAGCGCATGGGCTTCAGTAGTTGTGGCTCACGGGCTCTAGAGCACAGGCTCAGTAGTTGTGGTGCACGGGCTTAGTTGCTCCGTGGCATGTGGGATCTTCCCGGACCAGGGCTCGAACCCGTGTCCCCTGCATTGGCAGGCGGATTCTTAACCACTGCTCCACCAGGGAAGCCCTCCAGCAACATTTTCCATACAGCTTTTTAAAAACGACTCTCTTCCATCCTCAATGCTATAGATTTCTCTCTTGTTACCTTATTTATCATTACATATTATGCCCTATCTTCCCTAGCTGACTATACGATCCTCTAAGGCAGACCCCTGTCTAATATGTCTTTTTATTCCTTACTCAGTGTAGCATTTTATCCATGATGGGCACTCAACAAATACCTTCTTCATAAACAAATAATACAATGTCAAAAATAACCACATTCCCTTAGACAAGACCAGTTTAGGAAAGAACCATTAACTGTGTGGCTGACAACATGGACCTGTTTATTAATTGTAGCATGAAGTACATTTCACAACATTGATTACTTCAAAATATAGATCTTTTATTGAGCAAAGAACTATATCTTTAGAAATAAGATTTTAAGATTTTATACTTCTTGGCAAAATAGTCAAAGCTTGTATACGTAAATGAGTCTAATTATTTCTTTATGTAAACAAACTACCTATGGCACATTGTATTTTTCAAAGATGACCACAAAAGTACCTCACAACTCAAATGCTCTTCTGCAATGTAATCTTTCCACCCCACTCTCCCTTTAAAAGGTAAAGTCTATTTCTTCATCTGGTTGGGAGTGGGTACCTGTGACTGCTTTGATCAATTCTGGGCATAGCACTTAAGTGATCTGGCAGCTTGTGCTTCCTAGAAACTATCCATCATATGAGAATTGTGACTCTGTGAGATCACCAAGCTGTGAGAAGCCCAAACCACACTGAGAAGCCTCGGAGAATGAAATGTCACATGGAGAGAGAGTGAGAGAAAGAACAAAGAACACGGAGGCACCAAATATCTCAGTGAAGATGTTGAAAGTGGGTCCTCCAGCCCTTCCCACTACAGTTGATGCCACGTGAGTCAAACACACACCACCTAGCTGAGTCCTTCCCAAATTCCTGATGCATAAAATTGTGGGTAAAATAAAATGGTTGTTTTATACCAGTAATTTTGGTGCAGTTCGTTACACAGCAATATATAAACACTACTATCACCACTTTGGATATGTAGAACTGTGTCCATGCAAATACAAAATTAAAATGGTATGCTGACAAAGCAGACAGCTAATCTTACAAATAGTAAACTTATATGTTATACAACCTAAATGCTGAAGAAAACCTAATACTGATCAATTTATGAATTCCCTTTTAATTATGTCCTTAGCAAAAAATTAATATGAAAAATGGATTACATATCTCTAATATTTTCCAAATCAAGCCTCCATTATGGAAGGTATACTAAAGAGTACATTAAAAAATAAGCTGAAGACTATAAAAGAAACATAGGATATAAGTAAATAATTGGAAAAGTTTGCAAACATGTATTCTGGTAAGTACATTGTTAGTTTATATGAATTATGATGTATCCCAACACTAAAATTCTACATAGCCATTTAAAATGATGATATAGCTATACTGACAGTAAAAATGTTCATAATATGTTAAATGGAAAAAGCCAAAAAGTACAAAACTGTGAATAACACAATCTCATTTTGGGTTATTTAAAAAGAAAGTTATGTATTTGTCCCCTCTTCCCTCTTCCCTCAACCCCCAACACACATACACATATTTTTTCCTGCGGGGAAAAGAAGACTAAAAAGGATACATATTGGGCTCCCCTGGTGGCACAGTGGTTAAGAATCTGCCTGCCAATGCAGGGGACACGGGTTTGAGCCCTGGTCCAGGAAGATCCCACATGCCACAGAGCAACTAAGCCTGTGCGCCACAACTACTGAGCCTGTGCTCTAGAGCCCATGAGCCACAACTACTGAGCCCACGTGCCACAACTACTGAAGCCTGCATGCCTAGAGCCCGTGCTCCACAACAAGAGAAGCCACTGCAACAAGAAGCCCACACACCACAACGAAGAGAGTAGTCCCCGCTCGCTGCAACTAGAGAAAGCCCGCATGCAGCAATGAAGACCCAACGCAGCCAAAAATAAATAAATAAAATAAATTAAAAATTAAAAAAAGAAAGATGCATCTCAATGTCATTATCCTTAGGGAGTTATATTACAGTTCATCCCTATTTTCTTCTCTTATTTTAAGGCAGTAATTCTTAAACTATGCTCCCCAACCACAGAATCAGTATCACTTGCGAACTTGTCAGAAATGCATATTTGTAGCCCCTACCTTGGTCCTACCAATCAGAAAGTCTAGTGTGGGGTTCAGCATTCTGTGTTTCTATACCCCTACTGGTAATTCTGATGTATGTGAAAGCATGGGATCTACAGCTTTACTTCTATTTTCTAATTTTTAAAAAGTGAATGTGTTTCCTTTATAAAAAATTTAAAAGGCCATTTAAAAAAAAAACTTAGGTTCCATTTGTTTATTTTTGTTTTTATTCTCATTATTCTAGGACGTGGGTCAAAAAAGATCTTGCTGAGATTTAAGTCAAAGAGTGTTCTAAGTTTTCCTCTAAGAGTTTTATAGTGTCTGACCTTACATTTAGGTCTTTAATCCATTTTGAATTTATTTTTGTGTATGGTGTTAGGGAGTGTTCTAATTTCATTCTTTTACATGTAGCTGTCCAGTTTTCCCAGCAACACTTATTGAAAAGGCTGTCTTTACTCCATTGTATATGCTGGCTTCCTCTGTCATAGATTAGGTGACCACAGGTGCATGGGTTTATCTCTGGGATTTCTATCCTGTTCCATTGATCTAAATTTCTGCCAGTGCCATATTGTCTTGATTATTGTAGCCCTGTAGTATAGTCTGAAGTCAGGGAGCCTGAACCCTCAAGCTCTGTTTTCTTTTTCCTCAAGATTGCTTTTGCTATTCAAGGTCTTTTGTGTTTCCATACAACTTGTAAAAGTTTTTTGTTCCAGTTCTGTGAAAAATGCCATTGGTAATTTGATAGGGATTGCACTGAATCTATAGATTGCTTTGGGTAGTATTGTCATTTTCACAATATTGATTCTTCCAATCCAAGAACATGGTATATCTCTCCATCTGTTTGTGTCTTCTTTGATTTCTTTCACCAACATCTTACAGTTTTCTGCATATGGGTCTTTTGCCTCCTTAGGTAGGATAGACATTTCTCCAAAGAAGACATATAGATGGCCAACAAACACATGAAAAACTGCTCAACATCACTAATTATCAGAGAAATGCAAATCAAAACTACAATGAGATATCACCTCACACCAGTCAGAATGGTCATCATAACAAAATCTACAAACAATAAATGCTGGAGAGGGTGCGGAGAAAAGGGAGCCCTCTTGCATTGTTGGTGGGAATGTAAATTGATACAGCCACTATGGAGAACAGTATGGAGGTTCCTTAAAAAACTAAAAATAGAACTACCATATGACCCAGCAATCCCACTACTGGGCATATACCCAGAGACAACCATAATTCAAAAAGACACATGCACCCCAATGTTCATTGAAGCCCTATTTACAATAGCCAGGTCATGGAAGCAACCTAAATGCCCATCCACAGACGAATGGATAAAGATGTGGTACATGTATACAATGGAATATTACTCAGCCATAAAAAGGAACGAAATTTGTAGAGATGTGGATGGATCTAGAGACTATCATACAGAGTGAAGTAAGTCAGAAAGAGAAAAATATCATATATTAACGTATATATGTGGAATCTGAAACAGTTGGTATAGATGATTTACAAAGCAGAAATAGAGACAAAGACATAAAGAACAGATGTATGGATACCAAGGGGGAAGGGGGGGGCGATGAATTGGAAGATTGGGATTGACATATATACACTATTTTTCTTTTGAATTTTATTTTTTTATACAGCAGGTTCTTATTAGTTATCCATTTTATACATATTAGTGTTAACACATATACACTGTTGATACTATGTATAAAATAGATAACTAATGAGAATGTACTATATAGCACAGAGTGCTCTGTGGTGACCTAAATGAGAAGAAAATCCAGAAAAGAGGGGATATATGTATACATAGAGCTGATTCACTTTGCTGTACAGTATAAACTAACACAACATTGTAAAGCAACTATACTCCAATAAAAATTTTTTTAAAAACTTAGTAAAAGAAGGTTAAAGATGGTATGTACATTAAGTTTTTCTCTCCTTTATATTCTATTTATTTCTTTTATTCTACTTTTCACAAATTTTAGCTTTTCTTATTTATTTTTAACTCACCTCCCTGTACTTAGTTCCCAGTTCATTGATTTTTGTGTGTGTGTGTGTGTGGTACACGGGCCTCTCACTGTTGTGGCCTCTCCCGTTGTGGAGCACAGGCTCCGGATGCGCAGGCTCAGCAGCCATGGCTCACGGGCCCAGCCACTCCATGGCATGTGGGATCTTCCCGGACTGGGGCACGAACCCGTGTCCCCTGCATCAGCAGGCAGATTCTCAACTACTGCGCCACCAGGGAAGCCTGATTTTCTTTTTAGCTTTGTCAAATCAGCCTATTTAACCTGTCCATTAAGTTTTAATTTCAAACTGCTGTATTTTTCATTTCTAAAGGTTCTATTTTGTTCTCTTTCAAATCTATCTACTTTCTCTCATAGTGACCTCATTTTCCTTTCAGGGTGTATCCCTTCTTTTATGTCTTTAATTCTTATAAGCATACATTTTTATTAGTCTCTTTGAGATCATTCATGTGGTTTATAACTTTTGATTTTGACTTGATCTTTAGAGAATTGTTTCATCTGTACATGTCTCAAGAGATAGGTTGTACAAGTGTTTCAACATGGATTTGCATATATTTTTGCCAGGTACCTGAGGAGTTTCTCTTGTCTAAACCACTTTGTTCCCTAATTTCTAAGTATAGAATCTCATGCACCATGCATGCAGTGTAAATTTAGACTATACTCTCTCCACAGTGAGAACCTACGCCTTCTTTTCTTTTCTTTTTTTTTTTTGTTGTTGTTTTTTGTTTAATTGTCATTCAGAGTCCTGAGACAAAACAAACTACCCGAAGTATAAGGAAACAACTAACTAAAGTTTGCTTGTTAGACTTTCCCTGAAGGGGTCAGGCCTTTAAAGCCCAGGCCTTCTGCAGAGGTTTCTGTCTCAACTCTCATGCACACCTCAGCTCACACAAAGCCACATCTCCTGTCATAGGATGCTAGGACCTGTGTCTAGTTTGGTAACTGCCCAAACTGCAACAGCTTCACATCCTGAGTTCACTTCTCTTTGTTTTCTCTACAATTTTTTTTCTCAAGGTCAACTTTGTATTATATTCGGCGTTTTTAAGTGTTTATAGGAGGGAATTTAACATTCAGTCTGACATATTGATGGAACCTCCACATTTTCTTTAATTTTGTTACTATATTGCTCTTGCAATTAATTTTAAAAAACCTCAGTTATTGAAAATGGACTCCACTTAATATAGTACCTTTGATTCTAAGCTATAGATTATTAAATAGAACCATTGCATTGATTTTAGGAATTGAAAAGTCTTTTATTAAAGAAAATAAGTCTCAAAACTTGATGATTTTATAAGATTTGTTATTTAATTTTCTTGGTATAGATTATCATTGGAGGTATAAATAGCTCTTTCTAGGAAGAAAACTCTGAGGAATCTGAACCAGTGTGAAAACAGCTAGAAGCAGGAAATTAAAATATTGCTTATTCCTATGAAAGGCAGGAGATCCCGTTACATAATGTAAGTGCCAGTGTAATCAGTTAGTGATTTATTAGTTGCTAGCAATATGACAATCTATTAGTTTAGCAATATAGTACAGAGGAACCAGCACAGTTCAAGAAATAGGACAGAGTAGGTTTGAATCCTATATCTGCCTGTTACTAGCCATGTAAATTCAGACAAAACTTTTAACCTAATATTAATAATACATTCTTTTAAAGTTGTGATGATCAGAAGGCAGAAGTTGCTTAATAACTTATTTTATTGCTTTTGTTATTGATAGCAGTCTGGGACTTAGGAGAGACTGAGGCTAAAAGCAGTGTTTCTCAAAGTGCAGCCCAAGACACCTGCATAAAACTCTCCCAGAGTGCATATTTGAAGGTCCATTTTAAATAATTCTTACTGGTGATGCTGCTCCACATTCAAGCTTGAGATCAACTGGTTAAGTATGTAAAAGAATTTTTGTGAGAAAAAACAAGGCATGTCAAAAAGAACTGAAGTTCCATTTGAGACCAAGAAGAATGAAAAGCAAAGGCACATTTTACAAACTATAGGATATGCACTAAATGGTCTGCTTCTCAGGAAGGGCAGGGGTTTTGTGTGTTCTAATGCAAAGTGATCTCCCAACAGAAGAGAGCAGAAAAGAAGAAAAATCACAGCTATCTCAACCACTCTAGACCGAGACACCATCATCTTTTACTAGGACTATTTCATTAGTCTCCTTTGGTTTCAAAGGTCACCTTGTCAGAAAAGCTTTCTGTGACTTCCATATTTAAAATAGCATCATCTGGTTCTCCTTATCCTGTGCTACTTTTCTTCAGAGCATTTATCAATTATCATATGAGATTGATATATAGCCACTCACTAGATTATAAAACTATGAGAACAACGACTTTATTTCGTTAACTGCTGTATCCCTAGTGCTTAGAAGACTGCCTGGCACATGTCAAGGGTCAAGATATACTTACTGAATAAATAAATGAATGGGCTTAAGGAAGTCCTCTCTTCCTTTTGGCTTATTAGAGAGGATAGGGGATTCCTAGAGAGAACAGGAAAATAATCTAGAGAAGGACCAGAAAGGAAGATGTCTTGTGGATGTTGGGAAAACCCAACCAGGGTCATGAGTTTGATGTGGAGAGGAATCTCACACCAAAGGGAGAGAAAGGAAGAACTTCTGCCCTCCTGGAACTCTTTGACAGAAATCAGTTTCTTGTAATATTAGGTTAAACCAGTCCTTCTGGAATAACAGCAGTAGCAATGATGCAAGGGAAGCTATAGAGACCCTAGCAAGTGGGAGGTCATGTGCTCATTATGGATGCTTCTCTTTTGAGGGACGATGGGTGGACCATCATCACAATCAGGTGCTATGTTTCCTACCTGGGATGAGGATCCCAAATATAGAAGAATGAAGGCATCACCATTTCTGATGTCTAACCCTTCAAGAAAAAAAAAATATAAAACCATTTCCCTAAAGATTTGTGAAATGCTTGGATACATAAGAATTAAGTTTTTTTCTTTCTTTTTCCAGTTCAAGCTCTGGCCTTTAATAAAAAATCACACGTAAGTGAATAGCTGGCTGAAAAAGAGGAATAGAGTAGAATTTGTTTCTCTGGATGGTGACTTCTAATTTTGGAATGATTGGCTCCTGTCAGGGACAGAGCACAATCGCAAGAAGACAAGGAAGAAAGTGTTTGGCAGCCTTGCCCACTGGATAAAGATGTTCTAAACCCAGACAAAATCAGATACAGAAGAGAACAATAGATGTGATACAGAAAAAAGAACCACATGGCAGAGAGTCTAGTAAGTCTCAGGGGAATATTAAGGGGAAGGGAAATTAAGTCTAGTATTTAGGTCCTTATCCGTCTGTGAATCAGAGCATAAATTCTGACACAGAGGAGTAAATGTGATCTCTTAGATATTATTAAGGCTTTATGAGAAAGGCACTCAGGACTGAACACACCACTGATTGAGAGAGAGAGTGCGTGTGTTTGGTAGTTCCTCAAAAAGTTAAACATAGAATTGCCATATGACCCGGCAGTTCCCCTCCTAGGTATATATCCAAAAGAACTGAAAACAGGTACTCAAACAAATACCTGTGCATGAATGTTCATATCAGCACTATTCACAATAGTCCAAAGTGGAAACAACCCCAAATCCACCAGTGAATGAACGGATAACCAAAACATGATATATGCATACAATGGATTATTCGTTATAAAAAAGAATGAAGGACTGATATATGAACATGGATGAACCTAGAAAGCATTGTGCTAAGTACAAGAAGCCAGACACAAAAGGTCGTATATTATATGGTTCCATTTACATGAAATGTCCAGAATAGGTAAATCCATAGAGATAGAAAGTAGACAGATCATCTTGCCAGGGGCTTGGTGGAGGGGAAAATGGGGATTAGTTCCTTAATGGGTGAGTTTCCTTTCAAGGTGATGAAAATGTTTTGGAATTAGCTAGGTGGGCTGATTGCACAGCACTGTAAATGTACTAAATGCCATAGAATTGTTCATTTTAAAATAATTTCAAGTTATGTGAATTTTATCTCAGTAAAAAAATAGTCTCAAAGGTGAAAAATATTTCTTAAATAAATTTTTTAAAAGACAGTGAGGGGTGGGGAGGGGAGGAGAGGGAGTGGCAGGTGGTACATGATAGAAAGGGATATGCTTATAGGAATAGCCCAGACCTAAGTGTAGCAGCATAACGTGAGGTACTTCACAAGGCTAACAGCGTAGAGACACGCGGAAGCCACCAGATGATCAAAGGAAGACACAGACAACCCAGCCAGCCAGACCATTAAGAATAATGCTTTCTAATTAAGAATGCAAAATATAGAGACAAAAGATGAATGATGTATTCCGATGGCGACATATACGCTGAACACTGCAAAGGTTAACTAGGGGAGCAGACCCAGATGGATTCAGAGTGGACTGAGTAATCGTGCCTGAAACACATCTATTATGACATGACCGCAAACACAGGAGAACCTAAAAACGCATAAACTTTACACTAAAATGTCCATTACCTTAAAGGAATGTCTTATTTATCTCATTTAGTGGTTGAAAGGAAACTCCAATAGAACCCTACCAAAATATTTTGTTGGCTTAAAGTGCTATTCCATGGTCTGGAATTTTACCTAAAACTGAACACAGAAATAATTTCTAAGAAATCATCTCGAATAAGATACTTGTTACTTGTGAGTATTATTTGGAAGGAAACTGCTAAACACAGCATGTTGTCTTTGTACAGTGTATACATGTAAGTTTTCCTGTTTAATAATCTGGAAGGCTTAATTTTTTTTTTTGCTAAAATACCATGGCTAAATGTACATGTCACTATATGTTAATCTTTGTCAAAATATTTGTTATAAAAATGTTGCCTCTCAGTATTCTGCCTCTCAGAATCATCAGCAATTTCCATTTGAAGAATTTATCCGTAAAATTCCATGAGGAGTCAGCAGGGCCTGGGAATTAAGCACAAGGGAAGATGCAGAGATTGAGTTCCTATCCAAACTCTCCACCATAAAGTCACTGACTATGTACTGGAAGGAAGAGCCAATATATAATTTGCAAGATACACTGAAAATAAAGTATTAGAAAAGTGCCTAACAAAGACAACATGTTCTCTGCAAAGAGAAATCCATCATCCATAACTGCTGCCTAATGGAATAAATAGGTTTAGTCTTTGAGATATTAATGTTATGTCTCAATATAAAACATAAGTTACATTATCCCTTACTAATGGCACTTACAAAGTAGTTACCCCTAAATATATGAGTCATATTATATCATTATAACTCTACCTTTAGAATCCAGAATTGTAAAGGATAAATGGATGGATAGATAAGTAATCTTCTCCCCAGTTTAGACACCACTACAAGATCAGAGTTTACAGTATGTGGCAGAGACTGCTACTTGCAAAATCAACACGCTTCCTCTCCTTATTACAATGACACTGATTTTCTTCCTGTGGCAATATACCAGTAAAGACTGCGTTTCCCAGCCTCCTTCATTACCAAGTTTGGTCAAGGAGATGAAAATGGAAGTTAATGGGTAAAACTTCCACAAATTAAAAGGGGGCTGAGAGGATACCATCTCTCTTACCCTCTATTGCATTCCTCTTTCATCCTTCCTAGAATTCAGAAGTGATGGCTGGCATCAGAAACTCAGCAGCCAGAGAAATGGACATAGAAATTTCAGTTGCCTGCCATTAGGACTAAAAGTTGTGCTCTAAGGATGGCAGGGCTGGAAGATAGATGGAGTTCTGGACTTCTTATGAGTGGGAGAAAGCCAAATACGGTTAACTTTAACCACAACTAATACACACATTATGTATCCAGTATTCACCTTCTCACTCCACCATTCTAGGCATAAGATGCTGCGTAATTCAAAGCTATAATGTTTGCAATTCATTCGAAGGTTTTCACAAATATCCAAGTATGGAAAGACACCAGCACGTGCCTGGATAGTCTGTGGCCTTGTGTCCATCTAAGCTACTTCGAGAAATACCTTGAATTCATATTTTTTTAAGTAAATGCGAATGACATAGTAATTGTTCTTACATATTTGCAATGAAGGGTGAAGTGCTTTGACAGCTGTCAGTAAAGTGTTGAATAGACTGTGGCAGTGAAAGGTGAGGAGATTTAAAAGCCCTTATTCTGGGCTTCCCTGGTGGTACAGTGGTTGAGAGTTCGCCTGCCAATTCAGGGGACACGGGTTCGTGCCCCGGTGTGGGAAGGTCCCACATGCCGCAGAGTGGCTGGGCCTGTGAACCATGGCTGCTGAGCCTGCACGTCCGGAGCCTGTGCTCCGCAACGGGAGAGGCCACAACAGTGAGAGGCCCGCATACCGCAAAAAAAAAAAAAAAAAAAGGAATGGCAGAGAAGAGAAGGAATAATAAATAAAAATAGAGGAGGAAACATTAGTGAGAACTGTTTTTTTGTAAGTTGGGGGAGATCTGAGAAGGTGTACGTGCTGGGAAATAAGCCAAAAGGAGGAAGAATGGAAAAGGCCAAAAAGGGCATACTTGATAAAGTATGGTCGCTGGGACATGGAGGAGATAAATTCTACAGCAGAGATGGAAGAATCAGTCTAAGACCAGAGGCACGTCCTCTCTATCCATTTAGCAATTAAAAGTCAAGAGTGAGGGGAGAGAAGAGTCAAAGATCACTCCCAGGCTTCTGGTATACAGCGGTGGTCCATACCTCTTACCTCAAACCTCCATCAATAGGTAAGAACAGGGGCAACTACAGGCATGTTAATTGGTGTAAAAATAGGAAGTTTGAGGGCACTTATTCCTCAGATTTCTCAGTGAAGCAGCAATGAAGCCATCTTTTTAGAAGGGTTAAGGGTAAAGTAGGGATTTTGAAGATATTTGGGGCAAACTCTGACACCGGATTAGGGAAGTTAACAGGGATACATGGAAAGGGCTGCCACTATGCAGCTGAAGAGGAGACGATACATTTGGGTTGACAGTACCAATTGGATTCAACGGTTTGGTTTTCTCCACTGGCATTCAGCAGTCCTGGTATAGGGACCAAAAGGTGAAGGGCAGGTTTAATCCAAGGCTGGACGTTGGCAGAGAAGTATGATAGGATGGGTAAGAGCTGGGGACTTGACAGTGCTGAAATCGACACACTTGAAAGTTAGGCTGCATGGTGAGAGAGAAGTTGTTAGTATTTTAGGTTTTAAAAGGAGGGGGTGGAAGTGATTAAAGGACTTCAAGAGTATGAAGGGCAAGAGGAATTAGAGGGAATAAGGGAGTGTGGAAGCCTCAAGGATAAGAAAGAATTATGTTTCTGAATCCTTCCCTTAGGGAGGGAGAGAAAGGGCCGGGAATAAAAGGCAGACTTATCTGGATGTGGTTACAGACTGAGACGGGCTCTTCAGTACAGACGGTAGGTCAGCTCAGGGCTTAAATGAAAAAGGCAGAAGCAGCAAGAACAGGACGATGGGTGTAAGCACCTAAGGGCAGTCAGGACACTCATTAAAAATGCTAATATTTGTCTGGCACCCCTGAATAAAAGAACGAGGCTGCCGGAAGCTGTCAGTGACTGCTGACAAGGCGTCCTACTCCGTGACACACATCCCAGACACCTATCACTCATTCCAACCTATTCACTGTCTGGGCAACAGAACACACTTGATTTAGGAAAACTCTGCCTTAGGAAACATTGAAGGTCAAAATCAGGGAAATCAAATTACTACTGACATAGCTCAGAAAGGTAATGATGAGAGGTTCAAAACAAAGATAATAGGATCTAAATCCAAGTAAACACTGAAGTAGACCTAGGAGAAAAGAGCAAGGATAGGATATAAAGTAAGAATCTATGACTGTTGTACTGATGGCCTTGTGTGCCATCTGACGCGGGCCTCGTGGTGCAGGAATGAGTCAGCACAGAAGTGAGCCCAACATGGAGGTGACATTTAGAGTCCTTGAATTCAGGAATGAGTATTTCAAGGTGGTAAGAAGTAAGGCTTTCTCCTAATTTTAATTACTCATATAATACACAACCAAGTATTACAGGCAATCAGGAATTTTTTTTTTAAGATAGGTAATTTAAAAGCTGTAGAGTTTTTACAAATGAAATAATAGGGCTCTGGAAAAAAAATCCAACCCATTGTTTAAATACAGAAGTTCACTTCTCAAAATATATCCTAACATTTTTCTCTTTGGCAATTGCACAAACTAACAGAAAGTTCTTTCAAGTCTGGGATGCTTATAAGAATAACGTTTTTTTGTGTGTCAGTATAATATAAGATGCTTTATTCTGCTTGAACATCTTTGAAGGAATGATCAAAGAAGCAGAATGGTATTGGTATTGTCAAATGACCTTGGTCTGTGATCTTCACAGAAAACAAACAGCTTTAAATGAGAAAAAGCTATCAATTTGGCCATATTACAATACGAGAGCTCATCACATGCTCTATCCTGTGGTTCGGAATTATAGCACTCTTTTATGTAGTTACCCTGTAAATCACTACTCACTATTTATGGTATTTCGGCACCTCTGGCCAAAATATCCAGTAAATCAAATTGAAGATGAAATATTTTTGGCATAAACCAATTCAATATGTTCTTGCTCCTGACAGCTGTAAAACCAGAGAGTTATTTTACATTTCAGGGTTTGAAGTGTAAAAAATCACAATTTTGGATGACCGGTTACATTCCAACTGAAATCCTGGAAATCTCATGATGTCTGGGAAATTAGCTAAGAGGGCCATAAGCAGATCATTGTTACTGGATGAAACCCACAGGAGAATCATAGTAAGGGGCCATTGACTAAGAAGCCAAAAGTAAGAGATTATAAAAAACAAAATTTTAAGAGATACCCAAACTGGAATGAAGGCTATTACAGGATGATAAAATACAGATATATTGGTTTATTCTAGAAAGTCAGCTAAGGTGAAAGAGTCAGAGTCCCTGGTGAGTCTGGTAATTATACTAACAAAACATTTATGTAGAAAGTAATCACTCTTATTTAAGCCTGTTGTAACAATTAGTAAAAGAAATAAAAGAGGACAAAAGGGATGTGCTAAAGCAAGAATATAAACACTAATGAAACAGTTCAGCACCACAGGGGAATACTGTTATAATTGTTTGAGGTTTTGTAAATAAAAATGACTGTCAGTATTATTATCTGAAAATGATTTAATGAAGCCACAGGATGATTTACACACATGCACTAAAACAATTTAAATTCTGGAAAATAAGATGTAATGTAGTCTTTGCTCTACTATTAATGGCTGAGAAATACACTGACAGCAACCAGAGGTGGAGAGCTGGGCCTGTGGCCCTTCTGTTTTTATGTGAGCTGTCTTGTATTGATGGGAACATAACCCTTGGAAACTCAAAATTTATGCTGAATATTTCTGAAATCTTTTAAGTGCATTTCTCTTAGTGGTTGTGACTACTACTTTAAAACAACACAGAAATATTTTTTGATTCATGCCACCCTCATTTTCCAGAATTGGTGGCATCCAAAGGTGAACTTGCGTTAAGTACCTAGGAACCCAGATTTCTACTTCTGACTCTGGATTGGCTGCAACTGTACAACGAACTGGTGCTTTGGGAGGGCTTAGCACTCCCTCTTTCTCCCAGCTGTCTCACTGCCCCCCACACCCAACACTAATCAAGATTAATACACGATACATAAAAATAGTGTCTGTTATGCAAAATCAGTTTCAGGAAGAGTTCTCTTGCTTCCTGTCCAATGGAATCACTATCCTAGACCCTTCCTATATCTGGTGTCATCACTGAGTGGCAGTTGTAGTATACTGGTCAAATACATGGACGTGGGCATCAGATAGACTCTGGCCTATACCAGAGACAAGCTAAAAGGGACCGACATCATCTCTTTCTATAAGTGTGTGACCTTCAGAAACTTTTTTTTTTAAAATTAATTAATTTATTTACTTTTGGCTGTGGTGGGTCTTCATTTCTGTGCGAGGGCTTTCTCTAGTTGTGGCAAGTGGGGGCCACTCTTCATCGCAGTGCGTGGGCTTCTCTTGTTGCAGAGCACAGACTCCAGACGCGCAAGCTCAGTAATTGTGGCTCACGGGCCTAGTTGCTCCACGGCATGTGGGATCTTCCCAGACCAGGGCTCGAACCCGTGTCCCCTGCATTGGCAGGCAGATTCTCAACCACTGCGCCACCAGGGAAGCCCCACTTCAGAAACTTTTAACCTCCCTAAGTCTCAGATTGTTTAGGGTAGTTGCAAGGACTAAATGAAATAATGCTCTGTGAAGTGCTTGGGCAAGTAGGAAGTACTCAATCAAAGCCAGTCATTTTTAATATTACTGTTACCAGTATTATTCATGTTTTTTTGCAATTTTCCCTTGAAAATTGTTTATCCAATGAAAAAATTGACAATAATAACCATGAAAAATTATAGGAAATGAAGATATAAGGTTTTTTCTTACTAATAAGCAGTACACAGTACCCCACAGGTACTCTTATTCTATTACTCACTTTGAAAATTTCATGTGTGAGGAATCATAGGACCATAAGTTATATTATGATGAGGGGGACTAATAGGAAATGAGGTTTTCTGGAAAACAAAAAATTCTGATTAGAAAATGAGTTGTCATCTGTTATGGACTGAATTGTGTTCCCCCCAAATGCATATGTTGAAGTCCTAACACCCAGTACCGCAGAATGTGACTATATTTAGATGTAGGGTCTTTCAAGAAGGGATTTACTTAAAATGAGGCCCTCAGGATGAGCCCTAATCCAATCTGACTGATGTCATTTTAAGAAGAGATTAGGAGAGACAGAGAGATACCAGGGGTACATGAGCCCAGAGGGACAGCCACATGAAGAAGCAGCAAGAGGGCAGTCATCTTTGAGTCAAGGAAAGAGGCTTCAGAAGAAACCAACCCTTCAAGAACCTTGATCTTGGACTTCCAGCCTCCAGAAGGATGAGAAATGACTTCTGTTTAAGCCACCCGGTCAGTGGTATTTTGTTAGAGCAGCCCTAGTAAATTGATACACCATCTATGGGTAACCAACTAGCAAAATAACAGTATGACAAAAATCCCCCCACAATTCTAAAACATGTTGAAGGTCATTTGATTATTTAGAGAGTATTTCAGTCTCTTATATTGTCTTAGAGTTATCTGTATGACCATCAATTTTCATTTTACCAGCAAAGAATGGAAATCCTTGCTATTAGAGAATTCTGGATAACTATTTATTTTAACAAGTATTGATTGAGTTGTAACCAAACAGAAAAGTTTTGTACTCACTGGTGAGGATTGTATGTAGCGGGAGAGAATAAAGATAAGTAAGAAAGTATTCAAATACTTTACAATATAATGAGAGAGAGAGAGAGAGAGTTGTAAACAACCATAAGAACAAATAAAAATGCTATAATAAATGTGAAGACCTAGGGATTTGAAAGCACAGCTGTGTGAAGGATTGATTTTACCTCGGTACACTGATGAAGATTTAGTTGAGAAGACACATTTCAGCTGGTACTTAAAAGATGAATAGGATTTCAACAGGTGAGAAGGAAGAGAGCATTCCAAGGATAAACAACAGGATAAAATTATTTTGGGATATTGGGAAAACATAGGTAAGGGCAATAGTCAGATAAATAGAATAGGGTGAGGATGGAGCAATGGAAAGCCTGAAGGGTTCTGAGTAGCATGGTGGACTAATAACAGATATTAATAGAGGGGGGGTCCTTCAAGATGGAGGAGGAGTAAGATATGGATATCACCTTCCTCCCCACAAATACATCAAAGATACATCTACACGTGGAACAACTCCTACAGAACACCTACTGAATGCTGGCAGAAGACCTCAGGCTTCCCACAAGGCAAGAAAGTCCCCACGTACCTGGGTAGAGAAAAAGAAAAGAGAAAAAAGAGACAAAAGAATAGAGATGGGACCTGCACCTCTGGGAGGGAGCTGGGAAGCGGGAAAATTTCCACATACTAGGAAGACCCTTCACTGGTGGAGATGGGGGTGAGCAGCGAGGAAGCTTCGGAGCCACAGAGGAGAGCACAGCAACAGTGGTGCAGAGGTCAAAGCGGAGAGATTCCCACACAGAGGATCGGTGCCAACCAACACTCACCAGCCTGAGAGGCTTGTCTGCTCACCCACTGGGGCAGGTGGGGGCTGGGAGCTGAGGCTTGGGCTTCAGAGGTCAGATCCCAGGGAGAGGACTGGGGTTGACTGCGCGAACACAGCGTGAAGGGGGCTACTGTGCTACAGCTAGCCGGGAGGGAGTCTGGGTAAAAGTCTGGACCTAAGAGGCAAGAGACCATTGTTTCAGGGTGAGTGAGGAGAGGGGATTCCTTTCCTGTTTGCCCACAGAAGGCAGAGCACCATCTAAACAAGCTCCAGAGACAGGCGTGAGCCACAGCTATCAGCTTGGACACCAGAGATGGGCATGAAACGCTAACGCTGCTGCAGCCATCAAGAATCCTGTGTGCAAAGCACAGGTCACTATCTACACCCCCCTGGGAACCTGTGCAGCATGCCACTGCCAGGGTCCTGTGATCCAGGGACAACTTCCCCGGGACAACTTCCCCGGGACAACACACGGTGCACCTCAGGCTGTTGCAACGTCATGCTGGACTCTGCCACTGCAGGCTCACCCCACATTCCAATTATAACTACCATACCCCTCCCTCCCCCTGGCCTGAATGAGCAAGAGCCCCCTAATCAGCTGCTGCTTTAATCCCGTCCTGCCTGGGTGGGAACAGATGCCTGAGGGTGACCTACACACAGAGGTGGGGCCAAAACCAAAGGTGAACCCCAGGAGCTGTGTGAACAAAGAAGAGAAAGGGAAATTTTTCTGTGCAGCCACAGAAGCACTGGATTAAATCCCCACAATCAACCTGATGTACCCTGAATCTGTGGAATACCTGAATAGACAATGAATCATTGCAAAACTGAAGCAGTAGACTTTGGGGGCTACTGTAGACTTTGGGTTTGCTGTCTGCAACTGATTTGTTTCTGATTTTTATGTTTATCTTAGTTTAGCTTTCAGCGCTTGTTATCATCAGTGGATTTGTTTATTGGTTTGGTTGCTTTCTTCTCTTTATTATTATTATCATTATTTTTTATTTTCATAATTTAAAAAATTTATTTATTTTCTTTTTTTCCTCCCTTTTACTCTGAGCCATGTGGCTGACAGGGTCTAGGTGCTCTGGCCTGGTGTCAGGCCTGAGCCTCTGAGGGGAGAGAGCTCAGTTCAGGACATTGGACCATCAGAGACCTCCTGGCCCCACATAATATCAGTTGGCAAAAGCTCTCCCAGAGATCTCCATCTCAACACTAAGAGCCAGGTCCACCCAATGGCCAGCAAGATCCAGTGCTGGACAGCCCATGCCAAACAACTAGCACCAGTAACACAACCCCACACATTAGAGACTGCCTAAAATCATACTAAGTTCACAGACACCCCCAAAAACACCACCAGATGCAGCGCTGCCCACCAGAAGGACAAGATCCAGCCCCACCCACCAGAACACAGGCACCAGTCCACTCCACCAGAAAGCCTACACAAGCCACTGAGCCAACTTCACCCACTGGAGGAAGACACCAAAAACAACGGGAACTACAAACCTGCAGGCTGCGAAAAGGAGACCCCAATCACAGTAAGTTAAACAAAATGAGAAGACAGGGAAGCACACAGCAGATGAAGGAGCAAGGTAAAAACCCACCAGACCTAACAAACGAAGAGGAAATAGGCAGTCTACCCGAAAAAGAATTCAGAGTAATGATAGTAAAGATGATCCAAAAAAATTGGAAATAAAATGGAGAAAATACAAGAAAGGTCTAACAAGGACCTAGAAGAACTAAAGAGCAAACAAACAATGATGAACAACACAATAAATGAAATTAAAAATTCTCTAGAAGGAATCAATAGCAGAATTACTGAGAGAGAAGAAGAGATAAGTGACCTGGAAGATAAAATAGTGGAAATAACTACTGCAGAGCAGTATGAAGAAAAAAGAATGAAAAGAATTGAGGACAGTCTCAGAGACCTCTGGGACAACATTAAACACTCCAACATTCAAATTATAGGGGTCTCAGAGGAAGAAGAGAAAAAGAAAGGGTCAGAGAAAAAATTTGTAGAGACTATATTTGAAAACTTCCCTAACATGGGAAAGGAAACAGTCAAGTCCAGGAAGCAAAGAGAGTCCCATACAGGATAAATCCAAGGAGAAACACCCCATGATACATATTAATCAAACTATCAAAAATTAAACACAAAGAACAAATATTAAAAGCAACAAGGGAAAAGTAACAAATAACATACAAGGGAATCCCAATAAGGTTAACAGCTGATCTTTCAGCAGAAACTCTGCAAGCCAGAAGGGAGTGGCAGGGCATATTTAAAGTGACAAAAGGGAAAAACCTACAACTAAGATTACTCTACCTAGCAAGGATCTCCTTCAGATTCGCCGGAGAAATTAAAACCTTTACAGACAAACAAAAGTTAAGATAATTCAGCACCACCAAACCAGCTTTACAACAAATGCTAAAGGAACTTCTCTAGGCCGGAAACACAAGAGAAGGAAAAGACCTACAGTAGCAAATCCAAAACAATTTAGAAAATGGTAATAGGAACATACATACTGATAATTACCTTAAATGTAAATGGATTAAATGCTCCAACCAAAAGACACAGACTGGCTGAATGGATACAAAAACAAGACCTGTATATATGCTATGTAGAAGACACCCACTTCAGACCTAGGGACACATACGGACTGAAAGTGAGGGGCTGGAAAAAGATATTCCATGCAAATGGAAATCAAAAGAAACCTGGAGTAGCAATTCTCATATAAGACAAAATAGACTTTAAAATAAAGACTATTACAAGAGACAAAGAAGGACACGACAGAGACTTCCGGGTAAGATGGCGGAAGAGTAAGACGCGGAGATCACCTTCCTCCCCACAGATACACCAGAAATACAGCTACACGTGGAACAACTCCTACAGAACACCTACTGAACGCTGGCAGAAGACCCCAGACCTCCCAAAAGGCAAGAAACTCCCCACATACCTGGGTAGGGCAAAGCAGAGAGATTCCCGCACAGAGGAGCGGTGCCGAGCGGCACTCACCAGCCCGAGAGGCTTGTCTGCTCCCCCGCCGGGGCAGGCGGCGCGGGAGCTGAGGCTCGGGCTTCGGTCAGAGCGCAGGGAGAGGACTGGGGCTGGCGGCGAGAACTCAGCCTGAAGGGGGCTAATGTGCCACAGCTAGCCGGGAGGGAGCCCGGGAAAACTCTGGAGCTGCCGAAGAGGCAGGAGACTTTTTCTTCCCTCTTGGTTTCCTGGTGCGCGAGGAGAGGGGATTAAGAGTGCCGCGTAAAGCAGCTCCAGAGATGGGCGTGAGTCGCGGCTGAAAGCGCGGAGCCCAGAGACGGGCGTGGGACGCTGGGGCTGCTGCTGCCGCCGCCAAGAAGCCTGTGTGTGAGCGCAGGTCACTGTCCACACCGCCCTTCCGGGAGCCTGTGCAGCCTGCCACTGCCGGGGTCCCGGGATCCAGGGGCGGCTTCCCTGGGAGAACGCACGGCGCGCCTCGGGCTGGTGCAACGTCACGCCGACCTCTGCCGCTGCAGGCTCGCCCCGCACTCCGTGCCCCTCCCTCCCGCCCGGCCTGAGTGAGCCAGAGTCCCCGAAGAGGCTGCTCCTTTAACCCTGTCCTGTCTGAGCGAAGAACAGACGCCCTCCGGCGACCTACACGCAGAGGCGGGGCCAAATCCAAAGCTGAGACCCAGGAGCTGTGAGAACGAAGAAGAGAAAGGGAAACCTCTCCCAGCAGCCTCAGAAGCAGCGGATTAAAGCTCCACAATCAACTTCATGTACCCTGCATCTGTGGAATACATGAATAGACAACAAATCATCCCAAATTGAGGAGCCAGGAGTCAGTGCTGTGCCTCTGAGGTGGGAGAGCGAACTTCAGGACACTGGCCCACAAGAGACCTCCCAGCTCCACATAATATCAAACAGCGAAAATCTTCCAGAGATCTCCATCTCAACACCAGCACCCAGCTTCACTCAACGACCAGCAAGCTACAGTGCTGGACACCCTATGCCAAACAACTAGCAAGACAGGAACACAACGCCACCCATTAGCTGAGAGGCTGCCTCAAATCATAAAAAGTCCGCAGACACCCCAAAACACACCACCAGACGTGGACCTGCCCACCAGAAAGACAAGATCCAGCCTCATCCACCAGAACACAGGCAGTAGTCCCCTCCACCAAGAAGCCTACACAACCCACTAAACCAACCTTAGCCACTGGGGACAGACACCAAAAACAACGGGAACTACGAACCTGCAGCCTGCAAAAAGGAGACCCCAAACACAGTAACATAAGCAAAATGAGAAGACAGAAAAACACACAGCAGGAGAAGGAGCAAGATAAAAACCCACCAGACCTAACAAATGAAGAGGTAATAGGCAGTCTATCTGAAAAAGAATTCAGAATAATGATGGTAAAGATGATCCAAAATCTTGGAAATAGAATAGACAAAATGCAAGAAACAGTTAACAAGGACCTAGAAGAACTAAAGACGAATCAAGCATCGATTAAAAACACAATACATGAAATAAAAAATACTCTAGATGGGATCAATAGCAGAATAACTGAGGCAGAAGAACGGATAAGTGAGGTGGAAGATAAAATAGTGGAAATAACTGCTGCACAGCAAAATAAAGAAAAAAGAATGAAAAGAACAGAGGACAGTCTCAGAGACCTCTGGGACAACATTAAACGCACCAACATTCGAATTATAGGGGTTCCAGAAGAAGAAGAGAAAAAGAAAGGGACTGAGAAAATATTTGAAGAGATTATAGTTGAAAACTTCCCTAATATGGGAAAGGAAATAGTTAATCAAGTCCAGGAGGCACAGAGAGTCCCATACAGAATAAATCCAAGGAGAAATACACCAAGACACATATTAATCAAACTGTCAAAAATTAAACACAAAGAAATCATATTAAAAGCAGCAAGGCAAAAACAACAAATAACACACAAGGGAATCCCCATCAGGATAACAGCTGATCTCTCAGCAGAAACTCTACAAGCCAGAAGGGAGTGGCAGGACATACTTAAAGTGATGAAGGAGAAAAACCTGCAACCAAGATTACTCTACCCAGCAAGGATCTCATTCAGATTTGATGGAGAAATTAAAACCTTTACAGACAAGCAAAAGCTGAGAGAGTTCAGCACCACCAAACCAGCTTTACAACAAATGCTAAAGGAACTTCTCTAGGCAAGAAACACAACAGAAGGAAAAGAACTACAATAACGAACCCAAAACAATTAAGAAAATGGGAATAGGAACATACATATCAATAATTACCTTAAATGTAAATGGACTAAATGCTCCCACCAAAAGACACAGACTGGCTGAATGGATACAAAAACAAGACCCATATATATGCTGTCTACAAGAGACCCACTTCAGACCTAGAGACACATACAGACTGAAAGTAAGGGGATGGAAAAAGATATTCCATGCAAATGGAAACCAAAAGAAAGCTGGAGTAGCAATTCTCATATCAGACAAAATAGACTTTAAAATAAATACTACTAGAAGAGACAAAGAAGGACACTACATAATGATCAAGGGATCAATCCAAGAAGAAGATATAACAATTGTAAATATTTATGCACCAAACATAGGAGCACCTCAATACATAAGAGAAATATTAACAACCATAAAAGGAGAAATCGACAGTAACACAATCATAGTAGGGGACTTTAACACCCCACTTTCACCAATGGACAGGTCATCCAAAATGAAAATAAATAAGGAAACACAAGCTTTAAATGATACATTAAACAAGATGGACTTAATTGATATTTATAGGACATTCCATCCAAAAACAACAGAATACACATTTTTCTCAAGTGCTCATGGAACATTCTCCAGGATAGATCATATCTTGGGTCACAAATCAAGCCTTGGTAAATTTAAGAAAATTGAAATTGTATCAAGTATCTTTTCCGACCACAATGCTATGAGACTAGACATCAATTACAGGAAAAGAGCTGTAAAACATACAAACACATGGAGGCTAAACAATACACTACTTAATAACGAAGTGATCACTGAAGAAATCAAAGAGGAAATTAAAAAATACCTAGAAACAAATGACAATGGAGACACGACGACCCAAAACCTATGGGATGCAGCAAAAGCAGTTCTAAGAGGGAAGTTTATGGCAATACAATCCCACCTTAAGAAACAGGAAATATCTCGAATAAACAACCTAACCTTGCACCTAAAGCAATTAGAGAAAGAAGAACAAAAACATCCCAAAGTTAGCAGAAGGAAAGAAATCATAAAAATCAGATCAGAAATAAATGAAAAAGAAATGAAGGAAACGATAGCAAAGATCAATAAAACTAAAAGCTGGTTCTTTGAGAAGATAAACAAAATTGATAAACCATTAGCCAGACTCATCAAGAAAAAAAGGGAGAAGACTCAAATCAATAGAATTAGAAATGAAAAAGGAGAAATAACAACTGACACTGCAGAAATACAAAAGATCATGAGAGATTACTATAAGCAACTCTATGCCAATAAAATGGACAACCTGGAAGAAATGGACAAATTCTTAGAAATGCACAACGTGCCAAGACTGAATCAGGAAGAAATAGAAAATATGAACAGACCAATCACAAGCACTGAAATTGAAACTGTGATTAAAAATCTTCCAACAAACAAAAGCCCAGGACCAGATGGCTTCACAGGCGAATTCTATCAAGCATTTAGAGAAGAGCTAACACCTATCCTTCTGAAACTCTTCCAAAATATAGCAGAGGGAGGAACACTCCCAAACTCATTCTACGAGGCCACCATCACCTTGATACCAAAACCAGACAAGGATGTCACAAAGAAAGAAAACTACAGGCCAATATCACTGATGAACATAGATGCAAAAATCCTCACCAAAATACTAGCAAACAGAATTCAACAGCACATTAAAAGGATCATACACCATGATCAAGTGGGGTTTATTCCAGGAATGCAAGGATTCTTCAATATACGCAAATCAATCAATGTGATACACCATATTAACAAACTGAAGGAGAAAAACCATATGATCATCTCAATAGATGCAGAGAAAGCTTTCGACAAAATTCAACACCCATTTATGATAAAAACCCTGCAGAAAGTAGGCATAGAGGGAACTTTCCTCAACATAATAAAGGCCATATATGACAAACCCACAGCCAGCATCGTCCTCAATGGTGAAAAACTGAAACCATTTCCACTAAGATCAGGAACAAGACAAGGTTGCCCACTCTCACCACTCTTATTCAACATAGTTTTGGAAGTTTTAGCCACAGCAATCAGAGAAGAAAAGGAAATAAAAGGAATCCAAATGGGAAAAGAAGAAGTAAAGCTGTCACTGTTTGCAGATGACATGATACTATACATAGAGAATCCTAAAGATGCTACCAGAAAACTACTAGAGCTAATCAATGAATTTGGTAAAGTTGCAGGATACAAAATTAATGCACAGAAATCTCTGGCATTCCTATATACTAATGATGAAAAATATGAAAGTGAAATCAAGGAAACACTCCCATTTACCATTGCAACAAAAAGAATAAAATATCTAGGAATAAACCTACCTAAGGAGACAAAAGACCTGTATGCAGAAAATTATAAGACACTGATGAAAGAAATTAAAGATGATACAAATAGATGGAGAGATGTACCATGTTCTTGGATTGGAAGAAGCAACATTGTGAAAATGACTCTACTACCCAAAGCAATCTACAGATTCAATGCAATACCTATCAAACTACCAATGGCATTTTTCACAGAACTAGAACAAAAAATTTCACAATTTGTATGGAAACACAAAAGACCCCGAATAGCCAAAGCAATCTTGAGAACGAAAAACGGAGCTGGAGGAATCAGGCTCCCTGACTTCAGACTATACTACAAAGCTACAGTAATCAAGACAGTGTGGTACTGGCACAAGAACAGAAAGATAGATCAATGGAACAGGATAGAAAGCCCAGAGATAAACCCACGGACATATGGTCACCTTATCTTTGATAAAGGAGGCAGGAATGTACAGTGGAGAAAGGACAGTCTCTTCAATAAGTGGTGCTGGGAAAACTGGACAGGGACATGTAAAAGTATGAGATTAGATCACTCCCTAACACCATACACAAAAATTAGCTCAAAATGGATTAAAGACCTAAATGTAAGGCCAGACACTATCAAACTCCTAGAGGAAAACATAGGCAGAACACTCTATGACATAAATCACAGCAAGATCCTTTTCGACCCACCTCCTAGAGAAATGGAAATAAAGACAAAAATAAACACATGGGACCTAATGAAACTTCAAAGCTTTTGCACAGCAAAGGAAACCATAAACAAGACGAAAAGACAACCCTCAGAATGGGAGAAAATATTTGCAAATGAAGCAACTGACAAAGGATTAATCTCCAAAATTTATAAGCAGCTCATGCAGCTCAATAGCAAAAAAACAAAGAACCCAATCCAAAAATGGGCAGAAGACCTAAATAGACATTTCTCCACAGAAGATATACAGACAGCCAACAAACACATGAAAGGATGCTCAACATCTTTACTCATTAGAGAAATGCAAATCAAAACTACAATGAGATATCATCTCACACCAGTCAGAATGGCCATCATCAAAAAATCTAGAAACAAAAAATGCTGGAGAGGGTGTGGAAAAAAGGGAACACTCTTGCACTGCTGGTGGGAATGTGAATTGGTACAGCCACTATGGAGAACGGTATGGAGGTTCCTTAAAAAACTACAAATAGAACTACCATATGACCCAGCAATCCCACTACTGGGCATATACCCTGAGAAAACCATAATTCAAAAAGAGACATGTACCAAAATGTTCATAGCAGCCCTATTTACAATAGCTCAGAGATGGAAACAACCTAAGTGTCCATCATCGGATGAATGGATAAAGAAGATGTGGCACATATATACAATGGAATATTACTCAGCCATAAAAAGAAATGAAATTGAGCTATTTGTAATGAGGTGGATGGACCTAGAGTCTGTCATACACAGTGAAGTAAGTCAGAAAGAGAAAGACAAATACTGTATGATGACACATATATATGGAATTTAAGAAAAAAATGTCATCAAGAACATAGGGGTAAGACAGGAATAAAGACACAGACCTACTAGAGCATGGACTTGAGGATATGGGGAGGGGGAAGGGTAAGCTGTGACAAAGTGAAAGAGCGGCATGGACATATATACACTACCAAACGTAAGGTAGATAGCTAGTGGGAAGCAGCCGCATAGCACAGGGAGATCAGCTTGGTTCTTGGTGACCGCCTGGAGGGGTGGGATAGGGAGGGTGGGAGGGAGACGCAAAAGGGAGGGGATATGGGAACATATGTATATGTATAACTGATTAAATTTGTAAAATAAAAAAATAATAATAACAAAAAAAAAAAAAAAAAAAAAAGAAGGACACGACAAAATGATCAAAGGATCAATCCAAGATAAAGATATAACAATTGTAAATATTTATACACCCAACATAGGAGCACCTCAATACATAAGGCAAATGCTAACAGCCATAAAAGGGGAAATCGACAGTAACAGAATAAGAGTAGCAGACTTTAACACCTCACTTTCACCAGTGGACAGATCATCCAAAATGAAAATAAATAAGGAAACACAAGCTTTAAATGACACATTAAACAAGATGGACTTAACTGATATTTATAGGACATTCCATCCAAAAACAACAGAATTCTCTTTCTTCTTCTGACATATATACACTAATATGTATAAAATGGATAACTAATAAGAACCTGCTATAAAAACAATAAAATTTCTAAAATTAAAAAAAAGAAGAAACAAGAAAAATCTCAAATAAACAACCCAACCTTACACCTAAAGCAATTAGAGAAAGAAGAACCAAAAAAACCCAAAGTCAGCAGAAGGAAAGAAATCATAAAGATCAGATCAGAAATAAATGAAAAAGAAATGAAGGAAACAATAGCAAAGATTAATTAAATAATTAAGTGTCCATCGACAGATGAATGGATAAAGAAGATGTGGCACATATATACAATGGAATATTACTCAGCCATAAAAAGAAATGAAATTGAGTTATTTGTAGTGAGGTGGATGGACCTAGAGTCTGTCATACAGAGTGAAGTAAGTCAGAAAGAGAAAAACAAATACCGTAGGCTAACACATATATATGGAGTCTAAAAAAAAAAAAAACTTAGGGGCAGGACAGGAATAAAGATGCAGATGTAGAGAATGGACTTGAGGTCACAGGGAGGGGGAAAGGTAAGCTGGGATGAAGTGAGAGAGTAGCATGGACATATATACACTACCAAATGTAAAATAGATAGCTAGTGGGAAGCAGCCACATAGCATAGAGAGATCAGCTTGGTGCTTTGTGACCACCTAGAGGGGTAGGATAGGGAGGGTGGGAGGAAGATGCAAGAGGGAGGGGATATGGGGATATATGTATACATATAGCTGATTCACTTTGTTTTACAGCAGAAACTTTACAACACTGTAAAGCAATTATACTCCAATAAAGATGTTAAAAAAATATTAATAGAAACAGCAGTGGGAACAGCAGCAGAAATTTGTCAGGAATAGTAGGACTAGTTAAGTAGCTAATGCTTATTTAGTACTCACTACATGCCAGGCACTTAATAAGAGTTTCATGTTCCTGATCTCAGTTATTGCTTAAAAACCCCTCTTTTCGATGCAGGGGACATGGGTTCGTGCCCCAGTCCGGGAAGATCCCACATGCCGCGGAGCGGCTGGGCCCGTGAGCCATGGCCGCTGAGCCTGCGCGTCCGGAGCCTGTGCTCCACAACGGGAGAGGCCACAACAGTGAGAGGCCTGCGTACCGCAAAAAAAAACAAAAACAAAAACAAAACACTCTTTAAGATAGATACCATCTCTGACTTTTAAAATGAGAAACCAGGTTCAAGGGAGTTAAGAAACTTGCCAGAAGTGATACAGATAATAAATGGTAAGTTGGGGTTCAAACAGATCTCACTGACTCCAAAACCCATTTACTTAATTCACATGAATATTTTCTCTTTGATATGAAAACTAGGACATCATATAATCCATCTTCTCCACATAGTTGTATCTACTATTTTTTTTCTTTTCTTTTTTTTTGCAAATTACAATTCTATACATTGTAATCAGTCTGAGAATATATTCCAACTTTTGTTTTTATGAAAAAATGTTATTAAAAATTTAAAAGGCAAACTTAAAATATATCCTTCTTTCTGGCAAGGAAATAAAGGCCTATCTTCTAGGTCCTTGCTACAATGAGAAGAGAATAGATCCTAACTCAGCCAGTTTTTCCTAAAATAACCAACTGGGATGGTTTGAAGATATAAATGGTAGGAGGTTGGGTTAGGGCGTTGGAGCACAGAAGTGTGTGGGCAAAACAATTTTCTGAAAATAAAAGCTTTTCATTTTTCACTATTTTGCTTCTCATGCCATTAAAATCTGGAATTTGGTACAACCTGAGCAGAAAATACCCAAGCTGGGGTGCTGGCAACCTTGGCAAACCTGTCAAAGCTCTCTTTAGCTGTGTCCTACTCACCAAGTCCTCCTTAAAAGGAAGATTTCCTGGGACGTAGTCTATCGCAGTGCTTTTCTAAAATAGACATACCAACTGAAAGCTGAAAAAACACTTTTTACAGTAATAAATAATAAAATGGCCAATACACTATAGTCCGAAACTTTAGTCATTGGACCATAAATGGGGATGCCAAACTGAATTATGGTGAGGATTTTGAGGTATTCACAGATAGGGACACAAGTTATGCATGTGTGTAAACATTGCCCTCCAAGCAGGAAGAAGAATGGCTGGAAGTCACTGTCACACCAGCTAATGGAATAAGCCACCACCAGTCTGATACAAAACCCTGACCCAAGACTTTGATCCTATACTTGGTATGTACCTGCCACAGGACAATCCTACTCACAAGCAAACTGAAATCCACATGTGTATGAGTGTCCGGTTTTTAATTTTTTGAGATTGATATTTTCACTGACCAAAGGGAATAAAAAGTAACAGGTAGTGACTCATCCTTTGGGGTTATTATTATTTTTTATGCTCTTAATGAATCTCTGTTGATTAGCAATTGAAGCAGTTCTTAAAAATGACTGATGGAGAAAGACACAGGCCATACGTCTGACAATATGTTTAAAAAAAATGCTTTCTGTCAAAAACATATTTAAAAACACCCACAGCATTGAGATATACTTACTGGAACCTTTATTTTATAGTCTCTGGTTATGGCCATGGAGACAAATGAATTAGAAAACAGAGGTAATTATAGAGATAAACCATGGAACCCTCAGCTTCAATCTTGAATGATTCCCACACCCAGGGATATTCTGGATTAGTAACAACAAGAAATTTAGGAGGGAAACACTACTTAGCAAATATTTAGTGCACACACTTGCAAATGATTAGTAGAAAGGACTTATAAATAATTTATGGAATTATAATAGTAACTGAAGTGTTTATGCTACATTTTGATATCTTTGACTAATATCATTTCTAGTTATTTTTTGTTCCTTATGCAATTCTTATTAACAACCCTCAAAATACTGTAGAACACATGATATTTGAATTGATTTGTTGTTGTCAAAATATCTTTTCATATGTTAAGCATGCATAGTATTTTGATATTTATAACTATAAAACAGATTTCAAATGGTCACTGTTTATTTGGTTTGAAGTTTTTGTTGGTGCGCTATTCCATGTGAAATAGAATTATGCTTCAGTAGTTTAAGAAGAACTATTAGCTAGATCCTTCCCATATCCAACTCCCCCAAACTAAGCTTAATGGGTAGGCTGGTGGAGGAACTACTGTCAGACGCATCCCCGTAACTTCCAAACTGATTCCTGTCAATGACATCTTTGGCAAAGCATTCCTATCAAAAAATTTTACTGAGTTGCACTCAGAAATATTCTGGAAACAAAGTGTCTGTTTGTTGCAGTGTAGGAAAGCAATTGTCAGGGACACTTATATACAATAGTATAATAGTACACTGGTAAAACTTCTTTTAGAGTAATATTGCAGATTCCCTGAGGAATAGTGGTGTGGACTCTTCAAGGTTGCTAAGGATGAGGGGAAAATGTCCTCATCCTTTTTTTGTGTGTGTCAAAAGAGGTATTTTAAAAATTAGATTCAGAAAAGAAAAAAGGCATTCCAATAATCTCAATAGTTTCGTAAATGTGTTTTCAGAAATAGACTTCTTACCCCTCAGGTTCTTTTTTAATGACTACCAAATTCACAAGAACTAAGCCTCTTTGCAATCAATGATTGTCTGACCCCTCCCTTTTCACCCCAAAATTATTAACATTAAGGGCATCTATACTTGTGAGTGGCTTATCATGACTTGGCTGTGAGATGTTAACACCTTCATGACCTTGACTCAAGTGAAAGCATTTCCAAGTACAAGCATTTAAGTAGACCATTATACTGGATGACAGGGCTGAGACTGAGGGAGTTTGAGAATAGTAAAGCTCCAAGCCCCTTGGGGTAGACAGATAAAATGAGGCAGAACCTGGGGCTTCCCTGGTGGCGCAGTGGTTGAGAGTCCACTTGCCGATGCGGGGGACGTGGGTTGGTGCCCCGGTCTGGGAGGATCCCACATGCCGTGGAGCGGCTGGGCCCGTGAGCCATGGCCGCTGAGCCTGCGCGTCCGGAGCCTGTGCTCCGCGGCGGGAGAGGCCACAACAGTGAGAGGCCCGCGTATCGCAAAAAAAAAAAAAAAAAAAAAAGAGGCAGAACCTGTTTAAACAACACATTTGTTATAACTAGTTGTGGTGTTTTCAAAGTCTTTGCTCTGGAAACTATGCTGATTTTTTTTTTTTTTTTTTTTTTTCTTTTTGCAGTATGCGGGCCTCTCACTGTTGTGGCGTCTCCCGTTGCGGAGCACAGGCTCCGGACGCGCAGGCCCAGAGGCCATGGCTCACGGGCCCAGCCGCTCCGCGGCATATGGGATCCTCCCAGATCGGGGCACGAACCCGTATCCCCTGCATCGGCAGGCGGACTCTCAACCACTGCGCCACCAGGGAGGCCCGAAACTATGCTGATTATGCCAGGGTTCACCTTATCACTGCTGCCACAAAAGCATTTCAGACAAAGATCAGACTTGCCCATCTCTGCTTTATATGGAGAAAACCAAAGATGACAATATGTATAAACAACTGAATCCAGGCTCACATTTTTCATTAACATGTGCTCAGTTACTAAAGACATTCTTGTTCTAAATATTTTGCTTTTCTACTTTCTTTAAGAAGCCAATATTTTGGTAAATGTTGGCTTTTGTTACTATATGTACAAAACAGAATGTTTTCTTGGTCTAATATTGGTTGCAAATATTTGGCAGACATTATTAATAATTAGAAAATTCTTTTCTTTTAACTTACATGGTATTTGCCTTCTACACACATTTTTAAACGACTATTCCTATTTTATAAGATTCTTTAAATATTATAAATTAAGTTTTAGATCTTAAGAGTTAGATTAAACTACTCAACAAAAATGAGAGGGGAAAGAAATTATCGTTTGTTGACCATGTCTGCTATGTTTAAGCACTGTGCCCAGAAAGAGGTACAATGACCTTGAAATGAACACTGGCTAGTGGAGAAGGCAATATGCTAGCACTAACCTGGGTACCTTGCGACAAGGCTGGCAGCAAAGCAAAGGAAGTGCTGTGAGACCACAGATTAAAAGCTAGCCTATTCTGATTGGGATGATACCCCAAGAATTCAGAAAGTAGGAGATATTTAAACTGAATCTTAAAAGATGAATAGTAGTAGTAGTGGCAATAACAATAATTACAACTACTGCTACTACCCCTTACATAGTTCTTGCTATAGGCCAGGCATTGCTCTAAGAGCCCTATGTATATTATGTCATTTAATTCTCACAATAATGCTATAAAGCAAGTGCTATTATCCCTATTCTTCAGATGAGGAAACTGAGGTTCAAAGAGATTAAATGACTTGCCCAAGGACACCCAACTAATAAGTGGTGGGGCTGGGATTTGATCCAGATGATCTAACCCCAGAGTCTGTAGTTCACAACTTGTATAGCAAACTGCCCCTCCTATAAAAAGTCACCAAGGAAGAGAGTCAACAAGCCAACCTAAACACAGGGAATAGTAATACAGGATGAGTTATGAGATAAATGATGGTGCTGTCTTCAACCACTGGAACATCTCCCTTGCCATGTGAGTGGATATGTGAAATATACAGCATTCCCTTATTCCTCCCACCATATGCCTCCAATTCAGTTCTCGATAGGAGAGAGAGAGAGAAAGGGAAGAAAATGGTTGAAGAAAAGAAAGCACGCAATGGAAATCCAGTTTATCTGAAAGTAATTATTATATACATAACAGAATATTGAAATAGGAGTTTCGGGCTGAAGCACCAACACAGTAATTAACACATTCCAAAGGAGGAGTTAGACCATATGCTGAATTCCCAAAGGAGGATTCTAAGAACCAATTACGCAATTCTTAAATGCCACATCCCCATTCGACTTCTAGAGCTGGAAATTAGGGAGGAGAATTTTTTTGGAGAAAGTTATTGGTAAGCTGTGAATTCAACTCTGGAGGATAGGAGATGTCTACCCCTTACCTCAGACTGGGGAGAGACTTCAACAGGACCTCATGGAGACCTCAATATTTGTCCCCTACAGTTTGAAGGGCATGTGGATTGGTGTCTGACTCATGCACAAGATACCTAATTGCCAAGTGATTGGTTAGTTCCATTTATGGTAGAGCAAAAGGAAGATTGCTAAGTTAAGAATTACCAATTCCCAGCATACACTGGGGTTCCTATGTGTGAGTGGTTTCTTTGGACTAGATGTGGGCATTCTGGAAGAGGGAATCAGAATGGGTCATATCCAAGAAGACCATCTGGATAGGGTCAACAGATCTCAAAAACTGGACAGACCACTTCCTTTCTTAGCCAGAACAGAGATGTTTTGCCCTATTAAAACAACTGCAGCAGGGAGAGTCTACACAGAACCAAGGGAAGCTTTCACAATGAAGTCGCTTTAATCCCACGTCCCCAAGTTCAGAGAGCAGGAATGCTAGACTAACACTATGGTATTTATTAAGGAAGAACTTTCCTATCCTTCCCTCCTTCCCAGTGCTCCAAACCCAGAGGAGTCAGAACCCGATATTACCAAACAGGATGGAGAAGCAGAAAGCCAGGTGGTGAAACAGACAGGAGACCACAGCAGGGAAGGGGATAGTTCCTGTCTCTGGGAGCCCTGAGCTTGGAGCTCGAGGAGAGAAACTTTAAATAAAGTTTAGAATATTAAATATTACATGGCTTGGAGATTTAAATTATTAAATTGAATCTGTGATTTTACCTAAAAAGTACTATAGGATATATTATTATCCAAGAGTGTCCAGAAAAGTCACGGGGCCTGCCTGAACATGTATCAATGGGCAAGGAAAAAACTTGCTGCATAGAGTGGACGTAAGGGGATTTAAAGAAAATTTGTTTTATAATTACATTTAACAAATTGTGCTTAGTCAACTAGGCAGCTACATATGTGACAACCTCTGCACTGAGCACACGTACACATGGAATTCTGCTCACTTCTATTCACAATGTAAAAGGTGGCACAAAGAGCTTCAGGGTCTGAGCTCTGGAGCCAATTTGCCTGAGCGTGCCTCAGTTTCTTTATCTGTAAAACAGACGTAATAACAGTGTATACTTCTTAGTGCTGGTGGGAGGATTACATGAAGCAATAAGTGGAAGCATTTAATGCAGTGCAGTAAGCACTCCACAACTGGTATTTGCCATGCTACTTGTCGTTATCATGATTAACAGTAAAAGGTTCTTTTGGACCCACCTTACCTGCAAAGAACAGCCAGAGCAGGAAGCTCACCACTATCATGTTTTATCTAACCTTCTAACCACTTGCGAATCAACAGACCCAAATACTGCCACTGCCGCCCCTCCCAACCAAGACGGTAGTAAGTCCAGCCACAAAAAAACAAAAATAAGAATACTAACTGCTAATGTTTACTACTTGCCTGCTATCACCACACATTGTACTATGGGCTCTGCACACATTCTCTCATTCATTCCTTCCCCACCCCTGGAGGTGGCTACTCTTATTATTGCATTTTCTTCTTGAGAAACGAAGACTTAGAAAGGTTAAGAACCTTGGCCACGGTAACAACTGCGTGTGGTTGATCCAGGATAAATGGTTATTGTCAACATTTTCGTCAATTTATGGTAATCAAAAAATTATTTTGCTAATGAAAACTAGTTTCTTTTTGGGGCCAGATATGTAATATACTACATGTTCACAGGGATTTCACTAAAGACTACTAGTAACTCAAAATAAAGCAATGCAACTTTTATGAAGAAGCAATCCTTCTTTAGTCATATCAAATAAGTATCTTTAGAATATATCGGACATGATGAAGCAAAATCAAACAGACTGCCCTTTAATTTCAAGTGAAAGGTTTTCATGTTAGAGCACATACAAAACCAAACAGTAATTAAACACATATGGTAACTGATCGGTTCACTATTTAATGGGTGTGAATAAGAAGAGGTAGCAATTTAAATGAAGTTAAAGCACAATATCCCATCAGGTAAACCGTTCAAAAAAGTCATTTTTCACTTCATGCCTTCTTTTAACCTCTCTTAGCCTCAGGTCCCTGATATTTAAAATGGGGATTATTTAAATGAAAGTATATATATATACATATAAAAGGAAAGTATTATGTACATATAGAGGAATTAAAGTATGTATATACATATAAGAACTACTTTTTTAGCTGTAAAAGGCTGTAAAATGTTAGCATTTGTTTATTATGAGACACTACTGTATTTTAATATACAGAATATCATCAAAAATTTAAATATAAATATTTAGCTGCCCAAATGTATACAATGCTTGAGATACAGAAGGTGCTTCAAAATGTTAATTAATAAGTGCAGATGCTCTTAGATCCTTACTAATGGCACGAACGCATCTAGCATTCAGAAATGAGGTGAGCAGTGACCTCATACATTTGTTATTATGATAATGAACTCTACCTAGAGCCACTGTAGTTTAAGGAAACACAGGAGAGAGAAGCTTACAAAGACACACAATATATACAACGGTTCTGAATCTGGAATTCAAACTTGTGTTACTGTTTTTGTAGCTTTTATCTTCTGTGAGCACACTGGCAAATGTACAACTACAACCATGAAAAGTGACATTAAAAATAATACCTTGCAATAATTAGGTGAAGGATTATTGACATGCTCAAATATTATGGTGTTTATGTCTTGAGTATGAGATGGAGAAACCTATTCATGAGAATAAGAGAGAGAAAAGTGCCGTCACTAATAATGTATAATGTATTCATCATTCCATTGCTATTAAGTATCTACTATGTGCCAGGTACTAAATTAAGTGCTGGATAAAAGAGTGGCCCCTTTGAGGAGTTCTCAATTAGTGAGGAACACACACGATCAACCAGCACTTAGGAAAGAGTATATCTGCTGGGAATGGGTAAGTTCTGAAGGCCATAGGAACCCATGAGAGGGATTTTTTGGAAGAGGTCCCTGTGCAAAGTGATGTCAAAGCTGAGCCTTGGATGATGGGGGAGGGGCGCTGTACTGGGAGAACATGTACGATGGCAAATGTTCAGGGAGCTGGACAGCATGAAGAATTCAGTGACCTGGGCGAGCGTGAGTGGCGAGGGGCAGGCAGAAGAGGTAACCAGGGACAGATTATAAAATGCCTTAGGTGCTATGACTCCTCAGGAAACATTTTAAGAATCCTGAATAAAAGTATTTCCCTGTGCGTCAAACATATTCCTTTCTTGCCTGCTATTATTATTAACAATAGCTAGTTGCTTTTTAAAAAACTTCAAAATTTAATCAAAAAGAAAGAGTGTAAGACCTAAAAGAAGCCATTCTAAATCCTTTTCTAATCAACAATAAAGAGATCGTTAAAACTGCATCTTGGGCTTCCCTGGTGGCGCAGTGCTTGAGAGTCCGCCTGCCGATGCAGGGGACACGGGTTCGTGCCCCGGTCCGGGAAGATCCCACATGCCGCAGAGCGGCTGGGCCCGTGAGCCATGGCCACTGAGCCTGCGCGTCTGGAGCCTGTGCTCCGCAACGGGAGAGGCCACAAAAAACTGCATCTCTCCACTTTTGGCAATGTACATTATGATTTGCGAGCTTGGAAAATGGTACTGATTTCACCTTCTCTTAGAAAGAATGGACAGATAGCAGAAAGGAGCCTTTTCCTTTGGCCTTATACTAGTGTGCCTTTATAAAGATTTTATACTCTGTCCATGAACACCAGGAACTCATGGAAAAATTAATGTTCCTGAAGCCAAATCATGGACTTTTAGAAACATCTCAACAGTTTCAATTTATTGATAGACAATGATTTCCTAAGTGCAGAACAAGCAACTACATTCTCCCTGCCTAATAAATGGCTCAGGCATCTGGTATAAGAGTTGTTAAATGGAAAGGAGAAACACTCGAGTACAATGGACTCCAAATCTTTGATACCTTATCAATTAAGATTGGATTTGCATGCAAGAAACAGAGCCCCCAGCCCCCAAAACAGTGGTTTAAACAAGATACAAGTTGTAATTATGCTGGTGGGTGCTAGTATGACAGCTCTACAGGGTCATCAGGGTTTAATCTCCTTCCATCTTAATTTTCTACTATGGTAGGTGTTATTCCCCTCATAGGCACCTCATAGTCCAAACTAGCTGCTGAGATGCCAGGCATCACGTCTGGAGTTTAAGATGTAAGAGGGAGGAAGAAGGTGAGGAATGGCATGCCTTCTCCCTTTCAAGGCACCCTCTGGGAAGTTGTACACAGTTATGCTGAAATTTTATTTGCCAAAATTTAGTCATGAGGCTCTAGCTAACTACAAAGAGAGTCCAGGGAGTGCAATTTTTTAGACATGTGGCAAAGTGCTGAACTGAAAAAGTGTGTTTTTCTAAGTAAGGAGGAAGGAAGGAAGGACAGATGGATTTTGGAAGGCAATTTTCAATCTCTGCCATAAGTACACACTCATGAGTTTAAAAATGTGAGCATTTAACCCCATTATATGTTTATTTATAAATTATATACACACTCTATTATACTATTAGTTTATAGAATTTATAAAATCTGGACAAAGAATTTTGTTAAAACTAAAATTAAAAATATAAATAAAATTTCCTATACTGTCTTTTAAACCTCAGGGGATTGTAATGTATACATCACTTTAAAGACTACTGCTCTACAAAGTAAAAACACTTAGATTCTACTTCTTCAGATTGTCAAGGAAACAGTCACGGAATCTACAAAATCTATATGGATATGAGCTATTCCTCAGTTTATTGAGGAAAAGCCTATCTCCACTGAGAAAAGTGACCACTCAGACAGCTGGGCTAATTCTGAGCACTGGCAAGACTAGAAAAAAGCCTAAGCATCACTGCAAGAATCAGAACGTTAGCATGCAAAAACGCCAGTCCTACAGAACAATGTGGAAAGCAGAAACAATATAAATTACTAGGTGTTAGTACACGAAGACTTTGAGGTTATTTTTGTATATTTCTCTAAATGGGGACTTGTTTCTAAAAATGCAATTATACCAATGCTTTTGGAAAGTACAATGGCAGTATGTATCCAAAAGCCTTACAAATGTTTTTACTTCATGAATAAAATTCTAAAAATTAATCCTAGGGTAAGAATCTGAGATGTGGTGATATATTTATAATGCATTTATAAATAAAGATGTGCATTGAAAACCAATGTATAATACAATATGATAATTAGAAACAGCTTATAAACCCAAAAATAGGCAAAAATAGTTAAGTGAATTATGATATAGCCATACAATGAAACATTCTGCAAGTACTAAAAATTGTACTTTCAAAGACTATTTTATGACATAAAAAATACACGATATAATATTAACCAGGGAAAGAAAGTTATCTTGAAAGAAAAGGTAAGTATGTAGATTCTCATAGTTAATAAATATTAAAAAGAAACCTATAGGTTTATAGTGCTAGGCAATGGAGAGACACATGGCTTCTGGGTCGGAGAAGGGGTAGTTTAAAGGACATTTAGAGAGTCAATTTTACTTCACATGGCAGGAAATGTCTAAATTATAATTTAGATAGTAATCATTCATATTGTAGTAACAGTGTATTATCAAATAATGCATTTGACTCTGAATATGCAGAAGCCATACCTATATTATTTCAAGGTAACTTTCAGAGCATTAAGTAAAAGTTCATCAAAATAAGGTATGCTATTTATTTAAACTGTTATATTAAACAACAGCCAATATGCCAAACTTCAGATCAGAGCAAACCTTTTGCAGCTAAGATTCAGCTCCAAGAAAGTAATGGTTTTACTTAGAAAAACTGCTAGGACCAAACTATAACAGCATAAATATATCACTAATATAAAAACTTTTCAATAGCTAAACACTACAAGGATTACCTGGTTTAAGTTTCCAAGTGCAAATTCAATCTGAAATGATATTGCCAAAAATCTGTGGTCTAAAGGATTTTTTTTTCTGACATCTACAAAGAGAGTGTACAGTTATAGCTTCTACTCACTGATCTGGGCCTTCAGAAACACATCAATACATGCAGTACATAAGAAGCAGCTGTAAGAGATATTTTTGTCAATACAAAGCAAGGTCACTGCATTATAGGAAGACTCAGCACTGTTTATTTCACTTCCAAAAGGGATTGTTCAAGGGCAGATTCTAAAAGAATGATTCTGAAGAACACTGAAACCCCTGGAAGAACAGACAACTTTGGAGAAAACTCAGAATATCTATTGGGATATTTTTGGATTATGTTACAAATTAAAGCAAAGAGTGTATTTTAAAATATATATGTTTTGCATATATCTTCACATAATTAAAAGTCCTTATTTCACAATAGAAAGAAATATAAATACCATAAAGAAAATAATAAATCAGTGGCAATTACAGTGATTCATTCTGGAAAATTTAAGATAACACAAAATAAGGAAAACTTGCAACTAAATGCTGACCAAAACGTCAATTCAATTTAATGAGGTTCTGCCCCACATTAGATACCTCGCTGGTTGCTGAGATACACTGTTAATGCTTCTTTAATACTGTGCTTTCTCTCTACAGAGCATATTACTAATAGGGAATAGGGCCGGTCTAGGGTAAGGCCACTTAGGCATTTACCTCGGGCACCAAATTTAAGGGTCATAAAAAACGCTTATTAATCAAGATACACGATACTTTAATGAAATATTAAAAAATAAAACTAATGCAAGAAATGCATGATAAAAATATCCAAATTTTAATATAGGTAAGGCCTGTCAGAAAGCATGTACCAAACACTACTTATTTCAAGTGGAAATGATAAAAAAAAAAATTGCACGTCGGGCTTCCCTGGTGGCGCAGTGGTTGAGAGTCCGCCTGCCTTTGCAGGGGACATGGGTTCGTGCCCCGGTCCGGGAAGATCCCCCATGCCCGCGGAGCGGCTGGGCCCATGAGCCATGGCCGCTGAGCCTGCGCATCCGGAGCCTGTGCTCCGCAACGGGAGAGGCCACAACAGTGAGAGGCCCGCGTACCGTAAAAAAAAAAAAAATTGCATGTCAAAAAATGCTTTTAGGTACTAATTTCCAGTTATAAAATAAATGTCATGGGGACATAATATATAGCAAGGTGACTGTCGTTAATAATAGTGTAATTCATATTTGAAAGTTGATAAGAGAGTAGACCTTAAAAGTTCTCATCACAAGAAGAACGTTGCACCTATGTATGGTGACAAATGTTAGCTAGACTTACTGTGGTGATCATTTTACAATATACACAAATGTAAACATTGTGTATACTGTTGTGTATACACAAAATAGTATACACGATGTCAACATCAAGTCAGTATGTTGTATACTTGAAACTAATATATGTAATACAATATTATATGTCAACTATATTGCAATTAAAAAAGAATTTAAAATTATAGGAAAAATGTTCTTAAAATGAAGAGAAGATAAACCTTTTTCATAGAATGTCTTTAGACTTTAGGATCTTCACATAATTCTCTCTGGAGAACATCAAGATAAAACACCATCCAGAATATTTCAGCTTTGTCCCTCATTAAGAGACAGAAAGGAAACCATGTGTAAGATAAGGTGGGTCTTCAGAAGAAAGCCATTATGGAAAAATAACACATTGGTATTTACAAAGCAAATCTCATTATTTATGATGGATGGTTACAGAAAGAGAAAATTTTTTTTAGAAATCATTATGATACTCCTTTAGAAACATGCATTTAATATTTGGCTAACCTCCTTTTTTTCATTGTCTAGACATTTCAACTTATTTCCCCATGCCTTTCACAAACAATCCTTTTGAAAGCCAACATTCAAGCCACTCTGAGAGGCCTTGAGGAAATAAGATGAAATATACACAAGAAACAAAAGTAAGAACACTGACTAGAAAAAAGAATAGCCCTGATAAACAGCCAGTGCTCCAGGAAATTTTCTCTGGAACACTGAAACAAGATCTAGCTGTAACATAATATGTTATAATAAGGTAAAGAACGTAACCACACAGCTGTGACATATTAAATTAAAAACTAGGAAACTCTGATATTTAGTGAACTAAAGACTAGTTCGTTTAAACCTGTACTATATTCTTTGAATGAAAATGGTCACTTCCAAATGATTCAGTGATTACATGTAACATTTAAATACTTCATTTATATTAAATGTTGGAAGATTTGTAAAAGTAAATTAATACTATTTTAAAATAAATGAATATATGAATATGACTTCAGAAGATTATACATATCCAAAAAATTGATTAACCTCTGAGTCGTTCTATTCCACTCTAGATTCTCATCTGATAAATTCTCATCTCCTTGATGAGGTAAGATTATTGAAATTGCTAATTCCTAATTCCCATATCAAATTTTCTCAATCAGTATCTCTAGGGTTAGGACACGAGAAACTACACTTTAAAGTAGCACCCCTGGCAATGCTTATACATCCAAGTTTGAGAACCATTGCTGAGGGTAGAGTTTTAATTTGGATTTTTAAAAATAGGCATGATGGAAATAGTTCATGGGACAAATTCTGAGGTTTAGTACTATAGAAATGGTCAGCTACAAAGCATTTTATAGGATTTAAGATCTCTTCCTCTGATTCAGTCGAACTGAGGTTGACTGATGGTAATTACAAGAGCATAATTGGCCATTATTGCAGGGAAAAAAAAACAACAACCCTAAAAAGTGTGTTCCAGTGCTTCACTGTCTTAGTCTTGGAATGTCTAAGTAAAGATTACAGTGTTTTGGTGATTTTTTTTTTTTTTTTTTTTTTGGCGGTATGCGGGCCTCTCACTGTTGTGGCCTCTCCCACTGTGGAGCACAGGCTCCAGACGTGCAGACTCAGCAGCCATGGCTCATGGGTCTAGCTGCTCCGCAGCATGTGGGATCTTCCTGGACCGGGGCACGAACCCATGTCCCCTGCATCGGCAGGCGGACTCTCAACCACTGCGCCACTAGGGAAGCCCAGTGATTTTTTTTTTTAATGTGTCAGTGTCATACATTATGAAAGCTTATGATTACTAACTTGTTCACTATTTATATATAAAATAATTTTATTTATATTTTTAAATCTTGGTTTCAATTCTGTTAAAAAACAGAAAATGACTGGGACACTCACTGTTAATGTTGCTATTGTTTTCAAATCTAATATTTCAAGATCTTTGGACCCTCAGCCTTCCACTGCCATGGCAGCATGGTTGTTTCAGCAGCATGAAGATCCTCTGATACACACTTGGCCAACACTTGAGGGAGGCAGTGGTGGAGGCAGGCGGGCCCACCTTTAGCCAGTCAAGGAGGAAAGCCCCACTGCAAAGAGATGTGTAGGAGAGAAGGGACAGCTTGTCTAAAGAGGCTGGTAGTGCATGTATGTCTATGCCACTCTCTCACTTCGTCCCAGCTGACCCTTCCCTCTCCCCATGTCCTCAAGATCATTCTCTACATCTGCGTCTTTATTCCTGTCCTGCCCCTAGGTTTTTCAGAACCATTTTTTTTTTAGATTCTATATGTGAAAAAAAAAAAAGAATTAACAAGATATCCTGAATAAACAACATAAAAAAAAAAGAAGAGGCTGGGCTGAGAATACATCCCCATCCATCAGTGGGAAACAGAAGGAGAACAGAATCTGAAGCAAATCAAGCATCATAGATTATAGACTACTAATGCTAGAACGGATTTAAGGGAACATATAAATAAGGCCCTTCATTTTACCAATGAGAAAGTAAAAGCAGGGAGCAGTTAAGTAAATTGTTAGATCCTTTAAAAGAGAAGATCTTATGGATCACCACAGTAACACTGTTTCTTACGGTCTCCATGAAGTCTCTTTAACCCATAATGGAATATGTAAGCTTTCCCTCCATAGTAATTATACTCTATGGGCAATGCTTGATCAATCTTGGGAAAGTTGAAGGTAAAGGGATGAAAGAAAAGACTGCAAATGTTCCCTAAACGGATCACTTTTTTTGTAAATCAAGTTACGTTTTAAATCTCCGCAAATCTTTCTACCTCAAATAGTCTACTTAAGGAGTCAAATTAGCTTTCAAACTACCTACTCAAATAAAAGACTACTCAAAAAGATCTTACATGTTAGAAAAGGAATAGGAGGAATTATAAATGATCCATGATGGCTTCCCTCAATCAGAATACTTTTTTTCATTTGCTAATTCATAACCAAAAAGCTGAGATTCAGTTTATTTTCATTACTGACCCCTGCAAATGGGCACTTGCCATCTGACATTTAACTCTTATGACAAGATCCCACACAATGTTATAATGGAACAATATATGAAGAAGCCCATGCTTCAGTGAAATATGGAATCCTAAACTATCAGAGCAACGTCAAGATATCTTAATTTTCTAACAACCATACACAGGAATCATAACTTATTCATGACTGATGGCCCTTAAATGGACATGCATACTGGGACATACCAAGGACATGTGATAGCACATCATGTCTGATTTTTCAAAGAACAGCCAAAGGGAAATGGCCACAGAGGTGAGAACCTTTTGTTTGAAAGTTTATTTATGTGTGTCAGTGTGTGTGTGTGTGTGTGTGTGTGTGTGTGTGTGTGTGTGTGTGTAGTTAGGGAAACAAGAAGAGAGATGAAATAGAAGAGAATGTGAGCAATAGAAGAAAATCGTGTCTGAACATCACTATAATGAATAGTTCTTATTCAGGAGAGTTGAGTCACTTTACAATGAATGTGGAGAGACAGATGGAGGCCCAGCCATCCCTACTTCCTGTCATAAAGGCTCTGGAGTGCCATCCAAGCTTCCCAGTAGACTGGTATTGAGTTTCTTTCTACAAAATTTGGTGCATAGAATAAAACCACCATCACATGTATTACAGTATCAGGGAAATTTTTCCAGCTACCTTTTTTCCAAACCTTCTCCAAGCTTACACATCTCTGTCAAGTAATGTATCTCTTTTTGAAGCCTGTCTTTAAAAATGGGGCAAAGGGTAAAAGATATCAACAGAAAAATAATGTAATGATTTTCCAGTTCTTTTTGTATATTTTACTATGTTTTAAATAATCATAATTCAGTTAATATAATCAGTGAATATCACTGCTACTCTAAGATGAATAATATCTTATTTCAGAGATGACTAGGGTTAGCTACACTGTGTTTGTTCAGAAAGTTCAGATTTAATAGCCTGTAGATACAGTTTTTCCGTCTTCGAACTGCACTTTTTGTAGAAATCTGTCAGCTTTACTCAGCAGCTATCTCTACCCAAAGGCATATCTATTCTGGATTAAATGTCAGTCCTCCCTTCTCTTCTCCCTGCTTTTCTATGGGTACAGAAATAGTTTATAGAAAGTGAAAAGTTATTTTTGGATCTAGTGATATTAACTTGGATTTTGAATTTTGGTAATTCAGTTTAGGATCCTTTTCAGTGTACACATCTGCTACTGCTCAGTATAAAGCTAATAATAATCAAGCTCTTAAAATAATGTGTTATAAAAACTAATATATCTCTAAAAAAACTAATATACAAAAGGAAATTTTCATGGTACCATAACATATTTGCAATAAGAGCCTTTTGCTGGTAATTGGAAGATTCGGCTTCATTTCACTGTTTAATTACCCACAAAACTGTTTATTGCCCTATATATTCCTCCAACAAGAATATAATCCTTTTAATGGGCCCCTCAGAAAACCAGGGAACATGGCATGGTTATAGCACATGTTATTCTTTTCAAATATAAGAGCCAAATTTTAATCTGACTTTCAGGCTCTGACAATACATTCTAAAATTAGTATATATCTGAACTAAAAAGAGTTATTATTTGAAGCAGAATGACATAGCTATGGGGTTAAGACATAAATAATAATTGCAACATAAACTATGTGTCTAAAATATAAACTTTTAATTAAATATGACTGATACTCAGTTTAGTCTTTACAACTATACTTTTATAAACTCTTGAAATATTTTGTTCCTACGTGTGATTAAATATTGTGTACTTGTGTATATACATTTGAAGAGATACTGTATTTTCTTTTTGAAGCTTATAAACAAATTTGACAGTTATAAACTACTAATTTTTTGTTTAAAAGGTAACTTTTTCACAGTCATTAAGAAAAAAATAAAATTAGCTTCCTTTAGTACTTTCTAGGCAAAAATCATTACAGAGTAGTTAATAGTTACTTAGAATATTGTTTAAAAGACTTTAAGACTTAAGTATTTCAAATTATGATTGTGTAGTTCTAGACCTGTGGTTTAAATTTATGCACACATGCACACATATGAACATTGTGTAATAGCGAAAATGGAAATGTAGCATCTGTTTGTCTCATTTATTTAGCACTTACTGTGTGCTGGTCACTGTGCTGGACATGGGGCTACACATATAAAAAGATGTCTCTTCTCCAAAGGAACCTAGAATCTAGTGGAGAGCCAGATATCTAAACCAACTGTCACAATGTGAGATGCAAAGCTGTAATGGGCTCATTACAGTGTGCAGGGGGCACAGAGGGAAAGAGGTGGGTTTAAAGGAGAAGCAGAAATTTGCTGGGTTGGATACACTGGGGAAAGTATTCTCTGTAGGAGGAACAACACTGGGTGCTAAGGCAGGGAGAGGCATTAGAGACCATGGAAAAGATTTGGCTGGATAAGTACAAGTCACTCATTAAAGTATCATACATTGGCAAGACATCGAGGGAGATAATACATGGGAGGATTCTACTCGCCATCTAAAGAAGCTCAGGTTTTACGTTATAGGTGAAGAGAAGCTACTGTAAAAATAACAGAAGAGACATGGTAAGATCTACATGTAAGAAGCCTGCATTAGCAGCATTGTGAATGACAGATTTAACAGCATGGTTAAAGGCAAGAAGGCTACTTAGGGGACCACTGTCAAAATGAATTAGGGTAACAGATGTGAAGATGAGAAGGAGACTCAGATATGAGAGGTATTTAGGAGGTGAAAAACAATAGGCTGTTGGGCTAATTAGATGGTAAATGAGGAAGAGGGAGAAGTCAGCAGAGACTCCTAGGTTTCTGGCAGGGATCATGAGGGATGAAGATACTGTTCTCAGAGGCAAAGCAGGAAGAGCAGGCTGGTGGCTGGAGTGGGAGAAGGGAGATGCAGCGACATCCGTTCTGAGTGGGTTTGCTATCCCTATGAGGCTTACAAGTAATGATATGTAGTAGGCAGTTGGACTGTAGCATACACATTTTGAAGCCCAGGTGGAAGATATAGGCTGGAGATCATGTTTGTGCCTCATCTACTTTAAGTGCTATTTTGATTCACTGGCTACAGATGAGTTTGCTGCGAAGTGTGTATAATGAGAGAACACGTAGGCCAAGCACACAACTCTGAGAAACAATCATTCTAGGATACACAGACCACAAAGAATAAATATTAGCTAAGTTCATAACATGGAAATAATCCTTAGAAAACTTAAAAATTATACTCATGCACACATTTCTATTCTAAATGCCAACTGTTAATTTAAGTTAGAGGTCTTGTTTTGATTACTTCCTCTATATAAGAAATTATTAAGGCAGATGATCTTAAATACTGAGAATTTTAAAAATTATCCTTTCCAATGAGAGATACTGGCCTGCACTCAGCTTTGGGTTTTGGCTTATGAAGAGAAGGGCTATGGAAAGGGAACCAAGCTAAATCAATAAGTGTGATGATCCCTTTCTGTGGCCTTTCTTCTTCCCTGTTCCAGGAGAATTGCATATATTTACACATATTTATTGCATTTACTATGTACCAGGGAGTGTTTAAAAGACATTATATGCAGCATGTAACTAAAGAGATTAAAATCTCTGCCTGGGGGCTCAAATTCAAGTGCAGCAGAGGGATAATAAACTAAACAAATCAGTTAAATTATATAGCATGTGAGACTGAGACAGGTGTAGTGGAGAAAACAAAGTAGAGAAGAGGAATAGGGAATTCCGTGCTGGGGAAAGGGTTGAAATCAAGGCTGGCTTCATGGGTGCGCAGCCTATGCAGTCACACAGGGCCCCAAGATCAGAAGGGCTCCATGTTGGGTGCAATGCTTCACTCCCACTGTCTTGAGCTTCTTAATTTTTAAACAAGTGGCCCCTTAAATGATACACTTGGTCCTGGTTATAATTTTCAATATGGTGGATGAGGAAGCCCCTTGTGAGTGTTATCTTTCCTTTGGCTCATCAGATATATTCTCCACCTTTCTCTGAACTCTTCTGTCCCAGGAGGCTGACCACATGGACTGTATCAGGGACCTCCTTTGCCCTGTGGCTGAAGATTTGGTTCCAATGATAGGGCACCCAAGCAGGAGTTCAAGAGGTCACTGCTTCTCTCAAGATATCCTGGCTACCCACTTCTCTTGTCCTAGGTGCTACAGCTGCTTCTACTCCTTGTCCATCTAAGGCCCACCTGCTTACCAGGCCTGGCATATACATATGCCTCCCGGTCTACCTACTCCCTGCCCATACCTTCATTAGACCTTTCTTCAACTTTTCTCATTTGAGTATGCCATGTGTGTCCTGCCAGTACTCAGGTTGAAAAACACCTCGTTAAGAAGGTGACACTTGAGTAGATTCTGGTGAGAGGTGAGGGGGAAGCAATGTGGCTATCCGGAGAAGACAATTCTAAGCATTGGAAACAGCCAGGATTCTAAGGGAGGGGTTACCTGGTGAATCAGAAAGGGTCTGCAAACCACAGCCTGTACACAAATCCAGCTGCTGCCTGTTATTGTAAACAAAGTATAATTGGAACAAAGCCACATCCATTCATGTGTGCATTGTTTATGGCTATTTTCATGTTACAATGTCAGAGTTCAGTAGTCGTGACAGAAACCACATACCCACAAAGCCTGAATTATGTACTATATTTTCCATTACAGATAGTTTGCTAATCCCTAAATCAGGGGAACAGGAAGGAGGCCAGAGAGTTTGAAGTTTAGTGGGTGAGGGGGAGGGTTATAGAAGACAGTGCCACAGAGGAAATAGGACAGATGATTTGGGGCCTTATGAGCCTTATGGAATGTTTTGAGGCAAGAACTTAAATTTTACCAAGGTAACTATGGTTATTGCCTTAAAAGTAGTCTTAAGAAAGGATAAAAGCTGAGAGATGGGGCAGGGGGAGGGGACACCACTGCAATAAGCCAGGAATCGAGTGATGACAGCTTAGTAGCAGCAGAGCTGCTGAGAAGTGGTCAGAGTCCACCACAGTCATGACAGAGCCAAATTAATTAGCTGATGGATTGAATGTAGAGTGTGAGAAAAAGGAGCTGAGCCACAATTTTCTTTCATGAGGAACTGCAAGTGTGGAGCTCTCGTGAACTGAGGTGGGGAAGTTGGTGGAAGGGGAGAGGGATATAGGGTTAGGGGTGGGAGTCAGAGTGGCTTAGCTCATGAGGTCAGACATTATGAGCTTTAAAGTTTGATTAAACATCCAAGTAGCTGTGAGATAGGAGGAAAATGTGTTGTCCTCCTATCTCATAGGAGAGGGAAGGAAGGAAGGAAGGTGGCTCTACTAGAGCAGGAGAAGGCTCTACTGCATTGGCCTTTTACTGCTCAGTGCAGCTGCAGGTCCATGACGATGAGGTTGAAGAAGGGACCACTGAAGTCAACAACTTGGAGGTCACTGATGACCTTCACAGGAGCAGTTTCTGTGGAGTGCTGTGGGTGAAAAGCCTGATGGGAGTGGGCTTAAGAGAGAATAGGAGGAGAGGAAACACAGACCAGGAGTACAGACCACTCTGAGTTTGGCAGTGATGAAATGAGAAAAATTGCTAGAGTTAATCTCTGTACTCAGCCTCTTTTTTTTTTTTTTTTTTAACAATGGAATCAAAACCAGCACGTTGGTATGCTGTTAGGAAAGATCTTATAGACAGGAAAATATTGGTGATGCAGGAGAGGGGGAAAGAATTGCTCAAGCTATGTCCTTGTAGGTGAAAGGGGATGAGATCTAGTAAGTAAGCACCAGCCTTAGTGACCTGCAGGGAGACATCTCAGGGCATGTGACACTGTGCTATTTAGTAAATACTCAGTCAATCAATATTGACTTTCAGTCTTCCTACAATTAAACCTTCTAATACTTTGTGAACAGTTAGGGCATTAGTATATAACCAAGAGCTTCAAGTTCAATTCACGGTTTTGTCACTGATGAGCTCTGAGACCCCCCCCAAACAAGACATCCAACCTTTCCTTGACTTAGTTTGCTTTTAATTATGAAATACAGTATCTACTGGTCATTGTAGTGCCTGGCAAATTAATAAGTTATCTAAGTAAGCCTAGCCAGGCACCAAATCTCTCTGATTCTTGCTCCTGTAGAACTCCAGATAGAGAAAAAAAAAAAGAAAAAAAAAAGAAAGGTACTTGTAGACTTCAATGTCTACCTAGCAATAGCCACGTACAGGTCTTTTCATAGTGCGTTATTCCCACTTGTATATCTTAAATTTCCTCCAAATGAAAGATATTTACTCTCCATGTCTTAACACCCTCTACAATTAAGTTTAATTTCTGCGAAGACTTATCTTTTATATAAACAACATACGTTTACAACCTTCTAGTTGCCATTATTTCCACAAGGCTCTCACATGCTGAGCTGGACTACAGATTCTAAACATACCCTGTTCATCCTTGGAGATACAGCTTAAGTATCACCACCACTGGGAGGCATTCCTAGGTCCCCTTGAGGAGACTATCTCCTTCTCTGTCCCCACTGCACTCTGTTTATACCTGTGCTATGACACTGACCAGGCTGTAATCTGTTGACATTTCTTTCTCCTCTTCCAGATTATAAGCACCTTATCCTATTCTTCCCTGAGTTGTCAGTGGCTGGCACAGAGCAGATAGTAGATAAATATTTGCTGAATGAATGAATTTCAATGTATACATTTCTGAATGGAGGCTGATCAAATAACATGGCATGATATGCAAGGAAGGAAATGGAGTAAATGGGTCCTAAGATAGGAGACTTGTGTAAATGTTCACAAGAAAGGGAGACTCGTGGTACATATACTTACCAGTTCAGAGTGTGTTATGAAAAGACTCTAGTTTTCAAGGACTGCTTTGGTAAAGAGTCAGGAGACATTTTCTTGACTCAGTATTAAAAAACAGATTTCTGACCTGTTCTACTTCCTCTCTTGGTAACTATGTTAAACAGACTTAGGGGTTTATTTCCTTAAGAAAATACACAAATGCCTTTGACCACCTTTTATTTTAGGAGAATATTGACAGCAATGAACTATTGAAGCCATAGCTCTAATACTCTCAAATAAGAAAGGATATAAATAAATTGAGTTTTCATAATGTGAATTTTCAGCATTGAACTTCCTGGCAGAAGAAAAGTTGACTTATCACTATTAGATTCACTCTTTCCCAGCCTAGTTACTCTCTTTGCCTTGCTGTGAGGTTTCTGTCTTCAAATTCTCCATTAGGCTTTTTAATAGACAATCTGCTTCAGAATTTTCTGAAGGAAAAAAAAAAGCTTCATTTCCCCCACAAAATGGCAGTTAAACCTTCCATTTAATATGAAATCAAGTGGAGACATCTGTGCTTTGTCATCAAATAAGCAAACAGTTTTATTTTTCTCATTATTATCTATTTATCAGCCTTGGGGTAAGAATTCACTTGCCTTTGTGCCACCTTGAGAATACAGTCTTAATTCCCCCACGTCCAGGCCTAAGATAGATTCATTACCTTTCTGTTAGTGTTTATCTGCATCTGCCTCAGACGCATGCTGTTTATATCCAGTATTGAACCACCCTTCACATTAAGTTTAAATTGGAAACATTTTTTTTTCCCAGTGAAGATAATCTATATCCCACTAGTCTCCAGGAAATATAATTATTCAGCAATAGATGAAAATGTTTCAGAGCCATGAAGGGTTTTGAAGCTGATGTCTTCCATTTACAGAGACTTGCGGAGGTAAATACACTGAAGGTCAGAAATGAAATGCCCACACTGATCACTAAGAAGTCGGAGGCTCTCATCTACTACTTACTGCTTTCAACTTATTAAAAAAAAAAAAAAAAAAAAAAGCTTTTGTTGTCCCCATCTCCCAGGAGGGCAACTCCTGGGAAGGAATTAAGTGTCTAGAAGATACCAGACCACAATGAAAGGGAGAAAAGAAAGCTCTGGTTTTGTTTTCCTCTGAACACACCACAGAATTGGTTTTCTGTGTGCACTTTATTTTTGTTCTGTGACATGATAATTTGAAAATCTCTCACAGCACTCCGTACCTCGGAAATCTGCAAAGGTCTGTTGACTACTGTAACAGCTCTGACTAAACACCCATTTCTTAGGACAAGTGTAGAACACTGCATATGGTAATAGCAATCAGTGCCTCACAAGTGTCATGCAGACCCCAGAGGAATTCTGGGCCCAACAAACCATAGCAGCCAGACCCGTAAGACAAACCAGATTTCTATGTTACATAAATGGGCCTACTGGGGTGAAGGAAAAAGTGACAGCAAATATCGCAATGCAGTAATAGCAAGGAAATTAGCAAATTAAGAGCATTTGCTGGTGGATCACGGAGAAGGCGAGCTGTTGGTTGCATCTCTGGACAGCTGAGACTCTAAGGTAGTCCACTGTTCAGCCAATCATTTTAAATTGTTGGTCTCTGCAAATATAACAATGTGAGACTCCAGATTAAGTGGTTTCTCCATCTGTGGAATACTAGCACTCCACCAGAGAAACAAGAGACTGCTTCATAGAAATCATGATATCTGGAGGATGGAGATGGTTAAAGAAAAAAAAAATAGAAAGAAAGGAAAAGGAAAAAAAGGAAAGTATAGCCATTCCTCTTTATCTACCTCACATCAAGCCCTGCTGAATAAGTACAGCATGAAGCTTTCCATTGATCAGTGATGCCATTTCCATGACAGAAAAATGTTGAACTCTCCACCTAGATTGAGATATAGAATTAGACCCATCTACACTAGTTATAAGAAATCAAGAACAATATAATAGAATCCTTCAAAATGATCTCCAAAATTTAACATATTCTACTGGGAGATCCATATCGCCGTAAAGCTGAAGTAGATATGCATCCACTTAGTACCTCTCAAGAGATTTTGGATTTTTACAAAAGTAACTTTCATATTTATCAGATGCTTACTCTATGCTGGAACATACTATGTGTAAATGGCTAACCTAATTTACACATACTGCCTAATTCCATCATTACAACTACCTTATGAGGTAAATACAACTATGAATCCAATTTCACAGATGAGAAGGCTGAGGCTTAAAGAGTTTAAACAAACACTTAACCATTAATTGGAAGGCTGAGCTCTTAACCTCTGTTCCATGCTATCAGTCACAACCTGTTCATTTCTCTAACTTCTGATCCCTGGTGTCACAAGGACAATTGTCAGGTCTATGTAGCATACCTCGTGTTGTTTGTGCCAAAGCTAAATACTGCTCCTGGCCAACAATGGGTCCACACCCCAACTCCTAGCACCTGACACACTCCTGAGTTTCTACCTAGACCAAGGTCCTAGAATCAGAGAATGTTTTGAATTCTGTCTCCAACAAAGCTATTGTCCTTTTCTTTCCAAAGAATCAGGAAACTTGACAACTATCTTAACAGCTATTTTAAGACATTTTGAAAGATTTAATTGCAACTCATTTTGTTTGCTCCTAATGCATTTCTAAATTTCTTTTCTCCTAAAAGTTGTAAAATAATAATAACTTTTCAGAGGTTTTAACAGGAAAAGAGACTTTTGGTAAACATACCATTTTTTTCTTCCATCATTGATGTGCTTCCAAGTGCTACAAAATGGACAGAATACTTGAAATAGAGTACAGCTGAAAAACTCTGAACTGTTAAACTTGTGGGTTTACAAAAACAATAAATCCTGATCACTCAATCCATGTAAGAAAAGAGATCACAACCACCACAGTAGGATCATTACTGGCTGCAAAGTGACAGGGTCTGGGGCTGATGCATAGCTTATCACATTGCCTCAACATCAAGTCCCCTTCAGACTTGCCTCGGTATCAGGGTTACCTTTATTCTCAAAGTCACCTCTGCTTCAAAATCTTGTGTTTGTCTTTCACTCTTTTGTATCCTTCTTGACCTCCACACAAGCACTGAATCTTATTATTTTTTCTTTAAGTAGCTTTGTCTGGGAGGGCACAGGTCAGAGGCAGGTCGGTAGGAATGGACTAGTGGAGTCTTCTGGAGGTCTCTACGGAAATCTAATCTGCTGAATTGAGTTAAAGTCCACTTGTATTTTGGACATATGCCCAGAAGCTAGTAGACAGCAGGGTCTTTTAAAAACAACACAATTACCACAAACACAAAGCAAAAAATAAGGGCAATGTTTTGCCCTTATTTTTTGCCCAATGTTTTGCCCTTAGGAGAGAAAGGGAGACCATAAAAATGCATTGTACTCCACCATGTATTTGATTTTAAAAACATTTTCCCCATTTCCATTATTAATAAGGATTTTTTTTAAGTTTAGTTTTTATCATTCTCTTTCCCTGTAACACTGTATGCAATAAAACCATCCTTTGAGCTGGGGAATAGCTCCATGGTAACAGATTCTCAAACATCAGCTCAGGATGGAGCTTTCAGTGTGTGATCACAGTTCAGAAAAGGAGGATAAGGAAATGATGAGTTTCTTTCCTTCCTTGGGATAATATCCTGAGAAAGAAATCTGCAGTCTCAGGAGGTAACTGGGAGGCGGGGAAGGAAAATATGGTCAAGTGACAGATCATGCTTAAAATGTTATTAAACTAGTTATGGAATTTCAACGTTTGAAATAAATCCTTTATTTTAGTTCCCTAGAGAGATGAAAAAAGCCTTTCCTACTCAAGAGAGCAGAAAAGAACTCTCTACCATGATGCCACACTTTCCAGCACACACAGAAATAGACTAATTCATTCACTCGCTCAAAATTCACATGCCTAGTATTTGCAAGCAAAGCCCCGTGGTAGGTAGTGTGCTAGGGTCCAAGCCTGTGGGTTTTTATATGACAAGTCTTTGTGAAAAATTATTGTAAAGTGTATCCAGACAATGGACTATTATTCAACGCTAAAAGGAAATGAGCTATCAAGCCATGAAAAGGCATGAGGGAAACTTAAATGTATATTACCAAGTGAAAGAAGCCAATCTGAAAAGGCTGCATCCTGTATGATTACAACTGTTTGACATTCTGGAAAAGGCAAAAGTATGGAGACTATAAAAAAGATCAGTGGTTGCTGGGGCAGTGGAGAGCAATGAATAGGTACAGCACAAAAGATTTTTAGGGCAGTAAAAATACTTTGCATGATATTATAATGATGGATACATGTTCTTATAACATTTGTCCAAACCCATAGAATGTACTGCATCAACAGTGAACCCTGAGTTAAACTACAGACTCTGGCTGATTATAATGTAGTAATGTAGGTTCATTCTTGGTAAAAAAAAAATGTAGCATTCTGGTGAGTGATATTGATAACGGGGGAGGCTTTGCTCGTGTGGAGACAGGGAGCATATGGGAGACTTCCGTACCTCCTTCTTAATTTTGCTGTAAACCTAAAACTCCTCTAAAAAACTGAAGTCTTTAACATTTGTTTAAAACCTTTAGAAAGTATTATACGCAGAATGATTTGAATGTTCTCATCTCTAACTGACTGTTCTAGAAGCTGGACACCAGAAGTCCACCTGAACATTGCTCATTGGGAAGGATCATCTCCACTTTGGAATCACTTTATAACACTGACAAGCAACCTAGTCTTTACACAAACTTAATAACTTGTTTGTCAAGTTCAACCTAGCCTCAGGGATTTGGAATAACCGAGTTTAAAGCAGGGGAATAGTGAAGTAGGGGACTATTCCAAATAAGGGACATTTAAAATTCTCATCATTGTTGCTGGACAGTGATCCTGCTTTAAGAAACTCTGGGAATATTTTATATTTTGAGTTGAGATAGGCCTTAAGTATATGGGTGCTCTTCTAAAGTGCTTTAGGGTGTTTAATACCATTTGTTCTTCCAATCTTGTTTGCACTATTAATTTGGTTAATGGGTTAGTAATCTTTTCTTTATAGATACCGGGAAAGAAAATTTCAGCCCAGCACTTTTCTAAATTATTACATCCTCTGAACAAATGGGGTACAGATTAATGAGGTTTTACTCAAAGCTTTGAATTCACAGGAGGCTGAAATGAAGCAACACATCCTCGTTTCCATTTAATGAAAATAACAATCAGGAAATGTAAATCTGACTTGATTGCAGGGTAACAGAGCTGGATAATTACGTGCCAACATTGAAATCACCTTCAAAGTCTAACCCCTGGCAAAATGAGAGGGCTCTGACCATCCACTGACAGTGCACCTACACAACCGTTTGAAGAGGAACAGAAAGTCACATATTCTCCTTTCTCATGTGCAGTCAGGCTCACACTATTACGTAAGTACTGATAACCTTACGGCATATTAACTAAAGACAGTTTCTGATTGTCAGGGCTTTAATTCATTTAACCATAAAACAGCATAAGAACCTCTCCTCCTCCAAAATGCCAAAAATTCCTATTTATATGATTTCACCAAAAAGAAAATGAGTAGATGAGATAATATAGTTACACAAAATATTTTCTACCACATCAGCATAACATGTTTAAGCTTTTCAATAAGCATTGGTACTGGGAATCCTCATTACAAGGCACAGTTAATTTCATTTCAATAAAACTTGTGTAAAAAAATGTGAACTTACCAAATCAACAAACATCTATTTTGAAATGATTGCTCATAAAGTAGCACTTAATTACAATAATAAAAATTCAAGTGTAGAAGTGAGTATGTCAGTGAAAGAGAGTTATGACTCCAAAGAGGGAAAACAGATATCCAGCTTCTTTTCTGTGTTACTAAATTACTTGGGGAGAAAATGTTAGTATTTAAATGTAGCATCACTACCCCCGAATGTGATACTCATAAATCCATCAAACTCAAAACAAATGCTACTATTATTTTACTTCTAATCTTCTAGCCAAACAAGATGTGATTAAAAACATTAAAAAATGACATAGTATCTTTGTGGTTTCTTGTAAGGATCCAAGGTGACAACAGGAAGAGACTGAAAACTGCACCATTTCAGTAAAGGCTCAAATCCGAATCCCAACCTCAATGTTTTCACCTGTAAAATGAAGAAATACTGCTGACCTAGACATTCTACTGGTATAATCTTAGTCAGCAATCTGAAGGGAAAAGACTTAATGTCTGTACTATAGCGCAAGATCAAGGTGCCAGATATTCTGTGGATTTGAAGGGTGCATAATTGCTATGCAAAACTGGGTAGAAGAAGAGGAACAGTTTCCTCTTCCCTTCATAAAATATTATATGCCTACAATAAGTCAAATCACTAAGGTTAGTGATGAACAGAACTTTCTGACCATAAACATTATCATAGGAAATTAAATACTTATAGAGGAAAGTGACAGACCTGTTTATACCCCAGAAGAGAAGGCAAGATTTCTAATGAGATCCCAAGTTTGCAAAAATTGTTGGGTAGGCTGAAACAGTTATCATGACTCTCAATATATGCCCATTAAAAATGATGTTGGAGGGAGGCAGTATGGACAGAAGAGAATGCCAAATATTTTTCAAATGACTTTCCCCAACCTGACATTACCGTGATTACTTAAGAGTATAAATTCAGTATTCAGTGCTTTGCCTATAATTAGGGTATGCTGTCACTAGATGACAGTAATGGTTAGGTCATTACTACTGGGGATAAAATTCATTCATTCAAGAAATCTCTAAAGTACCTACTAAAAATTCTGTTTATATTATATAAAGCTTACTTTTATATAAATCTTTACATGACAACTAAGCTGTATTAAGACAACAAATTCAATAGTCGTGGAGAACACATTTTTAAAAAAATCTGAATAATGAGATTTACCTTATTTCTGATTTAATCCCTAATCATTCTTATATGTTAATCAGAATATCCTTAATAACTATTTTGAAATCGTTTTTGGATTTTGGCCCTTCCTATGGTTGATTCTCAAATCTGGGAACAGTCCTGAGACAGTGTATTTTGGTGTCATAAGCAGTTTCTATCAATAATGTTCTATTTCTTTGAAGTGTTCTTCCATTTTACCTACAGGATTCTTATACTGCTAAAATTGTTATATTAATTTGAAAGGAAGGGGTTAGTTTATATTTTAAGGCTTCTTAGGAAGTTTAAATATATATACTTTAATTTTGTAATACTTGATATATAGTTTTTCACTTATTTTTATAATATTTGGTATAGAGCATACGAATAAAAAGAATACCCAAGGCCTCATCAATATATATCAGAATTAGATAATGACAAATACTGTTTAGGCTATCTATGCTTCATCCCGATTCCATTCTTTGCTGCCCCACCAAGAGGCAATCCGTATCCAGCCTTTTGTGTTTATCATTTTTTGATTTATTTTTTTAAATGTTGGTTTTTAACTGATTTTAGCTCAATTTCATTTACTTCCATTGCTGATACATGCAGATTTTTTTCCAGCATCTTCGTGTGCATGTGTGTGTATATGTGCATGCAAACACTTTAAATCCATTCCACCTTTCCTATTTTTCTGTTTCTCCCTCTTGGTTCTTTTGCACTGATTATGTTGTACAATTTCACTTTTTTCTTTTACTGGCTTGGCAGTTTACATCTACATGTACTCCTTTAGTGATTTGCATAGAAATGTAACTATGCATATTTTATTGATTTCTCCCTTTCCAATTCTTTTATTTCGTTCCTTTTTCTTGCCTAAGTCCTCTGCTACTAGGTGAACAAAAGTGATGGCAACAGATATTGCTTTCTTCCTGATTTTAAAGGGAATGTTTCTAAACTTTTACCTCAGAGTAGTATTTGTTGTTGGCTTTTGGTAGATACATTTTATTAGGACAACAGGGCCCCCTTCTATTCTTAGTTTGCTTGGAGAATTTTTACAATAATGAATCAAGGTAAAATCTTAGCAAACATTTTCTTCATCTAATGAGAAGATCACATCTTTTTCTCCATTAATCTGCTAATAAAGGTGAACTACATTTTATATTTTCTAATGTTAAATCCTTTGTTTATGTAATAAACCCACGTGGTCATGAGAGATTACTTTTTTTTTTTTTTTTTTTTTTGGCAGTACACGGGCCTCTCACTGTTGTGGCCTCTCCCGTTGCGGAGCACAGGCTCCGGACGCGCAGGCTCAGCGGCCATGGCTCACGGGCCCAGCCGCTCCACGGCATGTGGGATCTTCCCGGACCTGTCCCCTGCATCGGCAGGCGGACTCTCAACCACTGCGCCACCAGGGAAGCCCGAGAGGTTACTTTTTATTTAGCGTTGGACTTGGTCTACAATATTTAAAGAATTTTAAAATTCTTTAATAATTAAAGAATCTTAAATAGGTTTATGAATGAGATTTGTTTTAATCTGTGGAAATTTCTTACTTTCTTCTAAGTCTAGAAGGCATTAAAAAATAATTTTTGGTGCACTTTTTCCACATCTAGTTGTAGTGCTATAAACGTGCTTCAGAACTTACAGTTTCCTACACTTCCAGAAGAAAAACTCATCAGGGAGGTTTTTGTTTTTCAATTTCTGGCTTTTCTGCTCTTCCTACAAAGTTCATGGCAGAGCAATTAATGTCATAAGACTGTACAGTAAAACTCCATCATTATTACTTGGTAAAAAAGAAATATTCCATTCGGTATACTATCCTTTCAGAAGTAGAGACCAAAAGAATCCCAAAGATCATTTCCTAAGATTCTTTTCTGAGGGCTGGGGAAAAGTCTATATTATAAATATCTCAAAACAAATCTAAATTTACTACAAAAAGGAAAGTTTATCAATTAAATCTAGACTTTTTTTTTCCCCTAATTGCTCTGATTCACAGTGAGGAAATGCCCCAAGGGGATCCATCATTTGGGGATAGAACTAGGACCCATCTGGATGTTTTTGGAGACCTAACCTGCTCCTTTGAAAAAAGCCTTTGGTGCAAGGTTGACCAGGATGACATCCTCTGGCTGAAAATGGGGATATTCTCTAAGGAAAGGCCTTCTTGGTGAGGAGTGAATGTAGCCAGTTTGGAGGGCTGACTGTCAAAAGGAGTTTCATTTAATCATAACAACATAATTTATGGAGCACTTTCTGTGGGTTGGCTACTGTGGCAGTGTCTTCTCCACATTATCTTTTCTAACCTTCACAACAACGTAGGAGACAACTGATGCTACTTGCTCTGTTTTAAGGATAAGCAACAGACAGCGGGTTACAGAAGTCGTGCAACTTGCCCCAAACAACCCAAACTGGAGGAGGATAACCCTGGACTTGAAATCAGGTAATTTGTCTCCAAAGGTGATGCTGTTCCTCTCTCAGAAGTCAGAAATTATAAACTTATTATTTATAATTTATTATAAATTATAAATGATCTTACCCAGAGATCATTAGGGTAAGAACTTTACAGCTTTAGCTCTATTTTACGTATCAATTTGAGCCTCCATTATATGTTATATATATGTGGTATATGTTATACCAGTTACTCAAATGCAGGTATAGTTTCCTCTGCTATGGAATGAAGTCAGAAAAACATGGATGTAACTTTGTTTCATACACAATTTTCTAACATTTTCCCCAGCAAGAATTAGCAGCTAAACACATCTGAATACAATACTGTGCACCCAATCATCTCATTCAATCCTTCCTAACTCAGGTTGGCTACACTACCTATGGGAAGGGCTTGCTGTTTACTTCTCCCACACACTGCTTCATTTTGTCTTTTTTCATAGTTGAACAGCCTCAATCCTTCCTCTGCCTCTTCCATCAAGCTACCTTCCATATTTCTTCCACACTAAGTCCTGGATAAACTATAATACTCATCTATTTATGAAACTGGAATTTAACATGCCTTTTCAACTGGGCTGGTATTTTTACTAGATTTTTTAAAAATTGTTTTTGGTAGTGTTCTGGTTGCAAAGTTTTCAGTGGTCTATCTTAAGTCTATTTTTCCCCATAAACTTTGCTATTTTTGGTGTGTGGTCTTACAGATTGTGGGTATTTTCAAGCCTACATATATCATGCTATGGCAGAAATTTTGTATTGCTTGGCTATAATTTATGTGATATATAATTATTGTTTCTGATAATTTTATTAAATGCTAGAATTTGTTGTGACTGTATTGGCTATTGAGTTATCTACAAATAGAATAAATTAAACATTTCCAAATAACATGGAAATTATTTAAATGAATTAATTGGTGAAACACAAGCTACAGATAGGCTATTTCCAACTATTTTCTGGCTCTTAATAAACATATTTGACTCCAATCCTGAAGGGCTTTATTTGCCAAGTATTAGTGAAACAATATAAATGTATGTGACCTAGAAAAGTAGTTTTTCATTTCTTATTTGGGAATAGGAGATTTTATGGTGGGGATGGAGATAGGGAATAAAAATCACACTCATTTTTAAATCCTGTTAAACTATGTTTCCCTTATGAAAATCGAGAATTTACATTTGGTTGTTTAGTTCTTCAAGAGAACATGCTTAATATCTTGATTTCTAGTCTCCTATAAAGAAAACACAATCATAACTAATTAGAAATTCTGATGAACTTGGAGAGTTGTAATCAGAAACTTCAGGCAATATGTATTCAGAGGGTAGGACCTGGTGTCTGAGTTCCCGGTGCTCATGATGAAACTTCTGGCAGCTTTCATGCTTAATTGGGCCACTGGATCCTGTCTGTATGAGGAGAGGAAACAAGGTCTTGCTTGTTTGGCATTTAAAATGATTTGATTAATGATTACCTGGAAGCATTAGAGTATTATGATGCCATCAGTATTTCCTGTTTTTCTTGTGCTAATATTTATTTTGCAAGATGCAAAACTGGCGTTTCAGTCTGTCACATAATTTATTTATCCTATTAAGCCATACTGTTGTTGCTTATGAGTCAGGGAGACTTACCTCAATGTAACCTTACCTACTAGAGAACAGGTTGCCTATTTTAGCAAAGTTAACAATTGACCAGAGACACAAGCAGGCAGAACTAGAAAGAGACTTCACACAAAGGAGAAATTTCTCAAATGTAAATTTTAAAAATGCTTTTGATATGGGCTTAAATTTTTTTTTTCAATTTGATTTTGAACTTACATGTGTACCTCAGAATTTCAGCCTTAACCCTCTCAGTCTCATTCATGCCACCCTCTCCCTCAGAATGATCTCATCCATTTTCATCTCTTTGCTGATGACTCTCAAATCCAGATCTCTTGTTACATCTCTCTCTCTCCCTCTTCTCAGTTATACAAGAAAAACACCTAAATATCCCTAAATATCATCTTGACTCCTCTTCCCTCCTATGCTTATCCAATTAATCAAGTACAATATAAAGCTGACCTTTGAACAATGGAGGGGTAGGACTGCTAACCCTCCATACAGTGGAAAATCTAAAGAGGAATTTACAGTTAGCCCTCCATATCCATTTTTCTGCATCCACAGATTCAATCAACCACAGATGGTGTAGTACTATAGTACATATTTGGTAAAAAAAAAAAAAAAAATCCACGTATAAGTGGACTCATGAAGTTCAAATTCATGTTGTTCAAGGGTCAACTGTATTTTGTTTCTACCCCACTCTATTTTCAATGCCATTCCCTTGGTTCAAGTCAGCAGTTAGAATGGGGAGAGGACTGGAACAATCTCAGCACTCTCCTAACCAGTCTTTCTACTTTCATCCATCCCCACATTTGTGCTTTATGATACTTCCGGGATGACTTTTCTAAGGCACGCACTTGTGATAATGCCCCTACTCTGCTTAAAAACCTAGCATTTTCGGTGTAAAGCCCTAAGCATGGTGTATAAGGCACTTTATGGAGTTGATCTATGCTTACTCTCCTATCAGTGCTTGAGGAGAATTTTATTGAATACATATTATGTGCCAAACACTGTTCCAGATACTGAGAATACAGCAGTAAATTGGTATATAGTCTCTGCCCACCAAGTTTCACTGTTAGTGAAGAAAGGTAGAAAACAAATATACGAACATGTATTTTCCAATTTTAGGATTGATAGGTGCTATGAAAAAATAAGACATTACAGAGAGTGGGTTAGAATGCTGGTTTATTATAGACTGCTTGGGGAAGGCATCAAAGAAGGGGTGGTATGTGAGAGGAGTCTTGAATAATAAGCAGAAACATGTGAAAACCAGAGAAAATCCTGATATAAAGACTCTGGGGCTGACATGAGCTTGATATATTTAAGGGACAGGAAAAAAAAAAAAAAGCCAAAACAAAAAATATGAAGCCAGAGTGTTAAAAGGGGGCCAGATGCACAGGACTTTGAAGGTCATGATGCAGAGTTTGAATTCTATTCTACTTGCAATGTAAAACCACCGGAGGGTTTTGATTAGAGAGAGGGGTGACCTGATTTACAAGATTAAAAGCTTCCCTTATCTATATACCAAAAACTGTAAGACACTGATGAAAGAAATTGAAGATAATGTAAATATATGAAAAGACACCCTGTGTTCATGGGTTGGAAGAGTTAATATTGTTAAAATGTCCATACTATTCAAAGTCATCTATAGATTCAATGGAATCCTTATCAAAATTCCAATGACATTTTTCACAGAAATAGAACAAACAATCCTGAAATTTTTATGGAACCACAAAAGACCCCAAATAGCCAAAGAAATCTTGAAAAAGAAGAACAAAGCTGGAGGTATCATGCTTCCTGATTTTAAACTATATTACAAAGCTATAGTAATCAAAATAGTATGGTACTGGCATAAAACAGACACATCAACAGAACAGACTCAAGAGCCCAGAAATAAACCTATGCATATATGGTCAACTAATATTTGACAAGGGATCCAAGATACTCAGTGGGAAAGGACAGTCTCTTTAATAAATGTTGTTGGAAAAATTGGACAACCACATTCAAAAGAATGAAACTGGACCCAGAACTTACACTATTCACAAAAATTAACCCAAAATGGATTAAGAACTTAAACGTAAGACCCCAAACCATAAAACTCCTAGAAGAAAACATAGAGAAAAGCTCCTAGACATCAATCTTGGTAATGACGTTTTGGATATGACACCCAAAGCATAAGTAACAGAACCAAAATCAACAAGCAGGACTACATCAAACTAAAACCCTTCTGAACAGCAAAAGACACCATCAACAAAATGAAAAGACTATCTATGGAATATGAGAAAGTTTTTTCAAGCCATATATCTGATAAGAGGTTAAAATCCCAAATATATGAGGGACTCACATAGCACAATAGCAAACAAACAAACAAAAAACAAACAAATATGATTAAGAAATGGACAGAGGAATTAAATATATCTCTAATAGTTTTTCCAGAGAAGATACACAGATTGCCAATGGGTACATGAAAAGATTCTCAACATCACTAATCATCAGAGAAATGCATATCAAGAAAGTCAAAACCACAATGAGATCACCTCACACCTGTTAAAATGGTTATTATCAAAAAGACAAGAGATAAGAAGTGCTGGTGAGGATGTGAAAGAAAAAAAATTTTTTTGCACTGTTGGTGGGAATATAAATTGGTATAGCCACTATGGGTAAAGTATGGAGGTTCCTCAAAAAACTAGAAATAGAATTAACATTTGATTCAACAATCCCACTTCTGGGTTTATATCTGAAGGAGGTGAAATCACTATTTTGAGGAGATATCTGCACTCCCATGTTCTTTGCAGCATTATTAACAATACCCAAGATGTGGACACAACCTAAGTATCCATTGTCAGATGAATGGATAAAGAAAATGTGATATGTGATCTTTATATGTTAAATATAAATATGATACATAATGATATATATGTGAAATATAGTGATATATATACATACATATTTAAAACTGGAATAAATATAAAAGAATATTATTCATTCACAAAAAAGAAAATCCCCCATTTATGACAACATGGATGGAACTCGAGAGCATTATGCTAAGTGAAATACATCAGACAAATACTGTATGATCTCATATGTGAAATCTAAAACATCGAACTCATAGAAACAAAACAGAATGGTGGCTTTCAGGGGCTAGCGGGTGAGGGAAATGGGGAGATATTGGTCAAAGGGTACAAACTTTCAATAATAAGATGAATAAATCCCGGGGATCTAATATACAGCATGGTGACCATGGTAGTTAACAATAGTGAATTGTACACTCGAAAGTTGCTCTGAGATTAGAGCTTTAATGTTCTCACCTTAATGATGACAAAATGATAATTATGTGAGGTGAAGAATGTGCTAACATTAGGTGGTAAACATTTCACAATATATATGTGTATCCAATAATCACATTGTGTACCTTAAACTTACACAATGTTCTATGTCAATTATGTCTCTATAAAGCTGGGGAAATTTTTTTTTTAAATATCCCTTCAGCCTTTTCCACTTCCTCCTCTCTCCTCATATGATGCTGTAGCCATGCTGAACTACTTTTGGTCCCACAAAGCTCCAATGCTCTCTCTCCAGGCTTGTGTGCATGCTGCTCCCTCTGCCTAGAATATCTTCATCCACACCTGCCTTCCTCCGTCTCTTCCTGCTGGCTTCCATTTATCCTTTGGACCTCTCAGTGCAGACATTATTGCCTGGAGGAAGTCTCTGATCCCTCCCAGAATGAGACACGTATCCCTCCTCTATGCTTTCAAACTTCAGTTTCATAGCAGTTATTCCAACACGTCTCTGTTATTCCAACAGAGATTCCTTAGCTGTCAGTCTCCCTCACTAGCTCATCAGCTTCTTGAAAACACACATTGCCTAGGCAATTCCTGTTTATTCTGCACCAGCACAGAGCCCTGATGTACAGCAGGCATTCAAAACATTTTCTGAATGAATATAGTGACTTTTTAAAATAATAGTGGCTATTGAGTGCTTACAGGTAAAGATGGCTTTATGGAAACAAGCATAGAAGTAGGTATGCTTAAAATGTTTCAAAGAAAATAAACAGAGTATGCTCCAAAACTCCTTGTAAATGTCCTGGTTCCTCTTTGTCTTATAGCACAGTTTCTTAAGTACGTCAGTACCTTTGGTCCAACCTTTTGAATGCACTTTCATTTTCTCAGTACACATTTGTAAAGTGCAACTGTATTCTCCAGCTCTTCTTTACTATTTTTCTAAATAATTTCCTTGATTGCCAGTGCTCTCTCCTTGTTATTTCCTTTACCTTCCTAGACTAGTACTCACTGTTTCCTGGTTGCACCTCTCATTTTACGTCCAGCCTCTTAAGCTCATGAACTGCCACGCTCCTGAGCCATTCCGTATCATCCAGTGTGGCAGGAATGACCTCCAGCGCAGGGAACCCTCGCTTGCCCCCTATCACCCTTTGTTTGCATACAGGCTTGTAATTCAGTAGTCAGCTAATTCCTACGTAAGGTCTCCTCCTTCATTTTCCCACTTCATTCTCCATCTTCTGGCCACAGCATGTTTGTATTTTCACTAGATAATATGAGGTGAAGAGAGGCAGTGAAATGCAAGTGAAACCATTTTGATCATTTTGAGCAGCCCTCATAAAAGGATTTGATGGAAAACAAGGATGAAATAATTGGTTTAATGGAGAATTATAAACTGTCAGTGGACGTCATTTATCCATGTTATTTCTGGCCATGATTTAACGTGGATAATTGGAAAGAAAATGGACAGAAGGGGGAAAAATTCAGAGATAACTGAAAAGAGAGAGCAAGAAGTGAGAGAGAAGTTATAGTACAATACAGGTCAACCAAACATTGCGTGGAGACTGCCCTGGATTTGAAGCAGTTTCCACTGTGTTTCCTGATGGGGAAACAGTGCAAATCTGTGGATAAACATCCATCTGATGTTATATTTATCTGCTCTACTGATTATCTAGTGCACTATAGACTAAAGAGCCAACAGGTTGACTGTCTGAACCATTCTGCTCTATAACGGTCTTATTTGTTCAAGTAGATATGAGCCATTGAAGAGTCCCCAGTCCCCAAACGCTCACACAAACAGATGCACACACATACACACACAACTATATGGCATGTACGTAGTGTTTTCCTAATCCCAGAGGGACCTAGAGACTTGAATTTTTTTCTTAAGAAAACCTACAAGAAAAATCGAATAGTGCTATGAAGTCTCAGGCACTTTTAAGTAAAGCAATAGCTAACTATTTTCTGTGAAGAACTCAGAGCATGGAGGGTCTCATCCTTAATTCCCTTATAGCTAATATGAAGCCATCTGTATTTATGCAGGGTCATTCCTGCATTAATGCAATCCTGTGTGCAATGTGCCCCTCAATATAATGGTACTCGTTAGCAAACGTACACGTCTGTGAATATATTAAAAGGTTTAAAAAAATTAGCCTTTGTTTATAATTAGAAAACATCAGTGAAAGTGTATCTCATTTCATGTACTTTTATGAATAAATTAAGATTAACAATGAAGTATGCCCTCTCCCACCTCCCCGTCAAACCTCATAGAAGTTCAAGTCCTTACACTGTCACGCATTGTCTTGTTCCTGTCAAAATCTTTTTGATGTGTTTGGTGGTAGTAGATGTTTCCAGAGTTATTTTTATATATACAATACGGCAAATGTACCATTTGAACTGCTCTGAATCTTCAAAGGAAGGTATTGAAAGCTGTGCTTATTTGGGTAATTATTACCTTAGGGATATATAGAAAAAGGCCATTGTTGGGTGAAGGAAGTTTACCTGGAGGCATTGTGTTATCAGGTGGATATAGCATTCCTGGAATATCTGACCCTACTGAAGATATTCCAGGAAGATTTGGGGCTCCTGTGCAGCACACATCACTTTATGGTGAAAAGAATATCCCTCTGGCAAAACCACCATGTAATTAATGACTCCCACAGAGCCAATTTGTCCTTGGTAATATTTACACACTTGCTCCGTGGGCCTGTGCTATACTCCTAGGGTCCATCAGGGACACCTAAAGTTGGCTTAACCATTGAGACCTGGGCAGGAGACTGAAATGCTGATAGTAAGAAGGGGAAGAAGACATGACAAGGGCCAGGGAAACTTCATCTCTGGAGGATCCCAATGGTAAATAACTTGAATTTCCCTAAAGAAGGGATTGCTGTTTATGTGATTTTATGGCAGAATTACTTCAAGTTGGGAGGTGAGATTAGGTCAGGAAAGCCACTGTGGGACTGAGATACTGGAAGAGAATCTCATGAGTAGATCCAGCGGAGTATAATTGTTGATGCTGTTATTAAGTAGGATAAGGGAGTTGCCCCGGGCCTCCTCGCTAGGGAGCGATACCTCCAACCAATGAGGCTATCTATACCTTTGAGAAATAATGAGAAAAAACCAAGGCTGATCCTAATAGGGAAATATGGGGCTGCTAAATAAATAGAAAAGACCTTGGAAGTGGAGATTTAGAATGGCAGAATGGTGAGGAACAGGGACCACCAGACTGCCTGACACCCAGCTCTGCCACTTAGCTGTGTGCCCTCGGGCGAGTTACTGAACTTATCCGGATCCCAGTTTCCTCATCTGAAACAAGGACTAACACTGGCAGCCACCTGCTTTCTTAGCCCACAGCTGTTCCACAGCTCAAATTTCTATCATCTCACCCCTCACTGGCCATGGCCAGCTTGGCTGGGCATCCCATCAATGAATGTGATGCTGAGGAGTCAGCCAATTCTCTCTCAAAAGGAAAGATGCTGCTTTAACATTTGTGGTTTCTGCCAGAGGGGGCATTCTGTTCAGGATTCTTGGCTTTGGACAAAGCTCACCAAGGTTCTATGCAATAGCCAGGGCCTCTTGACTACTGTGAGATAGGACCAAGTCAGTCTTCACTCCCTTGCTCCCGTCGTTTGTAAGCACCACACAACCCCTAGGGTGTAGATCAGTGGGAGGGGAAAACTCAGACTTCCAGTCTTCACACTCTTACTGGTAGGAGGTCTCAAGCACAGCATTCTAGGGACTAACTGCCGTACATTATTTGCATTGAATTGTGTCCAGGGAAACCCTAGAACTAGAACTATCTGCCATTCTCATTTCTTTCTTCCTTTGTCCTTTCAAATGTGTGTTACTCCTGAAGTAATTACAAACATAGAATCTTAGAAAGTAATTCTACTAACATGTGTGAATATACATATATATACATATACACACACATAAATGTGAACACATACACATATGTACACATATATGTGTGTGTGTGTGTATATATATATATATATATATATGTACATGTACATAGACAGTCCCAAGGCAATATATATATTTCAAATAACAAAACCTAAAAAGGTTTCTGGTCATCTTGGAGCAAGGTTTCATATGAGACTGCCAAGCAGAAAAAGTGGCATTATTAGTATAGTAGGTGTATGATAGAAAACCAAGGATTTTCAACTGTATAAACAAATGAAAGTTTGAACCTTTCAATATTTCAAGGTCTCTATACTGACAAAATGTTCACAACCTGCCTGAGGCTATAATCTTGCAACTGCTTTAAGCCAACAGTGCTAAATCTACCTCTTAATTGGCTGAGACACACAGAAAATTCCGGTATTTCAGAAAACCGTTAAAATGATTCATTAGACCACTCTTTTCTGAAGGTAGCCTGAACCAGCATATCAATCGAATATTATGGAATACTTTACATCAGAAGTCTTGTCTTTAAGGTTAAAAAAATCAGTCATTAAGTGTCAGGTGCAGAAATAGATTAAATTTGGAAATCTGGCCAAATGCTGTCTTTTAATATATTGCTGTACAAACCATTTTCCTTCGACTCTGTTTTCAAAGAGCTATAAACATAAAAACAACAACCACAACAAAGAAGCTATGCTAATATTATTACACAATCTAACCTGGTTGTCCAGAAATGTATCTAGCAACCCAGCCTAAGAGTTGTAGGTGAGAAGGACCAGCATATTCAATCATCCATTTCACCTGGGAGTTAGATCGTCCTGGAGGCCAATCAGGCAACCTCAATGGCAACTGACCAGCCTACTGTTTTTTTCAATTTTTAAATTTTCTAAAGATTCTGCACTCATAATTTTAAAACTTTTTCACTAGAGTTCCAAATCATAACATTGGGGAAAATAATTTAAAAATTTCTATGAGTAGTCATTTAAAAAAGGGTAGTATTGGAAACATTTATTTTCTGTATCTTTTTAAATGAAATTACTTCCTTTTTGTCTTTGATAACTGTTGCTGTTTGAGATGGTTTGTATTTAAATGACATGTGAGCCCCACAAAAATACTGTCTAGCAGCTTGCAGTTTCACCAAGTTTAAAGACAACTAGTCTACAGAATAGTGGAAAGTGCTTTGCAAGGGAAAAGAAAGTGGAATCAGTGATTGGTAAACCCTCGGTTACCCAAAATTCGATCATGCTCTTTGGTTAGCTAGAAGTCGAAACTGATAGGGACAGAGTAAAGGGACAAAGTAGATGACTAAATAGTTAATCCCACTAAGGGATCATAAGTAAAGAAAAAAATATGGAAGACCCCTGTAAGTTAATGATCACTCAAGAAAGCAGGCTTGCCTAACAACAAAACCATGCAACAGAAGCATGAGACATGCCCCCAAACAATAAAATAATTGTAAAATGAGACCCACATCCTGTCAGCGAGGTCAGTAAGTTAATGATTCCCAGGACATACTCCTCTGCCCTCACTAAAAACAAAAATATAGGGGAAAGATGGCATTAGACTAACACCTGAGATGATTTCCCTTTTTTAGCATATGTTACCACCTTTTTGTTCATTTCCATTGCGCTATAACAGTCCCGGCTTGACCATGTAGGGACAAGAAAACTCCCCCACCTGCTGCGGAGGAGGAGCTGATGATGGAAGCCTGTTGTCTACTCAAAATTGAGGAAGGAGGTGGTCTTCTCCCCCTCTCCATTCTTCCTTTGATTATGAAACTGTAGCCCACTAAGTTCTCAGGGCAGCATCCTCTTGCCCACCCACTTGTAAGCCTCACAAGCATCCTATTCTAATAAATCACTTACTGTCTATTGCTTTGCCTCTCTCCTAATTCTTACCGCACTGAGACACAAAGAACTGGAGCTCCTCAGAGCCCCCCGAGACACATTTCTGTGGTTTCAAAACTGCTTTTCAGCACTGCAAATCTCACCAAGCAAGGATGGAAAGGGCAAAATTCCTATGTAAATATGGCACTAAGTGAATACTCCCAGCTGCCTTTCCACATCCCAAAGCAAATGATCACCTATAAAAATATTATTTTATCTCTAAAGATAATTTTTATTACTTTTACTTAGATGTAAACAAATTAACCATCATTGCATCATAAAATAATTTAAATCTGTTTTAAAACCTTTGTTTACATTTATGCCCTTGTCTTTAGAGACTAAATTTTAAATTGTAAACAAAAATTCTAAGTGTCAAGAAAAACAGCAAAAGAGCTAAATAAATCATGGAAAATCCATAGGATAGAATATTATGCAGCCAATAAAAACCATACCTCCTTCACTGATTATTTCGTGATATAGGAAGATGCCCATAGCAGGTCAAATGGAAGACATAAAACTTTATATGATGTATTACAATTTTAAAATAATAATGCATGCACATAAAAAATACTAGGAGGAAACATTAGTGTTAACCATTTCTTGATAGTGAAATTATGCATGTTTTCTTATACTTTTCTGAATTTTCCAAATTTTTTACTGTGAGCATGTAAAGCTTAAGTCAATCATGTGTACGTGTAGTTCTGATCTAACATTAGCTTGTGTTTGTTGCTTAAGTGTGAACAGTTTCAAATACAGAAATGACAGAGGGTCAAGTTCATTGTTAAGGTTAATGTCACCTGAAATAGAAATACTCTATTTAAATTCCAAGTAAATACCTGAGAGAATTGGAAACCTAAAGAAGGAGGCAATTGTATGAAATGTTTTCTAGACCTAAACTGGATAGAGAAACCATTACTAGAGAAAAGGCCATGCAGGTTTCATTCTGTCATTCCACCCTATAAAAATGTATTTTGAATTTAAACTCTTAAACACATTTGTCTTTAGTTCAAAGCCACTCCTAGAGGAACCCTCAAATACTTTCCATCTTGTTCAAGTGCTATTCTTTCCTAAGTGAAAGTGCTGAAGAAAAAGATACTCTGTTTTTGCTGTACCTAATGTTATTCTTCTTTACTTGAAAATAAAACATTAAATGTAAAGTAAATGTACAGTTAAAGTAAATTAGCTATCAGAGATGAAAAGAACTCAGCTCTCCCCTACAGAAAAAAAAAAATATGGAAGCTGCTCTTGAGAAGGAAAGCTATCTCTCCTTTAGTATACCCTGCCCACACATCAACCTGGTTTTGCACAAGCCCAGAGCAACAAAGTCAACTTGCTGTTGAAGAACAAAAACAAAGTACACACACACAAACAACAACAACAAAACACTCACGAAAAAATAACTTCTTGAGGAAAGAACTTATAAACCCCCAAACAGAGTTAAAAGTCAAACTCTGGCCAATAATAAATTGTGTGAAATTTACAAAAAAAAAATAAACAGTGACTGTGCACGTGTAAATTATCTTTAACCTATACCATGTGTAAGTTTAATGAACACCTAAGTACTCTAATCAGAATGCACACTCCGTAGTTAGCATCTGAAGATCATTATCAAGAGTTCACAGTCTAGGGATGGCTGTGTCATACACTTCAAATATCACCAGTATATCTGTACCACAGGGTCAGAGTAATGTTAAAAATAACTATTCTAATAAAATGAGTGGTATTTGAGAGGTGGTTTCCTGGAAAAATTATACAGATATCTCTGCCCTTCCACATACGAAATTGAAGAACTCAGCGGGACAAGTAGCACTCAAGGTGTAGAATCTCTTGTAGCTGTGTGCCCCTTTAATGGAGGACCCTATCATCTATCTGAGAAAACAGAGGGCCTGTGATCTTGCCACCTTTAATATCTTGCATTTTCTTCCGAGGGAAGCTTGCATTAAAGCTAATTGTTAGGAGTTCCTAAGTGGGCAAGGAGTAGCCTGTTTTTATGCCTGCATGCTAATAAAAGTATGGCAGGACTCAGACTAAGATTTGCTTTCATTTTAATATAGGGGGAAAAACCTGTATCTCCCATTTACCTTCAATTTCTGGAAGTTACTGGTATTTAACACAGAAGCCTGACAACTACATAACTCAGCTCAAGGGTCACCTTCTCGGCCAACATTTCCCTTTTCTCCTTTATGCTTCCCATGGTACAGGGTACTGTATTTATTATATCATTCTGCAGAGCATTGGCTCTTTCTTTTTGGCATGTATGTCTTTACTGATCGTGTGTTTCTTTACACTTAAAAGTTTAGAGTAGGGACCATTTTAACTTCATCCCAGAATGGTGCACTTTAATATTTGTAGTTATAAATTTGACAGTGGCTCTATGAGAAACTTTAGTTAAAAAAAAAAAAAATAGTGAGGGCTTAGCATCGCTGAAAATTCCTGGGAATGTCTCAAATCCTTTTCCACGTGCCTTCTTTTCATCAGCACACCATTCTGAGCTGTCGACTTCTTGGATAAAAACTCTGTATCCCTGTGCAAATATCATAGGAGCCCACCTCACTGCCTGACAATCACCTGGTCAGGCCATATTTGTAAGATACAGACAACAAATACATGAACGCAACCCCTCTAGGCTATTGCCACCCCACAGGCTATTGTTTCCCATGAAGGGAAAAAATGAGTTTGTAGCAATACTAATAAGCAAGACACAATTATTTTGGAGACTTTGGGAGCAATCAAACCTCCCACTCATACACATTTCCTACACTATATTTTTTCCTTAGAAAAAATAGTTTAAATCTTGCTGCTCCAATAAGACCCCATAAATTGAATAGTTTCTTTAGCCTGTTAATTTAGTAAGAACATTCTATACCAAAAATAATATTGAGGAATGCTGCTGAGAAAGCTGCAGAGCTAGAGAATGAACACCGCTTCTAGAATAGGATGTCTTATATAAGCTTCATTCTATATATACGTTTGGCAGAAGTGTCGTTCTGCATTATTTTTGCTACAATATGTGTTATTCTGAGGAGCTGTTATAGTGGTGGCTTGCAGATCCACTATACTAAAATTTCCATATTGACAGTTACAAGAGAGAAAATAATCTTAATACCAAATAAACTGCCAAAAAAGATATGGTTTGGTGGTTGTGGGTACAGTCTCTTATTTTAAAATGAATATATTATTTTAATTTTAAGAGGCAGAAAATAAGTCTTTCCTGTTCTAAGAGTTTGACTTGTTTTTCATTTATTGTTCTGCTAGTCTAAAAAAGGAAACCTAACATTTTCTAACTGACGGACAGCAGTGAATTCTTTTACTGAAACACCCACACTTAAAACTTCTTGGCAGTTTTTAAGGCAAGGCTGGGTTAGAAAGAAGATGATGAGAGTATGTCAACTTAACTAAGATGAACATCTGGCTTCTAGAGGCACCAAATGAAGGCAAAAATGTAGGATGTAAAAAATATTTTATCATGTAAAAGTTTTTTGGTGGAGAAACCTAATGGACAGAGAATCTAAAAGCTTTTGTGGATTAAAAAAAATAGAGTTAAAACTTGGTGTTTTTACAAGTGAGTAAATATAGATCTTAAAGAAACTAGTTTTTTTTTAAACAAAATTAGCCAAGAGAAGACATTGAACAATTCAGAATGTTGTCTTCTATTCAAGAAACACCTACTTAGCACCTATGCCATATACTGAAAGCAGCCTTGGAGATATAAAGATGAAGACAAGCTCTTAGGATATATATACATCATCATTTACTTCTGTTGTAAGTTAGTCAATGTTTTTTGTCCTCACTGCTCTGATATTACTCTTATCAGTTATCCTTTTTCAATGTAAAAATAAACTAAAACAGAGCAAAGCAAAATTATTTTTATTTCCTCCATAATTTAGAAACCTCTAAGACAATGGTTCTCAAGTTTTAGTGTAGAAAATAACTTACTTGGACAAAAGAACCCTATTGAGAGAGTCAGGGGTGGGACCACAGAAACTACAGTTTTAAACAAGCCCAGGAGAGGGCTGTAACATAGGTGCTATAAGAACCACCACTTGAGATACCACCACTGCCCTAAGAACTGTAACAGCGTCTATTCTTTTCCAACATGTTGGAGGTTCAGACACTGATCAGGGTATGACTTGGAATGAAGCATGGCACAGGAAATATTGTACTTCTAACTCATGGGCATTTTTGGTCATGTGCTACTCTATGTAGCTAGCTCTGAAACTCTGAACAGTTTTCCATGGGCCGTGGTAACAGCAATAATTACTATTGTTCTTTCCACAGTAAAGGAAACAGAGGAATAAATTTCCTAGGGAACTTTCTACCCAAGAAGTTAGTAGCAGATCAGAACTTTGAGGTCAATGGTTTTTTAAACCACAGGTTGGCTGTAAAGGAAATACATGGAATGAGTATTTCCTACAAGCTTTTTAGCATGAGTACTATTAAGAGCATATCCTCTAATGCTAATTAAATAAAATTGGTAGGTCATATTTTTCTACTGTCTTTAAAGTCATCTTTGATACACGATTTATTTATCTGGCTGGCCTAGATATGAATATCTTTAGGAAGCTCTGAGATCTCCTTGTTCCCTTTCTACTTCATTGTATTTTGAGTGCCTTGCACCAAAGCTTCAGAAACAAGGTTGATATAAATTAGTATTCAGAAAATTAAGTGTACTGTTTAATTCCTGTAATTGAATTAGAAGCTGACTCTCTGGATTATTTCTCTATACAATAGATGGAAAAATGATATTGTGTTTAAAAACACCAACTGTTATGGTTTACACTGGTGCTATAAAGAGATGTGACAATTCACCACTGGAAAAAAAGAAAAGTACTACTTTAAAAAACCATCTTCCCAATGTCTTTCTCTGCAGATGTAGAACTAACTCCCATGTAGACATCAAGAGTATATTCAGAGGTAAACTTTCAGAAATCGATCGATCCTATCTATTATTTTGGGCACCTCCACCCACTCATTTCACAATTCCTCAAGCCCACAACCTGCCTACCCCCTCACAATACCTCTCCCCATTGCCAGTGCCCCTTCTCCATTCTCACTGTGGTTTGTTCTTAATTAGAAGTCAGTCAATTGATTCCTGGTAAAGTGTAAGTTGATTTTTTAAAAGTCTGGAAGTCTTACCTTAAACCTATCTGCATTTAAATGTGACTTTTATTTACCTAAACTCAAGTGTACCTATCTTATTTAGAGAAGGAGGCTGCCTTCACCACACCCTTCTAGTTCCTCACAGCAAAGAGGCAGGTGCCAGGCTTCTGCAAGAGTCCCTACCTCTTATATTAGGCTTCTCTGTCTCCTGAGTTTACAAGCTGCATAAGACAGTAGCTCCACTAGTGTGGGCTTATTACGTGTTAATGCAGGATTTTCGGTAGGAGACTAAAATGTTTGAAGTTAGGATTTATACGTATACACCATTTGTTAACCTTGCAGAATGTAAGAATAATTTTGATCATGATTTTATAGGAACTCACGGATCGCTGAAGAGGCTTTTAGTTATATATACCAGGTTTGACATTAATACAGGGCAAAGCAAAAAATTATACACTTTCCTCAGTAATGTATATGATCCTGTGCTACAAAAATCATCCATTTATTAAATTAGCAGTTGAAGAAACGTGCTCCTTTCTTTTCTCCAATAATGTAGAACATCTATATTCACTACACTAAGTAAAAATTCTCAGCCTAGCACCGCCTATATTTTGTTCCACATATTGCAAATATAAGCTAAAAGATGTACATTTTTCAAATAATTTTAAATGAATTAAATGCATTGCTTTTCCCTTAATCTCCAGCTTCAGAATGGTAAAAAATAAGTTACCAAATTTTAATTTGCCATTATGGTATTATTAGTTATCAATAACATCAAATATTAGTTCAATATATTATTTTTATTTCTAAAATAAAGATATTTTATAATTTATTTCAAGCAAATCATCCACATGATATGTTCCCAAAATGAACTAAAATATTCCTTTTCCACATTCAAATAAAATTTAGGCAAGATATAAATGGAACTTATCTGACAACACATTATGAATTGTCAAAAATCTTGATCCAAAATAAAACAGACCCATATAAAATATTAACAATAGCCTTTGCCTGAAATAAAACTTTAAAGAGATAATTATAAGGGAAGTCAGCCTAATTATACTTATTTTAATAACAAAAAGTACATATAAAGTTTCATTATAATTATATACCTGAGGTGATCTGCTATATAGCCCTTAAACTTCTTTGGAAAATTAATAGGCAATAGAAATCAAATTCTTTCTTCCAATAAAGGAGAATAATCCCTTTATTCAATTAATTTAAAGGTACCTTCTTTGAATATGAAATGGGAAAATATTAGCTTGTTATCCAAGTTTCTTTCTAACCTGGTTGTGGGTAGAAGAGATGAGACCTGAAGATTAATTTATAGGGTTGAGTCCACCCAATAAGGACCTAGATGGGGTATGGTTGAGTCCAAGGCAGAAAAATCTCCACTCCATTCAGCCTTGTTTCAGTATGACTCCTTGGCCATCTCTGGCCTTTAAATCCAGACATATACCAAAAAAAAAAAAAAAAAAAGATCCTGAGACACTCACTGGACTTATAATTTATGACTGCAAACATATTTTAAGCCTGAGGTGGACAGGGTACAAACTCCAATCCTCAGGAAGATTATATATTCAAAAACAGACAATAGACATGACTACTTTCAATTAGAATTAACAATAGGGGGAAAATCAACAAACATAATGTCTCTTCAATTAAAAAAAATATATGAGAAAGTTCTGTTTATATTCATATAGACTCAACACTTAAGCTAACAGTAGGTACTCAGCCAGATATCTAATTTGTTTAAGAGCACCAGATCCTCCAGAAATTCTTGGTTTAGACTTGCATTAAATCTTGAGTGATGTACAAAACTCTCACTTGCCTTGGATAGATAATATGGCCAGGTGGTATTTTCAGGAGTGTGGAGATTTGTTGCCTCCTGGGACTAAGAGAATAAAGAGTGTTGCAGAACAGAGGTATAGAAAGAACAGAAGAGACCCTGAAAATAAAACTTCAGAAAGGATAACAACCCAGAAGCCTTAGTGAAGATAAATAAATTTCAGTGCATAGGTTCAAGTAGTAGAAGAGGAATAAATAAGGAAGAATCGTGATTTTTCCGGGGAGGATATGAGCTAGGGATGGGAGCAGTGGAGTACATTGGGGTTGGTATAGGAACAGTGAATTTCAGACGAGTATATGCTAACATGTTTTCTTGTTCCCTATCTTGGGTCTAACTAGCTTAAACTCAGCTATCAGGGGACATACAGAACAGGGAAGACCATAACATGCTCTAACTCTGGAACAAATAAATCTTTTCTGCACAAGGACCTTAATAAATCATGAGGCTGACAATCGAAGAATTAACCCTCCAATTTGCCTTTCCCCTGGCTGACTTAGGCGACAAAAATAAAACAGGTAATATTCCTCTTCAATAATAAAATTCTTAAACTCCTACAGTGTTTGTTAATGAATAAATACTTAACAGCAAAAACCTATAAGCTCCTTCAGCAATGGAAAGGTCTTATTGTACATTTTTAAGTATCTGGATACACAGACTCAAAACTCATGATATGCAAAAACTTTCATATTTGCCTTTTAAGATGCTCTCTTCATAATCTTCCTCTGAAATGGAGAACAGAAAATATAAGTGTGCAAAGTTTCTTTCAGGTCTACAAAATGAATAAACAACTCATAAATGATAGCACAATTTAACTATCAAAGTTTTATCATTTATTATCAGTAGCCAAGCTATTAAAGTTTCCAATTAAAACTAACAATGCAAAAAAAGCCATGTAAAAATCATGTAACTTTTGCATCTTTTTTTGCAGCTTCCTCCATCGCACTGAATAGCATCTCTCCCCTCCCACTCCACATTCAATCTGTAATCAAGGCTCTTTATCTTCTAAAAAACTCTTGATTCCATCTCTATCTACCATGAAGTCATTATCTCTGAACTGGGCTACTGCCAAAGCCACCTAAAGGATCAGCCAGCATTTTTATCTACTTTTTTCCCTCTCATCTGTTCTCTGTGATTTCACCAGAGTGCTCTTATAAAAATGTAAATCCAATCATGCTGTATCCCTGTTTAGAACTCTTTAAAGGTTTATCATTGTTCTAGGATAAATGCAAAACCCCTCAACAAGGTCCCCAGTCCACATCCTCATACTTGACTGCACACTGGAATCGCTCAGAAAATTTTAATAAAAACTCTGATGCTTAGGTCACACCCTCAAAGATTCTGGTGTAATTAGTCCAGGATGGGCCTAGGCAGCCAGATTTTTACAAGTTCCACTGAGAGCTCTCCTGTTCCACCAGGGCTGAGAACCAGTGTTCTAGAGTCCAATCATCCGATGTGGTAGCCACTTACCATATGTGGCCATTATGCACTTGAAGTGTGGCTGGTCTGAATATTGACATGCTGTGACTATAGAACATATACTAGATTTTAAAGACAGTGTGAAAAACAGTAAAATATCTCAGTAATTTTTAATATCGATTACATGTTGAAATAATATTTTGGAAATACTGAGTTAAATAAAACATTATGAAAAGTAATTCCATGTTCTTCCACTTTTTAACATGACTAACAGAAATTTAAAGATTACCTATGTGGCTTGTATTCTATTTCTATCAGACATCACCACTGAAGAGCCTTATCGAGCACTACACTCCCCCTCTCCTGCTTTGCCCCTCGCCTTCTCTTAGTTTCCGATATTTTCCTTCTTCTCACCACAAGGTCTTTGTATGCTCTCTGCTTGAGCTTTATTCTTTTCCTTCTTTTTTTTTCTAGTTAACTCCAAGTTATCCTCCAGATCTCATCTGAAGGGATAATACACCACACACCCTTAATATGGGCATCTCTCTCTCCCACACACATATTTCAGAGACTATATAATGTCTTCTCCAATTAGTAAGCTCTGTAAACACAGGTTAATATCTGCTTTTGCATGGCTCAGATTTAAATATCTGCTGAATAAATGACATAATACCAGAAGCAAAAGTATAGAAACTATCATATTAGAAATACTGAATCTACAAAACATTTGTCCATGTGCCAGACAGTCTGTTGCTAATATGTAAAATAAACTTTAGATAACTTTGTGGATTAGAACACATATACTCTTCACCTCTCACAGTGATACCCTGGGAGTGTAAGCTAATAATGTACACATATATTCATATATACATACACACATTTCTGTACATATATATTTACATGTATACTTGTGTTCTTAAGGTTATTTTTCATATTTTAATATTTTATTGCTAAAATCTATTCACAGAGATAAAAATCTGCTTTATCATGGCAATAGAAACTTTATTTTTTATAAAGATACTAAAGAAAAATACTACTTTCTATATGAACAGAAGGAAATATCTCAAAGAATGCTGCTTGATTCTTCAGAAAGTCTGTCAACATTTCAGAGTGGAAAGCATATAATTCTCCAACATTTTAACAAATAATCCTCTTTGCCTGAGTAAAATTTGCTCAAGAGTACCTCCCTCTATGTTCTTTTATTTTTTTTTTTATTATTTTTTTGTGGTACGCGGGCCTCTCACTGTTGTGGCCTCTCCCGTTGCGGAGCACAGGCTCCGGATGCGCAGGCTCAGCGGCCATGGCTCACGGGCCCAGCCGCTCCGCGGCATGTGGGATTCTCCCGGCCTGGGGCGCGAACCCGCGTCCCCTGCATCAGCAAGCGGACTCTCAACCACTGCGCCACCAGGGAAGCCCTATGTTCTTTTTTAATGTGAATCATTGTTTAGCTTTGGAGTTTACTGCCAAATAAATATATATGAGTTCTGTTTTATTATAGTTTGAAGAGGCAATGATGATACTCAATGCAAGAAGAGAGTTGAAAAAGAGCTAACGTGACCCTCGTCCCCGGTCTTACTCTACAAACCAAGCTGAGGAGTCTCCATCAGCTCCTTGCTCTGCTAAACTGGGTCTCCCTGAGGGAGGCCAATGAGATGTAAGCCTTCTTCATTTTCTTCCTGATTTGCCCATTACCAAGATCCAATTTTTCCTATTTTAAGAGTGTGTGATATAACTCCCAAGAGGGTGATCAAGGCAAAAGTATCAAACTATATGGTCACTGACCTAGTTGGAGAAATACTTTGTCCTACGTAATCTCCAATAACTGAATTCAAATTCTCTTCTGAAACAGCAGAAAAATTAACCTCCCCTCATTCTTCATTAAATGAGATTCAGCTAACTATGATGATTTAGGTCACAAGTCAGTGAACATTTTTCATAAAGAGTCAGATGGTAAATATTTTAGGCTTTGGGGGCCCAATGGTCTCCATTGCACATATTCATCTCTGTTGTCATGGCATGAAAGCAGCCACAGACATCAGGTTAATGAATGAGTACGGCTGTGTTCCAATATAACTTTATTGCAATATAGGTGGTGGGCTGGGTTTGGTCTGTGAGCTATTGTTGGCTAATTCCAGATTTAGAAGAAAAGTAAATGGCTCTAGAAAAGTAACCATGGACTCATCAAAAGGCAACTATGCAGACAACTTCCCAGCTGAAATTTTATTACAATATTTAATTCTTAGAGGTCAATGTTTTTTCTTATAACTGCATCTTGCTTTACATATGCTTGCATATATGTTACCTGATGACTTCTAACAAGAACTCTGTAAGGTAGCTCTCACTGCTTCCCATTCAGTAATTGAGGAAATTGAGGTCAGCTATATGAAATGATTCCTTAATATCATACAGGCATAGAAAGCAGAGCTGGAAGCCAGACACAGTTCTAACTTGAAGTTTAGTGTGTGTGTGCATGCATGTGTATTTCTCCACTGGAAATCTTAAAATTTTAATTATATTCTCCTGTTAAATAAAGTCTTAATACTTCTTAAATAGGACACATAACCATATTTGTAATATATTTTCTAATACATGAAATTAGAAGTTATATTTTGTCAGAAATAAAGTCAATTGTAATTTGTCATTAATTCCATGATATGTTCTTTTTAGAGGATTAGATTCAGATATAATACATAAATTTTGGTATTAAAATTACAACAGGTAGCAGAAGAATTCAGAATGTTCAATTATGTCTGAGGTCCTTTTGACCCAAAAGCTATTGGTAAAGAGATTAAAAGTGAAAGCTGTGTTTTAACCAGACAAATATCCTTGAAACAAAACTTACCATCTTTTAAAAGTCTGCATCAATGTAATCTTCCACTTATCACTTTGTTATTTTTCAATAGTATATCTTCTTATTATATATTTCTAGTTCTGTTGGTGGTGATTAAGCATTAACATGACTGGGCTTAGAAATGGTTCCTGTAAACTTGAAAATCAGATGTTCTCACTCTCTGCAGTGGTAAAGAATCCCATGGATCTTTTCCAGTATTAGAACTATACAATCAGTTGGGAGAGCAAAAGTGAGCTCTAACACGCAACTTCCCATTTTATTACTAGATAAATAATCAGAAAATAACTGACTTCTACTATATATAAAATAGATGATTAATAAGAACCTACTGTATAGCACAGGGAACTCTACTCAATACTCTGTAATGACCTATATGGGAAGAGAATCTAAAAAAGAGTGGATGTATGTATATGTATAAATGATTCACTTTGCTGTACAGCAGAAGCTAACAAAACATTGTAAATTAGCTGTACTCCAATAAAAATTTTTTTAAAAAAAGAAAAGAAGTGACTTCTTTAAGGCCACATAGCACAAGTGGTGAAGCAAAGATAGAATCAATGTCTTCCATCCCCTATTAGTCTTTTCAAGATAATACCTTGGATCACCAATGACAGAAATGCATATTTATCAATATAAAGTAACTATAAACCATATAGGCTTTATTTTATTGGGGCAATGTCTTATCTGTCCAATAGGCTGTATCACTAGGTACCTATCATAAGTAAAAACCTTTAATGATGGAAAGTACTGCAACAAAATGTCTTTACTCTGATCTGTAATAACACCTGTTTGGTTCCACATAATTTGTCAACTGTACATTGATATTTCTCTTTTTCATACGTTTGTACCTAGTTTTTCAAAGATACTTTATATTCCTTGAAAGAGAGAGGCTATCTTGTGTTTTTTTCCCCCACATTTTCCACAAGGCAGCCCAGACCTTGGCACATAAGTCCTTTTAGAAATGAAAATGATGAATTCAGAAAAAGGATACTTATTACAAATATTGTCATCATGCACAAAAATAAACTCAAAATGGCTTAAGGACTTAAACATAAGACATGACACCATAAAACTCCTAGAAGAGACAATAGGCAAAATATTCTCTGACATAAAACATACTAATGTTTCCTTAGGTCAGTCCCCCAAGGCAATAGAAATAAAAACAAAAATAAACAAATGGGACCTAATCAAACTTACTAGCTTTTGCACAGCAAAGGAAACCATAAAAAAAAAAAAAGACAGCCAGTGAGAAAATATTTGCAAATGATGGGACAGACAAGAGCTTAATCTCCAAAATATACAAACAGTTCATACAACTTAACAACAAAAAAAACAAATAACCCAATCCAAAAATGGGCAGAAGACCTTAATAGACATTTCTCCAAAGAAGACATACAGATGGCCAAGAAGCACATGAAAAGCTTTTCAACATCACTAATCATTAGAGAAATTCAAAGCAAAACTATAATGAGGTATCACCTCACACCAATCAGAATGGGCATCATCAGAAAAATCTACAAATGACAAATGCTGGAGAGGGTGTGGAGAAAAGGGAAACTTCCTAAGCTGTTGGGCGGAATCTAAGCTGGTAGAGCCACTGTTTGCATGGATGCAAAACAGTATGGAGGTGCCTCAGAAAACTAAAAATAGAATTACCATATGATCCAGCAATCCCACTCCTGGGCATATACCTGGACAAAACTATAATTCAAAAAGATACATGCACCCCTATGTTCACAGCAGCACTGTTCACAATAGCCAAAACATGAAAACAATCTCAATGTCCATTGACAGATGAATAAATAAAGAAGATGTGGTACATATATACAATGGAATACTACTCGGCCATAAAAAAGAACAAAATAATGCCATTTGCGGCAACATGGATCCAACTAGAGATTATCACACTAAGTGAAGTAAGTCAGAAAGACAGACAAATACCACATGATATCACTTATATGTGGAATCTAAAATATTGCACAAATGAACCTATATACAAAACAGAAACAGACTCATTGACATAGAGAACTGACTTGTGGTTGCCAAGGGGGAGGGGGGTTTGGGGTTAGTAGATGCAAACTATTACCTTTGGACTGGATAAACAACAAAGTCCGAATGTATAGCACAGGGAACTATATTTAATATCCTGTGATAAACCATATGGGAAAAGAATATTAAAAAAGAATGTATATATCTGTATAACAGTCACTTTGCTGTACAGCCGAGATTGGCACTATATTGTAAATCAACTATACTTCAATAAAAAGTAGTATTAAATAAAAACAAAACAACAAAAAGAAATAATGCTGTTTTTTTTTGCACATTACCTACCAATATATATTTAACTACTGTAAGTTTTTATATTTGCTCAACTATTCCATGATGGAAACAGCCACATAAAAAGAAAGTAATTATTTTAGTCTAATGTTCCTAGAGTTATTTTTCTAATAAACTGTATTAAGTATAATACATGGTTACTTGAATCTAAAAGTATATCTTTCAGTAAAAAGATCAGATGGATTTTTAGTTGCAATTGGACATTTAAAAACATTTACATGCTAGCTAAACATTATAATTTGCAGGAGTATTATGGCTTTGGAAACACATGAGAGTTCAAATAGGATCTGTTCTATCTTCTTCCAGAGTGAAGATGCTAAAAATAGTGTGGGCTTAAGCTGGGCCACAGTTTTGTGAAATTGCTATCACTTCACTGGAAAATGGAGGAAATGAAACAAGTCTGTTGGGTGGGCAGGGAGGGCCTGTGTAGATGATGGATTGGTACTCATACATCACCGCTTCAGTGCTGTTATACCAAAGGCCTTTTACAGCTTATAGTTAAACTTAACACTAAGCGTAATCCAAATATACGACACCTCATTGTACTTGTATTACCGTATGCAAATATAAATAGTTACCACAAATTGGTGAACAATTAATGAGATTCATTGCAGGGATATTTCATCACTGAATGCTGTTTTCCTGCCAACTGAGACATGATGTATTTAATTTAAATGACACCACCTGCTCCCACTTCTAAGTGAAATGAAAAAGCTGCCAAAGGGCATGTTGGGAATTTACTTGCAGACTTCCTTTTAATCAGGCATTTCTCCATAATACTGAAAGCCAAAAACATCATGAAAAATAACACAGCTTTGTAAGTCGATAGTTGAATTTGGAGTGCTCGCCAAATAAAAGAAACTCAGGATATACAGGATGATATTCGACAATACTATTCTTTTCTTGCTGTGAAATTACTTTCTTACTCTAAAGAAAAAAAAAAGATGTGTATGAAAATACAGTACTGCCTGACATGACAAATCAATAAGAAGTGACTTATAAGAGAGGAAAGTAGAGTGAATGTTTTCATTTGTCATAGTTACCAAGATAATGATACTGTGAACTTACGACTGTCTGAGGAAAATGTTTCCCTAACATTAATTGGAAATGTCTCAATACCCTCTTCACCCAGTGAACTACCAACATGTTATCATGCACATTTTCCTAGCAGGTAAGATGAGTTAGAGGATGGACAGGTACTTTTCTAAGAACCTTGCAGGACCTTCCTTATATCTTTCCTCTTGATATTCAGTCCCCTCTCCTGAGCAATTGAACTGCTATTTAACGTGAACACTGGAGGGTGTAGGAGGGTATTAAACAAGTGTATATGACAATTTCTTATCTAGGGAGTCTGTCAAATGAGGATCCATTTTCCAAAGTCATCAAGTTGCTAAGGATAAGTATTATGCTGTATAAAATCTGCCAAATTAGTTTCCCATTAAGTCATGCTTTCATTCCTAGAAGTCTCAAAATGATGTCCTAATTAAAAAGTGATGTCAAAATCACATTTGAACTGCTAATGTTTATAAAATAAATTTTAAAAAGTACTAAGCCAAACAAAAAGATTCACATAGAAATACACACTCTTCCATTCATTCAGCAGTCATTCACTCCAAACATTTTTCTAAATACCCTCTACACGCCAGGTTCTAGATGCTAGGAATAGGTCCATGAACAAGACAGGCAAAATCCTTGCTCTCATAGAGCTTACATTCTGATGGGTGATAGGAAACAAATGTCTAATGGCAGAATGCCATGAACAATAGAGCAGGTTGAGAGAGAAGGGTATGAGCTTCTACATAGTATTTAGAGCAGATTTTTCTGAGGAGGTATCTGCATGAGCTGAGGAAGGGAAACAAGCAAATATTGATTATACTGCATGCCATACCCTCTTGCCTGCTCAAGGACTTCACTCTTGCAGATGTCCCCTATTATTTATTCCACTTTCTTCCCCACTAGCATACAAATATGCACTAATATCTTCCATCCTGAAAATAAAAATAGATAAATCATATTTATTTTTGACCTAATAGCTCCCTCTAAAAACCATTCCACACCATTCATCTATTTCCCTTTGCAGCCGAAATCCTCAAAATAGTCCTTTCTACTCAAAGTCTTCTTTTCCTCCAATTTGTTCTTGAACCCACACCAAGCTGGTTTTGAGCTCCACCACTCAAGGAGATAGCTCTTCAGAGTCATCAATAACTGTCTTATTGCAAAAGTCAATCCAGTCTCCATCTTCCAACAGCACTTGACACAGTGGATTCTCTTGAAATTTTTTCTTCTTTTGGTTTTGAGCACACCACCCTCTTAGCAGGACTGACTACCCATCTCAGTCTTCCTGGATGGTTCCTTCTCATCTTTCTGACTTGGAACATTGAAGTGGTTCAGGCCTCAGTCCTGGGGATTTCTCTTCCCTATTTACACTCACTCTGCATCATCCAGGCCATGTTTTTAAGTAGATTAATGACTTCCAAATGTACCTGCAGCCCACAGACCATCTCCAGATTCAGGTATCCAACTGCTTACTCAACGTTTCCACTTAGTTGTCTAATATGTATCACAAATAAAATGCTTCTAATTCTTAATTTTGAGATCCCACATATACTTACTACTCTCACAGTCTTCCCCATTGCAGACTGTGTATTGCAAAGATGGCTGCCACAATATCATCCACCAGATGTGCTCTTCTTGCCTTGACATGCCTTCCATTGAGTGGTAATGTGTCTGTCCCCTCTTCCTTTAATCTGGGTGGAACTTTGTGACTGCTTTGTCCAATAGAATATTGGGAAAGTTGCCTTATGTGATTTCTAAGACTAGATGATGAAAATTCCATGCACCTCCATTTGGTTTTCTTGGGTCACTCTCTCTTAGAACCTAGCTGCTTTGCTGTATGGAAGCCCAAACTGGAGACTACCTGGAGAGGCCATGGGTAGGTGTTCCAGCTAACAACAAAGCTGAGGCCCTAACCAAAATCTAGCATCAGTTGTTACACATGTGAATGAAGGTACTTCCAGATAACTCTAGTCCCCTATCATTAAGTTGTCCCAACTGAGGCTCCAGATATTGTGGAACAGAGACGAGGGCTCCCTCCTTGGCCTTGTTTGAATTCCTAACCCATTGAACCTGAGAGCAAAATAATATGGATATTTTAGGTCACTAAGTTTATTACAGTAGTAACTAGGATGGATTTACCAACTGCTGAGGCCAAAATCCTTAGAGTTGCCTTCCATTTTTCCTTTCTCTCATACCCATGCTCAATCTATCAGCAGACCCTGTGAAAACTAGGTCTTCCTTTGAAATACATCCAGGATCTATGACTTCACACCACTATCCCTCTTGTCTTGACTATTACAGATGCCTCCCAACTAGTCATTTTTTGCTTCTATCTTCCCTCTTATACTGTCTACTCTCAACAGAGTAGGAAGATTACTCTTCTAAAAGTTTAAGTAAGACCATGTCACTTCAATGCTCAAAACCTTCCCATGGCTTTCTTCGTGATACAGCTTAAAAGCTAAAGTCCTTAATGGCCTACAGAACTCTTCATGATCTGGACCTCCACCACCTTGCTAATTCTGATTCTCCTGCCACTCTCCCTGCCTTGCTTGTTGCATTCTAGGTAAACTGGTCTACCTGCTCTTCCTTAAAAGCATCTAGCACTCTCATGCCTCAGGGCCTTTGTACTTGCTGTTCTGCCTGGAATACGCTTCCCCCAAATAGCCACGTGGCCACTCACTCTTCCCTCCAGGTCTTGCTCACGAGTCATCTTGTCAGAGAGGTCTTCGCCAAGTAGTTTACATAAAATAGTGTCTTATACCTATAATTTTCTATTCTTCTTATCCTGATTTCCAATCTCCTAAATTATTATATATTTGGTTTTTTGCTTATTGTCTGTTTTTCTCCTATTTGATGAAGGCTTTCTGAGAACAAAAATTTTGTCTTGTTGAAAGCTCTAGTTCCCAGGACTGGGGTAGTCCCTAGTATAGCAGGAACTCAGTAAGCATTGCTTGTTGTTAAAGACCGTTCCAAGCAGAGGGACAATGAAGTGCAAAGACCCTGAAATAGAAACTAACTTGACTTGTGTGAGAAACAGTGTGACCATGACAGAATGTGTATGGGGGAGAGTGAATCAGATGAGGTAACAGAACAAATCAAAGGCCAAATCAGGCAGGTCCTTATAGGCTATGATAAAGACTAATGGGAAGAAACTGAAGGACAATGATGCGATCTAATTGGCCTTTTAAAAATATAATTCTGAATGTCTGTAGAAAATAGTCTGTATGAAGAACAAGAGGGGAAGCACTGCTAGGGAGACTAGTCCTGAGGCTTTTGCAGTAATTCAGACAAGCAAGAAATGACAGTACCTTGAACTGTGATAATAATGACAGAGGACTCCAAGGTGGTCAGATACAAGATATATTTTGAAAGTAGACTTCAACAGACTTGATAGTTTAGATACAAGATAATAAGAACAATCAAAGATTACACCTAGATTTTTGGCCTTAGCAAGTGGTTAAACAGTGGTATTGTTTTAGGAGTAGTTTTACTTTAAACAAGGGTCCTATTTTCATAGGATAGATTCAGAGTTGGCAAGCAAGTTCCAAAGCAATGTTCAAACATATGATAGTTTAGATGAACAGTAGTTCTAAGAACTGATGGGTAAATTCTTTGGTTCTCAGAGACCCCTGGATACAATACCTAACTGGAATAAAAATATACCAAGAGATTAATAGTGACACCCACACATAACAGAGACCTGTGTGTGCCACTGTCTTGAAGAAGCACCCCTGACACCTGCATGCACAGATGGCCTAACTGGACACCCTGAAGACCGACAGGATTTATATCTGGCAGGAGAGCCATCAAGAAAATTTCATAGACAGACTTCTGTCCACAGAGACACACCTCTTCAGAACATTTACAGATACTCTGGGGAAAAAAAAATCACACTAAAACCCTAATATGAAACCACTCATACAAAGAACTAAGTACTCACATGTCTTTCTCCCAACATGCACATAAAAGAAAACAAATTTGTAGGGCAGCTGCTGACCAGGGCTAAAAAGGAATGTAAAATATTGAAACATCATAAGAAATACAGCTCTGTAGGGAGCAGCCATTAAAATGGGCTCTGCTGACTTGGTGTTACCCCAGCAGAAAAAGCAAGCTGACCTCAACATCCTTTCTCTTCTCTTCCTTTAACGTATTAGTCATTCAATTTCCCAAAAATATTTTGGCAGTGATATTTCATTCTCCTTCAGAAGTAGAAATGAAAATTATTACTACATTATCTTTAGTGATAATTTTATATATAAAATTCATAAATATATGTATACATCTATATATGATTTTTTTAAAAAAACATTGATCCTCTGGACTTTGTCCTGCTTATTTCTGAGGTTTCCAGTAGCCAAAAAATAAAATAATTTTCTTTTCCCAGTTTGAAACCAGCTGAGAGATAGACGAAGAAGATCAAAATGTCAGCTTTCTTACTGACAAAGCTGATCAAAGAATGTGGCTTAAAGATGCCACCCTAGTGATCCCTCTAATACCTTCTAATCCCTCTGAATTGCAGTTTCCAGCAATGTTGGACAATTGCCAACCAGTCCCTCAGGGGAGACCCTGGACTGAAAGCTCTCCGAAAAGCAGAGAATGTCTGTATTGCAGAAAAGAGTGATTTGGGCACAATCATTTCCTTCTGCCAAACTCCACTATAAAAAGAAGCCATTCCTCCTGTCCTGGAAGGAGCAAATAATGAGGTGGAGAGAAGAACACACCTTCCTCACAGGTACTTCCCTCCTGGAGAGTGGTGGAAATTACCTTCCTCCATGAAAGCATGAGGAGTTAGGAATAAATGTTCCACCTCACCCTCCAAAGTTGGAGAAGGGAACTAAATTTTATCTTCAACTGTAGAGCTGGATTTTTGCCAACATCTACATAAAGCTCCCCCCTTTCATTTTTCTTCACATACATGAATGAGGCAGCTGGTTGGGCAGAGACACGGAGTGGTTTGAAACCTACTCCCTCCATCTACAGCTTTATGAAGTTCAGCAAATAAACTGTCTTCCCAGTATCTTTTTTTTTTTTTCAACTTGAAAAGCGCCTATACTATCTCCTAGGGTTTTGTTAGAATTAAATGGAAATAAATTTGAAAGGCTTGGCATATGAGTTCTGAATTAATACCACTTTCTTCCTTTTCCTGCCTGATTCAGTACTAGGACAGGGATTAAAATTTGTACTGAACCAAATTCCACAACTTTATTCTAGACTGTGTCACTTGGTTGACCTCCATAGTCATCGGGACTAAACCTTAGGCTTATATAGTCTTGTTTTCAGTGCTGATGAAAGATTACTTTAAAAAAGAATACATCTTCCATTTTTCTCACCTAGTGCTTAAATTCTTTCAGCTATTTCTTTCTTCTTCTTTTTTTTTTTTTTTTAGTTAAGACATTTAAGACGTGTCTTTAAAGAAAATGCAACAACAACAACAAAACAAACCACTACCACAAAACACACATCCTCAGCATCCTGATGACTCTACCACAGTAGATGACCATTGCCATTTCCATCTTGGGACACAGTACTTTCCAGGTTTACTTATAGTGGGCGTGTGGAAAGGAGAAGAATGTTTTGATCATAAGATGAAGATCCTACAGAATCATACATATTGAATTAGAAAGAACTTTATAATTTCAACCCTGTAATTTAAAAAATTACATACATATAAAGTTTAAATGAGTTGATGTTACACAATTAGCAGTTAACAACAGGGCTTGGTCTTCTGACTCTCAGCTCAGTGTTCTTACCTCTGGTTCAGACACAGGGAGAAAAACATGGAGGAGGGGATGCACTTGGGACTCAGGGGTGACTAGAGACAAGTGCTTTGAGAACAGAGAGAATGAGAAAAGAGAGGACTGCAAAAAGTGGCCAGAACATTCTGAAAACAAACTTGCCTAACTTTGTGATGGGGTCCCAAACAAAATATGCTTTGTGATTACATTGTGCTCCTGAGTTTGCTATTTGTACCTGGCCCTGCTTCTTATCCTGATCACAGAAGCAAGCTAGTACAGTTGCCTTGGCTGTTGACTCAACATTTGTCACAGGATTCCATATTCTTCTACTTTGCGACTAAAAACCTAAAGCAAGCATACCATTTGTAAAAATCAGTATCCTAGGATGGGTTAAATAAGAGATATTGAGCAAGTGGGCTAGAAATAGGCATGGGACTTCCTTTCCTGTATGAGTAATGATGAACACTGTCATACAATTGTCTCCTGAGGGCAAGGTAGTGTGCTGACAGTGCTTTTTCCTAACAGCCCTGATAACCAATTCAAGCATAGGCATAGCAGCCATAGAGAAACATCTGCTGAGACAGAAATATGAAGACACATTAAATCTATGACCAAAAGAGAAGACAGCGCTGGAAATACAGGCACTCTGGGATTCAAGTCTATATCCTGCTTTTTAGCCCCAGAGCTGATGCTCTGTGCATTGAATCAGGGGATCAGTCTAAGACTGGTTATGCATCTGGGAATTCAATAGGAATTAACTAATATTCAGGAAGCAGCTACTAAGTTCCAGGCTCTGGGATACAGAGGATGAGGCACCTTTCTTACCCTCAGGAACAGCACTACAAAGCAATGCTTAGTCTTGCAGTGAGGCAGAGATAGATGGGCTTAGAACTCATCCAATGCTCCCCCTAGAAGCCAAAGTACAGAAAGGTAATGAGTTCAAGGCAGTGGCAGAAACAGAACTCGAGTCTCCTGACTCCTGGCTGAGCGCTGTTTTTAATGCACAAGCTCAAAATGAAAATACACTCTATTTGACCATCTTTTCTTTTCTTCAGGGTTCAAAATCTTTGTTTCTGACTTTTAGAAGGAGGTTTGATAGCCAAAACTTTTTCACTGAACCATGTCCTCACCCTATGATAACTTAAAACAATTTCAATTTGAGAGATTCCCCCCAATATTAAAAATATACCCTATGTTATATCACATAATATATTTAAAAGGGAGAGGAAACCACTGAAGCTAGATATGAAAGAACTTGAACAGATTCTGCATACCAACAGGAATCTGATGTCACAACCCACAGCTCTTGTTACAGGTGAAGATCACAGGTGAAAAGACAAGATCACAGGTGAAAAGACAGGGTTTCTTCTTTGAATATTTGATTAACATTATCTATTTATAGGGTGTTACCCAAGACCTCCAGAAAATATTGCATTTGCAAAATATACATAGCAGAGCTAAATGCCTTAACCCACATTAGCTGCTCTCTTAATGAGAATTGGAAGCTCAGCAAGTAATGAGTTAATTTATTACAAGCCCCTCTCCCAGAAAGGTCCCCTTCAGTATCTCATTTTCCTCACCCCCTATAAGTAAACAACTCCTAGGTAAGTATTAAAATGCAGGGATCTAGAGAGCTTGACTTCTCAATTTAAAAGGTAAGAGCAAGGTTATCTTTCATGATCCTTTTGCTCAGGGAATAAGCTCTGTCTTTGCTTCTGTCTCAGCTCATGCAAAAAAAAAAAAATGCTAAGAAACTTAAATTACCGTTATCTTTTTTCAACACACTGAAACATCTAAATGAAAAAAACAAAAAACACCACCTCTAAATGGACCATCTCACCTAATTTGAATCCTCACCAAAATCATATGATATGCCATATGCAAAATACCAGAAGCAGCTTGAGGGGGGAAATAATGTTAGTTTTAAGAAACTGCCATTATATAAAGATAAAAAGCTATGAGAAAAAAAGTTCAAATTTTTAGTGTGAATTAAAATATACTTTTTATATCTTTCTTGTCCTTGCTTTAACTAATTCAGAAAGATAAAATTCATCTTATTTTGAAACATTCAAGTAAATCAAGCCTGAAAATTAGTTAAGAGAAGAAGCAATCAGTTAGACAACACATTTCTGTTGTGCTAGAGAAAGCGCATGCCTGTAAGTGTGAGCACACTAGGTACTAGCGTAAGAATGCCAAACGTTTTACACACCTATATTATACATTAGGAACTAATTTATTCATCTGATATTTATTCGTTACTCACCATTTGGAAGACACTCTGCAAGGCCCTATGGGAGAGTCAAGTCATAAGATAATCCTTGACCTCTTAGAAGCTGAGATCTACTAACAGAAGTAAAATACACATGTGAATGCTTACAGTGCGTGACTGTGCAAGTGTCATGTCTGCCTCAAGAAATGCCAAATCACCTAACATAGGTTATTTGTTTTGAAATGAATTCCTGCATTTGCCTATGAAAATTAAATGACCAGGAAGACAGATTTAAAGAATAACTACGATCCCTGAAGTAACAGAAGGGCAAACAATGGTTATTTAAGCAAAAGAAATATCAAAGTACAAGGTATGCTTTTCAATTAATCACAAAGTCTTAAGAATTCTTGGACGTCATGGAGTTTATGCCTAATTTTTATTAAGCAAGATATAAAATATTGTGTTTGATTCTAACCATACCATGACACAATACAGAAAAAAAAATGCACATATATTTTAAAGTTTAGGTGCTATAATTAACTATACAGACTGGTGAAAATTCATCTTATTTTGAAACACTCAAAGAAAGCAAGCCTGAAAAATAATTAAGAGAAGAGGTAAGCAGATAACACAGATCTGTTGAACATTCACCCTGTGCCTGCCATTATGGAAGGTAAAGAGAAGAATCAGAGGGGAAGCTCCTTGAGGTAGGGAATATACCTCATTCACAAGTCTATCCATAGTGCTTAGCACTGGCCCAAAGGAGATAATCAGTTAGTACTTTTAGGAAATAAACTTAGAGGAATGAATGACTGACTGAATCCCTAACTTCTGGCATTTATGTTAACTTATTTTCAACCTATTCCTAGAAAAATAGCTTTCCAATTGCAAGTTGGTACAATAAGGTCAATGCTAAAAAATATTAGAACCCAAAGAGAAAGGAAAGACAAAAAACACTCAGAGCTGAGGAAAGATGGTTACGTAAACTGAATATCATCTCTCTTTCTGAGATACCTAGCAGTCAAGGAAAAAGGGAAGTAATTTTGCAGTTCTTATTGTCTGACTAAAGGAAAACACCAGTCTTCAGAGAAAGACATTTTCTTGGAACTATACTATAAGAAAATTTTTTCTTGTGGAAAAGGAACTCTGGGTAACTTAATGGGCAATGATGTCAATACCTTCTTGCAGATGGAGAAATGCTCTTCCTGTGGTCCACTGTTTCAAGTGTCTTTTGATTAAAAACTAAAAGAATGGTAATAAACTGTAATCCAAATAAAGCATTTTTATTGGTAGCTAAGCTTCTTGCTTTCTGGTGGTGGTTTTAACGTAAAGTTGGGGAAAATGTAGAGGAATAAGTGGTGACTGTGACCCCTCTCAAACACCAGTAGTTTCCCTGTTATTCTATTGGCAGGAGCTAGACAGTAGTCACTTCAAAGTTGAGGTCTTGGTGAAGAATGCTCAGAGAATAGGCTCCTATGCTTGTTCACTGAATAAGCTTTAAACATACACGTGGTAAGCAGAGTTGGGAAATAAAGGCCTGAATTTGAGGGTGTTAAAAACAGTTTTTTTTTTTTAAAGGGAACTCTTTCACTAAAACCAAGTGAAAAGGAACTTTAAAGATAATTCAGTACACTTTAAATGAACAACTTGCTTTTATTTCTGAAATTCAGGTTGGAACGTATCTTTGAGACTAATTTATTGAGGATATCATAAAACCAATTTACATTAAGGTTTTTTAAAAGATATTAAAACTTTTCTATTTGTATATCTTTGAACTTATTTTTGGAAGCACTTCATGTAAAGTATGAATTATCATCCATGTTTAACTATCTACATAATTTCCCAAATACTTTAGTAAGGAGGAACATAGTAGAGTGACATTTACTCAAGGAACTAGAATATATAATTTCTAGAAGAAAATATTGAAAATGACAATTTAGTTTTTCTTTACTATCAATAATTTTATTACACCAACTAAAGATAGAAAATGTTCAGTAGTAGCATGTGCAGGCAAAGTCAAGGCACCATAGGCCAAGGAGATTGGCAATATTGACGACTTTGTCTGAATTACCAATTCTACTGGTTGAAGCTTTGCTGCAGTTAACCCAAGAGTCTCTAAAATAAACAACTTAGCAGCAATATATGCCAGTCCAACTCCATTGTACATCATCCAATGACAATGAGGGTGGATTCTGAAATTCATTTCCATAAAAGTTCCCTGAAATTGTGCTCTAAATTATTTTAACATGAAATTGACCTTAAAGATTTGCTAAAATATTAAATGCATAATGTTTAAAATATTTATTAATCATTTTTTCTTTATTGCAAGGTCATATCTGTTCAAATAGAATTCACACACTTGAAAGAGGAATCTGATGGTTTCTTCTCTGATCCCTGTTTTCTTATAACTTCCAAGTTTCTAGTTTGTTGTGGCTGTATATTCCACAAACAAAGCATTTATCTAACAGAGAAGATCATCAGGAAATGTGAGGAAGTATTAAGTGAGAAATCTGAGGAAACAGATACAACTGGAGTATAAGAAGCAGTTTGAGAATGAATATGACATTACAGAGAGTAAATAATCAAGCTCCCTCCCACCCACAGCTGAATGGCATGTGCATCTGATCTAATGATGTCTCTTTCCTGTGTAAACTAATTTTTAGATTTTCCCATAGATCTGTAGAGAATTTTTGAATAACCAAGTAGGAATGAGAACAAAACCAGAAAACTTGCAGACACATCTTAAGCAACAAAAAATATTAAATCTACAAAATTCATAAAGTGTCTCCTGTGTGTGCATACCCACCAACTTCTTGATAAATTATAAAAAGAATGAACTATGGTTTCATCCCACAAAATTCATATTCGTGTTTGAATGAAAATATATTTATATAAACCATTCTTCTCATAAGAAACTTTCCCTAAGATAATATTTTTTAAGATTATCATAGTATTTTTACTCACTGTCACAAAGGGCATCTGTACATTTTCTTGAAAACAATGACAGGTTAGCACCATTTGGCCCCAACCATTGCAAGACTCGTGTAACTGGATATTAACCAATCATAACTTCTTTACATGATGCAGTTGGTAAGGGTAGAAAGCCAATGATGTAGGGTGAAGGAGTGGCTCCCAAGATGAACCTGGTCTGTTCCACAGTCTTAGACCACTATTTCATAAATGGGAGCCGCTGGGCATAGGGGGGTACCTTAATAGGGAATATGAATCAAGTATTTTTAAAAATCCTTATCAAATAAAATCAAAGCACATGGCTTACAGTCCATGATTTGATAGATTCATTTTTTATGTATGCATGGCAGCAGGCTATTATCTGTGATTCCTTTAACTCATTGACTTTGCTGTACACAGCTGAAAATGATGCCAGTCCTAGGTTTCTACCAGCTTTCTAGATCTGGCTAGAAAATCAAAACCATGCACATCTGACACAGAGACCACACACATATTAGCATGTTCTTTCTTATGGGCCATAAAAACCACCAACTATATACAAAGTTCCTTTATTCAGTAAGTGTTAATGGAACATCTGCTTTCTTCAAAGTGCAGCACTAAGAACCATGAGAACATAAAGCTAAAAAACAAAAGCTTGTCCCTGAGGAACATGTAAAGAGAATAAAGTGCAAAGATATGTAAGGAGTAGTAGTAGAGAAATTACAAGGCAGCATGAGCACACTGAGTGGCCCCGTGCAATAGGACACACTTGTGGGCCAGTTATCTGTTCATGGATAACTAAAGGTATGATCCTTGCCCTCAGGGAGTTCACTGTCTAGAAGGATAGACAAATGAGTATTTTAAATGTTCATTTTTCAATACCACATAATGTTATAGAAATATGCACAAGTACAGATTATAAACATAATTACTAGGAGATTCTCAAGATCAGCTCTACAGTGCTTTAATAGGGAAGGCTTCTTGAAATAGGCAAGTTTGGACCTGAGCCTTGAAGGACACATAGGATTTCGACAGGTAAAGGGACAGCTCTGCAGAGGCATTTTGGGTGTTAAGAACAAAATAGATAAAAACCCTAAGGCAGGGGCTTCCCTGGTGGCGCAGTGGTTGAGAGTCCGCCTGCCAATGCAGGGGATGCGGGTTCATGCCCCGGTCTGGGAGGATCCCACATGCCGCGGAGCGGCGGGGCCCGTGAGCCATGGCCACTGAGCCTGCGCGTCAGGAGCCTGTGCTCCGCAGTGGGAGAGGTCACAACAGTGAGAGGCCCGCGTACCGCAAAAAAACCAAACCAAACAAAAAACCCTAAGGCAGGAATCCATAGCAGGAGCTGTGCAGGGGATGGTGAGGATCAGACAGACAGGAGATGGGGGTTAGAAAGTGGCTGTGAGCTATGAGCTGCAGAGCTTAGGGATAGTTAGTTGAAGGTCAACCTTGAGTATCAACTCAGAGAGTGGACTCAATTTGATGGGCCACAGAGAAACACTGTGGGCTGAATCATTCCTGTTACAGACTGAGGTCTCTAGAAAAAAGACTCTGAACAGTCTGGGGTTCAGGGTGTTTATTAGAGAGTGCCCTTGGGGTTAACACTTAGACAGGAAGGAGCAGAAAGCAGAATGAAGCCCAGGGAAAAGTCAGCTGACTCCATAAGGAGCTCTGGAGCTGAAACTGGTAAAATGGGTGTTTGAAAGATGAGTGAGTCACTGAGTAAACTAAAAAAGAGTGTCTCATTTCCCAGAGTTCTACAATTAACTTCTTAGTTGTACTGCTGTGAATCTACATGTAAACTCTCTTAAAATTAATGAAATAGGAGATACCCTCCCTGTTTTATTATCTACATGCTAATAGACTTAAATATTCAGGATTTGGGTGGTAAATGCTCAGTTATGATCATGTTGTTGGAGATTTAATATTCATTTAAATGCTAGATCCTTCGTCCACCCCAATTACTATTTTCAGATGAAAAAAACATTCCATGCAGCATTCCTAAAAGAACCTTCTCGACACTGAATATCTGCATAGCAAATGTTCATATCACGATGAACTCTGGTCCTAGGCTACAGGAGCAAAACCTAACTTCACGGAGTCTCATGTCTAGAAGAGTAATAATTCACCTATCCCCCGTAGGATTGACAAAACTGAGTCAAAAGCCCCAGTATTTTGGAACTCTGATTTCTGACGTACACTGGATCCTCCTGTGGCACACTAGTTGTCCTCCAAATGCATTCTGCTATTATTCTTCCTGGGCACATGGTGGCTCATCTGGAGACTACATGTCCCAGCCTTTCTTGTGATGTGGAGTAGCCATGAAAGTGTGGCTCAACAGGATATAAGAAAAGTGAAGCATGAAACTTCTGCTTATCTTCAACTTAAAGACAATCAGTGTTCCCTGAAACTCCTCCCTAACTCACTCCCATTAGGGGCTGGAATGCAGATAAGGTAGCAGTCTAGTTTCAACTAGGCAGATGAGGACAATTTAGAAGAATGGAAGTACAGCATGTAATGAACTGGGCCTCCAAATAACCTAAATGTGCAGAACAAAACTGTCACTCTAGGACAGAACTGTTAGGTGAGAGAGAAACAGATGTCTATTCTTTTTGTTTGACTGCTTAACCTTTATTCTAAATTGTACATTTACGGCTGTGTCAGAAAAAAGTACTTATAATTAAATAAGGAAATAAGGTCATTGATGTCCTTCATGCTCCTTAACTGCTTGGAAAGAAGTTCAACTTAATTTTAAGTATCATCATAGATGCCATATGGAAGTATTTCCTGTTCTCGAAGAGAGTGCAAATTAAGTCAAACCAGTTTTAAGATAGGTAATTCAGATGAATAAGTAACAAAAGTATGCAGGAAGTGCTTTATCTATTACTGACATAATGTAAATTACTTAAAGTTTAACAGAAAACTTAATAGAAATTTTCTGTAAGTAGAACATTTATAAGACCAAGCCTTACCAGCATGGTATCTGATAACTTCTGGTTAATAGTATAAATCACTACCACAAGGTAAGCTCCATGAGAGTAGAGAATGGTTTGTTTGCCAAATACACAGAACCTAGAAAATATTCCTGGTACATAATAGGCAGTGTATAAGATTGCCAAATGAATGAATGATTTCTTTCATGGTCTAACATTTGTAAAAAACCAGAACAAATACCTACAGAGAGAGTATTGAAAGATTTTCATCTATCCTGAAATACATTAAACCTTCTCAAAATCAACCACAGTCTATTTGTTTAAATTACATAAAGAAAAAAAAATCCCATGATTCTATAATTAACAAAACTTTTGCTATTGGACTTACTGATTAAATTCAAGATTTATGAGCAGTTGTGTCATTGGAAAAAGGAACTCCTAGAACTCTTTAAGAAAAATGTAGTAGAATATAAAATTGTATTCTATCAAATAAACAGTGAATTCCCTTATAATAATGGACTAACACTGGCCTTACAATCCTGGCTTGTTTTAAACATGGCTTTTACTGTATATACCTATGTTTTAGAGAGAATATTTTGAAACTTTTCTTAAATCTACAAATGAATGAAGTGGTATAATGCTAAACCCAGAGCACATACTTTATACCAGGTAAAAAAGATCAAAAAGACTTTAGGTTCCGCATTACCTAGTCTATTTTCAGGGCTTCAGTGAACTACTCTAGTAGGATCAACCCTTGCTAAAGTGGGCAAAACCATTAATTCAATAAGTCAATAAGTGAACCAGTTATCTTTGTTCCATTTTAAGCCCAAAGAATACACTCAACTAGGAATGGTTGCTATTGATCACAGAGGGATCCTATGGATAGGTAAATCTATAAAATTATTAGGAAAAGCTCAACCCCATTGCTTTGTTTAAGGTAATGTGCTCAAGTGTCAGTGTAAGTTTAAAAGAGTCAGCTCACATAGCACAGGGAGATCAGCTCGGTGCTTTGTGACTGCTTAGAGGGGTGGGATATGGAGTGTGGGAGGGAGACACAAGAGGGAGGGGATATGGGGATATATGTATATGTATAGCTGATTCACTTTGTTATACAGCAGAAACACACCATTGTAAAGCAATTATACTCCAATAAAGTTGTTTAAAAAAAAAAAAGAGTTGGCTCATGTTCTGGCTCTGAGGTTCATCATTCATCATTAGACTTCACTATGCCATAAGTTTTCAATATGTTTACTGCAGACTTTATTTCCCATCCCTTAACTCATAGGAACATTAACAGAATAACAGGACAAAATGCATTAAAATAGAATAGGGACTATGGAAGAAAGAGATGGTATGGATCCAAGATAGCATTAAACCTATTTTATTACTGAGAAGATTTATCCAGTTTTAAAAGTATTCCATGTCTCAGTCATTACTTCTGTGCTTTAGAAGATAATGCTCTTCATTCTAAGTTAAGCATGAAGAATTTTTAACAAATTTTCCAAAAATAAAAAAGAAGAAAGAAAGAAAAATGGTCTCAAAAATATGTATCCAATTCAAGGGATACTACACACTAAAATAGCAATTGATTATGATAATAAAATATTTCTGTGCTCAGATCTATGACTGCCAATGTCTGGTTAACTTCCCAATACAGAAATATGCTCTAATTCAAATGCCTTTTTTAACCCCCCCTTCAAATATCCTGGCATATTCAGAAAATATTAATCTTGCCAGAAAGTATAATGGAATCTTAGAAAGTACTGGGTTGGCTAAAAAGTTTGTTCGGGTTTTCCCTTGACATCTTTTTCATAAGATATTATGGAAAAAACCAAACAAACTTTTAGGCCAACCCAATAAGAAGCATTCAGAAAAAAATGTTAAATATTTTCTTAGGATGAATTGTTCTGATAATCAAGTAGTCTCCATTCTCCGTATCACTTTTTGGTCACTGTTGATAAGGTTTATTCTGGGTCTTAGTGTTAAAATTTTGCTTGTGTGTACATTAAAGCCAGGAATGCTCTAATTTTATACACTCCTTGTAGATACTTACTTTGGTTTCCCTCTTCTCAGCACCTTTATTCTTGGAGCTTCTTCTTCTAGTCATCATGGAGTTCTGCCCAATTTTAATGCTGATACAGTTAGCTGCATTCTGTCTAATGCAGTATCCTCTTTCTTACTCTCAACCTAGGAGGACATTTCTCTGTTTGGCCATAGAAAAACCAATTTGAAGGGTGTATCTGAATTGTCTGTGTATTAGAAAATCCTCTGGGTTTTTGTTGTTTTTTTATTCAAACAGAAAGTCACAAAAATTATAATCATCCTCATCAGTTCACTCAGTCCCATGTCCTGTGTTTGTTTTACCCACCTCCATCTTGAACAAAAAAGAAAAAACACCCCCATCTCTTCCTAATGACTTTCCTTTGTTAGTGGCACCTTCCTTCTTGTAGTCAACCAGACACAAAGTCTAATTTCTGCCAAGTAAGTATAAGAACATTTGAAATAAATTACTTAGGACTCACATGAAAGCTACTGGTATTCCCTAAACAGTTACTCAGGAAAATCATTTAAATACATGTATACTTATGTTTTAAAAATGATTAAAACTCTATGTATAGAAATCTAAATTTATCCTTTGAACACTACCTTATTAATCTTATAGTTAGTTATTAAAGGTGTCATCCTACCTAGGAAAAAGTAATTTTTAATTTCATATGCAAGTCCTGTCATCCTCACAAAACTGACCCCCAGCTACACCACTGACTCATTCTGGACCTTCCTTCAAACCAGATATAAGTCACAAGAAATCAGTGTAACTTCTGCTCCAGTTGATGGTATGCATTAGCTTAATATCTGTGTGTTATGACTACAATGGTTTCTAAAGCTGCACACTGCCTAGAGGCTTTTGCTTAAGAAAAAGTTACAAGCGAGTTGGGTGTAATATTTTCAAAACGTTTTAATTTTACCTTAAAAAAAAAAGATTGCCAAGGTAAAGATGGCAAATTGTAAAATAATGAATTTTCACTATAATAATGACATTTCACTATATATTCTTCACTCAAGTCTGCTTAAAATATATATTTGGATAGAGACAAAAGCGATCAAGATACAGTCAAATTTCATTTAAATATGTTCTGTTAATAATTTCATTTTTATTTTGTGCCAATATCTTACACACACCTAGGAATTTGACATGGTGGCAGAAGGCTGTATAAGCCAGAGCATCCACCAGGAGCTGATGATCTCAGTACACTTGCTGTCATCCAATACTTCAAATCTTTAGCCTAAAATTATAATAGGGGCAGGGAATCAAGGGTTTCTTTATTTTAGGCAGCAGTCACTAAAAGGCTAACTGTATCTTCTGAGCTATTAATTGACTTAGCTCCAGGATGACTGTATAAAACATATGGTGTAAGATCCAAGCAACTGTCCAGGGCTATGCACAGGGGGCATTTGGCTTCTTTTTGAAAAGAAGAACCGAAGGTAATCCCTTTGCAGCTGCAGTGCAGATGGTTTTCTTTACACCATTTCACTGAATACTAAACAGAAACTGGAAAAAGTTTGAAAACATAACAAACAAACAGCTGAGTGTTAGCTTAAATGCTCTTTGCATCTATCAGAGAGAAGCATTCAGAAACCCTGGATGTTTACCAGATAGTTTAAAAGAAAAACAGAGATGTGAAAACAGAATAAAATGATTTGGAAATTGTACCTAAATATGGTTCTGTGTGGTTTTCTTCAAAGTAACAATATAATTAAATCTCTCTGAAACTTCAATTATGGGTGTCATGATTCATAATCCTCGACATCATCAAAAGTTTAGGTTTCCCTGAAAATATGCTTAGATGATTAAAGCTAAAATCACCTTGCCCTAAAGGAGGTACTTGAAAATCATGGCGACATCTGTTAACCTTCATTCTTTCTCTTTGGTGCGGCAGCATAACGTACCGACTTCCTTTTCAATAAAAATGTACCGTGAAGCTCGGTTACCATTTCAACTTCACATCGTCTATTCTACTGTGACAGAAAGAAAATACTACACTGCAGACTGGTCAGTAGGCAGGAAGAGAGCAAAGTCATGTCAATGACTGGGTTTGGCCTGTTAACATGCTAGGAAATAATAATAGTATATTAAGTCCACTGGAAAGCACTAAGATATTAACACTAAACACAAATCCAGTTATCTGAACATGCTTGATACTCTTCTAGACACCTGGGTTGCAGCAGTAACAAAATACTGTCACGCATATAAATACACATGCATAGTATTTCATACATAACTAGAAAGAAGAACACCAAAATACTACCACTTTTAGTTTCTAATTATGGATAGGATTATGGTGAGTATTTATGGATAATTTTTCTTAACTAACTTGTTTTTGGTCTGATGCTGTCTGGACATTCTAAAATAAACAATTCACTTTCATAGTAAAAAGTTATTTAAAAAACTATGTCATATACTTTATTAATAATAAGCAGGTCCCAACCAAAAGGTGGTATTACTTTATGTAAAAGTAAGTTATGCATTTGGTAAATAGAATACTTTCTTTGTGTTTCCAAACTTCCTCAAAGTCAAGTGTTAAAATGAAGAGCTCCTCATAACTGAAATAAACAATTGCTGCATTTCTCTAACAGAGCAACTATGCAGTTCATCAGTTGGACAGTTCTTGAGTTGTAAACAGCAAAACGATTCAGTCAAATTATGTTCTGAAGCCCTACTATCCAATGAGATCAAACCCAAAATAACCTACATGAAAACGAACTCTTCCTCTTCTCCACTGCTCTGCTCTTCCCCATATTTGTGTTTCATAAGCTTTTCACACATTTTGGCAAATAGCAATAGACTTGCATTATGAAAAACAAGCAAAGACAAAGCACGCCAACGCCAGCTCTGAATGGTTGGTCGCTGGTGTGATGTCTTTTTTCCTAAATGTCTGCCATCTGGAGCCAGCATCCTCACTGCTCTGCCTTGCCAGCATCCATCTCATTCCCAACTTCCAGCTAAAATTGTTTTGCTTATCCCTTGTTTACTCTTCTTAAGTCCTTTCTTCTCACTTGCTTGCCTTTCGCTTAACTTGGTAAAACACTACCACGACAGCATTTAATTATCTTATCAATGTTCAGCTAAAAAGGACTATACAGAATTCACATATGGCTGCTGCTATCAGTTGCAGCCCAATGAGTAAAAAGATGCTTCACATTTGAATCCTTCAACCAGAAAAGTTGTGCTATAACACACTGAAGAAATCATTGATTAAAATTTGATAGACTATGTTTCCAAAGAAGCTGGGAAGGTGATCTTAATATACTGGGAGGCATAGGATCCCTTTTTGGTTACATTAGTTACTAACCAGCCTAAAGAGAAATGCTGAATTGTTGACATGGGAATTAATGCTTAAGTCTAATATACACGGCTGCTTGTCAGTCCCTTGGCCATGAGGAGGGCTTTAATGGGCCTCAAATATCCTAAGGCTGCTAGTGCTTCTCAGCAGCAGAACTTGAAGCTGGAGGAGAAAGAGTCTATGGCCTAATTCAGCTTGAGAATGGATTAGTCATGATGAGAGATACCTTAATTCATTACATAGTACTGGGAAATTATTTGGGTCTCAAATATGTGGTTTTCTTCAAAATAATAATACAGTTAATCTCTCTGAAACTTCAATTATGGGTGCCATAACTCATTATTAAAAGCTTATGTTTCCCTGAAAATGCACAGAGATGGGTAAAGTTGAAACCATTTCCATTTCTGTCAGGTCTGCAACACAGAACACCTTGTACCTACCCTAGGATGACAGGAGAAGCTCAAGTGAGGGCACAGGGAACAGAGCCTGGGGTGAATGAAAGACTTTCCAGACAGGTTTCTGATGATGCCACGCCCCATATGCTGGGATAGTTTTTACTTGCTTGGCAGGTAATGATGCTTAAGTAATGAGACCAGTAAAATTTATTAGTTCTTTGTTAGATTGTTAGTCCTTTTTCCTAAGGAATGCTATTACTTTTTTAGCAATTTTCTCTATTCCTAAAACATTGCAAAATACTTTAATTTTTGCATGAAATCCAAAAGCACCATAAGGTTTAATGAACAGAAAGACTCTCACTTTGCCAATTCTAGAATAACCTTATCTACTAATAAAGACAATGTCACAGGAAATCCTAAAACTCACATCTACACAGCCTTAATGCCAAACATCAGTCTAGTGAAAAATGTGATAAAGGGTAATATACTCATAAACAAATAAGGGGTGACAATTTATTACAAATAGCATATTGGGCTTATTCATCAAAGTGCCTATACAGCTGAAAGGTGGGTGTACAAAAAACTTTTCCTTTTCTTTACTGTTTATGTTTATTCTTATGATTTGTCATAAGTGTTAGTTCAACGTGCATAAAAAATTTACTTCAAATTGAAAATCTTCTGTGTATTTTTTGTTTTATATATATTTTAAGATTTACCCTATGAACCCTTTGACTGCTATAGTAGTACACAAATGTTATAAACAAAGCAAGAAATCCGGGGAGAGTATTATCATGCACAGCTGCTGTATTGACTGTTCAGCATTGATTGTCCCTTCTGGAAACAGCCTCCTGGTGTTGCTCATGGAAAAGCCACCCTTGCCCAGCTGTTAATGCTTGTGGTTTGGGTGGACCACCTCCCGGCTTTAGGGTGAGCACACCTAATAACAGTATTCTAATCCTCTGGCCAAAGAGACTGGCTCACATGTAAGCCAATGACATAAGCCATTTAACAAGATTCAATTTTGTAACTCTGCTGCTTCTTCTGCCTCTATTTCCATTCTCCAGGTATAATCATCGATATTAGTTTGGTATGTTTCCATCCAGACTTATTTCTCTGTCACATATATTTGTCAATAAAATAAGCCTATACATACATATGTATATATACTGATATTTATGTATATACACATATAAAGTTTCTCAATAGAGTGGTAAAGTATGTGAAACTAATTTACTTCTTTTACTTAACATCTTTTCATTTTAAGGCAACACAGGTAGCTTAATTTGCTTAATCACAGATAATATTCTATCATATAGAAAAGACATACTTTATAACATAACCAGTAGGGTATTCTATCCCACAGTGAGCTATGATAGGAGATAAACACTGGCTAAAGCAATAACCTCCTTTCTGAAGCACTATCATTACTTGGCACCTCAGGAATGCCATAAGATTTAGAAGTAGTCAATGCTGAGGGGAGAGAGTCCTGTTGAATAAATTGGGCCTGAGAAAAGGTAAAGAAACTCAGTAAAACTCAGGGGAAAAAAAAAAAAAGATGTCATTTGCACCCAGTCTCACTGCTATCTTCCTCAGATTCCCACCCAAGAGAGCAGAATTTAACATCAGAAGGCTTTATTTAGCAGGAGGACAAAAAACATCTTACTTTGCTTCTAGTAAAACCAAGCTTAGGTTGGCCTTGGAACTGAGCCCCAACTCCTGAATCAGGATTGGGAGTTTGGGATTAAGATCTCAGTTGACTCAAAGGAGATGGAAGTTGGTGGTGAATGAATGCAGGATCCAAGGAAATTATAAGTATGTAAAGACTGAGACCTAGGGGACCACTGGCTGTTCATAGGCTCACATGTAAAACATGTGAGTTGGCCTTATCAAGTCCAAAACTGCATGTGTTCATCTAATTGATCGTTAAACAGAAAGTTTGTGTATGTGAACTATAGCAACTAGTATATCCTAAAGTATTAATTCCTTAGGTCAGGACTCATGTTTACTTAATATTCACAAAAATTATGTTTTTACGTACATACAATATATTATATGCAGAGCAGTTACTGAAGGTGATATCCCTCACCCTTTACTTTCTCATACTTACTGAAAATTTAATTAACTGCAATGATTTGCTTAGTCTTTAGTTTATGAGATTAAGTTCCTTTGGGACAGGAACCACATCCATTTTATTCTGTAGTATATCCCTGGCACATATGCCATGTGATTGGCCTAACCAATACATTTGGTTCAATGTTATCTGTGAGCAATAATGAGTGGGGGAAAAAGGAGAAGAAAAGAGAAAAAGGGGAGAAGAAATGGAAAAGGAAATGGAGGATAAAGAGCCTAAAGAAGAAAAGAAAAAACTCATTTCAAAATCAAGTACATTAATCTGTAATACTATTCCATGAAGATGAGCTCTTTTTTTGCAAAGTAGCTAAGAACAGGATAGTTTGAAGGAAGGAGACTATAATGGTTCCATTTTGCTTTTCTTCTATTCTTATCTAAAATTCTATATATAGACCATATTTCCTTACACATTTCTCCCTTCTCAAAAAGGCAGATAAAGCAAAATGCCAATTCTATTTTTATTATATCAAAATGCATGTATACTCATGTAAGTGGTATTTTCAAATGGTATTGAGTTTTTCTTGTGCCAGCTAGTTTACTTAATAAACCCCTCAGGAGACCTAAAGCACCATCAAACTGAGAAAGAGTTATGTAAAATCACTCTGCAGTAAAGTGTTTTTCCCTTTGCTTTAGCACTATCCTCTCTTTTCAGGATTAAGTACATTGTAAAAAAAAGTTGTCATAAAAATCAAAGGATATTGAGTAAAAAAAGTACATGAAGAGTTTTTCTAACTTTCTAGATCATCTTATTTTTGTACCTTATTCAATAACTAATTCCCATTCTAAGTGGAAACTTCTCTCATTTGAGCAAGAGAAAACGAGGTCAAACTTTTGTTCCTTTTTGATTGAACCATTTTAGCAGGAAAAATTTACCATTTACAGCATTTACTTCATGTCTGTACTTGGTACGGTAATTCTTAATTGTCTGTAGATTTTGGATTATCTAAAAACATCAAGTTTAATCAGAATGGAGCTGCCAGGGAGAATGGGAGAAGAATGTATTACTGCAGCTAATTGTAGCTCTGACATAAAGAAGCTAAAGATTTTAATTCTGCTTAGAAAGATCAGAAATTCCAAGTAAATACTCAGGAATTTAATCATTTCCATATAGATACTGCCCCAGGCTAATTTAATATTTATTAAGTCCTACTAAAGTACATTTTTAGTACTTTTTAAACTGAGTTTAAGATAAAAAAGAACACTAAAATTACACCCAAAGGGAAGTCATTTTACTGTGCTGTTTCCTCAGATAAAATAATTTCATCGAAACTAACTTCTTAGACAGAAAAATATTTTCTATACTTAATTCAGAACATAAACTATCTTTTATGCTTTTGAGTGTAGATTAATTAAAGGCATCAATCCCCAAGGAAACAAATAGCACAAGTCTGTTCATTTGATGGGCCAGATTGGGCTCTCTGTGCTTGTGCAATTAGCCAGGAAATTGCTACATTTCAATTTCACTATATTCTTTTCAGGACCAGTTCTCGATGGAGAGTCAAGCAACATTCCAAATTCCATTCTACTTTTCCTCTAAGGGGAATTTTTCCAGTGTCAGAGAAATGATGGTGTATAATGTCTTTATATGCAATTCCTGTTTTTTTTTTGTTTTTTTTGATAGACAACAAAATCTTTGAGGGCCCACTTGAATTTTATATTGTGATCAGAGTCTTGCATATATTGGCATCTAAGTATACTTCATTATGACTAAACAAAAATTAAACGCATCTACTCTCAATTTAGTCCTCTCTAGGATTAAAACATCCATGACTTTGAGAAAACAGTTCTATGTAGCAGAAAAAAAAATTATCAGAGTTAATATTCTAAGAACTAAATCAGGTAACACTTTTGTCTAAAAATGCTAACACAAACCAATAAACTATCTTGGTTGTTAGTATATGTCCTGTATTTACCAAAAAAAAAAATTCTGATTTCTTTTTCAACAAAAAAATTTGTCAAGTATTGAACTATGTATAATTAAAATTTAATTTCATGTAGATTTCTAGTAATTTATTGCTCAGAAAAATTTAATCTCATTATAAACGGGTATTGTAAATATACAATGAACTCTAAGACACAATGCAGTCACAGTACTTAACTTGCTAACAGGCATTTATTATGAAGCTTAATCTATTATGAAGTTTAATCTGTCTCTTCCTCACTGTGCTGGGTACTATGCAGGTTACAGAAATGAAACACATGGTCCTTTTCCTTTAGAAGCTTAAAATATAATTGAGATAATAGCAAGCCTCATAAAACCACACTGAATAATAATTGCTCAGCTGTGAGGTGCTGGTAAAAAGTGCTCTGGGAGTATGACACAGTAAATCAACGTGGACTGTAGGAATCCACAGAAGGTTCATGCAAGAGCTGAGACTTGTGTGGGCCCTTGATGGAAGGAAGGGTGTAGGTGAGTGAAAGAAGAGAAGCAGCTTGGTGTCTGTCTGGGGAGGCTCAGAGGGCTGGGGTGGGGTGGGGTGGGGTGGGGAATGAGGCTGAGCTGGAACTGAGCAAGGCCTTCAAGCTGAAGCAGCTGCTGTGTGATCTGGACATTACTCTACCTGCAAATGTGAGGCACACATTTTGGCTCATCGGCAAAAGTATGTCCATTTGGGAGCAGGTGAAGAGTGCTCAGGAGGTCTGGCAAAAACACGGCAAAGGCAAGGAAAGGGACTCGATAAATGTGTTGAAGGAAGGGTTGCTTTTATCCACTTGCTTTCCACTGTTTCATCCACTTGGTCAAATCCAAGGCCCCAAGATCAAAAGTAACAAAAGCAGTGACCACAGCAGGTGAGGTTGTGAGATATTCATTACGAACTTAAACTACCCAGGATATTTTTTTTTTAATAAGCAAGGCCCCAATGATCTTACTAAATAAAATGCCCCACTGCAAAGAATCCTGTGAATTTTAGAGCTAAAGGAGCTCAAAATGAGAAAGAAATGAATGATAGTGCAAATTAAAAGGAAGAAGAGGGTGAAACTCCTAGTTAAATAATTATAAACTCCACTTTCCAAGTAAAACTGTAATCATTCATTTTCATGGTGTGCTTAAATTAGACTGGATAAATGTGTGTTACTTTGATCAATTCCATAATATCCAATATTATGAATAGATAATTCTGACATACACACACACACAACCATAATAGTTAATGTCTAACTTGAACTAATATCCACAGTGAACTTCTGACCATTAGCAAATTCATTAATAAGAAAAATATTTTTATTCTATCGTGTGTAACACATACGAATTATCAACTAAAATTACACATTTTCTTAACCTACTCATGAAGGCACAAGGTCCTATTTAACAAAGGGTGACAAGAAAGACACTGAGCTGCGGTGCTTTGTGACCGACTGGAGGGGTGGGAGGGAGGGAGACGCAAGAGGGAAGGGATATGGGAACAGATGTATATGTATAACTGATTCACTTTGTTATAAAGCAGAAACTAATAAAAAAAAAAAAAGAAAGAAAGACACTGAGCTGAGCAGTACTAGATCTTCAGGCCTGTCTTGCGCTAGGTGTTCATGCTTGAATATATCTTACCGATTGCGGGCTTCCTCTTTCTCATCTATAACACTGATATGATTACTGTATCTCCAACATCCCCCTCACTGACTAAAATCCTGCTATTTTATGATAATAAATGATTATGATGCTGCTACTGCCTCTAATGATGTCAATTACACACTGAGGCCTTAATTATTGGTCAGCCATTATCCTATATACTTTATATATACTCATTTAATCTTCACAGCAACCTGTGAGGTAGATACTCTGGTTATTTCTATTTTAGAACAGAGGTTAAACAACTTGCCTGAAGTCAAGAGCTAATAAGTGGCTGACACTCAAACACAGGCAGTTTGACTGGGAGCCCACACTCCTAACTGTTATGCTAATTTACAATATCTGATCATGCTTTTCAGTGTAACTATTGAGTCCTTATCAATGAATTTACTAATAGTTCCATTTCTGCTGATATTAATCTAATTTAAATCTTTAGGTGTTACAGCTATAACTCTCTACTTATATATGCAACATTTTACAGGGATTTCAGTTGTCAAAAAATATGTTTCTTAAAACAACCTTGTGGGGCCTCCCTGGTGGCGCAGTGGTTAAGAGTCCGCCTGCCGATGCAGGGGATACGGGTTCGTGCCCCGGTCTGGGAGGATCCCATATGCCGCGGAGCGGCTGGGCCCGTGAGCCATGGCCGCTGGGCCTGCGCATCCGGAGCCTGTGCTCCGCAACGGGAGAGGCCACAACGGTGAGAGGCCCGCATACCGCAAAAAGAAAAAAAAAAAAAAAAAAACAACCTTGTGAAGGATATTTAGTGGTTTTTTACATTTTCATTTCATTTATGAGAATTTAGAGCTAAGACCTAGACATTTAAAGACTTCCAAATTACAAAGTTAAGCTGCGTTAAATCTGTAATAGAACAAGGAAAGGTAAAACGAACTAGTCACAAAGCCAATGGACAATGCAGCTCAGTTAGAAACTTCAGATTCCTGGCTTCTACTCTTGCCTAAATGTTTAGCCCTCTCAAATTGTTTCTGCAAGGTAGGTCTCTCTCCTGCCTAAGGTCCTGACAGATCAGAATTGATAAAATGAAATAAAGTACATCATTTTCTCCTCAAACCTACTTTTTCTCCTAAATGCCTTCTTCTGGTTAATGATATCAACAATTACTGACCCAAACCAAAAATTGGGAAGTCTATTCTTACTCTCCATCAATCCCATGTTGTCACTCAATTCCACAAATCCTACCTTGAAAATACTGCTCACATCTGGTTATATGTCTCATTCCCATTGCTGTTGCTAAAAATCTTGAATCATTTGCAGGCTATGAAAGGTCCTCTGTGATTGAGGACCATAAGCTCACCATCCTCATTTCCACTCTTCTATACCCTAGGCTATAACCTCACCAAACTATTCCTTATATTTTAGCACAAGTTCCATGCTCCTGTGCGTGAAAATCTCTCTGCCTGGAATTCTTCTCTTGGTTATGAGCACCTCCTTATCTTAAACATCTCCTTTTCTAAGAAATTTTTCCTTTTCTGTCCCCATCCCCACATGAATTACTCTTTTTTGTCCGTGCCCATATTATGGTACCATTCATATTGTAGTTTTAGGGTAATATATTCCATTTGATGAGATTTAGTTCTAGGCCTTGTGTTTTGAATATGTTTTCTTCAATCCATAAAACAGCCATGCAATGAAAATATTTTCCCATTTTACAGATGAAATCCCTGAAATACAGAGAGATTAGAAGGCTATATAATTCAGAAGTGAAGGCCAGGTTTAATATTTGTTGATATCTCCAAAATCCCATGCTCTTCCGATTTTACCATAGCACTTTATTATTTGTTTATATGTCTGTCTGCACCACTGGCCATTGAACTCTTAAAATACAAGAAATATGTCTTATTCACCATGGAGGCCTCAGTACCTGGTACACAATCTGGCACTCAACAAGTGTCTGGTGAGTAAATGAATGAGCCCATGAATGTTTGCCTCACTATATAAAACCTTGTTTTATTAAATATCATTTAAATAGAAATGCCAGTTTCATAAATGTGACTGATGGGGAAAGAAGATTTGAACAATGTTTGAGTTTTTAATGTACTTTTTATTGAGTTTCTTATATCCTAACTCATTAATAAAAGAAATAAAGAATAATATTGGTATGCTTCATCTCCCAACATTATTCAAATTGGCTTTTTTCTTTCTATAAGATGTTTGGGATAAATTATTAATCTGTTCTTCCAGAAAGGTAAATCCATTTTTCACACAATGACCTAAGCCCTGATTTATAAAAACATATTGCATATACAGTCTATATGTGCAATCGTATTTTGACTCTTTAAAAGGCAGTACTGGCCATCAGTAAGTAATTTTTAAAGGAATACAGTAAAATCTGGAACGTTCTCTATTTTAAGAAGGCAAATTGTGTCATTTTTTTCTTACCCTCAACCTGTTGTAAAATAAGTTTATCCTGAGAATGGGGGCATTCTACTAATAAATTCTATTTTATGGAATTGGCAATTGTGAGACAAGTACACTAAATTCTTGTCATAAGATTATAAAAAAGCACTTCCTGCCATGGCATAGTACAAAACTAAGAGAATATTGGCTTATTTGTCCCAGTGGCCCCTCTATTCTTTGAGAACAAAATTGAATGGGGGGGAGGGTGGGAGGGAGGGAGATGCATGAGGGAGGGGATGTGGGAACAGATGTGTATGTGTGACTGATTCACTTTGTTATAAAGCAGAAACTATTAAAAAAAATGGAAGAAAAAAAAAAAGAACATAGCACACCTGAATAGAGAAAGAATCATACATATGTTTTTGAAAGTAAATAATATTTAGCTACTAAAAAAAAAAAAAAACAAGCTTTGTGTTATCTAGTAATGTGAAAAGGAATCCTAATACATCCTTAAATCACTAATCAAATTTTTAAATAAAATAGAATGGAGGTCAGAAAAAAAAAAAAAAAAAAGAGTACATAATACTCTTAAGGTTTCTCAAAAATATTTCAATTTATTTTAAAATTAAGAGAAAAGAAATAAACTTTTATGTCAAGTAAAATGTTTTAATATATAATATTAATACTATGTCTTTATATCAACAAGGTCATAAAATAAAATTATATACATACCTAAAAAAAAAAAAAATTGAATGGGAAAAGTGAATGCTATGACAATTAATAGCTGCAAATGAAATTCTGAAAAATTTTAAAGTTGCTCAGAGATCTGAAAGATATTTGGTATAGAACTTTCATTTTCAAATGTTATGGCTATTCTTTCATAAAAAGGCAGGATCAAAGGTAATCAGAATTCAACCCTAGAGATCAATTAGGCAGAATTCTTTATGATATTTCTATCAAGCTATCCTTCAGTAATTGCTTGGAGAATGGTCTATTGATGGCACCACACAAATTCATGAAGCAGTCTTTTACTTACCCAACCAATACTTACAGAGCAATTTACTACAGGTCAGGAGATTAAACATTATCTCTACTAGTTTTCATTACAATTACAAGTATTATCACCTCAATTTTTGTGTGTGTGTGTGTGTGTGTGTGTGTGTGTGGTACGCGGGCCTCTCACTGTTGTGGCCTCTCCCGTTGCGGAGCACAGGCTCCAGACATGCAGGCCCAGAGGCCATGGCTCACGGGCCCAGCCGCCCTGCGGCATGTGGAATCTTCCCGTGTCCCCTGCATCAGCAGGAAGACTCTCAACCACTGCGCCACCAGGGAAGCCCTCACCTCAATTTTTTATACAAAAAATTGAATGTAGTAAAAAAAAAAAAAAAATCAAACTTGGAAAGGTATGAAATGAAAAACGAAGGCCTCCTTCCACCCCTCTCAACCCCTAATCATTTTTCCCCCAATAAAATTCTGGTTTCCAGTTTCTAGGCATTTATCTCTACAGAGATCCACTAATTATTTACACATGATATCATATTCAAAATAATTTTCTGTATCTTTAAAAAAGTACTTTAATATCTTGGAAATATTTTCATAGTTCCAAAGAAGTATATGAGAATATCTGTTTCTCCACATCTGCTCAAGACCTCTTCCTACTCTTAAAAATGGAGGAACTTAAAGAGTTTTCATTATGAGTTGCATCTATCCAAATTTACCATATTAGAAGTTAAAGTTAAGATATTAAAAGTTTAACGTTATTATTCTTTTCCATTTTAACCATTTTTAAAATTTAAGTATAGTTGATGTAAGTGTTATATGTTACAGGTGTACAGTATAGTGATTCACAGTTTTTAAAGGTTATATTCCATTTATGGTTATCATAAAATATTGGCTATATTTCTCATGTTGTACAATATATCCTCATTGCTTATTTTATATCTAATAGTTTGTACCTCTTAATCCACTATATTGCCCCTTTCCTTTCCCTCTCCCCACTGGTAACCTCTAGTTTGTTCTCTGTATCTGTGAGTCTGTTTCTGTTTTGTTATATTCACTAGTTTGTTGTAGTTTTTAGATTCCTCATATAAGTAGTATTGTACAGTATTTGTCTTTCTTTATCAGACTTATTTCCCTTAGCATAATACCCTCCAAGTCCATCCATACTGCTGCAAATGGCAAAATTTCATTTTCTTTTTTATGTCTGAGTAGTATTGCATTGTATGTGTGTGTGTGTATATATATATATGTATATATACACACACATATATATATATGCCACATCTTCTTTATCCATTCATCTGTTGATGGACACTTAGGTTGCTTCCATATCTTGGTAATTGTAGATATTTTTTAAATATTTTGAATTATTTTTAAATTAAATATTTTAAATATTATATTTTCAATTAAATATTTTTAAATTAAAATGAAGATCCCATTACATATGAACATAAATAACATTTTGATAAGTAATCATAATCTGAACTTTGAATTGAAGTTCAAAGATTAAGTAACCTACACTAAACAAAACAAAAAAAAATTAGTGAAGTTAATGGCTTTGTTTTACATTTTTTATAAATCTTTTTAATGTTTGCTTTAAGAGATGACAGCTGAATTTCCATATCTGGTTCTGCATTCACTCTCTCGCAATATGTAGTTTTGCTTTAAGTATATGAAAAGAAATTGGCCTCACATAGCAGGTATATAGTTGGAAATGGGAGGTGCACTTTAATAGTCTTTTTACATAATTGCAGATATTCTTCTTTGATAGAACACCAAAACTTGACAGTGGTAGTTTTAAAGAATAATTGCAATGTAGAATCTGAAATCCCACCAAAGAACTTAATGTAATAGCTCTGTTACATTAAAATTTATTTATTGGTCTCGAGGCATCCATATTGTAACGTGTACTTTGAACGATCTTTACCTATGCATGATTTTAATGCATACTTTTGTAACATCATGTACTGGTCATTTGGAAATCCCAGTTCACTATATTATGCAGATCTTCCAAATGCTGTTTTATTTCATTATATAATATTTTAAAATAATCTATAACATCACTGATATTTTCACAGAAGTCCTTAAGAATTGAGCAGCTCTAAAGCTCATGGTGAAAGATATAAGTTTTCCAAAATTAAAAATAATGCTTAGAAGCATAATTCAATCATTGGAAACAAATACTATTAGTCATTTTCCTTGAAATGATAGGTTCACTTCATCAACTTTTGGGAAGATATCTGTCAAACACCAAAGTCTGGATAACCATACTGTAATTTATCAGTGAATCAAGTAAAAATGGTGTTACCATGTACAGTAGTGGCTAGTTCAGCTGGCAACTCAATAGCACAAGTACTTTTCCTCAAGATAGCCACTGTACTTCAAAATGTAGCAAAAATGTGTACTTTTGAGTTCATCACACAGAGTATTAGAAAGGACATTGTACCCAAAGGTTGAGACTTAATAAAATTAGTAATTTTACTCCTTCATCCAGGACATTCTTAAATGAAACTGGCATACTTTTTTTTTTCTGCCAGTGTATAATGAAGAAAACATTAATACTAGTTCAACTTTGTGCCTTGATTTGTGCTAAAGCACCAGTAGTTTTCCCACCATCGCTTTTGCACCATCAACGAAACTCAGCGAAAAAGGTAAATACTGCCTTAGCATTCTTATAAAAATAGTTTTGACCTCACGGACATCTTAAAAGGGTCTTTGGGATGCCCAGGGGTCTGCAGACCATAGTTAGAAAACTGGTGCCTAAATCATCTCTATTTCAAAAGTAAGGAAACTACGACATTAAGTAACCTACCTAAAGACAAATGGTAAACAGGACAGCAGAAATTCAAACCCAGGCATTCTAACCCCAAGTTCCGGTTTCTGATGCCTATGCAGCACTGCTTAGGACATATTGTTGCCAATATTGTCACAAAGTTCTTTTCACTGAAATTTCACATTGGCCCTTGCTTTGCCTTTCCTCTGATATCATAATATACATTCATTCATCAAGTATTTAGATTGCTTCTACTATGAGCCAGGGACTGAGCCCCATGATGGGGATGCCAAAATGAATAAGGTATTGTCCTCACTTTCAAGGAGTTCATAATTGACTGGGAGATAAATGTGTAAACAACTACCTGTAATGTGTGTGATAAATGCTATAGTAGTACTCTGTACAAAGTATTTTGGAAGCACAGAACAGTGATTAATTCTGTCCAAAGAAGGGAGGAGGAGGAGTGGGTGATCAGGGGCTTAAGAGCGAAAGTGCATTTGAGTCAGACTTGAAGGACAAATACATCTTCTAATCCTTTTATTCACAGGACAGTCCTTCACATACTTGAATACAGCTACTGTGTGTCCTGCATAAGTTTTCACTTCTTTGAATTAAGTATTTCCATTGCTTGAAGAATGTATTATGGATGAATATAGGAAATAAATCCCCCTATTATGGGAAATGTCTTCTAAAAATATGTATCTATCATTCTTTTGCAAATATATTTTCCTTTTTAAAAAAAATATTCTATTTATTTATTTATTTATGGCTGGGTTGGGTCTTTTTTGCTGCACACAGGCTTTCTCTATTTGCGGCGAGTGAGGGCTACCCTTCACAGCGGTGTGCGGGCTTCTCACTCTGGTGGCTTCTCTTGTTGCGGAGCACGGGCTCTAGGTGCGGGGGCCTCAGTAGCTGTGGCATGCGGGCTCAGTAGTTGTGGCTCACGGGCTCTAGAGCGCAGGCTCAGTAGTTGTGGCGCACGGGTTTAGTTGCTCCACGGCATGTGGGATCTTCCCAGGCCAGGGCTCAAACTCGTGTCCCCTGCATTGGCAGGCGGATTCTTAACCACTGTGTCACCAGGGAAGTCCCAAATATATTTTCACATTTGTTAACATCAGCCTGTAAATAATCATGAGAGCCCGCTGATTTTGCCTAATATCTAAATAGCTTATGCCAAACCACAATTAGGGACAAATGCACAAACTAAAGAGACTGTTCACAAAATGCCCCAACCAGACTTTTTAGCCATCTTTCCTCTAATCCAGAGGTCAGAAAACTTTTTCTGTAAAGGCCCAGACAGTAAATATTCTATGCTTTGTAGGCCAGATGATCTGACATAACTATTCAGCTCTGCCTTACAGTGTGAAAACAGCCAGAGACAATATGTAAATGAATGGACATGGCAGGGTTCCAATAAAACTTTATTTACAACACAGGCAGTGGACCACATATGGCCCACAGGCCATAGTTTGCTGACTCCTGCTCTAAGCCATCTTTCCTTTTATGCCCTCCTCCTTTTCACTGTATAATGCAAAGAACATTAGATTTGGAATCAGGAGAACTGGCTTTTAATTCTACCTCACTCATAACCAGCTGGGTGATCTTAGGCAAATTGCTTTACTACTCTGGCCCATGTTTCTTCTATCAAATCAAGGATCTTTAGATTATATGATCAATAATGGCCCTTCCTAAATTCCAAAGAATTACCTCAAAGTAACTCTCTTCCCCACAGTATTCCTAATTCATTCCATCATGAAATAAACAGTGTGACCTTCAATGATATTAATAGAAACGTTTACCTCAAATGAAAAGAGGGCAGGTCTACTTCACTCTATAAAGGTAAAGTTCAATTATGAGTAAAACACTAACAAGACTGTCCATAAGAAAGCAACCAGGGACCTAAAAAACTCTGGAAATTTTAGCAAATCAAATAGGTTTGAAAGAACCGTGTAAAGAGTAAAGCAGAAATATAGTAGGCATAATATTCTTCTTCAAATGCTTGGAATCGAACAAAGATTAGAACTTAAAACATCCTAGGTCTGAATGATATTTCTGAGTCCTTGGTTCTGACCAATTTTAAGTTCTGTGCCTTCTGAAACTTTGTAATATCTTAAGTCTGTAAAGTCATTGCTAGTAATAACGTTGAAGTAATATCATTTAGAGTTTATATCCCTGTGTAGTATATCATTCGAGCTCCCTGGCCCTATGAAATTGTCAAAGGTAAATACTGTTGCCTTTTTACAAATAAGGAAACCCAAATTCAAAAGGATTGCCCTCCACCTAGAAGACTCTTGACATGTCATAAAAAGGGGAAGGGCTAAAGCTAAGCTCCCAAATCAGCTTAGACAATATATACTGAACACTAAAAAACAGACACCAAAAAATATTTTGTAAAGCATCACCTCCTTTGTACTCTAGGAGGAAGGAGAGGTTGGGTGAGTGGGATTTAACAGCTTACCAGCAACAAAGCACTGTAAATTTGGAAATAGTTGCCTAGCCTTTTGCTTTAGCTCTTAGCGTTCAATTTACCTAGCTTTTCTAAGTGCTTCAACCAAATGTAAATGCTCATAAAACGTACGATGGGGAGAAGGGGTGTTCTATATTAAAACAACCTGGACTAGGAAGGATGTTAAAAGCAAAGAATATTCCTTTCAATTTGATTGGCTTCAAAGACAAAAGCCATATTCTTATAAAAATAAAATACAAGCAGCTGTGAATAATTCAAATCACTAAATGGCATGAATGGATTAATATTTTAATGTTATACTTGTCTTTTATCCAGACACTACTTTGAACATAATACATTTGGTTTCAGAACTGAAACCCTCAATATTCTGAGTTTGGTTTCTTTTTTTTTAATATGTATAATTAAATTCATCTTTGAAGACTCCTGAAGGTCATAGAGGTCAGAGAAATGTATTTTTATTCAAATGAGTCCATCTGTGGGAGGCCGCCACAGTTTCCTACAAAGAAAACTACAAAGAGATTTGAGAAAGAGGCAATTCGAAGCTTGGTTATCCAAAGAGAAAGGCTAATATGGATGAGGAAATTCATCTCAATCAGTTTATTTTCCCTGGGTTTAGAGGATACCAAGGGGGGAACAGGACTGGAGCAAATCATATGTATGCCTGGCTCTCTTCCCTTTCACTCACTCTCCAACTGTTCACAGATTAAATCTGATTGTTTACCACTAATGTCCCAGGTTACCTCTTATGAGAGAAAGGTAAGAAAGGAATACTTTGTGGAATCCTTGGAAAGGAGAAAGGTACATTCATTCCACTCTTGTGTGGAGCAAGTTGGGGGAATTCATGGGCTGACAGTGTGCACGAGTCAAATGACTTCCTAAGCAACAGAGAGTGAGGCTACTCCACTTTCCTGCAACCTGCCTCGCACTAGAAGCTCAAGTTCTCCTAAGGCTGTGGCCAGGAGAGGTAGCACACAGGACAATGGTTGCATCTCACGTGGGAGTTGGTTTCTAACATCAGCCCGTTAGGCAAAAATAGCCTGAAATCAAAATACCCTTGAAAATCCCTTATACTTTCTTTAAAGTACAGTAGGTATGGTTTTCCAAACATAACCCTCTAATTACACATAAATACAATGTAGTCGATAGTATACAGTTTATAATCAAGAAGTCCATCTTGTACCCCCCAAAAAGCCATTGAAATATTTAAAGATTAGAATCAGTCTTGTGAGAAACTAATACCATCAGGCATGCAAGAAGCCACTTGGGGTCACAGTCTCCTGAAAAGGAATGCAGGCGAAAGTGCCTCCACTTTGTAATGTTAGACCCCTTCTCTCCTCCTTCTGCTTTCATTCTCTCTTTCCTCCATTCAGCCACCCCTCTTCCTGACTAGTTAGAGTCGAATTCAAGTCACCCTGGGCACTAAGGCACTCCTAGGAATGCTGAGCCTTACGTGTATCAGTTTTTTATCGCCGCTCTAACCAATTACGCAAACTTAAAACAACTTATCATACACAGGCGTGAAACAACACAGATCTATTACCTTACAGTTCTGAAGGTCAGAAGGTGGGTCTGGTTGCTCTGGGTTTCCCACAGCCGAAATCAAGATGTCCGCTGCCTGGCTCTGGGGGAGCATCCACTTGGAAAATGATTCAGGTTGTTGGCTGAATTTACCTCCAGGCAACTGTAGGACGGAGGTCCTACTTCCTCGCTGGCTGTGGGGCAGGGGTTATTGTCAGCTTCTAGAGGCCGCACTTTGTCTCCTGGACCCCTTTCTCCATATTTAAAGCCAGCGGCAATGAACTGAGTCTGTCTCATGTTCCACATCTCTAGACCTCTCCCTCCGCCTCTGCATCCCGCTAACTGATTCTCTGGTCTTCCTCCTCTGATTTTAAAGCCTCATGTGATTATATTGGACCCACCTGGAAAAACCCAAGCTCCTTGCCCTCTTTTAAGATCAGCTGATTATTAACCTTAACTGCCTGTAAAGTCCTTTCACAGCAGTTCCTAGGGGAGGGTTTGATTGAAAAACGTCCTCTTGAGAGGATACCTTTAGTATTCTGCCTACCGCACTGTAATGACAAATTCTTAGCCCCTCAAACACATTCCTTACATCCCCTAAATTATATTGCACATTTAGCCAGAAGTCACAGGCGGCCAGGTTGGCATTTAAGATCTCACTGCAAAATGAAGAACCAAATGAAAACATATCAAAGAGGACTATTACAAGACGTTACAAATATTTGAATAAAACTTAAAAGAGTTGAAGTAGCAAGTATGAAAATAAGCATGCACTAAAGGAAGGCTGACAAAAACTCTAGAGGGAAGGAGCCTTTAGAAGTTTCATTTGCTCTTTAGACATTTGGGGTCACTGATTTATTGAGAGGTGCCCAGATGTTACTTATTGCCAGGCGAAATCTAAAGTGCTCAGCGCTTTGAAACAAAGACGTTTAAAGGCCCAGGTGAAAGTCCTTAACTGAATCTAAAGATTCCAGCTGGGGGTTGAGATGCTGCCAAACTAACTTGACTTCAAAACCACTCTGTCATTCTGATTTGAGCCAGTGTTTGCACTGTACTGCCTTTATCCTTGCATATTCTTGGGTTTTGCTAAATGACCTCTGAGCAGAGTCAGCCATCCTGGAAGTCAGGGATTCCCAGGAGCTAACACTTCCTTTGTCTGGAGCCAGTGGTCAGAGGTTTCGCCACTGTCTTCAGCAGACAAGCTGGCCTCTTTTAATTCTTTCACAGTCTGAAAGGGGACTGCTGGTGGCATGTTTTGTAGTTTCTCTGTTGCTTTACCTGGTCTGGGGACCTTGGGTTGGCTCAGAACATTGTGAAACCCAAGCATGCTCTGTACCTCCTCCCCACGTCTACCAAGAACTGAGTTTATATCACATGACCTGCCAGTCAACCTTAAACAGGCATTTTATAGGTATTTGACACAGAATGGTGAAAATAGTGAAAAGGGTCTTTTTCCCCTACAAGTACCAGCAAGCAACTTAGAATTTTTCATAGAAATTCTAGAGATCAAAAATCACTGAGCAGTAAGAAAATGGGGGAAGGGAGCAGGATTCAGTTTATTCTCCCCATCTAAAGGACATAACCACGTATGATGTAAAGATGACTTTCTGACCTGAGAAGCTGACGTTAGGAACCAAGTGAGTAGGAGAAAGGACTAGATGTGTTTTCTTTGCTCCTTCCGGTGCATTCCTGACCCGTTTTCCTCTGGGAACTCTACAGATGATGTACAATGCCTGCCTCATCCCCGCTATCCCCTATCTCCTACACAAGATGTAATCAATACACCTTGAACGGCGCTGCTCTTATTTAACTGAAGGGCCGCAGAAGGTTGTTGTTGTTTTTTTTTTTTTTTGCGGTACGCGGGCCCCTCACTGTTGTGGCCTCTCCTGTTGCGGAGCACAGGCTCCGGACGCGCAGGCTCAGCAGCCATGGCTCACGGGCCCAGCCGCTCCGCGGCATGTGGGATCTTCCCAGACCAGGGCACGAACCCGTGTCCCCTGCATCGGCAGGCGGGCTCTCAACCACTGCGCCACCAGGGAAGCCCCACAGAAGGTTTTTACACTGCTAACTCAAAATCATGGGAGATATTCCCTCCAGAATAAGGGAAAGTGGGTCTCTTAGAAAAACTCTATCACTAAATGGAAGTATCCTTAATTATGTCCTTCCACCTACTGGCATTCTTAGACCATTTGGGGGCATGTCTGATTTCTAGCGACTTCATAGTATATTCATTAAGGCAAAACAATAACATTAAATCTTCAGCTTTTTCAGAGGTTCAATATTAGAAAGACCTTTTATAGCAACAGCCATTTCTGTGCTCTTTCAATGAAATAATTTATACATTATCCATTGCATTTTATATTACAGAATGCCAAAGAGACAGACCTATGTGGTAAATTTCTCCTGGATTTCAATTCTAGCTCAGGAGTTATTAATTGGTATCTATCCCTATCCCCACCTCTGGTTTTATCTGGCCAGGAAAGACTCGGTTTTGGTTTGGTTTTAGTTTGAATTTCTTTGCATGGGGCAAACACAAGCTATACCATTCTCTACGGTTCACACCAAGCCTCTTCACACCTTTACTTACTGGCCTGTGCACTGCGGACCTCTGAGACGAATATGAAAGCTCTCTTGAGTTCAACAAGGAGAACTAGGTAAACCAAAGTATTTTCTTTTTTTTACTTTAGTTGCCAGTAACTTCAGAGTCAGGTTTAGTGCTCATCCACATTAATAAATCCATTTGAAGTTGCTTCTAACTTTTCCTCCGTATAATTTCATTGCTTGTTCTGAGTTTATTTCGAATTTCCTAGTTTTTACTGCCATTTATTTATAAAGTTTCCTCAAGTTTTTATTATAAATAATAAATCTTAATGATATTTTGTAAATAGGGGCCTCCAAAGAAACATACCAGATGTAGTTACCTCTGTACTACACTCAATTTAGTACAGCCCTTTCCCAGCCTAGCACAGCAGTCTATCGTTTAAGAAATGGCCACCAAACATAAATCAGGCCTCATCTGCCATGTTAACACAAAGAAGTTAAGAGGGGCTTAAGCCAATGTACACATTACGTACCTAAAGGGATCAGAACGTGCCACTTTGGCATACTGATTATTTTGAGCTAAAGGCACTTAAGAGACAGCAGATGTAGGAAGGGCTCTCTTTTCCTCCTTTATACTTAAAAGCAGGTCATACAATTTCCCAAGCAAGAGATGACCTCCCTCTACCAGGAAGAGAACATTCTTATCACTGGAAACTGGGAACCTATGCAGAAATGGATCTATACAAACAAATGCACTAAAATAACCCTTGTCTTCCATTAGTTTCCCCCATACACTTCCTAATCATTTTCCCACAATTTACTGCCCCTAACTGAAACCCCTTTGTCTTGTCATTTCTCCACAAATTTATCACTCTTTGTTAAAAAAGTATATAAACTCTCAGTCCTAACTGCGTCTTTGAGTCTTCCCTTTTCTTATGAGGACTCTCATGTGCCCATAAAGTATTTAAAAACTTTCTCTCATTAATCTGTCTTATATCAATTTAATTTTCAGGCCCAGCCACAGAACTTAAGAGGATAGAAGGAAGATTTTCCTCCCCTACAATGAACACATATACAAATTAGCCCAAAACAGTCCTGCAAGGATGTTTCTAATCATTGTTCTAGCAACGGATCATAAGAGAAACCAGTGGCAAAATAGCAGACAGTCACAGGGAGGAAGAAAGCTTTGTCTTCCTTCCTTCCAACTGTGTCACCATTATTGGAACAAAGAACTAAATATTTATGTTTACTGCTTTTGTAGTTTAGTATTTATTATATAATGAAAAATTTATCGCTGAATTCCAGTCAGGTTAAAGGAAAGAAACTTATGGCTTGTGACAGCACAGGCTATGAAAATAGACTAGGGTTGGGTTTGTCTCCTGCTACAAAGAGAATTGTAGGGATTAATAAAACCTTAACAGAAAGCAATAGAAGAACTGATCACAGTAGGCAATGGTGAACCTTTCAGAGGTCCTAACTTATTGAAGCAAACCAGAATATGGTTCCATGACACAGGTGCCTTTTGCCACCTGCCAGAAGTCCACTCCCTTACCATGTAACCAGTCAGTCTCAGAAGAACAGATGAGAGGTAAACACTGAGAGCCATCTGCAGGGTGGGCTTCAGGTGGAAATACTCATCCGGAAATTTCTTCCTGACTATGGACTAGTCATCTGTGGCATGTGAGCTCATAATGTCACCACAAGACACCCCAGGAAGGAATAATTATGTAAAATAGGTAACTAAATCACCTCTAGGGCTCAGAGCAGAAGAAGCATTTGCTTCACCAAAGAAACAAAACAGAACAAAAGAAAACAAAAAACAAAACAAATCCTTATTGCAAAAGTCTCAAAAAAAGTAGGGCTGAGGGACCCATTTTAGGGGTGATGCGAAAGGACTTGTCTGGATGGGGGTAGTATGACTCTATTATTGTATGCTGAGGAATAAAGGTGTTTATTACCTGAGACCAAAGATCTGATCCACCAACCAAATATGGGGTATGGCATACAGACTCTGAAATTTTTGTCCTCAAAAGTCTCAGATTATCAAGCACAGACTCTTAGGAAGCTGCCAAAAAGTCTCCCCAAACATCCAGAGAGCCTTGGGACCAAGGAAAACCAGAAAGTGGAGAAAATGACCAGGGGTAGCTGAGCCAAGAAAATGAAGCTGTTTGGTTGTAAATTTCAAATTATTTCTCCTAACTGACATACTTGCCTTTATTCCCTAAAGATAGTTCTGAGCTAAACTTAGTAGCTATATTTTTATTCCTAAATCTTTTTTCTTTCTTTGTGAATTTAACTGGGCAACAATAAGACCTATTATTATTGCATGTATGAAACTGCATTCAATAAATGCTAAATAATAGAAGATTTAAAATCTTTTAATAATCCTGTGAATTACTCTCATGGTCTCTTTTCTCTTGCTCTTCTCATTTAACAAATCTTTCTTCAAATATATCACATTAGGGGGGTTGCTGTCTACCCTGATGGGTCATTGACTTTGTAGAGCATGGCATATGCTGAATTGAACATTGTAATTACATTTAGACCCAGGGCAACACCCAATTGTTCACTCTCATCTGTAGCTGGAAGCACCTACAAATGACATGTTTTAATGAATTACAGATCCTGTGGTGAGTTAATAGGATAACAAATCTCAGTCAGTATTGCATAAATTGGGGTGAGGAGAAGCTGAGCTCTTTGTAAACATATGACTTGGTAGGATGGAATTCCTCTAGAGACAGTTAAGAAATGATAAGGTTGAATTAATATTGGCCCTTGTATTCTCACTGTTCTGTCAGCCTACTCGATTCATATGTTCCAGTTGACTGTTTCCCAGAATTTCTCTGAGGGTAAGACCTGAATATACAAGTATTGTTGTAATTGGGAGGGGGGGGGTACATGCATAAACACACATGGCAAAATCCTCTCATGCATCATCAATTATTAGAGAAAACCCTTAAAAACTTCTGTGACCCTAGGCCTTCTATTTGTTGCCCTTGTACCTTAGGTAGCTGGTGTGGTATAATGAAACATAAAGCATTAATGAAATTCTATTTTCTTTTTACCTATCAAGTTGGAAAAAATGGAAAAGATTGATGACATCCAGTATTAGTAAGGATGCCTAGGGATGAAGGGAAACTCACTTACTGCTAATGGCCATGTTTATTGCCACCACCTTTCTGGAAAGTAATAGGATAATATACATTACAATTTAAAGGTAAAGGTACCTTTTGAATTGGTAATCTAAATTTGGGGGATTTTTTCATACACATTTAAAGGAGCATACATAAGGATTTCTGTACAAAGGTGTTTATTGCAGTATTGTCAGTAGAGGCACAAAGCTAGAAACAACCTGAACGTTCATCAATAGAGGAATGATTAAAGAAAACATGCTACCTCCATATTATGGAATATCATACAGCTATTAAAAAGAATTAATTGCATCTATAGGTATTGACATCAGGGGAATGAATGTGAAACATTGTACAAAAAGGAGCAAGTGAGAGAATATATGTATATAGTATCATTCCAGTTTAGGAAAGGGAGGGAGAAAAAGAGGGAGGGAGGAAGAAGAGAAAGGCAGGCAGGGGGTGGGGAGAGAGAGAGAAGGAAACAGGTAAGTGAAGGGAAAATGCAAAAATCTGTTTCGGTGGGTATGTATCTATCTTTAAATGAGCATAGAGAAGGGATGCTATGCTGCAGCTAACTATCTAACACTGGCTACTCAGAGGAATGAGATGAAGAAGCAAAGGTGAAGTTGTTCATTTGTCTTTACATAGATAGCTTGGTACGGTTTTATTTGACACAGAGAACAATAACTGTTGTTGCCCACCTTTGTTTAAAAAAAAAACCAGTAATACAATCTAAAGAAGATAGGGTGATGTAGACCACGTAGGGACCTCCAGCTACTTTTTAGTTGGTTGAAGCTATAAGATGATTGGGGTGGAGTCGAGGGTGAAGACTAAACTGTGCTTTCTTTCTCAGCGGGAATTCCAGCATGGTTTGGACATGAAAATGCCCAGAAGGCCTGGCAATTCAGTCTTCAATTTCTACCTGTCAATTCCAATTTATAGACTGGGGATGACTCATGGTGACAGACCAACAGACTATAAACATACTGGCTTTGGGGCCTAGACAGGGGGATCCATTTTGTTTTTTCCTAATAAATAAATCTCTGGAAGAGTAAATGTTACTGTTGTGCCAGAAGAAGCCTTGGCTTAAGACATATACTTATGGTCTTAGGTGGAAATAGTAGTTACAATTTTTAATAGACTAATTCTTAGCCTCCTAAATCATCAGGTTCAGTCAGTAGTTATCTGGGCCTTCAATCATATATTCCTAAAGAATCTCTGAGCATGCCCTCCTAATAAATGTATATTTATTTATAACCAATATATATGTTCTACTGTTGATCAACATTTTGACTTAATTTTTGATGAAATTAAATAGAAGTAGATATATTATTAGTTTTTCTTAATGCATCCCAATGGATTGTTCTTTGTGTTTCTTGTGATTTGTATACTCCTCTTTGGGATCTATGGTTTTACAGGTCCTAATGATTTATTTATTAAATGCACTTATAAGTTCCATTAGAAACATGGAACAGTTAGTTTGAGCCAGAAAAAACAAAAATTCACGAGGAGAAATCTCTGTCATCAATTAATGTAGCCTTAAATGTTTTAAGATCTAGTAATTTTATTTCCCACAAATACCCAACACTTTAGGTCTATTAGATGTCCTTATTAATATGACTGATTTAACAACATAATCAATATCACTGCATTCTTCAGTTCAACAATTCATTTCAGTGTTGTTGCTTGTCCCTTAAATCCCTTGACTTAAGCCATTTTAATATACGAACATACAGATGTAAACAAAAGATAAATTAGGAGATGTTGATACACATAATGAAGGGATTATTTTGTTCAGTGAAAGACAGATCTTGGAATATCTTTAAATAACTAACTCCATTAGTTATTTGCAAAAGTATGCTATTTATATGCATTAGTTATAGATAGACATCAGCAGAAACATCAAATGAACAAAGTAATCATTAGGACTTGTAAACAATGCTTAGCCAATCAAACAAACAAACAAAAAACAGAAGGCATATTAGACTAATACAGGCTGTGCTAAAAGGTTAATTCATTTTCAACTCAGGTTAACACAAATTTCATTCTCTGTTGACATGGGTATAGATTTACCAAAAATCATATTTATGACAGAAAAGATCAGTCCTTAAAAGTGTATGTGGGGTATGTCTCCCTGAACTGCTGCCTTCTCTTACAGCTTTACTCAATTATATATACACCCAGATTAATGGTTTGAGAGAGTGCAGTGAAATTTAAGCACCACAATTAAGCAAACATATTTGAGTTAAAACATGACTTCATCATTGTCCCACTCATTAACTGAACACCTACTAAGACAGACATTCCCTGCTTGCACACAACCCTCCTTCCCTTGTTTCCATCTACTCTTTACCTTTCTCCATCTTTCTGTGTGCTTGTGGATGCAGTCTTTGATAGAGTATATTGATGGACTTCTCTAGTCCCTGGCTTTTGTTTGGGTTTAGCCAGTAATAGGCCAGTGAAAAGCACTGAGAAGGCATAAGGGAATGAGGCTCTATTTCTGCTGGGTTTCACTTCTGCCATAGCCTGAACCCCTCAAAAGGCCACAGCTCTTGCCAGCAGTTGTCTCCTACAGCTACAATCTCAGCCACAGCTCTTTTCAGATCCTAGTAACCTCTCCCCACTTTTGGCCCTCAGACCTAGGAGTGATAATAGCTTCCCGCTATTGCTAGCCCAAGAGTACTTCACCATCTTTGTTGTCTCTCCCTTATCCCTGCTCATATCTTTATAACTAGTCTCCTTACTAAACACTCCACAATTACACCAATGAAGTGTACCATCTCTTTCCTTATGGGATCCTGACCCACACATTGATATGCTAATAATCTATTAAGAGCTCTATAACATATAAAAATAAATTAGAAATTGATTCTTTTCTCAAACAGTTTACAGTCTGGTACAGGAGATAACTGTGGTTCATCTGATATTGGTTGAGTTCTGTTTAGATATGATTGAGAAGGGGAAAAAAGAAAGGTAGAATATTCCATGGGATGACTTGTTATCCATATGCTGGCTTGAAATAATTTAAATTTACATGTGACAGAATGAAACTGTATTTAGAAACATTATATCAAGACTTTAAAGTGTCTGTCTTTTATAATTTGTGCACATACAATGTGATATTTGAAAGGGCAATTAAAAATTATGTGCCCTCGCCCCAAATGATTATTTCACATACACATTCATCTTAAGAAAAAACTTCTTGTTTATTTTCTATATGCATTTTTTTTTTTTTTTTTTTTTTTTTTTTTGTGGTACACGGGCCTCTCACTGTGTGGCCTCTCCTGTTGCGGAGCACAGGCTCTGGATGCGCAGGCTCAGAGGCCATGGCTCACGGGCCTAGCCACTCCATTATATGCTTTTTTTTTTTTTAAACTTCTGCATACAAGCCCACAGACTAAACTTTCTCTCAAAGAATACTTAAAACTATCTGATATTAATGGAACTGTTAATTACACATTTTAGCAATCTGGTGGGGATAAACTCAATTTTGGTCATATTTAATTATAACAAACAATTGGCTGGGTTCTAGCAGTGAGAAGGCACTAAGTGTTCAAGCAAAAAGGATACTATGTAATGATGTTTATTTAATTCAGGGGTCCATTCAATAAAGTAGAAAAAATTAGCACTTTTACATGTATAATTAGCTTTAAATTTTTTTTTTTTGCAGTACGCAGGCCTCTCACTGTGGTGGCCTCTCCCGTTGTGGAGCACAGGCTCCGGACGTGCAGGCTCAGCGGCCATGGCTCACGGGCCCAGCCGCTCTACGGCATGTGGGATCCTCCCGGACCGGGGCACGAACCCATGTCCCCTGCATCGGCAAGCGGACTCTCAACCACTGCGCCACCAGGGAAGCCCAATTAGCTTTAAATTTTAAAGCCCTGGATTTTAAAGTCCATACCAGATGGATTAACAAGCATTTAATACATGCTTCTCAATAGAACATTTACTTCAAAAGTTTTGACAAAAGGGCTTCCCTGGTGGCGCAGTGGTTGAGAGTCCGCCTGCCGGTCTGGGAAGATCCCACATCCCGCAGAGCAGCTGGGCCCGTGAGCCATGGCCGCTGAGCCTGCGCATCTGGAGCCTGTGCTCCGCAACGGAGAGGCCACAACAGTGAGAGGCCTGCGTACCGCAAAAAAAAAAAAAAAAAAAAGTTTTGACATTTATATGTTCTCAATATATAAACAACAGATGAGATGACTGAAAAGAGATAGCTCTTATCCTTAAAGTTTATAATGAGAAATCTATGCATGAAAATTAACGATAGATTACAAAGCAGGATCTTTTCTCTATAGGTATTTATTTCTAGATAACTAGTAAGGCTAATCTAGAATCACTTTGTTTAATTAGACTTTAGACAAATATTCCCACATGAATATGTTCATGCTTGCTTTATAGCTTCCTGGCTTTCCTTCATCATAATAGATTTGCCATTCACACTGCATTTCAAATCAAATTTTACATGACTTCAGTAGACATATTATAGAATTAACAAATATTGAAACACTATTGCTTGAAGTCTTCTTTTAAGAACTGGGGTTTAGGGGGAAATTAATTTGTAGGTAAGAGCTACTGAGTACAAGTTGGATAATATCTGGATTGGCAAACAGAAGGTGCTTAAGCATTTGCAGAAGTAACCGGAAAGAACAATGAGTCCATTTTCAAATTACATCTAAGAACAGATTTAAGATTTTAAAATTTGCCTCTATCCCAATGGCCTGCTTTTCAAAAAGGTACAAACATAAATATGTCTTCGTCAAAATAAACACTAGGTCAGTAAATCTCAAATTCATAAAGTACACTCATAGCTTTGAACTGTAGAGCCTCAAGTGATACATATATACAGACATATATTAAAGCACTTAGCATGAAAACCGTCTGCTGTAAAATAGGGCAGAAACACATTAACTATTCTTATCAATCTCAAGTCCAAAAGGGTTACAATTTAGAACATATGCAGGATCAGTTATGCAAAATGGACTCAATAGCTTCTCCAATAATTTTCTCACTATTCAGAGATTTTTTTCTCCTATACTTTTGAATCTGATGAACAGGGAGAACAGAAAGGAAATATTTAAATAATTTAGTTTTGTTTATTTGGCTAGAATAGCAAATCACGAAACACTCACAGAACATAATTAGCTCCTCTGCACTGTGATTCCAAATCTCTTTGGATGCGGGGCCAGCTGACCAGATGGTGTGCCGCAGCATAATGCCTTTGAAATGGAGGCTTGAGTTCAGGTCCACAGGCCACAGGACAACAGAGGCAGATTGTGATGGGGAAGTGACATATTCAACTAGGAAGGCCTGCGGCTGGCAAGTGCTGCTGTACTCTGAAGCCAAAGGGCAAACCACAGGCCACCTTCCTCAGCCCCTGCCTCTTAGTATGTGGTTGCTACTGTGTTTTAACCTTTAGTGGGGGTTGGAGGGACAGGCAATTTTGAGAGGTCAGAGACACAAAAGAGGTGAGGAAGAGGGGGGAGAAATAAGTTCCCAAAATACTCGTAACTGGCCATGCTGAACAAAGGATATGTGGACGTTTGCAAAATGATAAGTCATTCCTCTAAATTACCTTGTATAAAAGGGAATTTCTTAAAAAATCTTCTTCTGCTCTTAATTAATGAGACTGATTGGCTAGCAGTTTGCTTTATGACTAAGTCTGACAGCGTTTAATGGAAGAGAAGCTTAATTGCAGAAAAGCAATGGAAGAAATTCATTAGAAAGTCTTGAAACCTGAAAATTATGGGCAAAGCAGACTACCCAAATGGAGATGGAGCAATTTAAGATGTCTTAATTAGATTTAAAACCAGAGCTTAGAAAAACTAAATTAGCTTTATTGAATCAGATAAAAAAAATCTGAGATAAAATGAATGGTTATTATTGGATTACTCATGATGGTCTGTACAGCATTGTACTGGTGAGGCTAAAAGTCAGCTTTTATGAGGAGTAACAACAATAACAAAAAGACAAAGAGGATAGTGAGCATGAACTTTAAATAGTACTGCATTCATTCCTAACATTACAGTAAAGGTTTTAAGAAGATGATTTAGCAACTGCCTTCTGCCATATTATCTTGAAGAAATCCAAAAAAGGTAAGCAAAGAAAAGCTTAATTTCAAGTTTGTTGGGCAAAATATTAGAAGAAACACACCAATTTATTATTCATCTGAGAGCTAGAAATTTATATAACACTGTGTGATTCAAAGGTGATAATAGTATGGATATGGAGGGGGCCAGCCAAACAATTAACAGAATACTATAATTATTAGATAAGTATGGGGCATTAGGGTTAAAAATAAAGAGAGACTAGAGGAGGACAAAAATATCTATAGTAAGTACAATCCTAAAGCTTGTTACTCATTCATTCATATTTATTGGACAAGTAAGTCTCAAGCACTATGCTGGGAATACATCTTAGAACAAAATATACAAGGTCCCTGCCATAGTGGAGATTAAAGGTTAGTAAACAGGATAGACTTTAAACAAAAATGACGAGATAAATGTAAATTACACATTGAAATAAGCACCATAAAATGTATAAAGCACCAAAGTGAGATGATGCTAGGGAAATAGGATTTGGATAGGGCCTCAAGGAGGAAGTGGTATCCACACTTAGACCTGAAGTTGGAGGAAGGAACAGCTAACGAGTGCCCAGGGAAGAATATCCCAGGCAGAGGGAGCCAGGACAGCTGAGGCCTGCTGACTGGTCGGGGAAGGTGAGGAGAGACAAGCCTGGAGGAGGAGGAAGGGGAGACGGACCAGTAAAGATTGTGGATTTCACGCCAAGGCTTAGGATCTAAGTGAAGCATGAAGCCTTTGGATGGATTTAAGCAGAAAAGTGACATGATTAGATTTGCATTTTTAAAAGATTGTTGTCATTGCTGAGCCAACACTGTTTCCAGAAAGGTCTCTGGATCCCTAAAGCACAACCAGTTACTGCATTCATTTAATATTCATTTGAGAAACATTTTTCCACATCTATTGTTTGCCAGTTCCACTGAAGAGGTGGGAAATGCAAAGATGAAACGGGCTTAGATTTTGCTTTCCAGAAATATAAAAATTATTAAATAAATATGACTTATTAGAGGTAAATGTGTATTTAGAGGCATGTATAAAATGCTAAGGGAGGGCTTCCCTGGTGGCGCAGTGGTTGAGAGTCCGCCTGCCAATGCAGGGGACACGGGTTCGTGCCCCAGTCTGGGAAGATCCCACATGCAACGGAGCAGCTAGGCCCGTGAGCCATGGCCACTGAGCCTGCGCGTCCGGAGCCTGTGTTCCGCAACGGGAGAGGCCACAACAGTGAGAGGCCTGTGTACCGGAAAAAAAAAAAAAGCTAAGGGAAACAAGGGGAAACGTTACAAAAATGATAAACTTTTATTTGATAAACATTTTTAAAAATTAATTAATTTTATTTATTTATTTTTGGCTGCATTGGGTCTTCATTGCTGTGCACAGGCTTTCTCTAGTTGCAGCGAGTGGGGGCTACTGTTCTTTGCACACGCAGGCTTCTCATCGCAGTAGCTTCTCTTGTTGTGGAGCACGTGCTCTAGGCATGCAGGCTTCAGTAGTTGTGGCACACAGGCTCAGTAGTTGTGGCTCACAAGCTCTAGAGCACAGGCTCAGTAGTTGTGGTGCACGGGCTTAGTTGCTCTGCGGCACGTGGGATCTTCCCAGACCAGGGCTTGAACCCGTGTCCCCTGCACTGGAAGGAGGATTCTTAACCACTGCACCACCAGGGAAGCCCAAAAGTAATAAACAATGAACTGTGTCTTATAAGGGGAAAATATTCCAGCCAGTAGCAATTGCAAAATAATGGAGGCATATAAGAGTATGGAATGGAATGGAGACAAAAGAAGTTCAGCAATGCTGGACTTAGAAAAAAAGTAAAGGCTGGGAAAGGTAAACTTGTGACAAATGCTGGGAAAGGTAAACCTGTGACAAATGGATGGGATGGATGGGATGATTTTATGTGCTAAGGGATTTGAACCTTATCCTATGGTTAATGAGGACACTTGGATGAATTCAAGTCAGACCAGACATTGTATTTTAGAAAGATAATTATAGACCCATGCAGAAGAATAATGAGGAGGAAGGTACTACTGTAGTAACACGGAGGATAGTTAAGAAAATTCTCCAGTAGTTCAGAGGACAGATGTTGTTATGGACTGAATGTTTGTGTTCCCCACCCCCCACCCCCGCCACCAATTCATATGTTAAAATCTAATCCCCAGTGTGATGGCACTTAGAGGTGCCATCTGGGAGGTAATTAGGTCATGAGGGTGGAGCCCCCATGAATGGGATTAGTGCCCTTATGGGAAGAGGCAAGAGACCTGACTAGTTCTCTTTCTGCCATATAAGGACACAAAAAGTCATCAGTCTACAACCTGGAATGTCTTCACCAGAATCTGACCATACTGGTACCCTTGATCTCAGATTTTCAGGCTTTAGAAATGTAATAAATTAATTTCTGTTATTTATAAGTCAACAAGTCTGCATTACTTTGTTATAGCAGCCCAAGCTGACTAAAACAGATGGTAAAGGCATAACCTACCACATGGGAGAATGTGGAGACACCAAGGATGGACAGAATTGCTCTCCCAATTCCTTTATACTTCTATCTTTGCTTCTCCCACAACCACCTATGGCCAGGAATTTTACTGGAGAGCCACGGGTTTCCATTATATGCACACCAAAGACAATATAAGAACCTTTGGAGTCAAGATGCAATGAGGAAGATTAGAAGAGTCCCAGAAATGGAGGCCAGGGAGCCCCAGGCACAAATTTCCCTACTTCCTCATTTTGTCTAGGAAATTGGATGGCTTGTGTTTCTACCTCCGAACTCTCAGAAGCTGAAATTTTAAAGTAATATGTGCCATAATTTTAGCATTTAAGCCTAAAATCCAAGAGAGCAGCTGATTCTGCACCAGAACATGCTCAGAACTCTCTCTCTCACCTTTTTTTCCCCTCTCTCTCATTCATTGTCTTATATTATTTATTTGCATATCAGTCTTCCTTAGCATCTAGCACAGTTCTTAGCAAGTAGTACACACTTAATATCTGTTTAATGTTCATTTATAATGATAGCAATTGATGAATGAATAGATGAATGAAAATACATGTTCATTATTTATTTTTGTTTCAGTCTGAGAGCTCTGGAAAAGTATCAGTTCCACTTCCCAAGCCCCAGATTCAGAATTATCTTGGGTGGGGCCTGATCACTGGTATTGCTAAAAAGCTCCCAGGTAATTCTCCTCTGTAACCAGGTTAAGAACTCATGTCCTATAAACTCCTGTTATGTTGCATTCTCAAATATTGCATTTCTATATATTTCACAACATGGGCACAAAAAATGTTGCTTATCACACATACTCAGGAAATACTTGTTGAATTATGCCAATTTTTAAGAATTAAAATACATTCTATTAAACTAAAGTTATAGGATTGTTTCAGTAAGATTTAGAAAATTGTGGCCAGTATACATTAAAAAGGTTTGTTATAGAAATAGACTCACAGACATAGAAAACAAACTCATGGTTACCAAAGGGGCAAGAGGGGAGAGAGATAAATTGGGAGTTGGGATTAAAATACATACACTACTATATATAAAACAGATAATCAACAAAGACCTACTGTATAGCACAGGAAACTATACTCAATATCTTGTAATAGCCTACAATGGAAATGAATCTAAAAATTTTATATATATATATATATATATATATATATATATATATATATATATCACTGAATCACTTGGCTGTATACCTGAAACTAACACAACACTGTCAATCAACTATATTTCAATTTAAAAAAAAGGTTTATTGTAAAGCTTTTAAAAATGTACAGCATGGGTGGGGGAAAATGTAATATAATATATGTAAAGCAACTGACTTTCTGCTTGTATTTTTGTACTAGCAACATATATTTTATTCTAAATATATTTCTTTTAGCCTGATTATAATAAATGTACCACATACTTACTTGAAAAAATTTCAGATAATAGAGAAAGTACAAAGAAGAAAGTAAAATTCATTCCTTTCTCTATTAATCACTGTAATATATTTTGGTATATATGGTTTTCCAATTTTGTTTCTCTGTAACAGGGCAAATGAATGAGTCTTGACCCAGAATTAATGACCAGGGCTGAAAGTTGAGGTTAATGAGATGCTAAGTTCCCAAGGGTATATCAACCCCACAGCAAAGGAGAAACCAAAGTGGAAAAAAAAAAAAAAAAAAAAAAGAGCTGAACTAATTGCAGGACTGAGAAATTGGAATGGAGTAATCTTAAATGATTATTACTACATGAAAGAAGCCCATCTGAAAAGGCTGCATACTGTGATTCTGACTAGAGTTGACCCTTGAAGAAGTAGTGTTTGTCTAAGTCTGCACATATGTTTTTCATTTCTCATTTCTCTTTTATTTTAATTTTGTTTTTCATCTTTTATCAAACAAAGAATAAAAATCTATCAGTGTTTTGCTTTTGTTTTCTATTAAGCATTCAATTTTATTTTTTATTATATTTTCTAATTTATCATACCTGGTATATATCATTTTTTTTCTTCCTGAATTTATTGAACTGCACAGGTCCACTTGCATGTGGATTTTTTTCACTAAATACATAGTATGGTACCACATGATCCAAGATTGGTTGAATCTGCAGACGTGAAACTGCAGTTAAGGAGGGCCAACTGTAAAGTTACAGTAGGATTTTCCACTGAGTTGGGAGTCAGCGCTCCTAACCCCACCTCCACCCCCAAGTTGACTCTTGAACACCCCCCTCAGTTTTTCAAGAGTCAACTGTACTTTACATTCTGGAAAAGGCAAAACTATGGAGATAGTTAAAGAATCTGTGGTTGTCAGAGGTTGGGGGGAGAGAGGGACGAATAGGCAGAGCACAGGAGATGTTTAGGGGAGTGAAACTGTTATGAATGTACCACAATGGTGCATTCATGTTATATATTTGTTAAAACCAATAGAAAGGACACCACCAAGAATGAAGCCTAAAGTAAATGATGGACTTTGGGTGATAATGATGTGCTAATGTAGGTTAATCATTTGTAACAAATACATCACTGTGGGGCAGAATATAGACTGGGGGAAGTTGTGCATGTATGGAGACACATGGTATAAGGGCACTGTCTATACTGTCTCCTCAGTTTTGCTGTGAATCTAAAACTGCTCTAAAAATAAATGCTATTAATTTTTAAAAATCTGTGTGTTTATCCATCAGACCTTTTGATGAAAGAGAATTTGCAAAAAGCAAAAGAAATCAGAAAGGTATAATAATGAAGAGATTTGACTTTACTAAAACAAAAAGTATATTTGTCTATGAAGTTAAAATGCAAACTACTATGTAGGAAACATACTTGCCCCCAAGTATAACTCATGATTGATTAATGTACTTATTATATAAATGAATATTTAAAAAAAATTGAAATTTTAAAATGGACTAAGTTCATGAAAGAAAAAAATCCTAGATGAAACACAAATCACAAATGAGCATATGAGAAAATATTCCACTGTACTAGGAATCAAAGCAAAATGTAAAATAAAACAGTAATATTTATCACTTATCAAATTAATAAAAATTAAAATAAGTGATAGAACACAGTGGTAATAAAGTACAAGTGAGATGGACATTCCCATACACTGGCACTGGAACTAAATAGCAATAAACACTTCTGGCAAGCAATTTGACAATATAACAATATGCATTAAGAGGTGTAAAACTGGTCCTACTTTTAACCCACTAATTCTGCCTCTAGAAGTTGGTTCCATGGCAATTTTCAGAAATGTAGAAAAGATTAATTTATAAAGACAACTATTATAGCATTACTTATAAATGTTAAAAATTCTAACAAACTGAGGGTCCAAAATTAGATTATGGTACACAGGTAGCAAATAATTCATGAATTTAAATTCATATTTTTAGTGGTCTGAAAAAATTTTCATAGTGTAATAATTTAAAAATATTAAAAAAACTGAAAATATGTACATGTAAATATATAGAGAAAATAATAGTATTTAAAGATGATATAATTATCTAACTAGAAATTCAAAGAAAATCAATGGGAAAACTACTAGAAACAGATAGTATAATGTCTAATGAACAAATAAATTCAGGGGAAAAAAAGATATTTACCAGGCATGATAAATTAGAAAATATAATAAAAAATAAAATATAAGATCGATGGGCTTCCCTGGTGGCGCAGTGGTTGAGAGTCTGCCTGCCGATGCAGGGGACACGGGTTCGTGCCCCGGTCTGGGAAGATCCCACATGCCGCGGAGCAGCTGGGCCCGTGAGCCATGGCCGCTGAGCCTGAGCGTCCGTAGCCTGTGCTCCGTAACGGGAGAGGCCACAGCAGTAAGAGGCCCGCGTACCGCAAAAAAAAAAAAAAAAAAAAAAAAAAAAAAATATATATATATATATATATATATATATATATATATATATATATATATAAGATCGAATGCTTAATAGTCAGAAAGCAAAAGACTGATAGATTTTCATCCTTTGTTTGATAGAAGAGATGAAAAACAAAATTAAAATAAAAGAGAAATGAGAACTGAAAAGCATATGTGCAAACTTAGACAAACACTACTTCTTCATTATCCATATAGCTAAACTGTCAAAAAGAAAAATGAATACCCTCTATGAAAAAAATTTTAAAAATATGAAAAACAACTTACTAAAGGAAAAGTGAAGATAATCCATAAGCATGGAAAAAGATGTTCAGCCTCAGAAAACAAATCAGACAGAAACTAGGAAAACAAAAAAATTCTTTTTTCCTTTTAGATTGTTAGCAGTTAGGACATTGATTAAGTCTAGAATATGAGATTAAGTTCTCTGATTCCTTGGTAGAGTATAAATTGTACAGGGGGAAAATTAGTAATATTTGTCAATAGAAAGCAAAATTTAAAATGTACATGTGATAATCTTGACATTTCAATTCTGTAACTTATTTTAAGGATATAATTTGGCAAGTACACATGAATTTATGTAGACAGATGATCTTTATAGCAAAATTCAGGACATGTTAAAAAAATATTCAACATCTCTTGTAAGTACTTCATATTTACTGAGTCTAAGGTAGAAGTGGCAGCTCCCAAGCACACATGTGATGCAGAGAGGAAAGGATGTCCCACGAGAAGATTTTGAACAGTGTGAGATGGGAGTCATCAGATAAATTACTCTCCCTTCCTCCCTTGTCCTGAGACAATGTTTATATCGCCTCTTAGAATATGGTTCTGCAAGACTGAGTGATCAATTGTGCTGGATAGTGAGCAGTGGGCAGCTCAATTAATCATCCCCATTTTGGCTCTCCCACCATCCTGTCTCACTCCCCTTTTCTCTCTCACTAACCCCCTACGATTGGACAAACCTATAATATTATGGCATATAAGTCTTTGCTTTACACATTACTATCTTAGGAATCCCAAGCTAAAGGAAAAGTGGAATTTCTCAGTGTCCATCAATAGGAACTTAAACTATGCAGAAGTTAAACAGGATGAGATAACTTCAGTTGTACTGATACACAACTTGTATTCATCATATTGATCCAAGTTGTATTGATATTTCCAAAAATGTGCCAGCAATATTTCTGGTCTCACATTTTCTTCCAGAATCTTACCACTCTCCTATTAAGAGTTTGTGTCTACTTCCTCTAACCTTGAACCAAGACAGGCCCTTGTGAGTGATCAACCAATGAAATCCATCAAGACTGACATAGCATGGCTTCTGACGCTATGATATTCAAAGTGATACTTCTTCCACCTAGTTCTGTCTCTCTCTAGACAATTGCCTTTTGAACACAGTGACCACTTTGTGAGGAAACTGTTGTCAGATACTGTGAAGGGAATGAGATTTAACCTTATCTGCAAGTAAATGATTTAGACTGCCACAGTATGTATGTATTTATGTAGCATGTACATACATAAATACTTTTGAGTACTATCTCTCTCTCTCTCTCTCTCTCTCTCACACACACACACACACACACACAGAGAGAGAGAGAGAGAGAAAACGTGAGGCCTCAGGGATAGAAACAAAGCTAGTTTATTATTCACAGTAAAAGCAGCAACCAGAGCAACATCTTGCATGAGTTTCCCAAACCCCCGTCCCTTCAGGGTAACATGGTGGAGGCCAAATGGTACCTGCCCATGTAGTGGGGTACACTGTAGGAGAAGAACCCACACATTAGGAAACTCTGATCTAATATAGGGCTGCTGGTGATGTCCAGTCCTCCCCTCAGGAGAGAGAGACCTTATCTCTAGATAAGGCTCTAGAATGTAAGGAAAACTTCTGGGGAAGGGAAGGACAGGTTTTTATTTTCACTATCTTGGACTGTCTCCAGGGAGGGATATGTCTCTAAGCTTTACCATCCTGGAATATCTCCTTATAAAATATTCTCAAGTTGGCTGTAAATGCCTTTGTTCAGAAGACCTGGACCATGCAGAAACATGAAATATTCATGGAGAACTGTCTCCCAACAGGAAGCCAGGCCACATGGACAGCACAAGTGGAGACATTCCAAAGGACAGGCCCAGCCAAGAGCCAGCATCAATTGCCAGATACATGAGTGAACAAGTTTTCCCATGATTGCAGCCCCCAGACTTCGAGCCATCTCAGCTGATGCCAAGTGGAGCATAGATGGGCTGTCCCCAGTAAGCCCCGCCCAAGATTGGAGATGCTGCTGTTGTTTTAAGCCACTACATTTTGAGGTGGCTTCTTATGCATTAATAGATTATGGAACAACAGGGGAAAATGTCTGTGACAAATTAAATTATACAAGCAGTTGTAGAACAAGATTATAACTTGGTTTCATTTGAAGATATATCTCTGAGTACATACATGCATACAGAGAAGTAGGAAGAAGACAAACACAAACATATACAAACACAAAAATATTATGATGATACACCAAAATTGTTCATTCTGGTGGGATTTGAAAATTCTATTTTATACATATATGTATTAGTTGATTTATTTTTAAAAAACCAAAGATACGTATTAGTTTCATTAGAAAAAAAATTTTGCTTTTATAAAATAGTGTGTATACACCTTAATCTCTGGATTATGAGTTCATGAATTTTTATTCTTCCTTATATTTTCTTCCTTCCTCCCAAAGTTTCTATAAACAGTAGGCATTGAGTACATCTATAGTGATGTGAGGTAATCAGGATAGCAGTGGGAATGCTTTCAGACAGTAAAAGCTGGCTTCTTTTAAAGTACAAATGTCAGGCCATTTTCTATAGCATACTAGATGATAGGACCTTTAGGGGACTTTTAAAGAAGAAAGTGCTCTGCTATACATGAAGATAGATATGTCCTGTTCTATCATTATTTTGACACTTGATCTTGACTATCATGTTCCTATTTTTCATTTCAGAAGTACCTGGTTAAAGACAGATTTAAGAAAATGCTAAAAATTGAAATTACAATTGTTAAAAATAAAATGGTAGACATAATTTTATCTAACTTTCTTCATGAAATAAATATTCCATTAAAGAGAGCTTCAAAGCAAAAGAGTCAATAATGATTAATTATGTAGGTTATCTGGCTTTAAATATGAAATAGCCAAAGAAACTATAACTTCCATAGTAAGTAATAACCACAAAAATCTATTGACTTTAATACATATTAAAAATGCTGTTCTCGGGCCTCCCTGGTGGCGCAAGTGGTTGAGAGTCCGCCTGCCGATGCAGGGGATACGGGTTCGTGCCCCGGTCTGGGAGGATCCCATATGCCGCGGAGCGGCTGGGCCCGTGAGCCATGGCCGCTGAGCCTGCGCGTCCGGAGCCTGTGCTCCGCAACGGGGGAGGCCACAACAGTGAGAGGCCCGCATACCGCAAAAAAAAAAAAAAAAAAAAAAAATGCTGTTCTCATATTAGGCAGAATAATTTTTCTGTTTAAAACTGTGGGCTCAATATTTACTAAGAATATTATTAAATCAACTAAAAACAAGAGTGTATTTCTTATAATCATCAATAAATAGCTCCAAATTCTTAAAATGAATTAGTGTTACTCCGTGCATATATCTTTTAAATATATGCATTCTAATATTCTACAAGTATACAAGAATAACATAAATTTAGAAAGTAATAGTAACTACCTACTTTTTTCATTTAGCATATTTATATTTTCCTTTTAAAAAAATTTTTGACAATTGTTATGTATCAGCAGGAAACATAAAGGACAAATTTAATATTAAACCCACTATACTTTACTAAATCCCTCTGGAATGAATCTGGAATAGTAACAGTGAACACATACTTACTCTGAGTAATTTTTGAAAATCCATAGGAAAGAACCATGTAGTCTTCTTTTATTATTAATATAAAATGTTGGTCTTTAAAAGTGTTCTGCTTTAAAATTTATTGTTTCAAAATAATACAAATGTGTATTTCGCTCATCTGTCTTAATCATGTTGTAACTTGAAACACACACTTAAAACGTTACTGAGGGCCTCCCTGGTGGCGCAAGTGGTTGAGAGTCCGCCTGCCGATGCAGGGGATACGGGTTCGTGCCCCGGTCTGGGAGGATCCCATATGCTGCGGAGCGGCTGGGCCCGTGAGCCATGGCCGCTGAGCCTGCGCGTCCGGAGCCTGTGCTCCGCAACGGGGGAGGCCACAACAGTGAGAGGCCCGCATACCGCAAAAAAAAAAAAAAAAAAAAAACCAAAAAAAAATAACGTTACTGAATAGAATGCCGTATGACTAGACCTTGGGTCTCATGACAAATAGCTAATCTAGCCAAATGAAATAACAATAAAAACTAATTGATATGCGAACACATTAAAATCTCAAGATTATCACTTCACAAAACATATCTAACTCACACAAACTCTGAAGACATTTACATAAAAATCAGCTAAAAGGAGTTTTTATCAAATGGTCAGACCTCAAATTGCATGCCACATTCTTGAAATAAAATGGTTTGCCTGAGTCTCTAGCAATTGTCTGCTTACTCATTCATGTCTGTCCCCTACTAGACTGTAATGTTCTAGAAGACAGTGGCTGTCCACATACAGCTTTGTATTCTCAGAGCTTAGACAAGGCCTGATATATGGCAAGTGTAAAACAATCTGCCCTTGAATAAAGAGAAAAGAAAGTGAGGTTTCTATAGTTGTGGGGCTTTTTCCCCTAAAGAATATTCATCATATTCCAAAATCAAATCCATGTTAACAATAAAACCTAAGAAGGGACATTTACATTTTTGAAGGCCATTTCCGTCATGATTTAAGAAAACACACCAACATGAGACAGCCCCAAAACATTCAGTCAATCTGAGAAGATACACTTAGAAGATAACAGGCAAAATATACCAGTGTGGTGGAGAATCAAGGTCCATCACAATTTAGAAAGAGATCTTAAATGAGTACCAAAGTTTCTGCCTAAGAAGAAATAAGATTGTAACAGGAAAAAAAAAAGGGGGGGGCAATTGAAGTTACATAACCTAAAGCCCTCTACAATAGACACTTCTATCTTCTCTATAAGACTACAATGTTTAGGATAATAGAGACCTAACCCCCAGGGGGTGATACAGTACTGCAATGCAGCATAATAAACTCTATATTAGAATTGGGCATTCTGGCTCCACCTCCACCACTGCCAGTAGTTTGGGCAGGGGGGAAGTCAGATCACTTCTCAGGGCTTTGTTTTATACCGTGCAATGTGCAAGATGAATGAGACAATCTTTCAAACACCCAATTCTACACTAAAAACCATTCTGAGCAGAAGCAGACTCTGCAAAAGAAGGAAGATAATTCTTCATGGTCCTAAGGGAACATTTGGTATCCCTTGTACTCTTAGCCATCTGTCTATTCAACTTGAATGATATTTCTATTTTTCCAGTCCAAATCTGTCCCTCCTCTTTCTTTCAAAACTCTGCCAAAACTCATCTTCTCCAAGGTTCCTTGCCAAACATCTCACCTTTATTTGATCATTATAATCAGTCCCACAATAATGCAGTTAGATATGCCACTCCTTAAAGTTAAAATTAGATGTGAACTTGTCAATCTATATTTTAATTTATATATGGGTACCTATCTGGGTAATCTCTTTACAACTTATACTTAATATAGGAGCATTGACTAAACAATCAACTCAAGGCTCATAAAATAATGTGACAGACCCATCAATGGAAAACGATATGCTTATAGTAAACTATATTTTTCCTGAAGTTTTAGAAAAAGTTTTGAAAATATGTAAAGTCTCGATCTGCTTTTTTCACATAACTCTTATAGGCTTTGAGCAGCTCATCCACTACAGCAACTATTCTGACTAAATGTACTTTCTTCCAAAACTACCAAATAATTGAACTTTCAGTTAAAAAAAAAAAACAGTGAGAACTGGATCAAGACTACCACTTAAAAACACTCATCATCAAGTTTGTTAAAATGAGATTGTACAGAAACGCAGGTTAAGGGACTTAATCTATCTTTTTAAGGCAAGGCTTCCTTTTCATGTCAAACTTTTAAAACAGTCCTCAGCTAAAAAGCATGTACAGATTTTAAAAGGTTATAAGTCTACTTAGTTAAGGGCAGAGTGATGCCACTGCCAAGACAGGTAGACAAAATGATGTTAATTTCTAAAAGGGAAACCAATCACCTAGAACATGCCCACTTAGAAATGAAGGCAAGACAGAAGCAGCCATCCATAAGCCTGCTGATGTATAGTGAACGTGACATTATTTTATCTGCTACAAATTCATGAAAAGGGAAAATCAGGGTGTTTTCTTATAAAAGATCAAAAATTATATGTGTCTTGAGCAGCTAGCAAGACCTGACATGTCCAATCAGTTTTCTACTTAAGAGAAATTGATTTGGAAAAGGGAGAATGTCCATTTTCTCTTTCTTTCTGGTACAAAAATAAATAAATAAAATAAAATAAAAAATTAAAAAACAGTAACGTATGTGAAATGAAGATTTATATGAAGATATTCTTTGGAATGTTACCAGTTAACCAACAGAGGCTGAGACCAGGGGCCTTTAATTAATAAGGAAAAAAACCCCAAAAACCTCAGTATTTTAGGTCTCCTAAATGCTAATGAAATGGCTTGATGTTCATTAAACAGGAGTGGTCTTAAGAGGCAAGGAGTTCTGGGATCCAACAGCTGTTTGGAAGAATGACTCTTCATTAACCTTGATGTAACAAAAACCACTGTCACTGGCAGACACTCATCTGATCGATATTAAATCACACCACGTAACAGGTCAATGTGTTCAATTGTCTGGGGAACATTTTGCAGCTCACTCATCCCGGCAGACACATCTGGACACCTGCACAGGGTCATATTAAGGCTTTGTGGATAGCTATGGTGTGACATTGGTAAAACTTTCTTCAAAGATTTCCAAATAAAAACTATCTCTGACTTGTTCTAACTTGACATTTGAGTTCATCAGTGACCCAAGTGCTGGAGCAAACTCAAAACTGTTTCTTGAGGAAAATCTGGCCTTGACCAGAAGAAACCTTTGGGTGGCTGGCCTGTCTAGCCTAGGGTACTGGTCTCATTCTATAATTTTCATAATAGAATGAAAGCCCTACCATCTGTTTGATCACTCATAGTTTTGCCTTTAATCAGTACTATAGAATATCTGCCATCTAGGCTGTCTCCAGATTGTATAACATTGAGCTAATCGTTATCCAATTCCTATAAAAAATTTAACTCACATAAAAGAAATCTGAAAAAGAGAATCCAAGACAGTAGTTCTCAAATGCCAGACCAGTTGCATTAGAATCCTACCACGGACCTGTTAAAAAATCAGATGAGGGACTTCCCTGGTGGCACAGTGGTTAAGACTCTGTGATCCCAGGGCAGGGGGCCTGGGTTCGATCCCTGGTCAGGGAACTAGATACCACATGCATGCCACAACTAAGAGTTTGCATGCCCTAACTAAGGAGCCTGTGTGCTGCAACTAAGGAGCCAGAGAGCCACAACTAAGGAGTCCATGAGCCGCAACAAAGAGGCCCACCTGCCACAGCTAAGACCCAGTTTAACCAAATAAACAAACAAATAAATAAATAAACATTAAAAAAAATCAGATGACTTGATCTCATCTTGAACTGCCTAAATCAGACATTCCAGGAATAGAGCCAAAGAACCTGTATTTTTAACAAGAACTTTATATGATTCTTATGAATACTCAAATTGAAAATGACCAGTCTATGGGATTCAGAATCCAGTCAGTCCTCAGGGTATGCAAGGCTCTTCTGTCTTTGGATTCATTAAACCTCTGCTGAGATTAACTACAACTTCACCATATGAAATATTAGCTTGATTTACAAGTGTTTCTTTCAATGTTACATCATAATCTTTTATTTTGATCACTATCACAAACAGCTATGTGATTTCTTCTTCTGCCTTTACCATAAAAATGTTAAGAATGACACTGCTAATACATCACTCAGGGTAAACTCTCTCTCTTTATAAGAAATGGTATGAATTTATTTTCCTGATTATAAAAACTATGTTATTCATAATATCTCTCTTTTCTCCTGGGCTGCCAGGAAGCTCAAACCAAACTGATGACTAACTATAGCAATCACACTCAACTTCACAGTAAGCATATTTGTTTCCTCCCTTCTCTTCTATCTCTTTACCCTTTCAATGATGTTTGTATTAATAGTTTTTAGGCAAAAACAAAACAAAACAAAAAACTCCCAAAGTTCTTTTGGAAAAAAGCAAGATATGAAAAAAATCTCAAATAAAAATTATAGTGGTTTTATAATTTTTGTCCTCTTTGATTTAGATTATTAATTGGTATCAATTTGGGGATGGGCTTGTTCTATTTTTCTCCATATATTTACCTGTACAGAAATGTAGTAGGTCTAGATTAGTCACAAGCCATCCTTAGTCACTAAGAACTCCAGAGAGATGATTACTGTTTCCAAACTAAAGGTTTTGGAGAATTCTAAAGGAAATAAAATTCCTTGAAATAGCAGAGGGGGAGAGAATGAAAAACAATTATTAACCAGTTTGAAACCTATGGTCCATGGCCAATCCAAAGTCATGACTCAGAATTCAGCTTTGTGTATTAGAAATACCTGGAACCCACAGGATTAACTGAAGCCTGTTAGCCTGCAATTTGGAAGAACTCTGAAATCACTGTTCTGCTTTCTGATCCCATCCAAGATCATTAGATCAAAAATTTTGGTGTATAGATAGTCCACAACACATAAACAACTGGCTCATGTTCTTTTCCTTTATTGTTTCTTTTTCATTTAACTGGAAATGACTAGTGGGTTACCTCCTTTGATTAATGTAACAGGGGAATTTAGAATTCTTTAGGCCAAAATGACAATTTCATAATAAAACTGAGAGTGCTTATCAAAATTGTGTGGATTTCAAGGTCTCTTTAAAGGCTTTTAACTGAAATAACTGTACTATTAGAGAATTTAGAGTTTTCCAAAGTCTTTTTTCAGTCTTTAACTATGGTAGTCTTGTATCTTTGCCACACAGAAAAACCTAAATGCAAAATTTTAGAAATTCAGGCAAAGAAAATTCTTAGAAAATATTTCAGAGCCAAAAATGAGATTAAAATGTTTAGTGCACATACTTTTTTTTGCCAATAAAATTTGATATGTCAATAAATGGTGCTGGAACAATTGAATATCCACATGCAAAAAGGTAAATCTAGACCAGACCCTATACTATTTACAAAAATTACCTGAAAATGGATCATAGACCTACATGTAAAACACAAAACTATAAAACCCCTTGAGGACAACACAGGAGAAAATCTAGATGGCTCTGGGTACAAAGGAGGACTTTTAGATAAAATATGAAGCCCATAACCCATGAAAGAAATCATTGAAAAGCTGAACTCCATTAAAATGAAAACTTCTGCTCTATAAAAGAAACTGTCAAGAGAATGAGAAGACAAGTCACAGATTTAGAGAAAGTATTTGTAAAATACATGTCTTATAAAGGACTGTTATCCAAAATATTGAAAGACCTATTAAAGCTCAATGACAAGAAAACAAACAACCCAATTTAAAAAATGGGCAAAAGACCTCTCAACAGACGCTTCTCCATGAAGATACATAGATGGTAAATAAGCATATGAAAAAAATTGTACATTACTTGTTATTAAGGAATTACAAATGAAAACAGCAATGAGATACCACTATACACCTAGTAGAGTGGCCAAAATCTAGAATACTGACAACACCAAGTGCTGAAGAGGATATGGAGCAACAGGAACTCTCATACATTGCTAATTGAAAAAAAAACAAAAATGGTACAGCTACTCTGGAAGATAGTCTGGCAGTTTCTTATAAAACCAAACATACATTTACCAAACAATCCAGCAATCACACTCATTGGTATTTACTCAAATTAGTTGAAGACTTGTGTCCACACAAAAACCTGCATATGGATGTTTATAGCAGCTTTATTCATAATTACCAGAACTCAGAAGCAACCATGATGTCCTTCACCAGGGGAAAGGATAAATAAATGGTGGTACATCTAGACAATGAAATTTTATTCAGTGCTAAAAAGAAATGACCTATCAAACCATGAAAAGACATGAGATAACTTAAATGCATATTACTAAGTGAAATAAGTCAATCTGAAAAGGCTGCACACTGTATGATTTCAACTATATAACATTCTAGAGAAGGTAAAACTACAGGGATAACAAAGAATCTGTGATTGTCAGGGAATAGGGAGGAACGAGAGATGAATTTGGTAGAACACAAAAGATTTTTAGGGCAGTGATACTATTCTGTGTGATACTAAAATGGTAAATACATGTTATTATACATTTGTCAAAACTCACAGAATGAATGTACAACACCAGGAAGTGAACACTAATGTAAAACAGACTTTGGGTGATAATGACGTATCAGTGCAAGTTCACTGATTGTAGCAAATGTACTACTCTAGTGTGGGATTTTGATAGTGAGGGATATGGCACAGGGAATATAAAGGAAATTTCTGTACCTTCTGCTCAATTTTGTAGTAAACCTAAAACTGCTCTAAAAATTTAAGTCTACTAAAAAATATGTATTTTTTGAGTAAAATGTCATGCAAATAAAATCTTAACCATCTCCTTTCCCAGGGGTATAGTTTTTCAGTTTGAAACTTAGAATAAACAAAGTATCCAAGTTATTAGAGACTGTTCTTCACAATCATACAGAATTCTGAATTATAAATTTATTATTTGATCTTATCTATCATGGACTTAAATGGCTGTTATATTTTTAGCCTAAAATATTAATATTAGGGATTCATGAACTAATCTGCAACATGAATCACTATTTATTTTTGCCATTGTTATAATCAACATTTAGTCTATTCCAAATTGATTAAGTAGAGATCAACATCAATGTTTAGACTGGTCAGAATAAACAGATCAACTGCTGGGCAGCATTATGTTCTATTGTGTAGAATAAGCAAAGTAAACAAACTAGATTGGGGGAAAAAAGGAAAATACAAGAAGTTTAAACCACCTAACTTATAAGTAACACATTTTCCACTTTCCCTCATATTTGTAAAATATTCCATATATGTGGCACGTATATACAATGGAATATTACTCAGCCATATAAAGAAACGAAACTGAGCTATTTGTAATGAGGTGGATAGACCTAGAGTCTGTCATACAGAGTGAAGTAACTCAGAAAGAGAAAGACAAATACCATATGTTAACACATATATATGGAATTTAAGAAAAAAAAATGTCATGAAGAACCTAGGGGTAAAGCAGGAATAAAGACACAGACCTACTTGAGAATGGACTTGAGGATATGGGGAGGGGGAAGGGTAAGCTGTGACAAAGCGAAAGAGCGGCATGGGCATATATACACTACCAAACGTAAGGTAGATAGCTAGTGGGAAGCAGCCGCAGAGCACAGGGAGATCAGCTCTGGTGCTTTGTGACCGCCTGGAGGGGAGGGATAGGGAGGGTGGGAAGGAGGGAGATGCAAGAGGGAAGGGATGGGGGAACAGATGTATATGTATGACTGATTCACTTTGTTATAAAGCAGAAACTAATAAAAATAAATAAATAAAAAATAAACCACCTAACTTATAAGTAACACATTTTCCACTTTCCCTCATATTTGTAAAATATTCCATTCATTTGAATGTGCTATGACTAAAGAGGTAAGTTGATAGTAAATATTATCTTCCATAGAGAGGCTTTGCATATATAGTGTGTTCTTGGATTCCCTGATATTAGTTAAAATAAAATGCCAAGTTGAGGGTAATATTTTTTATTGGCGAATTTAACGTTGACAGACACACTTATAGAGTTGAAAAACGTACTTCCTGGAAGCCAAAGAAAAAGTTTCTTATTCCCTGAAAGCATGTCTGTCACTACTGTATAGTTAGTACAATAAAAGTATTATCAGAAGCTTGGCTTTGAGCTTGTAACTGGCTTAGAAGTGATGTCATTTTCTATACAAATGGAGAAAAAGAATGTATCCTTTCACTGATGCTACGACTGTACTGACAGTTCACTAATACAGACATTCAAGTTACAGTATCTGCCTTTACATCTGTCATCAACAGCTCCAAAATCATAATGTGCTCTCTTTGAAACAAAGTTTGTAAGTGAACTTACCTACTTCCTTTGCATTTCTTAAAGCCATTTCGGAAAAAAGAAAACCTAAGAAAACTAAAACAGAGGTTAACTAAATTTCCTTGTTTGTTTAAAAAAATCAGAGTTGTGCTTTCAATTTTGAAAGCTCAAATAGACACACTTACATGGAATTAATCAAATAATATTAAGGAATTAATCAAATAATATTAAGTCATAATTTTGGGATTCTAAGAACTATGTCAAGCAACTCCATTCTTACCAAGTCTTTTTACCCTTAACTATTTTCTCTTCAATTTAATAATCCCATGTGCCTTGATATACCGACCACATCCCTCCTTTTTAAACTGCCTATATTCCGTTCAGGGGATATTTTCTAAATTATCTAAGTGTTTAAATATCCAAATATTTAATATCTAAATGTTCACCTGTTATTATGCAATTTATATAATATTATTTGGGATATTCAATCGTTTCACTATTCTTTTTTTGTTTTAATTAATTAATTTATTTATTTTTGGCTGCATTGGGTCTTCGTTGCTGTGCGTGGGCTTTCTCTAGTTGCAGTGAGTGGGGGCTACTCTTTGTTGTGGTGTGAGGGCTTCCCATTGTGGTGGCTTCTCTTGTTTCAGAGCACGGGCTCTAGGCCCGTAGTTGTCGCATGCGGGCTCAGTAGTTGTGGTTCGCGGGCTCTAGAGCACAGGCTCAGTAGTTGTGGCTCACAGGCTTAGTTGCTCTGCAGCATGTGGGATCTTCCCAGACCAAGGTTCAAACCCGTGTCCCCTGCATTGGCAGGGGAATTCCCAACCACTGCACCACCAGGGAAGTCCTGTTCCACTATTCTTATCCATGTTTAATGTAAGTGCTTTTACTTCAGTATTTGAAATTTATATATTTAAAAGTAAATTTTAGCTATATCCTGTATTACTTATGAGACTTTAAGGACAAGAAGTGCATATTTGCGTGCACGCACACACACACAAACACACACACACTCTTTATTCATTGTTGGGTCCAGTAAGTATTAATTGAATGAATGAAAAGACAAATTAAAACAAACCCTAAATTTGAACCATCTTCTTAAAGAAAAAACTAAGACAGACTTTTCTGAAATTTTTCCAAAAAGAAATGTAAATATACTTCTTGTCCTTCAGCATTTTCACATCTTGTCTCAACTCTCCACTGTTATCCTTCATTTCATCCTTATCAACTGCATTCAGTCGGCATTTACTCTGAGTTCTATTTCTTAATTATAAACAATTGTTTGAAGCTCTAGCTATGGCTGATGTATTTTTACCTTACAAATGCTATTCTCTTGAACTTCCTGCTGGAATAATGTTAGTAACAGATGGTGGAGCTTCTTGAGATATAAAATGGGACTTTACATATCAGTGCAAATCTGACAAGTGACTTAATCACAAAAGACACTCTCCTTCAAAAAACAATCAGCTAGGCAGCAGTGATGAACCCAAAGAAAAAAGTCATCTTAGATACACACTTTTCTGTATTTTTCTCTTTTCATTAATTAAGCAGGCTCACAGTTAAAGCAGGTTTCTATTTATAGGATTTAACTTGATTTCAGCTTCAGTTTTCATGGGGGAAATAAAGCAAGAATCCTGTACTTATTCCTCAAATTAATTGTTTTTCAAGGAGTATGTGGGCATCAGTGCACTTAAGTATAGAATAAAAAATTTATACAAGGCAGAATTACTTCAAAAATCATCTAGGGGGCTTCCCTGGTGGCGCAGTGGTTGAGAGTCCGCCTGCCGATGCAGGGGACACGGGTTCGTGCCCCGGTCCAGGAAGATCCCACATGCCGCGGAGCAGCTGGGCCCGTGGGCCATGGCCACTGAGCCTGCGCGTCCGGAGCCTGAGGCCCGCGTACCGCAAAAAAAAAGAAAAAAAAAAAGCATCTAGGCATGTCAAGGTGCATCTAAGTATTCAGAGCTACGAGAATAAAGGGGTAGAAAAAAGGCAAAAGTATCTCTGAAAAAAAAGCTTCAAACGATTCTGAACAGCAAAGAGATTTCTATAATTTGGGGGTAATATTTTAAGAACATAATTGACATGCTTTAAAAATTGTGGTTTCTTCCAATAGCAAAGCCTGATCACAAATCCTTATCCATGAGTATCTATTATATTTGTTGTTTTGGTTCAAACTTAAGGCTCTTTGCTATTACTGTAATTTGGGTGATTTCTTAGTGGCATAAAGAGAAGAAAAGATGAAAATCATTAATTTCAGCAAGAAGCCTAAGTGACAGGAAGGGAAATGGAGGTAAGCACAGTGTTAAGAGTCATGTAAATATCTGGAAGATGAGAGCAAGGATTAAAAACACAAAGGCAGTGGTTGGACAATATTCACAGTATAAAGTAGAGGCAGAGAGAAGAAAAACCGAGCCACAGAGCAAACAGAACAGAGCATCTCCTCCTCTTGGCATAGTCCAGTCACTCCGTGCCAACGGGCTCTCCCTTTGCCATCTGAGCTCTCCCGTGGGTGCTCTTCCCTCTAATACCCCACCTTCTTTGTGAAACCTCCCTATTCTTATCTCCTTTTTTTTTTTTTTTTTTTGGCAGTACGTGGGCCCTCTCACTGTTGTGGCCTCTCCCGTTGCAGAGCACAGGCTCCAGATGCACAGGCTCAGCGGCCATGGCTCACGGGCCCAGCCGCTCCGCGGCATGTGGGATCCTCCCGGACCGGGGCACGAACCCGTGTCCCCTGCATCAGCAGGCGGACTCTCAACCACTGCGCCGCCAGGGAAGCCCCTTATCTCCTCTTTATCAGAGTCTTAACCATCATTTCTAAAATAAAAACTTGCCAATCTTAAAGATTACTCTATGCTGAGAAAAATATTAGTGAAGTATCAATACATTATTCTTTGAGGGATATTGATATTTGACTGAGAGTTTCCCTGAGACACAAAGCCTTAAACCTAAAGAAATGAATCTCACATCTTGGGCATTTCACATCTATTGACTGGTTCTTGGGAGATTACAGTGTTCCTTAAATCAAATCGTACATGTGCCGCTGCCTGTTTTTCTGTACACTGGTCATGCAGTATTTTACAAGATGTTCAAAGAACCCAAAATGAATGAAAAGAACCTCAAGCTACAATTACCAATTGCAAATACAATGATAACTTTTCATATACCAGAAAAATTACACTCCTATGTACACTACTGGTTAAAGGAAATTTTATTTAGATGAGATCTTTTTATTCACACCTCCTCAACTAGTAACCTATTCCTATGGTAACTAATTATTACCATGTGAGTGCATTAGTCTGCACAGGCTGCCATAACGAAATACATAGACTGGATGGCTTCAACAACGGAAATGTATTTTCTCACAGTTCTGGAGGCTGGAAGTCAGAAATCGGGGTTGGATTTCTGGAAGTCAGAAGTTCTGGTCAGGTTCTAGTGAGAGCTCTCTTCCTGGTTTGCAGATGGCTGCCTTCTTGCAGTGTCCTCACATGGCAGAGAGAGAGAGAGCAAGCTCCAGTATGTCTTCCTCTGCTTATAAGGGCACTAATCCATTCATGAGGGCCCAACTCCCATAATGTCATCTAAAACTAATCACCTGCTAAAGGCCCTATCTCTAAATATAATATAATCACTTTGGGGGATAGGGCTTCAACATATGAATTTTGGGAAGTCACAATTCAGTCCATGACAGTGAGAGAACACTCTTTAAAATAAAAAATTTTTAAATGTATGAGCAATAAAATAATGCATGTGTATGTGGGGAGATTTTTATTATCCCCAAAATCTTACCGTGTATTTTTTTAAGAAGAACTTTCTGTGAGTTTAACTGTTCCTGAGTATCTTTTCTTTGCCTTCATCTCTAGATTTCACTTCGGATCAAGCTGAATGGCAAGGCCATTCCTGTGCACATGGAAGCAACTGTCAATCCAGTTTCCTCCAGGCTTTTGTTTGAAAGCTCTTTATTTTAGCAGGTGAGCCTCAAGCTCTTAAATTTCAAAAATAAGCATGACTCCACTCAAGTGCCATTCTCAGAAGCTGGTTGGTTTCTGAAATGCCTGAACTCATTATCCTCATTTTGAGGTTTCCGAGGCTGACATTTCTCAGCCCCTCACCCGCACTGCTCAGTCACAGCTCTGTCACCCTAGGAGCTCCCCGTGGGTCCTTAGGGCTCCAGATGAAAATAATCAACATACAGAACCAGAAAACAGAGCAATTAACTAAAGGCAGCTGACCTTGAAAGAGACACAAACTCAAACTGAAAAGTTTCTATCTGGAGATCTTTTTATTTTGAATACGAGATTCTTGTGAATTAAAAAAAAATGTGTAACCGACTTTAAAATTCAGTGACAGATACAGACAAACATGAGGTATTGGATGAGCAAGACTAAGTCAAGCTGAGGAAAAGAACACCTGGTGTATATTATGTTGGCTAAGGGTTTCTTTGTTTTTCTTATTCCCCTAGCCCATTTTTCTGTTTGAAACAAGAGGCATGAAATTTGTTGATTCAGTCATTACAGCAAGAGTAGCTATGTGATAGTGGGAAGCAGCCGCATAGCACAGGGAGATCAGCTCGGTGCTTTGTGACCACCTAGAGGGGTGGGATAGGGAGGGTGGGAGGGAGGGAGACGCAAGAGGGAAGGGATATGGGAACAGATGTATATGTATAACTGATTCACTTTGTTATAAAGCAGAAACTAACACACCATTGTGAAGCAATTATACTCCAATAAAGTCTTAAAAAAAAAAGAAAAGAGTAGCTATGTGAGATCAGGACAACCCTCTGAGCTAGTTTTGCCACAAGAACCCAAATCAATCACCCCAAGTATAACTGTAACCTAGTAGGTTATATCGTTATAATTTTGATCATCAAAAGGGACTAGAGGGTTCAAATCATAGTACAATGATTGCATATTGTATTCCAAACTGCAGTGGTCTAATCTAAACATGCATTAAACCTGTGAGTGTTAGGATTTGGGCTGCACAAAGAGAACAGACACAAAGGTTACTCAGGCATGTTTTATCTTCAGAAAATCTCTAACAGTAGTATGTATGAACTGGCATAGGGCAGGCACTGCTCTGTTTATGCAAGCAGTCAGCTAGCCACTGTCTTTAAAAGAATAATTAAATGCACGGACTACCCACTAAGCACTGTATTTGGTGCTTCTTACATATACAATTTTCCTTGAATCAACTAGCCTATCTCCATTATTCTTCCTACAGTCTAATCAATTTTTGTTTTGGAAAACAGCCAAGTTTTAACAAGCTCTGAACTGAATATAAAAATAAACTTTAAAAAAAGAAAACAAAGGGACTTCCCTGGTGGCACAGTAGTTAAGAATCTGCCTGACAAAGGAGGGGACACGGGTTCAATTCCTGGTCCAGGACGATCTCACATGCCATGGAGCACCTGGGCCTGTGTGCCACAACTACTGAGCCTGTGCTCTAGAGTCCATGAGCCACAACTACTGAAGTCTGAGTGCTTAGAGCCTGTGCTCTGCAACAAGCCACCGCAATGAGAAGCCCGCATGCAGCAGCAAAGACCCAGTGCAGCCAAAAATAAAACAGAAATTTAAAAAAGTAAAAAAGAAACAAAATTTCTGGAAAGAATTTTTTAAAAATAAGGAAAATTCCAATTATTTTAATAGTGTCTTGACTAAGAAGCTCTAAGTTTTTCTAAGACAATATTTTTTTCTAGGATATGCAATCATGTTTACAATTTAAATAGTTTCTTCAGTGGTCATACACAAACGACTTACATAGATACCAAATAGTGGAATTTCTGCTCCCAGAATTCAAAAAAAATCATGTGGGTAGACGCAATTGTATGTGGGGCCATTAAAACTTCTAATAAGAGAAAATATAACATACTTTCTCATTTCTCCAATCTAATTTTATAATTTAGAGTCTGATTCTATAAATTCAAATAATTTGTAAGTTATCTGAAACTCATTACATTTTTCAAAACTCAACCAAAAAAGAAAAAAGGCAGAGTATGCATAACTGTAATAAAAATGAGAACGTTTGAGCTTTAGAATGAGACATGTCTTAGAGTCCCACTATATCTAAATAACCAACAATTAAACGAAATGAAACTTCAAGCATTCACAACATTTTTGAACTATGTCTAAATGCTATGTGACAATAAGTAAAACTATGGGCTCCTCTGAGCCACTGTTTATCAAGACATGGCTTGACCTTACACTAGAACAGCATTAGTTTGACTTGGGGAATACTTGCTGAAATGCAGCTTGCCAAAACTCACACAAGTACTACCAAATCAGTATCTCATGGAGGATGGGAAATCTCTATTTTCAATCAAGCACCACACGTGATTTTGACACACACTAAACTTTGTAAAACGGTGCTGTAAAATTTTAGTTACGGATAACAAGGATTCGGTTTAGAGAGCTTCAGAATGGAATCAGAAGGTTTGGCTCTATCCCTCTTTCTATCTTCTCAGGGAGATGTGTTCTTTTAACACCTAGATTTCAGGTTATTCTGTACTAAATGAGACTTTGTATTCTTAACATCCCAGTAATACCTTGATAGCACCAATTTCTTATAATCCTATTTCTGGCTCTCTATATAAGGAAGGCATTTTTTTTGATGTCACCAAAGATTCCTACCACCCTTATTTATACTATGTCCTTCTTCCAGGTTTCAGCCAGCCTGGTCCACTTACCTGTGACAAAAGCCCTGTGCTCCATCTATGAGAAATCTCGGCTGTTTCTCCTTGTCCTGTTTGCTTTGGTTAAATCACTTTTTTTCTGATCAGCTTCTTTTATTGTTAGTATTAGAGTGTGAATGTTTTAGAGCAAAAACCTACTTAGTTGAGCTTTATTTTATTTTCCCTATCATCTTTTGAATTAAAAATTATTTTCAACTTTGAGGTATAACTGACAAATAAAATTGTAAGATATTTTAAGTGTACAATGTGATGATTTGATATACATATTGTGAAAGGATTCCACTCATCTAGTTATCAACACATCCATCACTATATATACAGTTTGGGGGCTGTGGTTGATGAGAACATTTAAGTTCTACTCTCTCAGCAAATTTCAATTATACATACAGTGTTATCACCTGTAGTTACCATGTTATGCATTAGCTCCTCAGACCTTACTCATCTTATAGGTAAAAGTTTGTACCCTTTTACCACCCTCTCCCTATTTCCTCCACCCTCCAGCCCCTGGCAACCACTTTACTACTCTGTTTCTATGAATTTGACTTTTTTTCTTTAGAATCCACATATAAGAGATACCATGCAATATTTGTCTTTCTCTGTCTGATTTATTTCAATTAGCATAATGCCCTCAAGGTCCATCATGTTGTAGCAAATGGTAAAATTTCCTTCTTTCTCATGGCTGAATAATATACTTGTGTGTGTGTGTATGCATGTGTACATATATGTGCGTGTATATATATACATGTGTGTGTATATATATATATATATATATACACACACATTTTCTTTATTCTTCATTCATTTATCCTTTCATGGACACTTAAGTTGTCTTCATATCTTGGCTATTATGAATAATGCTGCAATGAACATGGGAGTACAGATACCTCTTCAAGATAATGGTTTTGTTTCCTTTGGACATATACCCAGAAGTGAGATTGCTAGATCATCATTTTGTTTTTAAGATGGAATACATATCACTCTCTCATGACATAGTTCCTGGAAAGTGCATCATGCCATGAGCCTAATTCCAACCTCTAATAGCCACTATAAGCAGACAGTCTCTTTTTTTCAAAGATGTCCTTGTATATGTTCCAGTAACTTCTTATTTCTGAACCAGGAGGCACCATTAGAGCTAAGCTCATTCACAGATCAGAAATCCACTTATCCATTTTAAAAAGATGTATTAAGTGCCTGTAATGAGCCAGGCACTGTTTCGTAGCAGTGATCCCAAAAGACATGGTCCCTGACCTCATGAAGCTTAATTTCTATTAAAGGGGATTAAAAAAAGAAAGAAAATAAAAAAGTAAAATAATATAAGATAGTGATAAGAGTTATGAAGAAAATAACAGTAGTGATAGTGATGTGTGTGTGTGTGTGTGTTCCATTTTAGATTGGGTGCACAGAAAAATCTTCTCTGAAGTGGGGAAGATAGGAGCCAGCTACAGAAAGATCTAAGGGAAGAGAACTCAAGGAAAAATATCCAGCTAACACAAGAGACCTATGGCCTATTCAAGGAACTGAAAGACCTGAGTGGTGCAAAGCATAGGCAGGACTGAGATACAACAGCTGCATGGTGTGAGATCCCTGAAGGCCATGGTCAAGTGAGTCAGAGAAAATACTGTGGGGAAGGCTTTTAATTCTAAGAGCAACAAGGGGCCACTGAAGTGTGTCATGTAGGAGAGGGACCTGGTTTGAGGGTAAGATGACCCCAGCTGCTATCTAGATACTGGAGTTTAGAAGATGAAGAAGGAAAGGCTGTGGGCCAGTTAGGGAGCTCTTGTGGTGAGACACGATGATGACTTGGGTCAGGGAAGCAGCAGCAGAGGTGGATGAAAGTGGGCAAGTTTAGGATATGATGGTGGTAGAACTACTAGGCTTTGATGGTGGGTTGCAGGTGGGAGTGATAAAAAGTGAGACATTAAGGATGCCTCCTAACTTTTTGGCTTGAGTAACTGGTTAGACGGTGATGTCATCTACTAAAATCTGGGAAATCTGAGGAAAGAAGACAGGAGTGGGAAGGAACAAAGAATTTCTATCTAGACATGTTAAATTTGAGATGCTTATTGAATATCCAAGTGTGATAAGATCAATCTGGAGATATAATTCTGAGCACCAATGCATAAAAACATCTTTTAAAGACATGGGATCCATTTTCTTAGGGAGAGTTTAAATAGGGATGAAAGATCAGGGTAGAGCTCAGTGGCAGACCAAATTTAGAGGTCTCACAGAGAAAGATGAAAGTGAAAAAGAGACTGAGAAAAAAATGGCTGGTTGTACAGGTTCAAGAAAGCTAAGAGAAAAGAATTCTCAATATGTTTTAAAGAGGAAGTGGTCAACTATATCGAACACTGCTGAAAGGCTGAATAAGAGGAATACCTCGGAAAGATCACTGGTTTTGGCAACACTAAGGTAACCCTGACAAATCCTGAGACAAATGAGTGAATTATTTCTTCAAAGCCTAGGCATCTAGCTGGGCTGCAAAAGAAAATGATAGAAGAAAGGTAGAATGGTAAAAAGGAAGGAGATACAAAGAAAATCTTAGCACAGGTTCAGACCCTTATCAGATTTTAATCTTCAACTGTCATACAAGAACAACTAACAATAGAATTAAAAACAAAACAAATATACTATCTGGCACATGCCTTAAATCAGTCCAAAGATGGAGCTTAGAATTTATCAGCACAGGATAAAAATGTTATTGCTCCTAATTCAGGAGACATAAGGAGATTTTTGAAAAGACTTCTAATTAATTATTGAACAAAGAATAGCCAAGCAAAGTCTACTAATGCACTGCATCTGTGTAAGTACCCCTAGGAGGACTTACCACTCCACCCTCTGCCCAGAGTGAAACTCCAAAAACCTGATGATTAATACCAAGCCCCCATTTGTTAAACAGCCCAAATCACCCTTTGTCATTTAAATTGCACTGAATTTGAATCTGCATAGATTGCAAGTAAAAAAATGGAATCTTGAAGCCACATAAAATAATCACACTTTGTCTTAAAACAGAACATATTAATCTTTTCTGGCACTGCTCCCCCACTGAAACCACATATCTCAATGCTATTCTTCGGGTGAGTCACGCTGTAAAATTTCCAGTTGACTTATCCACAGAGAGATGGCACCACCTGAAATAGAGCCCACGGAAACTTTAGAGGGAAGTGAACCTTCGTGTCTTCACCTTCTGCTTTGGCTCTGACTTCAGGATATATTACACCAAGACCAGGGCGGAAATCCAGAGCTCTGAAAGCCCAGCAAGTTGCAAGGGTGAACCAAGGCTCTTTCATACTCAATTCTTAAACTGATTCTCCAAATTATATCCCAAGATCTGCTTTCCTCAAAGCATGGTTCTTTTGCCACATTCACCTGGTCATTGGTGCTTAAAAAAAAAAAAAAAAAAAAAAAGCAAATCCCAAAGCCCCACTTCATACTTATACACCAAAATCTGCAAGGGGGAGGCAAAGGCAGCTGCATTTCTAATAAGCTCCCTTAGTGTTTTCTAGGTACTCTGAAGCCTGAGAACCCTTATCCTAATTTGTGTACTGTGAGATGACACTGCAGGATTTTTGTAGGGTAAGTTTTTTCACCTTTTGTTTCATTCTCCAGCTCATTTTACACCACACTGCCAGATTATTGTTCCTAACTTGCTGTTGGAATCATTTCTCTACCCTGACCAAAAGCCTTCTGGGTGCTTCATGAAGAATAATGTCCAGACTTCTTTTTGTGATATTCAAGGTTCTTAGTCATAGCTTCAGAATTTGCCCTTCCCACAGTTGAATTTTCACCCAAATAAAATTGCTCAAATACCCAGTACCTGTCCTACAGGCTTCTACCTCCCTGCTTCTAACTTGCTCTTTACTTCTAGAAAGTTACTTTCCCATTTGCCCACAAGCCCGAATCCTGTCTTTTCTTTGAGGTTGAACTCATGGAAGCCCATCCATTTCTTTCCTGCTGGAAGTAATCATTTCTATGAATGTCACAGTGTTTTATCTCTGTCTCTTGCTACAGGGTGTATGATTTCTACCTTTTATTATATGATAGTGTGGATTATTCTTTTGTCTGCCCAGCACCCTGCAGAAGCTGGGAACAACAGCCCCTTTCTCTATGTTGGCATCAACAAAATAAGGTTTCCATGGGACTGTCACAATTTCTATGTAATACTGCCTTCAGGCCACATTAGTTGATCTAGAAGTAGATGCCTGATACAAACTATGGCTCCATAGTGTTCCACCCCTTGACAATGATTGATTGTTCCAGAATGGGCACCTTGGGCCAATCATAGCCCTTTCTCATCTAGATTTTGTTCCACAGGTCATAGGTAATTTGTTCAGGGTTGGCACATGACCCAAACTGAACCTCTGGATTGAGAGTCTGAGGTCAGAGTATTCTCTCCTCTGGCTCCAACTGTGCTGTGTAACACTGGGAAGCAGTCCACAGCTGTGACCATGGGATTGGGCTTCCCCCAGTTTAGAAGGCCTTGGGATGGGGGAGACAGGCATCTAGTCAGGGTGAGGCTGGAGGCCACTTCAAAGTGTTATTCACCATCATCCTCAGGGACAAGCAAGGGGGCCTTGTGACACTTTGGGGGAGCCATCACCACACAAATAATTCCTCTGCTTGCTAGCTTATTTCTACTGCTTTATTAGTTTTTCTTTGCATGGTGATGTGAAGTGGAGGCGAAAGGTTCATGCTACATTTATAAAAAGTTGAAAGTAATATTTGCAAAAGATAGTATTTATTTTCCCCCAATTTTTCCTGATGCCTCTACACTTTCTCTGTCTTTCTTTTTGTCTCTGAAAAGTTATTAGATTGCCTCCTTTGGGGAGGGGTAGGGAAGAGAATTTTGAGAGCAGGAGAGATCTGGATTGCTACGGCAGAAGGAGGGGCTTCTACTGTGGGTTAAAAGAAATAGGGTCTAAGAATATAGAATGTATAATGAGCTTTGAAGACATTATAATTTACTCTAGGCCCAGTTTATTTTCAATTGAGCAGGAAGAATATAGAGTATATTTCCCATGCATCTGTAAATGATTCTGCTTTGCATGATTCATGATGTTTTTGGTTGGTTTATTTTTAAACCAGACTGAAGTTATAGAAAAGCACATTCAAACAGATATACTCATCAAAGGATCATGGTAATAGTCCCCATAGCCATGTTGGAGCCTTTCAGGAATTAAAAAAAGAGAATATAGAAAATAACTTCATAAAGAAGGCAATCTTCCTAAACCTAAAGGATAATGATATATCAATTTAGGGTACTGTCCTCATACACAGGCATATCCTATTTAAACCCTTTTCATAAAGGGGCCTTTTATTCATATTCTTCCTTAAAACCAAATACTAAATTTCCTTTGGTAAAACAAACAAAAAAGGTGTCATGGACAATGAACTCCAAAAGAATGAGGAGTGAGACAGTTATGGGTAGTGACAGAGTGAAGAAGAATATAATAAAAATTCACATTAATACAATATTGTTATGTGAAATACATAAAGGCTGTAGAGAGACTTCCCTGCAATCAAATAGTAGTTTCATCTAAAGGGAAAAATACTTCAGCTAAAGCATGGTAGGTTTTTGGGTTTTTTTTTTCCAAATTAAAATATAAAGAAGTATTGTGTGACTATAATAAAATCAAATGAGAACTCACTTTTAAAAATTGTTTAAAGTTCTTATAAAGTATACTTTTGTGACTCTACAGTATAATACTATTTGAAAAGATGTAACAGTTAACCAGCAATGCCTATCTGGGCAAAAAAAGGTTATTTAAATACCATGCACTTTGATAAATGACCTTTAAATGGCCTTGCCCATTTTGTACTATTAGTTTTCAGTCATTTCAGGGTAATGCACTGAATCAGAAAACAACAGCCCACTGAAACCATGCCTTTAGATGTAAAGAATTCGTTCATTTAATGGCATTACCATTCCCTATGCAGTACATAAATTTTCTTTGTTTGAAAGACTGAACAAATACCTTTTTTTTTTTTTTGGTTTGTTTTTTGTTTTAATGTCAAAAGAGGCACACAATTCAGTTTGTTTTAAAAGCCTCTGGACCAAATATTTTAAGATTAGAACTTTTCCTTGACCAGAGACTAGATAATTCCATAATGACTTGGAGAAATGACATAATCTATAATCTTATTAGTTTATTTTTGAAGTGAAACTTAATTTAGTGAACAACCAAAATAAAATCATGGCTCATTTGAGAGGAATCTTTCATTTTCCTGCAGCTTCTCAGCAAATACTAGGCAGATAGAGTTTAAAGCCTCTGCAGGAAATAGGCAAATACATTTCACAACGAGGGAGATTTAAGTAGCTTTGAAATGGTTCAGTTAAAGCTCTTCAACTATAAATAAAATCACTGGAGGTCTATGTAAAACTTTAGTCTAATGTTGTTAGTCTAAAGTAAATTCTAGTTAATAATTATTATCTTTCTGAAAATCAGGTTTAGTGATTAAAAAAAGACTAAGCCCACAATTCCACAACTTGATGAAGGCTTATAATTTCCCCTTTCCTTACACTGATCATAATACCATTATATTTATTTTAATGTTGTAATTTTATTTAAAGGGAAGATCAGTTAATGTAAATTGAAATTAGTGCAAATATTCTACATCATTCCTTCAGTGAAACTAAAAATTTCTTTTTGCTTTTTAAAACTATTTAAATTTTGAACTGTATCCTACATGTTTACATTTTAAATAATAATATTAAATAACAATAGTGAAAAAGAAATTTTTAAACTTGCTTTTCTCTCAGTGAGTTTAACAGTCAAAGTATTTACATAATTTATTTCCTTCTCATTAGCCTCTGCATTCTTGGATTCACCCGTCACCTTTTGAAATACGTGAGAACTTTAGAAAAAGAGCAGAGAAGGCCTGTGAAATTGATGGGTAGTGGATCAGCTGACATGGATGCTAAGTGTAAGAGAACAGAATTTTCATGGAATAATACCTGCCTTTAAGCTTTAATGAGTCATGAGCAAGGCTCAGTTCTCTCTCCCAAGGTCAGAACAGCAAGTCTAATCAGTATGATGCAGCACAATTCTCACCAGATAGCCAGGCTGCCCACTGCAATGTCTCTACAAGTACTTTGCAAACTAAAGAAGCTTGGAGACATCATGTTGTCACTTCTTTTGGTCTTCCACATAAAGGTGATGACAAATATATCATTGTGATTTAAGCTTATCATGCTTAATTTTAAGGTTTGATCCAACATAGGTGAACGTGAAGGCAGCTCAGTATTTCAGCTGGGGAACTTGTCTAACAGATATGGTGAGTTAATTCCAGTCAGTGGAATCTAACATGCATCCAATCAATTCTTGGTTCCTAAGAACTCTCAAATCAACACACTTCTTCATATTTTTTATTATTGCCACCTTAGGCTGGGGACTAATCATCTCCCACTTGAACCAATAATATCATTGAGTAATTGCATTCTCTACCTGTAGTCTATTTGCAATCTAATCTTTCATTCATAATGTGCCCAGATCAGTCTTGCTGACATGGCTCTTCTTAGTCATTACCCTCCTGAGCAAAAAATTTAAATGGCTTTTTAATGCCTCTTAAATTTGCATATATGTAGTTCAGGATATGATATGCATAAAGCCTTCTACAGACTCTTTCTGTGGACAACTATATGGAAATTGAATCCTCAAACTGTAAAAAGATTTACTTTTATAAAAACATGTAATAAGATTTAATCCTTTAAATACTTAAAAATTCAGTTCTATTCAAATAATATTTATATGTTTTATGTTCATTAGCAGTTATTTATTTTGCCTTTTGATTTTAAAATGTACTTTAGATATTTTACAAAAAAATTTTACAAAAATTTGAAAATATTTATTTTTCAATCTTTTTCATTTACTTTTCATTTACATTTCAATAAATATATATTCAAATTTTCTATACTCTAATTCAATTAAATATTTTAATCCTTTATATAATTATTAAAAATAAAATGCAAATTATGTGAAAATCTTTATTATAGCAAGATAGTGATTTTGCTAAAATGGAGGTCAGAAAAATTTTATGAATAAACATATAATAATTTATGAATTACATGTGCTTTTTTTTTTTTTTTTTTTTTTTTTTTTTTCTTTTTGCGGTATGCGGGCCTCTCACTGTTGCGGCCTCTCCCGCTGCGGAGCACAGGCTCCGGACGCGCAGGCCCAGCGGCCATGGCTCACGGGCCCAGCCGCTCCGCGGCACATGGGATCCTCCCAGACCGGGGCATGAACCCGTATCCCCTGCATCGGCAGGCGGACTCTCAACCACTGCGCCACCAGGGAGGCCCTACATGTGCTTTTATATTACACTTCCAAACATCCCAAGCCTTCCAGCAGAATATATAGACTTACAAAAATTAAATTCAGTCATCTTTGATATGTTTGCTGCTTTTAGCCATGTGTAGGTATATTTATCAAGTGAAGAGAAAGGAACACATTTAACAGTTTATAAACTTGATTTACAGCTATAAAATATTTAGATACATGGTAAGTGGACCTCCATGCCCTAAGCCCCACAAATATTAGAAAGAGACCTGCTGTGAGTAATGTGTAGTCATTGAGGCCAACTTTTAATATTTTTATGTAGTTATTAAAAATATTCTATTACATTTCAGACATAAATGGTATACAGAATATAATGAACAGCTATATACTCACCAGCCTGCTTAAGATTTGAGACAGTACCAGTAATCTGGTGTCACTGTACACCCATCTCCAACAACATTCACTCCCATCCCTTCCAAAGGTAAGCACTATCCTGAGGTTTTTTTTTCCCACATATATATATATATAATTTTATTGGAGTATAATTGCTTTACAATGGTGTGTTAATTTCTGCTGTATAACAAAGTGATTCAGCCATACGTATACATATATCCCCATATCCCCTCCCTCTTGCATCTACCTCCCACCCCTCTAGGTGGATACAAAGCACGGAGCTGATCTCACTGTGCTATGAGGCTGCTTCCCACTAGCTATCTATTTTACATTTGGTAGTGTATATATATCCATGCTACTCTCTCACTTCGTCCCAGCTAACCCTTCCCCCTCCTCGTGTCCTCAAGTCCATTCTGTACATCTGCATATTTATTTCTGTCTGGCCCTGAGGTTCTTCAGAACCATTTTTTTTTCTTTTTTTTAGATCCCATATATATGAGTTAGCATACGATATGTGTTTTTCTCTTTCTGACTTACTTCACTCCATATGACAGTCTCTAGGTCCCTCCACCTCACTACAAATAACTCAATTTCATTTCTTTTTATGGCTGAGTAATATTCCATTGTATACATGTGCCACATCATCTTTATCCATTTATCTGTCGATGGACACTTAGGTTGTTTCCATATCCTGGCTATTATAAACAGAGCTGCAATGAATATTGTAGGAAATGACCCTTTTTGAATTATGGTTTTATTAGGGTATATGCCCATAGTGGTATTGCTAGGTCATATGGTAGCTCTATTTTAAGTTTTTTAAGGAACCTCCATACTGTTCTCCTTAGTGGCTGTATCAATTTACATTCCCACCAACAGGGCAAGAGGGTTCCCTTTGCTCCACACTCTCTCCAGCATTTATTGTTTGTAGATTTTTTGATGATGGCCATTCTGACTGGTGTGAGGTGATACCTCATTGTAATTTTGATTTGCATTTCTCTAATGATTAGTGATGTTCAGCATCCTTTCATGTGTTTGTTGGCCATCTGTATATCTTCTTTGAAGAAATGTCTATTTAGGTCTTTTGCCCATTTTTGGATTGGGTTGTTTTTATCATACTGAGCTGCATGAGATGCTTGTATATTTTGGAGATTAACCCTTTGTCAGTTGCTTTGTTTGCAAATATTTTCTACCATTCTGAGGCTTGTCTTTTCGTCTTGCTTATGGTTTCCTTTGCTGTGCAAAAGCTTTTAAGTTTCATTAGGTTCCATTTGTTTATTTTTGTTTTTATTTCCATTTCTCTAGGAGGTGGGTCAAAAAGGATCTTGCTGTGATTTATGTCATAGAGTGTTCTGCCTATATTTTTGTTTTCCTCTATGAGTTTTACAGTGACTGGCCTTATTTTAAGGCTTTTAATCTATTTTGTGTTTATTTTTGTGTATGGTACTAGGGAGTGTTCTAATTTTATTCTTTTACATGTAGCTGTCCAGTTTTCCCAGCACCACTTATTGGAGAGGCTGTCTTTTCTCCACTGTATATTCTTCCATCCTTTATCAAAGATAAGGTGACTGTATGTGTGTGGGTTTATCTCTGGGCTTTCCATCCTGTTCCATTGATCTATATTTCTGTTTTGGTGCCAGTACCATACTGTCTTGATTACTGTAGCTTTGCAGTATAGTCCGAAGTCAGGGAGCCTGATTCCTCTAGCTCCGTTTTTCTTTCCAAGATTGCTTTGGCTATTCGGGGTCTTTTGTGTTTCCATATAAATTGTGACATTTTTTGTTCTAGTTCTGGGAAAATGTCATCGGTAGTTTCATAGGGATTGCACTGAATCTGTAGATTGCTTTGGGTAGTAGAGTCATTTTCACAATGTTGATTCTTCCAATCCAAGAACATGGTATATCTCTCCGTCTGTTTGTATTACCTTTAATTTCTTTCATCAGTGTCTTATAGTTTTCTGCATACAGGTCTTTTGTCTCCTTAGGTAGGTTTATTCCTCGGTATTTTATTCTTTTTGTTGCAATGGTAAATGGGAGTGTTTCCTTAATTTCTCTTTCAGATTTTTTATCATTAGTGTATAGGAATGCAAGAGATTTCTGTGCATTAATTTTGTATCCTGCTGCTTTACCAAATTCATTGATTAGTCTTAGCAGTTTTCTGGTAGCATCTTTAGGATTCTGTATGTATAGTATCATGTCATCTGCAAACAGTGACAGTTTTACTTCTTCTTTTCTTATTTGGATTCATTTTATTCCTTTTTCTTCTTTCACTGCTATGGCTAAAACTTCCAAAACTATGTTGAATAATAGCGGTGAGAGTGGGCAACCTTGTCTTGTTCCTGATCTTAGTGGAAATGGTTTCAGTTTTTCACCATTGAGAACAATGTTGTCTGTGGGTTTGCCATATACGGCCTTTATTACATTGAGGTAAGTTCCCTCTATGCCTACTTTCTGGAGGGTTTTATCATAAATAGGTGTTGAATATTGTTGAAAGCTTTTTCTGCCTCTATTGAGATGATCATATGACTTTTCTCCTTCAATTTGTTAGTATGGTTTATTACACTGATTTGCATATATTGAAGAATCCTTGCATTCCTGGGATAAATCCCACTGGATCATGGTGTATGATCCTTTTATTATGCTGCTGGATTCTGTTTGCTAGTATTTTGTTGAGGATTTTTGCATCTATGTTCATCAGTGATATTGGCCTGTAGTTTTCTTTTTTTGTGACATCTTTGTCTGGTATTGGTATCAGGGTGATGGTGGCCTCATAGAATGAGTTTGGGAGTGTTCCTCCCTCTGCTGTATTTTGGAAGAGTTTGAGATGGACAGGTGTTAGCTATTCTCTAAATGTTTGATAGAATTCGCCTGTGAAGCTATCTGGTCCTGAGCTTTTGCTTGTTGGAAGATTTTTAATCACAGTTTCAGTTTCAGGGCTTGTGAGTGACCTGTTCATATTTTCTATTTCTTCCTGGTTCAGTCTTGGAAGGTTGTGCTTTTCTAAGACTTTGTCCATATCTTCCAGGTTGTCCATTTTATTGGCATAGAGTTGCTTTTAGTAATCTCTCATGATCCTTTGATTTCTGCTTGTCAGTTGTTACCTCTTCTTTTTTATTTCTAATTCTATTGATTTGAGTCTTCTCCCTTTTTTGCTTGATGACTCAGGCTAATGGTTTATCAATTTTGTTTATGTTCTCAAAGAACCAGCTTTTACTTTTATTCATCTTGTCTATCGTTTCCTTCATTTATTTTTCATTTATTTCTGATCTGATATTTATGTTTTCTTTCCTTCTGCTAAGTTTGGGGTTCTTTTTTCTTCTTTCTCTAATTGCTTTAGGTGTACAGTTAGGTTGTTTATTTGAGACTTTTCTTGTTTCTTGAGGTAGGACTGTATTGTTGTAAACTTCCATCTTAGAACTGCTTTTGCTGAAGGTTTTGGATCATCGTGTTTTGGGTCATCGTGTTTTCATTGTCATATATTTCTAGGTATTTTTTCATTTCCACTTTGATTTCTTCCGTGATCTCTTGGTTATTTAGTAGTTTATGTTTAGCCTCCATGTGTTTGTATTTTTTACAGTTTTTTTCCTGTAATTGATATCTAGTCTTATAACATTGTGGTCGGAAAAGATACTTGATAGCATTTCAATTTTCTTAAATTTACCAAGGCTTGATTTGTGACCCAAGATATGGTATATCCTGGAGAATGTTCCATGAGCACTTGAGAAGAAAGTGTATTCTGTTGTTTTTGGATGGAATGTCACATAAATATCAATGAAGTCCATCTTGTTTAATGTGTCATTCAAAGCTTGTGTTTCCTTATTTATTTTCATTTTGGATGATCTGTCCATTGGTGAATGCAGGGTGTTAAAGTCTCCTACCATGATTGTGTTACTGTCGATTTCCCCTTTTATGGCTGTTAGCATTTGCCTTATGTATTGAGGTGCTCCTATGTTGGTGCATAAATATTTACAATTGTTATATCTTCTTCTTGTATTGATCCCTTGATCATTATATAGTGTCCTTCTTTGTCTCTTGTAATAGTCTTTATTTTAAAGTCTATTTTGTCTTATATGAGAATTGCTACTCCAGCTTTCTTTTGATTTCCATGTGTATGGAATATCTTTTTCCATCCCCTCAGTTTCAGTCTGTATGTGTCCCTAGGTCTGAAGTGGGTCTCTTGTAGACAGCATATATATGGGTCTTGTTTTTGTATCCATTCAGCCAGTCTATGTCTTTTGGTTGGAGCATTTAATCCATTTACATTTAAGGTAATTATTGATATGTATTTTCCTATTACCATTTTCTTAATTGTTTTGGGTTTGTTATTATAGGTCTTTTCCTTCTCTTGCATTTCCTGCCTAGTGAAGTTCCTTAAGCATTTGTTGTAAAGCTGGTTTGGTGGTGCTGGATTCTCTAAGCTTTTGCTTGTCTGTAAAAGTTTTAATTTCTCTGTCAAAGCTGAATGAGATCCTTGCTGGGTAGAGTAATCTTAGTTGTAGGTTTTTCCCCTTCATCACTTTATATATGTCCTGCCACTCCCTTCTGGCTTACAGAGTTTCTGCTGAATGATCAGCTATTAACCTTATGGGGATTCCCTTGTATGTTATTTGTTGTTTTTCCCTTGCTGCTTTTAATACGTTTTCTTTGTATTTAATTTTTGATAGTTTGATTAGTATGTGTTGTGGTGTGTTTCTCCTTGGAATTATCCTGTGTGGGACTCTCTGTGCTCCCTGGACTTGATTAACTACTTCCTTTACCATATTAGGGAACTTTTCAACTATAATCTCTTCAAATATTTTCTCAGCTCCTTTCTTTTTCTCTTCTTCTTCTGGGACCCCTATAGTTCGAATTTTGGTGCATTTAATGTTGTCTCAGAGGTCTCTGAGACTGTTCTCAATTCTCTTCATTCTTTTTTCTTTATTCTGCTCTGCAGTAGCTATTTCCACTGTTTTATCTTCCAGGTCACTTATCTATTCTTCTGCCTCAATTATTCTGCTATCGTTTCCCTCTAGAGAATTTTAAATTTCATTTATTGTGTTGTTCATCATTGTTTGTTTGATCTTTAGTTCTTATAGGTCCTTGTTAAACGTTTCTTGAATTGTCTCCATTCTATTTCTGAGATTCTGGATCATCTTTACTGTCATTACTCTGAATTCTTTTTCAGATAGACTGCCTATTTCCTTATTTGTTTGGTCTGGTGGGTTTTTACCTTGCTCCTTCATCTGCTGCATATTTTTCTGTCTTCTCATTTTGTTTAACTTACTGTGTTTCGGGTCTCCTGTTCACAGGCTGCAGGTCTGTAGTTCCTGTTGTTTTTGTGTCTGCCCCCCTTGGGTGAGGTTAGTTCAATGGGTTGTATAGGCTTCCTAGTGGAGGGGACTGGTGTCTGTGTTCTGGTGGATGAAGCTGGATCTTGTCTTTCTGGTAGGAAGGACCACATCCAGTGGTGTGTTTTGGGGTGTCTGTGACATTACGAGTTTAGGCAGCCTCTCTGCTTATGGGTGGGGTTCCTGTCTTGCTAGTTGTTTGGCATGGGTTGCCCATCACTGGAGCTTGCTGGTCACTGAGTGGAGCTGGGTCTTAGTATTGAGACGGAGATCTCTGGGAGTTGGTGGCCCAATGTCCTGAACTCTGCTCTCTCACCTCAGAGGCTCTGGACTGACAACCAGCTGGAGCACCATGACCCTGTCAGCCACACGGCTTCAGTCACTGCTCTGCAGCTTCAACTTCAATAAGTAATTTCCAATGTTTTCCTTCAGATTCATCTTCTATAACATAAGAGGAATTATCTTATCTTGAGGGTCTTTTTTATTTTTATTTTCCAAAAATGAAGAGGACACTTTACAAACTTACTCAACCCGGAGCAACTTGCTGCTCCATACGCCAGCAGGCAAGGCCTCGAGTTGGAACTCGAAGCCACTACCAGCCCTGAGTTTTTTATTGCTATTTTAAATATCAAGTTCTTTAAAAGTGTGTTTTCTGTTTGTTGATGAAGTCTAGACCTGTTTGATCACTGTATATGATTGTTCTTATACTAATAAACTAGCAGAACTGTCTTAGTAATTCTGCAGATGCTTCTTAGATTTTCTTTTTTTATTATTAATTAATTTATTTATTTTTGGCTGCTTTGTGTTTTCGTTGCTGCATGCGGGCTTTCTGTAGTTGCAGCAAGTGGGTACTACTCTTCGTTGCAGTGTGCGAGCTTCTCATTGCGGTGGCTTCTCTTGTTGTGGAGCACAGGCTTTAGATGCACAGGCTTCAGTAGTTGTGGCAGGCAGGCTTAGTAGTTGTGCCTCATGGGTTATAGAGAGCAGGCTCAGTAGTTTTGGCACACTGGCTTAGTTGCTGCACAGCATGTGGGATCTTCCCGGACCAGGGATCCAACCTGTGTCCCATGCATTGGCAGGCGGATTCTTAACCACTGCACCACCAGGGAAGTCTGCTTCTTAGATTTTCTAATTAGACAATAATATATTTGAGAGAAAAAAAAAGAAACTTGGAATTTTCCTTTCCTATTGCCACATCTCTTCTTTCTTTCTTGCCTTAATGTGCACGGGCAATGACCTTTGGCACAATGTTGAACAGAAGTGGTAAGAGAACCTTCTTGTTTTGTCTGATTTAAAAGGGAAAGCCTCTTGTCTTGTCTGATTTAAAAGGGAAAGCTTCTAACATTTCTTCATTAAGTATGATAAGTGCTGTAGGCTGATGATATTGTTTTAAGAAGTGTAATGATGTGATCAGAAATCTTTTCAGAAAAATTCTTAGCGATAGGAGGATGAGTTGGAGCAGAAATACCTGGAATCATGTTACAGGAATCAATGTTTTTCAGTGAAAAAGCCATGGGGCCTGTGATGCCCTATCAATAGAACACACCACATGGTTCTAATTCTGACCACTGAAATAAAGAACTGCATTTTCACTTGCTTGGTTCACCAAGTTAGAAAAATTTTAACATAACACAAACCCACATGGGTCTTCCAATGGATAATATATAAAACTGTGGTTACTGTGATTCATTACAAGCTCCATTACACAGAAAAAAGTCATCCAAGTCACTGACAATCAAACTGATCTTTTAATTCTCTTGTAAGTTTTCTTTTTCAGGAAAACAAAACAAAACAAAACCAATAAGATGCTGACACAAAGCAAAGTCATTTTTAGGATTACCCAACAAAAGCTTTAGGAAAATTAAAAATTTCTAAAGAAAATCATCTCCCAGAAGCTCAGTCGAAATACAAAGTCATTTCCATAGTTTTGTGCTTGCATATTATGAGTAGAGCCCAATTACTCAGTAAATATTTCATAAGTAAATATCTATTTAAATGAGGAAATTCAATCTCATACCTTGAATCACTGTATATTCAATAGCTGATTTTTTCTCCTTGTATTGTCTAGGCTAGGCAGTAGAAGATTTTCCTTCTTTTTTGGGCTCCTTATACCTTCCATTTTATTTTTCTATGTAGACATGTGATGTAGACACTGATTATATCTTATAAATAATAAAATAAGGATTTCAATCCCACTTAAAAAATTTGAGAACTTATAAAATTGCTAAATTAATAATACTGAATATATTTCACTAAATCTTGTTTCCTGACCCACTGTCAGTAAATATAACATTTCTGGTGTAATGGACATGCTTAGTTCTAGCTAAATGGCCCAAAGGAACAGTATCTGCCATAGCAATGAAGTCTAATGACAATTCTGCTGACATCTCTCCCATCTGAAAATGAAATCATGTGGAAAATAATTTCTACATTAGCAGAATAATTAAGACAGAAACAATAGTTGATTTGGTAGAAATGGAAGCTTAGTTTGTCTCTGTGTTCTCTAGTTGATATTATGTTTCCTTGCTCTTTTTTAAAAATCTTATATATTTTTTGATGTTCTAACTGTATTGTAATTAGAACCAACCAATAGCAATGCTAAACCTTAGGTACTTTTGTGGTTTCTTGTTTCCATTTCTTTTTTTCCTATATGAGCATTTCTTTGTTTTGAATATTGCTCCAGAGGATGGGCTCTTTTCTGAGACTTAACTATCTTTGGATATACAGATATTTTAATTATTATGGCATTTCTTTTCATTGCCTTTGGCCTTTTTATGGAATGCATGCCTTTGTCTACACCAGCCAAATAAGAATTATACCTGAGTAAAATAGATGAGGTTGCTAGGTTCTGGCACTGTTTAAAGGAATTGTGAAAAACAATTGAAGGAAAACCCCAAGGTAAGGTTTTATGATTTTAGGAACCAAGGGACTTTTGTCACAAATATTTTTCTATAAATAGAGCTTGCTTTAGTTCCTAACAAAATTTTTAATGTACAAAAGCATGTACCACAAGGAAACAAGAAAATACAATCAATTAAAGTCCAAGTAACGTTTTAGAGAAAGTGTGAACAGAACACTTTCCTTGGATTCTGTCAACATATTCTAATGACCTTTTTCTTTATTTGAAAATGGCTACTTTTAAGTAAAAGTTATTCTAGCTGCTGAAGAGAATTTACACAAGGAACATACTACAGTTCAACAATACATAAAATGAAATGTCAATTCATTCTCATATGTCCACAAGATTATTTTGCACTGTATAAACAGAGTGTTTTTAATGCAGCTGAAACATATTAACCACTCCAGGCATAAACCACTTCATTCACAAAACATGCAGCATCCAGAGTGTTTTATTGTACCAAATAGTTATTATTTTCACGGATTTCAGAACACTGTTCTACCAAATCCTCCCAGAAGATTTCATAGGTTTTTCTTACGAGTTTTCAGTACACAAATGTCTATTCCTCTAAGAGTCTCTGACTTACACCTCTACTTAGACTGCTGTGTTGGTTCTGCCCTATTATTTGTCTGCCTCCTTGCAGGTAGGCCTTATATACCTCAGTCACTGTTGTATCTATTGACCATGTTATGATCTTCCTAGGCATCAGGGCATCTCTTGATGACAGTGGGAAAAGGACTGGGAATACTCACAGGTGTAGTGCCCTCCTTATTATCCACAACTTGAATATCTGTCCTTATACTCTCTGAATCTTTTAAACATCTCCCCAAATTCCATTCCAACTCAACCCTTTGTCAGTTGGTCTCAAAAATGTCATAACTTCGCTTCCCTTTCTCTTCCTTTCAGCCTCCTTCTCTCTCCAAGAATCTTGTTTTGCTACCCTAGTTAATGTCATACTGTATTTCTTTTTTACCAAAAATGTGTAACATAGGGAGAAAATTCAAAACAGGCATGACTAATAAACCTCTTTGGAAGTTCACTTCCCACACATTACCTAATCTAGCACCCTCTTTGTAGTTAACACAATCCTCATCTCTCCTGATCCATTCCACCCATTGGAATCCCGGCCAAAATCAATTTGGATAATTGGTAGATGCTCAAAATGTGTCTTGAAGACATAAATGAAAGGTCTGAATGATATGAACTCATAAAGTTTACTTTTGCTCTCCTTGACTTTTTCAGTACTTCTTTAAAAAGTAAAAAATGTTTTGAACCTCACTAAGTTCAAAAGGAATTCTATGGAATGTTAATCTTAATTTCAATGCTTTCTTATAGATTATCATTTTCAGATCATTAGCTCATTTAATTAACAAACAATATTTCTAATACTCATTTATTTGAAAACTATCATCTATTAGGCATATTTCATTCAAGAAAACATTCTAGGGGTCTAGTATTTCATTTAATTAGGCATCTATGAAATAAGAGATTAGGTTAGCTCTTTTCCAAATGATTTGGAACTAAAAAGAATTCATATTTTGTATAACTCCAAGTTTCCACTCTCAGATAGAGGCAGTATATCATGCATAGTTTCTGCACCAAATTGTTCAGTCCTGCTTCATGGTTCCTACACACAAATTGTTAACAAGGTGACACTAAGACCACAAACTTAAAAACCAAAATACTTTTATACAGCATGGAAAGGTTATCTTCACCATGAAATGTTTAAGCCAAAAGTTTTTTTTTTCCTAAATATACTTTGCTCAATAAAGTAAAAATAAATTATTTATTTTAGATACTAAAAACCTAGAATTTCTATTATGACATACATCAAATCATTATACAGCAAGCAGTGAACATATTTCAGTGGTTTGTGATTTAAAACTAGATTAAAATAATAGAAAAAAATCAAAGATAGGAAATGTACAAGATAAATGGAAGCCATGGAAAGGGTCCATCTGTGTTTTCACCAAAAGGAATGGAAATCTATGAGACCATTTCAAATATAAGTAAATAAATGAATATTTATAATAAATGGAAGAAAGAACTGCTGCCTTCACTTTTAATTTATGAAGAGTCTGCTAATCTGAAATAGTTAAGAATCACTATTTGAAAATTCACAGCTATGGAAGATGGTGGAGTAGAAGGACATGAGCTCACTTCCTCTTGCGAGAACACCAGAATCACAACTAACTGCTGAACAATCATCGACAGGAAGACACTGGAACTCACCAAAAAAGAGACCACACATCAAAAGACAAAGGAGAAGCCACAATGGGATGGTAGGAGGGGCAAAATCACAATAAAATCAAATCCTATAACTGCTGGGTGACCGACGCACAAACTAGAGAACAATTATACCAAAGAACTCCACCCGGTGGAGTGAAGGTTCTGAGCCCCATGTCAAACTTATCAACCTGGGGATCTGGCAATGGGAGGAGGAATTCCCAGAAAATCAGACTTTGAAGGCTAGTGGAATTTGATTTCAGGCCTTTGACAGGATTGGGGGAAACAGCGACTCCACTCTTAGAGGGCACACACAAAATAGTGTGTGCATCAGGACCCAGGGGAAGGAGCAGTGAACTCATAGGAGACTGAACCAGACCTAACTGCTAGTGTTGGAGGGTATCCTGCAGAGGTGGGGCATGCCTGTGGCTCACCGCAGGGACAAGGATGCTGGCAGCAAAAGTTGTGGGAAGGACTCCTTGGTATGAGCCCTCCCAGAATCCACCATCAGCACCAGAAAAGAACCTGTAGCCTCCAGTGGTGGGTCACCTTATGGCAAAACAACAGGGAGGGAACTCAGCCACACCCATCAGCAGACAAAAGGATTAAAGTTTTACAGACCTCTACCCAGCAGAGCAACAACCAGCTCTACCCACCACCAGTCCCTCCCATCAGGAAGCTAGCACAAGCCCCTTAGATAGCCTCATCCACCAAAGGGCAGACAGCAGAAGCAAGAAGAGCTACAATTCTGCAGGCTGTGGAACAAAAACCAATTCACAGAAAGACAGACAAAATGAAAAGGCAGAGGACTATGTACTAGATGAAGGAACAAGATAAAACCTCAGAAAAACAACTAAATGAAGTGGAGAAAGGCAACATTCTAGAAAAAGAATTCAGAATAATGATAGTGAAGATGATCCAGGACCTAAGAAAAAGAATGGAGGCAAAGATCAAGAAGATGCAAGAAATATTTAACAGAGACATAGAAAAATTAAAGAACAAACAAACAGAGATGAACAAATAATAACTGAAATGATAAATACACTAGAAGGAATCAACAGCAGAATAACTGAGGCAGAAGAATGGATAAGTGACCTGGAAGACAGAATGGTGGAATTCACTGACACAGAACAATAAAGAAAAAAGAATGAAAAGAAATGAAGACAGCCAGCCTAAGAGACCTCTGGGACAAGATTAAACGAAACAACATTCATATTAGAGGGATCCAAAAAGGAGAAGAGAGAGAGAAAGGACCTGAGAAAATACTTGAAGAGATTATAGTTGAAAACTTCCCTAACATGGGAAAGGAAACAGCCACCCAAGTCCAGGAAGCACAAAGAGTCCCAAGCAGGATAAAGCTAAGGAGAAAGATGCCGAGACACATAGTAATCAAACTGACAAAAATTAAAGACAAAGAAAAATTATTAAAAGCAACAAGGGAAAAATGACAAATAACATACAAAGGAACTCTCATAAGCTTAACAGCTGATTTCTCAGCAGAAACTCTACAAGCCAGAAGAGAGTGGCAGGACATATTTAAAGTGATGAAAGGGAAGAACCTAAAACCAAGATTACTCTACCCGGCAAGGATCCCATTCAGATTCGATGGAGAAATCAAAAGCTTTACAGACAAGCAAAAGCTAAGAGAATTCAGCACCACCAAACCAGCTCTACAACAAATGCTAAAGGAACTTCTCTAAGTGGGAAACACAAGAGAAGAAAAGGACCTACAAAAACAAACCCATAACAATTAAGAAAATGGTAATAGGAACATACATATCAATAATTACCTTAAACGTAAATGGATTAAATGCTCCAACCAAAAGACACAGGCTCGCTGAATGGATACAAAAACAAGACCCATATATATGCTGTCTACAAGAGACCCACTTCAGACCTAGGGACACATACAGACTGAAAGTGAGGGAATGGAAAAAGATATTCCATGTAAATGGAAATCAAAAGAAAGCTGGAGTAGCAATACTCATATCAGATAAAATGGACTTTAAAATAAAGAATGTTATAAGACACAAGGAAGGGCACTACATAATGATCAAGGGATCAATCCAAGAAGGAAATATAACAATTATAAATATATATCCACTGAACACAGGAGCACATCAATACATAAGGCAAATACTAACAGCTATAAAGGAGGAAATCAGTGGTAACACAATAATAGTGGGGGACTCTAACACCTCACTTACACCAATGGGCAATAACCCAGACAGAAAATTAATAAGGAAACACAAGCTTTAAATGACACAACAGACCAGATAGATTTAATTGATACTTATAGGATATTCCAGCGAAAAGCAGAAGATTATACTTTCTTCTCAAGTGCACATGGAACATTTTCTAGAATAGATCACATCTTGGGTCACAAATCAAGCCTTGGTAAATTTAAGAAAACTGAAATCATATCAGGCATCTTTTCCAACCACAAAATTATGAGATTAGAAATAAATTACAGGGGAAAAATGTAAAAAACACAAACACATGGAGGATAAACAATGTGTTACTAAATAACCAGGAGATCACTGAAGAAATCAAAGAGGAAATCAAAAGTTACCTAGAGACAAATGACAACGAAAGCGTGATGATCCAAAACATATAGGATGCAGCCAAAGCAGTTCTAAGACAGAAGTTTATAGCAATACAATCCTACCTCAAGAAACAAGAAAAATCTCAAATAAACAACCTAACTTTATACCTAAAGGAACTAAAGAAAGAATAACCAACAAAACCCAAAGTTAGTAGAAGGAAGGAAATCATAAAGATCAGAGCAGAAATAAATGAAATAGAAACAAAGGAAACAATAGCAAAGATCAGTAAAACTAAAAGCTGGTTCTTTGAGAAAATAAACAAAATTGATAAACCTTTAGCCAGATTCATCAAGAAGAAGAGGGAGAAGACTCAAATCAATAAAGTTAGAAATGAAAAAGGAGAGTTACAATGGACACCACAGAAATACAAAGCATCCTAAGAGACTACTACAAGCAACTCTATGCCAATAAAATGGACAACCTGGAAGAAATAGACAAATTCTTAGAAAGGTATAACCTTCCAAGACTGAACCAGAAAGAAACAGAAAATATGAACAGACCAATCACAAGCAATGAAATTGAAACTTTGATTAGAAATCTTCCAATAAACAAAACTCCAGGACCAGATGGCTTCACAGGTGAATTCTATCAAACATTTAGGGAAGAGCTAACACCCATCCTTCTCAAACTCTTTCAAAAAATTGCAGAGGAAGGAACACTCCCAAACTCATTCTATGAGGCCACCATCACCCTGATACCAAAACAAGACAAAGATACCACAAAAAAAGAAAACTACAGACTAATATCACTGATGAATATAGATGCAAAAATCCTCAACAAAATACTAGAAAACAGAATCCAACAACACATTAAAAGGATCATACACCATGATCAAGTGGGATTTATCCCATGGATGCAAGGATTCTTCAATAGACACAAATCAATCAATGTGATATACCATATTAACGAAGTGAACAATAAAAACTATATGATCATCTCAATAGATGCAGAAGAAGCTGTTGAGAAAATTCAACACCCATTTATGATAAAAACTCTCCAGAAAGTAGGCATAGAGGGAACCTACCTCAACGTAATAAAGGCCACATACAACAAACCCACAGCAAACATCATTCTCAATGGTCAAAAACTGAAAGTATTTCCTCTAATGTCAGGAAGCAAGACAAGGATGTCCACTCTTGCCACTATTATTCAACACAGTTTTGGAAGTCGTAGCCATGGCAATCAGAGAAGAAAAAGAAATAAAAAGAATACAAATTGGAAAAGAAGAAATAAAACTGTCACTGTTTGCAGATGACATGATACTATACATGGATAATCCTAAAGATGCCACCATAAAATTATTAGAGCTAATCAATGAATCTTGTAAAGTTGCAGGATACAAAATTAATGCACAGAAATGTCTTGCATTCCTATACTCTAACAACAAAAGATCAGAAAGAGAAATTAAGGAAACAATCCCTTTTACCATTGCAACAAAAAGAATAAAATACCTAGGAATAAACCTACCTAAGGAGGTCAAAGACCTGTACTCAGAAAACTATAAGACACTAATGAAAGAAATCAAAGATGACACAAACAGATGGAGAGATATACCATGTTCTTGGATTGGAAGAATCAATATTGTGAAAATGACTATACTAATCAAAGCAATCTACAGATACAATGCAATCCCTATCAAATTACCACTGGCAATTTTTACAAAACTAGAACAAAAGTCTTAAAATTTGTATGGAGACACAAAAGACCCCGAATCGGTAAAGCAGTCTTGAGGGAAAAAAACGGAGCTGGAGGAATCAGACTCCCTGACTTCAGACAATACTACAAAGCTACAGTAATCAAGGCAATATGGTACTGGCACTAAACCAGAAATGTAGATCAATGGAACAGGATAGAAAGCCCAGAGATAAACCCACGCACCTATGGTCAACTAATCTATGACAAAGGAGGCAAGGATATACAATGGAGAAAAGACAGTCTCTTCAATAAGTGGTGCTGGGAAAACTGGAGAGCTACATGTAAAAGAATGAAATTAAAACACTCCCTAATACCATACACACACAAAAAAAACTCAAAATGGATTAAACAGGGCTTCCCTGGTGGTGCAGTGGTTGAGAGTCTGCCTGCCGGTGCAGGGGACATGGGTTCATGCCCCGGTCTGGGAGGATCCCGCATGCCGCGGAGTGCTGGGCCCGTGAGCCATGGCCGCTGGGCCTATGCATCCAGAGCCTGTGCTCCGCAATGGGAGAAGCCACAGCAGTGAGAGGCCTGCATACCGCAAAACAAAAAGGATTAAACACCTAAATGTAAAGAGCAGACACTATAAAACACTTAGTGGAAAAGATAGGAAGAACACTCCTTGACATAAATCACAGCAAGATCTTTTTTGACCCACTTCCCAGAGTATATGGAAATAAAAACAAAAAGAAACAACTGGGACCTAATGAAACGTAAAAGCTTTTGCACAGCAAAAGCAACTATAAACAAGATGAAAAGACAACGCTCAGAATGGGAGAAAATATTTGTAAACAAATCAACAGACAAATGATTAATCTCCAAAATATATAAACAGCTCATGCAGCTCAATATTAAAAAACAAACAACACAATCCAAAAATGGGCAGAAGACCTAAATAGACATCTCTCCAAAGAACACATACAGATGGCCAAGAAGCACATGAAAAGCTGCTCAACATCCCTAATTACTAGAGAAATGCAAATCAAAACTACAATGAGCTATCACCTCACACCAGTTAGTATGGGCATCATCAGAAAATCTACAAACAGTAAAGGCTGGAGAGGGTGTGGAGAAAAGGGAACCCTCTTACACTGTTGGTGGGACTGTAAATTGATACAGCCACTATGGAGAACAGTATGGAGGTTCCTTAAAAAACTAAAAATAGAATTACCATATGACCCAGCAATCCCACTACTGGGCATATGCCCAGAGAAAACCATAATTGAAAAAGACACATGCACCCCAATGTTTTTGAAGCACTATTTACAATAGCCAGGTCATGGAAACAACCTAAATGCCCATCGACAGACGAATGGATACAGAAGATGTGGTACATGTATACAATGGAATATTACTCAGCCATAAAGAGGAATGAAACTGGGTCATTTGTAGAGACGTGGATGGACCTAGAGACTGTCATACAGAGTGAAGCAAGTCAGAAAGAGAAAAACAAATATCATATATTAACACATATATGTGGAATCTAGAAAAATCGTACAGATGAACCTGTTTGTAAGGCAGCAATAGAGATATAGAGAACAAACATATGGACACCAAGCGGGGGACAGTCGGGGGTGGTGGGATGAATTGGGAGATTGGGATTGACATGTATACACTGATGTGTATAAAATAGATAACTAATAAGAACCTGCTGTATAAAAAATAAATACAATAAAATTCATTAAAAAAATAAAGAAAATTCACAGCTATGTACACACACATAAAAATATAAAATTTGACTTTTATGTGATTTCCTTTTATAGCAAGCAGAAAATGCATCAATATTAATTGTAATCAGTTACTTTTGGGTGCTGGCAAAGAACATGGCCACAATAGAAATGTATTAATGTCATCTACCTGGAAGCAGGGATGGTAAAGGGAAAGGCTAATGTCTTCCACAGAGCAAAAGAATTACTAACAGAAGTTGTTTCTGAATTTTCTAAGCAATCATCAGATATCTTTAATACCCAATCCAGTGACATCAAGTAGTAATATGCACTGAAAAACACTTCTAGACAACAATCTTAAAGGATACTAACAAAATATATTTCTCAAACTAGAAATCTGAGCTAAAGTCATACATTAGTGAATCCATATTATGATGCAATAGGACATTTTCTATCATTGTGCAATGATGATATATTCAAGAGGTTTGGCACAGAGATCTTCCATGGAGACAAATTCATAACTGAAACATTTCCTACCCAATCACATCTGTGATATTTTTCCCTCTGGCCATAGCACCATAAAACACTTTAACAGAATTTAGTCAGAATAAAACTTAGAAGTCATTTACTTTACTCACCTTTATCTTATTTTTTTGACTAATTTGTTTTCTTCTGATTATAAGGTAATAAAAATTTGTTGCAGACCTTTTAGAATATAGAGAAGTACAAAGCTATAAAAAAGAATTGACCATAATCATAACAACTGGCACAATTAACATAATATTGTGTATTCTCTTCTTTATTTTCACGTATTCACCTAAAACAATATCATGAACATGATGTTATTAAAATTCTTCACATATATAGATTTTTAACAACTGCATAATAGTTCATCCTCTGGAGGAAACATAGTTTAATTGTATTCCTATTTTAGGTTGCTGAGGATGTTCATTAAAACCTTTCTAGGGCGGGGCTCCCCTGGTGGCACAGTGGTAGAGAGTCCGCCTGCCGATGCAGGGGACACGGGTTTGTGCCCCGATCCGGGAAAATCCCACATGCCGCGGAGCCATGGCCGATGGGCCTGCGCGTCCGGAGCCTGTGCTCCGCAACGGGAGAGGCCACAACAGTGAGAGGCCCGCATACCGCAAAAAACAAAAAAACCCACAAACTTTTCTATATACATAATCAAAAGATTTTATATATATTTTTAAAAAATATATATTATTAAATTTTTAGTCAACATCCTCAGCAATGTAAAATAGGAGTACATTAAATAAATTATATATTTATATATGTGTGTGTGTGTGTGTATATATATATATATATATATATATATATAAATATATATATATATATATAATATATGCCCATTTTGTTAAATAATCATTCAAGATGAATTCAGAGGAGAGGAAATTCATCCTTTTATACATGAGGAAATGTAGACCCATACAAGTTATGTGACTGATGAGGTCCAAAACTAAGGTTATCTGATTTTCTGTTTTACTATATCCATGTTCATAAAGGAGTCTACTAGTTTATTTCCATAATGTCATCCTCTACAAGTTAAAAGCGCAGATGTAGGATCTTATTCTGTTGTGATGCATTCTATTACTATAACTTAACATTGGTATCTTTAAATTCATAATCCATTATTCATCTTTCACTCATAAAACTCTTTAATTCCCTCTCCAGCCTACATATAGTGGCAATAAACCAAATCAGAAAAGCAAATCAAATATTAAGAAATACATAGGAAATATTAAAACAAACTAGGAAAAAAAGAGTAAGATATTCTTTTCTTATTTTTCACTAGATTATAAGTAAAAATCTACTCAAATATGGAAAAAGCTCCATTGTGATTACCCATAGGCAACAATTTAAAATACACTGACGAGATGCTATGATATAGTATAATTACAATTCAAAGAGTTAAAGCATATTAAACAGATTTGGATACAATTCTGAAGTTATTTGGGAGGGATATGAAGGGTAAAGGCTTCAGTGAATTTCTACAAAGTCAAGATAAGCATCCTGGAACAATGCGGGCTGATTTTTAGATAGGATGTTTACTTTCTGGAAAAGTTCATTCCCTGCTTCCAAGGGGAGAAATGAATCAACAATCCAGAAAGCCTGAAACTTAACTGACCTTTCACAGACAATCTCCAAATATATTGATGGATAAGCCAAAAAATCCAACTGAGAATTCCTGGAAAAATATAACAACTTTCAAGTGTATATGCAGTGTAAGATTCAAGATTATTCTGGTTTTTTTAGAATTGTAAAACTTGAGTTTTTATTTCTGAGAATTATAAAAATATTAAAATAATTTAATGATTCAGATAACCATTAATTAATAAAAAATAAGAAATCTCTATACTCAAACATCACAACTTAGCTTTAAATAAAAATTGTAGGGCTTTAATTCAATTTTTTTCCCTCTGTCCTTTTGAAACTTATTTGGGAGCATCATTATTAATTATTTTTCCTAATCATAAATGTTACTGGAACATAAAACATGAGAGCTCACTGTAAGGGTAAAAATATATGTACTAAAACTCACCAAATACAAGTAGGTTAGTATATGATGTGACAAATGTTTTCCTTCACCCTAGTACAGGTTCTTCATTTAATTTTGACAAATAAAAACAATACGGATTAAATGAATGGAAATCTAAATTTAGTCCAACTTATGAACCAAAAGCCATTCTGCATCCATATATTTATATCCATTTAAAAAAAAAAGAAAACAACCACTAAATTTCAAAATGGTTTTGTGTCTCTGACTCATATTACTGGTTCAAGTTATAATTAATGAGTAGATTTCTTTTAAAAACTTGATGTAAACCAACGGCATTAAAGTCCTGCACAGAACGTATTTGTCAGTGCTTTGCATATCATAGTTTCTTACTGTAATAAACACAATGAGATTGGCCTTCCCACATGGTTCTCACTTTTTCTTTTTCTTTTTTTTAAGATATAACTGAGAGAGGATATTTCCATACGTGATATATTTTCAACTTTCATGTGTCTACTTATACTTCAGTGGTTCATAATACTATTATTAAGTACACAGCAGGAAAGACAGCCCAGAAAGAACTACACAATAGATATGATATTGAAGGTTATGTGCAATTCCCAATATTCTGGCTATCAACCTTATCATTTTTCTCTCCCAAATAAGAAAGCATCTGGAATATGAGTGACTGACAATTATACAATTATATAGATAAGATTGCACTAGCTTTATTTACTAATAAAGAAAAAGCAAAGCAATCTCAAACTTTAGTACTTTATTATTAGTAATTATTTACCCCACACCCCACAACTAATAACAAAACAACAACATTTTTAGCACTTCATTTCAGAGTCACTACCCTACCAATTAAAACCCAAACTAAAGTTAACATTTTAATGTGGACTTGGCCAACATGCTACATTTAATAGATTTAATCTTATTGATGAGAGAGAAATAAAACTGCTTTTAGGTGATTTATTTTCACTTTCAGGTTGCTACTAAGCTTCTTCATGACAGTCACTTCTACTATACTCTCTAAGTGATCTACAACATTTCCAATCTGTTCATTCCATCTTTAATATACCCTACAACGATTCAATTGTATTTTTATAATAAGTACTACTCAAAAGCAAGAAAGACCTTAGATATTTTTCTTATCATCACTGCAGCTAGAAAAAAGAAGTAGGGGTCATCACCTAAAGTTCCCTTCCACTTACGCACAATACTTATCTAACCTCAAGTCTCTTGCTATACTTTTAGCCAAAAGTGAGTCAAGTGACTGCTTCTCCCGTGACAATAATAGTGGTCCCTCAGGATAGGTGAAGGAAATTGTTTTATAGAGATCACCAACATTTAGTTTTAGACAAAAGGATGTGGCTAACTTTTTTTGCAAACCTATCTAAAGGTGCTCAATATTAACTTCTACATACATACAAGTATGGCTACATCTAGATGTAGGAAAATCTAATGGGTTGAAGATCCAAGTTTTTAAAGAGACATAGGTGACTAGAAATCAGGTGTAGTTTCCATTAACTAAAATATTCTTCACTTCATATAATTATTTGTTGCAGGGGTTCATAAATAGAGAATTTCTGTACATATTCAAAAATGAAAAAAATTATATGAATTTAGTCACATATTTTATGGAATGTAAACATGGTATAAGGAATGTGGGCATTTCTGTTATAAATTAAAAGCTGAAAAATGTTAGTTACCAATATGATTTCTATTATACATGCCTTTTAAACTAATTACTTAGAAAATTGATGTCTATAGGTGTTTTATACATTATTTCTGTTAAATACTAACTAAAAACATAAAGTACAAAGCATTTATGTGAGGAAAAAACAACCATTGCCACTGGGATCGGGTAGTCAGCTGAAAGCATCTTTTGGCACTTTATTGAGTTGTCGAAGTTCTTTTCTAGATACACACACACACACACACACACACACACACACACACACACCCATTGACAGCTTACATTATCTATATGATATTTAAAAGGAAATTTTCAAATATAATCTGTTCCACTATAAAATTCACAACTACTCTTGGCTGGGCTACCTGAGCAACCTGTGTGACATACTTTTGTTCCTACATTTGAAATCCAATCATATGAGTAATAAGAAGACTTACCGGCCCAAACGAATTACTGTCAAAACTGTGTCCATGATGATCACCTTCAACCCAGATGTGACCACGGGGGACTTTGACATAGCGGTTTTTGTGTCCAATAGTTCTAGAAATAAACAGCATAACCATTGAGAAAAGATCAGAAAAGAGAGAGACCAAACAGCTAAGCATACAAATTCAGGAAAGGTAAAAATACTACTGTAAAGATGCAACAGATTATTATAGGTTACATGTAAGGCTACTCTAGAATTTTCTTTTTAAATAAGATGTGGTTAAGACCCTGTAAACCTACCCACAGTATTTTTTTTCATGTTTCTGTAGGTAGGAATTTTGTGCTTAAACAAGATGCACTAGCACCAGATAATGGTTTGCTACTTAACTTAGTTCATAATATCCTATGTTTTTATAAAACTCAATAAGCCCCAACAAAATGCAGATCTATTTTATTTCTGACATCTGCTTTTACCTCAATGGTCAACTTGGCCAGCTGCAATCTTCATTTTTTTAGTCAAATAAACTTCTCAAACCAACTGACAGAATTTTCATAACCTCTTAATACTTTAAAATTCAGAATATATAAGAAAAAAAAAACCCTAGATGATCTCTTGTCAAATATAAGCTATCAATGTCAACTGAAAATTTTTGATTAGCACCATTCAATTTCATAAATTTTTTTTTTTTTAATTTTTGGCTGCATTGGGTCTTCGTTGCTGTGTGAGGGCTTTCTCTAGCTGCAGCGAGCGGGGGCTACTCTTTGTTGTCCTATGTCAGCTTCTCATTGTGGTGTCTTCTCTTGTTGCAGAGCATGGGCTCTAGGTGCGCAGGGCTCAGTAGTCGTGGCTCGTGTGCTCTAGAGCGCAGGCTTAGTAGTTGTGGCACACGGGTTTAGTGGTTCCATGGCATGTGGGATCTTCCTGGACCAGGGATCGAACCCATATCCCTGCATTGGCAGGCGGATTCTTAACTACTGCACAACCAGGGAAATCCCATAAATCATTCTTGAAAATGAGAAGCTTTTCAACAATTTTGAAGACAATATTTGGAGAGCAATGATCGACGATATACATTTAGTGGAACATTCTGTCTTCTTAAGCCTGACAAGGAAACCAAGTAAGGAAAGGCTCTCTTGTACTGTGTTGGTGGCAATGTAAAGTGATACAAGTTTTTTCCTATTTTGACATTGGGGGCCCATTTTTGTCAAATTTATTAATAGACTAAAATGTATGTACCTTTTGACCTAGTTATATTACTGATAGAAATCCATTCCAAAGAAATAATCAGAAATATGGACAAATATTTATTACCAGAGATGTTCAACACAGGCCTTCTGTAACAACAACAAAAAATTATCTTTCTAAATAATCAACAAGAGATTGGTTACATAAATTATAATATAACTAATTAAATAAAAGGGATGGAATTAGATTAAATATTATCCCAAGCCTATAATAATAAAGTCTTTTCAGGGAAGAGACTATTTTTTTCTTCTTTCATTCCCCAAAGAATTCCAGACAATGTCTAGCTTAAAGAAGCTTCTCAATAAATAATAGTTGAATGAATAAATGTCACCCCCAAGTCTACAGACTTAACCCCAGAGACTGAGCTTTATACACTGTTCTTTGAGGTGGAGTCCCAATCAGACCATTTCTGTTAGTTACTAAGTTGTATATATGCAGAAGAATACATAAAAAAGGAAAACTGCACATAAGTTGGTGCTATAGAAATTGAAACTATTCATTATCTAGAATGGTTTTTAGTTTTCAAGATAATTTCAGTGTTGAATTGCTTTGCTTTAGATCACTCACTCATGCAAGGTGTTGTGACCACTAGAAGCCCACAGTAAGTAAATGACTGCTGTTTATTTTTAATTACTACTGGGAAGAAGAGTTTCAGTTTTTTAAAGAAAAGCAGAAAAAGTTGAATACATCATACTGTCATATAAATGTTCTTCAATTAAAATCAGTCAATTAGTTGCTGACATCACTAGTCATTTTATCATGAGATTCCTTCTAAGAACTAATATCCCACATCAAGTATTAATGATGGGGAGAAGACCCTTTTACTTAACTGTTGGCAAGGCACATTCTCCTAATAAATCCAGATATTTGTTTACCTTATTAAGCTGGTTAGTTTGGATAAGTACTTAGAAAGGAAACAATTACCTATTTTGTCTCCTCAAATAACCATTCAAGCAGAAATATGAAATAAAACCAATCATTTCTGCAATGAAATGGTAGGTTCTAAGTCAAGCATATTCTTCTGGAAAGTGAATCTGATATAAAACTCAGATTCAGTTTCAATGTCATATAAATCAAGGAGTCAAGATACTTGTGATAGAAAATAACAGTATCATAAAATTACCAGTGACAGTTGCACATTTCCTTGCATTGACTATCTTATTTTAAATTTTTAAATATATCCAACTTCCCATCATTTTCTAGCCCCTTGCAATGCTTTAGTTTTCTTCATTGCACCCACTAACATGATATTTACTTCCTAGTTTATTGGTTTATTGCCTATCTTTCCTCCACTAGAACGTAAATTTTGGAACTTTGTGTTTCATGTTCACGAGAGTATTCACAGAGCACAAAAGAATGCACCATACAAAGTGCTCAATAAACATTTATTAAATGAATGACCAAATGAATGTATAACTGAAGAATGAAAAACACTTTCACAAAGGTTGAATAATACAGTAGAAAGTGCATAGATTCTGGAAACAGACTAAACCAGTTTTAATCTTTATGCAGTTATAAGTAATCTTGTGCAAATTACTTAGTTTCTATCTCCATTTGTCTACCTTTGAAATGGGATGGATTAGACATGCCCTAACTGGGTTGAGATGCAGGTTAGTAGTTAGATGAGAATATAATGGAGAGGTTGTCATAGAGCATGGTCTCTGCAATCAGCCTGTCTTGGCTTTGAGGTCTGACTTAACACTTCCAAGTTTATGTAATCTTGGACAAGTTGATAAAACTCAAGCATCGGTTTCCTCATTTGCAGAATGGGGCAAATAATAGTACCTAACTCAAAAAGTGGTTCTATGGATAAAAGTGGCATGTATTAAACACTTGATAAATGGATTCTCTTACAGTTGAGACTTTTTAAGTAAAGCACTCAATCTAGTTCTTATGTACAGTAAGAACTCAGTAAGCTATAGTTATTATTGCTATTATCTTCCTTTGTCCACTCTTTTCTTTCATTTTATAATTCAGAATGTGTTCAGCCTCTACTGTCTATTAGCATCAGTCTTTTAAAATTACCTGAGTTATGCTTCAGTGATTTCTTTCCCTCACATTTGCACTGGGGCTATAGACTATCTTTAATGGTACAGTGAATCTTATTTTTCTTTTATTCTTATGCCCTTCTGGGATATTCTAAAACTTACATGTGAAAACACAATCTATCTATTTGTACATATACAAGCATGCAGAGAGTAGCAGGTGAAAGCACAATCTATTGGTTTTCACTTACTAATCACTTACATATTTGAATGTTGCTATGCTAATAGAGAATGGTTCACCTAGACACTAGACAGGGTGTGAAATAACTCTTTGAGCTGTAGAACCCTGCTAAAATTCATGCCATATACACATATTTAATTTCTCAGGCTTCAATCTAACTTTTAAAAAAATAACCCAAAGTAGCTTTAAAATATATGACGTTAAAATATTGAGCTGGTTCCTTTTAGGACTGCCAAAGAAATATAATACTTCTAATAGAATCTCTCTAGAGAAGGAATTTTAAATAGCTTTGTGCTCCTGAATTCACATAAAAGAAAGACAAGGTAATATTTTAGGTGATTTAACAGTTAAGTGAGGTGTCAGCCTACAAGGCTGTATGTATCTATGGCTTGCAAATAATTTTGGTTTTGACTGTCAAAAATGAGTTCTGTATGGTATTCTAACTACCTGTCTACAAAAAGGCATTTTTAGTACTAGCTTTACCAAGACAAGTTACCTAGGTCTTATAAATGGAGTGAAGAATGATTTTTTCCAATTTGATTTGACCTTGAAAACAATGGTTTGTTGTTTTTTTTTTAGGTCTCAATGTTTTGAGTGTCATCAGTTGAATACAAAATTGTATATGTAATCCTTGATGTCACAAGCAGGAAACAAATTCATATTTAAAGTATTTCCCAAATACACACACACACATTCTTAACATAGGTAATTAGTATTAATAATTCATAATTGATTAAGGTGTTTTTATTTATTTTTCAAACCATTCTATTGAATTTTTTTCATTGTCCAAAGTAGTGGCTGCCCTGAAGGCGTTTACTGGACACTCCCTGGATCCTAGACCCTCTGGGTTTTCATTGTCCAGAAGGGATCAGGAGTATAGAGCTCAGGATTCAGTAAGATCAAGAGTTGGAACTAGATCTCTTTTATCATCATTAATAGACTGACTAGAAAAAAGTAATCTACCATCAGGAAAGGAAAATGAAAAGGACATTTGCCTATCTAGGGTGACCTCAGGAAGGGAAAAATTCTCTTGAGAGTCCACATCCTGCTCTCAAGGTGAGACGGGTTCAAATTCACATTGCTTATGTGGTCTGGGATAGTCAAGAATTAACTTTAATTGGCTCCAGGAATCTGGCAGAAGGAACTATAAATCTCTTCAGTGATAATCGCTCAATTCAGAGTTTTCAAGGTTTCTACAGATAAGTCCTAGTCAATAGGCACTCACAATCCAAAAAACAGAACTCACAAGGAAATAACCAGCATTAATGAGTCAGAACTCATTAACAAACAGCAGAATTTGACCACCAAGGACTTAAACTGCTGGATTTCTCAAACATAGAATATAATATATACAAATTCAAATATTTTTAAAAATTAAAAAAAGGGAATGAAAAATATGAACAAGGAACAATATATGTTTTTAAAAGACAGATATTTGAGAAAAAATCAAACAGAGCTTCTAAAAATTAAAATATACTATTAAATAGGTGGATTAAAAAGCAGATGAATATAAATGAAAGAAAGAGGAACTGGAATATAATCTAAAAGATTTACTTAGACTTTAGCACAGAGAGGTAAGGAAATGAAAAGTAGGAGAGATGGAGAATATTATTAGAAAATGTAATATAAGTGCAATGAGAGTCCCAAAGGAAGAGAATAAAAAGGAAGAGATAACATTTGAGAGATAGTGATAGAGAATTTTCCAGAACTGATGAAAGCATGAATTACAGCTTCAGTAACCAAAGTGAATCACAAGTAAGATAAATAAATGGAAAGAAATCACACCGTGATATACTGTAATGAAACTGCAGAACACTAAGGAACCCTTCTTCCCTAAAAAATTTTTGAAAAGCTGCCAGAGAAAAAAGAGTAGATTATCTTCAAAGGAATAGCAAACTGACAGCAGAGTTCCCTTGTTAGGAGATAAATATAATCCAGCAATTTTAAGTGTACAGTTCAATGAGTTTTAAAAATCTACCCAAGCCCATAATCACTAGATCAAGATATGAAACATCCAATCACCCAGAAAAGGCCCCTCATGCCCTTCTGCAGGCAGACCTGCCTCCCTCCATCCTCAGCTCCCAGCAACCACAGCTGAGCTTTTTGTCACTATAGTTGTGCCTCTTCTAGAATTTCACATAAATGGGATCATGCTATATGCATTCTTTGATTTCTGGTTTTCTTTCTTTAATGTAGTCTATTTGCTTTTGAGATTAATCTGTGTTGTTGCACATGTTAGTCATTTGTTACTATTTCTTAATAGTTTACTGCTATAGAGATATACCACAATTAGTTTATCAATCAATAGTTCAAGGACACTTGGGTTCTTTCCAGTTTTTGGCTATTATCAATAAAGCCACCATGAACCTATAGGTATTTATGTGGATACATGTTTTCATTTCTCCTGGGTAAATATATACAAATGAAATGGCTCAGTCCTATAGTAACCAAATGTTTAGCCTTGCAACATGTCAGACTGGCTTCCAATGCAGGTGTACCAACAATGTGTGGGTTCCAGTTGTTCCATACACCATTAACACTTGATAATCGCCATTCTTTTAAATTTTAGCCATTTTAGGGACCTACCAAGATTATAACTTATACCATGATTCAAAACATAAGCCACAAAGCAGTCTATTATATATATATATATAACAGATAACAGTCTAAATAAACTACCATAGACAACATTTCACAAGCTGGAAACATCTGCAAGAAAATAATTGGTGAATGGAGGAATAAATAAATGAACGAATGTCAAATGTTGCTAACTGCAGAGGTGTTCAAAGGATGATATTGTTTTAGGCTGGAACAGTCAGAAAAGGCACTATGTATATTTGAATCCAGATATGAAGAACAGATAAAACCTAAAAGGTAAGGAAGATAGTGTGGGTTTCAAATCCCATTCGCTTATAGAAAAAAAGATTTCTTTTTCCTTAGTACATTATTTTCTGGAGATATACCACTGTAAATTAAGGGAGATATTTCATAACTCACTTTCTAATGTGGACATTCAATTCTTATAATTGTATAGAAAAATTAAATATATTTAAATTATTTTATTCTAAAAATGTATTATTGATTTTTCTCTTATATATTCTATTTGTTATTACAATATACCCAATATTAACTTAGATCATATTGAGTCAAAAAGTTTAAGGTAACTATATTATTGAATTATAGCATAATTATAAACATTATGTAAGCTATCTAAATATATAAAAGATAACTCCACAAAGTAAATAATGTATCCAACTTACATATATTTATAATTAGTTTTTGCTAAAATGATCACCAATTGCATGACATGTCAAAGGTGTAAATACCATAATCAGTTTACCTATTGTTAACTGGATCTTATCATGTAATATATATAGTGATTCATTCCATGCATGGCTTCCTAGCAAACAAATTTAAATAGAACAGTGAACTTGTAAGGCATAATTTTATTTTTCAAAAAAATCAATATGTATTATAAATGGTATTGTTGTGCTTATTTACAAAGTTCTCTTTCAAAATGATTTCCTGGGTGTCCACATCATTCATCGTTTAGTTCCACAGGTTTTTCCCACATGCTAGTTACAGAAGGGGGTGGGGTAAACATATTTCAGTGCTTTCCTAACGTAAGGTCCAATAATACTTAGATATTAGAGGAACTATGAACAATTTTCCATCTGTTTCCTCTTATCCCAGTCTTATAACTTTAACTTTTTAGTATTAAAAGGAATGGTTACTATTCTCTTTATTTCCTACAAACAAAATTAATGAGCCTTGGATTAATTACTAGTAAAACAAAAAATAAATGCCTCAGAGCTAAAGAGATCACCAAACAATGGCTCTTCTTTAAAAATATATCTTTAGAATAGGAATAATAGACAATTTTGAAGGTGGAAAGCAGTGTGGCAGAGAGAAAATTAATATAGGCTTTCAAACTAGCCAGACTCCGGCTGAATTCCAATTCTGCCACTTCCTACTTGTATGGCCTTGAGCTCATCAGTTGTAATAGAGGATAACACGATCTGCTTCATAGAGGTGTGATGAGATATGAGATAAGGCATGTAACATTTTTAGAATAGTGCCTGGCAGAATAGACCCTAATAAATGGTAAACTTCATGATCAGAATTAGGGAATAAGCTTAGCTGTTCTTATAATACAATAATTAAGGCAGCTAGGAAAAAAAACTTCTCTAATTCAAATTAATTCCACAAATATTTATTAAGTACCCAGTGGTATCAAGAACTGTTAGGAACTAGAGATGTAAACATAAATATGACACAGACCTACCCTGGAAGAATTTTTAGCTTAGCTAAGTAAATAGACTATTTTTTAAGCATACAACTTCAACTCAAAGTGGTAAGTCAATGTTACAGGTGCAAATAGGGCAAAATAAGGAGCTGGACAAGAGATATCCAACTCAGCTAGGGTTACAGGGTAGTCTTCAGGGAAAGGTAATACCTTTCATATATTATAACCATATTTCTGAAATTATCAACATCCATGTATTACACGATGAGTATAAATTATCAGCATCCCTAAACCACCAAATTTAAGCCAAGGAAAAGGTACATAATATTGCAACTGTGAATGAAGAATGTCACCTGCCATATCAGTAAACAAAGGGTTTTGCGACCATCAAGCCATCATCCACTATAGCCACTCCCGGACTGTGCACCCTGAGAGGATTCAGGGTGGGAAAGCAGGATACTGGCCCTAGTTAGATAAGGTACATATCAAAGGAATGATTTCAATGAGCCCAGACAGACTCTGGTATCTTCCCATACATATAAAAGCTCTAAATTCATTAACTTGAGATGTCTGGCTTTCTTTAATTAACAGTAATCTTTTGATGTTCTGACTGCCTGGCTTTTGTTGCAAAAACTCCTATATATCCGGGCTCCTCCCTTACCTCTTGGGAGCCATCCCTCAGCTCTATCTGAGAGGCTGCCTCCATGTTTGAGTCCTCAGAAAGTCGGCCAAAGAAAACATAATTCTTAAATTTTAGGCTGTGCATTTTTTTCAACTGACACAACCAATTAAAAAAATCAGTATTTAAAAAAATAAAAAAAGAATCTGAAAGCTTCATGTACAAGCTAGGACTGAGGAAAGCCTTTTTAAGCAAGACTAAAAACCAAAAGTTATAAAATATACAAATATCTGAATATTTAAGAATTAAAAACATTTTTGTACCATACAAAGTCAATACACTAACACTAGCTTTGGAAAAAAAAATTGTCCAAATGACATACAAAGGGAAAATATCTACACCATAAAAATATCCTCACAGTCACTCGCATTAAAAAAAAAAAAAAGACAAACAATCCAACAGAAAATGGGTAAAAGATATAAATAGGCAAGTTACAGATGAGACATATGAAAAACCACTCAAATTTGCTAGCATTCAGGAAAATACAAATTAAACACAAGATACTACTTTACAACCAACAGCTGAAAAATTAAAAAGAACTTTAATACCTACTGCTGGCAGAAGTATAGGAAAAGTATACTCTTTCACATTACTGGTAGAAATATGAAGAGTTATAATCTTTTTGGAAAGCAATCTGGCAACATCTATAAACTTTTAAAAATTCATTTGCCTTATGACTAGCAATTCCACTCCTGGGATTCAATGCCATAAAAATAATTGCATAAGGACACAGGTACAACAATGTTTATTACAACGTTGTTCATTATGGCAAAAAAATTGGAAGCAAAGAAAATTACTAAAAACAGAGGAATGGTTTAATAAATGATGGAGGGCCCATACCATGGAAAACTGTACAACCCATAAAAAGAACAAAAATAAAGCCATTAACTGACTTGAGAGATTTTTCAAAAAGTATTATTGAATGATAAAAGTAGAAAAGTACATGTAATATGTTTCCACTTTTGTGAAAAAAATGTTGACAAAAAGTCAGTATACATATAAATGTGAATATAGGAAGCACTGTTTCAGAATAAAGAAAATCATATTGGGGATACACAAGAGGCTATAGATCTGAGTGAGGGATGGGGAAATTAATATAAGAGAAAGGAGAAAGAAGGAAGAGCAAAGACAAAAAAAAAAAAAAAGAAAAAAAGGCATTTCTAAATAAGGCATTATGATATTACCATATTCATGCCTTCATGTAAATTTTAAGTTGATTCATATCAAAGCTAACTACAATAGACAAAATACAAATATATTTATATGTACATATATAAATGCGAAACATAAAATAAACATTTAGAGAAGAGCTAAAAAGCATGGCTTCATAGCAGTGAAACTAGATAAAAAGTAACAATAAAGAGTAAAATAAACACTATTTTATAAAAGCCAGAAGTGTTAATTGGGTGTAATATTTCCAGGGGTCCTCCCATCTCGGGTCTTTCCTCTTAGGCTGCATGCATCAGCAGATAAATGTTGCAGGGGGGCAGGGAAAAATGGTATACCAGTTTATGGAAATATCCTTCATTTTGTTATACCTAAGTGTCCTCAATTAGCCACTCACTGCACTAAGTAAAGGATCTGTCAAATCTTAGTTCCAGTAGGATGCCAATTAACATAAATTATTTCTATTGAAGTAGTGGTTATGAAATGTCTTCACATTTAGAAGTCCAAAAAATCTGGATTCAGTCCACAGATGCCAAAGGTATAGTGCAGGCAAATTTTCACCTCTGTCCTCTTAGAATTTTCAGCTGGGCCTGAGAAGTAAACTGACAGAAACTGATTAACTGGAGAAAAGCAAGGTTGGCACCAGATGTGGAGGGCCAACTGTACTGCACCATCGTATATAAGGGACTTGAGCATCCCTGGATATTGGTATTTGAGGGGGGTCCTGGAACCAATTCCCCTCCGATACTGAGGAATATACTTGTATAAATATATACAAATTTATATAAACTTTATGTTACACAGGAGCCCTCATAAGGAATGAAGACACAAAGAAAGGCAGAATCTACATGATTTTTTATAGTTGGCTGAACAAAGAGAGGTAATTATGGAGAAGTAAATGAATTATGGGCAGAGGCTAAAGGAAGATAAGAATTATTATAGAAGGTCCATTTGTGTAGAATTCTCTGGGTCTCAACTTCTTGTCCTTGATGATAAGAATGTTACTTTGCTTCTATTACAGAGGACATAACTCACATGAGAATTTCATCTCCTGCTTTTAAGAAAAAAAAGGGAATAGGATTTGCTATTTTTCAAGTCCTTTTAAATCAAAATAATCCTTATGCCAAGGTGGCATATTTTGGAGTGGCATATTCTGCCACCCTTCACAGGCAAAAGCAAAACACAAAAACAAACAAAAAATATAAAACACAACAAAACCGCCAAACCAAATACGAACAACAACAAAAGAAACCATGTTCTCGACTTCCTGAGAGATGGCTCCCCATCTGTGATTAAAATTAAGAGAGAAAGATATAAGAGTGGGGGGTACCTACTGATGGGCTGAGGCTGCTCTGGTCCTCCCTGACATAAAATTCATAAAGAATCAAAAGAGAACCTCTAGCTGCAAAATCAGTTGTTTTTCCTGGGTTCATTTTAATGAAAAAACTTAGCCACCATTCAACATAGTCATTAGAATGAAACTTATTATCCTCTGTGGGGTGGAAAGCTCTGGAAACCTTCTGCCTCTGCACTCCTGTTTCAGAGTTGATGACTTAATGTTTTTAAGCCACTGTTTAGGCCTTCTAGGACACAAAGAACAGTCTAATCAAGGCATATGAACTGACCAATTTGCTTTCTTTTCCTCTCTTCTTTGTGGAGGCCTGCAATTTTATATTTTAAGAATCTGTTCCTCTGTTAACTCTACTCATTATTTATTGCCTACAATGGTTATGAAAATATTTGATCTTCAAAGTGTAGCATGATGCAGTATCTTTATTTTTTAACATCTTTATTGGAGTATAATTGCTTTACAGTGTTGTGTTAGTTTCTGCTGTATAACAAAGTGAATCAGCTATATGCAAATGTATATCCCCATATCCCCACCCTCTTGCATCTCTCTCCCACTTTCCTTATCCCACCCTGCTAGGTGGTAGCAAAGCACTGAGATGATTTCCCTGTGCAATGCAGTTGCTTTCCACTAGCTATCTATTTTACACTTGGTAGTGTATATATACTACTCTTGCACTTCGTCCCAGCTTCCCCTTTCCCCACCACCTGTGTCCTCAAGTCCATTCTCTATGTCTGCATCTTTATTCCTGTCCTGCCCCTAAGTTCATCAGAACCTTTTTTGTTTATTCCATATATGTGTATTAGCTATCTGTTTTTCCTTTCTGACTTACTTCACTGTTGGACAGACTCTAGGTCCATCCACCTCACTACATATAACTCAACTTCATTTTTTTATGGCTGAGTAATATTCCATTGTATATGTGAGCCACATCTTCTTTATCCATTCATTCATCGATGGACACTCAGGTTGCTTCCATGTCCTGGCTATAGGAAATAGTGCTGCAATGAACATTGTGGTACATGACGTTTTTGAATTATGGTTTTCTCAGGGTATATGCCCAGTAGTGGGAGTGCTGGGTTATATGTTAGTTCTATTTTTAGTTTTTTAAGGAACCTCCACACTGTTCTCCATAGTGGCTGTATCAATTTACATTCCCACCAACAGTGCAAGAGGGATCCCTTTTCTCCACACCCTCTCCAGCATTTAATGTTCGTAGATTTTTTGATGATGGCCATTCTGACGGGTGTGAGGTGATAGCTCATTGGAGTTTTGATTTGCATTTCTATAATGATTCGTGATGTTGAACATTCTTTCATGTGTTTGTTGGCAATATGTATATCTTCTCTGGAGAAATGTCTATTTAGGTCTTCAGCCCATTTTTGGATTGGGTTTTTTTTTTTTTGATATTGAGCTGCTTGAGCTGCTTGTAAAGTTTGGAGATTAATCTGTGTCAGTTGCTTCGTTTGCAAATATTTTTTCCCATTCTGAGGGTTGTCTTTTCATCTTGTTTATGGTTTCCTTTGCTGTGCAAAAGTTTTTAAGTTTCATTAGGTCCCATTTGTTTATTTGTGTTTTTATTTCCATTTCTCTAGGAGGTGGGGCAAAAAAGATCTTGCTGTGATTTATGTCATAGGGCATTCTGCCTATGTTTTCCTGTAAGATTTTATAGTGTCCAGTCTTACATTTAGGTGTTTAATCCATTTTGAGTTTATTTTTGTGTATGGTGTTAGGGAGTGTTCTAATTTCACTCTTTTACATGTAGCTGTCCAGTTTCCCCAGCACCACTTACTGAAGAGGATGTCTTTTCTCCATTGTATATTCTTACCTCCTTTATCAAAGATAAGGTGACCATAGGTAAGTGGGTTTCTCTAGGCTTTCTATCCTGTTCCACTGGTCTACATTTCCTGTTTTGGTGCCAGTACCATACTGTCTTGATTTCTGTAGCTTTGTAGAATAGTATGAGGTCAGGGAGCCTGATTTCTCCAGCTCCGTTTCCTTCTCAAGATTGTTTTGACTATTTGGGGTCTTTTGTGTTTCCATATAAATTGTACACTTTTTTGTTCTAGTTCTGTGATAAATGCCACGGGTAGTTTGATAGGGATTGCACTGAACCTGTAGATTGCTTTGGGTAGTATAATCATTTTCATAATATAGATTCTTCCAATCCAAGAACATGGTATATCTCTCCATCTGTTGGTATCATCTCTAATTTCTTTCATCAGTGTCTTATAGTTTTCTGCATACAGGTCTTTTGTCTCCTTAGGTGGGTTTATTCCTAGGTATTTTATTCTTTTTGTTGCAATGGTAAATGGGAGTGTTTCCTTAATTTCTCTTTCAGATTTTTGATCATTAGTGTATAGGAATGCAAGAGTTTTCTGTGAATTAATATTGTGTCCTGCTACTCTACCTAATTCATTGATTAGCTCTAGTGGTTTTCTGGTGGCATCTTTAGGATTCTCTATGTATAGTATCATGTCATCTGCAAACAGTGACAATTTTACTTCTTTTCTGATTTGGATTCCTTTTATTTCATTTTCTTCTCTGACTGCTGTGGCTACATCTTCCAAAACTACGTTGAATAACAGTGGTGAGAATGGGCAACCTTGTCTTGTTTCTGATCTTAAAGGAAATGTTTTCAGTTTTTCACCATTGAGAACGATGTTGGCTGTTTGTTTGTCATATTTGGCCTTTATTATGGTGAGGTAGGTTCCTTCTATACCTACTTTCTGGAGAGTTTTTATCATAAATGGGGTTGAATCTTGTCAAAAGCTTTTTCTTCATCTATTGAGATGATCATATGGTTTTTCTTCTTCAATTTGTTAATACGGTGTATCACATTGATTGATTTGCATAGATTGAAGAATCCTTGCATTCCTGGGATAAACCCCACTTGATCATGATGTATGATCCTTTTAATGTGCTGTTGGATTCTGTTTGCTAGTATTTTGTTGAGGATTTTTGCATGTATGTTCATCAGTGATATTGGCTTATAGTTTTCTTTTTTTGTGGCACTTTTCCTCGTTTTGGTATCATGGTGATGGTGGCCTCATAGAATGAGTTTGGGAGTCTTCCTCCCTATGCTATATTTTGGAAGAGTTTTGAAAAGGATAGGTGGTAGCTCTTCTCTAAATGTTTGATAGAATTCACCTGTGAAGCCATCTGGTCCTGGGCTTTCATTTGTTGGAAGATTTTTAATCACAGTTTCAATTTCAGTGCTTGTGATTGGTCTGCTCATATTTTCTATTTCCTTCTGGTTCAGTCTTGGAAGGTTGTGCTTTTCTAAGAATTTGTCCATTTCTTCCAGGTTGTCCATTTTGTTGGCATACAGTTGCTTGTGGTAATCTCTCATGATACTTTGTACTTCTGCAGTGTCAGTTGTTACCTCTCTTTTTTCATTTCTAATTCTGTTGATTTGAGTCTTCTCCCTTCTTTTCTTGATGAGTCTGGCTGATGGTTTATCAATTTTATTTATCTTCTCAAAGAACCAGCTTTTAGTTTTATTAGTCTTTGCTCTCGTTTCCTTCATTTCTTTTTCATTTATTTCTGATCTAATCTTTATGATTTCTTTCCTTCTGCTAACTTTGGCATTGTTTTGTTCATCTTTGTCTAATTTCTTTAGTTGTAAGGTTACCTTGTTTCTTTGAGATATTTCTTGTTTCCTAAGGTAGGATTGTATTGCTATAAACTTCCCTCTTAGAACGGATTTTGCTGCATCCCATAGGTTTTGGGTCATCATGATTTCATTGTCAATTTTTTCTAGGTATTTTTTGACCTCCTCTTTGCCTTCTTCAGTGATCTCTTGGTTATTTCATAGTGTATTGTTTAGCCTCATGTGTTTGTATTTTTTACAGTTTTTTTTCCTGTAATTGATATCTAATCTCATAATGTTGTGTTCAGAAAAGATACTTGATATGATTTCAATTTTGTTAAATTTACCAAGACTTGATTTGTGACCCAAGATATGGTCCATCCTGGAGAATGTTCCATGAGCACTTGGGAAGAAAGTGTATTCTGTTGTTTTGGGGTGGAATGTCCTGTAAATATCAATTAAGTCCATCATGTTTAATGTGTCATTCAAAGCTTGTGTTTCCTTATTTATTTTCATTTTGGTTGATGTGTCCATTGATGAAAGCGGGGTGTGAAAGTCCTGTACTAATTTTGTGTTACTGTTGATTTCCCCTTTTATGGCTGTTAACATTTGCCTTATGTGTTGAGGTGCTCTTATGTTGGGTGCATAAATATTTATAATTGTTATATCTTCTTCTTGGATTGATCCCTTGATCATTATGAAGTTGTCCCTCTTTGTCTCTTGTAATGGTCTTTATTTTAAAGTCTACTTTGTCTTCTATGAGAATTGCTACTCCAGCTTTGTTTTGCTTTCCATTTGCATGGAATATCTTTTTCCATCCCCTCAGGGCAGAGGATTAGGCCCGGGAGCCCAACAGGCTTCCCGGTGCCTAAGTGGACAGGGAAAGCACTGGCCCCATTCCCTTCTGTTCCTTCACACCCCTCCCCCTATCTCCCCCAGGGTCTCCCTGTCACCATTGGATCCCTAACCATGGGTGGGTCCCGCTGGGTGTAGGAACCCCTTCCCTCCCCCAGCCACTCTTCAGGGGTCCTGGTCCGGAGAGCTGGCCTTTACTTTTGCTCCCCCTTCCCTCTGTTCCACTCCCTCAGGACCCCCATGGCTGGAGGGGGCCGAGGTGGGCAGAGGATCAGGCCTGGGATCTCAACAGGTTCCTGGGAGTCCAAGTGAGCAGGGGACACCTGGCCACGCTCCCTTTTGATCCTCTGCCCTCCCAATGGACCCTCAATTTCCCCCTTTGGGGGTGGGATCCCTTCACCTCTCCTAGCCAACCCTGAGGGGCACCAGTCCTGTCCCGCCTCCACTTCTCCTCCCCCTTCATTCCCCCGACACCCCATGTCCTACCCAGTCACTGGGGGTTACTCCCTTCCCCTTAGGTGTCAGTGGCCCCCTACCAGTGCCTGGTAGGTGCCCTAGTTGTCATGCAGTGTCTTTTTGTGTGTGTGTGTGGTACGCGGGCCTCTCACTGTTTTGGCCTCTCCCGTTGTGGAGCACAGGCTCTGGATGCGCAGGCTCAGAGGCCATGGCTCACAGGCCCAGCCACTACGCAGCATGTGGGATCTTCCTGGACCGGGGCACGAACCCATGTCTCCTGCATTGGCAGGCGGACTCTCAACCACTGCACCACCAGCGAAGCCCCATGCAGTATCTTTTGAAATAACTACATTTAGGATATTTTATCACTGTTTTTTTTAAGTGTTAATTACCTACCAATAACATTTCAGTACAAAACTATATCACAAGGACCAATTGGATTTTGGTTAAATTCAAATTGAGATCCTTCTTTTTACATGATCAACATTGCAAAATAGTAGAACTAACTAATCAAAGTCAGCAGGGATTAGTTAGTCATCAGTCATTTTCCAACTAAATATTCCTTAATATGTCTTTATTTAACACTTTCATTCAAACAAAGTACTACAGAGAGAGAATATAATGATTTCTTAAAAGAATTACCATACTAGATTACACATTTGACAGCTATAGACTATTCTTCCTAAAATATAAATATGAATAAAACAGGTTTTATGAAGTACAAAACAAGGAATCTTGCTAATTTCAGTCCCAATTGCTTCAGCCTACAAGAACCTGTATTATAAATCCAAATTATAATGTTTAGAATGCCAGCATTCATATATAAATAGGTGAGTGAATTGTTGGAAAGTCACAAAAGATGATGTTTTTCCTTCCCTAGTCATAGAACTATCACATGGTGGCAGAGCCCTTACCTGGGAATTCTCTGGGCTGCAAAGCATGAACGAGGTTATGGGTCGAATACCTGGAGGCCAAGTGGTTTGCTGTAAACATAAAGTTTACTTAAGGCTTCCTAGGATATTTTGTTTCATAATTACCTTTGAATATTTGCTACCAATGACCTAAGTTTCAAGGAAGTACACAGCAATTTTATCAGCTTCCAAGGAATGTGCTCTGGAGTAGAAGCCTGACTTTTCCATTGTGAAAGAGAAAATACAGGGAATGTTCAATTCAGGTAGAAAGAACAGGAAATCACTTTTAATGAGGTCTTATTAAACTTCTAATGCAATCCAGAATAATATTAAGCAGCATAAAATTGACTTCTATATCCAGAGTTCGTATGGTGAAGGCTGACCTGTAAGAAACTGGATTCATGTGGATAAAGTAAATCTTAAAAAGATGTAATTTTTTTCATCTTGTTGTGAAGATATAAATTGACAAGTAAATCCTCCCTCCATAGACACATCCTCTTGATGTTCTGCCATGTAGGCCAATTGCTATCCTCATAAAGTAAATTTTTAAATAATATAAATCACCTTGTGAAACTTTGAAACCAGATGGAAAAGCCACAGCTAAAAGGAAAAAAAATCATTTTTATTTATACCTGGGGTCCAACAACTACTTGCGTCCTCCTTAGCTCCCACACTGGTACAAACCACCAGCATCTCCTTCCTGGACTCCCACAGTTACCTCCTCACTGGTTTTCATGTCTCTACTCTCCTCTATCTTTAGTCATTCTCCATACAAGTCTAATCATGTCATATTTCTGCCGTGTTGAAAATTTTCCAGGGGCTTCCCCTCACACTTAGAATAAAGTCCAAATTTCTTACTGTAACCTACAAGCCCTTACATCCAAGATTCTGGGCCTTGGAACTATAGATATTTTGAACAAGATAATTCTTAGCCATGAGGAGCTGTCCTATGCAATTTGGGATGCTTAGTAGTACCCCTGGCTTCCACCCACTAGATGCCAGTAGCATCCTTTTCACAGCTGTGACAACCAGAAATGTCACCGGGCATTGCCAAATTGGAGGCATTGCCCCCACCGGGCATTGCCAACTTGGGGGCAAACTCTCCCCCTCCAGGAATCACTGCTCTGTGTGATGTGGCCCCTCACTGCGCCTCTGTCCTCATCTCCTCTGGCTCACTCGACTTCAATCACAGCAGCCTCTTCCATGTCCCTCCCACAGACCAAGAGCCCACTTGACTCCGGCCCTTTTCTGTACTTCCTGTTCTCTGCATGGAATGCTCTTTGTGTTCTATGTCCCTGCTTAAATGTTCTCTCTCTTTCCCTAAAACAGCTCTGCCTGCCACCCTCTACCCCTTAGCATACTTTTCCGCATAGCACTTACCTGCTCCTTAGCTTAATAATCTATCTCACTGTTTACTTGATTTTTGTCTATCTCCCTGACTTGACAAAATTCCACAATGCCAGAGACTTGACCTGTTTTGTTTAACACTGTCTCCCTAATTTCTAAAACAGCACCTGTCTATATTTTCTATAGGTGCTCAGTAAATATACACTGACTAAATGGATGAATAAGTGTGAATTCTGGTAGTAGTCCTCTTTAGAATACTGTAAACAATTTGTGGTTGCTGTTCCTCTCATTTTGATAATAGCTTCATATAATATCCTAAATTGAAGAGGATTTTAGAAGTCTTCAGGTAACACAGTCATTTTACAAGTAAGAAATTTGAGGCCTGGAGAGGTTACTTTGTCAACAATGATTAGACTTAGTTTATCTTAATTGATCTTTAAAAATCAAAATGATGAAAACCAAAATTTTTCAGGGCTTCTCTTACAATTTTCCTTTTGGGTATTTTACTCCCATTAATGGACACTTCACTTACAAACTAAACTTTTAGAAAATCTGAACTGAATGTGGATATAGGCATTGAGTATAAGATCATTATTTAAGAAGGTTATTAGTTGCCATCTTATTAAGTAAAGACGATTTGTCTTAGATATTTAGATAGGAAAATCACTCAGTGACATATCAGATCGTAAAAGGAATCAATGAAAGAATATCAATGGCCTACAGTTCATAGAAATTGCATTAATTTATGGTTATAAACTAAAATAATTCAGAATATGTAAAGCATAGAATTAGATACTTGGCATAAGCACTATTTGAATGGATTCATTTTATGGATTTTATAGACTGATTTGCATCAAAGTTGTAGGACTACATGGGAAATAAACATTACTGAAACAAACATGCACTGTAGTTTATGATAATTTTTAACGTGAGTAGTGAGATTCATTCCTATCAATTCAACTCAATTTACATTTATTAAAATGAGCATCTAAAACATACACTATTTTGGAGGGTTCGGGAGGATTAAAAAGCTAAGAATGGCAAAGTGTATGACCTAAAAAACCTTATAATATAATATAGTACAAGAGATGAAGTAAGTACATGGAAACCACAACACAAACAGAATCTGATAAATGCTGGATTTGAGACATAATAATGATGATAATTGACTACTATCTGTTGAGTCCTTATTATGGACCAAGTAGTAGACTAAATGATAGTAATTTAGACTTTCTCAAGCAAAGAAAATAGTAAAAGATTTGAACACAGATACACAAAAACCTGTGTACTTAACTACTATTCTGCACTCCTTTAAGAAAAAGATTAATTCTGACTAGGCTAATCCTGATCTGGGAAATTAGATGATGATAATTGCATATCTACTACTAACAGCTTTCCCTCCTACAAATGATCAGCCTATAACCATAATATCTAAAAAAAGTAAATAAAAACCAAAAAAACACACAAGTTTTTGGAGCTGATTATTCCAAAATCAAAATTCTGCATGATTCCCTTGTTATAAACAGTCTATCCTTAGCACAATATTATTAATCTTTAAGTCATGGTCAAGTCTGTGATTGCCCTGTAAATTTATTTTGGTTAGGATATTAGGATTAGAAAAGTTTCACTTATTACTTATCCTTATATTTTTTAAAACTATCCTATTACTTCTTTCCCATAAAAGAAACAAAAGTAAAAAGGATGAATACATTCATCATTTCCCCTAAATTTTCAATTACAATAAATTTTTTCTGGGTAGTTGTTTCTAACAGACATTTAGAGGAGCACACAGCCAGTCTTGGGAGATCTGGAAAGGTATTGCAGAGCAAGTAATATCTAAAACTAAGAGACGAATCAAAGGTAGCAAAAAGAATGTTAGGAAAAGGCATTTCAGGCAAAAGGAAAGCATGTTCAAAGGCAGGAAATGAGAGACCAGAAAGTGCCTCATAGGTTAATATTAGAAGAACTCTGAGTTCTGTGGTTTGTCTGGAGCATGGGTATGATGGTACATATGGTACCATATTTCCAAGAGATTAGAAATCCTCTCATCCAACACATTCCAGATTGATAAGTGTCAGGTAATCTTTTTTAAGTTGGCAAGGCAAGGAATTATACCAAAATCTCATACATTCATTTCTTAATCATATCATTGTATTATAAAACATATAATGCCCAATTAATTCACCAGTCATTTGAGATAAGAAGTCATTCTCTTTGGGTATAAGTGCACAAGTTGAAATTCTGAGAAGTCTTTTATAAACCATATTCATACTACACTGTTTATAATTCCCAGTTTTAGTTTCTTTACATTGGAGTAAAAACTTAAAGATATTTGTGACAAAATCTGAATACAGAATCCTTCTAGACTTTTACAAATTTTCCCCAGGATTTCACAGTTGTCTCACCACATTTGACAGCCATTTAGAAAAGAAAACTCATTACAAGTTAGTCTTTAAAAACATCTGACAGTTTTTTTTTCTTTTCCACGTTTCATCAATTTGTATAACATTTAATTAAATTAGATGTGTATGATAATAGGTATAACTAGCATAAACATGCATGGGAATAAACACAACTGATTTCTTTTAGGCATACATTTTAGCTGGTAGGAACGAAAGTACATAGTATTATAGAGTATAACCTTTTAGCTGTGAGTATTCTGGGTTACAGGGCTGAGACAAATGTTTTATAGAAGGAATAGAGAGCTTGAGTGAATCAAGCTTGTCCAGCTGAAGGCTTCATTTAAGAGAGCATCTGTTTAGTTCAGTGTGGCAGATCAGCCAGACAGGAGGATGCAACACCAAGGAAAATGGAGGTTGGAGAGAAGAGCCAGTTGAGCCTTGCTCACAGGGCTTGTGAGCAAGCCTCTAGAACTAGGGAGCTTATTAGGAAAGGCAGTAGGAGCAGTGCTTCAGAACATGCACTCAGGAGCTAGTCTGCCCGAGTGTGAATGCTATCTCTTTATTCATTAGCCATGTGACTTTGGGCAAGTTCCTTACACTATACAACTCTTAATAGTCAATCAGTCCCCACAACTTAAAAAAAAAGTCCTTATTCCTGGGATGTTGTTAGGATTAGAAGAGCTAATATTGTAATTATGTGCTCAAAAGAGGCACTCAATTAACATCACCTTTATTATTATTATTATTATTATTATTATTATTTTTTTTTTTTTGCGGTATGCGGGCCTCTCACTGTTGTGGCCTCTCCCATTGCGGAGCACAGGCTCCAGATGCGCAGGCTCAGCAGCCATGGCTCATGGGCCCAGCCGCTCGGTGGCATGTGGGATCCTCCCGGACCAGGGCACGAACCCACGTCCCCTGCATCGGCAGGCGGACTCTCAACTACTGTGCCACCAGGGAAGCCCTCATCAACTTTATTATTATGCCAAAGTGTAGACCAATAAGTTTCTAGATATACTGTCCCAGGGCATAGTCATGAGTTAATATGGGCAAAGTACTTTGAATAGGGCCTGGCATGTAATAACATTGGTGTATTAATTTGTTGTTATGAGCCATTTAAAAGTTTTAAATGAAGGAGTGATCAGGGTTGCACTTTAGAAGGAACCATGCCAACAGTGAGAGGGAGAGATTGGGGAGTGAGGTGGGGGTCAAATCAGGAGAGAATGCTTGGTAGGTGATAGGTGCTGAGCTAAGACACTCCGAGGGCAGACAGGTAAGAGGACAAGTAGGAGTCAGGACTTACTCATGTGACAGAACTGGGAGTGCTGGCTGCCTGACTGGATGCAGCTTAGGAGCGAGAGGGAGGAACTGAAGACATTTATCACAGATGCTTTTTTCCATGCAGCTGCACTCAAATACTACATCTCTTTTGGTTTATGGGTAAACTCAGGAAAGTAGTAAGAAAGTCAAAGCAGGTATTTCTAAGAAATTCACAAAATCAGCTACAAAAGGAGCAAAAGCCTTATTTTTATCAACAGTCTCTCTGCATCCAGCAACCTCAGTGACCAGAATTAACTAACCCCTTTCTTATTAAGCCATCAAACTTCTCTCTCCCCTCCAAAATTATTTATACTTTAGAATCACTAAACCATGCAGGCAGTCTTTGAAGATCTAGACATGAGAAGTCTTGTGGAATAATTCTTTGAACATCTTTCTTTTAATATGAACTTGCTGGATAACTGATTTAATGTTCATTCTGAGAAAACTCTGTACAACAAAGTCAAGTAGTAAAATCATTATGCTCCCTCTATTGAAATGTGAAAGCTTTTCAGGATGTTTCAGATTTTTCGGTGTATAATCTTCCCTAGAATTAGGCAAATATTTATCCTTAAAGTGTAATTAAGTTTTCTAAAAACCACACAGAGGGAGAAACATACCCTAACCTTAAAGAACTGCCAACATGCCCTCTTTACTATGTAAAAGACAAAAACTAATATTTGGCTAAATAGGTAACCATGTAACTACAGAAGCCCTGTTTTCAAATTTTTATGCATAGAAGGCTTTTCATATGTATTTGGATTCCTTTGTGTTTTAGAGAGTTTAGATAATAGGGTAACAGTTTACACAATAAATCTGGGTTTATGGAGTAGTAAAATAACTGGATTCACAAGTGAAATTTAAGTTCTCAGTTCACTTAATTTAATAAACATTTATTGAGTACTTTGTAGGTGCCATACACTGGGACATAAAAATGAACAAAGACAGATACAGTCTATTTTTTCAAGGAACTTCAAATTTAGTGGGAAAGATGGACATTAATCAAGTAATCATTTAAAATGTAATATCATGTGCGACTGACAAGTGGTTAAGTTCCAAAATATACAAACAGCTGATATAGCTCAATGAAAAAAACAACCCAATCAAAAAATGGGCAGAAGACATAAATAGACATTTCTCCAGAGGCATATAGATGGCCAACAGACACATGAAGAGATGCTCAACATCGCTAATTAACAGAGAAATGCAAATCAAAACCACAATGAGGTATGACCTCACACCAGTCAGAAAGGCCATAATCAAAAAGTCTACATATAATAAATGCTGGAGAGGGTGGGGAGAAAAGGGAACCCTCCAACAGTATTTGTGGGAATGTAAATTGGTGCAGTCACTATGAAGAACAGTATGGAGGTTCCTTAAAAAAAACTAAAAATAGAGTTACCATATGATCCAGCAATCTCACTCATGGGCATACATCTGGAGAAAACTCTAATTCAAAAAGATACATACACCCCAATGTTCATAGCAGCACTATTTACAATAGCCAAGACATGGAAGCAACCTAAATCGACAGATGAATGGATAAAGAAGATACGGGGTGTGTGTGTGTGTGTGTGTGTGTGTATGTCGATATATAATGGATTACTCAGACATCAAAAAGAATGAAGTAATGGCATTTGCAGAAACATGGATGGACCTAGAGATTATCATACTAAGTGAAGTAAGTCAGATAGAGAAAGACAAATATCATATCACTTATACGTGGAATCTAAAAAAATGATACAAATGAACTTATTTACAAAACAGAAATAGACTCAAAGACATAGAAAACAAACTTATAGTTATCAAAGGTGATGAAGGTGGGGATACAGATACACACTACTATATATAAAACAGATAAACAAGGATCTACTGTATAGCACAGGGAACTATATTCAGTATCTTGTAATAACTTATGATGGAAAAGAATCTGAAAAAGAATATATATATATATATATATATATATATATATATATATATATATGTATATAACTCAATTACTATGCTGTACTCCTAAAACTAACACAACATTGTAAATCAACTATATTTCAATTTAAAAAGATGTAATATCATAGCTATGCTAAGAACTGTAAAAGAAAGGAACTTGAAGCCACAAATACTTATAATAGAGGAATCCGACCTAGCCTGGGAGAATGAAGGGAGGTGTGAAGAGAAAGTTATCTTCAGGCAGATTGAGAGCATATGCAGAAGTCCCATGTCCAAGGAAATCCAGGACATGTGGGAGACTGAAAGAAGGAAGGAGTAGCAGGAAGGCAAAAGGAGTGGGAAAGGAGAATAAAATGATGAAAGAGTGATGAGCAGGGACCAAACTGTGCTACACTCTGCTGGGAGAATTAAGAATTATTGTCCAATGATTTTCTTTATTCAGTTGATTAGGTGCCTAAATAAATAGTTTAGTTAAGGTAGAAGAAATAACTCCATATTTAATCACAAGAAAATGAGTTCATGTTTCATAGAAATGCAGTTTTTAATGGCCCTAAAAGAAGTACCTGAGCAGAGAGGACTGTGCAGCAGGACAGGGTGTAATGAGGTTACAGGACTTTCACCTAAAGGTACTGGAGAAAATTTCTAATGCGCTGACACCCAGAGAACAGTGCCATGAAATTACTCTACTTCTACTGCCCAGGAAACACGAGGCTAGGCTCTGTTAAGGTAAAATCCTGAAGAAGGAAACATTCACCTCTATAGCCTTTTGTTGGTGAACATTCTTCTCTTTGAGAAACCACTCTCTGGTCTAACATGAACTATCCCCACCTCCAGGCCCTCTTGAGTGCCTCTCCGTCCTGACGCAGCCCTCCAAAAACAAACTCTCACTCCATTCATCTAGCATTCCATCCCTCTCCATCTTCCACCTGCAGACGCCCAGGGCTTATTAACTCCATCTACCATTCCCACTATTCAATCAACTATATCTGTATTTTCCAAGGAAAGGGAGGGGTGGGTTCTTACTCTCATGAGTTTGGAGAAGAAGCCTTACCTTCAAGAAAAGTAGCAGTGCTAAAAAAAGAGGGATACAAGAGCTTCCCTGGTGGCGCAGTGGTTGAGAGTTCGCCTGCAGATGCTGGGGACACGGGTTCGTGCCCCGGTCTGGGAGGATCCCACATGCCGCGGAGCGGCTGGGCCCATGAGCCATGGCCGCTGGGCCTGCACATCTGGAGCCTGTGCTCCGCAATGGGAGAGGCCACAACAGTGAGAGGCCCGCTTACCGCAAAAAAAAAAAAAAAAAAAAAAAAAAAAAAAAAGAGTGATACATTAAATCAATCAGAGTGCTAAGGAAGAAAATACTAGTATGGGCCAAAGCTAAGAGAACTTTTAAGTATGGAAACTTGAGTTAAGTCTTAGGCTTAGAGAAGGAGACTGAACACTCTGGGTCATTCTAGAGTAAGTAACCCAGGCATGAAAACACAGAATAAAGGAATGATGCATGTCAGGCTTGGGATAAAGCATGAAATACTAGGGAAAATTTAAAAACTACCATGACTGCAACAGAGCATTTACAGGGAGAGTAGTGATAACAATAAAATAAGGAGAGCAAAATCGTAAAGAGCCCCAAACACTACAGTGGGGAGTTTGGTCTTTTCCCCTGTTTTTATCTGAGATCCATAGGGAGTAACATGATGAGAGCTGTATTTTAATAAACTACAACAATGAACCTTGTAGTGTTTATCCATGCACTCAATACATATTTATTCAATTCCTATAATGCCACCAAACACAGTGCTAGGGGCTAGGAGGATACACAATAAACCAGTAAAGAGGATATTCATTAACGTAAGTGTTGAAAAGTCTGATGTAGTGATAGAAAGGAGGCATCCAAGAGACTGTGAAATTTTTATCATAGATTAAATCATAGAGTCAAAAGAGGGGAATTAAAGGTGACTCCACTGTTGGAACTCTGAAATGATGAAACTATTGTATCAAGCAGAAAACTGGGTCATATTTGGGAGAAAAGTGATTAATCTCATCTATAAAATTTGAGTTTCAGGTGATGAGTGATTTCATCAAGTGGGGAGGTCCCACTGACAAATATAGAACCTGATAATCCTCTCTTTTCACTCATTATTTTTGGTTGACAATGCATAATGCCTTTACATCAATATTCTGCCTGCGTGTTCATGTTAATGAGGTTTAATAGAGAAGGTACCTAATGGGAGGATTGCAGAATGTGTGAAAATCAAAGATATTTAGGAAAGAACATTTTAATTTACTCTTAAATATATGTGAAGTATGTTTATGTGTTTATGACTATATAATCACATATATGCATATATGTAAATAAATGTGTCTGCGTACACACACACAAAATATATATTCATGTCTGTACACGTTTCTTTCAACAGATATGTAGATGGTGGAGCTTTTCAGAATCCAGCAGTGGAAAAGACCCAAACATTTATTCAAGACTCCATCCAAATTCCATCAATAATTCCACATATACTTTTAAAAGGTATTTTTACATACTTTTTAATTATTTAAGACAAGTCATAAATATGGGTTTTTATGAGCAACTAGAAATTAAAATTATAGTATATACAAAGCCACAAAAGAGGAAATGACTCAACTAAGAACTGCAGGCTTTCTAACCACCATTTACCTAAACTATCTTGCATAGCAAGATAAATCTAACAGAAGTTATAAAAATGAATTCAAATTCAGCCTTAAAAGTAAAATTAAAAATACATTACAAAATGTAAATCAGACAGCATTATTTTATGCTAAAACTGCCTTTCCCTCCAAGGATTTTTAAGCATGCAAAACCCTGATTTTAGCAGTCATGCTCTAATTTCAATTGAATTGAGAATTATTCTATCTTCATGAACACAAAAACAGAAGAATAAAGAATAAATGACCTGTCCCTGATTTAAACAGTACATCAGAAACTGAACAAATAAAGTGATTCATACTTGTAAATACTAAGTACTTCTAATAAACCAAACTGGCTAAAAGACAGTGAAAGGGCAGTTTTGAAAAATCCTCTGGGGGTCGGGTATCAAATGGATGCCATGAAGCAGAACTGCGTATGTTTTTACTTACCTATCTTGACAGCAATATCCCTATTTTCTGTTCTGGCAGTACAAACAAAATATTTTATCTAGCTTCAGCCACATTTATCAAGGAATAAAGAGGCAAATATTACTGCTATCTACTTTAACCTGTCTAATTCTTCAAGTTCTATTCAGGACTTCCTGAAAAATTCATGTACTTATTTTCAGGCACTTGATGGAATAGTAAATATGTATCAAAATAATTTCCTCTTCTGAAATCACAGTAAATGCACTTAGAAATTTCTTCTCCTGGAAGGTAGAAAAAGTTCCTAGAAGAAGGTGGCTTTCTATAGCACATACAATGTTACAAATTACAAACATTGGTTAGGCAACCACATTCTAAAATGGTAGGTCTAGCCTTTCCTGAAACCCAGTTAAAATGCAAAAGAAGAAACAAATATACAAACAAACCAAAGACAGAAACTCTCAAGCACATGGAAAATGAAAGAGGGCTGAATCATTTATTCCTCTCCTCTTTTTTTAAAATATGCAAGTTGGCTGCACCTAACAGATTTTAACATGTGTGAATCTTTTGACCCAGCAAATCTGAAATTCTATCTAGCAGAAGGAATTGCAAAACTGCATAAGGACATACATATGAACATGGTCACTGAGACATAATTTGTAATAGCAAAAAAAAAAATGACAATGTAAGTGTTGAACAATAAATAAATGGCTTAAAAATTATAATACATTTAAACTGTGGAATGCTGGGCATGGATTACAAATAATGAGTTAGATTTGTGATGCTATAGATAAAGTTCATGATGGATCTCAGATTGGAAACATGGAGTTACAGAAAACCCACGTTGTAGATTTAAAAAAAACCAAAATACACCCAGGTACATACCTATGGGTTTTTATGAGAATTAAAAATTATGGAAGGAAACACATTTAAATGTTAAGATTGTTCATCTTGTGGGAGTAGGATAACGGGACATTATTTTAGGAAGAAAACCTCTTACATTTCTTTTATACAATTCAGTATTTTGAATTTTTTTGAAATGTCATGTACGAACAAGGAAGCAAAAAAATATGTTGACTAAATGCCAGAGACTGTCTGGGAAGTAGTTGCTATTTGCTCCTAGATGATAATCAAGGTCTACCACCATCTGAAAATTGAGGTAAACACCTTGCCTACTGCCCTGGTACCCTGAGACATCAAAGCTGGGGCCCCTCCCAACCCACGCTATGAGTCTGTTATTTTGCATCCATTTACTGACTACAATTCCCAGCACATGGCAATGGCAGGGAGAACAAACCTGGATAGAGAGGGAATGGACAGGGTCATAGGACATTCTGGAAGGCTGAGATCCTCTCCTGATAAAGACATGCAAGTGAGGGGAGTCAAGAAGAACTCTGGGAGCACTAACATCTGGAAGTTGTAGTTTTACATGTTCTGTCACCAAAGACAATCTCAAGTCTGACTTAGGATGGCTAGGATATGTCTAGTCTTCCTCATAGTCAGATAAGAAGGAAACAGGAGCAGATGTCTTACTTCTGCCTAGGAAGGTCCTGGTAGATGAATAAACACTGGCTAATGGACAACAAGTGAGAGGCTATACAGAGAGACACGAAGGAGCACAACACATAGAGAAGAGAGAAGGCAATGTAAAGAGAGTGGCAGAGATTAGAGCAATACAGCCACAAATCCAGGGATGCTGATGACCAGCAGAAGCTGGAGGTGGCAAAGGACAGAATGTCTCCTAGAGCCTCTGGAGAGGGCACAGCGCTGTAAACACCTTGATTTCAGGCTTCTGGCTCCAGAATTGTGAGAGATGACATTGCTGTTGTTTTAAGCCACCAAGTTTGTGGTAATTTATTTGTTCTGGCAACTCTAGGGAACGAATCCAACATTTTTTTCTTTTCATGCCCTTCCTTTCATTCGAAGGTTATGAGTAATGATCATCACCTTCACCAAGTACTATTTGTATGTCAGAAATAGTGATAAATTTTTTTACAGTCTTTTTATTATTTAACTTCCTAACAACCCTGCGAGGATGACATTATTACTAACTCATCATAGAGGAAGAAACTGACAACTGGAATTCAGACCCAAGTCAGTCTGATTTCAGTCTATCATCCTCCACTAAAAATACTAAAGAATAAGGGAGAGTATAAAGTAAATGAATACTTCCTTACCTGCACATGCATTAATAAAGTCTCTGGAAGAAGGGGGGAGAAGGGGGAGATGGAAGGCAAGGTGAGAGGGTATCGTCTATTCTATTACATTATTAAAAATTTCTGAATCCTGTTAATGTACTGTATGGATATATTAAAAAATATCCAAAGAAAATAGCAGTTGCCTAGTGAAAAAAATTTAAATCCCCAAACGAATAACAAGAAATTAATAAAAATATAAATTTATGAGCAAAAGAAACAATTTTGAGAATAGAACTAAAATCATACTGGACTTAGAATACAAGGAAACAGGTCCAGAAAGTATTAGGCGACTAGTGGAGTTCTGCTGACTTTTTGTAGTTATTTAAATAAAGTCAACTCTTTCCTACAATATGTGCTAATTCCCTGCCTTCTGCTCCACTCAGAAGTATCCACTGACAATATGCCAAGAGTGGCCAACAGTGACTAAACATCCCAGTGTTCAATGCACAGGTCTCTCCCTCAGGCATCTCTCTGCTGTCCTTTTGCTGTAATTCTTAAAAGTTTACGAACATACCCTAAGAGAGTGTAGAAATTAAGGGTCTCAAAACATAGATTATGAAATTATTATCAAGGGAGTTATAAATCTGTATTCTTTGGATGTTAATTAAGAAAACTGAAATTTTCTGTCATAAGTGATTTTCATCCAGACTTAGAATTAGGAGACGGGAATATTTCTGATCTCTAATAGCTATTCCTGAACCTACAATTCTAAAATTTTAGTGCCTTTCACTGTAATCCTGCTATCTGAAATGCATAAGCTACAAAAATGCCAACAAATTGGATTCTTATTGTTATATTCTTCTTCCCAGAATTCTTCCTTACTAAGCACTTCTTTTTTCATTAGAAAAGAATTTCTCTAATAATTTTCAAAAGAACAAGAAAATAAATTTTTATCAAAACAGTGACTCAGTTTTTCATTATTATCAATTAGCATTTTATCAAATCTTTACAACTACTCAATATGCCACCAATCATAGCCGGTGCTTCATCTTTTCCAGAGACACATGCAAACCCCAAAAGATAATTGAATAGATTAGAGTGAACACCAATAAAATCTAGGTCAAACTTAATAACCTTCAAACAGCAGCAACCACGATGCATACTAAATGCACCAACCATGAACAAGATGTCTTGATGAAGCCAAAACCAATTCAGGGACTTCCGAGAATGATGTATTTCCATATGGTGACTTTTGTACGACTTTCTTTTTTCAGTATATTTACTTGCAAATGTAACCCTTATTTCACTATTTTCAATACAGTATTTTAAATGACAAACTGATTACTGATCATTAATCTTTGATTGACTTGCCCTATTATGACTCACTGAAATGAAACATTAGATACAGAAACTGGCTGGGGTGGAAGATTGTGGCTAAGGTACAGTCAACAAACCTAAGCCTTCAAATAACCAGGATTTTAATATTAGGAATCACAAACGGAACTGAGAAAGGGCAGAATCAGCAAATAAATTGAGCCTATACTACCCAGGGCTTTCTCATAGCGGCGCCAGTTGTTTTCAGAATCATTTACATCTAATTCTATGGAGCAGTGAGGGTGTGTTTTCAGCACCCTCAGGATGGCAAGGGCTTCTGTGAAGTGTTTATCTCATGGCTGTTCCTCCCGTGAATTCTTGGGAGGACCCTGAACCAAAGGTGCTCTTACAAAAACGGTTTTACCATGTATACATTTTTTTCCCCACAATTCACTGATCCCCTGAAAAAAAAATATTCTACAAGTACTTACTATGGACTAAGGTATTAGTGAAGATAAACAATTAGGTGCCTGTCTTGCAGAGTGGGTCCCCCGGTTAGGGACACTGTGGGATGTGCTAAGTGGTGGCAATGTGTGAAGCCAGGGGCCTACAGGGGACAGGGTAGCTGATTTGTTCTGGAGAATTCAGAAATTTTCACAGATGTCTTAGACAGAAAGGCCATTCAAAAGCTATTCTTTTAAAGGTTTTAGAAGTAATAATGGCTTTCTGCTTTCAGATTAGGTATCCCATAATTTACCCTGTATTATTGAGGTGACTGCCAGCTATCAGGTAAATTTGAAAGTCAGAATGCTAGGAATTGATCCTATGAGTTCCTACATTTTTGAAATAGTATTTTCATATTTAATATGCTTTTCTAAGCTTCTAGCTCTCATTATACTTGTAGGTTTTAAAAAAGAAATGATCACTATGGGGTATGTCCCATTAATTATCATAGTTCTTACCCATGCCACACCTTTTCCCCAGTAACCAGTCTGAGTTTTTGTTAGAAAAAGTATTTTTACATAATTATAGAGATGCAGTTAGAAAAACAATAGAGAGAGTACCCATATACCTTTCACCCAGATTTCCCTAATGTTAATATCTTACATAAACATAGTACAATTATCAAAATAATTATATCAAAATAAGAAATCAACATTGGTTTAATACTATTAACTACAAACTTTATTCAGATTTCAACAGTTCTTCCACTGATGTCTGTTTTCTCCTCTGACATCTTGATGCTTTAAAAACTAATTTAGTGAATGACCAGTTATTTGAGAAACAAAAAGGAATAGGAATTAGAATTGTCAGCTTCTTAAATGAGACATACATGATTAAGAGTATTTTTTGTTTTATGTTTGAAATATAATTGTTCAATGGGATAAGCTTTGTTCAATGTTATTTTATGTGTTACTTATTATATAACCTTGGCTGAACTCTGACATAATAAATAGATGCACAAAAATATATTTTTCACATTCTCTACTCTCCCCTGTTATTTAAAACTAAAGGTAGTTCGTTAAACTGGGGATGGAAAGCTAAGTCCTGTCTGGCAAGTTTTCACAAGAGTGTAGCATCTAGAAGTGCCCCTCCTAGTAGGAGAGGGGTAGCTGCAGACACCCACATTGAGATCCACATCTGCTAAAAACACGAGCTCCTCCTAACATCAAAGCGAGGTGATTTGCTACTAGCACCTGTGCACATCCCTCTTCTAACTGTGCATTAGCTCTTATCCAATTAGCCAATAGAGGCCAATGTGCTTTGCTTCAAATTACTATCCCTTTGAGGAATTTCAATGTAAAGGGCACGTAAGAATTCTAGAAAACCAGGCCAGGGAGAGAACGGCCTGGGATGACACCCCCTGCTTGTTTCTTCTTCTGTTCTCCTTTTCGGACTGGGAGCACTGGCTGGGATCACATTATATTTTCATGTATTCCATAATGTGAAAGCTTGAATCTTGGAATACCAAATGTGCTTAACTACCCATGGCATACCACCAGGAACATTATTTTGACACATATGAAAACTGGAAGTATAAATTGCTCTGGTACGAGGAGGACACTCCATCTCCCCTAGAAGTTAACAGTAGATGACTTCAGTACGACTGGTCGGGGAGTCACTTTTTACTAATTCTCCAGAATCCTCGGCATTAGTCAGAAATTATCTTTTCTTGTAGTGTCATTCTAAAGCACCTGCAGCTCTACTGAAACTTGGAGCCCTATTATAGATTGGGTTCATTAGGTAGAAAAAAATATTAACAGCTACAGTATTTCTTTTGGTTAAATAAGAATAAAGTTCAGTCCATTAGTATTTTCCACCACTCCCATACAACACTCACAGTGCCCAGATGCTATGAAAATAATAATTCCACTCTGCTCTGGAAAAAGAAGCATTCATAAAATTGTGGAAATAATTGTTACTTACTTAAGAGGTTGTTAGGAGGCCTAGCACTCAGGAAAGAAGGTATGTGCTCATGTTAATGAACTGTACAAAAGTATGCAAACTTCAGGCTTAAATGCAGTTCTACTTCTTCCATGGATAGTTGCATATAAAAATCCTAAAATGTTTGTCAGTTGTCTATTGTCTATTGTCTATTTGGTCCAAAGGACCCTGGTAGTAAAAATAGATGCCAAAGTTATAAATTACATTTAAATAAACACAGTAGAAACATATATACAAGATATAAAACCCTCAATCAACTTGGAGCTTGCTATAATTTATCATATTTTAGAAGGTTATTTTAATATAATTTACGTGAACCATCTAAATCTGACATATTCATATCCCTAGAAGAAGACTTTAAAAATTAAATGGCTTGGGACTTCCCTGGTGGCACAGAAGTTAAGAATCTGCCTGCCAATGCAGGGGACACAGGTTTGAGCCCTGGTCCAGGAAAGTCCCACATGCCACAGAGCAACTAAGCCCATGTGCCACAACTACTGAGCCTGAGCTCTAGAGCCTGTGAGACACAACTACTGAAGCCCAAGAACCTAGAGCCCGTGCTCCGCAACAAGAGAAGCCATTGCAATGAGAAGCCCACACACCACAATGAAGAACAGCCCCCGCTCGCTGCAACTAGAGAAAGGCTGCATGCAGCAACGAAGACCCAACACATCCAAAAATAAATAAATTTATTTAAAAAAAATTAAATGACTCAAAACCTGTAATAAACGTTTGAAGCTTTAAAATGTCATTTTTCTCCTCTTCACTTACTCTGTTGTTTGGGTTAGGCTGAGGGGACCACAGAAATTAGAAAGACTCTGGTCTAAAACTGTGTCCTGTTTTATATTCTTCAAGCAGGATTTAGAATTATGAAAAATTCTACCACCCATTGTGAGAATACAAGGTGGCTCTGGTGCTTCAGATGTATAATATGAGCAAGCCATGTGATTTCTTGCTAAATTCTGGATGTAATGATTTTCTCATCAGTTTGACAGTCAAGACTTTCATTTAATGTGTAACAGGGTAGAAGTTGTAAACTGGTGGAAATGGACTGATTTTCTGATTTGCCCCATTGCATGGCAGAGTCAATAGATTAATTGTGTCAGTTTCAGCATTCCAAATCTTCACCTGGGAAGAGGCAAGCCTGGGGCAGTTGCTATGGTGACCATGTCCATGGCTAGGCCCCCAGGCATAAACACACTGCCCCACCAGTAACCATCTCTTGAATTTTAGTTATTTGACTATAGTAAGGACAAAGAATATATAAATGATGAATCATTTATTGATCATGAATCAACTTTACCTGATGAAGAAACAATGAATACAACTATTATTCTAGATTTTATTCTCAAGAATAAGTAATTCTTGTACTAATGGAGAAAATTTTGATTGCTTGACCATAAATACAAGAAAAAGATAAATTCTTGTTATAAAGTACCATTCTGAGAATTAATTAAAAGAAAGCATTTGATAGGGTCACTTACCAGCAAATTACCTTTCTATATAAAATCAAAGTACATGTGCATTTGGTGTCATTAATGCCATGAAAAAAGAGAAACAAATAGAAGATAAACTTTCAAAAGAAAAAGAACATAGAAAATGAACTCATAAAAAATGAATTCTTGAATACAGATATTACCTGAAAGTAGGCTTTACTATCATTTCACTTTTAAGGAAGATTCTACCTTTTGATTACTAGTGTAACCAAGCAGGACCATATGGGGCCTTCCTGGGACAGACCCCTCCCCCATATCCTCTGTATACCTAGATAGCAGTATCAGATGCACATTTCCCAAGTTGATTTACAGAGGCTAAAACCGACACCAAATGGAAGAATTAACTACTTGATGACTGTGAGCACATAGCCCCTAGGTCTACTTGAGCCTTAGGATTGATAATGTTAACCCATGTGACACCACCCTGTTGCCTCACCATGAACCAATCAGAGTATTGTGCATAAGCTGATCACACACCTGGGGATTCCCCTCCCTCATTTGGCCTTTAAAAATGCTTTCCTGGCTCACTACCTCTTGCAAGAACACCAGAATCACAACTAACTGCTGAACAATCATTAATAGGAAGACACTGGAACTCACCAAAAAAGATACCCCACATCCAAAGACAAAGGAGAAGCCACAATGAGACGGCAGGAGGGGCTCAATCACAATAAAATAAAATCCCATAACTGCTGGGTGGGTGACTCACAGACTGGAGAACATTTATACCACAGAAGCCCACCCATTGGAGTGAAGGTTCTGAGCCCCACGTCAGGCTTCCCAACCTGGGGGGCCGGCAACGGGAGGAGGAATTCCTAGAGAATCAGACTTTGACTAGTGGAATTTCATTGCAGGACTTCAACAGGACTGGGGGAAACAGAGACTCCAGTCCTGGAAAGCACACACAAAGTAGTGTGCTCCTCGGGACCCACGGGAAGGAGCAGTGACCGGATAGGAGACTGAACCAGAACTACCTGCTAGGGTTGCGGGTCTCCTGTAGAGGCAGGTGGTGGCTGTGGCTCACCATAGGGACAAGAACACTGGCAGCAGAAGTTCTGGGAAGTACTCCTTGGTGTGAGCCTTCCCAGAGTCCTCCATTAGGCCCAACAAACACCTGGGTAGGCTCCAGTGCTGGGGCGCCTCAGGCCAAACAACCAACAGGGAGGGAATCCAGCTCCACCCATCAGAAGAGAAGAGGATTAAAGCATTACTGAGCTCTGCCCAACAGAGCAACACCCAGCTCTACTCACCACCAGTCCTGCCCATCAGGAAACTTGCACAAGCCCCTTAGATAGCCTCATCCACAAGAGGGCAGAAAGCAGAGGCAAGAAGAGCAACAATTCTGCAGCCTATGGAAGGAAAACCACATTCACAGACAGACAGAAAAAATGAAAAGGCAGAGGACTTTGTCTCAGATTAAGGAACAATATAAAACCTCAGAAAAACAACAAAATGAAGTAGAGATAGGCAGCCTTCCAGAAAAAGAATTCAGAATGATGAAAGCGAAGATGATCCAGGACCTTGGAAAAAGAATGGAAGAAAAGAGAGAGAAGATGCAAGAAATGTTTAACAAAGACCTACAAGAATTAAAGAACAAAGAAACAGAGATGAAAAATACAATAACTGAAATGAAAAATACACTAGAAGTAATCAATAGCAGAATACCTGAGGCAGAAGAAAGGATAAGTGAGCTGGAAGACAGAATGGTGGAATTCACTGCCGTGGAACAGAATAAAGAGAAAAGAATGAAAGAAATGAAGACACCCTAAGAGACCTCTGGGACAACACTAAATGCAACAACATTCACATAATAGGCATCCCAGAAGGAGAAGAGTGAGAGAAACGACCCAAGAAAATATTTGAAGAGATTATAGTCAAAAACTTCCCTAACATGGGAAAGGCAATAGTCACCCAAGTCCAGGAAGCACAGAGAGTCCCAGGCAGGATAAACCCAAGGAGAAACATGCAGAGACACATAGTAATCAAACTGACAAAAATTAAAGACAAAGAAAAATTATTGAAAGCAACAAGGGGAAAATGACAGATAACATAAAAGGGAACTCCCATGAGGTTCACAGCTGATTTCTCAGGAGAAACTCTACAAGCCAGAAGGGACTGGCATGATATATTTAAAGTGATGAAAGGGAAGAACCTACAACCAAGATTACTCTATGCAGCAAGGACCTCTTCACATTCGACAGAGAAATCAAAAGCTTTACTGACAATCAAAAGCTAAGAGAGGGCTTCCCTGGTGGCGCAGTGGTTGAGAGTCCACCTGCCGATGCAGGGGATACAGGTTTGTGCCCTGGTCCAGGAAGATCCCACATGCCGCGGAGCAGCTGGGCCCATGAGCCATGGCTGCTGAGCCTGTGCGTCCAGAGCCTGTGCTCCATAATGGGAGAGGGCACAACAGTGAGAGGCCCGCGTACCGCAGGAAAAAAAAAAAAAAAGGCTGAGAGAATTCAGTGCCACCAAACCAGCTCTACAACAAATGCTAAAGGATCTTCTCTAAGTGGGAAACACAAGAGAAGAAAAGGACCTACAAAAATAAACACATAACAATTAAGAATATGATAATAGGACCATACATATCAATAATTACCCTAAATGTGAATGGATTAAATGCTCCAACCAAAAGACACAGGCTCACTGAATGGATACAAAAACAAGAGCCATACATATGCTGTCTACAAGAGACCCACTTCAGACCTAGGGACACATACAGACTGAAACTGAGGGAATGGAAAAAGATATTCCATGCAAATGGAAATCAAAAGAAAGCTGGAGTAGCAATTCTTGTGTCAGATAAAATAGATATTAAAATAAAGAATGTAACAACAGACGAGGAAGGACACTACATAATGATCAAGGGATCAATCCAAGAAGAAGATATATGCACTCAACATAGGAGGACCTCAATACATAAGGCAACTTCTAACAGCTATAAAAGAGGAAATTGACAGTAACACAATAATAATGGGGGACTTTAGCACCTCACTTACACCAATGGACAGATCATCCAAACAGAAAATTAGTAAGGAAACACAAGCTTTAAATGACACAATACACCAGAGAGATTTAATTGATATTTATAAGACATTCCATCCAAAAACAGAAGATTACACTTTCTTCTCAAGTGCGCATGGAACATTCTCCAGGATAGATCACACCTTGGGTCACAAATCAAGCCTCAGTAAATTTTAAAAAATTGAAATCTTATCAAGCATCTTTTCTGACCACAACGCTATGAGATTAGAAATGAATTACAGGGAAAAAATGTAAAAAGCACAAACACATGGAGGCTAAACAGTATGTTAATAAATAACCAAGAGATCACTGAAGAAATCAAAGAGGAAATCAAAAACTACCTAGAGAAAAATGACAATGAAAACACAATGATCCAAATCTTATGGGATGCAGCAAAAACAGTTCTAAGAGGGAAGTCTATAGCAATACAAGCCTACCTCAAGAAACAAGAAAAATCTCAAATAAACAATCTAACCTTAAACCTAAAGGAACTAGAGAAAGAGGAACAAAACCCAAAGTTAGCAGAAGGAAAGAAATCATTAAAATCAGAGCAGAAATAAAAGAAATAGAAACAAAGAAAACAATACAAAGATCAATAAAACTAAAAGCTTGTTCTTTGAGAAGGTAAACAAAATTGATAAACCACTAGCCAGACTCATCAAGAAAAAGAGGGAGAGGACTCATAATCAATAAAGTTAGAAATGAAAAAGAAGTTACAAAAGACACCGCAGAAATACAAAGCATCCTAAGAGACTACTACAAGCAACTCTATGCCAATAAAATGGACAACCTGGAAGAAATGGACAAATTCTTAGGAAGGTATAACCTTCTAAGACTGAACCAGGAAGAAATAGAAAATATAAACAGATCAATCACAAGTAATGAAATTGAAACTGTGATTAAAAATCTTCCAACAAACAAAAGTGCAGGACCAGATGGCTTCATAGGTGAATTTTACCAAACATTTAGAGAAGAGCTAACATCCATTCTTCTCAAACTCTTCCAAAAACTTGCAGAGGAAGGAACACTCCCAAAGTCATTCTATGAGGTCAGCATCACCCTGATACCAAAACCAGACAAAGATACTACAAAAAAAGAAAATTACCGACCAATATCACTGATGAATATAGATGCAAGAATCCTCAACAAAATACTAGCAAACAGAATCCAACAACACATTAAAAGGATCATACACCATGATCAAGTGGGATTTATCCCTGGGATACAAAGAATCTTCAATATATGCAAATCAATCAATGTGATATACCATGTTAATGAAGTGAACAATAAAAACTATATGATCATCTCAATGGATGCAGAAAAACCTTTTGACAAAGTCAACACCCATTTATGATAAAAACTCTCCAGAAAGTGGGCATAGACGGAACCTACCTCAACATAATAAAGGTCATTTATGACAAACCCACAACAAACATCATTCTCAATGGTGAAAAACTGAAAGTATTTCCTCTAAGGTCAGGAACAAGACAAGGATGTCCACTCTCACCAATATTATTCAACATATTTTTGGAAGTCCAAGCCCCGGCAATCAGAGAAGATAAAGAAATAAAAGGAATACAAATTGGAAAAGAAGTAAAACTGTCACTGTTTGCAGATGACATGATAGTATACATAGAGAATCTTAAAGATGCCACCAGAAAACTACTAGAGCTAATCAATGAAGTTGGTAAAGTTGTAGGATACAAAATTAATGCACATAAATCTCTTGCATTCCTATAGTCTAATGATGAAAATATGAAAGAGAAATTAAGGAAACAGTCCCATCTACCATTGCAACAAAAAGTATAAAATACCTAGGAATAAGTCGACCTAAGCAGACAGAAGACCTGTACGCAGAAAACTATAAGACACTGATGAAAGAAATTAAAGATGATACAAACAGATGGAGAGATATACCATGTTCTTGGAGTGGAAGAATCTATGTTGTGAAAATGACTATACTACCCAAAGCAAGCTACAGATTCAATGAAATCCCTATCAAATTACAAATGGCATTTTATACAGAACTAGAACAAAAAGTCTTAAAATTTGTATGGAGACACAAAAGACCCCGAATAGCCAAAGCCGTCTTGAGGGAAAAAAATGGAGCTGGAGGAATCAGACTCCCTGACTTAAGACTATACTACAAAGCTACAGTCATCAAGACAATATGGTACTGGCACAAAACCAGAACTATAGATCAATGGAACAGGATAGAAAGCCTAGAGATAAACCCATGCACCTGTGGTCAACTAACTATGACAAATGAGGCAAGGATGTACAATGAAGAAAAGACAGTCTCTTCAGTAAGTGGTGCTGGGAAAATTGGACAGCTACATGTAAAAGAATGAAATTAGAACACTCCCTATCACCATACACATAACTAAACTCAAAATGGATTAGAGACCTATATGTATGTCGGGACACTATAAAACTCTTAGAGGAAAACATAGGAAGAACACTCTTTGACATAAATCACAGAAAGATCTTTTTTGATCCACCTCCTAGAGTAATGGAAATAACAAAAATAAACAAATGGGACCTAATCAAACTTAAAAGCATTTGAAAAGCAAAGGAAACTATAAACAAGATGAAATGACAAACCTCAGAATGGGAGAAAATATTTGCACATGAATCAAGAAAGGATTAATCTCCAAAACATATAAACAGCTCATGCAGCTCAATATAAAAAAAACAAGCAGCCCAATCAAGAAATGGGTAGAAGACCTAAATAGACATTTCTCCAAAGAGGACATACAGATGGCCAAGAAGCACATGAAAAGATGCTCAACATCACTAATTATTAGAGAAATGCAATCAAAACTACAATGAGGTATCACCTCACACCAGTTAGAATGGGCATCATCAGAAAATCTACAAACAACAAATTCTGGAGAGGGTGTGGAGAAAAGGGAACCCTCTTGCACTGTTGGTGGGAATGTAAATTGATACAGCCACTATGGAGAACAGTATGGAGGTTCCTTAAAAATCTAAAAATAGAATTACCATATGAACCAGCAATCCCACTACTGGGCATACACCCAAAGAAAACCATAATTCAAAAAGACACATGCACCCCAATTTTCATTGCAGCACTATTTACAATAGCCAGGTCATGGAAGCAACATAAATGCCCATTGACAGATGAATGGATAAAGAAGATGTGGTACACATATACAATGCAATATTACTCAGCCATAAAAAGGAACAAAATTGGGTCATTTGTAGAGATGTGGATGGATCTAGAGACTGTCATACAGAGTGAAGTAAGTCAGAAAGAGAAAAACAAATATCGTATATTAATGCATATATGTGGAATCTAGAAAAATGGTACAGATGAACCGATTTGCAGGGCAGAAATAGAGACACAGATATAGAGAACAAACATACGGACACCAAGGGGGGAAAGTGGCGGGGGGTTAGGGGGGTGGTGTGATGAATTGGGAGATTGGGATTGACATGTATACAGTGATGTGTATAAAATGGATAACTAATAAGAACCTGCTGTATAAAAAAATAAATAAAATAAAATTCAAAAATTAAAAAAAAATAAAAATGGTTTCCTGAAACCCACAGGGGAGTTTAGGTTTTTTGAGCATTAGCTGCCTGGACTCGTTGTACAGGGCCTTACAATAAATGCTGCACTTTTCTTCACCACAACCCGATGTCAGTAGATTGGCTTTATTGTGTACAGGCGAGTGGACGCAAGTTTGGTTCAGTAATACTAGGACATTTAAAAATAATTCACCAAGCCTGCTATATTTAAGCATTACTTTTTCATAAAGTAAAGTTTATCAAATAAACTTCACACATAAATATTTTGGCCACAGTTAATTTTTGGGTAATAACGGAAATATACTGTTAACACATTGTTAATTTGGTCTATATTGTGACTCAAAAGATCTCATTTTTTAATTAGAACATTATTTCTTATCACTATAACATTACAGTCTTTATTTAAGCTATCCTTTGAGGAAGACTGAAACCGATTTCCCAGAACTTAGGTTAATGAGAACTCCATATCCCAGTGCACTGCAGATTATTTCACATTGTAGCCTTCTTTCTAGTGATTGACAACAGAAGTGCAGATTCACACTTGCCTAGGAATAGTCCCCCCTGGATGGATGTACAAGGGAATTAAAAGCCTACCCTTTTCAGTGGCTTTAAGGTAGCATTCAGCTCACCTTGTCACTTGGTGGCAAGTTTACCTAACTGATTCTTACGTGTGACAAAGTAAAAGTTCACAGGATTACTTTAAATTCTGTCTCCTAAAACTTTTTTCCCCTCACTTTGTGATTTTACATGGAACACTGCTTTATTTGAACAGTCAGCCTTTATCAGCATGAAGCCAGGTTTTGTCCGATGAAGACAGGGACAGAGCTGCTTCTCTTTCTCCCCAGCGTTTCTTCAATCCACTTTATTAAAGCAAAATTGAGAAGAGGTTTCTGGTGACAACATTTGTAGTTCTTTAGGCAGATAAAAACGTGTACGTATGGATCAGGATTTATTCAGTTTTATTTCTGCCTGAATATTGTAGAATCAATATTAATTCTCAGGGAAAAGATCACTGGGATGTGAGAAGGCCTCTGGAGGTTCCAATTTGGTAGAACCTTTGCCAAAGTATTCCTGCAAAAGATGCACAAGGGCACCATCGTCTCGTGTCACAGGGTACTCTGACTGAAGGTATCACATTTACCATATGTTTCTGTCACGGTGGGAAACCAGGCGGGTTGGTTTTATTTTAAATATCAAATATTTGAATAATATTAATAAACGATAGATAGTAAGATCCTCACTTGGAGAACAGGATTCTCAAGTTTGAGAAAAATATAAAGATAGGTGTTGGTTGTTTCACTTTTTTTTTTAAGATTTTTTTTTTTTGATGTGGACCATTTTTAAAGTCTTTAGTGAATGTGTTACAATATTGCTTCTGTTTTATGTTTTGGTTTTCTGGTCACGAGGCATGTGGGATCTTAGCTCCCCAACCAGGGACTGAACCCGTACCCCCTACATTACAAGGAGAAGTCCTAACCACTGGACCTCCAGGGAAGTCTCTGTTTCACTTTATATCACATCTATGTGTTATAATTATTACTCCAAAATAGAACTGCTATACAGTCAATTAAACAATTTGGAGAAATGCTTTTTTTATGCCTCTGTCCCTATACTGCCCTACAGCCTTTCATATATATAATTCAAGAAAAGGTTAAGGATATCTTCTTAAGAGAAGAAAAAACAAAAGGAACAGTTGAAAAATTTTAACTCCATCTAACCATTCATGACTATACATGATAATGAAGGCAAAGAATAGAAGCTGGCAGGGAAGGAAGGTCTTGTAAAACTTGTATTGCTGGGGTAAACAAATCATGGCACAAGATGTGGGAAAAACAATTATAAAAAATATTTTCAAGCTAAAGAGGAAGAGCAAAGGAAGACCAGCTTTTATTTTCTATACAGAGCTATTCAAATAAGTAAATTATGTTGGTTTTTAGTAGGTTGAATGAATGGAAAATAAAGTTACACATAAGTTCAGATATTTGGTCTTAATCAGCAACTCCCACTTCAAGGGCATGGCCTCAAACAAGGACATCAGTCTTTACAGGCCTAAAGAGTATATGAGGAACTATCTATAAAAATGAAAACAAACTCCAAAGGGTCCCACCCCCAAATACTCTCATAGCTCCACTTTGCTGTAGACTTTTAGTGCAGACACTGTATTCAATTTCCATGTAGATCTACTGACCTTATATCTGTGATAAAATGGTGTTAGGTTATTTGACAGCATTCAGAAGTTCTTTGTAATTTCCTGTTTTATTAGGTAGCAGTAGGGAAAAACATAACAATAATCAAGTATGGATACTTAAATGAAAGAACATTAAAAAGCTGGTGAACTTGGCTTTCTATAAAGTATGCCATGTAATTACCTTTTATTCATTCATTTCACAGTCTGTGTCTTATATTACTTAATTGCAAAGAAAAGAGCAGACTGCTCATGTGTACACTAACTGTAAGTGATTGAACGATCCTGTTCTCAATTCTTGAGAGAAAAAAATATATTAATGAAGACAATATAAAGAAGGCAAAAATAGGATATAATCCACAAAAATATATACTGCCCTCTTAGAAAAACATGATTTAAGAACAGATAGTCTAAGAACTAAGTTAGTTAGCTCCCACACTTGATCTTACTCATTTTATTCATTAATTTTATTCTAAATTAAAAAAATATTTCACATCAGATTCAAACATCTGCAAAGAAATATTAATGATGAAAAGCCAATTATTATAATAATTTTATGTGCAAGGATGGGAGCCCAAGAGTAGCAAATGGACATTTGCTAAAAGGCTGTTCCACTGAAACTTGAAAACAACCATGTTCAAGGTGATATGTTTTCATCCTCCATATATTAAAAATGGTCTGTGTTGATTTCTGTCTGAAATTGGTGATTACATGAGGAGGAGCACAATTTATTGATTTCATCTAAGAACTCAACACCAAAGTAATTTAAAAACCTAAAGACCTGCCTTTAGCCACAAAGATTATTCTTACTTCTGGTTCTTGTCAAGAAATACAATCATGATCTCTTTGATGCCCAAGTCTTTTAAATGTTTTATCATAAAATATAATATTCATGGAGGATCAGCTGAAGGATGCATAGTCCATTAATTTTTCTGTAGCCTTTAAGTTTTTGCCTGGATTCTCTTTAGTCCATTAGAGACCTTGGAATAACTTTAGAAACGTGTACAATTTTTTTTTCCCAAAATGTACTTTGGTACTAGCACCTAGAAATGCCATAAAAAATATCTCTATGAATTTTATCGTCACACTTTTTTTTTGTACAGACATTGGTGAGGCCATCATCTTTTATTTCACACATAGTGTCCTTTTATGAGACCCATGAAAAAAATTTTATTTACTTGTTATCCCCCAGAAAAGCTGTTCAGGGGACACTGTAAATATTTTAACTGACTGTGGTAGTTTTAAAACATGTGTGCAAATTCTTTGACATTCCTTCAATCTAATTTCCCTCTCTTGAATATGGCCTTGCTTTAGTGTCTCAGTTCTAGTTGGCAGAAAGTGACAGAAGTGATGCTGCATGATTTGGGAGGCTAGAATATAAAAAGCAACACAACTTCTACCTATCTCTTTCTCTTTCTCTCTCTTTCTCTCTCTCTCTCTCTCTCTCTCTCCTCTCCCTCCCTCCCTCCCCTCTCACCCTCATGCCTTGGAGACCTTAGCCAACATACAGATGTTCAGCTACCTGAGCCACTGTGCTGGAGAAACCACATGGAAGGACCATAGAGACAGACAGAGATGCTCAAGGAATGCCAACTGTTCCAGCCTCTGCTCTTTGAGTCATCCCAGTATCAAATGCCAAGTTTTTGAGTGAGAAAATGCTGAGATGATTCCAGCCCCAACTTTCCACCTAAACTGGCTAATGACAGGTAGTACAGAAATGAGCTGCCCACATTAAGCTCTGTCCAAATTGCAGATTCATGAGCAGAATAAATGTTGTTATTCTGGTGTGATAGGAATAGTAATGGCCCCCCAAAGATGTCCATATCCTGCACCCTGGAGTCTACAGGTATGATAAGTTATATAGGAAAGGGGAATTAAGGTTGCAGTTGGGATTAAGTTTGCTTGAAATTAGCTGCCCTCAAGATAGGGAGATTATCCTGGATTATCCAGGTAGGCTAATGTAATCACAAGGGTCCTTAAAAGGGGAGGAGTGAGGAAGAAGAAGAGAGTCAGAGGGAGATGTGAGTACAGAAGAATGGTCAGAGAGATGCAACATCACTGGCTTTGAAGATGGAGGTAAGGAACCATAAACCAAGGAATGAGGTAACCTATAGATGTTGGAAAAGGCAAAGAAACAGATTCTCTGCCAGAACCTCTAGAAAGAAATAGGGTCCTACTTGATTTTAGCCTGATAAGATCTATGTGAGACTTCTTTCATCCAGAACTTTGACAATAAATTTGTGTTAAGTCACTAAATTTGTGATAATTTATTATCATAGCAATAGAAAACGATATACTCTTAAGTCTCTAAGTTTAGGGGGATTTCTTATCATTAATTCTATAATTAGAACAGGGGCCTTGCTTAATTCTCAGTTTTGGCCTATAGGAAGTTCAAACCCAATCAATGAACCATCTTGGACCATTCCTCAGGATCTCATATCTCCACTCTAATTTTCCCTTTCTTTTGATATGTTTTCTCCCTGGTACTATGCTTATTTTTTATATACTACCTCAAATCCTTTTAGAACAGGGCCAGAAATAAATAAATAAGATTGACTAAAACAATATATTTACCATGACCTATCACAAGTAGTGAAATAGACAGAATGAAAAGTATCTTGTCTCTAGCAAAAGCCAAACCAAACCTCTAAAGCAGATCAACAGCTATGGAGGGCATCAACACAAGACAGAAGCAAACATTTAATTTAATTTAATATTTTCTAAAATTAGAGAAATAAAGTATTTAACTCTTCTGTTTTTCAATTTAAGAACATGAAATAAAACTTCTTACTCAAACTACAATAAAAAACTATATATGTGTATGTATATGTGTACATGTAAACACACACTTGATATATATACATTTCAGCTTTGTATTGTATCTGCTTAAGAGAGTATAAAAAAAGACACAAATCAGGAGTTGACAGAGAAAGACACAGAAACAGAAGGAAAAACGAGATGATTAGAAAAAAAAAAGTATGGTGGGGAGAGAGAGAGATCCTCACAGAGACACATAGGAGATAGTCAAACAGAAATTTAACAAAAAGAGGTACATTCAGAAAGAAGAAAAAGGCACTTTCATGGCATAATTAACACTCCCAGCATATGCCTTTTCTTGATATTCTTACTGAGGATTTCTGATATTACACTGGGTTTTAACATGATATCTCTCTCTCTCAACAATTACTCTATAAACCTGGTGCATCTGGCCTTTCTCTGGTCTTCTCAACTTCAGAAACCAAGTTCCCTGAAGGAAGCTGAGCCTCTCCCAGTTCCTGAGCCAGAGGTAACCAGGGCAGAGTGCAGAGTAGCAGTAATCACCTGACAACTAGGATCCTTCCTGTTGCTTTAGGTGACTCTTCTGTACTTGTCTGCTCCACTACCTGCCGCCTGGCTGCAACCATCTTTGCATGGACCACATCCATGTCACTAAGCTTCTGCCTCCCTCAGTTGCCCTCACCTGCCCTTACTCTTACCTGCATATGTGGTCTGGACAACCTTTTAAATGTGTACCTCTGTCTCTCCTATCTACTTAATGCTACTGGCCGGAGTCCTGCTCCAAAACATAGGCATTAAGCAAAGCCACTGTATGTAATGACCCAGCCAAAGACTCCACCTGGCGGCAATTTTCTACTCCCTTTCAATATTATAATTTGTAATTTTGGACACCTTATTGAGATCTCTGTAATTTTACCCATAAAAGAAATGGCAGAAAATTCTCCTCACATGGAAGCAGAAGCAGAGTTACACTGCTTGTCAACTACAAGCCAGAAAAAGGAGAAGCAAAAATGATGCTTAGGTGTACGTATTGTCCCATCTCTGCAGAGTCCCTTGATTTAGCAAAGCTATTTGCCTATTGGGAATCAATGTGTAAGGAGAACAAAGTCTTGGGAATTCTTAAGGATTGTATCTTTGACTTCCTTGTAACTCTGCAATGGTTGGTATTTAATGCCCACAAGATTTAATGACTACTGAAATTGCTCTCATTACCATAATCAATACAACGTGGAAACTTGTGAAGCAGTGTATAGGATTAAGTAACACTAAGATATTTACCTCCATTTGAGAAAATAAGGTCTCCTTTAATCTTGGACATCTGTAGGAATTCCTCATTATCCTTGAGATAGGTTCACCCATGGTCACATAAATGCTGCCTATAAATTCTATTTTGTATCAGAAGAGTGCTTCCCAGTTTATAAAGCACTTGTACGTTAATCATATAGAATGAAGTCTCTTTCTGTTCTGGCTGTTTCAGTATAAGTACAGAGTATTATTTGGAGATGATGTGCTTCACTGAGCCTGCACTGAATTGTTCACGCAACAGCTGTAAATCAAGATTGACTTTTTGAGCCTAACTTTGCATAATTCAACAAGTTCCTCAACATCTTTTGCCTAAGCACGCTCATGACGTATAAGAATCTGCAGAGCTAAATAACTACCCATGACTGTCTCAAAATGATTAAATAAAAAAGGTTTTGCATTAACAAATCAGGAATGAGTCACTGTCTGATTCTTCACTGATCAAGAAGTGACAGAGAAGGTGCCATGTACAAAGAGAAATGTCATAGAATGATTGAATTGTGAATTTCTTCTAGTTCCCAAAAATAAGAAAATGACCACAAAAGGAGGTGGTAGATGGGGGATGATAACTGCTATTAAATACTGGTTTGTCAAGAGAAATATTTATCAGAGTCTTGGTGATGGATTTAGTCTTAGCTCTGGAGAAGTAATCAGTTCTGGAGCCATTGAGTATACTGCTTTTAATCATTTCACTCTATTTAGGACTGAGCAAAGTAAATCAGAAACCCCATTAAGTCAATATATAGTTAGTAGGTGCTTCAACATCGCACAATAATAAAACTTCATTAGTGTGCTGAAACCTTTACCTCCTTTTCCTCTGTGGTACAATTATTTGGAAAGATGGTGACCAACTCCTGTACCAACCAGATTCCTTCATTGTCTCCTGCTTCTTTTATCTTCTTTTACCAAGGTCATTATCCTTCCACTGTGACCTGGCCTTCGGAGATAGTAAACCTTTTGTTACCAGTTGGCCCATCCTCAGGCAGCCTGTACCTGAAAAAGCTTTGTTGACACCACTCATGCCAGCAAGGGATAATGGTGATATCACCAGGAGGAGGAGAACAAATGTTCATTTAGTTCTCACCATGTGTCAGACAATTTTTTCACATTTTTGTCACAAAAATCATACAGAGGGTTATATTATTATTCTCTATTTTACAGAGGAGGACAGTGAGGTTTAGAAGACTTAGGAAACTTGCCAAGGGTCACAGGAAGTGACACAGTAAGGGCTTAAACTATTACTTAAAACCCAATGCACTTAGTCATCACACTAGTAATTTGCACTACTAGTAAAGTTTGAAGTCATAAGAGGAGATCAGAATCATCACCATGTCACTCTCATCATACTGAAGTATGTAACCATACCATGCTGGATGATCATCTCAGCCCTGTGCTTTCCACATAAGCCAAATTACCTAGTATCATTACCTAGTTATTTCATATGAATGTGTTTATATCTTCAATTATATTCTAAGTTTATGAGGAGCAACAGCTATGTTTACAAGTTAAAATTTCTTCTTTAGTGCCAAACACAGTGTTCTTCATAAAATTGGTCAGTATACAATGATTGAATCAATGGTATATTGTATAATCTCAAAATACCCTCTGAGGGCCTTAAAGGGATAGGTTCCTGAAATCTGACGAGTGCAATTTTTCCAGGGAGGGGAGGTGCTGAGGGACAGAAACAAGAGTTACTGTGGTCCAGGGAAGGAAGAGGGTGGGGGGATAAAAGGTGGGGCACTATGCTTAGGAAGAGCTCAGACAGACAAGCAGATGATGGCAAGTAGAGTATCAAGACTAGGATGAGAGCCCTGGATTGAAAATACATAAGAGACATAGTTTATTTCATTCTGTGTTTTACAGGAGTGTTCCAAGTGTTTCCTTGGGGACAAAGAAGAGCATCAGGAATTTTCCTGGCCTGAAACATATGGAAATGAAAGGATGTCATTAACCCCGAAGACAGGATGTCATTGGCAGCAGCAAAACTAACTCTTCTTAACTGAGTACAGTGTTCAGGTAATTTATACCTCATTTCCATTGACCCTTATTCCTGTCTAACTTATTCTCTCCCCCACCTTGAATATCCCTTCTCAGTAACCATTCCTACCATGTACCTAGTTGTTCAGACCAAAAGCCAAGCTAAGGAACTACCTTCCATTCCTCTTTCCCTCAGTCCCTATATCTAATCATTATCAAGTCTTTTGACTTGATTTTCAAAACATATCCAGACTCCTTCTACAGCAGTTTCTTTCCATTTCTTTTCTATCACCCTGGTTGAAGTTGCTATCATCTCTTATCTGGATTATTATAGCCCCTCACCCCCACTACCTAGCTTCCTGCTTCTATTCTTGCCCTCTCCTGTTAAGTCTGATATATACCAGCCTCATGATCAGTTAAACATATTAATCATATCACATAACTCCTTTGCTTCAAAGAGTCTAGGCTAGCACTGCCATGGCCCACAGGCTTTAAGTAGTCTGACCCTATCTCCTTCTCTGGCCTCATTCCACTACTCTCCATACCCTGTCATAGGACCCTGCTTTGCCTCCCTTATACATGCTGAGCTCATTAATACCTGAAGGTCTTGCCTTTCCCTCTACCTTAAATACATCAATACTGTATCTTCTCAGGACTACTCCTTTCTATTCATCAGGTCTGGGCCACCTTCCCTGACTGCTTAAGTGCTCAAACACTCCTACTCTACTGAATCCAGTCAATGGATGTCACCACACCCTCTTCTATATCTTCATAGCACCTACACCTATCATTTATTTATTTATTTACTTGTGTATGGTCTGTCTGTGTGTCCTATTTCTAGATCCCACTTCCTTATGTAACTGAGCAGGACCCTATGGGGCCTTCCTGGAACAGACCCCTTGCCCCAGGTCCTCCTCCTTCCTCTTGTCTGTAGAAAAACCTTAGCCTCTTAGGCCTTCCCTGAGTTCCAAAGAGTAAATTTAATCAGAGAAGTGAGACAATGCAGAAGAAAGGAAAACAGTCAAGCAAGAAAAAAAAATAGTTTAGCCATTAAATAAAGTCAAGGACCTTTAGCTCCACTTCAAGGGCTATAGATAGTATTCTGAGCCATGTCCTTCGAGCTGTTTTGCTGACACTGAAACCCCCACTAGGTGGAAGAAGTTAAGTGTGTGCTGCCCACAAGCACACAGACCCCAAACCAGGTGGAATCAGAAGGTTGATGGTGTTGACTCCTGATTACCTCACCACCAACCAATCAGAAGAATGTCCACAAGCTGATCACAAACCCCACAGCCCCCCTTCCTCACCCTGTCTTTAAAAATCTTTCCCTAACAGCCTTCGGGGAATTCGGGCCTTTTAAGCACTAGCTACCTGGACTCCTTGCTTGGTGTCTGCAATAAACACTGCACTTGCCTCCACCACAACCCAGTGTCAGTAGATTGGCTTTACTGCGCGTGGGCAAGCAGACCCAAGTTTGGTGTGTTAACACTTACACCATAGTTCACACAGACTCATGAGAGTAGGGACACTTACTAATTTATCCACATTACTTAGAACACCAGTTACATAGTAAGGCTCAATCACTATTTCCAGAATAAATAAATCACATGAAAAGTCTTTTGTGCTTAAGCCTTCTCTGAAATTGCTGCTTAAGAATTTACTTTAAGCATGTTGAATATTTTTTTACATTCTCAGATGATAGCAGAGAAAATATCTGATATATTTGCCACAGCAAAAAAAGGGAGGACATGTCTCCTATAGTTTTCTTACACACATATTTTGAGTACTGTGGTCCTTCCTATGGGAATCTAACCTTAGAATTATAATGTAAGGATGAAAGAGATAATTGAAATAGTGTAAAAAATTTCATGTTGCCTTTCTGGAGAATGCAATAGCATTTTCTAAAATGACATATTACTATACATGCCCTCAGTAACAAGGGGAAGCTGCAAAAATGTTATTTCAGAATATTATATCAGGGAAGAGCTCTAACTCTCTTCACTTTTGCCACAGGGTTTTTAAGATTGCTGTTACCATGCTTACTTGAAACAATCACAGATAAGAAGTGTGTGGAAACAACAGCTATATTAACTTTATCACGTACAGTTAAGTATTCCACACACTTGAAAGCACTGCTCCTTCGTTTTCATAGTGTGCTCCCTAGAGAAACAGACTTGGAGGAAGGGCCTGGTGGAGACAGAGCTGCAGTAAACTTGAACGGTACAGCCAGATGCCCATAGACTGGAGGCGGGTAACGAGGCATTGATCAAACACTGGGTTTTCTGGCTCACACCACAGGGATCAGATGAAATATCTAGAAGTGCCCCAGGCAGATGACCCAAGGGAAGGTGTGGTTAAGTCCACAAGGTTTGTCTTTGCATAATTTCCACCTCATTTTAAGAAATCCTCCACCCCACCTATTTCTCCCTCTACTCCAAGGTATTTTTCTTTGCAGTAGATACAAAGGGGAGAATTCCCTGAATTAAGCCTTCTTGTGATATCAGAAGAGAGAAATTATATGATGCTTTTGTAATAAGTATGTGCTCTTTAAACACAGGACTCTTAATAAAATGCCTTCAGCCTCACTCCGTGCTTTTCATCTTTGATGCTAAAATTCCAGGCTGTATGATTATTGGTTCAGGAGATGTTTTCAGTCTTTCCTCAAATCTTCCCCCATGGATTAGGCCCTTCGGCCTCGACTATGTATAAGGCCAGCCCCGGCCCTAGAGGCTCTTTTTCAATAAGGAGAAAAAACAGATTCTCCCTCCTCAGACTTCTGTTCCTAATTAATGATGAAAACAAACAGAAAAAGCAAAGATGGAAAGAAATGGCATATATGACAAAGGTCCCCTCTCTGGCTGTGAATGCTGGTATTAAGAGGAGTGGGCAGGATGGGGGTGGAGAGACTCGCAGAGTAGGGGACTCCAGCTGAGAGAGTTACATATCTGAGGACAGGTTCAGAGTACTCTAAATTTCAGGAGGGACTTATACCCCTGAGACTTAATGGCAAGAGTCTCTGTTGAATGATTCTAGTCGTTCTAACCCTGAGGTCAGGCAATTGCTCACACTAGACTATTTTACTTCCAAGACGGCAGTATCATTTGGTTCAACCACATACAACTAAGTGTAAGAATGGGAGTGGGAAGAAGGAGTTCACTTTCAGACTTGTTACGCTTTGCAAAGCCAGTTCAGTTTAGCTCCTATAACCGGTCTCTCACTTGTGGAGGTACAAACTCATTTTATACTTTATCCTATGTCCTGGCAGAAGGGACCTTTGATGCTCTCATAGTAACTCAGCCTCTGGATCCTCCTTCAGTGATTCTTGTCTAAGTGTCAACTGTACCAACAAGGATGCATACAGAGCCCCTGCTCGTTTCTACAAGAAATCCACATACATTTGGATTTTTAAAAGGCTTATTAAAAACCTGGGAACCCTAAGGAGTATCCTCCTGCCATCTGAGCAGCTCTCTTTATCTCACCGGCCCCCTTGACTCTTTCCCGCTCCTTTTCCTGCTCGTGTGCCCTCCCTTCCAGGCCTACTCCAGATCTGTCTCCTTCTTTTATGGTATCAGTTCAACTCTTCCTGGCTTATGATCTCCCAATTTCCATGTTATCATCTATTAGGCAGATGGCAAAACAATTCAACAGGATCTACTCTCTCAAAATGCAGTCTGAGATATCAGTACATGAGTCAACACACATTTATGGACTATTAATCTACTTGTCTGTGGTCAGCACTATGTTAGGTGCTAGCAGGGAGGGAATCATATGAAACAATGGCTCCAAAAAGCCTCATGGCTGAGGAATTCAGTCTGGTTGGGTAGGCAGACATTTCATTAAAAAAGCAACTCAGTCAAGGGACAGGGGATATTTTGACATTTGTGACATCTGTGACATTTTTTGAGCCAGACTGACTGAGAAGAAATAAGACAGGAAACACATATCTTTACTGAAAAGATACACCCAATGAACACCTTACTTTAAATGAAACAACAAGAAATCCAAACAGTCCCTCTAATACGAATTCATATATGTATGCCAATGATGGCTTACACATTTGAATAAAGTAAGTGCTGATGGAGTTTTGATCGAAAAAATTATTATTTTTTCTAATGGGAAAGAGGAAGAATATCCTTAAAATATAATACTTAGTTCCTACTAGAAGATGAGATAGCAGAGAGACAGAATGGAGATCTAAATGTTAGATGATTTTATATGCAAATCACTTTCCTTGAATCTATAAGAAAGTCTAAATATACCACTAAATTTAAGCTTCCGATAGTACAGATTCTGCAACTGGCATGGAGGTTACCAAACCACTTCACTCAGGAACACACAAATGATAGTCAGGGATTCTTTTATTTGCTCTTGAAGAGCAAAGCTTATACAGCTAAATCCTCTAAGCAAAAAATGCTTAAGAGATGGAAGAAAGCTTAGAGCCTTGGTTTTCAACCCTGGTTACATATGAGAATCCCTTAGGGAGAGCTTTTAAAATGCTGGGTCCTGGGGCATCACCTCCATTGATTTGGATTTAAATGGTCTGGCATGGAACCCAGCCTTTTTTGTTTGTTTGTTTTTAAAATGTCCCAGGTAAGCTCTTAAGAATTACAGATTCCTGGGCTCCATTCCTGAGTATTTCCAATTCAGTTGATTTGAAATGACTTCCAGGAATCTTTGTTTTTAAAAGTGTCCCAAGAGGGGCTTCTCTGGTGGCGCAGTGGTAAAGAATCTGCCTGCCACTGCAGGGGACACGGGTTCGAGCCCTGGTCTGGGAGGATCCCACATGCCACGGAGCAACCAGGCCCGTGCGCCGCAACTACTGAGCCCGCGTGCCTAGAGCCTGTGCTCCGCAACAAGAGAAGTCACCACAATGAGAAGCCCACGCACCGCAAAGAAGAGTAGCCCCAGCTCGCCGCAACTAGAGAAAGCCCGCGCGCAGCAAGGAAGACCCAACGCAGCCAAAAATAAAAACAAATAAATAAGTTAATTAAAAAAAAAAAAAAAAGTGTCCCAAGAATCCACCTGCCAATGCAGGGGACACAGGTTCGAGCCTGGGTCCAGGAAGATCCCACATGCCATGGAGCAACTAAGCCCGTGCGCCACAACTACCGAACCTGTGCTCTAGAGCCTGTGAGCCACAACTACTGAGCCCATGTGCCACAACTACTGAAGCCTGTGCGCCTAGAACCCATGCTCCACAACAAGAGAAGCCACCACAGTGAGAAGCCCGCACACTGTAACGAAGAGTAGCCAGCCCCCACTCAGCACGACTAGAGAAAGCCTGCGCGTAGCAACGAAGACCCAACGCAGATAAAAATAAATAAATAAAATAAATAAATTTAAAAAATAACCTTTAACAAAAACTTTTTTAAAATAAATAAATAAAAGTGTCCCAAGAGCTTCTGTGCTTAGCCAAGTTTTAAAAACCACTGATCTAGGGCCTCCCTGGTGGCGCAGTGGTTGAGAGTCCGCCTGCCGATGCAGGGGATACGGGTTCGTGCCCCGGTCTGGGAGGATCCCATATGCCGCGGAGCGGCTGGGCCCGTGAGCCATGGCCGCTGGGCCTGCGCATCCGGAGCCTGTGCTCCGCAACGGGAGAGGCCACAACAGTGAGAGGCCCACATACCGCAAAAAGAAAAAAAAAAAAAAAAACCACTGATCTAATGCAGAATTGCAGAAAGTGGAGTTGGTTGGTTCCAAAAGCATAAAGCTAGTACACAGGGGTCAAAATGTAATGTACTGGGAATTCTTTTGCTATCGGACAAAGGCTGTCCTAGGGCCCCTGAAGGCCTCATGATTTCCTGGGTTACCGGGAAAGTAATGTTCACAACACTATGAAGCAGTGAGTAAGCCTCCCCTTCTTGAACCCTCAGCTCTAAAAAGGTAGACCAAATGACTTCTCCTCTGTCCCTACTTAAGGGAAGACAAATCTATCTCCCTCTAGAAAAGCATGCCCACAATAAGCAGCCATATAAACAGGGATTAAGGTACAGCTCAGTGATTGAATAAAGTGTGGGCATCTCACTGTACTCATTGTATCAACAGAGAATGATCCAGTGGGCTGTTACTGAATAGAAAAGCTGCCACCCCAAAAGCATAAGTGCAACAAAAGAAATTTTACACAGAAAAGACCACAGACACTCAACAGAGGGGAATCCTCTGCTGAATTTTGTTGAAAGGTGAAACAGAACCTGACATTATAAATTCAATCGGACAAGATAGTAGTACTATATTATGAGCCCACAATTGGCCCATAGTCTTATTTGGAAATAAAGGAGATCTAATTTCAGAAATATCACAGTGGAAGAACCATCAAAAAAGTTAAAAATAACATAAATATTGTGTAATAATATAGACAAAATTTCACATATGCATAGTTGGTGGTTATTCATTAGAAATCACAAAATTACAGTATCTCAGGAATACAAGGGTCTTCAGAGATTCAACTGCCCATCAACCCAATAGAACAAAGGACAACTGTGGTGAAGTTTACAGATTTCCAACGAGTATCATCTGATCCAGCTAGACCAAGGGTTAAGGGAGTTGAATAACCTACCCACATTTAATTCATTAGCTAGCTACATAAACGTGGGCAAGTCACAAAACTTTTCAGGTTCCGATTTCCTCATCTATGATATGAGTGAACTGAACTTGATCTTTGAAATTCTTGGATCCAGTTATGCAAATGTATTTCACTAAGTTTTAGTAATTTAGTCATTAAACAAAGAAGACAAACATCTTTAGATGTGTTGGCCCACCCAGCAGGTGACCTATAGAAGTCTGACATCCTGGAGTAACTCTCCTGACTATCAGGAAATGTCTCAGGTGTCATGAGAAAGAAAAACCACAAGATTATATTTTAGAGTACTAGATGGCTTAAGGAAAAAATGGAAGAACTTAGAAAGTCTTTCTGACTAATATGCTTATAAGTGGGGTTTTAATCATGACCTCATCACATGTCGACAGTGTGCTACATGAAGAAAGCAAACCTGATAAAATACTTAGGGGACCAATCATCACTGTTGCCATTCATCCAGCATGACAGAGTAAACTGCTACTATGGAGAATTACATTCAGCATAATCAGTGATAATGCTGTCTTTAAAATGGAAATCAGAACCTAGAGTAACAGCCCCCTTTTAGATTGAATGCATCTCTCAGAAGAGTGGTTTGTGCATGTCTCATCTCCAACAGAAGTAAAGTATTTCATTTTATCCAGAAACCTACTAGGAGAAACATCCCATTTTCAGAGATATTCTGTTGATGACAGTATTATGGCTACACAATATATCAACTGAAGCACCACCAGACAACATGCCACACAATGTACGTTGCTCAGCATAATGTTTCTAAATCTTTGTTTATTTGCAGCTTTTGTAACTGTCTGGAAGAACTATTGATGGTCTCAAATATCTTCCTATTCTCTGGTGGTCTTTTGAATGAACAGTGCCTGTGATCCTTTTGCTCAACACAGCAAAAGAGATCTTTTCAGTTATGATTAAGTAATAGTTTGAAATTCTCACAATTATATTAATGCATTTAAGTATACAGTCAATGCTTAATTTATTGGTGATAATTCTATTTAGAGAATAAAAGAGGACACATCGTTCAAAGAGAAAAAAGAGCTTTCAACTTGTGAGTAATTGAAAAAATCACAATTTGGTTTTACTTACTGCATTCATTCCCCGCAGGCTTAATTTAAACACCTTTAAGCTTTGAAAGTTTTTCCTGTACGCCTTCCTCATTGAGAAGGTAAAATCTAAATCTTAAAAAGTGTTTCATCACAGAGTCTGTGCACAATACAAAGGAAAACATAAACTCAATTTCATAACTGAATGTATCTGCAGGTTTCTTAGCGTCCAACAGTGAGGCAACAAGTTCTAATTCATTAGGTTTATTTTGTTCCTCTTCCTTCACAGAATTCTGAGTGCACTGTTGAGCTCAATTTTTTTGTTAAAATGGCATAGCTACCCGTTAGTAATTTTTTTCAAAAAATCATAACTTGTTGAAAAGACTTAAGAATAAGTTCAAAAACACCACTACTGATATTAAATCTGTTTTATCAGTCTTGTTTTGGTGCACAGAATCTGTCAGCAATCAAATAATTTTTTAAAAACCTGTGGGTTACTCTGGATTATTTTTGTGGATAACATAACAAATTCTACTTCCAAGGTATAAATTCACTGTTTATTTTCACTGATGAATTGCATTTCATTCAAGAGTTAGGTTTCTTGCAATAAATATTAACATAATTAACATAATGTTAATAAATATTAACATAATGTGGGAAGATCTTATAATTTTTCAATGGACTAGGAATCCTTGACATCCAAATGCTGAACTGAAATTGTAGAATAACTCATTAGGAAACAAGCAATAGCAGTGTCAAGATTTACAACAAATATACTGGATGTGTTCTAAAAATTAATATTAAGCTGCTATGCTTGGCTTAATTACTTTTCTTCTTCATTTTCAAAGCATATCTGTCTGGTTTTATGAAGTTGGTCTCCAATCCCCTCTCCTACAAACCTGTTTAATTAAAGTTTAACAGCTGTGTACACTTTAGAAACAGAATAATGATTTTTCTCCCTTGAAATACTTAATCCTTTCCTAAAATATGATCCTTCTGAATATATATTTAAAAAGCAATGGACGTGGAATAGACTTCCAAGAGGAAAACACTGACAGCTTAGGGTATCAGCACCATGTATTCAGTGGGTAGACAAGAAAGTAATTCCCAGGCCAGAAAATCCAAGGCCCGCATGGGGCACAAGCAGATCTCTTCCTTCAGAAATAAAATGAGAGCTACACAAAACAACTAATAAGTAAAAAGAAAATTAAATAAATAAGCAGAAGGTAAAAAATACTCTAAAATATAATATTTAATGGGTTTTGTAAGATTTCTGGATATGACTCTACACATCCAACACCCAAATAGTATGACTAATAAGGTAACACCAGCTATTTTGATCAGCGTTACCACTTTATCACCACACATGCAAATATTTATTAAATAATTATATATGTGTGTGTATAACATAAATTTCTGAAATGATGACAAGAATTAGAGGACAAATAGACGTGATGAATCCTTGAATAGTACACCTTTACATGTGAAATTAAAAAATAATAATACAAAAATCTGTTCAGATATCAGTAGCAAATGCATACAATTTCACACTATCAGCTTTCTCTCCTCCAAGTGTTCTTCCCAGCATACTGAAGTGACCACCGCGGAGGCAAGATCACATGTATTTTTAGGCCCTTCTGATAGATCCTTAAAAAGAGTCTGATTTCACCTCACACCCTGCCATTGTGCTCTGTTTGTGGTGCACATTCAATTAATGTGTGTTGAAGAGGCACATTGATGCAAGAGCAAAACCAATTCATTTACAAGAGAAGAACTCTAAAAGAGGCTTTAGTAGAGCATGTTATTGTTCAAAATATTTGCTTCCCACCCCTGAGGAATGGTTGTATATACCCACCCTGCTGAAAACAGGCATGGCCATATGACTTGTTTTGGCCAATGACATGTGAGTAGAAATGATACGTGCCTCTTTGAAATAGAAGTGTTAAGGTCCGTCCCATGGTTGCACCATGCTTCCTCTTCCATCTCCCCTGTGACTATAGATACCCTGTCAGCCTGAGTCCCTAAGGGAAGGAATCACGGAGCAGAGCTTCATGGAGCTGAGTGAGAAAAAAGCTATTACAATAAACCATTGAGATTTGGGGGTAGTTTGTTATCACCAAGTAAGTCAGCATAAGATGACTGACACAGGGCCTGTGCAAGCCTTTTCAATAATAAACAAGCACATCCTCATTCCTCTTGCTATGCAGGGACAATCCCTGCAGCACTGATGCTGCTGGAGAGAGTAAAGGAAAACAGATGGCTGGGACTCATGTTCTTTACCACTTGCTTTCCTTAACCTTCAGCAACATGAAAAACTAATGTTCAGCAATTTACAGAGTTTACATTTTTAAAGATAAGGAGCTGGGACTGATGCTAATTGGACTAAGTTGAAATATTTCCAGAATAAATAGAATCATTTCAGAGAGTGAGAGGCAGGATTGAAATTTTATAAATATTGCACAGGAGCCTTCTGCAGTCATTAAATATGACAAATCCTTGCTGAGCACATGTCTCAGTATGCTAGATTTCAGATGACTGGACCCTGCTAAATGCTGGGCTCCAGACATGAGTTGTTGCCCTTGACTTCAGGGTGCTCACAGGCAGAGAGACATATGTTCAAATGGTTGTAATACAATTAGATGCACTGTATACCTGTAAGATCAATAAAGTACTATGGCAACAGAGAAGAGGACAATCATTTCTGTCACAGAAAGGGTACAGGATTTTGTTAAATGGGTCGGGGATGGGGAGGTCTGCCAAGCACAGGATAACATGTGAGTGTATGTAGAGAGGCAGCACATTTTTTAAAAGTCTGGAATAATACAACTCTAGTACACTGTGTGTGTGTGTGTGTGTGTGTGTGTGTGTGCGCGCGTGCGCACGCGCATGCGCACATATACAGCTATCCTTTTCTTTTTAATTGTTCCAGAGTGTTTTATTTTATGACTGTACCATCATGTCCTTAACTATACTGACGTACCTTTAGAAGGCTGCAGTCTTTTGCTATTATAAACAATGATGCCTTGGAAACACTCCTTTTCACTCATGTGCAAGTCCATCTCCAGATGAATTCATAGAAAGGGAATTGCTGAGTAGAAGTTACCCAGGCAAAAACAAAAGGAACAAGACAAAAGGAAGGGTGCTTCCTACATATGCAATGGTATGTGAAAAGGTGCATAACTGCCATGAAACTGCAAACTACCAGGGTGGCTAGAACTTACTGGAGAAAATGCAGCTGGAGAGACACTCAGGGGTCATCAGATCATGAGGGGTAGTACATGCCGTGCTCCTGAGTGTGGGAGACATAATAAGACTAACATTTTAATGAAATCATTCTTGTGGAAGTGTGGGGGATGGATTGGCAAGGGTATATAATAGGGTAACCAGTTAGGATACAGGCACAGTAATCTGGGAGGAAATAACAAAGGCCTGGTAAATCATCTTTTGGGCACTGTGAAAGAAGGGTCTCCCTTGCTTGCCTCTTGTGCTTTCTCCTTTTGGGCACATCACATCCAAGGCCAATGTCTAAGATGCCTCAGGGTAAAGCAGCAGCTGTAGGGAATGACCCAGTGTTGGGATCCACCCTTCTACCCTGGAATGGGGAGAGATTCTTTGGGTGCTAATCCATCTACAAAAAGTTAGGTACGGACTGCTTCCTTCTTTTCTACAAAAAAAAAATACCTATTATAGAATTTAAGAGCTGGAACACATGTCAGAAATCTTTGAATCTCATTTAGTCCAAGGGTCCTCAAATTTATTGTGAGCTGCTTTCCATTTTCCTAAAGGTGTGAGATCCTAGGGAGGTCATTACAAAGAAAGTGGAAATGAATTCCTAAAACCTGACACTAATGTTGTCATCTGGAGATCAGAAACTTTGAGAAACATTCTGCTAGAACAATGCCACCCTCCATGTGGTAGCTATGTTGCCTATAGAAAGTACATAGACATATGTATGGTCTTCTACAATACAATGTTTCTAGATTTTCATAGCTTTAAAATATTGAGAAAAACATGTTGGAAACTTTATAGTGAACTCCCATTTCTCTATATTCATTAAACGCATAGATTAGCATTAACACACTAATAGCGTTAACTCATAGTAGATAAATGTATAAAAGTTATTTCAAAGAATTCAGGTTCTAAAGTTCTGTATTTTGGACCTTTAATCGTCAAAAATAAGATGAAATAACTTAAAAAAAACGTATCTCCTTAATCTATGAGAATGAATTAAACTAAAAGGCAAACCACAAACTGGAAATATATTTGATCTAAATATGACAAGGAGCTAACATACATAATATATTCAAACTGAGAAGAAAACATTTACTACCCTTTTAAAATGGCCAATTCTGGAAAAGACAGTTCTTAGAAAAGGAAATGAAAGATTAATAATTGTATAAAATGTTCATTCTTTTTAGCAATAATAATAATAAATGAAAACAACAATAAGAAACATTTTTTTCACTTTTCTATTAGCAAAGACTAAAATGATGTTAATACTCGTTGCTGGCTCAATGCACAGTGAAATTTTTATACTTTGCTAGCAATGTGAAAAGTAAAACTTTCATATAAATTTTCTTATATACTCCTTGATTCCCTCCACTTTATAACTAAGGATACTGCAAGTTTTAATAAAAAAGCATGATTTTTTTGAAAGTCCTGTGAGAATACTAGAGCTCAGAAACATTATAAAGTTAGGAGTCATTTCAATTCCCATCATGCAGTGAGCATTCTCTTGATTTTAATGATAGCTGTATTAGATTTAGAATTCAGGCTTGATTTACATAATCCCCCAAAGACGGTCCCAGAAATCCATTAAAGGTCACCTTAGTTTCCCATACATATACCAAATTCGAATCCGCTCATTCACTCCCTCTTCTATTATCATATTCCATGGTTTTGTAAAGCCTACTGCTTATTATACTTTCATCTCAAATAGAAAATCCTTCAGTTTGGCTTTCCATCTTACTAAACTCCATTCTAGTATATATTACTTACTCCTCTTCATGTGAGAGTAAAAGATTAAATAGCCATTTACTTTTTGATGTAAAATTACATCGATTATGTAAAATTGAAATTCAGACTGCAGAAATGTTCCTTGGAAGTATCAATACACCTGGAGATGCAGCACCGTGGGACTCAGTGTTTATCACTTCCTGCTCCAGGCTGCATATTAAAATCAGGTATTGCATAATAGTCAGGAAGTAGAATTTATTTGTGTAATAAGCAAAGTGGAAAACCTCCTGGGTTCCCAGGTGACCAGTTGCAGAAGCCTGAATTTAATGACTTGCTATTCATCATAAACCAAACATACAAGTTTCATCACACAATTTCCCCTTCTGAAAGAAAATATCAACAACTATCAGGCTCCTAATAATTAATAAATTTTTAATTATTTTCACTCCGATTCTCATTTGAATCACAACAAGGATGATCAATTTCAAAATCTTATTAGTTCTGCTAGCGTGAACCATTCAGATTCTCACACAGGATCACTCTGCAGTAAAAAACTCGGAAGACATCCCTTTTTAGTTTTTATTTTTTTTTGTCCACGCCACTGGGCATGTGGGATCTTAGTTCCCTGACCAGGGGTCGAGCCCACGCCCCTGCAGTGGAAGCTCGGAGTCTTAACCACTGGACCGCCAGGGAAGTCCAAGACACTCCCTTTTTAATGAATAATTTACAATTAATATTTCTGATAAACAAATATTTTCCAATTTTATAAAACTGCATAGACTTCAGTGTCAAAATCAACATTTTAAGTAAGGGAATAATTACTGCTTGTGATTATGATGCTATTATACACATCGGTATCTATCATAATGAGTTAGATAACATTTGAATATTTTCCATAACACAATGAAATGAACTGAGGAACTAAATTACTTAAAGGAAACAGATCCCCTAGGTTACTACCTCCTTCTCTGGACTCTCAGTTTGGTCCAGCATAGGCAGACTGAGCTAAAATTAAAGCCAAAAGATAATTGGAGTTCTATGTTGGGCTTATAAGATGAGATATAAATAGCATGAGGGTAATATTCTGATACAGAGCTTTTCCAACTGCAGGGCTGTTCCTTTTGTATTAAAAGAAACTATCTGGGCAATGAAATTTATTCTACTCTTTTATGAGCATTGGGACTGCTCTCCAGTGAAGATGTTTTGCAAGGTTCCTATAGTATATTAGCTCTTCCCCATCCAGCTCAAGACAAATATCTTTCTTTTTTTGCGGTATGCGGGCCTCTCACTGTTGTGGCCTCTCCCGTTGTGGAACACAGGCTCTGGAGGTGCAGGCTCAGCAGCCATGGCTCACGGGCCCAGCCACTACGCGGCATGTGGGATCTTCCCAGACCAGGGCACGAACCCACGTCCCCTGCATCGGCAGGCGGACTCTCAACCACTGCGCCACCAGGGAAGCCCAAGACAAATATCTTCATTGTAGAGGTCCACCCATGAGGCTTCTAGCAATTCCGCAAAGATCTCAAAGCAGCAACTCAGTATTTTCTCTCCCACTGCCCTCTGCCTCATCCAACAAATAATCAAAGAACCCATGGCTTTTAGGCTAATTCTTCTCTTCTATTTAAACTATTGGCCAGGACTAGAAATAAGTTTTGTATTTTCTATTGATTTCCAAGTTAAGGGAATAAAAGTAGATAACACAGACCAAGGGTTGGCAAACTATGACCTATGGGCCAAATCTAGTCCAACATCTGATTTTGTAAATAGATTTTTATTACACCATTCATTTTATGTATCATTGAGAGTCGCTTTCTTGCTACAATATCAGTGTAGAGTATTTCTGACAGAGACAGTATGGCCTGCAAAGCCAAAACTATTTCTTATGGGCCTTTTACAGAGAAAGTATACTGATCCCTGCTGTAGGTATAATAAGAAACAAATATCACAACTGTGAAATATCTTGCCAACAGGTAACAATGTGCAGGAGGAAGCAGGTCAAGATCCCAAAGATATAGTATAGCCAGCCTTTGAGTACTTGCATGGAAAGTTTTAAAAGTGTTTTTTCTTCCACCTCTTGGATTCACTAAATATGGAGCTATGTCTTAACCTAGCAGTACAATCAAATTATTTCAACAATGACAAAAATATGATAATCTAAAATGGGCAAGACATTCTGCTAAGCTCTGGGTTAACTCTGTGCTAACCAAATTATATCCATTATTTCATGCAGAAAATTAAATTACACTAAATTTTGATAGTGTGTTGAAATTCACAAAGGATTAGTACATACATTAATTTACTTCCTTTGGTCTTCAAAATAACCCTGAAAATAGAGAGATTTAAAAAAAAAATCAAAACTCAGAGAGGTCAGTAACTTTCCCAAGGTCACCTAGCTTGTAATCTCCTATTATCTTAGCTCAAGTGTAACACTCTTCTACTTTATCATGCTACCCCTTATTGTTCTTAGGCATCTTTAAAAAAAAGATACTTTTATAAGAAAAAATTAACAAAAATTTTAGAGCAACCACAACTAATTAAATCAATACCTCAAACACATCTGCTCCCTACATGAAAATCTTCCTTCAAACATTTTAAAGAGAAACCACGGTCAATGTTAAGTTTAAACAAGGTTAGCTGAAATTGCACAAAAATAGAAGAACTATCTGTTCCTTAATTATTAAGTAATTATTCAGCCTGAAATATTCTTGCATCTTCCTGGCATGCTTCTTAAACTTAGTTAAAAAGGTACTTTAAAACAATCTTTTTAGTTTCCTACTGAGATAATTATACTTATATGTCTTTTCAAAATATTTGACAGACTTACATTACTGTGAGCAGAGGAAAAAAACTCAATATTTAGTTCAAAGAAGTGTACAAAAGTTAGCATTTGTCTATATTTTAACTTGGAGTCCACAACTTCAGAAAGTAATACTACTAAGAAAGGTAATTAAGCCAGCAGCAAAGAAGGCTAATACACTCATGCAGCAGCCAGCTTCAGATGTGATGTACTTCCTGCCAGGAAGAAATCAGATTCCAAAAGAGCACTTCACATAATCTATCTATACTGGGGGAGGGGGATGAGACTAATGGCAGAACCGAGGAGCAAAGTCCCAAAGCCAGCCCAAGAAGAGAGAAAAGGAGGTTAGTGAAAAGCATAAAGTTAGAAACTGACTACTATCTTTGAAAGAGAAACAAGGAAATGTGGACGAGGATGGAGCCAGACCACAGCATCCTGCTAGGCTTTCTGTTGCAAAGATTTTCCCTAATGAAGCTCAGCCAATGGGTTTCCTACCTGAAGCACCCCAGTTATTTCAGTCCATGAACTACCTAGAGAGGCCATGACAGTGCTAATATCTCCTTTTAGATATGGCGAGTTTAGTTTGAAGAACGTTAAATAATGAGGCTATCAGTTAATAATTATTTTCATGTTCTCCCCTTTAGTTTTCTATAAGTGGTTTTGTCTAAATCATAAATCATTGCTACCCAATAATACGCCTATGGTATCTTTGTGTACGTTACTCCTAGGACTGTTACTTATTATTTAGGACTTACTAAATAAGCAATTCTGGAATTGTCATGTTTACAAGTAACTACCTAGTATAGACATATGAGTATACTAGTATAACATAACATACACATTGGGAAACATAAATACTTACAGATATATCTCAAGTATATGTTTTTCTTTATGGAGTATTCAAGGAAAAAACTGCTCAAAGATAAATATTTGACAAATCCTTTCAATATCCTACTATGAGACACAGATTAGAAGGATATACACCAGATATACCTCTGGGAATTCAATTAGGGCTAAGAGAAAAAAGGACCGTGACTTTTTTCTTCATACGTTCCAGTATTATTTGAATTTTCTGTACTAACCCTGTATTATTTTCACAATTAAGGAAGAGGCTGGAGATGTCCTCTTCATCTCAAACTTCAACCTGAAAGTTGTCTCCGACACAGCCCAACTCCTTAGGTCAACCAGATGTTCCTCTTCCAATGTTCCAGGGACCTTTGGCACATCTCCATGGTGGCAGTTCTTTCATTATGTTGTATTTTTTTGTTTGTTTGTTTGTTTTTTGCTATTTTTGTTGTTTTCATACCAAACTGTAAGCTTTAGAAGGCAAGGACTACCTATGGCTTTTTATAATCTCAGAATTCTGCACAATGTCTAGCATATAGTAAATACCCTAGGCACTCAATAAATGATTAAATCATGATGCCTACTAATAATAATATCTAATATTTACTGAACACATACTTATGTGCCAAGCGCTCTGCTAACCAAATTATATTCACTATTGCATGTAGTTCTCAAGAAAACTCTACAGAGTATGTACTATTATAATTTCTGTTTCACAGACAGATGAGAAAAATTAAGTTTAGAGAAATAAGTAATTTGGCAAAGTAACACAATAAGAAGCAAAACTGGGAAACGGATCAAGGAAGTCTGAATTCATAGTTTGTGCTTGTAACTTCTACATCATAGTGAATGAATAAATGAATGACTATGCATGAATGAATAAATGTGGAAGAGTTTCATATTTAAAGAAGACTCCTCTTCAAGAGACAAGACGACTAAGGTAGAAGATGAAACCAGAGAACCACCGATGGGGGTGGGGAGAATACCACAATAATAGATGTTATCACTGTTGGAAAAAGCAATTCAATCTAAATATTCTAGTAACTTCCAGCAAGTACTGCATCCTCCTAGGTGGAGGTATACATACTATGTTTCCAGAGGTAGTACCTCTGGAAATCTCCCTATATTGCTAAATTGATGACAGAAATGATCTCAACTTTAGAAAACCAAGATCAACATTTCTATATGTAAACTTAAGGTAACTATCACTTTGATAGTTAGAAAGAAATACCTATTGCTAGGGCATAGAGCTTTTATTAGCAATTCCATTTTTATTCATGGATATAGCAGTAGTGTGATAAATAATCATTTACAACTACATAAAAGAAAGAAATATTTCCAAAAAGGTATGGGTTACCTACCAATCCCTAATTTTTGATTAAAGAAGAATTAAAATTCTTTAGCAAGAAGAAGGTAAAAATGTTCAGAATATATTAATAATTTTTCAGGTTCACATCAGAGGGAAGCTGATGATTTTTCACAAATGTCTCTTATTTAGTGGTAAATAAACCCTTGGACAGACTCTGGGACACTTACTTTCACAATTCAAGCCCTTACCTATTAACTAACAGCACTGGTTAGATCCTAAGTACTAAGCAAAGATGTGCCATGCTATTTTGCTTTGGAAAAATTCAGGGTTCAAATTAAACCAGGCTAAAGGGCCTTAGAGCATTCTGAAAACTTGCTGTTCAAGTTACCAACAGCTAGGACCCAGTGTGTAAATATCCTTCCGTCCTCAGAAGCAGCCATCTATCTGGCTCCCATTTGAGAAGTATAAAATAAAACCATTATTTTTCATGCTCTAAAACATTGCCTTCACCAATCTTTATCAGGGTCCTGGACACAAGCTTCTTTTCACGTTTCTTTTTCATTCTATTCTTCCTTTTAGGACAGATACATTCCTAATTACTAATCTACCAAAAATGCCATAAATCAATGCATGGTCTTCAAAGAGAGCCATATAGACACATTAGACTTCTATTATTCAGAGCTTCTGCACCAACCATAAAAAGAAGTTATTAAACAGGCATCATTTTTAGTTTTACTGGGGAAAACTCAATTTAGTTCTCTTTTTCTTCCTATAAAGCTTCATCATTTGCTGGAACATAATATGTTTCAACCATCTGTGGTAGGTTAATATTGATTTCCCTATCTTTCCCTATCTTTCCCTAATAGCACATTTAAGATCAACAAGCTTTAAAATGTTTAATTTCTAGTGATTCAATGGATTTTTTTTTGTTAATAGCAGAAAGTTATCTTTAATAAATCAGGATGTTTTGACATTTCACAAAATAGTCTCTGGACTTGAAGAGGAATTATTATTTAAATATTTTGCAGTGAGAGAAGTCTCATGATTCTCTACCTCAGACTACTTTGCAATATCAATACTTGTGAGAGAAAGTCTTGCACTGTACTTCACAGCAGGAAAATCACTGTGCTGTGAGCACAACACCATTGATCCCACCAGACTTAATTCCTCCCGGAGGCCACAAAGTGATTGTTTTCTATGAACACTTCTTGGAATTCTCCTGAACAAAGATGGCCACAAACAAAACAAAATCAAATTATATGAAGTGAATTAGAAAGTAGATTACATTTACTGCTAGGGTGACCATTTGGCGCAGTTTGGGCAGTTCAGTTTATGCTGTTTATTCCAATGTAATAATTAATATCATCCCCTTTCACTCTCGAAAGTGTCCTAGCTTAGGTGATGAATTATATGGTTTCCCTCTTCACTGGAGACTAAAAAGACTATTCATTTACTTCATTGAGGTTGCTAACTACATGGAAGCCCAGATTCCAGATGTCTGTAAAGTGTATTTCATCAGGGACGAGGAGAAATGATGCTAGATTTCATTTCTGACTGGGCTGACAAAATCTGTGAAACAAAAATACAAGTGTCCCAATAAAAAATGCTGATGCCTTCGAAATTTCAACTGTGGTTGATTCATATTGACTTGCTGCCGTTTAGTGCTTTGTACTCATTTTATGCTTTTCTAAAACAGGGCTTCTCTGTGAGTCATAACAAATTAATGAGAAAAAGCAAATAACTATGAAAAACATTTTGGTGGAACTAATGGGTCTAAATATTACTTTCATTAGCTTTTGACTGTTCATGTTATAGATAAGATCCCCATTTGGGTTAACTTTATGATGATAACTAACATTCCTAGCTAAGCTATCCAGAGAATCAAGTAATTGCCTTGTGATTTTAATCAATGTTGACATCAAGAGAGAACATTCGGACCCCTGAATGTCTCCTCTTTTACTATATTAGAAACAGTCATCTGAATTCTTTGAACAAATACTTCAACTCTACTTTTCACCTTGCCAATATAATCATAATGACGGTGATTACAAACAATGTGACTACTTTTATGAGTCACTCCGAAAATAACAAAATCAAAGTAGTCATCATTCATGTCATAAACAAGGACACTTAACTACTGTTAGAAGAAGCTAGATGTGATTTTTCTCAAGAGAAAAATACTTTGACCAGTTAATTGGGTCAGATTGCCTCGCTTTAACCTATTCTCACAGCAGGCAGAGTGAGTCTCTAAAAACACCAATACAGACCTACTAGAGAATGGACTTGAGGACACAGGGAGGGGAAGGGTAACCTGGGACAAAGTGAGAGAGTGGCATGGACATATATACACTACCAAATGTAAAACAGATAGCTAGTGGGAAGCAGCTGCATAGCACAGGGAGATCAGCTCTGTGCTTTGTGACCACCTACAGGGGTGGGATAGGGAGGGTGGGAGGGAGGGAGGGATATGCAAGAGGGAAGAGATATGGGCATATATGTATATGTATAGCTGATTCACTTTCTTATAAAGCAGAAATTAACATACCATTGTAAAGCAAAAACAAACAAACAAAACACCAATCAGATCATACTGCTCCATGGCTCAAAACTCTCCACTGGCCTGCCATCCCACTAGAGTAAACACCTGCCATCCTTCCTATGACCCACAAGGTTCTGTGAACCTCTCAGACCTAATCTTCTACCTCCACGGTCTTCCTTCCCAAAGGTGCAACATGCTGGCTGGCGTCTTGCAATTCCTTATACTCACCCAACCAATGTGTATCCATCTCAGAATTGCATTTGTTATTCCTTTGGGCTGAACTGTCCTTCCCCAGATTCTAGTATGGCTCTCTTTCCCCTCCCCTCCCTTAATTTAGAAGTCTGCTCAAATATCTTCTCATTAGAGAGGTTAACAGTAAATATCCTACCTAAAATAGCAATCCCAGACCCTACCATCACGCTACACATCCTTTCCTACTTTATTTTTCTTCACAGCACTTCTAGCTCATGACATTGCATTATGTGCTATATGTTTGTCTGTTCATTATTAGCTTCCAACCACTAAAATGTAAGCTCCATGAAGGCAGAGACTTTGTCTCTTTTGTTCAACTACATCTCTCCGGTGTCTGGACTAGTGTTCTAAATGAATAGTTCTAAGGCCTACACTGTCAGTGAACTGATTACATTAAATATAACCTAATCATCTAGAACTATTTCTAAATTTTGTGTTGCCATGTTTTGGTTCCTGAATCTGAAGCCCACAGCTTTCCCACTGCACATGATATTTAAATCAATTTCCTCTGAAAGGGTATTTCATGCAGTGTTGGTAAGAGTATAAACATACACAAACCTCTTGGGAGGGAAATTTGGCTGTATATATATTAGAACTAAAAACAACAACAACAGCAACACCAAAACATATGTCGACTGAATATTTCCACTTCTAGATATCTATTCTGTAAGAATAGACACACAAGTTTATGAAGGCATGTGTACAAGGATGTTCATTAAAGCACTTTGCATTTTTCAAGCTTATGTTAACTTCTATAATTTAAACAAACAAAATATCTTCCCTAGAGAGTAAGGTCTAAGCAACTACTAAGGAGAGCAGATTACAGTCTAATTGAAAGTGAGGTTTTGGGTTCCCCTGGTGGTGCAGTGGTTAAGAATCCGCCTGCCAATGTAGGGGACACAGGCTCGATTCCTGGTCCCGGAAGATCCCACATGCCGCGAAGCAACTAAGCCCGTGCGCCACAACTACTGAGCCTGCGCTCTAGAGCCCACGAGCCACAACTACTGAGCCCGTGTGCCACAGTTACTAAAGTCCGCATGTCTAGAGCCCGTGCTCCTCAACGAGAGAAGCCACCACAGTGAGAAGCCCAAGCACTGCAACGAAGAGCAGTCCCCACTCGCCGCAACTAGAGAAAGCCGGCGAGCAGCAATGAAGATCCAACACAGCCAAAAAAATAAAATAAATAAATTTAAAAAAAAGAAAGTGAGGTTTTGAAGGGTAGTGCTGAGTAAAGGGCTGCTAATCTCACTGCCAGAATCTGGGAGGCCTCAGGGTACCTGCCATAACTACAAGCCCTTTCCAAGAGGTTCCTTATAATTACAGGGCTTGTACCAGGTAAATGGCAGGCCTAGACACAGCTGACTGGACCAGGGAAGGGCACCTATCCCAAAGGCACCTGATCAATTGGTTGACAGTGGCCTGTCAGGTGGACAGATTCTAGATCTATACCTCAAAGGGGCACACTCAGATTTCTCTCAGGTTGTTTAAACATGGGGCACACCCAAGGAAGTCAGCAGTTGACAATGGGGCAAAAGCCAACTGAAACACAGACAAGACAGGCAGAAGCAATGTGACAGCAGACAGGGCACAAATGTACAGAAGCCGGAAGTGCTGCACTGCCATTCCTGTTCTTTAGTGAGGCTAGGCTGCTCCTGGGCTCTATCACCCTTCCTTCCCTAGGTAGCTTTAAAATGAGTGCTCTTTAAACTATACTTTACTCTCTATTATTGTAATCTGAAGGAGTTTAACTAAAAGAACATTAAATTGAGGACTGGATTAAGCTTTTTAAGGGCTTAACCTTTGAAAAGATTATGGTTCCCTTTATAGCCTCTAATTATGTGCAATTCAAAATAAAAATAATATAAAACCCACAGCAAGTATAACCAAGTCCTGATAAGTCCAATTTGTTTTTCTTTGGTCATTTAATAAAATAACAATTTTTTGCAAAAAAATATTCTTCTAGAGACCTACATCAGTGCTTAGCTTGCCTGCTAGGTAAACCAGTATTAACCAAGACAAAGGTGGGACTGGAAAGTCCTATCACAGACCAAAGCACCTTGCCTACTACAAGTTAGGACACCAGCCGACTAATGACTTCCAGTGGTAGACAGAGAGCATATTAAAAAAATTTTTAATATGTTCTTATATTTTTAAAAATGGGTCACAGAGAAAAGAAGTAAGCACATGAGTAAACAGTATTTTATTCCCTAAATGTCCCTTAATGTTTTTCAATGCTGTTAGAAAATCATTATAGGAATATATTCAATTATTAATTGAAAGTCCAGGAAGGTTAGGATATTTAGGTACCAAAGATTCAGAGAAATGAAATTTAAAATTTTCTTTTAAAACACCAAATACAAAGGTAATTTTCTTCTAATCAATTATTTACTAGTCTTTAGAGGCCACACAGTAGAAAAGTCTTGAGCCTTGCCACTTCCGTTCTTTATATTATTCATTGCTGCATGATAGAGGCATAGTGAAGGGACCAGAAAGGGATGCATGTCCAAAGTGTCAGTTTGCAGGATGGAACAAAGAAGCTAGACTTTGCACACGTGGGTTGCAGCAGTGGGGAAAAAAGGTGTAAACCTACTACATTCCCGTATCCCCTTTTCTCACCCTTCAATCCTGTACCATTAGCCCTTTTTCTAGCTCAGCCTCTCCTCTGTGAACCCAATATTTACATTTACTGAGGAAAGCAAGAACCCATCCTTTTTTTCTGAGAGGTCTGTTGTAGGACTTCTGATTGCACAGAGGTTTCTTTTTATTTTTATGTCTGAACAAGCTTTGCAATCTCACATTGTTGACTGGTCAGCTAGTGAGCAATAATGATACATCTGAATGAAATTTGTGTTACCTTTGGATTATACTATAAAATGTATCTCTTGACATTCCTAGTTCTGTTAGATTACTTTAGATGAAATTTTTGCCTACTTTATTGATCTTTCTTTTGTTTTGTTTTTTAATAGCTTTACTGAGGTGTAACTCATATAACATGATTTACCCATTTGAAAGGTAGAACTCATTGTTTCTAATATATTCATAAGAGTTGTGCATCCATATGATGGAATGTAATCAATAATATAAAGGAACAAACTACAGGTGCACAACACGGAGGAACCAAAAAACACTATGCTAAGTGAAAGAAACCAGGTACAAAGGACTATATATTGTATATTACCATGTAAGTAAAATTTCTAGAAAATGCTAACCTATAGAGACAGAAAGCAGATCCATGGTTGTGTGGCACTGGCAACGGGGAATGATGGGAACCAGAGTTAAGGGCAAATCAGGTGAGGGAATGTTTGAGGGTAATAGGAAGGCTCAAAAACTAGATTGCAGTGAGGGTTGCACAACTGTATACATTTATATTAAAGCTCACTGAACTGTATATTTAAAATGGGTGAATTATATATATGTATGTAAATTATACCTCAATAAAGATTTTTTTAACATCTTTATTGGAGTATAATTGCTTTACAATGGTGTGTTAGTTTCTGCTTTATAATTGAATAAAGATTTTAGAAGAAAAAAAGACCAAACAAATACTCATGGATATAAACTAAACATACCATACGTCGATAGCTCCATTGATACCATGCAGGCTATTAATGATTACTTAATCTGGACATGAAAATGTTTGCCATTCATTACTGCATCAGCAAGTTCTCAAACTGTTTGGTCTGAGGACACCCTTACACTCTTAAAAATAACTGAGGTCTCAAAGAACTTTTACGTGTATATTAGATGTCAATATTTATCATATTAGAAATTAAAATGAAGAACTAAAAAAATCTTTAGTGATTCAATGTAAAATAACAATAATAAACTTGTATGTTAACACAAAGAACATATTTAATGAGAAGTATAGTTGTTTTCCAAAACAAGAGAAAAAATAGTAAGAAGAGTGGCTTTTTTTTTTTTTTTTTACATGTTTGGCAATCTTTTTAGTATCTGGCTTAATAGAAGACAGCCACATTCTCTTATCTGCTCCTGCCTTCAATCTGCTGCAATATCATACATCATGTAGCCTCTGGAAAACTCCACTGTACACTCATGAGAAATGGCAATGAAAAGGCAAATAACACCTTAGTATTACTAGGAAAGTAGTTTTGATCTCACAGAACCCCACAAAGGGTCTTGGAAACTCCTAGTGGTCTTTGGGCCATCCTTTGAGAACTGTTGGTCTAGATTCTGCTCTAGACCATTTTAATTAAGGTTCATTTTAATGAGATTGCTTAAACTGTATTGTCAGTAATACAAGCTTTTTGGGAAAATAGGATTAAAAAACTTTCTGAATATAGTTTTCAAAGTATATTTAATCCCACATTGTATAGACTTGGCTGTAACTTAAAGTAAGCAATCAGTATGAGACATATCAGGCTACATGAATATTTACTTGTTGAATCTCAAACATTATTCTAGACTTATCAGCAAGTAGAATAAATAAGATGTTACTACACATTGTTAGAACACCTGATTGTTACAATGTTATTTTTTAAAGCTACTGTTTTTTTCACTGAATCAGAAGCTTCTGTTTCACATTCTTTTCCATCTTCCCCCATCTCTATTAATAATAAAAGCTCCCCCTTAGTTCCTGTGTTTGCTTCTAAAATAACAAAATGTTATTGAATTTTTTCTAAAATGAACCTTGACATCATAACCTAAAACAATCATACTAATTTCAATACCTGAAAAACAGTTATTTAATGGTCTTTTTATAAAATGTGGTTAATTTCAGCTTAATTAATATTTATTTCTCTTGTGCTTCCCAGTAAAGGATAACAATACCATCAGTCAGTTTATTTACCTGTTATATCCTGAAATGGTTGATGATACTCACTAAAGATGTACCAGTTCATTTTGAAAGTCTCCAAAGGTTTGAAGACTTCAGAGACAACTCTTTGGATTGAAATGTACTTTCCATGTGATGTGATTTAAAACTCAAAAAAAATCTAGATATTTACAACCTAAAATAAAAAAAAACCCAAAAAACAAAAAAACAAAAAACCCAAAAAACAGTTTAAGTTCTTACTTTACAATATCTCCTTCGAGAGCAATCACTCTCTTAATGATCTTCTGTTCTGGGTTTTTAGGAGACCTAGAAAAAGATAAGGTTATATAATCAGTTGTGTCTCTTGTTTTAAGAAAATGAGAAGAAATTTTACAAGAAAATACACTATATTAAAGTCATTATAGGATCCTTTGCAACTGTGACATGACATCAGTCCTACTTAGGTCCCAAGTGAGATAGAGCTAAGAGTGAAAGAATCCTTATTTTAAACCTCTGAGGGAAAAAGATCACACTGAAACTTTTCAAAAATTAAAAAAAAAATTAATAAAAACCCAGAAGTATAAAGATTTTCATTATTAAATCTAAGTACCTGTAGGAAAGAGGATTCATACATAAAATAATTAGGCATTTCTTTAAAATGATAACATACTTAAGTTTCTTCATTTTATTTAAAATAAACAGAGGAGTTTGATTTAAACAAAGAAAACAATGAAGAGAGAAATTTTTTTGAAAAAACAAACAATTAGGAAATTTTTTTTTTTTCATGTTGGTTTATTTCTAACAAAGCACTTAGACCAGGCCCATCCAGAGGAGGGGATGTCACTTCCTCAAGGACTTGAAGTTTGGGGCTGTTCTTAACCCCTTGGTCCCTTGCCACATTTCCTACTTAAAGCTGCTTCTGACCCTTGTGCAGAAGGATCAGTTGGAGAGGGGCAGGGCCCAGCCTTGCTGGAGTATTGTCACTTGCACTCGCATCATTCCACAGAAGCACAGAGGACACAGTGTTTGAGGTCCCCCTAAACTCTGTGTTTTCCTTCCTCCAAGACCCTACCCTCTTTGGGGCATAATACTGGACAAGGGGAAGAAATTTCTCCCCTTGTCCCTCCGGGATTGGAGGGACAAGGGGAGGAAATTCTTTTAAAACACAACTAGGTTTAGCCATTTAAAGATTATGTAATTCAGAGTGCTAAAACAAGACTAAAAGAAATTGATAGGTTGTGATATACTTAATGCAGACATCATTTATTTTAATCTATGATTAGTAGCTTATGGTAAATGTTTACTTAAGGTAATACTATTTACTCAAATAAATACTCCCCTCCCCTTCTCTTCCCTCCTCCCCCCTTTACTCTATCTCTGGGATTCCTCACTCTAGGAGAAGCCATGTCTGTTTCTCAGCAGTCCTACTGAGAAACTCATTTAGTGAGGAACTAAGGTTGGCCAACCTTCATGTGAATGAACTTAGAAGTAGATCCTTCAACACACTCATAGATAGAGAGAACAAATGGGTGGTTGCCAGGAGGGAGGGGAGTGGGAGGTTGGGTGAAATAGGCGAAAGGGATTAAGAGGTACAAACTTCCAGTTATAAGATAAATAAGCCACTGGGATGTAATATACAGCAAAAGGAACATGGCCAATAATATTTTCATACCTTTGTATGGGTACAAATGGTTACTAGACTTATTGTGGTGATCATTTCCTAATGTATGTAAATGTCGAGTCACTAGGTAGTACACCTGAAACTAACACAATATTGTACATCAACTACATTTCAATTAAAAACAAACAAACAAAAAAACCCCAGTAGATCCTTCAGCCCCAGTCAAGTCTTCAGAAAGTGCAGCTGTGGCCAATAGCTTCACGGCAACCTCATGAGAGACCCTGAGCCATACCACCCACTGAAGCTGCTTCTGGTTTCCTGATTCTTAGAAAAATGTGTGAGATAATGTTTGTTGTTTTAAGCTGCTAGAGGTTACACAGCAATGGAAAACTCAATCTTAATATGTTCAATTTCCTGCCAATAACAGTTTCAGTCTTTTGATTTAACATGTGTTTCAAGAAACAGCTCACATATCACATAAATGATCACTTAAGATGTATTTAAAAATCAGAAATAGATAGTATTTTCAAGTCACATTTTGAATTGAATTACCTTTAAAAAGGAATGTAAATGCACAAATACTAAAAAGATGAAATACATTCAAAATGTAATACTTCATCAAAGGAAATATGCAGTTTCAATAAGATTTATATTTCACATTATATCTTGTAGAGAAAACAAAATCATCTAAACCATTTGAGTCTACTTGTGAAACTTAGTGACATAACTTTCTACTAAATTAACTATTAATATTCTTTATTTTAAAAGGAAATTTGATCAGAGTTTTTGACTGAACTGTCCCCTTCACTGAATTGACTAACCATTATATTTATATAAATTTAATGTCATTTATGTACAGAGTGAGGGATCTGGGCACATTCAAGATGACGGAATTCATATCTTCTGTGCAGGGTTACTTATAGATCTTTAGAAAAATTTGCCCCCATGTCTCTCTGTTTAGATAACCAGAAATGTATAAAAAAAATTCAACCTCAGTGATCACCAAAGAATTGTATATTAAAACAATAGGACACCATTTTCCTATTATATTGACAAAGAAATAGTAATAATACTATTAATACAGTTTGTTGTTGAGGATTTAGTACGTCCTAAAGTACGTGATCATGTAACATACCTTTTGGTAAATAGGTTAAGATTTTATATTCTCTTTAACATATCAATTATGCTTTTAGGAATGTATCCTTATGAAATGGTTGTGGATGTATACAAAATTTTAGCTACATGGATGTTGTCTATTTTAAAAAAGAGAGAAAAACTCAACAAGAAAAGATTGGTGAAATAAGTTATAGTCCATCCACATTATAAAATATTCTTCAATCATTAAAAATGACATTATAAAAGAATTTTTAATGATGTGGAAATATCAACAGGATACAGAGATTTAACATGCGAGCTAGAAAAGTTATGTGTACCATGACCTTGCTTCAGTAATTATAAAGAGAAAACGTGCATGCAGCTGTCCTGGGAAAAATTAGGAAGGATATAAAGCAAAAGGTGGGGGGCATAGTTCTGTGTGTGATAAAAGACATGCCTGGATTTTTGGTTCAGATTACTGGGAAGTCCATTAGAAAATGACAAATATTTGTGTCACATGATGTTAACTGAGAAGAAATGTTCCAAGACAGGAGTGAGACCTGAACTAATTATCAAGTCTCCCCACCTAATATTGACGCGCTATTAACATTAATGAAATAACATGAAATGCAACCCTTATTAGCGTAAAATAGTATTTATGCCACAACTTTTAAGCTTTTGAGATATACTTGAAAAGTATTTTATATTTTAAAATAACCTACATAATAAGATCATGAGGCAAAATAGAATATACAAAGTGAGCTACATATATAATTAAAGTCTTATGAATTACTACTTCAAATGTATCTATAAATTTTAATGTAATATTAATCTCATGAATCTAATCACATGATTCAAAATTTTTTAAAAAGGCTATTACTAACATTAATCCCATTACTGTTCAAAATCTATATCTATATTTTAATCATTAGGCTGTTGAATGCATTACTTGGATGTAAGTACAAGTGGTACGAGAGTTATTACAGATTTATACTGTGAAAGTCACTGAACTTCCCTTTGTCTACATTTTCTTGGCCACTTGCCTGTCTTCTAGAAGTAAGAAAAATAACAAGTGAAGGATTATGCCTTAGTTTAGGGACACGATGTATGCTGCCCAATAAAATTTGCATTTACATTTGAAATTTTAGTGTTTTCATAATAAGCATTGCTTTACAATATTTATTTCTGGAGTCTGAATTTTAGGCATTCTGTTTTATGCCGAAGATTTAATTAGGCAAGGTTCTCCAGAGGTTTGGACAAGATGCCTAGAATCGTCTCTCTATTGCATAGGTCTCAGAAGATCAGTTTGTTGTGGCAGAACTTACCTCTAACAAGAATGGTTGTGGGGAAGGGTGAAGGGTTAGCATAGGCATAATAAGATTTCTGTGATACGTAATGTTCCTCTCCTTGAATTTCACTTCCTATCTTGATAGAAGTGTTGCCATTTTTACCCTGTGACAAGCCAACAGAGCCATGTCTTCAGTCTCATAACCTTTGTAGCTAATTTCATGTTTGTGTATGTTCCCAAAAGGTTGTTATTTTGATCCTGTTTGGAACACTGGGAAGGTACTCTGGAAAACTCAAGAGAGACCCTCTTGTGTTCTGTGGGAATGAGGAGATTAGCAAGTGTACCACCCTCTCTGTTGGTACACTTGTGTTCATCCTGATGTCAGACATAAACCTGAACCCTGTGTCTGAGCACATTCACCCTTCTCCCATTTATAGTAAAATTCTAAAACCTCCCTCTGTGGGTTGTGTAGATTTTTATATTTATATGGTTCAGGATTGGCCCAGATTATTACAGAATTCATGTCAGGATTAGAAGTCACCTTGGCATATATCACAGAAAGGTCTAAATTTTAACTCTTCATTAATGAGGTAAAACTAAGAACTAATATTCTAGGAATGACCTATAGTAGATAGACTATTTTTTATACTGTCAAAAGGATGGACATTCATTAAATCAACTAATTTTACATCATCAAAGTGGTAAAAAAAGAAGTATTGCTGCTTTATTATCAAAATGAAAATGAAAAGTCCACACAACAGAATAAAAAGTCATGAAAAACCTTAGCAAATGATAGCTTCTCTTTTCTTCTCTCTCTTTTTTTTTAATTTTGGAAAATATTGCCTGGGTTTCATATGAGTTTCATAGGTTAGAGCTAGAAAAGGCCTATGAGTATACCTAGCCCATTCCTGGCAATATTCAGTCTCACCCATTCTCCATGGCTTAAGCATTTCTGCTTGGGTGCCTTGTGTCCTACAAATGCATGGACTGGGGGACATTGGAAATGGAATCCACGGTCACTGTTTCACCTTTGGTACAGACAGCTGCTGACTGTAGGCAAGCCCTGTAAACAATCTGGGTCTCATTTTCGGAGAGATAAGGCTAGATCAGAAGTCCTAAACCAGAAGTCAGACAATCAGATCTAGCTTCTAGAAATGTTTTGTTTGGTCCACACATCATTTATTTATTTATTTTTAAATCTGGAGCTGGCCAAACAAATAGGAGACTTCACATAAAAATTCTAATTTCTTGTTCCTCTTAGAAAAATACAAAGATCTGGCACCCCAAGCCTACATTCTTCCATGGATCTGAGAAGCAGATCCTGAGAAGTTGCCCCAGTGCCAACAGCTTGTTTCATGTGGGTCTCAGTGTCTGAGGACACATGAGTTTGGGAACCCCTAGAAATCTTGATGATTTCTTCCACCTCTAGCATCATATAACAACTGAGAGAACACATGAAAACTCCAGCAGAGGGTCTAACGCATAGTAGGAAATCGGTAAATCTTAGAGGCATCTCTTCCTAAAATAAATTCATAAAGGAGATCAATTAACTGGATACAAGCAAATCGTTAGGATTTTTTTTTAAGACTTACATAGATAGAATATTTATTTCAAAAACCCTCCAATAATTTCAGAGTCTGTTTCATTAGAGGGCAAGAAAGGCCTTTTTAAAGGTTTGGTCAAATTTTATTACACAATTAACTAAAGAAACATGAAAACTAAATATAACTCTATTCATATTGGAAAGTCACAGGTCAGTTTTTTTTTTTTTTTTTTTTTTTTTTTTTTTGCGGTATGCGGGCCTCTCACTGTTGTGGCCTCTCCCGTTGCGGAGCACAGGCTCCGGATGCACAGGCTCAGCGGCCATGGCTCACGGGCCCAGCCGCTCCGCGGCATATGGGATCCTCCCAGACCGGGACACGAACCCGTATCCCCTGCATCGGCAGGCGGACTCTCAACCACTTGCGCCACCAGGGAGGCCCCACAGGTCAGTTTTAAGTTAAATGGGTGTTATCTATAAAATCATGATAAAAATGACTTTTTTCTATGTTGAATTCTGTATTCTTGCTTCACTATCAGTAGTAGCTCAAACTTTGTGCAAACAGCTCCTTTTATAATGATCTATTTTCTAAATTCAATACAGTTTTATTAATTAGCACTCTAAAAGTTCTTACTTAGGTCAGCATTTCAGCTACATTTTTGCCCCTTGCAGACTTCTCTTTGTATCATGTGAATCTTTGAAACTTAAACAAAAGAAATTATCAAGACTTTTTTGTTGCTCTTTGGGTTTATTCTTGAAATCTTCAGAAGTGTGAAGTTTATAACTTCAGATACAGTTTCAGAAAAGTGTATGTATGGGATTTCCCTGGTGGTGCAGTGGTTAAAAATCCACCTACCAATGCAAGGGACATGGGTTCAATCCCTGGTCCGGGAAGATCCCACATGCCATGGAGCAACTAAGCCCATGCGCCACAACTACTGAACCTGAGCTCTAGAGCCTACGAGCCACAACTACTGAGCCCTTGTGCCACAACTACTGAAAGCTGTGTGCCTAGAGCCCATGCTCTGCAACAAGAGAAGCCACTGCAATGAGAAGCCCAAGCACCACAACCAAGAGTAGCCCCCACTCACCGCAACTAGAGAAAAACCGTGTGCAGCAACAGAGACCCAGTGCAGCCAAAAATTAATTCATTCATTTAAAAAAAAAACCAAAAAACCTATATGTCATAGAATAACCTTTAAAAAAGTGTATTTATGTGTGTATATATGCAATTCCTAACAATTACTCTTGCTCAGATATCTCATAAAATGCTCCAATCCAAGGGCCTCATTGTTAGAAAAGTGAATTACAGATGAGGTGGCAAGAACCCAGGTTAATGCTTTAAATTTTTCTTCTATGATACCATATTTTCTTACATAGGGAACAGGTGTTGGGGGAAGGGAAATCCTGGGAAAGGATAACCATCAGGCAGGGGCAGAGGGTTGTTATGTGTGTAGAAAATCCTAGTGGGAAGTGAGTAGAATTTCAGAACACTGGGGACAGTGCTCTTGGGCAGACATATTTTGTGGGTGGGGATGGGGTATGGAACGGATGGCTTATTCTCTCAAAGCAAACCCTCCCTGAATCAGGCTCCTGAGCAGTAGCAATATGATCCTATAGAGACCCTGAGAGATTCCAGTCAGGGTTCTAGTGATCCAAGAATGTAGCAGCAGGAACAATAAGCTTATGTTTCAGATTTATGGCAGATAATTCCTTATACAAATAAATGTATTCTAATAGTACTTATGAAACAACAAAAGCATGAACTCTAAAGAATTAAACTGTTGTCTATTGATAAACATTTTCTTGGTTAAATTTAAGAGTTGTCTCACCGTCACTAACTACGATTAGAAGAAGTTTAATACGCAAATAGTGACAACGTGTCTTATTAGTAAATCAGCCTTGATTATACAAAATCAATTAAATGTGTATTATGACTCTAACTTCTGTAACTGAAAAAGCTGAAATAGTTTTGTAATTGACTGTTTTGATTCTGAAAAATAAATGTCTTCACTTAACTGTGAAAAATCTAAGAAATTTAGTATAATCATAACAATGAGCTAATTTCTACCAATGTTTATTAATTCAAGCATTTCAAAACATAGAACACTGCAATCTTCAGTTGTGAACATAACTGCACTTACACTTCACTGTCTAGAATTGTATGTAAATGAACATATATAGTACATACATAAAATATATAGCACTTATGTAACACACATATGTGTGTATGTGTGTGTATTCCACCATACAATATGGAATCATACTATTTAAAGAAACTCCTCTGAACTATAAAGAAACTTCTGGGCTGAAAAATACATTCTCTCATTTATTTATTTTATAAATTTGTGTTTTCACACATTGAATATGCTTGAAGTTGACCATATCTGTGGAAGTGGAGGAGATGCATACCTAACATAAATATAAATATTGACTATTCTTTCAGTATAGACTCTCAAAGTGCAGACATTCGTATAGAAATACTACTACTCTGTCTCCAAAGTATACACTCAGGAGTGTCTGAGCAGTTTTTGCTGTACTCAAGACAGGTTTTACCCCTCTAGCCGCACTATCTCATTGAGTATGACTTTTCAGTAGAGTACCACTTAAGGCCATGGAATAAAACAAAATTAACTGGTCTTCAAATGAATTAAAGCCATCAGTCTAGTCTCATAACCCTAATATCATGAATAAGCTAACTGGATTTATACTTTAAGCTTTAAACAGGTTGGGAAATAGTGCCACATACTTGTGGTAGGCTTGAAGAATATACAAACAACAGAACTTGAAAGTGCAAGGTATTGATATTTTCCATATCAAGCCATATTTATATGCATGAATATGGCACAGAAAAAGCAGACCAACTGAAATGCAAAATGAATAAATTCAGTTCTCTGTATCCCTGGGTTCTGCATCCACAAATTCAACCAACCACAGGTTGAAAACATTTGGATAAAAGAGAAATTCCAGAAAGTCTCAGAAAGCAAAACTTCAATTTGCCGTGCATTGAGCACTACACTAAACCCACTGAATCGAGTGATGTGTAGGCTGCTGCAGCCTCCTGCCATTCCACAGACACTCAGTCTCTCTCCAGTACCTAGTCGTTTGAACACTGTTCACCTCGCATCTTGTTCGTTGGCTGCTGATGCTGTAGGCACCCTTTGTTTCTGTGAAGCAAATGGCTCCTAAAAAGCCATTAAGTGGTCAAAGCATCCCTCAAAGGTTAAGAGGGAGTGTAAAGTGCTTTCTCTCGAAGAGAAAATGAAAATCCTAGATCTTTTGAAAAGTGGCATGTCGCTGGCCAAAGTGGGCAGTAAGGTCGGTAAGAACAAACTGAGCATTCACACAATAAAGCAGAAAGAAGCTAAAATTTGCACAAGTATTAGTGCTTCACCTACAATTGCAACAATAGTCTCTCTGGTTGATGTTAAAGTGCTTGCAAAGACTGAGAAAGCATGAAGTGTGCGGCTAGAGGACATGTCACAGGAGCATATCCCTGTTGATGGCAAAGTTATGCGTGAAAAGCACTTCATCTCTACGAGCCTTACTGTGAAGGGGCTGGGGAGAGCGAGAGGAAGGAGATGAAGGCTGCTGAGGGATGGCTGGCGAGCTACGAGAAGATCATGGGAGAATCAGCATTGACTGATGCCAAGCGTCATCAGTGCCCCCAGAAGAGCTCAAGAAATTCATAGAAGAGAAAGGCTACCTTCCAGAGCAAGTCTTCAATAGTGATGAAATGTGATGAAAGCCCCAAATCGCCTGCCTGTGTTCTGGCAACACAACAAGGAGGCTTGGGTGATGGCCATCTTGTTCTTGGGATAGTTCCATCAGGGCTTCATTCCTGAAGTGAAAAAAATACCTCAAAAAGAAGGGGCTGCCATTCAAGGGCCTCCCCATCATTGGCAATGTTCCCAGCCACCCCACTGTCTCTGCTTCACCGACAAGAATGCAGAAGTAATATTCCTCCCTCCTAACTCTATGTCACTGCTGCAGCCACTTGATCAAGGCATCATCAGGTGCATTAAAGCAACTTACACTTGCCTCACCTTCAGGAAGACTTGTGGATTTATGGAGGAGCTTCACAATTACAGAGACTGTAGATGTCCCAATGCCCAAGACAGGAGTGCATGTTGGCAGCCATTATGGACTGAGGTTGTCTATGATTTCAGGGGCATCCCCACTACTGATGCAAAAGTCAGGAATGTTCCAAGGGAAGTTAGTGGGGAAAGCTTCTCTAACATGATCGAGGACAATGTTGAGGAATATCTAGTAGCATACAGACGCTTTTACCAACAAGGAACTTAAAGATCTGCTGAAATCCTCTACAGACAATGATGATAGTGATGCAGAAGACTTAGAGGAGGCAGAGCTATCAGTTTGGATGCTTGAAAAATCTGCAGCAGTTTTTTTTTTTTTTTGACAGTTTCATGCATTAAAAAGGACACGAGCTTCAAGTATGATTCTTTGATGGAATGAAGACTCTGTATTACCTGAGGGATAATGATGCACCTAGAACCACTGCAAGATTTGTTTGATGATGAAAAGAAAAGAAGAAACAGCTTCCTATAACAATGTTTCTAACAAAAGCACCTGCAATTGTGAAGCTCTGGCCTTCAAGCTTGAAGATCCTCAGCCCTCAGCCTCTACAGATCCTGACATTAGTATCACTGAGCCTCCTCCAAAGTCTCAACATCTGCAACTGAAACCCAGTTCATCCTTCTGACGTCCTGCCAGAAGGTTCAAGTTAGCCTGGTGTCTCACCACTTACCTACAGTGCCAGACATCTCATCCCCTCACCCCATCAGCACGGTACAATAATACAACAATCATCATTGTCGTCGTCATCACCATCATCATTATCATCATATGAGGGTTATCAAGAGAGAATAATCAGGGTTTTGGTGAGGGTTAACACAGTGTGTGTGTGTGAGTGTGAGAGAGAAGTGAATTTATATTTTCTCTGTTTATAATTATATTTTCTATATGTATTTGTATTTTAAATATTCTGTGTTTTATTCTATATATTTTTCTTTCAGGTCATTAAATGAAAGCAACCTGTAAGTATTCAAAGAAGGAAAATGTTACGTTTTTGCTGACGTGTACTGTGCAGTTAGGCCTGCCATGGTTGCATCTGTAGTGAATGTATACAGATTTTTCTTGTATACAGATTTTTCTTGTCATTGTTCTCTAAACAATATGGTATAACAACTATTTACACAGCATTTACATTGTATTAGGTATTAGATGTAATCTAGAGATGATTTACAGTACACAGGAGGATGTGCATAGTTATATGCAAATACTACCCCTTTTTATGTAAGGGACTTGAACATCCGTAAATTTTGGTATCTGAAGTCCTCCTCAGATACCGAGGGACAACTGTCCTAGTATGTAAGAGCTGAAGTGAGGACATTTACACCGATGCTCATACAAGACGTTAGTGGTACCTGCAGTCACCTGAAAAAGGCTATTGGAAAATGGCACAAGGATCATCCTGTCTCTAACTTAGCTCACTCACAAGTTTGCCATGATGTTGGTCATATTGTGAAGTGTGAGATGCCAAGCTCAGGGCAGGGGACATCCTAGTAAAAGTGAGGAATAAAGACAGTCTCGACCATTTTACCTGCAGCCAGCACTTAGCGCCCACCCACTTTTTCACCCATAATTCATTTCTAACCAGAATGAATAACCAAATATCTGGAATAAATGAGACAGAATTTTTATCCTTATAAATACAAAAATGAATACTTTACCTATGGTGCATTAAGCTTTTGAAGTTTGCCTAATTGAGCCCAACAGGTGCTTGCAATGGACAGAAGCTGTTAAATTCACACATGCCCATCAGAGGTGTGCCCTCCAAACAACATGGCCAGAATGTCTTCAATGTAACTTTCTATGATCAGATAAAAAGGTGACATATAAACTGATGTACTAAACCCCAGCCCTTTTGTCTCATGACTGTGGTTACCATGTGATACTTTTCAGGGTCAGGCAATAAATAAATAAAGAGTCGGATGGGAATGGGGGTATTTCAGTGGATACCAGCATGAGAGCAGAGGGTGATGGGTTGGGGGGTGGGTTTACAAGTGAGAACCAGACAGGCCAACATACCTCTCAGTAGATACCAGCGTGGACTGAGGTCAAGCTGTCCTTCCCCTGATTCTATCACAATATAAACTCCCCAATGCCAAGATGCTACTCTGACAAGACACAGAACCATAAACAGACTTAATTTGCTCTGAATTGCCTCAGAAGGCTCTTAAGTTTACCTCAGCTTGAAAAGACTAGGTTTCGTTAGCAATAAGAAACTTAAATCCAGAAATGGCAAAATAAAGGTATATACTTTTGCATACCTGGTTTTTATGGTCTGAGAATTTGAACCCATTCCATTTTCTTTTGTCTACTGCATATATCTGTGGATTACCATTTCTAGTTACTCTGATGACATGCATTATTAATGTATCTACTGTGCTGCAGATTCAAAATTTCCTAGTAAAATTGAGTTAGGTATATGCATGAGGAGAGGTGAAATTCCACACAATCATGGAAACTATCCGAATTTCTCTAAAATGCTCGATCACATGGAGGAGGTTGACAACGTAGAAGTTAGAATATAAGTACAATATGAAGCTTCCTGGCTCATTTCTGTTCTAACCCTGTTGGATTTATTAATTTTTAAAATACAGTACTATTGTTTTGAGGAGGAATTCTGTTAGGTTCCAATAACTACACACAATTTGCTCCCTTGAAAGTGTCAACATTATGCCCCCAGTAGTACACTGAATAGCATTCATGAACTGTCTTCAGAAAAAAATACATGAGGTTTGGGATTTTGCAAAATCAACTCAACTGGTCACCTCTGAAACCAGCATTATCATTTACTTGCTCAGCTTGATAGCCACTTATATAGCTCTAGTTTCTAAGTTATCAGAAACTTTTTCTTAGTATTTTATTTCCTGCAATTTGTACTGCAATAACTTGTTACTATGAGAGTTTATTTATGAAGCTTTAAACTAAAAAAAAAAAATGCTACGATTAAATCAGATGTCTAACTCCTATTTGTTTCTAAGCCTCCTAGTATTACCTCTTTCCTCTCTGCTGGATGGAATACACAGAGTTACAGAAAGGGTAAGAGTTTAGTGTCCGATAAGCTAGAAGGGCTTAAATTTAAAATGGGTTTTTAGTGGCTGAGAATAAATGTCTGATAAAAGGAGGCAGGTTGAGAATGGTACTTTGGAGGGGTTAAAAGAATTGTGAGAGATTGTAAGGGAATTTTGGGGACAATAGAAGGAAAAAGGGGGAGAATATTTCCAAGGACTAACAGAAGTTACCAAGTTATTAGGGTAAACCAAGCCACAGAGATACAGACCAACAGGTAAGTAGGAAGAGAGTGCAGGGCCAATAGATTCACCAAAGAAACCACTTGAAGACAGAAGACCCTTAGAGTTGCTAAATTTGGTTTCTAGCCAAATTGGTTTAACAGAGCCTCAGAATCCGACAAAGTCAGTTAGTTATGCTGTTGTTACAATCTCGTGACTGTCCTTTCCCATTTGGTTATCCTGGAAAAGTTTTATCCTTTGTAAGAAAATTCAGAGGTCAAAGTATCCCTAGTTGCAAGTGTTCTAGATACAGAACACCAAAGGAATCCCGTTTCAAAAATTACAACTATATCTCAACCTGTGATGCATTCTTTCACAAGGCTAAAGATCACCTTGCTATTTTTAGTTGACTGTATACAGTCAGCAATAACTATAAAATATGTTCAGGTATGTCTTTTTAAAGAAAAACTGAGTATGCTGAGGCTACAATTTGCCAGATGATTTACCCTTTTCTATCATTCTTTAATATAAATATATGGTAGACACTTTTTTCTAGTCCATAAAGTTTTATTGCAAATAATGGAGACCCACTTAAAATGGAATATACAGTGTCTACCCACATGTGTTCTTCCTTACAGAAAACCACTTCGATTCTACTTTAAAAGACGTTGATTAATATGAGAAGGCTTGCCTGCTTTTGTAAGCCTCAGTCCTCTAATTCTGTACACACACAAAATGGACTCTAATCTCTCCAGCTGTCACTTTGATGCTCTTCGTGAGCTGTACATTTCACAGGCTCTGAAACCACTCTATAGCTCAAACATGATCAACGGCTTTCCTCAAAACCAGAACAGCAGTGAGAGATTATTAAGTCAAAATGGAAGCAAACTCTCCTCTTCATGTGTGCAGGAAATTCATAGGGGGCCTGATTTCCATATGGCTCCCACAGATGAAGCTTAATGAATATCTTCCAGACACAGGTATAACCATTAATAACTCTCAAATACCTCTACAATGGAGTAAAACAAGGCCAAATAGAATTAAGGGAAATAATCTCCAACTGGTTTAACATGCCTATCAGTTAAATGCATGAAGGAGGCTTTGATTTAAATAAAATCAGATTCTCAGAAACATATGCTCACCACCCACCATTCTTCATCTGAATGGTAGAAATTTATGAGTTTCATTTCACTGTAGCAGGGGAGCTTTGCCAAGAAACAAGAGCACAAACATCAGTGATTAAGAAAGATCTCCAGTATAGAATATGTTTTCAGGGGGCTAATCTTCCTTAGAGTGGGTTTATAGGCAATGGCATCATGTTTTGGACTGACCACATGGAGAGATGTTTTCACTAATGCAACATTATTAAACTTTGTTTGGGACTTTTAACTAACCTAAGTCAACTCCCTAAAATAAAATGCCTTTCTTGAAAAGATATAACAAAATCACAAACATACTTCTCACAAAAATCCTCTGATTCAGCTTCCTTTAAAGATGTATAGCCCCAAAGCCTTACTAATGCACACCACCGTATCTCTCCCACCTTTTATCAGCTCTTTCTTGCCACTACCATCTGTTTGCTTGCTTTTTTCCAGCACATTGCCCATCCCTCAAGGCTGTTCACTGGCACTCAGATCCCTCCCTCTAATTCTCCATCGCACCATCCAAGAAATGCCCCAGGTCTTTTCCAATTCTTCTTCCCAAAGCTTTTCTTCAACACTACCCCTGTATAGTTTGGACACTATCCTCCTCAGATATAATTTTTTCAATGAGATAATATCTAAGTTTCTTCTGGCCTTCTCTTTCAAACACAATTATTTCCTCTTACACTGTTTTGTGTTATACATAGGAGGAAAACTTCCTAAACATCTCATCATTTACAATCACCATTCCCTAAACTCTTATCATTCCAGGCTTTAAAGGTTTAAATACAATACTCAGAGGAGGTATATGATGAAGATGTAGCTAATTCAAGTGTTTCTGGAGATAGCCTCATCCACCAGAGGGCAGACAGCAGAAGCAAGAAATACCACACTCCTGCAGCCTGTGAAACAAAAACTACATTCACAGAAAGACAGACAAAATGAAAAAGCAGAGGGCTATGTACAAGATGAAGAAACAAGATAAAACCCCAGAAAAACAACTAAATGAAGTGGAGATATGTAACCTTCCAGAAAAAGAATTCAGAATAATGATAGTGAAGATGATCCAGGACCTTGGAAAAAGAATGGAGGCAACTATCAAGAAGATGCAAGAAATGTTTAACAAAGACCTAGAAGAATTAAAGAACAAAGAAACAGAGATGAACAATACAATAACTGAAATGAAAATTACACTAGAGGGAATCAATAGCAGAATAACTGAGGCAGAAGAATGGATAAGTGACCTGGAAGACAGAATGGTGGAAGTAACCTGGAAGACAGAATGGTGGAATTCACTGCTGTGGAACAGAATAAAGAAAAAAGAATGAAAAGAAATGAAGACAGCTTAAGAGACCTCTGGGAAAACATTAAATGCAACAATATTCGCATTATAGGGGTCCCAAGGAGAAGAGAGAGAGAAAGGACCAGAGAAAATATTTGAAGAGATTATAGTCGAAAGCTTCTCTAACATGGGAAAGGAAATAGCCCCCAAGTCCAGGAAGCGCAGAGAGTCCCATACAAGATAAACCCAAGGAGAAACATGCCGAGACACATAGTAATCAAACTGGCAAAAATTAAAGACAGAGAAAAATTATTAAAAGCAACAAGGGAAAAATGACAAATAACATACAAGGGAACTCCCATTAGGTTAACAGCTGATTTCTCAGCAGAAACTCTAAAAGCCAGAAGGAAGTGGCATGATATACTTAAAGTGATGAAAGGGAAGAACCTACAACCAACATTACTCTACCAGGCAAGGATCTCATTCAGATTCGATGGAGAAATCAAAAGCTTTGCAGACAAGAAAAAGCTAAGAGAATTGAGCACCACCAAACCAGCTCTACAACAAATGCTAAAGGAACTTCTCTAACTGGGAGACACAAAAGAAGAAAAGGACCGACAAAAACAAACCCAAAACAATTAAGAAAATGGTAATAGAAACATACATATCAATAATTATCCTAAATGTGAATGGATTAAATGCTCCAACCAAAAGACACAGGCTTGGGCTTCCCTGGTGGCGCAGTGGTTGAGAGCCCGCCTGCCGATGCAGGGGACGCGGGTTCGTGCCCCGGTCCGGGAAGATCCCACATGCCGTGGAGCAGCTAGGCCCGTGAGCCATGGCCGCTGAGCCTGTGTGTCCGGAGCCTGTGCTCCGCAATGGGAGAGGCCACAACAGGGAGAGGCCCGCGTACCGAAAAAAAAAAAAAAAAAAAAAAGACACAGGCTTGCTGAATGGATACAAAAACAAGACCCATATATATGCGGTCTACAAGAGACCCACTTCAGACCTAGGGACACATTCAGACTGAAAGTGAGGGCATAGAAGAAGATATTCCATGCAAATGGAAATCAAAAGAAAGCTGGAGTAGCAATACTCGTATCAGATAAAATAGAATTTAAAATAAAGAATGTTACAAGAAACAAGGAAGGACACTACATAATGATCAGGGGATCAATCCAAGAAGAAGATATAACAATTATAAATATATATACACCCAACATAGGAGTACCTCAATACATAAGGCAACTGCTAACAGCTGTAAAAGAGGAAATTGACAGTAACACAATAATAGTGGGGAACTTTAACACCTCACTTATACCAATGGACAGATCATCCAAAATGAAAATAAATAATGAAACAGAAGCTTTAAATGACACAATAGACCACAGAGATTTAATTGACATTTATAAGATATTCTATCCAAAAACAGCAGATTACACTGTCTTCTCAAGTGCGCATGGAATATTCTCCAGGATAGATCACATCTTGGGTCACAAATCAAGACTCAGTAAATTTAAGAAAACTGAAATCATATCAAGCATCTTTTCTGAATACAAAGCTATGAGATTAGAAATGAATTACAGGGAAAAAATGTAAAATACACAAACATGTGGAGGCTAAACAAGACATTAATAAATAACCAAGACATCACTGAAGAAATCAAAGAGGAAATAAAAAAATACCTAGAGACAAAAGACAATGAAAACACAATGATCCAAAACCTATGGGATGCAGCAAAAGCAGTTCTAAGAGGGAAGTTTATAGCTATACAAGCCTACCTCAAGAAACAAGAAAAATCTCAAATAAACAATCTAACCTTACACCTAAAGGAACTAGAGAAAGAAGAACAATCAAAACCCAAAGTTAGCAGAAGGAAAGAAATCATAAAAATCAGAGCAGAAATAAATGAAATAGAAACAAAGAAACAATAGCAAAGATAAAAAAAACTCAAAGCTGATTCTTTGAGAAGATAAACAAAATTGATAAACCATTAGCCAGACTCATCAAGAAAAAGAGGAAGAGGACTCAAATCAATACAATTAGAAATGAAAAAGGAGAAGTGACAACAGACACCACAGAAATACAAAGCATCCTAAGAGAATACTACAAGCAACTCTATGCCAATAAAATGGACAACCTGGAAGAAATAGACAAATTCTTAGAAAGGTATAACCTTCCAAGACTGAACCAGAAAGAAACAGAAAATATGAACAGACCAATCACAAGCAATGAAATTGAAACTTTGATTAGAAATCTTCCAATAAACAAAACTCCAGGACCAGATGGCTTCACAGGTGAATTCTATCAAACATTTAGGGAAGAGCTAACACCCATCCTTCTCAAACTCTTTCAAAAAATTGCAGAGGAAGGAACACTCCCATACTCATTCTATGAGGCCACCATCACCCTGATACCAAAACAAGACAAAGATACCACAAAAAAAGAAAACTACAGACTAATATCACTGATGAATATAGATGCAAAAATCCTCAACAAAATACTAGCAAACAGAATCCAACAACACATTAAAAGGATCATACACCATGACCAAGTGGGATTTATCCCAAGAATGCAAGGATTCTTCAATATATGCAAATCAATCAATGTGATACACCGTATTAACAAACTGAAGAAGAAAACACATATAATCATCTCAATAGTTGCAGAAAAAGCTTTTGACAAAATTCAACACCCATTTATGATAAAACCTCTCCAGAAAGTGGGCATAGATGGAACCTACCTTAACATAATAAAGGCCATATATGACAAACCCACAGCAAACATCACTCTCAATGGTTAAAAACTGAAAGCATTTCCTCTAAGATCAGAAGCAAGACAAGGATGTCCACTCTCACCACTATTATTCAACATAGTGTTGGAAGTCCTAGCCATAACAACCAGAGAAGAAAAAGAAATAACAGGAATCCAGGTCAGAAAAGAAGAAGTAAAATGGTCATTGTTTGCAGATGACATGATACTATACATAGAGAATCCTAAAGATGCCACCAGAAAATGACTAGAGCTAATCAATGAAGTTGGTAAAGTTGCAGGATACAAAATTAATGCACAGAAATCTCTTGCATTCCTATATACTAATGATGAAAAATCTAAAAGAGAATTTAAGGAAACACTCCCATTTACCACTGCAACAAAAAGAATAAAATACCTAGGAATAAACCTACCTAGGGAGACAAAAGACCTGTATGCAGAAAACTGTAAGACACTGATGAAAGAAATTAAAGATGATACCAACAGATGGAGAGATATACCATGTCCTTGGATGGGAAGAATCAATATTGTGAAAATGACTATACTACCCAAAGCAATCTACAGATTCAATGCAATCCCTATCAAATTACCAATGGCATTTTTTATGGAACTAGGATAAAAAATCTTGAAATTTGTATGGAGACACAAAAGACCCTGAATAGCCAAAGCAGTCTTGAGGGAAAGAAAATGGAGCTGGAGGAAGCAGACTCCCTGATTTCAGAGTATACTATAAAGCTGCAATCAAGACAATATGGTACTGGTGCAAAAACAGAAACACAGATCAATGGAACAAGATAGAAAGCTCAGAGGTAAACCCATGCATCTATTGTCAACTAATCTATGACAAAGGAGGCAAGGATATATAATGGAGAAAAGACAGACTCTTCAATAAGTGGTGCTGGGAAAACTGGACAGCTACATGTAAAAGAATGAAATTAGAATACTCCCTAACACCATACACAAAAATAAACTCAAAATGGATTAGAGACCTAAATATAAGATCAGACACTATAAAACTCTTAGAGGAAAACACTGGATGAACACTCTTTGACATAAATCACAGCAAGATGTTTTTTGATCCACCTCCTAGAGTAATGGAAATAAAAACAAAAATAAACAAATGGGACCTAGTGAAACTTCAAAGCTTTTGCACAGCAAAAAAACCCCATAAACTAGATGAAAAGACAATGCTCAGAATGGGAGAAGATATTTACAAATGAATCAACGGACAAAGGATTAATCTCCAAAATATATAAACAGCTCATGCAGCTCAATATTAAAGAAAAAAAACAACCCAATGCAAAAATGGGCAGAAGACCTAAATAGCCATTTCTCTAAAGAAGACATACAGATGGCCAAGAAGCACATGAAAAGCTGCTCAATATTACTAATTATTAGAGAAATGCAAATCAAGACTACAGTGAGGTATCACCTCACACCAGTTAGAATGGGCATCATCAGAAAATCTACAAAGAAGAAATTTTGGAGAGGGTGTAGAGAAAATGGAACCCTCTTGCACTGTTGGTGGGAATGTAAATTGATACAGCCACTATGGAGAACAGTATGGTGGTTGTTTAAAAATCTAAAAATAGAATTACCATATGATCCAGCAATCCCAGTACTGGGCATATACCCAGAGAAAGCCATAATTGAAAAAGACACTTGTACCCCAATGTTCATTGCAACACTATTTACAATAGCCAGGTCATGGAATCAACCTAAATGCCCATCGACAGACGAATGGATAAAGAAGATGTGGTACATGTATACAATGGAATATTACTCAGCCATAAAAAGGAACGAAATTGGGTCATTTGTTGAGACGTGGATGGATCTAGAGACTGTCATACAGAATGAAGTAAGTCAGAAAGAGAAAAACAAATATCTTATATTAATGCATATATGTGCAACCTAGAAAAATGGTACAGATCAACTGGTTTTCAGGACAGAAATTGAGACACAGATGTAGAGAACAAATGTATGGACACCATGGGGGGAAAGCGGGAGGGGCATGGGGGTGGTGGTGTGATGAATTGGGAGATTAGGATTGACATGTATACAGTGATGTGTATAAAATTGATGACTAATAAGAACCTGCTGTATAAAAAATACATATTAAATATCAAAAAATAGAATACATATCAAAAAATAGAATTTACATATCAAAAAATAGAATACAATGAATACATTGTTCAAAAAATAAATTAAATAGGGCTTCCCTGGTGGCGCAGTGGTTGAGAGCCCGCCTGCCGATGCAGGGGACACGGGTTCGTGCCCCGGTCCGGGAAGATCCCACATGCCGCGGAGTGGCTGGGCCCATGAGCCATGGCCGCTGAGCCTGCACGTCTGGAGCCTGTGCTCCGCAACGGGAGAGGCCACAACAGTGAGAGGCCCGCGTACCGAAAATAAATAAATAAATAAATAAATAAATAAATAAATAAATAAAATAAAATAAAATAAAAAACTACACCTAGGCATTTCATATTCAAGCTAGAGAAAAGAAAAAAACATAAAAACAAAAGAGTGTTTCTGGAAAAGTCTTATTTCCTTTTTATTAACTTTTAATACATAAAAGTCTAACTGTTCATAGTTACACTGATCTAATCACATAATCAATATCCTAGAGTAGAACTATTAGTTACAGATTTAAAGCAAATATGTAACATAATTTAATGAAAGAAAAAGCAAGGAAATGGAACTCAATGGTCACAACTCTACAGAACAAATGAGAAGACAAAAAGTAAATGATCATCTCTTACAGTATCTTTCAAACTATAGTACTACCTTTCTAAGTTAAAATCTCATTTTAATGAGTTCCCAACAATGCAATTTAATCACTTTCAAGTCAAAGATGCAGCTGTTTAGAATGCAGGCTGTGTGGTTGCTATGGGCATGTGTACTTGACCTCCTGCCTGTTAACAGAGACTCAATTAATTATTTGCTGTTTTGAATGGTGATTTCATTTCACCTCCACCTTTCTTTGAGTGTTAAAAGGCTCAATTACTTTATCACCTTAACCTTAACTTTGGAGAACGCATGCAGAATTTCTTAACTGCCAACTAATAAACCATCTTGACAAAGAGAGCTAATTTTCAGGACCATAGCTCCTATATGTCTTATGCTGGAGTCAGCTGAAGTAACATATTGACCTGGTGGCACATCCCCTTCCAAGAGAGCCCCTTTGATTTGAACGGCAGCTTGGTGCTAAGTTGTTTCCTGGATATAGGTAAGGAGACAAAACTAGTACTGCAATGGGTATTATTGTCACAGTTACAGTGAAACTCTGGTTTCATTAGAAATATTACCAAACACAAAAATGGAATGCTCTCAGTGTAAATGGAAGGTATGCTGATTAACAGCGTATTGGTTTTTCCTGCGTACTTTTAGTTTTTCCTATATGCTTTCAGGTTACATTAAGCTCAGTTGTGTAATCTCATATTTAAATTCTGAAACACCAAACTAGAACATAACAGCTTCAAAATAATGTAAAAATGGCTTTTGCAATGTATAGCTAGAGCTGATACCATTTAAATTCTAAATGTGAAACACTACCCATAAAGCCAAAAGCTAGTCTGGAATCTATCAAGAATATTCTCGCTCCTCTTAAATTCCTTTAATATTGATACCATGAAGCATTTTAGAAGTTCCCATTTGCTACTTATTTATTTTTAGATTACTTGGTCTCCACAAGTCGAACGGAAGATATGAAAGTAGTGATTGTCTGAACTTTCTCATTGTAAACAGTCCCAAGTCAGTTACTAGGGCTTAAAAAAGAAACAAGTAGTATTTCATAGTGATTAGTTTTTAAGAAATATACCAAGAAATTGCTACTAGGTATCCCATATAAGTAAAATCATACAATATTCTTTTGTGTCTGGCTTATTTCAGTTAGCATAGTGTCTTCAAGGTTTATCCATGTTGTTGCAAGTATCTGAATTCTGTTCCATAATTGTCATTTTCATGACTGATACTAGTCCTTGCTCATGAATATTCAAAATGATTTATTAACCTAGTAGCAATATCTTGGTATATTTCTTATGATCTAATAAAAAATGGCAGCTGAAATTTTGAAAAAACTCATAATTCCTTAATTCTTTCCACGAAAATTTATACTGACATGAAAATGAATGATTCTATATAGTCTATAGATCTTAGTCTATGGATTAGTGGTTCTGAAACTTTAAAGTCTAGGGTTGAATCCTAGGAATGTGAAATCCACATTTTAAAAAGCACATAGATGATTCTGATGTAGATGTTCCTAGCCCACCTTTGACAGACACAGCTGGAAACCTTCACATGAAAACTCTATGAAATTCAGCATACTGGATCCCCACACATTCAATAAGGACATAAGCCACAAAGAAAAGCCATAAAATATTTCCAAAATGAACAAGACAAAAAATATTGATTTCAAAACATGTATAAAATTGTAAACTAGTGGGAAAACAAAATTTCCTACTAGGAAAAAAACCAACATTCTAATAATTCCATATTTAACTCCAACCTGGAATTGATCTAAAACTAGTATGGAACAACATAACTCAAGTAAGAAGGAAAAAAACGTTCCATTTCCAGGGTTCCTTAGAATATAAAAACCTCACCCAGAGTAGACATAATGATGAGAAGCTATGATGTAACAGAAAGGCTATGGTATTAGATATAGAAGAATTTATTTCTTACAATCATTAGTTCATTCAACAAATGTTTGCTGAACTACAACCAGGTACAAGGCACTCTGCATGGCACTAGTTTACAAAACAGACCTTATAACAATTTACGGCACTCATGGTATTTTTAGGATTCAGGCCCAAATGTGAGCCGTATCACCTCGATCAAGTCATTTACCTCTCTTAGCATCTATTGTGTCATGAATGAAAAGAGGTGATGACAATTGGCACTGCTGACCCCCAAATCTTGCTTCAGAGATCAAATGAATTACTAAACAAAAGCTTCTGAGCGTCTGCTTTTTATAAAATGAGCCTCAGGAGATAATAAGTTGTATTGACAGACCCCAAGGGTCCAATTCCTACTTAAGGAAAGAAGTTATAATCTCTGAAACTGAGACCACAAAATGAACTTCTCACCGCAAAGATCAAAATGAAACACTCAGTGAGGTGTGTGTTGTGGTCTATTACATGTAAGGATTCTGCTACCAAGGAGAAAGCTTGAGTCAACTTCCAAATAAATGTCAAATAGCTTCTGTCTCTCAGCATCCCCAGCTCTCTCCCTGCCTTCCTCCTTCTTTCTACACTCCCTCCTTCCCTTCTTTCCCTTCCTACCTTCCTTCCTTCTTAGAACCTTCTTCATAAAACCTGTTAATAACTGAAGATGGTATAGAGAGATTAAGCCATTTTTAGGCCCAGTAATTTGTTGATTTTTTTCATTAGTTCATGAGCTGTTAAATTTGTAGCTAAATGTATTCTTACTGGGCAATTTAATTGCTCCAGTGAAATGCAAAATTTCAATCAACCAACTCTGAGCGGAAAGCGAAGGGAATCTAATTGTTCTATGTGTTGTGTATTTTAATTAATTGTTCCTCACTCAAAAACTAGGTAACAAAAACAATGATATTGTATTAAAAATGCTCAGGAAATTCAGCAAATGGGTCATAAAGCATCCTTAAAACAAGCAAAAATGGAGAAATCCAAGGCCTAAGAGATTCAGAATAAGCCACCAGAAAGTTGACACATGACAGGCATTTGTCCACCTTTTAGTCTCATGTTTACTGTTTCCTGTCTAGGATAATGGATTATGCCATTTATTAATATATTTTCTAGGCTTTTATCCTGAGTATTTTAAAATGTCCTAATTGACTTAATTATTTGTAAACTGAAATAATGGGTACCTATATTTTACAATAAGAAAGGTATGCCATAGACAAATAAATGTTTTCTAAAAAGCACAAACCAGATTGTTAGAACTCAGACCAGAACCATGTGTATGAGACTCTTCATCTATTAGTCAGAATACTTAATTATAATTTCTCATGGTTGCCATTATTATTTGCAATGGGATTTCATTTTTAAGAAATCAGTATAAAGAAATGTATAAGTAACACCAAAGAAAAATTGATGGTGATAGTCTAAAATTATTTTCATTCTTTCTAAAAAGTTGTATATTCACAATGAATTTTGATATGAAATAAATAGATCAAACTATTAATTGTTAAAAGGGACAAATCCTACTTAAAATAAGATTATCATCTATACTAAACGTTCCATATTTCCAAGTGAGAAAGATAAAAGTATTTAATCCCAGTATGAATAGATTAATGATTGATATAAAGACCCCATAGAAGCCTCCAGTTAATTTTCTAATGCTTTGATAAATCTTTCTAAGGTGTATATAAAAAACACTAATCCCTCTTTTAAAAAAAGAAAAATCTATAATTTTGCTAACACATTTTACAATTTATGACTTTAAAAACATACATAACAAAAAATACATATAACTTTAAAAAAATCAATATAACTTTTCTAGAATATATGTACGACATGTATATCCACACGAATCCATGTAGCATATGCTAATTTTCTCTGGGGCAGAAGGTACAATGTTGTCTGGCTATCACTACAAATTGCTCCAAAGACTTTTCTAGTACTTTCAGTTTCCCACTATTTATTTTTTAAATTTTTTTCTGAAAACACTCTTTTCCCCATCACCCAGACATAAGTGCTAGTAAACATTTTGGTATTTATCTTTTTTCATTTTTTCTAACTCTATACATACTTAACTTTTAAAAAATAGAACTGTATATACTGTTTTGTAACCTTTTTTCAAAATTTCATAGTTTATAATGACAAGATTTTCCAATTCTTAACTCGCAACAGAATGAGAAGTTTCAGGTGGGACTAACACAAATTAAAAGCGATCTGTGATTATCTGATTAATTCTATCAATACTGGTGTTCAATGAGATAATAACCCAAATTAGAGCTTCGAGAGAACTGAATTATTGGGTTTGGCAGCAGTCACACTGTTAAAATTATGTGGGTAATTAACAATTCTTGCCTACAGTTAGGTTTATATTTGGCATATCAAAACAATTGGTCATGCTTTACACAGCATTTAGGAAAACCTTGCTAAACTTACAATTAAGATCAGAACTGACAAAATAAACAATTAAAACTACTTTCCTGGGGCATGACAAAGTGTTTAAAATAAAATTTGAGGGCTGTCTTACTAACTTTTTTTCCCTGCATCTGGTCCTCTTCCACTTCTGCTGCCCTCCTTATTTTTGCTCTGTGAAGACAAGCACTGCACAAAATCAACACCTGCCACTTTCTCAGTTAGGAGAATTGAAACAACTGTATTCAATGTCTGGAATAATAACTACCTTCTCTTAACCTTTGTTCTCTCGTTTCTTGGAAAAAATGAATGCAGAAACTAAATATAAAGGTATTAATTAAAAAATGATAGTAGGACATTTAAGGTGAAACATACATTGCAAGACCTTTTTCAAAGACTTTTCAAAATGTCCCAGTGAGGATTGCTCATGTATAAACTGGGAAAATTTATTAATACCTGCATCTGGTTTCAGGTTCTATTAGAAAATCTGAGACAACATAGTGATTTCCCCTATTTAATTCTCATGTTATCAAAAATAACACAGATACATTTGAGCTACTGTCTTCCAAAGCAAGACCCTGCTGCGTCATTGAGGCAAAGGTATAAAACTGAATCAGGTCACATATCCAAGTATATACTCCATGAAGGAGCCATTGATTCAGAACTCCCTATTTAGGGCAACATTTTGACCCTGGCTAGATCACTAGTTACTCAGAGTCAAGTAGTTTTAGTTGAGTTCTTACTGCATAAGTGCTCATATTAGGAGGAAAAGGATATACAGAACATCAAAATTTGCACCTCTGTTGGCAGTCTCAGTAGAGAATCCTGGGGCTGAATAGACATGAAGACCTAGCAACTCTCTGATCCCTGGAGGAGGTCCCATTAGGTCAAAAATGAAGCAAATTGGTGGGCACCATGAAGAAGCTAACACAACAGGGTCCATGAACTACCTAAAAAGACTCTACTGTCACTGTACAAGTATGCTTTGTGAGGACTAATGGATATTTGAAAAGATATGAACAGCATATACCAATCATATTTATTTTTTCTTATAAATTAAGGTTTTCTTAATTATCATAAATTAAATAATCTAGTTTCAACTTCATCATGTAGATAAAGGTATTTTTTTAGATAGGATTTTTGCAATTCAAGTCTCTTATGGAAATGGTAGTTTGTGAATTTCCTTAAGTCATATAATTTTTCTCATCTAATTTGAAAAGTCATAAGATAGAACCATTAACTATGATCCCTTAATCACCCAAAACAGAAAGCCATAGGTGAAAGATCATTAACCTCTTAACATTAACTATAACCTCTTAACATCCTTCCCCCTCAATTTAGGACCATATTTTTAAAATTATGCTTATTGTCATTAAACATCACACATGCATAATTTTGATTCTATTTATCAAACAAATCCTCTTTGAAGTGAAAACATCTGATAAACTCCACATAAGCAATTTTTATAAAGAAATATAAATAAATTGGTCAGCTCTGTCATTAAATAGAAGTTATTGGCAGTTACTGTATACAAAACAAAAAGTTACTAAGTTTCGAAAGGAAGTAGAGAAGCAAATTATTTGACCCCAGACTTCAAGGAAGCCTAAGAGTCTAATTGTCCAGGTAATGCAGACACGAATAAAAGATCTGTCCTCCTTTCTAAAAATAATAGTCTATCTAGTCCTAATGCTAAGACTTCCTAGGTCTCTTGCAAATCCTGCCAAAGAGATTGTCCTCTACCGTCCCCAGAGTGAAGCCTGTCCCAGCTAAGAGAATTTTTAAAATATAACTAAGAAACAACATAATATAGAGGAATGAACACAACTTCAAGTAGGGAAACTTAGTTTTGATTCCTGCTCAAATCTCAGAGCCTCTCTGGGCCTCTGCTGGCCTGTTTGTAAAACACAATCTCCTCAACACCCCCTCCAGGGCTGTGACACTATGATTAGGGTAGGGTGAAACACATCTTCACACTTGATTAAAAAAAAAAATCACACAATAATAAATTTTCCCCCCCTTCAAGAAAACAACTTAGGACTTTATATAATGCTTCACATATTTTATCTTTTAATTATTTTTCCTCTTAGATTACCTATTTTCTTAAGGAGAGATAAAGTACTATATAATGTTATGATTGGGACCTCCAGTTACTCCCAGTGAAATAGTAAAAAATTCTTAACCCAAATGACAAACAGCAGAGTATGAAAAACATACATCAAACTAGTGGAAAGGGAGAATAAAAAATTAAAAGTTATCATAAATGTTTCTTTTCAAGATCACTCCATCATTTTTATATATACCTATAACGTATGGGCAGGTAACAAGTTGAAATTCAAGAAGAGACAGGTTGAAGAATGTACTTAACTGAATTAAATAATCTTTAATATTTATAAAGATGTCAAGAAAGAAAATAATATTTGAATTCTCACAAAAGCAAGTGTTTTTGTTATTTTTAAACTCTTGACAGAGAAAAGGATAATCAGAGTTGACAGGTCTTCACAATGCACTGTATTCCACCCAATAAATCTGTTTTTGAAAATACAATGACAACTCTATTTGAACTGGAACAGTTATCTTTTTAAAACTACATGCAAAATTTTAAATGTTCCTTTCCATTTGCTTTTTCGTTAATCCTTTCAAAGGTTTCTTTGACTCTAATATCCTGGGATGGTATTTCCCAAGCTGTGTTTCATGGAACACTAGTTGTATTGATTCCAAGATGTTAATGGTAGAACCTTAAGGCAAGGCTCCTATGGGAAACTAAGCTTTGGAAACACTAGGTTAGAGAAGGGAGATGAGTTTCTTTACTGCAAGGTTTCTTAGAGCCTTTCAAATGCTAACATGAACTGCACGTTGCAAACAGATGGGTATAGTAAGCAGGTGTCCAAAACGTCTTTAAGAATAGAATCTCTTTTATGCCTAAAATGTGTTAACATCTCACAGATGGTATGGATAACACTGCTCTATGATTTAGTTAAGAAGCATTACATTCATTTAAAGATATTAATTAAAAATTATAGTTGTTCCTGTCAACTAATGTCCCTAATCTCCCAGAATATTCCATTAAAACAAAAATACTCTTGAGAAAGATGGAATATTACCCCATTATCAATCTCTAACAGCTTGGTTCTAGATCAGTTTAACAGAGAATGCCAGAAAAATAAATGGGAGAAAGGAAAAAAGAGATACTTAAGAAGTAGGGTAAGCTGAATATGTAGGGCAAAGCAGAGCCTCAATTCTCAGTCTTTGGAGGTTTAAGGAAGAAGCTTTAGGGTTACTATGAAGTGTAGGCTGTTTTAACAAAGTGACCCCATAATGTGTCATGATTCAGACTTAAGCAAAGTTCATTTATGGCTCAAATAACAGTGGGAAGTGCTTCGGTTTGGTAGGAGTCATGGGGGGTGTGCACCTCAACTCTGTTTGTCGTCAATGGCTCTTCCATTTTCAACACATGGCTTCCAAGGTCACCCTTGGGGTTGCCTCCATCCAAGTCAGTGGGAAAGAACAGAAAATAGAGGTACAAGCATGGGGGATATTTTGAGCCAGACCTGTACTTTATGCACATCACTTCTACTCATATTTCTTTGGCTAAAATACAGTCATGTAACCACAATAACTACAGAAGAAACTGTGAAAGGTGGTCCAGCTGGTGCACAGGAAGAAGAGAAAAACATACATTTTAGTGAACAAATAGTAGCCTTTGCTATATATGTGTAAGGAAAAAGAGGTTGAATGACGTACAGTAGCGAAAAGTCACAAAGCACAAGGACAACAAAAACAAATGTGGTCTATACAGTTGCCCAGTGTTAGAATTGTTTCTACCATCAAAAACAAACAAACAAAAAAGAACATAAAAAGCTATTATTGAAAAAATATAAGTTAATCCAAACATCAAAAATGGAGCAATTAAATGAAGTATAGTATTCCTGTTCCTAAAGTAGAGCATCATGTACTCAATAAACATCATATTGTGAAATGTCATAATGTCTGAAAATCTGCAGAGGATTTCACAATATTAAGATGTACACATAGAGTAAAATATATATGGTAAAATATAGAGTAGGGGCTTCCCTGGTGGCGCAGTGGTTGAGAGTCCGCCTGCTGATGCAGGGGACACGGGTTCATGCCCCGGTCCAGAAAGATCCCACATGCCGCAGAGCGGCTGGGCCCGTGAGCCATGGCCGCTGAGCCTGCACGTCCGGAGCCTGTGCTCCATGACAGGAGAGGCCACAACAGTGAGAGGCCCGCGTACCACAAAAAAAAAAAAAAAAAAAAAAAAAAAAAAAAAAAAATATATATATATATATATATATATATATATAGAGAGAGAGAGAGAGAGAGAGAGAGAGAGAGAGGGAGTGAGTGAGAGAGAGAGAGAGTAAAATATAGAGTAAAATATATATGCTCATGCATATGGAAAAAAAGCCTGGAAAGACAATCATTAAGATATTATTTCCGAGTAGCTATATTTGGGAGTTGGAATTATAGATGTTCGATTTTTAAATTTTTATCTGCAATTTCTTCTTTTTGAAATTAAATATGTAGTATAGTTATAATAAGCAATATTTCTAAATAAAAATATCAATATGTAACTAAATACGTACCAATGACAAAATTCTGAAGCTGTTTTATAGTAAAAAGCAAAGACAAAATTAAAAAAACATATATTTGATCTCTTTCCACACACATCTGATGGGCACATTCTTTTAAGACATGAGGAAAAAATTGTAAAAGTGATTGTTGGTAGGGAAAAAATTAATAACTTCAACTTTTATTGCAATCTTTATTTTATAACTTCAACAAACAACAACAAATATTTCTGAGCTTTCACTATGAACCTATAGAGACAAAGACCAATGTTATTTTGTGCCACCAATTATCTGTGTTGACCGATGGACAAGCAATTACTTTCCATCCAGAGCCCTGCTCAGTAAAAACCCATACATTATTTTCTGCTTATTGATTCTGATGAGAAGCATACAGCAGCACATACGGCTTATAAAGCAATGATTCAAATATATACATATATATCTACATAGCCACATGAATAAGGAATTTTAGTAATATATATTGTGACAATATCCTTAACACTTTGTAATTATAAGTTAATTTATAATTATCTCCCACAATCATGAAGAGATTAAGTTATATTTAAGTAACTATATTTGTGAACTTCTTTCAGAACACTGTAAAATTCATGGCCATTGCCTTCACAAATAATACCAGGCAAAAATTTAAATTTAAACATGCTGATACAATAGATTAATAAGAAATATGAACAGGCCATATTTAAGGTCACAGGATAACTATTTTCCCACCTACATCTATCACCCGTGCTGTACTCTGTACTTCTAGTTAGCCCCATTCCTCTAAATACTTAATCTCCATTATTTTAGTTATATCCTAATTACATGGTAAGTACCAAGAGGATAGAACTCGTACGTATTTTTCACAAGCAACCTGGAATAGTAGAAAGATCACAGGCATTGGGGGCATTGAGGGCAGGATTTTTTGCCTTGGAAAGCCTCCTTCTCCTTGCCACTTTCTAAATCCAGGCCTTTATTATATGACACCTACATTACCGCATAAACCTCATAACCAACCTCCCTAACTCCAGTGCCGATGTTCTCTTGGCTACCATACTACCAAGAGATGGCTGTTAAAGACATAAGCCTGGGGACCCCATTTCCTACTTGAGAACCTTTGTTGATTCTCCAGTTATGTGATATATAGAAAGTTAGATCTATTAGACCTGACCTTACTTTCCTTGGCTATACAATCTTAACTATGGCAGATTCTGATGTGTTGCTGGACAAGAGTAGACTCATAGTCATATGTGGCACATTTTTATTAATGGCGCATTTTAAAGTTTTTTCTTTTTTCTCTCTTGGATAGGAAAATTTTCTAATTTTCATGCAATAAGATAAAAATGTGTATTTCATAATTAAAAGTAAATTTCATGAGTTACACTGGATTAGCACAAATCCTATGAACTGTTTACACAGTACTGGTATTTCCAACCACATCACTTAGGATGATCAAAGCGAAGTCTACAGAAGATTAATAAATGACAATGTTCTGTACATACAAGAAAATGTTATAGCCCTGACACAGCCTCTCAGAAGTTGAGAAAGGATGAGGCCACCTTCATTTTTTGAGCCTCTCAGCATATTAAAAAAATGGAGAAGGGCCAAAACACAACTACGTATAGTATGGCTTGTTCTAAGTGTTTATATTCAACAGATTAATGCGTTCAACATTTAAAAACGCAATGCCATACAACTGTGCTACTCGTAAATTAAGATTCAGTATCATTACAATGAATATTTCACAGTTTACTAAAGGTGGTGTGGCTTGGTAATAGGAGCAAAGCTTAAAGTTTTTTGATGATCATCTTTTTGCAATCTTGTCAGTGTGTCTTTATCACTACATGATAACATCAAAATCACCCACTTAGGCCTCTTCTGAATGGGAACCTGGGTCCACAGGGCCATCCTGGCCCTGCCTGAGATGTTTCTGGTTCTTGTCCTCAGACACAGACTATTAGACCCTGTTAATTGCATAGGAAATGCATGGCTCTAACAACAATAATAACCACCACCACAGTGGCTTCCTATTATCTGTGAACTGAAATACTCCTAAGGACCTTCTTCTAGTTAACATGCTTTCCACAATCACTCCCTACTTATCACACTTCATGCTTACCTTTTGCACCTGGCCTATCTATTCAACTCCAGATTTAGATCCTGCTATCCTCTTTGTTTCTGCTGAAGCTGTTCATTCTGCCCCTCCCATTTCTGCCACCAAAATCCCACTCATTGGCCAAGCCTCTTCTTAAATATCTGCTCTTTTGGGAGGGAGGGAGAGGGAAGGGATGTGGGAACAGATGTATATGTATGACTGATTCACTTTGTTATAAAGCAGAAACTAATAAAAAAAATACTGAAAAAAAAATCTGCTCTTTTATGAAACTGTCACCTTCTGCTTTTTTCATCCTTGATTGTATTTCATATATTTTTCATTACATAAGTTATGTGATACAATTATATGCACATTTATTTTATTTCTCTAAGAGATTATAAGTCTACTGAGGGCAAGGAAAATCTTGTATGCATCTCTACATTCTCTGTGTCCCCTGGCCTAATGTATTAGACATGGTAAACATTTGATAAATATATATTAATTAGAAATTACAATAGCCACAAGACTTTGGCAACAAGCTTATTCAAGTAAATATTTCTGGTGGTTTCAGTAACTTAAATACCCAACTATGTACTTAACAGCTGCGTTATTAAATAACATGTATAATAATTATAGATTTACCACCCATTTCAAATATAACGGGCATAAAGTATGTACTTCATAAATATTAAACAAAGAAGAAAGTATAATGATAATGCATCAACAATGCTATCAGCCCTCAAAATTTAGATGAATCATAATCATAATCTAGCTTAATTTTCCAAACAGAATCTCAGCCATATTTGAAATTCAAATTAAAGATGCATTACTTTTTTTTTTTTAACTTAACTGAGTTCCGAAATGTATTGGCAAGAGCTTTATAATATACAACAGATTCATTAGGATGTTTAATCAGATCACTCAAGCATTTGTTCATATGGAAAATTCATCCAAATGTATCAAAACTCTTAGCCAATATCAATATAACTATAATTAAGAATATATTCAGAAATAATGCCATAATTAATGCTTTATTCAAATTGCCAAATTCTTGGCAAATAAATTAATGTTGCCCTTGTAGGCCACTTGTATTCAGTCCCTGGAGTTAAAGCAACTTGGCTGGACTCCAACGACGAATCACTTAGGAGGGAAAAAGATCATTTCTTTAGTGAGAATTCACTGCATCAAATGGGACACACCATGTAGAAAATAATAACCTACTTATACTTACTGAGTTCTCAACCTCATCTTGTTATATAAAAACAAAAGCATATACTTTAAAATCACAAGGAGAAAAATGCAATTGAGAAAGAAATGGTATTACAGTATCTTATCAAATAATTTAAAGAAAAGGCCTGGTTTTCGTAAGACTTTCCTGCCTTTCAACCTTTCAACATACGTCAGCTCCTTACAGCTCACAATCACAGACAGACACATGCCACGTGAACAGCCTAAATGAAAAGGAAAGGAAACATCATCACAGCATCCTCCTCTCCTTCCTCCCGGCTGCCAGCTCTGCACATTAGTTAATTGCACGGCTGAGGCTCATGCTCCTGTCACTCTACTAAAACTGGTCTCTTAAAAGTTATAATGATTTCCCGATGAGTAAATCAATTGGGCTAATTTCCTTGTCCTTTTCTCTAAAAACTCTACCCTGATGACTGAGCCTCTCCTTCCTGAAAAATCTTACCAACATTAATGAAGATCCATGGATTTGTTGTTTTCTTTTTGAAGTTCCCTTTCCAGCCCTTCTTGCCATCCCCCAATAAACAGGTCTTCCCCAAAGTTGACCTTTTTCTCTCTTTGCCCTGGTATTCTCATGTCTTCAACTACTGTATTAGATCCATTAAAAATGACAGGAGGATCGAAAATCTCTAACCCTCAAAGTTCCAGAGCTCTCCTTACTTCCTGTCCAACAGTGTGACTTTCTTGTGAACATATAGTCACCTGGGTGTTGCACTGATACCTCAGACTCAAACAGTCAAAAACAAAATACACCTCTCTCTCTTCTCCCCTACTGCCACAAACCACAAGCAAAACAAACCACAGAACAGAAACCCTCCTCCAGACTTCCTTATTTCTCTTGCTGAAGACACTCTCTTTCTAGAGAACCATGCGGGACATTACAGTCAGATTGGACTTTTCCGGTTCCTCTCTGCCCATTTCAGGGGACCCTGCCTCGCCAATGTCTCTGCTGTCTGTCCTGTCTCTGTCCTTATCACTATATACACTCCAGAGCTAGTTCTCACTGGCTCTTACCTGGAATAAAAAGAAAACAAGTCTCTTATTTGTCCCTCTGCATTCCATCCCTAATGCCAGTCCCATGTTAATATGCTGGGGGATAGCTGTGAGTATTCATCCATTCCCTAAATATTCACTATTATCCTTGTGCCATGTCATCTTGTGTAGAGAAACCACACACCTGGCTTTCTACTGACAACCCCAGGTGTATTTGTTCAGGTCCAGATCAGTTTCCTATGATCTCTCATCTTTTGCTGCAAGCCACAGGAAATCATCCTACATTTAACTCTCTTCTTGGGGTTATTTCCCCCACCTCAAACCAAAATACGAAATAAGATAAGTTGTCCCTGAATGTCTGCTCTCACTTTCGTCTTTTTATCAATAGGAAAAGTGCAGTCCTCAGCTAAACACTACATTTCCTAGCCTCTCTTTTTGCTAAGTGTAACCATATGACTATATTTTGGCCAATGGAATATGAGCAAAATCACACATACAACTCTCAGGTCGTGCCTGTAAAAGTAGGCCCCCCACTTCTTTCCCCCTTTCCACCTTTGATCATGTAGGTGCCAGAAACACCTTAGAGGCTGGGGACCAACAAGGAGTCTGGTTCCTGAACAGCCTCTTGGAGCAGTGCCATGTTCCCCCATCCTCCTTTTCTGGACCAGTTGTAATTTAGATGTTTGTTTGTGAGAAAAATAAAGTTTGCCCTTGTTTAAGCCTTTGTTATTTTGGTTTCTGTTAAAGTAGCTAATACAACAGGCTATCAAATACATAGACACAATCTCTTCAACACCTCTCCTACTTGTGAACAACGATGACACATGTAGTTCATGAGATACTGTATAGCAAGGAGTCAGGCAGTCACTGTTCTGAGCTTCTAACGCCAGGAGAAAGGTTTAATTGGTATTACACAGAAAGGAACATAGTGCAAGAAATAGAGGAACATATTTTCAGTTTGGGCTCAAATAAGAAAATACATCTTCCTAGAAAAAGGTCCACAGCTACAGTACATTCGATGTAGATAGAAAATTAGAGAGCTACAGCTATCACACCATTTCTACTAGAAAGAAAAGGAGACATTTTGAAGAGCACAACAGAGAGAAGTAAAACTAACATGAACATTAGTCATTGGCTCATACGAAGACTCAGAACTTGGAAATGAGAATCAGGAGAAACAGAAGCTACAGTCCGAATGAAGACTAACATGGAGTTCGAATATTACCGGGTCTATTAAAGAGGAGAAATGGAATTGGAAAAGCCCAAGAAGAGGAACTTAGAGTAGATCAGAACAGATGCTAGAACCTAAGATAAAAGTTAAGACAATTTCCGTAGAAAGGAAAAATCTTGAGTTACCTGAACTCCACTGAAACCCATTTATAGTCATCTAGTTACTGATAATACTTGTACTTACGTTAAAGAGTAGTTGTAAGCAAACTTGTTTTCCCCAGATGCTGATCAGCAAGAGGAGAAAAAGTCATCAGGGACACAGATAAGGAAGTGAGTTGCTGTTACTGAAGTTTGATTCAATGACAAGGGGAGTCCAACCTCCACAAAGAGTCCTTGAAATGGACAGGTCTAGTGCATAGATTTTGTATTTCAGTTCTTTCTGGTTCAAGTTTCTAAGGATTAGGTGTTTTCCCATATCTGGCAAGGCTAAATATTCTTGCATCATCACAAGCAGGCCTGAACCCCATTAAGGATCCTGGATAAAGAAAAACCAGGTTAAGATGTGCTACATCTCCTCCCTAGTTTCTGCCAGTCTTTGTATTCTTAGCCAAATGAATCACAAGTTGCATGTGTGTGTTTTCTACCTATCTATAAGCCGCCAGAAATACTACAGTAGTAAAGAAATATAATCCTACAGGTTAGGTGATTTTCAACAAACCCTTATGCAGCATTTATAAAATCCCGAAGTAAGAAATCCCTCTAGATGTAATACATATAAGATGCCTTAGAGCATAGTGGTAAAAGCATGGGTTTCACTGTCAGATGGACCTGGGGTTAAACCCCAGCTTTATCATCTTAGTAGGTGTGTAACTCATAAAACGTCTCTAAACTTCGGTATATTCTACTGCAAAATTAAGATCAAGTAACAACACAGACAAGCATACAACTGCATGTATAATAAGTGCTATGAGGGGACTTCCCTGGTGGCGCAGTGGTTAAGAACCTGCCTGCCAATGCAGGGGGCACGGGTTCAAGCCCTGGTCCAGGAAGAGCCCACATGCCGTGGAGCAACTAAGCCCGTGAGTCACAACTACTGAACCTGAGTTCTAGAGCCTGCAGGCTGCAACTACTGAGCCCATGAGCCACAGCTACTGAAGCCTGTGTGCCTAGAGCCCATGCTCTGAAACAAGAGAAGCCACCACAATGAGAAGCCCGTGCACCACAAGGAAAAGAAGCCTGCGCTCGCTGCAACTAGAGAAAGCCCACAAACAGCAATGAAGACCCAACACAGCCAAAAATTAATTAATTTAAAAAAATAATAAGTGCTATGAACAGTCAAAATACTGCAGGAAGATGTAACAAGGCAGTTTGGAGAATCTGGGAAGGCTTCTTGAAGAAGTGATATTGCAGCTAAGATCTGAAGGATGCAAAGGGTTAACCAAGGGTTGATAAAGAGTGTCCTAGGCAGGAGAACGCCAAGGCAAAATGGCTCCTGGTGGGAGAAAACACAGCTCACATTAAAGGCAAGTCTAGCTGGAGAACAGAGGGTGAGGGATAGCTCAGTATAAGGAAGCTGGAGGTGTATGCAGGTGCCAGACAATACGGGACAGCATAAGCCATCGTTCAACGAAGGGTTTGAACTAGCAGGTGACGTGCATGTACTAAGTATTCAGTAAATGTTACTTCTGTCATCACTGTTGGGAAGTAACACCTGGGCTGGGGAGACTGCCTTATGGTCATTGATTCTGGGACCAGGAGAGAGAGCATTTGTAAGCAGTCTCTTCTTAGAGAATGGTTTCTTTAAAGCCTCCTTCTCTCTGAATGGGCTACAAAGACACACAGGCCTTTTTCTTATTTTTCTCAATTTAAAAATTTTGAGATAATTGTAGACTCACATGCAGTTGAAAAAATAATAAAGAGAGGTGCTGTGTAGCCTTCATTCAGTTTCCCCAATGGTAACCTCTTGCATAACTACAGTACATTATCACCACCACAATACGGCCATTAATATAATCCACTGAGGGCTTCCCTGGTGGCGCAGTGGTTGAGAGTCCGCCTGCCAATGCAGGGGACACGGGTTCGTGCCCCGGTCTGGGAAGATCCCACATGCCGCGGAGTGGCTGGGCCCATGAGCCATGGCCGCTGAGCCTGCGCGCCCGGAGCCTGTGCTTCGCAATGGGAGAGGTCACAACAGTGAGAGGCCCGCGTACCGCAAAAAAAAACCCAAAACAAAACAAACAAACAAACAAATATATATATATATAATCCACTGAACTTATTCATATCTCACCAGGTTTACATGCCTTTGTGTGTGTGTATGTTGGTGTGTATACTGAGTTCTATGCAATTTTACCACGCATGTAGATACATGTGACTATGGCCACAGTCAAGATACAGAATAGTTCTACCACAAAGGGCCCTCATGTTAACCTGTAATAGCCATGACCACCTCCCTCTGCATCTCCCTAAACGCTGGTAACCACTAACCTGTTCTTCATCTCTATAATTTTGTAATTTCAAGAATGTAATATAAATGGAATCATATAAAACATAGCTTTTTTGGATTATTTTTACTTAGTATAATCCTTTTATGATCCATCCAAGTCATTCCATGCTTCAGTAGTTCATTCCTTTTAGTGCTGAGTAGTATGCCATGGTATGGATGTAGCAGAGTTTTGTTTAACCATTCACCTGATGAAGGATATAAAATTTTTTCCCAGTTTTTGGCTATTACAAATAAAGCTTTGTTATACATGTTCAGGTTTTTGTGTGAACATAAATTTTCATTTCTCTGGGATAAATGCCCAAGTGTACAACTGCTGGTATGTAGTTGCATATGGTAGTTGCATGTTGTTATATAAGAAACTGTCAAATTGTTTTCCAGAGCAGTGGTATCGCCAATAATACATGAATTGTCCAGGGACTCTACGACCTTGATGACATCTGATGCTTTCACAATTATTCATTTTAGCCATTCTAACACTTGTGTAGTAATATATTATCTTGGTTTTGATTTGCATTTCCCTAATGACAAATGATGTTTAATATCTTTTCATGTGCTTATCTATCATATGCATACCCTCTTCAATGATTTTTTCTTCATGTCTTTTGCATATTTTCTAATTGGATTGTTCGGCTTTTTTAACTGAGTTTTGAGAGTTCTTTACATATTCTAGATATAAATCCTTTGTCATATATGTGTTTTGCCATATTTTAGTCCAGTCTTTACCTTGTCTTATCAGTGATTATAAACAATAATCATTATGAAGAAGCAGGGAATTAAAAAGTAATATACATGTGGAACACTCAGAACTTGCAAAGTTCCTTAAATACTGGACCCCATCAATAAAACTATAGTTTCTGACATGCTCCAGAAACAGAAAATGGAAGCTTTGTTGCACTTTAACCTGTGTTTCCCCCACTACCACATCTGCCTAATGTTCATGTGGACTCTTTCCTTCCATAATATATCATTATTCTTAATGAGTAATCAATATAGGTGGTTGCATATCTCCTTGCCCAAAACTGATGTTTGTCAGGATATCTGCCTAGATGAGTCTCAGATCACTGGGCTTTTGCCATTTTCTCAGTATGACCAGAAAGAGACCTTGCCTTCTGCTTACCAGCTGAAAAATCTTCAGGTGTTCCCACTGCCTACAAAAAAATACGAATTTGTAAACCTTGTGTTTAAGGGTCACCACATAATGACCCAAGGTACCGCTTTATTCTTACTTCCTCTGTCCTAAAATTTCTACCACAGTCATTATACCCTGCAATTTACTTCCAAAAGTCTAATGTTTCCTGATACTAAAGACTGGACTTGCTCTACCAGATTGGGGCTGTTACTAGAATGAAGAGCAGGTGGAGTTACATAACACAAGGCACATAATCCTCTTACTATGAAATTGAATGTCTCTCCCATATCTACTTTCCCCAGCAATTACAAGCTAAACATTGCAAAGTAATAAATATTCATCTAAGTAAATAAAAGTTCACTTACTCGGCAATATATATTCTGCTCTAACAAATTTCATATGTTTAAGTTGTTTTCCATGGAAATCTGGTTAATTCAAATATGGTATCACTCACATTCCCATGGTAGGGATGACTGGAGGGCTGGGCTCAGCTACGATTTTCAACTAGAATGCCTAAATGGGGCCACTTCAAGAAGGCAGGCACAGGATAGTTGGACTCCTTACATGGAGTTCTCAGGGGATCTCGTAAAGAGTTTTCCAAATGATGGGAAATGAAAGCTGGTAACTTCTTAAGGTCTGAGCTAGGAAACTGGCACAGTGTCACTTCCACTGCACTCAACTGCTTAAAGTGTTCATAAAGCCCACTCAGATTCAAGGGGGAGGGGATACAGGATCACATCTCTTGATGGGAAGAATTTACAGTGACCTTCACTTCACCACATGATTTGCTGGTGGATTAGGGGAGAAATGTTCTGAGTTTTTAGATACCTGAACATGTCTTCAGTCTGCCATTATAGAAGGGATGGTAAATACCACCTAACTTTGCAAAAGAGATTTTCCCTCGTAACTTTGAAAACAATGCTCTGTCTTCTGATGTTCAGTGCTGGGCCTGAGAAGTCAGATGCAAATCTGATCTATGATCTTTTTAAGACTTTTTTTTTTCTTCTCTTGAAACTTTTATGATCTCATGTTTATCTTTGGTGTTCCAAAAATTCAGTATCTTGGTGTAGATTGCTGTATGGGAGCAATCAAATGAGAAATTTCCATCTTCAGATCTAGGTTATTGTCTTCTACTATTTTCTTACTAATTTTTTTTCTCAGATTCCTATACTGTACCTCCTTTTTTGGTATCTATGCCGTATAGCTTTATTTTTCATATTTTTCATCTATTTGTCCTCTTGCTCTATTTTCTGCATGATTTTCTCAAAATTGTTTTCTAACTTTATTGATATATTTCCATAATCATTTTCTCTACTCCTCTAATGTGTCCTTCATCACAGTATCCTTAATTCTTATTTTACGGATACAATATGCTCTCAAGTATTTCTGAATATATCAGATTAAATTTTAAAAAAAGAGACAGGTTCCCTGAATTATTACATTGTCATCTGGAATCAACTTTCTTCCTTCTTTTTTTTTTTCATCTTTTACTTTCATGTTGTTGGGTCAGAAGATGGAGTTGCTAATATAGGTTTCATCCACTATTGTTTAAGAAGGACTTTTCCCTAAGTCTTTTCCTTGAGTGGAAATTCTGACTGGGATATTTGTGTGGGGTAGGGCAGCATTATGGGAAGGAATCAAAGGCAAAGAGCGAAATTTGCCAACTTGCAGGTTAAGGTAAAAGCGCAGGGAGCCACCAGACAGATTTAGTCCAATCCCCTCAACTGACAGAACAAGAAGACTTTACTCCCTTTAATCTGGAGCATCAATAACCATCTAGAAGCCTTAGCTTTCCCAAGTCAATGCCTTCAATTTCTTTACAGAAGAACCATCGGTTTTGTTGTTGTAGTTTTAACTGAACACCTGCCACATGACTTTGTTCTAAGAACAGAAATTAGGGAGAGGGATGGAGGTTCTCTCAATTAATCTCTGTTTATAGCCACACTCCTTACCAAAACCTCTGTGGACCTTGCTAACTTTCAGTCCAGAGTTCCTCTCTTCTGTTAAAGGTTTATCTTTTTAAAAATATTTCACTAGGGATGGAAGGCAAACACATATTCCTGTCTACTGCTTCTAGCTAAAAGTTCTTAATAGTCAGTTACGTGTAGTCTCAATTTAGCCATGGTAACAGCTCTTGCCTTTAGAAGAAAAAATTTCAAAGGATCACCAGAAGATGATATAATAGAAAATGCAATTAGGTGATAATATATTTGGATGAAGGGAGACTTCATTTTGTAAATACCTTTTATTATATACCGTTTACAATGTATCTGTTATTAACAAATGTTCATTAGAAAACAGATGGGTGATTCCCCTGTGGTAGGCTGAAAATATGGAACTTCTCACCAATATTTCAAAACATTTTTGTTTGTCTGGCAAATATACAAAAAAAAGGTAATAAAAGAGCTAGAAAAGCCAAAGTTAGTAGCAAGAGCACTGAACAAGAACTACTTATAGACATTCTACGTAGACAGTGATATTCACTGGCCAATTCATCAACATGTCACAAGACGGTGGTAAGGCATGAACAGAGCATTATCAATGGCACACAAGTAACCTTATGCATGTAGAATCACAGCATAAGGATTCCAGTGTCACAGAGGATTTGCAAAGACACCCTTTTTAAATTTCTAACACTGGTGCCAAAACACCTATCAGTTGTTCTTGTACAAAGGATTACTTTGCTCCTATAAAATAAAATAATGTAATGTTAATTATTTCAAACATCTTTTTAAGCCAGTCTTCTATTAGGGTCCCAATGTAATTAAAATCCATTGACGCATAACTTCAACTTACATATTTTTCATACCTTATATGATTGTATTCAATCATGTATGAAAGTGTGATAAAGATATAAAACTATTAAATAAATATAGTGTCCTTTATAAAAGCTTTGACAGATTAGTTCCAAAGACATTAAAGAAAACTTGAGAGGGCAGGTTAAAATCAGCTGCTTTTATGTCAAAAGGGAGAACTTGTTTCATTATAACTAAGTATTTGAATAAAAACTATTATGAAATTTGGAAGGTCGTTAATTATATCTCACATAGCTCAATTAAAGAAACATTTATTAGAATTTCTCAATACTCTGACAAAATCCTTCATTGCTAAAACATAATGAAAATGATATTTAAGTGTCAGGCTAGGTTCAAATATGAACAGTGAACAGTGAGCATTAGTGGTAAACTAAAGTCAAACTATAATTCCCAATTTGTAATAGGATTAGACTCTTTCCTCACCATGAGATTTCAGTCCAACACCACTCCCAAAATCAGTGATCAAGAAAAACAGACAGGGACTTCCCTGGTGGTCCAGTGGTGAAGACTTCGCCTTCCAATGCAAGGAGTGCAGGTTCAATCCCCGGTCGGGGAGCTAAGATCCCACATGCCACGTGGCCAAAAAACCAAAAGGTAAAACAGAAGCAATATTGTAACAAATTCAATAAAGACTTTTAAAAAATGGTCCTCATCAAAAAAAAAAAAAAGAGAAACAGACATACAATCCATTTCGACATTTCAATGTTTGTGAGAAAGAAGTAAGCAATTAGAGGTAGAGAATTGACAACAGCTAAGGGTTACAAAACTGACCACACCAAAGTTCCTCCAGCAATTCCAATATAATCTAAGGAATTACAATTGAACTGAGCAAACTAAAATTGAACTTCAGTACCCACTGGTACATAAAACATTAAGTGAACTTCCTAACACTATGAGAGTGAAGTACAGGCAGAGAAGAATGAAGATGAATGAAGAGACCCTGTGAAGCACCAGTAGAATTCTGAAAATAATTTTAAGATAATCAGCATAGAGGATACGTAAGATATAGGTAAAAGTTACCCTAAAGTGACAGAATTCTTTTCAGGCCCAAAGAGGGAGGATCAAGGCTTACTATTATCCAATAGAAGGCATAAACATCTCAAGAGAAGGAATGCTTAACTACCAATGAGGCTGGTCAGAAAAAAGAGCAAGAAAAAAGTCAGGGAGCAACCAGATTGGCCAAAGTTTTATCCAGCAAAGTCCTCAGGGAAAGAGATGATGAATTTTGGGGGAGTTGGGCCACCTGCCACTTTCATGAAAGATACATATCTGTTTTAAGGTAGAGATACTTCTTTATAATTCTCTAGGGTATAAATAAGTGGTTTCAAATCTTAGGGCTTGAGTTCTTGTAGCCCCTTCAGAAGCTGCAACAAGCAGGGGTGAGGTGCAGGGTATGAAGATACAAGCACAGTTCTGTGTCAATCTGTTATACATTTGACCAAGGGATCCACGTCTTTTAAAAAATGGGAAAACGCCTGGCTTAGTTCAAATTGTTTCTGCTATTCTGACTGCAGGTTCAGCACATGGTATTCCAGACAGTTTTCCAGTTTCCATGCATCCTGACTCTGGAAATTACCCTGGACAGCAGTCTCAAGCAATTCAGGTCACTAGAAAGGAAGAGTTCTTTTGGAAACAACACAACTGCACTCCGATTATTTTGTTTTGTTTTCATGGACTCTTGTGAGTTTGCCGAGGGTGAGTCAGGGCCCAGGAGATTGAATACAGTAGCTCGGGAAATGAGGGTAAAACCAAGTTTCCCAAGCTGCACACTCCAGGACTGTGGTAATGACACCATGCAGGTAATGCTTCCATATATGTTCTCCTGAGAATCCAGAATACTCTCTTGGTGACAAAGACATTCTGTCTGGAACCCTCATACCATAAATGACCTTTGGGAGGATTTTTCTACTACTGTATCATTATTGTTACTATTGTAATTAGTTTATGTTAGCATTTTATTATATACTGAATCAGAACATACTGGGTTTAGTCTGGTGCTAAAAATTTATTACTGATAACTTTTCTTAACTGTAAGTGGAGATAACACTAATCCATATCCTTTCCTCTCCCATCTTAGATACTTGTATGATACAAAGGCAAATAACATATTCTTTATAAAACAATATATAAACTATAAAACTACTTATCCATTACTTAATTACATATTCACCCACTTACTTAATTGAAATATCCCTTAGATAAAGCCAGAGGTATAACAAATTCTTTTGTAAACTATAAAGTACTATGCAAATAAAAAAATTGTTATTGACAGAAAAAAGTTAGTGTTCTTAATTTTTTTAAATCTCACATAGATTAAAGTATCAAAATAAACATTAAATTTGGTAAAATAAGAAAAAGATATCTGGGGGATTCACATAAAGCAGATTTTCTGAAAAATACATACTTAATATTATAAATTGAGATATACCACTTCGTATATTCTCAACTAACACATATTGATAAATTTTAGAAAGAAAGCAATAAATCATTGACAAACATCATGGATTAACTGAATGAAAGGGCAGGAAACAGTGAGAATAGTGTACCCCAACACAGCTTAGTGGAGGCTATGAGTCTGGAAGCAGACTGCCTAGGTTTGGAAGCTTGATTTTACTGCATATTACCTTAAGGACCTTATGCAAGTTTTTCATAGGGCTGCCGTGAGGCTTAATTCTCACAAAACACTGAGGTCAGTGCTTGTCACTGAGTGAAGATCTGGTAAGTGTTAATTAATATGATTGTTATTACATTACAGTCTCAAGTTTCCACTCCTACCTCCTTGCAAAAGGGGTGTTCTATGATCTTCTGAGAAACAAGTCATTATCCCCAGAATAAAAACAATACCATGGCCCCTAAAATCTGATCAGAGCTGAATAAAATACAGAGAGTCCTCAGCCAGCTGTCCCTTTCAAGGGATGCAAAGCTCTGCATGAAACATGTGTTTCTGCTTATATACTCAGCACCTGCTGGATCTGGGCATGGTTATTCCTTCAACATACGCTATATGAGCCGTTTATTTCCTTACCTTCTAGAAATAAGTCCATTAATAAAACTAGGCATTTAGGAATACAAATAAAAGTTGGATTTTGAAACCTCCAGATAGATGTACACGGAAAACAAAAATATTCTTACTTATCACATCAAAGTTATTAAATAAGTGTAGCTCAAACTAATTCAAACTGTCCCAAGTTGCAATAAGATCCAATATATGGTACAGCTACTAAGTCATGAACAGCTTGGGAGCCCATCCTATGGGAAGTTACTTTTATCATGAGAAGGGCTGGAATATGTGAATTTAATAATCCAAGAACTTGTGCCCATATTCCTATTTATGTGGCTGTCACTTCAGCGCTTCATTCTGTTGCTTTCCCAGTCAGTAGTTACATTTAGAATCCCACCTGCCTTACTATAGGTCTGCTATTGGTCCTCCCAGAATGACTGGCGTATATCCAGTCAAAATTGTTTCATCATTATGCTATCTCTCCCATAGGCTGAAAAAGAAGAAAACCAGACACAGTGTCTCTTATTAGCAATAATACTTCTACTGTTTCATAAAATAGATCTTGGAAAATAATGTTTGGACCTATATGTCAAGCTAAGTAAGACCCAAATCACCCAGAGAGAACAAACATATGCAAACATTTGCATACCTTGCTATGATAAAGTTTGGGGAAACTATTTAAATCCAGCATATACATCACCAATGTACAAAACAACTAATCACATGCAATCAGAGTCCTGAAACTGCAGTTGCCTCAATTAAACAGATACTTAGTCTACATAGTTCATCACCTACTAATGTCTCTGTAAAGAGAGTCAAAATTATGAATGGCCTGATTAGTTTCTGTTCTAGAAAATCTAGTCTCCTGCAATTAAAGAGTTACTAAAGGACTCCTTTATTCCTTTATTCAGATTTGATATTAAGACAATGGCTCAGTAGAGTGCAACTGCAGTCTTTGAAAACAAGGTCTTCCTTTCTAGTCACTAAATGCTAAAGACTGCCCTCCAGGATAATTCTTTCTAGCTTCAGGATGCACATGAACTGAACTAGCAGATGGATCACTGCTCAGTGAATGACATAATATGAGGCAGATAATGGAAACTAATTTCACCTCGGGTAGTGGTTTTTCCAATTTGTTAAAGTCATAGACCCCTTGGTCAAGTGTAACCAATGAAAACTGAGTTGCTCTTGTCCTTCCACATACCCTTTCCCTAATACCAACTCTCATGGAGATCATCTGGGCCTGGGAGGCATGCACATGCTTTAGGGTGAATTTTGCCTGTAACTCACATGTGGTTTAGGAAAGACTTAATTGTTGCTGCCATAAATACATACTAGTGATGATATACAGATTTGACCTTGAATGCCAACACCAATCAAAAAGTAGTGACTGACTGACATGAAATAGATTCTAAGGACAACTCTTGACTCAATGAGAAAAAAAAACTACAATGATTGATTTGCAATGATCGATAAAGATATAACAAAGGAAAAATGATGACATTTGTATGATATATTTTTGTCTTTGCATTGTGTAAAGGGCTTTTTTTTTTCATATGCTCATAGACTTTTAACACTAAAAGTGATTTAAAAAAAAAACAAAAACAAAAACAAAACCACCAACCAGTTTAATCCCCTAAAGCAAAAGCACATTTTCCCACAGTAGCTATTTACTTTAATATTTATTCATTTACAAGACATTTATTAAGCACAAATCTTTAACAGATGCCATGCTGGGGGAAGCATATTTGCCTGTTTTTCTATTTCTTTCAAGAGCAATAGTTTTATCCAGTGTGCTTACATTCCAAAGTCCTCGCTGTCATCAGGTGACTGTGCCACCAGTCCCTTTGAGAATCTCAACATCTGATTGTTTCAGCTGCTTCCTTTAAAAGCACTGCCATCAGGCTCTCACATTTTGAGTCTACTTTCCTCTCTATTTCTGAAACCCCATCGTAATGAAGTAAGCTCCCTGAGATCCACCTACCGTCAGGGAAATCACTCTATCACCTTTATCACAGTCAAGGAAATCACTCTATCACCTCTATCACTTTTGCTCCATCAACTTCTCTCTTTCTGCTAGATTATCCCTATCAACACAAAAATAGGCTCTCTTGACCCCATATCTCTGCCATATTTCTGACTTCCCCAGTTTCTTGTGCTTTTCTCTTGAACTTAAGTCACTTAGACTTTGGTTCCTACCACTCCATCAAAATAGCTCTTACAGAGTCAGCTCCGTTTGGCACAGCTGATCACTCCTTGGAACATGTACTTCATCTGGCTTCTGAATTACAATCGTTGCTTAATTCTCCTTCTGCCTCATCAGCTGTACCTTTTCAGTCTCCCTTGCTGATGTGCCCTCCTCTCCCTGACCTCTAAATGTTAGAATTCCTCAGGACTCAGACCTCACACCTCTCTTCATCTACACTCACTTCCCAGTTAACTTCGTCCTGTCTCATGTGTCTAAATGCAGTTCATATGTATAATGTATGTGTATACATATATACATACACACATTTGTCAGTGCATACATACACATGTATGCATGTATGTAATATATTCATTCCCAACTTCTCTGAATTTAAAATTCATATATCCAACTGCCTATCTATTATCTCCACTTGGATGTATCCTATGCGTCGAAAATGTAGCATGCCCCTAACCAAAGCCTGACTCCTCACTTTCCACCCTGTTCCTCAGTCTTCCCAGTCTTCCAAACTGCAGTTAATAACAACTCCATCCCTCCAGACTAAAAACCTTACGGCATTATTGGCTATTCTCTTTCTCTCTCACAAAATCAGCAAATCCTATTTGCTCTCTCTTCAAAATTTATCCAGAATCCAACTACTTCTCACCACCTCTCCTACCACTGGCCCCAGCCATGATCATCTTTCTTCTGGACTACTACAGTAGTCTCCTGATCCTTTTTTCTATTTTTTTCTCTTGCCCTTCTCTATTCTCAATTCTCAACACAACACCAGTGTGAATCTTTCACCAGGCCAGATCTGTATATTCTTCTGCTCACATCCACCAATGGCTTTTAAGGCCCTACACATCATGACTCACCTGATACTTGTCTGAAGTCATCTTCCATCTTCACCTGATCTAATCTTGCTGTTCTTTGTGCAGAAAAAGACTGCTACTGTCTCAGGGGCTTGGCAATTGATGGTTCCTCTGTCTAGACCACTCTTCCCCCAGATGTCCACACAGTTCCCTCTCTCATTTCCTGCAAGTCTCTGGTCACATGTCACCATATTAGAAAAAGTCTCCCATGACAATCATGTAAAAGACACCTCCTTCCAGGCTTCTAGGCACTTCTTATCCCTCTTGTACCTTATTTTTCTCCATAACACTCATATATATGGAGACACACACACGCGCGTGCACACACACACACACCGCTGCTGTTACTGTTTATTTTTGTTTCCTCCCCCATCTCCACATACACACAAAACAGTGTCGGTTGCACGTTGACAGGGACTTGGATCAGGTGGGTTTACTGCTGTATTCTTAAGGGCTAGAATGATGCCTGGCACAAAGTGAGAACTCAAAACTATTTGTTGAAGTAGTAGTGAATAGGAAATCATACAGGAAGGTCCAGCAAAGTTACAATGAAAAGATCCAATAATGGCCTGTTGAGTTACAAAGAGTAAGTTGGAGATTTTCAGAAATGGAATAGGATATTCTAAGCAAAAGCAGGGAATATGTGCTGATCTTCTGCCACTTTGGGTCACCAAGGCGGTCAGTTATTTATGAATACCCCTCCCCCACTGACTAGTCTCAGCTTATAGTGATTGTTCTCATACAGAAATTTCTTTGGCATGTGTGATCTATAACACAGAATCTAGTATTTACTTCAGTATTATTTAATACTTTTTTCTGGTTGTTCTTTTAATAAAATCAGTAAGTATTTATTGTTTATCTACTATGTGCCTGCCATAACAATCTGCCAGGGTAACTTCTCTCTGAAAACAAAACAAAACTTGAATATCTGGCCTTATCAGACTGTTCTAGATAAGAAAATTGTGCCTGTAAGTAACTTTACTGTTACAAACCATTTCTTTAGTTTAGCCAAAATGGGTGTCCTTAATTTAGTAAAAAACTGTAATTGCAATGATTTCATTAACACTGTATTAGCAAGTCAAATAATTGCAGATTATGCAGAGCAGATATATATTTCTCAGTCTATTTTTTTACTTTAGTTTTGATCTTAACAATTTTTCTAGGACTATAAATTCTACGAGGGCAGAGATGATGTATTGCTCAGGGCACCTAACAGAGGACCTCACACATAGAAGGCACTAAAAAAATGCCAGCAATGATAAACCCTGGCATGAAGCACAGGTAAATAAAAGTATCTTGCTGATGAAATATTTCCAATTTAAGTTGTTAGTATGTGAAACATTAAAATTTTGACAAACTGAAAAGGCACGTGTTATATTTGGCTTTAACCATATTTAATTTTGTTTTTGTCCTCAGGCTGTCTCCAAAGTGAATAAAAAGAGAAAGTTGACTTTTGGCAACACTGTAAGTGCAGTCCAAAAGCTCACAAAACCACTCGCATTCATATTCATATTCCATTCTGGAAAAAAGGATTTAGGGTTCTTGGAACATCCTGAGTAGAAGTTATAAAACAAATGCTGTGGTTTTGAAAGTACTGCAAAACTGTTGAAGAGAAATTAAACAAAAGCTCTGAACCTTATTTGTGTTCTGTAACACTGTTCAAGGTAACATTTTTATTTTTAAATGTATGTCCTCATTTACTCAGGAAATTAAGAAATGAGCTCCCTGTGTCAGTGTCGCTGCTACTAAAACAACCTAGCCATGGGCTGATTTACAATGGAATCCTAATCGAACAGTTATGGTTTTAACTATATCAGCATATCTTCAGGTTCTTCAGATAAATATTCCAAGCATTTCCCATAGATTTCACAGGCAAAGTAAAGAGTAAAGAGAGCCTTAGAGCAGACAAGATTCTCTAGAATACTTAGCATATCATTCTGCTTATTTTTCTTAGTTATATCTGACCCATATTTTCTTAGTTATTTCTGACACACAATTTCAAAGACCTGCTATTCAAACTATAAATGTTTTCATTAACACCAAAGAAGAGGTTTTAGAGAAATCATAGAGTCTTATGTCTTCAGTAATGTAGCAGATATTTTAGTTTAATGATTATTTGTATGGAGACAGAACTTAACTTTCTCCCTGTTATACTGGTTCTTTTTCCTTCTACCAGCAATAGTCATCTTTAAACATTCTAGTGAGTTCCTCCATTTACATGGCAGTATATTCACTTAGATGCCTTCAGACTAGAAAAAAAAGAAACAAGCAGCATGTGCTCACCAGTATAAGGGGTCAAAAACGGATACTTTATATTAGTGCTATAAATAATTTATAATTTGACTCATAAGCATGCTTACCTCAAAAAGACTCTTACTACTGATAAAGTTTATAAAATTTTAGAGTTGGAAGGGCGCATACAGGCTTTGGCCAGACAACTATCTGACACAGAAGGAGACTGTGGTTTGTGGGCATCTGATGGATTTCTTAAGGTCACAGAGCCAGCTGGGTGTTCAACCACAGGTACACTGAGAGAAATCAAATGAAGCTCATTCTAGGGCATAGGGTAGGCTCTGTGAGTACAAAAGGAGAGAGTTGCAAGAATAGGCTGTATTTCAGACAGAGAAAGAACGCTCAGGGCTCAAGATTATAAATGAAGCACAATTTCAACTGAAGACAAATTGCAGGAATGGCTTCAAAGTTGTCTTCTTAATGAGGTTGTCAGAGTTAAAGCCAAGTTGCAGGCCCAGGTGTTGAAAGTGTCCGTAGGATGAGATGTGTCAGGTGCCCATCACCATGGAAGGCAAGAGAGTGCTCCAGAGATCAGTAGATGAGGGTGACAATTAGGAAGGGAAGTGAATGGCACTGATGAGAGGTAGAGATGGGAGAATGGGCAGTGACTGAGGAGAGAAAGAAAAGTATCCACCAAAGAGGATTTTCAAATTCACGGGTCCAGTCGCCAGTGTAAAGTGAGTCTGCAGTGTGCTGGGTTAATCACGTTGTGTTACTGAAACTAAATTTTAAATGGACTTCCATTTGCTGAGAGCAGTATTCATTAATACCTAATTCAGTCTTAACACTTATAAATAAGTGTTGGCCAAACTGTATACCTGGAGAAATGCTGCTCTTGCCCTTTTCCTGAAGCCACGTGCACCCAAAATGGGTAGGTGTATGTGCTATCATTAAAGAATAAAATATACATAAAAACACATGTTCAAGAAACATCTTCCTTCAGGGATGCAGCACATTTGAAAAACAGTTTGCTTGTGTTGTCATCCCTCTGAAAGGAAACCTGGGAGAGGGAAGTAATAAAGGGAGAATCTGTGGGATCCTTTATTCTTTTTTTTGTGGGCCAGGATCATTTCCAATGGCTCAGTAATTATACTCCAAGCCAAGACGTTTCCTTGGCATGATCTGACAGTCTGCAACTTTGCCGCTAGACAAGGAATGAATTTTGGCACCGTCTTGTGTTGAAGACTGAAACAACTATGAAAGAGTGTCAAGTGATTAAATTCTCCATAAAAAATGAATGCATGAATAAGCAAATGAACAAAAGAAGAAACTGTCCATTGCTTGCGTGATTTGGGTTGGTTATGGATCAATTCTCACCAGGAAGAAACTATGCTTCGCGTGGGGAAGGGTACGACAAAAGCTTGGAATTGCTATGTCTTTGGTAGGAGAGTCAGAGGAAAATCTCATGGTCAGTACTCCCTTTCATGCCACATGTCCCTCTGGGACTTTGCAGCCTGGGAAGCATATAACTGGAACTCGCTTTTCTAGTCATTTCTGCTCTTGCGTAGGATGGCAAGAGAGCAAGTATGTCAATTCTTATAGCCTCCTGCCTATGCTGGGTTAACTCAGGTATTGAGTGAGTTAGAGTGGGAAAAGATATGCAAGGAAAGAAGACTCTATTAAGAAAGAAGATGAAATGTGATGTAGATCCAAGGTACACAAATAAAAGAAATGTCTATGGCTATTTCAGTTAATATTCGGTCTAGCTAATTCTAATACACAACAATTCTGATGAGCTGTACAAGCATGAGTTTTCCAAAGTAAACAATGCAATTATTTCCATTATTATTTTGAATTTATATTATGTTCTTCCTTTAGGGAACTTCAGTGTCTCATACAATATGGCAATTACCCTCAGAAGTACCTCACTACAGTGGTAATAGTACCTCATATTATGCAGCTGGTAAAATAAAAACAAATACATATTTCATATAAGTAGGAATATATTCATTTCCTCTATTTTACAGTTTCTCAGTTTACAATGAAGGTATTCACATATAGTAATCTTTACATGATACTAACATTGAGGCAAATCAAACATAAGTTGAAAAAGACACATATTTCACACTGGAAAAGTTTAAACAAACATTAATAGAGATTAAGCTTTAGAGGTTAATAGGTATAGAACTACCACATATATAAAATGTTTAATAAACTTTATTTTATAAATATATATACATATATATAAACATATGTGGTAGCTACTCTGGAGTTTTGGTAAAGTTAGGTGGCTATGTATATATAGGATCACAGCATTGAATTTCATGGATGATCTGGCCCAACCCCTTTAGATTACAGATTTATCTGCCAAGGATTTAGCTTTTATCTTACAGAGGAGGAAATGGTGGCTGAAAGGATTCACTGTATCTTATTTCTTGAGAACTTGTTCAAGCCTCCTTGGAAGAAAGAAACTAGTGAATACACTAAGTTACTGAAAGAAAATTTGCAATTAGGAAGAGGACAGGGGTTCCATATAGCTTACACGCACTGCTGCTTTCATTCATTCAACACACTTTCATTGCATGCCTAATGCATTGCACGTTGTGCTCGGTAGGCAAGAGGGCTACAGCAGTGGGCTAGACCACAAGGTTCTGGACCTCAGGGAGCACACAGTCCCCTGAAAGATACAGACAAGTAGAGAGGCAGTTAGAAGAACCTGAGATAAAAGCTATAAAAGGGGTAAGTAAATGACAGCAGATGAGATTGTTGGGGTAAGCATGTGCCAGACTGCAGAAGGCTTGTGAGCCATGCTAAGAAGTTTAGTATTTGTTCTAAGAGTGAGAATCATGTAAGAGCTTTAAGAAAGAGATAGACATGAGCAAATTATGTATTAGAAAGTTGACTTCTGATTAAAGAAGGCAAGTCAAGGCAGGCAGATAAATGAGAGAAAGGCTGCCACGGTGCTTTAAGGCACAACACGACCCCCTGCACAAGGAAAGCAGAAGCTGGGATAGAAACGTGGTCTTAGATTTTTGAAGGTAAAATTGAAATAATCTGGTGACTGACTGGATGTGATGTGTGAGGGAGATGATGACTGAGGAATGGTGTCCAGGACCTTGTTTTAGTAAGTGGGTGACAGTAAGTCATTCACACATAAAAAGATAGAAGGAGAAAGAGCAAGCTTTGAGGTTAGGATATGCCTCATTCCAAACTAACCCCTCCCACATACATACTCACATAAACACCCTTGCTGACAAGCGGGAAACAGAATTCATTTTATAGCAAACTAGCCTAAGTCCCTGTAACTTGAGCATTATTATAGAGTTAAACCTTAATTATGCATATCTTTTATTTGAGTTTAGTTTGCAGCCTATCTCAACAGATTAAACAAACTAGTCAGCTTACATTTTTTTCTTTTTTTTTTTAATAAAACAAATCAAGTTTACTTCTTTGTACAGTCTGCGTCCTACCAAGAAAATTCTTTGAAAGAAGGACATGTAAAACATTCCCTCAGGGGGTCAAGCCATGAAAACCAAATATATTTCCAGCTTTTCTTGATCATAAAGTCATATATTCACAATAAAGCTGCAATTACCTTTCAGAACTGTAGTCACACTCATAATCAGATATAAATATAAATTGCATTTTAAATGTAAATATAAATGACTCCAGGATTAAGCTTTGTTTGAATGACTGACCTCAGTTCTTATAATCAAAAGTTGGCTATATATACATGAATTTGTAAAAGGCTTTTGGAATGACTTCTTGAATAGAGCACTAATAGCACAGGAAACAAAGCAAAAATTAACAAATGGGACTACATCAAACTTAAAAACTTGTGTATCAAAGGGCACAATCAACAGAGTGAAAAGGCAACCTAGGGAATGGGAGAAAAAGTCATATATCTGATAAGTGGTTAATATCAAGAATTTTAAAAAAATTCCAACAACTCAACAACAAAAAATCAAATAATTCAATTTAAAATGGGCAAAGAACTTGAATAGATATTTCTACAAAGATTATACTAAATGGCCAACAAGTATATAAAACATATACAAAAAGCTCAACATCACTAATCATTAAAGGAATGCAAAACAAAAGAACAATGAAATACCATTTCACACCATTAGGATGGCTACAATAAAAACAAGCAAACAGAAAATGACAGGTGGTCATGTGGATGTGGAGAAATTGGAATCCCTGTGCACTACAGGTGGCATTGTAACATAATGCAATTGCTATGGAATAACAGTATAGAGGTTCCTCAAAAAATTAAAAGTAGAACTACTATATGATCTAGCAATGCCACTTCTGGGTATACCAAAATAACTGAAAGCAGGGTCTCAAAGAGATATTTGTACATCTGTTCATAGCACTATTCACAATAGCCAAGAGGTGGAAGCAACCTAAATGTTCACTGGCAGGTGAATGAATAAACAAAATGTGGTATATACATACAATGGAATATTATCAGCCTTCAAATGGAAGGAAGTCCTGTCACATGCTAATACATAGATGAACCTTGAAGACATTATGCTAAGTGAAATAAGCCAGTCACAGAAAAGCAAACACTGTATGATTCTGCACCTCTCAAGTAGTCAAATACATAGAAACAGAAAGTAGAATAGGGGTTACCAGGGATCTCGGGGAGGAGGGCAAAAGGGAGTTGTTATTTAATGGGCATAGTTTCAGATTTGCAAAGCGAGAATGTTCTGGAGAACTGTCTCACAACAGTGTGAACATACCTAACACTACTGAACTGTACAGTTAAAAATGGCTAAGATTTTTTGAAACTGTCCATGTTATATTTTGTGCTTTTTACCACATTAAAAAAAAAAGACCACATACTGTATGATTCTATTTACATGGAATGTCCAGAATAGGCAAATCTATAGAAACAGAAAATAGATTAATTGTTGCCTAGGGGTGGGGAGATTGGCGTAAGTGGAGAATGACTGCTAATGGGTATAGGGTTTCTTCTGAGGGTCATGAAAATGCACTGGAATTAAATATTGGTGATGGTTGCACAACTCTGAATATATTAAAAACTGTTGAAATGTACAATTAAAAACAGGCTTTTGATGTCTAGTGATTGACACACTTGTCTCCCTCTACACAGCCTCTTTTACCTGCCAGACAAAGGCTATTAAGCAATTTCAAACCATTCAGCAACCCCTTCAAACACTAAGAAATATTATAAAGTAGTTCTTTCAGATATCTCAATAATTATTTTCTTTGAGTCACTGCATTCAACTCCCTAGGAATCCTAAGGCAACAAACTAGAATGCAGCATTAATAATGCTGTGCTAAAAACAATGCCATAATGCCAGAGAATTTCAAGGATAAAAATATGAAATCCCCTTGCCTGAGATTGAGTGTGCATTGCAAAACACAACTGTATGGATCTGTCACCTTGAATAACATGTTTTGACATCTTATCTCAGCATCTAAAATTAAAACTACATCTTCAATTTGCACTAAAAGCCTTGTGTTTCATCTAGGTTAAACTCAGATAAGGATTTAGTACGAAGAAGATTAGTTACAAGAATACTTATTTGTCTTCTTTCCCCCCCTCAAATTTGAAAAAGATAAAAGAAAGTTCAATACTTTGTAAATCTCTCAGAGTAATATAACTGTTTTGAAGATGTATTATGTTTACACTTTTAATAACATTTTGAGCAGAAAAAATAAAGTAGGAATTTCACTAAGATGACAGCATTCACTTCATCTCAATAGACATTTCATAATGATGATAATCAATAGAACTTCAAATTCTATTTTCTAAATATATTTGCATATCTGTAACTCTATTGCTGTTACTTATTTTCCAGTAATCTCAAAAGCCCAGGATAATGTAATACCTCTTGCTTTTAACAGAAATGGTCATGTGGGTTGGCAGGAAGGAGGGTTAGGTATATCCCAACCTTGTGCCTTTCATCCCGAAGACCATGGATCAGTGAGCAAAAAACAGGAGGCTAAACAACCCGGTCCTGGTTACAGAGATTTTCTTAGATCCTCTTACTTTTACACTGTCCTTTCTTTTTACTCCGCATTCAGTTTACTCTCAACTGGCCTTTATGTTTGATACGATTCCTTCTTTACCAGTCCTACCATAGGTGGAGGTCTCTCTGGTTCTGACCTTTGATGCGGTACTCATATTCTCTCCCCCAAGAGACTCAACTCAGACCCCAGCACAAGTCCTCCACCCAGGGCTCAGGAAGCTTTAGACAAGCCCCCTAGAAGGTAGACAGATATAGCAGGAACCTCCAGGAGAACAGACCCTACAGGAACAATGCCAAAGAAAACACTCATTGAGCAGAAAGAAAGGTTCCTGACTTTACAAAAAGATGTCATTCTGAATTATACAAAGGCTTATTTTTCCAAGGCAAGAAACCCACTTAACAATATCTTCTAGACAAACTATTATCTTGCAAAATGAAAGAGATGTGTATCTTTAGTGCACTTAGATTCATATGGAATATCGATCACATGCAAGTTACAGGTATTCTTAAACTGTCTGCTTTTCTATTTTTTCAAATCTAAGGCAGCATCATTATTCTACTATTATTTGAACTCAAGTTATTTCTCAGAAGTAGGAAAAATCTAATAATTGTCTACAAGCACATTATTCTGAAAGGTAGCAAGACAATTGTCATTGATGCAGAGCCAGCTTGGGTGTTCATTAAAAGTACCAGGCGGAGCGTGAGACCCAGTATTAATGGGACACAGTGTTAGCAGGTCTTCAGAAACAAGCATTGATGCTGATTGCAAATTGCACATGATAACATATATTGGAATCTCTAGATCTTTCACTGATGAAGTGTGAAATTGTGTGTAAGAGATAGGGCACTGAAACACAGGGCAGTTTCTAAAGAAAAGAAACATTTTCTCTTGTTCAAATGAGGAATTTAACTCCAGGCTGTTCCATGGTTAAGACCTTAAAAAGTAGACACACTTTCAACAGTGACTAACATTTGTATAGCACTTGGTATGCACCAGCCACTGCTCTAAGTACTTTGCATATACTCATTTAATCTTCAAACAATCACCCCAACAATCCCAAAAGGTAGGTAACATTATTGTTCCCAATTCACAGTAAAAAACTGAGGCTCAGAGAGGTTCAGTGACTTGCCTAATACCACACAGCTAGCCAATGGAGAAACTAAAATTTGAATTGCATAGTTTGTCTTCAGAGTCCATGCTCTTAATCAGTAAAAAAAAAAATCAGTGTTTTTTTTAATAAATATCCATTTCACAGTGGCATTGATTTTTTAAAAAAATTACATAGGCTGAGCTTCCCTGGTGGCGCAGTGGTTGAGAGTCCGCCTGCCGATGCAGGGGACACGGGTTCGTGCCCCGGTCTGGGAAGATCCCACATGCCGCGGAGCAGCTGGGCCTGTGAGCCACGGCCGCTGAGCCTGCGTGTCTGGAGCCTGTGCTGGCAACGGGAGAGGCCACAACAGTGAGAGGCCCGCGTACCGCAAAAAAAAAAAAAAAAAAATTACATAGGCTGCACTTACATATACATGGCTCAAGCTTTCCAATAAACGTGCTTGGTTAATTAAGATCAACTGCGTTAGTGAACCCGCTCAGACTAGCAGGGGTGTAGACAAGTCAAATGATGGAGTCCACTGTGATGACTAGTTATTTTGTATCTAGATACCACACTGATAATTCTCCTCTTTCAAAGAGGAGATTACTGTCTGTATTCTGAGCACCTAGTATCAACGCTCAATAAATGTGGATATTGAATGAGGATAAAAGGTAAATAAGTCAACACTACATAAAAGAAATGTCTGGAAGCACAAAGGGGCCAGCACATTGGCGCGGGGGGAGGAAGGGGAGACAGAGGTGATGGAGAGCTCCTCCTTGCTGCCTTGGCTTCCTTACTCTCTGCAGAGCTCCACAGCCTAGGCGCTGCATCCTTGCTATACTGGGAGGGAGTTCAGACTGCAGGCCAAGGGGCCGGGGAAATGAGAGAGGGTCCCACGGCAGGGAGGCGGCGGTGGCTAGTCACACCCGCATCTGGGAGCACGCGCCGGGGAGGCATCCCGGAGGGGGAGTCAGGCAGCAAGGGGCCCCCCACGTCTTTTTCAAAGAACCAAGAAGTAACTGAAAGAACAAGGATTTCGCCTTCTCTTACTCAGGGTCTTCTGTCTTCCTTTGAAAATGACGTTAGAAAAGAAAAGGCAGAGTTGAAATGGAACACAGAAGAAAGTCAGATTCATCCCTAGAGAGTTAACACATTTTCAGAGTCAGTGTAAATCAGCAGTTAATGTCTTTGGAAGGAACATGCTACCGCAGGGTACTAGAGACTGGCCTGCTGACACTATTAATTATTCCCCGAAAAAAAAATTATTGCAAGGAGGGCATAAATAGAAACTCAATGACCTTCCTTCCCCCTGCTTTCCTGATTCATACCTTCACCTTTTTCTGAAACACTGCCACACATCTCCATTTTGTTGCCACCAAAATGCCATCTTTGCCATGAAACCTTTCCTGATCACTGGAATGACACTTGGTCTAGAAAGCTCTTAGCTGTCACTTGTGTATCCTATTCACTTATTCAACATACATTTATTGCATGCCTGTCACGTGCTGGGCATCCTTCTAGACACTGGACATAAAGTGATGAATAAAGCAGACACAAATTCCTGCATCCAGGGAGCTTACCTTCTATTTACTATAGTATATCTTATTAAACTATGGTTGTTATACTTTGTATGACATAGCTTATAAGCCTCTTACTGGACAGTAAGCTTGTAATAAGCAACCTTTGTACTGCTTACACTTTCGAATTCTCACCTTGCCTAGCAGACTGTCTTACACAGAGCAGGCATTACCTTAAAAAAAAGAATTGAGTTCAACCTTTTTAAATCAAAAGGAAATCTATATTTCCCCATACAGTATTAGAACATGCTACCTTTGATGGACTTTCAGGAGAATATTTCACCTGTGAATTTGGTATAAATTCTCATATTTTACCACATATTCTAGACATTAAAAAGTGGATACACACACACTTGGTCAGAGGAAAAGAAAAACTTCATTCCTCTTCCCAGTGTACTAAAAATGATGTGACAAAAAAAATTATAAAGGCAATATTATTAAAACTATTTCCGAAAGGGGTGTTTATTAAAATAAGTTAAAGGGAAGGGGAGGAGGAAGCAAGTTTAAAATCAGTGACTGACATAATTCAAATTATTTTCAAAGGAATCTTAAAAAGTGTGTCACGAGGTGTTTCTTAAATTCCTGTTCATTTTGAGAAAGCATGACAATCTGTAATAACTAGAAGAGATGGAGTACTTCCTCATCTGACTTTAATCTCCAAAACAGTCAAGTGCATTGACAGAAACTGCAACATAATTAATACCTCTAATACATTTGACTCACTCATAAATCACTTAGTAAGTGATCACACTATTGAGAGAGATACTGTTTGATCAATAAAGATGGTGAGTCTACAACACACTATTATTTACACCAGGAAATCACCATCAAACACTTAAGTTAGGGGTCACCCAATTCCTCAGGGGAGATGAAGCTCTTTCCGTGACCCAACCCATCTTTCTTCCTTCTCTTCTCTCTCTTCTCATTTCCTTTTCTATTCTATTTAGCAAATATTTAATTTTTCATAAGCCTTAGGAAATTCTTTCTGAAATCAAGTAGAAGTAAATAATAACTATTCTTCACAATTTGATTCCTCAGTCACCCTAATCCATCAACAGTATTTCTTAAGTAGAATGATTTGCTCTAAGCATTATGCTACCCTCCTTCCAAATGAACTAAAGCTCATCCTGTTCACCCAACAAAACCCAGTCTGAAGATAAAGCCATCGTCTAAATCTCATTTCCCACCTCAGTACAGGTGGGACATGGCCTTAACTTTAAAAATTTCTAAGGAGACTAGGGTGATAGGGATAAAGATAGGTTGGCCACAGCAGAAACTGCAGCTCTCTAGCATCATAATTTCAGGATTTAAGTGGCATCCTTAGAATGAAGTCCCCCCACTGACCCAAGAAAGGAAACAACACCTAAGCTTAAAGCTTGGTTTACGTCACCATTCTTTTCTGACAGATTTAGTGTCACGAGTCAATCTACAAGTGTTTTTCCCATCTAGGGGTATGGAGATGAATAGGCTCTCCAGAGCATTGCGGGGGGGGGGGACTTTTTAAACTCTTTTCCCTGCAGACATTCTGAGACGCCCTGTTCCCTTAATAATTTAGGCATTAGCTGCTGTTGATGGGAAGGTGTCATGCCCCTAGTGGGTGTTGGGGGGAAAAAAGAGAAACACAGAACTACACTCACTAAAAACCTTGGCCCTCCTCAAGGATGATCTATATTCCGTAGCTCCAGGACTAAAAACAGAAGCAGAGGGGTCACCAATTCGTATCATGACATCCAATTTCTGGGTCACCAAATCAGCTGACCCTTTCCCCAAACCCCTGTGTAAAAGACCTGTGATGGTCTTTAAAAACATCCTGGAACTCTGACCAAAAATAAATTTTATTCATTTCTAATGTTGAACTTCCTTTTTCTTTTTTGATGGGAAAATGTTGCAAAGCTGAATGAAAAAGACAGCAAATACACAAGGCAGATCCAACTCATTTCTAAGCTCCGAATCAGACACAATACAAAATCACCCCTGCAGCTTTGTACCAACTGCTCATGCCCTCAGTAGAAGAGAGTCATACGTAATGTAGCAGTGAAGCTGTTGACAGGGCTACATGGTCACAGAAGACCCTGCAAATTTGTTGCTGTGGACATGAGGATGTGATATGTAAAGCCAGCCTGATGAGATTTCACATCTCTTTTAACAGTGTCCTGGAGGCAAGTTCTTGTTGTTTACTTAGCATCTGCAGTAATGTAAAAGCTTACTGAAAGTAAACTTTTGAGTTCACACATTTTCTGTATCAGCTAAACACATGTGCACACAAAATGACATCATTTCCTTGTTAAATTGATAAATATTCAAGTGTTTATGGCCTTGGTAAATAATATATAGACAAATCATCTAGATTATTATATTTCAAAATGCTCTCTTTCAAACAGATATAAATTTGTAACTTCATTCAAGTCATGGGTTCTTAAAGTCCGTGACCATTATGGGTGGGGTGGTTAGTGTATGGACTTTAGAGGCTTATGAAACCATCAGGAATCACATGTGCATGTCTATGGGCCAAGAGTCCATGACTCTGATCAAATTTCCAAGAGGGTAAATGACTTCAGAAAGGTTAAGAATCACTCATTTAGAGATATGGGTGAATAGTCAAGGGTATTTTCAATTGCAGAGAAATACTGACATTTTGGTTACCTATAAATAATCCTCATCGAATTATCAGATTCTCCAAATGGGAATGAAGATAGTTCTGAAACCTCGCTATTGTCACTTCCAGAATCATCTACGGGATCCCTTCAGCTCCTTCCATCCCATCACCACTCTCACTCTCCCACCACACTCCATTTTGCATATCACTCTGAAATTTGTCAATTATACCACATGGGGCTTGTGTGATCTTGATCAAACCACTTGTCAAAAACTCATAAGTCTACGGGCACCAGGCAAGTAGTGTAAATGATCCAGTTTCATTGTCTATAAGATGTGGTTAGTGATGCTGTTGATACGTGAGGATTAAATGACAAAAAGGTTTCCTTTGGTAAATCTCAAAGTTTTATGCCAATACTAGTTATTTTTACCCATAAGAATTAGGAGAGTCAAACCAGCTATTTTTCATGGTATAGCCTAGAATATTAGTGTTGTACATAACGTTTGTAATCCACAAAATTCAGAGTGTCTTGCCACAAATACTAACAAATATGTTCTTTGATTTACATTGAATTGTTGTACTGCCATCCTTTTGACTTGATTTTCTGAACTGGTAAAAGTATTGTTAAAATAGTGTTTCATCTGTTAGGAATAGGGCCAAGAATACAAGTGACCCTTGAACAATACAGGTTTGAAATGTGCAGGTCCATTTATATGCAGATAAATATATCAGAAAAAGTTTGGATATCTGCATCAATTTGAAAAAACTTGTAGATGAACCACACAGTCTAGAAATACCCCCAAAATTAAGAAAAATATAGGTATGTCATGAATGCATAAAATACATGTAGATACTGATATATTCTTATGTAGGCTTAAGGTGAGTGATATTTAATATAAAATTAATAATGTTAGTTTTCTTACTGTTTTATAACTTTGCTTTCAAGGAATTATATTACTATACAAATGCCTCTCTCATAATTAGAGAAACTGTGTATCAGCCTATCATCACAGGTAAGTGGTTTTTAAAAAAAAGTAACAATGTTTCCACAACTGTATTATGAATACGAATGTAACTCTGTATGCCATAAGCATTTTATAATGATTCATTCATTAGTGTATAGGTTAGGCTACCATGAAGCAACCACATCAATTACACTAGGCTACCATACAGCAATCATATTGCTCCTTGTTCATTATTAATGTATGAATTGTTACTCCTGTAAATAAATATAAATTTATTTTTTACATTATCTTTTCATTTTTGATGTCTGGTGTTAATAATGCATATAACATCTATAGTGTTTTATTTCATATAAGACAATATTGATGTAGGTACTGACAGATGATTCATCTTGTAAACAGATGACATAAATTTACAGTATCAGTAAATACAGAATAGTACTGTAAATGTATTTTCTCTTCCTTATGATTTTCTTAATAGCATTTTCTCTAGCTTTATTGTAAGAACACAGTATATAATACATATAGCATACAAAATATGTGTTAATCAACTGTTCATGTTATTGGCAAGGTTTCTGGTCAACAGTAGGCTAGTAGTAGTTAAGTTTTGGGAGAATCGAAAGTTATACTGGGAATTTTGACTGTGCAGGGGTTGGTGCCCCTAACCCCTGCAGTTTGAGGGTCAACAGTAAAATGAAAAACCTGTAGGCAACAAAAATAAAATTTGCAAAGAAGATGCATTTTATTTACAGGAGAAGCCATCTTACTTTATAAAGTGTCTCTTATATTGAAAATAATTGGAATAATTGTAGTAACCCTAGGGAACTTGTATCCATATCCATGAAGAATTAGAAAGAATAATGGGAGGAGCAAAGGAAGCAGAGTTCTGCTACAGAAGTGGACACACTAACTAGCAAGAAGATAGTCTTGTAGTCAAAAATGAACTACAAATCAAAATCAAATATAATAATTCAGTAATCAGTAATTCTAATAATCTAGGTTATTTAGGTGTTGAATTCCAGGTCAGTATAATATCTAAAACCATGATCCTGAGAACATAAAGAAAGATTATATCCAATACTTTCCATTTAGGGGTCATACATTAGAAAGAGATCCAACTAAAACATGCTGTGCTTAAATGGATAACTATTAACCATCTAGAAAAGGCAAATATTCAGAACCATGCGGTTCTTGAAAATGGGAAACACCTAAATTTTTAATGTAACTTTCATTCAACTACATACTTTGGTTGACAGTTCTAATTACAAGAAGGTTCTCTATATGAGGGCCACGTGAGTTTCCTGCTTGCTCTTGTACTCCCAGCATCCAGCCCACTGCTTAGGCCTAGTTGGGCATGATATTTACTGAAGGAATGGATGAATGGATAAATACCTGAATGGATGGCTATATGGCTGCATTGAATAATAAATCTCATTTTAACTAATTTAGTAAGAAAACTTTTTTAAAATATTGCTTGCTCCAGAATGCAATTTGGGACTCAGGTATTTTTTTCCTCAGGGACTTTGAAGTTTAAACATCCCATGATTTATAACAGGAATATAACAAGTTCCCATGGTATTTAACATAGTTAAATGTCCTTGTCTACCTGATCGGTCTTTTTGCTAATAGTTTCCCCAATAAACACAAATTAGGAAAAGTGCAAAACCAGAAAAGTTGTTTCAGTACCATTGTCACCAAAGTCTCAAGCAGCACATATTTTTAAAAATAAAATAAAATTCAATAAAACAGTCTATCACAGCCAGAACAATTGTGCAATTTTACTTTCATTATACTACCTGAAACAAATAATTTGAATTCCTATTCCTAGTAGTTAGAAGTTAATGATATCTTTTTGCTCTCTATAAAACCTGGCAGCTCTGTCTAAGATGGTGTGTCATAGAAAAATTTCAGCATTTAATCCTTAAAACTAAGTTTACCTATTCTTTCCCTTATTGCAAAAGAGAATGATGTTGACATAAGGATCAAACTGTTTGCCCTCAAATGCCATTATGAATGTATAACAGAGAGGAAAAATAAATGTACAACTTAGATTAGATTACTGGGCTTCTAGCAGGCCTTCCCTGTGCCAATTACAGAAGACTTTCATTTACATATAAATAGCTCAGAAATTCCAACACAAATGTACTTGAAAACACTGAATCAAGTAGTTCAGAACATGGACTAGGTGCATTTCAATTTAATTTTAAGGTGTTACAGCAAGCATGTATTCAAGTAAATAAAAGAAATGGAATCAATGTTTATTACAGCAAGCAATGTCTTTTTAAATTATTGAAATTATTCCCACACTACTCTTAAGCCCTTCAGTCAAGGTTTCTTTTAGCATGCTGTTAGGTTTTTTTTTTTTTTTTTTTTCTGGAAAAAGAAGAAGGATTGAAGATTGTACAGAGTTGTGGTGTCACGTTTGGGATTATATACTGCTGGTTTTTTGTTTATTTTTTTTCTCTTAGGTTTTTCCTGTCTACATCAGAGATTGTTCTTGAGCTGGCTAGCACCTTACAAAAGATATAAATGAAACAAGGTGCATTTGTCCAACTTTAGGTGCTTTTATCTTTCTGTTTAACTTGGTTTAAATTTTCAATCCTTGTCTTGCTCTCTCCCACTGGAAGACATTTTTTAATGAGTATAACCTCATTAGCAGTCTCTAACCACTAACTCACCACAGATTAACCACTCCATTTACTGATCCGGTGCTTATAAAGAGCCACTTCAACTTCTACTGCAGTTTCACAGTTGGATTTGATAGATGGTATAAACAAACAACTCAGTGTGGCAGAGAACAAACAACTCTGTATGTGACCAATATGTGCAGATTTCTCATTTTCTGAGTTTACTTGTGGATCTAGATAGATACATAGAGAAAAGGAGGCTACTTTTGCTAACTATTCATGCACTGAAATAACACTGGTGATGTTTTATATTTTACAAATGAGATTACAATGATTTGTTTTGTGTAAATACCTGAAAATATTTAATTCACTGAATTTCACAGATAAAATGACACAAGCTAAAATGGCTAAAATGTCTCCTCCTAGTAATGGGGGGTATGTGTGTGTGTGTGAAGAGAGAAAGAGACAGAGAGAGAGAGAGGGAGAGACGGAGAGAGAGAGAGAACAAGAGCTGCTGAGCATTCTGTAATCGAGATGACTGAGGGTGTTTAGTGGGAAGCCCTTGGTCCAGGGAGAGCTTCTGGCCAGTGCACAAGGAGGAAACACTACTGATCTACAGACACAGTTGAAGGACTTGCAAAAATGACTACTCTGATAAGTTTCATCTTCAGCGGATAAACCACATACATTATTGAGTATCTACCATGTGCAGGGAACGCTAATACTGTTCATCTATGAGTTCAACAGTATTCAGACACAAACACTGATACATGTATAGGAAGGACCAAAAAATCTAACTTTATATTTCATGGGATAGAAATTCAGAAAAGGAATAAATCTAAATTCACAGACTAAAGCAGGATTACTGTTATTTTTTTTTTTTTTTACCACAAAAGCTTCTCGATGTAGAAAGACAGACTAGGAGAAATGATTTCTTAAAAATAAAAGGCAGAGGCAAAATTAAACACATATTTGGCTAACAGATTTGAATACATGGGGGCAAAAATAAGTCTTATGTATTTTATAGAATTAATTTCTTTTTTTAAAATTTTATTTATTTTTTTACATAGCAGGTTCTTATTAGTTATCTATTTCATACATATTAGTGCATATATGTCAATCCCAATCACCCAATTCATCCCACCACCACCACCCCCACCGCTAGAATTAATTTCTTAAAGCTTATAGTCTAAAGGTCCATGTTCTTAAAAATTTAAGAAACTCGAAAACACATAGCAGACAAATATTAAAAAAAAATAAAAGTACAACAATTGTTAATCAACCTCTGTTGTTTCTTTCTTATTACATACATCTGAAAAACTCTGAGGGGTAAAATTAATCTTTATTAATGTTTGCAAACAAGTCACCAAATTCAGCCTTAGCCAAATCTTGGTAAAATGAATTTGCACTGTTAAGTCCAGTAATCATAAACTCGGCAGCTCTGCCATTAGCTTCCACATCAAACAAACTCATACTGAACACCAGGGTCAGTGACAAACTGAAAATACATTGCTTGGCATGTGTTTTTCTCTTGTACTCTACCACATTCTCTGTCTCTCTTGCTCTACAAATTATACAAATTAGATTTTGCAATCAGCATAGAGAAATCTCTTTGTCTGCCATGACTGCCAAATATACTTAATAATCACCTTCTTTCTAAACAAAGATAACAGCAAAAGGCTATGATGAGATTTTTATGCAATGGAAAAACTATGTAATTTATTTTTAATGAATATGGTACAACTGTCTATAAAACTGCTTATTAAATACACCATCAAAAAGAGATTCTCTGGGAAAAAATAACTATGCTGTTTTTCAATATGGGCCTCATTATTTGAGAACTCATTTCTCTGATACGTACTAGATGCTGCTAACATACTAAGTTTTTTGTTAGTTTTCCTTGCTCTCTCTTATGTTCTCTTAATATCACAATATGTTGCCAAGGAAAAACTATGTATTAAAAAAAAGAAATGACATATATTTGTAAACTAAAATGATTGGGTTTAGAATAGGGAAAAATATCTTATGTGTAGCAATGTGGAAATTAAGTTATATTTTCTTCAAATGTCCCTGGAATCTGAACCTTCCTCCTAAGAAAACCTGAGATAACCTAATGGATTAGGATACACTGTACATCAATTAAAATTATCTGATCTTGACATAAAGTAACTACTACTCTTTAATATTCAAGGGGAATGTTTAAATCAATTTTTAAAGTATTTCATATAAAATTCTAGTAAACAGTTTTTATGAAAGTCTTCTGAAAAATCACTATTTAAAATATATTAAACAAACTACACAGAATGATTTTAAAGTAAGAAATATGATTCTTCTAAGTAGTTATAGCCGATCAGATGTCATTGTAAAAGGATCACTTAGGACAAGAGTTTTCAGCAGATTAAGAACTCATGGGCATTGATCCAATCGATTGGATCCATTGATCCAATTTTCATACAGCAGTGGCATAATGTAGGTGCAATAATAGAGTTTAACAACTTCCATGGGACATAGTTCAGGGAAGGTCGAGCAGAGAATTACATCAGGGAGAGCTGTGGTTTCAGCTCACTCCTTCCTCAGGGCCAGCTCAGAGCAGAGGAGACGATGTCTCCACACTTTCCGAAGTGCTCTTCTGAGCACTGGAGTCCTCTGGGGAGGTACTCTCTCCATTTTAGAGGTGAAAAAATGAACTACAGAGAGGTCAAGTAATACAATTAGAACAAGCTACCAGTAAGCCTCCAAAGAGAAAGAGCTACCTGTCTCTCCACATCAGGTGGTTCTGGCCAGACAGGAATGAACCTTCTCAGACTTGTTCCATCCGAAGAACCAAAGGTTGTAATTAAAATCACTTAGCCTCAGCAGAGAACTAAATACCCCGAATTAACCTGTCATATCTGGAGTCCACTAGTAACTAGTTTGAGTCCACTCAAATGCCTTAGGACTCTTTTGTGGTGAATCTAAAAGCATATATAAATCTAAGCCTACCAGGTTAGAAAAATAAATTAAAATGACTCTTATACTTGGAAAATAAGGTATTTGGGCATTTCAATTTACTGCTTGCCACTTTCCACAGCAGCTATAACTTGAGCCACTTCAATACAACAATATATTTCCTACACAGCTGAAAGAAAGAGTGAAACTGATAGTCCCGATTTTTAAGAAAACCCTTGTTAGTCAAAAAGAAAAACAGCTTTAAAAAAATACTGACAGCCTGAGAGTGGTTTCAGGCAAGATTCCAGATCATGTTTCACAGGCAATGTAAAAAGAGAACAAAACGGCAGTCATTCCAACGGGATAGTGACAGAATCACAATCACAGAATTTTAAAACCTAATCTGCCAGAATCGATTCTTCTCCCAAATTCCCGATTCCTTCAAGGAGGCCAGAATGTAGCTAATTCCAGCTCATCACTAAGTTTAGATCCTGCCAGGTACGATTCTACCTCAAGAGCCAAATGGCAGTGAAAAAGAGGTTCAGAGTTTTGGATTGAGACTATTGCATATTATCACTGTAAAGAAATTAGAGTTCAGGCAATTACTTAAAAAAAAAATCAGTCACATTCTACAATATCATCACCTAAAGTGAAGAAATATGTGAAAAAAAACCCATAACTGTGCTGAAAAATTTGCCACTTAATTTTAAAAGATTTTTTGTTCCTTTCACTAGACAAACTCTTATTTCCCAATTTTCCCATTTACGTGTGAAAACATATAATCATATAATGAATGTCAGTAGATTATGAAATTCATTTTGTTACAAGGAAATATCTTTGCTTCTTTTCCTTTTCTTCACATGGGCTTTGTACAGTTGGAATGATCTACAGAACAAACACAGGGAAGTCACAGACGATGCCAATTTTGACTTGGATTAAACATTTAGTTTTGCAGCTCCTAAAGAAATCGCATTGAGTTGTTCTCATTAAGACTCAAGCCCAGAAACTCCCTGGAAGTGGGGATGGGCTACTGAAGTTATCACTATGAGTAGCTGTTAAGAATAATATTAACATTATCTACATTAGTAAAAAATTATTAATTACATAGTTACCCATTGTATTTACTATATTATTAAGCAAAAATATATGGTGAGAAAAGATGAAAGCTAAAGAAAGTCATCAGTGATACTATTCTGTATAAAATGAAATTCATGCTGAATTACTGACTTCATAAAACAACAACATAGAAATATTGATAGTATTAGTGACAATTGGATAACTACCTCATATTATCATAGTACTTCCCAAGGGAAAATGCATTTTCTTGTACATTTTCTCACTTGCCCAAATAGATTTCTACTTCTCGTTTGTATATTTTGTATAGCTGACCCTAGAGTAAGCTGATAAATGAAGTGTATCAACTTACAAAATGTCCAAGAACTTTGGAGAAAAACGGCATCAAAATGAAGATAACAACAAAACTGAACATATACACACACAAAGATACACACAAACTGAACAATTAATAAATGAAAGATGGTGGGAGCCAGATATTATTACTGTTGGAGTGGTAGGTCAGAGACAAACAAGGGAGTAGTGGTGATTAGAATGATACACATGGGATAAGCAAGAAGAACTACAATCCTGCAGCCTGTGGAACAAAAACCACATTCACAGAAAGATAGACAAGATGAAAAGGCAAAGGGCTATGTACCAGATGAAGGAACAAGATAAAACCCCAGAAAAACAACTAAAGGAAATGGAGATAGGTAATCTTCCAGAAAAAGAATTCAGAATAATGATAGTGAAGATGATCCAGGACCTCGGAAAAAGAATGGAGGCAACAATCGGGAAGATGCAAGAAATGTTAAACAAAGATCTAGAAGAATTAAAGAACAAACAAACAGAGATGAACAATACAATAACTGAAATGAAGAATACACTAGAAAGAATCAATAGCAGAATAACTGAGGCAGAAAAACGGATAAGTGACCCAGAAGACAGAATGGTGGAACTTGCTGCCATGGAACAGGATAAAGAAAAAATAATGAAAAGAAATGACGACAGCCTAAGAGACCTCTGGGACAACATTAAACGCAACAACATTCGCATTATAGGGGTCCCAGAAGGAGAAGAGAGAAAGGACCCAAGAAAATATCTGAAGAGATTATAGTCGAAAACTTCCCCAACATGGGAAAGGAAATAGCCACCCAAGTCCAGTAAGCACAGAGTCGCATACAGGATAAACCCAAGGAGAAACACTCGGAGACACATAGTAATCAAATTGACAAAAATTAAAGATGAAGAAAAATTACTGAAAGCAGCAAGGGAAAAACAACAAATAACATACAAGGGAACTCCCATAAGGTTAACAGCCGATTTTTCAGCAGAAACTCTACAAGCCAAAAGGGAGTAGTAATGATATACTTAAAGTGATGAAAGGGAAGAACCTACAACCAAGATTACTCTACCCAGCAAGAACCTCATTCAGATTCAATGGAGAAATCAAAAGCTTTACAGACAAACAAAAGCTAAGAGAATTCAGCACCACCAAACCAGCTCTACAACAAATGCTAAAGGAACTTCTCTATGTGGGAAATACAAGAGGAGAAAAGGACCTACAAAAACAAACCTAAAACAATTAAGAAAATGGTCATAGGAACATACATATAGATAATTACCTTAAACTTGAAAAGATTAAATGCTCCAACCAAAAGACACAGGCTTGCTGAATGGATACCAAAACAAGACCCACATATATGCGGTCTATAAGAGACACATGTCAGACCTAGGGACACATACAGACTGAAAGGGAGGGGATGGAAAAAGATATTCCATACAAATGGAAATCAAAAGAAAGCTGGAATAGCAATACTCATATCAGATAAAATAGAATTTAAAATAAAGAACATTACAAGAGACAAGGAAGGACACTACATAATGATCAAGGGATCAATCCGAGAAGAAGATATAACAATTATAAATATATACGCACCCAACATAGGAGGACCCCAATACATAAGGCAACTGCTAACAGCTATAAAAGAGGAAATCGACAGTAACACAATAATAGTGGGGGACTTGAATACCTCACTTACACTAATGGACAGATCATCCAAATAGAAAATTAATAAGGAAACACAAGCTTTAAATGACACAATAGACCAGAGAGATTTAATCGATATTTATAGGACATTCCATCCCTAAACAGTGACTTACACCTTCTTCTAAAGTGCACACAGAACATTCTCCAGGATAGATCACATCTTGGGTCACAAATCAAGCCTCAGTAAATTTAAGAAAATTGAAATCATATCAAGCATCTTTTCTGACCACAACGCTATGAGATTAGAAATGAATTACAGGGAAACAAATGTAAAAAACACAAACACATGGAGGCTAAACAATATGTTACTAAGTAACCAAGAGTTCACTGAAGAAATCAGAAAATGCCTAGAGACAAATGACAATGAAAACATGATGATCCAAAACCTATGGGATGCAGAAAAAGCAGTTCTAAGAGGGAAGTTTATAGCTATACAAGCCTACCTCAAGAAACAAGAAAAATCTCAAATAAACAATCTAAACTTACACCTAAAGGAACTAGAGAAAGAAGAACAAACAAAACCCAAAGTTAGGAGGAGCTTCAAGATGGCGGAAGAGTAAGACGCGGAGATCACCTTCCTCCCCACAGATACATCAGAAATACATCTACACGTGGAACAACTCCTACAGAACACCTACTGAACGCTGGCAGAAGACCCCAGACCTCCCAAAAGGCAAGAAACTCCCCATGTACCTGAGTAGGGCAAAAGGAAAAAGAGAGACAAAAGAATAGGGACGGGACCTGCACCAGTGGGAGGGAGCTGTGAAGGAGGAAATGTTTCCACACACTTGGAAGCCCCTTCGCGGGTGTAGACTGTGGGTGGTGGAATGGGGAGCTTCGAAGCCGCGGAGGAGAGCGCAGCCACAGGGACACGGAGGGCAAAACGGAGAGATTCCGACACAGAGGATCGGTGCCGACCAACACTCACCAGCCCGAGAGGCTTGTCTGCTCACTCACCGGGATGGGTGGTGGCTGGGAGCTGAGGCTCGGGCTTCAGAGGTTGGACCCCAGGGAGAGGACTGGGGTTGGCTGCGTGAACACAGCCTGAAGGGGGCTAGTGCACAACAGCTAGCCAGGAGGGAGTCCGGGAAAAAGTCTGGAGCTGCCAAAGAGACAAAAGACTTTTTCTTGCCTCTTTGTTTCCTGGTGTGCGAGGAGAGGGGATTAAGAGCGCTGCTGAAAGGAGCTCCAGAGACGGGCACGAGCCGCGGCTATCAGCACAGACCCCAGAAAGGGGCATGAGATGCGAAGGCTGCTGCTGATGCCACCAAGAAGCCTGTGTGCAAGCACAGGTCAGTATCCATACCTCCACTCCTGGGAGCCTGTACAGCCTGACACTGCCAGGGTCCCATGATCCAGGGACAACTTCCCCCAGAGAATGCACGGCATGCCTCATGCTGTCCTCTGCTGCCGCAGGCTCACCCTGCATCCGTACCCCTCCCTCCTCCCGGCCTGAGTGAGCCAGAGCCCCCGAATCAACTACTCCTTTAACCCCGTCCTGTCTGAGCAAAGAACAGACACCCTCAGGCGACCTAAACACAGAGGTGGGTCCAAATCCAAAGCTGAACCCTGTGAGCTGTGTGAACGAAGAAGAGAAAGGGAAACGTCTCACAGCAGGCTCAGGAGAAGCGGATTAAATCTCCACAATCAACTTGATGTACCCTGCATCTGTGGGATACCTGAATAGACAATTAATCAACCCAAATAGAGGAGGTGGACTTTGGGAGCAATGATATATATATATTTTTCCCTTTTTCGCTTTTTGTAAGTGTGTATGTGTATGCTTCTGTGTGTGATTTTGTCTGTATAGCTTTGCTTTTACCATTTGTCCTATGGTTCTGTCTGTCCATTGTTTTTAACTTAAAAATTTTTTTTGTAATAATTATTTTTTATTTTAATAACTTTATTTTATTTTACTTTATTTTATTTTACCTTCTTCTTTTTTTCTTTTCTCCTTTTTATTCTGAGCTGTATGGAGGACAGGCGCTTGGTGCTCCATGCAGGCATCAGGGCTGTGCAACTGAGGTGGGAGAGCCAAGTTTAGGACACTGGTCCACAAGAGACCTCCCAGATCCATGTAATATCAAACGGTGAAAATCTCCCAGAGATCTCCATCTCAACGCCAAGACCCAGCTCCACTGAATGACCAGCAAGCTACAATGCTGGACACCCTATGTCAAACAACTAGCAAGACAGGAACACGACCCCATCCATTAGCAGAGAGGCTGCCTACAATCATAAGGCCACAGGCACCCCAAAATGCACCACCAGACGTGGACCTGCTCTTCAGAAAGACAGGATCCAGCCTCATCCACCAGAACACAGGCACTGCTCCCCTCCAACAGGAAGCCTACACAACCCACTGAACCAACCATGGCCCAACCAACTGGGGACAGACACCAAAAACAACGGGAACTACGAACCTGCAGCCTGCAAAAAGGAGACCACAAACACAGTAATTTAAGCAAAATGAGAAGACACAGAAACACACAGCACATGAAGGAGCAAGGTAAAAACCCACCAGACCTAACAAATGAAGAGGAAATAGGCAGTCTACCTGACAAAAAAATTCAGAGTAATGATAGTAAAGATGATCCAAAATCTTGGAAATAGAATGGAGAAAATACAGAAACGTTTAACAAGGATCTAGAGGAACTAAACAGCAAACAAACAGTGATGAACAACACAATAAATGAAATTAAAAATTCTCTAGAAGGGATCAATAGCAGAATAACTGAGGCAGAAGAACGGATAAGTGACCTGGAAGATAAAATAGTGGAAATAGGGCCTCCCTGGTGGCGCAGTGGTTGAGAGTCCGCCTGCCGATGCAGGGGATACGGGTTCGTGCCCCGGTCTGGGAGGATCCCATATGCCACGGAGCGGCTGGGCCCGTGAGCCATGGCCGCTGGGCCTGCGCATCCGGAGCCTGTGCTCCTCAACGGGGGAGGCCACAACAGTGAGAGGCCCGCATACCGCAAAAAGAAAAAAAAAAAAAATAGTGGAAATAACTACCACAGAGCCGAATAAAGAAAAAAGAATGAAAAAAGAATTCAGGCACAGTCTCAGAGACCCCTGGAACAACACTAAATGCACCAACATACAAATTATAGGGGTCCCAGAGGAAGAAGAGAAAAAGAAAGGGACTGAGAAAATATTTGAAGAGATTATAGTTGAAAACTTCCCTAATATGGGAAAGAAAATAGTTAATCAAGTCCAGGAAGCACAGAGAGTCCCATACAGGAAAAATACAAGGTGAAACACTCCAAGACACATATTAATCAAACAATCAAAAATTAAATACAAAGAAAAAATATTAAAAGCAGCAAGGAAAAAACAACAAATAACACACAAGGGAATCCCCATAAGGTTAACAGCTGATCTTTCAGCAGAAACTCTGCAAGCCAGAAGGGAGTGGCAGGACATATTTAAAGTGATGAAGGAGAAAAACCTACAACCAAGATTACTACACAGCAAGGATATCATTCAGATTTTATGGAGAAATTAAAACCTTTACAGACAATCAAAAGCTAAGAGAACTCGGCAGCACCAAACCAGCTTTACAACAAATGCTAAAGGAACTTCTCTAGGCAGGAAACACAACAGAAGGAAAAGACCTACAATAACAAACCCAAAACAATTAAGAAAATGGTAACAGGAACATACATATCGATAATTACCTTAAATGTAAATGTATTAAATGCTTCAACCAAAAGACAGAGATTGGCTGAATTGATACAAAAACAAGACCCATATATATACTGCTACAGAAGACCCACTTCAGACCTAGGGACACATACAGACTGAAAGGGAGGGGATGGAAAAAGATATTCCATGCAAATGGAAATCAGAAGAAAGCTGGAGGAGCAATACTCATATCAAATAAAATAGACCTTAAAGCAAAGACTATTACAAGAGACAAAGAAGGACACTACATAACAATCAAGGGATCAATCAACGAAGAAGATATAACAATTGTAAATATTTATGAACCAACATAGGAGCACCTCAATACATAAGGCAAATACTAACAGCCATAAAAGGGGAAATTGACAGTTACACAATCATAGTAGGGGATTTTAACACCCCACTTTCACCAATGGACAGATCATCCAAAATGAGAATAAATAAGGAAACACAAGCTTTGAATGATACAATAAACAAGATGGACTTAATTGATATTTATAGGACATTCCATACTAAAACAACAGAAGACACATCTTCTCTAGTGCTCTTGGAACATTCTCCAGGATAGATCATGTCTTGGGTCACAAATCAAGCCCTGGTAGATTTAAGAAAATTGAAATCATATCAAGTATCTTTTCCGACCACAACGCTATGAGACTAGATATCAATTACAGGAAAAAATGTGTAAGAAATACAAACACATGGAGGCTCAACAACACACTATTTAATAACCAAGAGATCACTGAAGAAATCAAAGAGGAAATCAAAAAATACCTAGAAACAAATGACAATGAAAACACGATGACCACAGGGAAGGTTGGAGGGAGGGAGATGCAAGAGGGAAGAGATATCGGGATATATGTGTATGTATAGCTGATTCACTTTGTTATAAAGCATAAGCTAACACACCATTAAAAAGCAGTTATACTCCAATAAAGATGTTAAAAAAAAAAACATGATGACCCAAAACCTATGGGATGCAGCAAAAGCAGTTCTAAGAGGGAAGTTTATAGCAATATAATCCTACCTCAGGAAACAAGAAACATCTCAAATAAACAAACTAACCTTACACCTAAAGCAATTAGAAAAAGAAGAACAAAAAATCCCCAAAGTTAGCAGGAGGAAAGAGATCATAAAAATCAAATCAGATATAAATGAAAAAGAAATGAAGTAAACAATAGCAAATATCAATAAAACTAAAAACTGGTTATTTGAGAAGATAAACAAAATTGATAAACAATTAGCAAGACTCATCAAAAGAAAAGAAAAGGAGAAGACTCAAATGAAGAGAATAATCAATGAAAAAGGAGAAGTAACAACTGGCACTGCAGAAATACAAAGGATCATGAGAGACTACTATGAGCAACTATATGCTAATAAATTGGACAACCTGGAAGAAATGGACAAATTCTTAGAAAAGCACAACGTTCTGAGACTGAACCAGGAAGAAACAGAAAATATGAACAGACCAATCATGAGTACTGAAATTGAGACTGTGGTTAAAAATCTTCCAGTAAGCGAAAGCCCATGACCAGATGGCTTCACAGGCAGATTCTATCAAACATTTAGAGAAGAGCTAACACCTATCTTTCTCAAACTCTTCCAAAATATAGCAGAGGAAGGAACACCCCCAAACTCATTCTATGAGGCCACCATTACCCTGATACCAAAACCAGACAAAGATGTCACAAAGAAAGAAAACTACAGGCCAATATCACTGATGAACATAGATGCAAAAATCCTCAACAAAATACTAGCAAACAGAATCCAACAGCACATTGAAAGGATCATGCAGCATGATCAAGTGGGGTGTATCCCAGGAATGCAAGGATTCTTCAATATACGCAAATCAGTCAATGTGATACACCATATTAACAAATTGAAGGAGAAAAACCATATGATCATCTCAATAGTGGCAGAAAAAGCTTTTGACAAAATTCAACACCCATTTATGATAAAAACCCTCCAGAAAGTAGGCACAGAGGGAACTTACCTCAACATAATAAAGGCCATATATGACAAACCCACAGCCAACATCATTCTCAAGGGTGAAATACTGAAACCACCTCCTCTAAGATCAGGAACAAGACACGGTTATCCAGTCTCACCACTATTATTCAACACAGTTTTGGAGGTCAGAGCCACAGCAATCAGAGAAGAAAAAGAAATAAGAGGAATCCAAATCAGAAAAGAAGTAAAACTGTCACTGTTTGCAGATGACATGATACTATACATAGAGAATCCTAAAGATGCTACCAGAAAACTACTAGAGCTAATCAATGAATTTGGTAAAGTTGCAGGATACAAAGTTAATGCACAGAAATCTCTTGCATTCCTATACAATAATGATGAAAAATCTGAAAGAGAAATTAAGGAAACACTCCCATTTACCACTGCAACAAAAAGAATAAAATACCTAAGAATAAACCTGCGTAAGCAGACAGAGTTTGACCCCTATCAAACTACCAATGGCATTTTTCACAGAACTACAACAAAAAAATTCACAATCTGTATGGAAACACAAAAGACCCCGAATAGCCAAAGCAATCTTGAGAAAGAAAAATGAAGCTGGAGGAATCAGGCTCCCGAACTTCAGACTATACTACAAAGCTACAGTAATCAAGACAGTATGGTACTGGCACAAAAAGAGAAGTATAGGTCAATGGAACAGGATAGAAAGCCCAGAGATAAACCCACACTCATATGGTCACCTTATTTTTGATAAAGGAGGTAAGAATATACAATGGAGAAAAGACAGCCTCTTCAATAGATGGTGCTGGGAAAACTGGACAGCTACGTGTAAAAGAATGAAATTAGAACACTCCCTAACACCATACACAAAAATAAACTCAAAATGGATTAAAGACCTAAATGTAAGGCCAGACACTAGAAAACTCTTAGAGGAAAACATAGGTAGAACACTGTATGACATAAATCACAGCAAGAACCTTTTTGATCCACTTCCTAGAGAATTGGAAATAAAAACAAAAGTAAACAAATGTGACCTAGTGAAACTTAAAACTTTTGCAGAGCAAAAGAAACCATAAAGAAGAAGAAAAGACAATCCTCAGAACGGGAGAAAATACTTGCAAATGAAGCAACTGACAAAGGATTAATCTCCGAAATAAAAGCAGCTCATGCAGCTTAATATCAAAAAAACAAACAACCCAGTCCAAAAATGGGTAGTAGACCTAAATAGACATTTCTCCAAAGAAGATATACAGATTGCCAACAAACACATGAAAGAATGCTCAACATCACTAATCATTAGAGAAATGCCAATCAAAACTACAATGAGATATCACCTCACACCAGTCAGAATGGCCATCATCAAAAAATCTACAAACAATAAATGCTGGAGAGGGTGTAGAGAAAAGGGTATCTTCTTGCACTGTTGTTGGGAATGTAAATTTATACAGTCACTATGGAGAACAGTATGGAAGTCCTTAAAAAACTAAAAATAGAACTACCATTCGACCCAGCAATCCCATTACTGGGCATATACCCTGAGAAAACCATAATTCAAAATGAGTCATGTACCACAATATTCACTGCAGTTCTATTTACAATAGCCAGGACATGGAAGCAACCTAAGTGTCCTTTGACAGATGAATGGATAAAGAAGATATGGCACATATATACAATGGAATATTACTCAGCCTTAAAAAGAAACGAAATTGAGTTATTTGTAGTGAGGTGGATGGACCTAGAGAGTGCCATGCAGAGTGAAGTCAGTCAGAAAGAGAAAAACAAATACCGTATGGTAACACATATATATGGAATCTTAAACAAAACAAAACAAAACAAAACAAAACAAAAAACTTCTGAAGAACCTAGGGGCAGGAGAGGAATAAAGACACAGATGTAGAGAATGGACTTGAGGACACAGGGAAGGGGAAGGGGAAGCTGGGACGAAGTGAGAGAGTGGCATGGACATATATACACTACCAAATGTAAAATAGCCAGCTAGTGGAAAGTAGCCGCATAGCACAGGGAGATCTGCTCGGTGCTTTGTGACCACCACGAGGGGTGGGATAAGGAGGGTGGGAGGGAGACACAAGAGGGAGGAGATATGTGGTATATGTATATGTATATGTACAGCTGATTCACTTTTTTATAAAGCAGAAACTAACACACCATTGTAAAGCAATTATACTCCAATAAAGATGTTAAGAAAAAAAAAAGGCATTGGCTTCTCCAAGTGTACAAAAGTGGGTATTTTACTAGAACTACTACTACTTCTTTATTCTGTATCTTTTGCATCACTTAGACCAATAATGCTCGTTGATGCCTAAAATTGGAAAGACAAGGACAAGAATAAAATGGTATCATCAGTTAACCCTGTTGACATCTTCTCACATAAACAGCTGGTGTTGAGTAAACTGAAGTGAAAAAGCTAAATAACATTTTCTAAAGCAAGCAGGGAACAGAAGAGACACACAACTGGAAATAAAAATATGGAGTATTGTGTATTAGTAGTTAGCCATAAATGCTTTCAAAGATGGGGTTGCTTAGTTAAAATGACACCTTGAACCCTGGACACTCAAATTACTAACTGTTTGCAACTACAGAAATATTGCACACCATCATTTTATGTAACAATAAGGAGTTACTAGGTTGCTTTTTTTTTTTCCCCTCAAAATTTTTTTTTCCCTGGAGAAACCCTTATCTCTATTCATCAACATAGTAGTTCTTCTCCTAAACGTAGTCACCTGACATTAACTGGGCTGGTCATTCCACATATACATACTCTTATAACATTCCATGTTTGATATTGGGCAAGTTACTTCTCTGGGCCTCAGTTTGCTCATCTGTAAAATGGAAATGAAAACAGCACTTACCTCATAAGGTTATTGTAAGATTAGATGAGCTAATGAATGCAAAGTGCTTAAAGGAGAGCCTAGTACATAGGAAGTTCTGTAAATTTTAGTCCTATTGTTCTTACTACTTTTCATTGTTATTTACTCCTATTATTCCCTCTTTCATATCAATCTAAACAAAAAATATGGAATTTTAGAACCAGAAAAACCTTAGAGAGGACACAAGAAACCCAAATCTCTAGATCTAGCTCCTGCTGTTTATAATGTTATTTCCTTTAAGCTCAAGATTTACATTTTCTAGAAAGCCTTCTCCTGCATAAACCAGCCCCCTTAAGGACAGTCAGAAAACACTGAATTAAATTCTGGGCTCATCTTTACCAAGTACTGCCAGTGAGCCCCAGGTAAATCACCTTCCATTTAGTGGCTTCAGCTTACTCATCCCTAAAATAAAGTGTTTGCACTTGAGAATTGCTAAGGTCCCTTTTAGTGCTAATATTCTGATTCAGTAAATCCCTTAGTGTTCTTTAATGTATTTATATGACATTATAAATTTGACATTTTGACACTTTAGAATTTATCTCTAGACACTTTGGATTATAAGCATCAAGATCCTCTAGGGCAGGATCTTTATTCTTCTTTTCCTTTCTCTCCACAGCACTTTGGTCATTCAGAAATTAGATGATTAGCCAAAAAATGTCCAGGGACTGAAAAATAAAGGACTGATACAGCCATCAGTAGTTCCAGAAGTAATCTAGAATTTTACTGATATTACACTTATCTTTTACTAATACTACTAGTTATCAAAAAGCTGTTCAATTCTATCATAGAAAAGGGCATTTTTAAGGGTAATACACCCAGTTATAGGGTATATTAAGGGTATTTTACAAACCAGATAACTTTATTGTTTCTGTAGTTTTGGATAGGTAAGTAAGGGGCTTAATGTGTTCAAAATCAGTAGCCACATATTTTCCTAATGCATACATTAAGATTATAAGCTTCTCCCTAATATCATAAGAAATCACCATGTGGGAGTTTTGCCAATAAAAGGAAACATTTTTGTCTATTAATGTTTTCAAGTGATACAGTATTTTGCAACAGAATAAATATGAATAGGAACTAAATGTCAAGAACCAATAATAAGCAGTAGTAACTCCTGAGTAAATCCCTTGCTCTTAGTTAGTAACACTGTTGTGTAAGCTCACTCAGACTGAAAATGAATCTTTTTACAAGGAAAAATTTAATTAACATTTTGTCATCATTACACTGTTTCGTTGTAAGGTGATTTACCTTATCAAGGTGTTAGGTGCTTATATACTTAAAAGGCTAAGATAACCTTAAACTACCATATCTAGTATAGAACATTAATCTTAAGAATTAAGTGCTCAAATTTGCACAGGTCTAAAGGATTTCAAGGCAGCTGTAAACACACAGTCTTTCTGAAGTAGAGGTTTCTAAAAAATCTGGAATGCAACCAGTAAGGTACATTGTAAAGTCAGAGAAGAAACAGGAAAAGTAAGCATAGTTCAAGAGAATCGCAAGATGCAACTGAGGCCAAAAGCAAGAAGTCATTAATTTCACAACTATGCCTTGGATGGTTTTAAACCCACTTCAGATACATTAGTAGGATATCATTTTCTATTTCAGGAGGAGGAATATCAAGCCGAGGCAGCTTTGTAGTAAATGAATCCTACAGCTGTATTTTGTGAAAAGGGGTCATTTTAATTTCAGGGTCTTTATTACCCAGTAAGGTAACTGACTGAACTGTGAAATAACATTTACAATGTAAATAAACTCAGTTGTCTTCAGAGCAGGTAGTTATTATTCAAGTATTTACTTTTTGGGTTCTCTCATGTATCAAGATTTACATAATAGAATCTTGGCCTTTTCAATATTAGACAGAAAGTAAACTTTACAAAAGCAACTTAAGGTACTTAATTGTGTATAATTTAAAATATTATGGGGGGGCTTCCCTGGTGGCGCAGTGGTTGAGAGTCCGCCTGCTGATGCAGGGGACACGGGTTTGTGCCCCGATCTGGGAAGATCCCACATGCCGCGGAGCGGCTGGGCCCGTGAGCCATAGCTGCTGAACCTGCGCATCCGGAGCCTGTGCTCTGCAAGGGGAGAGGCCACAACAGTGAGAGGCCTGTATACCGCAAAAAAAAAAAAAAAAAATCTATCACAGAAAAACTCCCATAGGTCAGCATGAGATTATTAACAAACTGGTACATCAACCACACCATAGTTATCAAGTGTTGCAATGAAGAACCCTAATTTGAAGTTAAAATATTTTCTCATGATCAGCAGTAGGTATTTGCATCATATCCTAAGTTAAGAGGGTAGCTCGTGTCCATCCAAAAGGACTTACAAAATTTTAAAGGCAAAGAAAGAGTAAGGATCCAAAGATCCTTATTTTTATAAAATCCAAAGTTCCTTGGTGGCAGAAATGGAAAGATAGCAGTAGATTAGTAGATAGTGATCTGGAAGAGTAATAGAAAGAGAGTTAATACACAGTGCTGTCTGGTTCAATTATTTTTGAGAACTTTATCTTCATCAATAACTAAAAGTAAAAGGGAAGGAGGGGAAGGGAAGGAGTGAAAATCATTCTCTTTTCCACCCTGCTAAAGCCATCTGCTGGTTGGAGACAGACACGGTGGGTTCAAAGACCCTAACCTAGGTTAGCAAGCTTACCAAATACAACTGTGACCCTGAATGGTGTGCACCAAGCAGTCGCAATGACCTAGGCACCAGCAGTTAACTAAAATGGTGAGGTAAAGAGTTCTAGCTCGTTCAGTAAAATGAGTGCTTGGGCATACAACTACACCGCTTCTAGCACTCAGTGGAAACACAATGAACAGTAAAAAGGGTATACTGGTTCTTCAGTATGTACAGAAAGAGAGTACCATTTCTAATACTTTTCTGGAGCCAATGTTTTATCTGAAATAAGTTGAAATGAAGCACAGTTTAAAATCAAAGGGGCTCATTCTCATAGATCATGCTATTAATAGAAAACAAGTTTAAAACTCTGGGGAACAGCATATTGGTAAATTTCTCATAGTATAGGTAATAGTTAGGTCAACCTTGGGAATGATAACTCACTAACTGAAATAAGGCTTCCACTCATGACCTAATATAAATAAGAAGGTAATTGAAACACATTTCTAAGCCTTGGAATTCAGGGAATTGTTTTCTTTTTCATCTCAGATTTAAAATATTTGGGAAACAGGTGTCATTTCCTTTTGAATGTAATTTCTATTCCAAATTCTGGTAACTGCAATATACAGAAATAGGAGAGTATGCAATTAGTAACATGAAGATAATTTTGATCTCATATTTTTCATCATTATTTTTTTTATATATGAGGTCACTGCATCTGTTTCAACCATGAATTCAGTATTTCATTTTAAATTTGGAAAACATAAAATCTCAAATTAGAAGGCTCAAGTTTTAGAATTTATTTATTGACTCACTTTTTCATATGCCAACTGGGATGAAAAAATATAGTGGGGTGTTCCACTTCAGGAATCATAAAAATTTTCAAAACAGCTGATTTATTCTTTAATAAAAGTAGAATATACTTCTCTAAACATATTATAAGCAAATCTACTAACCTTTATGATTAACATAAATATTATACTTATGGCACTTTAAGGAAGGTATGTTTAGATCCTATGTTTGGCAATGCTCATTAGAAGGCAGGTGTGTTACCTGCACAGTAAAACATTATATTTAGCATCAAGTATAGTGAGCCCAATTCAAAGAAATTTATGGAAGTTCAGGTCAGTGAGCTCTCCTCTTTGTATCCCCTATTTATTTAATGCCTGTATAATCAAATATAAACATGGTAATGATTTTTTAAAATAGCAACAAAAACTATCAAGTTTTACTTCATTAATCCAAAGTTCACAAAACTATGGAAGTCAGGAAATAATTCCAGCTGCTCTGCTGTCTCTTAATCATGTGCAAATATCACCTAAAGAATGTTTTTCCATTTCTCCATGTATGCTACCAGCTACCATTCCACACCAACAATCTATCAGCCCAGTTCTATACGCCAAGGCCCACCTATAAAAGGATATGGTCACCACACTAGATGGTTATTTCCAACAATGAGAATTTAAGCCAAATTCCCTAAAATAATTTATTTGAAGAGAATTTGATACTGCCATTAAGGAACTAAACTCCTTACATAGTTACAGGAGTTACCAAAATGACCAACAACATTTCACAAACTGGCAAATGTCAGTATACTTAAAGTGAGAACAACAGTGGCATTGAAAACTTAATTCAAAAAACTTGAGTTTTCATTCTTAACTGAAGCCAACGACCAGTTTAGGGGACTTTCCTCCCAAGTTTAAAGAAATGTATCATATTAAACGATTATAGCAAAGAGTATTTAATCAAATTTACCTAACATTGGATTATACATCCTGGCTTATCTTTTAATCTGAAACTCTCTCTTCCTTTATTTAAAAAAAATCTATTACTGCTCCCAGGTTTTCAGGACATATTCTTCAAGAATGACACATAACAAAGATGTATAAGACTTTAACTACAGCAGTAAAGCACTGTATGATAAATCAAGTTCTATTTACATCAGAAAATATCATAAATTAATACTGATGCCATTATTTGGCTCAAATATTGCACTGAAGGGAAATATTCAAATTGCTCACTTTAGCATGTATTCAATTACAAATGTATAATGTCATCATGTAATTCTGGTTGTTCTGAATTATGATTCACAACTAGTATTTTGGTATGATAAATATTCCAGAAGATAATCCTGCTTAGGGATTAGTAGCTAATTCTGATGGCCATGTACCACCTAAGGAAACTTCAATTATTGTTTTCCTGAGGCTCAAATAAGCTTATTTTTTAAAAAAGCCTTGAAATCCACTGAATTTGTTTTGAAAATGAGTAATAAATATGTTTAAATTAAAAGTGTAAGCATGTACTTATGTTTTCTTAAAATGTGTCTTTGTGGCATTTCATTTCTATCTTCTTCGCTAGAAACATCCAACTCTAGCAAAAGGCATCAATGACCTCAACTGCCAGATACAGCATCTTTTTCAGCCTACATTCTTTTAACCTCTCAGGGGTATGTGGCAAAGTTAAACTCTCGCTGAAAGTCTATCTTCCCTTGGCTTCCAAGATACCATTTTCCTGGATTGCTTCATTCTCAGTCAACATTTCTGATTGTTCTTTTTTCACCAGTCACTTAAATGTTGCTAGATCCCAGTGCCACATACTTGAGAATCTCCTTTCCTCATTCTATCTGTCCTCTCCTAATGGGATTTTATGTACTCCCATGGCTTCGACCACCATCTCTATATATGTGAATTCTGATCTGTTCTCAGCCCAAGTCTTTCATATGAATTTCCAGTCCATACATCCTACTGGAGCATAGACATGTGGATATCCCATGCATAATTATAAAGACATAAGGCAACCTATTTTAGTTAACGTTAAAAGCATAGATTCTGGAGCCAGAATGCCTGAGTTGGAATCCCACGTCCACTAGGTGTACGAACCTAAGCAAGCCATTAATCCCTCTGTGCCTCAGTTTCCTTATCAGTAAAAAAGAGATAATAATAATAATTTACCTTATAGGGATGCTATAAGAGTAAAATGAACTTAGAATGGAGCCTGTCATATAATAAGGGCTACATAAAACATTTGTTAAATAGAATAATTAATACTATAATTTAAGATTCTTAAAATATTCCCTATAATTCTCTATGTATACTTGTATCTGTAAAACCACCTGTCTTGATTTTTAATATGGCCATCATATATAACACTTAGATATTTTATCTCCTGTAAAGGTCAACCTATTGATAATATCTAAGCTTGAGGCACTTGGGAAAACAATAAACTCAAGCAGGCAGATAGATGCTGGCAAGAGTCATGTGGTCCCTGGGTAGGCAAAAAGAAACAGGGAGGTAGGGCAGGCCAGGTAAGAGAATGATCTATTTAATACTCTGACAAGGATCTTAGTGATGACCAAGGTGCCCTGAACAGCATGGTTTGCCCTGCTACAACAGACAGCTAACATCTAAAGTGGGATTTCAGGGTTTGAAAGAAGCTTACAAATCTCAACTTTCCTCTATTCCCTCTAATCCATGACAACCTTATTTCTTCCCATGAACTGGTTTTCCAAGGCTAGGAAAAATGATAAAGAAATGAAAGATGGCTATAAGTTTCGAATGGGGTCCACATCTTGTTCACTATACCCCAGCACCTAGCAGAGTGCCTGGCATATAACTGGAGTTTAATGAATATATCTTGAATCAAAGAATAAAAATCAAAAGTGAATGAGGCAAAAGAAGTTAAATTCCTAGTTCTATAGCTGATTCTACTGACTATACTTTCTTTTGAAACAATCACATGCCACAGTCCTATTCCACCTCACCCCATCCACATACATTCCTATAATTCTTTTTTTTTAAGATTTATTTATTATTTATTTATTTATTTTATTTATTTTTGGCTGTATTGGGTCTTAGTTGCAGCACGCGGGATCTTTTGTTGCAGCATGCAGGCTTCCCTCTAGTTGTGGCATGCGGGTTTTCTCTCTATGGCTGTGGTACGCGGGCTCCAGGGCGCGTGGGCTCTGTAGTTTGAGGAATGCAGGCTCTCTAGCTGAGGCATGCGAGCTCAGTTGTTGCGGTGTGTGGGCTTAGTTGCCCCATGGCATGTGGTATCTTAGTTCCCTGCCCAGAGATTGAACCCACGTCCCCTGCCTTGTAAGGTGGATTCTTTACCACTGGACCACTAGGGGAGTCCCTCCTATAATTCTTAATGGGAGCTGTGGTAAGTGCCAAGGGCATTCTATCATATCCTCCTTTAATTGTCAAAAGATGGTTTCTTAAAGGTCTCTCGAATTAAACACACACAAAAAGGTGATTTTTAAAAAGCTGTGAGAAATTGACAAAAAGTATTAATATAGTACAGTAATGTGGAATTATAATTAACTCAACCAAGAAGCCTAGAATTTCATGGTTACTTAATGTCTCACTTTCTTGTTCCTCCTCCCCCCAACATTAACATCTTAACAGTTTATTTATACAGTACCCCAAAATGCCTGTAGGAAATACATGAACATTAAAGGACATACAAATTCGGTATCTGCCAGTTCAGTCTTGCAGAACTTTATATTCTCCATCTTAGTTGAATCTGAGATTATTCTTTAGGTAGAAATTCATTCTTTTATAAATGTTATGGGTTAAAAATTAGGCTTTTAGAAAAAGAGAACAAACAAAACAGTAAAGAGCAGTGTTTCAATGCTAGAATATGCTAGTATTATTGTGTGATATAGTAGTTTTTAGTCTAAAACAAATAACTGTATCTGTGGCCTTCTTCATGCCATCTTTGCAGAGGCATAATGAAAAAGTCTTAGTTAATATGTACTGGACAAGAAAGTTGCATAGAAGGAAATGTTTGAATTGCTAAATATGAGACAAAAAACCATTGTGGACAGGAATATTAAATAGAGATCATTACTCTACCTTCAAATATGAGAAAATGACTAATAATTTGTCAGCTGTTTTGTCAGTGAAGGGATTTGATAGGGATGTGTAAGAAAGTTCATAGTCCAAGAGGTAGTGATCCTTTAACAAAAGAATAAAACACTGAGGCATTCACCAAGTTGATTCTTGTCATTTCAGTATCAATCAAAAGATGTCATGTCAAGCAATTGTGCTCTCTGAACCATTTTTAGTAGAGTGAACCTACTGTTCCCTAGATGCCTTCTGATCTATTTGGAAGTTTCCTCACCATCATCATTAAAAGCAACATTACCATCTCATCTTTACACAGCATAGGATCGAAAGAATGGATAAAATTAAATCAACAATGCCTTTGACTTCTACAGACTTAGAATCTAATATTGTAGTCTTGGATATTATGAACAAACTAGATCAACCATTTGTCAGTCTATTAATGTCTTATTTCTTAACTATTCAAAATTGATTGATGAGTGACAGAACAATAATAAATTTAGATAGACAACACAGATGCAAGAAGGAACGACTAACAAACAAAAACTTAACAATTGATCAAATCTGATACTTTTTTGTACTATCAGCAAGTTAAGGGGTGTGTGTGTGTGTTACATAAAGTAATGAATGATGATCATTTTAAAGGTTACCTATGTGGACAGTTGATTATTGAAAACTCAGGTTGCTATCTGATTATGATTTATTTATATTTACTTATAATTTATTTATGATCTACCCTGATTCAAGGCAGCTTACAGAGATGTGAATAATATAATGAGAAAAATAATTTAAAAATGAGAAAAATAAGGTAGAATATAAACAGAAAAGTAGTAAAGAGATAATAGTGTGATGAACATACAAATTTCTGTAATGAAACCCTGCTAGAAGAAATTGCTAAAAGCAACTCACAAACTTCATTCTTTGCTTCCAGACACAAAGATCACAATAGCTATAGTAAAGCAAAACCTGTTTCTCTGTAGAAGCACAACTATTTGGATGAGGAGAGAGACAAGATGGCAGAGTAGAAGGATCTTGAGCTCACCTCCTCTCATGAGCACACCAAAATCACAACTAGCTGCTGGACAGCCATTGATAAAAAAAAGACTGGAACCTAGAAGCGCAAGTATTTGGCTTGCTCGTTAACCTATTCAGCCAAATCAACAAGAGTCAGCCATGATCTTTCTTCTCCCCTCTCTTTCCAGATTTTTCCATTAGTAAACCCTGTAGGCTTTATTGCCAAAATATATCCTCAACATATGATCACTCTTCTCCATTTCCAACGCTGCCACTCTACTCCAACATACTACCCTCTCTTATCTAGATTATTCAAAAGACCTACTGTCTGGTCTCCTTACAACTTATTCTCCACATAGGAGCCAGGAGGGTCATTTATAAAACACAAATCAAGTCTTGTCACTCCTCTGTATACAACTATCCATGGCTTCCTAATGTACTTTCAATGAATTCCAGCCCTTTCCCATGACCTTTGTGATCTGTACCTTGACTTCCTCTTAGAACACTTCTCCTGTGACTCTCCCCCTGGCCCACCATGCTCCAGCAAATTCTTTCTCTTTTTCAGTATATGCCACACTCATTTATGCTTCAGAAGCTTTGCACTTACCCAGAACACTCAGTCTTTGAACTTCAGCGTGACTAACATTTTGCCAGAACTCACTTGAAATATCACCTCCTTAATGAAACCTTGACTAGAAACCCAAATAAATGTGTGTATGTACACATTCACACCCATACAGTCATATAACCCAGTTTTATTTTCCTTATAACATTTCCTAATGAAATCATCTTATTCATTTCCTTGGCTGTTGTCTGCCTCTCCGCCCCCAAATAAAATGTATGCTTCATGTCAGGAGAGAACCTGTCAGCCCCATAACATGGAATCGTGCTCAATACAATGAAAATTCCAGATACTGGGATCAAAAAACTTCTCCACAATAAATAGAATTTCCCTAAAATAGAGGCCAACATTTATACAACAGCATATAATTCAGTAAGGTAGCTGTATAGGAGAGGTGAACACCAGTGCATTTAATCCCTGCATTCAGTTCCCTGTGGTCTGACGTAATCAATGAGTAGGTCTTAAGAGTATCTAGAAGGAGCTGTGAACTGTATACCGCCCCCATAAACTTCTTTCTCTCAGCCAAGACTCTGAAAGGAGCAGCAACGAGTTTCAGAGGCTGCTTGCTTACCAGACATGAAAAGTAGCTCCTCTAATCAGCCAGGTAATGGCAGAGATGGTGCAGTAATAATTAGTCACACTAGTGGAAATTCAGAAAAAAATCTAATTTAACTTCCATTCCTAGTTGAACCAAAGGACTGACAAATATATTTCTTAGAAGGTAATTTGGAGAAAATTTCCAGCCAAGATGACACTGTGATTTACTCTTTAAGGCCATGCCTGTGTGACAAACACAAAACCACAAAAGGTAAATATGTGAAGAAAAACTTAGAAATTTCTGCATTTAAAAAATAATCTCAGCACAAGTCAACCCTCTTAACCCTTCCACCTATACAAACATTTTTACCACCAAAAATTATAAGCTACACAGCTTAAATGTAAATGGTGCCCCTTTTGAATTGCCTAACACAGCTTCCACAAACAGAAACATCAAGTAGTCAAAGAGCCTGAGGTGCTATATTACTGGCCTCCAAACTCAGAAGCATGTAAAGGCAGCTGGGACTTACAGACTGCAAGACCCAGGAGGCTGGCTAGAGGCAAATACAAATTATTTGCAAAATAATTTGCAAAAATATTGGTGGTTGTATAGCAGACAGGATAATGCCCTCCTCTGCCAAAGATATCCATGTCCTAATCCCTGGAACCTGTGAAAATGTGACATTTCTGGGCAAACACTTACTACATTGTACGCAGAATTAAAATTGCTAATCAGATGACCTTAAAACAGGGGAACTATTCTGGATTACCAGTCAGCCCAATATAATCATCTAGGGTCCTTAAAAGTAAAAGCAGAAGGCAGAAGAAGAGTCAGGGTCAGAGTGATGTGACATAAAAAAGACTCATCAGGCTTTGAAGATGAAAGGGGGCCATGAAACAAAAATGCAGGCAGCCTCCTGAGACTAGAAAAGGTGAGGAAACAAATTCTACTCTAGAGCTTCCAGAGGAATGCAGCCTTACAGACATCTGGTTTTTAGCCCAATGAAACACATGTCAGACTTCTGACCTACAGAACTGTAAAATAATAAATCTGTGTTGTTTTAAGCTACTAAGTTTGTGGTAATTTGTTATAGCAGCAATAGGAAAATAATACAGATTGTAATTAAAACCTCCCACATGAGATAAGAACAAAGTCAAAAATTCCAAAATACATTTAAAAAAAGAAGGAAGGCAAATAAAATAAAATGTGGGATATTCATCAGAAAAAATAATAATATAATCTAAAATGATTTGAACATAAGAATAGCTTTAAAACTCAAAAAGATAAAAGGAATAAGTCCATAAAATAGAACATAAAAAGTTTAAAACAGGTAGAAATTAATCAACACCAAGTATGTATGAAAGAACTAATTAGAAATTTGGGGATGAAAATATATAGTTACTGAAATAAAAAAATAGATTGAATAATCTGTAAATTTACTGTAGTCAAAGAGAGATTTAGTAATTACTAATTCCAGAGAGTATTGAGCAGAGACTCAAAATGCATTCCAGGAAGATAATGCAATAAGAAATATAACAGAGTACTTAAGGGACATGGAGGAGAGATTGGGAAGTTCCAACATACATCCAGTAGAAGTTATAGAAGAAGACAAAGTGAGAAACATAGAGAAAACTAGGAAAGAAGGTGGATAAGAAGTTTCCAGAACTGAAAAAAGTTGTGTGGTAAACTATACACTGAAGACCAAACAAGAAAACAAAAATAAATCAACCTGTAAAACCACCACAGGGAAACTGTAGTACACCAAGATAAAGAGAAAAGCTTAAATGCTACCAGAAAGAAAGGACTGTCTATAGAAGAGAACAATTAGACTGGTAGCAGATTTCTCATTAGCAACATCACAGAAGACTACTAAGTATTACCTTAAACATGTTGAAGGAAATAGAACTCAATACTGCCTAAATTATTAATCAAGAATGAGCCAACCTATTCCCATAAAAATGTACTTTAATTCTTTGTATATAAAAAAAATTACTGTAAAGTTTAACTTTACTCTTAAAAAAAAAAGAATGAGCCAGACTTAATATAAACTAATGAAACTTAGATATAAACTAATGAAACTTAAGCTGTAAACCTTCACATTTGCACAGGGCCCTACCCTATTATGCTGGGAGTTGTTGGAAGCTGAAGAGTGTTCCAGACAGAGAGGGAAAATATATCAATCAGGCATTTCTGGAAAACTGCCTACAGAGATTTCAAAAGGAGTCTTCAAGTACTGGGTCTTCTTTCCCTGTTTTTAAAAAGACACTTCCATTCCTAACTTTGTATTTTATAGGGTTGGCCAAAAAGTTCATTCAGGTTTTTCTGTAAGATGTTACGTTTTGGCCAACGCAACATTAAAAGAAGGTCTCAGAGTGTATTAGCTGCATACTCCACAAAATCAGATCTGCCCTGGACTTCAGCAACAAGAAAAGTGAACCCAGAAACAGGAGTTGAAGTAATAGTAAACATAGAAATTGGTAAAATGTTTTCAGAAGCTGAACTGATATTAAAAATAAGTAATTTTATAATAAACAGACTAATCAAAAATTCTAATTGAGATTAACATGGCTAGTTATTATACTAAAGTCCTTTGTTAAGGAAAATAGTGTCAATGTATAAAATCATTGGCCTCAAAAGTCTAGGCTTACAGTTTATATAGCAAAAAATCTGACACGTCATTAGATGGGATAGCTATTAACTGAGTCTTTTTATAATCTGGGGTAATGAAGAATTGCTCCCTTTCTAAATGAGATTCTTGGCTCTGCACCCAAGAATGCTGGGCCACACTCTTAGCGCTGGCAATGGGAAAGTAGTTAGCAAGGCTCAGCATCGACTTTTAGGAGGGAATCCTCAAACCCTCAAGAGGGCAAAACAGCTTCCCTTGGTGCTTGCTCTGCTTAAGATGGTAATAGCTGTATAGTATAAAGGACCCACTCAGAATGGTCTGGAAGCCCTTCATATATTATATGAAGGAAGCTCTACATAGAACAAAGTCTTACATTAACGACTTTTCAAAGTTTACGTCATTAAATAGAAAAGACACTGGACTGTAAAAAAGGAAGCTGAGTTTTACCCCACATTCTTTAACATCTGCTATATTTTTTTTAATGTAGATTCCTGCTATTCCTATCTAGAAAATGAAATGAAGATAACCACCTCAGAGGAAGTAATATAAAATAAATTAAATGAGAATCATAAACTAAAGTGAGCCTAGCATTTCAGAGAATATATTCCATTTGCCATTTAAGCTGTACACAGAAAATGTGTGTGAACCAACATACTAATAGATAGCAATGCTACCAGTGTTGATATTATATTTAAGTCTCTCTCCTCAGGGGACTTCGGATCAGTTTAAGGAGGAAAAGGGATACAGGAGGGTTATGCATATCTCTGCATGAGGACAGTGAAGTAACCTGCTGAATCCAATTTCAAAAAAGGAACAAGAGAACAAGTGTTCATGGCCTGCTGAGCCACTTTCCTAGTGGTCACGTCAAAAAAAAAAAATAGGTAATTGGTATCTGTATTTACCACTTTCTTAGCATTCATCATAATGAATTAGAATAGCCTGTGAGTCCCTTGAGGCCAAGGACTATGTTTTAGTCATAAATTATATTCCCAGTACCTATCACAATACACGGTACATAGAAAGTGCTAACGACACTTGCAGAATTAATGAACTGAATCTCTAGGTAGCTGGAAAAATCCTTGGTAAGGAAGGGTGGTTGCTGACTACAATACATTTGGTCACAGGTGATTCTTGAGCTAATTCAACGTGGGGGAGGATCTATAAACCTCTAGCAACATCTATAGCCACAAGTCAGTGGCACTTCAAGAGATGACAGGGAGTCCAGCAAGAGAGACAGTTATTATAATGACTACAAGCGAGATACCCAGCAGCCAGGAAACCCAGCTCTCATGACTTGTCAATTGTTTTTATTAGGAAGTATTATTGAGCCAACCCATACTCATTTTCTCTAGGTTACTTAGAGATAGGATGGATAACACACATTCTTAATTAATTGCATGTTTATCTAGAATGCTTAGTAAATTAAGTCATAGACCTAACTATTTAGAAACTATTCAATAATTGACCGAAGGACTAGTAAATAAATTACCGGTTTAATTGAAAGCCTCCGTTTTCAAGAAAGATATCAACTTTTGAGTTTTCCTGAAGCAGTGGTTGGCAATCTTGGCTATACTCTAAACTTAGCCTTAATCCCAAATGTTCCAGTTTGATTGGTGTGAGCTGGGGTTTAAACATTTAGTATTCTTCAAAGCTCCCTAGATGATTCTAAGGCAGTGATCCCCCAAATTGTCTGCATATTGGAATTACTTGGGTTCTTTTTTAAAATTCCAAACCCAAGCCATACTCCCAGATAATTAAATCACCCTCTGGAAACGGGGCCCAGGCATCAGGATTTCTTGAAGCTTCCCAGGGGATTCCAATGTGGAGACAAGTTTGGGAGCCATTTATACAAAGAGCCTAAATCCTGGTGAAACTTTCCAACCATTTAATCACTAAACTGGTAACTCACCAGAGACCTACTATCCCCAGAAATAGTAATGCTAAAGATAAGGACATAGAGCAACCAAAGGAAATAAGATACATAAGAAACGTTTTAAGTGTCATGAAGAAATATTTTTATGAGATTTTAGTAGAGGAGATGGAAAAGAGCCTGAGTATAAAGAGTTATTCTAAATGTTTCTGAGAGTTGGTATCATTAGGTAGTACAGACCTGTTCAGCATTTTATTGGAAAATACTATATATAAGCAACTGTTCTTCATTTAAGTCTGAAAATCAGGACACGCATCTGATGAATATTTTGCCAGTTCCCAGGTGTCATTTCCTTAGAAATTTGCAAGTGGGATTCAAATGTCAATGTCCATCCAAGGAAAAGGAGAGGAGCGAGGAGAAGATGGCCAATATCACAGAAGTTGACAAAAGGAACAGGAAAATGATATGCAGGCATATTTCACCTTGCAAGTTATCTGGTTATTTCCCGTAGGACAACAATGAGTTGGTATTGACAGTGATCTCATGGCGGGAGCTAAGTGACTAGTCCCTTATTAAAAGATCATAAATGATTCCTTTGTTAATTGAGGAAACCATGAGGCACAAAGTGAGTTGGGATAATGCTGACCAGAATTCCCTCCCCAGCTCTTGAGAGTGGGTTTACAAATCAGCAGGATACCCAACCCCCAAACTGTAATCAGGGAGGACTGCCCTGACGTCTGGTTAAGCTGACAGTCAGCTGCCCCACAGAATAGAATCCCAATAATTTCATCTTCTTAGTTTCACTCAGATTTAAAACTTTTACCTTTTCTATTCTATGTTGGAAAAAGAACATAGATTCTTTTTTAAAATGACTATAGTAATCTTAGAAAAAGGGTAATTGGGGTAGAGCTATGTAATGAAGTCTGTCAGTTTTTTATTAAAAATATACTTCTCTAGGCTCATGGATTTAATCAATTATAAGCAGTATAAGCTAAAAATGCTGCTACAGCCACTGAACTGATATAACAGACTGATCCCAAGACCCATTCTTGGGCAGTGAGACTCTGTAAGCTGTGCCCCTCTTAGACAAGCTGGTAAATGCCACTAAAGGGGATCAGAATATTCCAATACTATATACATCAGTTTGAAATCAAAGAAAAATCGTCTAATAAGTGGACCAAGAATTGTTACATTGGATGTTCACAACCACTAGCAGACACCAACTTAAATATATACCGTTATATCTGATAGCCAAATACCTCCAGGGCATCTTATAAAATTACAATACTAAAGAAACTGCCCTGTTTAAAACTTACGGTATTTATCTTTATGATACTTTAAAAAAGTGTTATAGGATATCGTGACTTCACCCACAGTTAACTGACGTTTTTATCCCTTTAAAATTCTGATAACCAATCACTCTTAGTAAGAAGCTGGAACAGTTTTTCCCTTTGATCCACCTAAATTCTGTATTACTTAGTAAATTTTCTTTCTTTGTAAAATGGTGTATAACAACAAGATAGTTAATTGGCTCTCTTTGTCCCAGTTGATCTGAAGCCCCAAAAGGTTGAGAACAAAAGTTCCCAAAGTACTTCCAAGGTAAAGTCAATACTTTTAAAACAAACTCTAAAGCACAAGTAAAATGCTACCTCACATTTGCAGATGTTGCAAAGAAAAGTAGTCAAAAAATGCTTTTGCAGTTCAACACCCACCTTGAGGGTATAAAGGTTTCAACCCTTTGGAAGGACTAGATCCTTAGGGAAAGTTTACTGAAGGATTGGGAATCAAGGAACCACTGCAATACGCCATTGGGAGCACAGTGGACATAGTGGTCTGTCCCCCACCTAGAAACCTAAGGGACATAACTCATCTCTCCCTGGTCAAAGGTTTGAGTGTTGAGTTTTCCTTGGACCAGGTATGAGGAAGATTGATTGGGTGGAGGTGGGCGGATCCCCAAATCCTAAGATTTATTTTCATTCCAACCATGCTAGTAAAGTAAAATGACTGTGTTCCAACAGTTCCATTTCTAGGAATAAAGTATATAATAAGCATTCAATAAGCACTTGTTGGATAATCCTGAATTGCCCATTCACAAAAACCTTTTTCTAATTCCCCCAAAGCTTTTACTACAGAAAAATATGCTGCTGGGGGCAATAAAAAACCTTACCTATTTTGAAGCTAAATTCACCATATTTCAAGTAGTTACTGTCATCTCTCCTTTCTAAAACTTTGGGGGAAATTAAATTAACCTCTGTAAGCTCAGTTCTCTCATCTGTAAAACAGGGATAATAAAACCTAATTGAAGTTGAGTTGTGTCAAACAAAGAAAACAACCAATGTGCGGCATCCTCATAAAATGTTAGCCCACCCTCTCTCACCTCCTTTCTATTGATACATTCTTTCTTTAGGTGTGTTAACGTTATATAATCTGGATTAAAGTGAAAGTCTCTGTTTTCTGCTTTTTGTCTGGCAGATTGCCAGTCTTTTTTAAGTGATTTTGCCAGGTGTGTGTATTATCTACTGTGTGTGGATTTAAGTAGTTTAAGTCTACTTTGAGTTTATAGATGACTCAATGTTGGGCATAATTACTGCTTAACTATTGATGCAAGCCTAAAAAATGCACCCTTTTGGGTTCAACCACATTTTTGTCTACTATGTACCATATCCTTTCAAAAGTTTTTTTCCCCTCTCATAAAAACATGCATCTGTGGTATCCATGGGATATGTCCAACAGATTTAAGAAGTAGGTTAGGTGAGTTGAAAAGCACAGGATATACTCAATCTGTTTTAGTCATCATGCCTCTTGGCTGAAAAACCTCAGTGAAAGCAGAGTGAGCTGATGGCAGGAAAGGAAATTAACAAGTGAGAAAGCTGACTTAAGAGTTATGGGGAAACAATGGATAAAAGAAAAATATTCAGCATTCTACAAAGGCAGGCCATGGGGTAGTGTTTTTTTTTTTTTTGTTTTTGTTTTTAAATGGTCTAAGTGCTTTTATGCATCTCCTCTACTCCCAAAACAAAGGCAAAGAAGGGCTAGTATGTCACTGCTTATTTCTATTTTGTCAGCATTTTTACTAAAATGATGCTTTGGTTTTTCTCCTATGTCGCTAAGTTATTTTGTCTCTGAGACCACGGACTATTTCCCCTGAGGAGCCTGAGAAAGCCTCCAGGAACTTTCCTGACTACATGCTTCCAGTGAATGGAATACAGGACAAAGAAACCTGAGGTCAGTCTTGGATCTGTGCATTCTGACGAGTCACATCTATTTTCATTATCATCAGGAAACATTTCTAAAGTGTTTTAGAAAGCCTTAAATACAATTTTTGCTACAAATATAAGGCTGCTGAGGTCAATATAAAAATTCTCAGAGATTCACAAGAACTCAAGCTTTCACACTTTAAAACCTCCTAGGAAAAAATATTTGAGATAGGTCTACGTTTTGAGATATAAGTTGGCTATAATAAAAAAAGTAGATTCACTCTAATTGTGACTAATCACATAAGGCACCATAAAAAAATCTTCAAAGCAGTTATATATTGAAACACCTTTTTTTTAAAACCATAGTTTGTACCATTTTAAGAAGAATCATGATTGATTATACCACAAGTGGCCTCTTTTTCAGAATAGGTAACAAAGAGTATTGGTAACTATCAATAGCCTCCATAGAAAGGAGAAAGTTTTTATGGTCTGGTTCCCCCTTCTAAATAGGTGCTTCTCCAGCTCTAGGGTCTAAATAAATAACCAGCTTCTAAGTTTGCTCATTTCCCTGCTCTTTCCCTCTCCTCCTACTGGGTTTCTGTTTTCTCCCACCAAAATTCAGCACCATAGAAGCTTAGCTCTGTATCAGAGAACAGACAATAAAATGTAGTCAAGAAAGAATCCTAAGAAATGCAGCTTGCAGAGAAAACTCCATTCAGTGCCAGTACACCAAATGATCTTCTGATAAATAAGTGTATCACTGTTGAATCAATTCCACAAGACTTAGCAAGAGGGAACTATATCAGACTACAGAATATTAAAACCTTTAATTGCTAAACAAATCAATAATTTTGTATTTAGTATTTTAATTCAAATCAATCAAGGTCTTTATGGTAGTGAGGTAAGGTAACCCAGGAAAAAACAAACCTTTTTTTTTTTTTTTTTTTTTTTTTTTTTTTGCTGTACGCGGGCCTCTCACTGCTGTGGCCTCTCCCGTTGCGGAGCACAGGCTCCGGACACACAGGCTCCGCGGCCATGGCTCGCGGGCCCAGCCGCTCCGCGGCATGTGGGATCCTCCGGGATCGGGGCACGAACCCGTGTCCCCTGCATCGGCAGGCGGACTCCCAACCACTGCGCCACCAGGGAGGCCCAAAACAAACCTTTTTAAGGAGAAGTTAGATTTATGTGACTTGTTACTAAGAGAGGAATCAGTGAAGTGGTAATTTGTACTAAAAAGAAAAGAAAAAAATGGGTCACTAGGGGAAGAAGCAAATCAGTGCACTAAAATCTTTAAAACAATCATCATCTTGGTGAAAACACATCTTTAAGACTGCACTTAAAAAGAATTCTATTTATAAACAAGACGAAAAGACAACCCTCAGAATGGGAGAAAATATTTGCAAATGAAGCAACTGACAAAGGATTAATCTCCAAAATTTATAAGCAGCTCATGCAGCTCAATAGCAAAAAAACAAACAACCCAATCCAAAAATGGGCAGAAGACCTAAATAGACATTTCTCCACAGAAGATATACAGACAGCCAACAAACACATGAAAGGATGCTCAACATCTTTACTCATTAGAGAAATGCAAATCAAAACTACAATGAGATATCATCTCACACCAGTCAGAATGGCCATCATCAAAAAATCTAGAAACAATAAATGCTGGAGAGGGTGTGGAAAAAAGGGAACACTCTTGCACTGCTGGTGGGAATGTGAATTGGTACAGCCACTATGGAGAACGGTATGGAGGTTCCTTAAAAAACTACAAATAGAACTACCATATGACCCAGCAATCCCACTACTGGGCATATACCCTGAGAAAACCATAATTCAAAAGGAGACATGTACCAAAATGTTCATAGCAGCCCTATTTACAATAGCCCGGAGATGGAAACAACCTAAGTGTCCATCATCGGATGAATGGATAAAGAAGATGTGGCACATATATACAATGGAATATTACTCAGCCATAAAAAGAAATGAAATTGAGCTATTTGTAATGAGGTGGATGGACCTAGAGTCTGTCATACAGAGTGAAGTAACTCAGAAAGAGAAAGACAAATACTGTATGCTGACACATATATATGGAATTTAAGAAAAAAATGTCATCAAGAACATAGGGGTAAGACAGGAATAAAGACACAGACCTACTAGAGCATGGACTTGAGGATATGGGGAGGGGGAAGGGTAAGCTGTGACAAAGTGAAAGAGCGGCATGGACATATATACACTACCAAACGTAAGGTAGATAGCTAGTGGGAAGCAGCCGCATAGCACAGGGAGATCAGCTCGGTGCTTTGTGACCGCCTGGAGGGGTGGGATAGGGAGGGTGGGAGGGAGACGCAAAAGGGAGTGGATATGGAAACATATGTATATGTATAACTGATTAAATTTGTAAAAAAAAAAAAAAAAAAAAAAAAAAGAATTCTATTTGATGTATTTTAATATATAGGCATTTAGAAATTTGACTATACATAGATACCTCGGTTTTTTAAAAATCTATGCCCTAGAGACAAGATTTTTTGATCACTCTGTTGTTTTGACTTTTTAAATGTCCTTTTCTCTCTTTCAGCTGTTTTTTTTTTTAACCATAAGAGCTTCCCTATCTTGAAGACATTTAAAAATACTTCATTTTGAAGAAACTATCAAAGGGACATCAGCTGGCACGTATGCTTGGCATCAGGGCACACCAAATGGCCCAATTAAACCACTTGCAGTCTTTGCAATATGCAATTTAAATGCACCCAAGAAATGTCAAATGGTTTCTCATGCAGAATTATCTTTACCAATGTGCTATGCCTCAGGAACCGAGCACATAAATCCCTGCAGATGTTTGCCTCAGACACACACTGGGGGATGTTAGTTACCACACAAGAGAAGAGACTTTTCAAGCTGTACAGGATGGCAAGAAATGTCTTCTTCAGGTGAAGCAGTGTGGCCAGGGGAAATGACCAGCACCTCTCTCTATTATAAATAGTATTCCCTGCATCAGGCCCTAAAAAACAACAGCAGGAAGAAAGCCTCTATACATTTTCCTTTCTCCACCAATTCTTCAAAAGTCTTCTCAATGTGATAAATTTGAAGGAGAACATGGTAAAGGATAAAAGAGAATGATTAGTAAAATGTACAGGTTCTCTATTTGAAAAAAGAAAAATGGCAATAAATTAACAAAACAAAATAGCTGGGCTGGCTCAAAAGGGGCCACCGAGAATAGAAGAAGGGCACTGACTCCACCCTCTCTCCTTTCTCCAGTCAAGGGGTTGGCCTATCTCCTAATGTGGTTCTAATCCAGGAAGCCCCTACCTCAGAAGGCAGGAGCTCTAATTAATACCTCACTGCCCTTACTTCCTCTTTGGAAGCTTCTTTCTATAGCTAAGATACCTGTCAGAAACCCTACATAACTTGTTCCCAAGCTGTGCCTGGATCTATGCTCTCAGCTCTACTATCTGCCTTTCTGCTGGGGGCTGGTTCCAGTTCTGTTCAGACCCCTGCCTGCCTTAGTGAAGCTCAGCCACTTTATTGGATGGGATCCTGGGAACACAGTTCTATGCATCTCTGCCCAAGCTTAATTATTGTCCATGGTTTGGAATGTATAACAATGTCTGATGGAAAATGATCCATTAGGCTTCAAAGGACAAAGTGAGCAGAGGAATGAGGGAATTCAGGGGAGGGAGAGGATGACCTGCAAGGCTCTAAGCACCAGCCTAACCAGCAGATCCTGGTATTTAAACATGCCTTCTTATAACCTTGGGATATGATGGATAAATTCTAGGGGCTTATACATGTAAATATCAGACATTTATTAGATTGATTTTTCTGTGGGAATAACATGCTTAGGCTGGTGCTTTGGGAATTGGCACGTTTAATAATAGCTCCTGACACAACTATTTTTTAATATTTATATGATTTATATTTTATCAATTATTAATCTAATTGATCAATAGCTGTTATTTTTCATTCATCTCTAATTTTATATTTAAAGATGCATTTCAGAGTGAGCTGTTTATTTTAAAAAGTAATGTGTCTTTAGCGCCTATTAAGATGGCAGAGTAGAAAGACATGCGCTCACTCCCTCTTGCAAGAGCACCAGAATCATAACTAACTGGTGAACAATCATCGACAGGAAGATACTGGAACTCACCAAAAAAGAGACCCCACATCCAAAGACAAAGGAAAAGCCACAATGAGATGGTAGGAGGGGTACAATCACAATAAAATCAAATCCCATATCCGCTGAGTGGGTGACTCACAAACTAGAGACCAATTATACTACAGAAATCCACGCACTGGAGTGAAGGTTCTGTGTCCCATGTCAGGCTTCCCAACCTATGGGTCCCGCAATGGGAGGAGGAATTCACAGAGAATCAGACTTTCAAGGCTAGCAGGATTTGACTGCAGGACTTCAACAGGACTGGAGGAAACAGAGACTCCACTCTTGGAGGGCACACACAAAAGTGTGTGTGAATCAAGACCCAGGGGGAAGGAGCAGTGACCCCATAGGAGAATGAACCAGACCTACCTGCTAGTGTTGGAGGGTTTCCTGCAGAGGTGGGAGGTGGCTGTGGTTCACCGCAGGGACAAGGGCACTGGCAGTGGAAGTTCTGGGAAGGCTGCTTGGTATGAGCCCTCCCAGGATCTGCCATTAGCCCCACAAAAGAGCCTGTAGCCTCCAGTGCTGGGTCGCCTCAGGCCAAAACCAATAGGGAGGGACCTCAGCCCCTCCCATCAGCAGACAAGAGGATTAAAGCTTTAATGAGCTCTGCCCACCAGAGCAACACCCAGCTCTACCTACCAGCATTCCCTCCCATTAGGAAGCTTGCACAAGCCTCTTAGGTAGCCTCATGCACCAGACGGCAGAGAGCAGAAGCAAGAAGAACTACAATCCTGCACCCTGTGGAATGAAAACCACATTCACAGAAAGACAGACAAAATGAAAAGGCAGAGGATTATGTATCAGATGAAGGAACAAGATAAAACCCCAGGAAAACAATTAAATGGAGATAGGCAACCTTCCAGAAAAGGAATTCAGAATAATGATAGTGGAGATGATCCAGGACCTTGGAAAAAGAATGGAGGCAAAGATCGAGAAGATGCAAGAAATGTTTAACAAAGACCTAGAAGAATTAAAGAATAAACACCTAGAAGAATGAAAGAACAAACAAACAGAGGTGAACAATACAATAACTGAAAAGAAACATACACTAGAAGGAATCAACAGCAGAATAACTAAGGCAGAAGAACGGATAAGTGACCTGGAAGAGAAAGGGTGGAATTCACTGCCACGGACTGAATAAACAAAAAAGAATGAAAGGAAATGAAGACAGCCTAAGAGACCTCTGGGACAACATTAAACGAACCAACATTCACATCATCTGGGTCCTATAAGGAGAACAGACAGAAAGGAGCCAAGAAAATATTTGAAGAAATTATAGTGGAAAATGTCCCTAACATGGGAAAGGCAATAGCCACCCAAGTCAAGGAAGTGTACAGAGGCACAGGCAGGATAAAGAGAAGGAAAAACACTCTGAGACACATAGTAATCAAATTGACAAAAAGTAAAGACAAAGAAAAATTATTAAAAGCAATGAGGGCAAAACAAAAAATAAAATAAAAGGGAACTCCCATAATGTTAACAGCTTGTTTCTCAGTAGAAACTCTATGGGCCAGAAGGGAGTGGCATGATATATTTAAAGTGATGAAAGGGAAGAACCTAAAACCAAGATTACTCTACCCAGCAAGGATCTCATTCAGATTCGATGGACAAATCAAAAGTTTTACAGACAAGCAAAACCTAAGAGAATTAAGCACTACCAAACAAGCTCTACAACAAATACTAAAGGAACTCTCTAAGTGGGAAACACAAGAGAAGAAAAGGACCTACAAAAACAAACCCAAAACAATTAAGAAAATGGTAATAGGAACATACATATCAATAATTACCTTAAACGTGAATGGTTTAAATGCTCGAACCAAAAGAAACAGGCTCACTGAATGGATACCAAAACAAGACCAATATATATGCTGTCTATAAGAGACCCACTTCAGAGCTAGGGATACATACAGAATGAAAGGTAGGGGATGGAAAAAAATATTCCATGCCAATGGAAATCAAAAGAAAGCTGGAGTAGCAACACTCATATCAGATAAAATAGACTTTAAAATAAAGAATGTTACAAGAGACAAGGAAGGACACTACATAATGATCAAGGGATCAATCCAAGAAGAAGATATAACAATTATAACTATATATGCACCCAACATAGGAGCACAATACATAAGGCATCTGCTAACACCTATAAAAGAGGAAATCGACAGTAACACAATAATAGTGGGGGACTTTAACACCTCACTTTCACCAATGGACAGATCATCCAGACAGAAAATTAATAAGGAAACACAAGTTTTAAATGACACAAGACCAGATAGATTTAACTGATATTTATAGGACATTCCATCCAAAAACAGCAGACTACACTTTCTTCTCAAGTGCACATGGAACATTCTCCAGGATAGATCACATCTTGGGTCACAAATAAAGCCTTGGTAAATTTAAGAACACTGAAATCATATCCAGCATGTTTTCTGACCACAATGCTATGAGATTAGAAATCAATTACAGGGAAAAAAACGTAAAAAACACAAAAACATGGAAGCTAAAAAATAACATTACTAACCAAGAGATCACTGAAAAAAATCAAAGAGGAAATCAAAAAAATACCTAGAGACAAATGACAAAATAAAACCATGACAATCCAAAACCTATGGGATGCAGCTAAAGCACTTTTAAGAGGGAAGTTTATAGCAATACAATCCTACCTCAAGAAACAAGAAAAATCTCAAAAAAACAATCTAACCTTACACTTAAAGGAACTGGAGAAAGAAGAACAAACAAAACCCAAAGTTAGTACAAGGAAAGAAATCATAAAGATTAGAGCAGAAATACATGAAATAGAAATGAAGAAAACAATAGCAAAGTTCAATAAAACTAAAAGCTGGCTCTTTGAGAAGATAAACAAAATAGATAAACCTTTAGCCAGACTCATCAAGAAGATGAGGGAGAGGCCTCAAATCAATAAAGTTAGAAATGAAAAAGGAGAGTTACAATGGACACCGTAGAAATACAAAGCATGCTAAGAGACTACTACAAGCAACTCTATGCCAATAAAATGGACAACTTGGAAGAAATGAACAAATTTGTAGAAAGGTATAATCTTCCAAGACTGAACCAGGAAGAAACAGAAAATATGAACAGACCCATCACAAGTAATGATATTGAAATTATGATGAAAAATCTTCCTACAATCAAAAGTTCAGGGCCAGATCGCTTCACAGGTGAATTCTATCAAACATTTAGAGAAGAGCTAACCCCCATCCTTCTCAAACTCTTCCAAAAAATTGCAGAGGAAGGAACACTCCCAAACTCATTCTACAAAGCCACCACCACCCTGATACCAAAACGAGACAAAGATATTACAAAAAAACAAAATTACAGAACAGTATCACTGATGAATATACATGCAAAATTCCTCAACAAAACACTTGCAAACAGAATCCAACAACACCTTAAAAGGATCATGCACTATGATCAATGGGATTTATCCCAGGGGTGCAAGGATTCTTCATTAGATGCAAATCAATTAATGTGATACACCATAGTAACAAACTGAAGAATAAAAACCATATGATCATCTCAATAGATGCAGAAAAAGCTTTTGACAAAATTCAACACCCACTTATGATAAAAACTCTCCAGAAAGTGGGCATAGAGGGAACCTACCTCAATATAATAAAGGCCATATACGACAAACCCACAGCAAACATCATTCTCAATGGTGAAAAACTGAAAGCATTTCCTCTAAGATCAGGAACAAGACTAGGATGTCCACACTTGCCACTATAATTCAACATAGTTTTCAAAGTCCTAGCCATGGCAATAAGAGAAGAAAAAGAAATAAAAAGAATACAAATTGGAAAAGAAGAAGCAAAACTGTCACTGTTTGCAGATGACATGATGCTACACGTAGAGAATCCTAAAGATGCCACCAGAAAATTATTAGAGCTAATCAATGAATTTGGTAAAGTTGCAGGATACAAAATTAAAGCACATAAATCTCTTGCATTCCTATAGTCTAATGATGGAAAATCTGAAAGAGAAATTATGGAAACACTCCCATTTACCACTGCAACAAAAATAATAAAATACCTAGGAATAAACCTACCTACAGAGGTGAAAGACCTGTACTCAGAAGACTATAAGACACTGATGAAAGAAATCAAAGCTGACACAAACAGATCGAGAGATATACTATGTTCTTAGATTGGAAGAATCAATATTGTGAAAAAGACTATACTACCCAAAGCAATCTACAGATTCAATGCAATCCCTATTAAATTACCAATGGCATTTTTTTACAGAACTAGAACAAAAAATCTTAAAATCTGTATGGATACACAAAAGATCCATAAAAGCCAAAGGAATCTTTAGGGAAAAAAACAGAGCTGGAGGAATCAGACTCCCTGACTTCAGACTATACTACAAAGCTACAGTAATCAAGAAAATATGGTACTGGCACACAAACAGAAATATAGATCAACAAAACAGGATATAAAGCCCAGGGATAAACCCACGCACCTGTGGCCAACTAATCTATGACAAAGGAGGCAAGGATATACAATGGAGAAAAGACAGTGACTTCAATCAGTGGTGCTGGGAAAACTGGACAGCTACATGTAAAAGAATGAAATTAGAGGAGGAACCACGATGGCGGAGTAGAAGGACGTGCTCTCACTCCCTCTTGAGAGAACACCAGAATCACAACTAGTTGCTGGACAGTCATCGACAGGAAGACACTGGAACTCACCAAAAAAAGATAACCCACAACAAAAGACAAAGGAGAAGCAACAATGAGATGGTAGGAGAGGCACAATCACAGTAAAATCAAATCCCATAAATGGTGGGTGGGTGACCCACAGACTGCCGAACATTTATACCACATAAGTCCACCCACTGGAGTGAAGGTTCTGTGAACCACGTCAGGCTTCCAAACCTGGGGGTCTGGCAATGGGAGGAGGAATTCCTAGAGAATCAGACTTTGAAGCCTAGTGGGAATTGATTCCAGGACTTTGACAGGACTGGGGGAAACAGAGACTCCACTCTTGGAGGGCACACACAAAGTAGTGTGTGCATTGGGACCTAGGGGAAGGAGCAGTGACCATAGGGGAGACTGAACCAGACCTAGCTGCTAGTGCTGGAGGGTATCCTGCAGAGTCGGGGGGTGGCTCTGTTTCACCCTGGGGACAAGGAAACTGGCAGCAGAAGTTCTGGGAAGTATTCCTTGGCAAGAGCTCTCCCAGAGTCTGTCATTAGCCCTGCCAAAGAGCCCAGGTAGGCTCCAGAGTTGGGTTGCCTCAGGCCAAACAACCAACAGGGAGGGAACCCAGCCTCACCCATCAACAGTCAAGTGGATGAAAGTTTTACTGAGCTCTGCCCACCCAAGCAACAGTCAGCTCTACCCACTACCAGTCCCTCCCTTCAAGCCTCTTAGATAGCCTCATCCACCAGAGGGCAGAGAGCAGAAGCAAGAAGAACTACAATCCTGCAGCCTGTGGAACATAAACCACATTCACAGTAAGACAGACAAGATGAAAAGGCAGAGGGCTATATACCAGATGAAGGAACAAGATAAAACCCCAGAAAAACAACTAAATGAAGTAGAGATAGGCAACCTTCCAGAAAAAGAATTCAGAATAATGATAGTAAAGATGATGCAAGACCTCGGAAATAGAATGGAGGTAAAGATTTAGAATATGCAGAAATGTTTAAGAAAGACCTAGAAGAATTAAAGAACAAACAAAATGAGATGAACAATAAAATAACTGAAATGAAAACTACACTAGAAGGAATCAATAGCAGAATAACTGAGGCAGCACAACGGATAAGTGACCTGGAAGAGAAAGGGTGGAATTCACTGCCACGGACTGAATAAACAAAAAAGAATGAAAGGAAATGAAGACCTCTGGGACAACATTAAATGCAACAATATTCGCATTATAGGGGTCCCAGAAGGAGAAGAAAGAGAGAAAGGACCAGAGAAAATACTGGAAGAGATTATAGTCGAAAAGTTCCCCAAAACGGAAAGGAAATAGCCACCCGAGTCCAGGAAGCGCAGCGAGTCCCATACAGGATAAACCCAAGGAGAAACATGCTGAAACACATAGTAATCAAATTGGCAAAAATTAAAGACAAAGAAAAATTATTGAAAGCAGCCAGGGAAAAACGACAAATAACATATAAGGAACTCCCATAAGGTTAACAGCTGATTTCTCAGCAGAAACTCTACAAGCCAGAAGGGAGTGGCATGATATACTTAAAGTGATGAAAGGGAAGAACCTACAACCAACATTACTCTACCCAGCAAGGATCTCATTCAGATTCGATGGAGAAATCAACAGCTTTACAGACAAGCAAAAGCTCAGAGAATTCAGCACCACCAAACAAGCTCTACAGCAAATGCTAAAGGAACTTCTCTAAGTGGGAAACACAAGAGAAGAAAAGGACCGACAAAAACAAACCCCCCAAAATTAAGAAAATGGTCATAGGAACATACATAGCAATAATTACCTTAAACGTGAATGGATTAAGTGCTCCAACCAAAAGACACAGGCTGCCTGAATGGATACAAAAAAAAGACCCATATATATGCTGTCTACAAGAGACCCACTTCAGACCTAGGGACACATTCAGACTAAAAGAGAGGGGATGGAAAAAGATATTCCATGCAAATGGAAATCAAAAGGAAGCTGGAGTAGCAATACTCGTATCAATAAAATAGACTTTAAAATAAAACATGTTACAAGAGACAACGAAGGACACTACATAATGATCAACGGACCAATCCAAGAAGAAGATTTAACAATTGTAACTACATATGCACCCAACATAGGAGGACCTCAATACATAAGGCAAATGCTAACAGCTGTAAAAGAGGAAATTGACAATAACACAATAATAGTGGGGGACTTTAACACCTCACTTACACCAATGGACAGATCATCCAAAATGAAAATAAATAATGAAACAGAAGCTTTAAGTGACACTATAGAGCAGATAGATTTAATTGATATTTACAGGACATTCCATCCAAAAACAGCAGATTACACTTTCTTCTCAAGTGCCCATGGAACATCCTGCAGGATAGATCACATCTTGTGTCACAAATCAAGCCTCAGCAAATTTAAGAAAATTGAAATCCTCTCAAGCATCTTTTCTGATCACAACGCTATGAGATTAGAAGTGAATTACAGGGAAAAAAAAGTAAAAAGCACAAACACATGGAGGCTAAACAATACGTTACTAAATAACCAAGAGATCACTGAAGAAATCAAAGAGGAAATAAAAAAAAACCTAGAGACAAATGACAATGAAAACATGACAATCCAAAACCCATGGGATGCAGCAAAAGCAGTTCTAAGAGGGAAGTTTATAGCTATACAAGCCTACCTCAAGAAACAAGAAAAATCTCAAGTAAACAATCTAACCTTACACCTAAAGGAACTAGAGAAAGAAGAACAAATAAAACCCAAAGTTAGCAGAAGGAAAGAAATTTTAAAAATCAAAGCAGAAATAAATGAAATAGAAACAAAGAAAACAATAGCATAGATCAATAAAACTAAAAGCTGGTTCTTTGAGAAGATAAACAAAATTTATAAACCATTAGCCAGACTCATCAAGAAAAAGAGGGAGAGGACTCAAATCAATAAATTAGAAATGAAAAAGGAGAAGTGACAACAGACACCGCAGAAATACAAAGCATCCTAAGAGACTACTACAAGCAACTCTATGCCAATAAAATGGACAACCTGGAAGAAATGGACAAATTCTTAGAAAGGTATAATCCTTTCAAGACCAAACCAGGAAGAAAAAGAAAATATGAACAGACAAATCACAAGTAATGAAATTGAAACTGTGATAAAAAATCTTCCAGCAAACAAAAGTCCAGGACCAGGTGGCTTCACAGGTGAATTCTATCAAACATTTAGGGAAGAGCTAACACCCATCCTTCTCAAACTCTTCCAAAAAGTTGCAGAGGAAGGAACACTCCCAAACTCATTCTATGAGGCCACCATCACCCTGATACCAAAACCAGAGAAAGATACTACAAAAAAAGAAAATTACAGACCAATATCACTCATGAATATAGATGCAAAAATCCTCAACAAAATACTAGCAAACAGAATCCAACAACACATTAAAAGGATCATATCACGATCAAGAGGGATATATGCCAGGGATGCAAGGATTCTTCAATATGCAAATCAAGCAATGTGATACACCATAGTAACAAATTGAAGAATAAAAACCATATGATCATCTCAATAGATGCAGAAAAAGCTTTTGACAAAATTCAACACCCATTTATGATAAAAACTCTCCAGAAAGTGGGCACAGAGGGCACCTACCTCAGCATAATAAAGGCTATATATGACAAACCCACAGCAAACATCATTCTCAATGGTGAAAACCTGAAAGCATTTCCTCTAAGATCACGAACGAGACAAGGATGTCCACTCTCACCACTATTATTCAACATAGTTTTGGAAGTCCTAGCCACGGCAATCAGAGAAGAAAAAGAAATAAAAGGAATACAAATTGGAAAAGAAGAAGTAAAACTGTCACTCTTTGCAGATGACATGATACTGTATATAGAGAATCCGAAAAATGCCACCAGAAAACTACTAGAGCTAATCGATGAATTTGGTAAAGTTGCAGGATACAAAATTAATGCACATAAATCTCTTGCATTCCTATACAGTAATGATGAAAAATCTGAAGGAGAAAGTATGGAAACACTCCCATTTACCACTGCAGCAAAAAGAATAAAATATCTAGGCATAAACCTACCTAGGGAGACAAAAGACCTGTATGTGGAAAAGTATAAGACACTGATGCAAGAAATTAAATATGATACCAACAGATGGAGAGATATACCATGTTCTTGGATTGGAAGAATCAATATTGTGAAAATAACTATACTACCCAAGGCAATCTACAGATTCAATGTAATCCCTATCAAATTATCGATGGCATTTTTTACGGAACTAGAATAAATCAGTTTAAAATTTGTATGGAGACACAAAATACCCTGAATAGCCAAAGCACTCTTGAGGGGAAAAAACAGAGCTGGAGGAATCAGACTCCCTGACTTCAGACTATACTACAAAGCTACAGTCATCAAGACAATATGGTACTGGCACAAAAACAGAAATATAGATCAATGTAACAAGATAGAAAGCCCAGAGGTAAACCCACGCACCTATGGTCAACTAATCTGTGACAAAGGGGGCAAAGATATACAATGGAGGAAAGACAGTCTCTTCAATAAGTGGTGCTGGGAAAACTGGACAGCTACATGTAAAAGAATGAAATTAGAACACTCCCTAATACCATACACAAAAATAAACTCAAAATGGATTCGAGACCTAAGTGTAAGACCAGACACTATAAAACTCTTAGAGGAAAACATAGGAAAAACACTCTTTGACATAAATCACAGCAAGATCTTTTTTGATACACCTCCTAGAGTAATGGAAATAAAACCAAAAATAAACAACTGGGACCTAATGAAAGTTCAAAGCTTTTGCATAGCAAAGGAAACCATAAACAAGAGGAAAAGATAACCCTCAAAATGGAAGAAAACATTTGCAAACAAATCAACGGACAAAGGATTAATCTCCAAAATATATAAATAGCTCACGCAGCTCAATGTTAAAAAAACAAACAACCCAATCCAAAAATGGGCAGAAGACCTTAATAGACATTTCTCCAAAGAAGACATACAGATGGCCACGAAGCACATGAAAAGCTGCTCAACATCACTAATTATTAGAGAAATGCAAATCAAAACTACAATGAGGTATCACCTCACACCAGTTAGAATGGGCATCATCAGAAAATCTACAAACAGCAAAGGCTGGAGAGGGTGTGGAGAAAAGGGAACCCTCTCACACTGTTGGTGGGAATGTAAATTGATACAGCCACTATGGAGAACAGTATGGAGGTTCCTTAAAAAACTAAAAATAGAACTACCATACGACCCAGCAATCCCACTACTGGGCATACACCCTGGTAAAAACCATAATTCAAAGAGTCATGTACCCCAATGTTCATTGCAGTTCTATTTACAATAGCCAGGAGATGGAAACAACCTAAATGCCCATCGACAGACGAATGGATAAAGAAGTTGTGGTACATATATACAATGGAATATTACTCAGCCATAAAAAGGAAAAAAATTGAGTCATTTGTTGAGACGTGGATGGATGTAGAGACTGTCATACAGAGTGAAGTAAGTCAGAAAGAGAAAAACAAATATCATATATTAACGCATGTATGTGGAACCTATAAAAATGGTACAGATGAACCCGTTTGCAGGGCAGAATTTGAGACACAGAAGTAGAGAACAAACGTATGGACACCAAGGGGGGAAAACCGTGGTGGGGTAGGGATAGTGGTGTGCTGAATTCAGCAATTGGGATTGACAGGTATACACTGATGTGTATAAAACTGATGACTAATAAGAACCTGCAGTATAAACAAAGAAACAAACAAGGAAACAACTAATACTAAAATTTCTTTGGGTTATTTGTATGGACATATGTTAATATAAATGTTACAGGCATTACATGACATGTCTAAAAATCCTATATGTTCTGGTATAATGTTATAAGTCATAATTCTAGTTATTACTTTAAAATGTATATCTCAGAAATAACTAAATTTCCTTGTCAATTGCATTATTATGAACTTTCGTCAAATCTTTAACCATGGTCATTTTTAAGTCTTTTGTCATTTACACACAGTTCTGAGTATACTGTGGTGTTTTTGCAAAAATGTTCCTATAAAAGGGTTTCATCTTCAAGGAATTCATGGAAAAGACTCTGAAAAGTATAGGTTTCTGGTAACTGACTATACTGTTGAACTGAATGAATAAGCATTTTCAGAATTCTATTGGAAAACTGATGAATTCATAAAACTGCTAACAAAAGTTCAAGATGAAAAAGAAAATTCATTACATGGGACTGAGTGAACTGATGAGGATGATTATAATTTTGTGACTTTCTCTTTGAGTAAAAAAGAAAAAATCCCACAATGACTCCGAGGCAAAAAATATACAAATCAATTTTCACCTCAAAGTAAAGGAGCTGTTACAGTGGCGGATTAGTGGACTGAATGTCAATACTATGACATAGTATAAGTGTGTTTCATGTTTGGTAATTGCAATCATTGTTGCTTTTGTTGTGGTCATCCATTTACAATGCTTGGTGTCAGTTTATTTATCTCTTGTAAAAATAAAATACAGTGTGTGTGTGTGAAAAAAAAAAGAATGAAATTAGAACATTCTCTAACACCATAAACAAAAATAAATTCAACATGGATTAAAGACCTAAGTGTAAGGCCAGACACTATAAAATTCTGAGAGGAAAACATAGGAAGCACCCTCTTTGACATAAATCACAGCAAGATCTTTTTTGACCCACCTGCTAGAGTAATGGAAATAAAAAGAAAAATAAACAAATGGGACCTAGTGAAACTTAAAAGTTTTGCAGAGAAAAGGAAACTATAAACAAAACGAAAAGACAGCCCTCAGAATGGGAGAAAATAATTGCAACTGAATCATCGGACAAAGGATTAATCTCCAAAATATATAAACAGCTCACGGGGCTCATTATTTAAAAAACAAACATCCCAATCCAAAAATGGGCAGAAGACCTAAATAGACATTTCTCCAAAGACATACAGATGGCCAAGAGGCAGGTGAAAAACTGCTCAACATCACTAATTATTAGAGGAATTCAAATCAAAACTACAATGAGGTATCACCTCACACCAGTTAGAATGGGCAACATCAGAAAATCTACAAACAATAAATGCTGGAGAGGGTGTGGAGAAAAGGGAACCCTATTACACTGTTGGTGGGAATGTAAATTGATACAGCCACTATGGAGAACAGTATGGAGGTTCCTTAAGAAACTAAAAATAGAACTACCATACGACCCAGCAATCTCACTACTGGGCATATACCCTGAGAAAACCATAATTCAAAAAGACACACGTATCGCAGTATTCATTGCAGCACTATTCACAATAGCCAGCTCATGGAAGCAACCTAAATGCCCATCAACAGACGAATGGATAAAGAAGAGGTGGTACATATATATAATGGAATATTACTCAGCTATAAAAAGGAACGAAATTTGTTCATTTATAGAGACATGGATGGACCTAGAGACCATCATACAGAATGACATAAGTCAGGAAAACAAATATCGTATATTATCATATATATGTGGAATCTAGAAAAATGGTACAGATGGAACGGTTTTCAAGGCAGAAATAGAGACACAGATGTGGAGAGCATACATATAGACACCAAGGGGGGAAGTGGGGGAGGGGTGGTGGTGGTGGGATCAGTTGGGGGATTGGGAATGACATATATACACTATTATGTATAAAGTAGATAAGTAATAACCTGCTGTATAAAAATAAAATAAAATAAAATTCAAAAAATAAAAATAAATAGAAAGTAATGTGTTTTTGAGTATATTCATACCAATTTAGCATGCATAGCATTTAACAGAATTAATGTTATTAATAAGAGTCTTCTCGTAAAAATAAAGTGAATAACACTAATTCAGGCTTTATCATGTATAGCATACTCAATAACATAAAACATTACAGTAATGTCATTCTGCCAACCACATAAGTCTGGGCCATGGCACTAATGATTTTGCTCAGTGGTATCTTCTTCCTGCCTCTTAGACCTGGAGTTAAGATGAAGCCTGAGCTAAAAAAGTAGAAGAAAAGGAAGCTCTTATATTTGTATACTATTTTAACTATTTACTTGGAAAGACATTCATAGGGTTAAATATCTCTAAATATATTGATATTATCAACATTGTTCCAAATAGCTATAAATTTTAGTTATTTAAAATGTTTAATATGAAACTCTTCTATAATCATTACAACAGAACCCCATATCCATCAATACTTAATAGAGTTTATTGTATTCAGCTGGATTTCACTGCCAGGTGTAATTACCTTGAATTCTATCATTTTTGCTCACTCACAGATATAATTTTTCCAAATTGTAAATAACATTCTTTTTTGACTTCATAAAGGACATGACATTTTGACTTCCAGGGGTAGTTAACTAATTTAAGAATGTTCGCTCCTGAATCATATTTCCCCTTCTCTGCATTTTCCGGAGCCCACTTCCTAGATTTGATTCATTGACATAGTACTTTCATCTAGTACAGACTGATGCCTTCCATGAGGTAGGCATTAGCCATCTGCCTCTTTCATCTCTCCAGAAGGTTGGAGGGACTTATATTGCTTTGAGTCAATCATCCTCAGAGCAGAAAAGCTGATACAAAGTAGACTTCAAAATAATAAACTTTTTCAATTGTAATTCTTATTCATTATAGCTAAACACTAAAACAAGTCTCACTGAAGAAAAATTTAAGAATTAAAAAAATAATATGACAAATAAAATGGATCTCTTGGTTAATATCTTATAGACAGTTATTTTAAAGAGGGCTTAATAATATTTACCATTCATAGGAATCTGCATACATATTAAATGGTAACTGAATAAACGGTAACCTATAAGTCAAGACTTTTCAGTGAAATAATACTTGTCAGTGGCACCAGTACATTTAAATCTAATGAATGTATCTTTTGGGATCATAAATCCCTCAGGTTAAAACTCTCATCAACTGGATGTTCATTAAGCATTATTTGGTCCTTTCAAGACAGATGAAATGCCACATTTACTCAGAAACAGAAAGAAACTAGTCACTGTAAAAACTTCCTTCTTTAATATAAAACATGTGTAACTGTAAAACATTCTTATCCATGAGAAATGTCCTCAGTTCTGTACAGCATATGTGTGTATATTATATATATTCTAAATGAAAGATTATTCAAACTACACATTCTTCAGCAGATTCTCTCACCATCACAATATACAAGCCCAAAGTAACTAACATTTCCATTTCTGCAAAAGGCAGAATTTGGTCAACTAAAAATTATAATGCCTTGAATTTCTGCAAAGAAATGTAACTCCTTTCTTCTACAAAGTCATATAAAAGTATACACAGGCACCCCAAAGGGAGAGTAAAGCCACATTCTTTCTAACTCAGGCTGTCACTTCAATCAAAGGTAACTTCCAGTTATTATGAGTTCGAATAAAAGACAATAAAAATGTATCTATAAAAATTTATACCGGGACCTCCTTGGTGGTGCAGTGGTTAAGAATCCACCTGCCAATGCAGGGAACACAGGTTCGAGTCCTGGTCCAGGAAGATCCCACATGCCACAGAGCAACTAATCCCATTTGCCACAACTACGGAGCCTGTGCTCTAAAGCCTGCGAGCCACAACTACTGAGCCTGCATGCCACAACTACTGAAGCCCCAAGCCTAGAGCCCATGCTCCACAACAAGAGAAGCCACCGCAATGAGAAGGCTGTGCACTGCAACGAAGTGTAGCCCCTCTCGCCACAACTAGAGAAAGCCCACACACAGCAATGAAGACCCAATGCAGCCAAAAATAAATAAATAAATTTATTTTAAAAAATTTATACCATGACTATATAAAATTATAATGTGTATTTTAGACTTCTTTCTTTTTAAAAAACTTTTAACCTGTTTTTAAAATTGAAGTATAGTTAAGTTACAATGTTGTGTTAGTTTCAGATGTACAGCAAAGTGATTCAGTTATTATATATATATATATATATATATATATATTATTTCAGGTTCTTTTCCATTATAGGTTACTACGAGATTTTGAATATAGTTCCCTGTGCTATACAGTAGGTCCGTGTTGTTTATCTATTTTATATATAATGTGTATATGTTAATCCCAAACTTCTAATTTATCTCTCCTCGCCACCATTATCCCCTTTCATAACCATTAAGTTTTCTATCTGTCTGTGAGTCGATTTCTGTTTTGTAAATAAGTTCATTTGTATTATTTTTTTTTATATTACACATGTAAGTGATATCATATGATATTTGTCTTTCTCTGTCTGACTTACTTCACTTAATATGACAATCTCTAGGTCTATCCATGTAGACTTATTTCTGAAATGTGCTGGCTAGCCTATTTGAAATAATTCAAACTTCAGATATGAAAGAACAAACAGTTCTTGTAAAGAATAAGCTTAGGTTAAGAAGAGTTCTTTGTGTTTGTAGGACAGTCTGTACCCAGTAAATATGAACTCAGAAAGGAATCATAAATAGTATTACAATTAGAGGCAACATGATTCTTTATGTTATATATTTTTTAAAGTTAAGTTTTCAATACATATGAAAATAGATAAACAAAAGATAGACAACTAAGGGCAGAAGAGTAAATCTACATAGTTCAGCATGCCACACTACCTCCTAACCCATTTTTCTTAAGTGTGAAGCTTTAAGAACCCCTAAAATACATCAGCATGTAGAAACCCAAGAACTATCAAAATTATTGTCATCTTCTCTACCCTTCAGAGAAATTAACCAAAGTCTTAGGGAGCAACGCATCTTCAACAAATGACCCAGCATATACTGACTTGAGCCCTACTACCAAATTTCTGCTTTAAAAAAACTAAACCCTTGAAAACTGAAAAATTGAAATCATTACCTTGATTTTTCTTTTAAAGAATTAATTCTATTTTCTCACCTTGATGCTTTCTCACCATGTTTCGTGTCCCCTTTCTCACAGCTTATCAGTGGTCATTAAACAGGCAGTACCTTAGCCTTATAAAATAGGATCATAAACTGAAATGAAATTAACTATGCTGTTTAAAGTATTTGAATTTATATATTTAAACACACGATTATGGAAAACTTAACCTTTCTCTAATTGTTCCAGGGAAAATTTAAGCATTTCTCCTCTACAGCCCACTATAACAGTCCATAGTACCCAGCTTCTAGTTCCCTAAATATTTATTTACAGACCTATCTCCCCTGTTAGATTAGACATTTCATGAGGGGAAGACTCTACCTTATCATCACCTCTCTGCTCCCAGGGTCTAAAATAGTGGCTAGAACACACAGGGCACTCAATAAATGTTCAATGAATTGACTTTATGTACTTTGGCCCAGATACTTGTCATTTACATATTCTGCTGACCATGTGGGATAGGCATTGAGCTATACTGCTCAAAATTTTATCAGGAAATCACAGAACAAATTCTCCCCAAGGGTAATCAATATCCTTGTCTTTTTCATGTTGGTGACTTCAAGTATGTAAAGTTACAGCCTTCTATATACCATAAGAAGGTAGAGCCTCTTAATTCAGAATATGTACACAAATATATTTTTGACTCTGTAGCATACAGTAATAACTTTAAGCTTAAATAACTAATGGTGAAAAAAAGAGCTGTTCTTGCCAGAATCCAAGTCCTCTGAAAGTAGCCAATGCTGTCTTATTAATTAGTAAACTACTGGAAATGTTGCCAGAATTTCTTTCAGCATCTAGAAAACGGAGTCTGCAACATGCCAAGTCTTCAGTGATTTGTTTTTGTAAATAGCGGTGTAATAAACCCGAGGAGGCCAAAAAAAGCAAATTTTTAAAAAATAAGTATTCATTTGTTATCAAGATGGATATGGCCTTTTTACCCAAGCCTACTACTGACAATCCAGAAAGACTATGTGAAGTAGTCATTCATTTATCTTAATTGCATTTGCAGGTGCTTCCACAACTCGAGGTTTAAAATGCCCTCAATTTTGCATCCCTGTGGCTTTTCTATAAGGAATCACATTATTTTACCCACGTACTTTATTATTTTTCTGACCTTTCAAGAAAATTCAATAATATAAATCTACAAAATGAAATAATACTCAAGAATTCTACCTTCCTCCCTCAGCGTGCCTGAACAAAAGCTTCAGATTTACATTCATTGTATTGCATGGGGATTTTATGAAGAGGCACCATTGTGGTGTTCAGAGCTGTGCATGCTCTGAAGTCAAACTGTTTGAGTCCTGGGTTGGAGCACTGACTGGTTTTAAGACACTGGGGCAAGTTATCTTAATTTTCTAAGCCTCAGTCTTAAATCTACAACATGGAGATCATTTAGCATCCATCACATTGTTTTCTTCAAGTGACTAAATGAATTAATTCGCGTAAAGTGCTAGGACAATGCTTGTGACACAATAAGAACTCAATGAAAGTTAATTAGTATTATTATATATCAATATGGATCACTGATTTAAAATTAAGCTGCTTGGGAAAATGAATATTGTATATATTTTCAAAGCCTGCTTTCTCTGTTTTGATTCAGATACTGTCTTAAGAGTTTAGATATTTTACTTAGATGAATTTCACTCTCACAAAGTATAAGAAATCTATGGCATTAGGTTTCCAGGATTCAGACTAAGTCAGGACCCAATGCCCTTTTTTAAAAATCTCGAAATTTCTGTAATCTCTTATGCATGATACAAGGTTAAAAAACTTGAAATAGAATGGTGCTTATTTCCATGTATCTGGTTACATTCCTGCAGTTCATGCCTACTAGTCTTTATATAAATATTTTTAGTCTAGTTCTTTAATTACACAGGGAGGGTTGGGAATGGGGGAAGAGTTTCATGCAGGGGATGGCATATCACTTAGTTTTCAAAAACAAATAAGATTTCAATGTTAAACATGGCAGATAGTCTGAGCTAAGTCAGGTTCACAGACTGGAGAGAAGTGGGCAAGCCATTCAGAGCGTAACAACTAATCAGACTGCCTAGTGAAGCATATACACTAGTGAAGAGGTGGTCAATAAAGCAGGAAAGGCCAGGACCAAACCACAAAGGGCCTTGACTAACTGGCTGAGTCTGGAATTCATTATCCAGGTGACAATGGTTGTTGGTCTTGGATAGTTGGAATTTCAGGTAGGATTGTCTAGAGACACTGGAAATGATGATGCTCTGATTTTATGGGGAATTCCCTTCTAGCACAGGGACTGGTACCAACTTCTCAAAGAGAGATGGGGTGAGTAATATGGGTGGCTGGGAGTCATGATCCATTCCTACCCTTCCTCCATGTTCCTCATCTGCAAGTCCTATCAAACCTACCTCCAAATATATCTCAAGTCCACAGGCTTAGGACTCACCATATTCACTACCACCTCAATGTCCAAGCTACTAGCATCTCTTTTACTGCCCAAATAGACTTCTAAGGGGTCTTTTGGATTCCAATTTGCCCTATTCCTTTCCACTTTCTAAGACTTACTGATTCTTCACAGTGCAACCAACATAATATTTTAAAGTGTTAACTGAAGGCCTTTTAACAATTTGCCTGTGACACTTCCATTAAAATCTATGTTCTTCTTCATAGCTCTTCACTCACAATATATTCTACCCACATACATATTTTTTCACTTACACTTCATACCGAGCTCTTTCCTGTCTCAGGAAATATTATTCCTTCTTTATGGAGTGTTCTTCAACCACCACCAAATCATTTCAGAGCTGGCTCCCTTCCAGCCTTAGCATCTCAACTTTAAGATTTTCTCCTTCCCCATTCAGTGGGGTTCCAGTGCTATTCTCTGACATAGCACCTTTTCTTTTCTTTAAAGGACTTTCTGCAATTTAGAGCTATTCTATTTTTTGTTTACCAGTGTGTATGTTAAAGTGTATATATGTCTACGTGTGTGTGTGTGTGTGTGTGTTTTGTGTGTGATTGATTGATTGGGGTTTTTTGTTGCTTGTTTCCCACACTAAGCTATAAATTCTATGAGGGCAGAAACCACATCTGTACCAGAATAAAGTAGGCACTTAATAAATACTTAATGAATAAAATAGATGAACAAAGACTAAAAAAATGAATGAGATTTTAAAATATGAGAATCATTAACAAAACAAAGGAGAAGTCATAGGAACATATGCTATTTTCAAAGTAAAAGGAGAAAAGGAACAAAGAAACTGCTTAGGAAGATAACACTTTAAATAGATAAGAGTCATGTTCCAGGTACCACAGGAGGTGATTTACATTGGTTATTTCCTTTAATCTTTGAAGTAATTCTTAAAGGCAATGGGCCTGATAGCTCACTTTTGCCCCTCTAGATCCATTCTCTATTCTTTTCACTGTGTAGTAAAAATCTAACCTTGGCCTTTGCCCTTGGCTTCTGGGAAGTAATCTCTGTGCCCTGGAAAAGTTAGGAGTATCTTCAATTGCCTGGGAGCCTTGAGTCATGCTGGATAGTCTAACTATATGATTTAGGGTAGGGGTTGACCATGACAGAGAAAAACAACAATGGGATTTAGGGTGGGCACTTTGGGTCACATAGTCTCAGTCAACCCAGAGACTGAGACCAACCACTTGGGCAATCAATCAATCTTGCCTATGAATAGAGACTCAATAGGAATTCAGAATGCCAAGGCTCCAGTGAGCTTCCCTGGTTGGCAATACTATGCGCATACTGTCACACACTGGTGCCAGGAAAATAACGTGTCATAATGTGACTCCATAAGGACAAGATAATAGAAGCTTTGCATTTGTACTTTCTCAGACGCTGCTCTCTGTGCTTCATCCATGGGCCGATTTTAATCAGTATCTTTTCCCTATAATAAACCATAACTGCGAGTATAAGAGCTTCCAGTAGGTTATGTGAGTCCTCCTAGCAGACTATCAAAGCTGAAGGTAGTTTTGAGAACCCCCTCCCCAAAATGCAGTTGGAGGCAGAGGTGCAGGCGGTTCCCTCGGACTCTGTAGTTGGCTTACACTCTTGCATCCACCATGATCTCTGACTTGCGAGCTCAACTGTATGGATTACACAGATGAGCTCAATCTTTAACTGAAGGTTGAGTACAGCCAGTGAGGAGCCCAGATGAAGGCTAGAGAGAGGGAGGAGAGAGAAGCTGGTATTTATTCATGTGGTTCCCTCCCAGCAGGACTGCCTCAGATTGGCTGTGTCCTTGATAGAAAGTCACTTCTCTTAAGGCAAAATGTTCTACATGATTCCATTAACTCTTCCCTCCCTTTGGCTGGAAAAGGAAGATGCAGAAGTGAAGGTGAGTGACAGCAGTTTCAATGGATTCCTGCATATCCTCCCATTGTTACTCCCCCATAACCCACATACTTTCATAATTAGTCTTTCTATAAAAAAATCCTTCTCAATTTTTCCTAAACTGAGGAGGTCTTTTTTTTCTTTTCCTGTCAGGAGCCTCACTCATACAGGAAAGCACTATAACATTTTACAGATGAAAAAAACGAGCCTCAAAGAGGTAAAAAGAACTTGTTTAAAGTCACATACTAAGGGTAAAAGTGAGACTGGAACCTGGGTTTGTCTAACAGCAGGGCACATGCTCTTTCCATGACAACAGGCAGAAGAAAAACTGACAAAGGGGATAAAGAAGGAAAAGCAAGGGAATAAGCAGAGAACCAGGAAGATGCATGGTTCACAGTTTCTAACAGAATTTCAGCAAGAGATTGAGGATGGGGTGGGGCTCAGTGTGAAGACATAAAATCCTTCAAAGAAGACTGAGCGCTTAGTAAACCCTGAACTAAACCAATGTGACACCAGGACATTTGAAGAGTAAAAAAATAAATACATAAAATATAAATAAATAAATAAACAAAATTATGTAAACATTATGCCAGTCAATTAATCATGAAGAATAGAGTGTGTGAGTGTGTGTGTATGTGAATCAGTATATGCACACATACTTACCTACATACATACAAATGCACATACATAAAGAGACCACAGGGAATACAGAATATAGAATAAGAGAAGGAAAGTGTGTGAGAAGGCAGATGGCAAAATTTGTTTCATGTATCACTAATAATTTTGTAGAAATGTCTGTGACTGATGGGCAGCATTTTTCATTGTGGAAAAGGAACGTTTCATGATAAACTTTGGCAGAGAAAAGTGTATTCTGTATGAAATAATTTCTCACATTTCCAAGCTGGTTTAAATTAATATGCAAAAAGCAGCAAGAAAAAAAGATTGATTTTCGTATTTTTATGAAATCAATATGCAGCTTAAATTTGTCACTTTATTCGTATTTTGTAAAACAGTACTACTTTCCAGTTCCGGGGGTAAAGTGACAGAAAGCACAAGGTATAGGCTCTAAAACTGAGCAAAGATTCTGAAATGAAACAAAAAAAATGTTTAAGAAAAAACATCAAACAATAAATTATGATCTCTCCAAGTTATTATTGTTTTTATATTTTTAATAGCGTATATATCAACTTCAGGCAATTGAAAGATAAATCTTAGTGCTATCAAAAGCAATTAAAAAGATCCCTTTAATTTCCAACTAAAATTTAATATAGACGATAGCAATGTTGAAAGACATCCTATTCTCCAAACTTTAAACGTCCCAGAACAAACCACGAGGCCATTCTAATTTTAGAAAAGACATCTCAGAAGTCTAACTCAAATCCCTTTTGTTCTTTTGTTCATTGAATTAATGGGCTAATCAGGCGGTGAAGCCAGCTATCTCTCTGCCCATAACAATAAAACAGGAATTCCTTGAGAGACTAGTTTTTTACTCAGCTTTCAGTCTGGTATTCAGCCATGACAGAGGCTGGGTGCGTGGATACTCTCTGGCAAAGTAGAATGGATGCTATACCAGGAGGCAAGAGGTCTGCTCAGCAAATGATTTCTTTTGCAACCTAAGCAAAGAACCTCACTATTGTTTTTCTTTAATCTCTTCTTTAAATTGAAGGGACTGGACTAGATCTGGTAAAGCAAATAGATTCCTTACCTTTTACCAACACCTTTTTACTGGTAATGACGGCTGAGCATGTAAGAAGAAGGCTTTGTGCTCAGTAGGAAGGAGCACTTTGATCTATTAGCAATGTCTGCGGATGGGCAAGCTGCAATAGACATGTTGTTTAGTTCCTAGACAATTGTTAGATGTCCTTTGAACACAAACATTTGGTATAATTAGGATTAATAATGAACTAGTCTATAACAATAGGCCATAAAGAACACTGGACTTGAGTTTTTTTGTCTATAAAATTAGAAAATTATAGTGAATAACATAACATCTAAGGTCTCTTATAACTAGAACATTCTGTGCTTCTAGGTAGAAAAGATTCTGAAATTTGTCTTAATTGCTATTTGGAGATTAATAATTATAATGAACACTGATGATTATATTGATCAATGTTAAGTAGCATTTAGATTCTAAACATATAGATATACAAAGCAGTGATTCTCCTGGGACCCTTGCTGTACTTCTCACTAATCCCCTCCCAGTTATCATTTAGGGCCCAGATGTCCAGGGGAAATGGGGCCATCTGGAACTGGTCTCCTTCCTGGAGAGATAGCTAAGGTGGAAAGACAGCCGCACCAATTTCAAAGAAACAACCACCAGGCTCTCTTCACATCTGTCTAGAATGTACTATTGAACGAGTTTCCAGGGGCAAAGACAGGACAATGTCCCAATAAAAGTTCTTTTCTATTTGCAAATATATGATGAAACAAGTCACATTTCTGTCTCTAGTACAGCCATCCTGGAAGTTTCACATCCAGAATCTCTGCCACCCCTACCCTTCTCCAAAGATAGTCCATATGTAACAGAAGAAAGGTGATAAATATTACCCAGAAGCTCACAACACAGATTTGTAGGTTGAAAGGAAAACAGTTTTTAGCAAAAGTGGTTCACATTTTTGTCTGAAATATAAAACTAGATGTAAAACTGTAGTGAAAAAAACACCTGCCAATGGGTAAAGTCAAAGAAACTTTGAATAATGAAAAGAAAGCTATAAATTCCATTGGAAAAAATAGTGAGCAACATAAAACTGTAAAGGGTTGCAGGCTCCACCTCAAAAGGCAGCCTCTGCATCTGAAAATGACAGGATTGATATGCTGCAAAACATTCCACCAAAGTTTGAAGCAGCATATCCCATGGTGGCACTGCTGATAACTGTCATGGCAAATAGTGATTTGCATTCAGTTGATGAATAATAGTTTAGGGAAGTAATTATATATGGAGGTGATGGTTAGAAAAATCTGTTTTTTGTTGTTAAATAAAAACATTATCTGACTAGAAAGGAACTGGTGATTGGAGAATTTTTATCAAGAAAATAAGAAAATTTGGTCAAAACTTAGCCAGAGTAAGTTGTTTTTGCAAACTAGACTTTAACATGTCTGCCACATTGAACCTCACGGGGGAAATACTGAGTGTAAAGTGATTTTCCCCAATGAGTTTGGACTCCTGATTCACTGGGGATTCTAAAAGTCTCTGCTGCACCATCATAGCCACACTGAAGGAGCCTTGGACAACAGGCATATCATATAATATTTTAACTAAACCCCAGATAGAACAAACCTACATTTCTTGGTTGTATATATAAATAGACTTATTTTCAAATTTCAGTTAAGCAATTAAAAATGATTACCTATTTGATGTTTTTCTTGACACTATTGTTAATTCAAGTCCCACAACTTAAATTTCAGATCAGAGAAAATCATGAGTTTAAAAACATTTGTACTTTTTAGTTTTTAAGTAAATGATGCTGTGTATTACTAAAAGTTTATAACATATAAAGAACTCTTACAACTCAACAACAAAAAACCAAACAACTCATTTCAAAATGGGCAAAGAACTTCAATAGACATTTCTGCAAAGAAGATATACAAATGGCCAAAAAGCATATGAAAAGATGCTTAAAATAATTGGGCATTGAAGAAATACACATCAAAACTATAAGATACTACTTCATACCCACTAGAATGTTGAGAATCAAAAAAATGAAAATAACAAGTGTTTGCAAGGATGTAGAGAAATTGTAACCCTCACATACAGCTAGTGGGAATGTAAACTAGTACAGCTACTGTGGAAAACAGTTTGGTGGTTCCTTAAAAAGTTAAACATAGAATCACCATGTAACCCAGCAATTCCACTGCTAGCTATATACCCTCCAAAACTGGAAGTAGGTACTCAAACAAATACTTGTACACGAATGTTCATAGCAGCACTATTCACAATAGCCAAAAGGTAGAAACAGTCCAAATGCCCACAAGTGAAAAATGAATAAAAAATGTAGATATGCATACAATGGAATGTTATTCAGCCATAAAATGGAATGAAGTACTGATACATGCTACAATGTGGAGGAGCCTATAAAAAATTATGCTAAGTGAAAGAACCCAGACATAAAAGGTCACATACTGTATGATTCCATTTATATGAAATATGCAGAGCAGGTAAATTCATAGAGATAGAAAGCAGATTGGTGGTTGCCAAGAGCTAGAGCAAAGGGAGAACAAGGAGTGATTACTTAATGGGTTTGGGGTTTTCTTTTGGAATAGTGAAAATGTTTTGGAACTTGATGTAGGTGGTAGTTGCACAACACCGTGAAGGCACTAAATGCCACTTACACTGGACACTACAAAATGGTTAATTTCATGTTATACGAATTTCACTTCATTTTTTAAAGTTTATAGCAGACTTCCCAAGACTTTGTTGATGATAAGTACCCATAAAAAATGATGGGGTCATTACAAATGAGTGAAATAATTTTAAAAGGAAATATTGTCCACTGCCAAACCTGGGACAGTGAGAATCATGATGAATAATGATGGTTATGACTCACTGTGGGGAAGATGAATCTACTAGTCCTTACTGGTACTAAACAAAAAGGGAGAAGAGAAAGCTATTCCTTATAAGAGCTAAGGGCCAACTAATAAATATACTGTTGGCCCTCTGTATCCACGGGTTCCACATTTAGAAGCCATGGTTGGTTGAATCCCTGGATTATGGAACCTCCAGCAACTTGAGGGCCAACAGTGCTATGCCATCTTATATAAAAGACTTGAGCATCCACGGACTTTGGTATTTGTGGGGTGGGGGAGGGAGGTCCTGGGACCAGTCCCTCATGGATACTGAAGGACAACTGTAAAAGGAATGATAGAAATGACCGTTGTGCAACATCATAATACTACTTGATTCAGGCAAGAATCGTCAATGAATGCTAGACCTACTGCATAAGAGTTTATAAGGAATAGAATATTTAGACAAAACATATTACTTAATACCAAAAAACAGTTAATGCTACAGTGGATAAACCTGGAAGATACTACCTTTGCTAAGGGATGAATCTTGACATCACTAAAACTGAGGCAAACTGACATTGTGTACCTCCTGATATGAGGTACTAAAGTTGTATTACTTTCAAAATGCAAAACCTCAATCCAATCATGAGGAAACATTAGAAAAACCAAAAATAAGGGAAATGATACAAAATTCAAAACATGTCAGTGTCATGAAAAACAGTGGAAAGAGACCTGACAACTAAAGGCAATGTGTGATGCTCAATTGGATTCTTAGTTAGGACAGAGAAATGGCTAACACGAACACTATTAGAACAATTGATAAAACTTGAATATGGACTATACACATTAGATAATAGCATTGTGCTGTTGTCAAAAATCCTGAATCTGATAGTTGTACTATGATTATATAAGAGAAACAAACGCTTCTTAGAAAGGACTTAGCGCTAAAGGGTCATCATATCTACAATTTACATTCATGTTGGTCAGCAATAATGATAGCAATAAAAATGACAACAATATATGTGTGTGTGTGTGTGTGTGTGTGTGTGAGTGTGAGCGTACATATACAGAGAGAGGGGGCAAGCCAAAATGCTATCAATTGTTGTGGGTATTTGGGAATTCATTGTACTATCCTTGTGGCTTTTCTGTAAGTTTGGAATTTTTTACTTAAGAACTAAATTTTTAAAAATTGTGTTTCTGGGGCTTCCCTGGTGGTGCAGTGGTTGAGAGTCCGCCTGCCGATGCAGGGGACACAGGTTCATGCCCCGGTCGGGAAGATCCCACATGCCGCAGAGCGGCTGGGCCCGTGAGCCATGGCCGCTGAGCCTGCGCATCCGGAGCCTGTGCTCCGCAACGGGAGAGGCCACAACAGTGAGAGGCCCACATATCGCAAAAAAAAAAAAAAAAAATTGTGTTTCTGAAATAACTTTAATTTCATTCAAGCCTATATGCTTACACAGATCAGAGAATATGTTCATAGCCATACTATCTCTTAATTGCCATTTTCCTCGTAGAAGCATGGCAAACGGAAATGAGAAATCCCATTTGCTTATCAAGTCTATCTGCTTGCCAGTGCGAGATTATTCCCCATGGCATCACTTTTACTGCTATTTTGGATCCACTTTTAGGAGGCTCAAATGTGTGGGATTCCACCATTCCCTTGAGAGGTATCTTCTGTTAACTGTCGCTTGCTGAAATAGAGGTCTTCCTTAAATGTTTCCTTAGTTGTGCCACCAATTATGCAGCATAACTTGCCGCTCAGGAAGATAATTCTTATTTCCAATGGTCTGTACACCAACCTCCTTTAATTATTAACCTCTGGCTTCTTTGTGATTTTGACTATTGAACTATAGTCTCACAGAACATCAGAGCTGAAAGGGACCTCAGAGACAACCAGGTTTAATCCCTTCATTTTTTAGATAAAGCACAGGGTCCAGAAAGTTTAAATGACTTACCCAAACTAAGACATTAAGTTTAGGTCAGAGCGAGAGTAAGAAACCTGGTCTATTCATTCCCTGACCTGTAATCTCTCCGCCTACCACGATGCCTCATCAAAGCGTTCAGGGTCTTTCTTTTAACTGATTTCCGCTTTAAATGTCTGAGAAAAATTAGAGAATACTAATTTGCTTTTCATAAACACTACACGTACAATAATCTTTCAAAGCAAGGTTTATTTCTAACCAAGCTGAAAGAGCTTTATTTCTTAAGGTTCAGAGCAAAACCCAGTTAATCCTGGTCCCATGTAAAATACATGGGCCCATGAAGCATATCTTTAGTTCTCTCAATTTTGAACATAGTTCTGCCTAAATCCTTGTTCCTCTGCCAGCTATCTAGAATTCTCGGAACAGCATTTATCACACTCTGGAAAGGGAAGTTGGCTCATGGAGATTTCATCCATACAGGCACTGCTGGAAACCAACATCCTAATATTCTTGCTAATGAGGCTTGATTACAAAAGAAGAGGGTAACAGAGTTCCAATTTTTCTTAAAATACAACGTTTTTTTACTTCCAGAAACATTTGAATGTTTGTTTTTCCTTCCACTTCTGATTCTGACCAAGATTGTAATCCCATATCAAATTTCAGCAATAAGGGTAGTCTTGTAGTCCTTTTTGCTACAACCAAAAAACAGAAATGCTGAAAATCTCAAGAAAACCTATTCGTATAAAATCTGTAAAAAAAAAAAGAAATCTGGGGGAATTCTGGGGCAACATACAGGTGACTGATAAGAACTATGCAATGGAAGGACAACAATCAAAGGCCAATTAGAGTGGAATGGAAAGATCAGGGGAAGTCAGGAAGTAAAGACAATGGCTCTAAGGCAATATTCTCAAGAATTTTGATTCTACTGGGAGCAGAAAATTCTAGAAGTTATATTTTTAAATAGCTTGCTTCCAAACTCTTAAAAGTTTTCTTGATATACATCACAAATCTCTATTAGTAGTGGCCAAATCTGATGGTCAATATTTTGTTTGCCTAATACTTAAAATCACATGAGCATTAAAACAGCTAGCCACTCCATTCTTCTTTGGGTTTCCCTAACACTGAGGTCTTCTGGCTGCCTTCTTGCTGGTTGTTCCTTCTCCTCCTCCCTTGGCAGCTGTTCCACTTTCGGTGCACATTAAATGATAGACGGCCTCAGGTCAGATCTCCGGACCTCTTTGTCTCTGTACACTCCTTCCCCAGGAAGTTTCATCTAAGGACAAGTGGATGACTTCCAAATTTGTATCTTCAACTCTGACTTCTCCTCTGGAGGCTATGCTCATACATCCAAAATGTGATGTGGCCATTATCTAGCTAAAAGGCAACCCAAGCTTAACTGACTGTTCTGGAAAGCACAGAGAAAATAAATGAATGCAATGCTTTTATTTACAGCCAATGAAATTGTTCTCCCCAGCCTTCTACCTGCTAGCTAGAAGAAAATCACATGAACAAAACATCTTACCTAGTTTAAACTTGGCCTAGTCTGATAGTTGGAGAGATCCTTCAGATAATATTTAATTTCTCTCAAGGAGAAAAAAGAACACTTGATTCTTCAAATATCTGCCCTCATGACATTGGTGGGAGGGGTCCACTGGCTTTCATGATGACCCTTTTATGTACTAGCTCCTTGTTACTCAAAATGTGGTCTGTGACCAGCGGCATTGATATCACCTGGGAGCTTGTTGGAGATGCACAGCCCCGGTCTACACTCCAACCCTACTGGATCAGGATCTGCATTTTAACCAGATCCTTAAGTGATTCACAAGTCTGAGAAGCACAGCAGAGCTGGCATCCACTCTGGATGCCCCTGGATGCCTCTTACCCTGATGATGTTCTGAGCTGCAATCTATGATTGCTACAATTTTTGTGGGATTTTGGTTGGTTGGCTTGGCATTTTTGTGTTTGTTTTTTTTTTTTTTGGTTTGTTTCCATCTGTTCGCTCAGAGCCTGGCAGTTCTGAGTAGCCCAATCATCCTCACCCCAGCTCCCACTAGTGGCAAACTCTGGAATGACTGACTTGTCCTTCATTCAGTGTGTAGCTCAGGCACCAGCCCAGCCTCTGATGTAGGGACTCTGGCCATTAGACCACTGTCGCTCAACCCAGCTCCTGTGGCTCAGGAAAGCTAATTCTTCTGCCCGACTGTGTGGTGTGGTGAAATTGTTGTGGCATGGTGTAAGAGATATGGGAGAGCAAAGAGGTGATATGTTACCAGAGACATAAGCAATGATTTTACTTACTTAATTCATTCACCCATCTCCAAGAGGGCACTTTGGAAGACACCTCTCCAACCACCTAATTGTCATCTCTCTCCCCTCTTTTCTTCTTATAAATCCTCAGACTAGATCAAAGAAAAAGCTTTTCTTTTCCTTCCATGACATCGTATTTTTCTTCCTTCTGATTTACCAAATAGCAGATAGTCTCTTCCCAACTTGGGAAAAATTATGTGAGCTGAGACACTTGAGCTCAGACGGAATCAGGGAAATCTTATCTCAAGATGAAAGCCTAGCTTGCCATATTTGGTCTAGAAATCCACACCTTAGGGCCTTTGTACTAATTGTTTCTTCTGATCATTGCATAATTATATATCTATCTCCCTTTAGGGAAGTGAATGAGTAGAACCAATGAGGGTAACATTTTTTTGGTTTTTGCTTTATGCAGTTGAGCAAAATATGAAAGCATTTTAAGCATTTTGCAACATTATGCCTCCATTATATAGGCCATACAGAACTCTGGGGGTGGGGCAACTCATTCTTCCTGCAGAATCCCACATCTCCCTTAATATCATCACCATCCATCCATCAAGATAGTTGTACCACAACGTAGGAGTCATGCTTAAATCATCTTTTTCTATATCCTTTACATACAATCAGTTAACAGTCCTTTTATGTCTAAATTTAAAATATCTCTAGAATCCTACCATCTCTCACCATCTATTCAGCTCCCATGGAAGTCTAGCCATTAGCTTCTGTTTCTCCCCTTAACTCCTATCTTCCTCTCACTAATTGTGAATGCAGCACCCTTATGATTTTTGAAACAGTGAATGAAAATGATATATCCAATAATATCTCTCCCTTAATAAAACCATTTAATGGCCGCACATTACAATGAAAATCCAACTCCTTCACGTGGTTTGTAAGATCATAGATGATCTCAGCTCAGGACACCATTTGGGTTTCATGTCCTACCAATTCCTCTTTGTTTATTACACTTAGGCGCACTGGCCTTTCTCTATCCCTAGGACACGTTAACCTCATTCTTGTCTTAGGACCTTTGCATGCTCTGTTCTTCTGCCTGGAACACCACGGCCTAACTGACTCTCCTTTCAACATTGATGTCCGAGCTCAAATGTCACCTTCTCAGGAGGAACCACTTTAATACTGCATGTTAGACATCCCTCTTTGTTATTCACCATGCTATTACTGTTTTAACTTAAAAAAAAATTCATACCAATCTCTGGAATCAACTTATTACATACTTGCATGTTTATCATTGCCTATTTATCATCCATCTCCTAAATCTCCCCAACAAGTAAAATTTCTAATATCAGTGACTTTGTTTTTCACCTTTATATTCCCAGCACCTAGAACAATACCTTGGTATTCAAATATATTTCTTAAATAAATGAATGAATGGATGAATGAGTGAATGAATGAATGCTGGCATGGGCATGGTAGGAAGGAGATTTACACATTGCTGTGTGTGGTTTCAGGAAAGTTAGCTCTAATACATATCAGGAGTCTTAAAATGCCCAAATCCTTTGGTCAAAAAGTCTCTTATGGTAATCCTATCCTATGATGTTTACCATAGCATTATTTACAACATAAAACAATGAAAAAAAATTTAACAAATATCCAGTATTTGGGGAATGGGTCATCTATATGGTATTAATATATGCACTTGAAATAATAAAGATTCTCTTATTTTTATAACTTTTTAAAATGGAATATTTTCTGATATGTAGTAACAAAAAAGCATACCAAAGTATACACCTCCTTTGATGGCAAAGGTTTTTTCTCCCTTCTTGATCCTTTCTAAATTTTCCAAATTTTCTAAAATATACCTGAGCTATTTTGTTAATAAACAATCTTAAACAGACATATATTTAGTTAAACAATGTAAAAGGAATAAAGAATCAATACAAGTCTCATTCAGTTAAAAATGGCATTAATTTTTTCTAAACTCACTCTTTCTAAGTACAATACTACATGGATGGGTGTTTACTTATATTTAAATTCACTATATTTTAATCACCCTCACAATGTTATCCGTCCTGTGAAGTTGTTTTGACTTGGGTCTTAACACAATGTCCTAAATCATATATGAGATACTTCATGATTCAAAATGTATGTATGTTTGAAGATGCATAGTAAAGACTATAACTTCTCTAAAAAATTACTAAATGAGCTTCTAACTTTACCAAATCATAGATATGTACTAGTAATTTTAACAAGAACTGTAAATTCTCCATTCCTGTTCAAATTAAAATCTCTTTGGTCTACTAACAAATTTAAGTCTTCTAAACAGGACTTTCTTCTCCAAATAAAATGATTCTTGGTGTTAATGGAAATGTATGATTGTTACAACAGACTGCAAATATATGGCTGCAGGCAGAAACAGAATTATAATGAATATCTGATGACTTGTGGTAACTGGAGACATTTTGAGAACTCACCCATTAAGAGAATGAAATACAAATATAACCATGCACACTTGAAACAAAGCAAAGTCTGTATGACAGATTTGATTCAATACTTTCAGTGAAATTTTATCACATTTATATACACACAAAAAATATTTCAAAAAGGGCTATAGGTGATTGAAGGGCCATGGAAAAACCAGAATTTATTAGCTAAATGTTAAAGCAGGTTAAACATTTGATGTTTCCATCATTTCACACTCAGTTAGGCCAGGCTAAGCCTCTGCTGAATGCTTGCTTTATGCCAGGCCTCATGCTGAGTACTAAGAACAGGAAGATGCATACATCCTGATCTCTGCCAAACCTTGAGGAGATAAACTATAAGGAACCAAATGTATATTCATTTTGAAAACAAACTTCATAATAAGTCTGAGTATTAGAATTCTCTTGTCAGCAGCCACAATAGCTAAAGTGCTAAACATACACATTTACTATGGAGTAAATACTCCATAGGCACCTCAGACTAGAAACAGCTGGCAGCTTCAGGCTGTTTGTTTCAAAATGAATTGAAGGCTCGTAATCAGAACTAGTGAGGAGATTACTGATAGGGTAAGTATTTACGTACTTTCATAAGAATAAGCTTTCTTTCAAATCTAGGGCCATTTAAGTGGTGTTGGTATGCAATTGAATTCTAGAAAACATTTGTTGGTATTTCTTAAACTTGGTCAGGCAGGAAATCTGTAAAAGACATCTACTTGAAATACATGTTTATTAAACATGCATGACTGGTGAAAAAGGAAAGTTCTATAAAAACAAGACCTGACAATGCTGTTGGTTTTGTATGATTATTAAGGAAATAAACTTGTACTCGCTTTCTATGCTTGTTTCTAGGTCTTAGACTTGATCGCACCTCTTTGTAACACTGGTATTCCAAGGAGAGTCCTCAGTATCCTCTGTCCACAATGCAGAACTAAACTGCGAGGCTACAAGTCCAATACCTCATTTAGCCACTGACTCTTGTTCAGACAAGTTATCTTACTGCTACAAGCATAAGCAAAACAGTAAAATGGCAAGGAATCTATAAATGTGTGTTAATTTCTGCATTTGTGGATTAGTTGATATACTGATACACCTCTTGTTTGCTGAAAGGGTTAAAGTAGGTCAAAATGAAGATAACAATGCCTTCCTTCCTTGCAGTGGTGGCTCCTGACTTTCTTTATGGGTTTAGAGGCGGCAACCTCTGCTTAGGGTGTCTGTACAGCGCTTTACGTACATTTAAGAAAATGTCAATAGCCCTTATCAAAGAATGGGGAATGGGATGATAAAGATTATATTGTAATCGAAGCCCCATAAACCCTACTTTCCAGGGTGAGGAAGAAAGAAAGATCATCTGATTGTCCAGCAGGAGCTACTTTCTTTGCTGTGGGTCGCCAGAAGCTAGAGAAGGGGGCAGGAGCCTTCTAGAAGCAGGGTTTTGTCACTCAGAATCTGAACTGGAGTCTCAGTAAAGAACAACAAGCACCACTTTGCAGTAGCCATTCTGAATTTAACAGCGACAGTTTGGAGGCTGCAAATTCAGAGGTCTGACTTTGAACATGCGTTTGTTTATTGGCACAGAGCTAGCACCATACATTTAGTTACAAAGCACAACGGAGCAAATCTAGATTAATATAAGAATCCATATTTTGTTCTTCCTATGCTATATGTCACACGTCTGAGTGAGACCCTAACAAGAGCAAGAATTAAGAATAGGTCAGAAGAACATCTGCTCTGCTTATTTTGATTACGTGGGCAGGCAAAGGAATTTGCTTTTATAACACCAAAATAACTTGGAATGCGGCAAAAATAAATGCACCTTCTGTCTCGTGGAATGTTATTACAGTACGACGCTTTGTGAATGCTTGGTGGCATTTTCAAACAGTTTTTGTTCCCCTCATTTCTTTCTCAGCTCCATAATGCAATCCTCATGGTTTGAGCACTAGACTTCAAATGAGACATCTATTCAGAGCATGTTCAGACAAAACGAGTGGTTTCCTTAGTGATGGGAACTATGTGAAAGCGCTCAGCACAGCCCGTCCATCCAGGCTTCTCCCAGCACTGCAGTCCACACATAGGCTCTCAGTGAGCATTATACAGCTGGGGAGCACCCCCAGAGTCTAAAATAGCTAAAACACTGACTATTCATTGCATTTCTAATAAAACATACCCTTTATAGAAGGTTAAGGATGTAAGAAGTACTCTTACTATTGCGGGTTAATGTACTCATGTTTTGCATCATGTCTACGGAATGGAAAGAAAGATAAGGGATTTCACAAAAGAGACACATTTTGTTCCTTCATTTGAATGTATTTTAAAACATTTTCTTACCTTAAAGCCTAAGCTTGCCTTATTCCTTTTCTGTCTATGCCTAAAGTCTGCTGCTTCTGATTTTCCAGTTTTCTGCATAGCAGTCATCTTTGATAAAGATTTGAAATTCTGTTGTTAGGGAAAGGTGTAAATTTTGCCTTTTGATAGTCTCAAATATATTTTTAAAAATAAAATAGTAAATTAGTTTTATGTATAGCAATGTTGAAGTTTTATGGAGCTGTTTCCATTTATCCATTGACTTATCCATTTCCAGGCCAACACAACAATTAGAAAAAGAGCTGGCTTCTCTAATACAACTGTCATTAATCTTAAATATTGACTCTAAAAGGCAGCCAAATACAGACACTATCCTAGAGTAATAAAAGCCAACATGAAAACTTTTAAAAAATTATCTGAGTTGATATAATGCTTGCCTTTGAGGATACTTGTTTATAGGTATCGCCACAATACGATGAAATCATCCGGTAGGAAGACAGGAATGCAGTCAAAGATTCTGAAGTGAGAAAAGTGAGATACAGCTAAATTACTGTTAGCATTCTGCTATGAATGTGCTGTGTCAATCTGGTTACAAATAAGCAAATACAAGAAGCACAAGCTGTTCTGTAAACATGCAAAGAAGAAGCGAATGAGAGCCTCAGAAGATACCTAGAGGCAAGAAGATAGTTTTAGGAGTGTTGGCTTTGGAGCTCGACCTGTATTCCAGCCCTAGTTCCTCGCTGCCTCGATGACTGCAAACGTTTACCAACCTCTCTGAACCTCAGTTGGCAGGTGCCTGAATGTCTCACAGCATTGTAAGAATAAAACTGAACCTATGCAGAGTTAACCACACTTCAGTGTCTTGCACATAGTTAACTCTCAATGAATATTATTCATTATTATTCTAGGTACTTTTATTATCTCAGCACACATAATTTCCACATGTGTAGAGCGACGTATTGCAAATTCTGATCTATTCCCTTGTGTTTTGTGGAGAGCTCAAGGAAAATCATTTGTATTTCCTTAACCAACAACAATAACAGATATAACAACAGGCTTCCCTGGTGGTGCAGTGGTAAACAATCCGCCTGCCAATGCAGGGGACATGGGTTCGAGCCTTGGTCCGGGGAGATCCCACATGCCACAGAGCGACTAAGCCTGTGTGCCACAACTACTGAGCCCACGTGCCACAACTACGGAAGGCCACGCGCCTAGAGCCCGTGCTCCGCAACAAGAGAAGCCAACGCAATGAGAAGTCCGTGCACCACAACCAAGAGTAGCCCCCGCTCACTGCAACTAGAGAAAGCCTGCGTGTGCAGCAACAAAGACCCAATGCAGCCAAAAATAAATAAATTAAATAATAATAGATATAACAATGATATTAAATTTGCTATCAAAGAGAATATTACATCCCTGTCATTGATAGGTGTGAGCTCTTCTTTTTCTCCGCCCCCCCCCCAAGAAATTGTGATGGATTCCTCCTCTTGGTTCATATTCGCACAGCGGTTCTCTATGTAATTAAGAGTAGATAACTCTGACCCATTAGCAGTGGATTATGGCTTAACTGTCTCACACAAGAACCAAAGAATAACTCTGCTCTCATTTATACATGGCTACACATCCACAATTATAGATTTAAAGACTTAACGCTGCTGTGCTTAAACACTTTGCAATTTTACTTTCTTATCCATTGAACCTCTATTCAAATTTCACTCAACCATTTATTCAATAATACATTCTGAGCAATTATTTTGTACTATGGGCCCAGCGGCAGAGCACTAAACCCAGCCTCTTTTGGCAGGGGACAAATTTGTCACAAGAAGGAATATTTAAAGTGAGCGTTAAAGGTGAACCGTGGGAGGCAGTCTTGCTAAAGGAAGTTGTGTGCCTGACTGTGTTACAGGTGGCAAGAGCTCCAAGTGTCCTGGATGGAATCAGCAAAGACACAGAGGAGAGAAAAGCCAGCATGGTGCTTGAAGAGCAACCAACGCTGTACATGACTGGAGAACAATGCGACCAGTAAAGAGTATCTGGATCCAAGAGGCAGGTTACAGAAGGACCTCAACGTTAAGGAGCTTGGAATAATATTCTGTTTGTGATGAGAAACAAATTGGTTTTTTTGCAGAATGGACTATAGGGAATGAGAATGGAAGCAGGCAAGTTTGGAATGATTGCAGCGACCAGGGCAAGACAGGCTTGAAGGCCTAGCTGATAGAGAACGTGATTTAAGAAAATTTGAGAGTAAAATCGGCAGAATTTAGCAAACGGTTGAATGAAGGCTATAAGAGAGAAGGAGGCTCAAAGATCCTGGTCTCCTCCAGGTAACTGGGTACTGCTACTACAACTAAAATAAATTTTTTAAAAAAGGGGGGAACTTCCCTGGTGGCGCAGTGGTTAGGAATCCACCTGCCAATGCAGGGGATGTGGGTTCGAGCCCTGGTCCGGGAAGATCTCACATGCCACAGAGCAACTAAGCCCGTGTGCCACAACTACTGAGCCTGCGCTCTAGAGCCTGTGAGCCACAACTACTGAGCCCATGCGCCAAAACTACTGAAGCCTGTGCGCCTAGAGCCCATGCTCCACAACAAGAGAAGCCACCGTGATGAGATGCCTGTGCACTGCAATGAAGAGTAGCCCCCGCTTGCCACAACTAGAGAAAGCCTGTGCACAGCAATGAAAACCCGATGCAGCCATAAATAAATAAATAAGTAAGTAAGCAAGCAAGTAAAGTTGCTAAAAAAAAAAAAAGAAAGAAAGAAAAATCACTTTAGAGACAAGCTTAAGACGTCAGTTTTAGACATGGAGAGTATGAAGTGCCCGTGCTCATGCAAGTAGAGACATTTATCAGACAGTCTGAGGAGCATATCTAAATGGATATGGAGGAAGTATTTGCAAGAGCAGGGATATACATTGGAGAGTAATGAATATATAAGTAGAAGAGATTATATTATCTAGGAGAATATGAAGAGCAGAGGCAAAAGACGAAACCTAGGATAAATATTTAAAAGGTAGATGAGCCCACAATGACAGCAGAATGAATGTGTAGGCAAGCATGAGCATGACTGGGAGGCTTTGATGTACAAGAACCAAGTTGGGAGGGCACTGATGAGATTCCAAAGGGAAATTTTGGTAGCATGGCTAGAGCAGAAGCCAGAAAAACATGAGCTGGAAAAGTAAGTAGAAAGTGATGATGAAGTAATCTCAAATGCTGATAGCTCTCTTGAGAAAATTCTATGAGGAGGACAGATATAGAGTGACAGAGTAGGATTAAAGGTTAAGAGAATGTTGTTATTAATTTAGTATGAGTAAGAATTAAGCATGTCTATGAACTTCATGGCAATTTGTCAATTACAGGGTGGAATGGGGATAAAGTCTTCTAGAAACGAATTCCTGTGAACACAGAAGTAGATGAATTTGAGGGAAAAAAGGGAGGGCTGTAGAGAGAAAAAGTCTCATTCTTTAAGACTACGAAAGAAAGATAATGATGAGTGTGGATAAAGAGTCATCAGTATGTTGCAAGGTTGTGAAATAAAGGGAGTTCACACCTCCAGGCCTGAGTTCAATGAAACTAAAATCAATGGCATGTTCCTAAGAATATTCAGAGAGTGACAAGGGATGCTGAAGAGGCTGCAAAATTTGGAGTCCTCTCTGAAGATAACTGGATAAAGAGCTGACTTAGGACAAATACAAGAATGGGAGGCCACTGCTGAAGACCCAGCTGAAACAGGACACTCTGCACTTACTATGATTTCCTCCACGACCAATTTACCCCTTGGAGACAAGAGCAGAGAACAATCATGGTGTTGTTCAGAGGTTCTGACTGGGCAGGTATGGTGGGAGACTAGAGCAAGAGACCCAAGGTGACTGAATGGTGAGTAGTTTAGATGATCAACCTTGGTGGGTAGGAAAGGAAGAGAGATAAGAATGACTAGGAGAGAAATGGCCTCAGAAGATCTGAGATCTCTATGGTGTCAAAAAGCAGACATAGGAGGAGCACAGCTCTAAAAGAGCCAGATAGATAGAACTTTAATGGTAGAAAGCAGGACACTCAAGTTCAAGATTTCCAAGGTAGAATAATTCCATTTACCAACGTCATCAATGGAGCATACCTGGGAGTGGGTTTTTGAAATGCAGGGAAAGTGAAAGTTATTTTCATTTAAGGAGATTTAATAATTTGGGGCTGGTTTTATGCTTAAAAATTGAAATCTCCCAGTATTTTAGCAGCAGCCTGGGTGGAAAAGCATATCATTTTCCAGATATCAAGACAGGACTCTAGGGCTTCACTGGTGGCACAGTGGTTAAGAATCCACCTGCCAATGCAGGGGACACGGGTTTGAGCCCTGGTCCGGGGCTGATGGTTTGAGCCCTGGTTCAAGCTCTGTTCGAGCCCTGATCCCACATGCCGTGGAGCAACTAAGCCCGCGAGCCACAGCTACTGAGCCTGTGTACCACAACTACTGAAGCCCGCACGCCTAGAGCCCGTGCTCTGCAACAAGAGAAGCCACCACAACAAGATGCCCACGCACTACAACGAAGAGTAGCCCCTGCTCACCGCAACTAGAGAAAGGCCACACGCAGCAATGAAGACACAATGCAGCCAAAAATAAATAAATAAATTTATTTTTTTTTAAAAAAGACAGGCCTCTACTGAGAAGTAGGTGAGTGATAGCCAACTGGGCAGGTAAGGAATGGTGTGCGCCTTACAGAAGAGTTAATAATTAGTGGCTTGATATTGGTACTGGGAAGCCAGAGGAGGTGCAGAAACATGATCCTCCATCAATATGCACACACATGCATGTGCACACACACATACACACACACAGCCCTGAGGGGTGGGAAAATGAGTGGTCTCCAAGCAGAGATGGCCATAAAAATAATCAAGTCCCGAAAGGAGATTAGATTTCAGCTGAAGCAGGAAATAGAAGAAGAGGTCTGGGATATCATTGAAAGGATGGGAAATCTGCTTACAAAAGAAAAATAGAAAAAGTGGAAAGAATTGGGAGGATTTGTGTAGAATGAAGCATACAGCAGCTGGATGATGGTATGCGAGAGGGTGCTGGAGCCGTGTTATCTGTGACGAGAAAAGTACGTGGAATGAGAGGCAGGGTGAGGAGAGGCCTACCTCATATAAGGATGAGTCTCAGAGAGTGACTTGCTGAGAATCCAACAGATGGCGAAGGTTACAAAACTTTGATCTCAGTTAAAGGCTATTCACAGTTCAGAGGACCGGAGGGAGGACATGGTTCAGGCCAGGCAGGGGCTCCAGTGCCCACCCTGTCTGACTCTTAACACTTCCAGGGAGGACACAAGGTGTTCAGCAGGTCCTCAACCACTGGCACTGTGGCTACTGATGGCAGGAAGCATAGCCTGACTGGCTGTCCAACACTGCCATGCTGAGGAAAAGCGTTAAGTGTGTGCTCCATGGACACTGCTCTAAGTTTCATTTGATAACCACGTGACACTTAGCACAGTGAGTGGTTCCAGACTCAAGCTTGGGAGTCAGATTGATGTGGATTCCAACCCTGGCTGAGCCATTCACAAGCCATGTTATCATAGGGAGTGAAGAAATCTGCTTCCTCTTTATCTGTAAAAGGAGGAAACAGTATCTGCTTACAAACTAACTCTAAGACACTAAAGAGATGCTGTAAGCAAAGCGCTTATTTAGCTCAGCATCTGGTAGACAGCACTCCATAAATAGTATCTAATATTATGAAGTCCTTATTGCTTACCTAGTGGACACCTTCCTTTTCCTGGGGAACTTCTCCTTGTCCTCTACCCTTTAATTTGGGCAGGGACGACAGAATAGTGCTTTATCCAGGAATAAACATGTGGCCCAAGTAGGAATTCCCTCCAAATTTTTCACATTGGAACTAAGAGAAAGGGATAGTCTCCCTGGTGGTAAAATTGCGAGATGAAGAACATGAGAGCTGTTGGTGGTCATGCTGTCAGACATGTAAAGAAAGCTGACCAGCAGTAGAAGAGAATAAACCCAATACTCCAAGAAAAGCAGACACAGGAGAACAGAAAAAGAATCTCCTGGCATCATGTGAGTTCACGGCCAATTTGTCTCTGAGGTCCAGTTTCTCTCCCGCCCATATTATTGTTGCATGTAAGACTACACTACCCTGCCCATAACCCCACCTTGTAACTTGAGCTGGTTTAAACCTAAGCTAATTTTAACCTAAGCTAGTTAAAATAGCATTTGTCTCCCTGGCAGCCAAAAGTATCCTGATTAACACACACACTTAGTATGAACAGCTACTAACAGTTTTAAAATAGAAGACACTGGCAGGGACAGTCTCATAATTCCTTGAAGAATTCTCTATACACACTCAGAGGTCAACAAATGCCACAAAACTCGAATTCTGTCAGGCAAAGTCTGCACATTTATCCACCTGCATTTGACTAGATTTCACTACTTCTTATATTACTCAGAACTTCTTTTACCCTCCCCAGCTCCTGAATCAGAAACCAGCTGATGAACAGGCCAAATCCAAAGAGAGCCAGGCCTGACTTAAATATACAGAGTGATAATAAATGAAGCAGTAACTGTCAAAAATAAATAAGTATGGAGTGTCCAGAATCTGCTCAGAACTACCTTTACCTGCTCATCTTATCAACTCATTTCTGAAAATATTCTAAAGACCAAAGGTTGGAGTAGAATCCGCCGCCCCAAATAGTCCTAGTAGAATAGAGTAGGATTATAAGATAGAGTTGAAGAAAATTGTAAGATTTAAAGCTGAAAATTCAGCAGTGGCATCAGTATAAGAAGTAACTACAAGAATCTCCCATCTCTTCCGCCATCGTTGCTAGTTGTAGTAAATGGCTTTCATTCCTGAAAACACCTTCCTTACCCTAAAAGGAATAACTCTGCGAACAATCACTAAAAGATCAGACAGAGAACTTTGGCTCTGGGCCTCCTGTATGCTCCATCAATGAAGGAAGAGAACCAGATGAGAATGATAACAGTCACCTTTGTTCTCCCATTTAGTAGAAGTCAAGCAAAAGTGACATAAAATATTCATGAAAATTCAAACAACTCTTTAACCTCTATGGTGCAATATAAAAGGATGCCTAAATATTTTACTGACAAAAAAAGCTTGTTTTCTCTGGCTCAGAAATCACTGCCTTGATCTCCTGCTTAGACATAAAAAACTGATAACTTTCATTAGCCCACCTTACAAAATAACTCATGTAAAAGCAAGAAAATACCAGCAGATTTTGCCTAAGAATATTGCACAAAGTGTTATCTCATGCCATGTTGGTTCTTAATTTTTGCCTAGAATTCTTTTTTTTTTTTTTTTTTCGGTACGCGGGCCTCTCACTGCCGTGGCCTCTCCCGCCGCGGAGCACAGGCTCCGGATGCGCAGGCCCAGCAGCCATGGCTCACGGGCCGAGCTGCTCCTCAGCATGTGGCATCCTCCCGGACCAGGGCACGAACCCACGTCCCCCGCATCGGCAGGCAGACTCTCAACCACTGCGCCACCAGGGAAGACCCTGCCTAGAATTCTTATGAACCTACCTGCCATTTGGTTCTTGGAGTTTAATTTTTGCCTAGAACTTACATGAATCCTAGTAGTTATATGAACACAACTGCATTTAACATGTACTAATCAAAGAATAGCAAAAGAGGAAGAAGCTAAGTCAAGAGACACTCTATTCTCCCATAAATAACAGCTCTCTTTTTTTTTTTCTTTTTTTTTTCTTTTTGCGGTATGTGGGCCTCTCACTGTTGTGGCCTCTCCCGTTGCGGAGCACAGGCTCCGGATGCGCAGGCCCAGCGGCCATGGCTCACGGGCCCAGCCGCTCCGCGGCATATGGGATCCTCCCAGACCGGGGGCACGAACCCGTGTCCCCTGCATCGGCAGGCGGACTCTCAACCACTGCACCACCAGGGAGGCCCAACAGCTCTCTTATGAATAGTCTCATGTGTAACTGATCTGACAAAATCTACCACCTTGAGAGGCAGGTTTTTTATTAACTAAGCAATTCTCTGATTTTACTCAAATGCTTGGAAGAAAACCAGCACACGCGTGAGAGTAATAAATTATTCCTTCAGTCACATGATGGGGTTTAATTAATCAAACATTGACCTTTTAATATGTAAAATTCACTACTGAATATACAAAGCAAATAGGACATATTTTCTGCCTTCAAGTTGCTTACTATTTAGGCACAAATAAACCATAAAAGATAATATGTATTAGAGTGAGAGAAATACAATAATAAAAGGTAAATTTAAATTATGATAAAATAAGGAAATACTTATCTCATTGAGATGGAGGGGGGCTTCTTAAAAGATGGGATTTTTGAGCAGAAGCCTTGTAGACCTGATACACTTAAGAAGAAATAAACTGTGAAGAATCCAACAGACAAGATTTGTTCAGGAAATGATAAGGCATTTGATGTAGCTGAGGGATGGGATGTGAAATAGGAATACAGAGAATGACTGGACAGTGATATGGGAAACATATCAGAGTCAGTGTAGCACAGTGGTTACAAGTGTTAGCCTTAGACTCAGACAGACTTTGGCTTGATTGCTGACTCCACTAATAAGCAATTAAGTGAGTTTTTGCACACTCAGCCCTCAGTTTTCTGATCTGTAAAATGAGACTAATGGTTACCTGGTATTCTAATAGGGAGGACTGAATGATACAGTTCATGAAAAACTCTTAACAGACCACTTGGCACAAGACAAGAACTCAGTAAATGGTGTCTACTATTATTACTGTTGTGTTTTGATTTAAATTATTATATCATAGATAGAATTGAAATTAAGTTAAGAAAGTTAGATGTTTTACTAAACAAAACAGCTCCAGGTATAGAAGTAAAATTTTACCCCAAAAGAAATTCATATCTTTTTTTCAAAAATAGCTATTATTTCTGATTATAAAAATACATATTGACTGCAGAAAGTCTGAGAAGCATAAAAAGAAAATTAAAAACCACCCATTATCATGTGGAGAAAAGGGAACCCTCTTACACTATTGGTGGGAATGTAAATTGGTGCAGCCACTATCGAGAACAATATGGAGGTTCCTTAAAAAACTAAAAATAGAATTACCATATGACCCAGCAAGCCCACTCCTGGGCATATAGCCAGAAAAGATGAAAACTCTAATATGAAAAGATACGTGCACTCAGTGTCCATAGAAGTACTGTTTACAATAGCCAAGACATGGAAGCAAACTAAATGTCCATCAACAGATGAATGGATAAAGAAGATGTGGTGTGTGTATATATATATATATATATATATATATACACACACACACACACACACACACACACACACACACACAATGGAATATTACTCAGCTGTAAAAGAATGAAATAATGCCATTTGCAGCAACATGGATGGACCAAGAGATCATCATACTTAGTTAAGCAGAGAAAGACAAATATCATATGATATCACTTAAATGTGGAATCTAAAAGAATGATATAAATGAATTTATTTACAAAACATAAATAGACCCACAGACATAGAAAACAAACTTACGGTTACCGAAGGGAAAAGGGTTGAGGAGGGATAAATTAGGAATTTGGGATTAACAGATATACACCACTATATACAAAATAAACTACAAGGTCCTATTGTATAGCACAGGGAACTATAGTCAATATCTTGTAATAATCTATAATGGAAAATAATCTGAAAAAGAATACACACACACAGAACTGAATCACTTCACTTTGCTGTACACCTGAAACTAACACAGCATTTCAGCTATGCTTCAAATTTAAAAGATGATGTCATATACAGGTCAGCACTTTATCAAAAACAAAACCAAAAACGAAAAACAACCATTATCCCATCAAAGATAACTACTACCAATAGTTTAGAATACTTTCTTTTTCTTTCTTTTTTTTTTTGAGGTACGCGGGCCTCTCACTGTTGTGGCCTCTCACTGTTGTGGAGCACAGGCTCCGGACGCGCAGGCTCAGCAGCCATGGCTCACGGGCCCAGCCGCTCCGCGGCATGTGGGATCTTCCCGGACCAGAGCACGAACCCGTGTCCCCTGCATCGGCAGGCGGACTCTCAACCACTGCACCACCAGGGGAGCCCCATATTTTCTTTTTTGATAGATTTCTTTCCAGTTATTCCTGTGCAACCTATGAACTACCTATCTGGCTACTTACCTATCTATTTACCTGTATATATTTTCTAAAAATGTACTTTACTATTTCACTATTTTTTACATGGCTAGAGAAGAAGTTAAAGTCAATCCTCTGAAAGGGAAGACAAAAGGGATGAGCAGAGAGAAGCCGAGATGAGAGACAATTTTAGACTTAGAGAAAGACAAGGAGGACGAGAGGGAAGAAGAGAGGAATCTGAGGAAGAGACAGAAAGACAGAGATTTATCTCCTTGACTTCTGACATCTTTCTCATTTTTGGTTGTGAATTTCCTCAAGGGGTGAAATTACTTTTGTCCTTCAACTGGAGTCATATCCTGTATTAAAAAATAAGACCTAGGGCTTCCCTGGTGGCACAGTGGTTGAAAGTCTGCCTGCCATGCAGGGGATGCGGGTTCATGCCCTGGTCCGGGAAGATCCCACATGCCGCGGAGCAGCTGGGCCCGTGAGCCATGGCCTCTGAGCCTGCGTGTCCGGAGCCTGTGCTCCTCAACGGGGTATGCCACAGCAGTGAGAGGCCCGTGTACCGCAAAAAAAAAAAACAAGACCTATAGTTAAATAAGGATCTCATTTTTTTTTTCCAATTCTACTTTTCAAAACTCCCTTGAAAAAGAAAATGAGAACACTGCTCCAACTTGCTTTAGTTCAACATTCTAACAAACAGCCAAGGTTCCTCACTTTACATCCTGTTTCTAACTTACGAGCAAATCTGGTATCAGAATCAGACGAGGACGGACAGTGCCACTGAAGATCTTCTCAGCTCAGTGTCAGCCCCTCTTCATCAGTGGCCATTCACATGTATTTAACATGTCAGTTCATCTTTCTAACCAGGCACTGCATCTCTTCAGAGCTCTATTTCCGAAATGGTGCCAGCAATAAAAATTCTGTCATTAACACTGAACCAACAGTAACTATATAAAAACATCCACTGTCGAGTGCATAAAATTTATTCCTTTTTTAAAATAGTATTTTTATTTTTAGCATCCCTTGGTGCTGACTACATTTAATTGGTTGACTCAGTCATCAATCAAGCATTCGCTTATTTTACAAATGAATACTGAGTGCCCTGTGCAGTAAAAAGAGCCTTGACTCTGTAGGCAGACCAAACTGAGTTCAAATTTTAGCTCCATTATTTAATAGTTTTGGGACACTGGGCAAGTAACTTAACTTCTCTGAGCCAATGTTTCTACACTGTCAAATGGGGATAAAAATATCTATCTTGTTAAGATGTTGTGAAGATCAAATAATTTTTAAAACAAACAGTATGCAACAAATGTTTTTTTCTCCATGTTTTTACATGCTATAGATATTAAAGATGATTAAGACACAGACACCTCTCCCCCATGCAGGAGAATCTTAGAGACTAAAAAGGGTCAAATTACAGAAACAGTTGTAATATATTTAAAAAAAGTGATAAGTGATAGCAGGGATAAAGAATGCTAGCGTGGGTCAAATGAGAGCTCCTATCTTGTTAGAGGATCAGAGAAGATTCCACAGGGGAAGCAGCATGTGAACTGAACTAACTTATTTCAGAGTATGTAGACAAAGTGAGAGGCAGGGACTTAGAATGGAAGGTAGAAAGGAAACCCCAAACAAAGGGGATAGTTGGAACAAATGATGATATGATGACAATGACCATGATAATAATGAAAATAATAGTGATGTCAAACATTCATTCAAGCTTACTATGTTCCAGGTACTTTTCTAAGCTTTTAAATATATTAACTACTTTAATCCTCAAAACAATCCTAGGAGGAAACTGAGATGCAGAGATGTTAAGTTCTTGCTGAGGGTCACAAAGGTAGAAAATGGCAAGGTAAGCGTTCAAACCCAGGTTGTCTGTCCCCAGAACCTGCACTCTGACCCACTACCCAGACTACTTCTCTAACAAAAGCGCAGAGGCAAACACTGCCTAGGATTCCACGAAACAGCAATAAACCTTCACAAATGAGTAGCTTTAACTTCAACCATTAAATCAACAAATACATATTTATTGCACCTTTATATTTTCTTATTTGATGATCCAGGCAGAACTCTTTCAACATAATTTAAGGGCTGTAATTACTCATTTATGGTTAAAAATCATTTCAATACATTTTCATTAGAACTGAGTACTCATTCAGGAAACCCTGCAGATATTTATTACGAGGCAGCTGACATGCACATCCATGTAATACACTGTATTTGCAATGGATTCTAAAGGAAAAAAAAAGAAAGAAGAAGAAAAGGGAAGGAGGAAAAGAAGAAAAAGCAGAGACCTATCAATCATAAGAGGGTGATATAGCGGAAAATCTTGGAAGACCTGTGGGGTTCTAGTCTTGCTCTCTCTGACCAGCTGTGTGCACATATCATGTTTCTTGAACTTTTAGGACTCAGGGCATTAGAGTTTTAAGACTTTGTTTCTCATTTGATGACCATTCACAATTGTACTAATTCAAAAGCCCCCAAATCCTCATCCTGTCACAATTTAATGTCTTCACATGGTACTTTATTATATAGATATGATAATTAAATAAGTTCTTAACATATTTTTTGGAGGGCTACCTTTCATTACTAACAAATGATTGACCTGATGCAAAAGTAAAAAATCACCTGAAACATATACTGCTTCTACTCAGCTGCTGGTGCTCTTGTATCAAAAGGAAACTACAGCTAAAGAACAAAACCCTCACTCTTTTTATCCAAAGGCAGAGTTATTTTCTCTCTCACATTGAAATCTCATTTCTAATGTTCCATGATATTAAATTTATAAAAATGAGTATGAAATCTTTTGAATTTATCATGTGCTACACCAAAAGGACAATTGCAAGAAAAGCTATCTCATCTCCCATATGCCAGAAAGAGGTAATCACAGGAAGTTAAAACAACTTCCTATGATAGAGCATAAGGTAGCATTTAAAATATTCCACTCTCACGGAATTAAAACTTAGATTTTTATATGATTTCTGAAAGAGACTGAAATTTATAATATTAGTTATGACTGTTGGTTTCATTTATAAACCAAGAAAGTAGTTTAATCATCTATCTGTTTGATTATCACCACTTCCTTTCATTATGGGAGTCCATTATAATTGGTTTGATAACTGGATTTGTCAATTATACAGTCAACACCAATCAACCACAATGAAATGCTTAAGGAACCAATGGTATAAAACTAAAATTCCTTTTTCATGTAGTTATCACAATTTTAATATAATTCTTCCATATGCGGAAATAAAAATCTGCCAGTGGTGAAATTATTTGGAATAGGCAAGAAATTGGCGCTGGAGAGAGTAAGATTGGGTCAGTTACTATTATCACAAGTACATTAAAGTAAATGTAGACACAGTGCATCACAACGTTCCCGACACTGGACCGTAGGTGCCTAACATTTACGGTGTAAGCGCTAGAGTGTCTAGTAAAGAAGAAATTCTTTCTTTCTTTCTTTCTTTCTTTCTTTATTATTAGTTTCTGCTCTATAACAAAGTGAATCAGTCATACATATACATCTGTTCCCATATCCCTTCCCTCTTGTGTCTCCCTCCCTCCCACCCTCCCTATCCCACCCCTGCAGGCGGTCACAAAGCACCCAGCTGATCTCCCTGTGCAATGCGGCTGCTTCCCACTATCTATCTACCTTACGTTTGGTAGTGTATATATGTCCATGCCTCTCTCTCGCTTTGTTACAGCTTACCCTTCTCCCTCCCCATATCCTCAAGTCCATTCTCAAGTAGGTCTGTGTCTTTATTCCTGTTTTACCCCTAGGTTAGAAGAAACTCTTACGGTAGCATTCTGAAACAAGTGTTACTAGGTTAAACAAGATACTACTTATGTCTTGAACTTATTTTTATTCAAAAGGTTAAGAACCATTTGAATAAAGTTTTATAAAAGAAAAAAATAAAGCATTTGGGAACATTTTAAAGAAAACCACAGAGAGAAAACATTTAGTATTTAGAAAAAAAACTGGTATTATGATTATAATAAATGTAAACTCTTGGTCTATATCATTTCAATAAATACTTAAGGAATAATTAGATGTGAATGTTTTTTTCCCCTCCCCAAGTAAATCCAGTAACATGAAAATGCCATTTCTTTTTACTCCACTAGAGGGTAGTCTCTCAAAACCAGGGCTGGAGTCATGAATCCAGCCTGTTTTTGACCTGTTGATAAATTAATCCTCATGTTCCGTCCTTTTCAACAAGATGTTTCTCTAGGATGCTAATTAAGGTTGTAAAACATGCATTTTTTAAAATTGCTGCCTATTTACTCACAGGTGTCCTTGCAGAAACATACATCACTATGCTTTTCTGTGTTTCTTTTCAAATTTCTGATAATTCAGTGGGTGTTTTACATGTGGTGTATATAGTATATTTTCCTGGTAAATATAAATTCTGAGTTAATAGGTCTAAGAACAAAGAGAAATCATTTTCTTGAGGGTTTAATTTTATTGCAGGTGAAATTCTTCCCCAGAGTTAGTAAAGCATGCACCCTAACACACACACACAGATACCCACTAACACCCTGACACACGTACCCATTCATATGTGGCTGGCAAATTAATTTCATCACATAAGGAGAAGTGAGTGAATGTTAACTGGAAAAATATATTTTTAAAAAATACCCTCTTAATATGCAATATTGTGAATTATAGAGAAGCAAATATATGCTTAATTTTAAAAACTGGTCAGTCCAGGTTAAGAAATGTCATTGCTTTAAAAACAAACAAAAAAAGTGTTATTAAACAACAAGCACATATGCTAAATTAAGTAGGACCTACAAAAAACCAAATGCCACTCAAACAGTTTTAAGCCGCTCTGCTTAAATAATACAGCCCTTGGTGAACTTCACAGAGAAGGAGTCGGAAGCTCTGCATCCCTCCCAGGTGCTTTTAATATTTGGGAAATCCTTATTAGTAATGTGCCCTGCTATTTTCAGAGAGAAAACACAGTTTCTCTGAATGACTGAGAATCCAAAAATGGGAAAACTTGTCAAAAATTCCTCCCCCTCAAAAAAAGGAAGGAAGAAGGGAGGGGGGAAGGAGGGAAGGAGGGAGGGAGAGAAGGAAGGAAGGAAAAAAGGGAGAAAAGAAGGAGGGAAGGAAGGGAATGATACCTAGGAAAATAAGCAAGGCTGTTCCACTTATTTGTATCCTAAGTAGCAGTGTCATAGAACAGACAGGTTGTTTCAGCCAACCAGACGGGAGCAGCTGCGAGCGCTACATCTTGGCAGTCCGAAGCGATTGGCCCCTCTCTGGGGAGTGGAGGGTGTTCAGTTATTAATGACCGCTGAGCAGGCAGCACCATGTCAGTGTGACAACTGATCGGGTGAACGATGCACCACTAACCACCATGGAAACAAGGAGAAATAAAGCCAGCTCCCAGGATCTCTCCTCACTGGATTGAGGGCTTCAGCCTGCCGACTGAGAGAAAGAGTTCCAGGAAAAAGAAGGAATCCTAGCTGTAGCCTCCCGCCTTCGTTTACATTTTAGAATACAGAGATAAGATTGCTTGCATGTGTGCATATCTATAGTACACGTTTGTGTATACTTTAGTACACACACGTATGCACCTATTTACACCCGGGCAAGAACACAACCATGTGATTATAGCAACTAAGGAACTGAGGAATCCAGCACGCAGGGACACAGAAGGTGGTGTAGCACAGAAACCGCTTTTACAGGGTAAGTTTGAAATATGCATTTCTATATAAATACGCTCTATTTCTTGTTTAGTGGATGCTCTTTTCTTTTTTTTTTTACACCTAAATTCTCCTCTGATGTTCTCTTCTGGTCTGAGTTCTGAGAGCAGTTTTCTTTCCATTTCATTTTTGAGAGGAAATTCAAATGCAAAAGCCCTCCGGCTCTGTGTATGCCTAGCTGTGTTTGTGGGATTCTCCAACATGAATTTTACTAGCTTGAACGCCCATCAGAGGATGTGAGTGGGAGAGAAAAAGCAGTGCTGGGGTGGGGGGGAGGAGGAGAGAAAGGAGGGACAGAGAAGATGAGGGGACAGTGGGAGAGAAGACCAGAGGAGAAAAGGAGAGGGAGAGGGGGCGAGGGAATTTTGCTTTTTCTTCACAGTACTTGTAATGAAAAGCAGATCACACATCATTCTGTGTTTTGAAAACAACCTCCCAAATGGGGCATTTTTCTCCCTTTCACCTAGTGGTTGGAGATTTAACACAAATGCTGCTGTATGTCAAGAGCCAGAACCACTAAGCAGAGTGGCAGAATAAGCATATCACAAACAGTTATTGAATTTCTGCCAGGCTACATCTTACGGATTGGGGTAAATGACTTCCCTTTAATAACATCCCCTCGCTGGTCTGAAGGGACAGTGCAAATGTCTGATTGCTGCTTATGCAGCTGCAACCCTAGGTAAAAGGATCCCATGAACCAGAAGACTTCTAATCTTTTTTGGTAATTAACAGGATCACAGCAGGATGGCTTTAAAATACATTTCCTATTTAAGAAGATTGTTTGTTCAAACCAGCGGCTATATTCCCTTTGCTGTTACTGAGCTAGAAGGCTTAATTCTCCTCTAATTTATTCATTTTTAACAATATGTCCTTGTTTCCGTGCATCTAATTTTCATGAAAGCAAGCAAGGAGAATGAGTCGAACCTTCCTCATTTAGTGAAAAGGGGACAATGTGAAAAAAAAAAAAAAAGAAGTAAGGATTCAAAATATCTATCTAGAAAGCAGTGTGCCCTGGCACTATAAATACTGTTTATACCCTATATTTCTCCTCATTAGCCTCAGAAGCAATGCCTTTGAGACAGAATTACTCTCAGTAAACTATGAGCATCTATGCAGAGATGATTCATGGTATACAGTGTGGGTTAATTTATACTTCCAGTCGTGTGAAAGGAAGCCAGCTACTTAGAATATGCTTTCAAACAGACAACGTCAATTGAGGATGTTCATGGAAACATTGACGACCCCCTTTAATGGATCCTGTAAAGATATTAAAACAAACCAAGTATTTACATTTCATCTTCTGCAGCTCCCTCCTCCTTTCCTTTAGGTCAACTAACCAAATAGTTAATGGAGACGGCTTCTTTCGAACTGCACGTTATTTTTTTCTACTACTGTAATTTCAGAGTTTTTATTGGTTTTCTAGTTTATAAATATGAGCCAAAACCAAGAGACAGTAACCAGCCACTTAGACCCTGCCACTTTCCCATAAATGTGTCAAAAAATGAGTCACTTTACAATATGTAATGTAAGAGGTCAATTAATTCCAGGGACCTTTGTAAATGATGACAATAAAGCAGCTCTGACAATATGCCATGGGCTTCGATTTTCCCTCTGTAAAATGAACAAGTTTAAGAAGAGGTTTCCTGCTCAGAGTGAAAAATGAAAGGTGCTGAAGCATTCGCTCAAAATATTGGCAAGTTTGTTCGCTCTGCCTCAAACGCCACACGCAATCTATAGGAAAACAAAATGATTCATTACAAGGAGGAAAAGGTCTATTTGCTCTTCTGCTATTCATTAGAAGTATGCCTTCTGTCACAGAACAGATGTGATATTTTTGAGGTATGTCCTAAGTTCCTAGCCAAGAGAAAAAGCTTGAAGCAGATATTCAACCTCCGGATTTCAAACTCCTGTATAATGTAGCATTGCAGTATTGATTTCAATTTTTCCTAGACCTTTTCTGGGGAAACTTTCCATACCAAACACACACATTCTTAAATCCTACCCAACCTATTTTAAAATTGCAATCAATGACACCTAAGAACAGTGGATTCACTCTTTAACCTTGGTAAAGCTCACATACATATTTTGTGGATTACAGAGATCAATACTGTGCCCACTTGAGTCTGAGAAATACAATCACTCCAGAACACTGGGGTTGTCACTCATTGTGTGCCAGGGAGTTTGGTGATCTGATCAGCATCTACCAATGCCAGATGATGGACATATGAGCGTGCCTGCAAGACTTAACCACAGTCTCCCCCAATCATGAAGCTATACCAGAAATAATAGCTTTCTGGCAAGACAAGCTTCAAAGAACCATGTTTTCAGAGTGTTGCTTTTCACAGGGAACATGCTGAGTTAGAATGCTGATTAGTAGGTGGAATTTTTTTCTTTGGTTATTGTTGCTGCTGTTAATAGCTTAAAAACAGTGATATCAGCTTTCTAGCCCAGCAATTTATGGACTTATGAAAATAGTAATCAACTTATAATTCACTAACTGTATTTTATTATTTTTGATCTTTTTTACACCTACTCCTTTCTTTTTTTTTTGGCCACAAGATGGGTTCAATGTTTTACTTTCTTCCCCCAACTCCGAATTTTTTCTGGTGCAAAATGCCTATGTAAAATGACACTGTGATATTTATTACAAAATAATTATGTTGATGAGAAAGGTTTGTAATCTGAATTTAAAAATAACATTTATGTAAGTTAAATAGTATTACTTAATTAGCAGCCCCTGAAGATGGTCACAGATGAGACATCTGTTGGGGAATCTGAAGGAGATCATTTAAAAGGAAGCTAATAGCATGCTAAAAAATGAGTCCCACTTCTAGCCTCAGTGAGGATGCCCCCGAAGAATGATTTAAAATAATGTAGCTCCAGCCAATCTGGAGAAACACTGGACACATCTGCAGCCACTTATAATGTTCCATGGAGACCTGGTTCTGAGGGTGTAATCACTTATGTATCACTCCTTGGTCCCATGCAACTAAATAAAGCAGGTAAACATGGGCAATAGATCAGTATATCTTGTCAGGGCTGCCAAAAGTAAAGCTCTTTTATGCTGGCTGCGAGAGCAGCACTTAGGAAAGCTTCCCAGCGTAGCAACTGAACACAGGTCCCACGCACTGTACAGTGCATGCCTCCCTGGCTCTCTTCTGATGAAGTGATGTCTGGTTGGACACTTAGCAAGTAGTACATGACAGCAATCATTCCCTCGGCCACAAAGTAAAAGGAAATCAAACTTCATATAAAGAAAGTAGGTGGTGCCAGAGGACAGAAAAAGTAACACGGAGAAATATAAATGTTTCTTTAACCTGATGGGAGGGGTAGAAATAGATCTCAGTTGGCGCTATTTAGAAGTCATTAAGTCAAGGGGAGCAGAGATGACAAGATGTTCCTCTCAAATTTTGTGAAGAAATGCAGTGCCCACTGGGCCATCTACTGTATTTGCATAATTGTCATATTTGTATATAACTGTTTGCTACTATGTTAATTTATCTTTAGGTTGTGATGAGGGAGGGCTAGTTTTTAAGGTGCCATTCATAAAAGCACATTACACAACCTCAGCGTGGGGAAATGAAGAAGGGGAAGAGATTTTCGTATAATAATAGAATTTTAGGATTGAATGGGACCTTTGGTAAATGGTCTAATATGCTCGTTTTTTACTGGGGAAGAAACTGAGGCCCAAAGGGTTTAACATCTTTACCCCAAATCACCCAGCTCTTTATTCGAGGCCTAGGGTGCTCCCTCCAGCAGTCTGTTAAAGGTCTGCCTGCTCACTCTTCCAAAGATAATATTCTTTAATAAGTAAAAGAAAAGACACATAGGTATACGCAAAAAAAAAAAAAAAAAAAAAAAAACTTAAGGAGGTGTTTATCCAGATAATCAAGCACTCTAAAAGTAAAAGCAGACATTCAACAATAGAAGAAATATGATTTGTTAAGTACCTCACAATCAAATATTTGTCTTTGGGATGTAGTCTACTATATTCTGTAATAAGTCATAAAAATTAGAGATTTGCCCTGTTTTTAAAACATCTTATAATAATACTGCTCTCCTTCACCTATAGAAATTCAGCTATTGATCAGCCACTGTAAGTTTTCCCAGGAATTCTGAAGAGACTCTCCAATCCTTTTTTACTGGGTTTACCAGTAATATTTTAAGGCACTTAACATGTGTCTTCTTTATATGCAGTGTCCATTCTCATGCTTTGCTTCTACACCTCACAGAGGAAACTCTCAGAATAGCAATCCCTACTTTCCTCTCTCCATCTCCCCCATTCTGCCTTACCCTTTCATTTCCAAAGTTAAAAGTAAGAGCCTTTGTAGACAGTGACATACCTCCTTAATTTCACAGCCCTATTTTTTCTTCTTGGCAAATTTCTCTGTTTCTAAATGTGCTCTCCACATTTCGCTAAGATAATAGCAATGAACTGACCCAAAAACTTTGGGGAAGTAAAGGAGGATACAAAATTAACACAGCAATTGTGACTATTTGTTTAAGAGCTACACTGTGTACAGAGTAAATGACATTTGCTACTCCCAACAACCTGCTAAGGGAGTAATGATGATCACCTCTCTTTTAAGATTGGAGAATTAAGTTCTGTGAGGTTAGAGACTTGTGACAGTCAGGGAGCTAACGTGTGGAGGAGTTGGGTAGCCTCACTCCAAAGACGGTACAGCAATGATCATAGTACCTGGCACTTTGTGAGCCCATTAGTAAATATTCATTCCCTTTTCCCTGAAATCCCACTCTAGCCTAACCCTTTCAAGTTTTATGCCCTTTGTACCATACCACACTATATGTGGATAGATTTCTTCAATTAAAAATCTGTACTTCTTAATTTACATCACAGCTAATAATATGCCCAAGTTAAATTTTAAAAAACAACAACAATGACAACACACAACCAACATCTATTCTTGGATAAAAAGATTCATGTCTTCTACCTACTCATCCATATGTTTGTCTGACAGCATTAGCACTCTGATAAACAGATACTTGACAAAGGTCTCAAACATTGGATAAAATGGGATGAGAAAATTATTCAGGCATGTTCCAGGTTGTTGGAAAATTAAGAGCAAAGTCCTCAAAGTCATTTGAAGCACCACCAATGGATAAAGTTTACTAGAAAAGCAGCTTCTTTGGCATCTCCTTTCTAGTTAATCTTGGAGAGAAAATGGCACACAAAGACCTCAAAATGCCAGTAAATTTATTCAGATTATTCTGAGGGCCCTTTCTAAGGGAGATTTTATCTTTCAAAAGTAATGTCATCCTCGGAATAAATGAAAATCCCTGAAACACATGTTCTAAAGGTTACCATGTAAAGCTTTACTTGCAGAAGGTGAAGCATTCTACAGATAATCAGCTACTCTGTTTAAGAAGGGTTACGTAAACATCACCACTCTTTTCCATGTCTGCATTGAAAAGACCCATGGACTCCCCAGTGCCCCACTTGAAAGGCTTAGCATCAACAAGCAATATTTTCTATTTCCAGAGTCCTGAAACCCCTGGGATTTAATTCCCTGAGAAGTGAGAAAGGAGGCAGTGTTTCCTGACTTGTACAAAGCAGTGACTCCAGGAAGGGGAGAATGTATAACTCCTGGAACTGAGCCTGCTAACGGGCCATGGCTAAGCAATGGCCTTCAGCAAGTCTCAGGACTTTCAACACTTGCCAATGACATGAATAATACTGACTATTTTGATTACAGAAAATACTTAAAGAGGCCTCATTTGCATTGTGATAGAGAGGACTGAATGTGCTTTATTACAAATGCTTTCTAAAAATAGGAAATTAAATTAATAAAATGACTATAAAGGAACAAGGGCAAATATTCTAGTAGATTCATTCCACTGGTAAAATTTGCTCCATAATATCTTACAGTCTCATAACACTGAAAGGTCAGGGCATTTAAATTACATTGTCAGAAATTTACTTTTGTTACGAAAAACTAAAAACTCAAAAAAATGCTAACAGCAGACATGTATTTTCAGAGGTACAATTCATATTGGCCTTTATGTCATTAGAATAGTTTTCTCACTGCTATATTCATATTCCCAAGACATATTGGTCTTATCATTGTTTGCTAACAATGTCTCTGGGCTCCATGTTTAATTCTATTGTCATCAAACAATCAGTCACTCAGAAACACCAAATACTGAATATATTCTACAGAGTATATGGGACCACAATGGACTTTTCTGAAATTTCAATAGTTGCAGGAGGTAATTTCAATATACATCTAGACAGATCGTATTTTGATTTCTACAAAGACCAAGGGGTTAATGGCCTTACACTGCACATGTTTAAGGCATTGACAGTAAAACAATGGAGTGGATGAAAATGGGCCTGAGTGTAAGTTGCAATGCTGTATCACTGAAGAGAAAGTGCAGTAGAATGGAATGAGAAAAACAATGCTACAACCATATATGAAAAAGAAATATATTCTAAGCATTTAGAAAACTTGGAAGCTCTTTTCCTAACAGTTCTGGAATGAAAAACATGTAAAATGCCATTATAAGATAGAGCTTAGATTGTATTCATCCAACAAGTCAATTCTTTGTGTGAATAGCTGAACTGATTCACTTACCAAACATACAATTTATATTTGTTCCTCTTACCTTAGTTTATCACCCACGCATTTTTTACACAAACACTAAAGCGGCTCAAAGAGTGTCATAAGGTGATGTTCAGCTAACTTTTTAAAATCAATGAGGCATTTGCCAACGTACCATTTCCTTAATCAGTTACTTTACTTTTAACAAGCAAGCAAATTCCATGTAAATATCAAAGTCTCATTTTTCATTTACACTATAAACTGTGACACACTCTGCTGCTGTTGGACAAAATGATCAAAGAAATGAAGAATTACATGTTTTATGATATAAAATACTGTTAGCAGAGACCTTATGAGTTCAAATCACATTATGTCTCTTTGACAATCCCTTATTGGCTAAGGGAATGATCACAGAATTAGCAGATCTCATTTACTACATACCGGCATTTTCCATGCCCAACACTGCTGAACACTTCATGTGAATTTTCTCATTTAACCCTCATAATAATCATATGAAGCAAGTTTTTTATTATTTTAATAGTGATTATTATTAATCCCATTTTACAAATGAGAGAAATAAGGCTTAGTGAAGAAAAGCAACTTGCCTCATCTAATTAAAGGCAGAACTGAATAAAGGAACCAGGTCAGTTTGGCTCTAAATATCATGCCTTTGTACACCAGGCAACACTGCTTCCCTGTTGGTATTACCTAAATATAACTAGTCTGTACTGCCTTCCAGGAGTCAGATTCTCTATCCGAATACAATCAACTCACTTAGCATTTCATAGCATGCGTTCTTCTCATACTAGGATATTATCTCTTGGCAGGATTCATTCATATTTTCTTCTTTTCTTGGTTTCTGAGAAAAAAGTGATGATTTACTTAGTTGTACTTGAGTATCACTATCCATTTGATTAACTAAAATGATTTCTGCAGTTCACTAGGCCAACCTTTGACTGGTGGCTTGTAGGCTTACAGACTTCTTCCTTCACCATTTTTCTGTCAAGTAGAATTCAACATGTTTCTTTAACCGAGGTCGCTCTGCGCAATGACTGACACAAAGGAGAAATGCAAAATTTAGCCCACAGGTCTCAATTTCCATTATTTATAACAATCCTTCCTGGGTCCAACTCCAATCTGTGGATCCTTCCTTTCCTCATGCAATCTCCTTTAAACAAGGAAGGTGAAAACAATCTGAATACTACTTCACTGCTAATATGATTATCAATTGTCAATGAAATGCATCAATCCTCCTCATTATCAATAAGCTTCCAGCTCTGTAAAGATAATTGATGAAAGCCATAATCCATTTTTCAAAAGGAGCATGCTGAGGAGCCAAACCTAAAACTTCAGCAGAACTGTTCTATCCCAGCTGCTTGCAAAACTTCAGCATTTCTCGCTGAGTGACCTCCTCAGAGAACTATCAGGGGAGTCCTTCAATCTGACTGTCCTACATAGAAAAAGCTGAATGTGAAATTAAGGCCAAAATATTACTGAGGATTCTTCCAATGATAAGGAATAGGGTTTAGAGAGCTCATGCTCAGATGTCTTTTCTTATCAGAATGAAGTGTTTTTTTTAACCATTATAATTAGGCAACTGAAAAATGAATTCAAGCTGAGGGTGATAAAAGGTTAAAATATCTGTGCATCATGAATAACCTAACTCAAAGCAGGTACGAAATAAAGAAAGACTTTCAGAATTTTAAATTAAACTTTTTGATTGTTTTATTCCTGCTATTTCTTACATTCATACATAACAGTGAGGCAGAGGAGGAGAAAAAGGGGGATGCTGGACAACAGTTATTCAACATGTACCACAACCTGGACCCTGGTTAAGCTTTTTACACGCCTCATCTCACCTAACGTCACAGCTCTGTAAGGGAGCAGAGGCTCAGGATGGGGAAGCATTTGCCCAACTTCCCATTGTATCAGGGTCCTGATTTGAACCCTGAATGTCTGACTCCAAAGCCCATGCTATTAAAATCATGCTATTTGCCTCCCATGTCATATATATATATTAGAATAAGCATAATATATTTCTCCTTTGGGAAGCATTTTACTTTTCATACAGAAGCATCCAACAACAGCCTCTTTCTATAGTTGTAAGTTTCTCAGCAAAGTTCAGAAAGCTTATATAATAATTAATCAAACTTCAGTTTTACCACATGGAGCAACCTGATTAGTATTTCATGAATAATATAATGAACACTTAATATAATACAACTAATCTAAAAGAAAAGTATTATTTGTGGATTTTCTACTTGAACATTGCCATTAATCTGTGTAATTTCAGAAGTGTAATGAAAAAAAATGATCATAGTTGAATTCCAAAAGGACTTGTGAATATCTAAGATCTTTACCATATATCAGGAATAAAATGAGGAACGTTTTCCAGGCCATAAATTCCTTGCAAATTGAACATGTAGAACAATGTTTTAACCCTATCCTTCCCCACTGAATGTAGCTCACCAGATTTAGGAAATATTTGAAACTTCTTTATATTTTTCTATATTGTGTTCACCTAGGAAAGACGACAAGCACTTATAAGCTCAAATCTGCTCCATAAAGAATTTTTTCATATCTAGAATAGTAACTCCTCCTCGACCACCACATCCTGACCCCATCCTTCCCACACAACACTGAAAATCATAGTATATTCAGTTCTTAATTTCATTTAAGCATGAGGTTTTCCTTTTGAGATAACTATGTTTAATTATAAATCAATGTGCTACTCTGTACTTTACTTGATAAAGAATTCTATGAATCTTTGAAAGGAAAGATATTCTACAATAATTTATCTTTTAGTCATTCATTTAGACATGTCCCATCATGGTTATTTAATCAATGACCGTGGATACATCCAAAATCAATGAAAAGAACCTTGAGGTATTGATAAGAAATGATGTATAACATCTATTTGCTGATGTATAATACAACAAATAGAACCATATCTATTTATCTATCTATCTAAATTTTCTCATCTTAACAGGTGCCATTCTATCAAGATTTTCCAAGGCATCATATTCCAAAAGTATTGCGAAACACATTGTCTAGATGTAATATATCGATATATATATGTTTGTACATTTTGACTCATTTTCAACATTAAACAAAGTTTATTAACCTGTAAGTACGATGATCAACATCGAATTCACAGTGCTTATTTTTAATACAGAATCTCAATCTATGAGAGTGACACCTAATTATTTTTCAAAGTTTCAGAACTTGTGGTTAAAGATTCAAGTCTTTTTTCATTGTCCATTGTCTGCCATTTTTGTTTTAGGTTTAGAAAAATTGCTTATTAGCGATGAACAATTACTTGCTTTATACAGAATATGCATACAGTAGGAATACTGTGTTGTATTTTTCCCAAGAGAAGACCGGGAATAGGGTAGGGCTAAATGAGATAGGGGTTTGACTGTTAGGGATATGACTGAGATATTTAAGTGGATGTTCTTAGTTAATATACCTGTGAGACTATGGTAAGAATAGTCCCTAGTCTAAAGGGGACCACCACCTATAGTCATTCTTGGCTCTCAGATGATGTCTATATGGTGGTAGATCAGGTATCCTTAGGAGGAGTGGACAGAAATGGACAAAACCCTTTTTCCCACATGTTCATGAACTCCTGTTTTCAAATGCTATATCACATTCTACATGGAACTCAACTGATGGTTACCCAGAAACCACCACTGGCATCATTAATGAATGAATTCTACACTGCCTATTGATTTGCCTTCAAATGCCATTGAATAATACAAGTCAGACCTGGTATAACAGAATCGTGAAACTGAGAGAAATTTTACAGATATTAAGTCACTTGCTCAAAGTGACCTCACTACTTAAATACGTAATTGGAACCAGAAACCAGGTGATTCAATTCTTGCCCAGCAGTTATTGCACAGCACACTGACTGTGATGGCAGAGCTTCAAAAAGATTGGACCACATGCTCCTATCAAATCATTCCTTTTCTTAAGCACCATTATGACCAGAAGTTCCCAAACTCAACCTTGTAGAGAAATTCAGCAGTGTCTTCCCTGTGAAGGGCCCATATTTGTACAAGTGTTAGCTGCTGGAGTCTGGCAGAAGCCCAACCCTCTATCATCCAGTCACTCTTCAAGATGCCTCTTTAGATTGACATTTTACTGACATTAATGTGTTGCTGCTTCTCTGCATCAAGCATGTTAATTACTTGAGACCTGGGTTTTGAATTTGTGCCGTAAAGTGGTTTTAGCTGAAGAGTTGTTTTGTTTCATTTTTAAATCAGTCACATAAGAGAGAGAGAGAGAGAGAGAAATTATTAAATGGAAAACTCACAAATTCAAAAATGGCAACCATACAAAAAGCAAGTTTCATAATTATCCAAAATAGAAATAGAATGATACAGTTCTCTGTGCTATTCTATTGGAAATTTCTACGCCTCTTGGATATTCCATCCCAAATTTAAAAGCCTCTGAGATCATTCTGCCTTAATCCTCTTTGCTGGGAACATAAGAAGCCTTATAACATACAAAATAATTACAATTTTTGAAATTATAAATCTCATTTCAGTTATTTTTTTAACTTTTTATAAAAATCCTGTCATAAGTTTTCTCCCAAAAGAATGCATAATATAGAATAATGAGCACTAGAAGCTCTGAGTTGCTAAATTAAAACATTTAAATTGCTGATGATAACATGATCTTCTTTTAGAGTGTAGAGTTTCCATTTATCAAAATGACTTCAGAGATAGTTTTATTTTCTCTCATTTGAAAAATCCTTCTTGCAAGTACTAATGAAAGATGTTTAAATAACATTTTAACTATCTCTTTAAGATTTATTTCCCCCCAAATGTAACTATATCTCAAGAAATGACAACTGTCCTATCCCATCATCTCAAAAAAGTTATGCTATCACTTTTGTAGATTTATATAGTTAACCATTGTACCTCTATAGCTCTATCTATTTCAAGGCCAACTTAATACAAGCATGTAGGCATACATGTATACACTTGCACACACACAAATACTGGATTTTTCTTAACACCTGCCAACTGTTAATAATTCTTACCAGTGTATAAATATTTCAAATAAGTCTAGCCACACTTACCTGTACCTGGTTTCCAATAATTTTTCATCTCCTAAGACATGCCATAGAACTGAGATGACAAATACTGTGGTGTGTTTTAAGAGTTATTCTCACAGAAATAAGCAAAAAAAAGAAAAAATCTACAAGGCAAGTAAAATTCTACAACCTTTTATGCAAGTCAGTCAAATGCCATTCAAGTAGCTCTATTTTGCTCTTCCACTTCTGTTCTCACCTCACCACCTCCAAACTAAGTTACAACAAATTCTAATAAATTTGACCATTATTATGACTATTATTAATTTGATAGTGATTAATATTTAGTAATTACTTTGTTTCCTGTTCAGTTAACATTAAGAGCTCTTTTTTTTAATACTAAGAGTTTTTAATGCATTATTTAATTTTCATGCCATCCCTCTGAGGTAGGTACTATTATCACCCACCATTTAATAGATGAGAAATCAGTGACAGATGAGGAAGAAGAACTAGAGTCTGTGTCTGATCCCTTAACCACTAGACTGCCTCTAAGGAAAACCACTGAGAGTACTGGAGAGCAAGAGAATACAACAAAGCATTTGCATTGGCTACTTAAGACGTATTGGGGTTAAATGTGGGGCAAAGTGGGAACAGTAAAAAGTGATATGTCTGTGATACAGGTTTGGTGGAAAGGCTACAATTTCACTTTCACTTCCCAAGCATAACACCACTCATATCTCTGGGTTTGGGTCTATATTCAGGCAACCATTCTGAAAACCAAATTTGCTGGAGAAATGTCTCCTGCTGTTGAAGAGTTCCATCTTTCCTTCCCTTCATGCATGCACATACACACCTCCACTTTTCACAGCTTGAGCTAGTTTTGTAGAGGGGAAATGATGAAACCCCAGGTAGAGAAGAGACCGTAGTCATACAATTGTCTTTCTCCCACTCCCTCTTTCCCATAAATATATAATTCTATAAGCCTCAATTCAATATTATTCTAGAGAGCGAAACAATTTCTTCTGTCATCTGCTTTAGATTTACCAAATGCCATCTTTTGTTCTAGAAATGTTTTCACATCTGTTGCTAAAGCTCCAAGTTTATATATTTCATGTATCCTTATGCTGTCAGTGTAGCAACAAACACCATCACTTTGATTGCTGCTGATAACAGTTTTAAAAGGAAGGAGGGGATATCATACATGAAACTACTCAATATGGTTGTCAACAGTAGTTGAAAATAGTTCTAAATACTAGAAATGTCTCATCATGAATTCCCCTGCCTAGTCTTTTCAGGTTTTGGCTTTTTGGAACAAATGCTAAAGAAAGATTCTTAAATGTAGGGGAAAGGAGGGTTGTTATTAGGAATAGAAAAGGTGGAGGACTTGCCAATGGGCAGCAGGGGAAGAGATACTAGTGTATCCTAATCAGCTGTAAGCTGCACTACTCATCAAATTTAAAAATACGCGCACATCCAGGATCTCATTCCATTGGAAGCAGGGGCAAAATCTCTTTGGGAGGAGAGGATCATGACTTCTGGAATAATGGGGAAGAAAGTAAAGGCAAGCAGAGGGAAGGGGAGAGTCTTATACACAAGAACAGAGAAAAGATAAAAGGAAGGAAGAGAAGGTGCAAGTACAATAGCTGTTAGAAGTGAGTTGGGCCCAAATGTGGGTCCACTTCCCAGGACACGGAAAGCAAAAGCATGGCTACAGACTTCCAAACGTTCCCAGTAGAGAGCAATTTCAATTTCCACGGCAAACGAATCATGGAGACAAAAGTGCACTCATCTCTGTAGACTGAAACTATGTATTTCCAAATAAAATAATCACAATACCTTTTAAGGTGCCCTTTAAAAATTAATTTGACTCTTTTCCATGAGATAAACCAAGGAATCCATGTGTCAATATGCTGAAAAAATGACAAAATTGATGTCAAATAACCTTCATTTTGCAACAAAACCTTCTGTGATTCTGACATCTAGTTAGTCCAGTTGACATCATGAATGAAACTCAGAAATTATGCAGCCAAAGAACAGAATACTAATTCCTGACAGCATGTGGAAAGGAACAGATGAGAACAAAACACCACAGAAGTTTATAAATTGACCAAATAAGACTACATATGTTACCATCTTCTGTGATAACAGAAATTTATTGACTGACAATTTACATTTGATTTGCTCCCTTATTCTGCAAATCACAAAAATGGGTTGCTGTGGCAACTGCTATTTAGCTTGCTGGGAAGAAAACAACAACAATAACAACAACAACCCTCAAAGTACCTTCTAAGACACAAATACAGCATGTATTTTTATTGTTCCTCCTACCCCAAGAGAACAAGTCTCATGACAGAAACTATTTTTTCATAGTTTTAAAACTGGGCTTGCTTTCTGTCATTTGCATTTTTTAAATTATGTATACTACCAATTTATGCAAATGGGAAAGAAAAAAATCCATAGAAATATAAAAGAGATGGATACAGATTGCCTGAGTCACATGAATGTGATTGGGCCATTGTCTTTTTTTTTTTTTTTTTTTTTGCGGTACGTGGGCCTCTCACTGTTGTGGCCTCTCCCATTGCACAGCACAGGCTCCTGACGCGCAGGCTCAGCGGCCATGGCTCACAGGCCCAGCTGCTCCGCGGCATGTGGGATCTTCCTGGACCCGGGCACAAACCTGTGTCCCCTGAATCGGCAGGCAGACTCTCAACCACTGTGCCGCCAGGGAAGCCCTGGGCCATTCTCTTTTATAGCATCCCCACTTTTATCATCGACAGCTCTTTTAACCAATTTAACTCCGTTGATGTATCAAATCTGTGCATGATACTCCCAGGAATACACCGAGAGCTCAATGCTTAAAGCATCAGCAAGAGCAGTCTTATTTTTCTGGACCAAAACCAAAAGCAAGGTGCAAATAGGAGATCATTAATTTTCTGGGAAGCATATTCTTAACCTCACAATAATGCACATCAGAGTCTGTTCACAAGGAGACTGTGCAGGACCCTAGAATACATCACGTCACCAACATCTGTGCACAGTGGAGAAAGCAAATAAACACCTCTACTCTGAATAAAATGGGAAGAAGAATACTCATCCTTTACCAGCTTACTTCTCCAATGGAACCTAAAAGAATGGACACAAATTAGTTGATCCTTTAAGGCCTTGAAAATAAAAACTTGAGTTATTGTTGTCCTTATTCAGTGGCAAGTTTGATAAATTTTTAAACTCCCCTGATGCTGTTCTAACTGGGAAGGTCAACTTTTCTTCAAAGAGCTCAATTACCAGCCCTTAAAACAACACAAGTCTCTTCTTTCTGGAAGTTTACTGATTCTGAGAAAGCTCTTCTAGAAAAATGGCCTACTTAAAAAGCAAAGAAATAAAACAAAGCAGATATGTCCTCTTCCACCACCACTACTGCCATATGAAAACTCTCTCTCTAGGGTTTCTCACCACCCAAGGCTTGAGTTAAGGGCTGACTATTTTGAAGCAGGGACTCAAAGAGGGTAAGGATTGGTGGGGTATGGCAGCTAAAAGATACTAGAGATTTATAATATAAATAACAAGATAACAGGAACTAAAGTCTCAGTGTGTGAAAACGCTATGTATCCAAGATGCAGATAAAAGTGTTCCTTACAGATCTTGGAGGCAAAAGTTCCTGACTGTATATATTAGTCTTCTGTCGCTCCAGTTAATCACACAAAAGATTAAATGGAGTGAACACACAAATAGATTCTTTTTTCACTTTTCCTCTGGCAACAATAGAGAACAATCGTTTTAAAAATAATTGGAGAAATCTGTGTTTTGTTCATAAGAGAAAAGGAAAACATTCATTCAACAGTACCACATAGAATCATTTGCTTAATAGCATTTCTAATATGTTATGCATTTATTCAATCTACTTCTTACTACATTAAAATGCAAAAACAATTACTCTGGATGTAAATCCTAGAAAAACAATCAAAGTTTCTATTAAATCAGAGAAGAGACAGTTAAGCTGAAATGTGATTTGCAGAAGCTCATGAATAGACAATACTTGGAGTTTCTCACTAGAAAGTGAAAGAGTGGTACAGACCCAGATTCCTTCCCATTTTCCCTTCCCTCCTCTCTCCCTCTTTTTTCCTTCTCTCCTTCTCTTCCTTCCTTTCTTCTTGGACTCAGACTAAGGAGAGTCTTTATTTAAAGCCTAAAAATTCAAATTATGTAGGCATGTAAAATCATCTTATGTTATAATACCAGCCTTAGCAGATAGAAACTTCCTTTCACATTCTGTTATAAATAGTTTACATTCAACTGAAGAGTCACAGGGGAATATGGGCAGCTTCAGCCTTCTAGGTCCATTGTTACACACACAAAAATTCTTGGTTTGTTCTTTGTATACTTATATTAAAGCCATTTCTGTTCATTAAAAACTCAAAATAAGCATGTTAAAGAAAAGGCAACTGAACGTGAAGCAAAGAATAAAAAGAATCTGCATGTATAACAAGCATTGTGCACTTTACTTTGTCTGAAAGGAATTTTTTAAATCCACATGCTTTAATTGGGGCGCTTCTGGAGTAATAATCTCAAATATGAGATTCAATAAATATGTTCATGCTCTGATTAAATGTCAAAGCCATAGATTTGTTATTTCAGATATAGTGAGCAATAATTTTGTTGGATAATAATGGACTCCCAAAGATTTATTTGTAACACTTGCTGTCCATTTCAAAGCTCTGAGTTGTACTGTAGAGTACTTCCAATTCTGCTGATAATATTACAGAATCTGGTATACAGAACTGACATTTAAGTAAATTTTACTCATTTTTACATGTGCTGCATGGATTCTAAGTACTTCTGCCAAAACTTGGTACCAACAATCTTTGCACATCTTGACTAACAGCAGATATTGTTTTGGTTTGCATCAACTTTTTTCCTTAACAGGGTATATATGAATTTCTTTACAACAAGGGTTTTTTTTATGCCCTGAAGTATTTAGGGAAACACACTATTTTCTGTAAGTACCATTTTCCAGCAGATTCTTTACTCCAATCTAGGCTTCCCTAAAGATGCAAACTTCACAGATTGTTGATGTAAGGACCACTTCCAATTTGATCACTATCAGCTGGCCATGAGCAAGGCCTGCCAGCCACTCCAAACCAGTTTTCTAGAGAAATTTTCTCAACACTTACATTCAATTATCTTAATGTTTATTATTATTCTTTTTTATTGTTGTTATAGCATTTTAATTTTTTTAAGTCTGTGACAAGTCCAGATATTAAGAACATACTATGACCAAATTTACATGGTTTTCTCCGTTCTCCAAGTAGAAATGCCACAAAATTTAAGAAATTAATCCATATCCCTTACACCCTCATTACACTATACTACTACTACAGACATAATCTATAAAAATCAAATGAAAAAAACCTATCTCATTTTCACAAAACGTTATCTTCATTAGTTCTCTCCAGACATATTTATTCAAGATACAATTATGAGGGTGAAGATTGGATTAGAGGTATTCTCATGATTAGATTTAAGCAATCTGTATTTAACTATACTTTTATACATGCTACTATTTATAAGTGGCTTTTGCTACAGTTTCCTTAGTCGCTCAAATTATAAACACATACATATTTATTTCTCAGTTTGCCAAGTTTATGTTATTCAATATTCCACTCATAGAAGATATTGTCGGGAACTCAGCATTCATCAGCAAAACCAAGGTCACAAATGAGTGTCTTACACACTAAATATTTCTTATAATGCTATTTCGGGAATCTACAATTAAAGTCAACTGATATGAATTCATTCATTCAATACTTTCTTAACTAGCCAGGCATTATTCTAGCTAGACATTGGAGACATAGCCATGAACAAAACAGGAACTCTTTAATAAAGGTAACTTTCTAGTTGGAGGTGGTGGGAAATAGGCAATAAACAAAATAAATAAATAAATAAATAGGTTCCAGTGGTCCTGAATGCTATATAAGGAAAACAAAACAGGGACTCGAAGCAGTACTTTTGGTAAGGTGGTCAATAAACATCACCAAATAGGAAAATTAAAAGCCAAATTAAAGAACAAATGTCTGAAATGCCTAAAATAATTTCAGTACAATGTAACATGTTCATTGCCAACTATGTGATGAACCATTAACTTTTCCTTCATAAGTTTTAAAAAGAACTATCATCTAATTTTATCATACAAAAAAAGGAATATTCAGCCTTGTGTATGCTGATGAAGTAAATAAGACATTGGTGTAGACCTGGAAGTACTTTATTAACAACTAATAAAGGGGCTAATCAAGCACCTATGCATCTATAACACAAAGCTTTATGCAGTACAGCTTAACAGAAAGATGACCGATAATGGAATCGGGAATCTGGGATCAAGCTCAGGAGCCATCACTTACCAGCCCTTAGACTTTGACCAACTCGTTAAATTTTTCTGAGCCTCACTTCATCACTGTTAAGCAGGTATAAAAGCACAAGCTGACAGGATTATTCTGGGACATATCTGAAAAATGAATTTAGTTTTTTTTTTTTGCAATGTAGCATATTATGACTGCTATTACTTTCACTGTTTTGTTATTTGTTGCTATTGTTATATGATAGCAAAAAATTCATGGAAATGACAAAGATCTTTAAGAAATGTTAGGATCAGAACTACAGTAAAATATGAAAGTAAAGCATCAAAGACCTTATCTGCCCATGGATATTGGAATTAAGTCTACATTAGAAAAAATTATATTCTTTAATCTATGTTTCTCCATATAATTGCTGGGGATCAGTCATTAAAGAAAATCACAAAACTAGAATTTTCAACTCCGTATCTTTCATCATTCTGACACAGTTTAATTATTCTTCTCATACACTGAGGATAGCTTTCATTCACTGAAACAAAACTATACCTTCCAAGAAAACCTACACAATGCCAGGAGTAATGACAAAGATATATCTTACTAACCAGGGTCATGTATTACAATTTTAAAACATCATTAAAAAAAAATTAGTTGACTTGAAATTTAGATCTTAAACTCCAACTCCTTAGTGGTTTAATCTAAACTTTACTACATGGCTATCTCTGAAGAAGACATCTAAAATGTAAATATGATATAAAAAATATAAGTATTAAATACAAAAATTCTTAAGCTTCAAAGAAAGTTTCTTCATAATATGAAATTAATATTGAATAATTCTTGGCTGAACAATGTGAAATATTCCTGCAATACAAATTAATGGTAAATCAACTTTACTTCACAAAATAATTTTGTTTGGGCACACGGGAATAGTAAATTTTGGTGAATGTTCCAGATCAAGTTTAAAGGATTCTAGGTTTTGAATCATGCAACTGCGTGAAGGGAAAGTTTTTTCTCCTAACTCAAATTCAGGAATCAAAAACAAAACATATTAAATCTGACCCTGTGAAGCTGTTATAACATAATGTAAAACTATTTGCTTCTCTTAGCTTAAAATGATAGTTTTAAATGAATTTCTAAATTTTCTGTAGAGAGTTTATCACTAAGAAATTCTTCCAAACAGGTGATATGTCACCGAGTTTTTCACCTAATCCATATATTAGATGAATACCAGGCTTTTAAGTGTAAAGTGGATGCAAATTTACAACCTTGTTTTGAAAGAATCCTTTCTCCCAATTAAGATTTAGAATCCTTTCCATGACTGGTCCTCTAGCCAAAGTGAAACCTCAAAAAAAAGCTTAAGTTGGCATATTGCCCAAGCTCCTCATGAGGTAGCTGTTGTAAAAGAAGTAATGTTAGCAAGAGCCTATACTGCCTATTAACACAATATCAAAATTTGTAGGCATCACAAATTGTACTACTTTCCCTTTCAAAGAAATGGCCATTTTGTCTTTTTTACTTCCTCCTTAAACTTTGATCGTTTCTACTCAACACTTAAAGGCAATACATGCTGCTTTATTTATGTCACCGTTTTCGGGCATCTCATATCCCCCAAATGTTCTTTACCAAAATGTAGCCTAATCCTTAAATGGTATAGTGGTTGAATATTACTGGAAACTTATTAAAGTAGAATTAATCATAAAGCCTATTATGAGCAGGTAGAATATGAATCAAATCGTGTCCCCTCTGTCAAAAATAATATTAGGGCTTCCCTGGTGGCGCAGTGGTTGAGAGTCCGCCTGCTGATGCAGTAGACGCGGGTTTGTGCCCCGGTCTGGGAGGATCCCACATGCCGCGGAGCGGCTGGGCCCGTGAGCCATGGCCGCTGAGCCTGCGTGTCCGGAGCCTGTGCTCCGCAACGGGAGAGGCCACAACAGTGAGAGGCCCGCGTACCGCAAAAAAAAATAAATAAAAATAAATAAATAAATAAATAAATAAATAATATTAAATGAATTCAAGGAGGTTTCAGGCAACGAAATTTCACAAGTTGTTTACTTAAGGTAGTCCCACAAAATTAACTCCAAGTAAAGAGCAATTGGGAAGCTACTGGAAAGTTAAGTGGCTATAAGTTGTTAAGTGACAGGAAGAAGGAAAGTCAAAGCTTTAAGTTGCATATAGTACCTTTTACTTCCACACATGAGATAAATAATAAAGCTTCACTGACTTAGGGTGCATCAAGAACTAACTCTGTCTGCCCCTTCAGACTTCCTCTAAGTACCACCAGATCATCTCACAATGATCATTTGTCAACACAAGTGTTAAAGAGCACACGACGTGTCCAGTAACAAGCTTCTTCTTACTGAGAGATGCACAAACATGCACACAGGCATGAAAACTCCCCCTATACCTTGTTTAGATGATTACTTTTGAAACTCAAAATCGTAATTTGGAAAGGTTTTCTCAAACTTTCAAATGAGTTTTTATTATTGTTCTATTTTAAAATCTTTCTTGTAGCCCCTGGACTCAAAGATAGCACTTGTCTTAAACAGTTTGACAAGAGTATAAGGGGGAAATCACAGAGCATGAGGGAAATCCGACACGCTTTTCAAATAAAAATATACAAGCAATTCCATGCTCATTATAAGGAACTAATAATGCAGACCTTATCTGTATTATCAGCTCCCTCAGTTACAGTAACAGAAAAGCATCATCCATCACTGAACTCATTGGCAGACAAGCGCTGACCCATGGCACACCTGAAATGTGATGCTATGATTCATCCCCTTGTTCACTGCATTTGAAGAAATGAGTTGACCATAGGAGTTCATTTTATTTCAATTCTTTTCAAAATGTGTTTTATTTTAACAATTCTAAGTAAAAATATAAAACTCTGGTATTCATGCTGTTTTGTTTAATAGCAATGAAAACCAATTTTTTTATTATATGCAGAACAGAAGCTGAACTACCCAGAGACCCTGCACTCTGAGTTCCTGTCAGAGGAACATTCCTTTCTAAAATGTAACTTTCAGTTTTCTGTAATAATATTGCAACTAAAATATTCTTCACTCTCTATCTACAGTACATCATCGGACTCTTGTTCAGAGGCATCCTTATCTTCTTTACAAAACAAAGACTTTCTGTTCTGCCAAGCTGAGCTAATGAAAGAACACAAACATGATGAAAATCTTTTTCCTGTCATCTTTTATGGCATGTCTCTGCTTCAAAAACCAACCCTCCTGAGATCAGGATGAAAGCATTTACTTGTACTTGTGACAATCAATATAGAACACACTTTTTTTCTTTTTTTTTTTTTGTTGGGGGTGGTATATATGCCTATCATGTCCTCCCATGTATAAGATGCCAGGGAGAGCAGTGCTTGTGATCAGAAAGCACTGAGCAGCATACGTGTACCTGGTTAACTCAGGCTGGAATCACTCTATATTTCTTTTAACTACACCAGGGAGATGGACAGTCTTCAGATGACTCAAAGAATGGAGGCTTCAAAGACAGGTTAGGGTATTTGGCTGCCTTATAATGAAGAAGAAAATATTTAAAAATTGTTTGAATTGTCTGGAAAATTACCCCAAATGTTTTCATCAGAAATGGAGGGTAATTGAAAGTAGGTCTACATTGAGACATGCATTTCCAAACCATCATACTGCAAGGTACCATATAAGTATTTCTCCTGTCACACAATCAGGGGAATTTGCTAGAGAGACTGTCTCTAAATGCAGCTGGAAAATGCCTCTTAAGACAGAAGGATGGCATCATTTACAAATCGTCCCACTGCACTACCCAAATAAACTGGAACTGGACAATAAGAACAGGCTTTCAGAAAACAAAAGTATCAAGGGAAAAAGGAAAGTTTATTTAGGCAGACTTGTCCTCTTTATCCATGTGAAAGTTTTCAAATACAAATCAATGCCTAACTAAGTCAATTACCCAAAACTCTACTGATAGGAGTAAAAGTTGGAACAAAATGGGAAACCTTAGTACATAAGTTTAGTCAATCACACTGGGAATTTTCTGAACTAATGGATCTTACACATGTGCATGTACGTGAATATTTTGCAAAGAGAATAATTATTTTTTACACATATATAAATTGTTCCTGACACACAAATAAAAAAAAATCTCCAAATTTCCTATGAATTGTACAGGTCCTAAGAATCCTTTTATAGACTATTTCTGATCCTAGTAAAATTCCCACCCTATCTATATGCCACAGTTTGACACACGTGTAAAAGATGTGGATAAACATCATGAAAATCTGAAAATATCATGAAATATCCATGTAAATTATGTCACTCTCTGTCAGTAATATGTTATATTTGCTCAGGAAATATATTTAAACAGTTTTGAACTTATTTAAGATTATTACAAAAATTATTTAATTATAGAGCATGGAGGGACCTCTCATTTTAGAAATCAAGTCACTAAAGGTCATGAGGTCTTCTTCTAATTTTTGGGTCTGCATGCTTTCACAACACCCTGCTGCTAAATTACTATTAATCACCCAAATAGAGATCTATAGTTTAATTATAACCTGAAGCAAATTTTCCATTATTCTGTTTTCTAATTTGGAAAATAAGATAATTATACTTCAATCTAAGATGAGTGAATGTTAAGGATAATGCATAAATGAGTGCTTTTCCCCACAGACACCTACACTTGGGACTATACAAATGCTAAATAACAAGAGAATGATAAAAAGCAAGTTAAAAAGCAAATCAGACAGTCAAATTCCATTGGCTCTCACACAATATTGAATGAAGTACTGTTATGCTATGTTATAAATTAGAGCTCCCCAATACATGGAATGATTCTCACTGAAGAAATACAAGCATAAATAAACAGAACACGTTCCGGCTTAGAAATATCATTTGTTTGGCTAATTACATACAAAAATCAGCTTCACAAATAATGCTATTAATGAAATGCTCAGTTGAACAAAAACTGTAATTAAAAATAAATACAAATCAGAATTTTTTTCATGATAAGAAATGACAGAATCACAACAACCTTTTTTTTAATTTTAGAATTTTATTTATTTTTTTATACAGCAGGTTCTTATTAGTCATCCATTTTATACACATCAGTGTATACATGTCAATCCCAATTGCCCAATTCACCCCCCCACCACCACCACTACCCCCGCCGCTTTCCCCCCTTGGTGTCCATATGCTTGTTCTCTACATCTCTGTCTCTATTTCTGCCCTGCAAACCGGTTCATCTGTACCATTTTTCTAGGTTTCACATATACGCGTTAATATACGATATTTGTTTTTCTCTTTCTGACTTACTTCACTCTGTATGACAGTCTCTAGATCCATCCATGTCTCTACAAATGACCCAATTTCATTCCTTTTTATGGCTGAGTAATATTCCATTGTATATATGTACCATATCTTCTTTATCCATTCATCTGTCAATGGGCATTTAGGTTGCTTCCATGACCTGGCTATTGTAAACAGTGCTGCAATGAACATTGGGGTGCATGTGTCTTTTTGAATTATGACAACCTGTTATTTTTAAGTATACAGAAATCACTACACCAATATGAAACACTCCTGAGACTCAGATGGCATTCCCCACTCTCTAAAAGAATATTATAAATGAGGAATTTCTGCACTGCGAATTATCCTTTCTGATCGTAGCTATGCTATAACTAGCTGCCACAAATCTGCTGTTTTGGGGTGCCATGTTTAGCATTATTTTTTAAAGAAAACTATCTTGATCCTTTTTAATTTTATCCCTATGGATCTCCCCACATAGCACAAGCCCCAAATTTTGAAAACAGCTGAAGAAAAAAGATAAAAAATCTAAAGACTACCTCACAATCTGCCCAAAGCGTATTTTAAGAATCGGGAGGAAAAAAAGAATTGTGCTGTTTAAGTTACTCCTGGTTTCTCTAAAAGAAATTCATTGCAAGGCCTACATTTTAATCTAAGGGAGTCAGCTGAGCCTAGTTTCATGAGGGATGAAAATAGTACATGACTTGTTTAAGATCTGCACTAATATTCTCTGTTCAAATAGAATGTCCGGAATATGACAAGGACACAAAATAATATCAAATCTCCTCTCTTTTTTTTTTTCTTTTTAGCTACAGCTATTCCTATCATAATGACAAAAGAGCATGTTATCCAGTTTGAGAATCTCAAAATATCTGATTTGAGATTCTCAAAATATCAGAATCTAAGGAAATCATCCTTAAAAACAGTATCCACTAAATATATGGGTAACAACATACATTTTACTGCATAAATTCTGTACAATAACAAAAATAATTTTGCTCTAAAAGAGATTTCTGTATAATGGTAACTCTATAAAAAATCTTTATGGGATTTCCCAGAACATTAACAATCAATTTGGAAATAAGAGTGAAAATTTTGTCCAAACCCCACATTTTGTGGGAAACTAAGATTCAGAGAGCAATATGATTTATCTGAATCACACAGCAAAACTAGGCCTAGAAAAAAGTTTTCTTATTCTAGCTCCCTTCTGCAACACTCAACTGCCTTCTAAATTTCATCTGAGTAAAACTTTTCTATCAGAGAAGGAGAAACAAACAACAACAAAAGCCAGTGTACTCATCCAGTTATAGGAAATACATTTCTGAATAGTTACTAAGATGAGTGGTACTATGTTAATAAACATTTGAGAGGAAGTAGAGCTTAGTGGTAGTGAAAGATAAACTGAGGATTATTAAGATTTTAAGAGTTTGAGCAAAAATCGATTCGAATAGGGTAGAGCCAAACTGGAAGTGGTTAGGAGGCTCCATTGGCAGGAGCTCAGAGAGAGACTTTGAGAGAAAAAATGTGGAAGCAAAAAAAGGGAGTTATTGATTGGCTATAGCTTAAAGCCTAGTAAGCTATTTGCCTGCTTGTCCTTAGCATTTTGATTTTGTAACCTTGAGGCATTTACAGGCTTAGATTTTGGTTTCCTTACATAGGTCACCATAGAATTAGAGTCCTATCAGTTAATGGCCTCCTTGTTTAATTAATTTAACAGTGGTTCAGAGGCAAAATAAAGGGATTTGAATCTGAGGGGGTATAAACTGGCAAGTCATTTAACCTCTTTGGCCTCATGTGAAAATTAAGGACGATATTAGCGTCTACAAAAAGAGATGACATGAGGAATACCTGTGAGAATTTACATGAGGCATGAGACCAGTGGTACATGGGACATGCTTGCCATTGATGTATTGTTACTAACTGCTCTTATCATACCCACCCTCCTCCAGAGCACTTCCTTCTTCCTTGCCCCATCCCTTACTTGGCAAATACTTACCATGGAAGCTGAGTGCTATCATAACACACTTAGGGTTTTTTCACTTGAAAGGAGAAAGACCAATTAGGATTCAGTCAAGGTCAAGGGAAAGAGACCTCACTGTGGCAGGTCTATAGACTGAGATGACAGTGGGGGAATTTGTGTTAGAAAGAATGCCTAAGGTCTCTCCAAATTTTCAACACCGTTTTAGAATGAACCACTTTGTATGAGTCATTTCACTCTGAGAGCCTCCTTTACCTCATTTCTAAGAGAGGATGGGAATAAATGGATGGTTCAGAAAACTGAGGTCTTTGGAGCCTCTTCAGGATCAGATGCTATGGGCAGAAAGGCTAAGCTGGGTACCATCTAAATCTTTCCAGAACCACACTCTCCTCCACCATCCCACATCCCATGCTAACCAGAATAGATCTTCCTTTCTATGTTTGACTTCTTCTGAATCTAGGTGAGACTTTATTTGAACAAAGGTTTTCACATTTGAGATGAGGTTGAGAATCAACAGATCTGTATGCCCATTTCCAGATAAAAAATTTTATGGCATCAAAAATATGCTAATTTTATATGATACTAAATTTACTCAGGTGGCTGGAACTTGATATTAAAAATCCATATCTTTCAAATTAGCAAAAATATCATATTGAATATATTGTTCATATGTCAATATTAATACTTACTGGCAACTCATTTTTGCCTCAGTTATTCCATCAAGGGACATAATCCAGGCAATACACTTATCCAGTGTAGTGTGCCTCAATATGATGACTAAAGTAACTCTCTTCCTCATTTACTACCAGCTAGATGTAAACGTAAAATGAAATAGGAATAATGGCAGGTAATTAATCTGATAGCATTTAAAAGCCCCATAATGACTAAAATTCAGTGATCCTAATGTGTCTATGACATAGGGTTACAGCACTAAACATAAATTAGTGATCAATTAAATACAAAGGTTAAAACTGAATAAGTAAGCTTACCCACAGCTATTTTTTGGACATCTTTTAAAATATGTTTCATGTTCAGAGTAGTGTCAGTTTAGAATATGAAGAAACCTTAACTATCATATAACCAATTTCTAAATTTTAATGATCAATGACTTGAGGCACAGGAAAGTAAAATGTCCTGTCTACAATCACACAATCGCCTAGTAAACCTGATCCATATTTCATAATGCAAAGCAAATTTTCTTCCCCTATATCAATTTTTTATTAACAGATAAATATTTTAAGATAGTATCCATTAAACTACTATAGTCATCATTATCCACTCCCTGAAAGTTGACTTAGATATTTAAACAGTTAATTCTGAAAAACTGGAAAATAAATATTTCTCAAGGAAAAAAGAATAGCCTTTCATAGGGATGCATTTAGAATAATGTAACAATACCTTTGGGATATGGAACCTTCAATTAGAATTGAAGAAAGACTGAGTCTTACAACAAAGGAATATAAAGTCAGATAATGGGAGAATAGAATTTAAGTACTTTATACAAATGGACTTAGCTAGCAATTTGCTATAGAAGAAAAGGAAAAACTGGGCTTTAATGTAGCCATAGCAACCTCCTATCTTGAACAATTTTTTATCTTAAGCATCCAAATGTTTCTCTTCTTCAGACTCTGTAGTCTCTATAATACACATAATGAGGTATGGGGAAGGAGCCACACTTTGTTCTTAAGCTTTAGGATTGTAAAAATTCACCTGAAAGGTACTGGATTTTACATTTTCTTACCCATGTGTTTCCCCACTACTTCAGTTGATTTTTTATAAGCATCATAAAAGAACACAGAACATTCAGGTTACTTCCACTGGATGGATAGAACTAAGCCTCTTCCTTTCTGCATCCATAGAGTAGTACACATACTACTATTACAACAAGTCAACTCTACTGTGCATCATCCTCTGCTATTTTCTCCTTCAGTAACTCAGAACTTGGTGAGCAGATAGCTCACCTTATGTATTGTTGACTTTGCAGTAGCTACAACAGTGCCTGCCAAAAAGGAGGTATCTGGTCAATGTTTCATAACTGTAGAAAAACAGAATAAGCTAAAGAATTAAGATTTTTTTACCAAGAAAAAAAGTAGCTTTTGCTCTCAGAAGTTGCATACATAATTATATCTAAAAATAATGTCTGTTTTTATTTAAAGAAATCTAAAGTTACGAGTGTCCACAGGTATTAAAAAAATATAAGATATAAGAATTCTTAAAATTGTTTTCTTTTAATGGCCTAAACTGGGAGGTTTCATGCTGCTGGTCAGAGTCTAATTATACATATATTACTTGTTTAATTTAAAACACAGAAAACACTTTAGATCTTTGACTCTCCCTTAGGCAAAATCTATGTGGGGAAGCCAACAAAAAAATTAAAGACACCATGAGAAAAATTCAGAAAGCACAAAAGGACATATGTATTCGGAAAATTCCACATATTAAAATGCTTTCTAAATTAAAAAAAAAATTTTGAATTTACCACCCACACCCCCAGAAAAAGGGCCTTAAGTTCACTGCCAATTATTCTGTCAAAGAAAAATCACTTTTAATCTTTCAATTCTTAAAAATCTTATAAAATGTAAAGATTAGAAATGCAAGCACAGTGACTGATGCAGTAGGCCCTCAGCAAATATTTATTGACAGATCAAATGGAAGAATAAATGAAAAACTAGATAGATGATAAGCTCTATATAAGGGTTGATTTTGGACTGTATGAGTCATTCATGCAAGTCATTTAAAAGAGCCTTTATATAATACATTTCATTGATATGTCAGTTTTCATTCCTGGTGACATTTCATTAACATTGTCTTTTGAACTTGTGTAATATTCAATTATAACTTATTTTGCTTTAATATATGATTCTGTTGCCTTTAAAACTAAAAGAAGGGGGACTTCCCTGGTAGTGCAGTGGTTAAGAATCTGCCTGTCAAGGCAGGGGACACGGGTTCGAGCCCTGGTCTGGGAAGATCCCACATGCCATGGAGCAACTAAGCTCATGCGCCACAGCCACTGAGCCTGTGCTCTAGAGCCCATGAGCCACAGCTACTGAGCCCGCATGCCACAACTACTGAAGCCCACACGCCTATATCCCATGCTCTGCAACAAGAGAAGCCATCACAATGAGAAGCCTGCACGCCATAACGAAGAGTAGCCCCACTCAAGGCAACTAGAGAAAGCCCACACATGGCAACGAAGACCCAATGCAGCCAAAAATAAATAAATAAATAAAAATTTAAAAATAAATAAAAATAAAAGAAGGTACAAAAATAACCTTATAAAATAGTTTTAGATGAAAAAACAACTGAAAAGAGCAATAGTTAGTTATGAGTTGGTCCTTAGCTCCTACATATGACTATATATATGAATGTGTACCCTAACAACAAGAAATCTAATGAAAATTCATCCACTATTAAGATTTACTTGCATATGGCTTAATTTATTTTAAAGAAGAGAAGCAAAATATTTTATCTACATGTTATCTACTTTACATCCATCCATCCACCCATCCATCCATAATATAATATTTATTTGAAGACTTATTATGTCCCAGTCCCAATGCTAGGCTCCAGATCATCTACCCAGGCAACAGTCCTAAAACCTTCAAAACCTAAGTTGAAATATTGACTTTTTGAAGTATAGTTTTCCTACTCTTTAGAAGAAAAAATAATCCCAGCAAATTGATGGAGTATGGGAAATTATGTAAGTATATCAATAATTACACAATACAAATTTTCTAAGTTTGAAAACATTTTTCAGAGAGTTTATTTTTTCCATTATATTCAAAAAGTAAAAGTAGAAGAGGGAAAGATGAGGGAGGATAGAAGTGAGAGGGTTTAGGGCACATGCATTAAAATTCTCAAAAAGTGGCTGGTCCATCTATTTTTTAATGACATAGTTTATTTTAAAAAAATTTTACACCAATGCACATAAAAAAACAAACGACAATATCTCCTTCTAAAATCAACATGACCATTATCACTGTTACCTAGCCCAAATCTCAAAATAGCCACCAGCAGAAACCATTTTCTCACTGATAAAGCTAAAGTGTACCTAAAGAACAGCTATGTTTTTAAACTGGTGCTGGTAAAGTGAACCACTTTCTGTTTTGCCAGTGGAAAAGTGGCAGTATAACTGTGTTACTTCTACTTTCTTTTTTTTAAATAAATTTTTATTTTATTTATTTATTTATTTTTGGCTGCATTGGGTCTTCGTTGCTGCACACGGGCTTTCCCTAGTTGAGGCAAGCAGGGGCTACTACTCTTTGTTGTGGTGCACAGGCTTCTCATTGCAGTGGCTTCTCTTGTTGTGGAGCACGGGCTCCAGGCACGTGGGCTTCAGTAGCTGTGGCTCACGGTCACTAGAGCGCAGGCTCAGTAGGTGTGGCGCATGGGCTTGGTGACTTCGCATCATGTGGGATCTTCCCAAACCAGGGCTCGAACCTGTGTCCCCTGCATTGGCAGGCAGATTCTTAACCACTGAGCCACCAGGGAAGTCCCCTATATCTACTCTCTAACCACCAAACAATATGAAAAATATTCTGTAAAAATCTGGGAGCATATCTTTTTCTCTTTATTTTTTTTTCCTATGTTGTTAATTTTAAGTTACTTAAGAAGGGAAACAGTCATTTTAATCATTATTCCATATTCTATCATCCAACATGAATTATAGAAAGACACAATTGTGAGTTAGCATGCAGCAAACATTTGTTTAATGACCTATATACTGGCCTAGGTACTAATCAACCGATCAAATGTACTAATATAATCAAAAGTAAGCTGAACACAGTTCCTAATAATAATAATCTCATAATCTAGTAAGAAAATAATAATCTAATAATCTTATATCTAGTAAGGAAATAGTCTAATAATCTAATGTCTAGTAATAATCTACTGTCTAATAATTTTATGGCCAGTAAGGGAAAAAAGAAGTGTAAACAAATGATTATCATGACACAGATGAGAGGTGACCAAGAATGAATCCAGGAAGTTTCCCAGCATAGATGTTTGGGGGTTGAGGTCATGCTAAGGGCCATGAGACTCAAGAGGTCCAGTTTCTGGTGACGATATACTCTTTACTAAAGCAGGTATGTCAGGCTATCATTTCTGATGATGATGATAATTAAGAAGTCTAACCTAACTTCCCTGAACCTGACTCTATAATTACAAACAAATTGCAGATTCATAATTTGTATTTCCAAGTAGATTTTTTTTTTTTTTTTTTTTTTTTTTTTTTTTTTGCAGTACGTGGGCTTCTCACTGTTGTGGCCTCTCCGGTTGCGGAGCACAGGCTCCGGACGCACAGGCTCAGCTGCCGTGGCTCACGGGCCCTGCTGCTCCGTGGCATGTGGGATCTTCCCAGACCGGGGCACGAACCCGTGTCCCCTGCATCGGCAGGCGGACTCTCAACCACTGCGCCACCAGGGAAGCCCTCCAAGTAGATTTTTTAAACGGAGCAAAAGCACTGACCAGCAGATTCAAGTATTTGTACTCTCTTGACAGTCATATTTCTCACTGTAATGTATTGGCATTTGGGTTTTGTCCCTTGTGAGTTTGGTTAGTGTGAATCACACCCTAGTGACTATTAGTAGATTGATAAAATTAATTTTCTAAATTTGAAAAGCTGAAGTCAAAGGCAATGCCAGCCCTTCCTAAGAAAAACATCACTACATTACCTTCTGTTAAAATAATTTCATAGCATCTCTACATATGTATGCAAGCCTAAGGATAAAACCTGGGTTCTAATCCCACCTCATCAATTATTAGCTGTGTGATTTCAGGCAGATAGGTGTCAATACCCTTACAAATAAATAAATAAATAAATAGTGGTTAAAATCCCTCTCCAATCTGTTTCAAGGCCACTATTAACATAAAATAATGAATAACAAAGGGCTTGGAAAACCACAAAGCTCTAAGATATAAGATATTATTACTGCCTTACTATCCTGCAAACAATCCATGCCAAATAATCCAATAGTGAAAGTATCATAATCAGTTTCAAATACATGAGAAAAAAATCAATATTACAATAAAGGCAAAATTTACATATCCTCTGTTGTACTTCCCATACTGACAATTTCTTCCTACAGACCTGGAGAAATAAAATTTGAATTTGTTCACCACTTTAAGAACTCTCCTTATTTTCAAAAGCTTGCAGAATAAATATAGTTCAGATAGGGTTGTTTCTGGCATATGGCTATGCCAAAATGATGAAACGAGGTCAGAATAGAGTTTCTAATTTAAGAAAATACAAAAATTTTAAAACAGAAAGTGGTATTATTAGGTTAACATCCCCCCAGAAAGAATGTTTCACCTTGAACATTTCTAATCCTCTAGTTAACATAAAGGAGAATATATAGGAGTCTTTTTGCTCTGCCAGAGAAAGTGGATATAACTGGTTATTTGGCAGAAGTTATGATTGCTCAGTTCTCAACTGAGTGATTTATGGCAACATGCAGAAATTTATACTTTGTACCTAGGTTTTTCTCTTCATTTTGAAAATAAAGAGGCAATAGACTTCTATTTTAAGTTTTATCCAGATGCCTCTCCTATGTGCTCCCATTTCATCTCTGACACTGAATTGTAACCATCTGTTTACCTGTGTCTCCCCAGAAAGACTGAAAACTTATGAAGGGAAGAGACCATATTTAAGTCATCTTTTTATCCTCCAACTATTAACCCAATAACTGGCACAAAAAAGGTGTTCATTAAATGTTGACTGGATAAATTGAGGAATAAACTAAGATATAATATTAGATTGACTTTAAAGTCTAGTTCCTTTGTATTACACTCAAATTTAATCTTTGGATTTTAGTAATAAAGGTAACACACATTCTGTGTAACTAATAGATTTACCCAAGTTAAACCAGTTGAATACTAAAATTAGGAAATCAAACAAACCGAACTGCTTAAATTGTATGTAGCAAACATGAATATGTACATTTATTAAGTAATATAACTCATTTATCAGTTCACTGAAAACATTTCTTGAGCATCTACTATGTTCTAATTACCATGCCCAGGAGCTGGCAGGCCTCCTCAGGCTCTCAAGGAAGTGAGTGTCTGGTGGAGCAGAGAACCAACTAAATATTCTGACAGAGGTGTGTGCTGGGGCCACTGAACGACCTCAGAGGGCAGCTAAAGTACAACTGGGGGGAGGGGTTATATGGAAGGATTCACAAAGAGGTGATGCTTGAACTGAGGGTTGATAAAACAGCAATAATTAATGTAAAACAAAGAAACAGGCAATCCAGGCAGAGAGAAAAGGGTGAGGCACCCACAGTTCTACTGGCAGAGAGAAGGCTGCATGCAGAATGGCAGAAAATGACAAGAAACACAGAGAAAAAGAGGAGGGACCCCAGATCGTGGAGGGTTAAGGATTTATAAAACATCTTCAGGGAAGAAGCAGTTATATTAAATTCTTTCCTCAAGGGGCTTAGAGCTTACTTAAAACAGATTAAGAGTAATAGGTGAACAGTATTTAAAAAAGGAATTTTGATCAGCGAATAGGTGAAGTAACAAAACAAAACAAACAAAAAAAGCAAAGACACTTAATTCAAGATAACTTAGGAGTTATCTGAACTTCATGATCCAGTTTTATCACATCTCTTAAAGGATAAGAGGAGAATTAGGTGTGACTTTGAACTATAAATATTTCCAACAATTTTGAAAACCAAAGAATGTTTTAAATTAAAAAGAAAGTGTTTTATCTCTCTGTAGAGACCATATCTCCAAATACATTGATCTCTGTCACTGAAGTACCTACCTTAGAGTCACTCAACAATGCCATTATGAATTTCAATATTGGGCAGAGATGAAAGAAAAGAACAGTATTCACAGACTGATTATTCAGCAGACCATTACTGCTGGTAGGCAAGAAGTCTCAGAATGAACAGTCCAGCCATGCTCCAGCTGTCCTGCACACCTGCGGGGAGAGCTCACCGGCAGTCCAACGGATGGAGTGTACATGTAAAAGTAATGTGGTATTTTACAATACAGCACATATCAAAATTGCAACTTGGTTTCAGATTGCTTATTGTTATGATAAAGACGTCAGTAACCATTTAAAAGAAGGTACATCTAAGTGTCTGTATTAGCGATGTAATCAGTTACTTTTTCATTGTTAGTAACTAATGGAATGTAAGTGATTTTCAGGGAAAAATAAAACAGTCTAACATTAATCTGAATTTCAGTTAAGTATGACAATATACAGGTACATCTACAGCAAGTTAGACTACCTTTTCCAAATGCTGCAAAATTCAAGTCACTTTATACAAAGGAGACTATGGAGAGAAATATGAATTAAAATGAAAAATTCAGCAAAATTCCACAATTTCTAGTTCATTTTATAATTTTGTTTCTAAATGTCATCTCCTGGGAACCTGAGGAACCACAGCCTAACTCATTTGATTGTAACTGAACGGTATTATTTATTTATAAACTTTTAATTTTGCCTCTCTAAGAGAAAATAAAAAAGCCATCACTGAAAGGTTTTCTTTTTTTTCCCCTATAACTAATTGTCAAAGAGAACGACAAATAATAAATAAAATTACAGGCTATAAACAAGCAACTATTTGAAAACAAAGAAAAATTCTGGCAGCACAATTTTTACATTTAATGCAACTTCAGTCTTCTAAAGATCCACTTTCGCAGCCATAAAAAAGAATGAAATAGTGCCATTTGCAGCAATATGGATGGACCTAGAGATTGCCATACTGAGTAAAGTAAGTGAGACAGAGAAAGACAAGTATATTGCTTATATGTGGATCTAAAAAAATGGTGCAAATGAACTTATTTACAAAACAGAAATAGAGTCACAGATGTAGAAAACAAACTTATGGTTACCAGAGGGGAAAGGAGGGGAGGGATAAGTTGGGAGATTGGGATTGACATATACTATATATAAAATAGATAACTAATAAAGACCTACTATATAAAACAGGCTAGTCTACTCAATACTCTGTAATGGCCTATATGGGAAAAGAATCTAAAAAAGAGTGTATATATGTATATGTTTAACTGATTCACTTTGATGTACACACCTGAAACTAATACAACATTGTGAATCAACTATACTCCAAAAAAAAAAAAATCCAGCCTATCCAATGTCTGGGCCAATAACTATTAAGGACAGTCATAACAAGGATAAAGTCATCAAAACATACTGAATTAACTGTAAACTAAGAATATTATATATAAGATAATCATAATTAGTTAATGGATATTGTGGGTTTTTCCCTTTGGACTAATTATTTTTCTCTTTTTTCTTTTATATTTTATTTTATTATAGTTAGCATCATGCTGCTATTCCTGCAAGTACTGAACAAGCATGGGATGTGAATATTACACTGTTAAATAAATGAATTACTTAATTTCCTGTGACCATCTATACATACTCCATCTTCAAAAAGTATATCAATATTCTATCATAAAGGAGATAGGAACCTTTTCTTCAACATGCATGACATTTCTGGACAATGCAATTGTGGCACTGGCACTTATCTCCATGAAGAAAATCTTTGCAGTTCTATGGCATTCATCATTTGACAAAAGCAACTATTTTCCTTATCTATCAGCTCTTACTGATCTTACTAGCAGTGACCGTGGAATCCTTAAGGACCCATTAAATCTCTGAAGAAAAAAGCTAAGATGAAGGACCTGCCACTCCAAATTCATGTGCTACTTGGCCTAGCTATCACTACACTAGTACAAGCTGTAGATAAAAAAGCAGATTGCCCACAATTATGTACATGTGAAATCCGGCCCTGGTTTACACCTAGATCCATTTATATGGAAGCATCTACAGTGGATTGTAATGATTTAGGTCTTTCAAATTTCCCAGCCAGATTGCCTGCTGACACACAGATTCTGCTCCTACAGACTAACAATATTGCCAAAATTGAATACTCCATAGACTTTCCAGTAAATCTTACTGGCCTGGACTTATCTCAAAACAATTTATCTTCAGTTACCAATATTAATGTAAAAAAGATGCCTCAGCTTCTTTCTGTGTACCTGGAGGAAAACAAACTTACAGAGCTGCCTGAAAAATGTCTGTCTGGACTTAATAACTTACAAGAACTCTATATTAATCACAACTTGCTTTCTATAATTTCACCCGGAGCCTTTATTGGCCTACATAATCTTCTTCGACTTCATCTCAATTCAAATAGATTGCAGATGATCAACAGTAAGTGGTTTGAGGCTCTTCCCAATCTGGAGATTCTGATGATTGGGGAAAATCCAATCATCAGAATCAAAGACATGAACTTTAAGCCTCTTATCAATCTTCGCAGCCTGGTTATAGCTGGTATAAACCTCACGGAAATACCAGATAATGCCTTGGCTGGACTTGAAAACTTAGAAAGCATCTCTTTTTATGACAACAGGCTTATTAAAGTGCCCCATGTTGCTCTTCAAAAAGTGGTAAACCTCAAATTTTTGGATCTAAATAAAAATCCCATTAATAGAATACGGAGGGGTGATTTTAGCAATATGCCACATTTAAAAGAACTGGGGATAAACAACATGCCTGAGCTGATTTCCATCGACAGTCTTGCTGTGGATAATTTGCCAGATTTAAGAAAAATAGAAGCTACTAACAACCCCAGGTTGTCTTACATTCACCCAAATGCATTTTTCAGACTACCCAAGCTGGAATCACTCATGCTTAACAGCAATGCCCTTAGTGCCCTGTACCGCAGTACCATTGAGTCTCTGCCAAACCTCAAGGAAATCAGCATACACAGCAATCCCATCAGGTGTGATTGTGTCATCCGTTGGATTAATATGAACAAAACCAACATTCGATTTATGGAGCCAGATTCACTGTTTTGCGTGGACCCACCTGAATTCCAAGGCCAGAATGTTCGGCAGGTGCATTTCAGGGAAATGATGGAAATTTGTCTCCCTCTTATAGCTCCCGAGAGTTTTCCTTCTAATATGGATTTAGAAACTGGGAGCTATGTTTCCTTACACTGCAGAGCTACTGCAGAGCCACAGCCTGAAATCTCCTGGATCATACCTTCTGGTAAAAAACTCTTGCCTAATACTCTGACAGACAAGTTCTACGTCCACTCTGAAGGCACACTAGATATAAGTGGCATCACCCCAACAGAAGGGGGTTTATATACCTGTATAGCAACTAACCTGGTTGGTGCTGACTTGAAGTCTATTATGATCAAAGTGGATGGCTCTTTTCCCCAGGATAACAATGGATCCTTGAATATTAAAATAAAAGATGTTCAGGCCAACTCAGTTCTGGTGTCTTGGAAAGCAAGTTCTAAAATTCTTAAATCCAGTGTTAAGTGGACAGCCTTTGTCAAGACTCAAAATTCCCATGCTGCCCAAAGTGCTCGAATACCATCTGATGTCAAGGTATATAATCTTACTCATCTGAACCCATCAACTGAGTATAAGATTTGTATTGATATCCCCACCATCTATCAAAAAAGCAGAAAACAATGTGTAAATGTCACCACAAAAGGTTTGCACCCTGATCCAAAAGAGTATGATAAGAGTAACACCACAACATTTATGGCCTACCTTGGAGGTTTTCTGGGGATTATTGGTATGATATGTCTTTTCAGCTGCCTCTCTCAAGAAATGAACTGTGATGGTGGACATAACTATGTGAGAAATTACTTACAGAAACCAACCTTTGCATTCAGTGAGCTTTATCCTCCTCTGATCAACCTCTGGGAAGCAGGCAAAGAAAAAGGTACAGCATTGGAAGTAAAAGCAACTGTTATAGGTGTGCCAACAAACATGTCCTAAAAACAACTAACTAAATCTACTTCAAAGAAAACTCAAAACTGTGGTTGTACTTTAAAAAAAAAAAGGCAGAGAAATATTACTTTGTAGAAGGAAGTTTAAGCTTCACCAATGCTGCTCCTGACCAATGGACATATGTACAAGTTCAGCATTTTAATTAACTGGCTTCGAAGGGTACTGTGGCAACCAAATAAAACAATTCCACTTTCTAGAACTTTCATGTAACTTTTATGTCTGGACTACAGTTAAAGTGGACAAAAACATTTCTGTATTTTTTTTAAATATATAAGAGTAGTTGAACTGAGCAATACCTCCTCCTGTGTTGTATTACACATGTTAGCCACGAGTTTTTGCATTGACCAGATAAACTTGAATTGACACGTGGTGTAATAAAATGGACAAATTCTGTAGAGTAGACACAGTGAATATGTGGACCTCTTTTATAAGGAAAAATACATTTTGGATTAAAATCAATTGTTTTTGTCTTGTTTTTGTTTCTAAATAAAGAATAATTTCTGGGAAATATCATTTGACCAGATATCATTTAAATGACAATGTTTTCAAAAAGTGTTTTTCTATAATGAAATTTGGAATGCTAAGAGTAAGACACTTTTACTGGGTGATGTAACTACATTTTTATAATGCACAAAAATGGATTTTAGAAGGCACTTTATCAATATTGAAAGGCAATAATAACATTGTACTTAACACTTTATTGACAGAAACAAATCCTCTTGGAAATTATGTATTCACTTATAGATTTTCTTTTCTTAACAAGCAGCTTTTGGAGTGGATTTAATTATTAAGTTCATATAATGTAAACCCAATATCTAAGGAAATGAAAGTCTTATTTTAATAATTGGTAGTGGCTCAACATTAGGCTGCTTGTTTTGCAGAAAATATCGCCAAATTTCCGTAGGACTTATGATCTAGGTGTAATTTTCAAATCTTGCTGTGATTGTAAACACTTAATGAGCTTCACTGCAATAACAAGCAAATAATCTAATAATCTTCTATGTTGCAAATACAGCAAGGAAACATGTTCTACATGACCCCCAAAGAAGGAGGTTTATATACTTGTATAGCAACTAACCTAGTTGGTACTGACTTAAAGACAGTTATGATCAAAGTGGATGGTTCTTTTCCCCAGGATAACAATGGATTTTAGAATTTTAGTAAACTAGAATTTTTAAAATTTATTTTAAGATATACTGAATTCATAGTGGAAGAAGCTCCAGAGTTCAATAGAAATTTAAGAGGACAGTTTTGCTCATGAAAAGCTTCTGAGACTTAGAGTAAAAGAAAAAAATTAAGTGCAGTTTTCCATGACTGTAAGGCACCTAAATAACACAGCTTAGAAAAATTGAGAATCACTGAATTGAAGTGCTAATAACATTACTAATTATTTTAGAGTCTTATACAGAAAATACAAGAATTTTACCTGGAAAAAACAACCAAGATTTTTAGGGCTTTAGTCATATTTACAAACAAAAACCCATAGTCCTACAAAACCAATGTATTTGTGTACAAAGAAAACATCCTGAAACTCTAAAAAAAAATTTACAGAAGGTAATAAGCCTTACTTTTTATAGGCAAATTGCTTATCTCTACAAAGCTACAAGTCTTCCATGTTAACTGCTACTTAATCTGTTCATAATCTAGTGTTTAAGTTCTCTTACCGTAGCTTTCTGCATATCATCAACATGTCACTGGCCTGTAAACATTTCTACCACTGAAATCATATCAGTTTATTTGTTAATACTAGTCATTTGCTTTTGTGATAGCACTAACAGTTTCTAATTAAGTATTAGCTGTTTTTGACAATGTTGGAAAGTAATCGTTATGAACTCTTTAAAACGAAAGGACAACTGTGTTAATTTTAACACAACCAAAATATGAAACTTGTTAATTAAATGTGTTTCCCAAACACAAACTTTACAACCTGATGAATCACTATCACAGAGAGGCTGACATTAGAATTTATCAGTAAGACATGCTCATACATCATAAGAGGTTTCAGCACCACGGACAGAGCTTTTTAAAAGAGCCAGGCTATTTATCAAAAATATAGGAGCTGAAATATGACCTATTAGGATGCAGGTATTGTATAGGTCAGCAAGAACTTGCTCAGATTTCTTGTATGTTTCTATCTTCATGAAGAACTATATCAAACATATGGTAAAGCTGAGAATCCATTTCAAGCTACATTTTTCTTAGAGAAATTGCAGTAAATAAGTACTTGGAATAGATACCTAACAGTGAGCACTAAAATGAAGTATTTTTGTTACAGCGGAATAAATAGAGATACTTAAAGCAAATCATGATCCTATTTACTTACTCAAATTTTAATCTAAATTGCCAGTGAGAAAAAGAAAAAAAGACATTTGTTTCAACAACAGAATGTCATTTCATACTCCCTATATTACCTCCTAAACCTCACATAAAATTAACTAAGCACTGGTTAAAGTACTCAAAGCATGTAACTTACAATTTGGTGATACCAAATGGATACAAAGGCAAACTTTGCCTATAATAAATAAAATTCTAAAGTTTATATCTCTATGAATGCCACATGTTCCCCTCACATTGCATGAAGGAAAACATTTTTTTAGAAAAAAATAATTTTACAAGAATTATATGTTATAATTTACACTACAAAATAAATCCAAATTTTCTATAAATAAGCATGTCTAGTTGAATACAAAAATGTATACAATGTGAAGCAAAATGTGCAACTGTCAGCAAAGCCAAGTAACAATATGCTGCCAGTCATATGTAACCATTTTACTTAGAAAGAAATGAAATAGATTTATGGTACATATGTCAGTCCATTGATACTTACTGCAGTTCTTAAATTTATTCTAATTAGGTAAAAATTTCTTAAGCAACACTATATAACAGCAAGCATAATTTTAACATTATAATTCCTTAGTCTATTCATTTAACTATATTTTCTTTTGTTTATATTCAATATATATGTATTGTATGGCTATTAGTCACTGGGAAAATAGAAGTGAACAGGACAAATTCCCCACCATTAAGGGGCTTATATTCAACTGGTTTGCATTCTGGTTATGTATCACTGATTTCACAAATATGTGTTAACCATGTTACCTAGTGGAGACCCAGCTTCAATCTATAGTTTCACAGAATGGTAATGTTCAGAAAATCAGATTTTTTTTTCTTTGGTCTAAAATATTTTATTTATCACAACATGTTGATATAGGAACTTAATTTAAATTTATTATTGATTTTATTCATAGATAGATAGATAGATAGATACTAGACTAACACCATCCTCAGACTGGTTAAATAAACAGGCATGTCTACTTACCAAAAATTATTTCTAGGCACAAAAACATGGATAACTATTATGTTTCCCCTATTTTCAACATAGAATGATCACCCAAGAAATATAAGTTAAATTCAAGAAGGTAATCTAGCACTGCTAAAATGTTTATGTATTTTATGAGGAAGACCAACTTACTCTATCCACTCTTATAAAATCTTCCAACAACTATGAAGAAAAACTCCACAGATTAGCCTTTTACATGAAAAATTAGAAGTGATAGGTCAGTAACCAATAAAGCAAACAAAACAACTAAAAGTTTGAGCATATATTTGCTAAAGAAAGAGAAAATTCCAATAAAATGTTCTCACAGCTGTCATAAACAGCAAGAAAAAATTCTCATTGTATATATAAACATAAAGTAACATCTTTAGCTTCATCACAATGCTGACTTTCTAGGAGACAGGGAATTATAAATAGTAATTATATTGTGGCTACATTTTCTTTGATTCAATGTCTGTCTCTCTTGTCTCTCTTTCTCTAACTTTCCAAAACAAATGATAACAAATAAGTAAAAGTTTTTTCAAAGAATATGGTTGTTACAGGTATGTTTAGTATATCAAGCATCCTAAATGGTCATTTGGGGATAAATCTAAACAGAAAGACTAAAATGATCTTCTCTTTCAAATGGTAGTATCTGCACCCTGAGTTCTATAGCCCCCACCTTTATAATATCATTTTACCCTGACTAATGCATTGTTAACTAGGCTGTGCTTGGGAGCATGGCAGTATTGTACTGGAATGAAAAAGCCATGCCTGTCATGGAGTTCTGGAAAATGAAAGAAACTGACTCCAGTTTCAACACAATAGTGGCTACTTTCGTGTGTTAATTTGAAAAGTGAGGACTTTATTGTTAGGGGTGACCACCAATTTGGTTTATATTATTTCTCTGAAGCAAGGGAAAAATAAAAACACTGTTTGTACACAGGAATAAAATGGCAAAATCTGAGTTAATTGTAATAGCCACATATATCCAATTCCAAGTAAAATTATTAAAATACAAGCTTTAAAGAAGAATATTCTAGTAAAATATAGATTTTTTCCAAAATCTGGCCTAAACATTCCATTAATGATATAACAAAGGTGCTTGTGAATTGACTAGTAAGCGTTCAGTATTCTCAAGTGAGAAAATACATGAAATAGAACACAATTCCTTTTTATTCCTACTGAAAATAGACAAGCCCATAGAGATTTGAACCTACCTATTCTAGTTCACTTTACATATATATCAGAGGGCTCTTAGCTTACCTTTGAATAAAGCCATATAGTCAATACCAAATAAGGGGTCATGTATATAACAGATACATCGATACAGTTTTCTCTTAAAAGCAAAGTGAGGTATTTAAATAAGTAATAAATTCAGAGCAAATTTATCACATATGATTTCAAAATTATTGTAGTGTGGTCCAGAGTAAGAAAGCATAGCAAAAAGAATTGTGGTTAACCTTGGCAAGTCTTTCAGAAGAGTGAACTACAATGGCATTTGAAGACCTCACAGTGCTTTGTGTCTTTATCTTTTCTAACTCTAATACATCTTCAAGAAACTAATACCATTATGTGACCATTGTAAGGAAAATCCAGCTTCTCATTAAAATATATGGTTTGGTGTCAAGTCATTGATTCAAAATCCAATTGTGATATCCATTTATAATGTTTATCAGCCTCTGCAACAAACAATGGAGTAAACTTAGGACATAAATTGACCCTCCTAATCCTAGCACTGAAAGAATCAGAGTGTAATAAAATAACTTCCCTGTCAGTTGAGGTACCAGATTCAAGGTTGGTAAAGACAAACAGTTCTTAAACCATCAGAGGTGTTATCACTACAGGAATATGATCAAACACACTGAAAGAGTTCTTCAAAAGAATACTATATAAAATTGAAATTCACTATCAAAACTGGGATTAAAGACAGATACCTCTGGTAAACATCTCTTTAATAATGATTGCAGAGAGGAGTCATGTAGTCAATAAAGAACAAAAAAATCATGTCCCCAAAATAACTTTAAGGCTTCTGGGATTCCCACCCCTGTTTCCTAGTCAATCAACAAACCAACATTCCAATATATGATTTTTACATTAAATTGTTTATTTTATTAGAATTTAAAAACACATTTATGTACAAAATGCATGAATTTATATAACTATGTGATTCTAACTACCCAATTCAAACCCTTGAGTGTAAAAATAAGAATCCTTCAATAGAGAAAAGGTATAATAAAAAAAACATTTATTTCTTTTTTCTGTCAAAATCCGTATCTATATATACTCATATAGATTTAATAGACTGCATTGAAAAAATGAGCTACATCAAAAACAACCGTGTTAGATAAGGGGAGTTAGGTTCTTCCAACCAATGGGTTACGTGCATCTCAGTCCAGGCTCAGGCCTGAAGTCATAATATGATGCTTGAGAGATTTTCTTGGCACATATAATGCATAGCAATTAATAAATATATTATCAACATTATTATATTTGAATAAATATACATTCATATTTCCTTGAGTAACAAGATAAAAACTAGAAAGAAAGGAAACAAACACTTACTGAATGCTGAATATGTGCCAGACTAAAAATTTGCTATGGTTGTAAGAAATCCACTACAGATCTAAAGGAGAAGGGGTGTGGGAAAAATGAATATTTACCATCTTACTATGTGTTAGGCATACTGAGGAATGTGCTTGCTCACCCTCCTGGTCTCTGTTTCTCTATATGCACGTCTCTCTCTCACATGTGTGTGACACACACACACACTTATATTAACTCAATTTTCATGAAATCCTTGTGGGTTCAGTGTTAACACTCTCATTTTATACATCAGTCTCAGAGAAGTAATTTTCTTTCCCAAGATAATAATATCATAGAACAGAAAAACCAAAAGGTACAACATCATGAAAAATAATAATACCCAGGTACTTTTCTGGCATGCCATACAAAAAATAACTAATAGGTGGTATTTTAAGGAGGGAACACTCCATCAATAATATACCAGATTCATTAATTGTGCTATTGTCTTCTAACTATCTCCATCAACATGTTCACTTATAATATTCCTATGTCGGTTCTGCATGAGGGATTGGGGTAAAGGGCTCCAGTTTGCCAACTTTCAGTTATTACTTGCCAAAGGCACAACTGTGAGCACTGGTTTAGCAAACAAACAAACAAAAATACACACACAAAAAACAAAACAACCTTCAAAAACCTGCATATATTATAAATTGAACTTTTAAAATAAGCATATTCACTAAGTACTCACTGGCTGCAAGGTACTTTTAGAGACTTATAAAAGACTCTTCTGTAATTATTTCCATGCATCCATTTCACAGTCCCCATGCATAATGCTCTCCTGTTTTTCTATCCCATTACAGAAAAGTAAAGGATAGTCAATTACCTGTTTTACTTGTTTTCTGACTCTAGCTTATATTTGTCATACATGATAATTCTGACCTTAGAAGGAGGTGCATAAAGAGTAAGGACTGAGGGGAAAATTTTTTCCCTTCAACTTTCTGCCAGCATCCCCATCCTTGCATGTATTGGTGCCATAAAAACTAACAGCTTAGAGGGTCATAAGTCAGTGCACTCTGACACAGTTTAGTGTGTTGGACGACTTGTAGTCTGTTACAAATGGGTTCTGAAAAGTTCCAAGTTATGAATTGATTCTGAGGAGTTCTAATAAATGAATTTGTTCTAGAAGAACAAAACTAATTAATATAGGATAGATAACATGGATTATTTGTTCATAAATGGGGCAGCAAAAAATATTAAATAAAAACTTGACACCATCGAACTTATCCCTGAGATTAAAACCTCCAATGCCCATATAGGAAGTTGATTGTCTCTATGTCCCAGTAGAAGAAACAAGGTGATTCATTAAAACAAGCAAACATTTCCACAGACTAGTAAGCTTCTATGAAATTAAATTGGCATGCAGATTTTATGTGTAGAGAAGTATCTCAGTATTTAATGAGTACTAATTTTTGCTTGTTAATATTTCATAGTCACTATGCTGAATCCTGTTCTCATTCAGAAGATACCACCCCATCTTGATTTTTTTTAATGAATCATTGATATGGCAGAACTCCTTTGCTACTATTATTTGGAAAATAATAGTAGTAAACTTCCTAAACAGAGAAGCAAGGAGTGGCCCATGTTTTCATTCATACATGATTTTTTCCCATGCACTCTTCATTTATTGAGGATCTACTATGTGACAGACATGGTATTAGCTGCTAGAGATGCAACATTGACTGTGATAGACAAATTCCCTGACATCATAAAGCTTAGTCTACAGGTAGATACCAACAAATGAATCTGGCAATTGCAATATAAGTTAATAGAAATATGATAGGAATGAGGATAGCTTACCCATATGCTTGGGTACAGGTTATTATAAAGGAGCCCAGAAAGGGTTCTAACAACTAAGACTGTCTTTACACAATCTCCCAATTAAAAAGCTGAGAAATGTTGGGAGCAGGCTAGGGATAGTGTGAAGATGACAACAAGCTGAAGAATTTGAATAGCAACAGCATGCTGAGTAACTGGGAGAAAGTTCTGAAGAAGGAAAAAGCCAGAGCTGGCTTCAAAAGATAAATGAAGATATGGGTAAAAAAATCAAACTTTACTTGGTGCTAAACATGGTGGAAACTAATGTCCCAGGGAAAATGACTAGACCAAATTCAAAACACCAGGACTAATTTATAAGGCTACAAATATTAGTTTTCCATATTTCACGCCTGTCTCCCTCTATAACTAAGCCCCAGTTTCTCATCCAATCCCTAGTCCTCCATAGTTGGGAATATGAGAAGTGGGAAATAAAAGAGAAAAGGAAATAGATACAGGCACACTCTATACACTACTGCTCAGGTCTCCCCTCATCTGAAGCCACATCCCACACACACACAGACTCTCAAGACCCTTAGAAGCATACACTCAGACACAAACTATTCATGTTCAGAGTAAGTATGGTCCATTATATGTAAGATATCCTATTTTCAAATATTAAAAAAATACACCTCCCATGAAGTTAACAGAGGGTCAAAATGTTACTCCAGCTCTCCACTATTTCCCCAAAGAGAAAATAAATGAAAGAGACCTTAGGTATTCTGGCCAGTTTTGTACATTAAAACCCATGTAATGTAAAATTAGGGTCTATGTGTTTGAATTTAAGACCGATCTAGTTCTATTTCCACTGTTAATTGTATTTTTCTTTCAGAAATTTCACACATATGGTACATAGAGTTTAATAAGTATGTAAGTATAAAAACAGATTTAGAAACACCAGGAACAAATAGTGTGTCTCATTTCCTTGGATTATGTTTTCTACCATACCAGACATAGTTCTAACTGGATCTCACAGATATCATTTTCCTCAGATAACAGAAAATAAATTGCTCTCTTATGTTTCCAGTTGAGATCCTGAATTCAAAATAACTTAAAATAAGAAAGAGTAGAATAAGTAGAAGTACTCACCCATGAATAGGACACTCATTCCACATTTTTTATGGTTTCTCAAAACTGAGCTCTCTTAAGAAGAAAATTTTATTAAGATTGTCTAACACAAGTCTAATATAGATTACTAAAGAAGTAAATTATGTTAATAATTTAAAGTTTAAATTTGAAGATGTACTTAAAAGTTAATAGAGGAGATAAGCATTAATAGACATAAACATAATAGACATAATAAACTTAACAGAAAAGATAAGCATTAACATAAAAATTTGGAAATACTTTTGCTATTAAATTTTCTCAAAAAGGTTTTGGGGAACTGTGATACAAAGACTATTAAATTAGTTACTTTTCAATCCTTCAAAATCTTTTGTTTGAAAGGTCTGTTGGAGGTTTTTACCTGAAACCAAGGGGGAGTGAAAGCACATCCACCTTCTCATGATATTTTAAATGCTGGGGTCTTGGTATGCCCAGAAAGATTCCTACAACACTCTGAAGTGAGCTCCTAATTGTGTAGAGGACTACAATTCACCATGGCAAGTGTGTCTGTTCCATTTCACTCTGGTATGAATAATAGAGAAGACTTTAGACAAAATGATACTAAGTAAATGTAAAAACAGAGTGATTTTTGTTTTACTGATACGAGTAACTCTGCCCCAGCACTAGGCTGTAGTACTCAGGTCAACTGTTTTTCAGTGTGACTACTCACACCAGGTAAGAACATGTATGTGGCTCAGCACAAACTCTCATCTCATTCCGGAAAAAACAAGTCAAGTTTTAGGTTCACTGAAGCCAGAATATATAAAATACTAGAAGGTCTATGAGATCAGTAGTCCTAGATGTCAAACTAAAGTTACAATCTTAAATGTCATAAACCTCTGATTACACATTTGTCAAGTACTTTCTAAGATATAAGACATTTTTACATATGTCTGATATTTGAATATATCCTCCGTAGCTACTCTGCGATTTCAGAAAAATCATGCTAACCTACTTTGATGAATTATTGGTCCTGGCAATGGAAATATCAAATAAAATTATCATCAAATTTGCAAACCCACTGAATCTTTCCCCTGCTCCAAAGTGAGCACTGTCAAACACCTGTGCATGCTTTCACAGGGGCAATGGGCTTATCAATAAAGATTTTTGCTATAGTGGGAAAAGCCAACCCTATGATCTTTAAATAACCTGGTTTCAGAAATGAATTTTTATATTAAACCTCTCCTAAAGATCTCCTTGACTTGAAATTCCAAGCTTAAAATAATGATGTCACATTATTCCTTTAAAATATATTATTTTAAAGTACATAATTTTATATTATTTTGCCTTAATATACTTTACTACTAAAGTAATGTGATTATTATACAAAATCAAGAAAATACAGAAAAGAGAACCCCACATTCTTCCTGTCCCCTTCTTACAAAGCCTGTCATTCTGTCTTCCACGAAGTTTATATTATCTGACTCTACTACCTTCACTCTTAGTACAGACTAGAGGTGCCCAGACTGTAAAATTGGCATGAAAGACTTCCAATCTCAGGATGAAAGAAGACTTCATTGCTCACCCCATCATTTCCTCACCCAGCCCCAAAGCTCCCAATGACACGATTGACAGATATTACCATCCTCTAGTATTATACATCAGTCCCTTATGTATCAGCCTATTACATTTTTGCAAAGCTTTAGGAGTAAAAAGATTTTCACTCTCATGTTCAGCTGAGAATTTGCTTCTTTCTATTTTTCACTAGTTTTATTTTAGGGAGCAAAAAAGGAATGAATTTAATGTATGTACTACAGGGCAGCCCTGCAAGTTGATCATGTTATCATGTCCCTATAAGTTCTTTTTTTTTTTAATTTATTTATTTTTTATTTTCAGCTGTGTTGGGTCTTCGTTTCTGTGCGAGGGCTTTCTCTAGTTGTGGCAAGCGGGGGCCACTCTTCATCGCAGTGTGCGGGCCTCTCACTATCGTGGCCTCTCTTGTTGCGGAGCACAGGCTCCAGACGTGCAGGCTCAATAGTTGTGGCTCACGGGCCTAGTTGCTCCGCGGGATGTGGGATCCTCCCAGACCAGGGCTCGAACCCATGTCCCCTGCATTGGCAGGCAGATTCTCAACCACTGCGCCACCAGGGAAGCCCTGTTCTTTGCTCCACACTGAAGAAGTCCATGTCCTTAAAGCTATTCAGGTCACTCTTCTCTGAAGATGATCCAAGTCATCAAAGTCTCTCTTAAAATACAGTACCGGAAACAGAATGCCACCCTGTAGGTGTGCTAAGCTCTCTATTTGGTTGGGGAGCAATGTTAACAAAATTCCTGCACTATTTTCAATCGAAAGCAGAGCCAACTCTAAGCAGACAAGGGTCTTCATACTTGACGCCAAATCTTGGGGTTAGCAACATCACCAAGACCAGCATCACCAGCACTTAGTAAATGCTAAGCCCTAGCAGACATATAACCTAATTTAACCCCTATGAGGAAGGTTCTATCAGTAGCCACATTTTATATGACAGGTGAGAAAATTTAGGTTTAGAAAGTTTAAGTGACTTACCAAGATTTTGCTAGTAAGTTTTTATGGGTAAGAGGGGTTTGGTCTCCATGTAAAAGCAAATTGACAGGTTGTTAGTTTGCTAACACCTAATATAAACCTTGGAATTTCTCATATGAACTGATATGACCTCTTAGGTAAAAGTCACTCAGCAGGTAGTAGGGGTGGGTATTATGAAAACTTAATTAGCATCAGCAATTATCACAAGAGCAGAAAATTAAGAATCTCTATAGTTAGAAATACTATTTCATTGATAGCATGCTTTTGGAAATAAAGCCTGACACCAACTAAGAACCGGAAAACAGAAACAGAGCAATTACACCTCCATGATGCTATGGTCATTAGAGAAATTGATAGAACTACAAGGCTTTCAGTCATCAAAAGAAAGACAATCCAAAAGGAAAAACTAATGAAAGGTATTCCCATACATCAAGGTTATTCCATTGCTTAACTTACTAACAGTAGTCTAACCCCATCCTGAGTTAACAGGATGCTGAGGAGAAAAGTATAGATGAGAATAACTAAAGCTTGTTTTTGTTTAGCTATTGGCTTCCAAACTTGTTTTTAACTGTGCTCCACATTAAAGTAAATATAATACATTGTGACACACACATAAACAAAATTTTAAGTTTCACAAAAAGAATTCTAACTGTGCAATTCAAACTCAGTATATTTTCTATTCTATTCTAGTTCTTTTTTTTAAAAAAATGCTGATATGATCTATTAATTGATTTTATTAACTACCAATTAGTCATAACCTGCAATTTGAAAAACATTAAACACCTACCAGTACCCATGGTCAGAAATAAACCACAAGTCAAGAAATATCTGTGGAATTGCCATTTAGCTCCTCTTTTTGTAGTTATTAGTTCAAAGCTTAATATTATTATTTTTTTCATTCCAACACAATAAGGGAAAGTAGAAGAGAGGAAAAGATGGCCACAGCAGCTACTGAAGAGGTGCTTTGTGAAGGGGAAGAGGAAGGAAGAGCATGTTACATACATATTGAGGCTTAGAAGAGTTGAATAACTTGCCCAAAGAAGGGCTGGGATTAAAACCCAAATCTACATGACTCCAAAGTTTGTAATTTTTACATAGGTTACAGAATAGTCCACAGGAATATAGTTAATATTTCTAAAATGCATCTGTCTTATGATACTACACTAAAAACCTCTCAAAGGGTAGAAAAAAAACTTAAAATAATTAAATCAGGAGATTATCAGATAAACTTTTTATAGATTTCTAAATAAGGACGTATGGTAGAATGGTAGAGCAACTAGGCCCGTGAGCCACAACTATTGAGCCTGTGCGTCTGAATGGTAGATTCCCAGGCTGTCAGCTGGGAATGTTTTCTTGAGTTCCATTTAAGGAAAGGAGGAGTCATTTCCTAGGGCTGCCTTAAGAAAGTACCATACAGCCTTCTCCCCTGTGCCTATACCCAAATCTCCCACTTTCTCTTATAAAGGAACTAGTCATTGGACTAATTTGATTATTCTGCAGAGACCTTATTTCAAAATAAGGTCATATTCACAGGTATTGGGGTTACGACTTGACTATGTCTTTTCTAGGGACACAACTCAACCCACTACAAGCAGATAGAAATGCATAAATCTAGGATGTCAGCTATATAGTTCTCAAAAATTGTAAAGTTACAAAGATACACAGCAGCTCAGTTCAACTTCAAATGGCAACAGGGAATGGATGGAACAGTGTTAAACCTCTTCCATCTCAGTTCTTTGATAGCATTTACAACAGTATAACAAAAAGGCAAACCAAAATAAAGTAAAATTAATTTTCAAGGATTCATTCTGTGTTCAATTTATACTAATTATCATGCTGAAAGAGCCATTTAGATGCCTTATAAATTTTTTTTTTTCTGTTTGAAGAAATTTTTTAAATCAGTCTTTATTTAGTTGCTGATGATCCATTTCACCATTCCCTAATCATAGCAAAAAAAGATGTTAAGCCAGAATTACAGTTTTCCATCATGCAAAACAAAACTTATACAAAACACTGGCATATTCCTTTATAAACTTAGGAAGATCAATTTTTTTCTATTTCACACTTTCAGACCACACTGCTCAAAGTAAGAAAAGGCAAATGTAATCAAACTTGATAAGCCAAGAAGCAGACAAATGACACGAAAAAAAATAATTTGAGGAGTAAAGATATTAAATTACCACCACAATGTTCTGAATAATAAAAGCATGGAGTCAAAAGCAGTTCAGTTTCTTAAGATCAAGAGGCATTTCAACAGCTTTACCAAAGACCAGAAGTCAGTGTTTATTTTTTGTAAGAACTTTAATGTGAATGAATTAAGAAATTATACTTTTTAAAATCTCACTTCGAAATACAGTTGGAATACAGATGGATTCTCTGATACTTCGTGCCCTACATTAACTCGTGGGGCCAGAGGACCAAAGTAAGAGGGAAATAGTGTGCCTCCCTGTTTAGTTGTGGTAGCTACTTTTTATTACATGGGCAATATAATTCATTGTTTCTTATGTAACTGCTAATCTATCTTAAATTTTAATAGCCATCCATAAACAAACAAATGATATCACTTGTTCCAAGTTAGGTGTAACTTACAGATGGAAAACCCTGCAAAATGACTTGCAATAAATTAAAATAATCCTGAAGGAAAAGTGGAACATAGCTAGAAAAAGATTAGAGATAAGAGATAACTTACTTGTAAAACCCTTTAACACAAAAGAGAACTGCCTGCATCTATATTCTAGGAAGGAAAAATCTTGAAAATTAGGATGCATTCAAATGCCACAAATATATCAGAACATACCATACTGCTAAAAATGTTTCAGTTAACATGATTTTAAAAATTTATCTCCATTGAAACCTTTATTTAAAATTGTTTGGCTTTGTGGAAAAAAACAGCAAACAAATGAATATGGTGTCCATTTGATGTCAAGTATTTCATGAACAGAGGGATAAATCTGGAATTTTTATCTTTGCCCTATATACATTGTACATTGAAGAAAATTTTTTGGAACTGAGCTAATAAAAGGCTAAATTAAGACACAATTTTAGTGCTCTGGGAACCTCAGCAGCACTACTACCCAGAGGCAAAAAGCCTAAATGATTCCATGAACAGGTAATAAATGGTAACAATGGCCAGAGACTGGACTAGGTTGATATTTCTTTATTCATTGGTATTTACTATGAAATTAAAATGTTAGAAGCTGCCGGATATACAAGTTTGAACCAGATATGTACTTGCCCTGCAAGAGTCTAGAGGATTATCTATGATGGGAAAAACTACACAGGAGGAAAGAGAGTAAGAAATGCTACAGCAATTAAGTAGCTTCCAGATATATTTTGTGAAAATTCTAGATAATAGTAATTAAACTGGCCCTGATATGCAAGATAACCATCTCCCCTATCTAAAAAGTTGTTTTTGTAACAGAAGACACATAAAATAATGCCTGTTCTCTTTATAAAAATAGGAATAAATCTTCATTTTCTAAAACAGAAAAAAGTACATTTTCTTCTGAATTAAAAAATCCTATTTTAAGCTAGGAAAAGAGAACACCTATTAAGATATATTTAACCTGCTACAAATGTGGTTCACCTCACAATTCCCCAGCAAAAGGAAAAACTAGGATATTCTTTCTCTGACAAAATTGCCTTATGCTGTTGGCATTGCTACTTCGAAAACTGAAACTCTAATTTTATTTCTACAGCTACCTTCCAGCTTTCTATTGTCTCATCTACTAAACCCCAGTTACCATTACAGTTCAATTTCCCAGTTACCATTACAGTTCAATTTCCTAGTTTGTTATTTTCTCCAAGAAAAATGAACAGGAGCAAAAAAAAAAAAAAAAAAAAGAGCAGAAAAGAAAGGAGGAGAGACAAGAACAGAACACATCAACCCTGAAAAAGTGAGACGCAAGAAACTAAAAAGCAAGGTAAGAAAAAAGGAACAGACAACGGGCAGAGTTGGGGTGAGAGAGGCAGACAGAGAGTCTGGAGGCGTTAAGAGGTCAAAGCCCTCTGTCCACTTGAAGTGTTAGCTTATTTGCCCTCGTTAAATATTGTCTTGTCTCTGTTATCACCTGCTCCATACTGCCCTTTAGAAAATTGGTTGGCAAAGGCAGATATGACACGAAGTGGCAATGACCTGGCTAATATGAACCTTTTGGAAAGGAACACATATTCCTGAGCCCAGGTGAGTCAATATTAGATGTTTTCTGCTTGCACATTCAATCTACAGGGTTCTAAAATCTAAACAAAATTCAAAGTCCTAGCTGTGTGCCTTTCAAAAATACTAGACTTCACTTAATATTATAGATTTGCTGTTGAATAAACAAAAGCTTGGAACACAAACGATGAGAAAGCTAAAAAATATAATTGGGCAGGGGTGAAATAAGTTAACAGGGCCAAGGCATTTTGGCCAGAGTGCATTTTGCAATTTGGGAAATATCTGAACTCTCACAAATGTCATAGGGTGTGAGAACTGAAAATATTTCCATCTGCCTAAACGAAAGGAACTATTGCTCCTCATTCATATGCTAATGATAATTCCATGCTGTTCTCCAAGTTATTAAGACTATTTGGCTGCTTGAGAAGAAAAATTGTCTATTCTTCCCCTGAAAGGGTAATTTTAAAGCCACTTGGGTAAATGGCTGAGTGACAAAGCAAAGCAAAATTTAATATCACTGAGGGAGCTACTAGAAATTGTCTCTTCTTGTCTACTCTACTTACAACAGAGGAAAATATCTATGACACATAGTATAGAACTTGGATGATAAAATGGTATAAGAATCATGGAACATTATGCCTTTTTCACTGAAAAATACATGGTTCATTGGTGGCAGAGTAGGACTAGCACACAGATCTTCTGACTGTTAATCCAACAGTCTCTACCCTGTGCATCAGTATCCACAAATTCTGGCATATTTGGGACTGAGAGAAAGCCAAAGAGAGAACATTAACTCAACTATTGTTTCTGGTGGTACTACCGCATTCCAAACCTATACCACTAATAATAAATATTAAAGTCTTAGATACAATTTACTGACTAGAAATAATATTTTGAAGAATGAGAATTTAGTTCCCTTATATACTTCCACATTTTCCCTCTCAATCTTTGCTCAAAATATAATTTTACCACAAACTTTTTGTTAAATCAACACTCATATACACATATTATAAACTCTTAGTGCTAAACCACATAGTATACTATGACTATGATTACACTGTTTCCTGTACAGTTTTGGATTCCCTACAGATAATCATTGCCTTTTTTTTTTCACTTGCTTAATTTTCAATGTACCTAGAACATTTCATTCTTAAATTCTGTACAGATCTATAAATCTGTTAACATGTCTTGCTTAATATAGTATTCTTCCCATTCTCTTTATCATTGTGGGTTGACATTTTCTTTTTATTCCTTATTGCTATTTTAGTGACATTTCAAGAAGAGAAGATAAATGCATGTGTTCAATCAACCATATTTAATAAGGAGCTAGAGATTGATTTTTAACACCTGTATGCAGAGATTGATTTTTAACGCCTGTATGCAGTATTGAAACATTAAGGATGTTAACAAATGCCCAAAGTCATGAAAGACAGTACCATCACAGTAAGTAGGTGTGGACGAATTTACCGATTACAAATTGATTTTGATTATTGAGGAAAATAACAGGTCAAAAATATAAGTCAGAATTTTCATCTTCATTTTTTTCATTCTCTTCATTTTTTCAAGACAAGGGTTTGGATTTTAGTTTAATATAAATCTTTCTCATCTCCAAATTTTAGATTAATGTTTCTCAAACTTTACTGTGCTTATGACTCATCCTGGGAGCTTTTTACACTAAAGATTATGTTTAAGTCTTCATTTCTAACAAGCCCCCAGATGATACCAATGATTCTGGTCTAAGAACTACACTCTGACTAGCAAGGCTTTAGAAAGTATCATTTAACCATGTTACAAGAAGGGTAGAAACTGGAGGACACCTACTCAAACATGGAAAATATTCTTAGCACATACCTTAAGTTTTCCAATTCATGTTTCTAAGCACAAGTTCCCTACCAGAGAAAGCACAATGTCACCCAAAGGAAGAGGAACAGGCATTCTAGGTCAATGCTCACAATCCATGGTCAACTTGACTCACAGTTGACCAGTTTTTCTGCACCAAATCAGCTGTCAACAAAAAGATCACGTGGAGTACTGGGGAACTGCATAGCATGTATGTTTCAAGGCTTAAATTCTGACACCAACCCCAACTGGCATTTTGCAATACATTTCAAGTCTGACGCTAACCACTCAAAGTTAGTACAGACCCCACAAGTTAAGGACTTCAGGGCTCCACAAGTCTGCTGTCACTTCAGAAGCCAGCCACAAGTGGCCTCCCAGGTCACCGGCATATCTGACTAAATAGCTAAATATGGGGGCTTCTAATGACCACCCTCAGGATTGATAACTCTATAGAAAGATTCACAGAATACAGAAAAGTGCTATACTTACAATTATAGTTGTATTATAAAGAATACAAACCAGACCATCCAAATGAAAGGAAGCATGGGGCAAGGTCCCGAAGGGTCCCAAACAGTTTCTGTGTTCCTTCCCCGTGAAATCCGGGCATGTTACTCTTCCAGCACATCAATGTGTTCACCAACCAGGAAGCTCCACTGAGCTCAGTGTCCAGTTGCTATTGGGATTTTGGTCATGTGATTGAACTCAGTCTCCAGGGAAGTTGGGCTGATATCATGTGGCTCAAAGCCCTAACATTCTAATCACATTGGTCTTTTCTGCTGACCAGCCCCCTCCTGATGCTATCTAGGGGCCATCATCAGTCACTTTATTAACATAAACTTAGACGTTGTCCAAAGGGCTCATAAATAACAAAGACATTCCTATATATCCATAGCCCAGGACAAAGACCAGTCAAATTACTATACAACAGCTTCCATTCATTATATTTGGTAAATTTCACTGCATTCCCTTTTACCTTAATTAAGATATAAATACATTCTTATTAGAAATGAGTTAAGAGAGAAAGTGAGGTGATAAAGACAAACAATTTTAAAAACTGAATTCTAGTTTGTCTCCTCACTAACCTGGCAAAATGTACATGACAAATCACTGTATCTCACTGAGTCTTAGTTTCCTCCCAATGTCAGTAAGGGACTGAATCGAATAACCTCCCTAGCACTTTCTGACTTTAATATTCTATAATCCCATGAGTTTACAAAATCTGCTTTATTCATTTGCCCAGTTATAGAGTGATTTTGCTAGCTGCCAACAATATCACCTCCTAGGCTGGTCAAAATGAGGGCTATTAGAAATATCTTTGTGGTAATTATAGTAAAATGATATTCCAACAGTCAAGTCAAATGATGGGGGAGAAAGAAAGGTTATAGTATCAGCTTGCCCTGAGCTGCATAATTTAGAGAATAGGGCTTAGAAAATTATCTTCTTCCCTAACTTTAAAAACTAAAAATTGGGCTTCCCTGGTGGCACAGTGGTTGAGAGTCTGCCTGCCGATGCAGGGGACACAGGTTCATGCACCGGTCCGGGAAGATCCCACATGCCGCGGAGCGACTAGGCCCGTGAGCCATGGCCGCTGAGCCTGCGCCTCCGGAGCCTGTGCTCCGCAACGGGAGAGGCCACAACAGTGAGAGGCCCGCGTACCGTAAACAAACAAACAAACAAAAATTAACTCTAGCAATTAATTATGCAGATTTAGGAATACATTTATTATCATTTTCTAGGACTTTACTGCAGACATTATGGATTTGGAGTTAAAGCCAAATTCCATACTTACCTGTGTCAAGGAAGGCAAAACAATATGAAGCTATTTAATCCACCATAAATTAAGAAGAACATAAAATTAGACAGAGCCCTCTAAACTTATCAGTTATCCTTCATCTGTCTTTCTCATTCCAACTCTATTGTTATTTGAACAGCAAGTATCTTATTATATGAAATAAGAAACTCATGTGTTATCTCTAGTATCAGAAGTATGACAAAGCTGTCTGCATAATTCCAATAAATGGAACAATTTTACACACATATTGAAGAAATCAGAAAAGGTACAACATTCAGGGTTCATTTTGCTATTTCTCTTTCCTGAACAAGACAAGCAGATGACTACAATGAATATCTACTGTGAATTTACAGGGATTCAGTTGGAAAATAATTCATGTTAAACAGAGGTTTTCAACATCATTAACAGAGACTGAGAAACTGGGCCAGCGTGCACGAGAGCAGACATCATAGAGGTCATGTGTGTTAATGAGAAAAAGAACATTTATTAGCCTGCAATTTAAAATATAAAGCACTTCTCCCTCAATGGCTTAAAATGGAACAATATCCTGTACCTGAGGACAGGAGAAGGCAGTGCCCTCAATTAGATGAACAACTCTCCTGGTCCCTAAACTTTTATTGTTGTAACTGAAATTTATCATTCTGATTTTATTTTTAGATTGTGACCTCTTTGTTGTTGTGGACAGAGAGCAGAACATAACCCATCCTATATTACTGCCTACACAGGAGAGTTGTGTACCTTTTTTTCTTTAAGTTTAAAAATGGACACATTTTCTAATTACTCAGTAGCTGAAGCACCCTATTTCCTAACTGTTGTGTGAGCTCTGATCAATGTTTTATGTTTGCATGTTTGTTTTGAGATCAAAAAAGACAGAAAAATGTTTTCAAATATAATTTTAAAAAATCAGAGTGTCTTAAGAAAGATGTCCATTAGAAACTGCTCTTTTATTATACAAATGAGAAATAAGAAAAAGCACTGATTTTAAAAAGAGGTGACATATTACACAATTATGGTACTATATAATAACTTCATAAGTTACCAAGAAGTAACTTACTTTTCTGATACATCCCCCACCTATTCCCCCAACCCCCTCCCAGGCTAAATAAGTGGAATAGATAGCCATGACTCCAGACCACACAGCAGTGACTCTTAGGTCAAAAACTCCAGGAATAACTCTGTGACACCATGGGTTACCCTTAAAATACTAAGAAGCTATTCCCTGTAAAAGGGCAACAATTGTTGGATTATATGTTTTAAAAGAAAAATAAAAACGCTCTATCCTGTCTACATTTAAAAAATCTCACCTTGGATCATTTTACAAATATTTATGTCTTAGGAATTTATTTCCTTTGCTTCCAAGTTTCTTGTTCCACTGATTTCAAATGAAAGCATTCTTTACAGACACTTCTTACTGAAGCTAAGAGAAGGAATAATACCTTGAATGAAAATGGCTCTCACAATTGAAGGACACCAAAGTAAGCTGAAACCACACCCAATAACTTTCATCAGGGCCATTAGGAGACTCAGTATATCTATCTTGCTCTCCACTGTGGGAAAATACACTCTTGTTTTAAATGATAACAGTAGTAATCATGTCGTGCCTTAAGAGAAACCAACTCAGATACTGTATATTCAAAGCTGCTCTTATGCACAAACTAATGATTTAATCACATCTTTAAAACAGTTTTATTTTATTCATTCTTTACCCTGACTTGTTTTGTAAAACATTTTAGAAATTATAATTTCTGTTTTACTGTCATAACATATACTGCAACCTTGTCAAATGAGGAGATTTAATTGCTGGACTAACAAAACCTCCACACTGTAAGACAATTTTGCTTGCAAGGCAAACCCACCACGTTATGATGAAGTCCACAATATTTACCAGGCAAAAATAGCCAAAACTATGAGCGCAAATAACACTTCTTTATGCATCTCCACTATTTGCCTTTAGTGACAATGTGCCAGTGTCCCTGAATAACTGTTTATTCCTTTTCCTACAATACTTCTAAGTCAATACACAATGCCTCCACAATCAATTTAAATTTCAAGTTAGTAATATTTATTTAGTGCCTATTTGCCAGGCACAATAGTAAGTGTAGTCTGACCTCTATATCCACGGGTTCCACATCTGCAGATTCAACCAACCACAGATCATGTAATATGTTTACGATCCATGGTTGAATCCCACGGATAAGGAGGCCAACTAAAGGACTTGGGCATCCATGAATTTTGGTGTCCGGGGGTAGGGGAGGAACAGGAACCAATACCGCCCCCCTGATACCAAGGAATGACTGTACTGGGGATAGAAGCATTGAGTAAGACAGATGACAATTCTGCTCTCATGGATCTTAGAGGTGAAAAGCCATGTAAGCCAGAAGTTGGATATACTTGGAGAGTTTGCAAAGGAAGAAATCATGCCTTCCATAGAGAAGTAGATCATAACGCTGACTGGTAGAGTAGCTTAAATACAACTTGTCCACCCCCAGAATCATCTTTTCCTTGTGCTCCCATAATTTTCACTTCTTTTCCCCCTTTCTTACTATTCAAAATACTTACCACTGCTTATTTGAGGGTTGCTTAGGGAAATACATTAAACCCACAGAGGGTGGAAGATCTGGAGGACTGGCTGTGTGTAAAGTAACAGCAGACAAGAAAGAAACTGAATGGGTTACTTGGAGAGGGATGCTTCCCAAAGGCAAACTAGCCCTCTCAAGCTAGCACTCTCAAGTGTTTATCCACTATTCATGGGCTAACACTGAATAACAACATTGAGCAAAATACAGCCCTAAAGGCACCTGTAGTCTTGCAAAGGCGAAAGAAGTTAACCAAACAATCACTGCATATATAAACACAAACAGTGATAAATGCTATGAAGGCTAAATATGAGATCCTGTTTCAAAAGGGTCAGATCTGGACTGTGGGGTCATGAGGATTCCCCCGGCAAAGTACGGTTTAACTTGGAATATTAGAGCTGAATGGGTACACTATTGCTAAATGAAGAGAAAGAAGAAGAACCTTCTGGTAGAGATGTGCACAGCGTGTGTAAAGAGTTTGGAGAAAGCCAGACAGGGTCAACAACTGAAAGAAAGGATGAAGGCACAGCATGGTTAGAGGCAAGGGGACTAAAGAAAGTGATGAGAAACACAGCTAAGGAAATAACACTCAGGCAAGTACTTCAAGCAAGGCCTGAAAAGCCAATTTACAGATTTAGGTCTTACTCAATAAGAAGCTGTTTTGCTAAAATATACACATGGTATGTCTGAAGGGAATACAAGTAGTGCCTCTGAAGAGAGGAACTGAGGGGCTCTGGAGGACAGAGGTCGGAGCGAGATTTACTTTTCACTGTACAGCCTGTTGTGCCTTTTGAAATTTATCTTTGCACTTTTATTATGTGTTTAAAGGAAAACAATGTGAAATATATTGAAATCACTGGCTCTGTTAGGAAGAATTGATGAGTGGGAGGGTGAAGGCTAAGAGAACAAACAGAAGGCTACTGGCAGTGGCGTGTGTAGGGTTGGGTGGCAGTGGAGATACTAAGATCAGAATGATGACAGCTTTACAAGAAGAGGTCAACAATTCTTTCTCACGGAGAGCATAATGGAGGTCAGAGAGAGAATCTGTCAAAAATGAATCCTACATCTCTGACCTGAACCTGTATGGATGGCAGTATCACATTCACTCTGAGGAAACACTAAAAGACAGATTTGAACTGAAAGTCAGCTTGGCACATGCTTCCACTTGAGAGGCCTTTAAGGAATCCAAATAGAGAAGTCAAGTATGGATACTGGGAGTGCAAAGGAGAAAGCTGGGCTAAAGCCACAACTCTGAACCATTAACATATAAATGATAACTAAGCCATGGGTATAAATGGTATCACCTAGAGCCATCCCCTATTGCAATTTCTTTTAACATATTAGCATTAAATTGAGAAGATCTATTTCTTTTTCCAAATAACTACATTTTAATAATATATACTGATCTTGGTAAAGTCTTATCAAAAGTAAAGCAAAGAAAAAACAGATCTAGGATCTCTTGAGCAACACAAAATGGAACATGAGTCAGCATGGGACTGACTTTTTGGACATCTGGATCTAATTATAGACAAGTCACGGATGGCAAATATCCACTGTAAGTATTAACGTGAAAGGAATCACCCAGGATGGATATATGAATCAGCTGGACCACCTAAACCAGGAATTGACAAATAAGAAAATATCATAGGAATGGTGTGTCTCCTAGATGAGTCATTACGTGAACTCACCCACTCAGTCTGACGGTGTCAAATGAGCATCAGGGCAAATGCTTAGTCTGGTAATCACAGACATTAAAACAATACTAATGCACTATATGGATTATGAGCCACTTCTTATTAAAGAGCATAATTCTGTGAAGCAAAGTCTGGGGTAGTGGGAGAAACAATGTTAAAAACTCACAGGCAGGGCTTCCCTGGTGGCACAGTGGTTGAGAGTCTGCCTGCCAATGCAGGGGACACGGGTTCGTGCCCCGGTCTGGGAAGATCCCACATGCCGCGGAGCGGCTGGGCCCGTGAGCCATGGCCGTTGAGCCTGCGCGTCCGGAGCCTGTGCTCCGCAATGGGAGAGGCCACAACAGTGAGAGGCCCACATACCACAAAAAAACAAAACAAAACAAAACAAAACAAAAAAACTCACAGGCAATTAAAAACAAATTAATAAATAAAAACATAATTCCAAAGGATGGCTCTGGAACGTGCCATTAGAGCAAATGCAAACGGGCAGCTGCTATCTGGACATGCTGGCTCTATTGTCATTTGAAGTCAAGTCAGAGTAGTTACTGAATAGTATGAAAGCCAGGACAGTTGAGTTGCTAGGAGAGATTAAAGAAATACCAACCAAAAATAATTTTTTCTAAAGAATAAAAAAAATCAGACGAATAGAAAAAAAAATGAAGAGAGGTTACAATGTGATATACCCACAAATGAGTTTAATAGCTAAAAATAGCTTTCAGGTAGCTAAAAATTTTAACCAAAACTTTTAACTAAAAACATAAAAGGCTATTAATTCAAAATGAGTGGATCTGGACCATCCTTGTTACTATAACAAATCCTTTTATGAGAACTGGGGAAGCATGAGAACTGGAAGCATAACATCAATGTGTATAGGAAAAATCAGAAAACGCATTGGTAGCATTTATGAATGTCCCAACAAAAAAAGATCTATCCTATGGGTCACTGCAATGCATGCTTTCCTTAGGCACAGCTCCTATCTCCTCTCTTTTCTCTCCTATTATGAGGTTCAGAGACACCTCAGTCTTAATCCTGCCTTACTCTCAGGTACTGAAATCACATTAGAGGCCTTACCCCTCCCCCAGGCCCATTTTTTTCCAGGAAACATTTATGGAACACAAAGTAAGGACCTCTGAAAACCTGCTTTTCCATAAAAGCAACCAAAACATGATTGTTAAACTCTTTCACAATTCTACAAATTAACCAAAGGTTTGAAATAATCTGAGAGGCACCTACTGAACAAAAATGGATGAATCTTGCTAAGAACTGTGAACTTAGTGGCATTTTAAATTGCCATTTTGGTAAACAATCTGGCAGTTCTTGAAAATGTTAAACACAGAGTTATCCTATGACCTACCAATCCCACTCCTAGGTATATACCTGGAGAGTTGAAAACATAATATCCACACAAAAACCTCGACACCAATGTTCATAGCAGCATATTCATAACAGGCAAAAGGAGAAATAACCCAAATCTCCAGCAACTGATGAATGGTTAAGTAAAGTATGGTACAGCTATACAGTAGAATTTTATTTGACAATAAAAAGGAATGAAGTTCTGACACATGCTACAATCTCAGGAACCTTGAAAACATGCTGAGTGAAAGAAGACAGTCATAATAGGTCAAATATTGTATGATTCCATCTATATGAAGTGACCAGAAGAGGCAAATCCATAGAAACAAAGTAAAAGTAGATTAGCGCTTGCTAGAGCTGCAGGGGAAGAGAATAGGAAACGAATGCTAAAGAGCATGGACTTCTCCTTGGGATGATGAAAATGTTCTGAAATTGCAGACTGGTGATAACTGACCAACTTTGTGAATATACAAAAACCCACTGAATTATACACTTTAAAACACTGACATTTATAGTATAAGAATTGTATCTCAATAAACTTATTTTAAAAACATTTCAGTAGATGACAGTTTTCACCTGAGGCAAAAATACCATTTAAAGAAGACATTTTAACGTGAAAATATGAAGACAATTATGTATTTTGAGTTTAGCAGAAGTCACCTGACAGATTTATTGGCTTCCAACTTTATTCATTCTACAAATTCCATCTGGGAAGATAACCTCACAATAGCAAGCATTGTGGGTGGGGGAGAGAGAGAGTGTAGAGTGGTATTATTACCAAATGCTTATATTAGTTTATTATCAAATGCTTACACTTAGTCATCAAACACATAGTTTTTTTAAGTGTTTCACATGGAATAACTCAATGAATTCTCAAAGTAACTCTAGCTGGTTGGTCCTGTTATTAACTCCACAGGGAAACAAAAACAGGGTTAACTAGGCCAAAGTCACAAATGTAGTAACTGATGGGGCTGAAATCTGAATCTAGGCTGACTGGCTCCAGAGCCTGTGCTTTTAACGACATGCCATGCTGCTTCTGTAATAAGAACTTTTGAGGAATATGTTAAAAGCAATACAATAAGCAATTATGTTGAAGACATCACAAATATATAACACAGGAAAAATTTTAAAAAAGAGAGAGAGAGAGAGAACCAAAAACAATTTCCTAATGTTTTCTAAATAGGTTCTCATAGCTTGGGATATAATTTCCAATTAGAACATCATGTGTAATTCAACTTAGACAGAAAGGAAGATCATGTGCTCTGAAAAACTCTGTTAAATGACTTGGAGAGGGGCTCTAATGATGAAAACACTGATGATGAAGATACATGTAAAAAACTGAAACTTTCTTCATGACAGGTAAGAGCAGAAAAAAGAAATAAATTTAAAATAATAAATTTTACATGTGATTTTAAATAACTATTGTAACAAAATTAAATTGTTAAGTAGACATTTGAGTCACCTACAGTTGTGTCTATGAAAAAACAGGAGATCACTTTATGTTCAAGGTTACTTTCCTTTGAGAGACTATATGGTATAAGTAGCTAGTCACTTTTCTATTCAAACCATCCAAACAACTCCTGGCTATTCTCATACTCCATGAAGTAATACACTGTTAGTTCACCAGTAAATTTGGATAATGTCAGAAAGCCAAACCTTAGCAGTACTTTATTTCACTTATTTTTATTTTATTTTCAGTACTACTTTGTTTTATTAATTTTATCACACCTGCCCTTATCAAGTGGTAACTTTCAAGAAGTCTTAAAATCTCATCCATGACATGGAAACGACACAATACAATAATCCCTTTTCAGGGTTAAATATTGCATTCAAGTTTGACAAAGGCGCTGATATAAACCATCATAAATACATGCTCTCTATTTTGAATTTTTTAAAAAGGCTTCTCATCATGTCTTCAAGTAATTCCTTAAACTCTCAGTCATCTCCAAGACACACAGTGTGTTCTCATCCCTAGGCAGTCAGTCCATGGGCCCTTGTTCTGACAGGCTGACAAACCTCCCTCTGTAGTTATATGCTTTCACCACAGGCAAATGAACTTCCTGGCATTAAAGAGTACATTACCTGCCGTTACCTTTAAGATGATGTAACAAACCATGCATCTTGACGGTACCATCTTGGACCATACCTCTGACTGAGTCCTTAGGACTAAGTCTGACAGACTTTTGCTTTCATTGGCTCTGCCACTGGGCTGGCTTTGCATGTTGCAAACAGGAAACAGAGCCAACTAAGGAGAAGCAAGGTTTGGATATTTTCTGTGCTTTGTTTTACTGCCAAATACTCAAAATAGTTTTCATAACTTTGCATTCGAAGTAAAAACAATACCTATATAAATATTTATGTATGTGTGTCTACAGACACACCTATGTATATATTCATTTTATGGCATAAAAGCAAGCCTTATTGCTAATCCCATCTCAGAAAAATGATCCTATTTATTTCAATCACTCTACTAATCTTTCTGTGGTTCAGTTTTCTCCTTGTGGATGACTTGAGGTTACCTGTTCTTCTGTTTGACTTCCATAGGACCAACTGTGCCATTTCATTAGTCACACTCCATTCCTGATGCCTGAAGAGATTATAAACACTGATGGCTTTCATGCCTTAGGAAAAGCTGTTTCCCACCAGAGAGCTGCTCTGTCTGCCTATGTTAGGGTCAGGATATTACAGAGAAAATAGTCCCAGGGAGTCTTGAGCAATCTGGCCAGCATTGCTCCTGTATAACAGGGAATGATTATAAGCACTTGAAAACAGAACTTGAATTTTATTGATGTGCACAATGCCTAGGCCACGTGTCAGAGGACCTCAGCATAGAAAAGATTCAATCAGCATTTGTTAGACTTAAATAATACTTGCGAGAGGGAAGGCCTCAGTTCTACTGACACTTAGCTGGGATAATCCAGGTGATTTTTCATTCATTTCTCCAGATCTTTAAAATGTCTAGAAAGATCTAACTACTAGCTTGTATGAAATATAGGGCACTGAGAATTAGGTTCAATGACCACATAGGGATTTAATCAGCAAAATCCAACATGTGAGAAACTTTTTACAGGACAACTAACTTGGTTTCTTCAACAAATTAATTGTAATGAGAGAGAGAGAAAAAAACGAGAGAGAAAGAAAGAAAGAAACTGACCAATCTATGGATTTTACAATCTACGTAAAGAACATAAAGTTCAAACTGTGGATCTTTTTTAGGATCCTGATTTGAACAAACCAAATGTAAAAAACCAAGCTAAACAAATATTTACAAGGTAATCATGGAAATTTGAACACAATATTTGATATTAAGAAATTACGCCCAACATTTTAGAAGTGACAATGGTATGATGGCTATGTTTTGGAGACCTTATCTTTTATGGATACAGACAGAAATATTTACAAATAAAATAACGTTATGTCTGGGATTTGCTTTAAAATCATCTTGGAAGGGAGGAAGCAAGTGGAGTGATTGAAGCTGGAGTATTAAGTACTCTCTGAGTACTTAATGTTACCACCACAGTGTCTTTATTTACACCACCTGGCCTCTTATGTGTAACTTTTCCATAGGTTCCTCCTTAATTCAGCAAAGTGTGGTGCTTGTTCCTCCCACTGCATCCTGCACACATTTTTACTGCATGCATCATACTTTAGTGTGGTTAGTGTCTCATACTGGCAACTTCTTCTGCAGAAAATATTTTGGCAAAGTCAATCTTAATTTACCCTGGAATAGTAAAAACCAACAGCTACCCAGAATCATTCCTTCATCATCCTCACTAACAAAAAGGATTACCACTTCCTTAACATTAGCTCTGCCCATAAAACTTTCTGTGAGAACACAGCAGACACTAGCAGGATGTTCTGCATTCTTTATCCATAACTCAGCTCCTCCTCACTAATAGGCCATTATTTCATCCTCTCTGGGGTTTAATTACAAAAATCATCTATCCCTATTTTCTTCTAATCCCACCTCTTCAATTTCTCTTTTTAAATTATTATCTGTACTGGATTGTGAGCTAACAAGTTAGGAACCAATTGTTACTCTTAGTATCCCATGACAAGAACAAAAAGTATTTTTTTAAAAAATTTGGATGAGGCTTCCCTGGTGGCGCAGTGGTTGAGAGTCCGCCTGCCGATGCAGGGGACACGGGTTCGTGCCCCAGTCCGGGAAGATCCCACATGCCGCAGAGCGTCTGGGCCCGCGAGCCATGGCCGCCGAGCCTCACGTCCGGAGCCTGTGTCCCGCAACGGGAGAGGCCACAACAGTGAGAGGCCCACGTACCGCAAAAAAAAAAAAAAAAAAAAAAAAAAAAAAAAAATGGATGGATGGATATCAAGCTCCAAAGTAATATTCTGTGTGTAACTTAGCTAAATATAAATGCATTAAAAACCTGTAGTTTTACTATAAAGAATTCTGAAGGTCCTCACATAAGCCAAAAGAGAATATCTTACAATGAGAGAAAATAATCATATCTCTTTAAAATAGCATTTTATGTGTTTGGGAGTACTACCTTATGACAAATAGCTAGTTTTTCAACTTTTTTTAAAAAGCTCTTATCAAAGCACTATCTAAAAGTCATGATGAATCTGGGAATTTGAAAGCAGATTAATTCATAAGTACTCAGATTTCTCTGTCATTAAAATGTCAACACGAGGCATTATACCTATTAAAGGTAAATTATTTGTTTTACGAACTGTGACATCCTCTAACGATAAACACTACGCTACTATGTAGAATTAGTGCTGCACTTTTATTTCCAACACAGTCAATAAATAGTCTAACGTTCTGATGAGTAATCTGCGCTTTGTAACCTTTTCAACTGCTAAAGGATGTCTTGATTTGAAATATAAACTAAATTATAACTAGCTTCTCTTGCTAAGGATGGAAATCAGCCAGTTTATTTATAAATCCACTCATGACTAAGAGAAAAGAGTAAACTCTGGAGCCATGTTATTTCTCTTTACCTACACTCTTCTTAGAAACATAGTAAGAATATCTAAAATTGCAAAAGAAAAATGTTTGCACTTTTAACAAATATCTATCAAATACAGGAAAAAAATGTATTCACCTTTTAATGAGAGCTATATATTTTCTTTATGGTACTTGCACAACAAGCACACAAATCTCCAAAAGTTACCAAGTCTAGGACACTATAAAAATCAATTTTTCATTGAATGACTGCTCATAACCATTCAGCATGAATTATTGCCTTATTAAATACCAGAGACTTTTTCTCCCTAACTGCACACCCCATTGTTCCAAATCTAGTTAGATGAAGCAGAAACAAACTCATATTTCCTAACACTTATTCAAATTCTTTGGACTAGAAACTACACTGCAGATAGTCTTCACATTTCATCAAATTATTCTCTCAGTCAGATCCATACTAACGAGGCTCTGATGTATCACTGCTTTTTGCTTTTTATGAAAAAGAAAAGAATCCCCACTAATTTCACAGTACAAAGATTCATTCATTACTTAATCTTGTTTCTTAGTCTATTAAAATTAAAGATGCATATGCCCTTTTGTGCCACAGTGTTATATTCAATAGTTGGCTAAAAAATATGAAAAATGAAATTAAAACTATTCTACAATATCTTTAATGGCTATTTATAAAACCCTTCTGCCTTATCTTTCCTGATTTATCCTGGACTGACTGACTGGCTGGCTTTCTTCTCACTGAGATTTTTAAAGTTATGTTAGAAAGATAAATCACAGTAGATAGACAGGCATTAGCATTTTATCTACCATGTGTATATATATATATAGGATTTGCCCAGTGAGGATTATAAGTACTACATTAACAAATACAATAGAATTTTGTTTTTAAAGTACAGTAAAAAAACACCACCAAGAAAGTCCGCACTTCAACATGGGGGGAAAAGAATCCCTTTTTATCATTCAGGTTGTTGGATCTGACCTACAAATTAATTTCACAAAGGACAAAAATGGTGATGCTGGGCCAATACAGGTAATATCTACAAAAAGGAATTTTAACTGGAATACAGACCCTCATTCTCTGAATTCTAATTGTTGTGAACTAGGGATAATCAATAAACCCCTTAGTAGCAGCTTTAGTTTACACTTCACTCAGGACACTGTGAGGATGTAAAAATCACTGTAAATTAGTCATCATTAAAACTCTGCTGGGGGAAGAGATATATTCAGAAGTGTATGGGCAACAATTCTGCCTTCTTCTCCAGGGTCAGGATGAATATGGTCTTCTGAATTTGTTTCGAGAAACAGAAGACTCCAAAGTTTGTGATAGTTTCTTGTGCAGAAGCAGATATCAGTATATGCCCTTTCTTTGGGGTTGGTGACACAAGCCCTGAGGATAAAAGGGCAGTTGCAAAGCTGGATCATAACCTTCAACTCTGGCTAGCTCTGCCTAATGGTACAATGTCATTGGCAACTGCGTGTCCACTAAGAAACTAAGGGGCTAAGGAATATCCACTCTAAAAGAAACCGTGTTTAGACCTGTTCTAGGTAGGCATTATCTTTCTGTGAAGTCCTATAACTTCAGCTAAATAAATTGGGACTTTCTCACGATAGTGAGAAACTATCGTCTCTTCCAACCAATCCCTAATTGACCTGAAGGGACAAAGTGTTCAATAAAAATTGTTTTACTAGAAAGCCTTGTGCTTATATTCTGTCTCTTGGTCTGTATGTATATAATTGTATATTATTTTCCATCACAATGCATGTTTTCCACTGAACTAAAATAATATATACTTTTTAAAGCCTTTCATTGTTGTATAACATAAAAACTATAAAAAATTTTAACACAGCTTGGATGGATTTTCATGAAGGGGACACATTTGCAGACACCAGGAGGTGTATGCCCCATCTCAATCATTACCCCACTTCTAAGGTAACAAAAATTTCTATTTTTGTTAAAAAATTTGTTAAAAATTTCTACTTCTAACATCCCAAATTAACTTTGTCTGTCTTTGAACTCATGTAAATGGAAATACGTTATACACACTCTTTTTGTTCCTGACGTCTTTTGCTCTGTGAAATTTATACATGTTGTTTGGGTTGTAATAGTTTACTCCTTTTCATTGATCTATAAAGTTTAAATTTATATCCCCAATTCATTTGTCAATTCTATTCTTAACAGTAAGTTCAGTTGTTTCCAGCTGTGGGATATTTAAAATAATGTTGTTTATGAACACTCTCATACAGACTTTTTGGTGTGCTTACATACATTTTTCTGTTGGGCATATATCTAAAAGTGGAATAGCTTGGTCATAGGGAATGTTTAAGTTCAGTTTTAAAACACAATAGCAAAAGTTTTCCAAAGCAGTTATACCAACCTACATTGCCCGCAACAGCTTAAAAGTTCTAGTTGTTCCATAGCTTCCATTTCTGACACTTGATAACTTTCAGTTACTTTATTTTTTAATATTAGGCCATTCAGGTGGGAATTAGATGTCTCTCTTAGCTTTAAGTTACATCTTCCTGAGAACTAAATTGCTGATTACCTTTTCATATGCTAATTGACCATTAGATTAGCTTCTTTGTAGAATGTTTACTTATTTCTCCCATTTTCATTATATTATGTTTTTCTTATGGATTAGTAGGAGTTCTTTATTCTAGATTTGACTTCGTTTCAGATATACATAATTCTGTGGCACACATTTCCATTATTTTTCCCCACACTATATTTCAGTGATACTTTGTCAATAAATCAGATGATCACAAATGAATGGGTCTATTTCTGGATGTTTTATTCTGCTCCACTGATCTCTTTCTTCATACTTAAACCACTATTACATTCTATTACTGCAACATTATAATAAGTTTTGGTATCTGGTAATGTTAATCCACCCACTTTGTTACCTTCTTCAAGACTGACCTAGTTATTCTTGACATTTGCATTTCCATTTGCGTTGCAGAATCAGTGTGTCAGCTTCCCCATAAATCCCTACTAGATTTTTAATTGGGATTGCAGTGAATCTATAGTCAGTTTGCAGCACTGACATTGACACAATCCATAAACACATGGTATATCATTCCATTTATGTAAGTTTCTTTTCAAGCCTTTTGCTAGATGTTTTTCTAACTTTTTTTTTTTTTTTTTTTTTTAGCATTTCTTCCTTACATAATGGAAAGATACACTGATGAAGTCTTCTCCTGAGGTTTGTTCTGTGAGGACATTTTTATTTATGGGTTTTCTTGAACAAACATCATGATTCAGATTTTCCATTTCTCCTTGTATCAGTTGTTATAAGTAGAGTTTTTTCAATAAATTTGTCCATTTCACTCAAATTTTTAAAACCCTTTATTTTCCCTTAAGGTTTATAGGATTTTTAGCATTGTCCTTTTAAAAAATTCCCCATACTATCAAAGTGTACTTTTCTTACCTGCTTTAACTGTCCTATTAAGGGCTCATCAATTTTAGTAATCTTTTCAAAGAACCGTGTTTTTTTTTTTTTTGACTTTCTTGATGTAATGTACATTTGTTTCTGTTTCATTGTTTTTAACTCCTTATTTCCTTCCATCTAATTTCTTTGCCATTTAATTTGCTGTTCTTTATCTAGCTTCCTTGAAAAGAATACTTGGATCATTAGTTTTCAACCTTTCTTCTTTCTATTATGTTCTTTTAAGGCTATGAGTTTCTCTCCAAATATTTCTTTCCCTATATACCACTAGCTCTGATGTTTTATCTTAATTCTCATTCAATTAAAAATATTTCATAATTTGTATTATAGCTTATTCTTTGACTGAGGGATATTGAGATTTGGATTGTTATATTTCCAAAAAGTAGGACATATTTTAGTTACTTTTTTGTTCTAGAATTTTAGCATGATTCCACTATACTCAGTGTACATATTCTGTATAATTTCAGTTCTTTTATATTTATTGAAATTTGGTTTCTGACCTAATATATGGTCTATGTTACTAAAAGTTCCATGTGAACTTGATAAGATATACATTCTACAGTTACCAGTTGCTGACTGTAATGTGTGTATTGATTTAATCTTGTTAATTGTATTGTTCAAATCTTCTCTATTATTGTTTCTTAACTGTCTTACTGTGAAAGCTCTGTTTAAATCTCCCATGATTGTAGGGGCTTTTTCTAGATTTCTCATTTTAGCTCTGTAAAATTATGCTTTATCTCATTTGAGATTTTATAATTAGGTACATACAAATTTAGAATTTTTATATCTTCTTGAATTGATCTTTATTATTATGAAATATCCAGTAATACTTCCCTTAAGGGCTACATTTTTAATATTATAGATACATCAATATCTCTTTCCATCCTTTTACTTTCAAATTCTGTCTTTATTATTTAAGTAGTATCTCTGAGTTAGCAGCAAATAATTCTTTTAATTTTAATCTAGACAATCTCTGTCTCTGTTAGATTACTTTTAACAAATTTAATTATGAATTAAGTCAACCATTTTACTATTTCTTTCAATTTATCACTCTTTCCTTTCTCCTTATTTTCTTTGGATTATGTATTTTTAATTATATTATTTCCTACATCTACTTGCTTGTTACTAATACTTTTTTTTTTTTTTTTTTTTTTTTTTTTGCAGTATGCGGGCCTCTCACTGCTGTGGCCTCTCCCCTTGCGGAGCACAGGCTCCAGACGCACAGGCCCAGCGGCCATGGCAACCGCTCCGCGGCATGTGGGATCTTCCCGGACCGGGGCACGAACCCGTGTCCCCTGCATCAGCAGGCGGACTCTCAACCACTGCGCCACCAGGGAAGCCCACTAATACTTTTTTTAACCCTTTCAATATTACTTTAGGGATTACAACATACATTAGTGACATTATTTGAGTTTAATCCAAATTAGTGATTTCAACATTTCCTAGAATATTAAAAAAAAAAAAATTCACAACATTTTAATACTGTTAATTTTCTTTTGCCTTTAGTTGTTACATTTTAAAACCCAGGACATATAATTATTGTTTTATAAACATTAACTTTGTTAATATTTTTTATGGCTGGCCTTTCTTCCATATTACTGTGTTTCTTTCAGGAATGATTTCCCTTCTGCTCACAAACTGCCTTAATATTTCTTTAAGCACTGGTCTACTAGAAAAAATTTCTCACAGGTTTTATTTGCAACTATGTTTTACCTTACCCTTTCACCACTATTTCCCATGGGTACAAAATATTGCATTGGCAAATATTTCCTATCAGCACATTAAAGATGTCATTCCATTGTCATGGCATGGTTTCCATTTTTCTATTGAAGTGCCAACTAGCAGCCTCATTGTTGCTCTACTGAAGGTAAAATATTGCTTTTTCACTATGGCTGCTTTTAAGGTGTTTTATTTTGTTGGACTTTGAATTTCAGCAGTTTTACTAGGATGTGTCTCAGAATTAATTATTCTGTTGGCTATTGAGAAACCTTTCCTGATCTCTAGCTTGGTATCTTTCATTAGTTTGAAAAATGACAGCCAGTACCTTTTCAAACATTTCTTCTGTCACATTCTCTCTTTCCTCCCCATTTGGAACTCTAAATATACAATTATTCAATCTTTTTACCATGTCCTTTATATCTTCTTTGTATTTCTTATTTGTATTATCTAAACTTGCTTCCCTTTGCGCTCAACGTAAATATTTCTTACTTATATTTTGTAGTTGTAAAATTTGCTTTTTATGGCTTTTATAGAGTCCAGCTTTCTGGTAACATAGTCAATATTTCTATCTATTTTCTTATCATATTAACAATAGTTATTTTAAAGTCTGTGTTTGACCTTTCTAACATCAGGATCATCCTTTGCTATTGCATTATCCTTTTTCGCCATATTTCCAGGGCATTACTGGTAATTTTTCAAAGAATGCTAGACAGTAAACATAAAAACTATAAAGACTCTGTGTGATATTATCTCCCTAAAAAGATGATATGATATTTTTTTCTGGCAAGTAGATAGAAGACTGAAAATTACCTTGGAGGGGCATGATTTCAAGATGACGGAGGAGTAAGACATGGAGATCACCTTCCTCCCACAAATACATCAAAATTACATCTACATGTGGAAAGACTCCTATAGAACACCTATTGAACACTGGTAGAAGACCTCAGACTTCCCAAAAGGCAAGAAACTCCCGACGTACCTGGATGCTCTACCTGGATACCCTCAGGTGACCTACACACACAGGTGGGGGGAAATCCAAAGCTGAAACCCAGGAGCTGTGCAAACAAAGAAGAGAAAGGGAAATTTCTCCCAGTAGCCTCAGGAGCAACGTATTGAATCTCCACAATCAACCTGATGTACCCTGTACCTGTGGAATACCTGAACAGATAACGAATCATCCCAAAATTGAGGCAATGGACTTTGGTATTAACTGTAGATGTGGGGTTTGCTGTCTGCATCTTATTTGTTTCCGGTTTTACGTTTATCTTAGTTTACTGTTTAGAGCTTATTATCATTGGTAGGTTTGTTTATTGATTTGGTTGCTCTCTTCCGTTTTTTATTTTATATATATATATTTTTTCTTCCTTTTTCTCTTTTTGTGAGTTTGTATGTGTAGCTTCTTTGTGATTTTGTCTGTATAGCTTTGTTTTGCCATTAGTCCTAGAGTTCTGACTGTCTGTTTTTGGGGTATTTTTAGTATAGTTTTTAATGCTTGATATAATTGGTGGGTTTGTTTTTTGGTTTCACTGCACTCTTCTTTCTCTTTTTTTATTACTTTTTAATTTTTAATAATTTTTTCCTATTTTAATTATTTTATCTTATTTTATTTATTTATTTATTTATTTTCTTTCTTTCTTTCTTTCTTTGTCTTCCTTTTCTTCTAGGCATGTGGCTGACAGGGTCTTCATGCTCTGGCCAGGTGTCAGGCCTAAGCCTCTGAGGTGGGAGAGCCAAGTCAGGACATTGGTCCACCAGAGACCTACCAGCCCCACATAATATCAAACAGTGAAAGCTCTCCCAGAGATCTCATCTCAACGCTAAGACCCAGCTCCACTAAACGACCAGTAAGCTACAGCGCTGGACACCCTATGCCAAACAACTAGCAAGACAGAAACACAAATCCACCGATTAGCAGAGAGTCTGCCTAAAAATCATAACAAGGTCACAGACACCCAAAAACACACCACTGGATATGGTCCTGCCCACCAGAAAGACAAGATCCAGACTCATCCACAAGAACAAAGGCACCAGACCCCTCCACCAGGAAGCATACACAACCCACTGAACCAACCTTAGCCACTGGGAGCAGACAACAGAAACGGGAACTACGAACCTTCAGCCTGTGAAATGGAGACCTCAAACACAGTAAGTTAAGCATAATGAAAAGACAGAGAAACACAAAGCAGATGAAGGAACAAGGTAAAAACCAGACCAAGCAAGTGAAGAGGAAATAGGTGGTCTACCTGAAAAACAATTCAGAGTAAAGATAGTAAAGATGATCTAAAATCTTGGAAAGAGAATGGAGAAAATTCAAGAAACATTTAACAAGAACCTAGAAGACCTAAAGAGTAAACAAACAACAATGAACAACACAATAAATAAAATTAAAATCCTCCAGAAGGAATCAACAGCAGAATAAGTGAGGCAGAAGAACGGATAAGTGACCTGGAAGATAAAATAGTGGAAATAAGTACCACAGAACAGAATAAAGAAAAAAGAATGAAGAGAAGAATAGAGGACAGACTCAGAGTCCTCTGGGACAACATTAAACACACCAAAATTTGAATTATAGGGGTCCCAGAAGAAGAAGAGAAAAATAAAGGGACTGAGAAAATATTTGAAGAGATAATAGTTGACAACTTCCCTAATATGGGGAAGGAAATAGTCAATCAAGTACAGGAAGCGAGGAGAGTCCCATACAGGATAAATCCAAGGAGAAACACACCAAGACACATATTAATCAAACTATCAAAACTTAAATACAAAAAAAAAAAAATTAAAAGGAGCAAGTGAAAAGCAACAGTTAACATACAAGATAATCCCCATAAGGTTAACAGCTGATCATTCAGCATAAACTCTGAAAGTCAGAAGGGAGTGGCAGGACATATTTAAAGTGATGAAAGGGAAAAACCTACAACCAAGATCACTTTACCCAGCAAGGATATCATTCAGATTCGACCGAGAAATTTAAAACTTTACAGTCAAGCAAAAGCTAAGAGAATTCAGCACCACCAAGCAAGCTCTACAACAAATGCTAAAAGAACTTCTCTAGGCAGGAAACACAAGAGAAGGAAATTGTTTGTTTTACAGTAACAAACACAAAACAATTAAGAAAATGGTAATAGGAACATACTTATAGATAACTTATTAAATGTAAATTAATTAAATGGTCCAACCAAAAGACATAGACAGGCTGAATGGATACAAAAACAAGACCCATATATATGTTGTCTACAAGAGACCAATTTCAGACCTAGGGACACATACAGACTGAAAGTAAGGGGATGGAAAAAGATATTTCATGCAAATGTAAATCAAAAGAAAGCTGGAGTAGCAATTCTCATATCAGACAAAATACACTTTAAAATAAAAACTATTACAAGAGACAAAAAAGGGCACTACATAATGATCAAGGGATCAATCCAAAGAGAAGATATAACAATTGTAAATACCTATGCACCCAACATAGCAGCACCTAAATACAAAGGCAAAGGCTAACAACCATAAAAGAGGAAATCGACAGTAATACAACCATAGTAAGGGACTTTAACACCCCACTTTCACCAATGGACTGATCATCCAAAGTGAAAATAAATAAGGAAATAGAAGCTTAAAATGATACATTAAACACGACAGACTTAATAGATATTTACAGGACATTCCATCCAAAAACAGCAGATTACACTTTCTCAAATGCTCATGGAACGTTCTCCAGGATAGATCATATCTTGGGTCACAAATCAAGCCTTGGTAAAGTTAAGGAAATTGAAACCATTATCAAGTATCTTTACTGACCACAACACTATGAGATTAGAAATCAATTACAGGGAAAAAAACGTAAAAAACACAAAGACATGGAGGCTAAAGAATACACTACTAAGTAACCAAGAGACCACTGAAGAAATCAGAGGAAGTCAAAAAATAACTAGAAAAAAATGACAATGAAAACACAACGACCCAAATCCTATAGGATACAGCAAAAGCAGTTCTAACAGGGGGAGTTTATAGCAATACAATCCTACCTCAAGAAACAAGAAAAACCTCAAATAAACAACCTAACCTTACCCCTAAAGCAACTAGAGAAAGAAGAACAAAAAATCCCCAAAGTTAGCAGAAGTAAAGAAATCATAAAGATCAGAACAGAAATAAATGAAAAAGAAATGAAGGAAACAATAGCAAAGATCAATAATACTAAAAGCGGGTTATTTGAGAAGATAAACAAATTTGATAAACCATTAGCTAGACTCATCAAGAAAAAAAGGAAGAAGACTCAAATCAATAGAATTAGAAAGAAAAAGGAGAATGAACAACTGACACTGCAGATATACAAAGGATCATGAGAGATTACTACAAGCAACTGTATGCCAATAAAATGGACAACCTGGAAGAAATAGACAAATTCTTAGAAAAGCACAACCTTCTGAGACTGAACCAGGAAGAAATAGAAAATATAAACAGACCAATCACAGCAGTGAAATAGAGACTGTGATTAAAAATCTTCCAACAAAGAAAAGCCCAAGACGAGATGGTTTCACAGGCGAATTCTATCAAACATTTAGAGAAGAGCTAACACCTATCTTTCTCAAACTCTTCCAAAATACAGCAGAGGGAGGAACACTCCCAAACTCATTCTTTGAGGCCACCATCACCCTGATAGCAATACCAGACAAAGATGTCACAAAAAAAGAAAACTACAGGCCAATATCACTGATGAACACAGACGCAAAAATCCTCAACAAAATACTAGCAAACAGAATCCAACAGCACATTAAAAGGATCAAGTGGGGGCCTCCCTGGTGGCGCAAGTGGTTGAGAGTCCGCCTGCCGATGCAGGGGATACGGGTTCGTGCCCCGGTCTGGGAGGATCCCATATGCCGCGGAGCGGCTGGGCCCGCGAGCCATGGCCGCGGAGCCTGTGTGTCCGGAGCCTGTGCTCCGCAACGGGAGAGGCCACAGCAGTGAGAGGCCCGCGTACAGCAAAAAAAAAAAAAAAAAAAAAGGATCAAGTGGGGTTTATCACAGGAATGTAAGGATCCTTCAATATACACAAATCAATCAATGTGATAAACCATATTAACAAGTTGAAGGAGAAAAAAATAGGATCATCTCAATAGATGCAGAAAAAGCTTTTGACAAAATTCAATACTCATTTTTGATAAAAACCCTCCAGAAAGTACTCATAGAGGGAACTTACCTCAACATAATAAAGGCCATATATGACACACCCACAACCAACATCGTTCTCAGTGGTGAATAACTGAAACCATTTCCACTAAGATCAGGACCTAGAAAAGATGTCCCCTCTCACCACTATTATTCAACATAATTTTGGAAGTTTTAGCCACAGCAACCAAAGAAAAAGAAATAAAAGGAATCCAAATTGGAAAAGAAGTAAAACTGTCACTGTTTGCAGATGACATGATACTATATATAGAGAATCCTAAAGATGCTACCAGAGAACTACTAAAGTTAATCAATGAATCAGGTAAAGTAGCAGGATATAAAATTAATGCACAGAAATATCTTGCATTCCTATACACTAATGATGAAAAGATCTGAAAGAGAAATTAAGGATACACTCATATTTACCACTGCAACAATAAGAATAAAATATCTAGGAATAAACCTACCTAAGGAGACAAAAGACTTCGATGCAGAAAATTATAAGACACTGATGAAAGAAATTAAAGATGATACAAACAGCTGGAGAGATATACCATGTTCTTGGATTGGAAAAACGAACATTGTGAAAATGACTATACTACCCAAAGCAATCTACAGATTCAATGCAATCCCTATCAATCTACCGATAGCATTTTTCACAGAACTTGAACAAAAAATTTCACAATTTGTATGGAAACACAAAAGACCCCGAATAGCCAAAGCAATCTTGAGAACGAAAAACGGAGCTGGAGGAATCAGGCTCCTGGGCTTCCGACTATACTACAAAGCTACAGTAATCAAGACAGTATGGTACTGACACAGAAACAGAAATATAGATCAATGGAACAGGATAGAAAGCCCAGAGATAAACCCATGCACATATGGTCACCTTATTTTTGATAAAGGAGGCAATATAGAATGGAGAAAAGACAGCCTCTTCAATAAGTGGTGCTGGGAAAAATGCACAGCTACATGTAAAAGAATGAAATCAGAACACTCCCTAAAGTCATACACAAAAATATACTCAAAATTGATTAAAGACCTAAATGTAAGACCAGACACTATAAAACTCTTAGAGGAAAACATAGGCAGAACACTCTTTGACATAACTCACAGCAAGATCCCCTTTGACCCACCTCCTAGAGTAATGGAAATAAAAACCAAAATAAACAAATGGGACCTAATGAAACTTCAAAGCTTTTGCACAGCAAAGGAAACCATAAACAAGACAAAAAGACAACCCTCAGAATCGGAGAACATATTTGCGAATGAAGAAACTGACAAAGGATTAATCTCCAAAATTTACAAGAAGCTCATGCAGCTCAGTATCAAAGAATAAACAACCCAATCCAAAAATGGGCAGAAGAGCTAAATAGACATTTCTCCAAGGAAGATACACAGGTTGCCAACAAACATATGAAAGGATGCTCAACATCACTAATCATTAGAGAAATGCAAATCAAAACTACAATGAGGTATCACCTCACACCAGTCAGAATGGCCATCATCAATACATCTACAAACAATAAATGCTGGAGAGGTTGTGGAGAAAAGGGAACCCTCTTGCACTCTTAGTGGGAATGTAAATTGATACAGCCACTATGGAGAACAGTATGGAGGTTCCTTAGAAAACTAAAAATAGAACTACCATATGACCCAGCAATCCCACTACTGGGCATATACCCTGAGAAAACCATAGTTCAAAAAGAGTCATGTACCACAATGTTCATTGCAGCTCTGTTTACAATAGCCAGGACATGGAAGCAACCTAAGTGTCCACTGACAGATGAATGGATAAAGAAGGTGTGGCGCATAAATACAATGGAATATTACTCAACCATAAAAAGAAACAAAACTGAATTATTTGTAGTGTGGTGGGTGGACATAGAATCTGTCATACAGAGTGAAGTAAGTCAGAAAGGGAAAACCAAATATCGTATGCTAACACATATATACGGAATCCAAAAAAAAAAATGCTTCTGAAGATGCTAGGGGAAGGACAGGAATAAAGACACAGAAGCAGAGAATGGACTTGAGGACACGGGGAGGGGGAAGGGTAAGCTGGGACGAAGTGAGAGAGTGGCATGGACATATATACACTACCAAATGTAAAATGGTTAGCTAGTAGGAAGCAGCCACATAGCACAGGGAGATCAGCATGGTGCTTTGTGTCTACCTAGAGGGGTGGGATAAGGAGGGTGGGAGGGAGATGCAAGATGGAGGAGATATGGGGATATATGTATATGTATAGCTGATTCACTTTGTTATACAGCAGAAACTAACACACCATTGTAAAGCAATTATACTCCAATAAAGGTGTTAAAAAAAATTACCTTGTATCCATTTGAAGTTAGTATATTTCTGATTTGCCTTGATTCCCAAGAAAAACTCTTTTCAGAGGATTCCATGAAAAGTCTGAGGTGTTAATCAGGACTCCTCCTTGCTCGGCCTAAAATCTACTTTTTATGTCCTATGAAGCAACATGAGCTCTACTTGGTTTCTGGGAGTCTCACTCTCCATATATGCACTAAGTAAGTAAATACTTCAAAAAGATATTGTAAACTAAACACTGGGTTGCTTTCCCCTATCTTTGCTTTTTCTCTAGGACTAGTAGGCTCTGGCTGTTTCAGAACCCTCTACTTCAATTTTTGATCTCTAAAACCAGTGCCTTTCCTGCTACAAGCCACTGTTTTCTATTCCTCCATGCTGCCCTATGATGAGAATTTCCAAATGTCCTTGGGCAAAAAGCTGCTGAGAAGGCAGTGCTCACACATCTACCCTGCTCTTTTCTCCACAACTTTGGATGTCTTAGTTTTGCTCTAGTGCCTTTAAACAGGTTCTTCTTGTTATTTACCCTGTTATATTTTGGTTCCTTTAGGCAGGAAGGAGAGACTAGTACCAGCTCCTCCATCACAGCTGATTCTTTCACAATTGTATTTAATGAGAATAAAATCTAAACCAGAAGGACTATTAAAACTTTAAGTCTATATGAGCACTAAATGGAGTAAATTTAGGAAAAAAGTCAGATGATTCTTTGCTCAAAGCCCAGTGTAATCACTATTTACTGTGTGATTTTAGGCAAGAAACTTAACACCTTTGGAGTTGAATTCACTTACATGCAAATAAGGAATCCTCATATTTCTTCACATATTTCATAGAATTAAGTTAGCAAGTACCTTGCCTTAGGTCCTGTACCCTGATGGCTCATCATTAATAATTAACCTTAGAAATACAGTCGTTTCACATCAAAAACTTTTACCTATGTGTGTCACTATTTTCTTTTGTATTATCTACAAAGAGAAAAAAAGAGATGGTAACAATTCTCTGTGGTGTAGCTATAATAAATTTATCTGGAAAAGAAATATATATAGGCTGGCTATCCACTTGTAAACTTTTTTGTTGTTGTTGCTTTTATATAAGAAAAGAAAAGTTTTTGGCCCAAGGGTTCTATCTTATTTTTATTTGTATCCTCCCAGGACATGACATATAGTAGGGAAATAATTAATAACTCCTAAAGAGAATAGGGCATAAATGTGTTTTATGAAATATAAAGAGGAAGCAGAGACTTACAATTCAAGATCCTAACCTTTAAGAAATTCACAGTAAAATGAACTAGAATCTTGCTTTCACCATCAAGGGCTAAGGCCGCCCAGTTGCCTGGTGACTGAAAATGAAATGCAGAAGCAGCACAACCTGTAAGAGCTTTTGGTTTTAGAAATAATACTTACGGTGACTGACTCTGATTATAGAAGTAACTCATAATCAATCTAAACAAAATTTCAAAATCAATCAGTCAAAACAAGAAAATATTAAGCATGCTCCTATTGCCTCAAGATAACAAATCCCATATCAAGGTTGAATAATTAGGATATATTTGGTGCAATTTTTCTCATATAAAATTGACACCATACAGGATATATTTATGGTTAACATTTTATTTCACTTGGCATTATGTACCATTTTTAAAATTATCTGGCAACCTTTAACAGGACAGTATTAAATAACCACACAGTAATCCATTACATTAGAAGTCCTTTATGTTTTTTAAATCAATCATGACTTTTTTTCTGGAAGTTATATTGTTTCCAAGTGCTTACCATTTAGAAATAAATGAAATATAAACACTATTGTATACTAAATCTTTGTATACATCTTTGATTATTTCCATAAAATAAATTTCTAGAAGTTAATATTAATCTTAATGATATTGCTAAACTCCTGTCTAGAAAAATTGTACAATACCAATTTAGTCTGGAGAACATTTCGGATTAAAAAGAGAAGCAGACTTGCAGTGAAATATTACGGTTTTAAGTTTAAAATACCAAATTATGACAAATATTTTGCACATATACGATGCTCTAAATCACAAAAATGTTTTCTTGCCTTGAAAGGGTTTGATCTCATGGGTCACAGATACACTATGGAACAAAATATCAGATCATTGTCTTATAGGAATTCAGCCCCATAGCACTAAAAATATAAAAAGACTCACACGTACAAGTAGTTTAATATTTTATAATTATTTATATAACAGATCATAGAAGCATGTAAACCACTTATTTTTCATTATAAATAATGCAACAGGTATTTTCTTCCTCTCATGCATCACTAAATACTATGCATATGATAAGACTTTTATCCTCTGACAGATTTACCCTTCTATAATCAAAATAATCCTGCAGGATATTTTAATGTCCATAGAACTTTGAATGTCAAAACTTCTTATTGATAAGAACCACAAATTGCTATCCTTAGAAATAAGTAAGAATGGTCAGAACGCAATCTGTCTTATATGTGGATTCTCTGCTCTGGCTGGAGGAGTGGGCTTTGGCAAAATGCTGTGATTCTGAACAATTACTCAGAAGCATCTGTGTTGCTGAATTCTGCCCAATGAATCTGTATCTCCTGGAGAAAACTGTTTTAAATTTCTCTCTATTATGAATAATCTTAAGCACTCATTACTGAAAATTGATTTTTCCCACACGGAAGAACACACTTCACAAAGAGGGGGAAAAGGTAAAAGTTTATAAAGTGACAGAACTCTACCTCTAGTTTTGAAACAGCATTCAATTATAGAATTTTAAGTTCCAATAAAAGAAGAAAAACATAATTTAATAGAAAGCACATCTTCTAGAAACTACTGGTTATTAAACACATATTAATTTATTCTGCTACACAGTAGGACAAGTAGGGGAAAAATCTGGCCTCAATGATGACAACATTAAAAGGAATTACTGCCAGCACCGCTTGTCAGAATTTATATTACACTTTTCTAGCCTGTAAGTGTTCTCTGGTCCCCTATTCTATTTACAAAATGAACATTTTATTTTAGCTTTTTACTATTCAAGAAACAAACATGCATTATGGCACATAATTAGACAATTATAAAATAAGATTGCTGCATTTTTTCATGTGAAAGAAAACACATTCACATTCCAGTTTCTCCAGCTCTGCAAAGTATTCTGATGATAGATATAGATAGATAGATAGATAGATATAGGTATACAGAGATACACACACACACACTCTCCAAACAGTGTTGCATTCAAAATAAACCCAATACCAATGACAGTCAACACACAATTCATAAGGGTGAGATTTTTTAATTGTGTAATATAATCCATTATAGCACTTAACAACTAAACACTGTTCGCTTCATACAGAAAGTAGTGGCAATTAAGCTTAGAGGTAATTATATGCTTTTACAATTGCTAAGTGTAATTTTAGAATGAAAAACTGCTATGAAATGCAAATTTAACTTCTATCCAAAAATGCTAATTTTTCAAATCACACTGCTTTCAGTTATTTCAGGGCATTGCCACATTCACAGATGCTATACAACACTCTGTGATATCTTTTCTAAACAGGTAAGAAACCACCCTGTGGACGTATTTTCTCAAAGATCCACACATAGCTATGTTTCTCTTGGTTAATGTAGATATTAAATAGAATTGTTTATTCCAGATTTCTTGAATTACCAAACAAAAAAACAATGAAATTGTTCTGTAGAGTAGAATCTAAGCCTCCACTTCAAACTATTTGGTCCATGGATAACACAAAATCTAATTTGAAATCAGAAGCTAGTTTAACCTTTCTTCAAAAGATAGTTTGTGGATCCACCTAAATGTATAACGGCAATGAAATAGGCATGACCAAAATTAAATTGAGACTCTTTTATCGTATGTGCTTAATATCTAGACACTTAATTCACTCAGTGTCATAATGTAACTTTAGAAATTCTAAACTTGGTTGCTTAAAATTAAAGCTATTTTGAAATTTAAAATATTTCTGGAAGCATTCTACTAAAAAGACTATTTTCTGTTCATACTGTTGCTTACAATGTTTATGATTTAAAACTTTTATCTGGTTCATGTGCTTTATTTGAGGAAACAATAGCCTTTATTGTGGTGTTTTATAACTTCTCCAAATTAAGCCAGCAAAAAAAAACTCACTAAACAAAAAGGAAGAGAAGAAAATAAGTTGCTTTTTGAAATTGTTGAAATGTTTTAGGGAATCAGTAGGTTTGTGCTTTGTTTCTAAATTCCTCACTAGTTGGCGCTGAGGTTTACATAGAGAAATAAAGTCTTAGACCAGCACTGTCCAATAGAAATTAAGATGAGCCATATATTAAGTTTTTAAATTGCCGCATTAAAAAAGTAAAAAGAAACAAAATTAATTTTGATAATATATTTCATTTGATCCAATATAAACAAAGTATTGTCACTTCAACATGTAATCAATATAAAATTTATTAATGAGATATTTTATATTCTTTTGTTCATACTTTTTTTTTTTTTTTTTTTTGCGGTACGCGGGCCTCTCACTGCTGCAGCCTCTCACTGCTGCAGCCTCTCCCGTTGTGGAGCACAGGCTCTGGACGCACAGGCTCAGCGGCCATGGCTCACGGGCCCAGCCGCTCCACGGCATGCGGGATCTTCCCGGACCGGGGCACCAAACCCGTGTCCCCTGCATCGGCAGGCGGACTCTCAACCACTGGGCCACCAGGGATGCCCTAATTATACTTGTATTGGAATTTTTCCCTAAAATCATCTCGAGAAGCAATGACCTCAAGTAACCACACACTCTTCACAGAGTCATACAGGATAAGTAAGTTTGGCATGATGAAAAAGAGAAAATGTGGCATTTTAAAATGTTGGTGAACACAGCACAAACAGATAAAACTTTGTAAAAATATGAGAGTCACCAAATGTGCTCAGCTAAAGAAGGACACAATTTCCAAGGGGATTAATTTATCATCTGATTTTAAGTTGCTTTTCCCTTTATAGTAGCCATGTCTGTGAAGCTCAGAAGATTCTACATGTTGAGTTATCATACTCTTTCTTACCCATTGTGGGTGCTCTCCAAGCTCCAGTGCTGGCATGCTCTTGCCCAAGACTTCCTCCTTTACCAAACTATAGTCAGGATTCTCTGAGCCCTCTTGTCAACTAGGCCTCAACCTTGGCCTATAAAAACAGCACTTTGGGCATAAATGATTTTGTCTACCCCATGCACCCTGCCACCCGCCCCCCCACCCATAGACACACTGAGAGACTTGAACAAATATTAACATCATTTCTAATAGCTCAAGCGCACACTCCAGAATGACCTAGCCCCCCTCCCTTAAAATGCCTGCCTGAAAAAGTTCAACACTGCCAGGAAAATTTACTAGTATTGAAAAATAAAGTTTTCTTCTTTGTAAATTCATTTAGGCATATTTAAGGAGTACCTTTACAGTGAAATCTAAAACCTGATTTTCTGTTGGATATGCTTTCTGTAAAAATAGACTTAATTCTGAGTGTTAGAGAATTATTTATGAATATAGATTTACCAAAAAAAAAAACCTTGAAAAAACTATTTGCATATGATATATGATCTAATTATCTGTGATTGGTTTTCACTTGTGGGTTTAAGTTCTTCCTCTTTTTTTTTTTTTCCATCTGAATTTGGCTTTTATTTGAACAATCCAAACTCATTTAGCTGGAAAACCAAATTCCCTGGGGTCCCATTAAGTATGTTGCTAAGCAAACTACCTAACAGCATCTATAAACAGGAGGTCTGGATGTGAGCCAGTCTTGTAAGTTGAGAGCGGGTCAGTGCATTTTAAACCAGCACATCATTAAAGAAGAAAGGAGTTTTGATGTTTAGCCAGCTTACATTTCTTCCTGGGCCAATATACACAGTTATCAACCTATGCTAAATTTACTTTGGTTTTGTACTCCTGCCTTTGAAGCATCTTCCATGTTGCTGTATAGATCTGACTTAACAAGTACTTCCTTATTTTGAAAAACAGATCTAAAGATAATCTTCAAGATCTACTTGTATACCTTTCAAGCAAGGTTGTAAATGATAGTGGAGACTTTCCCTGCATTCTTTCTACAGGAAATAACTTGTCATGAGAAAATAACCTAGATTCTATACCTGACACTAAAAGTAAAGTAAGTTTTTAAATGGATATTAGATTATCTGTTACTGAATTAAATCTAATTAGTCTGCTAGGGGTACTGTAACAAAGTACAACAAACTGCCTGGCTTAAACAACAGAAATTTTCTGTTTCTTTATGCATACATTCAGGATTTGTTTCAAAAAGCAACCCAGGGTTTAACAGCGAAACTGCTAAAATGGAATCATTGTATTTTGGCACTTATTATGAATTAGCATTAGGAAGGAAAAACTAATTCTAAGAATGTTTTCCTAAAAAAGAAACTAAGGTCTCTTTCTTTGTTAACTTGGGTCCCCCAACCCCACAGAAGATCCAACAACTAAACTAAGAAGAAATCAAGGACCTTCCATGCTGGGGAATTTGGATATGCAGCAAACAGATGGATTGGCAAGGAGACCAAGGCCAATTTAAGAACAGAGTTGTCTGTTTCTGTAGTTTCTCCAGATGATCCTGGCAGGGGCAAAAGTCCACAACAACTGTCAGGAACATAAAGGCCAGAAACACAGTTGTTTGAAAGAAGGCTAAGGCCTGAAGAGGAGCCCATGATAAAAGAGTTTAGGCGAGTACATTTTAAGAACTACAGCCTAGGGCACCCATTTCCAGAAGAAATTGATAGCACTGGAAATAGACATAAAAGTAGAGAATGTAGACAGGATAGCTCCAGCAAGGACAATCCTACAAACCTACCCACTAACTGGCATGTCTAAATAACAAGTTCTGAACTATGGAAAACACTATGGAGGTTCCTCAAAAAACTGAAAATAGAACTACCACTTGATCCAGCAATTCCACTCCTGGGTATATATCCAAAGAAAATGAAAACACTTAATTGGAAAAGATACATGCACCCCAATGTTCCTAGCAGCAAGACTTATAGCAGCCAAGATACGGAAGCAACCTAGATGTCTGTCAACAGACAGATGGATAAAGAAGATGTAAGATATATATACAATGGAATACTATTCAGCCCTATGAAGAATGAAATCTTGCATTCTGAAACAACATGGATGGACCTGGAGGGTATTATGCTTAGTGAAATAAGTTAAACAAAGACAGACAAGTACTGTATGCCATCACTTATATGTGAAATCTAAAAAATATAACAAACTAGTGAATATAACAAAACAGAAACAGACTCGCAGAAATAGAGAACTAGTGGTTATCAGTGCAAAGAGGTGTAGTGGGGAGGGGCAGGATAAGGTTAGGGCATTAAGAGGTGCAAACTACTATGTATAAAAAAAATAAGCTACAAGTATATCCTTGTAAAGCATAGGGAATATAGCCAATATTTTATAATAACTTTAAACAGAATATAATCTATAAAAGTATTGAATCACTATGTTATACACCTGAAACTAATATTGTAAATCAACTATACTTCAACCAATAAATCAACAAATAACAGGGTCTGAGGTTTCCCATCACTGCCTTCCTAGCTCCTGGTCACCAATGGTATCATTTCACCTTCATTTGTTTTCTTGTACTTGGAAAGATTCTTAAAACAGAAAAACAAAGCTTCAGACACATGATCATAATGTACTAAAAGACAGTGATTTTATCTTATAATCAGGCTATTCAGAAAAGTTCTGGTTGCTCAGAGAGCAAGAGAAAAGTTCTGAGCATGTGTTTGATATGCATCTGTATTTCATAGGTCCAGTTTTACTTCCAGGAATCAGTATAAAAATCCAAAACTTTTCTAAGTATCCAGCAGTGAATGAAATCAACTTTTTTCACAAGCACTGCAACAATCGTTTTCTGAACAGAAAAATATGACTACAAGACAGATAGACAGACTGATAGACAGACAGAAACATACACATACACTGAGGGAGAGAGGAAGGAGCAGAGAGGGAGAGAGGCAGAGAGTGAGGGTACCATACGACATACATTTATATTTAAAATTACCATGTATTAAATTTTCCCACCAGACATTTTCAATACTGTACCACCTCACAATTATTCGAAACTCATAGGGTAACATAAAATCAATGTTGGGGATCACTGATCTCAAGGGAAGTACTCAACTCTCCTAATTTTATACATATCACAATAACTATTTAAGTATTTGCCTTTAATGACCAGAGAGGCAGAGAGAACCATAAAGAGACAACCTGTAGAGAATAAATAATTTCAGCCTTTCTTGCTTCCATTCCCAAGGTTCAAGATTCTTCTGCCTCGAAAGAACATGATCAGTCAAACATCTATGATAAATACATTGCATAACATTGAATGTTTAAAGACTACAGTCATATAGTTTATAATAAAGGAATCTGAGGGAAAAAGTGCCTAAAATCCTGAAGGAAAATTACCAATTTCCTGATCAAGCTGGGATTTGCTTAGCATATGTCTTAAGATGCTCTTTAGACAAGAAGCAACATGAACATTTTTCCTTTTCCGTGATAATCCTGCTGCTTCCAAAAACAACAGCAACAACAACAAACCTTCAGGTAGCTTACACTAAAGGCAGATAGAAATGTAACTAACAAATATATTAAATCAAGAATTAAAAGATAAGGGCCGGGCTTCCCTGGTGGCGCAGTGGTTGAGAATCTGCCTGCCAATGCAGGGGACACGGGTTCGAGCCCTGGTCTGGGAAGGTCCCACATGCCGTGGAGCAACTGGGCCCGTGAGCCACAACTACTGAGCCTGCGCGTCTGGAGCCTGTGCTCCGCAATGAGAGGCTGCGACAGTGAGAGGCCCGCGTACCGCGATGAAGAGTGGCCCCCACTTGCTACAGCTAGAGAAAGCCCTCGCACAGAAATGAAGACCCAACACAGCCAAAAATAAATAAATAAATAAATAAATAAATAAATAAATAAATAAATAAATTTAAATTTAAAAAAAAAGATAAGGGCCAATGAATAAAGTAAGGTTAGGGGTGGGAAACAGAACAAGGAATCAGTAACTTGAAGGAAAGCATGAGTGAATATTGTGGGCTTGATGAAAAAGGGCACAGGCATTCAGTAATTTCTTTTCTGGTTTAATAGAAACCAGTATTAATCTCAATCAAGAAAGTAATGTATGCCCAGAAGAATGTCTTCAGTATTCTGAACACAAGCACTGCTGAGACTGTTTTGAAGATAAAGAAATCATGTATGTCACTTGCTAAATCTGCTTGCTAAACGGTATAAAATGTAAGGGACTTCTGTAATACAAGTAGCATCATGGTGCTGGTTCCTAAGCAGAATCCGCTCAACTTCAAGCTCTCTGGAAAAAGAAGAAATGAAACTTCACAGCTTTATTTAGTACTGATATCAAATCCATATTAAATTTAATCTACAAATTGAAACACTCTAGGAGGCGATTTCTTATCTCTATCAACACTTCTTCAACGTGGAGTTGTATGTGGAGTATTTTTTAAAGGCAACATACCATTAAATTAATAAAAATCAACTTGAAGTTGACAAAATGACAGAGAATGCATGGTAAAATGTTGGAAAAACCACTGTGCAATAATCTATGTAAACAACAGAACTACTCTTCTCTATATGGCTAAGAGGGAAATGTAACCTGCTAAGGGACTGTTACTGCACCATATGCTACAGACAAATGAACAATACATGAAGTCAGTAAGAATTCCAGCAGAGAATAACTGAGAGTTTCAGTCATAAAAGCCCCAGGAGATCCTAATCTCCTGGAAGTAGAGCTTTCTCTCAGAGCCTTAACATCACTACCAAATTGCTGTAGTCAGAGAAAGGGGATTTTTAATAATTGAAGTTTCTTTTTCAGAATTTAACATAATTAGATAATTGTAGCTGAAAACGTCTTCTCTCTTTAGATAAAATACAAGTCTATTTGTCAAATAGTACATTTTTCTGATAATTTTTTTACAAAATGACTTTTTGAAAGACATTTCTAAACCAGCTTTTCTACATGAATAAAAATTTACATATTAGGGCTTCCCTGGTGGCACAGTGGTTGGGAGTCCGCTTGCCGATGTGGGGGACGCGGGTTCGTGCCCCGGTCCGGGAGGATCCCGCGTGCCGTGGAGCGGCTGGGACCGTGAGCCATGGCCGCTGAGCCTGCGCTTCTGGAGCCTGTGCTCCGCAATGGGAGAGGCTGCAGCGGTGAGAGGCCCGCGTACAGCAAAAAAAAAAAAAAAAAAAAAAAAAAAATTACATATTAACAGAAAATTAGTAACTTATTCGAGAAGGAAAGACAAAACAAAAAACAATCTAGTATCTAACTGAGACTCATTAGTGTTACATATGCTCACTTAATTTTTATTGTATTTAATCATGTTATATTGAACTGACAATTAAGAAGTATTATGCATTACAAAATATGAGCAAAATAATCCCTTCACTTTATAGACCTAGAGTCTTATATCCACACAACAAATTAACTTGCCAAAGGCCACAGTGCTCACCACTAGGCTGTAAAGTGCTCTGACATTGTATTAATCTCCATTATGTGTCCTATGTTCAGAATAGTTCCTGGTATCTAGTCGAATCAAGGCAGGATTCAGCCAGCTCTCTCACTCCTCAAGCTACTTAATCAGAGAAAGAATGGCAACACTAACATCTCCACCCCCCACAAGAAATCTTCCAAACAAAATTTAAACTGAGAAACTGGAAAGGTGCCATCATCTCTCTCTCCCACATGGGCAGACACTCTACTGGCTACAAACACTCACAATTGTTGACTGGTACGCCCCATGGTCTAATTTTCCCATTGATGACACGTAGGATAACTCATGTTTTCTAAGTATCGTTTAACTTAACGAATGATTTGATGAATTGACCAGAAAGGAACATAGAACAGTAGTTAAGAGCTTGGACTTTAGAGAGTTTACCATGTAGCTCTGCTAACTGTGTGAAAAGTTAATACAACACCTCTTTGCCTTAGTTTCCTCATCTGTAAAATAATAATAAACACATCATATGGTTATTATGAGATTAAAGGAGCTAATATTTGTACAATACATGGGACATACCTGCCATGGAAGCACTGTGGATCAAGTGCTACAACATACATACTATCAGGGGCACACTGTCATGCCTATTATTAACAATTTCTACAGAAGAGTTTGAATAATATCCTATAATAATCTACAAAGGATTGAGTACAAATGCTGACAAGGGAGAACACATTACTGTTGCAAGAAGTAAATTGAGGTCACCTAAAGCACTGAATACTCATCCAGACTTTGGCCTCTTACACTCATTCTCTTACACATTGATTATGACTTACTTAGTAAACTTTCTAAAGATGCTGCAAATGGTAAGTCTGTGTCTACAGGACAGAAAAAAAGCACCACAGATAAAGTCTGTGATTTTTATACATGGCTTGAACCATCAGTGACCACAATGGTTTGGGGATACACACAGTAATTCTTTTTCTCAGGGTTGGTAAATAGTGAACTATACTCTGTATGTGCCCTATCAGAGGGCAAGAATGAATGAATTTCAGGTGTAACAGTGTAACTTTCAATCCCTAGCAGAATAGCAGATACAGTGTGCCTCCTGGGATGTTTATCGTACTATCAGAAGAACAAGCCAGGATTGAAATGTAATCTTTATGTTAAATGGGAGTAAGAAGAATTTAAGATTTATTGATTACAGAGAATATCTATCAAGAAAATGGAGACGAACTATGACAAAAAAGAGCTTCTAAGATTGTTTTAACTTTTAAGAGAACCACAAGCAGCAATCAGCCTTTCTCTGTTTTAGCATTTCATGATCTTCTCATCTCCAAAAATAAACACACCTAAAATTTCAAACTTTTCTAAAAACATCTGACTTACACTGAAGTTAAATATATTAATGTAACAAAGTTTACTTGTAACTTTAAACATCTCTTAAAACGAATTCTAAACATCAACACTTCTCAAAAAATGAACCTCCGCTGGGCATCCATCTGTGTGGAATATCTTCCTTCAATTTTTTCTACCTGCCTCATATCATAAAGAAAACTTATAGACACATACACACATTCATGTAAGATTTTTTAAAAATCTTGGGACCCTGGCCTCAGTCTCATTAAAATGATACTACAATCAACAGTGAACTGGCTGTAATAACAATACTATTTCACAATTTAACAACTCTACAGTTTCCAGCCCTTTCACATAGTAAATCTCATTGCACAGTTAAAAATGAGGTGAGGCAGGTACCAGGAATTAGAAAACTGAGGCAAACAGGGATTAATGGCTTCCTATAGCTGACGAGTGACAAAACCTAGTCTTCTGATTCCTGGTTCAAGGCATATTACCATGCACACACACAGATACACACACACTGCCTAGAGCCATAATCTATATTTTTATTGTACGTAATATTTTTGAAGCTATTACCTCACCCAATGCAAAAACATATTGCTGGTTTCAAAGTTCACAGTGCTTACAGAAAATACACAGCCTAAATCTTCTGGCCCTTGTTTGCATATTTTTAAATTTCACAATTACATTCTCTCTGCTTCAGAAAATTCTATTACCGTATGAAAAACTATTAACCAGCCTCATATCGACTCTGGTAAAAGAATTATTGAAAAAAAGAACATAGCCCCATAAAGCATGTACATGGCAACAAACATAATCCCTTCTTGGCACAGATGCACAAATTTAAATTGCTGGGAAAGAATGTGAAAGATGTTTTGGAATCAATGCAATAAATGTTCAGAGAGAAAGATGAAAAGCAGGAGAGGTATACATATATAAAGTTTAACATTAAAAGAATTCCTCTAAGTGGGATGGACTTTCCAATAGAGAATAAAAAGCCAACAAATACTAAGCATACAGTAGGCACTTAATAGCTTCTCATTGCCTTAAGGAGCCCTTACATTTTATAAAAGCAAATAATGAGCTCTATTAAACTGAAAAGTGTTTTTGTTTTTGTTTTTAATCTACCAGAAATAAAGTCAGAATAAACTACTGCCTTAATTTCGGAGTCCTCCTGATACTATGTTTTCCAACTCTGTGCAGGCCAGTTCGGATTAACTAGCACACTAGTAACTTCTTGCTTCCACATACAACTCATTCACTGTGAGGGCCCGTAGAAGGTCAAGGAAAAGGTTTTACTGAAGCAGCCAACATTTCCCCCCAAGTGTTTTGTAATGCAAAGCCCCAAAAAAGTGTAATGCAAAGGATGGGGAATAAACAGCAAAATCAAGCACTTTCTGGTAACCTTTCCCTCACATAATGATCATCACTGCATTATTCTCAGAATTTATGCATTTGAGTTTTATTTTTTGAGGTATCTGAACTGTATTACATAACAGTTACTTCAAATCATTTCACAGAAGTTTCTTTCCCTGATGCACAGACTGTAAACTCACTGAAGTTTAACTAGACTGTCTACTATTTTAATTCCTAAGTTGTACTATATATACACTTTTGAGTAATAATATAACATAGGGGTGGGTAGGAAAGACCATCCTAGGTTCGTTGTGAAGAGGAATCTATAATTTGTTTATGCTAAGTACATACTCCATTAGGGACCACATGATTCATAATATCAGAAATTATCTGAAGAAATGCAATACGGATCTGCAGCTTGGAACTTTAACGACAAAAATGCACAAAATAATTTAAATAAGAGGTGGAATATTTTTCAGTGTAAGAAATTTTTTTTTCTTTTATGAAAAGCAGAGTATTTTACTTTATATTGTGAAATACATTTCTACACAAGTCAACAGAAGAAATGTATTTGCCTCATTACAAGCAAAAAGTATCTTTCACTGTTGAAGTGTCATATATGCGTTATATATGAAAAGAAGGATCAGAAGATTGAGTTTTGTCATATGGATGTCATTTGTTGAGTCTACAGCATATTGTAAATCTACTCACAAATGTTGATGGACAAAAAAGCATCATACTCCCACCTTTTGCTAATTCATGAAAATTAAAATATGCTGCTTAAAAATAATATAAAATCACTTAAATCATAAAGAAAAATAAATGATCCATTGTGTGGACAATCTTATTGCCTATGGCTTCTCAGTGATTCTCTTCTAGTTACGGAATATTGTTTAATATAGTTTATTTTCTACACATAGTGAAAATTAGAGAGCAAGTAAGAATGTGTCCCCTTAATATCTTTTCCTTTATTCATACAATTCTTTTCATCCAGAATATGCACTTCATTTGATGACTATCCATCCTCAAGTTCACTGATGAATGTGGATGAAAACAATAATAGGAAAAATGTTGAATCTTCAAAGTACCCCATGAAAAATTCATAAGAAAATGGTCAGGGAAAGTTTGTTACTACAACAAAAACCTGGTTTAATTACTGAATTTCAAACTGCCCCACTTTTTGAAAATTTATCCTCTTTTCTTCACCCTTCTGTTAATTATTACTTTCTGTCTTTCCACATCTCCAAATTTAAAAGGTGTAGATGTCAAATAGAGTAATAGAGAGAATATAAAACTGAAGATCAGTTAATGTTGCTATATACTAATTGTAGATCCTTTAGTCCATGAAGTAACTAAAATCATTGTTACAAGGACCTTTGGAGATGACCCATAAATTTAATTTACCTAGATTAGTTTTTGCCATAAAATATTCACTGAAAGTTAAGTACCTGTGAGATTTCTTTTATTTACATGTGGGTACATCAAATATGACAGGAAGATGGGGTTTCCTGTTACAAAGAGTGGAAAGGGCCTACAAGGTACTTGGAATCAGAGGGCAGGAAGTTGAATCCTAGCTTCCCCATTCCCTATGTGTATTTGCCTGGATCTTCACTTTCTTTTATTGTAAAAATGGGGTCCTACTGATGATCAAAGGAAACAAGAAAGCACCTAATACCATGAGAGGGACATAGTATGTGATTGAGTATGCTAAGTGCTCTTCATATTACTATTTCCAACTAGCTAGCAGACAACTACATACTCCTAAGAACCAGCAAGCATCTTTCCCATGAACCACAGAACCAAATAATAAAATTGTGCTGAAATGAATGTACTAATTACTTTCAATTCAATTATGCATACATATTGACAAAACCTCTACTTTTTCATTCTGGCTGCTCCATTTAAGACACGTGCTTCATTTTATAAATTAGGAAGAATTTTGACATACTGTTTATTAGGTTCTTACGATGTTTACAGGATAGAAAAAATGCTATTCTTTAAACTTAAATCCAGCACACCAAAAAAACATATTATAGTGCTTAGTTGATGCTACTGAAAAATAAAATGATACTTAGATTTTACAACCACCAAATATCATACCATTATTTCTATAATATTTTTCTATCATACAATTATGACTATATCAGCTTACCATTATTATCACTACATGTAAACCTATTTAACTATAATTAGGAGTATACATTACCTGATTTCCTTATTACCATACTATTTTCATTGCCAGTAAACAAACTGCACATATGTTTGAGATCCACATAATAAGAATGTCTTAAAATCACTGAGCCCAATTTCCCCTGCTGTGATTTGCTGGAGAATAAGTAAAGCAATATCTTTTTTTTTTTTTTTTTTCTTTTTTTGCGGTATGCGGGCCTCTCACTGTTGTGGCCTCTCCCGTTGCGGAGCACAGGCTCCGGATGCGCAGGCCCAGCGGCCATGGCTCACGGGCCCAGCCGCTCCGCGGCATATGGGATCCTCCCAGACCGGGGCACGAACCCGTATCCCCTGCATCGGCAGGCGGACTCTTAACCACTGCGCCACCAGGGAGGCCCCAGTAAAGCAATATCTTCATGTGATTTTCCAAAGTAAGGATGGATAACAGTTCCCCTAACCACATACTATAAAACATGCTTCTAACGAATAGTCTTGTACCTTTGTCACCCTATCACCATGCTGATACTTTCTTATTTATGTTCGGATAATAGAATGTAACCTCTGTGAACTGGGATCTTGCCTGTCCTGTTCATTGTTATATACATACAATCCTCTACATACTCCCTGACATATCATAAGTGCTCAATAAATACATTAGAGAAAGGAGTGAATCATGTACTGGAGCCCCTTGAATTGCTGAAATAGGTAATGGTTTGGAAAAGAGATATGGAGGAACTAATACACACATCCTATGGGTGCCCCCAGCTTGATTCATAGGCTGTGGCCCAACATACACAGCTAATATTTGGCAGCACGACAATGAATCCAAACCCAGATGATCAGTAAGAGGCACAAAGGAAGGCTCTGTTGCCCTAAAACACACTGTTGCACTTTCCAATTTTGAAAGTGGATACTGGGATAAATGCAAAGGTTTTATATAATCCTAAACAAATGACCAGCATTATTTAATCTAGTTGCATGCCACAAACAATAACAAAGAATTGCCCTTAAGGCTTTTCAGTAGCATGATAAAAGCTAACACAAGAATAAAGTAGTACACTGAGGGCTTCTTATCGTTGCTTCCATGCTGTTGATTACCTCTTACAGCTAAAACCTATAGCTATAAATTTTGTAACTAGCTAATCTGTCACTTTAGATATGCTCAAACCTTACTTACATATAGAACAAGTATTGAACACAATTCTTTGGATTCAAAAGCTTTAAGAATAAACATTTCAATACACACAGTCATTTCTTACTTCAAGAAAAGAAATAAGCATAAAAAAAGGAGACTTTTAAACTTCTTTCCCCTAAGTGGCAGAAGAAGGAATGAGTGTAGAACTGAAATATATAATACAGAATCTTATTTATTTCCTTCTGAGTCTCATTCTCAGTATAGTCAGTTCTGTTTAGGTGCCCATCACCTTTATGTTTTCAGGACTCAGAGTGCGGAACTCTGGGACAGAATTCCCGTTTACCAAGCTAATAGCACTAATGGAACTAAATCCATTGTTTGTTTTCTAGTTCTACTACCACCAGGTGTTTACACTCCTTTGAGCTTATTAGATCTAAGGAAGTCAGAGGCTGTCCCAAGGCCTCAACATGATTCAGTCACAGAGGAGGCAGGCTGCACTTGAGTCCAGTCCCCCCACCCTCTGTGATAGATTCCACTGAAAGGAATCCTCACATTCTTTGAAAACTCAAGAAAGCAGTCATCTTGGATTCAAGATAGAGTTTGTCAGTTGATTTATCAATTGAAAAGGAAAATAATAAGTTTGAAAAATTATAATTAGGAAATAGAGTATAAAGTATCCCCAGTGATGAAGTAGTTAAGAAAATGACTTAAGGGGATATGAAAACTTAAAACAAAAATCAATCGTGCTCCTCAGAGAAAATAGCTGGGAGTGGAGGGTAGAGGTGAGAGTGTGTTGTGAGTTGAGGACAGTCATCATTTTAAGAATGGATTTAGGCACAAATAAGAAAGGAAAAAAAAACCTGATCCAAAAGATATACTCAATGGACCTAGAAGCAGAGACAAGTACAAGAAAAATAAGATAACTCAGGATAGTTTCCAAATAGTTTGGATTCTCTCAAGAGTTTATGTAAATTTAAATTTGGAAGTCAGCAATTCATTAATCAAATCAACCCTAATTTGTACCATGATTTGAATGATAAATCTTACAGACATAGATTGGCTTGGCAGCTCTTTCTTAAACTGGTGCCTTGCTAGATTACATAAACTTTTATATTCATTATTATTTTATAACAGAAATTTAAATGATCATTTATATTAAATGCTGACATTAAGTATTAATAAATGCATCTTAAATGTTTATTTTGTGGCTGCACCTAAACTAAAAAATGAAGAAAAGCCATTATGTTCTGCTTAACCCCATGCTGCCTGCAGATGGATGATGTGATACTCCAAATCAGTAATAGTGTATAAACACCGTGTTTTTGTGAAATGCATGTGAAAATGATGCCAATAAAATATCTCCAACCTGGAATGGAAGTAAACCATTTTGATGCATGTTAACATAAGACTTTATAAGGAATATTAGTCATATACTCAAATTTAGTTCTGATTACAAAACAAAAATATGCTGGAAATTCCATAAAGATCAAACTAATTAAAGTACTTAATTGCCTCTGACTAATTATGGAAATTGGCAAGCTCAGTAAGGAAACGAGTTTTTAAAAAGAGTTTATATTTTAGGCCATAGCTTCCTAGGCTTCACTTTACTGGGAGCCACTTCTATCATCTCACATCTGATACTGCAAACTCTGTCCATAGAGAGTTATAAAGGGAAATGACTACATATGCATTCAAAGCTTAACTGGGACAAGCAGAAGCTATATTCTCAGACTTAGCCAGAAGTTGTGTTGGCACTTTCCTCAACAGCTATATTATGTCTTGTTTCTCATTAGCATGACCTCTCATTTCTAAGTTTTGGTTGTTGTTGTTAAAAGAGCACTTCCTTCTATGGGGCATATTTGGAGATCATTGTGGGTCTTTTAACTCAAAAGAGCAAAGTGCCTGAATCAGGAAATTGCAAATCCCTATGAAATATTTGCCATGAAACAAAAGACAGAATTTTAGACATAAGGAAAGAAGATGGACTCTGGAGTTCAAGTGATAATGGTTTTTTAAAAGCCAGTTCTGCCTCTTAATAGCTATGCCCGTGAGAATTTGAGGAGGTTACTTGATTTCTCTTGGTCTCATTTTCTGCATTTATAAAATGGAAATAATAGCACCCAGTTTGCATTGTTGTCACACTAATAGGGAAACCATAAGGGGTGTAGCTTATTTATGAAAATAGTAAGTGCCCATGAATGGAAGTTCTTATATTTTAAATCCAATGAAACAATTTTTCTTCATATGTTTGGTTCACTCCTTATTATAGGTATACGAGCAGCCAGGAAGAATCAAAGAGTACTCTGGGGTATTCCTGAGAGAAATTATAATTCTGCCTTAGGAATCAAAGAGAAATTGGGGGAAAAATAGTGAAAAAGGAGTCAATAAATAAAGTAAATAAGTAAAGTAAATGTTCTTCTATGTTTAATCTTTACTTAAAATTATTTGCAGTGTCAATTTCCACATAAAATGATAGCCTCCATTTATAGAAAACTACATTACATAACGTGAATTATGTACAGTATTCTATAGTAAGTATGTATTAATAATTTGAAGTCAGTGACATAGTAAAAATATTCAATTTCTCCAAATTCTGTTAAACAAGGATATAATCCATTCACTCTCTCAAGTACTGAAAAAGCTTCCCCGCCCTCTCCTTCTCCAAAGCTTCTGGTCTTACTACAGAGACCACGAGACACACTTGTCGCAAGCAGTACTGCAAAGGCAATTCTTTCCACCCTGCCTCAAGGAAGGTATAAACACACTGTGGTGAGGAAGGTTGCTGTGCTAACGGTAGAACTCAAGGAGCAGTGTGACTTTTGGTGTTACCCCAGCAGGCCGCAGACACTGCCTCTTAATGGCTATGCCACCATTCAGAACTATCCATAGATGTGTGTGTGTGTGTGTGTGTGTGACATAAAATCTGAATATAGGAGTATTTAGTTAGTATATAGGAAACCAGTACATCTGTATCTCCCACCACCACCCCAATTACCCCACAATAGTATCTGTATAAAATTTTTAAAATGTGTCAATATGTGAAAAAAAAAAGGTTTGAATCCAATAAAGACAGTGTTAACAAAGATGCTCTTTTTCAGGCCCTATCACAATAAGTATATATTAAAACGAGAAGTCTCTTTCTAGATGGTTGATGGTTTGTTCTCTTTTAAGTAGCTTTATTGCCGATCTGTACATGAATGTCATCAGTGAATGGAAACAGTCCAAGGACTCATATCACTCCCACTAGAAGGAGAAGCTTCAATAAATCTCTACAGCTATGGCGGTGGTCCAGTCCCTGTGCCATATGGCATTCCACCTGCCCCAAGAAGTTTTGTTAACATCCTTTAAAGCTCCAAATAAAAATACTGAGGCATAAACAATCAAGTCTGCTTTGCAGTTGGGTTTTTTGAGCTCTGTGTGGTAGCTGCAAAAATTCCCCATGCTGTGCGTGTTAATGAGACCCTCCATAGGCACTGTTAATACAAAAAAGCAATCACCCATAACTCACAGGCCTTTGCCTTCTGACTATGTCTGACTGTGTTCATTGCATTTAGCAACTGGAAATAAAATAAACCGGGAGACGTCAGTCTGGATGTCAGGAGGCAGGGGGAATGAAGATCTAAAGGTGACAACAAAATTTCAAAAATCTAGAGCTTCTTGGCACATTACCTCCAAGGATTTATTTCTAAAAGAACTTAGCAATTAAACATAAAAATATATTAAAATCAACATATAAGTAAACAGCAACTAGTGAAACTGAAAACTCACTTTACGTGAATTCTTGGGGGTCAGAACAAGAATAGAAAATTTCAGTTTCTATAACCTAATGAAAAGAATAGCAAGGAAATTAGAGCCAACTGATTGCCATATCCCTTTGGATTACTGTCCAATGACTGCTCATTCAAATATTTATTTCAATAGTTCTAAACATTTTAGATTAAATAGCATAAGTACAAACAGAAATGAGTGATTAACTTGCCTAGTTTTTTGAAATGTAAGGGAATACACTTTAATCTAAAAACTATAATGAGAACTACATATATATATATATACACACACACACATATTTGCGTGTGTCAGAATAGAAAAATACAATCCTAAGAGAAAAGAAAAATACAATCCTAAATTATCTCTTATTACAATATTACATATTCAATGTTTAAGTTAAAAAGATCATAGGGTTCTATAAATTTTACAGGTAAGTCAAGGTACTAATACGGAAAATGAAAAGGCCCTGAAGTTTGAAGAAAATCTTATTAAAAAATCATACACCTTTGATTTAAAAAAAAAATCCAAAATGGAGGACAGGTTTCCTTTATCATAAAGCCTATCAACAAACAGAATTTTCCACTGTCTTCATAGTATCTAACGTAATACCTCTCACTCTGGCAGTACTGCCTTCCGTGCTGCTTCTAAACAGGAGTTCTCAACCTGGGGCTCATGGACCCAGGGGTTCACACATAGAATTCAGGGATATTTGTAAACCTGGGCAGAAAAAAAATACATCTTTATTTTTGCTAACCTCACCCTCCAAGTTAGCATTTCATCCTACTGTGAATGTATGCAAAAAAAAAAAAAAAAAAAAAAAAACCCACCACTACAGTCATATTAGCAATTCCTGTGACTTGGTCACCTACATATCTTGAAGTAATTTTTTCCTTTCAACGCCACCTTGAAATTATAATCATTTTTACACTAAATGTTAGATCACATCATTTAATACATTTATGAAGAAGCACATATATAGTACATACAAATTTTTTAAATTTTTGATAAATGTATTCTATACATATAACTGGTTTCCCTTGTAATCCTGTATATTTTATTCATTTAAAAATTTATTCTGGGCTTCCCTGGTGGCACAGTCATTGAGAGTCCGCCTGCCGATGCAGGGGACACGGGTTCGTGCCCCAGTCCGGGAAGATCCCACATGCCGCAGAGCGGCTGGGCCCATAAGCCATGGCCATTGAGCCTGTGCGTCCGGAGCCTGTGCTCTGCAACGGGAGAGGTCACAACAGTGAGAGGCCCACATACCAAAAAAAAAAAAAAAAATTTCTTCTGAGAAGGGGTCTATAGGCTATAGAAGATTCCCACCAAAGGAATCCATGATACAAAGAAAGGGTACAAGTATCTTTTTTAAAGAAAACATCACACAGTGATGCCAGTGTATATGCTTCTGACACACAACTGTCACCACAGCTGAAGTCACAACCATGGGACTACTCATTCCCTCATGCCTACTTAGGCCTTCATTGTTCCTCTCTTCTGCCTACTATATATCCTAGTATCATTCCACTCTATTGTTTTAAGCACCCAGGACCGTATCTCATCTTTTATCAGGCAGGTTGAAGAGGAAATCAATTTCAATATATAACCTAAGAATGGTTCTTACTGCCCAGTTCTTTGAGAACCCCCGGGATTCATGTATCAAGGACAGGGTCAGACCGAGGCAACACTGGGAAGAGGCCACATATGTTTTCTGGAAATCTCCCCTTATAATTTTCTGTAATTCTACCCTTTTTTTCAGTTTTAGTATCTTCTTGTCTCCCCAATAGAGTATAAATTAGTCCACTTATCTCTGGGAGTAGAATTTGTAGTAGGCTCTATTTTCCCCCTAAATGTGTACACTTTTATACAGAAAAAAAAAAAGACTCAAAAAGTATGGGAAAAATATAAGTAAACAATAATGTTGGAGACCACTGCACACGTGTGATGTGTGACATAAAATGAAGTAGGAGAAGGGGAGCAAGGTGGGGCTCTTCCAACAGCCTGTGGGTCCCAAGGAAACTAGGTCCTTTCTTTGCTGGTTAAAGGGAGTCTTAGCCCTTAACTCATCAGCGAGTCTCTGGCAGCAGAGTAACTCCACAGAAAAGGGGGAAGTTTTGCTGCCTGTGGCTATAGGGCCACCAGGCTCTCCCGATTAGGATCAGCTGAATATGATCCTGTCGCTTAGCAAGAGCTCCCAGACATTCAGGTCAATACTACCCAAGCCCAAATTATGCACGTTACCTTTAAGAGTGTGAATAAAAACCATCTGCACTCTTAGATTTCAAATGCAGTATTGGGACAGAAATTCAGACTGCTATAATATAATTGGGTTCGGGTCATACTCATAGTATGAAGCCTCCTGGGAATGAGACAGACTAACATGCCTAGCACATAGTATGCTCTTAATAAATATTTGTTGAATGAGTGATTGAATGCTGTATTCAATAGGACAGAAGAGCGTGCCTTAGACTTCTTTCAGGATTATATTTAAATCATCAATGATAATAGCAATCACTTATAAACAGCTTATCATATGGCAGATATTGTTTTAAAGAGCTTTACAAATACTAACTCACCCAACTCTCTTTATAAGGCTCACAAGGGCTATTTACAGAAGAAGTAACTGAAGCACAGAGGTCTTAAATCATCTGTCCAAAATCACTTCATCAGTAACTACAGATCCGGGAAGCAAATGCAGGCAGAGTCTGGGGTCTTAACTAGTTCACCATACTGCCAAGTCAGAATACGGTTTACCTCTATGTTGATGATATTGCATTGAAAAGGAAAAATTAAAATATTTTTTAAGGGGGTGAGAGATGAAGGAGACCAGGTTGATGTACACCTGTCAGAGAAGGAGAAGCTACATTAGGAAGGGCTGGGGCCTGCTGGGCAGGGTCCCTCTGGAGAACACAAGTCGCAGCCGGTGCTTGTCCTCCCCTGCCAGCTTCTACTACTCTTTCTCCCTCTGCTGCTCTCGTCAGCCTCGGTTTTACGGGTGTGACTTAAATTCTCTGTTGCTGTTTTAATAAAGGCTTCAAATAAAGGTGGTATTCCACATTTCAGGTCAATTCATGGTGCTCACCAGCAGGATCTGCCTTAAGTGGCTGGTTCCTGTAGCTCAAGGGAAAAAACTATTTGGTCCTGGGAGGAGCTAGGGGTCAACCTCCTGATGTAATGGAGAGTCAGGCACGTGTGAGTGATGGGAAAGGGCGCAGAGAGTGGCCACTTGACAAACTTGGCATTTCTGGCATCCCCTAAAAGAGGGAGACTTAGGGCATTACTCACACTAGCTTGTACTTTAGTTTTTAATCCTGTAGAATAATTGCTACTCATTTAATAGGAAGATTTCTGATTTTTAAACCTATTTTTAAGCCAAGAACCTCATTCCAACTGGTTAACTTCAAGTAAGACCAGACCTATGAAGACAGCTTACAAAACAGTTTCTCGTGTTCAAGCACCATTCTTACTTTATATTTATATAGTACCATGCTACTGACAAAGCACTTTGACACACTGACTGGGGGAGGGGTGGGCAGGTATGCACAAGATGGAAAAGAGAGATCAACAGTTCCGCTGAAGAGAATCCAGTACAAACCAGTGAGAAGTCCTTCACCAGAAAAATTAAGAGTAGTGCTTCCTACAAACATCTGCCAGCTATCCTAATCACACTGACTAAGAGTACCGTGGAGAGAAAATTGCCCTCAAGCAGCAAAGGGGAGAGAGCTCTAGTAAGTAGTCTATATGCACCATAAACTCAAGTGTGCTACTTGAAAAAACATGAGAAAATTCACATTTTATTGTGGCCATTTCTCTAATCAAAGCTCTAAAGGCGTATCTCAAAATCAAGGCTTATCTCAAGGGGGATAAAAAGAGCAGAGAAACCTGTCTCAAAAGCAGAAACTCCGCCTCTGTGGTCCCAGAGACCTGAGAGTCCTCTGCTTCGATTTTAACTATTGTAAGACATTAATGCTTTCACAGAGCCCACCTTTTTAATAAAAAAAATGAAATACTGCAAGGGCCTGCCAGAAAGGAAATTAGCTCAACATTAATGACCAGGAAAACCACGCTATTGCTTAATAAATATGGCAGAAATATTTTCTCAACAGCTTTCCTTTAACGTTTCTACATTCTACTCATGGACTCTAACTTTCCTATCGCTGAGAACCCACGTATAGAAAGTAATCAGAAGAAGAAAGATGTATTGGTCCACATTCCCCTAAACCCTACAAATATCGAAGAAATGATGGCATCCTTCAGCAAAGAACTAGGGCAAAGATAAGGTAAGAGAATAAGGATGACATTTTTAATACAGTGAAGTTTCAGAGAATTGCCATTCTTCATACCTTTTATGATCTTGCACTGACTTGGCTTAAGGTGATTTCTCCACCTCCAACCCAGCCCAGTGATGGAGAAGAGACGGGCTTGGGGGTGGGAAGCGAAGACTCACTATACATTTTAAGATGAAAGGATGCCTTTCCCAGTCTAAATGCTTATTCAAGCAAACTGCTATCATAGATTAGCCTTAATATATCTGTTCAAGTATAATAAGGTTTTGTTTACAGGACAACCCAGTGTGGGGCGAGGGGTGCTGATATATATGTTCATGAGATAATTTCAGTTGTATTACAAGTGCAAATTAAAGTGGCCAGTTGTCAGTATATCAAAATAAATAATGACACAAAAACTGTCTGCAGATACACGTTTTAAAGCATTGTCTCACACCATTTTTTACATAAATTAAATGTCTGGCCAATAGCTAAAATCACTGATCACTGAGCTTGTAGGTATATGCTTTATCATTTCCTTTTACTTCAGGGCAGCATGATGGTTATTATTTTTTATTCCTCTAAGCTTTCTAACGACTTGCTCTATTTTTCATGCTCAAGGTAAACAATAACATCTAAGAAAAAACAAGGTTTTCTCTGATTCTACTAGACCTTCAGGCTCCAGTGTAAAGTTAAATCTAGCATCACCATACTACCAAATTCTAACTACAGATCTTCTTTATCATCAAATGTACTTTTAGACTCACCAAAAGTGAAAATAATTTTTGTTTTGCATAAAATGTGACATACATAACAGAAATATAGGATTTTAGGAAATATTTCACTCTTTCATGTACTAATAGAATAAACAGAAAAGCAGGGTAGAGAGCAGTGATTGAAAGGAGTTGGAAGAATGGGTACTGGAGTCAATCACATGCAGGTCTGAATCCTTTTAGTAGATATGTCACTAATGATATGTGACCTTGGGCAGGTGACAATCTCCGGAGCCCTGGTTTCCTCAAGTAGTCTGGCTTCAAAAGCTAAACTCTTTACCACTGAGGGAACACTACTTCTTTACACAAAACAGGATTATTAATCTACCTAGGTAGGTAGGTACATATATATGTATTTGTGTGTATCATCATGTGATGTAAATAAATTTCATAACAAACTTGACTAGGCAGTTTGACTAACTAGAATTTGAAGCTGGGGAAGGAGGGCTGGTGTCACAAGTTTGACTGTCATCTTAGTTAACTAAATGAAAATACAAGTAAAACTTCTAATAAAAAGGCTGACACATAGTGAACATCAATCATGCTACTCCCTTTTCCTTAGAGCAGGCTTTGAAGAATAGAAATGGACTGACCACAGCAGCCCTGAAATGAGAGATAAGAGAACACTATAGAGACGGGTAAGGGTGAGAAGCAACAAAGGCATATTGCCTTGCTCATAACTTTTTCCAGGGCTAGCCTGGCTTACAAGTTTTCAGTTTAATATTGTTAAGTGACTTAATATAATTTACAGTGTATTATTTTGCATTCTCAATGATATTCCTTTTTTAAAAAAATATTCTTTGCCATATTCCTCCCCTAAACTGCAGGTAAGAAGACTGAGGCAAAAATAGAGTAACTGTTTTACTTAGCTTCACAGAGCAATTTAAATTTCATTACTGCATGTAAAACGCATTCATTACATCACAGTTACATTTGCTAACACAATACTTCCAGAAATACAGTTAAAATCTCCAGCAGGGTAAAATGCTGCTGTACACACACACACACACACACACACACACACACACACACACACACACACACACACACACACACATACTCCACCTGCATACTTTTACTTCTAAGCAAAGTGCCCTGACTGGATCTGACTTGTAGTGCACTCTTAAAAACAAACACCCTAAAGGCAAGTAACTGTATATTCCTTCTTCCTCACTTGGAAGTGTTTTAGGTTAGTAGCACAATCCAGTTTCTTAAGGTAAGGAGATTCCAGTATCTCTTACCCTTAAACATGTCACAGCGCTAGTGAATGCCTTTAGAAAATGAAGTCAGGCCAAAAAATAGTTGATTTTCTATGACCTAAGCAAGAAAACCTTTTTTAAAAGCCACTTCACGTTTCACATTCTTTCTGTACACATCCCCCCACCCTATCACATCACCCTAGTTCTCCACTGCCGTTCAAGGATAAATGTATTTATTCTGCAACAGAGGGCAGCTTGGTTCTCTTTCTAGAGCTAGGAACTACATGGCATAAGGAGGTGAGGGGGATTATCGACAGAGGCAGAGGAGGGAGGGAGCCACACAGAAGTCTGGGTTCATCAAGAGCTGGCAAAAGGCAACTGGAACAAATAGAAGTTGCACTTACACAGAGCAACCTCATGTCTGGTATCACCTAGAGTTTGGCTGATCAACTATGTATCCAAGTAGAAGAAGTAATTTTCTCTCAGACTTACCCAGAAGCCAACAAATTCAGAATACAGCAATGAACTTTCATAACACCATTCAACCATGATCAAATTACCTTAAGCCTTGAAAATACCATGAGGTCTCATGCCCCGATATATTATTGAAAGCCAAAGACAAATATTGCAAAGTAAAAACACTACACCATGATGTAAGTATAAGGAACTGCACCAAATTCCTTGTTTCCTAGGACAACTTTTAAAAATATCCTAGGTAAATTTCTTTTAAAAAATTGTACTTTTTATTTCCTGCTTTACTAGTGCCCTAACTTTGTATTTAGTCTGCAAAATGAACAATCGAATACTGCCACCAACCATAATTCCTTCCCTTCTTCCTCCAATAAAACTTAATATGTAAAATATTTCATATTAATAAAATTGCATGAATTGTTTGTTTTGAAAGAGAGAAGTCTCAATTCTAGTTAACAGCAGATATAAATCAGTGAAGGGTTGGAACATTCCAAGTTTGAAGTGCCTGGTCCATCCAGATGGAGCTATGAGTCTGGAACTCAGGAGAAATCTGGACTGGATTTGAGAGTCATTTGGGCAGTTTAATCAAAGAAAAGTGGATGACAGCCCAAGGGAGTGCAAAGTATAAAAAAGAAAAGATCAAATACAGAACTCAAGTGAATAGCCACATTTTTAAGCAGGATAAAGGGAAAAGAAACAACTAAGACCAAAAACAAGTCACAGAGGTAAGAAAAGGGGAGTGGTAGCTGATGAGGCAAGGGAGGAATTTAAGAAGGGATGGCTGACCAGGTAGATGGGGCAGTGACCAAGTACAAAAGGAGAGGCTGAGTCTGGCAACCTGAAGTCCATGTCAGCCTTAGCGAGCTCTCCTGCAGTCAAGTCGATGGTTTGGGCAGTGGATGGAGTATTAATAGGAAATGCATAGAGATGGTGAGTGAGAACAGCTATTTAAAGATGGAGGTAGAAAGAAAAAGGAAAAGTGCGACAGGGAAATATGTATAAGGAATTTCCTCCTTTTTTTTTTTCTTTTCCTTTTTGAAGGATTTAACCTGTTTCAAGACTAAAGGGAAGAAATTAAACTACAAAAGGAAGTTGGTAAGAATCAGAGAGTGACAGATGAAGAACATAGGAGGAAGCTTTGCTTTTCAATCTGAGTTTGAGTGCCTTTCTCCCACTCCAGGAATGAGGGAGGTAAGAATGAGTAAACAGATCAACAAATTTAAAGGCCTAGTAAAAATAAAATTGAGCAAATTTATGTACAATGGTGGAAAAGTGTGATAGAGATTTGCAATGAAAGACCTAGAAATGTTCTTAAAAACAGAATAAAACCTTGAGCAAGGGCTTCCCTGGTGGCGCAGTGGTTGAGAGTCCACCTGCCGATGCAGGGGACACGGGTTCGTGCCCCGGTCCGGGAAGATCCCACATGCGGTGGAGCGGCTGGGCCCGTGAGCCATGGCCGCTGAGCCTGCGCGTCCGGAGCCTGTGCTCCACAGCGGGAGAGGCCACAACAGTGAGAGGCCCGCGTACCGCAAAAAAAAAAAAAACAAACCTGAGGCACACACCTGCAACCTTTTTTAAAGAAAAAAATAGTTTTTATTTCACCCAGGTTTTAGAATTCTCAAGAGTGATTATTTGAGATGAAAGAGAAGAGGGGTGTTTAATACAGTTCTGTGCATGGGAAGTCCTCAACAACCAGAGATCTTGACTAGAGAGCTGGGGCCAGATTAGGAAAATAACTCATTTACATGGGCAATGACTTAGAGATCAGTAGGGAATCTCTTTAGTAAATATGTTGACTGGTAAACCTAGTTAAGAGATTCTAGATGAGATAAGCAATAGTATCTGTAGACAGCATAATTTTGATTCCTTTTGATAGCACAGTTTGTTCCTATTACTTTGACACTTACTTTGGCCTTACTATGGGTCAGCTTCCCATTATTTAAACCGTACCCTATTCATTAACTGACTTTAAGCCTTCAAGACTATGTCACATATGTTTTAAAAATACTATTAATTTCTTAAAATTTCTCTCCTCTCTCATGTCAGTTCTCAAGAGGCCGAATTACTTACAAACTCACAGCTGCTCTTTGGGATTCAGCAGTTATGCTCTGGCCTGGTCAGAAGGCAGGAAGTTCCCACAGCACCGTCACTCCACCCCTGCCCTGGGGCACAGCTCCTGCACATACATGCCAGACTGTGAGCTCCTTTAGAGCAGGCATCGGACCTTGGCAGCTTTGTAGCCCCTCGGTGGCTAACACAGGGACTTAGCCCTTGTAGCTATTCAGTAGACATCTAATGAACTGACTGTCGTTCTCCTTCTACCTTTAGTATTTGTTCAACACTGAAGTAAATATTTAGCTAATTTCAGTCTACTTATGATCACCATTATCCCATTTTGCTGTTAACACTCTTATTTATCATGCTTCAAGCACAGCCACTGGGAAGAATTCCTGAGATCCCCAACAGAATCAATTCCTCCTTTGTCCCACTACATCTGTTAACCACATTTGTTACTGTATATCATAATTATTTGCTTTTAATGCTCCACTCCCTTTTAACAAAGAGCTCTATCAATGCCAGAACCTCATCTTATCACTATACCCACTGCTGGCACAATGTGTAGTAAATACCAAGTACTGAATAAATGTTTGGGAATGAATAGTTCTTATCTCACAATCCAATAAAACCATATGCAGTTGATAAAAATATTACTCAGTATTTGTTTCTAAATAAAAGAGTAACACCGAAAACGCAGTATTTCCTTTATGAAATTTCTTTTACAAATTATTCTCACCAACTCTGTGAGGCAGGAGATTTACCATTATTTCCGACCTTAAATCACAAAATCACTGATACAGAACATAACTGTCTAGCTCCAGTCAGTATCAACTTATAATTAGATTTAAGCATGCAGACACTAAACTTCCAGTTTATTTTGCTATACACTTAAACTGCCCCCCCTACAATAAAACAATTTTTTACTTATTATTTTCAGAGGTAATATTTCAAATGCAGAAATAGATTTTTGTAGGTATAATAAGCTTCAAATAATGCATTTTAGTGAATTGTTAAAATGAATAAATTATTTTAATTAAAAACTGCTGATGTTTGGTATGTTATTTACTATGTCAGTTTTTAAACATTAATTGGCACTACATAAAACTTACATTGTAAAGTGTATGAAAGATCTACCAAGTAATAGATTTTTGGCTTCCATTTATACTTACATAGAATTACAAAGATTTTTATTAAATCTGCTGAGTTAACAGCATTTCTCTAATTTAAAGTAATAAGGACAGTAGGAACCTAAATCCCATTAATATCTTTGGAAGATGGAATGAGAGGCTAGAAACATTTTTTTTAACTTATCAGTTCTGTTTCAAGTGATGCCAGTTTCTGTGAACTCATTACAAACTGAGCTGACTTTATCAATTGCTTTTGAAGACTAATTTCATCAAAGCATAAAGTTACAAGGAATAAAAGTGAGACAGGCTGGGAGAATATAAGAGGCAACACTAGCCAGAGAAGTCAATACATTCAAAGTAAAGAGTCAAAAATCAGTGTAAAATTTTAATTGCATCACTTTACCAATTGCCACACTACCTTTTACACTGTATATGATTTTTATCATGAATGAAGTTTTGTTTCTAAAAGTAGATGCATACAACTATTTTCACTGAAGGTCTGTTATGTGGCCAAGTCTTTCTTCAGGGTACTTTACATATGTTATCTTGCTTATTTTAATTTTAACCATCCTATGAGTACTTTTTACAAATATGTATGATTTCAAAATTCATGTTCCTTCCAGAACATTATGAACTTAAGGTTTAGAAATTATAGAAAAATATGAAATAAATTAAAATTAACCCACTCAAAAAAGTTTGTCTGAGTTGTCTCCAAATCTGTAAATTTAGTTTGGCAATGTGAATAGAATGCTGCAGTGTTCAATCAAATTTAATTTTTTAAACCAAGCTTAATTCTGGCCTTACAAGAACTAACTAATCAAGATAATTAATATTTTAGAATGAAGTAAAAGATTACATTGTTCATTCTGAAGAACAAATTGCTTTAGGGTAGTGACCTTTCACGGGACACCTTACAAGCAGAGGCAGAGCTCTACTCTTCATTTTCAGAATCAAACTGTAAAAGCAAACTAAGAAAAAAAAAAAGAGTTCAATAAAATGACCTACTCAACACTAGAAGTTTCAAATGAAAATCAACATGGCATTTTTCTTAAAGCTTTCGTGACAATGATCGGAAATTAGAAGATAATTTTCATTCAAAAAGGTTATGGAAGACACCAAAAGAATAGTCTCCTATTCATTGTTTCCTAAGTAAATGGGTACTTTTTAAAAATAGTTTTCCTGTATTAAAAATAAAACCTGCTCATTAGAAAAAAAAAAAAAAAAGGCATAGAAACAGAGGCTAAAGAAGAAAGAAAAAAAAGAAAAATCAAAGCAGTGCAGAAAAACAGGAAATTAATATGAAAATGCAAATTATTCTCATTTTTCCTAGTTTCTTTCCCCCGAGTAACCATTGTTAATGTTTCTCAGAAATCATTTAAAATTTTTCTCTGTATATATGTTTGTTATTTACATATCTGTACAGCTTTAGCTTTACATAAGTGCACTCAAACTATTTGCATTCTACACTTTACTCATTTTCACTTAATATATACCTTAGACATCTCTCTTTAACAGTACATACAAAACTAGCTTTATTAATTTTCATAGCTGTGTAGTATTTTATTGAGTGGGTATTTCACAATTTATTTTGCCCCTATTGAGGATGACTTGAGCTGCTTCCACTTTTTCACTATTACAAACAAAGCTACCCTAAATTTCCATGCATTCTCTAGAATTCGTAAAGACTACTTAAAATAATGAGTTTTTTTTTTAACATGACCTGAAGAATACTGAAAAGGTTGAGGAAATACAGTAGCCATCAATAAGTTCCAATAAGCCAATCAATTACTTTGTAAATTAACTAAGCATTTATAGGAAAATAAATCTCAGAGCAATATAATTAATTATCTGATGAAAAAAATCTCCATACATCTTTAAAAAGACAAAAAAAGAGAAAAATAATTATGGAATTGGGGTTCAACAAACCAAAGTGAAATATGTCATCAGTTAAAAATGAAAACGGTACTTCTCAAATATAAACCCCAATTCCAAGAAATTTTAAAGGAGGTGTCAGCTGGAAGAATAAGAAAAATAATCATATTAAAAACTCACCAGAACTAGTACACCATATGATAGCGTTCAATGTGCTTACTTAGTACTGTTACATTCTATCAAATGATAAATTGACCTAATGCTGAAATTGAAGTTTCAAAAGTTTAAAATGATTTTGCTCCCCTGAAAAATTATCTTGCTGCCAAATCATTACTTTCAAATTAGAAGATTTCTCATATTTTGGAATTTTCACACATTAGAAGAGATTTGGAGACAAATATCTGCCTTACAGTAATAACAGCAACCAACAAGAAGGAAAAAACACTGAATATAACTTAGAAATTCAGACAGATGACATTAAACAGAGTAATGAAGAGTTTATAGATGAGTTAAGGTTAAGGATATTTAGGATTTAATTCAAAACTTTCTCCAAGGATTCTAATACATTTTGGGGCAAGTACTCTTCTCTTGTTCTCCAGGACACCAGAACACAATTACTAATGGGAGAATAAACAAGGCTTTCCTTCTACTCATTTTTTAAAAAAGATGAAAATGGGGACTTCCCTGGTGGGCCAGTGGTAAGGAATCCGCCTTACAATGCAGGGGATGCAGGTTCGATCCCTGGTCAGGGAACTAACATCCCATGTGCTGCAGGGCAACTATGCCCGTGTGCCACAACTACTGAGCTTGCGCACCTCAACTAAAGAGAGAAAACCCACAGGCTACAGCTAGAGAGAAGCCTGCGCACTACAACCAAAGATCCCACATGCCTCAAGGAAGATCCCACGTGCTGCGACTAAGACCCAACGCAGCCAAAAATAAATAAAAATAAATAAATCTTTTAAAAAAAAGAAAAAGAGGAAGAAAATGTTCTCTCTACTCTGCATAAACTGGCTGAAGGTTTGGCCTGACATGACAATTCCTCTAAATATGGCTCCAGATCTGCCCTTAGAATCAATCATATAATTAATTTATTTCTTTGTGGGATGCGTTTCAAGAAAGCAATTGGAATGAACACACTTAAAATGTTTGCCACCATTTACCAGAAACCTTGCCTTATTTTCTGAATAAATCAATACGACCTATGCATGTTAACTTAACTACTTCAACTCTCTCATTTAAACATGCAAGTATCTCTGTTTAAAGTTAGTTGATTCTAAAGCTAAGAGTAACTGGACAAGCTAGCTGTCATCATTTTTCCTTTTGAGCTTTAAAAACACCTCATCAATATAACTATAATCAATTTAAAAATATGGAAATATGTGTATGGAATATGCAAAATAGAACCAAATATGAAATATGTAGAAGTGAAAAACACTGAAAAGCAGCCAAAGACTAAAAGAGAATGATTCTCCTGTAACACATTAAAAACAATACTGTACCTGAAGGGAAAAAAGAAAGGTCAATGGTAATCACTAGAAAGTTGATATCCTGTGACAGTGTTAATCTATATAATTTGACTTGACTAAGAATTTTACAGGATGATAGGATGATGTAACACATCAACTAGTAGAAACATAAGCTTTATCTTTCACTATTGTTCTGTTTCTTCAAGGAACATAGAGTAGTAAGTAATTTACTACGGTCATTAACCTGGTCTGGGTGCATTATTATCAGAAACTGCAAACTCTGCTGAAGTAAAAATTCCAGTCTTTTAACATGAATGGATATCCATTAGGGATCCAGTTAAAACCACCAACCTCATTTCAGTAGATATCTTATCTCACAGAATGTATGTTGCTAGACATAAAGTGTCACTGGTTTACCTCTAAAGATCCAGAGCCTTCAGGAAACTGGGTGTAGTTTTTTTTTTTTTATTTTTTTTTTTTGCGGTACGCGGGCCTCTCACTGTTGTGGCCTCTCCCGTTGCGGAGCACAGACTCCAGACAGGCAGGCTCAGCGGCCATGGCTCACGGGCCCAGCCACTCCACAGCACGTGGGATCTTCCCGGACTGGGGCACGAACCCGCGTGCCCTGCATCGGCAGGTGGACTCTCAACCACTGTGCCATCAGGGAAGCCCTGGGTGTAGTTTTAATAAAATGGGACTCATAAGTTTTTATTATATTTATAATGAACGCTTTTCAGTTTTATAGGCTCTTTGAAGGAGCAATTTAGTTTATTAAAAGATGACTTTACATCCTTCACAACTCTCAGGATTTCAATTTTATGTTGCTACCCCTCTAAATACAAATGAAGATATTGAAGTTTTAATAAATGTAGTTATTTTTATTGACGTGTATGGGATGCAAGTTTACAAATTACAGAGAAAAGTACAGAAGATTAAAATCTCCTTCTAGTCTGATTCTTTCAATATCCTTTCCATCATACAAAACCTCTCAAAACCAACCAATGGCTATACAAGGTATATAACATTTAGGTATTAATAAAGCAGGATTCATGATACTGCCTTTTCAGAATCAAGTATAATAAAATCTTTTTAAATTGACTTACTGATGCAGTGGAGAGTATAACTGTTTAACTTGGTGGATCTTTAATCTGTTTAACTTGGTGGATCTTTAATCAGTCTCTTTATTATATCTAACACATCCATATGAAATTTTCAGACATACTGGCTTTATTTACACCATCATATTCTAATTCAAGCCCCAAAGTAGGGATTATTACAAGTGAACTAAAGGTAGACACAGGAAATTTTGTCTGTTTACTTTCCCAGCAAAAAAACCTACAATATATGGGATCCTAATCAAGGAGCTGATTAAAATAGTGACTAAGGCATCACCTCTGCCCCAAAAAACCTCACTATCTGTTGGAAAAAAGAGACATAAAAATAATTATAATACATTATGATATGGCTGTAATAGATATAATAGATATCTATATTTATAATAGACAATTCCAAGCAATAAAGGGATCACTGAGAAAGAGCTACCAACTCTGCTTAGCAGAGAGATGAAGACCTCATGGAGGTGATGTGCCACCTGGAACTTGAAAGATAACTAGGAGTTCACCAAAGAGATAAAAGACACAAAGGCATGGCAAACAACAGGAAGAACACTATGTTTGCATGATTGCTAATCAAATGTAGTACCCTTGCACAAATTAATATTTTAATTAATATTTACTTTAGTCAACAACAATCTCAACAAAAATATAGTATTACAGCGGAAAAAAAAAACTTCCTATATATTTTCTTCCACAAGGGCAAAATCAGATCCTAATCATGAAATCTTGATTCCCATCTTAGCTTGTTTGGATATTCAGGAACAATTCTTATCTATTCTTCTAAGAAATTCATATGAAAAATCTAGCATCACACATAATTTGCTTGGAGGGCCCAAAGACATCATTTAAACACAAACAGTTCATTAAATGAATATGCAGAGCATGCCTACGTCCTACAGCTACATAATGAAAATCAATGTGTTGTCCCCAAGCAACATTTATCATGTCAAATCCACAGGCAATTGCCTCAATTTTAGGAATTCAATCTTCATGCAATTTTTGGAGATTTACACTACCCAATCTACATGAAAAACTAGATAGTAATCTCAAAGCACATCTTTAGAGAAGTAGCTTCTTTAACTTGACTAAACATGTTTCAAATGTGATAAATGTATCACTCCTAGGATAAAGCAGAATTGTCACTGAGAAACAATCAGAAGCCAAATGAAGGATTTCTACTGACTTTTAATACCAGGTTATTAACTTCCATGATCCCCACTCTTGGCAGAAAAAGTCAGTGCAATTAAAATCCATTAATGGAACTTAAATGTGTCTGGAAAAGGGAACTATCAACTGACATGCTGGCCCCAAAGTCCACCTGGCTGATAATTCTCTGATGACAAGTTTCAAGAATTAAAAATAACCTAATTTGTCACACACTCAGAGTTTCCCATCATGTAGAATTCATTGTTAGAGAAGTGCCTTCCTTTATCCCATGGAGACCCATCATTTAAAATGATCTACTCCAAATATACCCAACGGGGCAAAGATGAGTGTCCTCACAGTTAGTTTCACTTGCTGAACCCAGCCAGCAATTCAATTGTCGCTGCTTTGTTCTAGGTGGCTGCCCTCTAATGATCGACAGTAAAGAGGATATGTAGAATTGACTCTTCACAGACACTAGTTGAAACGCGGCTAAAAAAATAGCATCAAAGGAAAACATTACATGAGCAAGAAGGGAGTTTGGGGAAATGGACTACTTCTCTATAGGAATGGGATAAAGAGATAATAAGCGATTTTACTCTTGAACTCTAGTTAACCCAACACTGATCGATTAGTAGAGTAGAAACAGAGATGAGTGTGTATGGAACTTTGCGGATTCAGAGACAGCTGGCCTCCTGAAATTCATTTTGGAAAATGGTGGATAGAAACAAGCAAACAAGTAAGCAAACAAAAAAAGAAATCCATAGGTGCCCACCATTTTGGGAGACCAGGCACAGGACAGACGACTTGAGAGCTGGTCTCCTGCCCCAAACTGCAACACTGATAATCGTGGGGAAGCAACCTAACTTTCTGCAAAAAGGCCATTTGCTATCTGGAAAGTGAGAAGTAAAAATCAAAACCTCCCGAACTAGAACTACATATTCAGACAGATACCAGGAAAAGGAAATGGCTAATGTTTAAAGGTATATTTAAGATGAATTGTTCTTGAAACAAATGCTTTCATAAAAAGAACTACTCAATCATACAAAAAAGCAAGGCATAGGTTTTCTTTTGTTTGTTTTGACTTCATTCATGCAATAAATATTTATTGCCAGCATCCTATGTGTCAGGTGCTATTCTTGGCACTGGAATACAACAGTAAACAAAACAGATACATGGTCCCACTCTTGCACAGTTTTTATAATAAAGGAGACAGATAATAACAAGAAAAATACATTAATATGTCAGATGGCAATAGTGCTATGTAGAAAAATAAAGAGGCCCAGAAGGATAGGGAACATTGGGGACTGTGTTATTTTAAATAAGGTGGTCAGGGAAGGTAAGGCATATGTTTTTAAAGAAAAGAAGAAAAGTAATAATGTTTGGGAAAAAATAGGCTAGGATTATATTACTTTTTAAAAAACTATTGGTTCTTTTAAAATTAAAATTGAAAAACCAAAGAAACCCAAGAAATTAGATTTGGAGTGCTACTTGTTCTGCCTCTGTCACTGTCACACATGAGGTAAAATATTTTATCTCTGGCTTCCTCTTCTCCATTTTTTAGAAGGAGCAATATGGGTTTGACACAAAAAAACATAAAAACTAAACGAATTCTCAGGATATCACACAGTACAATCAGTAGCAGAGCAATGAAATGCCCGAAAGATAGCTCCCAATTGTTTGAAAAATCACTAAAACCTAAAACTTCTCTCGGAAATGATTTCCATGTCTTTGGAACCACATTACATGTACTACCCTTGTAAGAACTTTGTTAGAAATAAATTGTAAATGGTTGCTTTAATAATGCCAAGGATCTAAACACTATAGAACTGCTGAATAGATGAGATTCACTGATCAGTCATGCTCTTAAAGTCTAACCACTCCAGTCTACACTCAGAAAGGAAATAAATCTCACTTTAGAATAGTCATCTATCATCTTTTACAGGATCTGCATTTTAAAATATTATTCTAAAATAATATCATTTCTCTAGTGGATGAGAAATTATTATGTCCTGTCCAAGAATTCTTCAATGACTGAGACAAATCTTCCTGTGAGTAGTTTTGAAAATACTTTCAAAAGTCCACAGTGCTCAGTGGTGCAAATGTCTCATGAGAGGTATCTGCTTTAAAATGCAATTTAGAGCGCCCTTCTGTTTAAATAAATTACAATATGAACTGCAAGGCATAAAACAAAAATCTCATTTTAGTCTCTAATTAACCCCAGAGCATATAGTCACCTCTGCATTACAACACATATTTTTAAAAAATCTGATTAAAATATAATATTCAGTACAACTTTCCATGCATACTAAGTATTCAATAGTGCTGATATACATTATGATTATTAGCACACAAAGTAGCTATATCTAATAATACTGTAATGATTGATAAGCTCTTTTTTCCCATGAAAATTCTATAATACTATACTTTGCTATTTAGGTTAAAAAATAACAAGTAATTAAAACACACACACACATACACAAACACACACAACTTCTTGGCCACCACCAACATTCAGGTAACATGTTGAATACTTTCATAAAGTAAGTCATTTAGTCTTCACAACAGCCTGTGAGGTATGTTTTGCTACCCCTGTTTTAAACATAAAGAAACCAAGGCTCAGAGAAGTTAACTGACCTACCCAAGATCACAGAGTAAGAACCTAGTATTCCAACCCCAGTTTTTCACAGAGTCAACTGCTAGAATCCCTCGAGGAAAACAAACAACCAACCAACCTTAGATCAGAATTATATAAATTGATGCTATTTTCTCATAGAAATAAAATTATAATATGCAATTATAATCCTTACCAAAGGCCTGATGCTAAAGGAATCCAGAAACATAGAAGAACATGTTTAATTACCTACTGCATACACTATGGTTCAGAGACATCTATAAATTAACCTAAAAATAATCATCTCTGTGCTACGTGTCTTTTACCACAATAAAAAACTAAAATGTAAAGTATGTAAAAAGAAAAAAATAATAATAGTCTAGATTTAATTCTATTTACTTTTCCATTCCAAGTTTCCACCAAGCTACTACTGCCTTCTAAAAGTCCACCTGACCTACTTTTATAGAAACAAATAGAGGAAAAACGTAAAACAAACAGACAAAAATACTGCAAGACCACAGAATTTAGAAAGGTTTTTGCAGAGATATTTTGGGAGTCAGATATTTATTGAACAGAAGTATTCTGAGCACCTCTCTGTACCAGGTACAACGCAAGGCAGGAAAAGCAAAAAAAAAAGATGAAAGCAAGGCTCTTACCTTTGAAGAAGTCCTTTTTGACATTAAAAAAAGGCAATAAAAACAAATAATCACAACATAAAATATGAAGTGCTGTCTATAAGTGTAAGGACAGAATGCTTTAGAGGAGATTCTGGGTGAAACAGAATCCCTGTTGATTTTTCTTTTCTCTTCTTTTTTTTTTTTTTTTTTTTTTTTTTGAGAAAACCTCCTGAATAGTTTGTTGTAGCACTCTCATTTTCCCAAGTAAGTTTCTCTGGACGAAGAGCTAATGTCCTGCAGTGTCCAAGCTGCCAGGTCAGCAGCGCTCGAACACTCTCAACTTGCCCTTTACTGACATGCAAGAGCTTTATGTGTGAATCAATCCTCACTGGCACCGAACTGTCCTTGTTCTGAGCTCTCTCATTATTTCTTCACAATGTAAAAACAAACAAACAAACAAACCTTTAAAGCTGTGACTTGAATAATGGCAAATACCAAAGGTACAAAATGGACACAATCAAGTCTTTCTATCCTAGCTAAAAAAATCCTTTTATTAGTGTAGTCATTATTGCTGGGAGATCTGTTTATATTTTTATTTGGAGGGTAGATTGGGTTGTGAGGTGTGACTATACAGTGCTGAGACTGAATTCTTTTCATAAATACATCAAATATAATACATACATGTAAGACATCAAGATCTCACACATCAAATGAGTGCAGCCTTTCAACGTATTTTACTGGACAGCCTATATATTTGCTTCAAGGGCACTGTCGTTGCCACTTTTAGACCTTCTCTATGGGAACTGTCACAGAGCCAATTTACCAACTCCTCTGGGAAATCAGTCCCACTGAAAGTCACAGGACATTATAGGTCAAAGAGGTCTCTTCTGCTAGCCAAACACATTTTTTTCTCCTTCTATCTTTACCTCTTTGATTTGATTTCATGAGCGAAATTTATAAACTAACCATTTTAGTACAAAACAATAAATAACACTAAGTTACAGAAAACAGCAACAACAACAAAAACACAAGGAGGTTTTATACTAGAAAAAGAAAATCACCTCAGGAGCTGTGCGGGCACCCTGCTATTTTGCTCCTGCTCTGCACTCTCTCGGCTGCTGCAGCTCTGGAGCTGGGTCTAATCCTGTCCAGAGTTTCACAGAGCAGCCCATGGGGACAAAGTGAGGCTGCCGATGAGGGGGCCTTATTTGATTCGCATCAGGAATCAGACTAGCTGGGGCAAGTTCATTTGTGCCCTGCTTGCATTAAGTGCCATTGCACAATAACACTGGTAAAACTGGCTGGAAGCCTTTCTGCATCGTCTAGAAGCACAATCACCCTAAGTAGAGAACTGCCTAGACAGCTCCCAACTCAAGCACGTACAATTAAAACAAGCTACAATACATAGTGTTAAATCTCCAAAGACGCTCCAGGACACTAAATCTGTTTTCCTAATGGTACACCAGATTGCTTTAAAACTACCCCATATACTAGCCTATTCTTACACAATTGTGATTTTTAAAAAATCAATAAACTCCTTCAGATCTCACTATTAGTAAAATCCTGAGGTTTTTCATTACCTCTACCCTAGAACACTATATCGTGCTTGCTTTAACTTAAGCCTAATTCTTCTCTATTCATCCTGAGGAAACAAACAAGAACATGTTTCTTTTAATATCCCTTCATGCAAGTTAAGTCCCCCTTAGCTTTCCAGCTGTAAGCTACATAAGCCCAGACTTGCTAGGCAATTTTCCAGTCTTTCCGTTTGTTCCCGCAAATCAGCTTCTCAAACTGCAGTAAAGGTAGGGTCTACGTTTATGTCCTTTCTGGTGTGTAGTAACACAATCAGTGACTCCGATCTTCAGATTGTTTCAAGTGAGAGCATAGCCTTAGAAGCTTATTCTCATCTCACAAGCAAGAGAACAAGAAAACAAAAGATAACAAAACAAATAAGCAGACAGTAAGCCTCACTGGGGGAGACATCTTTGCTGAGGTGTTACTCTTAGGGGCCAGATGGGCACAACAAGTAAACATTTCAAGTAAGTACATAAAAGAAGACCAGCACTTGCCATCTACCATTCTTTAATTGTTTCTGGAAAAAAATAACTTTTACAAAATTTTTTTTTTTTTTTTTTTTTTTTTGTGGTATGCGGGCCTCTCACCGCTGTGGCCTCTCCCGCTGCGGAGCACAGGCTCTGGACACGCAGGCTCAGCAGCCATGGCCCACGGGCCTAGCTGCTCCACAGCATGTGGGATCTTCCCAGACCGGGGCACGAACCCGTGTCCCCTGCATCAGCAGGCGGACTCTCAACCACTGCACCACCAGGGAAGCCCTACAAAAAATATTTTTAAGGCACTTCCCTAGTGGTCCAGTGGTTAAGAATCCACCTTTCAATGCAGGGGACACGGGTTTGATCCCTGGTTGGGGAGATCCCACATGCCACAGAGCAACTAAGCCCGTGCACCGCAACTACTGAGCCCCTGTGGCCTAGAGCCCATGCGCCACAACTAGAGAGCCTGAGTGCTGCAACTACTGAGCCTGCGCGCTCTGGAGCCCGTATGCCACAACTAGAGAGCCCGCAAGGGCCACAACTAGAGAGAAGCCCACATGCCACAACGAAGAGCCTGCATGCCACAATGAAAGATCCCGCATGCTACATGAAGATCCCGCGTGCCGCAACTAAGACCCAACGCAGCCAAGTAAATAAATAAATAAATATCAAAAAAATATTTTTAAGATTGTCAAGAAAAATCTATTGTATGAGTTAACCTTGGCGGTGGGGGGGGGGTCTCTCCCTGTTATGGGATATCTAATGTCAAACTTTCTACAAATCCCTATCTCTCCATTTAGTAATAGCCATTTAAAAACTATCATTAAGATACAGCGCTGGGCTGAAATGTACTTAAAGCATCACTACCAATTAAATTTCCCTTGGAAGGGACATACAATGGTAGCCAAACACTCGGGCTTTGGAATTGGGCTGCCTGAGTTAAACACCTCAGCTCAGTCACTTAATAAAGTAAACTTTGTGCCTCAGTTTCCTCATGGGAGTCTGACCTATTTCACAGGGGTGTAAGAAGAATTGAGTTGATAGACTAAAGCACTTACTGTAGCCCCTAGAACAAAATAAAAGCTCAATTAATGTCAGTGATCATTATGTTGAGTTCTAAGTCATTGCTCACCCTTACCATTCCCAGACTTCAAATGTAGCTTTAAAACTATACAACCAACCAATTAATTCCTAGCAAAAGACAGAGCTTTTTGTTTTGTTTGTTTGTTTTCTTTGTTTTAGGGAGTTGTTTGTGGTTTTTTGTTTGTTTTTTGGGTTTTCTTTTTGTTTGTTTTTTTTTCAACCAGGCTGCGCAGCTTGCAGGATCTCAGTTCCTCAACCAGGGATTGAACCCGGGCCACAACAGTGGAAGTGCCAAATCCTAACCACCAGACCACCAGGGAACTCTGGAGCTTTTCTGTTTTAAAAGACTGACTTTACTACATCACCCTTCGGTTTGCTCTCAAAACTAACCCTTTCCCAGAATGACCACTAGTTAATCCACACCTCATCATTACAGTACCCAGCACTTCACACACTTGTCTTTCTCCTGCTGCTCTCAGCTCAAAGGACTCCCTACCAAACAAACTATGATTAGCCTCCAAAATTCAATTTTGCACTTTTTTTCAGTCTTCGATCAGGAAGTAACGGCTTCCAACAGAGTCCATTACAAAGTTTTATACATTGCTTGTATCACTCAGCTTTGCTTTTAAAGACTCACAGCTAAACATTTTGTCCCTATCTAATTTGTTGATATTTTAACAAGACTCTCTCAGGAGATTAATCATTCAGAAATAAAGTAAAAATTTTATTGACACAGTTTCATTTAATATTTTTAAATCCAAGTAATGGAAATGGTAAAAGCAAGAAAGATTTTGTCCATAACACAGCTTGTTACTGATTAGAATTCCAAAATCAGGGCCTCCCTGGTGGCGCAGTGGTTGAGAGTCCGCCTGCTGATGCAGGGGATACGGGTTCGTGCCCCGGTCTGGGAGGATCCCATATGCCGCGGAGCGGCTGGGCCCGTGAGCCATGGCCGCTGGGCCTGCGCATCCGGAGCCTGTGCTCCGCAACGGGGGAGGCCACAACAGTGAGAGGCCCGCATACCGCAAAAGAAAAAAAAAAAAAAAGAAAATCAAACCAAGTACTCAATTAATAATCCCTTTTAAATTACTTTATTTTGTGGCTGAATTACCACACTGATACTTATTTAATTATGCCAGGGCCCAGAGAACTGAAATTTTTACTGGCAGGTTATGAAATGTTTCTTAAAGCTGTTAAGTCCAATTACAAAAGCCTTCTTTCAGAGGTTCAACAAAAGGTAGAAAAGAGGGAGAAAATTATTTCCCTGGTGCCAAAGGAAGAGTTATAAAATAAATGAAAACAAATAGAGTGAAATCAGATGAATGAAGCATAGTGTAGGTGTTTAGTGTCCACACGTATGAGAGGCTGGGCACAGAATACAGAGTAGAAAATGGAAAGACTGGTCTCGTGCCATCCTTTAGGTCTTTGTATAAAATACTGTCAACATATTTACTTTTTTTTTTCTTCAATGAGGTTGGCTGTAACTTAAGTTTCATAGTTGCTAATATGTGATCATTACTCAAAAAAATTAGACTTGGGAGCAATAGATATTTTTAATTAGCTATCTCAAAGCAAGTACCATTATAATCATCTAATTATCCTTTGAGGCACTTTACGTACAGGGGTGCTGGCTCCATGTTTATAGTTTAAAACTAAGAGCGTTTATGAAAATACAGTGATGAGAAGGAAAAGAGCGCAAATTTCTTAAGCAATTTAAAAGTTAGTTTCAGAAAGTAAGCAACCACTAACTACATTTAAACTCAAAAATTACTACGTAACTTCAGCTGTTAAAACTGGTACAACTAATACTCATGTTCCATTTAGTCGTATACCAATAAAGCCTAAAGGTATTTCTTAGCCTGAAAGCCAAAGGTTTAGCTATATTCAATCAACAAGATTGCTTATCTAGATAAATAATTACCACTTTTATCACGGTAAGATGCCCTCCAATAATAACACAAAGTATGGTTCAATCATCCCTTAAGAGCAAATGACTTTTTGGAAGACATAATTGTATTAAACAAGTCTTTAGAGATCACACCTCCTTATTACTCTAGCAATAATACAGAATGGTATTTGAGCTATAAAATAGCCTTTCTTCACTTATCTTTATTGTAAGCACAAGTATCTCATCCAGAACCTGCCCAGAAATAGATAAGGAGGACACTTATATGTGGGCCTGAGGGTTTGGCTCAGGTAGAGAAAAACGACCCAGTGTTCCTGGTCTCTAGGCCCCATACTACCTGCCTATCAGCCCTTCTGCAGTCTGCAGAGAGACACCTCATGTTCTCCCTGTCCGTTCAGATTCTAAGAGCTAACAATCAATCCCGTCTCCTTTTCCTCCCTTCCAAGTAACGCCTTTTGGCTGAGACTTTGTTTTTTATGTTCTTGACTCCCTGCCTCATCTTAAAATGACCTCAGCCTCAACAGTTCCATAGGAAGGGACCACTGACGTGAAGATTACTAGAGATTTCGGTGGCATATTTGTCTTAAAAATTAAAAAGTTCTTCTTTACAGATAGAGCATATTTCCAACATAATTATGTGGCTCTCTCTACCTTGTCAGTTTGAAGTTTTCAAGCTGGGTTTGTTTGTTTCACACATAAACTGCAAGCTGTAAAAACTTATAAAATTCATCTAATCTACTCTGCTGTTTCTAGATAGAAATCTCCTCAACCAGGCAGACTCTAAGGACTATCTGCAAACCTACTTATAACCCCATTAAGGTATCTCCTTATTGCCATAGGCAAGAAATATTTCCCTTTCTCTATGCCTAATATAGTTAAGTATCACCCATTTTAAAGTGTGTTTCCTTTTCTAGGCTCACCAACTGGTAAAATATAAGAAATATTGCATCCACTTATACTCTTAATCATAGTACTGCCATTTAAGGAAAAGTGTAAAAGAAAATAAAAAATTGCCATTGTACTATTATAGTATTTTGAGTATTGAAGGGAGAAACCCAGTTAAGAAATCTTCAAATTTACAAAGAAGAATGTTTTCTTAGAGTGAGAAGTGGAACACTAGTCAAAATAGGAAATACCAAAACTTGAGAATCTTGTGATTTGTCCTCCAGCTGTATAGATATGGACAGGGACTCTGGCCTTCCCTGCACCTACCTTGAATGAAAAGGGGAAAAGACAGAATAAGAAATTTAACTTAGGCAGAAATTATATCCTTTTTTATAGGAGGAAACAAATATTCAGTTCAGTTACTCTCTCCAACAATTAATTTAACACATATTTATTAAGTGTACTCTTTATACAAGACCTTATGTAATACATGAAGGATATGAAGAAATATAAGAAAACTACAAATACTTCAAAGCAATGACAGAGAGAATGAGTGCTTCAGAGACCATGTATGATTGGTCTGCATAAATATGAAAGCATTTCAGATAGGCCCTACAGCATGAATTGGATTTTAACCAAAGGAGATAAGACAGAGAACATTCCAGGGACTGCTTCAATGTGGAATTACAGGAGCAAAGGTGTGCAAAGAGGATAGCAGTGGCTTGTTCATGAAAAGAAAGGAAGAAATGAAAGAAGGAAGGAAGACACTTTGAGTTTGAAGCATGGAGTGATTCAATGGGAATAGTAGAAAATGGAGCTGAATCACAGGTTGGGCCAGATCAACAAGGTGTTGAGAATTAGGCACAGTCTATTTTACTCTGAAAGTAATGGGGAACCTGAGGCTTTTGATGAAGGGCACATCATCAGAAGCTTGGCAGAGAAATATAGTTTTAAAGCATATTATGTAACAAGGGGACAATCGGAGGGTTATTGAAACACAAATCTTAAATTGAAATTAGAAAAGAAAAATTTGTAATATTCAATGATCTGGTTCTTGGACTGGATAATGGGTTCATGAATTTTTATTGTGTTACTATGCCTCATATACACATATACACAAACACACGAAATTTATACTGTGTGTATCATGTATTATTTTGTGTGTTTAAAATAATATATATAGTGCTATTTAATTTTAGCTTAAAGTTATTTGGAACACATTTCAGAACTGACATAACTGGGAAAATAAATAAATATTAAGGGATAAAGAAAAATATGATAGTGACTCCAAGGTATTGCCCTTGTGCCTGGGAGGTCATACGCATTAGCTGAAATCAAATAGAAGATGTTTGGTGAGGCATCAATGAGGTAGAATAAGCACAGTTTAAGAAGCTGAGAGACACCTAAAAATAAGGAAGATATATTAGATATAGGCAGTAAAAATAAGGGAGAGAACTCATAAGAAAGATTAAGGATGGAAAAATATAGATTTAGCAAAGTTCAGCAGACTACCAGCATAGAATCAATTTTTTTTAAAAGGGATGAGATCAAAAAGGAGAAAACAGAGAGACAGAAAAAAAAAAAAAACTTGGAGGTGAATCTAGGAAATCAGGAAATCCAAAACAGATTTCAATCAGAAAGATGAGCAAACAGGGAAGTGAAGGAAAGGAAGGAAGTGGACCTAGGGAGCCTGAAGCCAAAGAAAGTTGAAGCAGAAAATGCTGGGCAATAATGTAAAGATCATAGAGAGTTCATGGAACAAAAGCAGCAGGAAAAGCCCACTGAACCTGACCATCTGTGACCTTCAAAAGCAAACATTACAGTGGAGAGGCGAGCATAGAACCAGATGATCAGAACAAGAGGGTGCAAGAGGAAGCAACTCCCACAGCTGCCTCCCCCCTTCCCTTGCAGAAATCTGATAGTGAATGGTAAGATTGAGATATGAAGAGGTTTTGAGATAAAGGGGAGGAATTCTGTGTATTGAGAAAAGGAAGCAATGGAAGATATAGGAGTGAGGGGAAAATCATTTCTTAAACAAGATCATGGAAAAAGGTGAAAGGAATAGGCTAAAAGGTCCAGGGAAATTTCTTAGGAAGAAAAGGGATGGTGAAGGATGTTAAACCAAAATGCTTTGCTGCTTTTTAGACAACGGAAGAGGCAAGATGGTCCACTATGGAAGAGTAGAGTATTGGAGCTTAGAGAGAGTGGAAAGTGTTGGAAGTAGCCTTTGTGAGATATGGAGAATAATTTCTCAAGAGGACACATTCCAAAGAGCAAGAATTAACTAGATACATCACAGCATCCCTGGACTAATTTTTCTGTCATCCATTGTCATGTAGAAGTAGTCATTAGCCAATATGGTGAATGCAATGGGACTTAACATTCTACATTTTAGAAACTCATGCTCTTGGAGAAGGTTTTTTTGATCCTCAGGGATACTGACAGAATCTGCTTCAATCAAGTTATTGAGAGGGACAAGAACACCAGACAGATAAGTCTGGAAACAGGAAAGGAAAAGCTCAGAGTACAAACAGGTAGGTAGTCTTACAATAAAAGAGCAGTGGGAAAGCCCTGCTCACCTTCCAGGAGACATGAAAATGAAGGAGACTGAGCAAAGAGAGGTTCAAAGTTTCAAAAATCCAGACTAGAAGGCTGAAATCCTGCTTAATGCTGTCCTTGTTTTTTCTTATCATCAACAGAACTGGGATAATCACTAAATCATCTTAATCATTCATACCTCCGGTCTTCATCATGCTGTATTGAACCAGATTCTCTCTCTCTCTTTCTCTTAAATTTCCAGGGAATTGTAACAATGAGTCAGGTCTGGGAACCCTTATCTAGAAGGTTAATTTCACTTTATAAAAGAATACATCACAGATTTTCCTTTAAAAAGCAAGCAACTTGGGCTCCCCTGGTGGTGCAGTGGTTGAGAATCCACCTGCTAATGCAGGAGACATGGGTTCAAGCCCTGGTCTGGGAAGATCCCACATGCCGCGGAGCAACTAGGCCCGTGAGTCACAACTACTGAGCCTGCGCGTCTGGAGCCTGTGCTCCACAGCAAGAGAGGCCACGACAGTGAGAGGCCCGCGCACCGTGATGAAGAGTGGCCCCCGCTTGTCCCAACTAGAGAAAGCCCTCACACAGAAATGAAGACCCAACACAGCCAAAAATAAATAAATAAAAAAATTTTTTTAAAAAGCAAGCAACTTTTGTTCCCTAATTATGTATTACTTCTGCTGTCAAAAATACAGATGCTTTAATACACTCAATGGATAAATAAAATGATGGTAAAACCCAATTATAAAAGAATATGACTATTACACATATGAAGGTTCAGGTAAAAAAGCAGAGCAATGGTGCTGAAAGTAAAAGACAATTCAATGTCAGATTTGTGAATACCAAGGGACATCTGCTGTTTGTGTCTGCCTGGTGCCATCCCCATTTTCTGCTTTCTCCTTGGGTGGACTTCCCATTCGGGTTCTCAATCCCTATACTTGAATTCTGCCAAGGGCCTAGCCAACTACATATCTTTGAACCTTTATCCACAGAGTCTAAGCCAACAGTTGGCCAGAAGAGCAAAGCAAAGTCAATTAGAGTTGTTCCCTGGGATTTTATAAATGTTCAATGAGAGAAAAAGACTGTCTTCTTTCTGGGGAACTGAGCTAAGGCAATGTATGTCTGAAAATAATTGCCACCATGTGTCCCTCTAAACCTTGCCTCATGTAGGGAAAAATAAATAGAGAGAAGCATAGCTGAGAAAGTTGGGACAAAGAGGAAGAAGAATGTGACAACACCATTTGAGTACCTCAACTTCTGAGGTCAGTTTCACCCCTGGACCTCCCAGTTTCATGCATCAATACACCATCCTCCAAATCCCTTAATCCGTCCCTTTTCACTGTTAACGTAAACTAGATTGACTTAGATTTGTCATCTGCCATCCAAAAACCCCTGAGAGACAAATATATTATGATGGCCAACCCAGAATAAATCGGTCTGTGCCATCTAAATATCATCTCAGCTTCTAAGAACCTTGGTGGTAGAGGGGCTGTGGTCAAGAGGGTGAGGTGAGGGAGACAACTGACATTAGATTCGCCAGAGAAGATGAAAGAAACGTGGTATCTGCTAGGGTATCCATAGTCCCTGTTTCAGGCCACTCTCATTTTTCCAAATTCATCGAGAAATTGCATATTATTAGACATTGCCTGTATTATCTCACTGAAGGCATACCTTCAATACTTAACTACACAGACTAAAACTGACCAGTGCTTCTGTCTAGGCAAACACATTCTGCACAGCACACTTCTCAAGGGTCAACTGGAAGTCACATTTTGAAACTGAAGTGAATTCTTCAACTTGTCCTCATCTTTGCTTTTAATCTAGTCATTCAGGCAATTATGAAAAAACAGCCCGTTATTCCTGAGAAACACAATTAAGTAGACAGGCTAAACCATGATTTGGAAGGCATTCTCATTAATGGAAGTGATATAAGAGAGAAAAGACATCAAAAGCTCAAATGGAAAAAAATAAGCACAGATCTTACCTTTACTCTAAGGAGCTTGAAAATTCAGTGTTAACGAAAAAGTAGCCATCCTTACATTGAGATTTCTTTCATGAAACTCTTAAAGCCCCAAAGGAAACTGCTCAAAATTAGATTAAAATGGTTCTATGGTTATTGCCTGAATACCCAAGCCCAAAATGAAGTAGAGAATGCCTTAATTTACCAACTCACTAAATCTTTACTCAATTAACTAATTTATAATGCTGGTGATGAGTCTCTCTGTTACTTTTCTTTCTTTTTGTATATTTGCTGACTTATGAAAAAAATCCCTCCCATTACATAAAATGTCTCTGACTTTGACAATCTATAACAATAACAATATTTATTAAGTACTTACTATGTGCCAGATACTATCCTATGTATTTTCCATGTATTCATTCATTCAGTCTGCCTATAAGGTAGGCACTAATTATTTCCTTTTTACAGATGAGAACACTAAGGCAAAGGGAGGTTGCATAACATCTCTGAAGCCTCAGAATAAGAAGTAGAGACAGAACTGTTGGAATTCAAGTAGTTTGGCTCCAGGACCAGTGCTCTTAATCACTGTGCTTAAGAGCAGTGTAAGATTAAGCTCTATTCTATTTCCTTTTCTATGTGAGACTGTATGTGTTATGAAAAACAAAAAACAAGCAAATCATGGCAGAATGGAAGAAGCAGCACCCTAAAAGACAGCTAAAAAAATTTTATGGGGCTAGGGGGAGGAGGAAAGCCAGAAGATGGGAATGGAATGAAGAGCGGTACTGGGAAGGAAAACAGTGGAAGCAGCCAGTGGTTTAATTTGGTGCCCTCAGAATCCTCACGGGTGAGTACTGGTCAGAAAAGGTACAGGAGACTAGATCCTCACTTTGGATCCTCATATTAGGCTTAATTAAATTAGAGTTAATTAAGTATCAATTAGAGATTTAGTGATAATTTTTGAGCAGGGTGATATGATTTTCTCCTTTACTTTATGAAAAAGGATCTGAAATTCTGGATAGGGAAAACTGCAGTTAGAAAGTTACTTCGAGGCTAAATCCCATGATCCAAATGAGATAATGGGGACCCAACAATGGGTCAGATGGGATGGAAAAAAGGGAAGACTTGGAGGCTGTAAACATGTCTGACAGGGTAGAAAGAGGGGAAAACTGAGAGATCATAAGAAGGGAAGGGTCAAAAAATAGAGATGGAATCAATTCCAGGAAGGTTTAAAAACATCCCATGGTTTTGGAAAAAAAAAAAAAAGGAGGAGGGAGTCAACAAAGGTTTCTAGAAGGAAAAGAAATCTTGAGTGAGACTTGCTGAATGAGTAAAAGCTCGGCATAAAGGGAGTGGGAGAGAGTAAAGGGGTGAGGGGAAGGAGAAAATTGGATTAATTGAAGAAGAAGGACCAGTGTGAGCACCTAGGGACAAGAGAAAACTCTGTGATGGAAGAACCAAGAAAGAGCCTTGACACAAGAATGGATCAGGTAGTGAAAGGATATAAGGGAGCTTAGAGACTTCAGCCTTGAGGGTTCATGGATCTTTGTCCTGGTTCACTGCATTAATATTGTCCAGCTATTCCTCATCTACCTGCTCCCTGGAGTAGGAATTTTTTATTTTGTCTTGGATTCTTCTAGAACACTCCTGCCCCTCACATTCTGCATGTTTTCATTTCTCTCATATAATGTCTTCATCCTCATCTTATCCACAGTTTGTTTTATCATAAAGTTTAGGCTTTCCATGATCCCTCATGGCCATCTGATAGTCCATGGCATTCTTTCAGCTTCCTCTCAAATGTTAACTCTTTCTCTTGATCTGTCTAATCCACTACTATCTTTTTTTTTTTTTTTTTTTCTTTTTGCGGTATGTGGGCCTCTCACTGTTGTGGCCTCTCCCGCTGCGGAGCACAGGCTCCGGATGCGCAGGCCCAGCGGCCATGGCCCACGGGCCCAGCCGCTCCGCGGCATATGGGATCCTCCCAGACCGGGGCACGAACCCGTATCCCCTGCATCAGCAGGCGGACTCCCAACCACTGCGCCACCAGGGAGGCCCCACTACTATCTTTTAATCAGGCTGTGTCACAGGACAAGTGACCTATAGCTTGATGATCTTTGGAACAGGTGCCCACTCCAAAAACAATCACCTGAAAGGGTAATTTGATTCAAATCATCGCAGCTTCCTCTATTTCTAGAGTTTTCCCTAAAACCAAAAAGTTATCAAACGACCAGAATAAGTTATTATTCTTAATTTGCAATTCTATGGCCAAAAAATAGTGGGAAAATAGAAGGATTTGAATCACACAAATAATGAAGAGTTGTAAGTATCCATATTTTTCCAACATAAAACGCATCATCAATAGTTAACTTTGGTAAGCCTGAGAATAGAGACATATTTTTTAAAATACATAAGTCAATTTAATAGTGAGATAATGATTTTATTTTGAAGAGACTTTTTAAAAAATAAATATTCACCATCTTTTACCTTTGAGTGTCCGTAGGACCTTTAAAACATATCTTTTCTTGCTTATTTAGAAAATTCTGTAAGAAACACTGATGACAAAGTTTATGGTAACAACTCAACAAAATTAAAGATATGAAATCAGTCATCCTTTCCTTTATAGTCCTTCCCATGCTTCAATAAAATGTGTACTATTAGGAACCTTACTTTCAATCCCATAATATTTTTTTCCAAATTTATGTAAAGGTTTAAATATCACCTAAATAAAATATAGGTTATTAGGAATTTCTTGGAATATAATTCAACATTTTAAGAGAGTCTAGTACAAAGCCATGCAACCTATCAGGATCTCAATAAACATCTATGAAAAAACAGATTAAAGAAGAAGATCTAAACTGTAGCCATAGGGCACATCTAGCTCAAAGACTTGTTTTGTTTGACCCACACCAGTGTGGCAAAATTGTTTTTTAATTAATTGCATATGTGTGTGTGTGTTTCTGTGTGTGTCTGTGTGTGTGTGTCTGTGTGAAATTTCACTGAAAAAATGCAAATTTCAGGGTTCTAAAAATCAAAACAAAACAAAAACTGGAAGTTCTGGCAAAACTAGGCCTGCATTCTCACATGTCAACAATCACTTTAAGTTAAAAACTACACTCTTTAATCTGGCGTTCAGATCAGTTTGTCATGGTCCCCACCACTCTTCATAGTTTACCATTGGTTAAAACAGTCTGTGGTTGCCTCCTCACAGAGACATTGTAAGTGTAACAGAAAAAAGAAGTACTATTTCCTCTGCACTGTAGGTACTTTCCAGATCACCTACAAGAGCCATTCCATTCCTTCGAGAGTCTCCCATCCATACTTCTGAACATACCCTTCTATTTAAAGTCATTACATATCTCCCTCAGACTCAAAAAGCTGCTAAATCACAGACTTAACTTTAATCTGCACGTTCAGACCCAAAATCCAGTGCTTATCTGGCCTTGGCACAGCTAATATGGCTAGCAATGAGTAAGACTCATTTTTTCAAACGGGAATTAGGAAGATGCTCTTATCTATATGAATATAGCCATTTTTACATCTGAGATTAAGTTTACTACACACAATAGGCAAAATAAGAAAGACATCCATTTAGTTTAACTTCAAAAACCATATATATTCTCTCCTCTCTGAATTCTCATCTTATTTCCCTCAATAGTAAAAGAAAAGTCAGATACAGAAAGCATCAGACTACCCACAAATAGGCAACTATGAAAGAGAAGTATGTCAATCTTCAGAGAAGCCTCAGAAGCAAACTTTGGCAAAACATTACTTTTCTCCTCCTTTCAGAAACTTCTCTGTTCAAATTCTACTTTTATTCTTTCTAATACAAACCTAACATTGGCTCTCACACAAGTCATCCTTTTGTTCCTTCTACATTTCTCATCTGTAGAAGTGCTCATCAGCTTGTCAGCCAAGGCTGTGAGAATTTATACTTAATCTTCACATTCCCTCTCAGCTGAAATTTTCTCCCAAACCCTTAATAATTTCCTATCTTGATTACTATAATTTCTTTTTTATTGTCCTCTTGAAATTCATACTCTTTAAATTATGTACAACCAGAATATGTGGCTAAAATAACATTTCCCCCCAACTGTCTCTTTTTCACTAATGTAACTTCACTCTCTGGGAAAATTCCAGTTTACCTCTAAATTACTCTGGAGACCTTGCTGCAATTATCTTCTCTGTCACTGGAGTGTGGAGTCACACATCACTAGTTTTGTCATCTCACCTTCCTTCCAGAAAGCCCCAAGCAGATATTCTTTGAGGTATTCTCTTTTTAAGAGCATTGTTTTTAAAAGTTGCCTATCAAGATGAAGAGCAGGAAAACATGTGAAGTACGACCTACATCTGTATTTTCCTTCTTCCCTAAGAAAAAAAGGAGTGGTTCAAAGTGTATCCCACATTTTACATTTGCATTGAAATTTAATTTTAAGGATATAATTTCTAATAAATCGAAATTTGCAAGTAAATGGTTTCTCAGATTCAAACATCTTTTGGGCAAAAGATGAGAAGTCCAATTCTACCATATGAGGCACCAAAAAATGTAAATATTAGGAAACTAACTATATCATCAAAAGAACATCATTTTAGGCAATAAGCCTTTCAACTTCAGAAGGCTTGGCTTTATGACTTTATACCCAGTCAACCACATTAACATTCTGAAATTTTTCAGTAAGAAAAATAAGCATCTTTGAGGGGGAGCGGAACAGAAAAAAGACATTTTATCAAAAGCATGCAGATGATTTGGTTCATACAGGCCTTTAAAGTAAAACCCCAAATGGTATATTTTAATTTTTCCTTTGTAAATTTCTGGGAAAAAAATGCAAATGTACATTCTTACCAAGATGTTCCTCATCTACTGATACCTGTCTCTGTCATTCTCTCTTTTTCACACACACACACTCACACACACATACACACAAACACAGTGGAGTTACAATGTTCCTGGTTGGGAATGTTTTTCTCTGCTCTTTAATCCACAATGAATGTTTATCATAAAGCTAGTTCTCCCTTTGGTATTAGGATGCAGCCAGTAGCCCAGCAGGAGAGAAAGGGAATCAGTTCTGGAAGGTCTCCAGGTGAAGATTAGGATGACTTTTCCAAAAAGGCACCAGGAGCACTGCACTTAGCATCAGTAGGCTTAAGTGTTCACCTGACCTTTTTCAGATGAAACTGTTAGAGGTACAAAAGATGGTGTTGGCTTTAGACAAATCAATCCCACTCCTGGAGCTGGGATAGGGCTCAGCTTCTCCTGAAGCATTTGGCCTACAAGAGAGCAGAACAGCTGCATGAAGAAAATAGGAGTACTGTAGGGAAAGAAGCAAAGTGAAATGGATGCTAAGTAGACATCTAACCAAAGTCCATTGATCAGAATCAAAGTTGTAACTAAATTGTTCTACTTCCTTTACTTTTTCCATTTAAAAACAACAACAAAGCCAGCTATATCTGATTAGAATCAAACTATAATAATTTCAGGAAACCCTTCACCTCAAAATCATGAAGGTGAAAAATAACCACTATGAATGAAATTCTAATACAAGGCAGAAAAAGTATTAGAGGTGTAATTATCGACCTTCTCCATATACTCTAGAAATCATATATTTAATATAAAATTAAATGTAATATTTTTGACATGCTTAGATCTCTACTATGAATTGAAGGCCTTCAGTACTTCTCTTGGGGCCAGGGTCTTAGAATGCTGAGACGCAACAGTATTTTTCATTTCTCACTTTCCTTTTCAAAATAATGAGCTACAGAAATGCTACTGCCTCTTTGTACTTTTATAAGCAGTAAAATTCAAAGGACTATGGTGGACAGAAAATTTGAATCATAAACACAATAATAAGAATTTTCTCTTAGTCATCCTTTCCCTATGTGAAAATAGTTTAGCCTAGCATCTATGATCTTATAAACACCAAAATATAAACAAATGTTCCAAGCTGGGAACTAAGTCACTGCTCCTGTTCTAAAGTTGTCTTGCACAGGTCATCAACCAGGCATGGTAAACCAATGTTTTACAAGTCTTACCAATTTCTGTGCACACCTTTTAAGCTGTACAATCCTTATAAATGGCACGTTTCTTATGAAAATAAATGTTTTCCTCTTGAAAGAGCTGCAAATCAAGAATGCATGTACCAGTGCTATTATTATATGCTACATTTAATAAAACAAAGGGGTAAACTTTCAGCATATTTTCAGAAGTTTTATCAGTTGTTTCCATTACAGTGTTCAAGAGAACTGCAGCAATAAATCCCAGGCAACAAATAAAATGTCTCCCATACAGTCTTAAGAGAAATCACAGAACAGTCCAAGGCTTATACATTCAGTTATACCTAAAATATTTTCATTAACCAAACAGCCATTGTGAAAGTCTCTGCTGATGGAAGATTTCCAATAAACCTACTTTATAAACTGTAAGGTTGGTATTCAGTGTTACTAAAATAGTTGTTGTTTTTGATTATTTCAGGCTGACCAGGTGTAGGCCAGAGCTATGTATGTCAAAGTCACTCACTTAGTTAACAATGACACCAGTGGAAATTACTTTCTATGAACAGTTCTGAAATCTTGGCCCCTGGCTAAAGCCAGTTATTGCAAAAGAGGAATAAATCTTGGAAATTGGTGGCCTGTCTCTTCTAATCCAAAATAATGAATATTAAAAAAACAAACAGACAAACACCTAAGGTTCTGCTTAAAAGGTGAAATAACAGGGCTTCCCTGGCAGCGCAGTGGTTGAGAGTCTGCCTGCCAATGCAGGGGACACAGTTTCGTGCCCCAGTCCGGGAGGATCCCACATGCCGCGGAGGGGCTGGGCCCGTGAGCCATGACCGCTGAGCCTGTGCGTCCGGAGCCTGTGCTCTGCAACGGGAGAGGCCGCAACAGTGAAAGGCCCACATACCGCAAAAAAAAAAAAAGGTGAAATAACAAACACTTCTACTTGGAAAATGTACACAAGTTAAAAAGTCATGTATGTTGAGCCACTAAAACTAATGAAGTTAATAAACTAATGAAAAAATAAGGAGGTTATGAAAATACTAAGGAAGTATGGGTATTAGGCTGGAGTGGTAAAAGACTATACTACTGACTTACTAAATCGACTACTGGTGTATGCTCTAATGGTTCAGTTTAGCTATTTAGCTGTTTATTTACTACCCCAAATTATTCATTAATAGGAATTTCTAAGTTATTATACTATAAATATGAGACTACTGGAAGAATTTTACAAGCCTCTTTATAAAGTCTGCAATACTGACTTGATCACAATAAAATCACAACTTTTGTGTTTTTCTTTGAGGTACTGTTTCTCACAGTGTGATCTTAGGATCACCTGTGATGTTCCCAGGCCCTTCCCAAGACCTAATGACCCAGAATCTCTGAAACTAAGACCCAGGACCCTAAGTGTGAAACAAAAGTTCTAAGTAAGTCTGTACTGGTTGGAGCTATTGTTTTTACCAGTGCATAAATTTTCAATAAATAGAGCTAGTACAACACAAAAATTAGCCCTCCTGGTGACATGAAATTAAGTTATATGTTATTCAAATTAAGTGAGCTTCTGTTCTTGCTTATATATATTTTATTAAGCTCTTATAAGATGTTTTGTCTTATGAAACAGTGAAATCACATGTAATTTTATATGGCTGTCTCTTTGGCTTAGCTGCTGATTTTCTATGATCCAAACTCAATGTTCAACTATAATGATTAAACAGTACCACTAAGTTAATCATGATTTTTACCTTTTTTGTCCTGTTTTATTTTATTTATTTTATTTTATTTTATTTTTTTTGCTTTATAACAAATTTAATCAGTTATACATATACATATGTTCCCATATCCCCTCCCTTTTGCGTCTCCCTCCCACCCTCCCTATCCCACCCCTCCAGGCGGTCACAAAGCACCGAGCTGATCTCCCTGTGCTATGCGGCTGCTTCCCACTAGCTATCTACCTTACATTTGGTAGTGTATATATGTCCATGCCACTCTTTCACTTTGTCACAGTTTACCCTTCCCCCTCCCCATATCCTCAAGTCCATTCTCTAGTAGGTCTGTGTCTTTATTCCTGTCTTACCCTTATGTTCTTCATGACATTTTTTTTTTCTTAAATTCCATATATATGTGTCAGCATACGGTATTTGTCTTTCTCTTTCTGACTTACTTCACTCTGTATGACAGGCTCTAGGTCCATCCACCTCATTACAAATAGCTCAATTTCATTTCTTTTTATGGCTGAGTAATATTCCATTGTATATATGTGCCACATCTTCTTTACCCATTCATCCGATGATGGACACTTAGGTTGTTTCCATCTCCGGGCTATTGTAAATAGGGCTGCTATGAACATTTTGGTACATGTCTCTTTTTGAATTATGGTTTTCTCAGGGTATATGCCCAGTAGTGGGATTGCTGGGTCATATGGTAGTTCTATTTGTAGTTTTTTAAGGAACCTCCATACCGTTCTCCATAGTGGCTGTACCAATTCACATTCCCACCAGCAGTGCAAGAGTGTTCCCTGTTTTCCACACCCTCTCCAGCATTTATTGTTTCTAGATTTCTTGATGATGGCCATTCTGACTGGTGTGAGATAGTATCTCATTGTAGTTTTGATTTGCATTTCTCTAATGAGTAAAGATGTTGAGCATCCTTTCATGTGTTTGTTGGCAGTCTGTATATCTTCTGTGGAGAAATGTCTATTTAGGTCTTCTGCCCATTTTTGGATTGGGTTGTTTGTTTTTTTGTTATTGAGCTGCATGAGCTTCTTGTAAATTTTGGAGATTAATCCTTTGTTTTATTTGTTTTATTGTGTTTAATTTGAAAAGTTTTCTCTAATCCTTAACAGAAGTGAGGTATAAATTAATCAGTAAGTGATCTCAGAGTAGTTCTAGATTGATTCGGGCAATGGGAATACCATTTTAACTTCTATTCTCAGAAGCCAACAAACGGCTAATAGGAAAATAAATTTCACAAAATAAATCCTGAATCTCATATTTAGACTAAGAATTCATGCTCACAAGTATTTCTTCAAGTTCAACTAAAGAACTACGTTACTATGTACAGAAAGAACAAAGGAATAATTCAATTAGAAAATCACAATTTTCCAGCTATAGTAGTAAAACGTGATTCAGGCAAGCATGATCAATAGATGCTAAATCTAAGGGGAAAAGGTTTAATTACAAACAGGATATTTAAAACATCTCAAAGTATTTCCCTATAAATTACTTAAATTTCCAAAGGAAAAAAGTAAATATGGTAGAGAAACTGAATGACTCTTGAAACAAATAATCAAAATAATGCCAACAATAATACTTTTAATTTTTATTAAAAATGAAAGAAGTCCAGAAGAACAACTTATATGCAACTAAACAATGTTTTAAGTGGCTTTCCTATTCCTATTAAAGCTTTATATTTAAAATGTCTACATGATATGTGCTTCACAGGCTTGAGACTATCAAACTTTACCACCCATGTGACTTTAGCAGTTTTATTGCATAACGATCCACATAACACTGCATATTTGTCTAGTTCAGCCTATGTCATAAAGTGCTATTCATAGGGGGGAAAGTAACAAAGCTTACTAAGCACTGAAATTCTCCAAGGTACTTGCTACTTGGGTCAGGGAAAAAAAGCTAATTTAGCACTACCAGCCTGAATAACAGATTTCCATTTATAGATACATGGATATATATATATATATATATATATATATATATATATATATATATATATATATATATATATATATATATATATAATATTTCCATTTATATATACATGGATATATATATACTATAATATATATATTCATATAATATATGAATCTGAATTCCATTTATATATATTTATATATATATATATATCAAAAAAAGAACTAAGAGTTTTAGTTAGTCAATTAAAATATGTCAAAAGCATCCCAAAATAGTTAATTCTATTAATGCTAATGATTAATCCTTGAGAAGGATACATCATCACTAAAACATTAGTTTTATTCCAGCCAAAGCTGCATAATCTGAATCTAATCATGAGAAAACACTAGATAAACACAAATTGAGAAACTTTTAACTTCCTCTATTCTTTAGAAACATCAATGTCACAAAAGATCAAGAAAAGCTAAAGAATCGTCCAGATTAAAAAAGCCTAAAGAGATGTGAAAGGTAAACGCAATGTCATCCTTGACTGAGTGGTGCGGGGGAGGACTGCTATAAGGACATTACTGGGACAACTGACAACGCTGCAGTATGGACTGCAGATTAGATACAAGTATTTTCAGTGTTAAACTAGACTTGATAACTGTACTGTGGTTATGTAAGAGAAGGTTCCCAGTTCTAAGAAAGACACACTGAAAGATTAAAGGGTGAAGAGACATTGTCAAAGCAACCTACTCTCAAATGGTTCTGGTGGGGAAAAAAATACTTTATACACACACACAATATAAAGACAAAATGTTAAGATCTGGACAAAATGTTAACATTTTTTAATCTGTGTAAATGGTTTATAAGCATGTTTTTGTACTATAGTTACAACTTTTCTATAAGTAAAAATTGTTTCAGACTTCCCTGGTGGCACAGTGGTTAAGAATCTGCCTGCCAATGCAGGGGACACAGGTTCAAGCCCTGGTCCAGGAAGATCCCACATGCCACGGAGCAACTAAGCCCATGCGCCACAACTACTGAGCCTGCACTCTAGAGCCCGCGAGCCACAACTACTGAAGCCTGCGCATCTAGAGCCCATGCTCTGCAACAAGAGAAGCCACCACGATGAGAAGCCTGCGCACCACAACAAAGAGTAGCCCCCGCTTGCCACAACTAGAGAAAGCCCACACACAGCAACGAAGACGCAATGCAGCCAAAAATAAAATAATTAAAAAAAATTTTTTCAAAATAAGAAGTAAAATCTGATTTTTTCAAATTAAAAAGAAGAAAGAAAACAATTTGGCAGTAGTACTCAGTAAAGTTGAAGAAGCATACATCCAGACTGGGCAGTTTTACTTGTAGGTATATACCTTAAAGAAACTCTTGACCATATACAGAAGGAAGTATATATAAGAATGTTTCTTGGCTTCCCTGGTGGCGCAGTGGTTGAGAGTCCGCCTGCCGATGCAGGGGACACGGGTTCGTGCCCCGATCCCGGAAGATCCCACATGCCGCGGAGCGGCTGGGCCCGCGAGCCATGGCCGCGGAGCCTGTGTGTCCGGAGCCTGTGCTCCGCAACGGGAGAGGCCACGGCAGTGAGAGGCCCGCTTACAGCAAAAAAAAAAAAAAAAAAAAAAAAAAAAAAGCTTTATATTTAAAATGTCTACATGATATGTGCTTCACAGGCTTGAGACTATCAAACTTTACCACCCATGTGACTTTAGCAGTTTTATTGCATAACGATCCACATAACACTGCATATTTGTCTAGTTCAGCCTATGTCATAAAGTGCTATTCATAGGGGGGAAAGTAACAAAGCTTACTAAGCACTGAAATTCTCCAAGGTACTTGCTACTTGGGTCAGGGAAAAAAAGCTAATTTAGCACTACCAGCCTGAATAACAGATTTCCATTTATAGATACATGGATATATATATATATATATATATATATATATATATATATATATATATATATATATATATATAATATTTCCATTTATATATACATGGATATATATATACTATAATATATATATTCATATAATATATGAATCTGAATTCCATTTATATATATTTATATATATATATATATCAAAAAAAGAACTAAGAGTTTTAGTTAGTCAATTAAAATATGTCAAAAGCATCCCAAAATAGTTAATTCTATTAATGCTAATGATTAATCCTTGAGAAGGATACATCATCACTAAAACATTAGTTTTATTCCAGCCAAAGCTGCATAATCTGAATCTAATCATGAGAAAACACTAGATAAACACAAATTGAGAAACTTTTAACTTCCTCTATTCTTTAGAAACATCAATGTCACAAAAGATCAAGAAAAGCTAAAGAATCGTCCAGATTAAAAAAGCCTAAAGAGATGTGAAAGGTAAACGCAATGTCATCCTTGACTGAGTGGTGCGGGGGAGGACTGCTATAAGGACATTACTGGGACAACTGACAACGCTGCAGTATGGACTGCAGATTAGATACAAGTATTTTCAGTGTTAAACTAGACTTGATAACTGTACTGTGGTTATGTAAGAGAAGGTTCCCAGTTCTAAGAAAGACACACTGAAAGATTAAAGGGTGAAGAGACATTGTCAAAGCAACCTACTCTCAAATGGTTCTGGTGGGGAAAAAAATACTTTATACACACACACAATATAAAGACAAAATGTTAAGATCTGGACAAAATGTTAACATTTTTTAATCTGTGTAAATGGTTTATAAGCATGTTTTTGTACTATAGTTACAACTTTTCTATAAGTAAAAATTGTTTCAGACTTCCCTGGTGGCACAGTGGTTAAGAATCTGCCTGCCAATGCAGGGGACACAGGTTCAAGCCCTGGTCCAGGAAGATCCCACATGCCACGGAGCAACTAAGCCCATGCGCCACAACTACTGAGCCTGCACTCTAGAGCCCGCGAGCCACAACTACTGAAGCCTGCGCATCTAGAGCCCATGCTCTGCAACAAGAGAAGCCACCACGATGAGAAGCCTGCGCACCACAACAAAGAGTAGCCCCCGCTTGCCACAACTAGAGAAAGCCCACACACAGCAACGAAGACGCAATGCAGCCAAAAATAAAATAATTAAAAAAAATTTTTTCAAAATAAGAAGTAAAATCTGATTTTTTCAAATTAAAAAGAAGAAAGAAAACAATTTGGCAGTAGTACTCAGTAAAGTTGAAGAAGCATACATCCAGACTGGGCAGTTTTACTTGTAGGTATATACCTTAAAGAAACTCTTGACCATATACAGAAGGAAGTATATATAAGAATGTTTCTTGGCTTCCCTGGTGGCGCAGTGGTTGAGAGTCCGCCTGCCGATGCAGGGGACACGGGTTCGTGCCCCGATCCCGGAAGATCCCACATGCCGCGGAGCGGCTGGGCCCGCGAGCCATGGCCGCGGAGCCTGTGTGTCCGGAGCCTGTGCTCCGCAACGGGAGAGGCCACAGCAGTGAGAGGCCCACGTACAGCAAAAAAAAAAAAAAAAAAAAAAAAGAATGTTTCTTGTGACTCTGTTTCATATAGCAATAATTGGAAGCAACCTAAATTGCCATCAATCATAGAATGTATATGTGAATTACAGCATAGTCATTAATGAACACTATGCATTGAATACCTCCATCAGAGCTACACATGTTAAAATGAATAATCCCAAAAGCAATGTTGAGGGAAAAAAACTCTTGCCAAATGTACATAATGATACCACATTTTTAAAGTACTAAAACACGAAAAATCTTAGATATTTATCAATGCAAATACATGTGTCAAAATATAAAAAGCATTATGAAAACTGAATAGCAAATTCAAAATAATAATGAACTCTGGGGGGTGACCAGCATAACCTAGGAGGGGTACAGAGAGAGCTTCAGTTGTCTCATAACACTATTTCTGTAAGAAAAGAAGCAAACAGCAAAATGCTAAAATATGAGAAAACTGGATGGTGGCTACATGGATATGTATTATTATTCTCTATCGTTTGCAGTGTTTCAAAAATATTACCTAACAAATTCTTTTTTAAAACTTTAGAAGTTCTAATTAAACAAAATGAATGCTGAGAAGCTCAGTTCAACCCTCTTGGCCAAAAAGGAGGACCACGATGAAATATAATAAACTAGTGTTCAATTAATTTTTACAATATGCAAACACTCTTTGCTATTGTAAACTCGTCAAAACCCTTTTTCATTAACTCACACCATGTACTTCAGCCTTTTGTATTACGAATCCCAGTGTATGATTATAGATTAGTCAGTCACGTTTATTTTGTAATATGCTTAATTACCCAGTAAATCTCCATTCTCTGTACTGTTTTGCCTTACATTGACTGATTGCTTTCTGTGGTTTCCCTTGCAGGTGAAAATTTCATACCTGGGTTGGCTGATATTTATTAAGGTTAAAGAGGCATTAACCTTCATGGTTACAACAGAATTCTGAGCAGCATCAGGCCTCCACTGAGACCACAGTGCCTATGGTAGTCACCATTTCTTCAGCTGCACAGTATTTTTATCAAAGTCAGCCTGTGCAGGCATCGTATGACATAAATGATAACAGAAATGTGCTGCATAGACCAGGGAGAAAAGTATGAAATGCCTTTTAAATTGTTACAAGAAAAGAAACAGTGCTCTACAGTGGAGGAAACTGGAGATCGATAACAGAGCATCTCAGTTTTGTTCTGCCACTCATTCCTTGTGGCCTTAAGCAACCCACATCCCCTCTCTCAACCTGGGATTTCTCATGCGGAGATAATGACAACGTCCTGCCAACCTCCCAGGATTGGTGTTAGGCCTGAAAGAGATGACACATGCAGAAGTGCTTTGTGAAAGATAAAGCATTCAAAAACCACAAAGTGTGATTGTCATTATTCTGATCCTTTCAGAGCCAAAAAATATCCTTGCAAAATGAATACAATAAAATTCTCAGAAACAGATAAGGAAAATTAATTTGGTAGTTTCAGCAAGCTATGCTTTGTATGTGAGTGAGTAGACCTGCTACAAGAAAATCTCCAAGAGAAAATAAACAACTGCTAATGATATTTCAGTATGGAACTCTGTTCAAAGTAGGAGTACACAAGGAAGTTGAAGGAAGGTGTCTGAAGTACTCTCTTCCAAAATTACTTAAGGACTAATTGGTGATTGCAATTTGTGTGTAAAAATTAAAATGGACACTAGCTGAAAGGGAGTGGCAAGGTGGAGAATACCAAGAGTTGTTGCCTTCCTTAAAGCAGTGGTTCATTAAGTGTGCTCAATGGACTCCTAGGGTCCCTGAGGACCTTCCAGGAATTCATGATGGCAAAACTATTTTCATAATAATATTAAGATGTTATTTGCCTTTTTGCCGTGTGGTGCAAAAGCACTGATGGGAGAATTGCTGGTGCCTTAGCACAAGTCAATGCCATGGCAGCAAACTGTATTAGTTGTCATTATACTCTTCACTGCCACATACTTGCATGCCTTAAAAGAAACAAACAAAGCTTGTCTCATTTAAGAATGCCCTTGATGAAGCAGTAAAAAAATCTTAATTCTGTTATATCTCAACCCTTGATTCAATTTTTTTTATTGTGTGATAAAATGGTAAATAAAAACAAAGCAATTGCTACATACTAAACTGTAAGAGGTGTTTCAAGGAACAGCACACCCGTGTGGTTTTTTTTTTAGTTGCCAGCTGAACTAGCCACTTTTTTCATGCAACACCATTTTTACTTGAAGGAACAACTGACAGACAACCTACAACTTTTCAGACTTGGGTAATGGGCAGGTATTTTGCAAAAATGAGGGAGGTAAATCTTTTAGAAATTTGAAAAACTTCTAATGGCCTCTGGGAGCATAAAAGCTTCCCGGTGCAATTTTTTATGATTAGATCTGTAGTAATATTAACAAATGGGATTTGTTTATGCTGTATAATGAAATGCATCAACATTTGGAAAATCTATGAAACTCAGTGAATTAACATTTTCTAAATGACCAATAGTTGATGTTACAGTATTATGCCTGGGTAAAGTATTTGTTCAAAGTGCATGGTAGATCAATGGATTTTAAAATAACAAAATACAAAAAAATCATTAATATGTTTATAACTATTTTTTAAGAAATTACCACTTATTGAATTTCAGTATATTACTAAAGAAGAATGTCCACAGTTATCCAATAGTGCTATGAAAATACTCCTCCCTTCTCTAATCAATCAATGAAGTGGGCTGCAACCAAAGAAAAGAAAAGAAAATGATGTAGAAAGGAGTAGAGTTATGGAGTGGAAAGGAAAGGAAATTATCTAATTCTATCACAATTCTTCAACAAGACCTGTGCACATTATAATCCATATTGTGCCTCTTACACTTCAGTGTAATTTTGCTTCAAAAAATAGCACTCATAAATGTTGTTCTGTCCTAAGGCTAACTAGAGCCCTTTTGTCCAACTGTGGCAAGCATCCACCTTCCCTTACCCTGTAGTCCTGTGGTCCTTAGTCAGTGGTTGACAGGTATGGAAGTATAAATGTCCAGTTCATTGAACTTGGGTTGGAACAGTGGCATAATTCATACTACAGAACTTCCATGAAATTTTAAACTTCAGCTGCACTTGGACTGAAATTACACCCCTTCTTTCCCTTCCCAGTCCTGCCTTTCCCATTTACTACTCCCTAACTCGTTTCTCACTTTATTATTTGCAAATAAATCCTCATCTTAGCATCAGCTTCTAGGGAATCCAACATCAAACAGCTAGTTAAGAGCCATTCAATTATTTGATCAATGCTGCTCTTTGAATTCCTGGTATATGATGATCAACTTGATTATCACAGTAATAGGAAGGTTAGGGTACAATTTCATTTTATATCAACATAATTCTAGCTAAATATAAAGTGAATGAAATGTGAAGGAAGAAATTTTAACTCTGCCAACAAAAAAAAACAGGCAAATTTTGGTTATGATCTTTGGTCCATTTTCCAGAAAGGGCATGATCACATGTGATATTTGAGTCCACAGCATTGTAACATTCTTTTAGAAAATAGGCTACAAGGAAAAGGAAATAATAGAGCAACACTGTGATGGGATAGAAGGAACAGGACTACATAGAACCACATGAGCAAGATATGGGTCAAGATATGTGTGAAGATAATAATCAGCGGAGAGGAAATGACTGGAAAATGCCAACTTCCAAGGGTTAGTTGACTGGTGAATTGATATTCCTGATGAAACGGGAGGGGTCAGGATAAAAAAGGAATGTAATAGATGAGAGGGAAAATGAGCACACAGAAAATGTTGACATGGAAAAAAGGGAGGGGAAGGAGAGATGAGGTGAGCAAGCAGTATTCGAAGGTTCCAGACATCTTTTCTCTGGCATTGGTAGCACAGAAAGCAGCACTTACCGGACACTACTGCCAGTTTCAAGGTACAAACAGCCACACCACCATGTCCTTCTCAGCAGTACTACATTTAGACCAGTGTGCATTTTCTCACGCTATTCTGCATTATTCCATTAACATTGCTTCTTTATCTTCTTCCCTTTTTTCTACATTTCAGTTGCTCCCCAAATCATTATGTTAAGAGACCACAAACTTTCTGCCTCTGGTCAACATATGTTCCCAAAAATCAATAAGCAAAGAAGGAAGTGGGATATATTACACACTTTCTATCTGTTTTCTTTTAGGCTTACTGTAAGAGCCAGTTTTTTTTTTAGCACCCAAGAGGAAAAAACGCATATTAGAAACCTGTTCTGAACAAAACCATATCTACCTACAACTTCCTTTGCCAGTCTCTAAGGACAATGGTAAAAAGGAATCCCAAAGCATATATGTGTCTATAAAGTCACTGCCTAAAAAGACAAAAACTGAATAGAAACCTTCAGTAAGTCTGCTCTCATAATTCTGCATAAGTCAGGAATGAATCACTTTTAATACTGCAAGCACGTAACAGACATCTGATGATGAGTATGTATGTTTGTCAATACATGTCTCTTTACATTTAAATATGTTAATAATAAAGCATTCTTATAAGCAGAATTCTAGCACATACAAGAAAAAAACATATCACATGGTAGCCCATTTTAAAGTTAATCCAGATTAGTATTTATAACATTTCAAGTGAATCAATACTTTGAAAATTTCTTTTTTGAAAATTTCTTTCTACTATTAATCTGTTTTCTTATTAGTTGTATTTATTAGAGAGTCTAACATGACAAATTTTGGTTTCAACAGCACGTAGAGATTCCTAAACCGCTTCTATTGAAATATAACACTAGGCCACAGAAATCTATCAGAAATAACGTCAGGATTGGCTTCTTTGGGTTCACCAGAAATCCTCTCATTAAGAGATTATCTGCTGTTGAAATAGTTTCATCTTTGCACTTTATAAAAAAAACTTTATTGAAAACAAAATAATTCTCTTCTCCTGAATTTAAGAGTAAGTACTAGCCACATGATGCCAGCATATAAATAAAAGTCACAGACCTAAAAAGCTGTCAAGGTGGGGACAGGAGCATTTGGGACGTGTGCCAGGATACAACATGTGTCTGGAATCAGAGTACTTAATACAACTAAGTCTGTTTCAATCAATTTGTATCGGGAGAACATTAGGTTATCATTAAAAAAAAATCAGACTCTACAAGAAGAACTTTCCTTTTATGGGGGCAGGGGTGCAGGGGGAGGCATAAAGCAAAAAGGTCTCTATCTGGAAATATCTTCCAAAAGCCAGGCAGCATGGAGCTTCAAGCACAAGAACCAAGGTAGCTTCCTAATGATCCTGGGGACTAAATGGCCAAGACCAGCACATCCCACAGGTCAGCTCTCAAGTATGTGTTGGATGTACAGAGGACTGGGGAACAAGTTGAAGTTCACAGCTGTATCCATTCCCAGAAACCGACCATATATTGAGCGAGTCCAGTGAATCTTGTATGAGATTTCCTAACTTGAGCAAGGGCAGCTTTTCTGCCCCTGAAGCTTTGTCCAAAATGCATAAACATTCTATAGTTATTTACAAAAGAAAGACTATGATTAAATATAGCCTCTGCTCTTACAGTTAGCTATCAATTTTTAAAAAGAAATTTAACAAAGGGCTTCAGCCATTTTAGGAAAGAGGCAATTTATTACATTGTAAAAAATATGGATATACGTAAAAACAAAAGGGTAAAATAATTTATACCTTTGAAAAATGACCAAGACATAACAGTAAGCATTAAAGTACAAAACAGGTAAGTCAACAAGCACTAGCAATGCCAGTTTTTCTTTTAATTACCTCTTAACAATCCCATATATCTGAAATACTAACAACTTGCCAACACACCAACAGCGCACAAACCTTCAGTGCTTCTACTCAGTCACCTTTATTATAAAATAATTTCTCTCCAAATTGATGACAGATATATTCCAATGGAAACAAAATCAATTCTTAATAATTACATGTTTAATTCTTAAAAAAACTATTGATTTAAACAATGCTGAATTTCTGTTTCAAAGAAAATACTGAACATTATTTCTTAAGAATCCTTTCCCTTTTTATATTGAAGAATATAGCTGACTTACAATATTATTCATTTTATACCTAGTAGTTTGTACTTCAAATACGGCAATTATTAAAAGTATGTAAACTATGGGTTAGGATAGTGATACATATGTACCAGCTATGATTTTATCAGCTCTGGCTATGAACATTACAGTCAGGCAATGAAGGAAACCACTTTTCCTTAGAGTTGAAATCCTCCCTCGTTTCTGATAGGAAACGTCCTGCTGAATGTGCTACACATGTTCCAAATGCTCCCATATCACCTCACCCCAGGCCCCTCCCAGCCATCTTCCATCTTTCTAGGATAACATGTGTCATTTAAGTGCTTAATTTATCATGGGGAATGACCTCAACGAGGGATAAAATTGGATTTAATGAGGAATTTCCAGGGTGTTTGACTAAAAGAGAAAAGGAATTATTGCATATATTAAAATACTCCATGCCATTAGAGTGCACTAGCCTTTTGCATTTCAAAGGCAAATGTTTGATAAGGTTCAATTAGAAGCATTTTTTCATTTATTATGTCTAAATATACAGGAAATGTTACATTGGAGAAATGCTCAGAAAAAGTCCAAATATGAAGACCTGAAGATTATGTAAGCTTTGGTAAAAATCTCTGTGTTACATTTTCTCAGCTCTTAGATGTAATTCCAAAAAGGACCCTGGATAGTGTAGGATGGCTAGCATATGGTTTATTTTGAGTTTTATGGAACAGGGATTTGCATGTTTTAATAAATTTCTAACCATAACCACAGAAGATCTCTTTGGATTTCACCAAATAGAAACCAAACAATAATGAGTTGATGAAGTAACCAGGTCTTTGTTATGATGGCATAGAAAAGAGAAAGGTGTGCTGAGGGCATTGTTTTAATGATGAAAGTGGGGTACCTGGTGCTCAGTATTCTTCAACACTGGATCATTCTACAACCAATTTAATACACGTGAAGGATAGCTTCTTGTCTTGTAAATAATTCACTTCTTCACTTCATAAGGACCTACTGAGGTCTGATATCAACTCAAACATTAGCAAGGTCCTCCATACTCTAGATCACATAGGGATCTGAGGAATAAAGAGACTGAAAAGCAAAGAAATGCAGAAGGAAGATCAACGAGATCAAATACTTATTTTACCCTTATTTTTAAAATAGTTTTGATGACACTATCAATATATTATAAAAGTGTTGTATAATTTCAAGAAACCTTACACTTCATAGCTTATCTTGAAAGAAAATGAATGTGGGGCAATGCTAGCTCTGTTTTACAGGAAACTTTCGGCTGAGGTAGAGTTACATTTACTCGTTCATTTCTTCACTTTTCTTTTTTCACTAAATAATTGCTGTGCACCACTCAGATTCCAAGTTCTGTGTCAAGCCCTAAAGATATTATAATGCTATGATACCCTTTCCTCAGTTTAGTGAGTGGGTGTGGGAGAGAGAAAGAGAGAGAGAGAGGCAGTAATCAAACACATTATCAACTATGCAATTACAAAATAAGGTACAATCTAAAGAAAGGAAATGTAGACCTAGGAATATCTGGAATAAAGGAAACTGACTTGGGCTTGGGGTTACTGAGGAAGGGGGACAAAGAAAGCTTTATTTGGAAAAGAAATGCTTGAGCTGGGAGTAAAGAATGGGCAGATGTTAACAGGGCACAGGCGAGATCCGACAAAAGCAAGAGAATCCCTATGATGGGCAGGGATTGGAGGAAGGGAAAAACGAGAGATCACCAAGGAACAAACATTAACAGTCAATGAAGCTGGAATATAGACAGCTAAGTAAGCAAAGGAATCTGAAAAAGACTTTCATCTCAGGTTACATAGGGACTAACTCTTGAGGAGACCTTCAATGGTCATACAAGTAGACTCAGTAACAAAACAGTTTTAATGGGGGCTTTCCTAGTGGCGCCGTGGTTGAGAGTCTGCCTGCTAATGCAGGGGACACAGGTTCGAGCCCTGGTCTGGGAGGATCCCACATGCCGCGGAGCAACTAGGCCGGTGAGCCACAACTGCTGAGCCTGCGCGTCTGGAGCCTGTGATCCGCAACAAGAGAGGCCACGATAGTGAGAGGCCCGCACACCAGGATGAAGAGCAGTCCACGCTTGCCGCAACTAGAGAAAGCCCTCGCACAGAAACGAAGACTCAACACAGCAAAAATAAATAAAATAATTAATAAACTCCTACCCCCAACTTTTTTTTTTTTTTTTTTTTTTTTTGCGTTACGCATGCCTCTCACTGTTGTGGCCTCTCCCATTGCGGAGCACAGGCTCCAGACCCACAGGCTCAGTGGCCATGGCTCACGGGCCCAGCCGCTCTGCGGTATGTGAGATCGTCCCGGACTGGGGCACGAACCCGCGTCCCCTGCATTGGCAAGTGGACTCTCAACCACTGCGCCACCAGGGAAGCACCCCCAACATCTTCTTAAAAAAAACAGTTTTAATGCACTGCTGGTAAGGGAAATCTCTAAGTAAGGAAAATCAATCTCTCTCTCACTCTCTCTCTGATCATGCTATTTGTTTTTGTAAAGCAAAGGTTTATAAAAATACAAATACCAGGATAGTGTTTACATCTCAGCAGGAAGACATAATGATAATAAAGATAATGAAGAGGCACCCACAGGGAGATGCAGTGAGTGAGTTTTAAGTTGGGGGTCAGATTCGTGGTTGTTCAGTTTTTTGTTTGGTTTGGTTTTCTGGTGTTTTTGTTTGTTTGTTTTACAACTTATAAGTTTTTTTGCATAAATTATTTTATTTCAAATGTTACATGAAAATGGGGAGGGTGAGGCTAGAGAGGCAGGCAGATAACAGACTTTATAGGGACATTTAGGCTACCTTATATAACTACAGTCTTCATCTTAAAATAAGTGAAGGTGATGAAGGCTATTCACATGATAGTAAACTTGAATTTTCAAAAGATCACTTTGGATCAAGTGGGACAAAAGGTTATATGAAGCTGAGTAGATGAAGAGACACAGGTTAATCAACGCCTGTAGCCGTCCTGGACTCAGATAATGTCACTGGAGATGGACGGCAGTGGACAAACATAAGATCAATAGGACTTTGTGGTGGAAGCAATATGAGGGATGAGGTAGCAAGAGGTTTCAAGGATAAATTTGAGACATGGAGCTTATACAACTGGATGTGTTGTGGTTGTTCTTCACTAAGATAGAAAACACTGGCAGAGAACCTGGTCCAGTCTGCAGCATGCTGAGTTTGAGGTGCCTTTGAGATATACAGGTGGAGATGGCAGGCAGATAATTAGATGCAGATGTCAGGAGCTCAGACGAGGAATTCGGCACAGCAATCAGATAGGATAGCAGAATGGCAAAAATGCCATTTATTTATTTCGAAATAAAAATTTTGATAGAGATTTTCTTAAACACTTTAATAAACAATACAAGATTTCCTTAAAAGGAAAACAGCTAAATAAGTGGTGTATGGGTGTACATGCAAAACCAAAGGAAAAATATTTATAAAACTAAAACCAAGAATTGTTCACAAGTCCTACAGCAATCAAATTACTTGGTCTGTCTACCTTTCCAAGTATTTAAAAACTGACAACTAACATAACACAAAGCTGTCTCCATTTTTCAAATGGTTAAGGTAAATTATTCTGATATTTACACCATCACATATTTCCTACTACTATAAACAATGCATGAAAGCTTGGCAAACTTCACTTCATGCTTGGAAATGAAAATCGTCAAATGGCAAACCCCATCTTGCATAACTTTAGCCTTTACTCTAACTTCCACACAGGTTTTCTTTGGTTCTTCCAAAAAGGCCAGTTCGTTCCCTCCTTAGGGTACAGTCCTCCCTCAGTATCTGTAGGGGGATTGGTTCCAGGACCACTCACGGACACCGAAATCTGCAAATCTCAGGTCCGTTATATAAAATGACACAGTACAGTCGGCCTTCCTTATCCCCAGATACAAAAGCTGTGGATACAGAGGGCTAACTACATCTACATAGCCTTTCTCCCAAATCTTTTTTTTTTTTTTTTTTTTTGCTGTACGCGGGCCTCTCACTGCTGTGGCCTCTCCCGTTGCGGAGCACAGGCTCCGGACACACAGGCTCCGCGGCCATGGCTCGCGGGCCCAGCCGCTCCGCGGCATGTGGGATCTTCCGGGATCGGGGCACGAACCCGTGTCCCCTGCATCGGCAGGCGGACTCTCAACCACTGCGCCACCATGGAAGCCCTCTCCCAAATCTTGATGGAGCTAAATAACTCTTAAGCATCCATCAGATCTCTGCTCAATTTTACTTCCCCAATGAAGCCTTCCCTGCTTGCTCATTCTCAAGTGGGTTGCTGCCTCTCTCATAACACACTGTCCTTTTCCTCACACCAGTTGTCAACTTAGTGTGTTTATTTGTTTAATCTGTCTTCCCCAACACAGGATAAGTGTCATAAGGGAAATATATCCATTTCATCTGCCAAGAGCAACACATATGTTAGGGGCTTAGTAAGTATTTATTAACTGAAAATTAATGAATCAACGATGACTGAGTAAATGAGCAAAATAAAGTAAGTCAGAGAATCATGAATAAATATTACTATAATGCTCAATAAAAAGTTTTTTAAGTGGAGACACTTTGAAAATAACTGAGGCACTCCTCTGAGAATGTCTCATAGAATATCACATAATACAACTGTCAAGTATAGTAATTTTTTCTATAAGGAATACTGCCAAATTTCAGAGTGCCTTCTAGAAAGTCAAGTTGAATCGTAAGAAAATTCAAAATGGAAAACGGAAAAAACCCCTCAAAAATAAAAACCCCGAATAAACAAAATCATTTTCACACACAAAAAGATTCAATATCACACATGATACAAAAGAAATAATAAATGTGGAATGAATGAACACATGCCTAATATTCCTACAACTATTTTCTTCACAGTTTTAAGTGTAGACCAAAAAAACGTGAATTTACATAACGACACTTCAATTATCCTTCTTATGAAATTTAGATAGAAGCTAGGATGTAGAATTTTTGCCAGTGTGTTTGTTTCTGTGGACCTAGAAGCAGTTTAGAATGTCAGGAACAAAGAATCTTCAATTTAAAGCATTCACAAACACCAATAAAAATAGCTTACAAATCTCACAGAAATGCATACTTTTTTCCTAATTAATTCACCATACTGACTCATTTGGGGGGCTTTTTTAAAAAAAAAAGAAAAATCAAGAGGCGTAGAGTTGGTGGGGTGGGATAAACCGTGCTCCCGGTGGAAGCAGAGGAGCCCAGCGGGAACCATGGTAGTTCTCATGGTAGTTCCCATGGTAGCGGGAACCAGTACAGTGGTAACAGCTGAACTGACCATTGCTGCTGCAGGATTTGCAGGCTGTTTGTTACGCTTTGCAAGCCGTGAAGCATATGGAGCCTCAAGTAAAACAAGTTTTTCAAAGTCTACCAAAATCTGCCTTCAGTGGTGGCTATTACAGAGGTGCGTTTGAACCCAAAATGACAAAACGGGAAGCAGCATTAATACTAGGTGTAAGCCCTACTGCCAATAAGGGAAAAATAAGAGATGCTCATCGATGAATTATGCTTTTAAATCACCCAGACAAGGGAGGATCTCCTTATATAGCAGCCAAAATCAATGAAGCTAAAGATTTACTAGAAGGTCAAGCTAAAAAATGAAGTAAATGTATGATGAATTTTAAGTTCTTACTCATTTATGTATATGAGTACCAGCTTTTTATAATAAAATGCCTCAAAGCTAAAACAAAAAGAAAAAAGAAAAATCACTTAGTTGTATATGAACTCAGGAGCCACCACTTGAGAGACCTGAGCTCAGTGAGAAAGTAACACAGACAGCACACCAGAGATGGACTGGTAAGGTGGGTTCTGAAGTAAACCCAATCTGTCTCTGAAATGTTCAATTTCCCAAACTAACAGATTTCTTTCTTCCTTCCTCTTCCTTTTTCTCCTTCTTCCGTAATTTATTGATTTAATACTATATATCAGAGCCTTATATATGGCACACACTCAATAACTTAATATTATAAAAGCCTGGAAGATTGGAGACGCAGAAAAGCATCACTTGCAAGCTGGTAGAGACAGATAAAACAGGGCAGGGGTGATTCCAGGGTCAGTCTAGGAAAAGAATCCAGCAGCTGCCTGCCTTTTAAGCCCCCACTCCAAATGACCTAAAAGAAGAATATGAGTGATAAAGATCTATTAGAAGGTAAAATAGTCATGTGGGAAAATAGCTTTTATGATGTAAGCTGAACTGAAAGCTGACCCAATATAGACATGTTATAGAGAAAAATTATTCTAATTTTTTTTGATAATTTGTAATAGTGGTGGTGGATGGAAAAGTCAAGGTTTTGCAATCAGACCTAGTTTGAGACTAAATTTTGCCAATTATTAGCTGAATGACCTTGATTAAGTTCTTTAAATTCTCTGAATCTTAATTTTCACATCTGTAAAAATAAGAATAATAACTACCTTTCAGAATTATTCTGAAAATTAAGTGGGAATGCGTGCAATACTTGCCATAATTGCAATAACTGTAGCTTTCATCATCAGAGTGGAGGAGGAGTAGAGAAGATCAAGATGTACCCCCCAGCCTAGCTGAAGAAGATGAATCAGGCTTGTTGTCATTAAGTCCAAAGCAGCAGCAACCCTTCCAGGGCCTCTGCCTCAGAACATCTTCCTCATATGCAAATTTGGACTCATTCCAGGTCTCTGCCAATTGGAATGAGAATGACTGGCTCAAATCCCCATTAAATTCAACACTATCCCATAGCCAGTTTGCTATCCAAGCTACAGCTGTGACTAAATACTACCTACTGTCCCTGAAACCACCCCCTTCATTTATTTTCCTTACACAAATAGACTTTATTATGTACAGCATTCAGTATGATCAGACCCTGAAGCCAATATTCAATATCCTAGACACTAATTTCAACAAGGCCTAATTTATGCAAATTAAACACTGTACCCCTTTCCACTGTTAATTTTCACAGACTTAATACAATTAGAATCTAAGGTTCTGACACTTAATGACAAGACAAAGACAAATCAGGCAAGAATTATAAACACCTTCTTTGTTGAATCCACCGTATTTATCAAAATATGGAAAACAAAAATAACTCTCTCTTAAGGCAAGGGTTCTAAAATTAGGTCTAGGCGATTGTAACTGAAAACAGATAATTCGTAATGCAACCTATCAACCCGTTAAGACCAACTCTTTTTGTAATCTTTCCCTCTGATGACCCTCTATGAAATTCAGAAAACTTAATCTCCCACATTTTCAACTGCTTATTTTTTACTGCCAACTCCCATCAATTTGGCAAGTAGATGAGAGCAGTAATCACTGGAGAAAATGTAGGAGAAAAAAAATGAGCCAAATCAACTGATTTTGTTTCGATAGTCTATTTAATCCGCACAATGAGTCAGCCCACGTGTTCCTACTAAATGTAATTAAGTGTATTTTGTAATTTTTGCTTTAAAAAAAGAGGTCTTGTGTATAATAAAACACCTTGTGTCCTTAAAGAACAGTGGTAGAAACAGTTGCTAAGGTGATAGTTTGGGATTAGCATCTTATTTTCACAATAATGAACGTTTTGACTTCGACTATGCAATAGATTTCCTTATCAGTACAACCAAAATTCAATTTGAATAAAGTTTTGGTAGTGGCTTTTAAGGAGACAAAGTACATCTATAATATAGAATGTTTCCTTAAGGATACACAGTTACTGCTATGTTTCCATTTCTTCTAGTCAAAAATCAATGTCACACTAGGCCATAATGAATGGCTGCTTGTCAGCTGCACTTAACTGACTGAAACTCATCATTCCTTTAAAATCTATTCTTCTAGCAAGAGTAATTTAATAACTTGACTTAAGTTTGTGATTTGATTCAGACATATAATCTAACCATGGTATGGAAAGTAAGGGAAAAAGGTTGTCTTGATTAGTATTACAGATGTTTACAACATAGCCAATTTTTAAAGGACAGAAGCTACAGTCATTTATTAGATACAGATTCACAACTGTTGTCTGTCATGTTTCAAACCCCTAGGTGTGAGATTTAGTCAAGGCAAATGAAAATGAAGAAGGACGAGCTGCAAAACATGATTTTGTTCTCATACGGTAATTAAAAGGAAAAACTGCACAACGTGTTGTATCTATGACAATCCCATTTTTTCATGTCAAGGACAGTTCCATTTTCTTTTAACAGATTTGTATTGCTGTCAAGTCTGTTATAAAGGCTAGTACTCACAAGTCTAAGCTATAGACCTAATTAATAGTATTGGTAGTCTCCAATTAGCTTTGCTAAATTTCTTTCTGAAGCACACTAGTGGCGTCAGAAAAAGTAAACATCATCATTCCCATTCCAACCCCCACTCCTAAGTCTCTGCCACAATGAACTGTTTATCAAAGGCACATTAGACATCAGACCTACTCAGACCTTATACCTTATGAACACTAAATGCTTTTAAAAGGTAAACCATAGCGCACCTAAAACACATGTGGTACAATAGTAACAGCACATCAGCACAGGTCAACCCTACAGTGTTATGTGCACATTCTTGCTCAAAACACCGTAAGGTAACAATACCTTATGTTTTTATGTTTGAATTAGGCAAACATTTAATTCACATTTGCATCTTATTTTCTAAAACTATTAATTTAATATGCTTTTGAATATTATGAATAGGAGTGTATTCATCTAAAACATGTTAATATACTCCAAGTCACCATGGGTGTGCCTCATTTGAGGAAAATAACAATTCTAATTTATAAACAGATCTTTCCAAAAAAAAAAAAAGGTCGCTTTAAACACATTCACCACTGTTATCTATCATGTATCAAATTGAAAATACGATCTGCTTTGTCAAAACTTTATCTCTATACGAGACAGTGAGTAGAAAGGAAAGGTGAAATACATAAGCTTTGGAGCTAGACAGAGATGTAAATTCTCGCTCTACAACTTACTAGCTGTGTGGTTTGAGGGTAAGTCAGTTAACAGTTCTAAATATGTTAATTTTTTCACCTGTAAAAATGGAGATAATATTTACTTCAAGTTAAGTAACACACGTAAAGTGTCTAGCAAGAAAAAAACAATGTATAAGAAAATTAATGCCAACTTAGCCTACTTACATGAAATGATTGTTACTGACAGTATAACTGACCACAGTAGCATTTATGAATCAAGGAAGCAAAGTGCTACTTATTATGGCATTTATAGTTAAGGACCAAGGTCTAAGCAAATGTATGCTCAGTTTTCACTTCTATCTTTATATGTAAGTACAAAGTACATGCCATATGCACACACATACATACATACACACATATATCTTTTCCACCAAGGAGGAAACTACCAGATTTTCTATGTCTCCAGATGATTTATGCACCAAATAACTTGAAGCACTTTAATGGACACTTTAATAAATACACTTTAATGGACAAAAATATATATATATATATATATTTTACAGTCAATGAAAGGAGGTGCTTACAGGTATTGCTTAGGTATTTGAAGCCTGTAGCAAAAAACATAATGTTAAATTTCAAAATGCCCTAACATTGTATGTGGAAAATATGATTCACCTAACCCAACCATGAAAAATGCCCTTAACCAATCTATGAAACAGGTTTTTTTCCCAGATCATGAAGAAGTATTCACTGAAAGGTTGTGCATTGTAGAACTATTTTGGTGTTTTTTGTTTGTTTTTTAAGTGGAGGCTAAAATGAAAAGAATAATTCAGAAAATAGAATATTTATTTCCCTTACCATAAACTTTTGCTGAATACACTTTAGGGAATTAGAGACAGCAAAAGAGAGCAGGATGAGGACAGGTGTATGTTGCTCAGCTATCACTCAGATCATCAATAAATCAATCCCTTTGAGATTTTGCTTTTAACATACAGCTGAAGTATATCAGCTAGGAAAGAATCCAATCTCTTCCAAGATTATTTATAACAAAGCACTCTTAACTGAAGTCCAATTTGTTTGTGGAATTGCAGTCATTCTGATTCAACTAAACAATAAATGAAGCTGCCTTTAATAGCTCCAACTCTCGAGCATAAAAGAAAACAAAAGGGAACTGCAAGACAACAATACTTCACAACCCACGGGCCCAGATGATTTTCATTTCCAAGCAGTTACTGAAGTGGAGAAAAAAATCTAACAGGCCACAGAGAACAATTCATTCACCTGAACTGCCTGTGTACTTTGTGCATCAGCTGTATTTCACCTAGTGAGCCATTAATGTTATGCAAATGAGCTGGCTGGGGCTTTTTTTTTTTTTAACCATTTCTCTTAGTTCTGAAGGCCTCACGCATCACCAAATTTCCAGACATGTCAGATGACCACTCTAAATGTTCCTCCAACTCAACCAAAGCCAAAAGCACAGCTAGACCATGACTACTGATTGAAGGAGAGCAAATTTGGGAAGCTAGGAACAGGAACATGCTAGAATTTTTCCAAAAAGCAAAGAGAAGTAAACGTATAAATATTCCTCAATGAATTAAGTTTGGGTTCTGACATACTATTATCTTCCATAATGATTCAATTATTTAGAAACAACCTATCATCCTGTCTTCCATAACCATTTCTTATTTTGTTATATTTAGTAAGCTGTATTTTACTAGGGAAGAAAAGAGGACTGTATGATATTTTTTTGTCCTATAACAAATCTTTTTGTGCACTTTTCTTCTGACTCAAGTGTCTAAAGGTGAAAAATACTGTTACTGAAAAACCTGCCTTATTCTTTTTATGCCAAGTAAACAGCAGTTCACTTCAGAAGAAACAGCATTTTTTAAGCTTGATGTTGCCTTGTTCACTTGCCATTCAATCATTCCAGAGATATTTATTATTCTGAATATGAAATATATATTAATATGTTGAATTATGAAATACTTATGCTGAAAGTGTTCACCATCACTAGTAATTCTCCATCTAAATCTCTTATAGAATTAAAAGCTGCAGTATAACTGAAGCAAACTGTCAGGAACAAACACTGCACTAGCAAATTCTCAAGTTGTTAAGGTTGATATTCTTGCATGGAGAGTAGACATTTCAACAACAGATCTTAAAGTCCTTCATGTATTGGGCTATAATCCTATATGACAGGGAGCTTACATCCATTACAGAAGTAAAATTTTCAACTTCAGAGAAGTAAAAGACTTAACTCCGTACATCTGCTTCTTGTTACTAAAAATTTACAAACTGCTTCTAAAGATAAAAGCTATCCATTTGGGGGAACAGTACTATTTCTATTGAACTTCCATCTTACATCTAAAAACATAATGCCACTCTGTCACTGCTTTCTTCATGTGTTTTATTCCCTAATACAAGATCTGCTCTGAAGGTCCACTTAGTATACTCTCTTCTAACAAAACACCTCATATCTGTGAAAGCTATGACAAGAACAGAAAAGAGAACAGAATTTGCTTTAACAAAGGAAGAGAACATATCTCAGAACCTTACCAATAATCGCTTTTTTTTAATTTATTTTTTTATTTTATTTTTGGCTGTGTTGAGTCTTTGTTGCTGTGCACGGGCTTTCTCTAGTTGCAGCGAGCGGGGCTACTCTTTGTTGTGGTGTGTGGGCTTCTCATTGCAGTGGCTTCTCTCATTGCAGAGCATGGGCTCTAGGCATGTGAGCTTCAGTAGTTATGGCACGTGGGCTCAGTAGTTGTGGCTCGCGGGTTCTAGGGCACAGACTCAGTGGTTGTGGTGCACGGGGCTTAGTTGCTCCATGGCATGTGGGGTCTTCCTGGACCAGGGCTCGAACCCGTTTCCCCTGCATTGGCAGGTGGACTCTTAACCACTGTGCCACCAGGGAAGCCCTCATTGCTTCTTTTTTTTTTTTTTTTTTTTTTCTTTTTGCGGTATGTGGGCCTCTCACTGTTGTGGCCTCTCCCGTTGCGAAGCACAGGCTCCGGATGTGCAGGCCCAGCGGCCATGGCTCACGGGCCCAGCCGCTCCGCGGCATATGGGATCCTCCCAGACCGGGGCACGAACCCGTATCCCCTGCATCGGCAGGCGGACTCTTAACCACTTGCGCCACCAGGGAGGCCCCTCATTGCTTCTTAAAGTAGGTCATTCAAGAGTATGAAGAATGATCTTCCTCTCTATCCCAAACTCACATGAAGGATTCTCTCCCTCAGGAATGGGTTCAAATGAAGCAATGGTTTATTCATCTGGTGGTAGGGATGATCATATATCACGTAAAAGGTAAGCATCATCAACAAACAAGAGAAAGTCAAATAGTGTGCGTGTGTGTGTGCATGCACATGCGCACACCCGCATTTATGAATGGGTATGGGGCCATTAGAAATATGCCAATGAAAAAAATTCTGAATTGAGCAGTATCAACTCAGACTTGGCAAACAGATTACAGAGATATGAAAGTATTATGACAGATGAGCAAGCACCCTAAATGTTGTCACAAGGGTATTTTAAATAGCTGTCACAAGATTTGAGAAGATAAAGGTTAGTGGACATTGCCATTGGAAAAGGGATAAAGGACAGGGAATAACTTGAGATGGAGGGCAGGAAAGGAAACGAATACCAGCCTCTAAAGAATAATACTCCAACATTGCATTAGGCTTGAGCCAACACTAAACTGGGCATTTTGAACATTTAAATTAAAATTAAATTTTTGAGAACCTGTGAAGAGTCTATTTAAAATTAGTAATATTGGCACAATATGAAGATAATTATTCAGAGATATCTTTTGATATTGTTTCAGATTCATGAACTTGTGTTTTCCAAGTCCCAATCATTAGAAAATGGTGTTTTCTATTATTATTCTAAAATCTTAGAGTCTCGCTGGAAATATATTTAAAGAGTTACTAGTTTCTAAGATCGACAATGTCATTATTTACAAGAACGGAGATTTAGTTTGAGTCTATATAAAATGTTTTCTAAAGTAAAAATGATATGATGAGCATTAAAAAATTTCACAAATTTTACTAATGTTGCCTAGGCTTCCTCTAATTTCTACAAATGTTTCCAACTTTATTATAAGTGGAAAATATGGTAAGAAAGAGAATATGGAAGATAAAAGACATTGTAATCCAATAAAATTCTATGTGATAAAAGGTCTCGCCTAGAGTATTTACAGGAAGCAAGAAGAGGAGGGGTAGGGGAGGAGGTGGGGGGATGCGGTGGGACATGGTTGGGGGAGGTCTATCGTTCCTCCACTAAAATGAAACACTTCCCTAAGTGTAAACTACCTAAAGGTCAATGCCAAGAGGGAATTATGACTCATAAATAACACGAGAAAAACTTAAGAATCATTTACTAAATGAATATTCACCTGCAGTGAGTGGGTATAGAATGCAACAAAGATGGCGCCTGTCAGGTCTCAACGCGCCCTCAGCCAGGCATGGTGGGCAAGCTAAGAAGAGGGAGTGTGAGGAAGGCTGTCCAGGGAGGAGGAGGACAATGTGAAGCCAGATGAACGAGGGTGGGCGAGTGCTCCAGACATCAGAACACACGAGGCTCAGAGGTAAGAAGCTAGATGTGATTCTGCTTGGCTGTGGGGACTGCCAGAAAATAAAGCCCTTTACAGAAAGGCAAAGCCAAGGTCATGAAAAGCAACATCAATGATATGTGGAAGGAACCCCTCCAAGAGCTTTTGTCAGGGGAATCTAAAGGTTGTGTTTCAGCAAAATCATACAAACTAATTGGGGTCAACGTTAGCTACCAAAGAATCACAAAATATGTATCAACTTGTATTAACACTCTCAAAACCTGCTACAAACAACTTTATCTAAAGTCAGACAAGTATTTAGGCCAAAGCTCATGAAGTCAAATGCTTTCAAAAGCCAGGCAAGTAATATAAGCAAGTGAACAGGCCCAGTGGTGCCCTTAGTGAACTCAGGAGGACTTGTGATAACTCAGCCCCCAAAACCACTGCCAGGCAGAGTTTTAGGTGCAGCATGCCCTGATATAACATTTAAAGAAAACCAGAAATCAAGACTCTTAGGTGAAATACATTAATTTTTAAACAGCAGCAACTAAATCAATGTTTCTCAAAACGTTAAAGTACCACACAAAAATATTTGCAGAAATTATGTAACTCCACAGATAGCAAGATCATTTAGAACAAATTCATTAAGACACAAAGTACAGGTATCAAGTCATCTCAGATTTGAGCTAAACATTTTTTCCCCAAATACCTTCATTGGAAGAGATTTCTGAGTGATAAAAGTTTTGCTTTGGTGGCTATTAATGGTAGAGAAAAGTAAGTTAACCTGTTCTCATTTGGGCAGAAATCTGTTTGCCTTTGTTCGGTTTGAATTTTCTCATCTCAAAGTAAAGTGGATGGTCCTAAGCATTCCAGAATGATCCTAAAAGCCTTTGAATATATGCAAATCTGCAAAGAGGAAAGCTTACAAATATAGACCATAGCCATTATGGAACATTTTTTAATTCACCTACCAATCTCTGATCTGGTAAACAGAAATGAACAAAAGGATGCTATTTCATGGATGACACTCTGAAATAGGACATTTCACTGCCCAGTACTGTACTCAGAGTACTACTTCAATCTTCATGGTGGACTGTCAGTATATCTAACACTAGTTTATTGGATAATTGATGAGCCCAATGTGTTAACATTTTATAGACAAAAAAAAAGAAAAAAAAGAAAAATCAAGCTACATACACAAATGTTTATCTAGTCTGTATACTTTGTTTCTGGAAAATAATCTTCAGCTCTTATCAATGCTAATTTACATAGTAAACTTATATGCAACTCTCAAATGAAATTCAAGTAATATGATATAAAAATTTTTAATTATCCACAATCCCATATCCAGATATAACCACTTTCTATTTTTAATCTATATTCCAAACTAATACATCAAGTAATTCTAGACTGATGAAAACTTCTAGTTATGTAAGCAATTCCACCTGCACTCCAGCAACCCCTACTATTATAAACACTAACATCAGTGCATTTTTTTCCATTTCCTCACATTTTTATTTTTAAAAACCCCCAAAATAATAACTGGATAGATTTATTTTGTAATATATGTCTACTAATGGGAACAATGGGATTCTTCACTGGGAATTAATATTTTGCCTAACTGGGAATCAAAGTTTGTTTTACTTATAATCATAGTTGACTGCAAATGTAGCAATCAAGTACCCCAGTATTTACCCAAAGTAATAAAAACTTATGTCCACACAAAAGCCTGCATGAAGATATTTACAAGAGCTTTATGCATAATTGCCAAAACTTGGAAGCAACTAAGATATCCTTCAGTAGGTGAATGAATAAACATACTATAGTACATCCAAACAATGGAATATTATTCAGCACCAAAAGACGTGAAGAAAACTTCAAAGCTTATTACCAATACGTTTTTAAAGCATTTCTTCCCATAGTGATCAATATGGGTGCCAATACTGAGAGACTAATTTCTCTTCCAGAAGTACTGCAAATATCATAATTAAAGAAAATAATTCAACCACAAATTGAATACCGTATTTTCCATGAGGCTAGAATGTGTTCTCAGACATATTACAAGTGCAATATTGACAGATACAATTTTAAATACAGTGTTTGAAAATTTCAGAGTATAAAATTAGTGGAACAGAGGAATGGTGGAAAGGAAGGTGTAGATCATTCATTTTACAAAAAAATTCTCCACTTAAAATGACTCATTATGAGATATCTTTATAGAGCACCTTCTAATAATAATAACATTATTTATTTATTTATTTTTTGGCTACGTTGGGTCTTCATTGCTGCACATGGGCTTTCTCTAATTGCGGAGAGCGGGGCATTGCAATGCGCAGGCTTCTCACTGCAGTGGCTTCTCTTGATGCGGAACACAGGTTCTAGGTGCATGGGCTTCAGTAGTTGTGGCATACAGGCTCAGTAGTTGTGGTGCATGGGCTTAGCTGCTCCATGGCATGTGGGATCTTCCTGGACCAGGGATCAAACCCGTGACCCCTGCATTGGTAGGCGGATTCTTAACCACTGTGCCAACAGGGAAGTCTAATAATATTATTATAGTGTATAATTAACAAAAAAATTCACATGTATGTCAACTTTACCCTAATAAAACCCTGGGGGTTACGAATTATGAATACAAGTTTACAAGTGAAGAAAAAATCAGCAAGAAAGGTAAGCACTATGTCCAGGATCTTAAAAATAAAGGAGCCACGGATAGATGAGCCAGGATTTGAAATGAAGTCTACTAATTCCAAAGCTCATGCTCTGGTTAACGTAAGCATTTCTAGAACAATCAGAGTACAGAAAGCATCTGTAGTAATCATTGTCCAAACCAAAAGTTTTAACTAAACATTAAAATTATTTTCAAGAAAAGGTTATCTATCTATATGCTGTTTCTAACCAGAAAATAACTCCCACATACCAGCTTTATCTGCTTTCTATTATTCAAAGCCACTATTACCAAGGAATGTTTCTGGAAACAATAAATGCTTTTGACATTTTTCTTGTATTTTTTAGAGATATTCAATACCTCTACCAGTCTAAAGCCTCGTCACTGAAAAGAATAAACCATGAAAAATTTTCTCTCTGAAAGGAAACTAAAGCGTACAGAGATTAAACAACACTGCATGTTATTTCTTTGGAAAAGTGAGATTGTTTTTGCTTAAAACAAAAGAGTTAGTTGCTTGATTTAGATAATATTCTAGCAAGCTCATAAAAAAATAGCTTCTGCTCTTCCCGTTTTAAAGTATTATGCTAATTAAGTTTTTGAATACAAAAACATTTATTTACCGAAGTTTCAGCATAACAAAATGGCATTTATCAAACTTCATTTTGCCTTTAAACCAAACATCTCCAACTGATGCACAAATGAACTATAGTAATTTTTGAATTTGTAAAATAATGTTTGAATCTAATCAATATTTTCTAAAAATACCATACTTTCACAATTGTGCAGAATTCAGATGTAGAAATATGATAACATTCCTAACACTAAAGTGGTTACAAGTGTGATGTTAGGGACACATTTTGGTTCATTGTATAAGATGCTACATGTTATTTCTTCTTCTAATTCAGTTTGGAAGCCAACTCCAAATGACTAAGATATATCAAGGAAACCTCCCATTGAAGGAGGATTAAGACAAAATGCACTTCACTTTTACAAATAAGCGATTTCATTTTTTTCTTTTTTTTTGCGGTACGCGGGCGTCTCATTGTTGTGGCCTCTCCCGTTGCGGAGCACAGGCTCCGGACGCGCAGGCTCAGCAGCCGTGGCTCACGGTTCCAACCGCTCTGCGGCATGGGGGATCTTCCCGGGCCGGGGCACGAACCCATGTCCCCTGCATCGGCAGGCGGACTCTCAACCACTGCGCCACCAGGGAAGCCCGCGATTTCATTTTTAAAAAATACTTGCAGCTTCTCATTATCACACAGATGTTCACTTTATGTACACTGTTCACAGAGGACCAGGCTGCCTAGAGTGAAAAGTTTTTTAATTTGAGTAAAAGTGTAAAGTGTCTTTCCGTATCTATCACAGGAAACTCATAAAACTGAGTGCCCCTCAAGTGGTGCAAAATGGCCCTTCAATAATTCAGCTCTCTGCCCTGAATTGCCCAAATTATCATACACTGAATTCACACCCTCTGAGAAAGAAGTTTTCAAAATACCTGAATTGTGATGCCTCTAAAAGACGGAAAACACAAGGGCAAGAAGCAGTTTCAGGTACTTAACTAAAAAATATCTGGGTAGGGCTTCCCTGCTGGCTCAGTGGTTGAGAGTCCACCTGCCAATGCAGGGGACACGGGTTCGTGCCCCGGTCCGAGAAGATCCCACATGCCGCGGAGCGGCTGGGCCCGTGAGCCATGGCCGCTGAGCCTGCGCGTCCGGAGCCTGTGCTCCGCAACGCGAGACGCCACAGCAGTGAGAGGCCCGTGTACCGCAAAAAAAAAAAAAAAAAATCTGGGTAGATCAACAACTCCAGAGATCTTTCTAAATATGACACGAGGCCATCATTTTAACTTACTCATCTTAAACTACCTATAATTTATAAAAGTAGACTAGACTCACACAATTATATTCCAGACAAATACCAAAACAAGTTTTTCCTTCAAGGGATTTATTAGATTATGATCTTAATATAATCCAACTAGAAAGAAACAAAAATCATTCTCAGATTCTCTAATGAAAAAAACCAACCAAGACTTAATTTGGCTGGCAGTGTTTCATGTGGAACTTAGAATATTTCCCCTGAAAGATGCCATATCTCTTACTAAAAAAGAGTAATATAAAATAGTCCATATTATATATTAATAAGGGTGGTTGTTCAGTTACCTTGTTTTAACTGAAAATTAATCCGAAGCCTGTCATTCTGTAGGACAGACTGATTCAGGTCACCCGTTACAAAATTAAACATTTTCTGCTTTCACTGCATCTCATTAAACATGCTACTGCAAGTATAAATAACTCAGTGCTTTCATTTGCACAGTCACCCATTTGCTATTGTTTACAGCAACCTAATTTGGCACATAATAATTCAGGCAGCATTGGTTTCATATTACACTGAAGTATTAATTTTTAATATAATTGCATTATTTCATCCAACAAAAGCTAGTTCAGTGGGGATTTTACTCAAGTGAGTCTTCAATTATTATACAAGGCAAATTCTTCTAAGACTTTGCACCTTCATTGTCCTACTGATTCATTTCTCTATAAATTAAAAACTTGTTATGAGATTATTTAAACTAACTTATTTGCTTAAACAACACAGTGAATGATTACACTGGTACAAAGTATATGCCCTATACATCTCTAAAACACCTTTTTCCAAAGGACATTTGAATCAATAATTAAACAAAGCATGTTTTCTTTTCCAGCACTATAATGTATTATTACTAAACCCCACAACTTTGCATGAAGGCTAATAAATAAATTGCTGGAACATCAATAAAATAATGATAAGAAGCATATAAGATGTGTTCCTATATGCTTCTTGCTATCACAAATTTGAATGAAGCAGATATTTGGAGAAATGAATTGAAGATCAGTTAACTTGTCATTCCTCAAATGTGGGGTGATCACAAAGAAGTACAATGTACATACTTGAAAAGAAAAAAGGTGAATCGATTGAAAACAGAAGGTCAAGGGTAAAATACAAATATTGGTTAACAAATGTTCACAAAACAGCATGAAGGCCTTCAATTAATCACTAAGCATCTTCTCATGTTTGTGTATCTTCTATGTAATGGCTCATATTTATAACAATCCCCTCTGAAATACTGGCTTTATGAATAAGAGTATATTTTTAAATTAACATGTTAAAATTCCATTTTTCAATACTTATATTTATGGTTACTAGCAGATAATTGAGGAAGCAAAGTAATTGATTACCTAAACTGTAAACTGAATTCTGCAATACTGAGATCAAGCTCTACTAGCCCCATGGCCAGTTCTCTACAGAGCAGAAACTAGGTCATTTTTTGACTTGATCTAAAAAGACTGTGTTTAACTAAAGAAGCAAAAAAGACTTGATATTTTGGGGGAACACCTATAAGCCAAGTGAAGATCTATATTAATAAGAATCTTTTCATAACAATATTTTTCTATACCTTATAAGTCTATTTCTCAAAACATTTTAATCATAATAGATTGCATTTCTTAAAAATATTTATAAGAATTCATTGTTTTTATGTGAAATATATGAGGAAGGGATTGTTTCCTCTAAAGAGCTCTGCAATTGCAACAGGTATTACAAATTACAGGAATATAAATTATGTTTTTAAAAATACAGTACAATATAGAAATTTTCAATTAACCCTATCAATAAGGTTTCCCTAGTGTACGAGTTTAATAAAAAACATACCAGCCTAAATTAGTATATCAGTAGATAAAAATAGTAATTTAAAAATTATCATTTATTAATCTTTGATTTCAGTGTGAACACACATGGGGATAATAAAGCATGGTGCTGGAAATGACAAATTTGGATACTTGGAATGAAGAATAAAGATTCTAAGAAGTCAAGAGTCGTGAATCTCAGTGGAAAATGTGCCCCTCTCTACCTAACACTTGACTTGTAGTATAATATAACAAGATCGTGGGTCAAAAAATTCCCATTAACTTCCTTAACTTGACCTATATAATAAAATGACAAGGATTTAATTGTGGCCAATTTTTCCTGAGCCTTTAAGGATGGGGTAAAGATGAGCAAGTCTCCTCCTCATTTACTCTGAAGTAAATGCACGGCATAATATTCCCTGTGCATTCACCAACTCCAGCAATGTCATTTCCCTCTCAGACTTGACCCTCGGAGGGGTACCTACTTAGTTGCTGCTCTCTGCATATACTACTTTGTGTATACCATGAGATCTGATTAGGAAGATAGTCTTCTGGGTCTTGTGTAACCAAGTCAGAACTATTTTTTAAAGCTACTACTTAATCTAAATGCCCCTTTATCTTTGGTTTAGAGCTTCACATAATCAACACGTTTTGGGGGCCTACTATGTATCAAATTACCAAATGTCTTAGAGATACAAAATGAATAGAACTCAAGAAGCTTAAAGTCTAGTGAATAAGACATATACATTTAAGGACAATTATTACGTAATGTATAAATGCTACAGCAGAGACAGGCACAGTTGCTATTGGAGAAGAACATTTAATCCAGACTAAGGGGAATAAGGAGAAACATTACAGGAAAGAGCCTTAGGCTAAGTCATCAAGGAACCAGTTATTCAGATGATTCAGATAGGCATTTCAGGGACAAAAATTCAGGAACAAAATGAGGGGAAAAGCACATGAGTGAAAGAAAGACTGCAGTGAGGTTGGAGAGTTAAGCAGGGCCTTGGGTGTCATGCTAAGAACTATGGAATTTATCCTGAAGTCTACGGGGAGCCACTGAAGAATTTTAAGCAGGAATGCGATATGACCACAGAGCAGCTTTGTGTTTTAGAAAGATCACGTTGGAAACAATATGTCAGAAACCTTTTAGGAGATGACGGCAGCAATCCATGTGAGAAATGATGAGGTCCTCAGCCATAGGAGTGGTAGTAGGGAAGGAGAAACGGTAATCCATTCAACAAGCACAGAATGAGAACCCATCATTGTCAGGTCCTGTTCTGGGAACTAGGGATACAGCAATAAGCACAAATCTCAACCCTCATGGAACTTATTTTCTAATGGCACAAACAATCTATAAACGAGATGAATAAGTGAAATAATACTATTTTATACAGGAAGAAGTACAGAAGGGAAAAGGCTGGGAAAACAATGTATCTGGGAGTGGGGTTGAAATCTCACCAAGAAGGTCAGTACAGAGCTGAAGGAAGGTAAAGAGCAGGCTATGAGAATATCTGGGTCCAGAACATTTCAGTAAGAGAGAAGATCAAGTGCAATGACCTATAGCAGGACTGTGCTTGCATGAGTGGGAGGAAAGAGTTGGGGGGTGGGATGGGAAGGGCTGGATGAAGGTAACAGAGAAGGCAGTTAGCTATCTAAACCCTTTGCTACCTAGACTTCTGAATAAGCAGATGAATGATATTCACCCAGGAGGAAGAGACAATCTCTGAAATGCCTGTAGCCAGAGGTCCCTAGTTCAGGATTATCTATAGTAACTAGAACCTAGGATTTGTGAGGTATGTCTCCTAGTATAGTATTTTATCAGATATATATCATATCTGTATCATATACAGATATAACTCTCTAGAGGTTAAAATGGAGATGTTTCATAATTTCAATATTCCTTCTCTCTGGGGTAATCTCATGAACCCCACTTGGATATCTCATCTATTCTAAGCCAGAGGATCAGGTCCAACGTGGGAAGGACCTTGAGAGTTTCCCTTGATATCCTGGACCTCTCTAGTTTGCCTAAGCCCTTTGATTGCCTGTATGCTTGACATCACTTAATAGAGTAACGCTGGGTAAGATCTCTGATTCACGTTTGTCTGATTTGACAGTCTAGTCCTATTTGTTTGCTCAGAGAGGAATAGCAGGGAGGCCAGTGTGCTGAACATTATGATTGGAAAGAGAGTCATAAAAAGGTGAGTTCAGAGTGGTAAATGTGGGGCTGAAATTATAGTGCCTGATAAGCCATTGTAAGGCCTTTCCCACTTACTGAGAGATAGGAAACCACTGAAGAGTTTGGAGTGAAAACAATGACACAGTAATTGTGACTTGTGTTTTGAGAAAAGAATGGGGTGCCAAGGGCAAAAACAGGGACACCTGTTATTATAATAAGTAGGTGAAAGATAATGGTGGCTTGGAGAGGTAGAGGTAGTGGAAAATATTTATATTCTGGGTATATTTTGAAGATACAACCAACAAGATTTGCTGACAGATTAGCTGAGGAGTATAAGAAAAAGAGAGTAATTAAGCATAAACCCAAGTTTTCTAGCCTAAGAACCTGGAAGGATAAAATAGCCATTTACTGAGATGAGGAAGACGATGGGAGAAGCAGGTTTCACAGGAATGATCAGGAGGTCTGCCTTGGATATTTTGGACTTGGAATCAAATCAGACATCTAAATGGAGATGAAAGTGGACTACTGGATATATGAATCTGCAGTTCAGGAGAGAGGTCTAGAATAGACTTACAAGTTTGGGCTTCATCAGCATTAGATGGTATTTAAAACCAGGAGCCTGGATGAAATCACCAAGAGACAGTGTTGTTAGAGAAGAGGTCCAAGCACTGAGCACTGGGAGACTCCAGTAATTAGAGATCAGAAAGAGGAAGACGAACAGGAAAGAACTGAGGAGTGACTAGGGAAATGGGGGGCGGGGGGACACCAGGAGAGTGTGGCTTCACTGGAAGCCAAGTGAAGAAAGTTACTTCGAGGAACAAGGAATGCTCATCTATGTCACCTCACCTTATAGTCAAGAAAAATGAGAATTAAGATTTGTCCATTGGGGCCTCCCTGGTGGCGCAGTGGTTGAGAGTCCGCCTGCCGACGCAGGGGATACGGGTTCGTGCCCCGGTCCGGGAGGATCCCATATGCCGCGGAGCGGCTGGGCCCGTGAGCCATGGCCGCTGAGCCTGCGCGTCCGGAGCCTGTGCTCCGCAACGGGAGAGGCCACAACAGTGAGAGGCCCGCGTACCGCAAAAAAAAAAGATTTGTCCATTGGATTTAGCAACATGGAAATCACTAGTGACCTTAATAAGAAGAGATATTTAAGAGGTAGAACACACAGATTTTTATCTAAAAATGATTCCTTAGGTTCTGGCTACGGTGATTGGGTCGGTAATAGTATATTAACAGACGGACATAGTAAATACAGTCATGATTCTCCACACTCAGCTTCGAAGTTTAATAAAAATCCCCAACTGCATCTCTCACTAATAAAGTATTAATACTTAAAGTGAAATATCCACATATTAACACAGAAAACTTGAAAAAAAGGAGTTGCAAAGGCTAATAATTCATTGCTTCTTACCTGTCTCTTCTTAAAATGAGACTTCTTAAACAGATCTCATTTTAAGAAGAATGGTGCTTAACGAAGAAGGGCACTGAGTTAAGTCTATCATCAAATTTATGCAGGATTAAAAGGCCTCATTCACCTAAGAGAAGAGATCCAGATTTGGGTCTATTAGCTTGCCCAACACAGTCTAATCCTTGAGGTAGGAAAGATGCTTCCAAATCATTTCTGCTGGAAACAGCAGATGGAGATTTTGTTTGTTTTGTTTTGTTTTATATGTTCCCTCTTGGCAAGTACATTTCTGGAAAACTTGCCCAGAAGAAACTAATCCTCGAAGCAGGAATTTGTTTTTAGGTTTCTGCCCAAGAGGAATTTAGTTATGGATGGGAAATTTAGGACTAGATACCAGCTGTAGCCATGAATTAATTACAAACCAGAAACCGCAACTGACAGACAAGAAGTTGACCAACTAGTTACAGAGAAGATTAGCTAGTAAGGTTAGCATCCAGGGAAAATTCATGTGGCCAACAGGGAGGCTACCCCTCCACCCTACTGCCAGGACACTGTGTATAGAAGCAACCGTCCACCCACCCCCAGACTCCATCCACTAGTGAAGCAGCAGCTCCTAAGTCGTGGTAAATGTAGATCAGGTAGAGAAAATAATAAATCTCCCAGGGGCAAGTCTTTGGTACCCATAGCTGTGCAGCATGATACTCAAGGCAGGAACCAATGGGCGAGGACACAGATATCCTGAATTGACCCCATCAACTTCCAATCTTTTGTTATCTAAGTCTTTTATACAAATAAGTAAAAGGGTTAATTGTTTAAAGCAAGCTTGTTTACAGATAATTGGAAACAATTATTAACTTGATGAGCTTTAGAGAGCTGTGAGATAATTTAGCACTAACCTAAAGATATAAATAACATTTCTCAAATGCTGCTTATTTTAGCAGAAAACCGTTTAAGGCAGAGTCATCTCCACATGGCTTAGCTGACAGCCTGCTTCCCACGTTAAGTTTGCGGGAATTCATTCTCTCCAACTGTCCCTGAACATAGAACAGGCTATATTTCTGAAAGCCTCTTTCTGTTTAAAATATATTCTATTAAACATTTTTTTCTCCTATGTCTTGGCTACATTTTCATGAGCAGTGTATTTTCATGAGCAGCAGTGAACCCAGACTGCCATCTCAACTTTTTGTTGAGATTTCTGATTCTCAGTGGAAACTGATAAATATCATTCAACTTGATTCAACAAACCCTCATGGAGCAGTTACTATGTACCAAGAGCTGTGCTAATGAAAAGCTGATTAAGAGACCAATTCTTACCCTAAAGGAGGGAACTGGAACTCTTTTCTTTTTTTTATTTGTGGGGGTGGGGTGGGGGGAAGATCAGAAGAAAACTTTCTGGAAAGGGACATCGGTTTGAGATGGACTGTGAAAGATGGTCAGAGTTTCAACTGGCAGAAGAGCATTCAATGAGCAAAAACAGAAAAGTGGCCTGCCCAAGCAGGAGGGAAGGTGGGTGGGAAGAGGAGATGCGGCCATATCACAAAGGCCTTGAATCTCCTGGTGGCCAGGCTGTGCTTAATGAGGAATCATGGAAGACTTAAGAGGCGGGTGGGGGTGAGAGGACTCAGGTTTGATTTCTTCAGGCTCGGGGCAGGATAATGGATACCTTAGAATATGAGACAGAGAGAATGTGTGGTCAAGAAAAGATGCAATGGGAGCTTTCTGTATCTATTCAGTGAAATGGGAAGAGAAATACAGACATTGTACGCATTAAGGAGTAGACGCTACATGATGACTGAGGAAACGACTGGATACCCAGTCAGCGAGGTCTTCCCTGACCACCCTATTCAAAATTACAGCAGTCCACTCACACACACACAACCCCACTCCTCTTTTCCATTTTATCTTTTTTCGTGGCACTTACCACCATTTAACATACACAAATTTAAATATACTTTAAATCATATCTTACTCATTTAGTTTATTCTCCATCTTCCTCAACCATAAAGTAAGGTTCATGAGGGCAAGGACTATGATCTGTTTTGTTCACTCTACCAATGCAGGGATTTACTAAGTATCTGTTAAATTAATGAATACATGAATAAAGACCAAAATGACTGAAATCTGATGGTGTCATGAACAGAAAATTAATGGCTTTAATGGGGTCAGGGTTTTCTTTTCCAAGTCATGAGGCTATAGATGATTACGGCAGGATCAACAGACCTGGGTTCTATCTCCAGCTCTGGCACTAAGGTGATCTGTCAGTTTAGACGAGTCATTTTTCCTCCATAAACTGGATTTCCCTCATCTGTAAAACCGAGGTTTAATTAAACGTACATTTGCCTACTGTAGGAGTAAACGAAGCCCCCATTTAATCAGCCAAGGATATGGGACCTTCCTGCCAGATCTGTGAAACAGCCAAATTCTTGTCATGTCACTACCCTTTTATACATTTGGTGAAAATAATTTACCCAGAAAGAACTTATGCTGCTATAGACATGTTTCCATTTAAAGGAATGTTTACAAACAGCAGCTTTCCTATTTCTTGAATCATACTCAGTGTGGGGAAGGTCACAGCCTCTTCCAGATGGAGAAAGCAGAGCAGGGCCCAGGTGTCCTTGATCAATCTCTCTGCCCTAGCTTTCCAGTGTTCCAGAAAGCTTGCTTCTCCAAAGGCCACCCTTAACTGATTTAATACTCTGTTATCTGAGTGGCTTTGATAATGAGTTTGGTCCAAGGATCCCAATTACAAATTAATTTCCTCCCAACCTCCAAGATCCCTTTTAGTGTTAATATGCTATATTTCTATAAACTTTAATAGGACCTCACCCAGTGGTGGAGCTGATAACCTTTCTTCCTTCTAAATACAAATTCACCATCAGAGTATATATGGTCCCACCAGATAGCAATTTCTTTAAGCATTGAAAAGAAGTGTAGTGATTTGGAATGAGAGGAATTTTAAGTAGTTTGAATGGGTTATAAATATAACTGTAAAGTCCTTTGGAAACAAAGTTATTGAGATATATTCACTGCCATGATTTCAACATAGCCTAATTTGTTATTATTTAACATTCCTATCCCACTTGGTTAGCATTATGGCTCATGAGCTGTAGGGTAATGGGGGAAGCATGCCATCTGCTTCACTGCTAGGAGCGCTGGTCTCCTGAGGTCACTAACTGTGATTAAAAACGTGGCCTTAAAGTAAACAGTGACTCCATGCCCTAAGAGGCCAGAAGCTCAGATGATTTACCAGGCAACTTCTCAGCAGGAGACTTAACCTTGAGCTATCTCTTTAACCTAATCTTTAACAGACTTGATAAGGGCAATATTTTTTCCCTCTCAAGCTTTCAGATTAGACTACGTTTTTTTCTATACACCATTCTGCAGGGATAGATATTACTTATCACCCACAAAGATGTTGGCTGGGTTAATTAAAATATGATTCCAAGATAGACCACAAATTGAAATGCTAAACAAGGATCATTCCCTCATGTCTATGAGTTCATGAGCCATTGCATAAAAATAGTCTCAATGCATTCTTTCTATCATTACAGAGTATCTGCTTCAAAGAAGAATAAGGAAATGCTAGCCCATTCATGTCTGTATATTATCATATTTAAGTATGGTAATTCAAGGAATTTTTAATTAGCACTAATTATTAATAACCCCAGCTTTACAAAAAGAGCAGAGGAAGCAGTCACTTATACGTTAGCTTTAGAATTAGAAGATCTCTGTCCCCAATTTTCTCAATCATCAACCCCCCCCAAAGACGTTTTAAATTTTGCCCTTAGAGATTTATTCCTTTGTGTCATATATTTCTCCCCCCAGGTAGTCTCTTAAAAGAGACTTACATCCTTGGAAGATGTAAGATATTAGGATGCAATCAATCACTAACACTGGGTAAAGCCTCCCAGGCAGGAGGAACTCAAAAGTATTAGGTGTTTGGGAGCTGGCAGAGTTAGAAAAGAGAGGAAGCAGATCTAAGACAAACTTCACCTATTTCACGGTTTTGCCCAGGGCAGGCTTCCACTAATAGGTTTTAGCTTTGTGGTGGTAGCAATGGGAAAATACAGTGGTAACTTGCTGGTTTCAAAATTCAACCTCACCAAAAAAAGAAAAAAAAAAAGCAGAAAATGGTAACTATACCCCTAGGGTAGAAATATGAATAAAACTTCAAATTTCTATACAAACTGCTATCTTTGCTGGTCCTTGGTAACTTGGAAGCATCTGCAAATCTTGCCCATTCTTTATTGCTTCTAAAGCAGGTGCAGCAAGGCCCAGTGACCACATAAGGCACAAAAGCCAGGACCACAGAGGAAGAGAGGACTCCAGACTCGGGACCCCAGCATCAAGAGTGTGCTCTGTCTATCTGCAAAGCTGCCAGTGTCTGCAATCACGCACCCAGGCATGATTTGATTACATGACAGGGCAGAGTTTGTGGAGATGAAGGAGGCTTTCATGTAAAATTTATATCAAAAGCAGCATTTGTCCATATAAGAAACACCTTTACATGATTCATTTCCTTATCAAAACAAATAACAACCTTTAAGTTTTTGTATTTTTACATTGTCTCATCATCCTAAAAAAATACATAAACATTAAGAAATGCAATCTGTGTATAAAAAAATCATTCCTAGGAGAAGACGGAACAAATGATGAGTTTTTTAAGCCAAATCAAGTACATATTATCTTGAAAAACATGCAGTTACACAAATAATTGTAAAATCAAGTAGCAAATACAACAACTATATGTGTTTGATATATACTTTGGCCTCTCTCTTCTGAGAGTCCCTTATTTCATCTTATAGTTGAAGAATAAAAAGACGTATTTACTTAAAATGATTGTTGTAAATAATTATCGTAAGTATCCTACAGTGAATTCAGTATTTTCTCCTCTATGTGTATGATGATGTTAGATACAAATTTTAAATTTCTCACAGTGTGTATTACAGTTTAAAAAAACTAACCAATGTTGACATCATGAAAGAAGAGGTAAATTATGGAATTCTATTATCAAAATCTGGAATTATGTGTTTAAATCCAGCTAAGCCCCACTACCTCATCTGAAAGAAGACTTACAGAACACAAACCCACCACACAGAAATGCTTTCCTAAAGAGTATAATCAAAGTCCCCTTAGAAGCTTACCTGGCGCCACACCATCCTTGGATACCTTGGCTACTTGCACCTTCTCTGAGAGCAAGCACATCTATTTTTTTTTTCTATCACTGACCCACCACCTTGGCACTGGATGCCATCCAATCTACTTCCCTCAAGGACTATCATCCATCAATGCTTCCTTCTCTCCTCTGCAAATTTAATCTCTCTCCCTACTGCACTTTTACCTAACCACATAAATAAGCTCAAGCCTCCTGCAATTGAAAACCACTCCTCTCACATAACACCGCTTCCTACCAAACTATGTCCCTTCTTCCTTTTCTGCTCAACTTCCTAAAGAAACGACTATACGCCTCAACTCTAATTCTTCAGCGTTTAAGTAGTGTTCAGCCCTCAACAATTCCACATCTGCCTAACCCGGAGAACCCTCTCAAAAGCGCACTCTTCAAACCAACTGGTGACACTCCCTTTAGAGAATCTTTAGCCCTTATTCCATGTCTAACATTTGAGACTGTGGGCCACTAGTTCCTATTTGAAACTCTCCCCTCTCTTCACTTCCGAGTCACGCCTACATCTACAAACATGTTCTTCTCTTCCTCCTGTGTGATCAGCACTTCTCTGTGATTTTTCCTGGGTCTTTTCCCAAGTCTGTAACCTGTACAAGCCTCAAACTTTGCTTGAAAAAGAAAAAAGTGGGCAAAGAGATAGTCAAACTTACTGCTTGAAACCAAAACCTAGGAGCCATCCATGCCTATCTCAGGCTGGTCCCTTCTAATATACTAACAAAAGATTATGCAGGGATCTTTCTAAAATACAAATCTGAGTGTATGACTTCCTATTTTGAAATCCTTATATGGAAACCCAAAGCTTCAAGATCAAAGTCAGGATTCTTAGTGTTGCACAGAAAGGTATTTGCCATCAGGTATCGAGCTATTTCTCTAGCATCACTGCTGCAGCTCCTAAAGCACCCAATATTCTGATTATGCTATCTTGGACAACAACACGTCCCTGAATATGGCATGGTCTTTAACACCTCCATCCATCCGCCATTTCCACACACTGTGTTCTGATTCTAGAATACCTTTCTCCATACTGGCTAACTCTTCTTGTCCTTCAAGATTCAGCTCAGGCATCATTGATTGGTATTTGCATTTGAATCTGTGCAATTCCTATTCCTACCATCTGTGTTTGTATGTGTATGTGTCTTCCCCACTGATCTGAAAACCACCAGTTTGCTTTTTCTAGTGCCTACCATGTAGCTGCCCATTAAATGGGGGCAGGAGGAAGCCAGCTTGCCTTTTACATTAAAAAAACAAACAAACAAACAAAAATTCATTCAAAGAAAATGTGTCAAAAGTGAATGTACTATAGCATAGCTTCCATTACTTGAAAGTTATCATTACCTGCCTCCCATTATGATAAATAAACTTCAGTGCTGCCTTAAAGAAACCTCTTCTACTGATCTGATTTTCACTTTTTCATAATGTTCCATATTATTCTTGAGCATAGTGACAGAATGCAATCCCAGAACTGAAGAGTCTAAATTCATTCCATTTGTCATGAGTATTGTATTTATCAAGTTGAATTATTTTTATGCAGATGTAGTCCATCAATTAACTCATCTATTTATCAGAGTTCATTATAAAGGAAAAAAAATCTCTTTAAAAAAATATGAAGCACAAGAGGAGAAACCTTACTCTATTATGTGAGCAAATTAGCTGTCAAAAGCAATTTTAAAAGGCTTACCAAATAGCATCCTACCTTTTTGAAAGCATTTTCCAAGGTCAAGAGTTTAATCTAAGTAACTTCTACACAATACCTGTATTTCAACAATGTACGGACTGTAATTTTGACCTGAAGAGACCTCCATCTAATAAAAACACAAGTATTTATCTGCTTATTTTCTTACTCAGAGCAGTTTTTCCTCAGTCCTCCAAAAAGATACAACAATTGAATTTCGCTTATGTTATACATACAAAAAGGGCATCTCTGAAAAGAGCACTTATCTCTTACCTTACATGAACAAGTTCAAAACTCTTAATGTAAAGTACAGTTTCAGGACCACATAGCTCCTATTAAAACTGTTGCATTCTCCACAGACACACCCAGCTGATGGAATGGTCAAATGTAGAGTAACAAAGTTCATCACAAACTAAACTGCTTTTGGAGTAAAATAACAAATATATTGAATACATAAGCCCTACACCTGCTTTTTTCCCACCTCAGTCTATCTTTCATTACCTTAGCTAGTGGTTGTTAAGCTTCCACATACATTAGGATCATGTGAAAGGCTTATTAATACAGATTGTTGGGCCCTACACTCACACTTTCTGACACAGTAGGTCGGTGTTGGGGCCTGAGAATTTGCATGTCTAAGTTCCCAGGTGATATTAATGTTGCTGGTCTGGGGATCACACTTTGAAAACCACTGGCCAGGTAACTGCATCCACCCAGATGCCTTCCATGAGTCATCCGACCTTATTATCAGGCCCATTTAACCAACTGCCCATTTGGATGTCTTGAGGCGTCCTGAGTGCACAATACCCTGCACTGAATCTCTATCCAAAACCTACATCAGAAAAAAATGGTACCACCATCTATCAAGTTGTTCAAGTGCAAAGCTTAGAAGTCATTCTTAATTATTCTCTCTCTGGCCACATCTAATCAATGGGCCAAAATTGTCTAATCTATTCCTACACATCTTTCCAATCTATACACTTTACTTCATTCCCACTACCACCCTGATCAGGGCCAGCATCATCTCATGCTTGATACAAAGTAATAGACTCCCTAATCAGACACTCCATTTCTTTTGCCCCCTTACTATCTTTTTTGCATAGTGTAGACAGAGCAATCATCTTAAAACATAAGCATGGTGATGTTAAAATACTCCAGGGACTTCTAGGCCTTTTAAAACAAGGTCTAAAGTCCTTCCTGTGGTTTCTCATAGCCTCTAAATAAGGCCCCTAACTGTATCTCTTCAGGCTCATCCAGTGTAAACTCTCCCATAACCATGCTGACCTTCCGCCGCATGTCTCTTTATCCTACCTCAGGGCTTTTGCTTATGATGACACCGCTATACATCATCCACTTTACTTTTTCTAGCAAACTCCCCATTCCTTGAATCTCAGCTTAAGTGTCATGTCTAATAACAATCTTCCTTGATTCACGAGAATAAATTAAGTCACAACCACGTCCTCCCAAGTCACTGTGCACAGTCCCTTTGGTATGATTAATCACATTTGAAACTGCTTGTTCCTTGTACATTTACCTCACTGGTTAAGCTCCATAGGAACCATTATGTCTTGTTCACCATTTTAATCCCAAGCGTTGTTTACTGCTTATTAACAAGTAGTAAAAGTCCCAAACTAAGCACTGATAGGCTGATATGTAGGCAACTGCAAAAATTGTGGTATGTTAATAGAGATGGGGAATGAGCAAAAGTAGAAAGTGGCTGGCCAAGCTCGCTGTAATGTCTGGCCTCGGCTTGCTCTCACAGAATAGCTCCAACCTTTTCAACAGGTCTCACTTAGCCCTCCTTTCTGTCCACACACGCCAGAATCCAAACCAAGCCTGGCCATTGGCAGAAAGAATATAAAGACTCCAAGAAAGCATCTCATTTGCTCAGCAATCCTCTTGCACTGCCTAAACGTTCTAGCCCAGCTTTGCAATAGCCAAGCTTCCATACAGTTGTTGTGACTATTTCTCTTATTCTGCAACTCTTTACCAATCCTCCAAGACTGTGTTCCAGACTGATTCCCCGGGAAGTACTTTCCTATCTCAAAATCCAGCATACTTCTGAGTCCCAACCAAAACTAAAATCTAGGCTATCCCTTTAAGATCATCCCCAACAGTAGGCACCTGTCTCAATCTTGAAAGGTCACCTTCTCATCACTAAGTATATACCTGCCCCAAATGGACACCTATGCAGAATCAGTATAGGCCTTCCACAAGAGCTACACTACTAGTCCTTATCCCCACAGAGTCATCTCTTAAGTTGGAAGCTATCAACAGAAGCTTTGCCATAAAACTCATGTCTTGACTTTGCCAAGGTTTGTACTCCTGTCTTTCATACGGCCCATGGGGTATTTTTAATCTCTGCTCTTCCATCCATTCATTCAAACACTTATTGGGAACCTACTGTGTGCCAAATACAATGCTAGACATGGAGGATACAATAATAAATAAGAAATGACCTTTGCCCTGTAAAGAGACCACTAAGATTATAATACAGAAGTATGTACTGAGATGCCATAAGAGCCCAGAGATCAGCTAACTGATCTAGATATCTTCCTGGAGGACGTGATAATGGAGTCTTGATGGATAATCAGAAATTAACTATGTTTCAAAGAACATTACAAGAAGGAGCACCTTGAGAAAAGTGCAGAATTATAAAATATCAAAGGCCTTATCGTGAAATAAAAACAGCTCAGCACTGCTGGAACGTAAGGTGTGAAGCCCCAAGTAGTGGGAAGTTGGGCTGGAAGAGATGGACGGGGTCAAATCATGGGTGGCCTTATTTGACTTGACATACTAAGGAGGTTAGACTTTGTTCTCATGGAAATGACACCACTGTAAAGTCTCATGGAGGAGACCGGCACAGTCAGATATGCCCTATGATGGATACTTCTAGAGGGCTGTGTGGAGAAGAGATTCAAGGGCACAAGACCAGGGGCAGGCACAAAGGGGTCACTGCAGCCATCTATGACAAACGAGGAGGAGCTCAACTAGCAAAGCAACAGTAGGAATGAAGAAGAAATGCATGGGAGGAGTTGGAACTCATAGCCTAATGGGGAAGATGTAGAAAACTAAATGTACTACAGAGTAATAAGCTCAAAATTAAAGGACATGCTAGGGGACAGAAAAACAGTTATCTTACCTTGGGAGTGGAGTCCTCATGAATAGAGCTTATGAGCTTCTGTCTTGAGGAAACAGGAGGTGCAGGTACATTGTTGTGGGACTTCAGAGATAGAGGACATTCATTCTGTCTGATTAGGGGGCACTTCTTGAGGAAGGTGGGTCTGAAGGGGTCCCAAGCTTTGGTCATTTGGAAGTTAAAGTTCGGAGCATTCAAAGCTGAGGGAAAAATCACACCCAAAACCTCAAAGGTGCACAAAATAGTGTGAGAACTAATAGTTATGCTTGGCTGGAGCACGAGTGGCATAAAGAGAAGCAGTGATAGGGTGGAACTAAAAGTAGGTTTGAACCTAATGCTGGAAGGATGCATATAGCTGAGTCATCAGTTTGATAACAAACTCCATTTTGCTTTAAGTACTATATGTATTTCTTGAAATTTTAAAAAATTAGTAACTTGCCTAGAGCTTCCTCAGCCAAAACCTAATTTTGAAAGTCTTTTCATGGGAAGAAAATGTGCTTCTCTAGCTTTTCCTTTATATACTCTACTGATACCACCCAAAAAGTATTACTTGTGCCTGGTTTTTACCTACACCTATTTTCCCCAACAAAGAAAAAATTAATGAAAGTCAAAATATGACATGGTAGGTAGATCTGAGATGTAAAATTAGTGAGACTAGCCAAGCAATTCCTACAGGAAAAATTTACAAGTCTCTGATTGGGTAGGACAGCCTCTTAAAAAAGCAAAATCCATCATTTCATACTATGAAACCTTGACACTTCCATTAAAAGGAAGGTTAGAATGATCCTTAAATAGGATGCACTCATACTAAGAATTTTTTACAGTAACTGAAAAGAATCTTAATTATTTTCCTTTCTTTACTTGAACCCCTCTAGAAACCTTATTGCCAGTAATTTAGGCTGATGAATGTCGTCAATAAAGAAGAGCCTTGATTTTAACACTCCTCCCTCAAAGCCTATCCCTCTTGTGGTTTTCCAATAGGCTATTGTTAGATTCAGTTACAGTAAAATAATTACCAGCTCCCAATGCCAGACACACTGTGGGTTATCTATCGTCCCTTAGAGGACTGTTGGACTGTTCTTAACAAGCATTCTAAATTACAGTAGCAGCTTTATTGCAATTAACAAACACACAAATCACCAATCCAGTTATATCTCAAAAGAGAGAAGGGTTTTCTGAAGTAGACTGCCATGGTTGTTTTCTCAACAACTGTTTTGCAACCCAAATTTCAAAGACCAGTCTTTAAGCAAATAGGCACATGTCCCAGCAGCAGGGAATACAGAGAGATTGGCTTTTCTTGCTATTCCCAACAGAAAGAGTAACACTACAACGGTTTAGAGAATTAACAGAGTGCAGACATGAACAGACACCAACATTCCCCATCAGTATGTAAAGCACTCACGCATCAGCATTTACAGCTCTGTCCCCGGTCACCCCTCAGTCTCGGATCCAAAGTGGTAGCACCTAGACACAACTCTGCCTCTCCATTTACAACATTCTAATCTTGACATGTGTCAGAATCAAACCTGGCAAGTTTCCAGCCCATGTGAATTCCTTCGTGTTGGGGGAAAATGCAATTGCTCTGTGCATATTTATAAGAATCCCATGGAGGCTCTCAGAGGATCTGCTCAGAAGGACTTGGGGACCACAGGTCAGTGCCTGAAAGTCAGTAAGCCCACATCGCCCACTAATGGAGCAGCGCCCTCCAGTGAGACATGGACACAGCACGAATGCCTCTTCCTCTGCAAATAACAGAAAAGCACTCTCACATAAACAGTTCTATCAACAAACTCCAATATATCTGAGGGGCATCAGCTTGTTAAAAAGGACGGTTATATTCTGGAATGAATTCTAACCGGCTTTGGAACAGAATTCTTGTCCCTCCACCTCTAGCATTTCTAACTTGAACTACTTCCCATAACTACCCCATACTCCAAAAACATGTGTGGGAGACCGCTGAGGGAAGCAAGTAATTACATTGAAATTTTAATAATAAAGAGTCCACTTTTAACAAATCGATAGACCTTAATTAGACTGGTGTGTGTGTGTGTGTCTGTTTATGTGTGTGCGTGTGTGTGTCCATGAGTGAGTCATAAGGCAATACAATTAAGTCTTAACATATATATTATGCACTGCTTCCCAACCTTTTCTACCCTGGGGCATATGGAAAATAATTGTGTCCTTTGTATGGAACATGGGTAAACATACAAACATGCTTGTGCAGATAGAGGTCAGTGGCCTGGGGACTCCAGCCACTATCTAACTCTTTGTGTCCCTCATCACAAGCACCGTGTTTGTAAAATGACACCTTCATACTGTAAAAAAAATTCTATCAGAACTGATGATTTTAAAGATCAAAAATCACCTGAAATCCCACCAACTCAGAGATAAGCACTGTGAATGCTTCAGTAAACATTACTCCACTTATCTCTTTAGGCATATACAGAAACATATGACTCACGCACATTGGGTGTGAAACTCTGTAATAGTGCATGATTTATATGTATTTGTATTAAATCTCTAACTGAATGCTTTCTCATCTTTAGGCTATGAATTTGAACATGAAGAAGGAAAACATAATGAAGCATGGTCTCTTACTCATAACTCTTTTATCATTTTCTAGATCATGTGCATTGGACTTACTCTTTCTCACATATACCAACAATGTAGTTTTTTTGTGACCAAAACTATTTCCTTGGAATCTATGCCTAACTTGCCCCCAGCAATTAGACCTAAAACTCTAACTCCAGTCCAACTTTCAAGATGTCTCATTCTTCTTAACAGAATTAGAAACATTCATTTCTAACAGTTTCTGGGTCACTGAAACAACTTACCCTGAGAACAAAATATTTGTCATAAACATTAAGAAATAGAACATGGAGAAGGGGACTTGAACTCCCTGAATAATCAATAAAAGGCAAGACACATAAGTAGTCTGTTGGGAACAAGTCACCTGTGTTGCTTTTATATTGAGTCAAAAATATTTCTGTATTTGATTTTACTTGAGGAAGAGAGCAAATTGCATAGAGTAGGAACTATTTTACAGAGGTGATTTAACCAACACAAAAAGACTTAAACCAGACTTTTACAAGTGGCTAGGTTTTACTAAACATTAGAAGAGGCACAAAGCTGGTCCTATGAGTGGTCTCAGGCAACTGCAGTGAGCTGAATGGTGACCCCCTCCCAAGATGATACGTCCGTGCCCCAACCCCAAGAAATTAAGTGTGACCTTATTTGCAAAAGGGGTCTTTGTGATTAAGCTAGCGATGCCGAGATAAGAGCATCCTGAATGAAGATTGGCCCTAAATTCAAAGACAAATCCTCAGAAGAAAAGGGGAAACAAGCAGGAACACAAAGGGGAAGACCACGTGAAGATGGAGGCAGAGATCAGAGCTCCTTCTACAAGCCAAAGAACGTCAATGATCACCAATAACCACCAGAATCTAGGAGACAGTCATGGAACAAATCCTCCCTCGTGGCTCTGGCAAGAACTAACCCTGATGACACCTTGATTTCAGACTTCTGGCCTCCAGCATTATGGGAGAAAGAAGTTCTATTATTTTAAGCCACCCTGTTTGCTGTAATGTCTTACAACAGCCCAAGGAAATGAATACACTAATCATCTACTGAACACTTACCGTGGCCAAGGGTTTTCCAAACACTTTACATGAACTTATTTAATCCTAGTAACAACCCTATAAGTTAGAAATATTACTGTCGCTATTTTACAGATGAAGAAACTAAGGTACAAAGAGTGTCCGATCTGAGATCACATAGGAAGGGAAAAAGCCAGGATTTGAACCCAGAAAGTCTGATACCACAGAATGTGGTACTATATTATACTCACTTTTACTTGAAGAATAAGTGTACCTTTGGGTATAATGGGAAATAAACTGACATATGAAGAGGCCAGGTTACAGAGACCATGAAAAACACAAAGGATTTTGTCCATGATACAGTATATAAACAACAAACAGGTCAGGCTTTCAGTGCATTGCCAAGTCTATTGGCTCAACCTCCAACATGTATCCTGCACCTATATGCTTTTCTCCACCTTTATAAGCCACTCCTCTAGAATAAGCTACCAGTATCAGTCGCCTAGAACAGATACCAATCTCCTAAGTAGTCTCCTAGTTCTACTCTTCCCTATTTAAAGCATTCTCCACATAGAAGCCATATTTACCTTTTAAAAACAAGTCATCTCACTCACCTTAAAATCATCAGTGACTTCCCAGAGCTCTTAGAATAAAAACTCCTTGCCATAACTTAGCAAGGCCCTACATAGTCTGCCTTCCTCTTCAACATCATCTCATACTGTCATTCTTAACACTTGATTACAATGTAGCTACTATGCACTGCTTTCTATTTCATAAATGTGTCAAGCCCTCCTCTGTCTTTGGGCTTTTGCACTTGGTGTCCCCTGGAAGCCCTCTTTCTACTTTCTGAGTGGCTACCTCATCCTGATCCTTTAGGTCTCAGCTCATATGACATCTCCTCAGAGAGGTCTTCACTCACCACCTACCTCAGGTGTTCCCCATAAGTTACCCCCTCATGATGCTCTTTACTAGCATAGCACTTATCACAATGTGAGAATCTCCTTTATTTACTTGTTTACTACACATTACAACACAGAACAGAATGCCCAAGAGGGAAGGGACCTTGTCTAGCTTGTTTACTACTAAACCACAGCACCCAGAGCAGTGAATGGCTCATAACAAATATCAGAAAACATCTGTGGTGAGCATTAAGAAATGGTGTGATGGACTGGTACTTAAAGAAAATTGTTCTGGGTAGGAGAGTATAGGAGGGCTTCCAAAAAAGACACAAACTACAGAAAGAGACAAATTAGAAGGCTATTACTACAAACCAATGAGGAGTGTTCAAAGGTCTGGATAATAACTGAACCTAAGGCCTTACAGACCTCTAGAAGATAAAGGCAATAAAATTTAGCTATTGGTTAAATACACAGGATATGAGGAATTAGGAATACTGAAAGTCAAGAAACTGTCCCAAGCCTTATAGCTTAGGTTACATGGAAGACTTCTATAACATTTAGAGTCTACACTTCACAATTTAGTTTTTGATTTATCCAACAGTAACCGAATGTGGACTAAGAATCCAGCAGAGATACTCAGTAGGCTTAGTAAACTTCAGAGGTTTCATCCAATATGACTAATGTGGGAAAAGTTATTTTTGCCAAAACTAAGTGGATGTATTATTATATCCTTGTTCAACAGAAAGAACTATGGGCTGAACATTGTTAAAATACGCTGGCTTTCAGTATTATATAAATAGAGATACTAAGCTACAAGTCAGGGATAGCAGTTGATGTCTAGTGGCGCTAAAAACAAACAAAACAAACAAATGAACTAGATTTCATAAGGTTATAAGGTAGGTAAGTCAAGGCAGTAAGCAACTCGTCTCTGAAAGTGACAGGTTACTAGAAGGAGACCATAAAAATGGTAGGACAACTGTGGTTCTTTTTATGGGCACTATGGGATGCTGTTAAACAACCAGTACATGCTTCATAATTGCTAAGTTATTTAATGTTATTTTCATCCTTTTAATACCTTCAAATGCACCACCAAAAATTTCAGCATTCAAAACTGTGTTCAAAATAGAAAATGTTTGAGAATCACTGACCTGCAGTGTTTCAAGCATCGTGGTAGGTACCGGGCAAATAAATATGAATAAATCATTGCCTCATGAGGCTTGTAAAACTCATCAGCTATTAAGGAAAAGAAACACACACAAACAAACACACACACACACACACACACACACACAAATGATAGAAACAGGCATATGGATTAACTTCTGGCATAGCAGCATGAAAAGCTCTGCTGATCTGGTCTCCAGTGAAAGTGGTAAAAAGTATTTTTTAAAGAACAACAACAAAAACATATAAAGTTTCAGGAAATGGTCCTAAGGGCAAGCAGCAAATGAAAACAGTATCTGTTCCAGAAAATCTATGAGAATTCAAGAAAGGCAAGAGTCTGTGGTATTTGAACCAAGACTTTTCCCTCTGTCCTCACTCCTAGTTCAGAGATAAAGGGTACACTTTTATAATGACAAAAGGATCAATCTATCAGGGAGATACAGCACTTTTAAACACATATGCAGCTAACAACAAGAGAAAGAGGAGCTGCCACTGAGGAAAGAGGAAAAATGCCCAGAAAGAGAGCAAACAGCAGGGGTGAGACTAGGGAAAATGAGAATGGAAAAAGAAATGCAAACGAAGCAGTGTTATCATAAGAGAAATCCTTAACTCATTTTGTATAACAATGCTCTAGAGATCATAATATGTAGGGGAAAATATGACATACTCCTATTTTCATGAGGATAGGTGGGAGTAGGAGAGTCATCCACTGAAGAGTTTAGAGAGAAGCAGTCAAGGACAAATGTCAGAAGGTATAAGTCAATTATTAAGGAAGCACAGGAGAGCCCTCCTTTGTGTAGTCAGAGACAATAGGCATACTTACTGAATTGGCCATGTTCCAGCGAAGACTACTAAAGAGGCATTTTGAAAAAAGAATACCACGTATTTATGTTAAAACTAGAATTCAAGTTAAGCTAGCTTCAGGAAAATGATGCAATCTAAATCAATTTCCAGATTTTAATGTTCATAGCAGTCACCAGGGGATCTTGTTAAAATGTAAATTCTTATTCAATAGGTCAGGGATTGCACCTGAATGTCTGGATAGGAATAGAAAATAAGCTCCCAGATGATACTGATGGAGACCGCTAGGAGTAACAAGAACCTAGATTTCAGTACCTTCGAAATATGCGTGACGTGTATGTGCACTAGAGGAACTTTTCTCAAACTCTCATGTGCACAGAAACCACTTTGGAATTTTGTGAAAAGGCAGATTATGGCTAATAAGTCTAAAGTGGGACCAAATAGTCCACATTTCTGAATATCCTAGGTATACAGATGCTGCTCGTTCACTGACTACACTATGAGCAGCAAGGAATTACAGAGCTCACAATTAAACCACAGTTGTGCTTAACATAATTCATACTGGCTGGACATATTTCCTATCATCCAAAATCAATTGGATAAAGCAATACAGACGCAGTTTTTCCTGATATTTTTCCAAAACCCAAAATGTTTGCAAGAAAATAATAATAATGTAATCACAAAAGTAAAATTATAAGTAAAATTATATTTGCCTAATTATACACTGCATAGGGAAAACATCATAAAATAATCTCACCATAGGGCTCTGAGTCATTGCCTACCTTTGTAAAAATATCGGGAGAGTACTAGATGTCTAACTATCAGTGAGAATTAAAGCCAAAGAACCATTTGTGGAAACCAGATGTAGGAATTAAAGAATTTGCAAATAGTCCTGCTTTCTAGCTTGCTGTAAATTCCCACAGCTTTACTAAGAATTTCTTCTGATCTGCAAAATAATTGAAGGCAAAAGACAGAACCAGTTATTAGATAAATTTGCATCCAATTTATGGTGAACACATACATAAGCAAAATACAAAAATAATTAGAATACATTTTTCCTATTAGTATGTGAATCTCAACCACAGATACCTACATACATAAACCATGGAGGGAAAACCTAACTTCCATAAGAAAACATGATATCTGACCAACCTACTCGAATTTCCCAAGGGGGTATCCATAGACAGAGAAACATCACATCAAGTTTCACACTAAAAAGATTTTTTTTTAATCCGGTTAACGTGAGATTGGAAGTCTTTGGCAGCATACAAATAGGTGAGGGCTTTGCCTAACATTATTGAGGGTGGCCAGGATATAGTTGCTGTCACCCAAAATCAATATGATAAGACAGGTTCAGAGTTTTTTTAAAAAAACTAAAAACTAAATTTAAACCCACAACATTTAACAATATTTTCCTAATTCTCTATAAGTCACATATAATTAATTTAGGGAGAAGAAAAAAAAAGGCAGTAATGAACAGGAACTTTTCTGACAAAAGTAGTTTAAACAAGTGCTCCTTAGAGACGCTTTCTAGTACAGTGATTATTTAACATGTTTACAGATAAGTGCAGAGGGGAATCTCCAGCTCAAGCATGACAATAAGCTCTGTGAGGCAATGAAAGGTCAAGAGGTTTTTCATATACTGCAAGACTGTGCATCTTTACGGTTAGACAGGAAACTGCAAATACAGAGAAACTCACTCTACCAACTATTGAAGAAAGTCAAATAAAATGCAGCCCTGGCCTTCTAGGAGCTCAAGTCTAACAGAGAGGGAGAAACGTAAATCACTACCTGCAATCTGAGGATTGATAGAGTTGTGTGTCTAGAGTCATGAGGTGCAGGGATGAAGTGACTGTGCTGAGGGATCAGGAAAGGCTTCACAGGTGAATGAGCATCATGAAGGATGGGGAGGAATTTGCATAGACAGCATGAGGCAAAAAGGGCCTCCCAGGGAGAGACAGCAGCTGACCCTATGACATGAAACAGTATGGCTTATGAGAAGCCAATGAAGGCACACAGGCTGAAAAGGTCATCAGGATGGAGACCACCAATGGCCTTTAATACAGTGCCATGACCTGAAGATCAACCCCTCAAATCATAGGATCTTCTAAATAAGATGCACTGTGAGAAAAATAAAAACAGAAACAAAAATTATAAAAGAAGCAGAAATCACCATGTATAAAATCATGGCTTAGACAATGTCTCCTTGGCAAAGACCTAATAAACGTGAGAAGATCCAGAGAAAAGCTTTTAAAATGATGAGAAAATGAAGGGAAGAGGTTAATATATCAAGACAAACTGCAAAGATTAAGGTTCTACAGTTTGGAACTAGAGAGGACTGAAGTCTGTACAATCATGGTATCAAGGGCTTATTCTCTAAATTTCAGAACACAAGCTTAAAGGAGAATCCTTGAAGCTTGAGGGAAAACGAAAGTGATTTTGGATCATACAAGAATTATATAAATTTCCCATACAATTCAATTTTCAATGCTAAGAATCCACTTGTCCAAGGTAGTCTCCCCTGGTAAAATCTCACTCACCCTTCCAGAACCACTTAATGTCAACTCTAGAACCACACTATTGGAACTCATTTTTTCCTCCCTAGGACTTCTACAGCATATGACAACTTTTAACACAATCTTCCTTTTTTCTCTCTGAATTGTAAATAAATTTCCTAAGGCTATGGACCATAGCTTACTCATATTTGTATACTCAACAGCATCTAGATTCAATAAACACATATTTATTTAATGCAAAAAATATTCATGGAGAGCCTGTTAATTCGAAGCACTGTTCTTAATACTTCTACACAATCAAGAAGTGAGAGACACAATATCTACCCTGAAAGACCTCAAATTTCGTAGGCAGATTAGGTAAGGAAGTAAGTCACTATGATACAAAATCAAGGAAGAAGGTACAATCAAAGCATACATTGGTGTAATTTTTAAAATTCATTCCCAAGCTCATTCCAAAAGCATTTTTGACCACTTATAGAAATACACCGTAACATTTAAAAAGATTATAAGTTATTGGCATAAAGGAAAAGTAATAATAATTTTTTAAAAAATGAGGTCAGTGTAGTTGACAAAAAGTTTAACAGAAGTTTAGTTAGAGTTGGGCATCGAAAACACTAGTCAGAGGATTCTTAGCAACAGTTGCTCCCGAGAAGTTCAGCCTCTCCTGACACTGAGAACTTCGAGAACTTTCTTCTATGAATGCTCATAAAGCAAACACTGTGTGTTGTATGGACCCTCTCCTTACCCACACCACTGTGATGAATCCAATAATGACTTTCCTGAGGATGCTTATTAATAATGACCCTCAATCTGGCCAATAACATAACACCACAGTACAACTCACTAAAAGCAATTCTCAAGGGAGGCAAAATGTAGCTCTGTGATGGTCTGGCTTGAATTAAGGAAAAAGATCTAATCTCTAGCAGAATGGATGGATTACATATTCCTCAGTAATATTTCACAAATACTATCACTATTTATCACGACTGAGTTCGGGTAAGGACAAAGCAGCACAGAGTTTGAAATTGTGATCTCTGAGAAGAAACGGGAATCAGTTAATGGCATACTGAACTTCCTCATCAGCTGACGAACAACAAAGGCTGCAATGATCTCATGAAAACTTTACAGCTGTATCTGGATATTATCCCAAAGGTAAGCAGAGGAAGACTATTTCTCTCAGAAAATGGTCACAGGTCCTCATTAACACATTCATCAATGGGTGCTTGAGGTCCCAGAGACATGGAGCCTGGCCCCAGTGATTTTAGGACACCCAATTTTCAGAGTAGGCATTCCCAATCACTTTCAAAGACTTGATAAGATACCATCTTTAAAATAATACATGGTAGGGAGTGTTTCAAGTTATCTTTCAAAATAAACTGGCTGCAAAACATATTCTTGTGAGATGAGTGAGATAACTTGCTCTACAGGATTATCAGCTACAAACTAATAGAATGTTAAAGGGCACCTGACATTGATTTTAGAGAAACTTCAATGACACCATTCTTAAACTTAATGCCAATAATTAGATATTAGAAACAGTTTTCTTTAAAGACCACCACCACGCACCTGCCTCCCAGTTTGTGGTAATAAATTCAGAATACCAGCATAAGAAAAGACCTGATTTTTCTCATTTCTAGGTAGGAAGAAAACTGAGAAGAGGTATACATCCTGCTCATGTAGAAATCTATCAAGCTATTAAGATATAAAATGGAATTCCAAACATATTTCCTGTTTTACCTACTCAAAAGTATGTATGAAGCTGTCAAGAGAATACTTACAAACCCTGGTTTTGACACTGGTATTAAGGACCATAAGCATTATGTACAGGCACCCTAACTGCGTGGAAGAGATAGGGGCACTCATATCACAGATACAAACGTAATTTAAGACTCTTCTGTTCCCCAAAATCAAGCCTTCCCCAATGAAAATAATTAAAAAACAAAGGCTGTATTGAGAGAGTCCCAGGCAGGATAAACCCAAGGAGAAACATGCCGAGACACATAGTAATCAAATTGACAAAAATTAAAGGCAAAGAAAAATTACTGAAAGCAAAAAGGGAATAATGACAAATAACACACAAGCGAACTCCCATAAGGTTAACAGCTGAGTTCTCAGCAGAAACTCTACAAGCCAGAAGGGAGTGGCATGATATATTTAAAGTGATGAAAGGGAAGAACCTACAACCAACATTACTCTACCTAGCAAGGATCTCATTTAGATTCAAAAGAGAAATCAAAAGCTGTACAGGCAAGCAAAAGCTAAGAGAATTCAGCACCACCAAACCAGCTCTACAACAAATGTTAAAGGAACTTCTCTAAGTGGGAAACAAAAGAGAAGAAAAGGACCTACAAAAACAAACCCAAAACAATTAAGAAAATGGTCATAGGAACATACATATCGATAATTACCTTAAACATGAATGGATTAAATGCTCCAACCAAAAGACACGGGCTTGCTGAATGGATACAAAAACAAGACCCATCTATATGCTGTCTACAAGAGACCCACTTCAGACCTAGGGACACATACAGACTGAAAGGGAAGGGATGGAAAAAGATATTCCATGCAAATGGAAATCAAAAGAAAGCTGTAGTAGCAGTACTCGTATCAGATAAAATAGACATTAAAATAAAGAACGTTACAAGAGACAACGAAGGACACTGCATAATGATCAAGGGATCAATACAAGATGAAGATATAACAATTATAAATATATATGAACCCAACGTAGGAGCACCTCAATACATAAGGCAACTGCTAACAGCTATAAAAGAGGAAATCGACAGTAACACAATAATAGTGGAGGGCTTTAACACCTCACTTACACCAATGTATAGATCATCCAAAAAGAAAATTAATAAGGAAACACAAGCTTTAAATGACACAATAGATCAGATAGAGTTAATTGATATTTATAGGACATTCCATCCAAAACCAGAAGAATACACTTTCTTCTCAAGTGCGCATGGAATATTCTCCAGGATAGATCACATCTTGGGTCACAAATGAAGCCTCAGTAAATTTAAGAAGATTGAAATCATGTCAAGCATCTTTTCTGACCACAACGCTATGAGATTAGAACTCAATTACTCAATTAGAACTCAATTAGAAATATAGATCAATGGAACAGGATAGAAAGCACAGAGATAAACCCACACACCTATGGTCAACTAAACTATGACAAAGGAGGCAAGGATATACAGTGGAGAAAAGACAGTCTCTTCAATAACTGGTGCTGGGAAAACTGGACAGCTACATGTAAAAGAATGAAATTAGAACACTGCCTAACACCATACTCAAAAATAAACTCAAAATGGATTAGAGACCTAAATGTAAGACCAGACACTATAAAACTCTTAGAGGAAAACATAGGCAGAACACTCTTTGACAAGATCTTTTTTGTCCACCTCCTAGAATAATGGAAATAAAAACAAAAATAAACAAATGGGACCTAATGAAACTTAAAAGTTTTTGCACAGCAAAGGAAACTACAAACAAGACAAACAGACAACCCTCAGAATAGGAGAAAATATTTGCAAATGAATCAATGGACAAAGGATTAATCTCCAAAATATATAAACAGCTCATGCAGCTCAATATTAAAAAAAAAACACCCCAATACAAAAGTGGCCAGAAGACCTAAATAGACATTTCTCAAAGAAGACATACAGATGGCCAAGAAGCACATGAAAAGCTGCTCAACATCCCTAATTAGTAGAGAAATGCAAATCAAAAGTACAATGAGATATCACCTCACACCAGTTAGAATAGGCATCATCAGAAAATCCACAAGCAACAAATGCTGGAGAGGGTGTGGAGAAAAGGAAACCCTCCTGCACTGTTGGTGGGAATGTAAATTGATACAGCCACTATGGAGAACAGTATGGAGGTTCCTTAAAAAACTAAAAATAGAATTACCATATGACCCAGCAATCCCACTACTGGGCATATACCCAGAGAAAACCATAATTCAAAAAGACACATGCACCCCAATGTTCATTTCAGCACTATTTACAAAAGCCAGGACATGGAAGCTACATAAATGCCCATCAACAGACGAATTGATAAAGAAGATGTGGTACATATATACAATGGAATATTACTCAGCCATAAAAAGCAACGAAACTGGGTCATTTTTAGAGACGTGGATGGATCTAGAAACTGTCATACAGAGTGAAGTAAGTCAGAAAGAGAAAAACAAATATTGTATATTAATGCATATATGCATATATTAATGCATATATTAATGCATAACCTAGAAAAATGGTACAGATTAACCAGTTTGAAGGGCAGAAATTGAGACACAGATGTCGAGAACAAACGTATGGACACCAAGGGGGAAAGTGGTGGGGAGGGTGGTGGTGTGATGAATTGGAAGATTATGATTGACATATTTACACTAATATGTATAAAGTCGATAATTAATAAGGACCTGCTGTATAAAAAAATAAATAAAATTCAAAATAAAGAGAAATGAAAAGACCAAAATTAATTAATTAATTAAGAAATCAATTACAGGGAAAAAACATAAAAAACACAAACACATGGAGTCTAAACAATACATTACTAAATGACCAAGAGATCACTGAGGAAATCAAAGAGGAAATGAAAAAATATCTACAGACAAATTACAACAAAAACATGATGATCCAAAACCTAAGCGATGCAGCAAAAGCAGTTCTAAGAGGGGAGTTTATAGCAATACAAGACTACCTCAAGAAACAAGAAAAATCTCAAATAAACAATCTAACCTTATACCTAAAGGAACTAGAGAAAGAAGAACAAACAAAACCCAGAGTTAGTAGAAAGAAAGAAATCATCAAGATCAGAGAAGAAATAAATGAAACAGAGACAAAGAACACAATTGCAAAGATCAAAAAAACTAAAAAGCTGGTTCTTTGAGAAGATAAACAAAATTGATAAACCTTTAGCCAGACTCATCAGAAAAAGAGGGAGAGGACTCAAATCAATAAAATTAGAAATGAAAAAGAAGTAGTTACAACGGACACCACAGAAATACAAAGCATCCTAAAAGAGTATTACAAGCAACTCTATGCCAATAAAATGGACAACCTGGAAGAAATGGACAAATTCTTAGAAAGCTGTAGGCTTCCAAGACTGAACCAGGAAGAAATAGAAAATATGAACAGACCAATCACAAGTAATGAAATTGAAACTGCGATTAAAAATCTTCCAACAAACAAAAGTCCAGGACCAGATGGATTTACAGGTGAATTCTATCAAACATTTAGAGAAGAGCTAACACCCATCCTTCTCAAAATCTTCCAAAATACACTAATATGTATAAAAGAGATAACTAATCAGAACCTGTTGTATAAAAAAATAAATAAAATTCAAAAATTCAAAAAAAAAAGACAAGTGATAATGTTGGAAATAAACTGAAAAGTCAAGTGCCAAAAAAAAAAAAAAGGCTGCAATGTTCAGAAGGGATTTCCCTCAAGGTATTGAATATTAAAACTGCAAAAGCAGCTTGCTAGTTTTGTTCAAAGTTGGCATGCATTTAAAAGCTGCCATATGTTCTGATTTGTGTCCAGAGTTAGGAGGAAAGATGATCACTCTTCTAAAAAGTGTATAGACTCTGTGTCCAATCACAGAGAACCAGAAATGTAGAGCCAACCAGTGTGAGCAAAGGAAGCCAGCTCTTTGAAATGATCTTCAAGCAACTTCACAGACAGGGAAAATTCACTGGGCCGCCTCCTACATGAGGGATAGCTACAAGAAAGCAAGAGAAAGACTTGGCATCTATCAAGTCTGAAACATTTGATTGTGGTCCATGAAGCTGACAAATGTAAACTATCCAAATTTCAAAAAAATAGAATCTAGGTTTCCATAAGCACAATAATCAAATTCTTTCCATAGGTAAACATATTGAAAATTGCTCACATTACATTTCGAAGAGTCACTTGAAGATTTCCCTGCAATTTATTTTGGATTTTTTTCTTATTGCTTTTGTTGTTACTGTTGTTTCTGAAGCACTGAAATATGTATGTTAAGAAAGAGTTACGGGAGTTTCAAAGAAAGAGGACATCACTTCCAATTGCAGACGAGTAGCCATAAGTAGGAATAAAGATGTGTAGTGGGGGACACTAAATTTTGTCCAAAGTTCCTTTCAGAAAGTATCCTGAAAGAGGCAATTCCTGTTTGCCCAGACTTAGGTAATTTGTTTAGAAGTAGGGAAAAGCCTGGAAAGACAAGTTAGTGACAAATTCTAAATAGCCTTAAATGTTGAGGGATGGTTTAAGCAATGGTGACGGTGTTGAACTGAACCTGGACATTAAATTACCACACCATGTAAGTATCCCATGTTATTCTTTCAGTGATTTCAAAGGGATATATAATTCAGAAGACCAATTCTGGAAATTTTAGGAAAGAGATCAAACTATATATTTCAGAGCTCGGGAAAGAAATAGAAAATACACCCACCTCCCTTATCCTTGATTGTTGTGTCTTTGTATTTAAGTGTTCTGTACCCACAGAATTCTGGTGTTGACACAGCTCCAGCTTTTACATCACTTTAAAGGCCAAGTGAATTGGAATTATATTAATGAACATAGTAACTATTAGCACAGTTAAGTATCTCCTAATATCCACCACCTCAAAAGTAAAGCTTTGAACTGGGTCACATCCTATTCAAACACACCTACTGCAAATTACTAAGTTATACTAGAATAGCGATTACTGCAAAGCCCTAACCTATACCCTGTCTCTTATTGTCTTCCCTTCCCCAACTCACCACTACACAAAAAAGTCAAGGATATATAGTTCAATCATTTCCTATGCTTACAGCAGTAATTCCATATCATTCTTAATTTTGTCTTACAAGGCTTCTCTCTTTTTTTTTTTTTTTTTTTTGCAGTACGCGGGCCTCTCACTGTTGTGGCCTCTCCCGTTGTGGAGCACAGGCTCTGGACGCGCAGGCTCAGCGGCCATAGCTCACGGGCCCAGCTGCTCCGCGGCATGTGGGATCTTTCGGGACAGGGGCACGAACCCGTGTCCCCTGCATCGGCAGGTGGACTCTCAACCACTGCACCACCAGGGAAGCCCAAAGGCTTCTCTTTTAATATAAAGGTTATATTGACCCACCATCAGTGGATCATGTACATTAAGTGGTTTTTCTGGGAGTGGGGCTGTTGAATCCTTTCACACTCCAATGCCAAGTGACCTTTGCAAAACTCACAATTGTAAAACACAACATGAGATGAAATATAAAGCGAGGAGACACATTTCTCCCATATACTGAAAGAGATAAAAGGACTGCTTTATGACTGTTAAATTCTGGCCGTATTTACAACCATTGGGATGTTTTAAATGTCTTCAGAGGTAATTTTTAAACATAATTAGCATTTATTAAAACATGATGGACTTTCTTTTGGAAAAAAAAACAGTAAATGACTTCAATCCTTCAGGCTCTATTTGTATCAGAGGTCCGCAGTCCTGCAGAAGTGATGTGCCAAGCTTCTGATTCCTGTTTCTGGCAAGCAAGCGCAGAAAGAAGCTGAAGCCCAGAACAGGCAGCTCAAACATATCCATGATACCTAGATAGGTGGGGCCTTCCTGACACACCTATTTCAAATTGAACTTTGGGTCCTGTATAATCCCCTTTTTGTGTTCCTTCGTTCCCCCCAATGGCATGTATCACCATTTATCACACCGTATATGTTATTTTTTATCCACCTCTCCAGGGCAGATAGTTTTGTCTGTTTTGTATCCCCAGTGCCTAGAACAGTACCTGGCACCTAGCAGGATTTCATGGGAGGGAGGAAGGAAGGAAGGAAATCCAAATAAAGATCCCATAGGAGCTACTTACCTACGTTTCATACATTATGATGTCCCTTTAATTTGAAACCAACCCTCTCTTAAAACCTAGGTGAGACTAGCCACTAAGAAAAAGAATGTTTTTCCAGATATAAAGAGGCAATGAAGAGGCACAGATAATATTTTTCAATCTGGGGAGATTCAGTCAGAAAAGAGCTTTTAAGGAACAACAATAAAAACAAGGCAGAGAAAGAAAATGAGGAGATCTTTGCAGGTGACCAATGTCACAGCAGCTTACACCATCTGAAAGCCCTCTTTCTCAAAGATCAGGGTCTTCCTGGGCCTTAGCTCACAATCAGAAGGTGCCTAAGTGGTTCTACCAAACTGAACTAAAGCTTAGAATTATAACATGAACATGTCTATCATCCAGGCTTATTTTCGACAGGTGTCTCACACTTTTACAGAGCTCAGAGAGAAGGGATCTAAAAAATGTGTATTTACCTTTAAACCAGGAAAAAAGGGCAATGCAACTTTTCTCTTCCTTTCAGTCTAAAATCCATTCCCTAAATTCCAGCAGCATACACACAAAATTAAAACTCTTCAGGAAGAAAATGTCTTTACTGAAGGAATCTCCACCAGCTTCCAAGGATAGTTGAAAAGGTCTCCCTAAATCACTCCTGTGGTGATTTAACCTCTTTCTTGCCTGTCTCCCTGCAGTGAAGAAAGAACAGCTGTTCATCATCACTCATATGATATCCTTTCATGCACAGTGAAAACCAAGAAAACAACCACATTCGAAAGTTCCTGTCAAAAGAGAATTCTTCTGGGAACAACTCATGGCTTCTGTGTCTATGATTTCACTGAACTTGAAGAGTGTAATTAAGTCCCTATGCAGACCTCACTTCTCGAGGCTAAATAAACCCAGTTCTTGAGATTTACAGAACAGATTTCTCAAACCTTTTAACAATTTCTGTTGGATTCCTCTAGATTCTCTCCAAATTCCATATAATAAAGAATATCATTATATTCTTTATTCATGACCAGAGCTGCAGGAGAAAAGTAGAATTGCCTGGCAGCCTCTTAATTTTTCACTCTTGCACTTGTACACTTTGTTTTCCTCCCTATGGGAATTACACTGCATGCATCTCTACTGAGCTATAGTCTGTTTACAGTTACTAGTTCTTGCCAATTCGACATTTTTTTTGAACTGTAATCCTTTTCTTGTTTTTCAGCGTACTGAAATCTTAGCCTGGTTTGGTGATATTGACATATAACATGTCATTAATGAAAGTGAAAAACACCAGGGTTAAGGACAGTGATCTGGAGAGTATTATTCAGTAACCACTTCCACAAACTTCCCAGGAGGAGCCTAAAATAATGTGAAAAACACACTACTGAGTTTAAATCTCAACACTGTCATCTTCTAGAACTATTCTGAGGATAGCAATGCCTATCATGAGAAATGACTTAATAATGGACAGACTATATATATATAGCAGAGTAGGACTTCCCTGGCAGTCCAGTGGTTAAGACTCCACGTTTCCAGTGCGGGGTGCGCAGGTCCAATCCCTGGTCTGAGAACTAAGATCCCACATGCCATGCAGCCAAAAAAAAAAAAGGAATATGGCAGAGTAATAAGTACTCTGCCATAATACTGATACATATTTATTATTTTACCTTCATGGAACAACCATCCAAACCATTATGAGCTACTTTCACTGCACAAACCATTATGAGCTATTTTCACAGCACAATGGCCAAAGTCAAGAGGGCTCATTACTCCTCAGAATGAAACTCAATGTGGAGGATGCAAAGCTTGTCAAACTAACAAGTCAAAGGACTTAACTCTCCACATATACCTCACCATGCCCTGCTTTTCATGTAAGACAGCAGTAATGACATGTAGAATGGGATACAGACAACGATGCACAGGTAAGAAACACAGGGAAACTCAGAAAACAGTAACCTGATACAGGCAAAATAAACTTAGAAGCCAAATATCTGAATTAGATTATTTACCTCAGTTATTATTGAATATTAGACCAAAAGCTGCTCAGATATAAATTTAACACCTCATTTTAGACATGAAGTCAATAGCTTATTGTTTCAGTGATAATCAAAATATTAATGCTTTTTGCTTTACAAAAATAATTTTTGATTCTAATATTTCAAAAAGGCATCTATGTTTCAATGTCAAGAGGCCACAGATTATTTTAAATGCAAAACAAGATGAAAAATTTTCTAATTTTTTTTAAAGATTCAAATGAATCCTAACTAGAACAGGGCAAGAAATACCAAAATAATGTATTTTCTCTAATGACATCCCTTACATTTGACCACTTAGTGAGGAACTCAACACAGCTGGAAAGCCAAAGATTTCCCTCCCTCACAGGAGTAGTATAAAAACTTTACTATTTGACAAAGCATTTATGGATATGCTTCAAAACTACTGACTGACAAGAATATAATTTTATCCATAATTTTAAAAGGTTTCTCAATAATGTGGCAAAAACTTTTAATCAATTATATTCTGTGTAATAGAATTTTAGAAGAGGAAAATCATGCTTATGGTATAAATAAGTAATGAGAATAACACACAGTATGCTCTTCCATTCACCAGATACTATATGAAGTGCTTTATACAGATGATCTCATTTAATCCTCACAGCATCCTTACCAGAGCTGGATGAAGAAATGGAAGTTTATAGAAGGTAAGCCACTGTTCAGGGTCACACAGCTAAGACTGATAGCCAGGAATATCTGAATCAAGATATGAATCTCAACCCAACTCAGTTCTGGTCATGAAATCAAGTTAGTAGGTCATGACCAGCATTTTTTTTAATAGGATGTGATAGAACATGCTATCAATAATTACACCCAGAACATAGGCATAAACCTGAACCATCCTGAGCAAAACAGAATGTATAATATATGGCTTTAGAAACAAACAAAAATTTGTCTATCAAACACGGTGGGGCAAAAAGTTATGTTCAATGAAAGTCATTTTTTTTAAACAAGGCAGAACAGTTTGAACTTATATATAAATCAAGTAATAGTCTTTATATCTATGCTGTGATTTTTTTCCCTTTTTTTCAATATTTACATAATTTAAACACTAAGCTACCAAAGAAATAGGAGGAAAACAATATACACTTTATGCATAGCAAAGAAACTATCAGGACTTTGTCAAAGGTGCACTAAGATTTCTCAGTGTTTTCCAGTTTTGACACCCAAACTGGCAAGGACAGGTTCAAACTAAATTGCTGATACTGTGAAATAATGTTCACCAGATGGAAGCAACATTTAATGCAGGTGACAGTTTCTATAATTCAAAGCTAATATTAGTATTCAAAGAACTTAGCAAAGAAAACTTAAAAAAGGAATCTTTCATTTTCACATGTAATTTTTTCAGTCGTTATTTCAGAGTGGAGATTAGTCCAGGTGTTTCTGTTATGTAGCAGTGAATGAACTTTTCAGAGAGAAGACAACTAATATTTTAGCCTATAAAATCATCATGTAAATTTAACTGGTTTATACTACAACCCTTAAGACTTGAAACATCTGTTCAACTCAAGTTTTTCTTATAATCATAAAGTTTCAAACTGAATATTACAGCATTTTCCAGTATATTTTTAACATGGTGGTTTTGTCCTTTACTAGGTAAAAGACTTTTAAGGTGTGACCCATGTTGAGGTACTGAAGTAATTGCTCACATCACCATCTGCTCATAGATATTTTCACCTAACACTATATAGCCTTCATAAGTATATTAAAAATTATCTTCACACAATTTGGCACTTCATTATATGTATTAATACCTAACTTATCTGAGCTTACTAGTTCAACATCACGAAAAATAAAAACCAAAGATGAGAATGAAAAAGGAGATAAAAGAGTGGTCAAGTTGACAAAACACCTATCATAACACCTATGCACTGAACTAATGGTACAGAACCTTAGGCCTTCCCTCTCAGCCTATGTACTCATAATTTAGACACAATTTGAACTGGGTAAGAGTACTGGTTTCCCCTTCCCTCCACAAAAGATCAGAGTAAGTGAATTAGAAAAGAGTCACAGATTGTCATAAGGAAGCATGCTCAGAACAACATAATATAAAATCTGAGTTTAGAAGTGAAGGAAAAAATAATTATTCATAAGAAGTAAAAATAAAGGAAACAGGGACTCACTCTCCCACCATGCTGATGGGAGTATAAACTTGTGTAACCATTGTAGATAGCAATTTGCATACACTTAGTGAATTGAATATATGCCTTACCAGCCAGAGATACTTTTCCATATAGCCACAAGGAGCCATACGTGACAGTGTGTCATCAGTGTTATTTATGCTAGTAAACCTAAGTAAAAATCAATAGGGGATTGGATAACACAAATGTGCATATGAATAAAAATTAACTCCGAAATAGAACTTAGACCTAAATGTAAAACATACAACTATAAAATTTCTAGGAGAAAATGTTCATGACATTTGAGTAAGCAAAGATTTGTTAGAAAGGATGTTAAAAAGCACTAACAATAAAAGAAAAAAATGGACAAATTGAAATTCATCAAAATTAAAAACTTCTGCTCCTGAAAAGAAATTATTTTAAAAAAGAAAAATGTGAGCCACACAATGGTAGAAAGTATTTGCAATACATGTAGCTGACAAAGCACTGGTATCCAGAAATAGAGTTCTTATAACTCTGTAAGACAAATAAACCAACTTAAAAAAGAGCAAAACCAATCTGAAGAGACACTTCATTAAAGAAGATGTAAGAACCACCAATAAACACTTGAAAAGATGCTCAACATCATAATTTATCTGGAAAACAAAAATTAATATCACAGTGAGATACCAGTACACTCCATTAGAATGGCTAAGATTAAAAACTGATAATACTGTACATTTCACCAGAAAGGATATACAGATGGCAAATTAAGCACATGAAAAAATGTTCAATACCATTAGCCATTAAGGGAGTGAAAATTAAAACCTAAATGAAGTAGTAGTACTCAACTATTACAGTGGCTAAAATAAACAATAATGTCAATAGCAAATGCTGGCAAGGATGTGGAGGAACAAGACAAATCATGTCTTGCTGGTGAGACTGTAAAATGGTACAACCACTCTGAAAAACAGTCTGGCAGTTTCTTAAAAAATAACAACAACAAAAGCTTAACGTACATTACTGGGCATTTATTCCAGTAAAATGAAAAGTTATGTCTGCAGAAAAGCATATACACAGTAGTTCATAGCAGCTTTTTTTGTAAAAGCAAAAAAATGGCAACAATTCAAATGTCTCTCAACAGGTAAATGGTTATATCCATATCACGCAGCAATGAAAAGGAAAATAACTATTGATAAACACAAGTCAACACCTTGGATAGATATTAAGGGCATTCTATTGAGTAAAAATAGCCAGTCTCAAGAGACTATATACTATCTTATTACATTTATATAGCATTCATGAAATGGCAAAATTATAGAGATGGTGTACAGGTTAGTTTTTCCCATGGTTTCACAAAGGGTGCAAGAAGAGGTGGGGGAAGGGAGCAAAGTGGGATGTGTGTGACTGTAAAACGCTAGCATGAAGAATCTTTGCAGTGATGGGACAGTTCTGCACCTTGACTGCAGTGGTAGTTACATGAATCTAACCATGAAAAAATTCCATGGAACTACATACACATGTACACAGAAATTAGTGTATATAAAGCTGGTGAAATCTGAACAACTCTGTGAACTGTACCATATCAATTTCCTGGTTTTGACATTGTAGTACAGTCATACAAGATGTTACCACTGGGGGAAATTTGGGTGCAGAGTACAAAGGACCACCTGTATTATTTTTGCAACTATGACTCTATAATTATTTCAAACTAAATAGCTTTAAAAAAAAAAGGGTGACAATACCAAGAGTTTTCAAGAATGTGACAGAAACTGAACTCTTATTCATTACTGGTCAGAGTGTAAAAATGACACAACCACTTTGTTAAACATTCTGACAGTTTTTTATAATGTTAAATATATCCCTATCATAAGACCCAGGAAGTTCATTCCTAGGTATTTACCTAAGAGAAATAAAAACATTTATCACTACAAAGACTTATGCATAAATTTTCATGCCAGCTTTACTCATTCTAGCCCAAAACTGGAAACAACCCAAATGTCCATCAACAGATGAATAGATAAACAAATTATGGTACATCTATCCAATGAAAAACTACACCATAGTAAAAAGTGAACTGCCAGTTCAAGCAACAGTATGAGTGAATCCCAAAATATGCTGAATTTTTAAAAAAGCCAGAATCAAAGAGTACATACTGTATGGTTCCATTTATAAAAAATGTAATACAGGAAAAATGAATCCATTGTGACACAAAGTTTCTTGGGCCAGGGGTAGGACTGAGTGGGAAAGGGTACCAGGGTATCTCCTGGGTTGAAAGAAATGTATATATTGATTGTGACATTGATTACAGGAATATATTCATTTGTCAAAACTCAGTAAACTATATATTTAATATGAGCTTATTTTATTATATGTATATTATACCTCAATAAAGTTGATGTTTGCAAAATGTGGTATATGCTCATAACAAAATACCAAGTAGCAATTAAAGGTCATGAATTTGATGTACAAATGGCAGCATGGAAAAAAAGGGAAAGAACCAAGTGAGATTTACAGCACCAACGTTTTTGTGACAACAGGGTAAAGAAAATCTACCTCACAGAGCTGTTGTGAGGATTAAATTAATTAATGTTGGAAAAATTTAAAACAGTATCTGAGATATGACAAGTGCTATATAAGTGTTTGTTAAACAATAAATAAATACAATGAAACAAACAAAATAGCATAATCCTTTTTCAAGGATACATATATATCAAAAAAAGCTAAGGGAGAGCTAATTGTAGGGACATTCATTAAAAACTTTATACAGATACTTATAATGGAGGGACAGGAATGCAGGTAGAAGGAAAAACATAATAAAGTAAAATAAAAGAGGGGCTATACATCGATCAATAACAAGAATCGCCCGGAGCAAACAAATTTTGTGCACTTGAAGTCATAAAGGGGAAAAAGTACAGTCAAAAGGCAAAAGTATTTGGATCACACCTGATTCAAGGAACAGCCTACAGACTTCCACTATTTGTCCTGAATTACTAGAACCATAAATAACAGGTGTCTAATGATGACACTGAGACTTTATCAAGAGGACGAGAGACATAGGCAAAAACAGAGGGCATCAGGCTAGCGCACCATTACACACACACACACACACACACACACACACAGGTGCCAAGTAAGTTTGAGAAAGTATCCATCACATCCAATAAATGGAATGTTATAACAAGTTTTTTTTAATGATTTTTCCTGTAATCAATACATTTTATTTCTAAAGACATATAAAAAGGAATAATAAGTTTATGATGTAAAATTTTTCTTAAATGCTTGTGGAAATTGAACACATTAGATGTCTAAATAAAAGGAAACAACAACTAGACAACTGGACATGAGGAGGCCCAATTTCCTTGTTTACTACCAACCAGCTATGTGACTTGAGAGTCACCTAAAGAAATTACCGTTCATGGAGCATAGATGATGTACAGAATGCTTTACAACTGCCTTGAATTTTACCGTAGCTTTATGAAGTAAGAATTATCCTAATGTTACAGATAAGACACTGAGATTCATTAACTATTCAAGGTCACACCATAAGTAAATGGTAGAGCCATGTTTAACAAGTCTTGAATCATTCTCATTACTTATATAATGAGAATATATATTTATATATTTTTTGAAATATAGAAATATAAATATATATTTATAATACATATAGTATTAACTTCATACACTAAAATGAATTGAAGAAATATTATTCAAAAACAAAGAATGGCCTTTGGAAAACTCTGCTGCCTAAAAGGATTTAATGGTCAAAGCTTGTCTGGGTTAGTACCATGAATTAAACTAATGAGAGGATGAAGATATTGTTAACAGAAGGGAAGCTCTCCTGAAATGCTAACCCTGCCATTTCTGTCATGTGATGAGAAATCAATGTTCAAGTAATATGTGCAGATAAAGCTATTACAGAAAATAAATGCCACAGTATTTATGAAGATAGCTTTTTCCAAAGCAAAAACATACTAGTGGTGGTAGGGTGGAGAAAGAGAAAAACAGTAAATGTTGTGCCACAAACGAAAATGAAATTAATGCTCTGAGAATAAATTGTAAAGAATCAAAATGTAATGTTCAGCCATTTGTATAAATATTGTAGGTCAAAATGTATATACATTTATATACACACACACATATATACATATATGCACATATGTGTATATAAATATATATTTATGTATAAATTTTAAATACACATTTTATTCAATATATTACAATTATATATATAATATATATGTATATTTTCTGAAAAAGTCAGGAAACAGGAGGTTAAACTATCTGGACATCAATATCCAAAATCAAAATAACACACACATAAAGCATGATAGAAGGAACATATTAAATAAGAAAGCTTAAACATGACCCTTCCTGTTCTCCTTAAATAATTTTTTAAAAAGTGTGCTCCAAGAACAATGATCTACATGACATCTATAAAAGGAAAGCCCCAGAAATTAGAATTTGAAAGTATAACTGTCTAAGAAAGAAAGAGTCTTCTGTTGAGGAAGGTGGCTCCAGATTGCAGATGTTAGTTGTGAAAGGAAGGAGAACAGGAGAACTCCATGACAATTATAAGAATGTAGAAAAAAAAATCGTTCTGCTTTGGGAGGTTGTTTTCTTCTGTTTTGCTATGAAATGGGGTCTCTAGAGGGTGGCGAGGTGGCAGGGGGAGAGTGGGAAGTTGGCTATGGAAAAATCAGAGTATGAATTTAGCAAGGGAGAGGGTCAGATTATTGGAAAAGAATTGGCATTTTGGCAGCAACTTAGAACAGCATCAATAGGTTTCAGGGCTTCAAAAAAAATCCACTTCCTTAGGGCTAAACTAGAATGGCAAATTAATAAAAAATTAATTAATAAATACAGGTTTATTCGTTTCTTTGGTGGGTCTAGCCCAGAAAGACTGATGAACTTCTAAACACTGAAGAATCAACTTTCAGTACCCGCAAAGCTGAGAACTGAATCCCAGAGATTGGTCCTTGAAACAACAGCCTCCTTCTGAGACTGTCACTACCCTAGATGAGGTCTCCATTCCATTGGTCTCTCTCTGCAATGTTTTACACAAAAAGTAGTTGAGAATTAAAGAAGCAGTTTCCTAGGAAAAGTGGTGAAAGAAAGAGTAGGGAGGAAAGAGGATGGTAGATACCTTCTAAAAAGTATCAAAAATTTCAGGCATATATAGATCTCTAAATATCATGAAATGTATGATAAAATAGTATGCCAAATTTTCAAGTATTACTTTGCTGTCCTTATTTAAATAAAACTGACTTAGATCAAAATGTGTATAATGACTACTTTTTCTTTTTCTTCTTCATTCTATTTTATATTTCTAAGTTTTCCAAAGTGAACATCTATAAGTTTAATACGAAAAAATGATTAAAAAATCTAGCACAGATCTCACTTTATCTGGCATCAGCATCAATACATTTTCAGAAACACTTAAAAGCTTTTCATTTTTCTATAGGGAATCATACTGATGATACTGGGATGGAGACTGTTTTTTCTCCTTTAATTGAGAAAAGAGGTTACTGACTGAGGTGCTGTAATGATGGGCTCTTCTGATAAAATAATGTGGCCAAGCCAATCTTTGGAGTGTAATAACTCAGTTATTGGGGTCTCATACATAAAGAGGTATATAATGGACAAATAATACGTCTAATCTTCAGCCTAACTGATTAACTGGAGAAACCTAAAAGTGTTTTATTGTTGATTCCCTTGATACTCTTAGAACTAATGTCTTTTCATAATTGATATATCTTTTAAAAGTATTCTTCCCTTCACTGTTTTAAAACTAGCATAAAAAATAGAGCTTTTTATTTTATCCCTCTCAGTCAAAACTACAGAGATTGCTATTCTTGCTAAAAAATGTCCCTCAGTTTGATGCCCCCAAACTACCTTCTAAGCAAAAGGCCTGTTTCTGACATATAGGCCTACTTTCATTGTGATAAAAATCTAAACACAGGAAGCCAAATTTGGGCCTTCACAAATTTGAATCTTTTCCTTACAAAGAATAAGATTACATCATCCATTCTTCACCAGGAAAAATGATCCTAAATATTTTTCACCTCTTTTTTAAAAGGGTACGTTGTATTTTATATAATTTTACCTCAACAAAGTTGACTTTCAAAGATGAGAAGACATTAAAAAATATCCATTGAGAGAAGCAAATTTACAAAAAGAAAAAGTTAATCACCTAGAATTTTTTCCTTAGCACTATTTTCTAACATTACTGCAGCACTTACCACATTGAACTGTGGTTTGTTTTGCATTATCTGTCTCCCCCAGTTCAACAGTGAGTTGGGAGAAGGCAAGAAATGTACTTCATTCACCTTTGTAGACACACTGTTAAAGGGACTGGAACATGGTTATATCAATTTACCTAGAATTTTCAGAGGTAATTTCAGTTTCAAATATATTACTCGATCTTCACAGAATGTATCAGCTCACAAATTAGTATTACTCTTCTACTTAAAATTCTTTAATATTTCTTCCACCTGTTCACATGATGGCACAGGGTCCCCTTCCCCTCTCTTCCACATGCTGACCTACACAGCCTTCAAAACCCAGGACTGGGCTTCCCTGGTGGCGCAGTGGTTGAGAGTCTGCCTGCCGATGCAGGGGACACGGGTTCGTGCTCCGGTCTGGGAAGATCCCACATGCCACGGAGCGGCTGGGCCCGTGAGCCATGGCCGCTGAGCCTGCGCGTCCAGAGCCTGTGCCTTGCAATGGGAGAGGCCACAGCAGTGAGAGGCCCGGCCCGCGTACCGCAAAAAAAAAAAAAAAAAAAAGAAAACCCAGGACTGTACCCTGTACAGAGTACATGTGTGTGTCTGTATGTGTGCGTGCATGCATGCATGCATGTGTTTCCCCCATTATCTGCTTACTCCTTGAGGGCAAAATCCAAGGGTTATTCATCTCTGTATTCCTACCAGAGTACCTAGCACATAATAGGCTACCAACATATGTTTATTGAATGAAATGACAACTGTTATCTAGCACTTTTGCCGTTTGTTGAGCTTGAAAAAAATAGAGCCAATTATTCTCAGTTGTGTAAAGCGATTTTGATGTGAATTTTTGGGAACTGGACAAAGCACAATAAACTGCCAAAGTTTATTACTAGTTTCAAGGTGGCTCGCTAAGATCAGAATCTACAATCTCATGACAGCATCTAGAAAGAAAAAGCCAAATGAGATACAGCCTATCACCCTGTTGCTATGTGTCTTTTATCATTAAGTGGAACTCACAAACAGCTGGCTATTTCTTTGAACTATGCTCTAAACAACAGTCACATTTGGATGTTGAATGCTACCTGTCTTTTATTTCAGGGAGTAATGATCAAGCTCTTGACCAAGTTAGTCTATCAATTTGCTGATGTCTCCTAACTTTTATCCCTCAGGCTGAATCAGTGAAAATGAAGAAGTTAATAGGATTAACAGCGTGCTACCCTCAGCAAAATGGAGGGAAAACCTGTATGAATTATCAATATATATTAGCATTATACTTTTAAAATGTATGCTTATGGAATTGATTGCTCATTATTAAAAGAGCTTTTCTGATATTTAAAAAAATGATTAACTGTAAGAAGTATTTTTTTAAATAGATTTTTTCATATAGTTCTTAGTTTATCATTTCAGCCCATTTTTCACATGTGAATAAGATGGAAAACTCAAAAAAGGAAAAGAAATAGCATATAACCATCATCTTAAATTATGTTACAAAAACTTAATACCTTATTCTAATTTTTTTTTTTTTTTGAGGTACGCGGGCCTTTCACTGTTGTGGCCTCTCCCGTTGTGAAGCACAGGCTCTGGACGTGCAGGCTCAGCGGCCATGGCTCACGGGCCCAGCCGCTCCACGGCATGTGGGATCTTCGCGGACGGGGGCACGAACCCATGTCCCCTGCATCGGCTGGTGGACTCTCAACCACTGCGTCACCAGGGAAGCCCCCACCTTATTCTGATTTTTAACCCTAAATAGTCTTTTATCCATATAGCTCACAATTTAGAGATTTTAATTTTTTTAAACATTTGCTTATTTGGCTGAGAGCTGTTATCATAAATGTTACCATTTGGTTTTTTATTCTTATTTTATTAGCATTTACCATTACTTTCAAGTCACTGAGTTTTGATTTTTGGTTCCATTCTTTCTAATTTCACTTCAGTATTTTAGTCCTGAATTTTGTCCAAACATGTTCATATATGCTATATTCAATTATAAAAAAACACAAAAAGCTTTGATTATCTACCTCACAGCAGGTCAAAATATACATGGTCCCAGAGTAATACTCAGCTTCCCAAATTCTACATACTATATACAGTACATAAAGTTTAATTCTGTATGAAAATTTAATGTATTACTATAAAATGTAACTATACCTATAGTATTGTTTATTAATTCAAAAAAATAACTATCAAGTCAGTTTTTCTTAAGTTTTACCCATAGTCATAATTTACACAGCATATCTTTACTCTTTGACAGATTTATTTTTCTTACTTATAGCTGTTTCCTATACGTTCTCATTGAAGTTCTAACTTCCTTTAAAAACCCATAGCAGTATGACTTTTCTTGGTATAACAGTTCCTAGGACAGTGCTTCTAATTGTTAGATTTAAATCTAGTAATAAGACAAAAACATAACAATTCTACCTAATAAAAAAGAGTACAATCAACCAAAATCAGGTCTGATATCCAGAGAATCCAGAATAAATATACAGAATATACTTGAGCATTTTAAGCAACACCACACATTCTAGGAAAACAGAGATGCAGACTGAGTTGTTTTACTAAATAGAACAATTACACTGGTGTACTTCAACATAGTCTTTGAAGTTATAAGTATGTTCCTGCATCTCTATTCCTTATCTTTCCAATCTCAATTGTGATCACTGTCTACAAGATCATATGCTTAAGTTAGTAAATAGACAGCAAAGAGTTCCACAAAAAAAAGCAGATATAAGATCTACACATGGCACAGTGTCCTACTTCACAAAGGTATTGTGATAAAATGGTACCATCTGATAATATTTATAGTACATTTCATGAAAAAATGGAAGTTACGTAAATATAAGGGTGAATAAAATCATGAAATTGTACGAGACAGTTTTATTTGGTACACCTGATAACAAATGTAAAAGGAAAGGAACTGATTGTTATTGGTGGTGTAGTAGTTGGGGGCTGGATCAGACAGGCAGTGAAGATGAGGCAGCAGTGAAAAAAAAGTCATGGAAAATTATTTTAAATTTCCATCTATTGGTTATGTTTTAAGTCAGCATTTCCATCTGTATACAAAGAGCCACAATCTTTTCTATGTAGAAAAATATTATAACCTTGATAACACAAAAAGGAACTACTACAGTTTTAAAACATCTGACTTTTCCAGGCCAATCTTACTTTAATGGTATCATTATACAGAAGAAAGAAAATTGTATGGAACAAATGAAATAATGTACCTCTGTCATAAACTTTGAAACATAACATTATAATGAAAAAAAGTCTCAGGAGAAATTTTGGGGAGAAAAGATGTATTCTTCAATAATAATTTAACTTGGCCTGAATTCATAAGAATATCCCTTAGTTTTGCAAATTGCCTCCGGTTTGCTGAGAGCCATTCTTTTATGCCGGCTTAAAATAAGCAAAGATTACACAAGTACCATGTGCTATCCTAAATAAGGAAAGAGGCAAAAAACAAGTACAATATGGTATTTAAACAGCTGTGTGAAGATCACTGGTTAAAACAAGAATCATTTTTTCAGCTGAGCTTGTTAGGCTTCATTTTGCTAAATATAAACTAGTGCATCATTAAATTAACCACTGATTTGTATACCAAAGCCCAGAGCCCCACCTGCAAATAATCCAATAAACATAATAATTTTTCAAATGCTAGTGAAATTGTCATAATTTGGGACTGAAAATGTGGAGAAGGAAGAAGAAAATACAGAAATTATTTTGTAGCTATAGTGGTCAAAAATGCAATTGTTTTCATTATGTGCAATTTTATTTGAGTGAGCTGACAAATGTATAAAAAGAATACTTTTGTAAATACTCTAGTAAGAATTTCACACCAATCAATTAGTGCAGATTATTACAGAAACTCAATCTTTCAGAAATAAACAAAAACTTTAGATATTATGCAGTCAGTCTAGTTGAGCATTAAGTAAATGAGCTTGAACCAGTTGACAAAATGGAGGAAAACAGCATAATCTTGAAATAGTTTTACTTCAAAAGGTCCATGAGGCACCATCTAGTATATTAGAGGAGTTAGTTTACTATGTGGTAACTCACTGACCTAAGAATTACTACTTATTCACATTGACTCATTCTGGTCTCCACTTTCCATTATGTTAGAGTATTTTATTTCTCCATACAGTAAATACAGCATTGTGGTAAAATATATGATTAAGCAAATACATTCAAAAGATAATAAATATTCTTTTTTTCAGGGCCATTGTGTTACATAAACAGCTTCTGCTCTAAATAGATTTAAGCGAGATTCATGTACCCCTCCCTCATCCACCAAAAAGTTCAATAGAAGGACTTGGGGAGCAGGGGGTGAAGGGATGGTCCATGTATTTGGATGGAAAAGAGACCATACATTTATTTTCACTCACATTCAACTAAATGTTTAAATTGCCCTCTATTAAGAACGCAGACAATAAATGACAGTAGTATTAGAGTACCTGTGACCAGTAATAACAGGTAATATGACAGATAATTTGACATATTGTTATACTCATCACTAACTCCAACATTAAAATACTTATTAGAAGTAATACTAATTTTTACTTATTATTACTATACATGTGTTACTGTACTGGAGATTTTAAAATATTTTGTTGACTATATTTCAACTAATTGACTTGCTTTATAATCCTATGCAAGCTATTTTGTGCATTTGAAAACATTCTGTGACATCCAGACTTCACCAGATTGCAAAGGAGTCCACTGAACCAAAACAAACAAACAAAAAACTGTTCGCCATCTCTGATTTTTAGTCTAAAAAGGTAAGGTGAGGGAAAGGGTAAGAAGACAAGAAATTCTGGAGCTTAAAATTACACTTTGTGTTAACTTTTTGTTTTTGTTTAGTTTTGCTCTACTTTTTAATTCTGGAAGAACAATCATCCTAGCTGAAGTCAATCAAATAAATACTGCTTTAAGCACTAATTCACACCTTCCTCTTCCACCCTTTATTGGTTCTAAGAAATGCTCTTTGGTTTAAAATTTTACAGTAATAATGGGAAAAGTATGAATTTTTTTTTTACCCTTACTTGGCCATTTAAAAAATAACTTCAAGGTATACTAGATTACGATAGCAGATTTTACATAACCCTGACAGTAAAGTATACTGCTTTCTATGCCAGGTGAGTGTAAACAGCTTCTTGTAATCCTGGCTGATTGATGTGGGTGGGAGAAAGGATTTGCAAGATCAATAGCTGTACTATACCGAAGACCAGAGACCAGGATGACTGGCTCTAGTAAAAACATCACATCTGGAACAGCAGTTGCAATTGGAACCACAGCCTGATTCAGCTTATAATAAAACAGCTTACAAGGTCCGTTCTCCTTGTGCACAAGCCAAGGTAAGTAAAATGAGCATGTGATAAAAATCTCTACTTTTGAATTTCTTGAATATTTCACGGTGGCTCTAATCTCTGCAATTCCTGTGATACAGTTATTATTTTTTGATTACTCTCCTGGATGAGAGAACACTTCCAGGGCTTTTCGCTTGGCCCCCTTCCATAATATCCCTCATTCCATGACTCAGAGACAATGTAGATGTTCTTCAGGGTAAACACTGAAGAACTAGGTCAATGATCGTAAGGTAGATACACAGTCTCCCTGGAACTACAGTGAGATAAACTCAATCTAGAGAAGGAGGGAGGGGGAAAGCGAAATAAATCCATCATCTGCTCACCATAAGGCCTCATTTTTCCAAGAATGACGGTAGTGTTTTGGTTCCCTCAAAAGATTAGTATCAAGTAAGGGCCATGTCTAGTAATCCTTAAAAGAGCCGAGAGTTTCCCTTTCCATAATGTTCAGTCACTCTGGTAAATAACTGAGATCCCCCTAGGGAGAACCTAAAGGAAGATTTTCAGTATATATTTATAGCAATAGTTTATCCTCAAAGGGATCTAGCTCTCCCACTTTATTTAAGGGCTGTGGACTTGTGAACTGGCTCAGGTCTGGAAACGTAGTGAGAGGCCATGATGGTGACTGAAATCAGGTTTCTGCTCACGTGACCCAAAAGTTTCTGTACCCTAAAGGCTGTACTTTAATGGTTTAGCCACCACCAATGATAACAACATTGGGGTCACAAAATTCTGACTGTCACTCTGGCTCTCCTGCCCATTAGAGTAACTGTACGCCTCTGGCAGTTACACCTAGATGCCCAGCCTCTGTCACTCCAGGATGCCATGGTTCCATTTAAATGAGAGAGCCCATTTCAATAGTGGCACATAACATATTCCAAGTCAATCAGAGCATAGGCATCCCACAATTTTTCCAGGATTTGAGTGCTCCCTTCACCAATGCATTTCCCAATGTCTCAACAAAGGGAGTATGTGTGAGTCACACATGATACATCCACTCTTCTCCCTAGATTTTTTCCTAGCAAGGTTGAGGCCATTATATAGTCTTCAAGCTGGGAAAAATTAACCCCCTCAGGGAAATAAGGAGGGGCTGGTTCCACAATAAAGCATAGGTGAAATTGCAAATGAAGCACAGAGAGAACTGAGGTTTAAAATTCTCAGATTCATCTAAGTTTACCTAAGTATATTCATTTCAATTCTCATGATCCCATGTCTACCCGATCAATTCTTATCTTTTACATCAAAAAGCTTGGGAGGCTATGAATTCAACTTAATGTGTGATTCTACAACTCTCAGGGTCAAATTTGGGGTCTTATTTTCAGCTTCGTCAGAACTGCAACAGTAAAAGACAGGACAACCCATCATGGAGCTCTGTTTCTCTCACTATACCTGAATTGAGAGTTTAAAGCCCTAAACTAATCATTTCCTTGTTAAAATTTTTCTGTGCAGTCAAAAGCGGCCAACCCACCCAAGAGTCCTAGAAGGCATTATTCCCACCATGATAGTCAATTACAACTTCCATTTGATTTCCTAAAGCTTTGACTTTAGAGAACACTTCACTTGCAGTAAGAAAGCTGATAATCTAAGTAACTAAAAGTGCATGTCAGGGCACTTCTCCACTGGCAATAAGACCCTACTGTGTTCAATCCCAGTCAGTTCAGATAAGTAAATTCTCATCCTTGAAATCTGTTTTCTGAGACCACTCCTGATTATTATCCACTAGAATGGAAGTATTCTAGGTATTTCAAGCATAGGGCAGTTAATACGGGAAATCTATTATGCAGATGTTGAAGGGATGAGAAGAACAAAAAAGGAGAAGGGGGCATAACCAGAGGCATACAACAAAAACAGGGCTGCAAATCACAGCCAGGGTGCTACTATGCTGGGCTGGGGCCCACAGCCTGCGATCATTGTTCAACATCTGGAAACACTGCCACAGCGGCCACTGGGACTGCTCTGTTTTTGTTCAGTGGAGTCCGTATTACTCTACAGCAGTACAGACAGAGATGCTCATGAAACCAACCCCAGCGCTAGTGAAACGTCCAGCCACCTGTGGTCACCGTCAGCCATCATCTACTCCTGCTGCATGCTGAAGTACCCCGTCTAATACAAGGAAATAAACAACTGCTCTTTCCCCTCACCCTCCCATCTTTCACCACTGCCTTCCTTTGGCTGTACCTGACAGAAAACTTGCTAGCAGTGGTGTCTGGCATACGTGCTTTACACATTTTGTATCTCTGCAGTGGAGTGTAATAGGGCAGGCATGGATCTGAGAGATAACTGCCCTAGCTGGCATGAAACCAAACACTAATGGCTAAATAAAGTATGACCATTTTATCCTACTTCAACCATATAAAAAGTTAAATGGCAAATTAAGAAATGTAAAGAAAACCAAGTAGCACAGAAGTACTCAAAATGCTATTTTCATTCTATCTTAGCTTTCTCAATATTCAACAAGTATTTACTGTGTTTACTGAACCTGATTTTGCATCCAATGTTGGAGTTAAATATGCAAGATCAACTACAGGAGTTTTTCCTCTAGTTTGAGGAAAGAAACAAAATACAGTGTCACAAGAACTAGGCTATATGTACCAGGCACAAAGAAGAGAGAACCACGACTAACAGATAAGTCAAGGAAGGCTTCAGGAAAGAAGTGACACTTGGAAGAAAATTAGAGCTTGGTCAGAATACAGGAAGAAAAGGGTATTCCATGTCAGAAATACAGCATGTGCAGAGGCATACAGACACGACAAAGCATGCCTGAAAAGTGGCAGAATTTTGTGTGGCTGGAATATCAACTGAGGAGTTGGGGGTGGGGAGAGCAGCAAACTGGAAAAAAAGGCTGGACTAGTTACAGTGAGCAGAGTATGATTCTGCATCTCCTACAGCTGATCAGATGGTGTTTTGGGGCTTTATACAGTAGCACTGTCAGATCTGGTTTGCATTCTAGAAAGATAACTGCCAGAGGAGTGGAGGATTGATTAGAGAGAATAACACTCAGGGAATGGAAGAGTAGTTCTCTATTCTAGTGAGAGAAACAAAAACTAAAGGTGCAATAAAGTGAAATAATCCCCACTTGTCCTATATTCATAGTCTAAGAAAAGCCTGGCTCTCCTCATTCTTCCTTTTGTAAGTTCCCCAGCTTCTAATCAATCTGTCAGTTAAGCTCATTTCAAAACTATTTATGTATTTTCAGTGACCACTTTAATAACCCTATTTCTCTATAGAGATTAATAAAATTACCCTATAGATTCTTCTAAACAAAAGATGGAAACCTGTGGAATGTAACTGAAAAGAGTAGCTAGTAAAAAGTAATCTGAAGTAAGTGTGGCATATATTCTATTTTTTATTTACCTATTTTGTTTTAATTCTTTTACAGCAAATCTACCTCTTAATAATATTATATTATTTAGGTTATCATTTAAATTCTGCCATATTCCCTCATACATAATCACTAGAAGAATTAGAAGTTGCCCAAAGCAAACCAAGAGGAAAATATTTTTAAAGTACAGTGGCAAATCCCACCCATAGAAAAATAAGAATCGATTCTTGGGGCTTCCCTGGTGGCGCAGTGGTTGAGAGTCCGCCTGCCCATGCAGGGGACACGGGTTTGTGCCCCGGTCCGGGAAGATCCCACATGCCGCGGAGCGGCTGGTCCCATGAGCCATGGCTGCTGAGCCTGCGCGTCTGGAGCCTGTGCTCTGCAGCGGGAGAGGCCACAACAGTGAGAGGCCCGCGTACCGCAAAAAAAAAAAAAAAAAAAAAAAAAATCTATTCTTATTGTTTTTATGGTCACTCTCCCTCAGAACAGCATTGACTTTTTTATATCATAATAAAAGGCAATCATTTGTGATGCTATCACAGCCTATTTTATATTGCCAACCAGAAAAGAGGCCATCTTCAATTGTAATCAACAGTTTTGCACAAAACTTCTTTTATTAAATTCTTGCTATGGAGGAGGTCCAAACAACAGGGCAAGAAATAGAGAACTAGCCTTGACAGGTGAGAGGAAAATAGAACACGGGTGTTTCTTTAGCATCCTGCTTATACTTGTATCATAGTACTTAACGATACTTGACCACAAAATTATCTAACTGAAGAGTAGCCTATGAAAGCCATTGATAGCAGAAACAATTATTATTCATTCTTGTCTTCATTGCACAAAGCACAAGACTGACACACAATAAACACACAATACATGTTTAAAGAAGGGAAGTGGAAAGAAGTGGTGAAAAGGGACAGATACTGAAAGACGAAGTAGGAAAAGGTCAAAGACAAAATATGCCTACTACTCTGTATTGCCCAGGGCAATCCAATCTCTAACAATATATATATATTTTTAATAAGCTAGACCGTTCACAGTTATCATCACTCATATGTAAGTATTGCTTTTCCTTTCAAGTATCAAAGATTAAGTTAAAATTTCTTCAGTGGGATTCTGGACATAATGCATTCCTAAAAAGAAATGACTGATTTTTAAACTATTTCTGAGAGTCTTAGGTTTCTTAAAAACTTACATGGACATTTTCTGGGGTCGGGGGGTGGAGGGTGGAATGTTGTCAGATTATTTGCATATACAATATAGTATACTCTCCCAAATTCATCCCAACCCAGCTTTAGAGTTAAGCTCTGTTTAATCTAAACCAATCATGGTTACTACCTCTTCATCACCAACTAGTGCTTCAGAGAATGACACTAAGTCAGTTTAGGCAAACAATATACAAGAAAAGGTATCTTACAGTCTTTTAGAAAAAAGGGGGGAAAAATGGCTTTCTTACTACTCAGCTAATGCAAAAATGTGTTAGAGCTAATCATTCTGTAGGAATGTAAGAAACAGAATAACCACTCTGGCCACAGTAGTCTGGAAAGACGTGGAGGAGGTAAGACTCACACCATGTCCCATGCCTTACTGATAGGAAAGTACCTTGAGAGGAAAGGAATTGCAAGAGGGTGGATAGTATAAGCAAAGGCATACGAGACATAAAGTCTGAAAGGTGTCGGATGTGTTCAAAGCACAGGCCAGCCACCCTAACTGAAAGATTTATAGACAAAGAGAAGACATGACAAAAAGTTAGTAGGAACAAGAATCTAAAGACCAGTATACATGTTTCATTGTTGTAAGAGCCAACAAAGTAAAATTCTTTGTTGTGATCTAAATGTATCATTTAGGGATAAACACATCAATAGAGATAAAAGACAAAACTCTTCAAAATTTTTAGCAATGAATAAAATTATACCACTATAGTGGTTCTTATTTTTCTTTTAAGACTCCATTCTGAAGGGCTACAGCTTAAAAGACTCCAGCTACCAGGGACTTCAACTTAACAAATTCCTTTATGAAGGAGTAGAAAAAATAAGCAAATTTATTTTAAAAGATGGAAGAAAGGGAAATGAAGAAATGAATGAGTATATCTGATAGTATGTATTATCTCATATATTTATATGCTCAAGTAAGAAAGATTATATCCTCATATTTATAAGCAATTATAAAGGAGCATTTGTAATGGACCTCACATATATTATCTCTGAATTCTCACAACTTTGAAACGGAAGTATTGTTGGAAAAGAATCTAAAAAAAAAGAGTGGATATATGTATATGTATAACTGATTCACTGTGTTGTACACCTGAAATGAACACAACATTGTAAATTAACTATACTCCAATAAAAATTTTTTTTAAAAAAGTATTGTTGGCTCTTTATACAGGTTTGAAAAGTGGCTCAAGAGGTTAAATGGACATGGAAGACTCAGATTCTTACTCAGGCCTCAGACCCTCAATCCTTTACCCACTCCAGGATTTCATCTAAGAGATACATATGATACAAAATTCAACAATATCTAAAGCCATTCTGATCTAGAGGTAAATGAAGAGTCTAACTGTCAGTGCATCATTATTCAGACCTAATGAAGAAACAAAGATTTAGCCAAGCTCAATGTGATTTGGCTGAATGCAAGATTTGTATGTTAAGATCCAACATTAAATATGCAAAGAATATTACATGACTCCCTGTAAGTTGAGGTTTATCACTCAAAGAGACCCTAGATATTCAGTATTTTGAAGAACTAAGTAGTAATGAATCAGAGGAATAAACTAATATAAAATATTCAAAGGTCTAAAAATTAAAAGCAAACATTCTTAGCAAAGAGTGTATGGGATTTTATTTAACTCTTAAATTTGGAACTTTTAAAAAAATCACAAAAATCAACAATTCATCTTCAATCTCTCAAGTCTAATTATCATGGCCCCAAAAGAGACCATTATAAGGCTGCTTGGAACAGCCTGTCAGTCATTGATTTCATGAGGTTAGTAAAGGCTATTTATTTTGTTGTCAAATTAAGGAAAATTTAAGACCCTCACACAGTTCTTTAAACTTATTAAAAATAAGATTTTTTTAAGTTTGTGAATTTAACATTTCATTACTTCCTAATCCTCTCAGAGTTAAATCAAACTTTAAAAATGTCAGGAAAGGCCAAATAAAATTTGTTATAGGTTCTATATGTTCCTTTTTTTGTTGTTGTTAAAGAATATCAAGTAGGCAGTTACTTTTTTTTTTTTTTTTTTTTTTTTTTTTTTTGCGGTACGCGGGCCTCTCACTGTTGTGGCCTCTCCCGTTACGGAGCACAGCCTCCAGACGCACAGGCCCAGCGGCCATGGCTCACGGGCCCAGCCGCTCCGCGGCATGTGGGATCTTCCCGGACCGGGGCACGAACCCGTGTCCCCTGCATCGGCAGGCGGACTCTCAACCACTGCACCACCAGGGAAGCCCGGCAGTTACATTTTTTAAATCTTCATTTTTTCCACCCCACCCTTTGAGCACCAAGTATGTTAAATAAGCATTTACAGAATATAAACAGTACTTATAACACAATCCTTATAATACTATACTCGACCAAACTATGGAGGATTAGAGAAATAGAAACCATGTTGGCTTTGATTTTGCAGTTAATGCTTTCCAATATAGGCCAGAATCTAATAAGTTAAAGTGTGAAAGAGGGCCACAGGTGGCAGGAGAGGGCCTTTAAGGGGCCTGAATATCAGTGTACAGATTGATTCTGTCCACAAAGCAGATGGCAGCCTTTCCCCAAGCTGCCTGGTTAATACAGATGGGAGAGCTAAGAGGGTACTTGGGTTCCTTACGAAGACCAGCAAAGGTTTTGAGCACACAAACAATATTCCAGGTTGAGCACAAGGGAAGGGGGTTGAAGTCTGGTGGTAACAGATAGCAGGTACATACGGATGTCCGAAGGATGCAGAGAAAGAGAGGCCTGGGAACCCACTCCCCATGAAAAGATTTTACCCCAAAAGCTACCACAAGAAGCCTCAGATCAGATGCAAAACCACATCAGGCCTCAACATGACTAAACCTCAACCAAAATATTTATTGTGAAACACTGGTATGGCTCAGATCAAACCACAAAATAGTTTTCTAGTTCTGACAGAAAAGAAACTAGAAAAGTGACAAACTTGGAAGACAGCACTTTTTGAAGGCAATACCTTACCAAGCCACTTTAAGACTAAATACAGTCATCCCACAGTATCCACAGGAATTGGTTCCAGGAGCCCGTATATACCAAAATCCACAGATACTCAAGTCCCTTACATAACACGACGAAGTACAATTATTTCTCTGTATTCACAGATGTGGAACCCATGGATATGGAGGACTGACCACAACTAACTATAACATAATTAAGAAAGATTTCTCTTAGTTAATAGACTCTTTTAAAAATATTTCATTACTAAAGCAAGACTATTAAATATCTGGTGTTATTTACATTTCAAGTATGTAAATAATTCTTTCAAACTAATTACAGAGCAAATATATTGTCTGTTCTTCACAAGATTCAGGGTTACCCAGACTGTACTGAATAACTCAAAGATTAGTCTGCTAATTAGCCAGAGGTTAGCCATCTACAACAATTATTTCTCTGTATCATTATCTTAAATTTTGTTCACACATTGTGGTAACAAATATATCCCTCCATACCATCATGGTGATCAAAAAATCACCATATGCCTTAAGGTAAGACTCCATTAGACTGAGAATCTGAGTGGAAGCTACCAAATATGTCTGTGGGAGGGCAAAGCTGACGGCATGCTTACACTTTCAGGAATTGGTGCAGAATCATTTGTAATTATGTAACACTCAACAATGAAGTGCTGAGGGCATTCTTTTTTTTTTTTTTTTGCGAGGGGGTGGTACGCGGGCCTCTCACTGTTGTGGCCTCTCCCGTTGCGGAGCAGAGGCTCCGGACGTGCAGGCTCAGTGGCCATGGCTCATGGGCCCAGCCGCTCTGTGGCATGTGGGATCTTCCCGGACCGGGGCACGAACCCGTGTCCCCTGCATCGGCAGGCGGACTCTCAACCACTGTGCCACCAGGGAAGCCCGAGAGCATTCTTTTTTTCACCCTCACAGAATCCAGAGAACTGTTCAGCAGTATCAAGTCGTGACCCTGATGTTTTATGGCATAAAGACCATAGTTTAAGTTCTCATAAGCACTAAAAGCCACCTCTACACAAGAAGTAGAATATCCTCCTATACTAATGTGCTACATATTATAGCCTTCTCCAATATGTTCCAAATGTGATATGGTGCTATTTTCAAAAGAGTAAAAAATTCACAGAAAAGCAGATCCAAGCAGGACTCATTTTGCCAGTGAGATGGTGGGAATGGATCACAGAAGGAGGTTAGGAAGCAGAGGCAGAAGAGAATATTACCAGTAAACTACCAAAATTCTCATTATCTACCAATGTTATATATTTGATTGTCCCAGGGACCAGCCCTCAAGAATAATCCCATAATCTGTTTCAAGGGAGACTATATTCTATAGGGATAGGTACTATTTTAAGAAAGAGACAGTTTTAGTTCCAGTGTAGATCATTTAAAACCTAAGTTTTCCTAGAAAGTTAAATAGCATAAAGTGTAAAACAAAGGAAACAAACAGATTAAAGGAAGGCCAGAATGTTGGCTGAAAACATACCTTCAGGGCACACTTCCAGGCAATGCCCAACGCCTATTAGGGAATAACTAATGGGTAATATTTCAGGTGCAACATTTTATAGGTGATAGCAATGACTTATATGAAAATTGCTTCTATTTTTCTCTTTCATCTATATTTTTAATTAAGTACTATTAAATGAAACTCTTTCCTCCCTCGTAAGCTATTCATTACTGTTTATTTCTGTATATAAAGGCCTCTTTTAAAAAGTACCCTCATCACCACAGCATCCTCCATCCTGGGAAGACATCTACTCAGAAAGAGAGGACAAGTCATTGATCCTCAGGCATAAGTCATGTGAGGCTTTGACAACAGCAGATCACACCTGGCCTGCACACTGCTGCCAAGTGGAGAACATCTGCTCAGGGAGTCATTTCAGGACAGACGCTAATTCTATAGTATGAATCTGAACAACTCCAGGCCCCCAAACTGCCTTCCACGCATTCACCTCGGTCAATGTCATCACCATACATCCACCTTCTCATCCAAATCAGAAGCTCGGGAGTCATGCCTGCCTCTTCCCTTTCATCCCACAGTCAATCAGTCCAAATTCTTGTTAGCTCTTTAATCGCTTCATTTCTCTCCAACTGACTGCCTCAGTGTTTGCTTAAGCATTTCCAATTCAGGTTAATCAGTTTCTTAACCCTTTTCTCTGCCTCTGGTTTTATGACCCCAAAATTCATGCCTCAAAACACAGCCAGGGGCTTCCCTGGTGGCGCAGTGGTTGGGGGTCCGCCTGCCGATGCAGGGGGCACGGGTTCGTGCCCCGGTCCGGGAGGATCCCATGTGCCGCGGAGCGGCTGGGCCCGTGAGCCATGGCCGCTGAGCCTGCGCTCCACGGCGGGAGAGGCCGCAGCGGTGAGGGGCCCGCGTACCGCAAAAAAAAAAAAAAAAAAAACACAGCCAGGGGCTTCCCTGGTGGCGCAGTGGTTGAGAGTCCGCCTGCCGACTCAGGGCACACGGGTTCATGCCCCCGTCCGGGAAGATCCCACATGCCGCGGAGTGGCTAGGCCTGTGAGCCACAGCCACTGAGCCTGGCATCCGGAGCCTGTGCTCAGCAACGGGAGAGGCCACAACAGTGAGACGCCCGCATACTGCAAAAAAAAAAAAAAAAAAAAAACACAGCCAGAGTAATCTTCCTAAAACCTTTAAGCGGTTCCCCACCACCCTCAGATCAACTTCAAACTCTTTACCACAGCTTACAAGGTCCTTTATGATCTGACTGTTTACTCTCAAGCCTCCTCTCTTACCACTGCTACTTTTCATACCCAACAATACTAAAATTTTGGAGTGCTTAAATTGATAGTATATTGAGAGTAATCCATACTCTCTCAGCACCAAGTCCCACCATTCCTTATTCCTCAGGGCTTAATTCAGTTTGTAGTCCTCCAGGAAGCATTCTTAGACCTCTCATATTTGGCCCATCTATGTGCTCCAAAAGCACCCCGAGCTTACAATTATCACACTATATTGTACTGTTCACATTTTTTTCTCCCTCTCTCCATCCCTAACTATAAGATCCTAAAAAGTAGAAATAACATCATTCATACATGTATCATGATGCCTAGCCCAGTACTTGGAACCCATGATACTCTCAATAGATATTAACTGAATAAAAGAATGCATAAATAAATATGGGGATGGGAGGGTACACAAATCTTTGCTTCCGTCAAGAAAAAATGGCTACCAAAATGTACATGAACTATGCTAAGCTACTCTCTAGGTCTGCCCAAAGAAAAAAATAACAACTAAGAATTTGTCTGAAATTCCAGGACACTCCTAATAAATCCAGGAAAGTTTACTGATGGAGAAGCTATCAAGTGATGCTGGCCTTTCGTTCTGACTTACCCTTGTTTGTCTCACCATCATACCAAATAAGCACCTGTCCATACTATGAGAGTTTAAGTCAGCACCCAAGTGGCTCTGTGTCAGCAGATTACAACCTCTACTGAAAGAAAAGGATTTTAGTCAAAATCCTGCTTCCTTACATGATTTAATCACTGCACACTGATTAAATAAATGACAGTAATTATAAAGGATGTTTTCCATCTATTCTAAGTGCTCCTTGGAAGCTCACAACTGCTCAGATCTCTGATTTGAGATAATGTACTCAAAGCCTTAAGTTAAATCAAATATTCTCGACTAGGGAAAAAAACTTACAAAAATCTTTTTTTCCTAAATTATTTATCTTTGAAATTGAGCTTTTCAGGTATTTGCAACGTATCCTGGAGGTGATAAAAAATAAGTCCTTAAAAAATCTGCAAATCAAAATTGTAGTCCTAAATCCAAACCCTGCTGTTACTATGTAACTATGCCCTAAATCTTTAAATTCAGAAATCCTTGAATTAATTCAGTATCCTCTTAGACTCAAAAACTTCAAAGTCCAAGAATAATGGGAAAACAATAGCAGTTTATTTAATTAAGAGATGTAGAACTGTACAGTAATTAGTATAGAAAGGCTTTTCAAAGGCTGTGTAAAACACTTCTAAAACTATACTTTCATGTTTGCCTTTGTGACTAAGTAACTTACCTTAAAATACCTACCTGCAGATATGATGATATAAATCCTTAAGCCTAAAATGCCTATGTTAAAACCCAAAGTATGTTAAAATCCAAAGCACAATAAGCAGCATTCTTCATTCACAGTACTTAAAAGTACATTCCTTCATTTTTGAAACTTTATAATTTTTTTAAGTTTTATTTATATTTATTTATTTATTTATTTAATTTATTTTATTTGTTTATTATTTTTGTCTGTGTTGGGTCTTCGTTGCTGTGTGCAGGCTTTCTCTAGTTGCAGCAAGTGGGGGTTACTCTTCATTGCAGTACACAGGCTTCTCATTGCAGTGGCTTCTCTTGTGGCAGAGCATAGGCTCTAGGCTTCAGTAGTTGTGGCACGTGAGCTCAGTAGTTGTGGTTCGTGGGCTCTAGAGTGCAGGCTCAGTAGTTGTGGCACACGGGTTTAGTTGCTCCACGGCATGTGGGATCTTCCCGGACCAGGGCTCGAACCCGTATCCCCTGCACTGGCAGGTGGATTCTTAACCACTGCAACACCAGGGAAGCCCAAACCTTTATAATTTCGGCAAGAGAAAACAATGCCAAGAAATATCCCTGTAGGAATTTAAGATAAAGGCTTGCAATTTGTAGTTTTGCCTGAATAATTGACCTGAACGTGGATGCCATGACTCTGGGACTTGATATCTACTGAGCAATTACTAATAAATAAGAAGCTGTCTCAGAAATTCCTTTATGCCTGACACACTGGAATAGTATGTGACAAAATAACAGATTCTCAATAAATATTCACTGAAGTCGAACTGACCGGTTAGATGCAGAATTTTAGTTTACACTGTAAAGATACCCTGAAACTGAAGAAAATACAAGCATAACTTCAGCACAATTTTACAGTGGATTATGCAGACAGAATTATCAATTTCTCCTCCAAATCAATGAAATGCTAAGGCAGAGGGGATAACAAAAGAATTTTGGGATATAGACAAATTTGAAACCAAGGGAGAGAAATCTCTGGGTGCCAAATTTGAAGAAGGAACTCAAAGTCTGGTTGGTAACAAGAACTGAATCCAAAAATTTAGAAATATACCAATAGGGCTTCCCTGGTGGCACAGTGGTTAAGAATCCACCTGCCAATGCAGGGGACATGGGTTTGAGCCCTGGTCCGGGAAGATCCCACATGCCACAGAGCAACTAAGCCCGTGAGCCACAACTACTGAGCTTGAACTCTAGAGCCTGCGTGCCACAACTGCTGAGCCCACATGCCACAACTACTGAGGCCCGTGTGCCTAGAGCCCATGCTCTGCAACAGGAGAGGCCACCGCAATGAGAAGCCTGCAGGGGGGAGTGGCCCCCGCTCGCCACAACTAGAGAAAGCTCACGTGCAGCAACGAAGACCCAACACAGCCAAAAATAAATAAATAAAATAAAATAAATAAATTTATATAAAAAAAGATATATACCAATAGAGGCATACATTGTTTTATCATGCTTTGCTTTATTATGCTTCCCAGATATTACGCTTTTAACAAACTAAAGGTTTGTGGAAACCCTGTATCAAGAAAGTCTATCTGTGCCATTTTTTCAATAGCAGTATTTTTTAATTAAAGTATGTACATTGGCTTTTTAGTCATAATGCTATTGCACACTTAATAGACTACAGTATAATGTAAATATAACCTTTCTATGCACTGGGAAAACAAAAAAGTTTGTGTGACTTACTTTATTGCAATAGTCGCTTTATTGCAGTAGTCTGAAACCGACCCACAATACCTCCGAGGTGCACCTGTACTAATATTAGTAAATTAATACTGATACTATATTTTAGTGTATTAATACTGATACACAAATACACCAATAGTGTTCTCTGATCACCACATAATAATCAAAAAAAACCCTAATTAATAATAATGTAAAACCTTTTCACCTGGAAATTAACAAACAAGCTATTAAACAACTAATATTTATAGATCATAGCAAAAGCACTTCTCTGAAGAAAATCCGTAGCATTAAATGTTTACATACATAAATTTTGAAAAAAAAAAAAGGTGATTTAAACATTCCACTCCAAAGCTAGAAATAGATCAACAAAGTAAAACAAAGTCAGAAGGAAAAAATTAATGAAAATAAAAACAGAAAAGCTGTAAAACTTATAAAGAAGCTGGTTCTTGTTAACAGACACATGGATCAAAGAAAAAAAAAAAGAAGAAAAAGAAAACAAAAGAATAGAGAGCCCAGAAATAAACACAAACATGTAAGATCAAGTAATTTACAACAAAGGAGGGAAGAATATACAATGGGGAAAGGACAGTCTCCTAATAAATGGTGTTGGGTAAACTGGACAGTCCCATGCAAAAGAAATGAAACAAGACCACCGTCTTACACTATATACAAAAATCAACTCAACATGGCTTAATGACTTGAATGTAAGACCAGAAACCATAAAACTTCTAGAAGAAAGTACAGGTCATAAGCTTCATATGACATCAGTCTTGATGATTTTTTGAATCTGACTCCAAAAGCAAAATCAAAAAAAGCAAAAATAGATAAATGGGATGACATCAAACTAAACATCTTCTGAACAGCAAAGGAAACCATCAACAAAATGAAAGCAACCTACCAAATGGGAGAAAATATTTGCAAATCATATATTCAATAAGGGGTTAATATGCAGAATACATAAAGAAGTCAAACAACCCAATAGCAAAAAAAAAAAAAAAAAAATTCAATTAAAGAAATGGGCAGAGGATCTCAATAAACATTTTTTTTCCAAAAAAGACATACAGATAGCCAATAAGTTCATGAAAAGGTGCTCAACATCACTAATCATCAGGGAAATGCAAATCAAAACCACCATAAGATATCAACTCATCACCATCATAGAATGGCTATTATCAAAGGGACAAGAAATAATGTGTTGGCGAAGATGTGAATTAAAGGGAACCCTGTGCACTGTTGGCGGGAACATAACCTACTGCAGCCACTGTGGAAAACAGTATGAAAATTCCTCAAAATATTAAAAGTAGAACTGCCACATGACCCAGCAATTTACTTCTGGGGATTTATCCAAAGAAAATGAAAACACTAATTCAAAAAGATATATGTACCCCCATGTTTACTGCAGCATCATTTACAATAGCCAAGATAGGGAAACAACCTAAGTGTCCATCAATGGATAAATGGATAAAGAAGATGTGATATATATACACATAGAATACTCTTCAGCCATAAAAAAAGAATGAAATCTTGTCAATTGTGACAAACATGGATGGAAATTGATGGGATTTTGCTAAGTGAAATAAGACAGAGAAAGACAAATACTTTATGATATTACTTATATGTAGAATCTAAAAAACAAAACAAAGAAAGAAAACAAGCTCAAAGATACAGAGAACAGATTGGTGGTTGCCTGGGTGTTATGTGTGTTGGGGGCAGGGGGGGATTATTATTAAAAAATAAATACTCAGCATCAACAACTACCTATTTATTGACAAAATGTATTTGCACTTAAAAAAAAGGTATAAAAGGTAAATAAACCAAAGTCAAAGTGCCAAAAAATAACATATTAAAGCTGTTTTTTGGAATACTGTGAATCTACTGTAACAATTGTTCAACATTTGGTTGCTTCACAATCTGTTTTTTTTTTTTATCAAATATGACTAGAATAAGCCTGTAACATCCATGAAAACATTAACTGAAATTAATATGCAAATTACGGTGCCTGTGTGGGATGCCATTTCATTAATTTCATTTCACTGACATAATTGTGTTCTCTAAATATATGAGTTTTGCAAATGCTATCCCATAGAGAATGCAGTATTTGGTGAATATTATTTTACTAGCATAAAATCCAACAATAGCTTAGTCAACAGGAAAAAATGGTAATCTGAGATTTTAGTCTCAAAATAATTTACATGCATTTTTAAAGATGTATATTCTTTGAGCTAATTGTGATAGCTTTTTCAAACAAATATATTTTTACTTTTAAAATAACACCTGTTAATGGCAGAAACTTTCAAAGACTCAAGAAAGTACATAAAATGGGACCATTAAAAAAATCTGTTATCTTTAAATTATAAGTATTAATTGTTAACATTTTGCTAAATTTTACTTCAATAGTCTTGTATGGAAATAGATATATATTTTTAAACAATACAAATGTGAAAGCAAGCAAAATAAATATAATTTTCTATTCTATTTTTTTCATTTAATATTATAGGTATTTTACTGTATCAGTAAATAAATTCCAACATGTCATTTTAAATAAATGCATATTGTGATAATCATTTGGACCTACCAAAATATTTTTAATCATTCCATTATTTTTCAGTGTTTATGTTTTTGTTTTAATGCTTTAGTACTATGAAACCTTCTGTAATACAACACTTCATGTAATTATTTGTGTAGCTCTCTGATTATTTCTTTAAGAAAAATTCCTTGAGGTGGAATTACTAGATCAAAGGATGTAAATCTTAATGCATATCATCTAATTCCTTCCAAAAAGATTTAAGAATTTTACATTCCCACTACAAGGATATAACTTCTATTCCCTTGAACCCCTGCCCATACTACATATTATTGTTCAGCATTGTCAATGTGGTAGGTCCAAATAGCATCTCACAGTTGATTCATTTGTATTTCTTTATTAGAAAGGTTGAACTTGTGAAATTTTACTGTAGTAATAATCTACTAGAATTTGAATTTAAACTATAATGTAGTTCTGCCTATACCTGAACTGTGAGCAACACTGCTATTTTAAATTTATTACTGCTTGAAGTCACATACAGTAAAACATGGTGTGCTTAAATTATGTACAGTACTTTTTTTTTTTAAGTTACATTTCATAAAATCTCCCAAAGCAAGTAAGAGTAAATGTCTTATCTCCTCACTTCTAATTTCTTTCAGGTTTATACAGATATGAAGAAAATTTTACTTAAGAGTTTTTCATGTATTAGTTATTTTAAAAGCAATTCGTCCATCATCACAGCTCAATTAAGAACATGAATTATCCATATTTAACAGTGAGATTGCAAAAAAGAGTGCTTAGCCAATAATTGTTAAATTTAATGAAGGTTTTTAAGTTTTCAAAACCACAGCAAACAGTTTTTAATGAAGACCAAAGGTAAGAAATAAAATACCTCTTCATTTTAGACAAAGTTATAATAATTCCAAAATTGTAATACATAATCTCCCTCCAGAAGTAAATGTTACAAGATAGCTCAGTTTTCAGTTGTCTCCTATACTGCCCGATTCAAAAATTCTCATAGCCACATTTAGTCTCCAGTAACATTCCTGCTTCATGAATATGGAATAGCACAAGTCAAAGGGCAAAGTGAAAAGAGAAGGAGAGGAAAGTTGGAGAGGGGAGAAAAAACAAAGGAGGCAAATGATACGGCTTCCTCCAAGGTTAATTCCATTTCCATCAACAAAGGAGACTAGTCAAGGGCTTCAGCATTACATGCCACAGTGATTTTGTGGCAAACACTCCCAACCTATTTTTTTTTTCCAGAGAAAGAATATTCACTGCAAGAGAGCCACTTCTCTTTGTCACAGTCACAGCTATCAAACAGAAAGCACTGGATTTGATTCAAGAAGATGCATAAGACTTAACAACCTTATAAACTTTCACTGGTCTCAGTATCAGAAAAAAAAAAAAAACTACCAAAAACATTTTGGGGGAAAATTGTGGACCAGATATCAGACGATATTACAGAGTTACTGTTAATTTTCTTAGGTGTGAAGAGGTAATCAGTTTTATGTAGAAGAATGGCTTTATTCTTTTCTGTAAGTATGAACATGGTAAGTATTGGTCTTCAAATGTCTAATCCCAAATTGCTCTATTGAAAACCAAAATTAGTTAGAAAGAGTAATATTCACAGAGTGGTGAAAATGAAGATTACTCTTATCTTGCATATGAGGGAAGAGGACCAGTATAAATGTTTAAATTAGTTAATATTAACTCTAAAAGCCATAGTCTAAATAATATTAAATTATACATAGACAACTACAGATTACTGTCTTATCAAGTAAACTGACTTAGAAAAATTTAGAAAGGTGATCCCCATACCTGAATTGTTAATTTGCAATTCTTTAATCCTCCTAAATTAGCTGACAAATGGTAAACATTCTGGGTTCACAATGGCATTACAGTTTAAACTTTACCTTTTTGCAATGTATTTCTTATCCCATTTTAAAAGAAGGTACTGGTACTTATTACGAACATGATCTAAAATAATCTATTCCAAACCTCATATTCCAATATGTGAATAAACAAAAGCTAAAGAAATATGGGAAAACTTAGCTCATCAATGCACTGTTTCTGAATACAAGAGTAAAATATTTAACTATTTTCAGAGCTAAGTTAGAAGCTAGAAAGCAACCTTACGTTATCTTGATAACTTAAATGCTATCATAAAGTCCTCTGGTTTACCCAAGATAAATGCAGAGGAAGAAGGAGAGAGCCACAAATTGCTTGAGGTCAGAAATGGAAGCAGAAAAACATGGAGCATATAATATGAAAAATTCTGAACTCTCCAGATGTCTACATATGAAAAAGCTCCTGATCTCAATGTGAAAATGGGGTTTAACTACATACATTATCACCTGTTTGGAGAGGAGAGGTAAATATAGCCATATATGATATATGGAGATAAATACAGGAATAAAGCACTATTAAGCATAGGAACCACTCATATTTTTCCATCTTTTCATTGCTAGGCTGGAGAATATAAAAGCGAACTGTGGTAGCCACTTGATGACCTCTCAGTCATAGTAGAACTAATGAAAGTACAATGATCCAATCTTACTTAGAGAACTTGTATTAGTTTTAAAAAGAGTACCACTGGAACAGCTCTCTCAGAATACTTTCCTATAACCTCTTAAAAGTTATTTTGAAAATTGTCAATACAGCTGGGTTCTTTTCAATTCAGCTGCAGGTTACAAAGGAATATTATAGATGCTTTAAAAATTGATATAATGCAAGAAAATTTAAACTATATTACACCAATTATGACATGTTACAATGAAATCCATGGCAGCTAGAAATGAATAGGAGCTCACAGAATGATAATTAGAAATGCATTTACAAGATTACTCAGTTTTCCCCAGTAGGAGAATTACTGTTCCTTCTTGCTCCTTATTGGTACAAAATTTATGTCAGGGGCCACAGATTCTTAAAGTGTTACAAAGTCTGAAGAATACAAAAAAAATGGCCATCAAAAAAATTAAGGCTTCAGATTTACAAGACCCAGTGAAGCAAGATTTAGCTATACAAATTAGAGGTGTGTTATGTCTTAGAGTAGGTAACAGCTGGATACTGTGCAGAATAAATGTGCGTACCAATGGGTGGGATGTTCATAATGCTAAAGAGCAAGAGAGAGGTGTACAGCTTGGGAAGTGATGTGGATAATTACTTAGTAAACAGCAGAATAATTGCTTCAGCAAATTCCCATGTAACTATTCCACATGAAACTTCAATGTGCCCTTGGACTTACTAAACACACATAGTTGTCTCAGATAACCTTAGCAAAAAGAATCAGCAGTGAATCACAGTTAAAAAGAAGATCGCTGTTTTATTATTTAGTCCCACAAAACACGTTAGGGACTCTAAACATTAATAACACAGAGACAAAAAGCCATTGATTTTTACATTAGTAAGACCTTGGTAAGACCTCAGAATCCATTTTTTTCTAACCTGCTCAAACTATGTGTCTGATAAAGCCTATGATGTATAAATTTAATTATTTAAAATATCTTCTCATCTTTTGGAAAGTTTTCATATATATTCAATACTTGAATTTCATACAAAGTAAAATTTTAAAACATTTAAGTTGCTACAGGATACTGAGTGATATCAATGTATACAGAAGATTCTGGGTTGCTGAAGCAGTGGGAATGATGTAAATCTCAAAGTTGCAACATATCCGAAGAAACAAAAAAACAAAAATAAAACAAAACAGAAACAGGGAGGACAAATAAAACTACACAAACTCGTGACCCAACATAAATGGAAGACAGAAACCTCACAACTTCCAATTACTTGTAAGTATAAAGGTAAACATTAAATTCCAGCATGCTCTCACTGGTGCCCCTGCCACCAGGCTTCATGGAAACCAACAGCAATTCAGGAGAAATACTAGAAAATAAGAGGGGAGCTAATGGCAGACCTGAATGTGATTTAAAACCACTGCCAGAAAGTCGATCCTATATGTGAAAATACTGAAAGTCAACAGTTAGATACGAGCACTGACACAGAGAAGGGACTTGAAAAGGTATATTAGAGATGACAAGGCAACCTCAGAAAGCTTTCATGTTGAAGGGAGAAGAGAGCTAGCACAAAAGGAAAGGTTTCTTTGGGAACTATACATAGAGAAGAAAAGAAGCAAGGGGAAATATTTAGAATCCCCTAAGACAAAACAAAATTTTAAAATCCAGTGACACATAACTATTCGAAAGCCATGTCATCCAGTAAAGAAGCAATACTTTGTCTGCAATGACAGAAGAGAGTGCTCTTGAACTAGGAATGTCATAACCATTCCAACACACTGGAAAAACAAACAAACAAAAACAAAAAAAAACTGCTATAAAAAGAAAATTGAGAATGATAAGCAAAATAATTCATCTGATAGAAATTCCATCCCCTCCCTACAAATTGCCAAAACAGAAGGAAACTATAATGTAACACTCAAACCTTAATTAAATATACTCAAACAAGCATTTAGGTAGATGAAACAGAAATTTAAAACTAAGAGAAAATGCATGATCAGAAAAACAAATGAGTTGATTGAACTCAAAAAAAAAATAGAAAAATACAAAACTATACCACAAATAGAAACTACATTACAAAATTCTAAACCAAAAATAGATTTCAATGAAAATATAAAAAGGGATAGTAGAACAACAACAAAAACAACTAAGGGAATAAAATGAAACTGAGAAAAAAAATTAAACGGTCACAGAGAAAGTGATTAAAATGGAGGACAGGCAAAAGAAAATCCAATTTACATATCAATTGAATTCCTAAAGAAGACTTTTTTAATGGAATAGAACTAATATTTGAAACTCTACTTCAATAAAGTATTAAAAAATGAAAGATCTGAATCTATACACTGAAAGGGGACACTGGGTATCAAGGGAAAAGGACCTCCAATGATCAACTCCTAGTAAGGCTAGTAGACATTAAAGGAAGAATTCTCAGGGTATCAAGGCAAAAAAATTCAAATAATGTACAAAGGAAAGAGAATTAGATTGGCAAGAGGTTTATCAAATACAAGACTCAGTGCAAAGTACTGATGGGCAGCATTTTCTTTTTTTTTAATGTATTTTTTTAAATTAATTAATTAATTAATTAATTTGGGGCTGCATTGGGTCTTCGTTGCTGTGCGCAGGCTTTCTCTAGTTGTGGCGAGCGGGGGCTATTCTTCATTGCGGTGTGCAGGTTTCTCACTGTGGTGGCTTCTCTTATTGCGGAGCACAGGCTCTAAGTGCACAGGCATCAGTAGTTGTGGCACACAGACTCAGTAGTTGTGGCTCGCGGACTCTAGAGCGCAGGCTCAGCAGTTGTGGCCCACAGGCTTAGCCGCTCCGCAGCATGTAGGATCTTCCCAGACCAGGGCTTGAACCTGTGTCCCCTGAATTGTCAAGCGGATTCTCAACTACTGCACCACGAGGGACGTCCCAATGGGCAACATTTTCATAAAATTCCAGGAAATACAGTGGAATCTAAAGATTTATATCCAGCCAAGCTACCTTTGAGTATCAAGCTTATAGAAAAACTGCTTTAAACATGTAATAGCTCAAGGAATTCTGTGTCCACAAGTCCTTGAGAAATCTATTAGAAGATGAATTTAATCCAACTAAGCAATTATTGGGAAAGTTAAGCCAAAAATCAACAGTGTGCATTTATATATTTATTTGTATATATAAGACAGACAGGGTAAACACAGGAAAATAACATGCTATATGATATACACAATATATTATGTACTAAATGTTCTCACAAAGTAGAAACAATGCTGATAAAACAATGGGATAAGAAGGAAAGGGAAATAAAGTAGAATAAATTTGTATAGGCAATAGGTAGGTATACTATTAAAAGCTGACAAACCAGACATTAAGAAGTTAAATTTTTAAGTTGGGAATAAAGCCATAATTACAATGTGACTACTAAAACAAAAATAAAACACTGCTAGAAAAGAAGTTCAAATAGAGAGACATAAGAGAGAGATAAAAACTCATGTAGTAAAAGAAACCCAGCAAATATACCATAAATGCAGAATGATTATAATATGAAATAATATGATAGAATTAAGACCAAACATAACATCCTTTCCAATAACTTTAGAGGCATTAACGTACCTATTAAAAGGAAAAGACTTCTATTCTGGTTCATAAAGCAGAACCTCACTTTATACAATATATAAGGTATATACCTAAAAGAAAATGAGTAAAAAGCCTAAATATAAAGAGTTAAACAAAAATATACCATGAAAATTTTTAAACAGATGAGCAGGGATAGTAACACTGATAAACAAAGTAAAACACAAAACAAAAACTATTAAATGTAAAAAAGGAAGACACTGTTTAATATTAAAAACCAAAAGTCTCAATGAAGATATAATAAGTATGAATATCCATGTAACAAATAACACAGCATTTCTCTTTGTAAAGCAAAATCTCAGAGATGCCACGAGACACAGACAGAGCAAAACCAATAGGAGACTTTAACATACTACTGACAGATCAGGTGGACTAAAAATGTGAAAACACTTTTTAACCCTACAAATAGAATTATGAAGACTCTATGAATATATATTAAACTTTACACCTTGGAAATAGAAAATAAACCTTACTCTATATGGAACATCACAAAAATTAATCATGTATTAGGTCACAAGGAAAATTTCAGAAAGTTCTGTAAAAGAGATATATTATAAACAACACTCTCTGGTTTCAATGAAATAAAACTAGAAATTACTTAAGCAGATTTGTAAAAGCCCCTTCCTACTTGGAAATTTAAAGAACTTTTTTTTTAAAGCAATTCTTGGGTAAAAGAGTAAATACAAACAAAAAATGTCTTTTAAAAATAATAATGAAAACCCTACATATCAGATATTTTTAAAGCACTGATCAGAGGAAAATTGATAGCCTTAAACATTCATTTTAATGAAACTGAAAGAGTAAAAACTTATGAATTATCTGTAGAGCCAGAAATCTCTCATACTTTATATCTCTCAAGTCTCTCATACTTTATATCTCTCTCATCTTCTATACCAGCTCTGACCCAGTCTGAAAAGGCTCTCTACTTTTAAGGACTCATGTTATATATAGACCTGTAACAAGCAGCTTTCCTTGTCCTTGCACCCTGTGGCAGGAGCAGGTTACAAGCCAATTCCCATAAGCTCAGCAGAGATTCACACTTACTAATACATTTCTGGAATCTAAGCTTTTAACACATGTATTGTACAAGAAGCAAGGGAGACAAGAATGGCCTTCTAATAGAAAAGGTAGAAAACTAGAGCAGTATTTTAGCCTCCCTTACCTTCTCTTTTTAATGGATATCTTAAATATTTAAAGCCATATTTGATAAAATGATGCATATCTTTACATAAGAACAATTTTAAGGAGAAATAAACTACGTACATATACTATGATATAACCCTGGAGAGTTGTAAAAACTCAGTGGACGGCATGAAAAGGCAAAGTGTCTATAGAAGAGAAAAACCCCAAGCTAAATGGCAAATGGACAGGAAGAAAACATTTAGAGCACATGTAACAGATAAAGGTTACTATTTAATATATAGAATTCAAATAGGTAAAAATTATCAATATCAATTAACATTAAAAACAAAAATTTAAAAGATTTCCAACATCACGAATAATTTAAGAAATGTAAGTAAAATCAGGATATCCTTGCCATTAAATTACAATTTTAAGAATTTCATAATATCCAGTATTAGTGAGAATATGAAAAAATAGTCATTCTCTTAAAATGTTGGTGAGAACGTAAAATTACACAACTTTATTGGAGGGCAACATTGCCAACACCTATCAAAATTAATTATCTACATACCATTTTATTTCCATATCTAACCATCTATTATTCTAAACACTCATACTTAATTACAAAGACACTTTTAATAGTGTTTTGTTTTGTTTTTTTGAGGTACGCAGGCCTCTCACTGTTGTGGCCTCTCCCGTTGCGGAGCACAGCCTCCAGATGCACAGGCGCAGTGGCCATGGCTCACGGGCCCAGCCGCTCCGCGGCATGTGGGATCTTCCCGGACCGGGGCACGAACCTGTGTCCCCTGCATCAGCAGGCGGACTCTCAAGCACTGCACCACCAGGGAAGCCCTTAATAGTGATTTTTTAAAAGGTGTGTAATAATATGAACACTTTCATGTCTCTTACAAAAAATCAGATTATATATTTCTACATGTGTATATATTTTCATATAAATAAAGGAATAAAGGTCTGGAATGATATAAACCAAATGGATAGTGGTTACTATGGGGTGGGAACTGTGCATGGCTAAAAGGAGCAAAGAGGTACTTTTACCTTTTACTTCAATATATTCTTACCTGACGTTTGAATTTTTATGTCAAGAATGTTTTCACACATACTTGTATAATTTCCTTTTGTTATTTTTAAAGAAAATAGTAGATTAAAAAAATGAAGATAGTGTGTGTTTAGAATGTTTTAAATACTTTTAGTTATAACGGCACTTCTCAAGCTATTCTTTGGTCTCAGTATTTTTATACTTGCCTATTTTTTTAATCTATCTTTGATTTTGATATGGATTCCACAATAATATCTTCCAGTTCAAAAATTCTAACAGTGAATTTTCTAAAAAGTTTATCCTGTCTGTAATGGTATTTTACTTTTAGTGACACCATTTTTCAATTCTTCAATTTCTAATTAGATCTTTTTTTTATATACACCTTCATATTTGGTTCTGCCTGTTTGGTTACATAATTTCTTGCTCTAGTCCAATGGAAGTTATTTTTTCACTTATTCCCATGAAAAAAAATCAAGCATACTTATTTTAAAGTTTTTAGCAGATCCATCCATTACACTAATTTTATATAAAGCAAATTCCTGTTTGTGCTATTTATCAAGTTGTCTTTCTCAAAAGTAGATTTCTTCATGTTTTTTAATGTCTTTTATAGTGGATAAGGTAAAGTGGCCCAACAGAAATTAGATCTGATGAGGTTATCACTTCACTTAATACTGTACACTGTTGTGAGGTATTATTACTCTTGTTTTATGGATAAAGAAACCCAAGTTTGTAATATTGCTTACTCATCAATGAGAGAACTAGCAATAGGTCTGATTCCACAGCCTCATTCCTTTGCCATAGCATTGTGTGTGTTTGTGATTTTAAAAAATCTGTAGTTGGCAACAAGCTTTCACCAAAATAAATTCAGTCAATGTGACTATTCATCCAGAGTGTCAAGAATATTGTCCCAGAAGTCAATGACCACCTTTTTTCTTGATCACAGTACACTACAGGTGAGTTCCTCTAGATTTTACTTGTACAAACAATCCTTCCTTCAAACTAAATTACAGTGAAAACACTTGCCACAAAGGAAATTGCTAACAAAATCATTACCCACCTCAGCACAAACTAATGTTATTACCTCCAGGAAACAGAAGCAACTGAGTTACATAATAGAAATATTAATTTAAAGGTCACTGGATGTCAGAATGTATCATTTTAAAGAAGTCTCCTGAGTCACCATTCATTAGAAATTATAATGGTTAGAACTCCAAGTTCAATGCCATGAATCAGCAGATCTCTCTCCTCCCTGGTTCATTTAGCACCAGCTATGAAGATCTGGAAGGGGGAGGATAGTTATTCTCTCTCTGAAATATTTCCTTTCACTTGTAAGGAAAAAGAAAGAAAACCAGAGAGTCCTTCCTAAGCAACACTTTATTAAATAACACATCTAATACCCTGCATTAATATATGGAGCACACACACACAGAAATTAGCTCTAGAAGGAGCCAGCTTAGTCCCATGCCCTCATTTAACAGATAATGAAACTAAGACTCAGTAAAGGGTTTATCCAATCAAAGCTGCAGAAATACTGATTGAAAGAACCACAAACAAAGAGGGGTAAAAATATTATACCACTTCTCTCAGCTAGATAAAAACCATTCGGTACAACTGAACATGAAACAAAGATATGAAAGTTACCGATATTTTCATTCTTCTATGTCATTTAAAAACTTCAACTCGGGGCTTCCCTGGTGGCGCAGTGGTTGAGAGTCCACCTGTCCATGCAGGGGACACAGGTTCGTGCCCCGGTCCGGGAAGATCCCACATGCCGCGGAGCGGCTGGGCCCGTGAGCCATGGCTGCCGAGCCTGCGCGTCCGGAGCCTGTGCTCCGTAACGGGAGAGGCCACAACAGTGAGAGGCCCATGCACCGCAAAAAAGAAAAAACGAAAAGCAAAAAAACTTCAACTCAACTTTTTCTTCTGGACCTACACTTGCATAGTAAAGGAATTTGGTGAAAACTGAGTAATTAGCCTCTGCAATACATCAAAATACTTTCCAAACACTATACTTAATGTAACTGAGGCTGAAGTAGCATTCAATAATCATATTAAGATAAGGATGCCTATGTTTTAAAATGCATGGTGAGACCTGCATATACCCTCCAAAGTGCTAATTTGGGATTAAAAAGCAATTATAATTGCCAAAGAGCATAGGTTGATCACTGATACTACCATTCTGTATACAGAGTACTGTAGACACAGCTCATTGTCTGTAACATGTTAAACATAACCAAGAAACTCTGGTAGAGGGAAACAAATAGAAAGAAAATTTTATTGCATATCAAATGAACTGAAATCTTCAAATTTTTCTTTTCCTGATTTCAAGTCCAAGAGTCACTTTTTACAGTATATATTGGGCAAGAAAAACCATTAGTACTGGGCATCAAGTACATCTTTGGTAATTTAATATGTTCCCTGAACATTCTTTTTTTTTTAAGTTCCATTACAGATCTCTTTGTACGTCAAGATTACTACTGCAAGATAATATACTTATCCACTCAAGTTTTCTCTATATCAAATTGAAAAGTTGGTACAAAGTATAAAAGACATTATTCTAGTTGTTTTTTAAAAATTATATTCTATTTAGATTTCTTAAAATTTAAAACTGAATATTTTCTGCCAATATGATTCCTATTTCATCACAACACATCTCTGATATTCACCATATTCTAATACATAAAATATAATACAACCACTTTAGAATAATCTTTAGCTATATCTCCTAGAGCTAGACATACGTATACCCTATGTCCCCAGCAATTCCACTCCAAGGTCGATAGCCAAGAGAAATTCATACATATACAGGAAAATTTAAGCAGTTATCTGTAGTATCCAAAAGGTAACAACCTAAATGTCTATTAACAGTACAACTGAAAAATAAATTGTGGAGTAACCTTACAAAGGAACACTTCACAGCAATAAAACTGAACTTCCACTACACACAGTGTGGATGAGTGTCATCTACATAATGGTGAGTGAAAGAAGTTAGACACAAAAGAGTACATACTATATAATTCAACTTACATACACCTTTAAAAACAGGCAAAACTAATCTATGGAGATAATAATTATCTGAGTGAGATAATGACAGGAAGGGAGCATGAGAAAGTTCATGTTCTTTACCTTCATCTGTGTGGTGGTTTCATGGGCAACCACCTTGGAAAAGTTCACCAAGCTGTACTCTTAGGATGTGTACTCATTTCTGCTTGAATGTTATACTTCAATTTAAGATCATCACTTCAAACACTAGGCATACATTAGAATTTTTCTATGATTATATCTTGGAGTAGTGAATTCATCTTAGCAGTATTAATCAGAATAATAATATTCTAGTAATGACTTTCTACTAACTAACTATGTGATCTTTAACATAACTTCCCAGTGATAATTCTAATAGCCAATAAATCTCAGAGATCTTCTGGAGATTTTTTTGAAAGACTTTAAATCATTTTTATTCATGTAACAAATATCCATGTGAGCTTACTATATGTAGGACAGTGTTGTAGGCACTTATTGCTCTTACTCTAGTGGAAAGAAATAGAAAACACGCAGAGGAAGACAGGAAGGAAGGATGGAAGGGAGGAAGGGAGGAAGATGTAAACTGTAATCAGTAATTAGAACGTATAGCTATATTAATAGATATATACACACCAAATGAAACTCCATCCAGTGTGAACACATCTGAACACACAAACACAAAAGGGAACCTAGCTTTAAATAACTATTTCATTATGCTGTGAAGTAAATCCTCTCCCAGGGTTAATATTCCAGCATAAATCTTCATGAATAAGTCTTTATAACACATGAAATATTTAAGCATTTCCTTAAAACCACAGAGGACAGAGCTGGAACCAAAGAGGCAGATTTTTCAAAGAAAGAGATTAGGTCAGTAATTAAAAAGGAACTTTAAACAACCAAAATATTTTAAAAGGCAGTGTTAAAAGAGAAACTTGATACTGGATTGTAGCAAGAAATAATTTGTATTTGGGAAGGAGGTTAGATTTGACCTATAAGACCCTTCTAGGAAGGATTTAATTCTAAGAACAGGAATTATCAATTAGGAGTTTTGAAAATACATTAAAATACGGCATACTTTTAAATGCTTACTGTGTATATACAATAATAAAAAGAATGTCATACACAATCTTATATTCATAATAAATTGACATTTAAAGTACTCTATTATCTTACAGATCTAAAAATGTTATTATAATTATACATATATGGTATAATTATAACAAAAATAAAATTTTATATTCCTTTTTTAGTGAGCATTATATCTCTAAGTATCTTTTTTTTTTTTTTTTTTTTTTCGGTATGCGGGCCTCTCACTGTTGTGGCCTCCCCCGTTGCGGAGCACAGGCTCCGGACGCGCAGGCTCCGGACGCGCAGGCTCAGCGGCCATGGCTCACGGGCCAAGCCGCTCCGCGGCATATGGGATCCTCCCAGACCGGGGCACGAACCCGTATCCCCTGCATCGGCAGGCGGACTCCCAACCACTTGCGCCACCAGGGAGGCCCTCTAAGTATCTTTAATATGTTAATTTTTACTGTAATTCTAGCTAGGTTAATAAGAATGTTTATATCAGTAAATACATGCTTTTTAAGTAGAAAAAGATACATACATTTCTAAAAAGCAACATAATTCTTTTAATCTGCTTTAACATCCTTCTAGGACAAAAATGCAAAAAACAAGCAAACTGAAAAAAATACTTATATATGTATACATTAAAATCAAATTGCCTGAAAATTCAAATAACAGAATAAAATAGCAATGAAACTTACTGAGGCCCTGTTTATGCCACTCCCTAGTGGCTTCAAATTATCTTTCATCAGTTAAACGCAACCAAGCTGAAAATCCTTGCAACTGCCTATTATACACACTAGACATTTGTAGAATATTACCAACAAATATTTATTGAGTGGTTGTAGCCTTTTCTAATCCATTCTCCACACTACAGTTACAACAGTCTTTCTAAAATGATAATTTTATAAACTCATGCCCGTTCTAAAAGACATAAATGCTTTCCCTGCTACCATAGAATCACATCTAAGTTCCTTAAAAGGACTTTTGAGGTGGCATGCCCTGGTTACTTGTGCAGCCTTACCTCTCCCCACTCTATCTGAACTTAGTTTTTCAACAACATGGCTTTAATTTCAGGTTCTCTGAACGTTTTGGAGTCCCAGTTCTAAACATGAGCTGTCACTTCCGCCTAGAACACTATTTCCTGATCTCTCACCCTAACTTCTACTGAGTCTTCAATATTCACCTGCAAGAAGGAATAATCCTCATGGAGAAGACCTTCCTGGTTCCCCACATACCAGTGCTTCACCCCTACAGCAATCTCATGCTGGGTTATACCACTCAATGGCCTACCTTCCCCCCAAACAGCAAGACAGAGATCATTTCTTTGTGTCACCACTCTGTACCCAATGACACCTAGAAAATTCATTATCTGTTGGATGAGTGAATGATATAAATGCCAGTACTTGATATAAGTAATATGAGTTCTAGGTTCTTAGAACACTACGCACAATAAAATATTTCCCACACAAATAGTTTCCTAGTCTGGGCATTTGCTTAATTTGAAAAAGCAGAGTAGAAGAGTAGGTGACCTTGGGCAAATTACTCAACCTCTTCAAGCTTTATCTTCCACTACTTTAAAGAGGGGGACCTTCACCATTTCATCATTTGGTGCAACCATCCACTCATTGATCAAACCAGAAAACCTGTCATCATCTTTGTTTCCTCTCTCTCCCTCTACTATCATACCCAATCCAAACCAAGTCTGTGTATCCACCTCCAAAGAGATATTCCAATTTGTCTGCTTCTCTCCATTTTTTTCTATCCCTACAGTAATCCAGCTTCTCTATTATATTTTCAAGTACATTTTCCCATTCTTGCCCCATCCAACTTATTTATCACAGAGCAGTCAGAGAACCTTTATCAAACTATAAAGTGAACTGTCACTCTACTTAAAATCTCCCTCAGTGACGTCCTACTACCCTATCAAATGATGTGGCCCCTAACAACATCTCCAAACTCATCTCATCCAACTATGCCCCCAAAGTTCCCAACACACGACACACTGGCCTCCTTCCAGATCTTGCAACTTATCAAGCTTCTTCCTGCCTCAGAGCCTTTGCATATGGTGTTCTCTCTGCCTAGCACACTCTTCCCTTTGGTTTTCGTAGGGTTGGTTCCTTTACCTCCTTCGGCTGCAATGTTATTTCTCTTCAAAGAGATTTTCCCTGAACACTGTATGCAAATTGTTCCCTCAGCCTGCAATCCTGTTATTCTCTATTACCACACTTTCCTTCTTCCCTTTACAGCAAATTCCCATCCTTCTTCCCTTTTCAGCAAATTCCTAATGTGTAGAGCCATGGCTCAGCACACAGCAACAGACTAAAAATGTTTCGGGAAGGAAGAAAAGAAGGGAAGCTGTACATGGGCAGAACACATGCAGTCTATTCTGATGTGAGCGTGGGTTCTTTGTTTTCTCTAAATTTCACCTTCAACAGTCTGACATCCATCAGTAGAGTTAGATAAATGCCTTCTGTTATGAAGACAACTGATTTTTGGGGTTTTTTTTAATTCTCTTTTTTTTGGGGGGGGTCATGTGTTTTTTTAAATTTATTTATTTATTTATTTATTTCTGGCTGAATTGGGTCTTCGTTGCTGTGCACGGGCTTTCTCTAGTTGCGGCAAGCAGGAGCTACTCTTTATTATTTATTTATTTATTTTTAATGTTCTTATGACAAGAATTTATTACTTTTATAAATGAAAAATAACTTTGCTGATCAATTTTATAGATTTAAAACAATATGAGCATTTATATATAAATGCTCACATTATAGAAATTTTTATGAAAATACAGATAAAGAAAAAAAGACAAGTCTTACCACTCAGAGATTCTATACTTTCCAGCATTTCAAGCATATATATTTACAGAAATTTGCATTTTTTAGTGTATGTGTTGGGAGGCTACTCTTCGTTAGGGTGTGTGGGCTTTTCATTGCGGTGGCTTCTCACTGCGGAGCAGGGTCTCTAAGCGCACGGGCTTTAGTAGTTGTGGTTCACAGGCTCTAGAGCGCAGGCTCAGTAGTTGTGGCTCACGGGCTTAGTTGCTCCATGGCATATGGGATCTTCCCCGACCAGGGCTCAAACCCGTGTGCCCTGCATTGGCAGGCAGATTCTTAACCACTGCACCACCAGGGAAGCCCAAGACTACTGTTAATGCATAAGTTACCTGAGATAAGGCAAGGGTTGATATAATTGGGTCAATAAAAGTAGACAGCTATCACCTCAGAAAGGATGAAATATGATCATGAGAAATAGAACATAAAATACTTGACAGTTTTGATAAGAGAAATAAATCCAGAAAGTTCTGAAAATGAAGTGCCACCTAAGGGTGGTGGCATCAGGAAGCCGCCACATGATAAGGTTTTGGAGGAAAAAATGAGGCAAAACAACATTCAAGTCCCAGAAATACATGATTTTAAATAGGAATAATACTGATGGGAACAGACAGAGTAACAAAGATAAACCCTCATTATCTCACATTTCACGTATGTTTTTTTCCTAGAATTTTCCCTGCACAGAAATATTAAGCGTGAAAATTGGAAATTTCATATAGGATCACCTATAACATAATCCCAATTTTATGAGTCAATGAATTCCTTTATAACTCCTAGGCCAGTCTAATATTACTGAATGTGTAATATTACTAGCTTGAGGTAGGGTAAAAATGCCAAGTAGATCTACTCACAGCAAATTGTTTCAGTTGTGCTCCATGAGAGCTGGATGCACTCAGGTTTATTTTACATTGGTCACCAGAGGTACAATTTGCTCCCCACCACTCTGCAATAAGCAGCTGTTTGCAATAAGCCCCATGTTGCAGACAACATTAGACCGTCTCCTGGGGCTTACAGAATCTTGATTCCTAAAGGCCAGATTTAACACTTTGGGGAAATATAAAAGCCAGCAAGCAACTACAGAATGAGAAATAATGCATGTTGCTTGATTATTTGAGGACTGAAACTTATTACAGGGATTGGTTACCACAAAACTAAGATCTGTAAATGGCCCAAGTGGGATATGCTGAACAACAGTATGTTGTGCAAAAACTGAGTTGACTCCCAGAAAAGCAGAGATGAGGGGCACCAGGCGGATTAGCTGGTGGCCGTTCTGACTAATGGTTAATGGGTCTGAATCGCTAGTCAAAGGGCTAATGTCCCATTTGACAACCCTGGCCTCCACCAGAACACCTGCTATACTGGGCAGATTGTTTTAAGGCAGCTCTGTTATAGAATTCTTTATATTAAGTGAAAATCTACCTCTCAACTATTTAGTTTATTCCCATTCAGTAGGTTATACTCCCTAGAACCAAGAGAATAAATCAAATTCACCTTCCACATTCCTACAAAAATTTGGAAGAAGCTATTACATACCCTCATGCCTCATTTTCCTTGTCTTCAGATTAAACTGCTGTAGCTTATTCAATTGTAACCTTGATTGTAGGGCATGGTGTTGAGTCACTTTCTTCTAAATATGTTGCTACCACTATATTTCAACAATCAAAGCCAAATGCACTAATCTAACATTAAGAACCAACATAAGGGGCTTCTCTCGTGGCGCAGTAGTTAAGAATCTGCCTGCCACTGCAGGGGACACGGGTTCGAGCCCTGGTCTGGGAAGGTCCCACATGCCTCGGAGCAACTAAGCCTGTGCACCACAACTACTGAGCCTGCACTCTAGAGCCCGTGAGCCACAACTACCGAGGCTGCATGCCACAACTACTGAAGCCTGCGTGTCTAGAGCCCGTGCTCCACAACAAGAGAAGCCACCGCAGTGAGAAGCCACAACAAAGGGTAGCCCCCGCTCACCGCAACTAGAGAAAGCCCACGTGCAGCAACGAAGACCCAACACAGCCAAAAATAAAGAAAGAAAGAACCAACATAAGCACTAAGTGTTTTGCATGACTTGTTCCACCAAATCCTAATAAGGATGGAATTATAATCATCATCGTAAAATGAAGATATGGAGGATTACAGAAATAGAAATTCCTGCTAGAGGCTATATAGTTAGAGACAAGTATGGGAATTGAACACATGTCTGACTGCAAATCCTAACCCCTGTCCTGGACTACTTACTTTAGACGAGACCTGAGCAGAGTGGAGTGGGGATGGGGGTAAGAGAAGCTTCTGAACATCTGTTAACTCCTAATTATGTTATTTAATACACAAACTAACTTGAACCATCTATGTGTTCAATATAACAACCATTTTTCTCCAAGTAATTGAAGAAAAAGGCTAAACCACACAAGGTTGAGGATGGAGTTATCCAAATGCTACAGGAAGATGTCTGAACTTACCTTAGGGTTATGGGGCCACTGAGTATTTTAAGTGATAGAATTATACATTTACTGAAGTGACTTTAAAAGTTAACTCTAAGAGGTGATATGTATGGATGGATGGAAAGAAAGCTACACTGGAGGTTGAGAGCAGTAAGATAACTCTCCCAATATTCCAAGTGAACCCTGCACTAGAGTCTGAACTAAATAAGTCACAGGGAGACGGAACAAAGTATATGGTTTCAAGAGATTTTTAAAAAGCAGAATTGACAGTACTCAGTGATGGTTCAGATTATAAGCTGTAGTATACTACAGGTTTAGAATGTGGGCTCTGGTCTGACTGGGATATGAATTACAGCTCCACAATTTAATTTGTGTGATTGACGCTGTACTTCAGTGTCTGCAACTGTAAAAGAGGTACCAGAGTACCTAACTCATGGAGGTGATGGTAACATTAACTGTGATAATAGATGTAGAAGCTTTATAAAAGTCCCTGTCACATAATAAATGCTCACTAAATGTTAGCAATGACAAGGAGGGAGAGGAGAGAGACAGAGAAGGCAGTCTACAATGGCTCCATGTCTTTGCTTAGGTAACTGGATGAACTCAGAAATGGAACACAGGCAGAAAGTCAGGCATGAGAAGGAAGGTCAGGAGTTTACTTTCAAAGATGATGAGCCTGAGATGTCTGAGCGTTAGCCAGGTAACAATGTGTTGAAGAGAAAGAAATTAAATGCCTGGGCGTAGTCTAGCCTTTTAAAGAAATTTGGCTATGAGCACAAGTAGAAAGGATGTAAAAGCCAGGGGAGGAAAGTAACTTATTTTTGATGGATGACACAAGAATTAAGAGTTTGAAAGAGAAGAGCCTGGAAACAGGGAGGGACTAAAGGTACAAAGGATTAAGGGGTTAACCTGGTGAAACTAGTTTCCAAGCTGTTGGAGAGAAATGGGTCCACAGAACAAGGACAAGCCTCAAACAGAAACAAGAGTTCCTCTTTCTCCTAGAAAAGCAGGAAACAGTCAAAGTAGAGATTCAGATTAAGACTGGAAACTATAAAACCCCTAGAAGGAACAATAGGCAGAACACTCTTTGACATAAACCATAGCAGTATGTTTTTGGAAACTGTCTCCTCAGGCAAAGGATACAAAAACAAAAATTTTTTAATGGAACCTAATTAAATATAAAAGCTTTTTTTACACATCAAGGGAAACGCACCACCAACAAAACCACCAACAAAATGCAAAGACAACCTACAGGATGGGACAAAATATTTGTAAATGATATAACCAGTAACAGGTTAACATTCAAAATATATAAACAGCATATACAACTCAACTCAACATAAAAAGACAGTCTGATTTTAAAAAGGACAGAAGAACTGAACAGACATTTTTCCAAAGAGGAAATGCAGATGGCTAACAGGCACATGAATAAATGCTCAATATCACTAATCATCAGGGAAATGCAAATCAAAATCATAATAAGATATCACCTCACATCTCTTAGAATGGCTATCATTAAAAGAACACAAATAAATGCTGGTGAGGATGTGGAGTAAAGGGATTCCTCATACACTATCGATGGGAATGTAAATTGGTTCAGCCACAATGGAAAGCAGTATGGAGGTTCCTCCAAAAACTAAAAATAGAAATACCACGTGGTGACCTAAATGGGAAGGAAATCCAAAAAAGAGGGAGTATATGTATTCGTATATCTGATTCACTTTGCTGTACAGTAGAAACTAACACACCATTGTAAAGCAACTATACTCCAAAAAAATTACTTAAAAAAATACTATATTACCCAGCAATTCCATTTCTGGGTACATATCCAAAGAAAACGAAAACACTAATTCGAAAATATACATGCGCTACAATGTTCACAGCAGCATTATTTACATTAGCTAAGATATGGAAGCAACTTAAGTGTCCATCAACACATGAATGAATAAAAGTGTAAAGAAGATGTGATATATATACATACACACAAAACAGAATATCATTAGCCATTAAAAGAAATGAAATTCTGCCATTTCCAACACCATGGATGGACCTGAAGGGTATTATGCTTAGTGAAATAAGACAGAGAAAGACAAATACTCCTGTTATCACTTATATGTGGAATCTAAAAAATAAAACAAGTGAATGAATAACAAAACAGAATCAGACTCACAAATATAGAGAACAAATTAGTGGTTACAGTGGGGAGAAGGAAGGTGGGAGTGGCGAGATAGTATTATAGTTTGTACTTCTTAATCCCCTACCCCTAAAATAAAAAAGCTACAAGGATATATTGTATAGCACAAGGAATATAGCCAATATTTTATAACAAATTATAAATGGAGTATAAACTATAAAAATATTCAATCACTATGTTGTACACCTGAAACTAATATTGTAAATCAACTATACTTTAATTTTTAAAAATTTATAGATGCAGAGGTAGATATGTCCTATAGCAAGAAATTGAGGAAGTTTCTCTCCAATTTCATATCTTGTAATAATCTGAGGTCAATTCCATGGGAGTAGAGGGAGGTGGGGGGAGTAGGGAGTTGAACTTGAGTATGGCAGCAAAGCTTTAGGATATTATTTGAAGGGAATGGAGTGAGAATGACAAGGGAAAGGCGTTCCTATGATGAACTTCAACTTAACTTTCAGAGCCCAATTCATTTGTTGCCTGTGAAATTTCCCCCTACTTTCCTCTCATAAATGGAACTTTTATCTGTCATACAATATTTGGTTCTAAATTTTTATTAAAGCACTTATTATGATAAAAGTTATATGTTTATTTTGCCACTAGATCATGTTTTGTTCAATGCTAAAATTCCCAGTCATTCTCTAAAACACAGTAGATACTCTTTTTTTCTTAAAAGAAGCAAGCCAGTTATCGATCCATCTAATTATACTGTAATCCCACATACTTCTCCATGTTAGAATGTTAGAAACCAAACAGTGCAGTTTTTTAATAAGTAAACTAGAGAAAATTTGTATTTTTCTAATAACAAATAGTTCACATGAATCTGCCCTACAAATAAGGTCCCTGGGTCCATAGATTTTTTTTCAATATGCCCAAATGGTATTATTAGTATCATTAACAGAACTAGAATTGTGGGAGAGTCTTTGGAAACTATTAAGATAGCATTAAACTATGTCTCACTGGCCCTAGATGTTCTCCTTGTAGAAACTAAACCTCTGCCATTTACTAACTAGCTGACTTGCCATCTAAAGGTTCTGATATCTGAAAGCAAGGAATACTTTTTTCTGTCCTTCTTATGTATACATATCATAAATTCCTAAGGACCTGCCTAGAATGAATTTAAACTAGCAAAGAAATCTTTTCTTCATCAAAAATCCTTTTGACTATTTATTTTCTTCCCAAGTAGACTGATTTCGGTGTATACCAGCTAATACTTTATTAGCTTGGTCTTGCATGCTGAACACATCAGAGGCTTTTCCCCCCAGATACAGTTTTCTTGCATTCTTAGTAGTATGCCATAAGGAAAAGACTGATTTTTGAGCTACAACCATATTATCAAAGTAGAGGAGCCTCCTAGAACCCTAATTTCCAGAATCAGACATAGAATTACTATCTCAATTCTATTTTTCTCTAAAATTTAAGGAAAACCACAACCAAAAAAGATTAATTGCTGATATTAAGAATAATAAATTATGCGACATATATGAATGAGCACCTATGTTGGGCAGCTGCTATGTTAGGTACTGGGATGGTAACCAAACTGCAGGAAATGTTATTCCTGCCCTCCAGGAATTGTACAGGCAAGTGGGATGGAAAGTACATGAGAGAACAAAATAGTTGAAAGACTTTTGAGCAAGAAGTCAACAAATGCAGCCAGTTAATTTACAACAAGGTGCCTTTGTTTTCAAATTTCAAATGTTAAATATCAGCGTTCCCCACTAAACTTCAGTAAAGCAAATAAATTTGCCTTGACTTTCATAAAGCCATGTGATCCTTACCTACGTAGGTGTTAAAACATTAACAGATAATCCTCTGCGATAGGCTTTAACTAACAAAGTCTCTAGAAGAAGGGTGGTCATCTGGTGCCAGGGAGGGGAGGAGAGGGCGGTCCCGGACTTAAGGAGAGAGAAGCACCGCTAAGGGAAACGGAAGGAGAGGCAGGCCAGGGAAATCCACGGGTGTTTTCCAGGTAGGGTCAGACTCTCGACCCTCCCAAACCCATTCCTGGGCCTCTCCCTCTTCTCTCCTTAGGTCACACAGAACCCTCCCCCGCCCCCCCAGTCCAAATCAAAATGAAGTTTCTGCACCCAACCCCCCTCAAATATCATCTACTCCATGTGAATTGATTATGTTATTTATTCAAAGATATTTCCTTCTTAAGGGGAACTCCTGATACCAATTGTTAAAGTAATAAAATATATTCCATATCATTAAATTTGCATATATAGATATATTGCTGGACTTATTATTTTGTACTTATTAATAAACTGTATTATTATAAATTATTAGGCAATGAACTCCTTGAGGGCAGGGTCATCTTAGATCCCCAGAGTCTAGAAGTACATAGTAGATGTTCAATACATTACAATGAGACAATATTCCTCCCACAACTAGGAGGGTCTAGATTATTAATTATCTGAATCTTACACAATTATTCTCCATAAGTAATCATACAACAGAAAATTTTTTTATATGAAGTGGCTAATTGATTAGGAGAGAAGATTTCAGCTTCACTTTACCATGGAACATTCACTCTTTCACTTCCTCTCTGCAGAATATTTTATAGTAAATAGAAACAGAATTTAACACTTTTTCAAAAATAATCCAAAACATCTAACAGTTTATTCACAGTCACTATGAAGATTTTCACCTTTTACACCTTTGATCTATTTTTAATTTTATTTTATTTCAGTCCACACTACACTAATTTCCTCACAGAGCTTCTGTTTACTTAGAACAGAACGATGAACACTGTCATTGTCCAGGATGATGAGACAGGTGAAAAATTGGCTGTGTATGTTCAATCATGATGTTAAATATTATTAGGTTAGATGGCCGACTATTACATCCTAAGAGATTAAAGTACAACACAAATTGATGAGGAAATCATAATCTTAAAATTTTCAACAACAGTCTGGTATTGATTTTGATATAAGAAAAGCTTACTTAATACATTTTTTACTCAATTCACTATTGCATGTGTGCTGGGGGGAAAAAATTGTATCTTGTATTCTATACCAACCCATTAAATCAAAATGAATGAGGGTGGCATCTATTTTGCTTCCACTGCACTGTAGATAACTACCAATTCAAGAAGATAACTAACAATGGGAGCAATTCATCACCAATATCATTTTGTCATCAAGTTTTGCTTCCATTCTTGACCAACCAAAAAATATATATATATTCCTTTTGACATATGTAAGTTTCAAACAGGTGTCAGAGATAAAAATTGCTAAATGAGTAGCTAGAGTAACATGCGACTGCAAAAACAGAGGCATCCTCTCACTATTCTTTATCATTTTATCTAATTATTTCATTATGATGTTAAACTTTAAGTCATCCTTTTGAGATGAGTAAATGCAGACACACTGTCCCATCTCAATTTCATCCATGTTGTACCACGTATCCAATTAACCTCCCTTCAGGGAGGTTCTGACCTGTGTATTTCAAGACAGCTGCTACAGAGTACCTCAATATATTTCATTTGATTTATTAATATAAAACTCAATCTGATTAGGCTTCAGCTTTTCAGTGAAATGACATTCACTTAAACATGGCATTTGACTGGGAATAGTTCCTTTTTCTGTGTCATATTTTTTAAGTAGCATTTTTTTATCTGTCATTAAGACAACAAATGTGTCCATATCACCAAGACTTATGAGTAAAACATTTAAATGCAATCAATCAGCTAGATGTTTGCAATCATGAGCATAAACACCTTAGGCATGACAAAGCCTACATGAATTGTAATGCTTGGCAGGATATGGAAGAAGTGTTTAAAAAATAGACAAAAAGTATATGCATACTATAGAGGTGACAAAAATCTGAACATGCAGTTAGAGGAGAAAATGTAGAATAAAGAATTAAAAATATATGGCATAGGGAAACGTAACACTTGATGAATGACTGGCTCAAAAATGCTAGGGTAAGATAGACTCATCTGTATCTATAAATTTGGTCATTTCTCTTAGGAAAGAAAATTAATAATCTTCTCAACCTTTGAAACTCATCCAAGAGTAAGAAAAAGACAGTAAGTAGAAAAGAAAATTATAGGCTATCTCCACACAGAAGTCCCCAATGACATCTGGAATATAACTATCCATCTAATCATCCACCTATCCAAAAAGTGTTGAGCACTTAATATGGGCAGGATATTAGAGTAGACAATGTATATATCTCTAATCTTCACAAGTTCTTACGAGTTAAACATTATTATCCCAATTTTATAAATGAGGAAAGTAAGACTCAAAATTTGAGAAACAGAAGGGACTTCCCTGGTGGCGCAGTGGTTAGGAATCTGTCTGCCAGTGCAGGGGACACGGGTTGGATCCCTGGTCCAGGAAGATCCCACATGCCACAGAGCAACTCAGTCCACAACTACTGAAGCCTGTGCACCTAGAGCCCGTGCTCCGCAACAAGAGAAGCCACCGCAATAAGAAGCCCGCACACAGCAACAGAGTAGATCCCGCTTGCCGCAACTAGAGAAAGCCCGTGCCCAGCAACTAAGACCCAACACAGCCAAAAATAAAATAAAAATAAATAAATTTATTTTTAAAAATTTGAGAAACATACCCAATGTTATACAGGTGCCAGTCAGATTCCAGCCTCCAATCCAGGTGCTGGCTGTAGTCTAAGCCAATGATTGTCAAACATTTTGGATTTAGAACCCCTTAACATCTTTAAAAGTTACTACAGATCCCCCAAAGCCTTTCTTTTATATGGACTGTATCCATAAGTTATAACATATTAGAAACTAAATTTGACAATCTAAAACTTTTGTTATTTTTAAACTAATTAACAATAGCAAACCCATTACATGTCAACACAAATAACACTTTTTTGTTTAAAACTAACTATATTTTCCCCAAAAGAGTTTAAAGAGTGGCATTGGTTTACATTTTTGCGAATCTTAATAGAGACAACTGGATTCTCACATCTGCTTTTGAATTAATCTGTTGTGATGTCACATGTCTTTTAGTCTCAGCAAAATTGCACTGTACATTCATGAGAGAATGAGAGTAAAAAAAAGGCAAATAAATTCTTAGTATTATTATGCAAATTGTTTTGACCTCATAGACGCCCCCCCAAAAGTGTTTCAGGGATCCATCAGCATACCCTCAACCACATCTCTCACCTTTTGAGAACACCACTTTCTGAAGTATATTACTGATACTGCATATGCATTACTATATAAAATACAAATTCAGACATGTAAATATAGAACTTTTGTTTTCTGCAACGGAACTTAATACTTATTGCTCAAGATCCTGTTCCACCTCAAGTCAGAAGACATAATCTAATCTTTTCTAGATAAACTTAATCACTTCTGGGTTTCCTCAGTAATTTCTGTATAAGATCAATTCAATATTTCAGGCCTCTCATCTTTCTTGTCCCTGAGGTGAGGGTTACAGGCTGAGGTGCAAATTCACCCTGTGTCATCAGTGGGAGGCATCGGATCTGCAATGCCCTGCTCAGCATCAATTGTTCAGTCTGGTTTTCAGACGTATCTGAAAACCGCTGGCCTCCAAGCATGTGCCCTACACTGCCATTCTTGGTTGTATCCCCCTCGTCATAACTGAGAGCACTGGTTCTCTGAGCCAACTTCCCTGTCCTGGAATTTAAGAAGTTCTAGCTGCCTCCCTTGATCCACAGGAAACCGGGGATTAATATTACATCTTCTTTGCCTCCAGGCTCCTCTCATAAGCATCTCTACCCTACTGACCCCATGTCACTTTAATGTGGGACACATCCATGAGATTGTTGCCTCATAAAGTTCCAGAAGGGGCAGGGGTTCAGCCATTCCAATGTTACTGCTACCACACCCATGGTCATACAGGACCATGTACGCTTTTATGTAAGTCTTGCCATCTCCCTGGCTTTCACCTAGAGAGTGAAGCTCAAATATCCCCTACTCAAATCTTCACCTAAAGGAGTTTCTATCATCATCCCTCCCACACCTCAGCCTGAAGAGGAAAGGAAAGTAAGGTACAGGGCCGCTGTGTCTACTGAATCTCACTTCTAACACAAATCTCTTTCTAGCAAAGACAATGTTTATTTAACATTATAATGAGATCATCTCATTTTTTAGCTAATTTCATTCCAATCTATTGTTTAAAATTTTTTAAATAAATGAATGTATGCACTGGTATCTTCAGAGCTTTGCTTTAAAAACAAGACCTTGTCTATCAAATACAGCCCAGCTCCTGCAACTCAAACAGCTTGGATTTCAAGACTACTGCATCAACTGTAAATTTCAGCAATCTACCTAGAACACAGAAAATAAGAATTTAACTCTTCTTTAAAAGTTTAACTCTCCTCTCCAACATAAAATTGTAGTAATGGTAATAAGCTTCAACCTGATTTAATGGGAAAAGGGCTGTGGATATTAAAAACAAATGTATATTGATATACATATGTAAACCAAAAATAATTTACTAAAAAGAAATTGCACAAATTAATATATCAAAAGACAATCTTATTATCATTTGTATAATGATAGGTTCCATAAACACAAATATATTCAGTTACATGTATTACATTAATTATGGAAAAAAATTGGTTTTATCCACAAATTTTGATACTATTCCTTCTCCTCCTCCTCCACCTTCTCCCCCTTCCCCTCTTTCTTTTTCTGAAAACATTTGAAATATCAAATATTGTTTCCTACAGAGAGTCTTCTGGTAGGATCCTAGGTGGTAAGATGGTACAGGTAGACATGTAACTGGAGTGGTGAGAAGGGGTACTATTTACAGAGAATATAAAGTTAAGGATAGAGCTTTAGATTTATGAGTAATACAGATATAAAACTAGTCTATCTCTGATATCAAAAATGAATAAACATACCAGAAAAATAAGACCCACAAATGCTCATTCAATACTACAGATGCAAAAACTCCAAATAAAATCTTGACAAATCCTGTTGCATATTTTAAAATAACCCCTCATGACCAAATAGAACTTATCATAGGAATGCAAGACAAATAAATTTAAAGATATCTATTTATATAATATATTCAACATACTAACAGATAAACACAACACATAGCTATTGCTATCTCAATTGACCCCTAGTATCAAAGGTTGAAATACTTACAAGTACTTAAAATCTAACCTCCCCTCACTTTAAGATAAACATTTAACAACCAAAAGACAAAATAAAAAACCCAAAAAGCCTCTTAACCAAATAAGAATAGAGGAAAAAACATGTCTTTGATTCCACACGAGGAGGCTAAGGCAAATATTACAGTCGATGTAAATAGTAGAAGGGCTTCCATAGTGAAGAGGAAACAGAGTAGAGGTTGTACTCTAAGGAGAAAAAAAGAAAAAAATGAGATGATTTTGCTTATGCCTATCTAGAAAGACAGATACAATCAATTGAAAAGGCATTAGAATGAATAAGAACATCCAAAAAAGTGGCCAGAATCAGGGTCAACATTAATGACTCTCCTATACACAGAAATAATCAATTGTGAATTTTTTGGGAAAAAAAGATTTCTTGAGAGATAACAATAAAAATATACAGAATAAGTAGGAATAAATCTAACAAGAAATGTGCAAAGTTTGTGAAGAAAGCTATAAAATTTTACCAAAGGACATAAAAGAAGTTCTGAAAAATGAAGAGATGTCATTCATCTGACAAAAAATTAAATCCCTACCTTATATCAAACTTCCCCCTCCCCAAACTTCCAGATGTCCTAAAGATCTCAACAGAGTAAATAAAAGTGTGTAAGTACTGCAACAAAATATGAGTGAATACAGAGAAGCTGGGAAGGAGACCATTCTGGGAAACTTGCCAGTGAATTCAGTTCTCCCCACGATAATCTGCAACGACGGTTCCATGAATGTATTATGTTATACTAAACATGATACTTTTTACTAAATATAAATAACAATGGTTGCCTCTGAAAGGCAAAATTAAATGTTCTGCATACAATTCCCATGTTTTCTACAACAAGGTATTTTTTAAAAATCAAAATAAAATCAATTTCTAAAAGTTAAACATACATAAGGTAGGTGATAATACTAATGCATAAATTAAGTTTGGCAAAATGTTTTCTTTTCATAAATTATAAAAATAAGTAATTTATACACTCTGAGTCTTTAACCAGAGACACTGTGCAAATGCAAAGTGCTCTGAGTCTTCAAAACTTTTCAATGTAAACTGTAGTGCTGCGTAATATTACTTAATTTACACAACCCATGAACATCCTCTTAATTATCAGTTCAATATTTTCCCAAACTTTCTTGCTTTTCTCCAGTTTCCTACACAAATTTCCTTCAGCATTTTAAAAATCATTTTTGAAAACCTACTCAAAAAAGAAAAATAGTTTTTAAAATAGGAAAAAAAATTTAAAACCTCTACTCACTCATAAGACGTATAAAAATGTTGACAGTAACCTTTTAAACTTTCACCTATAGAACAAGTATAATCTACATCTTGTAATACAACAAATCACCCTCATTCTGAAGAAGGATTGAAACATACCCAAAACAAAATTTTTTAATTAAGGAGAACATACATACAGTGTAATCTATTTTAATTTTGCTTTATATTTCAAAGATTTGTGTTTATTAATAGTACTTTTCAAGTTATTTTTCTATCAATAGGTCTTTAATCATCTGAAAATATTTAATTCTGTTAGAAAATCTTAGAACTCTTAAAATACTTGTTTCCATGAGTATTTTAAACGATGATTATCTGAAAAACCAACTCCAAAGGACAATAATTAAGCGACATGGGATTTACCACAGAATTCAGAAAATCAGACACACATACTACACACATACACAAAGCTATATTTTAAATAAAATATAATCATTTATAGAATAAATAGACCCAGATTCCTTTTTACACTAATTAATTGATTCATTCAACATCTTTAAATAATGCCTTATTTGATATCAAATCCAGAATGTTTGCTTTCTGACACAGAATTGAAAATTTGCAGACTTCTCTCATATAAGTAATACTGAAACTTAGTGGGGCCCTGTGGGGCTCCCAGGCACTGAAACTGAATGGGGCCTGGGCACCGAGTCCTCCTTTTGTCCACCATTTCTTATAGGCAAGACTCCAGCCTCCATGACCTCCCCCAAGTTCCAAAGGGCAGATTTGAACAGTTGCTAATCACGGGAGGAGCAGCCAAAAAATCACCTGAGGCAAGATTAAAGGGACCAGAGAAACTCGTCAAGATTAAGAGATGACCACCTGAGGGCTTCCCTGGTGGCGCAGTGGTTAAGAGTCCACCTGCCAATGCAGGGGACACAGTTTCGAACCCTGGCTCGGGAGGATCCGACATGCCGCGGAGGAACTAAGCCCATGCGCCACAAATACTGAGCCTGCACTCTAGAGCCCACAAGCCACTACTACTGAAGACCTTGCGCCCAGAGCCTGTGCTCCGCAACAAGAGAAGCCACAACAATGAGAAGCCCGCGCACCGTAAGGAAGAGTAGCCCCATCCCGCCACAACTAGAGAAAGCCTGTGCACAGCAAGGAAGACCCAACGCAGACAAAAATAAATAAATAAACAAATAAATTTAGTAAAAAAAAAAAAAAAACAGGGGCTTCCCTGGTGGCGCAGTGGTTGAGAGTCCACCTGTCGATGCAGGGGACACCGGTTAGTGCCCTGGTCCGGGAAGATCCCACATGCCGCGGAGCGGCTGGGCTCGTGAGCCATAGCCGCTGAGCCTGCATGTTTGGAGCCTGTGCTCCACAACAGGAGAGGCCACAACAGTGAGAGGCCCGCAAAAAAAAAAAAAAAAAAAAAAAAAACAGGGATGACCACCTGAGATGAGATTAAAGGAGCACAAGCCCTGCTCACACCCTAATCTTGTCAGGACTCCCTGACAAATTGAAGCACTGTTATAAACCCCTCATCAAATCCTCTGGGGTGGAGATACATAGTTTTTCAATGCAGAAGCCCAGTGTGTCTCCCTTGCCTAGCAAAGCAATAAAGCTACCCTTTTCTACTTCACCCAAAACTCTGTCTCTGGGATTTGATTCAGCACCGGTGTACAGAGAGGCCAAGCTTTTGGTAAGGACGCTATTTATGAGTAAAATAATTAACATTCTGTATTAGCTGGGATTAAAAGAATCTTGACTTTAAAAGATAAAATATCTGTTAAAATGTCAAATCTTTTTTAAAGCATGTATGTACAAACCATAAGATTATTACTAAATGGTACAGTACTTCATAAACTGTAAACTCATCTATGCCATGGGATTAATCACCAACACTTGAGAAAGATGTGGACACAGACTGGCCCCAAAGTGGTATTTAAGTTTTTTGCTAAACACACACCTCTGTGTTTTTCTGTTCAAAAACTGACAAGATATAAAACACATTTAAAATCTTTTTAAAAATACCATGCAGCAACAATCCCTTAGAGGCAGCATGTTAGATGGTACTTAAAAAAAGTATTTTTTAATTTTCTTTAGATTCATTTACAAAGCCTCACCACACAGCATGAGACATTATCCTGGTAAGCAACTATAAAGCAGAATTAACTATCCTCAAATGACTATGAAATTAAGTCAGCCATATCAGATTAAGATGACCATAACTGCAGTTAAAAACATGCTAATTTACACAGCCCCCTAACCATGTTTAATTGCCACATTAAAAATCCTAAATGCATCCTAAAATCCTAAAATCCCTTCAGATGTTGGTCTGTGCTTTTACAACTCAGAATTGTGTCAACTAAATTAACTTGTTTTGTCTGAATGTTGCACTTGGTTTTTAAATTTATATTACTGGTAACATTCACCAGCCCTAGCTATTATGTCGAAATATTTTTATTAAACAAATTAATGTAATTAAATCCATCAAACTGTCATGAGGTAAGCCATGTGTTAAAAAAAATCTCTTACCCTTCTACAGCATGAGTCATCATGAAGAATGTACAGAAAAGATATACATAAATGCTGTTGTCCATTTCTATCTGTACCTTTAACCATATGGGACATACTCATCTTCTCATGAACTAGGAAACTGAAGATAAGCAAAGGCACTAGCCAGTGTTAGAATTACTGCTGTACCACTCCTACACACGCCCACCCCTCCCACACTCACTGATCTCTGTGGTCCGTAAAATCCCTAAGCTTTTTACCGTAAGGCAATCCAGACCCTTTGGACACCCTACCTCAGCTCTGGATACCCTTTCTCTACTGGCCTGTCAACCACTTACTTTTTTATTCACAGTACAAAACCATTTGGCCTGTTTCTGCTACACTCCCTGGATGCCTCACTCTCTAGAACCATTTGATTTGAAGACCCAGCATGTCTGGATTTGGCTTCCTTCCTGAACAACTGTTTCACCTTTCCTCACCTACACAATAAGGACATTATCTTTTTACCCTCTATTCCCTTGTCACTCAAAGACCAGGATGCCACCCAGAGTTGAGGACAAATTATTTACTCCACCAGTTACTTAGGGCAACCCCCAAGCATTAATGAAAGTATCTTTTCCCATTATATGCCATACAGAGTCTTCAACAGGCAGCAGAACGTAAGAGATAAAAGAAATTGTGACTTGCTCAAGAAAAAACTACAAAGCATAAAATCACCTTGATTTCCTTCATGACATGATATACCATAATGCCCAAGCTCAGTTAGTCGTTAGAAAGCCAAAGCATCCACAGCTGGCAGCAAAATGAGAATGATCTAGACTCATTTCAACACGTACAGTAGTTGCACTGAAAGCCTCCTTTAGCCAGTTCACTGTGTGACCCCCATCCCCATGAGAACTATGAAAAGTTCTCAGACTAGAAGTAGTCTTCCTGCAGCTGCTGGAAATGACCAATTCTGTTAGTCTTATGGTCTTACAGCAATGAGGGGAGATACTGTACAACCAGGGGAGAAAGGTGAAAGTTCTTTTAAAGTGAAGATTGACATGGATGAGGACAGAAATCAAGACAGTAAAGGAAGGAGTAGGTGCTCTGATTTAATAAGCCAGAAATATTCGCTGTCAACATTTTAAAACATTTCATTTTAGGATTTTTTTTCTATGTATACAGATTGGTTCCCTCAACTCCATTCCAGTTGCATTCTTTAATGCATGCCAAACTAGAAAGCTAAGCTAGAAGGCTAGAGTTCACTTCCTGAACTCCCTGACAGCTAGACTTTGGCACATAATCCAGCTCTTGCCCAGCAGACGTACAGACAGGACTTTAAGTCAGAGTTAAAACACAGTGAGGCAGAGGCCAGGCTGGCTGCTGTGGCTTCTGCTATTTTTACTTGCAGAATCAGTCAGAGAGAAGTTTGATTTTTCTGCAGCATAGATCCTAATGTCCAATTTCCACTTTCAGGAGTGTCGAGAGCCAGGGCCAGCTATCCACTTAACCAGTGTGAATCATGGCAGAGATGATGTGGTCCTAGAGCCAGCAGTTGTGAGACTGTTCCTCAACTGCGCAAAATGCAGTTCCCCAGCTGACCGGCCACCTCTCTCAATGAGCAGCCCCTCTCCAAACAGAAACACGCTCATTAAATGAAGCAACAAATAAACTTCTGAACCACTGCCCATTTTCCTCTCTTTGTTATACAAGCTAGTGCTTACCCTAACCTCTAAAGATTCCAACAAATATTTATTGAATGAATTTTGCAGAGGAAGATGGAAATGAAAGAGAGAAGACTCAGGAGGGAAAGCTGGAAAGAACTGAAAAAGATGGACAGATGGATAGAGATCTAGATTAAAGGATTTATGGAATAAACACTTTCCTGAAGTTTAGAATTCTTTGGTATTATTACAACTGCGTTAGTTAATAATAATATATTTAATTTCTTTTCTATTGATTTTTCTGATTGAGATAAACACTTGTTCAAAATTCCCTTCTTTTAGAAACTTATATTCTAATATACCCCATAATTTCAGTTAAATGTTTTCAGGTTAGGATTACAATTTTGTCATAAACTTAATTACACATCTACAGGTTAAAAGTCTTCCATAATACATGAAGCTAAAATCGAATGCAGACATCAAAATAACACATATGCACAAACTGTACTATTTTATCATGCGCATACAAATTATGAAGGTGTAATATAATGCTTATGACAATATTTTAAAGCAGCACTTCTCATAGTGTGGTCCAAAGAACTCTGGTGATCCCCAAGAACCTGTCAGGGGTTTCACAAGGTCTCCGTTTTCCAAGTACGTATCTGTGTAAGGGTAGATTTTCTTCATGTACTTCAAACAAAACAACATATGTCGGATTGAATGCAAGAGCAGATACGGGACCCCAGCTGTGTCTATTAAGCTACACATTAAAGAGATTTACAAAAATGTAAAAAAGTCCCACTCTTCTCACGAAGTGTTTTTGTTTTAGGAAAGAGTTATTTATATTAATATATAATAGGTTTACTATTTTATGAGTTTTTAATTTTCCCAATTTTAAATTCTAATATGCTAAATACTGACAAATCTAATCCACGTAAACAAAAGCTCTTTGGGGCCGTCAATTTGTAAGATTTTTTTTAAACTATAAACTAATTAGCAAAATCCTGTAACACTGCCAGAATTTCTTCTAATAAACAAACTGTATTAAATTTAACCAGCTTGCTGTATGTATAAAATACTAGGAAGCCTTTCTAATTGCTGTAGTAGAAAAAACATGGTATCATATACATGGGTTTAAATACCAGTTTCACAACTTATTAGCTATGTGGACATCTGGTCCCTATCATTCTCAATTATACCAATATGACAAACTCAACAGTAAGCATATCAAAACTAAAATTATTGCCTTTTGCAAGCATTCTTGAACATTGAATTAGGATTATATAGTGATTTCTATATAATTATATACATTAATTCAATTATCTGAGAGTGTATTTCACAGCTAACTCACTGTTAAGAGTTATACATTCTGTAGTAGCAGTTGCAGCATCATGAAGTATAGCTGAAGCCATCACAAAATTTTTCCTAAAATACCTATCTGGTTTTATGGAGTCTCAACAAAATGCTTAGTTGTTCAAACGTCTGCATGGATCCAAAGATTTCTTTCTCAGGAAAATTTGGTGTTGCCTAGGGATACTCCTACCTTTCAGTGAAGAAGCGTTCATCTGAGAGAGTTGTCTAGGGCCCTCATCTTTGACAGCAGAAGATCAACTTTATCACAACCTCTTCATCAGGCATCCAAAGCCTAGAAATCTGCTCTCTATTACTAACAATTTAATATGCTCTCAATGAGTATGATCAATTCTTTTATCATCTCAATTTTATGAAAAGCCTTATTAAGGAAAGTTAGGGTCTGAGAAACAAGCTCCAAAGCGGGAGACGCCATTTTCCCCCCCATGTTCCCAAAAGAATTCTCTAAAATTTTGCAGTACGCTTTCTCAGTTGACATTCAAAATTTTTCACAAGTTTGAACAGTTGCAAAGAATGTAATTTTGAGTATGTTGCAAATATTCTCATTTTTAAACACAACCATCACATCACTCTTTTAAGAGTACCAAAGGAACCTAAATGTCACAGCCGTTTGATACACACCATCATCCATTATTAAAATACAATATTTAATAGTAAGAAATTTTACAGGGTTCACATTTTTGCTTGAACTCATTTATACTTAACATCCCCACTGAATTTTACCCTTATGTAATACATTTCTTTATTTCTGAAAGTTTTTATTGATCACTCTATCATACTTTGCTACAATAAAAATATTCCTTAAAATCTTACATCTAAACTGTTAATTTTATTTCCTAAAACTGTAAAGTTCAAACTAGAAATATATATTGGAAATGCATTTCTTGATGAAATGGATGGGGCTAGTTTTTTTTTTAATTGTTCATAAGCCTCTGAATGAACATTACTTATTACTAGTATGAAACAAGGTTACGCATCAATTTTTGTTCTATTCTTTTCTCTTTTTATGAAAGGACTGAAAAAATCCTGTTTATTTAAATAATAGATGAAAAGGGACAGCATTTTGTTATAGCAATGTTAATTCCTCAAAATCACATAATGAATCATACATATATTTTTAATAATCAGCTGATAACTCAATTACATCTTCCTACAAGTTGAGAAACAAAGAAATTGGAAACCACATGAGTTGCAAAAGAATTTGTTGCCTAGTGTTTTTAAGTCATTCACTTTCTCAATACCAATACCAATATTTCTAACTGATCCTCTGCTTGATGCGAGGGGCATTTTCCACCCTGGAAAAATGCACCATAGTAAGAAAAGGAATGGGTGAGAGGCCTGTCTGCATTTCTTCTTACAACATGAAAGAGTAACTGTGAGAAGGCAGTTAGTAAAGGAGAACCTGCTAGAGAGATGCTTTCTCAGGTGAACCAGTTTTAGGCAAGACTATGGAAATTTAGGACTTAGAAAGGGATTTCTTCAAAATCAACTGTGTGTCCCTTGCAAAGTAATCATGTACCAATTTGAAGACCTCAGGTCCAAGGGGCACACTATCCTTTCACTCATCTTAGAATCTTAAACTAATCCCCCTTTCCCAGCTTCTCCCTCACCTCTCTCCCCTTCCTCCCCACCTCTCTCTCACACACAGAATTCAAAGCCCATTCATAGAAAGTAATCATATGAAGATCACCTCTGTATTTATTATAAAACTACTGCTGGTGGCACAATCATCTGAACACTAAATATGATCTAAATCCCTGCTACTCAAAGTATGGTCCTGAGAACACAGCACAAGTATCATCTGTGATCTTGTTAGAAATGCAAATTTGGGGGCCCCATCTGACAACTACTAAATCAGAATTTAACAAAATCCCCACATGATTTACATGCAGATAAGCATATAAACACTGATGTAAGAAGGGGAGAAATACTTTTTGAAAGTTTAATATGTAGAAAACTATTTTTCTTTTGAAGAGATAATGTTTCCCCCTTTCTGATCTTAAGAACTAGATACACTTGTGTTTCTTGTATAAACTAACCAGTTTATAAGACCATAAACCTCAAACTAAATATACTGGAAACACATTTCTTCCTCATTTTCCTGGACTTCGGAAGTGTCCTTCCTCCCTTCAACCTATCCCCTCCACAGCTGCAAGAGTAGAATCTATTTAACAAATCTGACCATGGCACTCCCCTGCTTAAAAACCCTTCAAGTGTCTCCAACCCAAAATGAAATATTACAAGTACATGAGGACCTGATAATCTGGCTCCTATCTACCTCTCCAGCCTCATCATGCAACCACCTCCCATTGCCTACTGTAATTATTTTAGCTCCCTGCACACACCACGTGGTAACTGTCCATCATGCTATCCCTTGCAAGAATACCCTTGCCCTATTTATTCTCTGGCTAATTCCTACCTGTCCTTCAAGGCCCCACTCAGCCATCTTCTCCTCCAAGAAGCTTTCCTGTGTGCTGAAACACACACACACACACACAATGGGTAGTTTATTTGCTTTGTACTCCCACATCATTTATTTTATATTCAAATAATCTGTCTCCCTAAATAGACAATAACCTCCTCCAGGGACTAACAAAATTAACGGCATGAAACAGGTGACGAAGACTGAGTCAAAATGAATAAATTGAAATTTAATTCTTAATCACAGCCCTGTAATAGCTCTTGCAATTGGTATATTTGCTTCTTCCCTGCTCTTACGCTTTAGTGTTTTTATGTCATATGATACAGTAAAACCAAGATATAAAAACTATTTTTTAAAATAATCTACCTCAATTCCTTTTTTTCAACTCGGCAGGGCCTGACTACATATACAGAACATGGCTATGTGACTTTGGCAAAATTACATAATCTGTCTCAGTTTCTTTTTTTTTTCTTTTTTTTTTTTTTTGTGGCCATGCTGCATGGCTTGTAGGATCCTAGCTCCCTGACAAGGGATTGAATCCGGCCCTGGCAGTGAAAATGCTGAGTCCTAACCACTGGACCACCAGGGAATTCCTGACAGTTTCTTTATATTGATTAAATAGCAATTGCAAGATCATATTAGGTAGGAAGTATCAAATCAGGGTTGCAAATTAGGATGAAATGTTTTATATAAACTATAAACATTATATACATAGTATTTTTATTTAAATCATATTCAATATCATAAATTCTATGGGTTACAATGTTAAATCAACAGGAAATTCCTTAAGAAATAAATAAAACTTTTTTTTAAAGTTTATTATTTATTTGTTTTATTGGCTGTGTCAGGTCTTAGTTGTGGCATGGGGGAATCTTCATTGTGGCGCAGGATCTTTTATTGTGGTGCCTAGGCTTCTCTCTAGTTGTGGCACAAGGACTCTAGTTGAGGCACACAAGCTCAGTAGCTATGACATGCGGGCTTAGCTGCCCCACAGCATGTTTGATCCCTGGCAGGGATCAAACCTGCATCCCCTGCATTGTAAGGCGGATTCTTTACCACTGGACCACCAGGGAAGTTCCAAGATAAACTTTAAATGAGAAGGTCCTAAACCTTTGTACTGCTGAACTTTAAAATTTTAATTCAGCATAGTATTAATATCCTGGAGTGGCCTTTGCACAATTCTTTATTTCCTTAGTTTCCTGTACTTCAAGAAGGGTATAGAAAAATAAGTGATTATGTGAAACTATTCAGCTTCTGAAACACAATCTGCTATCATGAACATTTCATTTGTTGAAAACTTTCATGCTCATCCTTTTCAACAACCCCACATCATTAATGCTTTATTTCACCTGCCTGAGACAGGTATCATTACTAATCCCACACAGCTGTTCATTTCACGCCACACTAGGGCAGCTATTGGATGTCCTACAACATGGTGGCTAATCCTGACAGTCATGAGGAATACTATCACAAATACATAAAGGACTATGAAAAAGGCAAGGAAAATTAAAATGTCTTGGATTTTGAAGGATGTATCTTAAGTCAGAGAAACTCAATAAATAACCAGTTGGCTTAAGGCTGAAAAGAAGAACTGCCAACTGGTTTAAAACCACAGTTTAATCAACTTACAAAGACAGTAAACCTAGCACCCAGATGCTGCTTTTTAATGCCATTCCTCACTAAAGAACCGTAGCTCCTTGGAGAAAGGGCCGATTCCAGAGCTGAGCAGAGAAGGTATACGATGAGTCTGGAGCATCTTGTTACACTAGAAATTAAGGAAATGCTCAAAGAATGAGAAGACATGTCACAAGGACTCAAAATTATAAATTGCTGGGGGGGAAACAGGAAAACAGTAAATAAAGATAGAAATGGGGAAGAAAGAAAGGTTGATAGAATAGAATGCTGAGCGCTGACACGTAAAAGTAGACTTGCTGCTGGCATCATTTTCCAACCACAACAATAACACTGGGTTCAGGCAAGAATTATCAACAGATGCTAAATCAAGAGGAGAAATTTTTACTAGGAACAGAACATATATATATATATATATATATATATATATATATATATATACACATATATATACACACACATACATACACACACACACACATGCACACATGGTCTCAGAATGTCTCCCCACTGCCTGCTCACCAGCAACAAGGGGAAAATTTGTAACTATAAAAGGGAGAAATTGGACAACACTTTGACCAGGTGGACACTGAGTGCTTCTAGATATAATATCTGGAAAGGAAACATCACTTTTAAAGTATTCTGTCTGGGAGTGTGAAATCTGCAACTAAATTGTGACAAAACGTGAGACTTAAATGAGGATCATTCTATTAAAAAAAAAAATAGAGGGAGAACCCTGTATTCTTCAAATATGTCAATGTTATAAAAAGACAAAAAAAAGCTTAAGGATTGTTGCAGATTATAAAGAGACTAAAGAGACATGACAAACTAATGCAGTATGCAGCCCTCTACTGGATCCTGTACAAGAGAGAAAAACAAAGATGTATAAAGTACATCATCAGGTTCACTGACAAATTCTAATATGGATCGTAAGTTAGATAAAATTAATCAATATTAAGTTACTATGGTCATAAAAACATACCTTATTCTTAGGAAATCACATTGAAATATTTAACAGTAAAGGAAGGCAATGATATCATCAACTTACTCTCAAAAGATTCTGAGAAAAGGATGAATGTAAATCATCACTCTACATATGTGTGTGTACAGTGTATACATAAGTGTAATTAAATACATACATACAGGTATTCTCTGTACTACCCTTGCAACTTTTGTGTAATTTAAAATTATTTCCAAAAAAAAAAATTTTTTTTAAAGCAGGAAGAATGATAAACACAAACTCCAACTAATGTGAGAGAGGCAGAGGAATCAGACAGGGGAATCAGGTAGATGGATGTGAGGTATAATATTTTCCATGACAGATGCATGACTGTTCCTCTTTTTACTATGCTTTATAACTACATATATGTTACTTAAGCTCACATGTATAAAGTAGCATATTATGAAGGAGAATAAAAATATAATGCTCTGTAAATTATTTTAATAATTCATTCAAAACTACTCTAAGAATATGAAGAACAAACAAAGCCCAAAGTTAGTAGAAGGAAGTAACTGAAATGGAGACTACAAAGACAAGAGAAGGGCTTCTCTGGTGGCGCAGTGGTTGAGAGTCCGCCTGCCGATGCAGGGGACATGGGTTCGTGCCCCGGTCCAGGAAGATCCCACATGCTGCGGAGCGGCTAGGGCCATGAGCCATGGCCACTGAGCCTGCGCTCCGCAACGGGAGAGGCCACAACAGTGAGAGGCCCACGTACCGCCAAAAAAAAAAAAAAGACAAGAGAAAAGATCAATGAAACTAAGAGTTGGTTCTTTGAAAGGATAAACAAAATTGACATACCTTTAACTAGACTCACCAAGAAAAAAAGAGAGGGGGCTCAAATAAATAGAATCAGAAATGAAAGAGAAGTTACAACTGATACCCCCAAAATACAAAGGAGCTTAAGAAACTGCTATAAATTATATGCCCAAAAAGTTGAACAACCTAGAAAAAGTGGATAAATTCCTAGGAACATACCATCTTCCCAGACTGAATCATGAAGCAATAGCAAATCTGAATAGACCAATTACTAGTATGGAGATAAAAAAAAGTAATCAAAAGCCTCTCCCCTTCCCACTGCAAGAAAAAAAAAAAAAAAAAAAAAAAAAACAGGACCAGACAGCTTCATTGATGATTTCCACCAAACAGTCAAAGAACAGTTAATAACTATCCTTCTCTCTAAATTTGGTCCAAAAAATTTAAGAGGAGGGAACATTTCCAAGCTCATTTTAGGAGGCCAGCATTACAAAAACTAGACAAGGACACCAGTAAAAAAGAAAACTAAAGGCCAATATCACAGATTAACATAGATACAAAAAATCATCAACAAAATATTAGCAAACTGAATTCAACAACATTGCAAGAGTTGTACATTATGATCAAGTGAGATTTATTCCAGGGATACAAGGATGGTTCAACATAAGCAAATTCATCAATGTGATAAACCACATTAACAAAATGAAGAATAAAAATCATATGGTTTTCTCAGGAGATGCAGAAAAAGCAATTCACAAAATTCAACATACATTTATGACAAAAACTCTCAACAAAGTGGGCAAAAAGGGCACATATGTCAACGTAATAAAGGCCATATATGACAAGCCCATAGCTAACAACAAACTCAACAGTGAAAAACTGAAAGCTTTTCCTCTAAAATCAGGAAGAAGAAAATGATGTCCACTCTCATCACTTTTATTCCACATAGTATTGGAAGTCCTAGCCAGAGCAATTAGGCAAGAAAAAGAAACAGGCAACCAAACTGGAAAGAAAGAGGTAAAACTATCACTACTTGCAGATGACACTATTTCAAATATACAAAATCCTAAAGACAGCACAAAAAAACTGTGAGAATTAACAAATTAAAGTTTCAGGGTACAAAATCAACTTACAAAGATTTGCTGTGTTTCTATACACTAATAATAAGCTATCAGAAAGAGAAATTCAGAAAACAGTCACATTTAGAATTACATCAAAAAGAATAAAATACCTAGGAATAAATTTAACCAAGGAAGTTAAAGACCTGTACAGTGAAAACTGTAAGACATTAATGAAAGAAACTGAAGACACAAATAAATGAAAAGATATTTTGTGTTCACGGATTGTAAGAATTAACATTGTTAAAATGACCATACTATGCAAAGTAATCAACAGATTCAGTGCAATCCCTTTCAAAGTTCCAATGGTATGTTTCACAGAAATAGAACAAACAATCCTAAATTTTGTATAAAATCACAAAAGACCCCAAATAGCCAAAGCAACCTTGGGAAAGAAGAAGCTGGAGGCATCACACTCCCTGATTTCAAACTACATTACAAAGCTATAGTAATCAAAACAGTACAGCATAAACATAAAGCAGACACATAGATCAATGGAACAGAGAGCCCAGAAATAAACCCATGCATATATAGCTAACTAATTTATGACAAAGGAGGCAACAATATACAATAGGGAAAGAATCTCTTCAATAAAATGGTGTTGAGGAAACTGAACACCCATATGCAAAAGAACAAAACTTGATTATATCTTAAACCATTCACAAAAATTAACTCAAAATGGATTAAATTCTAATCACAAGGGGAAAAATGTAACTCTGCATGGTGATGGATATTAACTAGATTTATTGTGATGATCATTTTGTACTGTATACAAATATTGCATTATTATGTTGTACACCTAAGACTAATAATGTTATATGTCGGTTACACCTCGATTTTTTAAAAATTTAAAGAATATGAAAAGCCCTCACAATGCAGCACAGCACAGACTAATAAGTATTTTGGGGGTAATAATCATCAATTTGTTTTAAGTCCACTAAGAGCACAGCACTGTTTTTAAGCCCAGTTCTTTAGTTTCTTCCTTCTTCCTCAATTTGGATGGTCTTTTTCCCTTCAACAAAAAGTGTGTGAGTGTGTGTGTGTGTGTGTGTGTGTAGTGTAACAAATGGTACAGTTAACAAGGTTTAATTGCAAATCATTATAGCTAACATTTATTGCTTACTAAGCACCAGACTATTAATGCTACTATGCCCCTAAGTGCTTACTATAGATCATATCTTTTAACTATCACAGTCACTCTTATGACATAGATCCTATTATTTCCACCCCTCTTCACATAGAGAAAAGCCAGCGACAGAAAGATTAGGTAACTCGTGCAAGGTCACACACCTAGTAAGTGTCAGAGTCGGAATTTGAAGCCAGGGAATCTCATTCTAGACCTCATACTTAAACACCATGCTCCACTGTGTTTTTATTACCTTCCTGAACCTAAGTTTCTGATCTCAAATTGTTCTTGTGCTGAATATATAGGTAAAATGACCATCAAGTACTTGAAATCCAGTACTTTATAAACCAGTAGGTAAAAAATAAATTATAACTATTACTTCTATTCACTGTGTGTAGCAAATGCTCTATATAAAATTTAAAAACCAACACTATCTTAGATTTGAATTCCCATTTCTTCCTCTGACCACTCATGGGGGAAAAAATGTATTGTTGAGTAATTAAAATGCTACCAGAGACAAAGCAATAGAGAAAAGGTTTTAAAATAGTCTCAATCTGTATACACTAGATAACCACATTTTAAAAATACTTAGTATGCTATTCAGAAAAGGCATATCTCATCGGACACAGAACAAGCTTTCCAACATAATGTGATCACTGACAGATGGATGAAGTGAACATATGTCATTTTGTGGCAAACCAGCATCCAGCCCCTTTCCTGACATCACTTCAACTCCCTTTTGGGGAATTTTCTCCTCCACTATATCGTCCTGATGGAAACATAAATCTAAACACATGCTCTCCAACTATGGAAACCAAGGGTGTCCCTCGGAGGCTGCTTCGGGAAGATTTTTGCACAATTCCTGGTACAGGTTGGTTAGCACAAAACCCAGGGTTAGTCAATTAAACACAATCTCTTGGGACTTGGCTTATTAAACAGAGTCTATGCACATACCAAAGATGTGGTTAGAGTTGATTCATGTCAGCAACAGAGCCTAGGTATTTTTGTTGAGTGCTCCTGCTACCAAGACCTTTGGATCTGCCTGATTCCTCCCTGTTCCAAGCCTAATTATGCAGTCTCCCTTCAATTCTGAGAGAGCTTCCCTCATTCTAAGAACTTCTAGTTCTTCTAGTAAATTCCTTTTTTAACTTTAAATCATAGTCTGTGTCTTTTGCTGGCAAGGATGACAAAAAAACAAACATATACAATATAAAGCCATAAGGGGATGAAATTATATAATCTTATTTAGTATTTCTTTGGATGACTTCTACTATTTTCCATTAGTTTGGTATGTTGGAAAATATGCTAGCCAAAGAATATGAAGATTTAGAATCTAGTCCAGGCTTTCATTTTAGCAGGCTATAACATTTCAAGTGTGAATGCACTCATTCTTAATTTTTTTTTTCTCATCTGTGAATGCAGGTGGTTTGAACTGCAAGTTTTCTTTCATTCATAAAATATCATGTTTTGTGAAGAAGATCAGATTCTTAATGACAACACCAAAAATACAGACCTTCTTTAAAGAATTTAGCACATGGTTAATTGTTGACTTTAGTATTACCCATTCTTTTTAAAATATTTTTTATATAAATAAGATTTATAGTGGTTTCTAATAAAAAGACTAGGAATCAAATACTTTCAGACTATTTCCCTAAGGGAATAACATCACATGTCTCAGAAGATATAGCTATAAAAAATAAATAGGTTTGAAATATTATTACACAGTAAATACTATTATATTTTTAATATCCACAGGCAAAACAATGCAACTTTTACAGATTTTTACATTTTCTAATATCAAAATATTCTCCTGAAATGTGCTTTCCTTCAGGTTTTCAAATGTTGTATAAACACCAACCTTACCTAAAAGTTTCAAGTTCAAAAGAATAAATAATTCCTTTCAAAATTCATTGATGATTTGATAGACATGTTCTGTTAAATGTGTATAAAATTCACTGGTGCACTTACTAAGGAATATATCCATAACAATACTAGAGATTCAATTTTCCAAAGAGGTCTAAAATTACTAGTGTCAATGTCAGCTGAAATGTTTTAAACTGTATTAATCACAGATTGATGAGAATCTGAAACAATGGGAGGACATACCATCAGGTCACAAGTGTTAGTATTGAAACCAAGACATCCATAGCAAAGTACTATTATGAATTCTTTAAAAATTACAAAGTCTTCCTAAAAAAGCCATTCAAACCGAGGAGACTATCATTATGTCTACAGAACCATGATTATTTAATATTATCATTTATCAAGCATTCACTGTATTTGAAAGTCTATGAGATTCTATTCCTCTCATCAAAGTTTTCTCTCTCTAAACCTAACCTTGGGGATACTATTTGTTACTAACTCTCAACACAATTCAACACACAGAGAACTCCATCTTCCATGTAAGTCATTACACTAAATTCTAGGGTAACAAAGAGGAATAAGAATCGGTTGCTGGCTTTAAGGCACACATAGCCATGAAAACCGACTCAATATAATGTCATACATACTAGAAAAGAGATGGTATTTAGTGCTATCTGTCAAGGAAGCAATTAATTCTATTTGGGGGCACAGAAAGAGCTACAGAGAAGGTAACATATTAAGCCTTTAGAAAAATATCAGAAATGTGAACAATAACCTCTTATGTAGATACTGGACTTCACAGACATTCACACCTGAGTTTAAACCCCAGCTCCACCCTCCTGTTGGCCACGTGAAACTGATCAAGTTGTTTGGAAACATAGAAAGTAGCCTTCATTCTGACACTAGTTGTGATCTTAGGCAATTCACTTCACCTCTCTAGGCTTCAATTTCCTAATCTATGAAGGGAGTCATGGAGTCATGCTTTAAGATCTTTAATTTCCCCTCTGATTCTAACATGAGTCTATATTTTATATTATAGAAATTCCTATCTCTGTTGGATATCTTCATTTAGCAACAATTTATCAAGTACTACCCACAAAATATCAGGCACCGTTCTAGGCACATGGGAGATGTCAGTGAACATAGTAGTCCAAAATCACATGGAAATTACACAGAAAATATCTACTGAAAAACTTATAAATGCTTGGTTGTCTCCTTGTTCATACATCATTTCCCTGGAAGGTTGACATGTGTATTTGAAATAGTTACCACTGGGAAACAAATAACCAAACATTAACACACAAAGAGAAATTTAAATGAAGACGAAGTATAGTTGGTAACACTGCCATCAAGATGATAGTTTCTCTAAATTCACAATCAGTGAGCCTTAGCAAGCTGACAAAAAAGGCAGTATGTTAATGAGATCTCTTAAACCAATTTAGTATATAGCCATCTTTTCTTCCTCATTTAAACTATTACCTGGTTATATCATAGCTCTCAAGAAACTATGTAAGTTTTACTTACAGATAAATAAAACCTGTACATGGTAAGAAATAAACACAAAAACCTATAATATCACTCCTTTTTCAGATATTCCACTTCTGTATCTGGTATTTTGGGCCTTGTTTTAGACCATCTATGTCATTACATAAGGTCTTTATTTAAGAATCATATTATCACTTTTCAAAAATTGATTTTTTCTTAAGTAAGCAATTTTAAGACATCAGGGATTTCAGGCAGCTCCAGAAACTCAGAAGACAGGGAATTTGGGGGGTGAGTTGGGGGGGAGGATGTGGATTGTTGAAAGGATACAAGATGAGGTAAGAGCAGAATTGACCTGCCCTCAGAATACACAGTGACTTGAGGAGTCACATGGCAAGTCAATTTGGACTCCTCTTCTGGGTCTGCTTCTCTTCTTCACTAATCTACTAATTTCTCAGTATGCCTCTTCCCATTATCTCATGGCAATGTCTTCTTTATGGCTGCTATAGCCTCCTGGATTCTGCTGCCTACCTCTCTCAGAAGATCTGCACACTTCTACATCAGTCTATTAATGGCATCCCTCTCCTTAGGGGAAACGATCTTACAGGGGTTGTGCTCACTTTCCTGTAGAGAGCACCCCGTGGAACAGAGTTCTTATGTCCAGCCCCTTCCATGATTATGCGCCTTTGCCTGTCTTCCTATAGTCGGTTGTCAGGATAATGGGGTGACATGATAAGACAGACAACTTGGTACTATATGCATAAGGCACGCTTCAAAAGAGGATTATGGCACAGTAGGTAACATGAGGTTTCTAAGAAAGATACACCATAACTGCCAGTCACCTGCAATGGACTGTTCATTAAGTAAAGATAGTCTCACCACAGAGACTATATGTACAGAGACTGAATTCATAAGTCATGTCCACAAGGTAAGGCCACTTCTTTAAAGACACAGGAAGCAAATATATATGGCATATACTTGGAATTTAAAATTTTTTTTAAAAGTGTAAAGAGGGGGGTATGTGTTTCAGAATAAAAAAGCTCAGCCTGGGAAACTATTCTTTAAAACAAAACAAAAGAAACATACATACATACACTCAAAACAAACTAAAATCACTAATTTTAAAGATGAGCCTGTTGGCATCAAATTTGCACTGCAGAGTGGCACGTCTTAGATTCTGACTACTCAAACATAAGTCTCCAAGGTGTGCAGCTCAGAGTACATTAACAAATGGCTACCACTCTGGGTGAGAGAGCCATCAGCCTGTCTTTTCCCCAGCTTCAGCACTCCACTTTTACCAGCAAGGGGCAGCCAGCATTGCAAGACTGCTAGCCTGAGGGTCCTGTCCTGGCCTCGTGTTTAAAAACTGCAAGCAACTACAAAACAAAACAATGAAAAAAACTATGGGTTACAATTTGTTTATAAAGATTACTTCAATAAAATAATGGAGGCTTAGAAAAGACAAGGACACCCATCTATGGTTCTCTTTCTGATGGTGGGCAGGAAAAAGCCCATCTGTAAGGTGATATCCATTGCCTCAGAAGGAAGCAGATACTGAGGAAGGTAGTGAAGAACTATGGAAATGGGACTTTGATGACCCGATCAAGGCACTGATCAAGCCTCACACACACTTGCCCCAGCTCCCGTCTTCTCACTTACGTTTGTCAAAAAAGATCCTTGGGGCTTTCGTACTTTGGATAAGACATCACCTCCCTTGACTCCTTGGCCTCCATCAGCACAAATCAACGGGAGAGCCCAGCAGCTACAGACAGGACCAGTCCTCCCCAGTGTCTAGTTCCTTTAGCTAGCATTGTATATCTTCTACCTACATCAGAATCAACTAGGTTGTTTGTTAGAATTGCATATTTCCAGGCCCCCCCCTTCCCCCACCAATTCATGAACAAGCCAGTTGAGTATCAGGCCTAGGAAACAAAATTTTAAGCAAGTAGATTGAGAACTACTACTTTGGTGGTAGACATCTATCTCACAAGGTCAGTATTCTGTTGGATGCTTTTTCACCCGTTTCCTGGTAGCTTTTATCCTTTGATCTGTCTCTACTCTTTGTAGCAACACTCAACAAGCCTATTCCCCTTTGATGCTTGGTAAGCATGGCTCTGGCATGCAGAAAGACAGGACATTTAGTCTGCAGTTTGATCCAGGAAGTTCTGCTGAGTTAATTATTGAGTTAAGAATCTCTTGCTCAGCACCTTCTGAATAGATGGGTAACAGCACCACCTCTGCTGTGCATGACCTCTGCTATGAAAGAGGCAAAACTCTGGTAGGAATTTTAAACTTTAACCAAAAATACTCAAATCTTCTCAATAGATCATGTTTGAATATATCTGATGTGAAAGTTTCTTGATTTCTTCGATAACAAAAGTCTAGTCTTAGTGATAACAGTTCTACCTGATTTCATGTAAGAAATTTTCTGAACAGTGTGATAGCTACAGCTAATATCAGGTGCAGCATCCACTGTCTTTGTACAAGTGATATCGCCTGCACTTTGTTTCCTCACTTGAATTGTCAAGCTAGGAGAGAATATTATTAAAGGGTCAGACTCATGTGTTCGGGCCCTGTTAGCTTTTGATTTATGACCAAAGCCATTTCACTTACATCCTTACTTGTTTGACTCTCAGGAGTTGACTGTCCTTTGGTTTTAACTTGATAAGAACTGTATGGATGTCATTCTTGCCTCTAACACTGTGAAAAATGCAAGGAGCCTGATAAGTTGTGATTGTCAGATAAAGGACAATAATAATGTGGGGATAGCATGGACTTGGTAAAGCTCATCTTGTACAATTGTTAAGTCCTGTCACTTTTTTCTAATGTTGGATTTTTTTTTTCCTCCTGGGAACTGGCTTTTTATTACCAAGTTCTAAAGCTTTTTCTTAGTCATTCCCCTAGGATGCATTTCTTTCCTTTCCAGTTTTTTTTTTTTTTTTTAATTGTCATTAGCCAAGTTTAGGATCTTAACAGCTACAGAATAATCAATACTGGAAAAGGTTAAAAAGGTCAGATGTGAATTTATTACATGACTATTCACTTGATTTATGCAGATGAGTTGTCAATAGGTGACCAATTTACATTATTTGATATTGTTTATAGGCACTTATGATGATGTCAAACTCTAGCCTGTGAGCAATTTTTAAAGACCTGTTTTGTGCTTAGTACAAAGCAGCTCCCATTAAATAATTTGAAGTAACGATGATGATGAAGGTTTGGGTTTTTTTTAGGAATGAGGTCTTTACTGATGACTAAAGTAGGAAGAGTCGAAGCAAACCTAGAATTAGAAAGAAGTATTTGCATTTTTTCCTTCATAATTAAAAAAGCAGGGGATGAAAAAGCATTTTGTAACTTTGAATTGATTCAAAACAGTGTTTTCCAAAGTGTAAGCCATTCTTGTGATATGTGAATTCCTTACCTTAAAAGTGGGTTCATTTCAATCTGATGTATTTCCCCAGGTTCTCCATTCATGCTTAGGAGGTAGGTGATTTATGAGGTACTGTACTCAGCAGAGAAGAAATTAATTTGGCACAAAATATGTAGAACCAAATTTTAGCCTTTTTTTTTTCTTGGTGTAAGAATTCATTCTACCCTCACCACCTCATCCTTGAAGGTGTTTTCCTTTAGTTCATAATCCTCACTAACCCATTTGTCTCCTGTAGGAACTTATAAGCATCAGCAAAGCTTATAACCAAAGTTGTCAAGAAAAATGGACAAGTGAAGATCTCTGTCTCAGTAGAGCTTTACAAGTGGAGCACCATGAACTGGCTTGTTCATGAATTGGTGGGGGAAGCGGGGGGCCTGGAAATATGCAATTCTAACAAACAACCTAGTTGATTCTGATGTAGGTAGAAGATATACAATGCTAGCTAAACAACCAGGCCTTAGCAAACCTGTGGACAGATTTATGCATTTGGTCAAAAACAGCATTTGATGAACTACGAGGTCCCTTTGATATTGGTCTTTGTTTCTATGAGATTATGAAGGCAAGTAAAACAAAATAACAACAATACAGTAAATTGAGACTATATATAACTTGAGATGCACTATCATGTCATGTTTAAGACATCAGCTTTGGATTTAAAATAAGCCTGCTTTCAAATCCTATACCACTTACTAGCTTTGTGGCCTTGGGCAAATTACATACTTTTTCTAAGTCTCAATTTTTTTATGGGTATAATACTCAGCTCAGAGAAATTATGAGGAGTAACTAATTTTGTGTTAAACACTCACAAAAAATGATAAAGAATGAAAAGTAAAGTAAGAAAAAAATGGACAAATCTGATACATTCTTAAAAATTATGAAAGTAAAAAAATTCATTATCTCATTACTTTAAGATATATATATAGCCAATAAGCATATAAAAAGATAGTAAACATTGCTAGTCATCAGGTAAATGCAAATCAAAATCACAGTGAGATGCCACTTCACACCCACTAAGGATAGTTAACATCAAAAAAACATTTAACATGTTGATGAGAATTTGGAGAAATTTAAACCATCCTACCCTGCTGGTGAGAATGTAAAATGGTACAACAACTTTTGAAAAACAGCTCGGCAGTTCCTCAAATACTTAAATATGAGTTACCATATGATCCAGAAATTTCACTCCTAGCTATATACCTAAGAGAATTGAAAACAAGTATTTGAACAAAAACTTGTACACAAATGTTTATAGCAGTATTTTTCATAAGAATCAAAAAGTGGAAACAATCCAAATGTCTATCAACTGATGAGTGGATAAATAAAATGGGGTATTATCCATATCATGGCATATTATTCAGCCATAAATAGAAACCGAGTACTGATACATGCTGCAACATGATAAACCTTGAAAATATTGTGATAAGTGAAAGAAGTCAGTCACAAAGAACCACATATTGTTTAATTCCATTGATATAAAATGTTCAGGGGCCTCCCTGGTGGCGCAGTGGTTAAGAGTCCGCCTGCCGATGCAGGGGATACGGGTTCGTGCCCCGGTCTGGGAGGATCCCATATGCCGCGGAGCGGCTGGGCCCGTGAGCCATGGCCGCTGAGCCTGCGCATCCGGAGCCTGTGCTCCGCAACGGGAGAGGCCACAACAGTGAGAGGCCCACATACCGCAAAAAAAAAAAAAAAAAAAAAAGAAAATGTTCAGAATAGGAAAATCTATAGAGATAGACAGCATATTAGTGGTTTCCAGGGGCAGAGGTGGGGTGGTGTGGAGATGATGGCTAAGGGGGTAGTAGGGTTTCTTTTGTGGGTAATACAAATATTCTAAAATTGATTGTGCTGATGAACGCAAAACTCTGAATATACTAAGCCACTCAATTATAAACTTCAAGTGGGTGAGTCATATGGTATATGAATTAAATCTAAAGCTATTTTTTAAAAAGATTTATCTAAAATAAGAAGGAAAACATCCCTTTATGCCCAGCACCGTTTCCTTTGATGAACTGCCACTACCCCCATTCTCTGTAATTCTAGTGGGCTGTCAATTACAAGAAGTCCTCAAACCCCACTCTTGCCACAGTAACTGCTCACAATTTTCTGCCACTTAACTCTGGAGTGGTTTCTATTTCTCTACTTCCTGAGACCTACTTATTCAACTCTGCTTTCCATTCTGTGATGTACCCGCACTTTATCAAATAACCCCCCCCCTCTTTCTTTGCTTAATCTCTCATTTTAGGTTGCTTGTAATCACAACACCCTATTTAGTATATACTTTACACTTCTCCAATCTCTTCTCTAGAAGTAATTACATAAACAATGGGCTATAAATCCTAACAATTTTTTCTATGATATACAGTTACTTGTCCACATATATAAATGTATGTCTTAACAGCATACTATGCATAGTATGATTACACTGTAATCAATTTTGTCATTCTTCCATGAATAGTTAATTGTCTTATTTATCCATTTTCTTTTAATATCAAGGGGAGTAGGGAGAATCCATTAAAAATGTATCAGCTTAAAATCCAACAAACATTTACTGAATATACTTGGTGGTTGGAAAAAAAACTTTTTACATACTTTTAGATGAGAGAAAGCTGAAAAATAATTTCTAATCAATTTTTGTTTACAATTTAGTTTGACAGAGAATATATAACAATTACAAAACAATTACACATCAGGAAATAAGCAAAATTGTAAGACAATCATCTTATACCAGCTGAAGCCATGCAAATTCAATTCAATTTTATTAAATGTCAACTATGTAATATTTTTCAATGTGCTGATTATATTGTCCTCCAGGGCATCCAAAAAATAGTTTACAGCTTGGTATACTCATCCACTAGTCAACATTTTGTAATTGTCACATATACAAAGGTTGATAAACAAAATTTCCAGCAAAATTAAATATATTTAGAACAAAAGTTTAGGGTTTTGATTATTGTGATTATAATAATCATCTACATCTTTTAGTACTTACTAAGTCTTATTATCTCATTTATGTCTGCAATCAATCCTAGGAGGCAGGTACTGTTGTTATAATCACCCAAGGGCATTATGATAGTTTTAACTGGCAAATCTCAGATTCAAAGTCAGGTCTTTCTATCTCAAAAGTTCCTTTCTTAACCAATACTTTTGTAATATCTTAACAATGATTTTAATGACTAGCTAAAGAATTGAACTGAAGAGTTTTTATAATATTACATCAAAACGTCTTTATTTACAAAAATCTTGCAGGCAACAAATTACTTTTCTGAATCAGCACAGTTATTAAACCTGAGTTCTTTACTTCTTGGCACATGAAAAGTTACAATATCAATTTCTTCAGCATTCTGATAAAGGTGAAATCATATTAATTCAAGCTACCTACTTCATAGACTTGTGATTTTTTACAAACACAGAAAACAGGTTAGTCTAGACTCTTAATGAAATAATTATTCTGCATGAGAAACAGGTACACAATTCCATGAGAATACAAAATAATATAGAACGGATCGTAATTACTGCATTGTTAAACAGTAAATCTTTCCATATTTATGCATATTTAATTAAAATGATATTTATCAAAAGGCTAATGAGACCATTTTGAAACCCATTTACTGAAAGGCTAATGAGACAGTATAATACAAGCTGTTTATTAACTGAAGAACAAGATATGTGACATCTGTACAAAGTCAGAGAAGACTGAAATTAAAAATAAAGTATCACTGAAAGCTTCTCATAAACCTTACAGTAAAGAAGTCATATCACAGATAAGAAAGACCATGTACAATGTCAGCTTCCCACTTAAACTGATAGGTAAAGGCAAATTTATATTCTAGTCAAAGAACTTACATAATGAGCATATATAAATTAGATATAATGAGAATATGTAAATTATATATCCATTTTTCAGGATTACAGTTGTTATAAGTATTTAAATACACATCTTTTTTAAATTGCAAGATAGGCCATAATGGGGACTTCCCTGGTGGCACAGTGGTTAAGAATGCACCTGCAGGGCTTCCCTGGTGGCGCAGTGGTTGAGAGTCCGCCTGCCAATGCAGGACACACGGGTTCGAGCCCTGGTCTGGGAAGGTCCCACATGCCACGGAGCAGCTGGCCCCGTGAGCCACAATTACTGAGCCTGCGTGTCTGGAGCCTGTGCTCTGCAACAAGAGAGGCCGCAATAGTGAGAGGCCCGTGCACCGCGATGAGGAGTGGCCCCCACTTGCCACAACTAGAGAAAGCCCTCGCACAGAAACGAAGACCCAACATAGCCATAAATAAATAAATTAAAAAAAAAAAAAAAGAATCCACCTGCCAGTGCAGGGGACATGGGTTTGATTCCTGGTCCGGGAAGATCCCACATGCCACGGAGCCACTAAGCACTGTGCGCCACAACTACTGAGCCTGTGTGCCACAACTACTGAAGCCCGCATGCCTAGGACCTGTGCTCTGCAACAAGAGAAGCCAACTGACGTGAGAAGCCCACGCACCGCAACCAAGAGTAGTCCCCGCTCGCCTCAACTAGAGAAAGCCCACGCGCAGCAACGAAGACCCAACGTGGCCAAAAATAAATAAATAAATTTATTTTTTAAAAAAAGATAAGGCATAATGCTTACATGATGAAATAAAATTTCATAATGTTGCACCTTAAGACAATCTCACGTTAGATTACTGCATCTCACAAAAACACTGTTTATATTTCACTGAGCCAAAAAGTAGTTCCCTAATCATGTGAATATAGTAGAAAGACACCATGCTGAAAGGCAAGTAAAATGCCAGTCACTTTCTTGAATAATAATGGTAATATTCATAACAATAATATATATCTGAAGGCTTTCAGCTTCAAGAACAGAAAACTCCAGAGATATCAAAATGGCACATATCAAACTCTAAATAACAAAATTACTTAACATTTAATTGCAAACTCTCTGCTCATCAAATAAACAGGAACTCATTTTAAGATTTAAAAAAGTAGCAAGTCGGTTCAAGTCGAATTTTTAGATGAAAGAGCATTCATAAGCAACTTTCCAAGCCAGGATCTTGGTTACATTTTTTCCTAGCATTAATAACAAGATTCACAAATACATGGTAAGTTTAAGCAAAAAATAAAAACCATATGTATTGCAAGTGGCAACTGTTCTCTTCAAGAGAATTTAGCATTATAAATTCCCTGAATAAAAATCAAAAGTGAATTACCAGAAGATAGTAAAAATAACCCCAGCCAAAACTTCTGTATTTCTCAACATAAATTAACATGAAAGTCACTCATGACTAATTTATTTATCAAGAAAAAAAATGATACTTTATTATTGCACGTAGATAATTTGAAGGTACTTCACTGTAACACGTTTTTCTGTTATTTATCCAATGATATATTTATTAGTTGTCATATTAAGGTCCTCCCAAGAAAGTTTTTAAACATTTACTAAGAAACACCGTCTACAGTCAAAATGAGATTATGCTTAATATCTTCAAAGAATCTCTAATAGCCTGTTATTTATTCATTGGCTCCTAGGACATGTTCCAGCCAGATAATGATCTTTTGTCAAAATAAGACCAACCCACTCATGTGGTCCTCTTCACACAGACTGACGGCAATGCTCAGAATGTAATCAAAGCAAAATTATTCACCTAAATGGTAGTGACAGGACTAGTTCGAACTGCTTAGATTTTTATTCTTCTTTAAAATTTTAGTCCCTTGAAATTTAACTGAAGTTAATACACAGCTATTAAAAAGGAGCAGACTTATAATCAATACCTTTACTAACAGCTATTCCCCAGGCTCTCTTAAATAGAAGCATCAGAGTTATGCAAGATGGAAAATACCCAATTAGGTTTTCCTAGACCAATTAGCTTGTCCAGCTATTGAATATTTTGACAATAAATACATTCACACTCTTGAGTATGTAAGAGAAAAGTTATCCCTTTAATTAGCAGTAAAACTAGTCTAGAAACAAGTCATCTGGCATATCTCTGATATACCCTGGGATTGTATTATGTCACCAGAAATTTTTTAGAATACCAGGCATAAATTGCTAACCTCAGAGTACAAACTTAAGTTCAGCTCCCTTCACAAAAAGTAAAAAACAAAACAAAACAAAAAAATCCAACTGTTTCTTTTAAGTATCTGAGTTGATTTTAAGTGAAAAACATCAATTGTTCTCACTGCTATCCACTTTCCATAGTGCCAGAAGGAGAGAACAGATCTGAGCTCCTTGTTCAGATACAAGTGGATCTGGGAATAAAGGGAACCATGTTTTCACCCAGGTGCTTGTGTTTCAGTCAGCCAGTGCTGAGACAACACTGTACAAACTGTTGTAGCTAGTTAACTTGGATGGTTAAAATATTGCCTTTGAATGCATGTGAACAACACTTCTGGACTTGAGTCATCCAATATTTATATTGAGCAGGCATGTTGCACCAGGCATTGGATTTGTCAACAGAAGCATAAATGTTTTTTTAAGATTTAGAGTCTGGTGAGGAGATATATGCAAAAAATTAAATAAAATTTAGTGTAGCCTGGTAAATGAAGTAATAAACTTATGTATAAGTTTGAAAAACATGGGTCTACACTAGCAGCAAACTATGGATTATGACTTATTTTGTGAGCCATGGAATCAACATAGTCACAATCTTTTTTTTTTTAATATAATAGCATAGGATACAAAACACTAAAATGTACCTCATGAAAGAAAACACTGTTTTAAACTTTTGTTCCAGATTTATATTGATACAGATTTAGATGTAAACATAGAGACAGATTTCAGTATAGCTATAGACAAAAATATAGAAGTATATATTTATCTCTATATGTGTGTGTACATACATTTATCTGGGTCACCATGTAAAATACTCTTCCTAGGTATGGTCAAAAATCTTTGAAAGTCACAAGTAGATGAAATTTGCCTGAATAAGTCAAGGTAGGCTTCATCAAGCATTCAGGTTAATACTACATGAAAAAGTTTTTCAGTAGAAGGATAGGAGGCTTCCAGACAAGAAGAATAGGGTCTGTACAGATTGAGCACACTGAAATATGACTAGGGCCACATGTTGAAATATTATTTTGGATATACTGGGTCAAATACAATACATTAGCAAAATCAACATCACTTCTTCCTTAGTTTTTAATGTGGCTACTAGAATATGTAAAACTATATATACGGCTTGCATAACAAATTTTAATGGACAGTAATGTGGTAGATGATGAACTGGAGAAAGGAAAACACACTAACAGTGATTAGGTCAAAGTTAGGCTATTGAAATAGCCAAGGTGAGAGAAGACGACAGCCTGATCCACAACAGTAGGAATGCAAAGGAATAGGAGAGAAAAGTTAAGAGGATAAAAGAAAGTAGAAGAGACAGGACTTGGTGACTGACTGGTTATAAGAGATGAGCTGCCGCAACTAAGGCCCAGTGCAACCAAATAAATAATAAATAAATAATAAAAAATAAATATTAAAAAAAAAAGAGATGAGGGAGATGAAGTCATGTATTCATTCATTCATCCAAACATACCACTGCATGCCTAAGATATGCTGGGTCCCATGCTGGCTGTGCTACGGGGAACTAGCACAATGCTTATCAAAAGCATCAAAAATGCTTATCAACATTCTGGAGTGGGAAATGGAGTGGAGGTTGTTACCATCCACTGAAATAGCAAATGAAGGAGGAGGAAATTTTCTGTTATCAAATACATCAAGAATGAGATGCCGGGCTTCCCTGGTGGCGCAGTGGCTGAGAGTCCGCCTGCCGATGTAGGGGACGCGGGTTCGTGCCCCGGTCCAGGAAGATCCCACATGCTGCGGAGCGGCTGTGCCCGTGAGCCATGGCCGCTGAGCCTGTGCGTCCGGAGCCTGTGCTCCGCAATGGGAGAGGCCACAACAGTGAAAGGCCAGCATGCCGGAAAAAAAAAAAAAAAAAAGAATGAGATGCCTAAAGGATATTTAAATGGAAGTACCTGGGAAAGCATTTGGATTGCAGGGTCTGAAGTGAAGAGAAAGGTCTAAGAGTTTGGCAGCAGATTCTTAGGCGGGGTTGAGATTGCTCAGAGAAAGGCTGGAGAGGGATAAGGGCCACAAGGTCCAAGGGAAAACAACAATACCAAGGATGCAGAAAAAGAGAGCAAGTCCACTAACAGAGAGTGGCCAGACATGAAGGAGAAAACGCCATAAAGGGTAGAGTCACAGATGCCAAAAGAGAAGAATGTTTTTAAGTAAGTAACATTCCATAAAATCAAACTGGAAGAATAATTTCAGAGAAGCACTGGAAAGAGTACAAAATTTGCTAAGTCGGAGATCACTGATGACTTTTATGAAGGTGATTCCAGCAGAGTGGGGGAAACGAGCAAGACTACAGAAGGCTGAAGAGCACAGGGGAGGCCAGGAAGTAGAGAGGCCAGGCAGAGACAGCTGTTTCTAAAACCCTCAAAGAACAATAAAGTAGTGAGCACAGATTTGAGGGAGGGTTTGGGGTGCTTTCATCTTTGTTTTTTGATATGAGAGAGACTTGAACATGTTCAAAAGCTCAGAAAAGTAGTTAGTGCAGAGAGGGTGGTTAAAAAGGCAAGAAATGGAGTAACTAATGGATCAAAGTCCTTAGGAGCTGGGCGAGGAGAAAACCTAGGACACAGATGGACAGGTAACTTTGACGAGGAGAGAGAACATCTCTTCCCCTACAGATGGAAGAGAAGATGGCTTAAGAGACAACGATCAATTCTGATGCAAATAAGGACTCTAGTTTCTATATTAAAATATTACTCATGTTATAGAGGAATCACTGGGCTCCTCTCATTAATGGTAACTGCAAATGTGGCTCCACAGTTCCAAGTATCTGAGTAATACTTATGTATAGCAAACGTTCTAAAGCCAAGGACACAGAGTTATCACAGGGCAAGTCAACTTCAGTCTACTCCATGACCACTGACTTAATAGGTTCTAGTACCTATTAGCTAACCTCTCAGAAATGACTGTCAGTATCAAAGAGGAGTGGGGGGACAGGGAACCTTTCTATCCCTCTAGGGTTTCCACCTATGTACATGTGGAGTGGAAGGTGTAGGAGAGTGTCTATCCTCTCTGCCTAACCCCTCACTAGCTCCTTCCCAAGGAAGAGTCACATCTGTCACTGAGCCACAGTTTAAACCTTGTGGGTGGAGTTATTGTGCCTTCAAGACAGGAACCCGGATTCCCTCTACCTCCACTCTTCCCATTTCTGGCATTGGAAAGGTGAGCATGCACGCCCAGGCAGAATCTGGACCTCCAGGCAGAACGGTCATGATCATTTTGTGTGATTTTAAAAAATCAGATCTGGCCTTCCTCATCTCCCCTCTGCTCCAATTCTCAACCTACAACTGGGGAGATAAGTGGGACTGAGGCTCCTTGGAGTAGGAAACAGTTTAGCCTCCAAATCCCTCACTGGAAAAGCCAGACATGGAGGGTTACCAAGCATCCATCCAGCTATGAAGCAGCACTTTATTTCCCTGCTGGTGGGGGAATAAATCAGTCTTCAGTCCAGAACCCCAGAACACAGGAAGGGTAAAAGTGGAAGATGAAAATATCAAAATACCACCTTGAAACTCCCTCATCCAAAAGCCCTCAGCAACAGACAAACTAAAATTTGCACTAAGTTTTTCTGCCTATTTTTCATTTTTCTTTTCCTCAGGCTGACCCTCCTGAAGTCCTCTCCCCTTCTACTACCACATGTTCAAATCCATGAATTACGTATGTCATCTTCTCAAGGAAGTCTTCCCGACCTGTCCAGTTAGATTTAAGTATCACCACCTCATTTATCCTCTCATAGGCCTTATTTATATATCTATTAAGCACTTTGTTATAATAAGTTATTTAAATGTATCTTCCCTAGTAAATCAGATAGAGATTGCTAAATTCAGCTGTGTATCTCCAACCTTGAGCACATTGCCAAGGTTGGTCTCTGCTCTAAGTCACACCTCATCTCTCCTTCTTCTGAACTTCCACAACAATTTGTGGGGCTGCTACTGGGCCCAGTAGAGTACAATCACCACTATCCCTCTTTTTTTTGCAAGAAAGAAAGATCCAGAAGGATTCTGTATCATGGATAAACAATCTGAATTAATCTGACTGCCCAGACAGGAAGAACTAAAGGAGCAATCTTTTGACTCATCAGCCAGTCAGTGCTCCATTTGGCCTGGAGCTATGGAAATTCTTAAATCATCAGGCTCAAAGGAGGGTCCACAGACAGTAGAAATCAGTCATGAGTCAATGGGGACTGAGGCCAAAAAGACAGCCAGCAGTCGAGGTTGTCCCTTTGCATTTCACAAAGAGTGCTCAACATGCACTTTCAACCTGGCTAAGTAAGTTAGGAAGTATACAGATTGTGCTTACTAAATACTGAGTTTCTAACTTTGATTATTAATAATGGCAAAGCACCTTATAAAGCACACCTTAGAAAGCACATGAAGTACTTCTAAATACTTCCATTTTACACCTGAGGAAGTGAAGTCTTAGATAAATTGGGTGAGTTCTGTAAGGCCTCATTCATCAACAAATATTCAATAAATTCCTCCCATATGCAATGCACTGGGACTGAAGCAGACCAGCCCTTGTGGAGCTTTTTCTTATGGGGGAGACATAATAAAAGAAGTAAAATATAAAATATGTCAAGTGGTGCTAATGGGAAAATAAGGCAGGCTAGGCAGAAGGTAGGGGTTTTGATGGCCCAGGAAGTCCTCAATGACAAGATGCATTCGAGCAGAGACCAGAATGGGGAGGAAAAGAACTTAAGTGGGTGGTGTCCCAGTCTGAACTGTAACCCAAATCTTGGATTCCCACTGCTTATGCTCTTTCAAAATACAGCAATTTGCCTCTATGAGAAGAAGATGTTGACATTCAGGCAAGTAGCAGGAGAAACAGAACCCTGTTCTTAGCATTTCAGGCACATTAGGAAAGTAGATCAGAAAAAAAAAAAAAAAAAAATCCTGAACAAGGCACAGAGCACACTATCCCATGCCCACAAGGGTCCCCAACCACAGAGCTGGATACTCCAAAAAGATGCCAAGGGGTAACTGTCATTGACAGGAGTAGCAGCACCACTGCAAATAGCAAAATGTTAAAGTTGTAACTAGAGAATGTCTGATCTTTTTATTGCTGTTTTTAAAGGCTAATGTCCTAAGTGCTTTGTTATGGTTCCTATCATACAAAAGTCGTTTGACTGTATTCTGAGTTACTTGGCTGTCACAAGACAGAATATGGGCTGCAATAAAAAGAGCTTATTCAGAGGAGGGAAAAGTACAAATTCTGGTCCCGTATCATGTCTTCACCCAAGGCATGATTTACCTTTCCCAGTGAAATTTTTGTCCAGCTCAGTTAATCACCCCCCACCAATCACAAGTAAAGTACCATTCAGAAAGGTGAGGTAAAGGAGCAGACAACCTAACAGTTGTTGCATACAATTACTAAGTGACCTAAAGTAACCACCTCTACAACAAATAAATAAATATTCACTGCATGAATGATGTCTCCATGAGACTTTGCCCGTTTCCTTTGCCCAATCTGCACCTGTTCTTAAAATCACTTCTGGTTTGGAGCTCATATATATTCACTTAATGAACTGAGCTGAATACCTACAATAAGCCAAGTACTTTGAGTGGTTAACTACTTGAAAACAGTATGTGCATGTGTACACACACACATACACAAAAGCACACACCAATTATATACATAGGTCCTGTGTGAGCTCCATTTGGGAATATTTCTATACATGTCAACTATGTAGATTCAAGTGCAAATGTATGTGTATATACGTGTGAGTGAGTCTGTATCAGAGAGAGAGGCAGAAACAAAGCAACAACTAAAGTTACATTAGACGAGGACAGGAGAAATCCTAAGGCTCATGAGAAAACACAAATGTATGTAAAGAAAAAGAATGAGGGCTTCCCTGGTGGCGCAGTGGTTAAGAATCCGCCTGCCAATGCAGGGGACACAGGTTTGAGCCCTGGTCCAGGAAGATCCCACATGTCACGGAGCAACTAGGCCTGGGCGCCACAACTACTGAGCCTGTGCTCTAGAGCCAGCGTGCCACAACTACTGAGCCTGTGCTCTAGAACCCATGTGCCACAACTACTGAGCCTGTGCTCTAGAGCCCGCGTGCCACAACTACTGAGCCCTAGAGCCCGTGCTCCGCAGCAAGAGAAGCCACTGCAATGAGAAGCCCGCTCACGGCAACAAAGAGTAGCCCCCCTTTGCTGCAACTAGAGAAAGCCCGCGTGCAGCAACGAAGACCCAATGCAGCCAAAAATAAATAAAATAAATAAATAAATATAAAAAGAAAAAGAATGAAGTGACTTCACTCACTTGTCTTCCCTGTACAATCATACTCACTGCGCGTCAACTGCTTTGCCCATATCCTGTATGCTCCCTGTGTTCCTTACAGGTTAAATATAATCAAGATCTACCTTTACAGCTACTTGCAAAAACATCTCTCCCATTAACTTTTAGCTGACAAGTAATTATATTTTATCCTTCAAAAGAAAATTAGGCATAAAACAATCCCAAGAAAAATAAGAACTAATAACCTTGCTCCACAAAACAGGCAAAAAAAAAAAGATTTAACCAAGATAACACCTTCAGTTTCTGTCCTGCCATCCATTAATTTTAAATTTGATTTTTCTTTACATCACAAGGCACTTATTCAAAAATAGGAGAAGAATCCCTATATCCATATGTTGTCCTGCAAAAAGAAAACACTATTAGTTGTATTTCTTGTTCAAACACTGTAAGAATAAAGGAACTGTTTTTAGAAATGATGAGGTTCCTGCAGATAACATTTACACACAGGATTTGAGGCTTTTTTGTGACATAAAGTGCAGAGTACTTTGAGGATGGTTACAGATGCAATGGCACAGAAAAGGCTTTTAACTTTGGCTCATTTCCTCTGACCACCATGCCTCTATTCTACATTATAACCTCTCAAAGCTACAGATCCTTTAAAACTAGCTTTTAAACTGCCTTTCCTTGGTATCATCACAAAATAAGAACACTTTGTTGTTTGAAAATAAAAGCACAAAATTATTGTGACTCAATAACTGTGCTCATTATGGCAAACCAATAAACAAGGCTCAACAGAAACTGTTCTTGCCAATAGCTGTTGCTTATTGAGCTGCCAAGAAATAAATACAAAAGAAACCAAAGAAAGATCTGCCTTTACAATATAGACGGTTTCTTATTCAGAAGCTATCTTTAATATCAGAAACTGCTAGCACATATCCCACTGCTATCATTATCACCCACAATAGAATCGTAAACTAAGCACTAAAGCCTTGTCATTCATACCTTAGAATAATGATTTTAAAAAAAAAACTAACAACAAGGACATACTGTATAGCACAGGGAACTATACTCAATATCTTGTAATAATCTATAATGTAAAAGAATCTGAAAAAAGTATATATATGTATAGGTATAACTGTATCACTTTGCTGTACACTTGAAACAAAACATTGTAAATTATACTTCAATTTTTAAAAAATTAAAATACTAGAGAATTCCATTTTTAACCTAGTAATTTCTTTTTTGATATAACCCATAACAAATGCTACCCTGAGTAGAATCAATTTTAGAGACCGTATAGCACTTTATATCCAAAGGAAAGTTAATAACAGGGCGGGGAAACATAAGAAGCATCAGGGCCTCTTCCCCTTGTTTGAGGCGGAAGAATTAGCTGGCATGGTCACCAAGGCCAAGACCAAATATTCAACAGTGCTGGTTGGAGATGGTAGGGCCAAGCCAAAAGAGGTGACCAATCAATAAGAGATTGGTTACATACAGGGGGAATTGAGCAAGTAGGTAAACCTACTGAGGATAATGGGAGCCAAGGTTTTCAGCACTGCAGAAGGAATCTGCAAGTATAAAAATGGGAAAGGAAGAATAAATCCTGCTGTTCGGGGTTGGAGTTGGAGATATCAGTGTAAACCTATTTTTTTTTACATAGATCTATAGATATATACATACATAGAGATATATCCGTGTATATGGCATATATATACATACACACATACATGCATACATATATACATACACACACATACATACAAACCTCTATTTCCTAAGTTTATTTACTAAGAAGATCTAGAAGCAAAGATATCCTAATAGCAATGACACCTCTAGAACCCTCTAGAAACCCCTTGGTTTCTAAATGTCATTTCCACTCAAAGGAACCAGAAAGCCTAAAATTCCAAGGCTGAGGCAGAAAAAGTATAAGATACACCTGGACCACCTTTTAACATGATGAATTGAGAACACAGCACCAGTTCTGTGGTAATTCTGTCTGAAAACATCATCTGAAGTTATTCATGAGTAAACATCAGATAAACCCAAATAGAGAAGCATAATTTGTCTGTATTCTTCAAAAACGTTCAGATCATGAAAGACAAGGCAAGACTAAGGAACAGTCCAGTTGAAGGAGACCAAAGGGCAGGATAATAGATACAAGGCATGATACTGGATGCTGGACCTATAAATAACATCACTGGGGTGACTAGTGAATTATGAATGGGATCTGTGGGTTAGAGGGTAATATTATATCAATATGCATTTCCTATTTTGATGATTATATTACGGTTATGTGGGAGAATGTCCTTGTTTTTAGGAAACACTGAATTACTAAGAGATTACTAGAGCATCATGGCTGCAACTTTTACTCTCAAGCCAAAAAAAAAGAAAAACAAAATCTTCAAAATCATCTGTGAGAGTTAAGCAATAGAGAGAGAGAAGACAGGGAATATGATAAGACAATCGTAATAAAATGTTAATACTAGGGGAATACGAGTGAAGGACATATGAGAGTTCTTTGTCCTATTCTTAGAATGTTTCTATAAGTTTGAAATCATTGTAAAATTAAAAGTTTAAAAGAGAAAGAAATGTTTGGTCATAAATGTTCATATACTATTAAGAAAAACCTTAACTTTCTATGAAGGGTCACAATCTGCTGTAAATTTAAAAAGTAAAATAAAAAAAGGTATGCTGTGGCTACAGACAAAAGGTGGCCTACATAATTCTAAAAGCACTCAAACAAAATAAGGACATTAAAAGGGCTTTTATCATCAATAAGTCTAAAAAATGTGAACTGTATGGGACTTCCCTGGCAGTCCAGTGGTTAAGATTCTGCACTCTCAATGCAGGGGGAACAGGTTTGACCCCTGGTCAGGGCGCTAAGATCCCACATGCTGCACAGCGTGGCCAAAAAAAAAAAAAAAAAAAAAAATTGTAATTCTTATGCAACACTTGGCTGATTAAAGGTGACATATTTTATGGGCATTACAAATATTTCAAGGATAAAATTGCAGAAAAACCCTGCTATTCATGAAATAAGATGACCCACGCAGACAAAGAAATGTGTCACCCAGATCCTGCTTCAAGGATGAACTTGGGGGAATTGTGGTCAGTAGAGGGTCTCCAGGTCAGCCGACTTGAACATGTGTCTCAGCTGCAGAGAGCCCTGCCCTGGGCATTCCACATCCTTCCACAGAGCAGGGGTGACCTGAGACAATGCTGAGGGAAATACCACCTCAAACCCCTCCCCTGCCACTGGCCTGGCTGGGGCTTTGTCAGGCTTGCGTGGAAGTTTGGCTTCTGTCTCTACCCAATCCTGTAGCTTCCCCTTCCTTTCACAGCAGTTGATCACTGACATACATCTTGCACCCCTATTCCATCTCAGTGATTACTTCTGGGGAACCCAACCTACAACCAGGCCCTCCTTTGCTATTTGTTAAAACATAGCTTGAAATGGACACATTTTATAATTTTGTCTTGTGAGGGAGTAACATTATTTCTGACTCATAAGAGAGGTGTGAATTTTCTTAAGGTGAATTCTGCCTCTAACTCCCATCCATTTACCTTCTCATGCTGTGTGACAGAAAAACTGTACTTTCCCCTTTTCATGTTAGCCAAATATAAAAGATAATGATTGTTTAAACAGCAAATTTCCCTCTTACGGTCCATTAGCTCCTGCGGCTTGTTCTTGCAGTGGAATTGAAATATAACAAAATGATTTCCATGGCAATAGAGAATAATCTAGTAAATGTGAATTCTGACTTAGCAACAGAAGAAAATAAGAGGAGATTACGGGACTGTAGTGGGACTAAGTTTTTTTTTTTTTTTTTTTTTTTTGCGGTACGCGGGCCTCTCCCGTTGCGGAGCACAGGCTCCGGACGCGCAGGCTCAGCGGCCATGGCTCACGGGCCCAGCCGCTCCATGGCACGTGGGATCTTCCCGGACCAGGGCACAAACCTGTGTCCCCTGCCTCGGCAGGCGGACTCTCAACCACTGCGCCACCAGGGAAGCCCGGGACTAAGTTTTTAATTTCCATGTGTGTATTTTTAGTATCACATTTTGAAACAAAGAAAACAGACAAATTCATACACACAGAACTAGGAAGAGTGAAACTCTAATTATAGGATAAGTTTAAAAACTATACCTCAATCATCAGTTTGTATTATCACTCCCTACCATTACTACCAAAATACATTCAACTATCACAAAAAATTTTTACTTAGAAATTTGAGACCTTTTTACAACTTTTACTTGAAACTCTATTATCTACTATAATTTCAGTTCCACTTACTAATGTCTCCCATTATGTTCATTTTTACTAATAAAAACAAGTATGGGGCTTCCCTGGTGGCGCAGTGGTTGAGAGTCCGCCTGCCGATGCAGGGGACACGGGTTCGTGCCCTGGTCCGGGAAGATCCCACATGCCGCGGAGCGGCTGGGCCCGTGAGCCATGGCCGCTGAGCCTGCGCGTCCGGAGCCTGTGCTACACAACGGGAGAGGCCGCAACAGTGAAAGGCCCGCGTACCACAGAAAAAAAAACAAAAAAAACAAGTATGGTTTATGGCTAATATGTAAGTGAAAGATTCTCAAAAGACTACAGAATCTTTAGAAAGCACAGGAATAGAGGAACTGCAGGGTTTGTGAGCATCACAAATACGATAGCAGATCTCTTGCCTCATACCCAGTTAGCTGGCCCTTTCTGTTCAGAAGCCCTGTGAAACATGCAGGCTGATGCCCTTGGGCGGCCACTCTCTCTACCATACACCGCTTTTCTCCCCGCCCCCCAACCCCCTGAGGTGTACACTCAAAGGTGGTTGTTTTGGTCCCACACTTATTATCAGTTGTTCCTGTTGCTGTGTAATTTAATTAAATTGTTCACAAGCTGATGAAATCAAAGAGCAAAAAGACAAGAATTATTGCATCTAAGAAAAACAAGTACTATGCATCACAAAGATTTAATAAAGATGAATTACTAAAAATATAAACATATTGGGTATGAACAAGGCTAGACTGGACAATTAGAAAAAAGTTATTCAAATCTAAAAGGATTCTACACTCAGAATGCTTTGTGTCTTAAATTTCTCTTCTTGTTAATCAACCAAACTAAGGTACTGTAGATAACTCATTGTGTCTGTGCCTTATACAAGAACGATTATGCAAACCTACAGACTTTTTAAAGGAAAGCGCTTCAGCCTTACAACAGAAACTGGAAAACACATAAATAGTGAGATAAGCGTAGGAGTTCAAGGAAGCCTGGATCGGATTCTTTAACATTAAGCAATCAACCACACCTCTCTTTCATTTGCCTCCACTCTCTAGGTGGGATTCCCGCCCTCTGTTCTTAAGGATGACATGGAGCACTGCTCCCTCATCCCTGACCTGCGATAGGCATTGCTTCCATCTCAGGCTAATTCTTCCTGGTTTGCAGTGAAGGCTCAGCAAGTGTTCTTCGCCTGCTTGCTTCACAGTCCTTGCCTTGCTTTGTATATATGGATTCTTCATTAGCAACTAGATTTCACTTGTGTCCAGCATATCCCACCTGCAAACTGCATTTTCCCTTTGGACATCTGCTCCCCAAGATGCAATTCAGACAAGAATTTATTCTTGACTCCACAGCCACGTGGGCAATTACTTGATTAGACACATTTCCAGTGCTTTAAGCACCCTTGCCAATGCATATATTGGCTAACTAGGAAAAAGGGTACCCGGACCACTGAAACCTCTTTATCTTCTAGCCACATTTTAATGGTCAAAGTTCCCTGCCCACTGGAAATGTACAAGAGCTACCATAAACTGAGTTTTCTGATATGGGCCCAGTATTTGTAGCTTTAGCTCCTAAAGCATCTAATCTATTTTTTACTTATTCTAGCCTATTGTCTTACATTCCTTAGCCACCACTCACCTCATTTCCTATCAACCTATGATATCCTTACCTCCCTCCTTGAACTTTTTGGCCTGTAACTTGGTGCTTCCCTTATTATTCTTGAACAGGTTTTGCTCACACTGCTTGTGACATCAAATGAGAGGTATTTTTCCTCCTGACACCAACCAGCTGTAACACTTACTGGGTGTCCTACAATTCTAGTCAATTCTGACACTAAGTTCCTGGGGTTAACGTCAGGTTCCCCACAAAATGTTCTCACTTCAAATGCCAGTCACAAGTACCAATTCCCCGGGTTACCCACATTTCTGTCCAACTTGGCTACAAAGTCAGGGGGTTCCCACAATTGACTCTTACTGCAAGAGTCAACAATTCACCAGAACAGCTCATTAAGCTCTGGAAAACACTTTACATACTATTGCCAGCTTATTATAATGGATACAAACGAAGAGCCAGATGAAGAGGTACATAGGGTGAGGTCCGAAAGGGTCCCAAGCACGAGGATTTACATCCCCTTGGAGATGGGGTGTGCCACCCTCCTAGCATGTGGGTGTGTTCACCAAGTGCAAAGCTCTCTGAACCCTGTCATTTAGGGGATTTTAGGGAGGTTTCATTACACAAGCAAGATTGATTAAATCGCAGGCCATTGGTGATCTACTCAATCTCCAGTCTCTCTCTCCACTAGCCAGAGGTTGTTGGGTGGGGCTCAGAGTTCTAAGTTTCCAGTCAAGGGTTGCTGTCCTTTGACCAGCCCTATGCAAAAGCTAGATAGGGGCCCATCAAGAGTTATTATTAGAACAAAAGATGTTCTTATCACTCTTACCACTCAGAGAATTCCAAGCGTTTTAGGAGCTCTGTGCCAGAAAGTGGAGACAAAGACCAAATCTCTCTCTCTAGTACCATAATACATTAACTCTTTCTTCCTTTTTCCATTTTTCCACAAACTACCTTGTAAGTAATAGCTCTCTACTGTGACCTAGTCCCTTTAACAGCTCCTCTCACACTACTTATAAGAAACTTCTCCCATTTCTCCTTCCCTTCCCTCTACCTTTCCCAAGTTTGTACCAGGTAACAGGCAAGATTTAGATCATTACACATTTTCAATTAGACTTACTCTGTTGTCTGCTCTGCTCAGACTATCTGCTGTGTGTAAACTCTGCATGCTAGAAGTAGCTATTTAATTTTGCTCCTGACATTTTATGTAGGAAAGAATTGCTTACAGGTTCAGTGTCTCTAGAAAGACCATTCCTCTGGGAAGAACATATCTGTTGCTCAATGTTCATTGACTGTTTTACTTGTAAAATCCTCCCATCACCATTCCTGACTGCCAAGGGTAAAACTTCACAGTCTAATGTCTACAACTAGTGAAAATTAAAGCTTAGCCTCTACCTACATAAAAAAGTATCCCTACCTGAAGACACACAGTCCCCTCAGAATCCTTTTGCTCTGATTCTCTGTTCACATAAATAGGTTCTATATATGTAACCTTTTCCTAAAAAGAAGACACCCAAAGATAGCCAAGAGATGCAGGGTAGACAATTAAACTTCATTCTGAATTGAATCACCAATGTCTTTTATTGCCTTGTTCTCACATTTTCAAAATTTTCTCCTTTCAGTGATAATAACCTTGTTAAAAACTGACCTTCAAGATAGGGAACAGCAATTGATCAGTTTGCTAGTCCACTCTCCCATCCACCAACCAACGTATTTCATTTACTAGGATACAATTTTTAAAATATTCTGTCATCTCTGGAATCAGGATTTATTTTAGTCAATCACAGCATAGTTTAAGTAACAGTACCTTTTTCTTTCTTAGTGGTATATAAAAATAAGGATGTATCTTAGATTTGATAATAAGTTCCTCTCCCAGCAGCCTCTGGCTGACCGCCAGAGATAACCCATGTAAAGCACTTAGCATTGGATATGGCATACAGGAAGTATTCAATATATTTGCTGTGCTCATCATCATGTTTCTAAACAAATAACAGAAAATTTAAAAATAAACATAGATTAAGTTAGAGTTCTAATGCATTCTCCTTATTCAACTTTTTCTGAGTGCCTTTTGTTTATTTGTTTCTGTCCTAATTTTCTATACTTTGCATTCGTCTCCATGTGCGAGACCACTGGAAAAAAAAATCTGATGCAATTGCTAAAGGTTGTGCTAAATGATCTGGCTCAGAGTATCCAAGCCTGACAGATTAGGATCTTTTCATATCAAAGGACTTTAATATCTTTTGAGATCTTGTAAGATCCTTTCACTAGCTACCAAATCAAAAGACTATTTGGATAACAGACTCTAAAAAAATCTCACTAGATAACAGGCTATAAGACAATTCCACAGTTAGGAGTCTTTGAAAATGGCTCAAACTTTTTTTAAACTAAAAGTACCAAGTCATAATTTCAAATGATATAAGTTATTTTTCTTCCACACTCTCCTACACTTTGACATTTTTTTCTCTGTCTCCATACACAGTAACCTGAAATGTATTTCTACTTAAATCAGAGAGCAGTCAATTAAATTTAAAAATTGTAGCCCAATTTTGTTTGCCTGATCACACATTACTTGTACTCATTTTTACTTTATACTGTATCATACAGTCATTTCAGCAAAATCATTTTACTTCTTGTTAATGAATGTGCTAGTATAAGAAATATCCACATTTTAAAAGAAGCTCAGCATCGGTAATTTTTAGAGAAATGCAAATGAAAACCACGAGGTATCACCTCACACCAGTCAGAATGGCTATCATCAAAAAGTCTACAAATGATAAATGCTGGAGAGGGTGTGGAGAAAAGGGAACCCTCCTACACTGTTGCTGGGAATGTAAATTGGTGAAGCCACTATGGAAAACAGTGTGGAAATTCCTTAGAAACCTAAAAATAGAGCTACCATATGACCCAGCAATCCCACTCCTGGGCATATACCTCAAAAAGACAAAAACTCTAACTCGAAAAGTTACATGCACCCCAGTGTTCATAGCAGCACTATTTGCAATAGCCAAGACATAGAAACATCCCAAATGTCCATCAATAGATGATTGGCTTAAGAAGATGTGATATATATACACAATGGAATATTATTCAGCCATAAAAAAGGAATGAAATAATGCCATTTGCAGCAACATGGATGGACCTAGAGAATATCATAGTAAGTGAAGTCAGACAAAGACAAATATTACATGATATCACTTACATATAAAATCTAAAAAATAATGCAAATTAATCTATATACAGAACAGAAACAGAGTCACAGATACAGGAAAAAAACATATGGTTACCATAGAGGAAAAGGAGGTAGAAAGGGGTAAAGAAGGAGTATGGGATTAAGAGATATAAACTACTATACATAAAATAGGTAAGCAACAAGAATTTGCTGTATAGCACAGGGAGCTATATTCAATATCATGTAATAACCTATAATGGAAAAATAATCTGGAAATATATATTATATATATATATAACTGAATCACTTTGCTGTACACCTGAAACTAACAAAATATTGTAAATCAACTATACTTCAATAAAAATGTTTAATAATATCCACATTTTAATGAAAAATACAGTACAGCTACAATATTTCTAAAAGAAAGTAATACAGACAGTACAGTTTTATGGTATTTTATAGATGAAATTGTTCCTTTATTTTGCTGTTCATTTTAACCTTTCCCCTATTTAAAATAACTTAATTGAAAGCATGATATAATTTCACCTCTGGTATATCAAAAATACACAACCAACTGTGGTAACATTATTCTGTAACATTCCTAAGTGAAAACTATTAAATATTGATTCAATCTGGACCCAAGCCTGAACAATGTTATTCAACAAATTTACATAAACCATAATTCTAACTATTTAATGTTGATGTATCATGTAGCTCTAAGAATAGAGAAATATTGGTTAGTAAATTATTTGTATAAATAAAATATAACTCAATATATAATGCCAGTCGTTATGTTTAAGGCTACAGAAAAAAAAAATTTTTTCAAATTACAAACCACATTTAATAGACATATCCACAATGTCTACATATTATATATATTCCTGCAGTCTTTTTCTACACATATATACCTTATTTTTCAATCATTGGGATTATGGTAACATTATGTAGCTTGCTTTTTTTTTAATTTCACAATTTAACAGCAGCAAATTTCCCTGAAGAGTATTCAAAAACATAGGAGTGCGTAGTACTGTAGTATTATTGAAAAAAATCCGCATGTAAGTGGGCCCACCAGTTCAAACCTGTGTTGTTCAAGGGTCAACTGTAATTACAATAGTAAACAAGTCATTTAACCTTTATAGGCCATGGTGTCCAATTCAGAAATGGGTAATTTCTTAACAAGATTATCTATTAATCTGTTCAACTTAAAGATTCAACGATGACATGACCTCTATTTCCAGAATCCAGTTTTACACTCCCTGCTGCTGCACCTCCACCTTGGTGGTATTCCCTTGCTCCCACCTTCCACCCTTGACCTTCTCCACCTTACCCCACTGTCCATTTAAAATGTTCCTATCCTGTTCTCTTTCAGGCTTTTCTATGTGATCAACCATCTATATATGTAGTCTAAATGACAGTAACTTTTTTTTTTTTTTTTTTTTTTTTTTTTTGCTGTACGCGGGCCTCTCACTGCTGTGGCCTCTCCCGTTGCGGAGCACAGGCTCCGGACACACAGGCCCCGCGGCCATGGCTCGCGGGCCCAGCCGCTCCGCGGCATGTGGGATCCTCCGGGATCGGGGCACGAACCCGCGTCCCCTGCATCGGCAGGCGGACTCTCAACCACTGCGCCACCAGGGAGGCCCTAAATGACAGTAACTTTTAATGTACCTTCTTTGTGCTAAATTTACATTCAGGTACCTTGCATGGCTCAACGGAGAGATATTAGTGACGTGGAACATTCAGGCACGGAGGCTTGGGGAAGAGCTCTCAGCCTATCTGCTTACATCTTTGGAAAGCATATGGCATGAGGCATGACTGCATTTCTACTCTGAAATAATATGTCTGTAGTAAAGATTATTAATATCATTTTATAATTTTACAACTCTCATTTCCATAATGATCACCAGTAGAAATAACACAGACATTTTAGAGTCACACCCCCCCCCAAAAAAAAAGTTATACTGTTAAGTCCTTCTCAAATATATTCTGATGAGGAAAGGTTTATGTTGTTTGGGGGTGGAGTTTTTTTTTTAATTGTGATATAATTGACACACATTTTATTAGTTTCACATATACAGTATGATAATTCAATATTTGTATCTATTGTGAAATAATTACCATAATAATTCTCATTAACATTCATCACCACCCGTAGTTAAAATATTTTTTCATGGGATGAGAACTTTTAAGATCTCTCCTAGCAACTTTCAAAATACAATACAGTACTATTAACTATAGTCACCATGGTATACATTACATCCCCAGGACTTACTCATTTTATAAGTCTAAGTTTGTACCTTTTGACTACCTTCACCCACTTCACCAACACCCTACCCCCGGCCTCAGGCAACCACCTATCTGTTCTCTGTATTAATGAGTTCAGTATTTTTTGTGTTTTGTTTTTTTGAGATTTCACATATAAGTGAGATCATACACTATTTGTCTTCCTCTGTCCAATTTATTTCACTTAGCATAATGACCTCAAGGGAAGGTCCATCCACATTGTCCAAAATGTCAAAAAAAGAAAAAAAAACGGTTCTGTTTTTATTTTTGTATTTTCTGCTTTCCTTGCACTAGTCTAGTTTTTCTCAAATATTTACATAAATTTATGTAATAACTTCATTTTGGACTGAACAGATTTGCTTTTATTTTCTAAGGATTTGATGACATGTGTTGAGATTATCTCACTGAGATGCAATAAAATTTAGCTTATGTTCCAAATGTAATCCACCAAGATATAACATGATTTAAAATGAAGTCAGTAAAATAAAATTCCAATTTTCTAGTGAATATGTATAATTATAAGGATAGGATCTTAAATATTTTCTGATTGCCTACCTGTGCTGAGAGTTATAGGGGAGCAAAAGCAGTTAAAACCAGTTTTCTGTCCCAACAAGTGTACATGCTGGTAAAATAGAGAGACCTGTGCTCACCTAACAATAACACAAGGTAGAATAAAATGGTTCTTTAAAGAAAAATAAATGAATTCTGTAGCGGCACAAAAGTTTTAGCATTAAAGGATATACAGATAAATAGAGAGGATTAAAACTGTAGCTCCAATACCCTTTCAAATTTTAAGGTACTTCTTTGAGCAATAAATAAGGGAAAAACTACCCAACCATGTCCTTTCAAAGGTACACTGGAGATTATACTTCCTGTAGCACTTCTGTACAAATGAGCCCTGACTAGCAGTGGATCACTGCTTGCTGTTGAGGAGATTCCTCAAGTAACTGTGAAGACTAAAATGGAAAAACACCAGGCAAGGCATGGTCATACAGAGCAATTCAATTGGTAAAACATGGACTAGATAGCTACATACAAGGTCAGGTGGAAGGAACAACTTGGAATGCTATTAAGCAAAAGAATTACGAAAATTACAGTTTTGTTATTAAACCAACTTTTATTTAGAGCCTTTGTGCAAAACACTAGATCAGTGAATAAAATCCAGGAAACATGTACTCTGGGAGACTGTCTCCCATGTTATATATTCATGGTCTAAAAATAATAATAATGAATTCAGAGAGCAATCCTTCACTCATTCATCCTGTAAATGTCCCATGTATTCAAAACAAAACAAAGCAAAAGCCTTCTGCTCTGAAACGACCTTTATAAAACACCTCAGCTGGTATTCCCGGTCCCTAATATCAAGTGCTTTTTCATATCTATAGATTATTCACATAATGAAATGCAATCACTCTTTTCCTTAATATGTTTCTTTTATCACTTTTTTGGTCAAAAGCTTTAAAACTTCCATATACTACGAAATCAAATTGAAACTTCACAAGGTGGTATTCAAAACCCTCCATCTCTCTAAACATCCAATTTGTCTCCTATTACCTTCCCAACAGGAATTTTCTGTTCCAACCTCAATGCCCTCCTGGTACTACAAGCACATTATCTTCATTTACATCTATTGCCACCTGTTTTTCTACAGTCATCTTAACACAGCAAATCCTTTCCCTCCTACCCAAACTTCTTCCAGCTCAACTGGAGCACCATTCCTTCCAGAAAGTCCTCCTGGATCATCCAAATCCATACTACTTTCTTCCTTATTGTGTATCATTCATTTTGGTAATGAATCTTATGTTTCAAATTACTATCTGCTGTTTTCATACCAACTAGGTTAGAATTTTTAAAGTCAGATGGTTTATCGTTTATTTATTTTGTACTTCCTAGGATATTTAGTATACCAGTTGTTGGATAGTAAGTATTCAAAATGTATGTGCTGTTTAAAATTCATCAATAAAATCATCTGGTCTAACAAATTTCTTTACACATGAAAAACAGAACAACAACAACAACAAAAAAACAGGACAAAAAGTTAAATAGCTATTGCAAATCACAAAGAGTTTGAGAGCCAAGTCCAAAAGCTAGAATTCTGTATTCAGGTTACCAAGAATCCTGCAGACAGTCCCTAAAAGGGTACAAGGAAAGATCCCTTATTTTTCATGTACTACTGTTAAAAGTTTGGATCCTATGATTTAAAGTAGCTTGAATTCAAAATGTGAAATGACCATCATAGTTAAATGTAAGGTAATATTTGGGCAAAATTAGCTGTTTTGAAGCCTTCTGAATGGTTTATGTTTTGGTTTTTTTAACCAGCATATTATTGTAAGGGCCATACCTGCAACAACTCCAAACACATATACTAATTAATATCAAATGACAGTGTGACATAGAAGGAGTTTTACCATGGAGGCATGACATACCCATCATGTTTTGCTCTATCTCACAGTACTCTATCTACTTAACTAGAAAATAAAAGGCCACATAAATTCACACTAGTCAATCTGTTTTCTAAAATATTTTGGAATAAAGGACATAAATTCATCTGAGAAGATAACCAGTACACAAAAAATCAGGTTCAATGTGATACAATTAAAATTGCTTACCACAAAGAGCTGAAACATTAGGAGTGTTAGAAATTACAGAGAGCCTTAGGAGTATTAGGAGTTACTGAGAGCCTTTTAGCAATAGAGGGCTTGCCTAACTGCTATTGTAATGACAATGAAAAATTTTATTTCTTAATGATCTCATCTGGAACACATTATATTTGACAGCATATAAATGCTGTCAAATATAATAGGCACATAAGGAATGCCAATTATGACCGCCCTCACCCACAAATAAAAAATGACTTTTGAGCACAACTCCATTTTTAATGCTTTTTGGAACTCTTTTTCCATTTAGGAATAATCTAGTACATACAACAGTTCATGGAAAACTCAAACACTTAACTATCTCAGTGAAGAGAGGTAGAAAGAAAGTCTATAAACTTCACTTCTGATCCATTTGAAAAAATTTAAATTTGGAGAGAAAAAAATCAATTCATTCTTAAAAGTCCCTACACACTAGAAATAAAATTCATTCCACACTTTCGTATTTGACAAAGACAATAATATCAAATAGCAGCCCACGATTCCCAGAAGGAGTCAAGTCAATTGCTATTTCTTAAATTAATTCAGTAACCTATAATAATGTGAGTTCTTTATACTTAATGTCTATTAGTAGGCAATGCAAAAATTTCAGAATCACTTCTGGTGCCGAAGCTCCAAAAAGATATGTCTAAGTAGTTCCTTAATTCCTACTTCACCTTGTATCTGCTGCTTATTGCAGTATCAGAAAAATTAAAATTATACCAATGGGCTTCCCTGGTGGTACAGTGGTTGAGAGTCTGCCTGCCGATGCAGGGGACGCGGGTTCGTGCCCCAGTCCGGGAAGATCCCACATGCCGCGGAGCAGCTGGGCCCGTGAGCCATGGCCACTGAGCCTGCGCGTCCGGAGCCTGTGCTCCGCAACGGGAGAGGCCACAACAGTGAGAGGCCCACGTACCGCAAAAAAAAAAAAAAAAAAATTATACCAGGTATAGCTTGCAAGAACTACAATTCCACAAATTAAATGCAAGTTTAACCAAGATTTCTTGTAATATCTTATCAGTCATGTTTCTAAGCTAAGACACTACAAGTCTGTGAAATTCCTTATACCAACTATAGTTTAGTGAGTTCGCATGTGCTTACACAGTTCATTCTTTAGTTACTTAATAGGAAGTGTGCAACAATATTCTTTAAGACTTCAAAGGTCCTTAAAAATGGAAAATGCTCAAATTTAAAGGATTTATCTGTTATTTTCAAACTCTCTTCCTCTACTTTCACTATTTCTGAATATGTAGGTGCCCCAAACAAAAAGACTGGCTGAAAATTCAGGAACAGGAAACTCCAACCATATCATCTTAACAAATAACACCACATATCAGAGTATACCAAAAAAAAAAAAAAAAATGTATTTGGAACAATGCACTAAAAATTTTGATTAGAGCTTCACACTCAAATGTCTAAAGAATTCTGAACATTTTACATGATACTACTCCATAAATTCTAGAGAATGATTAATGAAGTATAATATTAAAGAAATAGTATGTCTCAGACCAAAAGAGATTAGAATATTTCATATTTATATTTTTACATTAGTTATTTATCCAATTACAAATGTAAGTTAAATTAAGGTAAACATAAATTGTAACCTAAACACATTCTTTGAATTTTCCTTCTACATCAGTGTCTCCTTCCAATCTCCCTGGCTCTACGTGTTATACTACCCCAGAGCCCAGCTAAGGGAAAAGCTAAGATCTCTTCTCTTTCTCTATTCACTATCTGACTCAGAGGTCAGCAAACTACTTCCTGCAGGCCAAATCCAACCTACCACCAATTTTTATAAACAAAGATTTATTAGAACATAGCCACACTCATTTGTTTAACTATTGTCACAGTACTTACCAATACCAGGGCAGAGTTTAATGATTTCAACAAAGACAACATGGTGCATCTGAACCCCTGTCAGGAGGAACTCACTCAGATCCACGACTTTGTATGTGTACCCTGAGAGCTCCTCAAACTCTACCTTCAGTCTGGACCCAGACGTGCATTCCAACTTTTCAGGCCAATCTACTCTCATATTTCTAATAGGCATGCAAATTTAATATGTCTAAAACTGGAAATTTGATTTCTACTCACCCCCACCTGCTCCTATGCCTTTCAGGTCTCAACACACTCATCAGCATTCATCCAATTGCTCCGGCCAAAGTCTTCAGAATCATCTTTGATTCCTCTCTTTCTCTCACATTTCTCTCACATCCTTATCACAACCACCAAAAAAAATTATACTCTCAAAATATACTCAGAATCTGGCCACTTCTTGCCCACTCCAATGCTACCACTCTAACTCAAGCCACAACCATTTCTCACCTGGACCATTACAATAGCTCCTGACTGGCTCCCTGTTGCTGTTCTCAGCCCCTTACATTGTATTTTCACAAAGCATCTGGAGTGATCATGGAATCCCACTGCTGAAAATACTTTAAAGGCTACACAGGGTATAACCATCAAAGCCCTTCAGGATCTGGCTCCTTTGGTTTCTCCACATGGGCCTCCTTACTGTCAAGCATGGTCCTGCACAGTTTCTTTGCACTTACTGTTCTCTCTGAAAAATTCTTCCCTCCAGATACTAAGTTGGCATGCTTCTGCATTTTATTCAGGTCTCTGCTCAAATATTACTTTAAGCTAGAGACCACCTTCCTCAATCACTCTCTCTGAATTAGTGACTCCTGTCAACTCTATATCCCTGTAGTTAGATGCCCTGGGAAACAGACTCCAAGACTGTGAGATTTGCATGCAATTAGGGGAACACTTTCAGGAACAACATCTGGAAGGGAGTGAAGAAAGTAGGGCAGGTAGACAGAGAAGTTGAACTACAGTGCAGTTGTAATGGAGGCTTTGGTCAAAGCCACTGGAACCTTGAGTGGGAATGGCACTTCAGAATTTCCCAACTGAGGCAAGAACCTGAGAGGTCTTTGAGTCCACATATTGGTGCATTATGAGATGCAGGGTACTTCCAGAGAGAGGGAATAATCTTGTGTAAGACACATGAGAACATGCTTTAGAGAAATTAGGGAATGTAATACTACATTACACAGTGACAGAACACTTATAATTAAAAAGACAGAAAATAACAAGTGTTGACAAGGATGTGGAGAAACTAGAACCCTCATAAATTCCTGGTAGAAATGTAAAATGGTACTACAGCTGCACTGGAAAACAGTTTAATAGTTTCTTTAAAAGTTCAACATAAACTTATCACACAATCCAGCAATCACACATCTAGGAATCTACTAAAACAAACAAAAATATACGTTTATGAAAAGACTGGTAAAGAATATTTATAGCAGCATTTTGTAATACCTAAAAACTGCAAATAAACCAAAGGTCCATCAAATGGCGAATAAATTTTAAACATGGACTACATCCATACAAGGAATACTATTCAGCAATAAAAAGAAATGAAATACTGGTATCTGCTACAATATGGATGAGCCCCAAGAACATTATGTTCAGTAAAAGAAGCCAGACACAAAAGACAATTTACGATTCCATTTAAATGAAATGTCCATTAAGGGCAGAAAGCAGATTGTCGTTTGCCTGGAGCTGGGGGTAGGAAAGAGGAGTGACTGCAAATAGGCATGAGGAATATTTTGGCGTTCATGGGAATGTTCTAAAACTGGACTGTGGTAATGGCTACACAACTCTCAGAATTCATGAAATATCATTGTTTTCCACACTTACCATGCATGAATTTTATGGGATGTAAAGGAAGAGGACAAAAAAGATTGTTGACTAAGTAACTCTTAAATTAACTAAAGTAATAGTGTAAGGATGGTAATAGCTAATACTCACTGAGTTTGCTAGGGGTCAAAAATTGTTCTATGAACTTCAGTTGTGTTAACTCATTTAATTTTTACTACAATCCCATTAAACAGGACCTATTTCACCCTCAGTTCAGAGATGAGGTAACTGAGGCTCAGGGAAATTTAAGTAACATGCTCATACCACAGAAGAAAATATATTAATTGACTCATACTCATAAAAATAAATCATTCTACCTTACAATGCTAAGTAACAGCCTTTAGCTAACTTACCAGCAAAACCAGAAAACAGAACAATATGTACAAAATGTGTATAAACACGGTAAGTTTACCATAAACAGCACATTTAAGATGGTCCAATAAGTGACCATGTTGCAACACTTCTAATTATCTCCACTAGCCATTGAAACCAGTAATGAATATGTCATTATAGGACTGTTTGGTCAGTAACTGGTGCATATTCAGTGAGAGAATTATTGTAAACAAATACAAAGAACACCTATGATCTTGTCTACTGAATCAATATGTTCATACAGATACAGAAATATCACTATAGTTCATGTAAATACAACTTTATTCTCTAAGGGTCAGGCATAAACAAACACACACTGGATCACATACACTCTATAATAAAAATTCTAGTGCAACATGTCACAAAACTGAAGGCATATCATTGCTCCTATAACTGAAAAGTAAGAGACAAGATGAGATGACAGTGTGTTTTATCTTTTTCATATGAAAGTTTAGTTATAAATTTCACAATGCAGTAAACTTGAATGGAAAACTTGGGGACAATAACTTCTCGTGCATCTTCCAGTAAAACATTCTCAAATTTAGAGATAGCTCTAGATAAGAAAGCTGATAAATGAACTACCTTGTATGTAGTTAGTATTTTTTTAAATTAAAGCACCTCATATAAATGATCACCAAGCCCACATATTTGAAAATTTAATTTTCCAGCCACACAATCCTCAGAATGTGGAGGAAACAGGATGTGTAACTAAAACCAAATTCACCTTCAATACCTTTCCAAGCTAAGACAAAAATCCACGTCAGCTTTCTGTCTAAATGATATATTGATATATTCATGAAAGCTAGAATAAAAATGGTGCTTAAAAATGTGCCATTTATAACTGAGAATAAATGTTTCTAAGCGCTGACAAGCTTCAGTCAGTTAAATTGCTTTTACATGGAAATATTTTTCCCAAAATGTTTTCTCTAGTATTTTTAATAGAAAAATTTGTAATTAATGTTCCTAACTAATAATTAAACAACTCTTTTTGTGTATTGGCTATACAAATTAGTAATGTGAATATATAAAGCATTCATTTAAAGTTGAAGAAACCATCCCATAAGAGAAATGTAATTCCTATCTTTAATTCTCTTAGAGTGTAACATCTTTGCCTAGAAAGCTATGCATCAATAATAAATTTATCATTCAATATGGATATCAGCCCATAGCTAAAAATTTGCAGATCTATATAACCAAGCACATTAAGTAGTCCTCCTGGGTAACATATAACCATGAGTAACTCTCATAATTCAACACACACTATGGTAAGAAACATTACAACAGCATGTGTTCATTTTGAGTCCCAATCCAATTTTATAAGAACCTGTAGATGCTGTCAATGTAATGAATTAAACAACCAATGTGCACTAAAAGGGTTGGGGGTGGGGGGCAGGAATGACCTAAAGTGTATCTTAACCTCTATAAAACCTCTGTTGGTATTATTTTAAGATACTGGTATAACTTTCATTAAATAATCTTCTGCTATCTATAAAAATTCTTCAAAATCTCTGAAAATAATATACCACAAAAGCTTGCTTCTGAAAGTAACCAGATTCAATACTCAGGTTTAGAGCAACTACATTTACCACAATGAATTTAAGTGGGAAAAGTAATTATGCTGGACTGCTACAAGATTGCTCTCCCAATTCTGTATATAACTAGAAAAGTGAGCAAAAATACATAAAGCTATTTCAGATATTGAACAAAAGGCAATACAGGCCTGTGAAATTAGAAAAAGGAAACAAATCAGGTGCTAAGACTGCCCATATTTTACCCTAAAGGCAAAGTCCAATCTGTGGTATAAGGATGGGGAACCCAAAAAGAACTCAGAGACTGCCTAAGTTAAGAAACAAAAGTTACTCTTTGGGGAGGCTGAGATAGCCAGAATCTGTGGGCCTGGTAAAAAAAAAAAAAAAAAAAAAAAAAAAAAGCTGCAGTAATTGGCATTAATCCTGACAGGCTTTGAGTACCCATCTGTGCTGAACAGGGTGAAACTCCAAGAGGCCAAGTGAAGAACAACAAGAAAGGAAAGAGCAATTTCAGGGGAGCTGTAAACTTAACAATTTCCAGAATATAGAGACCTTGTTTATACCCAGAGCATTCTGTAAAGACTCTAGAAAGGTCTACTACTCTTAGTAGTGAGGCTAAACTAGCTCTAGAGTAAATAGTACCATAGATCATGGAAATATAAAAAGCATGGAAATGAGCCTCAAAATGATTAAACTGATCTGTAAATAAAGGTTAAACCTTATTTAAAGGAAACCATAAAATTCAGCTAAAAAATATAAATCCTAATCCTCATTACCTATCTAAAAAAAAAAAAGAAACAGGCAAAAGGCAGGAAAACGTTACCTATAACCAGGAGAAACATCGGTCAATAAAGATAGATCCAGAATTAACACAGATAAAGTTAACATAAAAGGAATTTAAAATAGCTATTAAAATAGGCTTGATAAGATTAAAGACTTAAAGGAAAATAATAAGAGAAAGGGAAGATACCAACACAAACCAGATTAAATCTCTAAAGATAAAAAATATAGTATTTGACATAAACATTTCACAGGATTGGATTAACAGCAATTAAGCACTGAAGAAAAAAATTATCAGAGAACTGAAGACATAGCAATATAAATTGTCTTAACCAAATATGAAGGGGAAAAAAGGCAAAGAAGTGAATACAGCCTCCATAAAATGTGAGACAGTATCAATTAGCTAACGTTTGTGTAATTAGAGTCCTAAAAGGAGAAGGAAAAGAGGGTTAAAAAAAATTTAAAGAAACCATGTCCAAAAATGTTCTAAATTTAATAAAAACCATCTACCTACAAATCCAAGAAGTTCAAAGCCCAGGTAGAATAATTATAAAGGAAAACAAAAAACAAAAAAAACCCACAAGATATGTTATAACCAAATTGCTAAAAGCCAGTAATAGAACACCTTAAAAGCAGTCAGGAAAATATAAAGATACATTATGTACACAGGAACAAAGATTAAAATATCACAGACATCATGTCAGGAACTATGCAAGCCAGAGGAAATGGAATGCCATTTTTAAAATGCTCAAAAAAAAAATTAAACTAAAATTCTATATCTAGCCCAAATGTCTCTCAAAAATAAACAAAAAATAAAGGCAGATATGTTGTCGTCAGCATACCTATATTTTTACGAAACACTGAAAGAAGTTCTTCAAGTAAAAGAAAAATAATACCAAGATAGAAACTTGCATCTACATAAAGGCATAAAGAACAGTGGAAAGAATATAAGTGTGGTAAACCTAAGACTTTTTCCTAATTTTTAATCTTTTTAAAAGATAATTGACTGTGTGTAGCAAAAATAATGTATTGTGGAGTTTATACACATGTAGAAGTAAAATGTATGACCACAATAGCACAAAAGATGGAAGGGACTACTGGAAGTATACTAATATAAGATAATTATAAGTGAAAAGGCATAAAATTATTTGAAAGTATACTATAAAGTGTTACTAATACATACCATACATAAGGTATTGATGTACTAATATATATTAATCCATGCTGTAAACTTCAAAGTAACCACTAAAAAAGTAACAATATATAGCAGTAGTGGAGATAAAATGGCAAATAAAATGTACTCAATTGTCTCAAAAGGCTGCAAGAAAAGACAAAATTACAAACATCAAAAACATAGACAAAGAGAAAAAAACAAACAGCAAGATGGCAGATTTAAGCAGTTACCTTATACAGAAACCTAAACCAGCCTCTCTAGCAGGGCTCCCCAAAAGAATTAAGCTCTAATGTCCTAAGTAATTTATTGTATGCAGGAAATTAACTTCTCCTCTTTGCACCTACAGTGGGACTTGCTTTGTCCCACACCCAGGAAAATTGGGAAAATATCCATTCAAACCATTTTCTGTAGGCTTATTCCTCCTGCAGAAGTCTAGCTGAGTGAGGCTAGTATGTATTCAATTTAAAGGCACAGATTGTCAGATTGTAAATAAAACAAAACCAAATATATGCTAAGTTAAATAAAATGAGCCCAAATATATGCTAAGTTAAACCCAAATTATAAAAACAGACGTTAAAAAATGATTTTTTAAGATTTATCATGCAAACACTAACCATAAGAAAGCTTAAGTAGCTACATAAAGATCAAAGTAGATTTGAGAACAAGTGATGTTACCAAGGATAAAGATGGGTATTTTATTATGACAAAAGAGTTAATTCAACAAGAATACTTAACAATCCTTAATGTATATGCAGCTAATAACAGAGTATCAGGACACATGAAGCAACAACTAACAGAACTGAATGTGAAATAAACAAATTTACAGTAATACTTGGAGATTAACACACTTTTCACAGTAATTCACAGAACAAAAAGACCAAAAAAATCAGTAGGTACATAGGATACTTGATTAACACCATCAACACACTTGACCTAATTTACATTTGTAGAATACTCCATCCAGTGATGGCAGAAGACACATAATTTTCCAGTGCATGTGAAAAGTTAACCAGGAGACATCACATGACAGGCCCAAATAGAAAAGGTCCAGTAAATTTTAAAATGTTGAAATCACTCAATACTTTCTTTGATCACAGTGGAATTAAACTAGAAATCAAGAAAAAATAAAGAAAAAGAGAAGCCCTGAAATATTTGGAAACCAAACAGTATGCTTCTAAATAACCAATGGAGAAAAGAAGAAAATCACAAGGGAAATTTTTAAATATCTCGAAGTGAATGAAAATGAAAACACAACCTATCAAAATTTGTGGGAGAAGCTAAAGTGCTCAGAGCAGTGCTTCACAAAATGTGCTACACATTAGAATCAACTAGAGAGTTTTTAAATATCCCATTGTACCCCATATCTATTTCAACAATTAAATCACAGTGTCTGGGGTTGGGAAAAAGCCATTAGTATACTTTAAAGACTCTTAGATCATTTTCATTTACAACAAAACTTCAGAGTCACTAGTTTAGAGGAAAATTTGTAGCTGTAAAAGACAAATTTCTACCTTAAGAAATTAGAGAAAGCAAAGCAACTTAAAAACAAAGTACACAGAAAAGAGGAAATTGTTTTTACAAGAGTAAATAATCAAAGACATTGAAAACAGACAAACCAAAGATGCTTTTTAAAAGAAAAAAAAATTTAAGTGATAAACCACTAGCTAGAATGACTCAGGGAATAAAAGGAGGAAGATACAAATTATGAATACCAGAAATAAAAAAGGATTCATTCTACAGATGCTTCAGACATTAAAACAATAAGGGAATATTAAGAATAATTTTAATCCGATATCCTTGATAACAGATTAAATGGATAAATTGCTTGACAGATGCAAAGTACAAAACTGATTCAAAAAGAAGCCCATCATCAATCTCAAAAATTGAATTTATAACTAAATGTCTCTCAGAAAGAAGATTCCAGGACCAGATGGCTTCACTGGCAAATTCTATCAAAAATTTAAGGAAGAAATGAGACAAATCCCATACAAACTTGTTCAAAAAGAGGAAGAAGGAATACTTCCCAACTTACTTTATGAAGCCACCAAACCTCCAAAACCAAATGGACATTACAGAAGAAGAAAATGATAGACCAATATATCTTATGGATACAGACAAAGATATTTAACAAAATATTACCAAATCAAATCTAGCAATATAGTTGATTCTTGAACAACATAGGTTTGAACTGCCCAGGTCCACTTAAACGCAGACTTCTTTTTCAAGAGTAAATATTACACTACTGTAAGATCCGAGTTATTGAATCTAAGGGTGCAGAACTCGGGATACAGAGGAACCAGGGAGACAGAGGGCCAACTATAAATTATAGTTGGATTTTCAACTACTCAGGGGATCAGTGTCCTTAACTCCTGCATTGTTTAAGGGTCAACTATATATAAAAGGAATATTAACGCATATATGTGGAATCTGAAAAAATTGGTATAGACGATCTTATTTACAAAGCAGAAATAGAGACTGACGTAGAGAACAAAAGTATGGATATCAAGGGGGAAAGGGGGGGTGGGATGAATTGGGAGATTGGGATTGATATATATACACTATTGATATTATGTATAAAATAGATAACTAACGAGAACCTACCGTATAGCACAGGGAACTCTACTCAATGCTCTGTGGTGACCTAAATGAGAAGGAAATCCAAAAAAGAGGGGATATATGTATACATATAGCTGATTCACTTTGCTGTACAGTAGAAACTAACACAGTATTGTAAAGCAACTATACTCCAATAAAAAAATTTTTTAATGTTATTACATCAAGTATGGCTTATGCAGGAAAGCAAGATTCCTTTAACATTTAAAAATCTAATTAATGTAACTCACCATATTAACAGATTAAAAGACAAAACCTTATGACTATCTTGATATTGTAGAAAAGCATGTGACAACATTCAATACTCACACCTGATTTAAACAAACAAAAACAAACTCTCAGCAAAGTAGAAACAGAAACTGTGTCAGTTATCAACTTCTTGCCCATCAGCTCCAAACTGTCCTTCTACCCTTCACTGCCTTGCTTTGTGATACTGAAGCTGGACCCTGTATCTTTTCATCTTGGCCAGTAGCCATAACATTAAGCTTTATTGGTAGAGGGTGCTAGAGGAACATTGCTCGAGTAAAGGACTTCTCTTGCTGGTTCCAGTATGCTTTATTTTCTTCTTGCTCATGTGGCAGCCACTAGCATGGGGGCACCCAGTGGCACTCACTCCCCAGCAGCTTTCAGCCGCACCCCCATAAGCCCACTGCAGCAAGTTCCACCAGCACCCCAGGTAGTTTCCCCAGCAAGTCTCACAGATGTCCCCAAACAGCAATCTCCCAGAGAGTTTCAGTAGCACCCCATGATCATCTTCCCAGTGGATACTGTCCACTCCTCAGGGATTGGCTCACCTCCACACACATCACAGGAGCAAGAGAATAAAGCACACTGAAACCAGAAAGAGAAGCCCCTTCCTCCTAACCCAAGGAGGCCTCCCAGGGAGCTTTAGTGACACCTCTACAGGCTAATTCCCAGCAATCTCAATAGGACCTAGAGGGTGGCTTACTGGATTAAGCAAATGGTGGTACGTCCATACAATGGAGTATTATTCAATAATAAAAAGATATAAGCTATCAAGCCACAGAAAGACATGGAGTGACATTAAAAGCCTATTAAGTGAAAGAAGCCAGTCTGAAAAGGATATTTATTTTGTGATCCTACCTATATGACATTCTGGAAAAGCAATACTATTAGAGATAGCAAAAAAACCAGAGATTGGCAGAGCTTCAGGGGAGGGAGAAGGGAATGATGAACAGGTAGAGCAGAGGGGATTCTTAGGGAGGTGAAACTATTCTGTTTGATACTGTAATGGTAGATACATGATATTATGCATCTGTCAAAACCCACAGGACAATATGAGGAGTAAACCCTAATGAAAACTATGGACTTGAGTATTGGTTCAATTTTAATAAATATACTACACTAATGCAAAATAAGAATAATAAGGGAAACTGTGTAGAGGGAGAGGGGGTATATGGGAACTCTGTACTTTATGGTCCATTCTTCTGTAAACCTAAAGCTGCTCTTAAAAATATAGTCTATTGGGCTTCCCTGGTGGTGCAGTGGTTGAGAGTCTGCCTGCCGATGCAGAGGACACGGGTTCGTGCCCCGGTTCGGGAAGATCCCACATGCCGCGGAGTGGCTAGGCCCGTGAGCCATGGCCGCTGAGCCTGCGCGTCCAGAGCCTGTGCTCCGCAATGGGAGAGGCCACAACAGTGAGAGGCCCGCATACCACACAAAAAAGAAAAGTAAGAAAAAAATATATATATATGTCTATTAATTTTCAAAACAGATACACTTTAAAATTGTCACCTAACTTCTGTGTGGTTGGCAGTATTCTAAGATGGCCTCCATCTTAGAGGATTCCTGCTCCCTGGTGTACACAGTCTATCCCCTGAGTGTGGGCAGGACTGTAAATATGTTCACTCCCTGTATTAGATGACATTTTATGACAGGGGTAAAAGGATTTTACAGATGTAATTAAAGTTACAAAGTAGTTGACTTTAAGTCTGTCAAAAGGAGATTATTCTGGGCTAGTCAGGTGAGTTCTCAGAAGGGACTAGGACTTTACTGAAGGAAGAGCCTCCAAGAGGCTCTCCTGTTGGCCTGAAAGGAAAGGGCCTCATGAGGGGGTCATGTAGCAAGGCCCTAAGAGGACCTCTAAAGACTGAGAGCAGTCTCCAGTCAACAGCTAGCAAAAAAATTAGGACCTCAATCAGACAACCCCAAGAAATTGAATTATGACAACAACAACACAAATATGCAAGAAGACCCCATGAGACCTCAGCCCAGGTAAGATCTTGATCTCAGCCTGTGAGATCCTGAGCACAGAAACCAGCTATACTGGACCCATACTCTTGACCCATGGAAACTGACATCCGTCATTTATGTTTTTTCAGCCACTATGTTTGTGGGAACTTGTTATTTAGGGATGGAAAACTGATACAGCCTGTTACTCACACACTGACAAAACACCAAAGTCAACAAATTAGACTAAAAGAAGTCATTTGAGGCTTTTGCTTACTCTGAAAAATGAACTGAATTTTACAGTCATAAAAATGTAAATTACTTTATTTTGCATATAGCTGGCATTTGACATTTTGAAAAGCCAAATTATAACTAGCATATATGACACAACCACAGCCTGTTAAAAAAAAAATCCACAACCAAGAAAATATGCAAGAACAAATCCATCAGGAAGCAACTTTTTAAGATGCTACTGAGAATTTTGCAAATGGTTACCAAGTGATAATTTTTTAAAAACAAACAGACAGGTTCTGACCCAAAAAAAAATGCCAAGAGAAAAGTTTTAAAACTCTGCAAATAAAACATGTCATGAGGTAAAAGGATGTCATGATTTCTGAATAGAAATTTACCATAAGCAAAGTCAATGTTCAGGTCTTTCTATGTACCAATCTCTAGAATAGAAAAATGAGGCCCAGCATAGTGGAACAAAAGATTAAAAACAATGAGCCCTTACAAGATGATGCAACACATCTTATATCACAGAATTTAAAATTCTGGTGAAGCTCACCATTTTTTTAAAAAGTCTATATTCACTGATATGAAAGAGAATATTAAAAATTTAATATCTGGAGATTTTTATGACTTTTCTTTTATGATTGGTGGATAAGAAGGATGTTTGATTTTATTGTTTACTTTCTTATCAAATTATAGTTTAAAAGATTATCAGTTTCATAGATCAAGTTTTATCTTTCTTCCAGCTTTATCATTCTATGATTCATCAGACTAAATTCAGAGCATTTGTATTAGACTATCTTATTAACATTAAAAAATAATTTCAAAGGAGGTTTGTTTAGCACAAAACAGTGTGTAAAAAATTAATGAATGGGACTGAGGGTAAAAATTGAAATACTGGTCATATTTCATTTCAACCTGAAGAGTATTGAATAACTAATTATAAACAAGAGTTTTCATGGTCAACCAAGGTTTAGAACTGATTAAGAAAAATTACTTAAGGACTTAGTTTCAATTGTATTTAAAAGTTATTCTACACATCACTGTTAATCAACTATACTTCAATTTGAAATTTATTTTAATTTATTTAAAGTTATTCTAATGGATGAATGGAAAAACAAAATGTGGAATATCTACAAAATAGAATATTATTCAACCTTAAAAAGGAATAAAATACTAATACTTGCTACAATACGGATGAGCCTTGAAAACATCATGCTAAAATATGAAAGAAGCCAAGAAACAAAGGTCCCTGTGTTGTATTTTATTTCATTTATATGAAATATTTGCAATGGTTATATCCATTCTGGATATGGGAGACTCCTTTGGTGATGATGAAAATGCTTTGGAACTTAACAGAGGTGACACAACATTGTGAATGCCAATGAATTTTATAATTTAAAATAGTTAACTTATATTATGTGAATTTTACCTCAACTAAAAAAGTCAATCTAGTAAATCTAAATATTAATTACAATTATTACATATAAATGTACAGAAAATATCTAATCCCAATTTCTATCAACCCTCAGCTGTTCAAATAAAAGTCACTAGCACATTAACAGAAAATCATTAAATATACCACTTCAGTACACATTGAAACTTTATACACAAATTTTGAAAGGTCACCTGTACACTGCAGCAACAATTACAAAAATGCTCCATCCTGTGCTAGGCATATAATGAATAAAATTTGCAAAATCTCAGAAACTTATAGGTAATGATACACCATAGAGGTAGTTCACATAATTCTACTGAACAATATTCATGTTTTCTCTTTTTTCTACCAATTTAAATATTCATGAATTACTGTCAAATGCCAAATCATAGCAAGACAAGATCTAGCCCAAATCTTGGAATCTGGTTTGGAGCACGTGGATTAGCAAACTAATCAGTCAAATGTAATATTAAGCATGTCAACCAAACATTCCACTTTGTCTTTGGAAATGCTCCATTAGATTTCCAAGGAGAAAAATAAAAGACAATGCTTCATACAAAAGGTTTTAACCCCTGCTTTGAAAACACACATTTTAACACATAATTTAATATTTTAATATGACTGGTTCAAGATAATTTTCCAGCAAGACTCAAAATATCCCCACCATAAAAAACACTTTAAAGTTGTTTTTCAGTTTAATTTAAATCAATCTTCAAATATAAAACTTCTCTATAATTTTGAGAATTGCCTGCTTTGCTCAGTAGGCAATATCATATGCAGTAAAGAATTTAGGTTACAATGGAGGTTTATACGTAAATAAACTAAGTAAAGCAGAATATGATACAATACATAGTATCTTCAAGGGAATTACATAAGCACTAATTTTACATAAAATAATAAAAAAGAAGACGCTAGACCTATACTGTCCAATATAGTAGCCATTAATCACAAATACCTATTCAACTTTAAAGTAATTAAAATTACATAAAATTAAAGATTCAAAATTGGTTCAAGATGGCGGAGTAGAAGGACATGCACTCACTCCCTCTTGCGAGACCACCGGAACCACAAATAACTGCTGAACAATCACTGACAGGAAGACACTGTAAGTCACCAAAAAAGATACCCCACATCCAAAGACAAAGAAAAAGGCACAGTGAGATGGTAGAAGGGGCGCAATCACAATAAAATCAAATCCCATAACTGCTGGGTGGGTGACTCATAAACTGGAGAACACTTATACCACAGAAGGCCACCCATTGCAGTGAAGGTTCTGAGTCCAAAGTCAGGCTTCCCAACCTGGTGGTCTGGCAACGGGAGGAAGAACTCCCAGAGAATCAGACTTTGAAAGCTAGTGGGATTTGACTGCAGTACGTCTAGAGCACTGAGAGAAAAAGAGACTCCACTCTTGAAGGGCACACACAAAGTAGCGTGCACATCAGAATCCAGGGGAAGGATCAGTGACCCTATAGGAGACTGAACCAGACCTACCTCCTAGCTAGTGTTGCAGGGTCTCCCACAGAGGTAGGAGGTGGTTGTGGCTCACCACAGGAACAAGGACACTGGCAACAGAAGTTCTGGAAAGAACTCCTTGGCGTGAGCCCTCCCACAGTCTGCCACTAGCCCCACCAAAGAGTGGGGTACGCTCCAGTGCTGTGTCGCCTCAGGCCAGACAACCAACAGGGAGCAAACCCAGCCCCACCTATAAGCAGACAAGCAGCTTAAAGATTTACTGAGCTCTGCCCACCAGAGCAACACCCAGCTCTACCCACCACCAGTCCCTCCCATCAGGAAGCTTGCACAAGCTACTTAGATAGCCTCATCCACCAGAGGGCAGACAGTAGAAGCAAGAACTACAATCCTGCAGCCTGTGGGAAAAAACACATTCACAGAAGGAGTGACGAAATGAAAAGGCAGAGGATTATGTACCAGATGAAGGAAAAAGATAAAACCCCAGAAAAACAACGAAATGAAGTGGAGATAGGCAACCTTCCAGAAAAAGAATTCAGAATAATGATAGTGAACATGATCCAGGACCTTGGAAAAAGAATGGAGGCAAAGATTGAGAAGGTGCAAGAAATGTTTAACAAAGACCTAGAAGAATTAAAGCCCAAACAAACAGAGATGAACAATATAATAACTGAAAAGAAAACTACATTAGAAGGAATCAGTAGCAGAATAACTGAGGCAGAGGAATGGATAAGTGACCTAGAAGACAGAATGGTGGAATTCACTGCTGCGGAACAGAATAAAGAAAAAAAGAATTAAAAGAAATGAAGACAGCCTAAGAGACCATTGGGACAACATTAAATGCAACAATATTCACATTATAGGGGTCCCAGAAAGAAAAGAGAGAAAGGACCCAAGAAAATATCTGAAGAGGTTATAGTCGAAAACTTCCCTAACAAGGGAAAGGAAATAGCGACCCAAGTCCAGGAAGCACAGAGAGTCCCATACAGGATAAACCCAAGGAGAAACACGCCAAGAAACATGGTAATCAAATTGAAAAAAATTAAAGACAAAGAAAAATTATTGAAAGCAACAAGGGAAAAACGACTAATAACATACAAGGGAACTCCCATAAGGTTAATTGCTGATTTCTCAGCAGAAACTCTACAAGCCAGAAGGGAGTAGCACGATACACTTAAAGTGATGAAAGGGAAGAACCTACAACCAAGATTACTCTACCCAGCAAGGATCTCATTCAGATTTGACAGAAAATCAAGATTTACAGACAAGCAAAAGCTAAGAGAATTCAGCACCACCAAACCAGCTCTACAACAAGTGCTAAAGGAACTTCTCTATATGGGAAACACAAGAGAAGAAAAACAGCTACAAAAACAAACCCATAACAATTAAGAAAATGGTAATAGGAACACACATATCAATAATTACCATAAGCAAGAATGGATTAAATGCTCCAACCAAAAGACACAGGCTTGCTGAATGGATACAAAAACAAGACCCATATATATATGCTATCTACAAGAGACTGAATTCAGACCTAGGGACACACACAGATTGAAAGTGAGGGGATGGAAAAAGATATTCCATGCAAATGGAAATCAAAAGAAAGTTGGAGTAGCAATACTCATATCAGATAAAATAGACTTTAAAATAAAGATTGTTACAAGAGAAAACGAAGGACACTAAATAATGATCAGGGGATCAATCCAAGAAAAAGATAAAACAATTGTAATTACATATGCACCCAACATAGGAGCACCTCAGTACGTAAGCAAATGCTAACACCTATAAAAGAGAAAATCAACGGTAACACAATAATAGTGGGGGACTTTAACACCTCACTTACACCATTGGACAGATCATCCATACAGAAAATTAATGAGGAAATACAAGCTTTAAATGACACAACAGACCAGGTAAATTTAATTGATATTTATAGGACATTCCATCCAAAAAACAGCAGATTACACTTTCTTCTCAAATGCAAATGGAACATTCTCCAAGAAAGATCACATCTTGGATCACAAATCAAGCCTCAGTAAATTTAAGAAAACTAACATCATATCAAGCATCGTTTCTCAACACAACATTATGAGATTAGAAATCAACTGCAGGGGAAAAAAACGCAAAATACACACACACATGGAGGCTAAACAACACGTTACTCACTAACCAAGAGATTGCTGAAGAAATCAAAGGGGAAATCAAACATACCTAGAGACAAATGAAAATAAAAACACAATGATCCAAAACATATGGGATGCAGCAAAAGCAGTTCCAAGAGGGAAGCAGCAAAAGCATTTCTAAGCAATCATACCTCAAGAAACAAAAATCTCGGGGACTTCCGGGTAAGATGGCGGAAGGGTAAGATGGCGGAAGAGTAAGACGCGGAGATCACCTTCCTCCCCACAGATACACCAGAAATACAGCTACACGTGGAACAACTCCTACAGAACACCTACTGAACGCTGGCAGAAGACCCCAGACCTCCCAAAAGGCAAGAAACTCCCCACATACCTGGGTAGGGCAAAGCAGAGAGATTCCCGCACAGAGGAGCGGTGCCGAGCAGCACTCACCAGCCCGAGAGGCTTGTCTGGTCCCCCGCCGGGGCGGGCGGCGCTGGAGCTGAGGCTCGGGCTTCGGTCAGAGCGCAGGGAGAGGACTGGGGCTGGCGGCGAGAACTCAGCCTGAAGGGGGCTAATGAGCCACAGCTAGCCGGGAGGGAGTCCGGGAAAACTCTGGAGCTGCCGAAGAGGCAGGAGACTTTTTCTTCCCTCTTGGTTTCCTGGTGCGCGAGGAGAGTGGATTAAGAGCGCCGCGTAAAGGAGCTCCAGAGACGGGCGTGAGTCGCGGCTGAAAGCGCGGAGCCGAGAGAGGAGCGTGGGACGCTGGGTCTGCTGCTGCCGCCCTCAAAAAGCCTGTGTGCGAGCGCAGGTCACTGTCCACACCGCCCTTCCGGGAGCCTGTGCAGCCTGCCACTGCCGGGGTCCCGGGATCCAGGGGCGGCTTCCCTGGGAGAACGCACGGCGCGCCTCGGGCTGGTGCAACGTCACGCCGACCTCTGCCGCTGCAGGCTCACCCCGCACTCCGTGCCCCTCCCTCCCGCCCGGCCTGAGTGAGCCAGAGTCCCCGAAGAGGCTGCTCCTTTAACCCTGTCCTGTCTGAGCGAAGAACAGACGCCCTCCGGCGACCTACACGCAGAGGCGGGGCCAAATCCAAAGCTGAGACCCAGGAGCTGTGAGAACAGAGAAAGGGAAACCTCTCCCAGCAGCTTCAGAAGCAGCGGATTAAAGCTCCACAATCAACTTGATGTACCCTGCATCTGTGGAATACATGAATAGACAACAAATCATCCCAAATTGAGGAGCCAGGAGTCAGTGCTGTGCCTCTGAGGTGGGAGAGCCAACTTCAGGACACTGGTCCACAAGAGACCTCCCAGCTCCACATAATATCAAACGGCGAAAATCTTCCAGAGATCTCCATCTCAACACTAGCACCCAGCTTCACTCAACGACCAGCAAGCTACAGTGCTGGACACCCTATGCCAAACAACTAGCAAGACAGGAGCACAACGCCACCCATTAGCAGAGAGGCTGCCTCAAATCATAAAAAGTCCGCAAACACCCCAAAACACACCACCAGACGTGGACCTGCCCACCAGAAAGAAAAGATCCAGCCTCATCCACCAGAACACAGGCAGTAGTCCCCTCCACCAAGAAGCCTACACAACCCACTAAACCAACCTTAGCCACTGGGGACAGACACCAAAAACAACGGGAACTACGAACCTGCAGCCTGCAAAAAGGAGACCCCAAACACAGTAACATAAGCAAAATGGGAAGACAGAAAAACACACAGCAGGAGAAGGAGCAAGATAAAAACCCACCAGACCTAACAAATGAAGAGGAAATAGGCAGTCTATCTGAAAAAGAATTCAGAATAATGATGGTAAAGATGATCCAAAATCTTGGAAATAGAATAGACAAAATGCAAGAAACAGTTAACAAGGACCTAGAAGAACTAAAGATGAATCAAGCATCGATTAAAAACACAATAAATGAAATAAAAAATACTCTAGATGGGATCAATAGCAGAATAACTGAGGCAGAAGAACGGATAAGTGAGGTGGAAGATAAAATAGTGGAAATAACTGCTGCACAGCAAAATAAAGAAAAAAGAATGAAAAGAACAGAAGACAGTCTCAGAGACCTCTGGGACAACATTAAACGCACCAACATTCGAATTATAGGGGTTCCAGAAGAAAAAGAGAAAAAGAAAGGGACTGAGAAAATATTTGAAGAGATTATAGTTGAAAACTTCCCTAATATGGGAAAGGAAATAGTTAATCAAGTCCAGGAGGCACAGAGAGTCCCATACAGAATAAATCCAAGGAGAAATACACCAAGACACATATTAATCAAACTGTCAAAAATTAAACACAAAGAAATCATATTAAAAGCAGCAAGGCAAAAACAACAAATAACACACAAGGGAATCCCCATCAGGATAACAGCTGATCTCTCAGCAGAAACTCTACAAGCCAGAAGGGAGTGGCAGGACATACTTAAAGTGATGAAGGAGAAAAACCTGCAACCAAGATTACTCTACCCAGCAAGGATCTCATTCAGATTTGATGGAGAAATTAAAACCTTTACAGACAAGCAAAAGCTGAGAGACTTCAGCACCACCAAACCAGCTTTACAACAAATGCTAAAGGAACTTCTCTAGGCAAGAAACACAACAGAAGGAAAAGAACTACAATAACGAACCCAAAACAATTAAGAAAATGGGAATAGGAACATACATATCAATAATTACCTTAAATGTAAATGGACTAAATGCTCCCACCAAAAGACACAGACTGGCTGAATGGATACAAAAACAAAACCCATATATATGCTGTCTACAAGAGACCCACTTCAGACCTAGAGACACATACAGACTGAAAGTAAGGGGATGGAAAAAGATATTCCATGCAAATGGAAACCAAAAGAAAGCTGGAGTAGCAATTCTCATATCAGACAAAATAGACTTTAAAATAAAGACTACTAGAAGAGACAAAGAAGGACACTACATAATGATCAAGGGATCAATCCAAGAAGAAGATATAACAATTGTAAATATTTATGCACCAAACATAGGAGCACCTCAATACATAAGGGAAATATTAACAGCCATAAAAGGAGAAATCGACAGTAACACAATCATAGTAGGGGACTTTAACACCCCACTTTCACCAATGGACAGGTCATCCAAAATGAAAATAAATAAGGAAACACAAGCTTTAAATGATACATTAAACAAGATGGACTTAATTGATATTTATAGGACATTCCATCCAAAAACAACAGAATACACATTTTTCTCAAGTGCTCATGGAACATTCTCCAGGATAGATCATATCTTGGGTCACAAATCAAGCCTTGGTAAATTTAAGAAAATTGAAATTGTATGAAGTATCTTTTCCGACCACAATGCTATGAGACTAGACATCAATTACAGGAAAAGATCTGTAAAACATACAAACACATGGAGGCTAAACAATACACTACTTAATAACGAAGTGATCACTGAAGAAATCAAAGAGGAAATTAAAAAATACCTAGAAACAAATGACAATGGAGACACGACGACCCAAAACCTATGGGATGCAGCAAAAGCAGTTCTAAGAGGGAAGTTTATAGCAATACAATCCCACCTTAAGAAACAGGAAATATCTCGAATAAACAACCTAACCTTGCACCTAAAGCAATTAGAGAAAGAAGAACAAAAACATCCCAAAGTTAGCAGAAGGAAAGAAATCATAAAAATCAGATCAGAAATAAATGAAAAAGAAATGAAGGAAACGATAGCAAAGATCAATCAAACTAAAAGCTGGTTCTTTGAGAAGATAAACAAAATTGATAAACCATTAGCCAGACTCATCAAGAAAAAAAGGGAGAAGACTCAAATCCATAGAATTAGAAATGAAAAAGGAGAAGTAACAACTGACACTGCAGAAATACAAAAGATCATGAGAGATTACTATAAGCAACTCTATGCCAATAAAATGGACAATCTGGAAGAAATGGACAAATTCTTAGAAAGGCACAACCTGCCAACACTGAATCAGGAAGAAATAGAAAATATGAACAGACCAATCACAAGCACTGAAATTGAAACTGTGATTAAAAATCTTCCAACAAACAAAAGCCCAGGACCAGATGGCTTCACAGGCGAATTCTATCAAGCATTTAGAGAAGAGCTAACACCTATCCTCCTCAAACTCTTCCAAAATATAGCAGAGGGAGGAACACTCCCAAACTCATTCTACGAGGCCACCATCACCTTGATACCAAAACCAGACAAGGATGTCACAAAGAAAGAAAACTACAGGCCAATATCACTGATGAACATAGATGCAAAAATCCTCAACAAAATACTAGCAAACAGAATCCAGCAGCACATTAAAAGGATCATACACCATGATCAAGTGGGGTTTATTCCAGGAATGCAAGGATTCTTCAATATACGCAAATCAATCAATGTGATACACCATATTAACAAACTGAAGGAGAATAACCATATGATCATCTCAATAGATGCAGAGAAAGCTTTTGACAAAATTCAACACCCATTTATGATAAAAACCCTGCAGAAAGTAGGCATAGAGGGAACTTTCCTCAACATAATAAAGGCCATATATGACAAACCCACAGCCAGCATCGTCCTCAATGGTGAAAAACTGAAACCATTTCCACTAAGATCAGGAACAAGACAAGGTTGCCCACTCTCACCACTCTTATTCAACATAGTTTTGGAAGTTTTAGCCACAGCAATCAGAGAAGAAAAGGAAATAAAAGGAATCCAAATGGGAAAAGAAGAAGTAAAGCTGTCACTGTTTGCAGATGACATGATACTATACATAGAAAATCCTAAATATGCTACCAGAAAACTACTAGAGCTAATCAATGAATTTGGTAAAGTTGCAGGATACAAAATTAATGCACAGAAATCTCTGGCATTCCTATATACTAATGATGAAAAATCTGAAAGTGAAATCAAGGAAACACTCCCATTTACCATTGCAACAAAAAGAATAAAATATCTAGGAATAAACCTACCTAAGGAGACAAAAGACCTGTATGCAGAAAATTATAAGACACTGATGAAAGAAATTAAAGATGATACAAATAGATGGAGAGATGTACCATGTTCTTGGATTGGAAGAATCAACATTGTGAAAATGACTCTACTACCCAAAGCAATCTACAGATTCAATGCAATCCCTATCAAACTACCACTGGCATTTTTCACAGAACTAGAACAAAAAATTTCACAATTTGTATGGAAACACAAAAGACCCCGAATAGCCAAAGCAATCTTGAGAACGAAAAACGGAGCTGGAGGAATCAGGCTCCCTGACTTCAGACTCTACTACAAAGCTACAGTAATCAAGACAGTATGGTACTGGCACAAAAACAGAAAGATAGATCAATGGAACAGGATAGAAAGCCCAGAGATAAACCCACGGACATATGGTCACCTTATCTTTGATAAAGGAGGCAGGAATGTACAGTGGAGAAAGGACAGTCTCTTCAATAAGTGGTGCTGGGAAAACTGGACAGGGACATGTAAAAGTATGAGATTAGATCACTCCCTAACACCATACACAAAAATTAGCTCAAAATGGATTAAAGACCTAAATGTAAGGCCAGACACTATCAAACTCTTAGAGGAAAACATAGGCAGAACACTCTATGACATAAATCACAGCAAGATCCTTTTTGACCCACCTCCTAGAGAAATGGAAATAAAGACAAAAATAAACACATGGGACCTAATGAAACTTAAAAGCTTTTGCACAGCAAAGGAAACCATAAACAAGACGAAAAGACAACCCTCAGAATGGGAGAAAATATTTGCAAATGAAGCAACTGACAAAGGATTAATCTCCAAAATTTATAAGCAACTCATGCAGCTCAATAGCAAAAAAACAAACAACCCAATCCAAAAATGGGCAGAAGACCTAAATAGACATTTCTCCACAGAAGATATACAGACAGCCAACAAACACATGAAAGGATGCTCAACATCTTTACTCATTAGAGAAATGCAAATCAAAACTACAATGAGATATCATCTCACACCAGTCAGAATGGCCATCATCAAAAAATCTAGAAACAATAAATGCTGGAGAGGGTGTGGGAAAAAAGGAACACTTTTGCACTGCTGGTGGGAATGTGAATTGGTACAGCCACTATGGAGAACGGTATGGAGGTTCCTTAAAAAACTACAAATAGAACTACCATATGACCCAGCAATCCCACTACTGGGCATATACCCTGAGAAAACCATAATTCAAAAAGAGACATGTACCAAAATGTTCATAGGAGCCCTATTTACAATAGCCCGGAGATGGAAACAACCTAAGTGTCCATCATCGGATGAATGGATAAAGAAGATGTGGCACATATATACAATGGAATATTACTCAGCCATAAAAAGAAATGAAATTGAGCTATTTGTAATGAGGTGGATGGACCTAGAGTGTGTCATACAGAGTGAAGTAAGTCAGAAAGAGAAAGACAAATACTGTATGCTGACACATATATATGGAATTTAAGAAAAAAATGTCATCAAGAACATAGGGGTAAGACAGGAATAAAGACACAGACCTACTAGAGCATGGACTTGAGGATATGGGGAGGGGGAAGGGTAAGCTGTGACAAAGTGAAAGAGCGGCATGGACATATATACACTACCAAACTTAAGGTAGATAGCTAGTGGGAAGCAGCCGCATAGCACAGGGAGATCAGCTCGGTTCTTTGTGACCGCCTGGAGGGGTGGGATAGGGAGGGTGGGAGGGAGACGCAAAAGGGAGGGGATATGGGAACATATGTATATGTATAACTGATTAAATTTGTAAAATAAAAAAAAAAATTATACTTGAAAAAAAAAAAAAAAGAAACAAAAATCTCAAACAATCTAACCTTACACCTAAAGGAACTAGAGAAAGAAGAGCAAACAAAACCCAAAGTTAGTGGACAGAAAGAAATCATCAAGATCAGAGAGGAAATAAATGAAACAGAAAGAAAGAAAACAATACCAAAGATCAATAAAACTAAAAGCTGGTTCTTTGAGAAGATAAACAAAATTGATAAACCTTTAGCCAGACTCATCAAGAAAAAGAGGGAGAGGACTCAAATCAATAAAATTAGAAAGGAAAAAGGAGAAGACACCACAGACACTGCAGAAATACAAAGCATCCTAAGAGACTACTACAAGCAACGCTATGCCAATAAAATGGACAACCTGGAAGAAATGGACAAAGTCTTAGAAACGGATAACCTTCCAAGACTGAACCAGAAAGAAACAGGAAATATGAACAGACCAATCACAAGTAATGAAATTGAAGCTGTAATTAAAAATCTTCCAACAAACAAAAGTCCAGGATCAGATGGCTTCACAGGTGAATTCTATCAAACATTTAGAGAAGAGCTAACACCCATCCTTCTCAAACTCTTTCAAAAAACTGCAGAGGAAGGAACACTCCCAAATTCATTCTACGTGGCCACAATCATGCTGCTACCAAAACCAGACAGAGATACGACACACACACACAAAAATTTATAGACCAATATCACTGATGAATACAGATGCAAAAATCCTCAACAAAATACTAGCAAACAAAATCCAACAGCACGTTAAAAGGATCATACACCATGATCAGGAGGGATTTATCCCACAGATGCAAGGATTCTTCAATATATGCAAATCAATGTGATACACCATATTCGCAAATTGAAGAGTAAAAACCATTTGATCATCTCAATAGATGCAAAAAATGCTTCTGACAAAATTCAACTCCCATTTATGATACAAACTCTCCAGAAAGTGGACATAGAGGGAACCTCCCTCAACATAATAAAGGCCATATACAACAAATCCACAGCAAACATCATTATCAATGGTGAAAAACTGAAAGCATTTCCTCTAAGATCAGGAACAAGAGAAGGATGTCCACTCTCACCACTATTATTCAACATAGTTTTGGAAGTCCTAGCCATGGCAATCAGAGGAGAAAAAGAAATAAAAGGAATACAGATTGGAAAAGAAGAAGTAAAACTTTCACTGTTTGCAGATGACATGATACTATACATAGAGAATCCTAAAGATGCCACCAGAAAACTACTAGAGCTAATTAATGAATTTGTTAAACTTGCAGCATACAAAATTAATGCACAGAAGTCTCTTGCATTCCTATACACTAATGATGAAATATCTGAAAGAGAAATTAAGGAAACACTCCCATTTACCACTGCAACAAAAAGAATAAAATACCTAGGAATAAACCGGCCTAGGGAGACAGAAGACCTGTATTCAGAAAACTATAAGATACTGATGAAAGAAATTAAAGATAATATCAACAGATGGAGAGATATACCATGTTCTTGGACTGGAAGAATCAATATTGTGAAAATGACTATACTACCCAAAGCAATCTACAGATTGAATGCAATCCCTATCAAATTACCAATGGCATTTTTTATGGAACTAGAACAAAAAATCTTAAAATTTGTGTGGAGACACAAAAGATCCCGAATAGCCAAAGCAGTCTTGAAGGAACAAAACGGAGCTGGAGAAATCAGACTCCCTGACTTCAGACTATACTACAAAGCTACAGTCATCAGGACAATATGGTACTGGCACAAAAACAGAAATATAGATCAATGGAACAAGATAGAAAACCCAGAGATAAACCCACACACCTATGGTCAACTAATCTATGACAAAGGAGGCAAGGATATACAATGGAGAAAAGACAGTCTCTTCAATAAGTGGTGCTGGGGAAACTGGACAGCTGCATGTAAAAGAATGAAATTAGAACACTCCCTAACACCATACACAAAAATAAACTCAAAATGGATTAAAGACCTAAATATAAGACCAGACACTATAAAACTCTTAGAGGAAAACATAGGAAGAACATTCTTTGACATAAATCACAGCAAGATCTTTTTTGATCCACCTCCTAGAGTTATAGAAATAAAAACAAAAATAAACAAATGGGACCTAATGAAACTTCAAAGCTTTTGCACAGCAAAGGAAACCATAAACAAAATGAAAAGACAACCCTCAGAATGGGAGAAAATATTTGTAAACAAATCAACGGACAAAGGATTAATCTCCAAAATATATAAACAGCTCATGCAGTTCAATATTAAAAAAACAAACAGCCCAATCCAAAAATGGGCAGAAGACCTAAATAGACATTTCTCCAAAGAAGATACACAGATGGCCAAGAAGCACATGAAAAGCTGTCAACATCCCTAATTATTAGAGAAATGCAAATCAAAACTACAATGAGGTATCATCACCTCACACCAGTCAGAATGGCCAACATCAGAAAATCTACAAACAACAAATGCTGGGGGCGTGTGGAGAAAAGGGAACCCTCTTGCACTGTTGGTGGGAATGTAAATTGATACAGCCACTATGGAGAACAGTATGGAGGTTCCTTAAAAAACTAAAAATAGAATTATTATATGACCCGACAATCCCACTCCTGGGCATACACCCAGAGAAAACCATAGTTCAAAAAGACATATACACCCCAATGTTCATTGCAGCACTATTTACAATAGCCAGGTCATGGAAGCAACCTAAATGCCCATCGACAGACAAATGGATAAAGAAGATGTGGTGCATATATGCAATGGAATATTACTCAGCCATAAAATGGAATGAAATTGGGTCACTTGTAGAGATGTGGATTGACCTAGAGTCTGTCATACAGAGTGAAGTAAGTCAGAAAGAGGAAAACAAGTATTGTATATTAACGCATATACGTGGAATCTAGAAAAATGGTACAGATGAACTGGTTTGCAAGGCAGAAGTAGAAACACAGATGTAGAGAACAAACGTATGGACACCAAGGGGGAAATGGGGGTGGGGGGCACAGGGGGACTAACTGGGAGATTTGGATTGACAATATATACACTAATATGTATGAAATAGATAACCTGCTGTATAAAAATAAATAAATAAATAAAATTTTTAAAGAATAGAAGCCACAAGGGAAGGCTTCAGAAAATTGAAAAAAAAAATTAAAGATTCATTTCCTCAGTGGCATGAATCACATTTCAAGTGTGCAATAGCCACATGTGTCTAGTGGCTACCATATTGGACAGCAGATTTTCCATCACTGTAGAAATAGCACTACAGAATCCACAGAGGTGGATTTACCATAAATTTGCTGCATGAAGCTTAGGCTTCAGGGTTCTTTTCTCTTGTGTCAAGTGGTATGAGTCACAGTATGCACCTTGGGGGTGCAGCAAAGAGGAAGGTAAATTGGTGGTACATTCAATTTGGGTTTAGTGAAATATATGTATGTGGTTCTCACTTATTTCCATGTGTACTTAATTATTGCCATCTGATCCACTGTAGGAATGGCTTCAAGGAATACACCTTTTTACGCACTGCTCCAATTCACCTGGAGTCATTAAATGGAAGTACAGAGCCTGAGGTCTATGGAGACATATATGTGTCTCATGGAAAACAGAACTACAGGTATGTGATAAGTGGAGGAGAAAAAGTCTGAAATGTACACAGCTAGAAGCTAGTCTATGGTAAATTCTTCCATTCATGATATATGAAATAGTATAAGCAGAGAATTCAGTTTTTAGTCAGTGCCTAGTCAAATCAGAAATTCTCTTTTATTGGAGTATAGTTGATAAGGCTTATATAATTATAAATGCATCATACAGTTCTTTTTTCTTTTTATGGGACTCCTATGAAATAGAACTTCTCAAACTCTTTGTAGAGCACAAACCTGTAGCAGTTCTACAAGCAACTGATTATGTCTTTGAGTGAAGCTGCATGTTTTATACGCTTCAACTATCAGTAATAAAAAAAAATTTTGTTAGCCAGGCTACAGGAAAGACTAACTTATCTTTCTAATCTCTTTCCAGGTAATCATATTGTAATAGCCTTGTCACAGGGAGAGGCAATCAAAGACTATACATCCTACAGATATAAATTTTTAAGAAGTATTTTTAAAGTGTTATTAGTTCTAAAATGTCCACTTTTCTAAATATTATGATTATGTCATTGGCCACCTTTTAAAAAATCTGTCATCTGTTTTCTTTTTTCATTCTAAGTTTTAACTTCTGTACAACAATTCATAATTTTGTACTTTCTTTCTTAAAGAGGACTTGCCCTCATAAAAAGAGTAAATTTCAGGTCCCCAACAAAACCTTAATGCCCCTGATGCTAGGAAATTATGTCCTGATCAAAATAAGTATTTACCAATTAGCAATCTCTACATTTTTGTTTCTTCACTCCATGAGTTACATTTTATAACCCAGTTACATCACTGTCATTGAATCCCAGGATTTAAAAAGGTTAATTTGAAACACATGTGTTCCCCCCACTCTGGGCCTTACCTGATATCTCTTCAACCTTCAGTTACAAAAAAAAACAAACAAACAACCAAAAAATCCTCACATCTCACTAGCACTAAACAAATGTCATTCCTGGTAATTAGGTTACAATGAGTGCCTTTGAGTTTTGTACTGCTAATACCAGTGAAATTCTTAATATAATTACAGGTACAAGTATTCAAATGACTAAGACTTTTCTTTTAGTACACAATATATTGAACCAAATGCTGGCCTGAAAATACCAATTCATTTAAGAAAATGAAAAACAAAAATTTCTATCATCTAATTACCTTGACAAAATGTTCTAAATGATACCAACATTAGTAAAACTACCTTCATGTATTATGAAAATACACTTACAGTATAAATATAAAAATGCCCAATAGCTAAAGACCTTTTATACAAATATTCCCTAGGTTACATTTTATTTATGTTTCATTTCATACCCTTTACACTTCATTAAGCCATACTTCAAATAACCTGATTTCTAATTATTGTATTGCAAAGATATTCTCAGCCTGAAATTACATCAAATAAATTGTAAAGCAAACTTCTCAAAGCCATAGCACAGGTGGAAATCAAATGAAATGCCTAATATCATATAAATGGCTAAAGTTTTAAATGGATTGCATTTGTATAATTGCCTAGGCACACTTATTTCAAAGTGTTTTTGTTATGCCTTCCACAGCTGTAAAAAAAATTATAGGTTATGTTAAAAAATTAAAGAACTGAATTTAGACTTGGAATGTAGGTATTCTAGTAGTTAACTCTGATAGATACAGTTACGAAAAAGAAAAACACTTCTTAACCAAGTGGAATGGAAAGAGAAAACTTAGCATTCTTAATCAAAACATTTGTTCTATATTCCTAAAGACAAAAGATGGAACAGTGGTTTCCAGAAGCTGCAGGGAGGGAGGAATGAGAAGTCACTGAGTTACTGTTTAATGGGTACAGACTTTCAGTTTGGAAGGATGAAAAATTCTGGAGATGGATGGGAGTGACAGTTGTGCAATAAGGAGAATATGTTTAATAACACTGAAAATGGTTAACATAATACATTTTATGTATATTTTACCACAATAAAAAAAGTTTTAATCATGCTAAAGTAATTATACTTATATTTTTATATACACATTTTTTTTTCTTTTCTGAGATTCAGCCTGAATTGGAAAGTACTTCATTATTAATAATAGCAACTAAGCTCTTAAGTTGTCCCAAGTCATAGCTAATAAGATGGAGAAAATCGGTTTCCTGACTTCTGGCTCCATGAACTTTGTTCTCTAACACTATGCAAATTGAGAGATCACATAAGAAATTCCTAGCTCTGACCAAGAATAGTTCTTTTAAAACATATAAAAAATTATTCGTACAAGTAAAGGCACAAGTGAATCTTTTTTAAAGCAAAAGATAGCTAAATGTACTGATGACTACATTGAGCATAATGAGTTGATGGGGCAGGGCAGGTGTCAATAATAAATCAAGTCCAGCATTTCAGTTGTGAAAAGAAAACAATTACATCAACAGTACAAATAGTCAATCAACTTCGAAGAATCTATCTTTATCATGTATACCATCATGTCCTATATAATACAAAACCTACTGACAAATTCTAAGATGCATGATTATTTTTAAAGGGAGTTCTGATTCATTAGAATTTAATATTTACAAATCTAAGTACCATCTGTAGAATCTGATTTACACTAAGATACTTTCCACTCATCACAGTATCTCCAGCATCTTACACGGTGTTACACAGTTGGTACACAATAAATACCTTTTTAATTAGCAGGGAAGGAAAGAGAAAGAGAAGGAGAGAATTAAGGGAAAAAAGGAAGAGAGGGAAGGTGGGTGGGTGGGGAGTGTATGGAGTTTGTTAGAATTTACATACCATCATTTTCTAACAAACCATCAGCTAATATTCAGCCTTTATGCAAAAAGTCAGAGAGGCTAGAGACTAGAAGTAATGATAAACTGAGGATCAGTTCCCAGACTAGGCCATGCTATTTTACAGATTTTACTGGTGATTTCTTTCTCTATTGCCTGGAGTTCAGAATTTAAATATATTAGTGATAGATACAAAGTACCTGATTAATGCCTTTGATCCATTACACCTGTATAATTTGTGTATGATGTATAACTACACTATTAAAATTATATTTTAAATGCAGACTCTTAATACAAAGTGATTTTATATATTCCAAAATATTTTTCTTCATTGTACAATTAAAACTTTATATTTTCACCATTTTATAATAGATCATTTTAAAAGCCAAATATTAACCAACTCTATTACAAAAGCAAAACACCTGAAACAACTGCCATATTTCAACTTTATAACCTTTGTAAAAATATGTGCTTATTTGGGTCACAGAATTATGTCACTTTTGCTGACTAACAGGCAAAAATCTCTGTCAAGGGACTTTCAGGTTTATATGGTCTAATACCATTATAAGGAATTTCAAGGCTCAATGGCCGCTAGTTGTGTGTACTTCTGGCATTGCCCTAAATTTGTGTCATTAGTCATTTCATGAAGTCCTCCTAGCTTTCCTTCATCAACTGCCCTCTCAGGTTTCCCAGTTGTCATTCTTAAGATCAGTTCACACAATAATTTGTCACCTTGCTATGTTTTTCAGTTAAACATTTACATACTTTGATTCCTTAAAGATTTCATGTTTTGGCAAAACTAGTCAGGAGAGGGAAAAAAATCACATTGTTGCCTATGGCATGTGAGGGTAAAGGCTGACTGGTAATAGACAAGAGGGAACTTTCTGGGGAGATGGTAACATTATCTTGATAGAGGTTTGGGTTAACAGGTATACATATCTGTCAAAACTCAGCAAACGTTCACTTAAGATTTATGCATGTCCATTGTATTTCAATTCACCTCAAGAAGAAAAAATAATGGAGACTATTACTGAATTCTAGATGATATGCATGCTGAAGTATTTAGGAGGAAATGCCTGCAATGTACTTTGAAATGCATCATAAGATTGATTGATGGATGAATAGAGAGATGAACAGATACATAATTGAAAAACGTTCGCTAAAATAAGTGGTAGGTAAACTGGTATTCACTGTAAAATTTTTCCAACTTCTCTATGTTTGAAAATTTCCATAATAAAATGTTTTAAAATTTAGAAGATCATTATTCATAATCCTTTTTACTTTAAAATTTACCCAGTAAAGAAAGAGGAATCAGCAAATGTTCCCAAAGACTCTGAACTATGATCTTAGTTGCTTGTTTGCTTGAACATTTCAGGTATTTATATAAATTGATCCAAACAGTTAAAACTGGTTAAAAATCTTTTTAAATTAATTAAATGTATCTGAAAGGGCATCTTCAGGACCATGAAGGATAAGTGAAATTTTTCCAGATGGAGGAAGTTCATTCTAGACTGTAGAAAATTGTGTACATAAGCATATAATACAAAAAATTTACTTTACAGCAAAAAGCAACATATTTATGGTAGCTGCTTCTTGAATATATCAAGATACTTAAAATAAATGTATATATATTAGATCCTCCTTTTACGATCTAATATACTGCTTTTGAAAGATTCTGCAATCTTTTCAGTTACCAGTATAATCTAGGTGTCTCTTGTTTACCATTCAAACCAAGCTGCAAGTATTTTAAGTAATTGAAAGTATGACCACAGCTGACTTTATTACTTCTTTGGGATTTTTTTCCATAACAAATTTTACCTCGAACTCACTACATGAAACACTGCTCTAAAGTGTTAAAATCCCAAGAGTGAATACCCTGGGATTAGAAAGGTTTCCTAGACCAGACAGCAAATAAAAATGCAAGTGTCTCACATAGCAACTTAACCCACTATAAAATGCACAAAGGACAAATATCCAAAGTACTGTCTCAATTGTCTATAATCTACTTAGATATTTTAAATATTTTGTATCTTCCTTTTTAAGGCATGTGGATGGTCCCATTTCCTTTAATGAGCAGTTTGCCTCTCTAACCAACTCCAGCAAAATTCTAGCACATGTGGGTTTACTTCAATGTACCTTATCTACAAAATGTAGGTATCACTAAATACTCACATGCTTAATATGAGGATTAAATGAGATTTCATTTAAAAATAAAAGCAGTTAGGGCTTACTGTTCAATAAATAATAGTAATTAATAATAAAAATGTTTATCCACATGCATATTCACACAATTGCACAGACATGCTTTTTTAATCTGGGCCATGAGCCCAGGTGAGCCAGAATTCATTTTATCATTTCAGTTTAGTTACAAAGTCCCAGCTCTTAGTCTCAATGCATTACTGATCACTTCAGTGTCATGACAGTTTTTCATTTGCTCGCTTTCAGATCCAAACTCCTTACTTCACTGCTCACCCAAGACTGGAACTCTTTACAGAGTTCACTAGCAAAGACCTTAAAATTCTTTTATCATTTATCCATTAGTGGCTGAGAACAGAAATATCACTGGACCTTCACCTCAAATAATCCTCTAAAAAAATTCTGAGTGACTGAGTTGGGCCAGAGGTTCAGACTCAAGACGCTTTGTAATTTGTTTCAAACCATTTTCTATAGGTACTGTCAAATGATCCCCAGGCTGAATGAGATGTTTTTTGCTCTTAGGGAAAAAGTCAGGTCGGAAAGATAATATTAGGAGAGTTCTTAAGATTGAACACTGCATTATTAAAGGAGATGCTAAATATTCAGAAATTCTAGGGAAACGAAATTTCTAGGACAAAAAAAATGAAATAGAAAGGCTGATTTTGTCCATCAGTACATATAATAATGACTGTTACTATTTAATAGAAAACTACATTATCACTTGGAGATAGAAAATGATCTTTACTATTGATCAGCTTATTAATCTCCATGCTTTATTTCCACTAGGGAAAAAGTATTTTTTATATTTACAATTATTAATCTAGCTCAATATACCATAAAGATTTCAAAACAGTTAAATCTTCCTTAATGCCCTAAGAGCAAAGACAGAGCCTAGGGCTTACTTCTATTAGGCAAGTCCATAACACTGACATATTCTTCTCAATAAACATGTTTAAGATATAGGTATGAATCTTTTTTGCTGGAATGTTAATTATACTCATTTAAAACCTGAATGCTATTAGTCCTGATTTGCACTTTTTCATATTTCATGATATGCTCTTGATATAAGTGTAGGCTGTGAGCAACCACACTCAGGCTACACTCCTCATTGGCTAAGACCCGTGCAACGGGAGAGGCCACAACAGTGAGAGGCCCGCGGACCACAAAAAAAAAAAATACTTAGGTGAATCCCTACAATCCTAAAAAAATCTTTATAAAATGATTCATATGTGAACTAAACAAATCTACCATTTCAGAAAGAAAAGAAACTTTTGGTAAAAGTAAAATCTTCATTAAAAACTTTTAAAAAAATACTGTGATAAAGTACCTTTCTAAAGAAATGGCCAGGTGCCTTGTGATTTGATTTTTACCCAAGAAAATCTTATTCTGCTTTAACTGACAATGTGCTTTATTTTAAAACTAGAGCAGAACAAAAAGTTCAAAGGAATACTTTCCAAAGTACAAAAAAGAGTTGATGATAAACCAAGCCACAGCTAAAATGACTATCTATATAACCTTCCCAAATCTGTAAATGCTTTAAAAAGTATAGTATTATACAATCACAAACAAATATGTACGTATTCTCTACTTGAACAGCTTTACAGTTGCCATGAATCATTCTTTCACTTTCTACAAGTACTTAGAAAGCAGTCTAGTTCCTGATTTAAAAGGAAAGAAAAGAAAGGAAAAGCGGAAAAATAAAACAAAGTGTTTGACAAAAAGAAAGTATCCGATAAGACATGGATAGATGGGTGGGTGCATACATAGATAGATGGATGAAGAGATGCTCAAGAAGGACAGGTAAATGAATAAATAAGCTGCTTTCCATCCAAGGGGGGCAATAAAAACCACACACCGTCTTTCTTTCCTCCTTTTACTTAAGTAATACCTGTGGAAGTCCTTAATCTGGAGGTTGTCAATGCACTTCAGGAGAGGATTTATGAATCTCCAGGAACTGTGAAGGATGGGGGGATGCATGGTGATACAGGTACACACATGAATGGGGTGGGGGGGTGAGTGTGTGTAGACATCCATTCATGCATGTATCTCTGAAGTAAATTAAGATCTTCTTAAAGGGATCATGACCTAGAAGAAGATTAAGACCCACTACTGTAAAGTGTTCTGCTTGGTTAATTAAATGGTACAGCAATACTAGGTAGTCTTCTCAAAGCTGGGGAGCCATGCTAAGAATTTCAAGCAAACCTAAAGACAGACTCAAACTCAGGGCTCTCATTAACCAGAGCTCTTAGCTACCCTAAAGAGGTGAGAAATTGCATTGTTTTAACATGAAAAGCATTTTTTAAAAATGAAATTAAAATCCTAAATGGGCAAAAACTTACATTTAATGTTCTCAAAACTTACTTTTAATGAGACTGAAGTTAGGACACAAAAGTTCTCAAGTGTCAGCATTCGGTACTTTGTGCAGGGAAAACTCTTCACACCATGGCCTGAGTTCCCACAATGTGCCTGAAGATAACATGCAGGCACACAGAAACAAATTAACCTACTCTTTTTTAAAAGTCTCCTTCATCAAAGTCTTTCACCTGTCACCAAAAGCAGTAAGGCCTGAGTGAAGAGGCTGACTAGGCAGCTTGAACAAGCCAAGTTCCCATGCACAGACTAGGGAAGCTTTGGCACTCACAGATGGTGCTAGGCATGGGACCTGAATGAAGAGCAGCAGGATACTATCTACCTAGTAGATAACAAAAGCACTGAAAGTCAGCTTTAAAAAAAAAAAAATTAACACAACATCCCTGATTTCATACTTATTAAGCATCATCCTTTCACAATAGCCCAGAAGAATTAAGAATTTAAAGATTCACATCTAATTTAACTTCAACCCAGATGAAACAGTTTTTTTAAATTGAGACTTCAACAGCTAAATCTTGCCTTTCAATGGCAACAGAACTTTAGAGAAATGATACCTTCCCAGGGATCTTTTCAAGCTTTTCACAAACATTTATAATAATGGCATATAATTTCATAAGTTTCTTTAATGGACAGGTCAGTTCACACTTTGAGAAATGCAGACTCAAGAATCAAATTCACAGAGGAGAAGGGAAACATGGAAAGCATGCTGGACCAGAATCACATTAGAAGGCTTAGGGTCTTAGCTCTAAAACTATGTGGATGGACATGAGTTCCTGGACAAGAACCACATGTAGACAAAGCAAACATAAGGTAACACATTATACTCGAGTCACTCTACTTCCTGCCTGTCTGGCTTTATCTCATAAATAACAAAGCCCTGTTTGAGGTCCTGATTAGAACATTCTAATTGGGGGAAAAAACAAGTGAAATCAGAAAATACATAATAAGGTCAGGATATTGGAAATTAATAATAAGATGAAGAAAATGTATTTGATATTTTCACAATTTCTGCAATATGCCTCCTAAATAAGCTAAGTGACATATGTCCGAAAACTACTGCTATTTTATCTAAAAATAATGCACACTAAAATATTATTCTTCCTTTCTTGCCTGGTAGGAAAAAAAAGTTTTTAAAGCATGTAAATATAAATTTTTAGGGAAAGCTAGATATCGAGTATGCCTTTTAACCTGGTCCAATTTTTTTTTAAATCTGGGTTTATAACAGATCTATAACTCTGAGAGTATCTGTTGCTGCCAGCCTATGGAAGAGATAAGTAATTGAAGATAAAATTTTTGTACTTTACACCAAAACTTGCTAAAATACCAGATACTCCATCCTCAAGCCAAAATCCTTACTTAAGCAAGCCAAATAATATTAGTCACTTAGTTATCCCACTTTCTATTTTAAACTCTTCATTTAAAAAAATTATATATATATATATATATATATATATATATATATATATATATATTTTTTTTTTTTTTTTTTTGCCATGCCTCTGTGGCATGGCACGTGGAATCTTAGTTCCTGGACCAGGGATCAAACCCATACCCCCTACAATGGAAGCACAGAGTCTGAACCACTGGACCAGCAGAGAAGACCCTGAACTTTGTTTGAAAGGATCTAAGCAGGGTAACCAAGTATTTCCTGGATGCACAAAATAAGAACCTTTACCAGCTCATGAATATTTTTATTGTTTTCTCTTTTACTCCAGGAAGTAAACAAACAATAGACACTATTAAATCTAATTACACCCTGCCTTATTTTATGTTGAGGACAAAAAATGTTCCATCTCAGTAAGAGTTACTACACATGCAGCACTCCCATAGTGTAAGGCCAGGATTTATAGTGCTTTTGTTAGATAATAAAATACAGATAAACACAAGAAGAAACACAATTCGTTGCTTGGTAACGTCCACCACTAATGCACTTTAGACCTTTTCATGATATCACTGGTCAATGGAAAAGGAGAATGTTGTATCCTCATGAGCAAGTCACTTTGCCTACTGGATCTCAGGTTCTCATGTAAAGTATTTTACTTATTAATTTTATTAACCTATAAACTCTTTATAGGCAAAAGACCATAGTATCCTAATACCCACCCACGCAGAATAGGTGGCCAGAAAAATAACGTTCAAACTGCAAGAGGACAAAGGCTCTCTCCAGTCTACTTAATCTTCAGTCTAAGACTTTTTAAGTCTGACCCTTGGGTGGGTAAGTCCATAAAATGTAGTAGAAGAAATAAGAGCGTGGGAGGTCCATAAAAGTGTGGTAGAATGAATTGAAGACCATTACAGAAGGAAATGACTTGCACAGTTGAGGATTAGCTGAAGAACTATCTGCTTTTATCTTTTTTTTGTTACTAGAAAGTTTTAGAGGATCCCAAAGGCAGAAATTAAGACATGAGCAGATAAATTATATCAGTTAAACTTTAAAATTGTTTTTTGATAAATATACGTGGTTCCAAGCTTTGATTACCCTCCTAAA